>NC_071505.1:77020991-79520991 GCF_027887155.1 Malaclemys terrapin pileata
AGGGATAAGGAGAAACATGAAGAAATGTTGTATTAGATACTGAAGAATAAATCGTTGACACCACACTGTTACCACTATTATTTCCTAGTCTGAGCACAAAGAAAAAGTTAGTCTCTCATATAAACGTTGGCAAATCCTGTGTTAAATGTTGGCAAATTCTGACTTCTTACAGATGGCAACTATAAAGTTGTTTAGAAAGAAACCAGACTGAATTCAGAAATGAGCGATTTAATTTAAAGTGGAGAAAATCAGCATAGTTGTATGACTGTATGTGAGAAGAATAGAGAAAAGTAAATGTGAGGCTAGATTTGAAAATAGGGATGATGGTGTCAACAGAAAGGAGCAGAAATGGAGGGAAAGGAAAGTGTGAGATAAGTCTGACGGCTTAACAGACTGGAGAAAATAAACAGGGGATCAATAGAACAGGGGTAGAGAAAGAATGAATGACATGAATGAAAAGGAGATTTGTGATCTTTAGATCTTTCTAAGATCTACACAGTGGTTAGAGGGTCAACTCAGAAAGAAAAAATAAAAAGAAAATAGTGTTTGTTTAAAATAAAATGGAGAGAAAATAAAATGTGAGCTGAGGAGTTAGACTATAGCAGAATGAGTAAAAATGTTAGTGGGAGGAATTTAGAAGCAGTGAAATCGACGGGATTATTATTAAAGCAAGGCTAATAATTGTTTTTTATGTTTCAGGCCAAACCGAAAAAAAATTATATTTTCAAAACAAAAGTAATTTTTTTCCACAACAAAAACAAATGAAAATACTTCATGTTGAATCAACATTAAATTTCAAAGTCAAGCCAGAAGATGACAATTCCCCACTTATAATCAAAGTCATGCTAACCAACCTATAGTCACACAGATTATTAAAATTACCATTTTTAAATATTGGCAAAACTTAAGCTTTTTTCTTGGCCTCTGGAACTTCCCCCAATGTTAATTAAAAACAAAAATAATTGTTCAGAGAATTCAGAGAATTCCTTGGCCAATACTGTCAATATTCTTGGGTGCTGGTTATCCAGTCCTGTTGATTAGAAACTTCAATAGCTGCTGTTTGACATCCTCTCTAGTTACTGAGAAAATATAAATTATTTCCTTGACCCAGTATGATATGAATGCATCCTCATGCTTCTTTCCAAATACATTATAGAAATATGTTTGTATACTTCTGGCTTTTCTGCACCATGATTGACATTTTACCAACCTTTTTGAGTATTGTATCTGCACCATTGTTAGGATTTCATTTGTTCCTGATATATTGAAATAATTCATTCTTATTTTCTGTAAGTCTATTGGACATAGATTTTACATTGATTCTTTGGTTTCCCTTATAAAATGTCTCAATTTCTTAGCTGTTGATTTGTACTATTGCGACCATCTTTCATATTTGTTTTGTTTTATTATATATATTATATAACATATAATATGCTACTTTTACTTCCCTTCTTAATCTGGACAGAAGGACCAAGAAAATAAATAAGGGAATTAGGTTGTGAAGCTGAGCCAAGTCATTTGAAGAAACCTCATAAGGTATAGAAAATAACAGTAGCCAAACAAGATGATGCAGAAGGCCAGAAATGAACAAGGGTAACATCAAAGGTTGGGGAGGCACTAGTTTTAAAATGGAAACACTATTACTGCAGCTCCCTTACTGCTGTTACACCAGTCCACATGGTCAATGCTTCATAATTGTCATACTAGCTTATCAAGATCATGCCTCATCTCTGACACGACAGAACATTATTGATGTACAGGAAACAAATTATACCCCAGTTTTTACCAGAAAAAATATTACATGTGTCAAAATATAAAGTAACACTGAACTATAGGGGAGTTATAAATACAATTGTCTTCTTTCAGTCATACATTGAGACTAAGCCTAACCTGTGATCTGGTAAGAACTCCAATGTCAGGGAAAGGAGCCCATCACAAACTTTTCCAAATAACTAAAGGAATTATAAAAGTTATAATGCACTAGGCTATTGCCTGCTTAAATCAGAAAGATAAGAGCTAGAAAAAATATTTTTTCTTGGTTTCCAACTGGATTGGAGAGCTAAATGAAAATGAAATGGCTTTATTAGAAAAAAACAACAACTTAAAACTGCTTATTATATCAGATAAACTCAACGAGTTAGTGAAAAAGAATAAATGCCATACGGCGCTTACCATCTGACCTACCATAATGAATTCGCACACTAAGTTGACCATCTGTTTTATATTTTAAGATGCATCACTTATTTGCTAATGTCTCACAACCTTTAACTAATAAGGAGATAATAAGTATTTAATCAGATAAAATCAATGTTTTCAAAATATAATCATGTAAAGAATTCTACACTGTGATATCAATGTACGGTTTTGTAGCATGAGTAAAACATTGTGGGGTGATGTTCCCATAAAATCAGCTTTGTCCTGTATATTTCAGACAGTTGCCCTTTTCCCCCCTTGGAACATAGGAGATCATAGTAAGGCCCTGTGAACAACACATGTTACAAACCACAGTATGGTAAAGTTTGTAGAGGTCCAAATAGAGCACAGACATTCAGAAAAAAGGGTCTACTCTCAGTTCAAGAACATGGAGAAAAAACAGGCTAGCTACTGCTGGTAATAGAAAAAGAGTTCAAACTCAAACTAAATTTGATTCTGAGCACTTCCAAGATTTAAAATGAACATTTCTCACAGATTATAACCAAGTGTTGATTTTTGGAAGCATGGGACAGTATAAAGTAGAACTTGCAAAAAAAAACATGGCAGAGGAAAAATGAGATTTATGAATGAATAAATGATTAATTTCAGAAAAGAAGTGTGTGTCAAGTCTGTGCCTCTGGGCATATTAAATTGAATGTATCTACACTTTTGCTTTATGCAGCTGGTAATCCATGCCAACACCAACACTGGCATTGTACGGACAATATTTGCCAAAGAACAAAGAGCTTTTTGTAAATGCTGAAATTATATTGCGATGATACACATTAAATTGGCAGCCTATCATGAAATCTCACCTGATTTCTCATAAATCCTATTGAGCCTTGCTACCACAATAGGAGACCTTGAAGTGTAAAAAAAGAGAGAGAGAAAGAGGTAGATACATTTAGTGCTTATTAATTATCAGTCATTAACATCACCACTAGCATTTGCTACCTGTCATGGTGCAAGTCAAATGCTGTATTGAAGGGGACAGCCCTGGATTATCAGGATGAGATCAAAAGAAAACCAAACACACTCTGTAAAACCTATCTGTACTTCATTCCTAATCTACACTTTATTAAAGCATGCAACTAAACCACATTAAGAACAAGCCAGAGAGGCTGCGTAGAGCTGCAATCAATCCTGGAAGGGCTTAATGGGAGCCAATCAAGTGGAGGCTTGAAAGCAGCCAATCAGGGCTAGGCTAGGCTTTATAAGAAGGCTGCAGGGCAGAGAGGAGCTGAGTCTCTTCTTGGAGGGCAAAGGGGGAACAACTGGCAAGACAGAGCAGTGCTGGGCAGGGTTCGCAGAGGCTGGGAGAGCTCTAGGTTGATGACTGCCAGAGTTGATGACTCCATTCTATATGCATCCGAAGAAGTGGGCTGTAGTCCACGAAAGCTTATGCTCTAATAAATTTGTTAGTCTCTAAGGTGCCACAAGTACTCCTGTTCTTCTTTTTGCGGATACAGACTAACACGGCTGTTACTCTGAGACTGCCAGAGTGGGGCTCTGACACATTGGGGCAGAGAAGGGGCTGGGGCTACGGGGAAGTGGCCCAGGGAAGTAGGCAGTAGAGGTGAGTTGGAGGAGGGCAGTAAGTGGCTGCTACTAGAGGGTCCCTGGGTTGTGGCCCCGAGTAGCGGGCAGGCCTGGTCCCTCTCTATCCCCCCCACTTGCCAGTGATGAGAGTGGCTAAGTGTCAGGACTGAGATCCCCACTTTGAACTTTAGGGTACAAATGTAGGGGCCTGCATAAAAACTTCTAAGCTTAATTACCAGCTTAGCTCTGGTTCGGCTGCCACCATTTTCAATGGATTCCCTCCCTGGGAAACCTTGAAAAACCTTCACCAAATCCCTGGTGAAAACAAATCCAACCCCTTGGATTTAAAACAAGGGGAAATTAACCATTCCCCTCCTTCCTCCCACCAACTCCTGGTGAATCAAGATCCAAAACCCCTTTGGATCTAAAACAAGGAAAAAATCAATCAGGTTCTTAAAAAGAAGGTTTTTAATTAAAGAAAAAGGTAAAAATCATCTCTGTAAAATCAGTATGGAAATCAACCTTACAGGGTAATCAAACTTAAAGAGCTCAGAGGACTCCCCTCTAGTCTCAGGTTCAAAGTACAGCAAACAAAGAGAAACACTCTAGTAAAAGGTACATTTACAAGTTGAGAAAACAAAGGAAAACTAACACGCCTTGCCTGGCTATTTACTTACAAGTTTGAAATAGGAGAGACTTGCTTAGAAAGATGTGGAGAACCTGGATTGATGTCTGGTCCCTCTCAGTCCCCGAGAACGAACACACTCCCAAACAAAGAACACAAACAAAAGCCTTCCCCCCCCAAGATTTGAAAGTATCTTGTCCCCTTATTGGTCCTTTAGGTCAGATGCCAGCCAGGTTACCTGAGCTTCTTAACCCTTTACAGGGAAAAGGATTTTGGAGTCTCTGGCCAGGAGGGATTTATAGTACTGTACACAGGACAGCTATTACCCTTCCCTTTATAGTTATGACACGCCCCCCAAATCACAGATAGTGTTGGATGTTCGGTTCCACACTGGCTGTGATTTCTTCCTGGAGTTCTAGGAGAAAACAGAGTTAATAAGACACATGTACCTTTAGACATACTACTGATTATATAAAAACTAACAATATGTTTCATTCCAAAAACAATTGTTAACCAGTTAACTCTGGGAAACTTTCCCGGGAGAGTGCATCAGCCACTTTGTTAGAAGCTCCCGAAATGTGTTGTATTTCAAAATCAAAATCTTGGAGAGCTAAACTCCACCGAAGAAGTTTTTTGTTATTTCCCTTGGCGGTATGAAGCCACTGTAGCGCAGCATGGTCTGTTTGTAGTTGGAAACGCCGTCCCCAAACATATGGGCGTAGCTTTTCCAGCGCATACACAATGGCATAGCATTCCTTTTCGCTGATTGACCAATGGCTTTCCCTCTCAGACAGTTTCTTACTGAGAAATACGACAGGATGGAATTCTTGATCCGGTCCTTTCTGCATTAAAACTGCTCCCACGCCTCGCTCGGACGCATCTGTGGTTACTTGGAACGGTTTGTCAAAGTCTGGGGCCCTTAGCACAGGGTCAGACATGAGTGTTGCCTTAAGCTGGTTAAAGGCCTTTTGACACTCATTAGTCCACTGAACTGCATTTGGCTGTTTCTTTCTGGTTAGGTCTGTCAGCGGGGCGGCGATTTGGCTGTAGTGGGGTACAAATCGCCTATAATATCCAGCCAAGCCTAAGAAGGATTGGACCTGTTTCTTAGACTTTGGAACCGGCCACTTTTGGATAGCATCCACTTTGGCCTGTATGGGATTTATAGTTCCTTGACCCACCTGGTGCCCCAGGTAAGTCACTCTGTTTTGGCCTATTTGACACTTTTTAGCCTTAACAGTTAGTCCTGCCTGCTGGATGCGCTCGAAAACTTTTTCCAGGTGCTCCATGTGCTCTACCCATGAATCAGAAAAAATGGCCACATCATCGAGGTAGGCAACTGCAGATTCTCCCAATCCCGCTAGGAGACCATCTACAAGTCTTTGGAAGGTGGCGGGTGCATTTCGCAACCCGAAAGGGAGTACATTGAATTCATACACCCCTGCCTGGGTGACGAAGGCTGACCTTTCCTTAGCGGGTTCATCTAGTGGTACTTGCCAGTACCCCTTGGTTAAGTCTAAAGTAGAGATGAATTGGGCATGTCCCAATTTCTCCAATAGCTCATCTGTGCGTGGCATTGGATAGTTGTCAGGACGAGTTACAGCATTTAGCTTATGGTAGTCCACGCAAAAGCGTATTTCCCCATCTGGTTTGGGAACTAGAACCACTGGAGATGCCCATGCACTCTTAGAGGGGCGGATTATACCCATCTGTAGCATGTCCTGGATCTCCCTTTGTATAGCAGTTTTGGCATGAGGTGACTCCCGGTAGGGTGGGGTTCTAATAGGGTGAGCATTACCTGTGTCAATGGAGTGGTATGCCCGTTCGGTAAATCCTGGAGTGGCTGAGAAAATTGGTGCAAAGCTTGTGCACAGCTCCTTGATCTGCTGTCGCTGCAGACGTCCAAGGGTCATGGAGAGGTTCACCTCTTCCACGCCACCATCCTTTTTTCCTTCGTAGTAGACACCTTCAGGCCACTCCGCGTCATCTGTTTCCTGGGCTGTAAACTGGCAAACGTTTAATTCTCTGGAATAAAAGGGCTTAAGAGAATTAACATGGTATACCTTAGGCTTTATGTTGGAGGTGGGGGAGGCTATGAGATAGTTAACAGCTCCTAGGCGCTCCTGGACCGTGAATGGTCCTTCCCACGACGCTTCCATTTTATGGGCCTGGATTGCCTTTAAGACCATGACTTGGTCTCCTACTTTGAAGGACCGTTCTCTGGAATGTTTATCATACCAGGCCTTTTGCTCTTCCTGAGCATCCTTTAGGTTTTCTTTAGCAAGGGCCAAAGAATGTCGGAGGGTGTTTTGTAGGTTGCTTACAAAGTCTAGAATGTTTGTTCCTGGAGAAGGCGTAAACCCCTCCCATTGCTGCTTCACCAACTGTAATGGCCCCTTAACCTCACGGCCATACACAAGTTCAAATGGTGAAAACCCTAAACTGGGATGTGGTACAGCCCTGTAGGCAAAAAGCAACTGCTGCAACACGAGGTCCCAATCATTGGAGTGTTCATTTACAAATTTACGTATCATGGCCCCCAAAGTTCCATTAAACCTCTCCACCAGGCCATTGGTTTCATGGTGGTAAGGGGTGGCAACCAAGTGATTCACCCCATGAGCTTCCCACAGGTTTTCCATGGTTCCTGCCAGGAAGTTAGTTCCCGAATCTGTAAGGATGTCGGAGGGCCAACCTACCCTGGCAAAAATGTCTGTTAATGCCTGGCACACACTTTTAGCCCTGGTGTTGCTTAAGGGTACTGCTTCCGGCCATCGGGTAGCAAAATCCATGGAAGTCAGTACGTACTGCTTTCCTCTGGGTGTCTTCTTTGGGAAAGGACCCAGAATATCCACAGCTACGCGCCGAAATGGGACCTCAATTATGGGTAGTGGCTGGAGAGGGGCTTTAACCTGGTCTTGGGGCTTTCCCACTCGTTGGCACACCTCACAAGACCGGACATAATTAGCAACGTCCTTGCCCATTCCCTCCCAGTGGAAGGACTTCCCCAACCGGTCCTTGGTTCTGTTCACCCCAGAATGGCCACTGGGATGATCATGGGCTAAGCTCAAGAGCTTTACCCGATACTTAGTGGGAACTACCAACTGTCTTTGAGGTTGCCAGTCTTCCTGGTGCCCACCAGAAAGAGTCTCCTTGTATAAAAGTCCTTGTTCTACAACAAACCGGGATCGGTTAGAAGAGCTGAGAGGCGGTGGGGTGCTCCGCGCCGCCGCCCAAGCTTTCTGAAGGCTGTCATCTGCTTCCTGCTCGGCCTGGAACTGTTCCCTTGATGCTGGAGACATCAGTTCCTCCTTGGACTGTGGACTGGGGCTTGGTCCCTCTGGAAGCGATGCAGGTGCTGGGGCTGTTTCCATTGACTGTGAACCGCTGTCCGCTGGTGCACTATGTGGTATTTCAGGCTCTGGCTGAGCCTCTTGGGTAGGGTTATCTGCTGCTTCCTCCAGGTCAGGCTCGCTGGTGCCCTCTGGCATTGGAGTTGTAGACGGGTTTGCAAGCGCTGGACTCTGTGCTGGCAATGGTTCTGGTGCTGGTTGCGTTGCCAGTTCCGGTTCTGGGACTGGCTTTGGCTGGGTCTCTGGGATTGGATCCACTACGGCTGTTGCAGTCGTTGGCAGAGGATCCAGTTCCACCACCTTTGTCTGGGTCTCCGGTAACACAGACGGGGCCCTGGTGGATGGCTCAGGAACAGGGATGGGGGTGAAAGCTTGCTTAGCCTGACTGCGGGTGACTATTCCCACCCTCTTGGCTAGCTTCACATGGTTGGCCAAGTCTTCCCCCAGCAGCATGGGAATGGGATAATTGTCATAGACTGCAAAAGTCCACATTCCTGACCAGCCCTTGTACTGGACATGCAACGTGGCTGTAGGCAAGGTTACAGATTGTGACACGAAGGGTTGAATTGTCACTGTAGCCTCTGGGTTGATGAGTTTGGGGTCCACTAGGGATTGGTGGATAGTTGACACTTGAGCCCCAGTGTCCCTCCAAGCGGTAACCTTCTTTCTGCCCACTCTCAAGGTTTCCCTTCGCTCCGAGGGTATGAGAGAGGCATCTGGGTTTGGGGATCTTTGGTGTGATTGGGGTGTAATGAACTGTAATCGGTTGGGGTTCTTGGGGCAGTGAGCCTTTATATGTCCCAGTTCATTACATTTAAAACATCGCCCTGCTAAGGTATCACTGGGACGAGGTTGGTTGGTGGAGACTGGTGTGGTGGGGTGAGAAGGCGTCTGGGGTTTCCCTTGGGATGTGGGTGGGGCCTTGGGTTGTCCCCGGTGGTAAGGTTTTGTTTCGGCTTGCCCCTTCTGATATTCGCTCCAACTGCTACTAGTTTTTTTCTTTTCTGCCACCTCCACCCATTGGGCTCCAATCTCCCCCGCCTCAGTTACAGTTTTGGGCTTCCTATCTAGGATGTACCTTTCTATTTCCTCAGGAACACCCTCTAAAAACTGCTCCATTTTTACTAGGGAAAGCAGATCTTCCAGAGATTTAGCATTTGCTCCTGATACCCAGGCATCACAATTTTTGTCAATGTGGTAGGCATGACGGGTAAATGACACATCCGGTTTCCACTTTAGGGCTCTGAACCGCCGACGGGCATGCTCGGGTGTTAGCCCCATTCTGAGTCTGGCCTTGTTTTTAAAAAGTTCATAACTGTTCATGTGTTCCTTAGGCATTTCAGCCGCCACCTCTGCTAAGGGTCCACTGAGCTGCGGCCTCAGCTCTACCATGTACTGGTCTGCAGTGATGCTGTATCCAAGGCAGGCCCTTTCAAAATTTTCTAAGAAGGCCTCAGTATCATCGCCTGCCTTGTAGATGGGGAATTTTCTGGGATGGGAAGTGGTACCTGGAGGGGGGTTGTTAGCATTGGCTGGTGCATCCTGCTTAGCCTTTGCTACTTCCAGTTCATGCTTCCTTTCTTTTTCTCTCTCCTCCATCTCTTTTTCTTTCAGCTCCATAGTTCTCTTGTGAGCCTCCTCTTTGGCTTTTTCCAGCTCCATCTCTCTTTCATGGGCCTCCTTTTTGGCTTTTTCTTCTCTTTCTTTTAGCTCCATCTCTCTCTTGTGGGCCTCCTCTTTGGCTTTCTCCTCTCTGTCTCTCAGCTCTATCTCTCTCTTGTGGGCCTCCTCTTTGGCTTTTTCTTCTTTGGTAGTCATTTTCCTGTTTTCTTGTGCTGGGTCACCCCCTTTGCAGTTGACAAACTGGGAAGCTCTCAGCTCTGGCTGCTGCAGAGTTAACAGTAACTTTCTAACTAGCTACTCCCGAGGATGTAAAAAGAAAAAAAAACAATTCAGCTTGTAAATACCTTTTACCAGTCATTTGCTAATTGAACCCTTCTCTTAACAAAGGACCTGTAAAAAAAACTTAACACCTCTGCCTTCAGGCAAGGAGAGATAAGATATGCATCTATCTACTTCCAGCTCGGCTTTCCAAGCAGCTAGAAGGAAAAAAAAATCTCACTGGCTTTTGGGTTTGGGGGGCGTGTCATAACTATAAAGGGAAGGGTAATAGCTGTCCTGTGTACAGTACTATAAATCCCTCCTGGCCAGAGACTCCAAAATCCTTTTCCCTGTAAAGGGTTAAGAAGCTCAGGTAACCTGGCTGGCATCTGACCTAAAGGACCAATAAGGGGACAAGATACTTTCAAATCTTGGGGGGGGAAGGCTTTTGTTTGTGTTCTTTGTTTGGGAGTGTGTTCGTTCTCCGGGAATGAGAGGGACCAGACATCAATCCAGGTTCTCCACATCTTTCTAAACAAGCCTCTCCTATTTCAAACTTGTAAGTAAATAGCCAGGCAAGGCGTGTTAGTTTTCCTTTGTTTTTCTCAACTTGTAAATGTACCTTTTACTAGAGTGTTTATCTTTGTTTGCTGTACTTTAAACCTGAGACTAGAGGGGAGTCCTCTGAGCTCTTTAAGTTTGATTACCCTGTAAGGTTAATTTCCATACTGATTTACAGAGATGATTTTTACCTTTTTCTTTAATTAAAAACCTTCTTTTTAAGAACCTGATTGATTTTTTAGATCCAAAGGGATTTTGGATCTTGATTCACCAAAAGTTGGTGGGAGGAAGGAGGGGGGATGGTTAATTTCTCCCTGTTGTAGATCCCAGGGGGGGGTTGGAACTGATTCACCAGGAGTTGGTGGGAGGAAGGAGGGGAATGGTTAATTTCTCCTTGTTTTAAGATCCAAGGGGTTTTGGATTTGTTTTCACCAGGGATTTGGTGAGGGTTTTTCAAGGCTTCCCAGGGAGGGAATCCATTGATGGTGGCAGCCGAACCAGAACTAAGCTGGTAGTTAAGCTTAGAAGTTTTTCACGCAGGCCCCTACATTTGTACCCTAAAGTTCAAAGTGGGGATCTCAGTCCTGACCAGCTTAGCTCTGGTTCGGCTGCCACCATTTTCAATGGATTCCCTCCCTGGGAAACCTTGAAAAACCTTCACCAAATCCCTGGTGAAAACAAATCCAACCCCTTGGATTTAAAACAAGGGGAAATTAACCATTCCCCTCCTTCCTCCCACCAACTCCTGGTGAATCAAGATCCAAAACCCCTTTGGATCTAAAACAAGGAAAAAATCAATCAGGTTCTTAAAAAGAAGGTTTTTAATTAAAGAAAAAGGTAAAAATCATCTCTGTAAAATCAGTATGGAAATCAACCTTACAGGGTAATCAAACTTAAAGAGCTCAGAGGACTCCCCTCTAGTCTCAGGTTCAAAGTACAGCAAACAAAGAGAAACACTCTAGTAAAAGGTACATTTACAAGTTGAGAAAACAAAGGAAAACTAACACGCCTTGCCTGGCTATTTACTTACAAGTTTGAAATAGGAGAGACTTGCTTAGAAAGATGTGGAGAACCTGGATTGATGTCTGGTCCCTCTCAGTCCCCGAGAAGGAACACACTCCCAAACAAAGAACACAAACAAAAGCCTTCCCCCCCCAAGATTTGAAAGTATCTTGTCCCCTTATTGGTCCTTTAGGTCAGATGCCAGCCAGGTTACCTGAGCTTCTTAACCCTTTACAGGGAAAAGGATTTTGGAGTCTCTGGCCAGGAGGGATTTATAGTACTGTACACAGGACAGCTATTACCCTTCCCTTTATAGTTATGACACTAAGCCAGACTGCAGTTTGCCCTTGGAGAAAGAGGCTAGACTGAGGACTGCAGTGAGCCACTGAGGTGAGTGATAGAACCTAAAGCTGCTGCCCCTCTCTCCCCTCCACCCCCCGGAACGGGGGGGAGAGCTAGCAGAGCGGGCACAGCCGGAGGGCAGTGTCCAGCAGTGGACGCCATGGTCCAGGAGTGACATGGGTCTGACTGTGAGGATGGTGAAGACCAAGAGAATAACAGAGGGCGAGACACTACTAGCGAAGGTGCACCTCTGAAAGAGCTAATTCCCAAACCAACCAGAAGGAGGCGCTGCTGTGGTGAGTCTTCCCTGTTACAGGTTTCTTTTTCTTTCAGCAAAAATTAAACAGCAGTTGTATTGAAGTCTCCTACTAATAAGATTTCATTATTTTTACAAAATATACTGTACTTATGTATTATGACATATACTCATAAATAGTTAAAAGTAAGGTACAGTTGACAAAAGAACAAACTATATTCTGCTATGCATTATCCTTGCCCTTTTATTGGGTGTTCACTTCCTCCTAATTCACAGCACTTAGTCATTCACAAAGGGTCTTCTTAATCATTAGTGGACTAAGTAATTCTACTACATAGTTGCTAGTTATTTGCAAGTTAGAAAAAGTTAAATTAAAATCAACTGGGCACATATACACAGGCCTCATTTGGAGCCAGAGGCGCAAATCTTTGTGCCCATATGAAGCCCATATAAACCAATGGGCTTTGTACAGTTGCAGGTGTCTGTGATTCCATTAAACAGGATTAGGGTCACAGTCTCGCAATTCTAAAGTTTCTGAAATATTTTTGTTAATATAATTGTAATGTATTACTTAACTTAATAAATAACAATGGGTGATTTTCAAATGGATCAAGGATTTCTTTGAATTATTTCATAATAATAAAAGGGATGAAGAAGTGATCTTGTTTCTAATTACATAACAGCAAGCTCTATGGTCGTTTCTTTGTAATAAAACTCAAAATATCCTCAAAAATGAAAATCCTGGCTATTTTATTTTAAATACTTCAATACTTTTTGAAAAAAGCAACATTAGATTCTTCACACTAGGATAAATTTTGTATCTTCCAAAAACATACATAAATCATTTAGTAACAGTTTAGAATTAGAAGAAGCAACAATTATTTTTAAATGTATGATGTGGCTCTGATAGAGTTTGGCTGAGTAATTAAAAGATACCATTTTACAAGTGTTAATCTCAAACTGTTGCTTCTTTGAGTCAAAATAAAATGTGCACAGGGGACCAGTAAATAGTAAAAAAAATCAATTTCAGGTCAATAGTTCCCAAGAATCTAGACTTTACCACCAGAAATTTGGCAGCATAAGTGCTGGGCCAGATTCTCTCTGAAATTCTGTGCATGGGCACTGGCATGGTCAGCCAGATTCAGAAGACACAACAGAATGTGTACAGCTGTCACAGAATGGCAGCCAACATTACCTTTCATAAATGAGTTAAAGAGGCGATGTCAGGTGAGGAGGGAAAGATCTTTCATTCCAAGAGTTTGAATTCTCCAGGTATACTAAAGTCTGCATGGAGCATATAGCAAGAAGGTGAGTGTCTGTGTAGGCAAGAAATAAAGACAATTGTGCAATCACCCAGACCACAGTGTCCTAGGTCTCTCTAATCTCTACATGGTGTCCAAGTGGAATTGTATTCGACCTGACAGATCACAGAACATCCTGGCAAGGGAAGAGGGGAAAGGAAAACAGAAAAGTAAGTCCTCCACCCCAGCCAGAACAACCTACAAGCTGCACAGAGCTAGCAGCAAAACAAGCTAGGAAGTAGCCTACAAACACAGAGGACCAAGAAAGATCTGTTATGCTGAGTCAAAGGAGTGACTACAGGAAAACAAGTGACGCTGAAGGTGAGACTATCACCAGTTTGCTTCCTTAAGGGGCCATACTACCTTACTCCATAGAAAGGCAACAACAAAAAAAAGAGAGGTGGGGGGAATTAGTTTGGTAGAATTGTAGTGATGGCTACATTTATTCCAGCTTTTGTCCCAAACACCATCTCCAGAAGAATTTGATTTCCAGGATGCTGAGGAACAGCCTCTCTGGGTAAGCAGATTGCAGAGTTTGTCACGTTTCTGGTTTAGATCAGCAATTATAGGAGAAACAAGTGAATAACCTGCTCTATACAATGGGACCTGCAGCAGATGACACTATCCTTTCCAGAAGCCCACACAACTACTCATATGAAACAATTCAATACAGTTAACTGGATAAGTATTTCATGCCATGCTGCAATGTGAAATGTGAGCGGGAACGATTTCACTTACAAAGTAAGGGAAGGGTGAGTCAGTGAATGATTTCATAACAGCCCTGTATAACCAAATCCAACACTGTGGCTATGGAGCAAAGAACTTATCAGAGATAGGCCCATGTTAGGGCTGAGAGATAGCCAGCCATCAGAAAGACCCCCAAATTATCCTAATTTCTAACTAGAGACAGCCAAAACATAGTACTTCAAAGTTACTACATAAAGAAGGAATTTTTCTGAGGAATCACTTTAAGGTGGAACCCACTTGTAGAAGCCATAGACAGGGGGAGGAAAATATCTCAGGATGCCCAGAAACACTACCCATCCAGACAAGTACAGGCATGAATGAATCCAGGGAGGGCTATGCTAACATGGAATAAAGAAAAGGTGCACAACAAGAATGTGAAAGAATGCCCATGGTGTGGCAAACTACCTCACAATAAATGGCTTTATTCAGCAAGGAACAACACATGCAAGAAATGTCTAAAAAGGGTTTTTCCTAATATCCAACCTAGACCTCCCTCCTCCCCTGCAACTTGACACCATCTCTCCTTGATTGGGAAAACTATTGGGAGATTATCACATTAAACTTAGACCAAATGTAAACTCATTTGCTCTGTCTACACCTAGGACAGCAAGGAACACCACATGCAAGAAATGTCTAAAAAGGGTTTTTCCTAATATCCAACCTAGACCTCCCTCCTCCCCTGCAACTTGACACCATCTCTCCTTGATTGGGAAAACTATTGGGAGATTATCACATTAAACTTAGACCAAATGTAAACTCATTTGCTCTGTCTACACCTAGGACAGCAAGGAACACCACATGCAAGAAATGTCTAAAAAGGGTTTTTCCTAATATCCTAGACCAAATGCAAACTCATTTGCTCTGTCTACACCTAGGACAGTCTCCTTGCCTTTACTGCCCAAGATGAAAGCAGAGCGCAGCATCACGGCAACTTCCAAAATAGGCAGCCCAACT
Source organism: Malaclemys terrapin pileata (assembly GCF_027887155.1). Lineage (NCBI taxonomy): Eukaryota > Metazoa > Chordata > Testudines > Emydidae > Malaclemys > Malaclemys terrapin. The sequence goes on from NC_071505.1 coordinate 77,035,743, forward strand.
GAATGGTGTGCAGGGGTATGGTGGTGGTCCCAAAACCGACTGACAAGGTTTGGATCTATGTAACTTTGCCAAGTTCAGTGAGAATGTCAGTAGAGGAAGAGATGTACTCCCATGAGTTGAACACAACCTAGGACAGCTTAGAGAAGCAAAAGTTTTCTCAACATTGGATGCCCAGTCCAGGGTTTGGCAGATACAACTTGCTGCAAAATCAGCACTATTAACTATCTTCACCACACCTTTTACAAGGTTTTGTTTCAGTTGACTACAATATGGCATATCACCTGCTCCTGAATGCGTCCTGAGGAAAATGTTGCAATTCCTGGGGGGTCTGGTAGGGTTCTCTGTCAAATGGATTATATCCTTGTTGACCAGCATCTCTTTGTAGTCCTGGAAAGGCTAGAGAAGGCAGGCCTATCATTTACCAAGGTGAATACTCAAAAGATAGAATCAAGTTTCTAGGCCAGATCATTGATGGACCAGGGGTGCAACCTCATCCAGAGAAAGTGCAAGCAATTACCAGGCTGAAGGAGCCGCAGAGTGTCAGTGAAGTATTTTGATTCATGGCCATGGTGACACAACCAGAGAAACTGATACTTCATCTGGTGGAGAACTAAAAGCCATTATGAGATCTCCTAAATCCACAAAATTCCTGGTACTGGGGAATTAAAAGAGCCAGGCATACAGAGACATGAAGCAATACCTGAGCACTCCATCAGTTTCGGTTCTGTCTAAGAGAAATATAATGACTGAAGTTTCAGAAAATGTCTTATCATATAGGGTAGAGGCAGTCCTCCTTCAGAAAGAGTCTCCTCCTAGCAGTATATGCTTTACAAGCATTCACCATTACAAAGTAATGCTACGCACAAATAGAAAAAGAAGTCCTAGCCATTACAAGGGCTTGAGAATGTTTCAGAGACTTTCTAGTAGCAAAAAAATCCACAGGGAAACTGACAACAAACCACTAGTTACTCTTCTAGGTTAAAAAAATGTAGATGTGTTACCTCCTTGAATACATTTTTGAATGAGACTCATGAGGTTTCCGTTCTTGATAGCCCATGCACCTTGGAAGAACTTCACTACAGGTAATACATTCTCCAGGGCCCTGATGCCAGAAGCACTACACTGGGAGCCAGGGGCAGAGAGGAGAAGCTCCTTGAATGGACATGAAGACTGGGACATGTAGGGTGACCAGATCACCAAAGACAAATATCGGGACGCGGGGGGGTGACGTGACGTGGGGGGGGGCGTGGCGGGGGGCGGGGCCAAAAAAAAAAAAAAAAACCTTCCTCCGCAAGCGCTGGAGGGAGGCCCGGGAGACTCAGGGGAAGCGCGGGGCCGGGGTGAGTGAGAGCCCGGCCTGGCCCCGAGCAGGCAGGACTCAGTTGGTGGTTGGGAGAGGAGGGGGGTGGCCCGCGGGGCCAGGCGGTGGCTGTTCTCACCCCCGGGCAGCGGGACTCGGGAGCAGCCGCTGCTGCAGCTCCCACTGCCGCGGGGGAGGAAGCGGCCATGGCGCTCCGCGGCTGCGGCTCTGGTGCCCCCGAACCTCCCGAGCCGGGGCCTGCTGCAGGGACCCAGCAGCGCGCACGCTGGGCCCAGCCCCTGGCCAGTTGCGTCTGGGCTGCTGCCCAGCTGGTGCTATCCCGCGGCGGCCCCAGAGCGGGGGCAGCAGGCCCCAGCCCCCCCCGTCCCGCTCGGGTCCCGCAGGGGAACGAACGGGGCTGGGCTGCCGATGCCTCCGCTCCGGGGCCGCCGCGGGATAGCACCACCTGGGCAGAGCCCAGACGCGACTGGCCAGGGGCTGGGCCCAGCGTACGCGCTGCTGGGTCCCCGCAGCAGGCCCCGGCTCGGGGGGTTCGGAGGCGCCGCAGCCGCGGAGCGCCATGGCCGCTTCCTCCCCCGCGGCAGTGGGAGCTGCAGCAGCGGCTGCTCCCGAGTCCCGCTGCCCGGGGGTGAGAACAGCCACCGCCTGGCCCCGCGGGCCGCCCCCCTCCTCGCCCTACCGCCCGACTGCGTCCTGCCTGCTCGGGGCCAGGCCGGACTCTTACTCACCCTGGCCCCTGGCCCTGCGCTTCCCCTGAGTCTCCCGGGCCTCCCTCCAGCGCTTGCGGAGGGGGGAGGAAGGGTGAGCCCGGGGAAGAGGCGGGGATTCGGGGAGGGAGCCAATCGGGGGAGGAGGGGGCGGAGTCGGGGCGGGGTGGGGGGGTGCGAGCACTTCCGGGCTCTAGGCTCCGGGGCATTTCCTTGTTTGTCCGGTTGTCCCGACCGCATGTCGGTCGGGACGCGGGACAAACAAGGAAATATCGGGACGGTCCCGATAAAATCGGGACGTCTGGTCACCCTAGGGACATGGAGTCAGGGGAACATGTGGGTGGAGGGCAGGGGGGAGGCAACTGGGATCAATTGGCCAATGGGAGGGAATAGTCCTCAGACAAAAAAATTATATGTGATCATGTACTTAAAACTATATGATGATGTTTACGCACAAGGGGAATGAATTATACAGACAAAAATCTTAGAAGATTAGGATTGGAAGAGCTCATCTAGTCCAACCCCCTGCTCAAAGCAGGACCAACCCCAGCTAAATCATCCCAGCCAGGACTTTGTCAAGCCGGGCCTTAGAAACCTCTAAGGATAGAGATTCCACAACCTTCCAAGGTAACCCATTCCAGTGCTTCACCACCCTCCTAGTGAAATAGTTTTTTCTAATATCCAACCTAGACCTCCCTCCTCCCCTGCAACTTGACACCATCTCTCCTTGTTCTGTCATCTGCCACCATTGGGAACAGCCTGGCTCCATCCTCTTTGGAACCCCCCTTTAGATAGCTGAAGGCTGCTATGAAATCCCCCCTCACTTGTCTTTTCTGCCAACGAAAAAAGCCCAGTTCCCTCAGCCTCTCCTCATAAGTCATGTGCCCAGCCCCCTAATCATTTTCATTGTCCTCCTCTAGACTCTCTCCAATTTGTCCACATCCTTTCTGTAGTGGGGGGCCCAAAACTGGACGCAATACTCCAGATGTGGCCTCATCCGTGCCGAATAGAGGAGAATAATCATTTCCCTCAATCTTCTGGCAATGCTCCTACTAATGCAGCCCAATATGTCATTAGCTTTCTTGGCAACAAGGGCACAGTGTTTACTCATATCCAACTTCTTATCCACTGTAATCCCCAGGTCCTTTTCTGCAGAACTACCGCTTAGCCAGTCGGTCCCCAGCCTGTAGCGGTGCATGGGATTCTTCAGTCCGATGTGCAGGACTCTGCACTTGGCCTTGTTGAACCTCATCAGATTTCTTTTGGCCCAATCCTCCAATTTGTCTAGGTCACTCTGGACCCTATCCCTACACTCCAGCGTATCTATCTCTCCCCACAGTTTAGTGTAATCTGTGAACTTCGGAGGGTGCAATCCATCCTATCATCCAGATCATTAATGAAGATGTTGAACAAAATCAGCCCCAGGACCAATCCTTGGGGCACTCTGTTTAATACTGGCTGCCAACTAGACATTGAACCGCTGATCACTACCCATTGTGTCCGACCATCTAGCCAGCTTTCTATCCACATTACAGTCCATTCATCCAATCGATACTTCTTTAACTTGCTGGCAAGAATACTGTGGGAGACTGTTGTGATGTTGCGCTCCATATATTTTATGGAAATATGCTTAAGTGTGAATATAATGTAACTGGAATATGCTTTACGCAAAAAGTCTCTTGTAAGGTATCATTACAAAGCTTATAATCTACTTAGTGTGTTCATCCTATTTGTATGCATGTATTATTCTTGTATCTGAAGCCAGAACTCTAAGGTCCTATTGTAACGATGCAAAGTGTGGGCCATTAATGGTAGTTTAGAATCTTGATGGCTCCCATTGACCAGGGCAATTGGTTGTTGATGGTTTATTTACTTGCAAGACTTCCTGTGGACATGTGGACCTACCTGTGGGTAATGAAGAATGAGGTCTTACAGTGACATGTCACATGATACTGGAATCCATCTTAAATCTGGTACTTTTCCAGTTAGAAGGAGGGGTGGGGACCCAGAGAGACAAAAGATTCCCACCTTGTGCCAAAGCTATAAAAGGGGGTGGAATAGAACAAAGGGGGAGGCCAGTCATGAGAAAACCGCTAGTTACCACGTGAGCTGGAACTAACAAGGACTGTACTAGGGGAAAGGACTGGGCCCAGACTAGGAAGGAGTCTAGTCTGTGAAAGAAGCTTATAGGAATGTCTCCGAGGGTGAGATTTTACCTGTAAACAGTTTCTTAATCTATTAGGTTTAGGATTGCATATTTTTGCTTTATTTTGCTTGGTGACTTACTTTGTTCTGTCTGTTATTACTTGAAAATACTTAAATCCAATTTTATACTTAATAAAATCACTTTTGTTTATTAATGAACCCAGAGTAAGTGATTAATATCTGGGGGAGAAAACAGCTGTGCATCACTATCTGTGACATAGAGGGTGGACAATGTATGAGTTTACCCTAAATAAGCTTTATACAGAGTAAAATGGATTTATCTGGGGTTTGGATCCCATTTGGAGCTGAGTGTCTGGGTGCTGGAGATAGGAAACCTGCTGAGCAGTTTTTAGTTAGAGTCTGCAGCTTTGGGGGTGTGGACCAGACCTGGGTCTGTGTTGCAGCAGGATAGTGTGTCTGGCTCAACAAGGCAGGGTTCTGGAGTCCCAAGCTGGCAGGGAAAACGGGCTCAGAGGTAATTTCAGCACATCAGGTAACAATCCCAAGGGAGTCCCTATGACTGAACCCATCACAACTGTATCAAAAGCTTTGCTAAAATCAAGGTATATCATGTCCACCACTTTCCCCATATCCACAGAGCCATTATCTCATCATAGAAGGCAATCAGGTTGGTCAGGCATGACTTGCCCTTGGTGAATCCATCTTGACTGTTCCTGATCACCTTCCTCTCCTCCAAGTGCTTCAAAATGGATTCCTTGAGGACCTGCTTCATGATTTTTCCAGGAACTGAGGTGAGGCTGACTGGTTTGTAGTTACCCAGGTTCTCCTTCTTCCCTTTTTTTAAACATGGGCACTATATTTGTTTTTTTTCTAATCGTCTGGGACCTTCCCCACGAGTTTTCAAAGACAATGGCCAATGGCTCTGCAATCACATCCGCCAACTCCCTCAGCACCCTCAGATGCATTGCATCCGATCCCCTGAACCTGTGCATGTCCAGTTTTTCTAAATAGTACTTAACCTGTTCTTTCACCACTGAGGGCTGTTCACCTCATCCCCATACTGTGCTGCCCAGTGCAGCAGTCTGGGAGCTGACCTTGTCTGTGAAGATTGAGGCAAAAAAAGCATTGAGTACTTCAGCTTTTTCCACATCATTTGTCATTAGGTTGCCTACCCCATTCAGTAAGGGTCCCACACTTTCATTAACTTTCTTCTTGTTGTTAACATACCTGTAGAAACCCTTCTTGTTACCCTTACCCTTCACATCCATTGCTAGTTGCAACTCCAATTGTGCTTTGGCCTTCCTGATTACACCCCTGCATGCTCAATCAATATTTTTAATACCTTAATTCTGGCACTCCCTAATTTTTTAAAGAAATTTTGAGCTCTTATTTACTTTATGGAGGGAAGAAGAATCTTTGTTCATGGTTTTATTACTGATAATATCTATGCTTTTTTATAACAAGACATTTATTTTCCATGTTTCTGCCCAGTTGATTGACCTATCTTTTCTGCCCAGGATGTTAAACCTGTTGTGTTTTTGCAAGCACCTTTCATTATTTTTCACATTGGCCTCTGGTTCAAAATCAGCAATGGGTTGTAGTGAGCTCCTTGTGTAGGAGGGCAGATTCAATTTTTTGTTGTGTCAGATCTCTTTGTCTGTTACCTGATATCATTGTGAAGATGTGTGATTCATTCATGAGAAATCATGTGATATTATTACTTCTAGAAAAACAGAACTGCCTATTAAACTCAAAAGTAATCTTTTTATTCCTCCTCCACTATAGTGACTTTAGAAGGTATATGGAAACTGCTAAACATGTTCAGTGGTCACGCTGTGTTTTAAGTGCAAACTGTAGCATATTAGAAGTTGTGTATTAGACTAATGGTGAGCTAACAGTCAAGCAGTGATGGAGCCCTCCCTCCCTTCATCCCCTCAATCTGTTCCCCCTCCAAAAAAAAAAATTTAAAAAAACCCAAAGAAACTGTGTGACATGATATTTCTGCAGGGAAGATGCATCTCTATGGCTTGGCAGGCAGAATTTAACTTCCTATTAAAACCAAAACTTAAAATTCATTTTCTTTGTAGTATGAGCAAACATAAACTGATTCTCCACTGATCTGAAGAACAGAAAAATGCTTTGCTCCCTGACTGAGCTTGACTGTACTAGACAGTTGGCTGTCAGGACTGTAAGATCAACAGTTTTCCTGGGATTTCAAAAGGCTGTGTGAAATAATAGTGCATGGTAACAGGTTTCCCACTCACCAGTAGGGCATCTTCTTGTGTCTAGGACTGGGAAAGTAGCTCTCTTGGCATCAGGTACCCCCTTCTGCTTTTAGTTCACTCTGTGATAGTATCTCTTTGGATAACTTGGCTATTTGGCTGGGTACCCATCTAGTCCACCTCTTCCATGGTTACAAAGTCCAGCAGGAGCACTGTCTAAATGCCTTCCCTGGATGGTGTTCAGCCCCTGCTTGGGGCTCTGTTACACACTATCAGCGGCCACCAGGGGAACCTGGGTCCACCTGCTATACCTGGTTACAGTCCAGGGATCCCATATCCATCAGGCCAGGTCTGCTCAGTCTCCCTCCCCATTACTGTTTCCCTTGGCTCCTTCCTACCCAGCTTCTCTCTCTTCTGTTGACTGTTTCTGGTTTACAGCAGGTGCCTACTCTACTCCCTGTGGCTACTTCACCACCTCCTAGCCTCTTGCTAAATTCCTTGCTCCAGAGCAGGATCTCAGAGCTTATTCTCTCTCTCTCTCTGGAATTCCTCCTTGTCCATGACAACCTTCCTCATCCCAGAAAGTGACTGCACCTTCCTTCCCCTGCAGCCCCTTTTCTGCTTTCAGCCTCCTGGCTTTATAGTGCTGCCTCAGCCCTTCCTCAGCTAGGCTTTACTCAATTAACCCTGACCCTCCCTCTCCCAGGTCATCTATTTGGCTTCACAGGTCCTCATTAACCCTATCTGGGTTGATGTAGTGTGCACACCCTATCACATGCACTCACTTTTAAACTCCTCTAATAAGTATAAGCAATAGGTCTGAGACAAACCCCCTGAATATGAACCCTCTGGGCTTGTGAGGGTTGGACTTGGGGATCCAAACTGAGTGGAATCGCTAATTCCCTGAGCATTTTGGCAATGCTAGGAGCTAGTTTCTTCATATCATACATGACTTTTGTCTATCTGGGAGGCTGATTTACTGTATGCTCTTATATTAATTCTAGTAATGATAGACAAATTGCATGGAACTGTACAGTGTGTAAATTTGTAATGCTGATGCTGAGGACTGTGTACATTTATTTTATTCCTCTTGGTCTCAGGGACTAAGCCAAGTTATTTAAGGAGGGGGAAAGAAAACTAGTTCAACTTGTTAACGATAGAAGCAAGCAGGGGAAACTCTGAAAATGTAAAATATTCAATTTGCCTATAGGCCATGATTTTCGAACCTTAACCAGGGTGCTTTGGGTTTTGCCATTGAAAAGACAATACACCGTAATGGAGATTTTGCCCCAACTAAAATACATCATACCAAGGCCCTCTATAATATATATATCTGATATATTTGATTCAAGCTTGAGATTGTTTGGACATATATTGACTGAGAGCTAAAACAAATGTGGTAAAGATTAAGAACTGCAAAAACAGGACTGGATTAGTAAAAATGAAAAAGAGTACAACATAGCTGAGAAATTCTGCTGTATTTAATTCTGCTGCTTGAGCTGAAAATGGCTATTATTTGACAAAAATACTGATTAGCACAGACCTAGACAACTATTCATAACTAGACTGAATGACAATAAGTGTGAGAATTGCAATCACTCATAATGGTTGCAACATATGCAATTATTTAAAACTTTTTATTGTACAATCACGGATTATTAAAATAAATGCAGCAAGATATTAAATTATAGGTACTTAGTGAATTCCGGTCTTTCCCAAATAAATAATTGTCTCACCAGCTTTTAAATTAACTATAGTCTGTTATTAATCTCCCATTATGTATACTACTTGACTAGTTAAACTGGTTATTGGATTCTTCATACAGTAGCCCCTGAACTCCTTCAGTCAATTAAATCCTTTATTGTATCTGATTTGTCAGTGCCAGTGTCACTGCTAATCTCCTAAATCCACATCAGTTTGCAAGCGTTAAATGTCCTTATTCTGTGGCAAAACTGGAAGGCTATACTAGTAGGAACCACAGTGCTGCTAACACTTTGAAATAGATAATCACATCTCTCACATCTTAGATTTTGTGCACTATAATTGGGGGGGGGTATTATTCATTGAAAAGTACAGCTACTTGTGCATTAAATGCTGTAAATCTATTGCCCAGTTCCTTGTCCTTTTAAATGATAACCAGGAACAAAGTAAACACAACTTATTTCAGAATCTGTAACTTGAACAACTTAGTATCAGTCTCCATGATTTTGGAATACACCTCCACAAAAGTATTCCACAACATTTTTTTAAAAGTTTGATCTGATATTAAACTCTCTATCCCTAGCCCTCCCCATCTCCTGTTTGCCACTAAATACTTGATTTTTATAGAAAGAAGGAAAATGACATGCAATAAATTATTGTTCAGGTAACAATCTTGTCAATCTAATGATAACTTCAGTTGTCGTAAAGTTAAACATAGATAGCAATACTATTTATTTTATATTGCAAAGTAAAGTTTATCAGATAGGCATACAGTTGATTTTCCTTTAAATACATCCTTTCCTAAAGCATCTTTCTTCTTTCAGTAAAAACCACACTTTACATATTATAGCTTTTATAAGCCTCTGGACTAAGAAAGCAGTTTCCTATACAGGTTGGACGCATCACCTTTATTCTGAAAGAGAAGGTAAAATAGAAGAGACTCTTACCAGAGACAGAGAAAACAATTCGTTCAGCTAGATCCAACAGTGCTCTGTGCAAGCAGGCAGCATGAGTGATATTTGGGCCTCACACAAAAGCAAGATAATTGGCTCTCAATGAAGAGATGTAAACATCCATCATAATGGCACTGGTGCTGAGGCTGAAAGCTACCTCAGCTGTTCTATGTACTCTGACTGTAAGATGATGTCACAAACATCAACTGGGTGTATTCTCATTGGCTTCTGTTACCTGGAATCATATCTTAACCCTAAACTGTCAGCTGCAAATTGAAATGTGGATCTGTTTTATATGTATATGGGGTGGAGTGTGGGGGGAATGGAATGTGCTGAAAGCTCCCACTTTGGGTGGCAGGTGCAGGCTGTTTAAACAGTTAAAATAAAAAATCCAAAACCTAATTTGCCTAAATTATTAAACAAGAGCTCTGGGGAATTGTATTTTCATAATGTTTACTAAATGACAGTAATCATCAAAATATTGTACAGAAGGGGTATTAAATGAAAGGTTAATGCATACAGCATCTGGAGAATTCACTTTTTTAATGATTTTATATTGCCTCCTATTAAGCCATGAGATTTCTCAAAGATACACATAAAAAGGGGGTTTAAATTTGAGAACATTGCATATATAGCTATAATTAGGTTAGCTACAGGAAGGCACTGGTATTTTAAGAATTTAAATCAAAACAAAAAAAAAGTAAAGATATGCACAAATGTAAATGTGCACTTATTCTTTGAATGTAAAATAGGATCTCAGACATTGTGTGGTAAATGAGGCATGAAACACACTGTCAAAAATCTGATGTCCTAAATATAGTGGCACTACATATTTTGTTATGTTACCAGAAATATTCCTCAAATCATGTGCACTTTAAAATGAGCCCCAATCCAGCTATTAAAGAACTGTTTCAGGAAAAAAAAACCAGAAATAATAATTTGATCTTTCAGTTTTAACTGATAGAACATCCTATTGCTCTATGCAAAGAAAAAAAATCACAGGTCATATATGTTACATGTTGTATATAGAGCTTTTGTACTACTTTATCTACTTTAACATTTTCCCATCACTTTGAATTGTGCCATTTTGCTTATTTGACTGGATAGGAGCTTGATTTGATGTTTGTTGGGAGTAAAATGTATAGCCCATTAATTATTTTGCAATTCAGTATTCCTAATACTAAAAGTAAGGGTTGTGTTTAAAATTCCTTCTGTTCAGTTTATTCCCCAGGAAAAATATATACTCAGAAATGTTGTTGCTTAATATAGAATGTGAAACATATCATAGGAGTTCTCGAATAAACTTGATAAACAGCTCTGCCATTGCCTTGTGGTCCTTTCACCAAGTTGTAGAGAATCAGAAGATTAAATTCTGGGGACTTAATAAACAGCAGCTCTGTGTAAGGATCTGGAAGCAAGCCTATTACTCAAAATGTACTTTAGGCCAAAGTGAAAGCCCCATATCATTTATTTCTGCCTAGAAAACATGGGAGTTTAGATGGAAATGTATATTAAAAAAAAAGATTCATTACCATGCAAAGTGACATAAAACTGAATTACAGATCAGAAAGATGAATTTGGACAATAGGAAAGGCAACTTTGCTTTTGTATGATTAATGATAAAGGTAAGACATAGTAATTGTTAAGAAGATATGAGTCACGGGTAAAAATTATTTATGAGGTAAAATATGCTTAGACATATCACGTGTTTAAGTTATATTCTTCTGAAACTTTAATGCTATAAATAGCCAAGATCAAACAAAGAGACATTGTTGATAAAATCTGATTATGTAGGTTGATTTGGTCTGTAAAATGTAGAGTTCCCATATCTAACTAATCTTAACATGATGAATTCATGTCACATACATTTGTTATTCTTACACACACAATACTTCATTTCCTTAACAGGGTGATTTATTCTTATGTGAACTGCTAGATACTCTATGTGGATAAAGTACAGTATGCTGGAAAAAAGCCTCCATCGACACTAACACATTAGAGTCCAGATTTTATATTTTGGCCACTGAATAGTCATTTATGTTAGTAGTTTTACTCATGAAATTAGCACACAATAAGCAATAGAGGCCCATTGTGAATTTAAGAGGAGAATATTGCCCCAAACCCATCCGTTAAATGGAAGTTGCACTTAAACTCCAGCACATTTTCATTAGAATGCCTTTTTATACTGTAAACTTGAGGTAAGTTAGTATCTTTAAGTTGTGTGGTTTACGACGTATCTTAATGATAGTGAATCATCAATTTACACATACATTTGATGTTAAAATTAATATTGCTGTATAGTCAAAGTGGTGGAAATTTGGATGATTATAGAGAGATGGTCAGACCCAACAGGTAATAGCTGTGAAGCTGTCAGTGAAATAGCAGCTCCATGATCATAATAAATGCACTTATTATCAACACTAAAACAAGCTTTCCAGTGTGTTAAACATAACATTTCCCATTGGCTGTACAAATAATAACACAAATAAATAAATTAGATAATGGACCACTGAAGCTGTATTTCTTCCATAGACAGTAATTGCAAGCTAATATTGCCGAAATAGCTGTCAGGTACTTCCTTGAAATGACCATCTGAGTGAAAAGCATGTAAAAGACACAAAGTAGCTCAAATAATGTTTTACTCATATTATCCCTGCATTTTGTTTAAAAAAAAATCGATACAACCAATGCAAATAGCCTATCCTTATACTATAAAAATGCATACACTGCTTTCTCAGAGTGTGTCACTGTGATAAGAGTGGTTTGTTAGCCTCCTTCGTTATATGATACAGACAGTATGGCATCCATGGCACAGGCAATGAGCTACTGTTGAAGGTGTCTTTAGCAAAATAGAAATCACATTTAGTAGAAGAAAAAAGATGACTGACTCTCAGTGACTAAGCATGCTGCTTTCTCCCCGAGTACAGTATTAATCAACACAGAAATAATTCTGAGGAATCAAACAGAAGATGAGATTTTAGAGCTCAAGCGAAGCGAAACTCAGTTTCATGAATACATATTTCCCACAAGTTGAAATCATTACTGCATTTAATTGCCTGACAATTATTTCTGTCAATTCAATTTAATGGTTAAACCAATTATTTATATTACAAAACACAGCAAAGACTAATTGAAAAACACAAGTATTTCGATGTAGCTTAACCTACACATTATTAACATGGTTGGGGTGAGGTCTAAAGATTTGGGGGGAAATTAGAACTCAGATGATGAGGTTTTAGAGATTAAATGTACAGACTCAAAATTGCTGTTCTCAGAATTCTATTTCAGAAGAGTGCCACGTCAGGAAGAGTTAACAATTATTACAAGCATTTGTCTATTTTATTCTCACAGCATCAGCAACTGGCTCACTACCTTGTTATCCACAAGATGGCAGCTCTGTTTATATTGTCACTTACTCTTGCAATATCCAAATTGAAGAACTTTCAAATTCATTTTTCAGTAAATATTTTCATATATCATGAAGAAAACTTAAAAAAAGTTCCTGACAATTCATTGATCAACCCTAGTACTGAAGTACAGTTGGTTATGCAGTTCTTGCAGAACTGTTGAGAGATGGCAGAACAAGAGATGGTACTTTTAAAAAGAGTGGCAGCTTTATTTTAGGAGTTTTAAAAGTTCCCTATTCACAAACATATGCTCTTCAATTTCTAGCACGGCAAGCCAGCAAAGCCCTTAAACATATGCTTAGCTTAAAACAAGCAAACAGTCTCATTAACTGTAATGGGACTACTCATATGCTTAAAGTTAAGCATATGCTTAAGGGATTGAGCTGGATAGTTGCCTAAATCCTTCACGCATTTTAGAATCTCATCTCTAAAATAATGGAATACACCTCCTATCCTCAGTTGTGCTACTAAAAAATGTAACAGATATATTTGTTTCCAAGGTAAAATTCTTTGTCAAGGTTAAATGCCTGACTGATTAAATGAATGTAATGAATGACTGATGTTAATTTATGCCTCACAAATTCACTGAAGTCCAAAAGAAGAGACACAAATGAGGTCAATTTGAGTTTAGGTGATTGTGAAGGGTTTCAGTTTCATAATGGGAGTGAAGGAATAAACCCCCCCAAAATGACTTCTTGGAGAATAAAGTCTAGTCAAATATTCAGTCTTATCACACTTGACTAGCTTTCTTACAAATGGTGCATAGTCTTGCTATCCTACATTTGACTACACTGAAAAACAAGAAAGTAAGGTTCCCTTATTTTTAAAGTCTTTTATAAAGATGTCATTTCACTGGGATTACAGACATTCTTCAAAGGAGAATGTAAGTATGGGATTCTAATTGCAATAAAAGAAAATATCACATAAAATAACAACGTTGGACTAGGTAATTTGCAATATTGGCACAAAGACTATGGTACATTTAAGGGTTTAAGTTTTAGTAGCATTGAAACTTGAGTTTGAGTACAATTTTCAAAAGCACATAAGTGACTTATGACCCAAGTCCCATTTTCAAAAGGAACTTAGGTATTTAGTTGACCTTGTAGGATTTAGGATCCCAAGTGTCTTAAGTAGAACTGGGCAAATTTTTTGGGACAAAACTCATTTTGGCCATAAAATGCATATTTGGGTCCACTGAAACATTGTGTGAACTTGTATTGAATTCACTGAATTGTTTGTACTGAAAAAGAAAAGAAAAATGCTGAAACAGTTAAAATATTTAGTTTCTAATTTTTCAAAAAAAGAAAACTCATTTTTTTTCATTTTTAAACAACTTTGTATTTAGAATTTTACTTCTATTATGCTTAAAAAAGTAAAAAAAAAAACACAAAAATGAAAAGATAATTTTATTTCAGGTCAAACAATATGTTTAGTACAACCTGAAACTTTTGTCCAGTTTCATTTTACTAAAAAGTTTTTAAAATTCATTTTTTTCCTGTTTGGTCACGGACCCAAAATATCAGTTATGTACACAGGTCTAATCCTAAATAACTAAAGTGTTTTTGAAAACTGTATCCTTTATTTATTGATTGATTTTGTTTTTTCTTGTTTACTGGCTCTTACTTAATAGATTTAGGGTAAAAAATAATATCAAAGTCACCCAAGTGACTACGAGCCTAAATCATATTCCCAAATCATATTTCCATTGTCTTTTACTAGCAACTTACAAAAAAAAGTTACTTTGAAAGAAATCATTGTTTTTTAAAATTAAAGGGAGAAAAAAACATTCCACAGACAGCCTGGTTTGTGTGCATGCCAGATATTAATCTCCATTTCACCACTTTTGTGTGGCAAAACCCATGCTTAATTAGTGCCAGGGCTGAGCACCGGTACCTCTGGGCTTTGCAGAGCATAGCCCTGGCATCTCTACACTTGCCGCATGTCAAGCAGTTTAAATTAAAGGGAGCAACACAAACTGGGTGCGACATACTGCATCACACGCTGTGGTTAGAGTGGATGACTCCATGGAGAGCAGGAGTTCGCACGGATAGTGGCTTGTTCCTTCCACTGCAAGCTCAGGAGGGGCATGAGTCACATAATATTATTTGTTGGGCATTTAATAACAATGGTTGTTTTCACAGCCCCTGTAGATTCAAGCACGCATGCAAGATATGGTTTGGGTCCCATTTGGCCCGTTCTTGCCAGAGCGGTAGGGGATGATCGCAAGGGAAAAACAGGATTGCGGGTGGGTGAAGTGCCAACCGCCAGTTTGGCTTGGCTGAGCAGGTCATAGGGTGCAGAATACAGGTTGAGTAGAGGGGCAATCTGGGGGCTGTCCAATGGGCATGGGCACCATCGCCAGTTAGGCTTAAGGTGTTCAGGGTTTCCTATGGGATTACCCTAATAATACTTATGTGACATATTTGGGGGGTGGGGTAAACTTTGGGATTTCAGATCCCCTTTTCGGGGAGTAGCACACAGGTAAGGTCCAAAAAAAATTAATCAATTACCAATAGAGAACTAAGGGTTTCCCCCCGCCCCTGGGTTTGGTCCCTAACATCACTCAAGGGAATATCGAGTAATACATCACCTTTCATAACCATGAGGTGGCTCCATTACAGGACAATGAACCAGGTGGCCTGGCAAAACATTTGGGGGTATCCCTGGCTGAAGATGAGACAGAGGGCCCTTCCACTACATTAGCATACCTAGGTATCGAGTGGAACAGAAGGGCGGGCATATTACAGCTCCCTCCCAATAAAAGTATGTATTTCTGGTATGACAACATGTCAGGCCAAACTTTCACCTCATGCAGGGTTATGAAGTTAGAGAGGGAATTTGTGTCACAATATTTAAGCCTTAGCATCTTTTTTTCCTTCCAAGCATATGCCCGCGGTTGGATGATGGCATAGCAGATGCTCTGTCTCGTTTGCCATGGCCTGCACTAGGAGCTAGCAACTAACTCAAGTAGATGCCACTGTTGCTATGGAGCTTTGGCATATGAGGATCTGAGAGGCTGGTCACCTATATGGCCCATCAGGAAGGGGCTGGTGTTGCGGTACATGGCATTGGCAACCCAGCTGAGGGAGTCCTTGATGATCCTTGCGTAGTGCAAAGGGCAACCAAGTTAATCGGGGGGGGGGGGGGGGCAGAGGGGTTCACCTATCAAACTTGGGGGTAACATGTTTTTGGTCTGCTATACAAAAGGCCATTGGAAGATGTCTGGGACCCTGACTAGGTTTAGGGGGGTGGCAGCCAAGCTAATTGCTGGTGCCTCCTTGTGGCGGAGATCCAGTGCAGGTACTCCATAGGGAAGGCATCCAGTAACCAGATAAATGGCCTGGTAAAGGACTTGAAAAGTAGGTGCTGGTTAAAGGAGTGGAATGGTGTGGGGTTTGGGGCTTCTATGGTTGGAACAGCAGGGAGCCAACCCCCTTCCTTATAGCCCACATTAACCTTCCTACGAGAGGGGTGGCTGATAAGGTCCCGGCAATGGATTTGCTGGAAGGACCTGGATGGAAAAGAAGGGGAGCTGGTGGAAACCCCCTGGGTAATTACATAATAAACCACAGTTACCTGCACTGTACACTTTTATCTGCCGGGTAGTCCCAGATATCTAATAATAAAGTTGCGGCCTAATTACATCCATATCAAGTGTCTCTTTTCCTTCTTTTGGCATAGCTGGACAAAAAAATCATTCCACAGATAGCCTGGTTTGTGTGCATGCCAGATGTTCATCTCTGTTTCACCACTTTTATGTGGCAAAACCCATGCTTAATTTGTGCCAGGGCTGAGCTCCAGCACCTCTGGGCTTGGCAGTGCATAGCCCTGGCATCTCTGTGCTTGCCACGTCAGTTAGGAAAGTAAAACACTTGCTTGAGCCCCAACACCTCTTTCATTACAAATGTAGCACTGGGCAAAACTAATCTGGAAAGTTGGTGAATCTGGACAGCTAAGGATTTGCCTAGCATGGAGAGATGTAGAACTGGCATACATCAGCCCCACATCAATGTTGGTTTATATCAGCCCTGCATCATTGTTGATGCAGTCCTGTCGGAGAGGCCGAGTAGCATTGTACTCTGATGCTTCTTTGCCATCAAGGACAGCCCCTCAATAGGGAGCCACAAATGCGGCATAAAGCCACTACTCTACATTTTCAATAGAACATTTCAATGACCAACTTTCATTAAACTCACTTACTTTCGTTAAAGTCATGAAATGTAGGGCTTACGTTGAAATTCGGTCTTAACTCTCTGTCCTCATGTGTTTAAGCTTCAAAACACAGCCTCTTTTTATAGGATTATAAATCTTGTCATCAGTACAGCATGTAATGAAATACAAACTGGAGATATAGTAGAGTCTTCAGATTTGGCTTGCCCAAGGAGATCTACAGAAAAAGCTACATTTAAAGTAAATCGGTTAATTAATAGAGCAAGTGGAAAATTTTCACTAGTAAATCTAACAACATTAATGTGTACGTTGGAGCTCTTTCAATGGCTAAGGTAAGTTATCCAGCTTCATGACCAGCACTATCTATATCTAGGTTGAAGCCTGTGTGAAGTTTAAAATACCAGTTACCAACAACTTTTCAATCATTTTGGCCAAAATTGGGTGATTAGAGACCAGAAAAGATAAGTGGGCCTGTCAGAAGATGGTCTTTTGAATGTTAGACAGACTAATGTGTGTTTAAGGGTTACTTACCCTTCCTATAAGACACAAACGTTTTCAGTCAGCAGTGGATCAAGGTGAATCTTGCAAGAAGAAGTGGGCTGTAGTCCACGAAAGCTTATGCTCTAATAAATTTGTTAGTCTCTAAGGT
The DNA here is from genome assembly GCF_027887155.1 of Malaclemys terrapin pileata. Classification (NCBI taxonomy): domain Eukaryota; kingdom Metazoa; phylum Chordata; order Testudines; family Emydidae; genus Malaclemys; species Malaclemys terrapin. The sequence continues at coordinate 77,053,039 of NC_071505.1, forward strand.
GCCACAAGTACTCCTGTTCTTCTTCTTGCAAGATTGTGTCTCAGCTCTTACTCATCACTTTCAGAGCCTCAGCTGCATGGCCAAATTCCATCAGGAAAGGAGAGATGACTCATTTCCCTCAAAACTAGAATTGCTATCCTGAATTCAATTTAATTACAAATTAAAATGAAAGCTCCTCAAAAATAGAGATATTCAGCAAAAAGGTGTCAGTATTATATCAGGAGAAATTGAGATAACGTAAAAGGAAGAGGTTGTTTCTGCAGTTAGCATGACAGGGTACAAAATCACGTTATTCCACAAAAGGAAGGGAGGCCTGGTGATCAATGTATAGCAATGTGCTGAATGACCAACCAGTCTTTCAGGCATGTAAAAGGCTCATATTTAATTGAATTTACACACAAGTGGATTTATTTTTCTTATACTTTCAAAGAATTCCATGGTGTTTTACTGAGTTATTAAAAGAGGTGATTTTACAAGCATCTGCATGAGGATCTTTAATATTGTTATTGTTCTTAAGAAAATAATACATCGACAAGTTCTGACAACATAAAAAATCCTTCTGTGTGAAGTGGTGATCTTTCACCATTTGCTGCAAGCTCAGTGATAATAAAACCAACTGGGAGAAAGACCTTGGGAAGTATAAGCCACTCGTTAGCATGGCTGCTTATATGCTATGTTCACTTACTGGTCTTTTTAAAACCCTGATATACAAAGGGTAGCTTCTTTTCAAAAGTCCTACTGGTGGCTGGGATAGATGATTTTTAGAATGACATTTAGTGAACTATTATCATAATCTTGTAGTTAGTTATTTTTCAGTATACAGAGTTCTAATGTTCTGGAACTTTAAACTGATCTGCAATAACAAAATCTCTTCCTTCTTTTCATTATTATTAATATTCAATTGTATTCAATGGAATTCACCACAGAGACCAAGAAATCCCCTTATAGAAGAGGTAGCATTTTAGGTCTTCAGGAATATATCTGACAAATGAAGTTAGTTTATACTCTCCCTCAATGTTGCCTTTAATTACCATTCAATAAAGTACACATACAACATTGCATGGACTGCAGAATACACTCAAAATAGTGTGTTAATCATGAGTTGATTAGCCATGATCTATATTACACTATTATGACAACATTTTAGGTTTTTGAATGGCTGCAATATTTAAGGTTGGGTGAGCCATTCTACAGAAGATAAAAATCCAACTGAAGTGGATTCTATGGGCTTCTAATTAGCCAAACTAGACTGAGAGATTATAGGATTAATTCTGGCAGGATGATTCAAACCTATGCTAATGTTGCAATAGGACAACTGAAGTGAAATATCATCAGTTCTACCCAGGATTAGTCTCTCCACCGGGAGCAAAATTCAAAAGTCACATAGGGAAACTGCTGGCAAAGAAAAACCCTGCCCTCCTGTAGTCCATCCCTGAATTATAAACAGAAAGCTCAGCATTGTATGTGTCCTCTTCTTCCACTCACGATCCATCCCCAGACAATGAGTGGAAGTTAAACTGTGCATTATAAAACTCATCCAGTCAACCTGCATACATTTGACTCTCAAAAATATTTCTTTGAAGACCAGATTTTAGTTGTATTATTATCCAAATGGAAAATGTAGACATGATCTGTCCTCAATGTCTAAATTCTTAATTTGGATAACAATATAAACCACAATCTGCTGTAAATGGAAATGCTTTTGAAAGTCAAATGCATTCACGCAGACTGGCTGAAATTTAACAGTAGAGTGAAACAAAATTCATAATTTCTGTCCCGGGGGAATTTCTGATATTTCAACATTTGTTTTCATCACCGAACAGGCCAAAAGGGAGAAATTTCAGAGTTTTCAAAGAATGGAAATTAAAAAAGAATATCTGTTCAAGAATGTGAAAATATTTCACTTCGACATTTTTGATCAAAATGAAATGTTCTGAAGATGAAATGAAATCAAGATGTTCTACTTTGTTTTGGTAAACTGATTCAAAAGGTTTCCATTAGGATCCCATTAAACTGCATTTCCTTAGTTCATTGCTTTACAGAGATTATAGTTTGGATGCTCATTGTCTCCTATGAGCTCGGCTCCCTGGAGGACTACATCTCCCACAACGTAATGTGGATGCTGGGTGGAAGATGAAGTTCTCAAGGGAGGAGACAATGGGCACCCAAGCTACAACTCCTATAAAACCATGTGTTATAGAAATGCAGTTTATTGGAGGATTTGGGGTGGGGTTTTGGGTGTGGGGGGTTGGTTAGTTTTGTTTTGCTTTTAAACTGAATTGAAATGAAACATTTCAGATCAATTCAATAATATGAAATATTCTGTCAAGACAAATTGAAATAAACTACTTCATTTCCAATTTCCTGATAAAAAATAAAAAATACCAAAATTGAAATTCCCACATGGAAAATTTCAATTTTGACGAAACTGCAATTTCTCTTGGGAAAATTCCTGATTTATTTAACACACAGTTCTAGTGCTCTCTTACATATGGATTTGTATTTAAATTCTCCTTTTCTTTTTCTCTTTTTTAAAATGTTTGGTCCAGATACAAAACAAAGAAATGTAGGGCTAGGCTGTTTTAAGTTATATGTGCACAACTGTATACATGTATTTGCATGTGCCTAATTTATGCACAACAAATATTATAGAATTAAAAAAGCAATAAGACTAAAAACTTCATTCGTCTCATAGGCCCCCTTTGACTTTATATGGCCTCCATGCAGGCATAAGGGTTTTCTCATGCAGAGATCTTTGCTGGATCAGGCCCATAATTCAATCTTTTCCCACCTTCAAAAATATGAACCATTTACTTCTTCCCTCCTCACCTAGATTTAAATTAATATATTCTGTATTACATACACATCTTGCTTTGGTTTCAATTACTGCTAATTATATTGTTTCAGCTTTGCCTTGATTTAAATTGATAAATTAAATATATTACTATTTTCCATTCTGTATTTCTTTGTTATAAATTAATGAGTCGTATATTCCATTTTATCATTCCTTGGAAAAAATAATAAAGTTAGAATCTCCTTTAGTCTTTTTTCTGAAAATAACAACCTGTCTGACCCCTTTGACCTTCCCTGAAATTAAAGCAGTAATCTTCAGATATCTTTTTGCCTGTTTGTGTCCTAAGTTCATACACACAGTGGACCTTCCTCCTAGAATAAATGTAGCAGTTTCTTTAAACCAATCTATCTTCATCTTTATTTTACTGAAGGAACTGTGTACTGAAATTCAGTTCCATCATTTCTTGGTATGAAACAAGGTTTACAACAATGAATTGCACAGGAACCAATCACTTAAAACAATTAGTGTTTATATCTAATCCCCATTATATTGTATGTAATTTCTTTAATGACACTCCTTGTCCCTTTCCTGTGTCATATTACTTTCTTAATCTTTTAAAAATATTTTAATATTCTTTTCCTCTATAGTTCTGTCAAGTCTCCTGTGAGCTCTGAATAAGGCTCATCCCACACCTTCAACTCCATTAACTTTCCTCCTCCAACATCTGAGCTCCTGATGCTCCAAAAGAACACTGCACAAAAGCTTGAAAGCTGCCCCTGTGAAAAGGTTGCACAAGACCTATGAATCATATAAGTCCCATTTAAATTGTTAAGTAGGATTGTGCTGGCCCGCCTCAAAAAGATGAATTTCATGCTAGGAAAGTATCCCCCCCACAATTTGTAGGGAACAGTCAGATGCTCACTCATTGCTTATTGAATACTCATGTAGTTTTCTTCACATTACATCTTAGTTTTTCTTAGTATAATCCTAATAGTTACACAAAATTTCACACTCAGAGAAAGTAATTCAGTGCACATGTGAATGTACTATTTAAGGAGCTGTGGTAAATTCTGAGCAATTGTTTATTTTCTGAGCTGCGGGAATTATCTGTTTAGCTCAAGTTTAACAGCATTCATCTGGGATACCATAGGGTCCCTGGGCTGTCTTCCTTGCCTCAGCTCACCCGCATCATTTTCTCATTAAAGCTGAGCAGGAAATGATTTTCCCATCCCATGAAAATGTCCATTCTGTGTTGGACAATGATTTTATTAAAAACAAAACAAAAAACAGAGAGACCCACCCCAGAATAGCTAATACACCAGTGGTTAGGGCACTTATCTGAGATATGGGAAACCCAGGCTCCAATCCCTGCACTGTGTGATTCAGATCAAGGACTTGAAACTGGGTCTCCCACATCCCCATTGAGTGCCCTAACTATTGGGTTAGAGAGTCAGTCTCTCCCTCAACCCAATGAAAATTTAATAATTTTTACAAAATGGAACAGCTCCAACAGGAGAGATTGAGAGAGAGACACACAGGACAGTAGCCTGGTGGTTGCGGCACTCACCACAGGTAGGGGAGAATAAGGCAGAGCGAGGACTAGCAATTGCATTTCCTACTTCACACATGAGTGCCCTAACAACTGGGCTATTGGCTATTCCAGGCTGGAGGGCAGGAGGAGTTCTTCACCAGAAATTCCATCCTGGACCTGAGAAAACTTTCCAATGAAAGTTTAGTTGAAACAGATACATTTCCACAACAAATTTTGGTTTCAGAGAATCGTCATTTTCTGACAACAACAACAAAAGTTTAGTTTAGTTGAAAAATTCCTGACTTGTTCTATTTGTCAGCCACCATGTAATATCTTTTTGCAAGGAATTTTGTTTGTGGTACATAGGTACACAGCAAATATTATTCATGTGCCAAAAAATTAACTATGATAAAGTTATAAAAGTTTTTGCATTATTAGTATCAGATGGTTATGGAAGTGCAATCAGACAATTTTTTGTTTACTTTGATTATTCAGAGCTGTTGAGCTAAAGTTACTAAATAGAAGAAAAATTCTTCTATGTTGGGTGGACGTGTTGGGGAAGGGAGGAAGGAAAGGAAGAGTGGAAGATTAAGGGCCTGATTCAAAGCCCATTCAAGTACATGGAAAGATTCCCATTGACTTCAATGGACTGTGGATTGAGACCACAAATAATGTGTAATTAATAAGACAATTACAAAATACTACTTTGAAGTTACCCTGAGCCAGATACTCATCTGGTGTAAACTGGTGTAGATCCATTGACTTAAATGTAGGTATTCCAATTTACACCAACTGAGGATCTGTCCCACTATAGTTGGAAGCTATCATTGCTTATCAGAATATATTCAACAGGAATATTTTTATTGCAGGGTGGTGCAAGGGATTTTATAACAAAATGGAAGTTTATTGCTGTAATATTTATACATTTGTACTGGTGAAAAATATTTTTGGTAATGCTTGCTTGTTCATTACGAAGACCCCTTATTTAAGGAGGCACTTTAATAAGGGACTAATAATCAGTGCATATAATTACAACACCCATCTAATCTGAACAATTTAGCTACAAAGTATTTTGCATGCCGGGCCTGGTATAATGGGTCACATACCCTGCTTGTGCATGCTGCTCTCTCAAGAAATCCTTTCTCAAAATCCAGCTGTTTCATTTCTTCATTCATTACTCAACACCTTGTGGCAACAGTTATAGACACTTATTATGCAGAAATGATTATGCAACTAAAACATTAAAAGGAAGGATTCCCACTTGGTGGATTTTTTCTCTTGTGTTAAGATGTGAACTTTATTTATTTTGGTTTCTGAAATGACCCTTTCCCCATGTTCTACATGCATACACAAAAAACATACACCAAGATTATACTTGATCAATACGAGGAGCAGTATAATCTCTGTACACCAAACCATATAGACTAATGACTTCACCATGAATCCTCAAAAAATATGTTCTATCATCAGCACACCTCCTCCTCAGCAGTTTGGGAAAAGAGCAATGTACTATGATGGTCAGACTTGGACTATATTGAAGCAAATGTGGGAAGCAGATTCCAGATTCAAGGGTCTTTCAGTGAAAAGCACCTTGTCACCAGTGCCTCACCAATTTAACATGGGCACTGTTAGCTTAAAGGTTCCATCTGATCATAGACACATGCTATCACATGAGGAGAGAAGCAGTTACTAAGGCAGTCATGACCCAAATGTTTTAGGGTTCTCTTACTAGAGTGGTTAACATTTTCTGACTTTCCTGTCAAAAAAATTGAAACATTTTAGGTTTTTTGTTCCCTCTTTATCTTCCCCCTTCTCTTCTTTTCCTCACCTGCAGATAGACAAATGAAGAAAAACTGTTTGCACTGTTCATTTAATTAAAAAATTGGAAAATGACATGATTTTTTCTATATAAATATTTCATTTCATTAAAAAAAAATTCATGGAAAATATATACCTTTTTTCCCCCACCAGCTCTATTTCTCAACTGCATACTTGATGTATAGAGCACCAGGTAACATCTGGTGATATCAGATTATAGCTTTACTTTGTGAAGGAAAAAATGAATTTAGATTTGGAGAAGACCCCAGTTTAATCTCTGTGTAGCTATAAGTAATTTAATATTTGATAAATTAAATTTTATATTTGATAAATTAAACAACATTAAGTCACAAGGACCAGATGGTATTCACCCAAGAGTTCTGAAGGAACTCAAATGTTAAATTGCAGAACTACTAACTGTAATCTGTAACCTGTCATTTAAATCAGCTTCTGTACAAGATGACTGGAGGATAGCAAATGTGACGCCAATTTTTAAAAAGGGCTCCAGAGGTGATCACGGCAATTACAGGCCTGTAAGCCTGACTTCAGTACTGGGCAAACTGGTTGAAACTATAATAAAGAACAATATTGTCAGACATATAGATGAACATAATTTGTTGAGGAATATTCAACATGGTTTTAGTAAAGGGAAATCATGCCTCACCAATCTACTAGAATTCTTTGAGGGGGTCAACTCTGCTCTGGTTAGGCCTCAGCTGGAGTATTGTGTCCAGTTCTGGGCGCCACATTTTAAAAAAGATGTGGAGAAATTGGAAAGGGTCCAAAGAAGAGCAACAAGAATGATTAAAGGTCTTGAGAACATGACCTATGAAGGAAGGCTGAAAGAATTGGGTTTGTTTAGTTTGGAAAAGAGAAGACTGAGATGGGACATGATAGCAGTTTTCAGGTATCTAAAAGGGTGTCATAAGGAGGAGGGAGAGAACTTGTTCACCTTAGCCTCTAAGGATAGAACCAGAAACAATGGGTTTAAACTGCAGCAAGGGAGGTCTAGGTTGGACATTAGGAAAAAGTTCCTAACTGTCAGGGTGGTTAAACACTGGAACAAATTGCCTAGGGAGGTTGTGGAATCTCTGTCTCTGGAGATATTTAAGAGTAGGTTAGATAAATGTCTATCAGGGATGGTCTAGACAGTATTTGGTCCTGCCATGAGGGCAGGGGACTGGACTCGATGACCTCTCGAGGTCCCTTCCAGTCCTATAATCTATGAATCTATGAATCTATGTGGCCCAAGGGGATCCACTGGATATAGTGTATTTAGATTTTCAGAAAGCTTTTGACAAGGTCCCTCACCAAAGACTCTTATGCAAAGTAAGCTGTCATGGGATAAGAGGGAAGGTGCTCTCATGGATTGGTAGCTGGTTAAAAGATAGGAAACAAAGGGTAGGTATAAATGGTCAGTTTTCAGAATGGAGAGAGAGAAATAGTGGTGTCCCCCAGGGGTCTGTTCTGGGACCAGTCCTATACAATATATTCATAAATGATCTGGAAAAAGGGGTAAACAGTGAGGTGGAAAAATTTGCAGATGATACAAAATTACTAAAGATAGTTAAGACTGCGAAGAGCTACAAAAGGATCTCTCAAAACTGGATGACTGGGCAACAAAATGGCAGATGAAATTTAATGTTGATAAATGCAAAGCAATGCACATTGGAAAGCATAATTCCAACGATACATATAAAATGATGGGGTCTAAATTAGCTGTTACCACTCAAGAAAGAGATCTTGGAGTCATTGTGGATAGTTCTCTGAAAACATCCACTCAATGTGCAGCGGCAGTCAAAAAAGTGAACAGAATGCTGGGAATAATTAAGAAAGGGATAGATAATAGGACAGAAAATATCATGTTGCCTCTATATAAATCCATGGTATGCCCACATCTTGAATAGTGTGTGCAGATGTGGTCACCCCATCTCAAAAAAGATATATTGGAATTGGTAAAAAGTTCAGAAAAGGGCAACAAAAATTATTAGGGTTATGGAATGGCTTCCATATGAGGAGAGATTAATAAGACTGGGACTTTTCAGCTTGGAAAACAGATAGCTAAGGAAAGATATGATTAAGATCTATAAAATCATGACTGGTGTAGAGAAAGTAGATAGAGAAGTGTTGTTTACTACTTCTCATAACACAAGAACCAGGAGTCACCAAATGAATTTAATAGGCATCAGGTTTAAAACAAATAATAGGAAGTATTTCTTCACACAACACAGTGTCAACCTGTGGAACTCCTTGCCAGAGGATGTTGTGAAGGACAAAACCATAACAGGTTTCAAAAAAAGAACTAGATAAATTAATGGAGGATAGGTCCATCAATGGCTATTAGCTAGGATGGGCAGGAATGGTGTCCCTAGCCTCTGTTTGCCAGAAGCTGGGAATGGGCAACAGGGGATGGATCACTTGATGATTATCTGTTCTGTTCGTTCCCTCTGGGGCACCTGGCACTAGCCACTGTCAGAAGACAGGATACTGGGGTAGATGGATCTTTTGTCTGACTCAGTAGGACCCATTCTTATGAAAACAAATATTCAGAATTCCTAGTGAAATCTCTTTCGGCACAAGAGAAAAAGGAGATATTTTCCACTGAAAAGAGGTCATTATACCTACCCCGCACAAACCATTCAGAAAACATTGATTTCTATCAATGCTCTTTATGTTCCCAGCTGAAAGAGAGCAGAATAACAGATTAGGTTTTAGAAATGTGATTATAAGAGACTGCCTAGAAATAATTAATAATAAGGTCTGCAGAAGCTGTCATATGTATATATGATGCCCTTAAATTAATAGCAGTTTACATTGCCTGCATTGTTTTCCACAAAGACTGCTGTTCCAGTCTATTTGACCTTAATTAGTATAATTGATAATAGTTTTAGAGCTGCATGCCATTTTAATCATGTAGTTATAGTTTTCCTGACAGAAGAAAAATGAAACAGCAGCTGGGAGTTATCTATTAATAGTGAGGGAACAGAAAGGTAAAAGTAAAGAATCTTCTTTTCTAGGACTTCAGGGCTTTTATGGCATTAGTAATGAATGACTAGTGCATTCTAAAGAGAAGCATGCTGATCTCCCAGGATGTAATGAAGGACAGCAGGAACTAGGATCAATGTAAGGTGGGAATTGTATATTGTTAGGAAGATGCAAGGCTAGAAGAGTGTATGAATGAGCCAGAAAGATAGAGACACAAACTCTTTTTTGGTCAGGAATTCAAACTCTAGCAAATATGATGACTATATATAGTTTCCCTTGGAAAAAAAACTTAAAAACCAGCCACTATTCACCTGTTAGGTTCAAGATGACATGGAAATCCAGCAAGCTACCATATGTCTATACATTTATTGGAGCTTCAGCTGTTTGGTCTGAGTTTCAGACAAGTGTGGGGGTCGGGGAAAGAGAAAGAAAGTGAAGGTCTTTATGAACCAAGATCAGAAACACATTTAAGTCACTTGAGATTTTTAAAATGTATTATTAATTATAATTGTTATTATTTTCTTGAAGATTTCTCTGCTGACTTTAATAAAGCACTCCCTGGATTTGTGAGGTTGGGGAGATTTTACAAGATAAAGAAAGCTTTCTCACATGGCAGGCTTCACAGATCTCTCACAGATCTAGTGAACAAAAAACAGAAAACAAAACAAAACCCCTGCCCACATGCACTTTCCTCACACCATACTTGGAGAAAGAAAGATGTCAAGCTACCTGTCAATTATCAGTAACTCTATATATTCCATTCCTTTTCTTTCTAGCAGTATAGCTTGGCACATGTCACTTCCATGTTTATTATAAAAATACAATGTAATTAATGCTTACTGAATACTAAACTATAAATAATACATTTTATATCTCACATACTCTAACTACTTAATAGAGCTGAATTGCTTTCATTTTCCTCTTTGTAAGAAAAAAAATGTCAACATATAACATTTTGTTAAAAAAAAATTGTAGAACAGAATACCTACATATTTGTCAATAAAATACAGGATTCACAGAGATTCTTAATAGTATACATATCCAGATATGAGCTATGTTTACTTAGCTATAAGAAACCAGAGTTTTTAAATAGAGTAAACAGGAAGTATAATTCTCTATGAGAGGAATGCAGTTAGGTATGGATATTTGTACATAGCTCTTTTGTAGGGTTACCATACGTCCGGATTTTCCCGGACATGTCCGGCTTTTGGGGGCTCAAATCCCCGTCCGGGGGGAAATCCCCAAAAGCCGGGCATGTCCGGGAAAATCGGGAGGGCTCGGCCGGGGCCTCTTTGGACGGGGCCGCGGGGCCGGGGTCATGGTGCCGAGCCGGGCCGGGCGCGCGGTGCCGGGCCGGGGTGGGCGCGGGGCCGGGCGGGGAGCCGGGGGCGCGGTGCCGGGCTGGGGTCCGGGAGCCGGGGGGTCCGCTGGGCCGCGAGCCGGTGGGTCCGCAGGGCTGCGAGCCAGTCCGGGCCCGCGGGGCCGGGAGCTGGGGGGGCCGCTGGGTCGAGAGGTCCGCGGGGCCGGGAGCCAGTCCGGGCCCGCGGGGCCGGGAGCCGGGGGGTCCGCTGGGCCGGGGGGTCCGTGGGGCCGGGAGGTGCGCCGGGCCGCCGGGGTCGGGAGCCGGAGGGTGCGCCGGGCCGCCGGGGGCCGGCAGTGCTGGGTGGGCCGGGGCCGGTCGGCCGGGGCCGGCACCCCAGGGCCCGAGCCGACCCAGGCTGGAGCCGCCGGGGGGCCAGCCTGGGCCGCGCCTCCTCCCCCCCACACCGCCCCTTACCTGCTACAGGCTTCCTGCGACTCAAATGTTCGCGGGAAGCAGGGGAGGGGGCGGAGACTTTGGGAGGGGGTGGAGTTGGGGCGGGGGCGTGGGCGGGGCCGGGGGCCCTGGGAGTGTCCTCCATTTGGAGGCACAAAATATGGTAACCCTATCTTTTGAGATTATCCTAAAAATGTTAATTTTGTCCTTATAGTATTAATTTAGTTATGTTATTTCTGGGATTTCCATCTTTATTTATCTTTGTAGATTTTGTGCCTAGAGACCTTTATGAATATTCAAAATAAAACAATTTGTCATTACATTTATGGGAAGAGCAAGATGGCAGGATGAAGTAGTATGATCTAAAGGCCTGTGAAATACATTTTCACTCAGCTTTTTCTTCTGCTTTGTAGAATGGTCATTGACTATTTTTATCTTTCTCTTCTTTTTTCCCACATACTAGCACAAAGAAATGATCTTAAACAGCAGGGATTCTAGAACTTTTGCTGCCTTGGAAAAGGGTGAAAAAAACATGCAGCCTGCAATTAGTCGCACAATGAATAATCACTAAGCCATTTGTTGTTCCAGTTAACAGTGTGCTCTGGCTATAAGACAGAAGCAGTTCTATTATTTAAACTAATCAGTGTGGAAATGACATGTGTCTTATATGTGTGATGTTATGTCATATTTTAATATATTCTATAGAAAAAAAATGTTAACAGCATAGTAAGCTTACATGACCAGCCAGTCAAAAGTTAGGAAAAAGCAAGTTATGGTTGCTCGCGGAATACTAACTCTGACTCTGTGAATATATGCATTTCAATAGTATTTATTAGGTGGACGCATATTATTTCTCAAATAATAAGATAAACATCTGTAAATCTTAAGTACAGATATTTGGAATCTTATACTACTTGTTATATTTTTTTATATATACAACAATTGCACTGTCATATTAGTCCATTTGTATTTTTAAACATTTAGAGTTAAATTTTCGAAAGCACCTGTGTAACACAGGAAAGGAGCTCAGTGAAATTTTTCAGCTGAAACTTTGTTCAGTGAAAATTCAACAGCACCAAAACACTTTGCAAATTTGTGTTGATTTTGCTAAAGTGTTTCAACAGAAAAAAAGCAAAATCTAAAAAGAAGTCAAAATCTGTTTTGTGATTTCAATATTTTTTTTCTGCATTAGGATGAAACCAAGAAAGAAAGATACTTGAACCTAGGTCTCCCACATCCCAGGTTTTGAGGCTACCTAATTGACTAGTTTGAGGTTACATTGTGTAAAAATTTTATCTGGGACCTGAGAAAACTTCCCGAAGAAAGTTTTGGCAAAACTAATACATTTCTGCCAGAAGTTTCAGTTGTGGACAAATCAGCATTTTCCAGGGAAAAATATTGTGCCAAAAAAGCCTCCGTCAGTTCTAGTCTTATTTAGTGATTTTACAGTGTCAGGTACAATGAGGCCTCGATGGTGATTGGAGCCTTTAGTGCTACTATAATTCAAACGAATAGAGCTGGATGAGATTTTTTTTTTTTTAATGTGGGTTCTACATAATCAAAACATTCCACTGGAAAATTTAGATTTTGCTACAAGTATGTTCAACAAAACCAAAATGTTTCATTTTAGCTCAGTTCAACATTATTCCATCCCTGAGTTGCCACAGTGTCTCATTGTAGATATGGTGCAGTACACCCCCATTCTCTCCTATCACCTGACCTTCGTGGCCAGACTACACCTCACATGATGCACCACAGTCTCTCCTCTTTCAACAAAATAAAATTAAATATTTTAATGATGATAATAAAAACTGCAATGGAAAAGACACAGACACACATACACACACACACACAAACCTTCTGGAAAATAAACACTCCTAAACATTTCTTTAAAATGCTTTGTCTAAACCTGCACACTGGCAATTCACATGTTAAAACCCACAGATGCCAAAAAAACACCATGTAATTCTTACCTTTCTTATTGTGTCTTTCAACCTACGTAAACTTATCTGTTCTATTAGCATGATTTACAGAAATGTGATCTGTGATGGAATAGTACACAAAAGGGTATTTAATCTGGGTACTCTTCACCATGAGAGCTTGTTCTATTTGCAAATTTATTTTCCAAGTCCATAATACAGTGCACTTTGGCATGTATTTTTACAGAAAGAGAATGCTGATCAACCTTGAAACATCAGTGAGTACCAAGTTCTAAACTGTATGTTGCTATGTGCTATTGGAATACCTAAAATCCTGAGGATATTGTAGTGGTATTGCTCCACAGGGAGACTGATAACCAGGAAGGAAGAGAGGAAGTATATAAGGTAAGTTATAGATACGAGAGAACTGAAATAGTATTTGTACATAGGAATGATATTTTTTAAGGTTTATTGCTTTTGAAGATGAAAATAATGATAAATGGAAACATCTATGTTAAAATTATAATTAAAATTACAATAAAAACAAAACTTCAGTTACCGTTTTCCTTGGTCTCAACTGTGTACTCAGAACACAATTAGTATTTCCCTGTAATCCATTCATAGTGCCACACCCATGTCTTCCCATTGCTCTGTCATTGTTTGTGTTGTCCTTACCGTCCTTGGCAGGTCTCCCATGACGATAGTTAGGTCGTGGTGTGGTACTCTCTCTAACTCTACCTGTAGTGTAAGGTAGAATTTGTCCTTTACTTCTTCATCACTATCATTTGTCAGAGCATAGCACTGAATCAGGGTGATGATATTATGTTTCCCTTTCAGTCTGGCTCTCATAAGTCTGCTGCTGATGGATTTCCATTCAAGCAGGGAACGCTCCACTCCTTTCTTCAAAAGGATGGCAACATCCTCATGGGGTTGTCCATCATCCCATCCAGAAAACAGCAAAGTTTCTCCTGAGGCTATCGTTAATCTTCCTGATCCCATCCATCTGCTCTCGCTGACACCCAGGATGTGTAAGCTGCAGCGTCTCATCTCTGCTGTGACCTGAGCTAGCTTCCCTGTTTCATACATTGTCCGTATGTTCCAAAAAACAAGTTTGGTTTTTGTCTTGGTGTTCAGTCTTTATGCCAGTGGCTTCCTTTCAGCTTTCACAACTGGCAGTCATATGGGTCATTGACTCCTGAAGACCATCACACACGGTAATAGTCCATTTCTCCATTGCTGTTTCCGTAACATATTTTGTTTTTTATGGGACAGGATTGTTAGCCCTGTGCCTAACCCCCACCAGGATGTCTATTTTGTCTGGCCCCAATCTGGCATGGTTGAATCTAACAGGAGCAAAAATCCCTCACTGACAGACTCTGGAGATCGTTAGAGCATGCAAGCTGTCCTGCCACAACAAGGCATGGACACCAGAGCACAGGATTAGTAAAACACAAGTAGGTAATTCTTTACCTCAGGAAGCAGGGAGATTGCTGCAAAAATGTGGAGATATACTGATCACATAGAACTGGAAGGAACCCTGAAATGTCATGGAGTCCAGCTCCTGCCTTCATTAGCAGGACCAAGTACTGATTTTGCCCCAGATCCCTAAGTGGCCCCCTCAAGGATTGAACTCACAACCCTGGATTTAGCAGGCCAATGCTCAAACCACTGAGCTATCCCTCTGCCTCAGAAAAATCCTCCATATCTTTTGGCCCAGAATAATCTCAAACTAAGATCTATTGACAGTGCAGCCAAGAGGATCTGAGCACTATCATTGCCAGAAGCCGTTGGAGATGGATCGGTCATGTGCTTCAGATGGAAACTGATTCCATCACCAGAGTAGCAATAAGATGGACACCTGAAGGCAAGCGAAAACGAGGTCCTCCCAAAAACAACATGGCAAAGAGCTGTGGAAGCTGAGCTGAAAAACCTGGGGCACAGCTGAGGAACCATTGAAAGATTTGCCAGAAACAGACAGAAGTAGAGGAGCTTCGTCACTGCCCTAAATGCCAGAGGCATAATAGGAACATGATGATGATGATGATTTTACTAATCACTTCCACAGTCACAGCTCACACATTATAGTAAGGGAACAAAATGCCCCTGCCTCTATTCTAATTCTCTGGTCAAGTAGGATAGAAGGGGTAGTGGGAAATATTTTGGTGGCTGCCCGCTACCCCTTACTTCCCCTTGGCATCATCCTTGATTAGAATACCTCAGTCTTTAATATAAAAAAAGCAGAATATCCCCAAAAAATCAGTCACTAAAAATGAATGTAACCGCTGGGATTTCTTTAGCCTCATGTATAGCAATTAACTCAATACCTTAAACAAACCTACAAGGCACTGATGCAGGGGAAGGATAACTCAGTGGTTTGAGCATTGGCCTGCTAAACCCAGGATTGTGAGCTCAATCCTTAAGAGGGCAATTTGGGGCAAAAATCTATCTGGGGATTGGTCCTGCTTTGAGCAGGGGGTTGGACTGGATGACCTCCTAAGGTCCCTTCCAACCCTGATATTCTATGATTCTATCTGAAAAAGCAAAGTTAATACACATTTTTGTTTTAGTTACTTGATGTGCAAAGATAGAACGAATAGAAAGGCAGAAGAGCCTGATTAAAAACTTTGCAATTTAAAGTTATGTTCATAAATAAAAGAATTGTGACCTATATGCCAAAAGTCAGTTATATTATTAACAGCAAAAACCCAACCAGATTACTAATATTATGATAATATATGGATACCATCAAGGAGTCTAATTCGTCAACTATTCCTTACATATTCTGTACATATGTGACAATGTTTTATGCATGAGTTCAGACATAATCCTACATAAAATTATACTGTTCTTATTGAATTCATAGATGGAAATTGAGTTTTGTTCATATCAGATATCACGTATGACTTAGTGCAACTGTGAAGTGGATTTTATTTATGCACATTGCAATTCATAGGTCCTTCCTGGGTATTAACCTCAGTTAGATAAAAGCACCACAGTATCATCAATGTAATACTTAGATTTGGATATACAGACTACAACAAGTGCAGACTGTTTTACATTACCTCTAAGAGCAGACTCTAAACATGTGAATCAGAGATTTTCTCTCCTCCAAAAATCAGGTTTTGCTTCTCCAAAAGATCATTTTATTTCGTTCATGGTTGTAAAGGAATCATTAGTGATTTCCTTTACATACACACATATATATATACACACACACACACACACACACACACACACTTTAGCTTTGCCCAAGCTTTTACGGCAAAATTGTGTCTGGCCTCTTATAGTGCCTGAGAGATATGTGAGGAGGGAAGAAAGAGACTCTTTCCACTTCCATCTCACATATGGGCAAAGCCCAATAGCACTCCTTGTACTCAGCACAGACACCAAAAGGCAACTGTCCAGAAAAGGCCATGAAGGGTTGAGGTCATGATCCCAACCTTCTATGCACGTGCCAGCAAAGCTAACTGGAAGCAAATAGAAGCATTTGCTGCACCCTCTCCAAGGTAACACATCAATTGTTCTCTTCCATAAAATCTTGGGGGCAGATCCACACCTGGTGTAAACTGTCATACCACCAGTGAGAATCTGCCAAGCTGAACATCAGGGGGCATTGTGTTTCCAACTGAGTCTCCAAAGGCTTCTGATTTCATAGTGCATCTCTTTATTACATGGGGACAGATGATTATATGCGACCATCCAGCTCTTTAATGTACAAGAGATGAGTTTACTACCACATATTCTATATACAATAGCTATAGAAAATATTTTCTTTGAGAGGTCACATTATGCAGAAGTTTAAACACACAATGATAAGTTGCTATTGCATACAAGACTATATTTTGTCATTTCTTGTGAGCAATGACTTCAGATGAGTTCACTCAAATATTTAGCATTTCATTTTACTCCTGTCTACTTGATCACTAATTACAATGTCAGGAGATTAAGTGGAACAATAGACAGATAATATGCAAAGAATATGTTTCTAAGATAAACATTTATTAAACCTTGCCCATTAGGAAAGAAGTAGAAAGACTAAAATGTGCCTTTTGTGAGATATCAAACTTGAACTTTTCACTTTCAAGCTTGAATTTCAGTTTGCTGTATAAACTTTCTGCATTTGGGCACTTATCCCTTGTAGGCTCAGCAGTCAGGAAGCAGGGCCTGCAGCAGAGTCAGTCTCCAGGCAACCTGATGGGTGTGGCTGGCCTGTAATAGGCTGTCTGATTGGCTACACTGCCTGATTGGTTGGAAGAGTCAGAAGACTGGCTCTTAAGCCCAGCACGCACAACAATTCAGCGGCTGCTCAGAACATTTGACCATGGGTGTATTAGTTCCTGTGCCTCCTTATTCCCAGCTTTGGTGCTGCCTTGCCCCATTCCAGGTAACCTGGTTTTTACCCTCAGCTCTAATTCCTGACTTCTGACTTCAGCTCTGACACTTGGCTCTGATGTCTGCCTTCTGAACACAGATTCCAACTCTGAACACTAGAGACTTGACTCCTGCTCTGACCAGTAGGCAGGATCACTGATGTTCCAGTTATGTGACAAGCTCCATCTCTGATTCATAAATCATTTGTAGGAGTTGGCTTGGAGAACCCAGTATGGAAATGGCATTATTCCTCCTTGTGTGTTCAATATTTTCTTTCTAGTGTTCCCATCCCTATTCCTTTGTTGCTGATTAGGAATTGACAGGTGCTTCATACTAAGATGCAAGTCAGTGAGGACACATTTCAGTGAAGAAGAATACACTTTCTTCTATTAAGACTGCATTATGGTGGTACCCAGTGTTCTCTCCAGCAGCTACCATGACCTGTTCATGCAATATTTCATATAATGTGGTGTTAAATGGAAGCCAGGGAACTCCGAGTGAAAACCTAATGCCAGATGGTTAAAATATGGTCATGCTTTCTTCCTCTAATGGCTGTGCACATAAGGTCAGCCTTATTAGCACTGTATGATCTCAGTCATAAACTGGTGTTCATTCTACAATGTTACGTTTTTAAATATTCCCTCTTTCTTATTGTTTGGCTTCTCTTAATTGAACACCCCACCAAAGGAGAAATACAGAAGCGCTATTGTTAAAAGCTACTTATAGCTTGTTTGTTAGAGGAAGAAAGAGGCTACATTAGAGACGTCCAGAGAACAAAGATATAAATTGGCATCCTGATTGAGAGATGAAATTCAATTTAATAAAATGATTTTAATCCAATTCCATGTAGAGAGCCTGGATTAGAGAACCTGGAACCTCAGACCTTGCAAATGATAAGAATATAGGAAAGAACATGTGAGAATCTTGTTATGCTCTACAGACTGTATAACACATGAATTTAACTCCTGAACTTTGAAATGTCTTCCTGAATGAAGACGTCTTCCTATTAACTTTTACATTTTGATGTATTATAATTTTGTAATACTTAGGAATTTAGGAATTGCCAGACTGAATCAGATGTCTATCAAGTCCAGTACCCTGTCTCCCAACAGTGGCCAGTGCCAGATGTTTCAGAGAAAGGTGTAGCTCCCTGCAGTAGGCAGCTGTGGGGGAATCTCTAACAACTAAAGATTGGCTTAATCCCTGAATCATGAGGCTTAATATCCCTTCCACAAATATTTTTTTATAATTAATTATGACAAATCTGGTTATTCTTGATAGCCATATAGATGTCCAGTCCTTTTCTGAATCTTGTTAAGATCCTGGCCTCAACAACGTCCTATGATGAGTTCCACAGTTTAAACAAACATTGCGTGAAAAGCAACAAAGAGTCCAGTGGCACCTTATAGACTAACAGATGTATTGGAGCATAAGCTTTCGTGGATGAATACCCACTTCGTCAGACGCATGTGGGATATAAGGTGCCACAGGATTCTTTGTTGCTTTTTACAGATCCAGACTAACACGGCTACCCCTCTGATACTTGATTGCGTGAAAAGTACACTCTGAGATGCTTTGAATGTCCCACATGTTGTTCTATTGTGTTATGAGACACGGAGAAAAGAAGTTCACAATCACTTTCTCTCCCATTCAATATTTTTTATACTTATATCATGTCATCTCTTATTCATCTCTTTTCTGAGGTAAACAATCCTAATATTTTCAATCTCTGTACTAAACAGACTAAACAGTTTTCATATCAGATGCCTGCATAACATTCTTTGAATAAGATGGCAAGACAGAGTGACAAATGTGGAAATGTTAAATCATGCTGTCCTGTCATTCATGGGAATGTTGATTAGTCAGAAAAGACTCAGGTGGCTTGGACATGTCAAGCGAATGTGGGATTACAGGATCCTGAAAAGCGTGCTGTACTCTGAATCTTGCTAAATGTCTAGAACGAGAGGCAGACCGCTGCACCGCTGTCACAAAAGATGACTTAGTATCCTTTGGAATCTCTGTGGATGATTGGGAAAGGAGTGCAAAATGCCGCTCTGGTTGGCGGAGTCAGCTCGTAGATGGAGCGAGGCATTGCGAGGCGGACTGGATCCAGCTTTGTGATGACTGGCATCAGAGGAGGAAATAATCTGCTGCCCAGATTCAGAGCATTGCTAGTGCATGGGTGTGTCCTACCTGTAGATGGGAACTGTCTGTCACACATCAGACTCAGCAGTCAAAAAACTCATCGGCACATACACCATGCTCTGTAAAGAGCAACAGTGCCATTGTATGAGATTTTTTTCCTATGGCCTTGGTCATTCTGGTCGTCCTTTTCTAACCTCTTCTAATTCTGTAATCTCCTTTTTAGATAAGGTGACCAGTCCTGCACACAATATTCCAAGGTGAAGCTGTACCACTGATTTCTATAAATTGATATATTTTCAGTATTATTCTCTCATTCCTTATGCATTTTAACTTGTTTACTTTTCTGACCATAGCTGCACATTGAGCAGAGGTTGTCACTGAACTCTCTACAGTGATGTTCCCATCCCCTTTTTTGAGTTGATACAGTTAATTTAGAACCCCGTAAGGTATGAGTAGTTTTTTGAATTTCATTTCTTACAGGAAATTTCTTAGGTTAGTCAGGATCTCTCTGATCCTGACTAACCTAAATAACGGTCAGCTGAAGATTTTGCTACCTCATTACTCACCGCCCCCACACACACCTCTATAAATAATTAATTATTTTAAAGAACAGGGGACCTGGTACAGAACATTAAGGCACCAACTGGTAATCTTTTGCTATGGTGCAAATTTATCATTTAATCCTACTCTTTACTTTCTGCCTCTTAGCATGCTTTTGATGCCTCTTACACTGTAGCAGTGTTATTGTGCTGGCTGGATCTGGTGCCCCTAAGGCTATGGTTTCTCCCGAGTTGAAGAACCTTGCTGTCTGGAATTTGAGGGGCTCCTTCCTGTTTGTGGGGAAAGACAAAAGTGTTTTGGATTCAGCAGTACCAGCAGCTGGAGGGGAGCTGCCTCTGTACCTAGTGGCAGTAATAAATACATGTTTTGCTTTTTACTGGACTCTCCCTGCTTGTGCTAACCCACCCAAGGAGGAGACTGTGGTCATGCAACATTACTTTGCTTCTCACCTCATAACTGCTTTAGTAGCATCTTGTCAAACTCCTACATGCCTAAATACATTTGTCAGTCAGTTCTCCTTTATTCACAACATTGAAACCTTCAAAGAATTTTAAGAAACCACAGAGACTATTTTCCTTTGTAATAACCATGTTGATTAGACCCTATTATATCATGATGTTCCAGGTGTTTTGGAGTTCTGTTTTTAATTATCACGTATCAACCAATTTGCCAGGTACAGTGGTAAGGCTTACTGATTTGTAATTTCCCAGATCACTCCTAAAGCCTTGTTTTGGTTATTACAATTTCTACCCTCCAATCAGTAGCTGTTTATAATGAGAAATTGTATATTTTTGTTAGCAGTTAACCCATTTCATTCTTGTGCTCTTCTGGACTCTTGAAGATATACCATCTGAGGTGGTGACTTGTCTTTTTTAAAATTATCCTTTTGACATATTTCAGTCTTTGAAAGGACTTCATCTTTATTACCAAATAGAGCAGGTATCTTCCAAAATTCCTTCATGGTAAAATCAGTTGCAAAGAAATCCTATATCTGCTCAGCAATGACTTTATCTTATTTATCTCTTTAAACCTGATGATCCAGCAAACCCAACTGATTTTTCACAGGCTTCTCACTTCTCTTACAGTTAAATAATGCATTATTTGTTATTATAGCTTTAGATATTTATGCTTAAAAACACATTTTGTCCCTTCTAAATTCCCTTTTACCTTCTGCCTGCTGTAATTTCTGCTCCGGTTCATTGCCTTCACTAGGGTCAGATTGCCAAATTTTGAAGGATTTTTGTTTGGCTCAAATAGCCTCTCAAACCTTGCTATTTAGACATGCTTGTTCCTTCCCCCCTCCCACTTTTATTTATTAAATGTATTTATTTATTTACCTGAAACAAATCAGCAATTAGTAGCTATGGTTTCTCTACTATATTCAGGATTAAACATTCAGACTGTTGTAATTAATCCATCTCTTTATTTGAACAAGTACTACGCATCAAGCTTTTAAAACCTTTTCAAATGCATTACAATTCCTTGGATTGGAACACTCTCTGACTGTTTGTTGTTAGTACTTTCTTAAAGTCCATTAAATACAAGTTCATAGCTTTTTTGGGTTCAATACAGTGCTACAGAGCAGCATCGTGCTGCCTACAGTTCTTTTCTTTAATCAATTTAAAAGAAAAAGTAAACCATGGCTCCTGAACTGTATATAATAAAGGGACACTAAACTCATCATAATGAAAAAAAACATATTTACAATAAGCTTAATTCTGAGGAGAGGGAAAGCTTTTGGAATATATATAAAAAAATATTTTTTCTGTGAAAACTTTAGAAATAAATTTAAACTGTCAGCATAGGAATATCTAAGTGTTGGGATTTTTGTAAACCATAGTATGAAGCAACAATATTAAAATATTATATTCTTGGGCTTTCACCAAGAACAGACCTCGAACAGTGCTTACTCTTGGTGAGGAGGGAACATTGCCATAGGCAGCAGGAACAACTTAGACCACCAAATAATTCCTCAAACAACTTCACATTTATTTAATCTGATAGCAAGTCTAGCTTCCACTCTGGAAAAAATTAATCATTACAATGTCTGGCTTTTATGTTGCTGCTAAGAAGAATTAACACTCTAATGAAAGATTGGACTCACTGTTCTTTGTAATAACTCAGTGTCTCACAGGAAATGGGGTTAGACAAGACAACTTGTTGATTTCTAAGACTTTTCAAAACCAGTGTTAAGAATTATTTTAGGATGCAGTATGCCTCTAGTTGATATCATAAGCAAAGTTCTTTAAGGTAATGAAATTTGTCTTTGCTTCTTCTATACATGGGCTTTCCCCAAAGTTGGTCTCTACAAGGTTTTGTTCTATCCACAAAAGGTTCTCTTGGGAAAGGGAATCTATTCAATTCCTAGCATATTATCAGAGTTTGAACTAAATTGCCATATAAATCTTCTGAAGCAGTCTCTTCCTTCTTTCCAAAATGCTTTCATGGCAGCTAGTCATCACTCTGAGGAACCTACAGAATTCTTCATGCTCTAGATCTCTGTCTAAATATAGTAGGGATGGCTGAATGTTTTTGCACTAACTTTCTTCAATTTGAACCCAGTTGGGCCTTGTGGGGTTGAAAACAGGCAGTCATTTGTCAGCTCTTCTGTTTTTGCATTGCACTGAGCATTGGTAGAAAGCAAATTAAGTCAAAGTGCATTGTTGAATTTGCAAATTAAATGTTACTTTTGGATTCCAGAAAGGCAGCTTATAACAGCAGCTTAGGTTCTGTGAAAAGAAGAGGAAAGTGACGGGATGGCAGGAAGAAATGAATTTTCAAAGAAAATAGCTGCAAAAGTTCTAGAACTGCAACTTAAGAGCCTAAGGGGAGAAAAGCCATTTACAGATCAGAAAATAAAATCTTTTCAGGTTACTGCTGTGGAGCAAGGTGGTTGCAGAATAAAGAAAATACTTATCACATAAATAGAACAAGTCAGTCTTCTATCTAGGAGCAAAAGGAGGATTCCCCTGTCCCTGCTAAAAACAGAAAGCAAAGCAAACATTTGAGAAAGACATGGTAAGAGAGAGTGTGGGATGTATCCATTCCTTCAGCATTGCATTGCTTCTGTCAGTGCTAAATATCATCATATACATTTGTTACTTCCATTTGATACTTCTGCTATTTTGACAAGGAATGCCTAGCACTGAGTCTGCCTTGAATGAGGTTGGGTGAGCTGGCACTTCTTTGCCCTCTCCCCTTTCTCCAGAGAAGTGGCACATATGGTTCAACACCTGTTGTCCTGTCCTGAAAGTCGCTGCTCTTCGGGATCAATCATCGCCCTGATACAAGTGATACTAATCATACAGCTGTACCATCTCCTTTCTGTAATACTGATAAGGGCATGTGTCCACTATGGCCACCACTGCACTTAGTCTGACCATCTCTTTCTGTACCACACTTAGACAAACAGGATACATACCACAACAGGAGTCAAAATACGTCATCATGTCCTGCTTTGAAGGTGGTGTGAGTTTGTTTTTACACAGGTGTTTTTTTTTTTTTTTTTTTTGCATCTCTCTGATGTCCAGTAGGTTTGGGAAGAAAGAGGTGAGATGTCTATTTTGAGCATTTATATTACTTTAAAAATAAAACAGAACTCTGAATCCAAACATTCTTGAATTACAGGGTTGTGCAGATCCAGAAAACCAGATTCAGCTTCTGGAGCCAAAAGCTTGGAAAAGCCAATTTCTGCTTCTGCAGCCAAGCATTATCACATAGGCCTTGCCTGTCCTGCCATGCCCCACAAGCATTCTACTCTCCTGTGGTTTTTATTCACTTTTACTATTTTCTGTGAGGAGGGCATACATGCTTCTCCACATCCCAAGTTCTTTGGCCAGAGCTGGTAGGATTGTCCTGCACCATGCAGCTCTTTAAGCCCTTTTATATATAGTGAGGTCGGGCACCTGTAACCTCCCAGCTACTTGGGAGGCTGAGACTGGCAGATTGCTCAGGGATGCAGTGTGCTATGGTGATCGGGTGTCCGGTGCTACCCACAGCCTGGCCAGCGGGTGGCTGGAGGACTGGCTAGAAGAGGGTCTCTCAAACTGGGGGTTGGGACCCCTCAGGGGGGTCACGAGGTTATTACATGGTGGGTCACAAGCTGTCAACCTCCACACCAAACCCCGCTTTGCCTCCAGCATTTATAATGTTATTAAATATATAAAAAGTGTTTTTAATTTATAAGGGGGGGTCGCACTCAGAGGCTTGCTATGTGGAAGCGGTCACCAGTAAAAACGTTTGAGAGCCACTGGGCTAGAACAACATGAATGACATGTTGTGATCGGCGTTCTCTCTGTGAAGGCTGATGGACCGATCGATCAAGGTGATATATAGTGAGCTAGTTAAATGTCAATGAACCTTGAAGAAATGTCTTGCTGACCATCACCAATATTCTAAGGAGAATACAGTGGTGTGATCAGCACTGAGAGCAGTCAGAGAAAGTAGCTGAAGGAGAGGCAAGAAATGCCATTTCCTAGTGTGACAGATGTTGCAAACACATGCACCATCTGTAGGGACTATTGTTTCAATTTTATAAATGTTATCTGTATGTGTGAAGCAATCCTTGAAAGCATGAAGACTTCAAAAACTATTATACTGAGATGGGGCAGACAAGAAACCTGTAGAAAATTCACAAGCCTTTGTATGAACATCTGCTACATGTATTTCTGTGTCCCTGGCTTCCTGGATAGGTTCCCTGGGGAATCTGGAATCAGTAGGGGGTAATTAATGCGAAGTCCCAAGACTGGTTATGCAGATATCCAGGCTTTGAGGCTTTGCCCCCTAGGCAGGAGGGATAGGGATGTGGGTCTCTGTCCAGATAGGGGTGACGGCTAGAGGCCTGAGAGAGCAGTTCTTAAGTAGACTATGGAGGAGGTCAAAGGTGTAGTTATCTTGAATCTCTGACATCTAAGCCTAATCCAAAATGCTGAGACTGGCTCTGCTACCAATTGAGAAGTTTGTTTTATTGATAACAATAGTTTCTACTGTTTGTTTCGCCATTGTTTATGGGTGTGTCTTCAGGTCTTCCTTACGTGCATCACTCCTACCATTACTTCAAAAAATATGGACATTAAGAAAGTGACTGCTGGCAATAGTTATAGCAACACAAGTAAGTGTAAGAATCCATGGATTATAACCCAAGTCTGCAGAGCCTGGTATGGCTGATGTTCCCACAGTGCTACAGGGATGCCATGCAGAGGTATGTCCAGGGAACACTGTGGAGATTAAGCACAGCAGGAAGTACCACCAAAAGGACCCATAGTTGACAATACCCTGTGGCCCTCAGAATGGCTGAGTACACTATTTAACCCTGGAGCATGCCCTAGGAAGTTGTCTGGGCAACCACATAGACTACTATGCTGCTGCGACACCAGACCTCACCTTGTCTTCTCATCTCCAGTCTCCAACCCTGACCGACTCTTGCATCCTGATTGTAGCTTAGTACTACCGCTGATCTTTGGTCTCTGTTTATTGCATATTGAACCTGGCTCTAGAGATTCCTCAAACACCTTCTCACCTACTATTCCACCCCAGCTGTGATCACTAGGCTAGACCAACTATGCGCCAGTCCCTTATAGTAAGGATATTAACTCCTCCAATAATAAAAAAGAAAAGCCTATTGCCTGTGGGGAGTAGCCAAAGTCTAGATTTTGTGATCAGTGTCACAAGAAAGGGAGACCAAGTAATCAAGTGTTGGAAAGGCCCAAATACTATTCCTGATCCCTGATACTTCATCTTCAGAGATCAGTAACATTCATGTAGTAAAAGTAAATCAGAAGATTTGCTGATCTTCCTGGGAAGGAAAAATAGTCCTCTAGGTTCTTGTGTTGAATAGGAGCCTAAGTGTACTAATGGTAATAATCTGCACTCAAAATTTGAGGTCTTCCTCACCTAAAGACCAATTTCCACCACCACCATCTTTCTATCGAGCACCTGATACAACTAATATATTCAGATCAAAGTGAAATCATCCCAACATATCCTTACTAGACCATTATATTTCCTGTTTTATTGATGAGGTCTGAACTTTTGACTAACC
This sequence comes from Malaclemys terrapin pileata, assembly GCF_027887155.1. Taxonomy (NCBI): domain Eukaryota; kingdom Metazoa; phylum Chordata; order Testudines; family Emydidae; genus Malaclemys; species Malaclemys terrapin. Next base: position 77,078,959 of record NC_071505.1, read on the forward strand.
CAAACCCGATTATCAACCTGTCCCTTATGCTGGTACACAGTGGTGGAGAAAGGGCACAAGGAGCCTTCAACCCACTAGATGCTGTCTGACAGCAGTAGACCTTTGACACTTCAATGCACTGAATCATAGCACAATATTTTTTAAAGATGTTTATCTTTTTCTGCACAAATCTGCAAAATATATTGGGCTCAAGAAATGTCAAGCTTTGCAGGTACAGGGAGAAGATGAAGGGAAGGTTGGGTACTTTTATAATGTCATGCGGACAATCTCATATGTTCGTCACTAACTATTCAGGTTCTTGGTTATCATTAGGGCCCTACCAAATTCATGGCCATGAAAAATATGTCACGGACCATGAAATCTGGACGCCCCCCATGAAATCTTGGCTTTTGTGTGCTTTTACCCTATACTATACAGATTTCATGGGGGTTATCAATGTTTCTCAAATTGGGGGTCCAGACCCGAAAGGGAGTTGCAGGGAGATTGCAAGGTTATTTTAGGGGGGGTCACAGTATTGCCACCCTTACTTCTGCACTGCCTTCAGAGCCGGGTGGCCGGAGAGTGGCAGATGTTGACCGGTATTCAACACTGAAGGCAGGGCCCACCAGCAGCAGCGCAGAAGTAAGGGTGGCAATACCATACCATATCATGCCATCCTTACTTCTGCACTGCTGCCTTCACAGATGGGCGGTTGGAAAGTGGCGGCTGCTGACTGAGGGCCCAGCTCTGCAGGCAGCAGCGCAGAAGTAAGGGTGACAATACCATACCAGGCCATCCTTAGTTCTGCACTGCTACTGGTGGCGGCTCTGCCTTCAGAGCTTGGCTCCTGGCCAGCAGCCACTACTCTCAAGCTGCCCAGCTCTGAAGGCAGCACCACTGTCAGCAGCGAAGAGGTAAGGGTAGCAGTACTGAATCCCCACCCCCTATGATAACCTTGTGACTCCCCACAACTCCTTTTTGGGTCAGGACTCCTACAATTACAGCACCATTAAATTTCAGATTTAAATAGGGTTACCATATTTAAAAAATAAAAAAAAGAGCCCCTTCCCCACCCCCACCACACCCCAACTCCGCCCCTTCCCCGCCCCAACTCTGCCCATTCCCCAAAGTCCCCGCCCTAACTCCCCCTCCTCCCTCCCAGCCACGCAAAAAGGGCTGCCCAAGCGCTACCGGCTTCACGGTTTGCCGGGCAGCCTCCAGACCCTGCACCCCCGGCCGGCGCTTCCCCAGCACAGCCGGAGCCCGGGAGGGGAAGTGCCCAGCCGGGGGCGCAGGGTCTGGAGGCTGCCCGGCAAACCCGTGAAGCTGGTAGCGCTCGGGCTTCGGGCAGCCCCCTTGCCTCTGGACCCTACGGCCCCGGCCGGGCACTTTCCCTCCCAGGCTCCAGCTGCTGTGCTCCTCCCCTGACTCTTCGGCTCTGTTTAAGAGGCGAGCTGCCCGAGCGCTCCCGCTTCAGGCAGCCCCCTTGCCTCCGGACCCCAGCCGCCGGCCGGGCACTTCCCCTCCCCGGCTCCAGCTGCTGTGCTCCTCCCCTGACTCTTCGGCTCTGTTTAAGATCCAAGCTGCCTGAGCCAGCGCTATGGGCTTCGGGCAGCCCCCGTGCCTCCCGACCCTGCGCCGCCGGAGCAGAGCAGCTGGAGCCGGGAAGGAGAAGTGCCCAGCCGGCGGCTGGGGTCCGGAGTCAAGGGCGCTGCCCGAAGCCGGTAGCGCTGGCTCGGGCAGCTTGGCTCTTAAACAGAGCCGAAGTCTGAGTCCGGGGAGGAGCAGAGCAGCCGCGGGAGAGGAAGTGCCCGTCCGGTATTTTTCCCGGACATGTTCGGCTTTTTGGCAATTCCCCCCGGACGGGGGTTTGATTGCCGAAAAGCCGGACATGTCCGGGAAAAAACGGACAGATGGTAACCCTAGATTTAAATAGCTAAAATTATGAACTTTGTGATTTTTAAAATCCCAGGACCATGAAATTGACCAAAATGGACCATGAATTTGGTAGGGCCCTAGCATTCATGCCTTTATTTGAAACAAGACCAGCTACAAACATGCTATTGCTGCCTTTGAAAACCTTTATCAAGTCTCTCACAGCTAAAAATCTACAATATGAATTTGAGGCAAAAATAGCGTGGCTTTCCTCACAAGAACAGGGCTCACTGTCTTTGGCAATGAACTTAACATTGTTAAACCACTACTCGCACTTCATTCTCAAGCCACTACAATTTTATATAGCAGTTATACATGATCCTTTCCATTTGATTCCCAATCAGACTGGGTGGTTTTGCAATCCAACAGCCACACAGTCTCAAAGATCTCAGGTTATTAACATGTGACTACTTGTACATCTCTCTGGATAGAAAAACAGCTGCATACCATTGTAATAACCCATGTCTGCTGGGAGCACCACATAGTGGAAGGTTGGCCAAACTACAGAGTTCCATCCCCTGACTCCCTTGATCTCTCAGGAACCAAACCACAAACTCCATGCCCCTGAGGAAGGTTGATTTTAGTAACTTAAATTACTCAAATCCCCACCTCAGGTCCAAACACATACATCTCTGGCCCTGTATGCTTCACCTTTTCTTAGGCTTCACTACATCTTGCCTCTCTGACTTCCTCCTGGCCCCAGGCTCTATGCACCTAGCCCCTAAGGCTTTGCCGCCTCCAGCTTCCCGGGAAGGATTCACTGTCTCTTCAGCTTCACCACTTCTGACCATTAGGCTTTGCTGCCTGAGGTAGCTCCAGCTTCCACTTTCCACATTCAGCCTCCAGCCCTTGGGGCTCCCTCCTGGCTCAGGGCAGCCACTGCTTCTGTCTCCTAACGTTCTTCCACTTTCCTCAGCCATCCACACAGCCATCCACACAGTCCCAACTCCTATCTCCCCTTAAATATCTACTAGCTGCAGGTGCAACTCTACTCCTCTAATCCAGTCTAACTACCTGTTCAGGCACAGGAAGAGTAAGCCTACTTTTCTTGAAGGATTCAATCATCCTGTGACAGACATCTTTAATTGTTATCTTTGTTACTATGGTACAGACTGTCTTTGATTGAGAACCTGTTTTAGAACTCATTGTCTCTAAAAACAGTATTGATTTGATTTATAGTAAAAAAAAGTTTCATAAAAGCCTTCAACATGATTTGAAAATTCACAACACATTTAAAATAATCACGAAGCTCATAAACCTTGAACCAACTGGAGTCACCCATCTCTAATCTATTTAACTGAAAAGGAGTTCTTGAATTCTTGCTTATAGTAGTATGCAGCACTTGTTGAAACATTCAAAATCACCTTTAGCTTTTTGAGTGGATACGGAATCTGCATTCTCAGACTTAAGGGCCCTCTAACTATCTCACAGAATGTGTTTTCATTCAAGAAGATTGACCTTATTTCACATTTAGACTTGAGTTATACTGTTTTTATTTCTTCTTTGTAATCTATACAGTAATCACACACACACACACAAACTATGTTAAAAGAAAATTATTAAAGTTGCAAAGTCAAGCACTCAAAAGTTAGGAAATGCCAGAATTAAGGCTGCCTGTGTGACTTAATTTGGAACTCTAGTGCATATGAATAATGCTACAGTTTTTATTTACCTGATCACCTACTATTTTTTTCCACAGCAATCCTGCATCCCAGGCTCTTTGTGTGATCTGTTTCTCCTCTCTTCCCCTGTACTCCACTCTAGCCTCTCTACTTGGATTCCTTATCCATGCTGTAACCACCTAACACAGGGGTTCCCAAACTTGGTTCATGGCTTGTTCAGGGTAAGTACCTGGTGGGCCGTGAGATGCTTCGTTTACCTGAGCGTCCACTGGTACGGCCACTCACAGCTCCCAGTGGCCACAGTTCGCCGTTCCTGGCCATTGGGAGCTGCGGGAAGTGGTGGCCCAGGCATTGGCACTCTTACAATAGGTTTATCTGGCTATTTGGACTCTCTCCTCAGACCCTATGCTACCAGAGCTCCTAGCTATCTTTGAGACACCACCAAATGCCTGAGGAAACTACAGTGCATTGGTGATCTTCCTGAAAACACCATCCTGGCCACCATGGATGTAGAAGCTCTTTACACCAATATTCCACATGAGGATGGACTACAAGCTTTCAAGAACAGAATCCCTGATGAGGCTACGGCACACCTGACTTTGTCCTCACCCACAACAATTTCAGATTTGGGACAACTTACACCTTCAAGTCAGTGGCACTGCTATGGATACCCGCATGGCCTCACAGTATGCCAACATTTTTATGGCTGACTTAGAACAATGCTTCCTCAGCTCTCGTCCACTAGTGCGCCTGCTCTATTTGCGCTACATTGATGACATCTTCATCATATGGACCCACGGGAAGGAGACCCTTGAAGAATTCCACCTGGATTTCAACCATTTCCATCCCACCATCAACCTCAACCTGGACCAGTCCACACAAGAGATCCACTTTCTGGACACTACAGTGCAAATAAGTGATGGTCACATAAACACCACACTATACCGGAAACCTACAGATTGCTATACTTACCTACATGCCTCCAGCTTCCATCCAGAACACATCACAGATCCATTGTCTACAGCCAAGCCCTAAGATACAACCAAATTTGCTCAAATCCCTCAGACAGAGACAAACACCTACCAGATCTTTATCAAGCATTATTAAAACTACAATACCCACCTGGGGAAATGAGGAAACAGATTGGCAGAGCGAGACAGGTACCCAGAAGTCACCCACTACAGGACAGACCCAACAAGGAAAATAACAGAACACCACTGGCCATCACGTACAGCCCCCAGCTGAAACCTCTCCAGCACATCATGAACGATCTACAACCTATCCTGGAAAATGATCCCTCACTCTCACGGACTTTGGGAGGCAGGCCAGTCCTCGCTTACAGACAGACCCCCAACCTGAAGCAAATACTCACCAGCAACTACACACCGCACCACAGAAACACTAACCCAGGAACCAATCCCTGTAGCAAACCTCATTGCCTACTCTGTCTCCATATCTACTCTAGCGACACCATCAGAGGACCCAACCACATCAACCACACCATAAGGGGCTCAATCACCTGCATGTCTACTAATGCTATATATGCCAACATGTGCCAGCAATGCCCCTCTGCCATGTACATTGGAGAAACTGGACTGTCTCTACGTAAAAGAATAAATGGACACAAATCGGACATCAGGAATGGTAACATACAAAAGCCAGTAGGAGAACACTTCAATCTTCCTAGACATTCTATAACAAAAAAAACCTTCAGAAACAGACTTCAAAGAGAAACTGCAGAACTAAAATTTATTTGCAAATTTAACACCATTAATTTGGGCTTGAATAGGGACTGAGAGTGGCTGGCTCACTACAAAAGCAGCTTTGCCTCTCCTGGAATTGACACCTTCTCATCAATTATTGTGAGTGGACTACATCCACCCTGATCAAGTTGGCCCTGTCAACACTGGTTCTCCACTTGTGAGGTAACTCCCTTCTCTTCATGTGTCAGTATATAATGCCTGCATCTGTAATTTTCACTCCATGCATCTAAAGAAGTGTTTTTTTACCCACAAAATCTTATGCCCAAATAAATCTGTTAGTCTTTAAGGTACCACCGGACTCCTTGTTGTTTTTGTGGATACAGACTAACACGGCTACCCCCTGATACTTGACAGGTAAACAAAGCATCTCACGGCCCGCCAGGGGCTTACCCTGAGCAAGCCGTGAATCAAGTTTGGGAACCCCTGCCCTAACACATCCTACCCAGCTCCCTTGTTCCAATCATCCCTCTCCCTAGCTCCCTAACCCAGTCTATTTGTGATCTAGTCCCAGTTCTTCCCCCACACCCCAGTTCTTTGTCAGATCTGTCTTCCCTCCCTCCTTACCCTCATTCCTAGTCCCATCTCCATAACTTCCCCCAGTTCTTCGTCTAATCTCAGTGTCCCTATCATCACCACCAACTGTCTCACAGTCCCTCATGTCCATTTCCTTCACTGTCTCCAGTCACAGTCTCCTTGCCCAACCAGTCCCAGCATCTCTTATCCCCCACCCTTGCCCAGTCTCCTTGCCCAGCCACTCCCAGTCTTCCTCTCCTCCCACTTCCCTCTCCAGTCCCAGTCCTTACCAGACTTCTTGTCCCAACCTACTCCTTTGTCTCCCACCTAGTCTGGCTTTTGTACCCTTTGAATTCAAATCAGACAGTTTTTCTCCTCCACACTGCCTGAGTGTCAGCATGGGGGTTCAGCGAGAGCACAGGAAAGACAGGATCACAGCTTTCATTTCTAGTGCCTGGGCCCAGAACAGCAGATAGCAGAAATTAAAGGGAAAGTCAGGTTTTGACCTGGTAGCCCTGGGCTGGAGCATGCTCATATTTTCTGTTAGAACACCCCCCCCCCACACACACACACACACAGAGTCTGGTCAGCTCTAGGAGGTGGGAGGGGTTGACTTATGTTCGGTCACTCTTGGGGCTGGTATATGCACAATCCTGTCATACATAGGTCTGTTGCAGTCCTGTCACACATCCTGAATTCATTAAGGGATATAATTTACAATATAAATAGAAATATATGAACTTGCATATTGAGTAGAAAATGGAATAATAAATAAAACATACAGAATGGAATTTATTGAGTGAAAAATAGTGAACATATGGGAATATCAGACAAAGAAATAAAGTGAAAATTAAAGTTATTACATGACATAATCTTACCTTTGTAGAAACAATAATTAAAACAAAAAAATTAAGCAGCATGGAAATTACTAGTTAAGGTAATTCTAATAAATATTTGAATACCCTCATTGTTCATGCATTCACTTACCAGGCAAGAGGAATGTGTAAAACATCCCTGTATTCAATCCCCTAAACACTGACATATAAGTAATCTTTATGACCGCTTCAAAATATTAATATAAATATGACCGCTTCAAAATATTAATATAAATATTAATATATGCATATTTTCTATGTATAAAGTATATAAATAAAAGAAATCACCATAACTAGTCAGTGTAGTTCTCAAAGCTTGTTTTTGTAAAGGGATGAGATTATATAATGTAGCAACTTTTAAGTGATGTTTTGTGTCTTGGAATTCCCTCATTTTTCAATTAGAGAGTTTATATAGTATAATAAAAGCATGAATATACTTAATCCATAAATATGTCTGCACAACAGTTTTTATGCACTGAAAACAGACTTCAGCGCATAAGCCCTACTCAGTATGGTGTTTAAGTGCACATTTAACTTTAAGAATCAGTAGTGCCATTGAACACAATAATACTACCCAGATACTTCAAGTTAAGCTTGACCTTAAATACCTTGTTGAGCTGGGGACCTAAATTGTTGGCATAGGAAGGAAACTGCAAATAATGACTTATTTGTTGGATGTTAATTTGAATTACACTCCTTAACACATTACTGACCAAGCCTTACCTTGTTCACTTGAGAAGGCTGACAGAATCACAGCCCAATACAGTATGTGATATATAGCTCAAGCATATACATTAAATTTAGTTATTTTCTTTAAAGTTAAAAAAGGAATATTGTTGCATGCTAAATTGAAAAGCAATCAGTTTATGTTGTATGCTTTCAAATGGTTATTGTAGATGATCTGTAGACAGTGGGACAGAAATTCTGGTTTTTGCTCAGCCCTACCTAGGCTTCATCATAGCTATCCCTGATTTACATCACTAAAGTAGGATCAGAATCCGGGCAACTGTCCATAAGTACACTATTAAATAGCTAAAACAAATTAAATCAGAAGTTATTTATGTACACCACTGAACTGAGTTTAGTTACATTCTGCTTATAGGGTAATAATATTAGGAGTACAATCAATTTTTTGACCTTGGAGCATTTATCAGGGTTCAGTCTATTCTTCAACATCCAGTTATTTGTTTTTTTCTTCACTATATTAATAAAAGAGAGCCATAACTCAAAATATTGCACTCATGGCCAAAATCTAACTTTTGAGACATTTTTTACTACCTCATTACAAAGACTACAATTTTATTTTTGCTTTTATTCTTGAAAATGAGCAAAAATAAACAGAAAGCCAAGGATTTTAGCTTGTAAGCTCTTCTGGGAAGGTCTCACATTTTCTTTTAGGTTTTGAAATTGTCTAGCATACCGTGGGTGCTACCAACAACAAATAATAATTAATGTTCTTTATAGTGAGGCACATCAAAGAGAAGGGGATTAAAAATAACACGTGTAAATGGTGGCCATGTGTCAGTGAAGGGATTGTTTCTGATTCTGTTTGTGCAGTGCCTAGAACAATGGGGCCCCTAGACACCATCATAATAAACATACTACATAATACTAGTATTTGTTTCTTCTATGGCCAAGAGTTCAAGTCTCAGCCATGAGTACTGGAAGGTTACAGTGGGTTGGCAGATAGATGTTGGGGTGGGGGTGCAGTTTCAAAGGTAGGTTTCACCACCAGCAAGAATTTCTTACAACAGCAGCAGAGATTTAGCAGCTCTCATGCCCTGCTCACCCTTCTGGTGCATCTTCCCCACCCTCTTCTTTCCCTACAGACCAATCTGACAGTTCAAAAAGTAGTTTTTGGAAACTGAGTATTTTCTTTGTAACTGAAGCTGCTCCTACAGGGCCCTTGACATTGCAAGGACTGTGGAGGTCAAAGCTAGGCATATTCATAGCATTTGTTTTTCAAGTGAACAATATATCTGAACAGCTAATTCCAAACTGGCTGCCAGATCAATTATACCCTAGAATTATGATAAAATCTGCAGAGAAAAAATGTAACTGGCATTGTAAACAACAGTTTACATAGTAATTAAAAACAGTAGGCAACTGAGGATTCTTGGATGTTTCAAAAGAACTCCATGTCTGTTACAAAAACATAAATCAAGTCTCATCTTGTAAATGAGAGATGCCTGAAGGAAGATCACAACAGGCAATACTCCAATATGAATATGGATAACTATGCAAACAATATGAAGGCAGGAGGCTGTTTCTAAAGGTATGGCAGGATGGCTTTTTTACCACAGTTTGTTGAACATCCTCCATAGTCAGGGGCTATTTTGGGTCCAGTCTTAAGAAATGTGCCAACCTATGATAATTAAGGTTAAAACTGTACAAAATTAGAATGCAACTAATAAAATCTATTCTAGAATTCAAATAATTATGTTCTGCCAAAGTACTAATAAACAATTGACTTTTTTTTTTTTTTTACTTTAAGAAAGCCACATTTAAGGCAATGTCAAATATCCCAGATTTTTGTTGAATCTAAAAATGCATTATAGAGGAGTTAGAAATACATGAATAATGGGAGTAACTGTGACTGAAATTAATCTCAATTAAATCTGAAAAGGGCTACATATGCCAGTGTGGTTCCTGTGTATGCATCTGAAGGGCACAGTGAACAAAGGAGCAAGGCTTATCATGTAATATAAACTATCTGGAAAGAAAGATATTAGTGTCTTTTGAAAAATAATCAGAATTAAGTTAAAAGGATAAATGTGGAATTGCTACTAACAAGATTTCCCCCCCCCCCAGATATTAACAGAATTTCTACTAATAATACAATTTTTTTTTCCAAAATATACAAAGAGAGGAATTAAAATGAAATATATAGGGAACTAAAGAATGGATTGTGGGCAATACCGAAGATGTGGATATATTACTGGTGCATTTTTAGCACAGCCAGAATTATGTTTCACCTTAAAACATGAGATGCTAACGCCAAGCACCCTTTAATAGTTATTTGCACTTCTATAAATTACAGAGCAACAAGAGGTGCTAGAATTGCCCAATACAGGTATGTGGCAAGGTTCCACATCAAAGATGTGTGGTCAAAGGAGGAAGTTATCATACTAAAGGGCAACACAGAAGTTCACTACCCTTACAATAACCAGTGCAAGTACTATGCTCTATTTTAGAGGCTGATGATTCAAAATAAACAAACACATAAATAAAACACAAGTGCAAAGCTAGGAGATGGATTCCTACATTAACCTTCACACTGGAGACATAAGAACATAAGAACGGCCATACTGGGTCAGACCAAAGGTCCATCTAGCCCAGTATCCTGTGTTCCGACAGTGGCCAATGCCAGGTGCCCCAGAGGGAATGAACAGAACAGGTAATCATCAAGTGATCCATCCCCTGTCGCCCATTCTCAGACTTTTCCAATGTCACTGTACTTTTATTCTTCGTAATCTTTTTTTACATCTAGAATAAGGGTTACAACTTGAATTTAACTCATGACAGAGAAAATAATTAGGAGTCCATTGTGCACCTATGTAGAACTGAACTAGTCTTGGATGACTCATATGACCAAGTGAAGAAGCAAAATTGATGGATGTATCTGCCAGCACTCTTCCAACTGAATCAGAAAACCACATCTAAACACAAATATAACAGAAATAGAGCAGTAGTGTAGAAGAAAGAGATGCTTACAGTACATATTTTTAGCAAATGAGGCATCTTCCAACCATACATTTCCATTCCACAGTTCATTAAGGGATTTTTCTCCCATCCATCTTTATGTTTTCTTTAGTACCAGTATACGTTTTTTCTGCTACTCTTGTTTCTACCAACACAAAACTATGAAGTATGGGAAGCACACTTTTTTCTGCTTCTTCTCTAAATTACCCTGGTGGCAAAAAAAGTAGATCAACATTGATTTTAAGAACAGATAATTTAGTTTATGTGAGAGGGATTGTTTTTGCTACCACCAAGTAATCACCTTGGCCTCTGAGAGGATGATAGGTAAAGACTAAGAGTTTTTTTTATTTTTTTGCCAAAAGGGCAAATAACTTGTCCCTTTATCTTAAGAAGACACACCTTTTCTGGTACAGCCACATTTTAATAGGATGCATGTACAAAAAGAATGCTATGGAGCCTATTAAATGCAATAGTCCAGTTAATCAGTATCTGTAAATTAGAGTCTCCACTGAAGTCAATGGGGCTATGCAGATTTACATCATCTAAGGATTTCTCTAACATCATAGAATCACAGGGATCGAAGGGACTGCAAGAATCATCCAGTATAATCCTCTGCCAAAATGCAGGATTTGTTGTGTCTAATCCATCCAAGACAGATGACTATCCAGCTTCCTTTTGAAAACCTCCAGCGAAGGAGTTTCCACAACCTCCCTTTATGTTCTCTAACACAGTGGTTCTCTAGCCTCCTAGTGGGCTGTGAGCAGGTTTCAGGGGGTCCACCAAGCAGGGCCGGCATTAGACTGGCTGGGGCCCAGGAGGAGCGCCACCAGCTTTTTTGCCGCCCTAGGTCCCGCCCCCGAAATACTGACAACGACTGGGGCGGCCGAAGATCCGGCTGCCGCGGTCGCCGCCCCCCAAATGTTAACACCCTAGGCGCCCACCTACGTCACCTAATGGGTTGCACCAGCCCTGGGGCTGAGGGCACAAAGTCAAAGTGATGGCACTTCTAGTGATGCCAGCCTAGATACTCCATTCTCTCACAAATGTCTTTGATACATTTTTATCTGTCTGTCTCCTTCTTAAACTGATTTATAAAGCCATATTTTCACTTATTCAAGTCTCTCCTTAAGCCTGACTTCTGCTGTAAAATATATATGAAATTGGCCAAGTTAGACATACATTTACTTTGAATATACTATTGCCCCTTATTCTAAAATCAGTGACTCGTTCTGACACCAATGTCACCCCAGTGTCATCCCTATGGGTGGTAGCAGATGTATGGGGACTTGTAGGTCAGCTTCCCAATGGAAATCAGTGGTGTGGAGTCCAGATATATTCTATATGTTGTATTGGTCCTGAATTGAAATGGTCAAACAACATGCAGAGAAATTCCTTCTTCCAGGAATCTCAGACCAATACCAATGCCCATTTCCCAAGGACAGGTTTCAGAGTAGCAGCCGTGTTAGTCTGTATCCGCAAAAAGAAGAACAGGAGTACTTGTGGCACCTTAGAGACTAACAAATTTATTAGAGCATAAGCTTTCGTGGACTATAGCCCACTTATGCATCCGAAGAAGTGGGCTGTAGTCCACGAAAGCTTATGCTCTAATAAATTTGTTAGTCTCTAAGGTGCCACAGGTACTCCTGTTCTTCATTTCCCAAGGAGCAACTCTTCCTCAAGTATTAACTATAACCAAAACCAAAGCAGAAGCAAACTCTCCTGCTGCTTAGACAGAACTCTCTCTCCCAAATCTGCCTCTCCCAGCAACCTTGCAAAATCCCAAACTCACAACACAACATGTCTTCCTAAGAGTCAAAACTCGCTTGCACACTAAGAAAAACAATTTGGAAGACTATATAACAAGGTCACCTAAAGACATCTGCCATAACAATATATTTTAAAACTACACAAAGAAAATCTCTTGTTTATTTCATCATGACATACAGTAGCCCTTGCTGAATATGTGCATTATCTTATTGATTTTATCTCATAATTTCTTTATAATTCCTTCCTTCCTTTCTCACCCTTTCCACCTTCCTTTCTCACCTCACCTCCTGTCATATCATTTCTAATTTAGGGCCAGATTGTAAACCCCTGGTGAGGAGCTACTCAACCAGAATGTGAGTCATTTTGGTAATGGCCCTGTAACTTGAGAAAGGGGTTAATCTTTAACCCCTTAAGCTTTAACATAATCTTAACACATCTTGTTTTTGTTCTGTTTCAGAAGGTACCTAGTTCAAAATGTAGTTCAAATCCCTGCAAGAATCACCTAAAGATCGAGTTCCTCACAAAAGATCACTTACCCTTTATTCCCTCTCCCTCTCATACCACTGTCTTTAACCATCCACCTAAAGAGGGAGTCCTTCCTCCCAACAGAATTGCTTCCACTCCTGATTAACTATATTTAGCACAACAATTCTAAGACTATCTCCCCCTACCATGTAGCCTGCAGCTGACACGCTTTGGAATCATTTGCTCCTTTCTACCACAACAGGAGAAGTTCTATGAGTCAGTGTCACTTCCGCTGAGTTCAGTGGGAGCAAAGCATTATGGGGTACATCAGTTGCAGGCTAGCCAGCACCGGGAATCAGTATAGACTGGCTTAAAGTCAGAAACAAACAGGTAGATGATCCAAAAGAAGGGGACAAAAATGCAGAGGGGAAAGTAGCAAGGAAGGAAGAGTGGTAAAGAAAGGCTAGTGAGACCAGGAGAATGGGAAATAGAACAATGAGAAGTGATAGCATAGAATGACAATGATATAGCCAAGTGTGATCTGCCTAAATGGAATGCACAGCTTAAAAGACTCCATTTTTAGATGAATTTCAAACTCACTGAACGTGAAAGTTGTCCCATCCCTAGTACATTCAGTATTGACTATTAAGTAGTAATTGTGTCTCAGTTTTGTGAATAAGGATCAAAATGATCAACCTCCCTAATATCTTCCTTAAAACTCTCAACAAAACTTTGTTTTAACTATGCAAACTGAAGCAGATTTTACTGAATCATGCTCAGAGCATTCAAAGGGAAAAACAAGCTAGCACATAAATGAGAGAAAGGAAAAATCTGTTAGCTAAAGCTGAATATATTTGGCATAAGTTTTTCAAGTACTGTGAAATATTTCAAATAAGAGAAAATATGTCCAATGGGGTTGGACAACAAACTCAGAAATGGCAGCTCATGTAAATATAAAACAGGCTGGGGATAGGAAGACATGTGACAATTTGGGAAATCAGTGTGTACAATTTATCAATTCAGGTTGGTATATAAAAGTATGAAGTTATTGTGAAAATTGCTGTATTACAAATGCCCCCCTGGAGGTGCATCCAGCGTGGGCAGCAGAGCTGTCTCATGTCTCTGCAAGACCAGGGACAATGATGAGTGGTTAAAACTCAGTGACCACCTACTGAGGTGGAAACAGCTTAGAACAAACACAGAACAAAGAAGCCAAGGTATATGTAGGAGGATATACAAACAGACTCATATAGCCACACAGTGTGACTTGGGGTAAGACAAATGAGAATTTCAAGCAGGAGGATGGAGGGGATCAGACCAGACAATGTCAGAGGAAGCAAGCGGACCTAGGGAGAGAAAGCTCCATGTTTCACAACATTAGTGGTGCGCAGAAGCAGGACAACTCTGGGTGGCTCAGAGGACTGTGACCCCAGCCCAAGGTATGCTTCAGAGTGGTAAGGAAATGGAGGCAGGGAAATGCTTGTAAGGTTTATTATTTTTGTTTGAATCTGTGTATTTCTTGTGTGATTAAGTAAAAAGCAACGTGTTAGAAGTCCATGCAAAGTGTCTGTGTTACATGCTACACTTACCACTTGGTCCCTTGAAGAGATAAACCAGAAGGTTCACACCTTTGTGTAGAGTTCTGGGAGAGGATCTGTTTAACATATTGGGGATTCTGAGGAGCCAGTACTGGTTCTGGGGGCTGGGCAGGGAATCACGTGATCACTGCACTTATGAAGGAGTACTAGATAGAGGAACTGCACCCTGATAGTGTGCATAGGGCCCCCAGACAGGGTCAGTGATCGGCAAGACTCTGGGGACTTCACACCCAGGGATTTAACAGCTAAGTCCCCTCATAGCAATATGGTGAGCTACCAGTAGGGGGAGCCCAACCAGACCTGTGAAAGGGCACTCAATAGAAGAAAATTTTAACTTATGTTAGCCAATATTATAGCGGTGTGGGAGCTCCTGTATAGTTTAGGTTGTATCATGACATCTGTTTAAAGGTTGACCTTTCTAAGTCCTCTAAAATTGACATGCTCAGTCAGATTTCCTTGAAATCTGTGGTCCTCAGGAGGGTACTGGACAGGAGTAGTGAACCAAATTTTGAGTCTCTTGGCAGTGAAGTTCTGGAGATATAAACACCAAAAAAAAAAAAAATAGCTATTTTTTTTTAAAAAGCTTCTAGGTTTGTTTTATTTGTGCTGAGCTACAGATCACCATATTGCTGTGATGCGGGTCAAAATGATCTCCATCTGTTGAGATTTACCAAAGTTAGTGTCTAGCACTCACCAAATCTTTGGGGGACCCAAACTGAGAATGGTATTTAAGAAAATGTAAATGTTTACAGAATGCATGTGCCAATACAGAAAAACGGCTAGAGTGGTTCCATTCCCACCTTTTATATGCTTTAAAATTTGACTCTTGTAAATGCTCTTAAATCTGGGTAATTGGATTGGTTTGAAATTTGGTGTGACTCACTGGGGTACAGGGTAGCATCAGTGCTCCAAATTTAGGATTATTTGACCAAGGGGGTCTTGAATTACAAATCTCCCACAAAAGAGTTTCCTTCTGCTGCTGTGCACTAATAATCTGAGAGTTACTAATGACTCGATGAATCACAGCCCTCTTGTTAGCTCTGAACTCACTCCTCCATTAACATAATCCCCCACCTAAAACAGAAGAAGCTTTGAAGTGAATGGCTGGAGAGTGCTACAGATTGTGAGTCATGGGTGGCAATTTTAGTTTGGAGGGAATGCAATCAAAGTATTTGCGGGGGGAGGGAGAGATAGAAAGTGAATACTTTCTGGAAGGGGAGTCTGAGGTATATGGGGTGAGGGGTATGGGGCTACAGTAAAGGGAGGGGGATCAATGGGGTTGGGTGATGGGGAAGGGAAATGTTGGGGATTCAAGGGAGGGAGGCTTGGGGGTTAGGGGCAGTAGAGGGGTGGAAAGTGGGAAGGGTACATGGGAGTGAGAGGCAGAGGGACTGGGGGAGAACAAGGGCAGAGGCACCACATTCTCCTCTCCCTTGTGCGTGCCCAGATCTGGGGAGCTCTTGCCCCTTTATGGGGGTCTGAGACATGTTAACAGACATACTTTTATCCTACCTTTACTGAAATGTACAAGCTCTTCACCCAGGGCCGCCCAAAGGATTCAGGGGGCCTGGGGCAAAACAAATTCAGGGGCCCCTTCCATAAAAAAAAGTTGTCATACTATAGAACACTATATTCTCATGGGGGCCCCTGTGGGGCCCGGGGCCTGGGGCAAATTGCCCCACTTGCCCCCCCACCCCCCGGGCGGCCCTGTCTTCACCTCCTTTTATAATCCATTCACTCTAATCTACAGAATTCCATCGAATGTTATTAAAGGACAAAAGGAAGAAAAATTGTCCAAGCCACCTTCCCTTTACCCTTTTTGAGTAATCCCTCAAGATGCATCTATCCTGGTGTACACTCACATACTTAGCCAACTCCCCAGAAAGAATAGCACACGTGTGCAATTTAAGAATCACTTCACAACTTTCACTCCCTTATACTCACAGGATACCATCTCAACCTACACTTTCACTTCATTATCATCAGAGCATTAGAATCCTTTCATATTCCACCTCACTACTGACAATATTCTTTTTCAGTAAAAATCCTGTGCTCATTACAGACATAACCTACACAATTGTGCATAGAAATGCTGCATTCTGAACATAAACACACACACCTCTTTCTTTTCCTTACACACAAGAGAGCAGAAAACAGATCACATTCATAATCACTGATCTGTCACAAACCTCAGGGTAATCCACACATCTCCTCATATCACAAATACACATTTACCAAACAAGCCTAACTATTGCCTGCACTGTTAGTGTAGGTACACCTAACATGCTGACTGTGCCTGGAGTCAATGCAAATGATTCCATTGGCTCCTGCCAGCTCCAAGAGAACAGAGGAAAGGTGGCATGGCAACAGTTTTTCTTTCCTTGTTGTCCTTTAATAGTGTTAGATGAAATCCTGTACATAAGAGTCAATGGGTTGTAAAAGGAGGCGAAGAGCTTGTATATTTCAGCAACTGTGGGGTTTGCAAAGTAGAGGTATGTGTGTTAATGGGGCAGTGCTGAAAGACGGCAGAGTTAAGGTTGCATGGGGAACTTTAATTGTGAACTTCCTGGTTTTCAGAAGTTTGAGTTTTTCTTAAGTTAACATTCTGGCAGGGGACAACATTCCACCAAGTAAACTTAACTCTTCATTAACAGCTTCCTCCCCCGCCACTGAACTATTTACAAACCAGAATACTTTGAATTTATGCTAAGTTGTATAACTATGAACTGAATTCCCAGAATACCTTGCACTTAGGTGAAGCTTTATAGTGGAAATGTACTGATAGGTAAACTGTGTATAACCTGGCTCTTGTATGTGTAGAATCTGTCAGAAACAAGAAGTATGTTCTGTCGAGGTTTGCCAAATATGAACAGTATGCTAGGTACAGTTAACACCGTGTCCTAGGGGGTTGTTGGTACAGATATCTTTGTAGTATTACCCTGAAAAAACTGATATGAAGCAAGATAAGAAAAATGGAGTAAGGTCTCTAATTATACTGTAGAATTTATGGACTGTTCTACCTGTCGTAAACAAGGTGACTATATATACATATCAAATTAAGCTCATACTTTGGGACAGACACAGACTGATGATATAAGTTGTGATTTCTGCAAGGCTGCTCCCCAGATTGTTAAAGTATGACCCCTTTTGTAGTGTACTGATTCATCTGTGTTGATTGAGCAAAGGTATCTGACGTCTGATTAATCAATAATTTAAGCCAAACCACTAACACTTGACTTTACAAAATCCCCCTCACTCCCTGGTTTGAAACAGACAAAATATGCAACTTTCTGTGACACCACTTCATACCAATTCACTGCATAAATCCCAGGAGCATTCAGCACCTAATTCTGGCCTAAATTCCATTTTACATTTTGAGATGTGCAATTCACCATAAGTGATGCAGACCTTGAAAAAAGTGATAAAGACCAGAAGTGGTTCAAGCAAACTTTGTATGTGTAAATATCTATCCACCATTTGTAGTGAATCTGAGTGTTCATGGATAGGTACCATTTCTTTAAGGAAACATTCTTCAGTAATTTGATTTTGTTGAAATATTCGCCTAGAGAGAAACATTCTTTAGAATAACCTTTGTGCATGTGCAGAAGTTTATATTTGTACTTCAGACCATTAACTGCATGCAAATCTCAAGCTACCATGACTCAGTTCAGGGAAAATACCTGTTTAGAGAAAAAGCAGCTAAATCCAACATTTCATTTCCCTCCCCTTGCACTCACAAGAAGTGATCTATAAGAGCAGGGCCGGCTCTAGGTTTTTTGCCGCCCCAAGCAAAAAAATATTTGGCTGCCCGGCCCAGCCCTGGGCTCCCCCCCCCGCTGCCCCAGCCCTGGGTTCTCCCCCCCCCACCTGCACCCTCCTTCCACCCCAGCCCTGGGTCACTGGTAACTCGCTCCCGGGGCGGGTCATTCAACAGGAATTTTAGATGTGCACAGAACACAGACAGGTTTGGCTCCCATATGGTTACAGAACTGCAGTGGAACAATTTTCAGCTTGTGTGATTGGAGAATATCTGAATACATATTATAAAACTGTCCTCCATAAATGAGCAAAAGTTGAGGTGCATTTATTATTCTTTTGTTCCACTCTTTGTTTCTATGGGGAATTTGCCAATACAATATCACTGTCTTCCTTTTAAACAAATAAATCTAAAAAAAAAAAAAATGTCAATGTCTGTTGAAAATAGCAATTCCAGTCCTAATAACCACTGGGAAGCATTTCTTGCTCAATTTTATCCTACTTTTTCTAAAGCAAATTACAGTGGATCAGTATATTTGATTTGGGAGAAATGAAGTAACAGCTACCCAAATTGAGCTTGAGTACTCCTGAATCTGGAAGTGTTCAAATCTGGAAGGCAGATGCTAGATTCCCTTTCTGAATATTAGCTAAATCTGGAAAGGAAAAGTAAATTTCTGCTTCCATGGCTCAGATTGGAAATCCTCCTACGGGCCTGGTACTGTATCTAAAGCTGCCCAGGTCCAGTAGAGCCTCCCCTCCCTTACTTTTCATTTTAAATTCTAATGGGATCCACGTACCTCCCTTGCTAGGCTTCAGAAAGAGAGGGGCACTGTCCATTTAGTCCACCCAATTCTTTCTTTGGGGGCTGCAAGGTGAGGTCACACCAGTATCCCTAATCCAGTCTGGGGATGTCTTCTGAAAGGGATATCTGGCCCAAAGCCTTCTACTCCTTGGGCACACTTGTTCCCCATTCACAGTGCCATCCTGCTCTAGCAGTGAGCTCTCCATTCACAGCAAGCTGCAGCATGAGGTTTCAGCTACCATACTCCCTCCCCCTCCCTTTCCTGTTGATAGTGGCCAAGGGAATGCTGGGAAATGTAGTTCTTTCCCTGCTCCAGGGCTGGCTCTATAAGCAGGGAGCTAACCAAAGAACTACACCTCCCAGGGCCCCCTGTTGGTTCTCAGCTCCTGGGCTGGATCCCTGCCGGCTGCCGCCCCTGCACCTGCTTGCTTTGCTGGTGCCTAGAGTCGCCCCTGTATAAGAGTCACTGCTAAAGGGTAGCTTGGCAGCACAGAACAGTGCTCACTGGTTCAGTTGAATCCCAGAAGTTGGAGTTTACTGTTCATGGTGTGGTTATAATCAACTTTCATTTGCTGGTTATAAACACTGCCTAGAAACCTACAAGAATGTATGTCGATGAAGAAACTTTCCTGACTATGGCCAAAATTTTCAGAAGCAACTAGTGATTCTGATTCCCTCTATTTTTGGGTAACTAATTTGAGAAATCTTAACAGGGCTTGACTATTTGAGGATGGGTGCTCAGAAATTTCTGAAAATCAGTTCCTTTAAAAACATCTCGGGTTGGACAGCCAAAAATTGAGACATCCAATATCAATAGTTATGTTTGAAAATCTTGGCCTGTGATTTTTCGTTTGGGATTTTTTGGGCAATATTACCACCTAACTACTACTCAGAAAAAAATAGACATATAAATGTTGGAATAGTGCTTCTTGAAATTATCACAATGAAGACAGAATCCTCATCACTTCCCTCATAACCATATTTCAATGTGTTTTCCTGTAAATCCTATGGCTTTCCCTCAGTACTTTTTGCTTGCAATATGGGTCATGGCTATCTATCCTTAACATCGAAAATTAAAACATTATGCTCCGGCACTATAGATCACTGCCATCCATTATTCACAGTTTGTATGCAATCAGATAATTAACTGATAATTGAGCAATTTGTATAAACTACAGTAAAAGTTCAAGAAAAGTTTCCTTCTACTAAAGCTTGAATGACATATGTACCAAGAACTATGGTACTGAGTTCCCTATGTTTTGTATCTTGTCAATTTAACTTTTCCTTTATTAGAGATATTTAAAACACAGAAGGTATTTTAAACTTTAAAATTATATTTATATAATGGAGCCATTGAATACTCTTAAAATATGCCATTTTTGTTAAAAAGCAAGCAAACAAAAAGAAAACAACTTACATGATTTTGTCCCCAATGTCACACTTAAACAGGTTGATATTTTAAAATAGTATGTCAAACATCGAGAGGGTTACTATCATTCTAAATGGACAGATTTTAAACGTAAGAGGAAGAGAGAGGGAGACTGAAACTATAAAGGCAGCCAGGTTTTCTCTGGCTCCTTCAACGTGAACACAGAGAAGTTGTGGTAAATCATGCATTTCCACTCTTCTTAAATGTGCACAGTGATGAAGCTAAATAAATAACTGCACTTTTCCGCTGGAGCTCATGGTTTGTAAAGCTGTCACTGCTGACACTTGGTTGATAGCACTGGGGAAATGACTGTGCACAACACAACAAGAATGCAGATTGAATCGCTCTGACTGTGGGTGTCTTGGGAGCTTGCTAAACATTTTATTCAGGAACCACATCCTGTCATTTCTCTCAGCAACCAGAAAAGGTGCTTTATCATATAGATCATATACTACACTTCTTTTAGACTGCTAATCTCAGTTGTATTGAGTGAAGACAACTCTGATTGAATTGACAGCTATACCTATTCTTGTTAATAGTAATGTCACCCATAAACTCTATTGGCACTTTTCAAAGTTTGCTGCTGGAAAAGACATGGAGTAATTCCAGAATTATTTCACTTAGTGTGCAGGAAATCATAGTGACGTCAAAACAAGCATACAGCAACAATTTGTGTTTATTTGGAGAGTCTATATATTTGTGTTTAGAGGCTGGTCCTACAGCTCAAAGATGAATGAGGAGAAAGATAGATATGTGGTGTCTTATTTTAGAGGATTTAAGAAAATAGTGAGCCAACAGAGGATTTTATGGGCAAATTAGTTTTCTGAAATATTCTTATACTATGTCCTGATCACTCACAACACAAGTTTCTTGGAAGTCTTAGAACAGAATGAAAAGCACCAATGTTTCCCATTGTTCTCTCATATGCAAGCCATTTATTGTTTTGGTATACAGCTACTTCCTCACATCCAGCAGAATTGGATGAAAGCTTAGGGAAAATGTCAACATTTCATGAAAATTCAGCTCTACTTTGCCATGTTTAACACTTCATTCCCACTACCAACAGTTCACAGTCCCTTATTCTATAGCCACTCTAAGTGTTGAATTTTTATCAATAACTGCAGAATCGGACCCTAATTTTTCAAACATTTCCTAATGGTGGGGCTAGGAAACAGCCTACCTGCCACATCTCACCAGTTCCAAAAGACCATTTCATTAATAAAAAGGGGGAAAGGTACTTAAAGTTATTATATAACAAGGAGAAACCAGAGCTAGCTATCTAGCAGATCAGCATGCTCCAAGACAAGACAGAAATAGAAATGAATTCTGCTGGTCTTCTCACAAGTATTATTTTGACTTTGCTGCTGAACCAGAAGCCTCTGAGGCTGCAATCAATTTAAAGAAAACAATGCTGAAGGGGAAGATACAGGGTGAGCTTGAGGTCAATCTGTAATTCCATGTTGCCTGGTGCCAACTTGTGATGCACAATCTTCCTTACCCCTCTACCCCACCCTTAGAAATCTGAACTGTACGTGATTTAGATGAGACATGGAACTTCAGTCTGGCAAAAAAATGAAATTATTTCCATAATACATACTGCTCTTGAGAAGTTCCTTCCTATGTGGCATTTAGCACTGCAATAAAGTTTAAAACACATTCATTGCAAATTATACCAGCTTACTGCAATGGCTAGCCTTAAGATTAGTGCCATGGCTGTGGCCAGATATATCTAAGTATCTAGATCAGAGGTGGGCAAACTACGGCCTGCGGGCCACATCCGGCCCGCGGGACCGTCCTGTCCGGCCCTTGATCTCCCAACCGGGGAGGCTAGCCCCCGGTCCTTCCCCCGCAGCCACACCGCCGCGCAGGCAGCGCTCTGGGCAGCAGGGCTGCGCGCTCCTGCAGGGCAGCGCAACGACAGCATGTCTGGCTCCAGCCAGGCGGCGCGGCTGCAGACATGCGGCTCTGAGCAGCATGGTAAGGGGGCCAGGGGAATTGGATAAGGGGTCGGGGATCCCGGGGGGCGGTCAGGGGATAAGGAGCAGGGGGAGTTGGATGGGTCGGGGGTTCTGAGGGAGGCAGTCAGGATGCGGGAAGTGGGAAGGGTCAGATAGGGTGTGGGGGCCAGGCTGTTTGGGGAGGCACAGTCTTCCCTACCCAGCCCTCCATAGAGTTTTGCAACCCAAAAAGTTTGCCCACCCCGATCTAGATTAAACAGATGAACAAAAATAAACAGAAAAGACATGCACTGTCCATCATATTGAGAAGGCCACAAAGACCTGGACTGTGGCAAACAGGCATGGGGAGTGCTTTCCAAAAGTGTATTGCTAGTGCAGCAGAATCTAGAATTGATCAAATAAAATTTCTAAAGTTCTGACTACATGGGATTTGCCAGATGATTGCAAGACAATGCCATAAAGTTTCATATAATCCAAACATATAATCCAAAAGAGTGTTCCAGGAAAACTAATCTAGTTTACCAACTGATTAAAGATCTAGTTCAGGTGGAGGGAAAGCAGAATTTTCTCTCTCAACACAAGTATATCCATCAAAATATATATATCAGTTACTGTGCTGGTCGTCCTACCTATTATACAGTAAAAGAAAAATATTTTAAAAGGTGATAAACAAGAGAGAGGACTAAGGAAAAGAGAGCAAACGAGGGATGATCATTTAGTTTCATACAAGTGCTGCCACTTATGTCCAGAGGTGAGAATTTATTGTGTTTTAAAGACGGAAGGAGCAGAGAGAGGATAGGGATGTGCAAATGTTTCACACAGAACCCAGAAACCTCTTTAAATCACGATAGTTTGGGCTTTGTAGAAATTAGCTCTCCTGACTAATTCCCACAAATGGACCCTGCAATATATGCATAACTTAATTGGAAGTTCCTTTACTCGTCCACTTGACAGTGCAGGCAGACAAATTATACATTTGGGGGGATGTTGTTATAGTTAGATAACATTTGTTTGTTTTAGATAACATTTTAAAGCTGATAACTGCTTTAAAAACAAAAATGGATAGCTTTACAGCAAGTCTGAGTTTGCATTAAGGAGCTCAGATCCATTCTTTTGTTATTCCCAATCTAATTCTGAAATCAATAAAGAAATTTAGATTTGAAATGCTGAGCTATAGGAAAACATTAATAAATGTGGTGGCTAGATCTAGAAAATGTTAGGTCTACTTGACTTTTTTGAACTATAGAGACAAAAAGGCATGTAAGTTGTTGAAGTGCTTATTTGTGATTCTGAAGTCTTGTTTGAAAAGTCTTGGAAACGGCCAGGTTAAACTATTGTGTTATATTTGTTTATCAGCAGTAAAAACTGCAGCATTGCAGATCACTTTTTCCTTAATCTTCCAGTTCCTCCTTGTGATGGGTATTGGAACTAATTGAAAAAAAAATGTATAAAAGAAATTTAATAAAAAGATTCATGTTATGCATGAAGATAATAAAGGTCTTGAAATTACAGTGACTTTGTGAGTGATATTTTTCTTTTGACCAGTAGAGAAATCAGCAGAAAAATCACAATGCACTTCTCAAATGCCCTACCTTCTTCCTCTCAGAAGATTCGAAGTCACATGTTTATGTAACCCACACTTAAAACGGTATGGCTTTCAAGCCCTCTCAAGTGGCTAGACCACAAAAAGAAGTCTAAGAGTCTGCTACTGGCTTTGAGTGAACAGACCTGGGTCAACATGATGTAGGATAATGCATTCCTTCCCAGACCTGCACTTAGGGCAGTTCTGGACTCAGACAACTATAGGACAATTGAAAAGAAACTCAAGAGAAAAATAACAAGGAGTCCGGTGGCACCTTAAAGACTAACAGATTTATTTGGGCATAAGCTTTCATAGGTAAAAAAACCTCACTTTGTCAGAGAGATTTTTTACCCACGAAAGCTTATGCCCAAATAAATCTGTTAGTCTTTAACGTGCCACCAGACTCCTTGTTGTTTTTGTGGCTACAAACTAACACGGCTACCCCCTGATTCAAGAGAAAAATAAATCTTATTTTCTGCAGGATCCTTGTAATCCCAACCATAATACATTAATTCCACTGTCACTCCCCTCAAAGCCCTTGCATCATGACTACCCATTTTTCTAGCAGAGAAGGTTGACATGGTACCCAGTGGAACTTATCAACATAATTTCCTGAAAGAAACGTAAGGATCACTGGGGAATGTCACAGAGAGCTCTCTTTTAACACCCCCCACATGTCTAGTAAGGCTCATTATGCTGCCTCCAGAGGGCTCTGTGGCCCAAAATTACATTCAAAAGATTATTTGGGCATCACAGTACACGTTAGCCTCCCACTGGAGATACCGTTAGACAAAAGGACTGGCCATAGCATATTTTCAGATTTTATTTCACCGAAGATTGTACTATTTCATCAGTTCCCATAATAGTGACCTAATCTTAGCCAAGTTCCAATAAATAAATAAGTATAGAACCTGTACTTTTATTACTATTATTATTATTATCATCATCATCAGAGAAGCAGAGAAATGTAGGGCTTGAAGAGTCCAGCCCCTTGTGCTGGGCAGGAGTAGGTATACCCAGGCCATCCCTGACAGGTGTTTGTCTAAGCTGTTCTTATAGACCTCCAATGACAAGGATTCTACAACTTCCTTGGAAACCTATTACCAGTCTTAACTACCCTGATAGTAAGACAGTTTTTCCTAATATCTAACCTAAATCTTCCTTGCTGCAGATCAAACCCCTTACATCTTGTGATACCTTCAGTAGACATGGAAAACAATTGCTCACCATCCTCTTTATAAAAAGGCCTTAACATATTTGAAGACTGTTCTGAGGTTCCCCCAACTTCAACTTTTCTTCAGACTAAATATGTCCAGTTTTTTTAACCTTTCCTCATAAGTCAGGTTTTCAGAACCTTTTATAATTTTTGTTGCTATCCTCTGCACTGTCTCCAGTTTATCCACATCTGTCTTAATGTGTGCCACCCAGAATTGGACACAGTCATCCACCTGAGGCCTAACCAGTGCCAAGAAGGACAATTACTTCCTGGGTCTTACATATGACACTCCTGTTAGATCAGGGATCAGCAACCTTTGGCAGGTGGCCCGCCAGGGTAAGCACCCTGGCAGGCCGGGCCAGTTTGTTTATCTGCTGCATCTGCAGGTTTGACCGAGCGCAACTCCCACTGGCTGCGGTTTGCCGCTCCAGGCCAATGTGGGCTGTGGGAAGCGGTGCGGGCCAAGGGATGTGCTGGCTGCAGCTTCCCGCAGCCCGCATTGGCGTGGAGCGGCGAACCACAGCCAATGGGAGACGCGATTGGCCGAACCTGTGGACATGGCAGGTAAACAAACCGTCCTGGCCCGCGAGGGTGCTTACCCTGGAGAGCCATGTGCCAAAGGTTGTTGATTCCTGTGTTAGATAATCTCAGAATCATATTATCTTACATATTCCTTATGGAACATTTTTTCTTTTACTTTTAAAAACATAATGCAATTACTCAATCTGGTCAAAATAGAACAAGGTATGTTGTTAATAATTTTTTTGAAAATGAACATATGATTTGCAAAACAACATATGAAGATTGTGTAGGAGCTCCTTGCTAGTACGTTCCAAAAACTATCCACAAAAAAAGTCTTTAGAATGCATCATTGCATCAATAGATTAAATTTATAGATCTTTCATATAAATCACAGAAATTTATTTTTATTTATTTTTACCTCAAATGTATTTTTCTGAATAATAGGTATGTCTTTTGAGCAAGCTCTTTGAGGCCCCAATTATGGGCCATGAGACACTGATTTAAAGTAATATTAAAAAATAAGTTCCTTTTATTATGAAGTTCAAGAAACCTTGGCCAAAATTTGCAACACTGAATGCCCAAAATTAGATGTGACCTTTATTTCAGAAGTACTTTGCACCTCAGCTCCAGTTGACTTCAATGACCATCTCCTTTAAATACCAAACCACTTATATTTGGGTGCTTCAATATGGGGTGCAAGAAGCTAACTTTATATGCCTAAATTTGAACATTTGAGCCCTTATTTCTAAGTTTCCATAGTATATAGTAGGGTTTTAGAAATATAAATCTCACAATGGAAAGAAGAGCCAACATGATTGAGATCCTGCTCACAACTTTCAATGTATAACATCAAAGGTACTTATCTGTTGATTGACAAATTGCTAGCATCTGAAGTCTTCCCTCTGGGCACCAACTAGCATTTATAGAGGATGATCTTCCATCCTGAGAGCTTAAAGATTACTTTTGTTTTTTATTACTCTGGAAGAAATGAATTTTGTGTAAAAAGTGGACCCAAAAGGTAAGCTCCACATTTATGAAATGTAATGTGATCTCAGAAGTATGTTTTAATCAGATAGCCCCGCTGAAGTCAAGGCTAAAAAATCAAAGGTCTCATTTCTCATTTTTACCCAGCTGATGTTTAACAAGCCATCACACAATGACTTGTAGGAAGGAAGAATTAATATTTAAGATAACCGTGAGAAAAACAGTAGGCAAAATTAAAGACAGAATCACAGAATATAGAGATGGAAAATTCTAGCAGGAAATCTAATCTATTTTCCTGCCATTGAAGGATTGTTCCCTATTCAATCTTTACTAGTGTTCTGTACAATCTAGTTTCAAAGGTGCCAAGCAACAGGATTTCCACCATTGTATAGCTATTCTGAAAGAAGGCCAGGAGACACTTGATATGGATTTAATCAGGCCACAAATTATTATTAGATGTCTGGGACTACATGGAAGATAAAAGCATACAGTACAAACAATTCCAGGCTCATTCAATAACTAATGGGGGCTTCTGCCAGCCCCCCTCATTTTCTTTCTAGGTCACCTAGCCAACCCATGGCTGGGACCTTACCATCCATCTCCCTACCCTCGTAGGAGGGTTAAGGTGGGCTATAAGAAAGAGGGGTTGGCTCCCTGCCGTATCAATCATAGATGCCCTGAACTGCCTCTCCCTCCCCCCCCGCCCGTTCCATTCCTTTCCTTTAACCAACACCTCCTTTTTAAGTCCTTCACCAAGCCATTTATCCTGTCAGAGGATGCCTTCCTTATGGATGATCTTCACAGAACCTCCACCCCACACTTACAAAATGAGTGATGACATATAACCTAACCCTCTTTTCTCCTGACTATAACATCCTACCCGAAACCCACTGTGAGAAAAGGCAAAAAAACACCACTCCACCCAAATCAATATGGTGGTGAGGCAAAAATTCCTCCCCAGCCCCCTAAAAAGGAAAGACTAGCGCAATGTCCACAGCAGGTCCTAACCAAACCTGGTATTTGCCACCTGTGGGGGGGGGGAAGGGTGGGTGCTACTTTGCCTGCTGCATGGAGAAAGGGCTTCCAATGCTTGGGTGTGCCCCTTTTAACCTTTCTGCACTTACATTGCCAGGCAATGAGTCAGCATCACCATGCTGACCCCTACCTCCCTTTTTACAGCAGCTTCTGAGCTCCATCTCCCTCCCCAACCCATAAAGCACTGCTACCCTTTCTCCAGAAAGCCCAGACAATGTCCTCTGAGCTTAAGGTGCAATCATTTCCCTTGAGAGATGTTGCATAATCAAATTGTACTCACTAATGGAATTTGTTTTCTAGACATTCAGCCTAAACTTTCCATTTGTTGAAATGGATGTCATCACCTGAAAGCTAGTTGTAACAAGTACCTCTTATTATACTAAAAATCCCCTCTCTTTTTGGTATAGTCCACAAAACTCTTTCCTTATTTGGTGCTTAGTCAAGGTAAAGGAAACAAATAATATAATACAATGATGAAAAACTTTCAGTGGGTTCAGTTCCTGACGTCCAAATTCTTCATATGTGGTTTTGAAAGAATCACCTAATCTACCAGTTTCCCTCAACTCCCTACCAATAAAATAGAAATAGGACTACCCCACTCAAGGGGATTCCATGAAGACAAAAATCCATTAATAATTGTAAGAGATTCGTAGTATGGCAATGAAGCTATGTAAAGACATAGAAATCTTCCCTGTAATTTAGGAATCTCTTTAATTATGTATGTTTGGCTATATTTTAAAATGTGTTCCATGAATACAGTACTGATGGGTCAAATACTCTAGATCTCTGTTGCCAGTACTCATTTTCATTAGAATAGATTTTTCCTTTTTCATCAGAGCTACTAGCGATTGCACATCTACTTTAGAATTTCTTGTCACATCTAAACTAGGAAAGAGTGATCTTGTGTGCACAAGTGAATGATAAGATTCAGAATAATATCTAAACTAAAACTGAAAATGGTGACAGAGTTAAATAGACTATTTTTGATGACTTTTTTCCCCCCTGTTTGAGAATCAGGCCATGGCTAACTCTCCATCTGCTTTTAATGCCTAGCAGTAAGAGTGCAAGGGGCCAATTATAATTTCAGATATATAAAAGCCCATATCACTTTGTGTATTATGAACAATCTTATTAAATATAGTACCATAAGTGGATTTTTCAAAGTACATGGTGATGAATTACCATGAATCTGAAATTAGAAACCAGTCTAATCCATTGTGTTGTACGCTTTGAAAATGCCTGTGAAGTTGAAACCTAATCCCCCATGCTGGGAAAGCTACCCCATTAGCACACATATCAATAGAATAGAACTTTGTGCAAGATACCATCCAAGTACCAAAATGTAAATGATGTAATACATTATCTCTGTTTAAAGCCATTATCTCTGTTTAAGAGACTACAATAGCTCTTTTCCCAAACACACTCTAAGGTCTACATTGACATAGGTTTAAAATAGTGATGAATTTAAAATCTCAGTATACATTCACTGTGATGAACAGATAATGTTCAATGTGCATGCTCACTTGAAATGCCTTATGCTCAATAGAAAGATATAGGGAAATATTTGAATTATAACGCAACACAATTTCCCCCTTTTTCATTTTTCAGTATTTTTCTCAAAATACTTTATTTCCTTGGGAATGGTTTTCCTCAGTGAAAATTAAGATGTGCAGGAGTTCTTCCTTCACACAATGGATGCCAATGAACGTTTCAATGCATTTTTGAATATATATATATTTTGAGCTTTGAACTGGCTGGGTTTTGTCTCAAGGGTGCAGATGCATAACATTTCTTCTGTTTTTCTTATTAGTTGACCCTTCCTTTGGGGCTCAGGAAATTCAGAAGCAATTTTGACTCATTGTGCATGAGAAAGTGTGAAGTCTCTGAGCGAGGCAGAAAAATAAACTAGTCTTATTTTTATATAGTTCATGAAATTCAAAATACTTACAACAGTAAGGAAACTTTTTTTAAGTTAACCTTACATTTATTTCTAATATATATATTTTCTAAGGAAAACACAACCACACAAGAAAGACAGGACTACTCTTTGGTTCTGTAATGGAACCAAAGACATTGCTTTCAAAATGCTCTATCCTTCAGTTGAGCTTAATGGTAGAATTCCTGTTGACTTCAGCAGGAGTAGGATTTGGCCTAAAATGAAGAGGGTGAAAAACAGCAACAGTATTTTCAGAGTTCTTCAGTGATTCAATATAAACTCCACTGAAGGAAATCAAAGGCTTGCATATTTAGAGGTGATAGTTGGGGTGAGAATCTGCTATATTAAGCAAAACATTACATACATTTATTAGAAAATGTTAATATGATAGCTAATTAGGAAATAAACAAATATGACTTAGACTTTGCAACTGACAGAACATGAGCAGTCTGCTGGACCTGCATGGAGTTCCATCAGGGCCAGGGCTGCTCAGAGGGTTCAGGGGGCCTGGGGCAAAGTAATTTCGGGGACCCCTTCCATAAAAAAAGTTGCAATACTATAGAATACTATATTCTCGTGGGGGCCCCTCGGGGCCCGGGGCAAATTGCCCCACTTGCTCCCCCCCCCCCAGGCAGCCCTGATCAGGGCACAACTGTTCACTCACCCACAGAGTATCAATTAAGGATCAGTCTATACTAGCAAACTAGTTAACAAAATCGTATCTCTAGGTCGTGTCTTTGAATGATAGTGATTGTGAGCATGTAGACTAAAAACATATTTACAACCTGTTTATTAAATATAGGAATGTCAGAGAAGTGGTAATCTGTTGGCCCTTTAAAAATAAAAGTATAAGATGTTTTAAATATAAACACACTTAGCACCAGTTTAGCTGGACTGAGAAGGAGGTTTGAGGGCTTTATAGGAAATTATAACATGGAAATAAGTTCCACTGTCTGTATTGCTGTTTGAAATCAGTGCAAAAGAAGACTCAAAAATCAATTGTAAATGACCAGTGAGTTAATGCCAGCTTTTCTCCTCTACTAAAAATCACGAACTGTAAATTGAAACTGTAAATAAATGGCAGTAGTCTCTCTTCTTAATATCACAGTTTGTCACTTGTTTTCCATTACTGATGGCTAAAGTTAGTCAAGTGTTAAATGTTGTTAAATCATCTTTCTTGATTAGTAGAAATCATAATTAGAAGTGACTGAATAAAGTAGACAATGATTGGGCATTTTAGACTAAATCTAGTAGTGTATCAAAGCACTATAGTGTAGCCACAGACCATATATAAAATCTGATTGGACTGATTTGGTACCACCGTTTTTCAGTACATGAAACCAAAATACTTATGGCTAGTTTGTTATTTGGAATGTATGCCCATGCAGGCGAATAAGAACTCCCCTTAACCTCTGGTTACAGGCAGCCTGAACAAACACCACGTTTCTCTCTCCCTCAGACCAGGTCTGCAAAGCAGAAAGGAAGGACAGAACGGAAGGGAAATGGGTGAAGGTTTGACTCCAACCTTGCAAATGCACTAGGCAAAACGATTGCAATTTGTTTCTGTAGGCCAGCAGTACCTGAATATTCCCCCTATGCCCTTAAGAAAACAATGCCTGCCCTTTGGTGCAGGTAACACAAAATCCCTTATTCAGGGCTCTACTTAGAGAGATAATCTAGCCCTTAATGCACAGACAATTCTGGATTGCGGCAGTGGTGGCCTGTCCCCTTAAGAATTCCTGACCGTAGGGGTCATTCCATCCCTGTCATGTGGTGCGGCCCTTTTAGGGTTTGGTACCCAAGAGTCTAGGAAAGTTGCAAAGGCAGAGATGGGGATAGAGGAAGTGGCCCCAGGGCCACTTGTGTAGGAATCCACAAGATGGGAATCCTGCGAGGGGAATCCATGTGTAGGAAAACCTATTCCTTTAATAGTCTGGGACAAGGAGCCTTGTAGAGACAGAGAGGCAAGTCCTCCCTCTTTCCCAGCCAACCAGCTCAGGGAAGAAGGGCTCTAGATACAGGGCTGATTTAACACATAGGCAAACTAGCACATGCTTAGGGCCCAAATTCATGGGAGGGGCAGGGAAAAAAGGCAAAATGTTGGGGTGGCTGGTTTTTGTTGTTGTTTTGCTTTAAACAGATGTGGATTTGCATGCAGACTGAAAGATCTTCACTCACTTGAGTGGCATTGTGACCTGGTGCTCAGGGTTGCAACACCATGCAAATTTGACCAGGTTGCCCTCCATCATGTTGAGCAGCGCTCAGAGCAGCAGCAGGATGAGCAGCCAGACCTGGTGGATCCAAAGCATGGCCAGCCCAGCCATAGGGAGTCTACTGTTTGTTAAAAGAAGAACAGGAGTACTTGTGGCACCTTAGAGACTAACAAATTTATTAGAGCATAAGCTTTCGTGGACTACAGCCCACTTCTTCGGATGCATATAGTTTGTTGTTACTCATATTAGAAGGTTAGGCAGGAACACAGAAGTGAATATTTGCCTAGGGCCCAGAGATGGGTTAATCCAGCCTTGTGTATATCTTTGTCCTCTTCCCTCAGAAGAGAGACACACCAGCAGTGGAATATTGCTGCTTGCTGAGCTCTCCCAATCCAGGGAGGAAAAGGGCTAATGGGAAAAGGGGCCAGCTGAAGGAAAAGCTGGTTGGAAGCCATAGGTGGTTTGAGGTAATGAGCACAGACGCACAAGGTGAGCTGTGGGCCTCCTCTGCCAAGGGAGAAACCTGAAATCTCCTCAGCCCAGAGAAGAAGGGCTGGGAAGACTCCTGAAATCCCCACAGCCCCAGGGACAAGGGCTGTTAAAACTATTGAACCTAAAGGAGAGCTCTTCTGGGGGGAAACTGTATAAACAAAGGTTTCAGAGTAGCAGCCGTGTTAGTCTGTATCCGCAAAAAGAACAGGAGAACTTGTGGCACCTTAGAGACTAACAAATTTTCTTAGTCTTTAAGGTGCCACAAGTATTTCTGTTCTTTTTGTATAAACAAAATACATCAGACTCCAATAGAAGAGGAATATTGTTTAAAGAGCCCTGTAGTGAGTGGTTTATATCTGAACCCTAGTAGGGGGAATTGAGAAAATGTGCCTGCGGGGTCTCACAATGCCACAAGCAGGTGCTCTGGCACAATACCTTGCTACATGGATATATTCAGATATTTTACTGTAAATAGGTAAAGTTCCCACCTGGATCACAGCAGAACACACAAACACACACACAAACATGAACTGTATGTCATCTGAACTTATCTTTCATAGAATCATAGAATCATAGAATATCAGAGTTGGAAGGGACCTCAAGAGGTCATCTAGTCCAACCCCCTGCTCAAAGCAGGACCAATTCCCAGCTAAATCATCCCAGCCAGGGCTTTGTCAAGCCGGGCCTTAAAAACCTCCAAGGAAGGAGACTCCACCACCTCCCTAGGTAACGCATTCCAGTGTTTCACCACCCTCCTAGTGAAATAGTTTTTCCTGATATCCAACCTGGACCTCCCCCACTGCAACTTGAGACCATTGCTCCTTGTTCTGTCATCTGCCACCACTGAGAACAGCCGAGCTCCATCCTCTTTGGAACCCCCCTTCAGGTAGTTGAAGGCTGCTATCAAATCCCCCCTCATTCTTCTCTTCTGGAGACTAAACAATCCCAGTTCTCTCAGCCTCTCCTCATAAGTCATGTGCTCCAGACCCCTAATCATTTTTGTTGCCCTCCGCTGGACTCTTTCCAATTTTTCCACATCCTTCTTGTAGTGTGGGGACCAAAACTGGACACAGTATTCCAGATGAGGCCTCACCAATGTTGAATAAAGGGGAACGATCACGTTCCTCGATCTGCTGGCAATGCCCCTACTTATACAGCCCAAAATGCCGTTAGCCTTCTTGGCAACAAGAGCACACTGTTGACTCATATCCAGCTTCTCGTCCACTGTGACCCCTAGGTCCTTTTCAGCAGAACTGCTACCTAGCCATTCGGTCCCTAGTCTGTAGCAGTGCATGGGATTCTTCCGTCCTAAGTGCAGGACTCTGCACTTGTCCTTGTTGAACCTCATCAGGTTTTTTTCTGCCCAATCCTCTAATTTGTCTAGGTCCCTCTGTATCCGATCCCTACCCTCTAGTGTATCTACCACGCCTCCTAGTTTAGTGTCATCTGCAAACTTGCTGAGAGTGCAGTCCACACCATCCTCCAGATCATTAATAAAGATATTAAACAAAACCGGCCCCAGGACCGACCCTTGGGGCACTCCACTTGAAACCAGCTGCCAACTAGACATGGAGCCATTGATCACTACCCGTTGAGCCCGACGATCTAGCCAGCTTTCTATCCACCTTACAGTCCATTCATCCAGCCCATACTTCTTTAACTTGGTGGCAAGAATACTGTGGGAAACAGTATCAAAAGCTTTGCTAAAGTCAAGAAATAAGACATCCACTGCTTTCCCCTCATCCACAGAGCCAGTTATCTCATCATAGAAGGCAATTAGGTTAGTCAGGCACGACTTCCCCTTCGTGAATCCATGCTGACTGTTCCTGATCACTTTCCTGTCCTCTAAATGTTTCATAATTGATTCCTTGAGGACCTGCTCCATGATTTTTCCAGGGACTGAGGTGAGGCTGACTGGCCTGTAGTTCCCCGGATCCTCCTTCTTCCCTTTTTTAAAGATGGGCACTACATTAGCCTTTTTCCAGTCATCTGGGACCTCCCCCGATCGCCATGAGTTTTCAAAAATAATGGCTAATGGCTCTGCAATCTCACCCGCCAACTCCTTTAGCACCCTCGGATGCAGCGCATCTTTCTCCTAGACTTGATTCATATTGATGGAATAATAGACTAGCAATGGGTGAAAGTAGAAGTTTATCTTAACCTCTTGGCTCTGGAAAGCAATTCTAGAAATCTTGAGATAACACATCCCTTCGTGAGATTTCTAGTACTCCCTGACCATGATGGTAATAGCATAAGAACAGATTAGTTTATGGTGGGTTTTTCCCCCCAGTTCCATTTCCTACCCTCGCTAGAAACAAGAAAATAAATATTTTGAATTATATATAATATATTTATATTTAGTTAACCAAACTTTTTTTTCCCATTTACCCTATGATAAACACATAGGTTGAGGTTAAGTTTTGAGTGAATGTTTAATTACTGTATATCTAATTACATATATGGCCTTTCCCACCATAGCATCAGATGGTTGAGTGCTCATTCTTCAAAAAAGGCACCTTTCAATTAGGGGTTGGGAACAAGTGGAAGAGTAGCTATTCAGCAGTAGCCAGATGCGTTAGTAGCTGAGGCCAACATTTTTAAAGGTATTTAGGTGTTGATGCACTCTGTATCACAACACCTGGCTGATTTAGGAAGCTAAACCTCCTTTTTGAAAGGGATTTAGGCACCTAGGAGTCTAAATCCCATTAACTGTTGATGAAATTTAGACTCCTAAGTGCTGAGTGCAGCAATGCCTAAATAACTTTAAAAACTATGATGTGCGTAAGTGCAACTGAGTGGAGTAGGTCTCTAGGCAGATTAGCAACTGTGTTTGGTCTTCTCCCTAAGCTTGCAGAATTATGAAGGTAGCATTATGAAGATGGCATTCCTATTACAGATTATACCAGGATTGCTGATTTCTTATAGCCAGCCCTTTCCTGCTATCTTCCATCTGCCTGAAGCATAGAATCATACTTCCACACCACATTCCCAGTTCAGGCTCAATTTGTTTCATTCATGCAAACAGCCAGTTCAGAGGTGTTCACAGTCCCACCCAAATTGTTGGCTCACCTCTACTTTGATCTCAGAATAAGGGAAAACTTCACATTTGGCAGCAAATATCAATTTCAAATGAGCTGAAGAGAGAGCAGAGTTGATTTCATGGTAAATCATCTGCAACCTTCCTAATCTTCTGTTTGTTTCGCAGAAAAATAATCAATGATTCTTTTCTAGTAACACTCACCCCATGCCCCAGATTCCTGCTTCAACATTTATGTGTTCAGTATCATTCTCAAGAGACATGGCTTATTAGTGCCACTTTGATGAGAACAATGACTGCTACAGGTTTCTCCCAAAAAGCCACTGCCTAATGAATGCAATGTGTTCTATGACTATATATATATATATATATATATATATATACTAGTTCTTAAATTACCTCAATATTCTCACTGTTCTAAAATCACTTCTGACTAAAATTTCATTGTAATACTATACTATAAATGTTCATAATATTTTAAATATAAGCACTATCTCCAGTGTTAATATAAGGCTGTGCAACAATTTGAAACAGTTATGCATTGTAACTTGCAGGATAGGGATTGCCAGAAATTCTAATTTGTATTAATTTTCAATTATTAAATTTCCAGTTTGTATTATATTGTTATGAGCTAGGTGAAACCTTGTTATAGCTTGAGTTAAAACCTCGTTCGGTTGATGAGTGTGAACTTCCAACTAAAATATCTAAGTATAATTAAGAGAAAAGGGCTATGTGAATTCACTCAGCAGTTCTGGAGTGTGTGGATAGAGGAGTTTGTGCTGAGTATTGTTTGGGTAAGGGTATATGTGTATGAGAGTGAGAGGTAAGACAGAACATAGAACCTCAGAAGGACAGAGGCATCTAAAAAAGCCAAGCAGCAACCTGTAAGTAGAGTGTGACCAGGTGTCAGGATTGATGACTTGCAACTATGACTGCTCAGTCTCTGGGCAGCCTATGAGCACAGCTGAGCCACAGCGGAGCCACTTGGTTGACCTCTCTGCCTGATTAGCCGAGCAAGTGAGCAAACCTGCTCTTATACGCAACAGCAACAACTGATCTCTGGCTACTCAATACTTATGCTTGCAGCTACAATTGCTTCTTTCCCAGCCTCACTCCAGCCCTGCTTCCCTACTGATTTCCTGACTCTGACCCCTGGCTTCAGATGTTAACCTCAAGTTCATAGGTTCATTGATTAAGAAACCATTGTGATCATTTTATGTGACCTCCTGTACAACACGGGCCATAGAACTCCCCAAAATAATTCCTAGATGAATTCCTAGACCTTTTAGAAAAACGTCCAAACTTGATTTAAAAATTGCCAGTAATGGAGAATCCACCACAACTCTTGGTACATTGTTCCAATGCTTAATTATTCTCATTGTTAAACATGTACACCTTATTCCCAGTCTGAATTGGTCTTGCTTCAACTTCCAGTCATTAGATCATACTATACCTTTTTATACTAGATTGAAGAGTCCATTATTAACTATTGGCTCCCTAAGTATGTAGACTAATCAAGTCATTCCTTAACCTTCTCTTTCATAAGCTAAATAGATTGAACTCCTTGAAATCCTTCTATCACTATAAGGCATGTTTCCTAATCTTATAATCATTCTGATGTCTCTTCTCTGAACCTTCTCAAATGAATCAACATCCTTGAATTGTGAGCACCAGAACTGGACACAGTATTCCCAGAATGATCACACCAGTGCCTACCTGACATCATCAATGACATCCACACATATTGGGAGGAGTTCAAGACCATTATTCACATGGCATGTGCTGAATCAATTGGATACTTCACTCACTGCCATCAGGTTTGGTTTGATGAGAACAAAGAAGAAATCCTAGCACTTATTCATTAGAAAAGACACACATTTTGCACTTGGTGAAATGAACCCTCTAACCAGAAAAAATTAAAGACTTATCAACTTAAAGCTGTATTTCAAATAAGGATTCATGACATCAAGAATCAGTAGTGGTAAGCAAAGGCCATGGAGATTCAGAGCTTCACTGATCACCATGACATGAGAAGCTTTTTTCAAGTAACAAAAACCATCTATGAGCCAAGTTCAAACAGCACAACCACTCTGCAATCCCAGGACAGCTCCACCCTTCTTAAGGAGGTAGCCCTCAAGAAATGTTGGAAGGAGGATTTTGAAATTCTATTGAACCATGAATCTGAAGTCTCAGCTGACATCATCAAGTTCATTCCTCAGCATTCAGTAATAGAACCCCTTACAGACACCCCATTTTTGGAGAAAGTTTAGCATGCCATCACTCAGACTAGAAACAACAAGGCTCTAGGCCCAGATGGCATCCCTGTGGAAGTCTTCAAAGCTGTGGAATAGCACTCATACAAAAACTTCATCAACTTATAAGAATTTGGGTTAAGGAGGAAATTACTCCTGACCTAAGGAATGCCACAATTGTGACCATTTTTAAAAATTGGGGCAAGTCAATGTGCGGGAATTATCAAGACATTGCCCTCATCTCCATTTCCAGAATGATCCTTGCTCACATCCTTTTGAACTGTCTCCTCCCTCTTGCTGAAGATGTCCTTCCTGAATCCCAGTGTGATTTCAGATTGTTTTGGAGCACCATGATTTTTGTTGCACAACAGATCTGAGAAGTGTAGAGAACAACACCAGCAATTGTTTACAGCATTTATTGACCTAACTAAGGCCTTTGATTGCACAGTGTGAAGTATTATGGAAAGTGATGTATAGTTTCAGATGCCCACTGAAGTTCATTAGTGTTCTCAGATTACTTCATGATGGGATGCCTGCCATTGTCCTCTGTAATTGGTTGGAGATGGACCTGTTCACCATCTGTACTGGTGTTAAGGAGGGCTGTGTTATTGCCCCAATCCTTTTTTTCCATCTGTCTTGCCATGATCTTGATTCTTATTCATGACTGTGTTCCTTCTGAAACAGCAATTGAGTATCACATGAACAGCCAGCTCTGCAACCTGTGGCATCTTCATTCTAAAACTAAGGTCGTCAGGACTCTTATTACTCACCTTCAGTATGCTGATGACTGTCTATCTTCAGCATACCAAGACTGGCTTGTAATCTACCCTAGATCTTTTCTCAGGCACCTATCATAGCTTACGACTTTCCCACAACACTGAGAAAACTAAAGTGCTTCTTCAGCCTGCCCCAGCACAAGTTGCCCTTCTTCTCCCAAAATTGTCATTGGTGGTGAACCTCTGGAAAATGTTGAGTATTTTCCTTACTTTGGTAGCCACCTCTCCTAGATAACCAATCTTGATATGGAGATTGAACATACGAGCCATTGTGACAGTGAACCCTTCAGAAAGTTGCTCCATTGTGTCTTTATTGACAGATTTGTGAATGGAAACTAAGACCCTGGTCTACAAGGTAATAGTCATCCCCACTCTCCTTTATGGGTGCGAGACATGGGTGACATACTGAAGCCATCGTAAGTGGCTGGAATGGAACAGCATTTGCTTAGGAAGATTCTCCGTATCAGATAGGAAGACCATCACACAAACACCAGCGTTCTCTCTGCAGCTAACAATCAGTGTTGAGGTGAAGATTATGAAACATCAACTTCACTGAGCTGGTCATTGTGTGTGGATGACGGATACTCATCTTCAGAAGCAAGTACCGTTTTCTCAACTTAGTCATGGTAAGAGGACCCATGGGGCACAGAGGAAATGCTACAAGAACACCATGAAAGTATATCTTAAAAAGGGAGGCATTGACCCCATGAATTGGGAAGAGCTGGCTGGCAATAGACCATACATCAAACCTCAGCCCATTTTGAAGAGAATCGCCTTGCTCAAGAGGCTGAGAAATGGCAGAGGAGGAAGGAAGTGTACAGCATCCTGGCCAGCAGATGTGCTCTCTCCGTGCAACCAACTGTCACATATGTGGAAAAATCTGTAGAGCACAGATTGGAATCCTCAGCCATCTTAAGTCTCATCAATGAATTTTCCCTCCTGCAGACAACATCCTCATATTGAGGGATAGCCGCAGACAATGACAAGCTTGCACTGAGTTTACCAAGAGATCCAGATTAATAATAATTAATGGAGATATCCCATCTCCTAGAACTGGAAGGGACCTTGAAAGGTCATTGAGTCCAGCCCCCTGCCTTCACTAGCAGGACCAAGTACTGATTTTGCCCCAGATCCCCAAGTGGCCCCCTCAAGGATTGAACTCACAACTCTGGGTTTAGCAGGCCAATGCTCAAACCACTGAGCTATCCCCCCTTCCTCGATTGGTCTGCATCAGTGATTTGTCCTCTTCATTATTTACCACTCCTCCTACTTTTGGGTCATCTGCAAACTTTATCAGTGATGATTTTTATATTTATTTTAGGTCCTGGATAAATTATGTTAAATAGTTTAGGGCCAAGAACCTATCCCTGTGGGACCCAGTCGGAAATGCACCTGCTTGATGACAATTCCCTGTGTACAGTTGCATTTTGAGACCTATCAATCAGGAGCTTTTAATCCATTTAATGTGTGCCATGTTAATTTTATATCATTCTAGTTTTTTAATCACAATGTTGTGCGGTACCAAGTGAAGCACCTTCCAGAAGTCAACAATATTATCTTTATCAACAAAACTTGCAATATCAGAAAAAAATCAAGTTAGTTTGATAGGGTCTATTTTCCATAAGCCCTGTTGATTCATATTAATTCGATTACCCTCCTTTAGTTCTTTACTGATTGATTCTTATATCAGCCATTCTATTATTTTACCAGCATCGAGCATTATGGGGATCAGTGTCAGACTGAGAGGCCTATAATTACCCAGGTCATCCCATTTACCCTTTTAAAAAACTAGCAACATTAGCATTCTTCCAGTCTTCTGAAACTTCCCCAGTGCTGCACAACTTATTAAACATTAATGGTTGGTGGGGTGTGGGGGGGGGTTCCTCAGTCCAATCTTTTAAAAGTCTTACATGCAAGTTATCTAGACTTGCTGATTTAAAAAATATCTAACTTTAGTAGCTTCTGTTTAATATCCTCCAGATATATTAATGGAATGGAAAGAAAGTTATGAGATGGAATCATTTGTTTTTCCCCAAATATATAACAGAAATATTTAATGAACACTTCTGCCTTCTCTGCATTATTATTGACAATTCCACTATTTCCATCTAATAGTGCACCAATATCATTGTCAGCATTCTTTTTATTTCTAATATATTTTTAAAACTCCTTCTTATTGTCCTTAACTCTGCTGGCCATAAATTTCTTCTTGTGTCCTTTGGCTTCCCTTACCAATTTTCTACAATTCCTAACTCCTGATATATATTCATTACTGCCAACTTTCTCTTTCTTCCATTTGTTATATTTATTTTATTTTTTTACAGCTGCCTTCACTTCGGCTCTAAATCAAGTTGGCTTTTTCACCAGCACAGCCTTCTTCCTCAGTTGTGGAATTGAGGCTTTTGGGGCATCTATAAGGTTTTCTTAAATGATTCCAAATTATCATTCACATTTTTCTGATTAAGTTCTTCCTCCCAACTGATTTGGCCCATAGTTGTTTCCAGCTTTGTGAATTGGCCCTATTAAAGCAACAAATACCTGTATTACTGGTCTGGATTTTATTCTGCTTCCACATTAGAAATGTGATGAAGTCATGATCACTTGTACCTAAGCAACCATCTACTTTTAGTTCTGTGATCAGTTCCTCTTTATCGGTTAGTATTAGGTCTAATGTAGAACCACCGATATGTTGACTGCAACACTTTTTGAGTTAGGAAATTACCATCTATTATGCTTAGAAATTCCAAGGATGTTTTAGTATTGACAGCATGAGACTTCCAGCACATCACTCACACTGAAGTATCCTGTGATTGCAGTTCCCCCCCCCCCCACACACACACCTCCTTACACATAGATAGGTGCATAAGGAAGTAGCCATCCTGTTCCCTTGTGTGATTTGGGGTCTGTGGAAGACACAAAATAGCACCCACTTGTGCTTTATCTGTTTGGACATTGATCCATAAGAATTCAAGATCACTTTCTTCTGAGTTATCAGTGACTCAGAATTAGGTACTGTCATTTTTGACAGAGTGGCCCTCTCGATCCTTCCTGAATAGTTTATAATCACTAAGTTTAACATTCCAATTGTGCAAATAATCCCACTAGGTGTCAATATCAACTCGATAAAATGTATGCTCATAAATGAGAAATTTCAATTCCTCATTTGTTACCCAGGGTCCTAGCATTAATATATGAGCAATTCAAGAATTCCTTTTCTTCATGTCCTTTGGTTCCTTGATTAATTTTGTTGTTAACATATCATTGTTGTGCTGAGTGGTCATATCTTCCCTTTTTTACCCTACCCTTTTATTATTAGTTTTACCTCCTGCCGACTACACTAGCCAGCCTCTCCCCGAGGACATTGATCCCCCTTCTAGAGAGGTGGAGGCCGTTGAAACTATACAGCCCCTTTCCCCATAGAAAATGGACCAATGTTCCACAAACTAAAGCCCTCTACAACTTAGCTATCCAGGGATTCACTTACAGAATCTTCTGCCTTCCTTTGTTCAAGGGACAGGAAGAATCTCAGAGAAGATGGCTTGGACATTATTTTTCTTCAGCAAGCTTCCAAATTCCCTCAAGTCATCTACTATCTGCTAGATTTCCTGAGATGCAGCACTCCTTGGCTTTGGTTACTGGCTTCCTGTCTCTAGCTCTGACCCCTAGCTCTGGCTCCTGACTCCTGCTTTGACCAATAGGCATGTCTCCTGCTTCAACCATCAGCCCTGACTCCCCACACCCTGGTTTGTGGAACCAGAGAGAAGCCTGGAGGAAGGTTCTGGTGTGGGGGTGAAAGTAGTCTGGGTAGCCAGCAAAAAAGTGAAACCCTTACTTTTTAGTCTGCTCCTTCTGCATTCATAGAGGCAGGACTTTGTACATTCTTTGTAAATAAATAAGATTTCATCAGAAAATACCAGACTCCATCATCAGTTTCTACCCCTACTGGAACATCACCAGGGCCCCAGATTTTGACTAGCTACTTGGGAGTAACAATACTATGTTATCAGTTGTTTGATGAATAATTCATAATGATATAGTGATCAAATAATAAGATACAAGCATAAAGAAGCAGAGGTTTCTATATGTTTGATTTCTCAAACTTCAAGTAGCAATAACATTTAGTTTTGCATGAGCTCTCCGTTATTTAAAAAAAAACAGTAAAAGGACTGTCAGTGGAATTGTATTGTAATAGTGTCTGGATGGGCACTCAAATGTTTGCATATAGCAAGCATAAGAGCCATGGATACAACCAAAGAAAATGTACCAAAATTCCACAGAATATTCATACAGTATGCAGCATTATT
Organism: Malaclemys terrapin pileata; assembly: GCF_027887155.1. Classification (NCBI taxonomy): domain Eukaryota; kingdom Metazoa; phylum Chordata; order Testudines; family Emydidae; genus Malaclemys; species Malaclemys terrapin. The sequence continues at coordinate 77,121,472 of NC_071505.1, forward strand.
CATCCAGATGTAATTATACACAACCTAAATGGTGAGTTAGAAATAGCATTTAAATCTAAACTACAGCAGCCACCATTCTGTCCACTATAATATCATAAAAATACATGCACATATTAAATATTACAAACCTTGACTAGCTCAGATTGTTCAAGCACTAAAGAAGGACATTGTCAAATGCAGAAAGCGCAGCATGTAAGACAGTTACATATACTTAGAAACAAACCCAGACAGAGAGCTTGAAGGTATTAACTGCTTGGAAATGGTGGACACCACCAATAAGGCTAATAATTCTGCAGCAACAACTTATTACATCAGTGTGGACACTTTGATGTGTGAAATTTTATCAGAACTTAAATATGGCCTGACTCAACTAGGGAGTGAAGTTCTGTATAACATGTTAAGAAAGTTATATTTCATGTGTGAAAAATACTTCAGCTAATATATATCCACACAACTTCATCTCACATTTTAAAATGTACTAACTCTTTACTTTTCAGTTCTGTGAAGTCACATTGTTACGAGGTTTGTCCCGTTTGACACTATTCAGAGCTCCCATCTGTACTACCCATTTAAAAACAGTAGTATTACCAAATGGAACTCTAGTTCATCTCTTGTGGACCTATTCCAAGACATATTAATTTTGGTTGGAAGTGATCACCAGACAGAAAAGTTGATCTCCAACTTTCCATTAAGAAATTGGTATTCAGGCCATGATAGATCTTCCTAATTTCACTAATGGACATAAACTTTGGCTCTTCGGAGCCTTCTTAGCTGCCAAGGAACTTATCGTAAGTGAAAAGGGAGATCTTAGTATCTCAGATGTAGAAAATTATAACTTGACTGCAAATAGGCAATAAATAACAGGAAAGACAGATAAAAGATGTCTGAGATGCAGAATCTCAGCATTTCCAAGATATGAGATGGTTTGAGGCTTATTAAGATTTTGTAACAGTGTAATTATTTCTTCATTATTATTCATTCATTTTTAAAATCATAGGGAGTTAATTAGTATGAGCAGATAGCCCATTTATGGGAATAGTGTTTTCACTATTGATGACAAAGTGTGTGAAAAGCCTTGATGGGCAAAGAAAGTATTTAGTATTTGTGAGTATAATGATGAGTAAATTTAATGTCCTGTGTGTGATGAGCCCAGCTCTACTCATCGCAGGTTTGACACCTCCTCCTGGCCATTTTGGGGAATAGCTCACCAGGTAAACACCCATTCCTGTGGTTGTATGCCATCCCCTCCATTTCCCTTTAATAGATAGCAGATTTAAAACACACAAAAGGAAGTATTTTTTCACACAATGCACAGTAAACCTGTGGAACTCATTGCCAGAGGATGTTGTGAAGGCCAAGACTATAACAGTGTTCAAAAGAGAACTAAATACGTCCATGGATGAAAGGGTCATTAATGGCTATTAGCCAGGATGGGTTGGGATGGTGTCCCTAGCCTCTGTTTGCCAGAGGCTGAGAATGGGCGACAGGGGATGGATCACTTGATGATTACCTATTTTGTTCATTCCCTCTGGGGCACCTGCCATTGGCCACTGTTGGAAGACAGGATACTGGGCTAGATGGACCTTTGGTGTGACCCAGTATGGCCATTCTTATGTTCTCTCTTTGTCTTCAGCCCCTCTCACACCCCAGGGACTGCTGCAGCCTCCCCGTGATTCAGCCCTCCATCTAGGTCACTATTGTGGTTGCCCCTTCTCGGGGTAAGAAAGTCTCTCTCACAAACAGGCTTAGGCAGCTTTCTTACTCACTGTCCCACCGATGCCACTCCCCCACCGGCTTGTTGGGGAACCTCAGCCCACCCTCTACTCCAGGTTCTGACTCAGGGACCCTTTACGCAGCAATCAAGGTCTGTTGCACCCTATACCTTGCTGCATTTCCCTGAGCCCTTTCCTAATGTTCTGACTCTCCCATCTTTCTAGGATCTGCCAACTGTACCCCTCCCAAAGAGCAACTGCAGGCTACAAACACTCCACTCTCTTCCCTGGGAATGACAGCAGCCTTTCCAGCTTCTTGGCTTGTCTCTGTTGTCAGCTTCCTGGCTTATATAGGCCTTGCCTGTTCTTACACAGGTGATCTTCTTCTCATTAAGACTTTTCTCTCAATCTTAATTCTCTCCAGTTTGCCACCTAATAGTAGGGTGACCAGACAGCAAATGTGAAAAATTGGGACAGGAGGTGGGGTGTAATAGGAGCCTATATAAGAAAAAGACCCAAAAATCGGGACTGTCCCTATAAAACCGAGATATCTTGTCAACATACCTAATAGGCTCATTGGCTGCTCTGGCCTGCCTTAGCTTCTTCAGGGCAAGTGTGGAGAGGACACCCCATCACACTATGACAAAATGGGAAAAATCTTGTATACCCAGAGAGATTCAAAGCCAAGTAGAAATGGGCCCTTGTGGTAGGAGCCTGAAATTGTGCAGAAATCAGAGAGAAACTTCAGGGGAACAAAAGCAGTTGGATTTTTTTAAAACAACAAAGTAAAGGATAACACATAGAGGTTACTAACCCATAGCAGTTATTGCCTGTTTTATTTATTTTTTTGTTTTATTTTTTGGCCAAAGAAAACTGATGTAGGCACCCTTTACTAATGTAGCCTCTGAACGTAATTGGGAGTGTTCCAGTTGGGAAGATTCTGCGTGCTGCAATCCTGCCTGACAGACCACAACTTAAATAAATATAAATATCTCCATATATTTATATTTATTTAAGAGGAAGTTTCTCACTCTTTTCCTACGGCATCCTGGGAGTTGTGGTCTGTCAGGCTGGATTGCAGCACGCCGGATTCCAGGGAATACAGGCAAAGCAGGGCTGGGCTCCATTTTGGGAGGACTGAGATTGCTGCTGTGGAGCTCTGTCCATACCAGGATCTGCTGCTAGGAAGCCAGAAGCTGCTGCTGAGAGCCTGCAGGGGCTTTGATCGAGCAGGGAGCCTCAGAGGCTGTTGGTGGCTTCACTAGAGCCAAGGCAGAAACTGTTGCTGTGCCTAGAGCTGACTGAGGTGGGCCTGCAGTGAAGAAACTGAGAGTATCCCCCACTCTTGTTTGGGAAAGTACTTACAAGGGAAGGGGCACAGCAGAGAAACGCAGTCTGAGTCAAGGCAGAGTGATCTTCCCACTAAACCAGGACCCAGAGCTGCTGACATTTGGTGGGGCCAACTCCAATCTTCACAGGGTTTGTGCAGCTTGTTGCCTGGGCTGGACTGTATATGGGACCCAAAAGAGTGCTGTCTCCAGCTTCAGATCTTTAAGCACAACCACACAAGCATCTAGGACTCTGAAGGAGTGTATACACTGGGGCGGGGTAAATGATGGCAGTGTAAATGCCAGTTCGATAAGTTTCATTTATTACTGTATATTATATTTGTTAATTGATTTAAATTATGTGGATTTAAATTAGTAGTGACATTTGAGCTTAGTCTGGTATACCTATTTCTTTAAGTTGTTAAGTGAAGCTGTGTTAACTCTAATTTAAGTATATTGGATGTACATCTCGACCCCGATATAACGCTGTCCTCGGGAGCCAAAAAATCTTACTGTGTTATATCGAACTTGCTTTGATCCGCTGGAGTGCGCAGCCCCGCCCCCGCGGAACACTGCTTTACCACGTTATATCCGAATTAATGTTATATCGGGTCACGTTATATCGGGGTAGGGGTATATTATTGTTAATTGGTATTTTTGAGTTAGACCCATGCCACAGATGATTAATTATTATTATAATAGGTTTATTCTTGGAGGTTCCCAAAGCACACTATTGAGTGTGTACAGGGGCCAGCCAGGTGGAGACACCGCCAATTTTAAACTCTTTTAGGAGCAAAAGGACTGCAGCAGAGGGGTGGATAGAGGATACCCACCTATCCAACATCACCAATGGGATACTAAGGATCTCCTTTAATATCAACATCATCAGGCACCCAGACATATAGGTGAGTATTGCCTTCTCCCGAGTAATCCAGGGAGGAAATGGGAGGTTACACTGATTATACATCGGTAGTGTGGCATTAAGGTGGACACACAAAAACATGTTATAAAGAAATGCAACAGTACACAATTTTGAGCCTAGCATTTAAAATCTATCTAGTTTGTTGTACTGAGAGCTCAGAACAGACACAGGGGTAGCTTTGCAGGACTGGACTGCAAAATAAAGGGGGAAATATGAGAAGGAAAAAAATAAATATTGCTCTGGGCATCATATCCACTAGATATTTGTCAATTAGGAATTTGAAAATACCTATACAGTCTGTAGTTTAAAGGTCAATGCTCCTGGCAAAAGCTTTGAACAAAGATAGTTTAGCAGCACAAAAAGATACCGTAATTTATGGTGAAATTTACATGAAAAGCAGAGTCCTCTCCGAGGAATGGTCATAGTGATATTTGTTCTGATAATGAACTTGAGATACAACCTAGATTGCAGGCAATACACGTTTCCCAACTGCACAAATTAAGACCATGAGATTCAGGAAGGCATCCCTATGTTGAAATCACTTAAACATATTCTTAACGTTTAGTACCCATTTAAGCCCTATTTCTTGTACACTTTCTTGTACTGAGGCCTAGTTTAATAATTATGTTTCTTTTTCATGTTGTCAACATCAAGAATTAATCAACAGACAAACACTGCTATAAGTTGGTAGTTTTTAAAATATTATGCTCACACACAAACACAGACATCATTTGTGGAATCATTCCTGACTGGTATAAACAAAACAAATTTGTGCTTAGTTGAGCAAGAGTGGAACTGTATTGTAGAATTCAGGTGAGCAATAATGAATCCTTGTTATACCTAATAAATGGATCCTCTGTTAACCCTCAGCATCAATAATTAACATTCTGCAGCTATACTTCACTTTTCTTAGCATTTCAATACAGTTAAAATTTAAAATGCAAAGACGAGTGTAGTTTTTAAAACAAAAATACAGATTCAGCGACACAAACATTCCATAAATTTAGTCAAATTTTCCATATTGTTCATGTAAAAAAATAAGTCAAAACATTTCAACATTTTCAAAATAAAACATTCAGGTTTTTTTATTCAAAACAAGCTTACATTTAGAAATGTCTTTCAGTTTTATTAAGAAACCTAAAAAAACCCCAAAATTAAAAAAACTTACACTCAAAATTGAAATGACCTTTTTTCAACTTTTTGGTTTGCCAAAATTTTCAAAAACAATTTTCATTTGGGGAAATGCACTTCACTGTTAAATCTTTACTAAGACTTTGGGTGAGGAGGATGGAGCATTAGTGAAAATTATTGATTATGCAAATTAATTAAGTGAGAAGTATTGACATTCTGCTGTAGTTTTTATATGTAACTTCAAAAATGTACATCGATGGAATATTGTTTGGCTTTTTTATTGTTTTGTCTGGTATCTTTGCTGAATCTTTTCAGAAATGAATAATGTTCTTTATGAAAGTTGCTGTAGACATGAAAATTACTAGAGAAAACTTCTCTGGTTAGAGTCTAAAAAGTAGTGTATGCGTGCATACTTTATGTAACAAAAGTGTCATTTTTTCCACCTGCATTAAACTGCACACTTATGTTCCATAATTCTCATAAAATGACATTTCTTCATTTTCAACCAAGGCTGTGATGCAGTCCAGATGTCATCACCAGTTAATGTTATCACCTAAAATTAACAGTATCTATTTTTTGACATCAATAATGGGAAGAGGTCTTCAAATTAACTGGTTTTCCTTTTAAGCAGTGACCAATAAACTCACACAGAGAAAACATAAGGAATTAAAAAAGTAAACCTATAATAGATTAGAAACTCTTGAATGTAATATGAAATGCATAGATGACATCCGACTTAAAAATCACAAGTATGTAACCCCCCTTTCCTCCCTGGGTTACTCGGCAGCAGGCAACACTCACCTGTGTGCCTGGGTGCCTGATGTTGTTGACATTAAAGGAGATCTTGAGTATCCCGTGATGATGTTGGATAGATGGGTATCCTCTATCCACCCCTCTGCTGCAGTCCCTTTAAAGGAATTTAAAATTGGCAGTGCCTTCACCTGGCTGCGCCCTATACACACTCAGTGGTGTGCCTCGGGAACCTCCAGGAATAAATGTATTCTAATAATAAAATAACAATAATAATAATTAAAAATAATTAATAATCTGTGACATGGGTGTACCTCAAAAATACCAATTATAAATATACATCCAATATACTTAAGAGTTAACAGACCTTTACTGGACAATTTAAAGAAAAAGGGTATACCAGAGTAAGATTAAATGTCACTACTAATTTAAATCTACAGGGGCAGTTGAATAAAATCAATTAACAAACATAGGATACAGTGATAAATGAAACTTATCTAACTGGCATTTACACTGCTACCATTTATCCGACCCCGAAGTCTAGGTTTCAGAGTCCTACACACTTGCTTATGTGGGCGCGCTTGAAGATCTGAAGCAGCAGACAGCACTCAGTTGGGTCCCGTGTGTCAGTCCAGCCAAGGTAACAAGCTGCACAACCCTTGTCAAGATTGGAGCTGGCCCCACCAAATGTCAGCTGCTCTGGGTCCTGGGTGGATGGGAAGATCACTCTGCCTCTCCTCAGACTCAGACTCTCTGCTGTGCCCCTTCCCTTGCAAGACCTTTCCCAAACAAGAGTGGGGGATACTCTCAGTTCCTTCACTGCAGGCCCACCTCAGTCAGCTCTAGGCACAGCAACAGTTTCTGCCTTGGCTCTAGTGAAGCCACCAACAGCCTCTGAGGCTCCCTGCTGGATCAAAGTCCCTGTAGGCTCTCAGCAGCAGCTTCTGGCTTCCTAGCAGCAGAGCCTGGTATGGACAGAGCTCCACAGCAGCAATCTGTCTCCTCCCCCCAAAATGGAGCCCACTCCTGCTTTCCCTACACTCCCTGGAAGAGGAAGTTTCTCACTTTCTCCCCCAAGTCATCATGGAAGTTGTGGTCTTTAATGCTGGGTTGCAGCAAACAGGATCTTCCCAACTGGAACACTCCCAATAAAATTCAGAGGCCCCTCTAGTAAAGGGCGCCTCCATGTCCATCTACTGCTTCAAGAACAATGTTTTTAAATAATGTTCTATGCCCTACTTTTTCCATTGTATGTCTCCAGCATTTATATAAGGGTTGATTGTGAAACCCTCTACACACATTGGTGAGCACTTACTCACACAAGTGCTCTCTTTGATCTAAGGGATGATGAATGATAATAAGTGGCAGCATTTGCATACAGGGTTGGATAGCCAATTCTAATGTAAATAATGGAGGTATTCAATCAAGAGTGTGACACATTCAGCATTGATTACAAGGGACGACACATATGAGTAAGTGCTCACCAACGTGAGTGAAGATTACCAAAATGAGCCCATTGTAATTCTTCAAAATGTGGTTCTGAGATGATTTTGATACGAAAACAAAACACACAAACACACATCTGTTTTGACTCCCCTGATCTTCACTATGTATGTAGTGCACCTAGGCACGTGCATCTAGGCATGGGAGAGAAATATTAAGTAGACTGTGGCCTCATTAGGTATGTAAATGAAACACAGCACTCCTTTTCAAGAGTTGTCTTTGCTGTACCAAAGCATTGCTAAAACTGGGACTTGGAAGGAGGACAGTGTCGGAAACTTAATTTAGAGAAGACATTAAGGGGAAAATCTGGAAGGACAGATGTGGAAGGAGAAAGGGAGGTTATTTCACCACTGTTGATGGAATATATCATTTTGTCATCTAAAGGATTTGCAGACTGGTGATGCTTTCCGAGTTGCTTGGGCATGACATAGGATATCAGTGCCAAAAGTGCCCTTTTTTACTTGCACCCAGTTAGACATTTGCAATGTTTGGAAAGTTGCACGTCAGCACCCCTTTTTTTGCTCCCTGATCTGTGCAAGGGAGGCAACAAGGACTCAGAAGCTGCACAAACAAGTAAGGGGGTGAGTAGGGGGAGCGAAGCTGTCACAGTCTGACAATGATTTCAGAAGGCCACAATTCTACAGCAGAAGTGGTAGGTATGCAAATTTGGGGAGAAATAACCCTCAGTGAATACAAACCCTCAGTGAATACACTCTTCCCACGTTTTCTCCCAGATAGGAACCCCACAAAACCTGAACCCCAACCCAATAAAAATGCACATTTGAGAGACATGAACAATTAAAATTCCTGATTATCTCCATGCAACCTGAAAGAAATAGTCATGATCATAGATTATTTTATCAGTAATAAAACTAGATTCCAATACTGGGAGACCAGAAGCTATAAACACATCTAAGTCAGCACATTAGTGTTCAGCAAAGTTCACAACTCCCCATGGTACTAGCCACTTAAGTTATAAATCTGCGTTATGCTATCCAGCCCCATTTGCTGCAGTTGTATTTCTGTGACTATGCAATAGGATTGTTTATCCTAACAAGGAATGGTCTGAAAAAGCAAAACAGAGAACTATGTCCTAAGCAGAAGAGAACCACAGACCATAAGAACTCAATGAAATGTCTGAAGGAGTCCAGACAAACAAACAAACGAACAAATACACCATGAGGATGCTCTTAGTAACAACCGACACCCAGAAAATGAGTTCCAGCATCAGCATCCATCACAGTGGAAAGTTATTGTTTACTTTAGAACACTGAGACAAAATTCTCTTGTGCAACTCATTAATATCAATGTATGTACCACACAATATTTGATAACTATGGTACTTAATGGACCATCATGTGGTCTTTGGCTTGAGTAAGCCCCAAATATGAACTATAGGATTTGTTCCATATTGAAAACTGATACAAGGTACTACACTCATGTATCAATTGGGAAAATATTCAAATACAATTGCACCTCAGAAACAACCAGAGTTATTGTATAATAAGCAGCATGATTTATGGGAGTAAACATGAATGCAGGTGGTGCATAATTAATCTAAAGTTAAAACAATGTTTGTATTCCATATTTTGCAGTTTCCCACCATATCACTCTCTAAATTTTAAATTATTTGTTTATTAATTTAATATATATTCACTATGTAATCTCTGTTTGTATAAATCTGGCATTAAAATCTTTTTTAAAAAATCTGAACAACAAAATAGAAGGAGTGACACATTTTTCTTCTGGTAAGCCATCACTCACTTTTTTATACTATTCATTGTGAGCCAATCAATAATATACAAACATTTTAGAGTGAGAGCTTCAGTGGATGGAATATCAAATTTAAACGGATACAGTATGTTTGCTTACGTTTGAAATTGTTAAAAACGATACATGCTCCCGCTAACTGGCTAGAAATATTGACAGACTATGCAGACAATGGTCATTGATTTTATTTTCATTATTTTTTTACAATTCAATCTATTTATTATAGAAAACAAATACCCACTCCCAATTCTCCAGCAAGAACTGGCCAGGGAAGACTGACCCTGGTTATCACAGCCAACTTCAGACCCTTCATCTATTGCTGTAATATTCCGCTGCTCTTCCTAGGCTAGTTGGGGTGACTTTCCCCAGTGACAGGTTTCAGAGTAGCAGCCGTGTTAGTCTGTATCCGCAAAAAGAACAGGAGTACTTGTGGCACCTTAGAGACTAAACATATTTATTAGAGATAAGCTTTCGTGGGCTACAGCCCACTTCTTCGGATGCATAGAATGGAACATATATATATATATATAACATATATAACATATATATGTTCCATTCTATGCATCCGAAGAAGTGGGCTGTAGCCCACGAAAGCTTATGCTCTAATAAATGTGTTAGTCTCTAAGGTGCCACAAGTACTCCTGTTCTTTTTCCCCAGTGACTGTCTGACAATAGGAGGAGCGTGTCCAAGCCAATCACTGGTGCTCCTGTAGCCAACAATGCAGCGTATAAGCAGTGCATTAGCAGGGGCTCTCAATTGATCCCTGTTCTGAGCCCAGGGCTGGAAATGCTTTGATTGAGATCTGTAGTCAGGACTGAGACATGGGAACACAGTTTCAGGCATTTCTCATCAGAGCTCAAATTTTTCACACAAAGAAAGAGGAATGAAAGACGTTAGTTATTGGTGGAATATTGTTACTTGTGGGTGGAAGAAAGGCATATTCCCAGGTGTCTTCTGTCTCATTGTTAGGGCTTTCATGGCCAATTGATGAATCATCACATTGGACACATTATGTGCTGAGAAACCCCCAGGGAATGAATGCAGGTGAATCAGTTAAAATGACCAGTTTTAATAAGATTTTGTTAATAATTAATGAAGTCTCAACCATTTGTTTAAACCACAGGCAGCTGTGCAATGCACAATTTCTTCAACTGCTGTGTCCACATTAAAGCAAAATATGGAGTTCTAGTTTATGGTATCATCCAAATCACTAAACAGTGCTGACGCCTTGTCCAGCATATTTGCTTATTATTCCATTTCAACAGGCAATTGACATGAAGAATGGAAGGACAAAAGGACATGATTATCCTTTATTGTTATATTGACAGAGAGAGGAAGTGTTTCTTTACTATATTACAAAATGTTCTTCATTACAAAAGAATTAATGCAGGGATTAATGTATTAGTAGTTCACTTTATACATGCATTAGCGTAATGCAGGCACTTGTATTGTTTGGATTATTCCTTGTGGCATTTTGCATTGTTAAACAGTATGTTTCATGTCAGAAACACTGTTGCTAATTTTAGTAATCCAGATAGATATTTGCAATGCCTGTACTGTAAATTACTCCCTGGAGGAGTGCACAATGATATCAGTGATGATGACAGATATGGTAAAACTATATATTTGAGTGGGTTGAAACCAGTACATAGTATAGTGTTTGCATACAAATGAAGTGAATGATTCTTAATAATACTGTTTACTTTTGTAGGCAAAACTCATAAGAGCAAATGGATTTTTTAAATTTTATATCTTATATAAGGTTTCATTTTTGCTTTGCAGTTTATTCTTTGACCTTTTTCTTCCAGGTTTGTATTTAATCATCTCTGTAAACTTTACAGTGTATGTAAGTGACCATATACTAATGGACAATAGAGATGAGGGACATAAATTTTGTATGCAAGGCTGCTACCAAGGTATACACAACCTAGATAGCCAAGAATGATATTATCTGCAATTTCAAAATATAAATATTGGAGGTTTGGTATACATCATGATGCATTACTCCTGAGTATGTTCTTATCTGTACAAAAAGAATCTGCTACCTAACAGTCTGATAATTATTTGCAGTGGTCACAAGTGAAAAAGTGTTTACTAAATGCACATTTCTGTCAGGTAGATAGAAAATAAACTCCATCGGTTTGGTAATTTGTGGAGAACCAGGGAAACTGCAATAACTGGATTTGTTTCCATTTGAAATTGATTTCCAGTCACTTGAGAAACTCTGTTCTGAAAAGAATTGATAATGTATTTTGAGATTACAGTATTCTGAAACTGGGTACATTTCAAAACGTTTTCTTGCCTTCATAACAGGCCCATCTTGAATGTCCATATAATTTGAAACAGACAGATTCTTCCTCATCACATGCTTTTTAGTGCCACCTAAGTGAGCTGAAATTCATATCCTGCCATACATAACAATATATATCCAGTTATGCAAATGAAGGCTGAGCATATCCTACAATTGGGCAAGTAAAGGAAAGAACTTTTCTAAAATACACTGCAGACTGTGTCTTTAAAAAAGCAAATGGGGTGGGGAATGGGAACATAACTTAAAGCTGAATATTGAAAACTTTTTTTTTTAAAGTATATTAAGGGTCAAATTTTCAAGAGTGTTCAGCATCCACCACAGAGGCCAGACTTTCAGACAAGCTCATTTCCCATTTAGCCGCTTTGGCCATTTCATTTAGGCACCAGATTTTCACAGGTAAAAACAATGGGAAATGTTCTGTGCTGAGCACTTATAAATCTGGCCAATTCAGTAAGTGCCTAAAGGACCTGGTGGGTGCTGTGTTCTTTTGAAAAGCTGGCCTGTAAAATGAATAAAAGGACGCAGATGAGACCCAAACAATTTTAATTCTTCTATGTATCCATTGCTCAGGCACAATAGGGATCCCAGCCATGTACAAAGTACATTAATCCTGTTATTAATTATTATTATTATTTGCATTGTGCTGGTAACCTAGGATTGGGGCCCTATTGTGCTGGGTGCTATACCAAGTACAGAGGTACAGACAGGCCTGACTGTACAAAAAACAAGCCCAAACCCTTGACCTTAATATATACAAATAAGTAATCTGATTATGAAGAAAGTGTGCAAAATAGATAAAACTGTCTTTTACTTTCATTAATATCTACAATGTAATTACTTACATATGACACTATAACAGAAATAGTTAGTAAATGCCAGCTCCCAAAATCTGTACACAGATGAGTTGGAAGACAAATTTTGTACAAAAATGGCAGATTTTTCATGAAACTTGCACAGAAGCAAAATTCTACAGTTTCACATAGTCCTAAAGTTTTGTATCACTCACTTCAAAGTGCACTCACATTCCTGACATTTCTTTGTCCTATGAGTAAATGAGGGAAATAATCTAACCATTACTCATGTGGTCTCACAGGAATTAGAGTCGGAGAGGACCTAACAGGTCCCCAGGTCAATCCAGTATAGGATTGATCCCTACAGTATATTCTCAGATGTTTTGACCAATCTAGTTTTAGATAGGTTAAGTGATAGGGCTCATTGACTTTGTATCATGGGAATCTATTGCACACTTTACCCAGCTTCAATGTTAACACTTTTGCACTAATATTCAGTGTACATTCTTCTCTTCTCCCACCTTAGAGATCATACATCAAGCACATAGAGATGGTTATTATGGGAAGAACTGGTAGTGAAACCTGTACTTAAGGTAGCCTAACACCTTCCATTATAAACCCTGACTCCATTTGCTTATAACTTTGCCAAACTTTAACAATTTAGGCTGAATGTTAACATGCCACCTGCCTCGTGCTTTCTTGTGCATATGCTTTCTGATATAGTCTTTAATTACATAACTGAAAACTGTTTGTTCCACGGGACATTGGTTGAACAGTTAATGAGGCAAATGTAAATTTGAGAAAGGATGTTCTCTGGGGTTTTCAAGGAGAGAAATTGTGAGCTGTTTAATCAAGATGGAGCAAATGATGGCAATTCTTGCAGAAATCAAAGATGATCAAAAGGAATTGTAAAAAAACTTAAAACTGGAGCTGGGGGTTTCACAAAAATATTTAAAACAAGACCTGGAGGCTTCACACAAGGAACTAAAGCAGCATCTGGAGGATTCACAGAAAGGAATGAGAGTTGAGATGAAGGAAGTAGTCAAATCTCTGCAACTACAAAGTGTCCAAACAGGTTGGGAAGCCCAGCTGCAAAACTCCCAGACTGGAACAGCAAGATAGACCAATGAGATGACCAACAGCTTGACTGCCATAGATCAGAGGTTTTCCCATGCAATAGTGAAGACCAGGCAACCTTTAGCCAATTTGGAACTTGCTAACAGAGATGAGCCGCAACAACGACTTAAAAAGCTGAAAATTCAACTCCAGGAGGAAATCAACGAGTCATAAATCACAATGGAAGGCAGCCACCTGGAGGAGGAATTGAGCCAGCCAGAGGACTTGTGTAAGATTGGACATTTACAACAGTTTTCTACCCCAGTATGTAACCCACAGAGGCCCAGTGGGGAGAAGTTAGTCGGTCCCAGCTCAAATGATGCAAAAGCCCACTATCTTTCAGGGGAAACCACTGTCGTGGTCATAGACACCCACGCATTGATTTTAGTTTACAGACTCAAGCCTGAGGTCAGTTTATTGACATACATACCAGTGCACTGGGGTGCAGTCCGAAGACTGACACACCTGGCAGCATCTCGCAGGCTGCTTTATTCCGTCAAACCGCAAGCACAGTGGAAAAATCATACATCATGGAAAAATTAAAGTTGGGGCCTGCCCCCCTATTCCTGGCACCTTCCTTATTATTTTACGAGAATTGGGTGCCTATTAGGTAAGGGGTCACTTGTTTTTTTTCCGCTATGGGTGTTATTTGGCACCAATTTAGAGGTATTTTTCGTCAGAGTACATATTATTTTCCAGGGCTTTACGGTTATTGGCATAGGGGGTTAACACAGGACGCTCAAGGAAGATCTATGATTGGCTGATTTTGCAGATAGCTGGAACTGCAGGAGAAGTTTGCTTTTTTGCAAAAGCAATTTCTTCACTCATGCGGTTATTATATTTCATAAACATGCGGTTATTATGTGCAGAGGTCTCTTGCATTGTTCACTCCCCCTCCCCCCTCTGGTCACAACCCTTGACCGAGTTTGGCAGGGAATTGTACAGCTTGTTCAGGCCGTGGCCTGTTCTGCTCTGTGTAAAGGCAGTCAGCATAACAGACCTCTGTCAGAGGGTCTGAATTTGGGCTTTTAGAATCACTTTGGTTATTAAAAGGAAGGCCCCCCAGTTCTATTTCCCCACACCACCTTCCCAGGAGGCTTATTTGACTAAGCTAAACATTATAGCTCAAACATATGACTGGGAAGAGTGACAGAAAGGAGGGATTCTAGCAGTCAACTTGGATGGCCTGGTTCTGATGGTGCCTCAGAAACTACCTCCAGAAAAGAGACAGAGGTTCCAGACCTTGTACAAGCTCTTGATATGTGGTTTGGTTCTAGCCATCAATCTGAGCTGGCCAGGACAGCCAAGAGCAAGAAGGAGTGGGAAAGAAGAAATTCCACCTGAACTGACAGAAGACCTGTGGAGACTTGTGTTTCTGTCATATCCAGATACCACCAAAGCCTTCCAGAATAGACTGGCAATAGATCGATTTATAGATGCACAGCTGGACTTGGACTTTCAGATCAAGCTCAGTGAAAAAAGGCCAAAGACATACTGAGAAGCTGTGGAATTTGCTACATTTTCTTGCAGCAGTTCACCAGAAGAGGAAGCAGATGCTAGTGAGGAAGATGGAAGTAGATTACCATGAGTCCTCTAAGCACAGCTCTATGTCTAGTATGTATGATGAAAGATGGGATTCTAATCTGGCTCATGACTGTACTGAATAATTAAAACAAATGACAAATTTGGCTTGTAAAACAAGGGATATTGGCAATAAATGTAAAAAATTAAAGGAAACAGTTAAATGCTGGTACTGTGACAAATGCTGGTCACAAAACGCATTGTTAATAATTGAAGACCGGACAAGACAGACTGTCACAAGTGTCTAGTGAGAGCCTCTCTCAGTTCAGGAAATGGGGGAACACCAAGCAGATGGGGCAAAGTATGGTGGATGTGCAAGGATCAGTTCCATCATTTTTGTTTAGATCTGAGCAATTGAACAACAATAATGTGAGTCTGGCTATTGAGTGCATAATAGGCTCTGTAAGATGGATAGGGATAGTTGACACAAGCTCAAACATAACAATTATTAGCCAGACACTAAAAATGCTAAGGAACAGGGGATCCAAAACTGAACCACCTAAATGGTCTCAAATGGAGACAGTGATTGGGGAAAGGTCACCCATCTGAAAATTGGACCACTGGAATTCAAGCAGTAAGTCTGGGTAGCTCAAATAGTGGATGAGTTAATAATTCACTTTTATTTTATTATGGCTAATAATTGTGTAATCAATGACAGAAATATGTCTTACAAATTCAGTCTATGGAAATTTCTTTTAAGTGGTTTTAGGCAATTGGTTTTCAGTGAATGAACTGTCCTACCCTCAGGGGCAGAAACCATTATAACAGTTACATGCTGTGGTAGCTTTTCAGCACGGGAAAGATGGGGAGTGGTTGAAACTTGTTTTGAGACCCAAGGTTTTGAGGGAATCTGAACTGCTAAAGTTCTTTTGATCAGACAAACAGCAAATAGTAAAAAAAAGAGAACTGCAATTGCGAACTGTGATGCTTGTGTCAAAAAAGGGCACCCCCTAAAACTGGGAAAGCCCCTTTGCAGAAGCATCTTGTGGGGCCACCAATGGAGCACTTTGCCATTGATGTTCTTGAGACAGAGGTTGTCAGAGCAGTCAATACTTGCTGCTAGCCATAAACTACTTCATGAAATAGCCTGAGCTTACTCAGTAAGAAATCAAAAAGCTGTGGCAGTAGCAGGGATCCTAGTAAACAAAATTTTCACCAGATTTGGTGTCCCAGGTGAGTTGCAAATAGATCAAGGAGACATTTTGAATCCAAAATGTTTTAACAGGCTTGTGAGATTCTAGGCATCCACAAAACTCGCACCACCCCAGTAAACCCAGACGGGATGGTGGAAAGGTTCAGTAGGACTTTGGGGCTTCTGCTGGCTACCATTGTACAAACAACAAAGGGACTGGACTCAGCATATCCCATTCCTTTTGATGGTTTATAGAACAGCAGTCAATGACATTACAAAGTGTACCCCAGCACTCTTCAGGTCTGGGCATGAGCTACGCACCCCAGTAAACCTGTTGTTTGGAGTTCCTGAAGAGGAACAAAAGGATTTGAACCATTTGGACTATGTAAAAAGCCTACCATCCAGAACTGAAAGTTCACACTATTGCTAGAGAAAATTTAACAATAGCTTCTGATAAAATGAAAAAGCTGTTTTATAGAAGGTCATACGTGGAAACTTTTAAAAGAAGGAACCTGATCTGGTTACACCATCCAAAAAGAAAGACAGGTAAGAACCATAAATGAGATAAATCTTGGGAGGGAACCCACACAGTACTGACCCAAATAAATTAAATGGTGTACAGGATATAGCTGGATCCCAGGACTAATAGCACAGTTATTTATAAGGACCATTTGGGAGGATATCAGAGACACAGATTTTCAACTTGGCTACCCCTGGAAACTGAAAAGGTAGCTTTGGAATTTGAGGCTGAAAAAGTGGTTATAAAGGTGAATTCCCCATTAGAAGAAAATGGGCAGAGTCTGCCTCCACTAGCAAATTCCACAGAAACAATAGGTGTTCCTCAAGAGCTGAGTGAAATGAAAAACAGGAAGATAAAAGCCTCAACGACGCTTTGCTGGGAATAAAATTATTTTGGGTGGTGATGTGAAAAAGATTTTGACAGAAAGGCACTGTACATATGTGAACAGTTAAACTTGTATACATTTTTAATTTGTTTGGGATGAGTTATTGGGTGTAATCTTTTGGGGTCTCATCGGGACAATGAGCAAAGCTGAGTTGGAGGACGTAAAGAGCTAGTTACGGGCTGAGTTAAAACTCCATTGAGGTTCATAGTTATGAATTTACCCTTCAGTTAACATAATTGTAAGCATAAACCCCCACTTAAGACAAAAGGAGATATTAACCTGCACAGGAGCTTTTGCTGAGTATTGTTTTGGGTAGGTGTGTGAGTGTGGGGGAAGGTAGAACAGACACACACAAAAAGGAAATGAGAGAGAGAGAGAGAGAGAGCGCAGCTGAAAGCATGGTGGCTGATCCTGGATGAAACCTGGGAAGAGTTCTGGGGGTGTTTTTGGATAAGGTGCAGACTGAAAAGAATGTTCTTGGTGCTATGAGCAAAATAAGCTGTTTTGTGCTATTGGATTCCTTCTGCATTCAAGCAGGACTTTGTAAATTCTTTGTAAATAAACAAAACTGCATCAAAGAAACACCTATAACCAATTTCTCCTCCTATCTGGAACAGCCACTAGACATCATTTTTTTGGCTACATGCTCAGATCAAAAGGAGTAACAATAATAATAGCAGTTACCAGTATATAATTGACATTTTAATATTTTTTCTTTCCGATCCTAATGTTACTGTATCTATAATAGCTGTGCTGAAAGTTGGACAACCATGTTGCAATGTTCCCTGTACCTCTGGTATGATCATGATAATAGGTTGCTTTTGCTTTTAGAACTTCTAATGATGGACTTGTAACTGATAATAGTTACAGAACATCCACATTCTCTAAGCCATCCAACTATCCCAACCTTGGTATAAAACTGAGTAGAACAGGATACCTAATTTTCTTTTAGGTTAAGGGTTGAATCATGGTATGATCATTGTGAATTACATGTTGAAGTCTTCCAATGTGAACATTTCACAAAATGCAAAAACCCTTCAAAATATTTTTGCTTGAAAATTTTTTACCTATAAAAAAGTAAATATTAAAAATTTAATATCTTAATTTTTGATGACTGTGGTGTATAGTAATAGGTGGATGAATCAGGCTTGTACAGTTTAAAATGGATGTCAATCATTTTGAATTGTGAATTATGTCACAAAAACAGTAATCTAGAATTTGTCCATATTTAGAATATATTATACATGCCTATTTTATCTTTTTTATTTACTAATGCTTGGATGATATTAAATTCAAACTGTTTCAAAGATTTATAATGTCAATATAGAATACTGGTATGACAAAACAGTTGGAATTTCTTTTGAACTTGGGAAGAAGAATCTGTTTTTCCTCTTCAGTAGCTCAGCTCTCAACTGTTCTGAGCTGTGTGACTGTCATTGCCTGGAGTGTACATAGAAGTTCACCTTTGATAATATTCCCATTTACTCTGCTAGAAAGAAATAATTTAGCATATCATGGAGCTAATGAGTTATTCTGGGAATAAAGATAGCGGAGCAAATTCTGGCCCCAATGAAGTCAATAGGAAAATGCTCAGTGACTTCAACACAGGTAAGATTTCATCCAAAGGCTTTCAGGAAGGGTGACAGTGGTCAAGCAGATGCTAATGTGGCTAAAGTGGCAAAAACATTATGAAGGAAATCCCTCCATAGCCAAAAATGCAAGATGCTTCCCCGTGAATAAATCTTGATTTCAATCCCTAACTCTCTCCACCTTCAAACTAACCCAATTTTACCTGAATTTTCAATAGCTCTCCTCATAATTACACATAACCAAATGACCTAGAAGTCCATATGCCACATGACATCTCGGGGTAAAATATGTCTGTAGTGGGAACTGTATATCTTCATGTAGCTTTCCCTTTATGGGAGAATCCAATTTTTTTTTTTTGGGGGGGGGAGGGGGTAATTTTGTTTTAGATCAGTGGTTCCTGCATTTTCATACTATTACCTTGCATTCAGTTACAATGTGTCCCCCTCAGATGAGACCCAGAATCACATGTTCCAATCCCCGTGGTGCTTTAAAGAGGCATTGTACAATCATGTACAATGGTTTATGGATAGTAGATGGCATCTGAGAGCCAGCTGAAGGCACTTCTATAGAAGACATAAAAATGTTTGCAGCCACTAATGGTAGTGCTTTAAATCTGAGCAATGAACTACAAAAACATAACATGCTCTTAAAAAAATAATAATCAGGCAATGCCCTTCATTCCTAAACCCACACTCTAAAGTGAAGACTTATAAAAACAAGTATGTTGACATTAAAGTGGTAGAACTACAAAGAATAGGCATTCAGTAAGTAGATAACAGCAAACAATGAGAAAAAAGTCATTTCAGTCAGACAATGACAGTAGTATTATGAAAGAGATCACCACATGTGATTCACACTCCATAAACATTGTCAGATATTCTCAGTCAAATATACCACACAACTGATATTGTCCAAAAGAATTCAGTTTCTGTTTTTCTTTCTGAAGCTTAATTAATATACACAAAATGATGAAAGCTCCACAAAAAGCCCTTGCACTCATCTAAAACTGAATAGATAGAAGATGAAAATTATTTAGCATATATGGTATTTTAGTCAATTGCTTTTCACAGACCTCTGTGTAAAACTGCTTTATTTTCCATAGAATTTATAGAGAAATAGCCTTTCAGTGACTGGGATCAGATTAAAAATGTTATTTCCTTCTGAGCTCCTTGATATAGTGAGGCATTTGGTTAGTTGAAAGATAACGTGCAATGGATTACATCTTTCTAAGTTTGAAAAATGAGAGGCACAACTGTGGCTTTACTAAAGCACTGCTCCAAATTGTTATGAGTCAAAATATCTTTCATTTTCCATCCTCCTTCCCAGTAACTTTTTTCCGGTTGCAAGTACAGATAACAAAAGCAAATCTGTACTCCTACTTAACACTGCACTTTCTCAGCAATTTTCCATTTAATTTTGTTTTAATCTGTATTTTTGCAAAAGACAGCAGCTTCAAAATCTTTCTGTGCAACTCTTGTTTGCCCTAGTTGTGCTTCATACAATATGTGACCAGCTCCTGGTCCAAAGTATGCATTTCTGGACGTTAATGGTCTTAGTACTCTAAATGAGGGTCCCCTTTTTTGGATTGTACATAAAAGACGAGGAAGCATTTACTCTCATTTATAATAACTCTGTAGCACTGAGCAGCCACCATGTTTCATCTATCACTTTGATATGGTATTATTATGGTATGCCATAATTCTGGATTTTTTTTTAAACTTGAAAATCTCTAATGTAGTGAACAGATATAATATCAGAATTACTATAACCCCTATTAAAATGTAATATTTACCAAAAATTAATTTACCTTAATTTTAGAATAGAGCATAATTATGTTAACTTAGATGCAGCTACATGGTAACTCTGACTAAATTCTTCATTTTAAAGGTAATTTCTGGATCATTATTGTCTAAAAGAAAGACTGGGTTGTGGCATTTGCATGTTGCTTGCTTGTACCTCCAGCATACCCTGTAGCCCTCTTAACTTAGGTCTTATTTCTTGGCACTGAAGGTTGCTGATTAATAGTCAAACTCTATTTGCTGTATCATATTTCAGTGACTGTTTCCAATATGTATACTCAGTCAGCTTGTTGTGAGTGTTGCACTGTGGTATTTGCATTAAGAATATCCAGTAATTAATAATCAATGAGCTCCTGGAAAGGCATTTTCCCCCAGTTTTAACCTTGGGCTGGATTCACATGTTCACTAACAGCTTCAGGCACCTCATGAACAAAATGATGAAACAAGTTGCTGTTCGAGGTTGAATACTCCACTTTCAGTCAAGCATAAAGGCAAATTTTCAAAGGTGGTCTTAAAAAAATGCACCTGAAAAGCCGGTTTTCACATTTACCAGTTGGCATTTACACACTCAGATTTGATCATTGTGTTTGTAACGACTTGATAGGAAAGCACAAATGCCATGAGGAACATGCACAATTCTGCAGGGCCATTTTTTAGAGGCTGCTTTAGAAAATGTATCATAACATGTGTGAGATGATTGGCCTGTGTTAAATTTTTATTTTGTTTTTTTTGTTTGTTTGTTTTTGACATTTAATTTAACACAGACAGAACTCAGAGCACACACAGATCTTGATCCTGGGCTCAAGGGAAGGGCAAAAATGGCTTCAAGCCAAATTTCTCCCATCCCCACATGCCAGGGACTAGTTCCATCTTCAGCATCACTTAAAGAAGTCTTAGGCAAGCTACTCTAAGCAACTCCTGGTTAGTTATAGCCAAGGGGGCCATTCCAGTAAATGTGTACTCCAGCCCACACCCTATTTTTCCATTCCCCCCCTGCCCCAGTTACTCCTGGCTGCAAGTGGTGTTCACAGCATTATAGCAGCTCTATGCCTATGTTTTCTCCATGCTGGAATCATCCTTCACCAGCCAGTTAGCTAGCAGCATGGCTGCACTGTATCACAAAGGGAAAGCAGGGCTGAGAATGTGTCCCTGAATTTCTTATATTTATATTGGTATGGTTATTAATGTGACAATAGCTTTTAAGTTTTAAGGCCTCAATCCTGCGAGGTGCTGAAAAGCAGGACTCCGATCCAGCAAAACGCTTCACCCTTTATTTCGTTAACATGGCACCTGCACAATGTATCTACTGACTCCATAAAGAAAGCAGCTAATTGGAGAAGCACCAATATTACAGCACCAGAGTTAGCTTTTTCGGGAATTGTAATGAATTACTGTTGAACATTACGGTGATATTCCTTCCAGTGGTAAATACATAACATTATCAAAGTACCCAACTCTTTGTGGGGATAACAACATCACCTCTAACCAATGACTGTCAACTTTTTTTTTTTTTTTAAATAAAAGGTGAGTCACTTATAGGGGAAGTCTTCAGTTTTACAATAATAGTAAACATATATAATCACAGAGAAGTGTTTGGAAACACAGCTACTATACCCAAACCTCTAAAAACGATGAAAAATTTCAAACCAAAAAGTACATTCTTAAAATTTTGAACAAATAAACAGACCTGCCATTTCCACATCTAAAGGAATATCAGAATTATAATGGAACAAATTGCAAGTAGGAAAAGGAGATATTTTGGAAAATTCAGAATGGTGATAAACTACTCAATACCAAACACTGCTTCACAGTTCCAAAATAGCCATGTGCTTCTTCTACAAATCTTAGCTATAACTATTATAATAATAAATATTGACCATTGTTGCCACTAGCCTTCAGAGTTTACATATCCCCTGAGATGAATGGGGTGTGGAATTTCACGTCTGAAACTACTGTTTCTGTCTGCTGAATCAGGAAAACAGCATTGTATTATTCACTTGAAGGAGGCTGTTTTCACAACCATGAATGCTGAAAAGAGGTTTGGTTTTGTTCAGCAGAAGCTGATTTGGCCACATATGGGGGGGGATGGGGGATGGTAGGAGGTTGTTCTGTATGATGTAAGGAGAGAATGGGTTTAACATTCTGCAGTCCACCAAAACAAAGGCCTGATTACTTGCCTTCCTCTGACACAACAATGAGATGCCTCCTAAAGAGCTCATGGTAACTGAGCAGATACACTTGTTAGGGCACAGCTTCATGAGCAGAACTAGGATGTGGCTAGAGTCTTTACAACATGTAAGGCTTTACAGACTGTCATTGTAAAGGATACAGGACAGGCATAGGACAATCCTGGCTGCTTAAACCAGTGGGCAAATATGCTTCTGAATTCTGAACAAGCCATAAATTGTTGTAAACTCTGTTCTATAAACCCTGCTAAAATTACAATACATTACATACAAAATTGTATGTTCACAAGAACATGTTGCTTTTGCAAAACCATTATGGGTGAAGAAAGGACAAAGCTTGTCCAAATTGCAAAACATTCTCATAGCTGACATGTGGCTTTCCATGGAAAGGCTTGGTCAAAAGTGATACCAAGGTTCTTAAACGTGATGCTGCTGAATGAGCTCCCTCAATAGGTAGGAATATGAAGGGGAAAAGCATGCTCATAACTATGACCTCCACCAGCTACATCTCTATCTACCCGGAGCTGAGGAAAAGTTAGCTCTGAATTTACAAATTGTTTAGTTTGGGAATTCCATTTGCTCATGCCTTTCTTGCTATGGCAGTAGATTTATAGTCTCTCTTTTCCACGTCTTATTAAATTATTTGCCAAAAGACTAAAATATCAAACTGATAATGAATAATTATATCCTGTTATAGTACAGCACTGAACTTCTTTGACCTTTTAAATATTCTATATCTATAATATTTTAATTGGCTGGCCATTCCATCACTTCACATTTAACTGAAGTTGTAAATGTAAGAGAATGGCAGTGAGTAACTAACAACATTATGGAATACTGAAAAGGCTTTTCAGCATGCAAGGTATGTACTCATTCCCATTTTCAGGCACTGGAATCCAGTAACACAAAAACATTCCACAAAGAAGAAAACTGGAAGTGTTCTTAAACATTTCATTACAGGAGAGATTATCAGAGATTTGTGCTACATTCAGTAGGAATTTTAAATTTAAACCATTGGTTCCCTCTTCTTTACAAAAAAATAAAACAAAAACTTGCAAATGAAACAAAAAGAAAATGACGACAAAACAGGATGTTGCCAATTTTGTTGATTTTTACTTCGGTTTAAATTGCTCTTCATTTTGTTTTGTTTTCATTTTTTTTTAAAAAAGGGGATTAGAGGTTTAAAACTCCTACTGAATGAAGCATTTTCCTTCAAAATGAATCCATTTTAACTGGATTTGCTTTCATAGAATCATACGACTGGAAGGGACCTTGAGAGGTCTCCTGATCTAGTCCCCTGCACTCAAGGCAGGATTTTGATTGTGTTTGTACCCATTTCCAGCTTACTTTCCACAAATTTTCAAATGAACAAGTTTTCTGGGATAGGGATGGTCACCAAAATTGAATTTAAATTAAGTACTCAAGAATACTTATGGCTTTTAATTCATTTTACACATCCATAACCACCAGAAACTTGATTCTAATGTAGGTTTCTTCAATAAGGGAACAGAAAAATACTTGACTAAGGGTACATCTACACTACAGCGGGGAGTCGATTTAAGATACGCAAATTCAGCTACGTGAATAGCGTAGCTGAATTCGACGTATTGCAGCCGACTTACCCCGTTGTGAGGACGGCGGCAAAATAGACTTCTGCCGCTTTTTGTCGGCGGCGCTTACTACCACCTCCGCTGGTGGAGTTAGAGCGCCGATTTGGGGATTGATTGTCGCGTCCCGACGGGACGCGATAAATCGATCCCCGAGAGGTCGATTTCTACCCGCCGATTCAGGCGGGTAGTATAGACCAGACTTTAGGTAACTCATTTTATGAGTTGACTTTCAAATTCTGAACATTAATTTCATGGGTACAAAGTACAGATTCATTGTTAGTTACCAGCTGAATCCAAGGGCATGAAAGACAATAATTTACACTGCAAACTTGAGTGGATTTTCCACTGGATATTTTGCTTTCTTCAAAGGAAAGGTCTATTTTGTGTTATTTTCTGTTCAGTAGTTAAACCTCTCAGGTTCTAACGAAAGAGAATGCAATTTGGAGGAATATACATATTTCAGGAAGTGTTACCTTTCCAATTAAATGTTGTGAAATGTACATACTGTATTTGGCACCACTGTTTATGAGACAGTCTTACAAGGTTTGAGGTCATTGTCCAATTTACAGATTAGAATCTATGATGATTCATTTAAATACTGTGAGTTCTGCAAAATTGATCCAATAGGTTGTGATATGCTCATATTCATTAATATCATAAAAAAGACAATTGCTTTACAATTGGATGTAAAATATTCCTGCCAAAGAAAAGAGAACCAAAGAAATGATTTTCAGTCAATGGAGTGTTAAATCCCGCTTTTAGTTTATGTTAAACTTGTCTTGTGCTAGTGTAAGAAATTAAAAAATTTGCTTTGCTCTGCATCTCAGTAGATACTGCTCACCTCTCAATAAAAAAACAAGCATTGTATTACAAATTTATTTTTAAACAAAGACACATGTCATTGCAAACTACCAACATGCAAGAAACATCACTCTTATTGCTTTCATTTACCAACAACTTTGCCTTTTTTTTGTTTGTTAATTTTGCATAGTTTACCAGTTGAGAAGCAATAGCAAAGACAATAGCTTGAAGTTTCACATTTCTACCCCTTCCTAGCAATATCCAACACTGACAAAAATGATGTTGCACAACTATTAAGAGTCCTCTAAGAGTAAATACATTCCAAACACAAACATGTTATGAGTTTCAACTGTCTTCTTGCAAACTGTGACTTTCTGAAATGAACATCTCTCAAAATGCAGAAGGAAATACTTTCAGCAAGAGGGATTCAGGGAGATTTTAGGCTGGTCTCCAGTTTGAGATTTTAAAAATAGTCTAAGTCCTATTTCTTTTGTTTGACTTAGCTAATAAGATGCATGAAAGCATATTTATCAAAACTGAACAAATAAAATAAAATGGGAAGCTTGCTACCATTTGACTGGAAGTGTAATCTATCTTTACTACACAATTACCACAACAATGGGTGTCACTAAAGCAAACTGAATGTGATTAATTTTCTTTGTCAATCCAGACATACCAATATTCAGCAGCAGCTCATTTTGCTTTGTAAAACATACATAAATGCAGTGCAGCTGAAAAGGTTCTTAATGGTTATCTACATTATATTAAAACGTTATCAGCTTTTCCAGTAAAAAGCCTGTGTAAAATCTCTAATTAGATAGAGAATTCACCTGCCAAGATCTCGATAGAAACAGCCTGTATGAATCAAGTATTCTTCATCCAGGAGCATGGTTCTGTCGACCCCTGAATGTGACCTGCTCCCAGTGGAAAGCAATTTAATGCTCCACTGCACATAGAACAGTATATATGAATACAAAAAAACCTAGATAAATTAGTGACAGGTACATCTGAATAGGACTGCTTCTAAGCCGCTTATCTGCAGCCAGGCAAGCTTGTTTCACCTCAGTTTAAAAGATAAAGGCACATGGCAGGCTGCCTCTGCAAGTTCTCATCAGGCAAACAGCCTCCATTGCCCATTAGTGGAAAAGTCTTCCTATTATTTAAGGAAATGTGACAGCAATGAAGGCAAAGTGAAAACTATCTGCTGGAAGGAAATTCATCAGCATGTTACTAAGCTTTTCGCCTTCTACAACTCTCCTACCCTCTTTCTCTCTTCCCACTTTTATATCTGACAGTTCAGATGCCCTAGGATCATAGTCATGACAAAGTTCAAGAACATAACAGCCGGGCTATAAAATGAGGCTGGTACATGGGGAAAAGCTGCCAAATGTTAGGAAGTATACTGAAAGCCAGACAATGAAATGAAAGTCAGCATTTCTACAATTTTATCTCAGCAGTTGCTGCAGATTTAGAGATAATATTTGAATTTTAAGGAACACGTAGAACTTTTTCAGACAGAACCTAACATAACTAACAAATGCTTTAACAGAAGGAGTGAAAATAGTAGAAAATTTCATTTTCTTCATACAAGGAAATATTGAAACTACACAAATCACATTGCATCATGTGACCCACAAACTCAGAATGTGAAATATTTCAAGCAGGCACACTGTATGCTCCAGATCTAAGTGTGTATTTTGCTAAGAGTTGAATCACTTTGATATGATGGACGATTAAAGATGAGTCAAACGTAACAGACAATGCACTGCCCTTTCACTTCTATGGCATTGTATGCCTCACAAGATGTTAAAAATAAAAGACATGGTCTTTGCTTAGGTAATACATACTCTAGCAACCAGACTGGTATAATTTTGCACAATAAACACTGACCAAAAGAAGCAAAGTTGAATTACCTTTCACTCCTTCCAATGGCAATCCTGCCACATCAAAGTTAGGGTTGGTCGTCTGATTAGAAAGTTCAATGTGTGGTGGTCTGCTAAACCAAAACAGACAAAGGGAGGATTTTAGCTTCCCATGCTGTCAGACTCTTAATCATCATGCACATACGTATTCAGTCAAAAAGAACTAAAAGAATAAAATAGCAGTAATGAGCCTTTGTATGGAAATTTCAAATTTAGATCATCTGCTTTTCTTTGCATATCTATTTATTAGCATATAGACATATAGTCCAAAAGAAATAAAAACTCCCATTAAGATAAAATAAGTTATACATTAAAGTAAAATAAAAACTCCCATTAACATTTCTAGGGGGCAAACATCAATGTTTTATATAGATATAGTTTGGGGTGTGGGTTTTTATTGAACACACAACAATAAAGTACCTACATATTTTATGATAGAACAAGGGGTAAAAGGTCAGCTCTCTGTTTCTTGAAAGTGTTTGCACATAATCAATTTGTGCATCTAATCCCTACTCTTTTGTCTGTATTCTACATGATATGTTGTCTGTTTTGAGTATAATTCTTTGGGGACAGGTATGCATTTTATTATATGTCTGACAAACATCTAGCACATTTTTAGGTATTATAAAAATAAAACAACAACCCAAATTCATATGGTTCAAACATAAGGTAGACTTTTAAAGAGGGAAATTAAAGGGAAAAGAACATAAATCTGAGTACATACAATATGACTATAATTGTTTAAATTATACTTAGACATGGCAGAATTCTTTTTTTTTTAATCATTTCAACAGATAATGTTTATTTTTAAACATTTTTCTATTTGTATCTATTTAAATTTTCACAGTTGTGCAAAATTATGGGGTTTATGCTTTTTTATCAATTTCAGTTTTCACAGTTGCAGTCAATTATTGGGGCGTCAGACAACAGAGCAGGTCAGAAAATTGTTCAATGACAGTAGATATTGATTTCAAAAGGGTTAAAGCTTTGTGACCATTAAAACACAAATTGTCAATATCACATATCAAAATATACGGAGTAAATGTCCTTAAATCAAACTCTAATAAGTTCTCAAGCAGCATCTTCTTACTTTGCCTATCATCAATTTCTCTAATTTGTCAATGGAATTTTTTTCTACAACCCAGTTGTGTGTGTACAATGAAATCGATTTCACTAACATTTACCAATAAAAATCTAATCCTTGGAAATAAATATAATTAGGCTTCTAAGAACTGCTATTTGATTGGTTGGAGAGAGAAATTGACAATAATGGGGTAAAGTTTTTGTCTCAAAGATGATCAGCAATTATTTAATGTACATTATATACACATTGCCTTTATGCAATCATGGCTATTTTATACACATCCATCCATCCTTATTTTACCCCTTTTCCTGAACATAACACTAAAAGGGTTGTATATAAAATTAATATTACTGACAAAATACTTTAAAATTATTAAAGTTTGATTAGGGTATGAATAGCCCTTATTACCAGCAATAATTAAGATAATGCTAAACACTCAACAGAGGAACACTGATATAGGTACTTCTTAGGACTGTAAGAGTAATGATGATCTTTCAATTGCCACTATTTTGTAGTTTAGATGCTTTGCCTCAGACACCCATGGTTTTAAACTCTACCATCCTACATTAATGACATTGTTAGTATCTAAACAGAACCTGAAGATTTCTGATTTCCTTTAGTCATGGGAAATCTAAAGGGTCATTTATGGAAATAAACTTGAATACAACAATACTGGAATGTACATTGAGACGCTGCTGGAAGTGTGCTCCAAATGTTATAAGAACCATTATTTTTAACTACTTCATGCATTTTTATACTCCAGAACTACAAATTCTACCACCAAACTGAAGGTTGTGGTGATTTAGCCATCCTCTGTTGGAGTTTATCCCTTCTCTAGGTACTGCTAAATCATTTCTACCAGAGATACTTTATCCCTGAAGCTCAGAAAAGTGCTCCTGAAGCACAAACAGTCTCTTTTGGGAACACACTAGAAAGTCTTTACACACTGCACTCTGTACCAAACAGTGAGCACTGAACACAGCGCTATCGTATACTCAGACTATTTAGCAGGGACAGAAGTAGGAACATTTCCTGCAAAGAGAACTTAAGAATTTGTTTGTTTAGTTCCCTCGTTATGGTTAAGAGAAACTGGTTTTGTCTGAATGAGCAACAGATTGTCCAGACCTTCATTTGTCTTCTCTTCAAGCACAAACATTCCAAAGGGGTTTTCACAGCATAAAGGGAACTCTAATTTATTTCTGTTTATAAAGTGCCCATCTGATGTTCTTGAGCACTGTATAAAAAGAATTGAGAATAAAATATGAGTAGTCCAAAACCCTCAAACACTACCACCCACAAACAGAATAATCCCACAGTTTAATATAACAACAAAGAAGAGATTCTCCTTAGCATCCTATGTGACAACCACATTTCCCATCACAAATCCTTAAATTAGACTTGTCCCATAGGTTGGAGAGCTTGCAGCTAAGCCAACTCTGGTAACAGAATGAGTTCCACTTGAGAGGAATCATGTAATTCCAGTATAAAAGGAGCAGGAAGTTGCAGTTGTGTGTATAGACATGCAGGGAGTAGTAAGAAGGCTCCTGCAGGCCCTGAGTCAGCAGTGGAAAGGCACCAGCTGAGAAAGCCTGTGAAGAAGGACAAATTCTAGGCAGGAAGTACCGGGAAGCAGACAGACTCTCAGAGGGGAGGGTTTCAGCTGAAAGTGGTATGAGGACTGTGAGAGTTTTGTTCTATTTCAAAGTCTTTCTGTTCTTTTGGACTACCGGGAGAGAGACAATGAACTAGGATTGGGGCTTGGAGGGCCAGAGTATGCCCAGGAGATAAAATAAATGGGATCCTTTGTAAGGATTGTTCAAATTACCTGTGGACCAGCAAGTTCCTAAGGGTCCCTGAAGATGGAGAACTGCTGCAAAGATGGGAGACTGCTGCAAAGGAAATTCTGCCCATGAAGGAGGTGTTCTGGAAGTGGCTGCCCGTGTTATAGCCACGCATTCCCAGGCTTCCCCCAGTTGAGTTACACCTGTCCCCTGCCCAAAAAGAACCCCAGCACACACTCCTGGGATTAGATTCACAACAAAATTTAGGTGCGGTGATGCTATGTCTAGCTTTTAGGTGCCTAGAAAATCACTGGGAGTCACACAGCCTAAATGTGGTGCTTAGGCTCCCTGTACAATAAATGGGGTGAGATAGGAGTCTCAAAATGGGATTCACAAAAGTCAGCAGGCTAGGAAATCCCTCCCCTAAACTAGCCAATGGGAAATGCCAAGGCAGGGGGTATGTTCTAAGACCTGCTCCATACCAGACATTGTTGCCTAAATCTGCACTGCAGGGAGGTGCCTCTCTGATCTTGAGATTCTCAGCTACAAACATCTTTTGGCATTAGGTCCTGCTCCCTCATAACTTTTAGGCCAGTCATTATAGTAGTCACCTGGTAGGTGGGAGACCTGAAGTATACCCTCCACCTAAAGAAGAGAAGGGATTTAACTAAGATCTGCTACCTCCCAGGTGAGTGGCCTAACTATTGGACTATGCAATATTCTAATGCTGGATCTCTCAATCTCTCCTGTTGAAGCTGATCTTCTTTGAATATTTTTTTTAAAGTCATGAGAGCAGGGGACCATATCCTGGGTCTCACACATGAGCGCTTTAACCACCAGACTCTGGAGTCATTCTCATACTCCCTCTTTCTTCTGTCCAATGTTGACGCTGTTCCATGTTGGATAAAAAATGGAAAAATCATTGGGTGAGAAAGAGCCAGAACACTTACTGATTCAGGCCCCACAGAGGAGTTAGGTAGAAGAACTCCTATCTTCCCCTGGGTCATAGATCGCTCTGAGTCTTAGGCATCTGGAACTTTGAGCTGCAGTGGGCATGCTCATAGGCAGAAAAATAGGCATCAAGGGAACTTTTACAGCAAAAATGTAGGCTGTGAGTGAGTTTAGGTGGCCACAGTATTCAGGGACAGCTGAGCAGGGTTTTGTGAATCCCAATGCGGCATGATTCTAGGATGTTGAAGCCTAATGTGGCAGTTAGGTGCTTAAATCCTCTTGTGAAGCTAGTCCATGGGAAATGTGTTGTCTACAAGGTCACTAAACCTGGCCTCTGGTGAACCAACAAAACCTCACCTCATTCCCAGAACGTCTGACAGAGATTGGAAAAGTTCTGCTTAGTTCTTGGGTCACGACAGGATGGGATAAGAAAAGAGAAATGTATAGTGGATGAAGTTGACATAATCAAGAGGTTTTCTCCAGAGGCACTCAGTAGAATGGTGCAGGAATAGGGATAATAAGGTGAGAGGAGAGTAAGCCAAGGTTTGTGTTTAGTAAGTGACAGCCATGTGAGAGGAAAGAAGGGAGCGGAGGACAGCAACCATGGAGCTGAAAGAACGGAGAGAATACAGAGAAAGGAATGGCTCAGAGTAGCAGAGATGTCAGTGAGCTTGATGGACTGAATGTTGCAGAAGGAGCAAGGGTCATGTAAGGGGGCCACAGTAGAATGAGTAATGTGACTTACAAAAATGAATTCGAGAGTGTAATTTTGAGCACAAAAAAGAAAGTTGGTTTAAAGGAGGGAATCTGATAAAGGATTTTTGAGAACCACATAACATAGGTATTGTCAAAAAAACCTGCAACATTCAGCTTCAAATCACTGTAAAAACAGAATGGTAATAGCTGCTTCTAATAGAAGATAGATGTAGCAGATGTAAAATGTTAAATCAAGGTGGCAAATACTTTAAGAATAATTAAGAACACATTTATTAGTTAAAAATAAATTAGATACTTTAAGGCATGAATGTATTTAAAAATACTCAGATGATGAAAAGACAAATTGATACACTACTAACTAAACCACAATGCATAACATCATACATTATATTAAGTACTGGTCTCAGCAGTATGATTTTATACATGCATTAAAGTACTTCCTGATAAGTCAATTGTTATTAATTATTAAATATTTGTAATAAAGTTAAAATGTTTTAACAAAGATAAGGCTATCCTTCCCCTCCTGTGCTAATGCGTTGGCACCATGGAGTATTCAGAGCTATTCTCTATCACATTGGTAGCTTGAGATACAGCAATTAGAGACTTTGAAAAAGTGATACGCAGCTATTGCTAGTGCACCACGACAAAGGTCTTGCTAAGAAGCAGTGCACACACCAAAAGAGAGATGTAACTGTGATTGTGGGCTGAAAAGTCAACTTCTCCATGTACAGGTTCAGTGATCAATATGCAGCTGATTTATGGCAACAAGACTCCTAGTTTCACTGTAGACCACAGTAAGGAGACATGAGGTGAATGCAGAAAAACTTGAACTAGTCCTTTTTCAGTTAACTCCATTGTGCTGATGAGACTAACTCAGGTTCAGGGCCAGCTCCAGGCACCAGCTTAACAAGCAGGTGCTTGGGGCGGCCAAGGGAGAGGGGCGGCACCTGCGGCAATTCGGGGGCGGCAAGTCCCTCACTCCTTCTAGAAGCGAAGGAGGCGTCAGAAATGCTGGATCCGGCCCTGCTCAGGTTAGAATGCTATAAACTAGTATCAAAATGAATGTATCAGTTGTGATATCATTGCTACCTGGATCTTGAAAGGCTCTGAGTGCTATCCCTTCAAGTTTCTGGGAGAGGAAGGTTCTCAGAGGCTCTTTTGTTTGGGCCCTCTATGAGTAAACATGATTTTGTCAAAGATGTTATAAAAATAGTTAAGATTTAGATATTTAAAACTCTTTTTGTGACTGCCACACACTGTAACATTTAAAAGCTAGATAGGAGGTTCTGTAGGAAGAGAGAGGATAAGACATATATACCTTCTGGATTATTCTATGCACATGGACAGATATGTAAAAGGCTCCTGGATAGTAAAGGCTGGCATTTAGAAGAGCATGCTATGATAATAAGTAATGCAGTATTAGAATATTATGGGTACTCAATAATTAAGGGCTTGATCCAGGAAACATCTGTAATTTTGCTCATATTGAGTCAGTTGGTCGTGTAAACTGGCCCTTATGGTCTTGCCCTTTTACTTCAGCAGGACTGTTCATTGAGTGAAGTTGCACATATGTGCACAAGTGTTTGCAAGATGAGGCCCGACATAAGCACTATCACACCAATATACACAGGCCTGGGATACGCTGAGGTATTGTGGCAACAGGGTTGGGATGTGATGTGGCAATTTCAGACACGTTTTCTACCAACTCTGGGAAAACCCATCATACAGACAGCACCTGGAGAAATAGTTTAGCTCAGGCATGAACTAACAGCAACTGTCACAACAGAGATAAAGAACATGCTGCACCCTTGGGCCTGCAGCATTCTAAAGATTTACAGACTATGTCCTATGGCCACACGTACAATATATCGTGGGCATATTTAGATAAGGGGTTACAGTTAGTTCTGATTCAGAATTCAACATCCAGCATTGTTATTATTAATAATTATTTGTTCTACCATAGCACCTAATAGCCCTAGTCATGGACCAGGACCCCATTGTGCTGGATTCTGGGGAAGGGAAAAACAAGAGTCCCTGCCCCAAGGAGCTTACAATATAAGGATATTGTAACTTCAGAGCATCATCACTTTTTTGTACTACCACAACGTTAATAATAAATTGAGTTTGGTTGCCAGGTAGCTTCACTTCATTTTTTGTACAATGAAGAATTTGCTTGGTGTACAACAAATATCAAGAAATTTTAAATTCAAATCTTTGTTTAAACATTTTAATTTTAGAGAATTTTCAGGGGAGAAATTCCCTTGTTTGATAGCATCAAATATTCTTGCTAAGGGAAAAAAAGGCAATTTTAGGTGGGAGCTCTCAGGTTTATACGTGAAAATCCTAACTTGTTTCTTCTTAACAGAAATACATGAAGAAAAGAAGAAAAGTTTCTCTCCCTGTTTGCAGTTCAGCAGTTAGAATATCACAGTTCTAGTGAAAGTCAATGGAAGTCAGGCACCCATATGCCTCACTTGGAAGTTTTTGAAAATCTCACCAGTGGACACTGGTCTTTCAGCATAGTTACATACGTGATTAGCTTTCCATTATAAACTGACATTTTATTCTCACATCCTCAGCCTTGAATTAAATAAGCCTACAGAATTTATCATTGTCTTCTGTCAGAGAACTGTTGAAGTAAGTAAATATACTTCTCAGAAACATACTTGAAAAGTTGGAGGTTTTCAAAGTTAAAAAAGGTTTTGGAGTTTGTTTTGCAGGAGTCGGGAGAGGAAAGGGAAATGTCATCACAAAAAGTTTTGGCATTGAAACTCCATTCTAGTTTATTCTGCTGTCAATGGGTTTGATGTCCTTTCTATGAACTTTACCAAATTTTTCACAGTATCCTATGTATAAAAACTGTATTATTCATACAATAAAAATCCCTGCAGCAAGTTTTTTTTTTTTTTTTTTAAAGAATCTAATGGTGGTCCTCACCTCCTTATATAGAGCCGGACATGTAATACTATAGGGGTATTTGGAAAAGCAGGAACTAAATTAGGTCATTGGGAACAGTCAGATTATATTCCTAGTGCCTAGAGCACATGATTTACTGGTGTTTCTGGTTTTAATCACCAAAAAGAGGTGTGTGAGAGGCTTGCAGAAAGTAACAATTACTTTGTTGCAAATTTCTCCACCACAACCACCATCTACTAATCTCATGTGGAAGAAAGAACCAATCCTGGTCCAGTGGTCATATGTGTGACTGAGTGTTTACCCAATTTAAGGAGATTCTTTGTTACCTCATGTTATTGAAATATGCAGCTATTTTTCTTCCAGGTACATAGAGTGAGCATAGGCCACATTGATGCAGATTTTGGTAGGGAGTGCCATGACCAGGATGAAGGTGGTCATACATAGTGGTCAGAGCAGAAGTCAGCCCAAATCAAGTACTTGGAGGTCAGAATCCAAGATCGAGTAGAGGGCAGACTGAAGTTCAGGCATCAGGAGGCAGGCAGTGTCCAGTTACCAGGAGATCAGGAGCCAGGTTACAGACAGCAGTGGAAGAACACAAACCAGAGTTGAAAGCCAGAGTCTAAGGTCTATTGCAAAGAGGGTCAGGAGCAGAGACAGGAAGGCAGTCCATGTTTTTGCTCAGAGAGCTTCTCATCATGGCTTCTTGGTTCAAACCAATCAGTGGGCTGTGAGGGGCTGCCACTCAGGTCCTGCTGAGTGGTATTCCCTGCCAAGCCCAGACTCCAGGGTCCACCCACAAGAGCACATCCTAACCCTCCAGTGCTGATGCGGCATCAGCAGCTGCAGAACAGATCCCCCATGGACCAGGTCCCAATCCTTCAAGTTCTTACAAGGAGGCTTCCACTGAGTGTATATTTGTCAAAGGAAAGAGGTGTGTTTGGAACTGTATACACCCAATTCCTTTGGAAGTCCGAAAAGGGTTAACTTGTTTATATACAAAAAGTGATATCTAAGTGGAAATAGAGGCTGTTCGCAGACTGAGAATCATAACATGGCATAAGCCCTTGCCTGGGCTGACTGGGGAAAGCTTAACTCCTTTAGAGTTAGAAATTTCTAACTATCTGATATGAATTGGGATGCTGTACTTAGTGGTAACATTTTCAGAAGAGTTTATGAAGTCACTTAGGCAAAATCCTATTTTCAAAAGCATCTAAATCATTTAAAGCGTAAATCCCATTGAGTTTAAGTGATTTAGGCACTTTTGAAAATATTACTTTTGTTTATTATTGAACCATTGTCCACATCACAAATCCATTACCAACTGTCACCCTTGTTGGCCATTGTAGTAGGAAAGTCAAGGCCTGAATGTGCAGGCAGACTGTACCACTCATTCATATGCATAGACTGGTTCCCTCTTCAGATGGTGGTAAGACACATTGTCAGGGAAACTGATAAAAGCTTACCCTGCTGCACAGAATTTTCTGAGACCAACTATAGATCTTTGGCCTGATTCTCCTCTTGACTTTGGTGAAGTTACTCGTGATTCATGCTGGTGTGAGAGAAAAATCAGGCACCTTGTGTCTCTCATGCTATCAACTCAGTACCTCACATTAATTAGCACTAAATTCACTTGCACTTAGAGTACATTCAGCAAAAGAAAACACTTTGTGTGCTCCAAAATAGTATCCCAGAAAGCATGGGAGGGAAATAATCATTTGAGTCCTATAACCAATAACTAATTTGGAACTAGTACAGCTTACCTAATACTTCTGAAACATTCTTACACGTGTTGATCAGATGGCTTGTGTGGAAATGTTTTGTGGCACTGAGTAATTAAAATAGGTGCGTTTTAGTCTCTGTTATATACAAGTCATTTGTAACATTTCATAACTAAATGCTATAAAAATGACATTGGCCATGTTTCCCTTTTAAAACTTCTTCACTGTGCAGCTGTGAAGAATTTCCTATTTATACAGCAGTATGATTACCAGAAAGCCAAATGAATTATATAATGAAAAAGCATAACTGATAGCACTTATAATATTATACTTTTCTGCTGATAGCACTTACAACATTACACTTCAATGCTGATAGCATAACTATTAGTAAAATAATAAATGGAAAATGATTAATGCTAACTTAAAATTCACTTCTTACAGAATTACTCGTTACATCCAAATGAATATTTGAAGAATAAATCATTATTTCAATTACAATGAATAACAAATGAAGTAAAAATAATTTGTGTTATAGTGAAAGTGGTTGTAAAACTTTTCACAGAACAGAATCAGAAAAATATCTTAAAGTGTAACCCATGGGATTATCTACAATCTCATTGTTCACAGTTAAATTTTCACAAATGAAACTACACTACAGTATAGTCTGTGGGACAGATTAAAGGTGATAGGGGCATACAATACATACGTTCTAGTAATTTGTTGTAGAATCAGTAGTATTTTAGAATCCTTGACAAATCTTTATTAGCCAATTAAGTATTAAGTGTGATAACATTAAATCATTATGATTAATCTGATATTAATGTAAGTGAATCATTACATTCCATGACTGTTATTTTCAATTTATCATTAACTATTAAAGATTAATTTCAGAGTAGCGCTGCATAAATCACTCATCATATATAAACCCAGATGAAATCTGGCACTGATGAGCTGGAGGGTATTGTGGGAGGTCATGTGTGTCATTTATTAAGGGAATTGGACTTTGGGCCTAAGCAGAATCTCTGCTTTCATATAAAATAATCTTTTTTCGGGGGTGAAGATAATATTTAAAATTTACTAAAATTGAAAGAAACAAGCTGGTAGGTTTCTCCTAACTAGAACAGGGTCCAGGATAATCTCCTTCCTAGCGGTTATCCCATGTCTAGCTTATCCATAGACATCAGGACTGAAATAGTTTACATGTCACGTCAACTGATTCTTCCGAAGTTTGCTGAGAATGATCCTCAATTAGCCAACCATCCAGGTGTGAGAAGATATGTGTAAACTGTAATGAATGCCAGTCATGCCAGGCATTTGGTGTGGTAGAAAGGCCAAAGGATACAGACAACTGCTTTTTTTTGCACGGGGATGCAATTGTTATCATCTGGAAACTAGCTAAATGTCAATACAGATGTAGATAGGCATATTTCAATTTAAGAGGCAAGGCGGATGAGGTAATTTTTTTTTTGGGGGGGGGGGGGCAATTTCTGTTGGTGGGAGAAACCAGCTTTCGAGCTACAGAGAGTTCTTCCTCAGGTCTGGGAAAGGTGTCACAGCTAAGTACAAGGTTGAACAGATAGCTCAGCATAAGTAGTTAGCACATGATATTACCTCATCTACCTTGTCTCTCAAATATCCTGGGACCGACACTGCTACAATACTGAGGCCTCTTAAATAGTATGCAATCAGTCTCAAGGGAAATGATAGAAATTACAGAAGCCAGTGTCAACATGCTGAACTTGAACTTTCTGATGACTCTGTCCAGTTTTCAGAGATCCACAATGGAAAAAAAAAACAGTCTTCCCTTTTGGTATGAGGAAATAGCTAAATAAAAGTTTTTTCTTCTGTGCTACTATGGGAAGCTAAGGACTTAATTCAGGTGAAATTCTATGGCCCATGTATACAAGAGGTCAGACTAAATGATCATAATGTTCCCTTTTGGCCTTATAATCTTGCATGTCTCAAGCTGCTGACCCTACTGCCTGATCTGAAGTTTGTCTGAAGCATCATAAGAGGCCTGTAACGTATAACTTCACTCTATATATCCTTCAGTCACCATATTTTTTTACTATCTTTTCCTGCTTTTCAGGAATGTGATTAAGAATAAAAAACTTTTGTCCCCCCAAAATCAAATCCTTTTGCAGTCTTCATCTGGTGGGAAGATATGACCTGCCTTGTACCACTTTATCCTTTCATTTTTTGCTCAATGCTGATGCTAATAAGTAGCCAGGAATACAGTTAGCAAAATAAATAAAATGCAGGAACTTTGGCTGTGGCAGTTGGTAGATGGTAGAAATTACTTATCTTCTTAGTATCAGAGGGGTAGCCATGTTAGTCTGGATCTGTACGATTTGTAGTCACTAAACACAATTATCCCTTTGTTCAGCAGTTACAATAAGTAATATAGTGATTACCAATATAATGTCAATTTACCAAGAACTAGTACATCTTGGTATCATTGTCCTTTTTTAGGCTAAATACAGGGCAATACATCAGTAATCTCACATCATGCTGTAACAACAGTTGGTAAATGCTGTAACAGGGGGAGGGATAGCTCATTGGCCTGCTAAACCCAGGGTTGTGAGTTTAATCCTTAAGGGGGCCACTTAGGCATCTGGGGCAAAATCAGTACTTGGTCCTGCTAGCGAAGGCAGGGGGCTGGACTCAATGACCTTTCAAGGTCCCTTCCAGTTCTAAGAGATAGGATATCTCCATTAATTTTAAATAATGACTTTTATGCCAACCACTGCAAACTATTTTAATAAAAGTAGTTATGCAAACTTTCTATTTGCACTGCTGCCACTATAGTAAAACATGATCTTGCGTCACTGACAATGCAATTTTTGTCCCACGCAGCTCTAGTGGCTACCTGATGCTGTTAGAACTAACAGGAACGGGTGCATAAAAATAGCATGTGCTCAACATTTTTTTTCATCTTATTACACACAATTACCTTTTTAGCCAGCCCTGTTCAAGGAAAGTAGGAATCTTCCTAAATGTTCAGTAAGATGCTTTTTCTAAGCACATCTCTGTCATGTGACATTTTATATAGACATCTAGAGAAACTAAAAGCAAACTGCCAGAAAACTATTAAAATCAGGATGACCTTTGTCTTTCAGCTTTTCAGTAGCTCATCAATCTCTGCAGAGGTAATCAAATGAAGGCCAGCTCACCTTCTAACAGGATGCCAGCTCCCAACAATCATTCCCATGTTAGCAACACGTCCTGGCTGCAAACTGATGAAATCTTGAAAATGTAGACAAAATCTATTCTATAAGAAAAGTACACTATCAGCCAGTTTCAAAATCAGGTGACTAAACTTCAAAATGAACTGAATACAGACATAGCATAGTTTACTTCAGCTGTACTGGAGAAGAAACAATTCATCATCCAGATCATAGAGAAATAATATGGAAAGTGAAAACTACAAGAGAATTTGTTATCAATCCCAGGTTGTGGCTTAGAAGATAAAACTGACAAGCAACTGAAGCAGTGAGAGCAATCATTTCCAAGTGAAAAGACTATTTCTGCCTCAGGTATTACTGACATCTATCATGAAAACAGAATTTGTCACGGTCAA
The DNA here is from genome assembly GCF_027887155.1 of Malaclemys terrapin pileata. Taxonomy (NCBI): domain Eukaryota; kingdom Metazoa; phylum Chordata; order Testudines; family Emydidae; genus Malaclemys; species Malaclemys terrapin. The sequence continues at coordinate 77,161,080 of NC_071505.1, forward strand.
TCTACCACTATTTTGATGTGTCAAAATCACCACAATGTAGGGAGGATCAACTGGCAAATTTCAGAAATGAATTATTTTACTGACAAGCAAAGACAAAACAAAAAGTGTTTAGTTCATTAATAAAAGTGAGTTCCTTGGTTAGCAAAAGCTACAGTCTCCAAGTGACTGAAATTCATAATGCAAGCACATTTTTTACCTGTTTTTGTAGTTGCTTCTGCAATAGAGAGCCAGATAAAAATGTCAATAACTGTCTGTCCCATTGTAGCTCACTGACTTTAGTTCCTCATTTTAAAGGAACTAAAAAGTTCATCACCGACTCACACTGATGTCAGCTACTCATACACCAAAACACACGGGCTAGCCAGAAAACAAAACTCCATTTCACAAGAGTTTTTGAGGTTTCAGCTGTTACTTTAGTGCCCGATTCAAAGCAGGGACTTGAGGTTGGGTCTCCCATATCCCAGGGGAGTTCCCTGACTACCAGGCTATCCAGTCAGTCTTTCTTTTTCGCAGTCTCTCCTGTTGGAGCTGTTCCACTTTGTCTGAATAATTAAATAGTAACTGGGTCAGAGAGAATTACTTTACAGCTCGTTAGTGAGGGCACTCACATGAAACGTAGGAAACTCAGATTTAAGTCCCTGCTCCAAATTAGACAGTGCAAAGACTTGAAAGTGGGTCTTCCTCATCCCACATGAGTGCCATTACTAGTGACTACTTTGGGATGGGTCTCTCTTGCCTGTCCTTTTGAGCAGAAATTCCATACTAGACACAATAACCTTTCTCACTGAAAGATTTGGCAAAACCAATACATTTTTGCAAAAAGTTTTAGTTTCAACTAATCAATATTTTTCAAAGAAAAAACATTCTGTCAAAAAATTCCCAGCCACCTCTTAAAAAACAAAAACACAACCATTTTAGCAGTTTAAAGGGATGTGCTGCTTACCAAGTCTCTGCTACTTACCATAGTTTATGTGTTTTCATTTTTTAAAACCAGTAAGAGACCTAGAATAAATGTCAACATTTCAAGCTACAATAAATATTCAGAAGTTAATTTCTCCAAATAAAAATTAACCATTCTTCTAGATGAGTAAATGTAACATTTCCCAACATTTGAAAACCGACCCCCCATTCAGAAAAATGAAAATCTCACCCTCTTCAACCATTAAATGTGTTGTTAAAGGCCTAAACTGAACAGCCACTAAAGATTGTGTAAATCTTCATAAATGATACTTTCTCTTCATTTCTCACATGCCTTGAGAAACAAAATAGTTAATATCGATATTTAAAGTATCACCATTGTCATCTGAGCCATCCTTGATGTGGACACAGCAGCAAAATGAGGACAGATAAATGCATGGAATTAAGTTGCAGGCTGCAACTTTTATTAAACTTTAACACAGGGGATGGGTGCAACCCACCCATTACCCATACTCTCCTATACCAGCCATTTAATTGGTTCCAATACGGGGGTTACAGGACTCCTTACCAAATAAACTATTATGCAGAGTAGGCTCTCCTCAGCCTAACCCCCAGGACTCAGCTCTATGTCCTATCACACTGCCCCCTGTGAGGGGTCAGAGGGTGTGTTACAAGAGAACTGGACTTGACATAACCTGCAGGCTTCTTGTGTACTTAGCCACCATAAGCTGGAAGCGAGGATAGCACGTAATGAGAAAGAAGCCTCTGCCCATAGTCCCCATAATAAACACCATGGTGAGGAAGACTGGACCTTTGGGGCGGGGGGAAGAGTTGATGGGAAAACAGAAGAGAGGGTAGAGAACGGGCCCTTCTCTTCTGATCAGGTTGGCCAGCTAAACTGGAGCACAGCCTAGGGTGGCTGACAAGGCTAGCTGGAATCCCCAGTCTCATCACTGCAGATGTAGCAGCTTTGATCAGGGAACATATGATACCCAAAGATTTTGCAAGGCTCCTCTATAATATCCAAGTAGGGACCCGTCCCAAAGATGATGATGCCCAAAGGCATATTAGCTTTTCGGGGGAGATGATAAAGGCCTTTTTCCTGGGAAAAAGCCCTGTAGTGATATACCACCAAAAGAAGCAACAGGAGAGGGAGAGACCACAAAGCTATGTGGCTAGAAATAAGCTACCATTTAAACACTCTGGGTTGACTATGGCAGGTAACCAGAGTATAAGACAACTGCATTTAAATAGGCCTTGATCCAAGGGTTTCTCCCATGATTCACATGGCATTGTTGGTTACTCACTCAGAAGTAGCTAGGTTAGAAGACATAAGGGATAGGGCCAGAAAAACCTAGGGGCTGCAGATTGATATTTACCTCCTCAAGAAAAAAGCTGATAAAGTAGCTGCAATAACCCTCCCAGAAAAAACTCTGGGGGAAGGCCAAGGGTAAAGGGGAAAAGGGAAGGACAAGGGAGACACTCCCTACAAAAGAACTCCCTATCCCTGGCGGGTGAAAATTTGGAAACTACTCTTGAGATACAAACCAATGGAAAAGACTGATGAATTGCCCACGCTAGCATTTTTATTAAAGATGGCTGAGCATGAAGGGAAGCATCGCCTGATAGTGGTACATTTGAACACTGCTGGGTGTAGGAGGCTCACAGTTTATGTGAAACTTGGAGGAAGGGTATTCAGATAAAATTTATTGGTACAGTCACTTATCCTCCACCCTAAGCAATTCAGAACTGATAAATTTGCTGATTCCCAGGTGAATGCTTGAAGTACAGTTAAAAGCCTGAGTTCCCAGCTTGGTGGGAAATGACTTGTATTCTGACAAGTCTAAGTAAGCTGTTTATATAGGAGGGGAAAAGCTTTGTTATGCTTTTCCAGATTACTAACAGCATGGATGTTGGAAGATATTGGAGATGATGCACTCTTGTGCGCTGCTTGTGCTGGTAGTTGGATCATGCGCCTATTCCTGTGGTGGTGTGGATATAGGTTCAGATAACCCTGGGTAACATGTGCAGCAGGGTGAGGACCTAGGCCCACAAAGGCCACAAGGTCTCACCCTATCACATGACCCCAAGGCCCAACATCAAAATCTTAACCCAGTACTTATCCCACTGTGACTTGAAGGTGCTGTGAGGAAGATAAAAAACTCCCTGGTCCTCTACCAATTGGTCCATGGGAGAAAAAAAATTCCCTTTCCGTCTCCCTCCCTTACTGCTGAGACTTTCCCTCTTTCACCACTTGTCCCATCAAGTTCCCCCACCCATTGATGCAGGTGGGTGACATTTTGAAAGAAATGGGGCAGTTAATACTTCAGAACTAAAGTTTCAGACTCTCTGCAGACATTGCTGTTTCAGTAACAATTCATTCATATTTTCAAGATTTTTTTTTCACTAGAAACTTACTTTTATTTATTAAATGAAACCTGAGTCTCCAGTGAACAGTTGAGAGGTCTGTCCTAGTTAGTCTTTCACATTTCCTTAGAGAGAACATCCAACTCTTGGGGAAATGCTGGATTAATTAATATGTAAATTTTAGATAAAAAGTACAGTGTGTACAAAGGTATCTCAAAAGGTATAAAGGTTCAACTGGTCTAAAACGTAATTGTTTCCATGGTGATTTATGGATGTTAATCCCAGGAAACTAATGCCGACAAGAAGAATATTGACACCTATGAGATGATGTAGTGGTGAAGATTAAGAAGATGAGGGAAAAGAAGATGAACACTTATATTAGAAATATTATAGGAGCGAAGTGGACTCTGCTTTCAGAAATCAACAAGCGCAAACTTATGTACCTTGGTGACATCAGACATAGAAATGAAAATAACCTTGAGAAAGCTTCCATGGAAGGAATAGTGGTAGGTCATAGTAGTAGGGGACAAACAGCAAAAGATGTCACTAGTATTGAGACATGAATAAATTGACTTAACTTACTTAAATTATAGATGGCCAAATTTCCTCTAACTTTTTTAAAAGCTCAACTGGGATATGACTCTGAACTTGCATACATCAGTTCTAAATCCATGTGTTACTCCTGGGCTATGCCCAGTGCTTTTAGATGAGCACTGTCTCCCAGGGCTTGATCCCTGGAGACCCCTTTCTCTGCAGCAGATTCTTACTGCCTCCCCTCCCAAGGGATTCCTTGCCTTTTTGAGGTTTGAAGAGCAAATTGCCATTTGCTTCCCCAGTGATTTTTTTCTTGACAAATATATTTTTGTTGTTTTTAATCAAAATTATACAGAAGGAAATCTAACAAAGATAAATATTTCAAATGTAACCAAAAAGAACATGAAAAAAAAAAGTTTAGAGGAATAAATATCATGAGAATTTAAAATACTTGCTCGCTTTGACAAACCAGAATAATATGGGGTATTTTGCCCCCTTTGCTGTTGCTCAGTTCAATGTCACTAGGGTAGCATCCATCAAAGAAATGTCATGAAGAACAACATATACATGCTATTGCTGAATGCTAAAATGAGAACAAAGTCAGGCTACTAAGCCCTCCCCTCCCTTTTTCTCCTTCCAACTCTCTGTTAACTCACCATGCCCATTTATAGGGATAGGAAGTTAAGAACTTACTAGTTGGTGAAACTGAGACATTCAGAGAATTACTTTGATTCATGTGAAATAGTGACACCAAAGACTTTCAAGTACCATAATCTCTAGGCTTGACATGGATTCAGAAAAGGTTCAGTTGGTAGGTTGTTTGCACCACCTGCTCCACATCTCCCATTCCTAGGAGCTTATGCATACTATAGTCTTTGACTCCTTAGTGACTAATACTAAATTAAAGGTCCTGACTAGGCCAAACATGTCCATTCAACCACACACACATACCCACATTCTTCTATCAAATACAGCTATCCAGTGACACATTTTCCACTTTTTCAACAGTGAGAGATATTATGTTTCCCTTGGTGTCCTGGAGAAATTACAGTTTGGCTAATCACACTCTGCTTATCTAATTTTCTCCTACATGACCCCCAAACCATACAGAATTTACAGTTGTAAAATGGATTCCAATGAAAAATGTGTTATGAATGCAAAAAATCACATATAGGTGACTGCTGAAAATATTGTTTGGAAGGAACTAGAAAAATAAATTAAAGCCAATGAGCTCAAGTAAGGTTGCCAAGACCTTCATAGCAAACTTTAGGAAATGTTTCATATCATTTGCTTCCACTGGCTCACATTACCATTCTCCTTTATCATTCTTGTCCCTTTATTATTATAATTTTATAATAGCTCTTTGCATGGCAAAAATCTGTTACCATTTAAAGCAAACCCCATAATAGCCCTTTGCTACACCACCACCAATACCCTTAAAAATCTACAGTCAACAGAAACATCATCATTGCCACATACCTTAGTAGTCTGCAGAAGCAGAGCCATGGAGTTAAAGCAGGTAGCTCAGGCCTGCTCCATCTAGGTAGGTAATTGTATAGCCTCATCACTGTATTGCCTGAGCACCTCACAAGCAGTAATGAATTTGTCCTTACCACACTTGCATGAAATATTAATATCCCTAGTGTATAGACGGGAACTGAAGGATGGAGAAATCACACCGGAAATCATGCTAATGTTAGAAATTGAATTCTGATTGTCTGAGACCCAGTGCCATTGCCCCTATTTCTTACATGTAATATGAACAGTCCTGTTTATGGGAAACATAAGTCCCCCTGCTCTACCTACCAAACATCTACTTATAGAAGGCCTGATCTTAAGAGAGGCTGAGCAGTCTCAGCTGTCCAGTACAGCGGAAGGATTTAGCTGCTCAGCAGGAATTGTAAAAAAAAAAAAATAGGCCTATGACAATAAATCTGCTTTTTGGAGCAGGAACAACAACATATTTAATATCACTAAGGAGATTGTGTGTGCACCAGTAGCTAAGGAATGGATTACGTGTTAATTACAGCATGATGGAAAATGTTTCTGTCTGCCAGTTTTAAACCAATACTATAAAATAAAATATGTATTAGAAGCTTTGAAACACAGTAGTGCAGCCATGGCCTGAAAAGATTCTAGGTTTTTAAAAATAATAAAGTGTTGACAGAAATGCTTGATGCAGAATCGGTGCTATACTTTACTTCCATCTCTCTGCCTGCCAAGGCCCAAAGACTCACAAAAGGGCACAAGTAAAAGAGAGGCGGAAGCTTCAAATATTTTGAAATGCATTTCCTAAGGATTAAAAAGCATTTCCTATAACCTGCTTCACTTTGCTGCGAATACTTTTTATTTAGTAACAAGGAATTAATTAAAAAGAAGCCAATTGTGGCCAAAGCATATGAACATCAGAAACGGAAGGGATTATACAATGTTGAAAAATATAAAGAGCCAATTCTGCTAGATTTCCGCACACAGAGTACTTCTACTGATATCATTGAGATACTCTACTCTAAATGGGTGATAGAATCAGGTCTTAAATAAATGATATACTGGATCTTCTAACATTTAATACAACAAGTCCTATTAAACAGCAGAAGAGATTCCCCCAACAAAGAAAACCTTGCATTCAGTTGCAAATGATAAAAAACAAGCTAAATCATCTCATAAGCACATAAGAATGTTAAAAATAGCATTATGTTTGAGAGGGAATGTTGCTGACCACATGAACACTAAGTGGATTTCTTTTTGTGTAGCAAGGCAGCTATAGACAGAGAAAAGGGATAAAGTGGTGATTAAGCTGCTCACTTAGCTGACACAGATAAGGGTTCAATTCCCAGTTCTAACACAGCCTACTTGTGTGACCTTGGGCAAGTCTTTTAGCCTCTCTCTCTCTCTGTGTTTTCCATGTGTAAAATTGGGATAATCGCACTTTTCTATCTCACTGTGATGTTGTGAGGATAAATACATTAAAGATTATGAAGTACTCAGATATTGCAGTAATGGAGCTATGTAAGTACCTAAGACAAGCAGCAGGCATTAAATTATCTGCATACAGGAGGAAAAATGGCTGAGCTTAGAAAATAGAGTCAAGAGAGTTCTTAGTGCGGGGAGTGTAAATAAATAGTTTTTTTGTGAGGGGACTAAAAGTGGCACTTAGAGGATTTCAGTTGAACAGCTGAAAAAAACCAGAGGCTGAGGTGGTTTAGAAAGTTGTTGTTGCAATGTAAGGATAAAATGAGTCCTACCTGTGCTGCTTTTGTATTTAATGTCTTTCTCTGTTCAAAACATTATTCTGTAGGACACATGCATATTACAAATTAAAGGAGTAAAGACAATTATTAACCCTGTATTTCTATCTTTTCATGTCTCTTCCCACATCAGAAAAAAAAAAAGGCGGGGGGTGGGGAGACAATCTTGAATCCAAAGTTTCCTGGACATTCAGACCTTTTATAGGGACTGTCCCAATATTCGGTGGTTTGTTTTATTTAGGCGCCTATTACCCCCAACTCCCTCTCCTGCTGTTTCACACTTGCTATCTGGTCATGCTATTCAGAAGTAGATAGTACATTTAGATTTAAATATAAATGGATAGATTCAACTGTGTCACATGCACCATCTGATACTTCTACTTGCTTTTGGCCTCATCCCACATAAGTTCAACATTTCTAATATGGCATTAAGACACACCGGGGTGTGTTTTATTGTTCCATTAATACATGCTTTGGGTACTCTGTGAAGCACAAGTCTAGAGGTTGAGTGCTTTAAACCTCCTGAGGTGTTTATTAATACACCAGTAAAAACACCCTGGAGTGTGTCCTAATGCAACAATGTGGCATCAAATTGTTTTAAAAATTAATATAATTTGAAAATAAAACAACTTTTAGGGAAAAATCTTCCAATTATGAAAAAACAATAATCCATGGAAGGAGAATAAAATAGAAAAAAAGATGGTGCTGCAGTAAAAGTCAAACACACACACACACACAATGACTAGTACTTCCCTCCTTCATAGGGCTGCTGTGAGGTGAAATATATTAAAGATTGTGTGGTGCTCAGACACTAGAGTAATCAAGCCAAAGACTTCCTTCACTTCCAGCTATGAACAGGTGCAATTCAGAGCAAACTTTTGCCCTTATATACATGTGCCATGGAGCAAAGAGACCCCAGAGTGAAATAAAATTATACAAATATGGCCTTGTGTTATAATGGTTAAAGAGTATCTCCATGATAGGACAGTGCACAGGTATTAGGTAAAATTGTTTTTCTGAACTAAGCCCAGAGAGATTGGCTATGGCCAGATCTGGTAGAAATTGCTATTTTTTACATGCATTTCCCACTCTTCAGCATTCTCCGAAAGTACATGTTGGTAGCATTGTGTACATTGTTACAGACAGAAAGGCCTTTTGTACTGTATCCCAGATTACATATCTGCCCTTTTGACTTTCACCTCAGAGATTGAAGGTCAACAAGAAGGTATCAAAGGCAACTAGATTTATTTGGACTTCATGGGCTAATCCCATCTGTCTCTTTCAGCGCAAGTAGTTAGCATTTTCCTCTTTATTGTTCTCTTTTCATGTCCTCTCAATAATTAATGTTTTCTTTTTTCTGATTTCTTATATTTCCTAGTATTGATTTATTATGTTGCAATATGTCTGCAAGTCCTGGCATTCAACATGAGGTAACTTCTTTGGGAGCCTAGCAGCTTACACATTTTTCTCTAGCACTAGTATATGCTACTAACCAGGTAACGTCTATAGGATGTCCAGGGGTCAGATTTATTCCACTTTATAGTCAATCTTTTTGTTCTCACATGTAAGACTCTACACAAACATGTTCGTGCCTACAACTCTCTCTTTTCTGTTTCTCCCCTCCTCCTTCACCTCCCAAGCTTTCACCTAACCCTCTTTGCTACTTTATCTCATCTAATCTTTACACCTTCTTCCATAGCCCCTCGTACCATCCCTAGTTGTTTCTGTTGTTCCCTCAAATTCAATAGTCGTTGTTTGTCAATTGAAAAGAAATGAAGAAAAAGTAATAGACAAAAGAATTGTAGCAAATACCACAGCTAGCCCACAAGCTAACGAAACAAAACACACTACACAGTACTAAGTCTTTTGGCTATCTTCCATCATGCATTTTCCTTTCATCCCCTTATCCCTTTTTGCCTTCTACTTCCAACTTTGCTGTATAACAAAGCATTTTCTTCATCTTCTTGATACTTTAGTCTTGCATTAATGATTTTTTTGCAATTAGTTTCTTGGTTTGTTTTTTAAAGGAGAAAAATAAAAGGGAAATAAACTCATAGCACTGTAGAGACAACACAGTACACTGGAGTAATAAGCAGTAAAATCCTATGTGACACTAAGGCCCAGTCTACAACTGGAAAAAAAAAAGGCTTCTTAACAATGAGATGTCTCAAAAGAGATAGATGTCATTGAGAGAAGCCAGGTGGTAGTTTTACCTTGAAGGATGCTGGTTGAAGTGCAGGAGGCATTACTTATCTTGTACAGTAACTGGAGTTCTTCCTGATGTGGAGCACCCACAGGGACGCATACCTTGATGTGAGCATGTCTGTGCATTCTTCATTGGAGATTTTTGTCAGCAGTGCTGTGCCTCAGACACTCTGGTGCTCTGGTACAAAGGCATATAGGGAGGGGGCAGACCCACTGCCACTTTAGTTCCTTCCCAACCTCCAAAGTCCAAAGTGTTTATTTCTATTCTCTATTCTTTGAGCAGTAAGGGAGTTGGGGGATAAGCATATAGCAATATGCGAGGCCAACGAATGACTACGGCATTTCCCTTTACATAGTGACCGTGCCCTCCTCTTGAGCAGGACTGTCTGCACTTCATAAGATGGTGTCACAAAGAGATCTATCTGTGGATGACTCTAGGTAAGACATCTCTCTTTTAATACACCTTGTTCATCTCCCACTTGTGATTAATGCTCAAATGTCTGATGAGGATGTCCACTGCTGTGTTCTGTAGTCCTGGAAGATAAACCACTGAGATCTCTATGCAGTATAACATGCACCAGTTCCATAGTTTTATGGATCCTGCACCTAAGCACTGGGATCTTGATCCTCCTTGACAACTGATATAATAAATTGCTTTTCTGTTGTCCAGCATTATTTTCATTTGGTGGTCCCTGATATGGGTCAGGCATCACTGGCAAGCATTACAAACTGCTCTGAGCTCTAATACATTGATATGGAGGATCCACTCCTGAGGGGTCCATTTGCCCTGAGCTGTAAGATTTTGGAAGTGTGCACTCTAGCCTATCAAGGAGGTGTCTGTAGTAATGATACTTGTGGGAGAAGAAGGCAAGAATGGAACTCCCTCACACACCTTTTGTGGATCTTTCCACCACTTCAGAGAACCAAGAGCCCTCCAAGGTACAGATACCCACTTGGATAGACTGTGCTTTTTGGGGACATAGATGGTTGTCAACCAGATCAGAAGATACCAAAACTGTAGTCTTGCTAAGGTTGTCACAAACGTACAGGCTGCCATATGGCCCAGAAGTTGCAGGCAAGCCTTTGCGGTGGTTTGTGGGCTCTGCTGTGTTGTTGAAACAAGTCTGGACAGAGTGGCAAATCTGTCCTAGGGGCAAGTATGCACTGGTGGTAGTGAAGCCCACAATGGTCACAAAGTCTATTCATTGAGTGGGTGTGCAATGAAGCAGATAAACCACCCGCTAGCACGGAAAGAGTTAAAGAGAGCCTCTAGGTCCAGCTAGGCCCTTCCCTGTTATACCTTAAGCCAATGCCAGGCCTGGAGGGGGAAGAAAAGGAGAGAGCCTGGCTCAGTTCAGGGTTGACTGATGATGAGGCTGCCGCCCTATCTGATGAGAAGAGTCACTAGTCAGCCAGACAAGGCAGCTGCCAGGAAGTACAGTCTCCCCGTCTAAAGGAGACTGTGGAAGAGACTTAGGAGCATCCAGCCTAAGATATTGCTAGGTGACTGAAGCACAGAGATCTTGTGGGGTTTTGGCCCCACCACACTTACAGCTGCCCTGCCCGGAAGAACCTAGGACCGCAGCAGGATGTCACCCAAAGTTAATGAGGGGGTGCTACTAGAGACAAGCCACCACAACAACTTGGATTATAGGAGCCATACCTCAAATGGAAGGGACAGTGGGAGGAAGTAGCCCAGGCTGACAAACCCCCTGCTGGAAGATCTCCTGTTCAGGGGTTGACTTACACAGGGCCCTGGGCTGAGACCAGGTGGAGTGTGAGGGGCTGGGTCCTCCTACCCAATTGCCTTAAAGACTTAGGCCCCTTGACCAGGGAAGCAAGGGGCTGGAAGTCATGTGTTCCAACCACTAAACTGCCCAGGCCTCCTATTACAGGGTGAGAGAGAAAAATCTTCCGCATTGAGATGGAGGCCCAATAAGTGGAACAGAGATAGGTCTGTGCTGGTTGCTGTTTGTACCTCCAGAAATGAGCAACCTTTCAGAAGCCAATCATCCAGGTAGGGAAAACCATTAATTCCATCTTGCAAAGATGAACTGTGGTGACTGAGAGGACTTTGGTAAAGATTCGTGGGGCAGTGAAGAGGACAAAGGGAAGGATGCAATACTGGTAGTGGTCTCTGCCCACCACAAAACATAGGAAATGTCTCTGCAAACCAATTTCCTGGGCCCAGAGAGGGCATCATCACTGCTGGGGTTACCATTCTGACCCACAGAGAGCGGACAAAGGTGTTCGGTGTCCCAGGGAATAAAATTGGTCTCCACTTTCATTTTTCTTTTGGACCAGGAACTACACCTCTACCTCGATATAACGCTGTCCTTGGGAGCCAAAAAATCTTACCACTTTATAGGTGAAACCATGTTATATTGAACTTGCTTTGATCCACCAGAGTGCGCAGCCCCGTCCCCCCCGGAGCACTGCTTTACCGCGTTATATCTGAATTTGTGTTATATGGGTCACGCTATATCGAGGGAGTGGTGTACAAGGAATAGAACCCTTTTTCAACAGAGTTGGTGGAACAGGTTTGATGGCCCCCAGTGTTAGAAGGAATTGTACTCCCTGCCTAAAAATACTCTTGTGAGAGGAATCCCTGAAGAGGGATGAGAAGGGGTAGGGGGCGGAAAGGAGAAGGTGAACTGGATGGAATAACTTATGTAAATCACTTCCAGGATCCACCTTTCCAAGGTGATGAGCTCCAAGGAAGGCAGGAAATGAGAGAGACAGTCCCCATAAGGATAGAGGGGGACAGGTGCAGCATTGGATCCAGAGCAGGAGAGAGTTCATGACCCTCGAACAATGAGGATGCCACCAACTGGAAGGTCTCTGTAGAGGATGGTCCTTTCTTAGTGTACCTGTTCTGATTCCTGGGGGGTTGGCTGTTCTTGTAGGTAATGGACTGGGTGATACCACTGTGCCATCTGGAATCTACTATACATTCTCTTTGCCATAGGTGTATAGATGCCCAGAGATCATAGTGTCAATGGGAAGTCTTTATGAGAATTAAAAGATCCATCCATGGCATTACTAAAAAAGTTAGTCCCCTCAAAGGGAAGTCCTACACATTGTTTTGTACCTACTGGGGCAGACTGGAGGACTGCAGCCAAGAAGATCAGTACATGACTGCTACTGTAATTATGGAGCATGCAGCTGTACTGGCAGCATCAAGTGAGGCTTGGAGAGATGCTTTGGTGATTGTCTGGAATTCTGTTATGAGGGCTTGAAATTGTTTCTCTGACCCTGTAACAGGTGGTCAATAAAACATGAAAACTTTGTAAACTGATATTTTGCTATTCGGGCTTAGTAATTGGCTCCTCCAAGTCCAAGGAGTAACTCTTGCAGCCCAGAAGGTTCAGTCTTTTTAATGCTTTGGCAGATGGTGTTAAGCTGAACAAGTGTTTGTTTGTTAACTGCCTCTACAACCGGGGAATTGGGAGTAGGGTGGGAGAAAAAAGTGTTCTGAGCCTCTGGGTGGGATGTAGTATTTTTTGTCAGGCCATTTACACACAGATGGTATAGTAGGTGGAGTTTGCCACACAGAACATGCTGGGACAGCAGACCATCATTCACGGGCAAGTGATCAGCAATGGTGATTCATGCTCTTCTGGGATTCAAAGATCCTCATGGGATAGAAGAGTGGAAGGTATTAGGGACTCCAGGTAGGAAACCTTGGGATTCAGTATGTCAAGTGGTGTTGTAGATGGTATCAAAGTGTGATCACGTTTGGCTTGGAGTCCTTGTGTTTTGGAGGCAAAATGTCCAGTGCCACTCTAGGTGGTTTACCAGATGACTTCTCAGTACATGGCACGGTCTTCTTATCCAGTGCCATTGTCTTGTTAATGGAGAGTACTGGAGCATCAATGGTACCCATAATGGAACACAAAGTCTCCTGAGACCGAAGCTGAGAGGGTGACTTTCCCCTTCCTGAGAAGAGAGTCCTTTCTTCTTTGAGGGTCTTGATGGCTTTGAAGTGTCCCGGGTCTTTGCTTACCATCTCAGTATGATGGTCACCGGGGCTCTCTGAAGATCCAGGTACATCTCAGGACTTGGATCCCATGAATCTCAAAGAGCGCTCCATCAACATGAGTTTTAGCATGTCCTCCCTTAGTTTGTTAAATCTGCTTTTAAAATGTGAACAGTTCTTACATTTGGAGGGGCCACAAGACTCCCAGGCAGCAAAGGCAGCTTGAATGTCCATCACAGTGTAGGAAAGAATTGTGGCAGGTCTGGCAGGGTTTTATGCCCCGCAAAAGCAAAAAAAGTTATAAAAAACAAAAATAAAGACAACAACAAGAAAAGAAAAGAAAAGAAAAGAAAAGAAAAGAAAAGAAAAGAAAAGAAAAGAAAATATTAAGCCAGAGATATAGCAAGCTGCATAGCTAGCTAATGAACAGTGCAGCATTGTGTCACAAGCTGCAGGCTGTTGAAAAAGAAATGGAGTGGCGCCGGGTCCAACCGTTTCATATACCCTCATATTGGAGCACCAGGGTGTCTGGGGTGCAGTCATGGATAAGTGAACATTTCTGACAAAAATCGGAGCTCAAGAGTGCACAGGCACATGCATATCTTGATGTGGAGCACCCACAGGGACACTACTCAAAGAAGAACCCTAGGCTCCTCTCTAGGGTCTACCTCAACCACATTGATGGATAGCTGATATTTTTATAGAACACTCTGATTTTCCTTTGAGGTATTTTAAAAGATTATTGGGACACAACCTGGCCTATTTTATGGAAGTGCACAACACGAGGAGAAAGAAAGTGGCTCATGGGGCAGCATGAATCCATCTACATTTTGAGCTTCCTTATCACAGAAGGAAAGGAAAAGAGCAGTCACAGAACTGACAGCAAACATGAATATCCCAAAAGATGAGTGATTGGGTCAGAATGTAGCATGACTTTGCTTCCTCTTCTGCACTGATATTCTAGGGATAGCACACGCTTGACCCTTTTACAGGGTGTACCAGTTGTCAGCCTTGCCTGCATGTACAATTGTCATGGTGTGTCCCTACTCATCCACTACTAAAAATGCAGTCAGTTGTAAAGCCACATCAGACTGTAAGATAAGGGGACAATTGCTGTCTTGAAATTTTGTATTTATTATCCTTAGCAAAGCCAACTCTTGCTGATAAAAAAAAACTTCACAGTGATTTTCCAGCAAATCTTATTTCCTCGATAAAAACACTTCATTTATTTTTCATTTGAATACCCTTCAAAAAACCAATGATGGTAATTAGATGTTTTGTTAAATAGGAAAGCAGCAACCATCACTTGCATTAGTGTGCAACATACTTTTGTCAAATATAAGTGGGTAGGAATTTGGGGTAGGTGGACATATTTTCCTTGCTGAATGTTAAGTGGATAGTAGGTTATCTACAGCTCAGGATGGTCTAGTGGATTAAAGCCAGGCAAAGCAGAAAAATAGGCTCGGGGGGGTTGGGATAGGACTTATGAAATACAGGTTCAATTTCCTCCTCCACCTTAGATCTCTGGCATGCCCTCAGGCAAGTCATGCAGGCCTGGATGCACAAAAGGAGTTAGGTACCTGCATCCATGTTTTAGTCACCTAAGTCCCAGTTTCAGGGCTACTGTGATGCACAAAAGTCCTGCTGTAGGTGCCTAAACTGACTTGGCATCTAAACTTTTGCAATAAAAGTTGCCTTTCCCCAGGTGCCTATTTTTCTGCCTCTGAGCATATGAACTGCTGCCTCCCTCTAGGCATTTAGACGTCTATCTCCCACCTAAGCCCCAGAGCAATTCACAAGCCAGGGGAAAATGGGCAATTGACTGCTTTATTTGCATGCAGGTCCTAATCTGGTAGGCAGCCTCTGAGTACACCTTCAGGACCAGGTCCCTCAGGTAAGTTCAAACAAAACAATGTGTGTGGGGGGGGACAACAGGAGTGCCAATTTTGGGGGATTAGGAAGAATGCCCTTCCCCAGGTTTTTTCACTTAAAGCAGAGGCATAGCCATAGACCACCCAATTCGCATCCAAGCCCACCCATATGAGAGTCTGTGCAAATGCTATTGAATGGGAGGGACCAGGCATCTCTGTCTCTGTCACCATGTTGTTTCTCCTGCCTTCCCCCCACCCAGGCAACAGCAAGGGGGCTGTGTAGTCCTACCTCAAACACCCGCAGCACCTCTGTCCATGCAGATAACAGCATAAAGAGCCCTCTCCCCATACTGACAGGACTGAGCAGTGACATTGAGGTGACCTCAGAACACTCCAGACCTCATCTGGGCTTGGCAGCCCATTAACAGCCCCTTCCCTGGGTTTACACCTACTTCTACCCACAGATACTCACACTAGGGCTGTCTGTACCAGTTACTGCCTCCCTGCTGTTCTGGGGGTCTCCCCATGTCCTGGGGGAGGCAACCTACATTGTTTTTTATTATATACTTAAATTCAGATCTGAAAAATTTGTTCCCTCACCCCTCAAGAAATATCTAAAATAGCACCACTGGGGTGGGGGGAAAGGAGAACTTCTCTCATAACTTTTAACCCAGCTGTTAGAGCACTCCCCTGGGATGTTGGGCTCACCAGTTCAAGCCCCCACCCTTTGCCTATAGGGGAGAAAGGATTAGAACAGGGATCTGCTACCTCTCAGCTGAGTGCTCTAACCATTAGAATACAGGATAGTCTGTTGTGGGGCTCCCTCAGTCTCTCCTGTTGAAGCTGTTGCATTGTGGATAAATAATGAAGAATTCATGGCCTGGACCATGGATGTCCTACAGGCTGGGTGAGTGCTCTAACCAGCAGGCTACAGCATCATTCTCAAGCTTGCTCTCTCTCTCTCTGGCTCAGTTGACACTTCAAGAGTTTATCCAGTGTGCAACAGTTTCAATAGGAGAGACTAAGGGAGCCCCACATCAGAATATCTGTGTTAACCTGTGGAACTCCTTGACAGAGGATGTTGTGAAGGCCAAGACTATAACAGTGTTCAAAAAGAACTAGATAAATGCATGGAGGATAGGCCCATCAATGGTTATTAGCCAGGATGGGCAGAGATGGTGTCCCTAGCCTCTGTTTGTCAGAAGCTGGGAATGGGGATCACTTGATGATTACCTGTTCTGTTCATTCCCTCTGGGGCACCTGGCATTGGCCACTGTTGGAAGACAGGATACTGGGCTAGATGGACTTTTGATCTGACCCAGTATGCCCGTTCTTATGTTATGTTCTTATCTCATAGCCCAGGGTTAGAGCCCTCCCCTGAAGGACAGCAGATTCCTATTTAAATTCTTTCTCCCCCTCAGGTAGAGGGGGACTTGAACCAGGAGTCTCCCACATCTCAAATTAGCACCTAACTCTGGACTAAAAGTTATGAGGAAGAGTTTCCTCCTCCTTACCCCAATTTCTTGCTAAAACAACATACTTACCTAACTCCAGGAGACGGATGCAGCTGAGAATCAGAAGCTGAGATAGGTGCCTCTCTGAAGCCTAGACTTCCATGCCTAACTCCATGAGATGAGTGGGGTTTAGCATACCTCTCTCTGGTTGGCATCTCCCAGTGGCTAGTTTACATGACTTCCCACGTAGCATACAGGCTTTTGAGACTCCCATTCTTAGCTTGGCTTTTGTGACTCCCCATACATTGTATGGGAAGCCTGAGTACCTAACTCAGGCTTTGTGAAACAGTGATTTTCTAGGTGCCTAAAAGGTAGGTGCTGCGATGCTCAGCATCACAGTGCCTAACTTCTTTGTTCATCCAGGCCTTCATCTCTCTGTGTCTCAGTTCTCAATTTGTAACATGGGGATAACAGGACTACCCTACCTCACAGGGATGTTGTCAGATATTTGCAATAAAGATTGTAAGCATTCGGATATTATGTGAAGGGGGCCATATCAGCATGATAGATATACAGCTGTTCAAATAGTGCCTTAAATTTTTTCTAAACTGAACTTATTTAGGAACGGATCCTGCTATCTTTTGAAGTCAGTGGTAAGCCCCGAATGATTTTATTGGAAGTAGATTCAGGTCATTTAGGTTACTTTTATTCCATCTAATTAAATGCATAAATCTTATTTTAAAATGATAACATCTCACTCAACTGAAACACATTACCCATGACAATGAATATATATGTATAGTATTTATATATCCACTAATCACAGATAACTTCAATATCTGTCAAATATATTTGGCTATATCTATAAAATATTGAATGTTAGGTATAATACTACAGAAATATGCTGCATTAGTCAGTCTTCTACTCAGTTTAAGTTAAGTTTGGATAACGTGAACATCATTCCCTCTTGTTTTAAGTATATTGGCTTACATATCGGCTACAATTTATTAAATAATAAATGTCATATAGGACGCTGTAGATTTCTCCTATAACTAATTAGCTATTCTCACCTCAAATCCCATGCTTCCAAATGAAAACTGTAACTAGATCTTTGTTTTAATCCTTTTATATTGTGACATGTTTCCAAACGATCCAAAAGCCTCAATAGTGAAAACTTTACTGCCATGCTCTGGCTTTTCTTACAACAAAGGCTTTGTATTTGTTGAACACATTCAAAGCTAATGTGCATCAATATCAAGGAGCTGCTTCTTGCTAAGGACTGGCAAGCTTTAATGAGAAGCAATGTCCTCCTTTTATTCATGATAATACTGGTCTGATAGAACCTGAACTCCCTGTATTATTCATATATACCATCTGGAATTTGAATCCAAGTTCACAGGGACAATAGCTACTTTGTAATCCTATTAAATTGGCTTCTTTCAATTTATAAGAATGTGGAAGAAGATTCTTGGATCTCTATTTATAAATAATCCATGAATAATATTAGGAGAATACCACAGTGATGAAACATGCAGTAAAAATCCATTAGGCTAATCCTTCAACAGTTCTGTTATTGTTAATAAGAGTCATAAAATGGCTATGTGTTCTACAAAATAAAATGGAGAAAATAAGATTTCAGGGACTTGGTAACAAAGCTCTGTTGCCAAACCAGCTCTGGAGCGTCTTTTGAAAAGAAGGAGATAGCTGAATAGCTGTGGTAAGAAAAAATCATCTATTTTACAGAGATGAACTTAACTTAATAGTATTATATTATTTCATCAACTATTATAGGTATTGGGCCAAAAAATGTAACTGCTAAACCCCAGTGGAGTCCCCTTGAGTTCACTGCCACTCTACATGGGTGCAGCTGTCCACCCACATGCAATCTGCAAGTTTGACCTTAGCCAATCATCATTATATTAATTTGATCAAATGTCCATTGTTTTATGACTCTTCAGGATGAGATAAAATAATGTTATTCTAGAAGAAATGACATCAATAAATATAAACCTTTAACAGGCATTAAAAATAGTTTAACTGAAGGCTTCCTCCTGCTAAGAAAACAAAAGAGTATTTATCCCAAACTATTTCATTAATACATTATAAAGATATGCAGACTTAAATAAATAAAACAATATTTTTATTCTAACACCAGTAATGTGCTAAGTGGAGCTGGGCAGAACCTGACCTATGAGAGTTTTCAAGATTTCAAAAGTTTTTCTATCCCAAAACAGGACAGAATCCTACTCTTGAAAATTTTCACAAACCAATAATCCAAAATAAATAAATAAATATTTATGGATCCTGTTAGTGCCATAATTTTTGCTTGTTTACTTATGAGACAAGTACATATCTTTATCATTTGCAAAAGATTCTTGTGGAGATGACCAAAGTGGAAAAAAGCCTTCTGGAAAAATGTTTTAAGAAGGAACTTTAACAAAGTGAGAGAGATGACCTAGTGGATTGGGTCATGGTTCTAGATGGTGGGAGTGCACAGGAAAGACTCCACAGCCATGTTCCTGATTCAGCAAAGCACATGCTCAATTTCTTTACTGAATCAGGGCCAAAGAATATGAAAAGAGTGGTTAGTTTTGTAGCATCTTGCTTAGAGTGAAATTGCATTTTATAGCAAAGTACTTGTGAATCAGTTCCTTTGAAGGGAAGCTCAACATTATTATTTTTCTTTGCAATAATACAGAATATTACAAACATATGAAATAAATCAGAAAGCATTTTCAGGCTCTATTTAAGAATATGTGATGCCATGGAAATGTGCAAATTAATTTATGATATGTTGATAAGTAAAGGAAGCATCGATTTCCAGTTATTTGGATTTAAATTGAAAATGTATACATTTGATTTATATTTGCAAAATTGGACAGAGGATTTAACCACATACATCCCATTAATTTTAAACACCAGTCAGCTAAGATTCCAGCCTCTTAAAACTTTTTTGGTCATACTAATAGATCTGAAAAACCCACAACTCATTATAAAAGTTATCTACTATGTCCCCATTAGTCCAAATCTTGTCCAAGAACCCTGCACAGTAACTCATTTGGGAACTGGGAAATTCCATAGGAACCAGATAGAAGGAACCCTTTATCAGGTAACAGGTAACATCTGTGGCCACTATTCCAGCTTTAGGAATGAAACAGTCTCAGGGTATGTTTACATTGCAATGTAAGCCCAGGATCAAACTCAGTCTCAAGCCTAACCCCATTTCCATATACACAGAAATCACGATAACCCAGGGCTTGGACACAGGTTTCCTGGACCCTGCGAGGCAGCAGCGTCCGAGCCCAAGTCAAGCCAGGAACCAGGATTCAAGCACTATTGCTTTGCAATGTACATGCAGTCCTGCTTGGTTGCAATGTACATGCAGTCCTGGGAGTCCATCAGAAGTATCCCACAATCCCATGGATCAACTTCTTTTGTCCTTTCTTCCCAACAATCTCCAACTGACTCAAGTGAAAATGGAAGCTATTCCCCTTTGCAGACAGCAGCAGTGAGTCAGTGAGTCAGTGTTAACCCATTGTCTGCTGATCACTGAGCTGCAAACAGGCCATTGCAGAGCCTCCTGTGTTTACAATGGAGATTGAACATAGCAAGCCTTTTGCAAAGCATACTGCTTCATGGTCATGGGAGCAGAGCCAAATTTTGGTGAATCTCTGGTTCAAGGCCAGTAAAACTGTAGACTTTAGCAAAAGTACCAGGAATTACCATGCATATGAGCAGATACCTGAAAACCTGGCAGCTTTGCAAATTTTTCAGACCTGGGAGCAGTACAGGGAGCGTATTAAGAGACTGAAGAATGAGTACCGAAAGACCTGGGACCAGAACCACATGTTGACAATTTGTCAACCTCATGACCATTTTATGAGGAGCTTGACCAGGTGCAGGGCGTTGTGCCCAGCACAGAGCCAATCATGGTGCATGATGATGATGATCAGCCAGGATGGTGCCTTGCTGCCCCTGAATGGAGCATGGGGAGTGATGGTGGGAGCCAGCAGCAGGCTCCAAGTGTGGACCATGAAGTGACTCGGTTTTTGAAATCAGTCCCAGAGCAGGCTGTGGAACAGAATCAACAGCAAATTCTGGGTCTGTACTTAGAAGAGCTGTTTGATCCCTGCCATGAGGAACTGCAGCAAACTCAGTGGAAACAAAATCCCTTCCTGAGCCTGGTACGTTTCTGACTCCAACTGAAAGGTTATAATTACAGTAATGGGAGGGATTGCTGCTCTAAGAACCAATGGAAAAGTTACGAGAAGCTCCAGCATGTATCTGCTAATGGTGGATTGTATCCAAGTGCCTTGGCGTCCCCCCACCCCGCCATGTAGAGTTCAAATTGGCCACCAGGAATTGCCAACAGTGTGTGTGTGGCGGGGGGGGAGTAGCTTTAAAAAGAGTATTTTCACTGCAAAGTCACAAATGTTTGCTTGGGTCATTCAGGTTTTCTATTTAAGTAATAATGGCTTGACGTTTGCTGCTCTGTAATCACTCAATGGTCTATGGAACTGCCTGGAAACAGTCAGTGTACGTGTTTGGGCAACCGTGCTCTATTTCCAAATCTAGTTCATATCAGTTTGTTAGCAGTAGTCCATGCAGTCTGCAGAAGACAAAATCATTTCTCCCATGTATGAGTGGGGAGTCCGTTTTTGTCCAGAAATGTTCTGGGGACAGGGAGGAGGAAGGCTTTTGAGTTCTGCATGTTTGCATACAGCCATTTGAGGGTGAGCCAGGTGTGAACTAACTCAGCATCCTGTTAAATTCCCTCATGGATTCTGACCCAATCCTGGTTGCTGCTGGCTGCAATTTTTTACTGAATCAGGAACTCCAGATAGTTACATTGAGGGGAACAGCATATTTTCCAGGGCCATTTTGGTAGCTGACTAGCTCATTCCACTCACAGATGTGCTATTCAATCACTATCATTTGAATACTTTGGTTACATATACTACAGGTTTCATACCATCCGCTTGGAATAAAATCTCCTTTTGCCAATAGGGCACCACAAGAACAGTAATGTTTTCCCAAAATATGAAAGGCCTGAAATGATAGGAAAATGTTTTTTATAGCAAGGACACTAGCCGCCCTCCTCACAACACAAGTTTTGATAAAACAGAAAATACTTGTAATTTTAAACTTAACACTCACTGTCTTTGCACTTCTCCCAATGTGAATAACCAGGCTGTATCCAGAGAGAGTATGTGGACTGAAGCATCCCCTTCAGAATATATATTGGTTCAGTTTTGAAATATAACGTTTTGTGTCCTTGAGATTCCACAAGAATTAATTCTGTGCTTTTCCACTGAGCTGCTTTTGACAATAACTGTTTCTTGTCCTGTTTCAGGCCCCTCCAACTCTACTGCCTGCTGAACATCAAGAACTTAATACATGGACCTGCATGGACCATTCCAAAAAGACCACATTTCCATGACGAAGTTATGATTGATGTTCTTGAGAGGACAGACCAGCAGGTCCAGTAGCAGAAGGATGCAAGACTGGAACAACAGCATGCTAAGAGGCAGGAGGAAAGGCTGAGGCTTGCTGCACAGATGGAAGACAGTGTTTCAGCGACGGAATAGGCACTTGCAAAGCTGTTCCTGAGACAGGAAGGGTGGCTAAATGAGGAGGATAGAGCTCAAAAGAGAGAACTGTTTGAGCATCTCATCTCCAGCTTGGCTGGAAGATCCCCAGCTCCTGATGCCTCTCCCCACACCACAGCCTGATCCCTCTGCAACATACCCTCACTCCAGAAGTAGCTTGGACAACCCACGTTGGGGTGGACCAGGCATTCATGTCCCATGAGCAGCTGGGCAGGGCTACTACATGCAGCCTTCCTTCTTGACCTTCACCTGGGGATACCTCCATACCTCCCATCACCAAGTGCATGTCATCCAGAAAGTTTGTTGCTATCACTGCATCATATTATACAAGTAATATAATACTATATTATGATTTGAGATAACACTAAAAATATGATCATCATATTATACAAGTAATATAATACTATATTATGATTTGAGATAACACTAAAAATATGATCAAGAGTAATTATGAATTACTGGGCAAATACAATTCCTCTATTTAATTAGGTACAGGAATTCACGTCAATAAATTCCATCTATAAACTCATGCTGTGATTCTGAGATTACGCCACCATCCTATTCATTATTCATCATGTCATTCATAAGTACATTGCATGGTAATCAAGCCCACACCCCTCCCAAGCACTGAATATCCCAGCCCCCACAATTAATTAATCCCTTCCACCCCACAAGCACATTCTTACAGAAATTATCCCCCTCTTCCATTAGGCCATGCAAGTCCATAATGTGAGAACACAAAGCATCCCTGATTTCTGTTGCCTGGGTCAACCAGCTCCAGCAGCAGTAGGTGCACTTTCTGGCAAAGCGTACCGATTCAGTGGCTCCTCACTGTCAAAGGTTCATTCAGGGGCAAATGGCTCACCTCTGGCTTAACAAAGATTTTGAAGAGCACAGTAAGACTCAGTAATGCAGACAGCATTAATGACATTGGCATCCACACAGGTCTGTAGACATCTGCAACAGGATTTTAATCAGCCAATAGCACATTCAACAACCATTGTACACCCGCTGAGAATGTAATTAAACCATCTTTTGCCAAGGCCTCTTAAATCAGGACAAAAGGGGGCATGTGGGGTCCCCCAGAACAGCAGTGGGGAGAGTAACTGCTTATGACAATGTTATTTGGTGGGAATAGTGTCCCAGCCTGTCCATGAAGGTAGACTCCCAAGCAGCAAAAAACACTGGCATCTTGAACTTTTCCAGCGCAGCCCACATTGACATTCATAAATCAGCCTCTGTGGTCCATGAGGGCATGCATAACGATGGAGTAGTACTCTTTACAGTTCATGTACTCATATGTTTCTCGAGGAGGGCACATGACATAGGTGCTGACTTCATGGGTGATTTTCCAGCACCAAACTGGTTGACCTGTAACAGTCTGGGGTAGCCAGCTTCCAGATTGTTATAGCAACCCACTTCTTTGGACTGGCAAAGGAGATCTCATATGTGTGTCTTTACACTGGAGGGTTGGAACAAGCTGCACACAATGCTCCAGAAATGTAGCTTTCTTCATGCGAAAGTTCTGGACCCACTGCTGGTCATCCCAGGTCTGCAT
Source organism: Malaclemys terrapin pileata (assembly GCF_027887155.1). NCBI lineage: Eukaryota > Metazoa > Chordata > Testudines > Emydidae > Malaclemys > Malaclemys terrapin. The sequence continues at coordinate 77,184,823 of NC_071505.1, forward strand.
AATGATGTGATCCCACCAGTTTGTGCTTGTGGCCCTGTGTCAGAAGTGCAGTCTACATAGGGGGCTTCAGCACTTATGCTAACTTACTGAGCACTATTTGCAGTGTGAATCTGCCATGCCAGTGTACTCCTCCTCCTCCAGCTCCTCCTCCTCCATCATAAAATCCATCAGGTGGGTCAGATACTACTGCTGAAATGTCCACCAGCACCTCACAGATGTGCTGCCTGCCACAGGCATGAAAGTGCAAGTTCTTCAATAGACGCCTCCTCCATGTTGCTGGCTGTGGTAGCTGGGAGCGAACAGACCAAAATGACTCCCGGCAGGCTGTGTTGATGGGCTCTTCAAACTTCCTGTAATGTGCAGGGTGAGCAGTAGAGCTTTCCCACAGTGCATCATGGTCAAAGGGCTAGCGCTGCCACATTTCAAGAGGGTGGTAGAGACTCTGGGATATGGGTGGTTTGACTCAAATCTGCATGGTGCAGTGTGGATGCCAGAGCCCCAGGTTCAAGCCCAGGTTAGAAAATTCTTAATGCAGGGTTAAGAAACAGTGTTGACAGTCAAGCCCAAGATTCTCTAACATGGGTCAGCTGATGCAAGTCCCACTAACCCTGGGCTTACATTGTAGTGTAGACATACACAAGGGAGAGGCAAGAGTCTCTAAGGGTAAGGGGAGGAAAAAACCCACATATATTGGCATAAGTTCTGTACCCAACCTTGCTCTGCACTACTCTTCACTATGCAACTCCAGAGGCCACTTCAAGATTCCTTGAACTACACTCTGTGGGGTTGTGGACCCCCTGCCCAAGCTTCTAACATCCTTCTCTGCATGCATATACAGAGGATCTACAGTGGTTCTGCTCTGTCAGGGTACTCACTGGGAAGTGGAGAGAATGCATGCCATTATGCAGAATTCAGATGTGGGCTTTGAACTTGTAGCATTTGGAAATTACAGTAGCCTTGTTGCTTAATTTAGTGCACAGTATCTCTAATATCACTATAAAAGTCACTGGGTTTTTCACCCTTGAAATGAACAACAGTTTTAAATAGGATTCCTCTATAGCTAAAATGAGGATAGTGAGATGTCCGGAGATCCTGCATTTGTGCATTTGCCGTGTACTGTAGTGACCCAAGCTAGCAGCAGGGATTTACAATGATAATGCAAAATCAGTAAAGGAGTTAAGGCTTCAAGAGATTATATTTTTGATGGAAACAATTAATTCCTATTAATGCATGTCTGAGCAACATTATATGTAATCATGCTCTTATGCTACCTGCTACATAGATGTACCTGCCCTTTTTATTAAAAGGGAAAAAAAAACAATCATTGCATTTTGCTCTATATATTTAGTATATTATTAAAGAAAAGCAGCTACTGATAAAGCATGAAGAACACAAGGAAAACTCATAGGACAGGAAAAGATACAGGACAATATTAGATATTAAACACAAAGTTTCACACTGGCATATACAAGGCTACATTAAGTCACAGTTATACAGCACATATCCCTCTATCAGGTGAGCAGTGACAGGAATATAGCTGCACATAGCATCTGGAATGTGCATATTGCATCTTTGAAAGTTAGATCTTTGCCCAGAAAATGCCACTCGCCTGTCTCAAGGGTGGGAAACTTGATAGGACCAGCAGTGATAAGGACAGTCCCAATAGAAAGAGTTGGGGGAGAACAAGGGAGGGGGAAGCAGAAGTGGTCCCATCTCCTCAGGAGGCTCTATCCCCCCATTGGCCAGCTAGAGAAGGAGGAAAGTTAATTGGCCCTTCTCTTTCCCCTTTTGTTAGTTTAAACCTTTTTCCAGGTCCTTGGGAGCCTCTTCTTTCTCTGGTTTCAGAGCGGTAGCCGTGTTAGTCTGTATCAGCAAAAACAACGAGGAGTCCTTGTGGCACCTTAGAGATTAACAAATTTATTTGGGCATAAGCTTCCGTGGGCTAGAACCCACTTCATCAGATGAAAGCTTATGCCCAAATAAATTTGTTAGTCTCTAAGGTGCCACAAGGTCTCCTCATTGTTTTTTCTTCTTTCACTATTTCAGCAGCCCTACTCTCCTCTCCTGTAACTGTAGTATCAGAACAGTGTTTTGCAGAGGCTGTGGTCTGACCAATTGCTTGTTTTGATTATCAGGAAGGAGTGCTTTCTTGACAGTGGGATGGAGGGTTTTTTTTTTTTTTTTTCCCATCTTCCTCACAGCATCCTGGAGGTAAAGTTAAATAAAAGTTGGACTTATTAATTAGTGGTGGTACTTTGTAGGGATATTGTTTCATCGCAACCAGCAATTGGTTTCCAATGTGGTTAAAAGGCTAAATGGACCAATTCCTAGAAATAAAAGACCTGGGATTTTGCTGATGAGCCTTGTACCTATGGGAAAGAGGGCTTTCTTCATGGGCTTTTAGTACTACAGTTCCCCTCACAGAGGTAGGAGGAGTGAAAAGATTCAGAAAAGTGAGCTGAGTACTAGGGTTAGGCCAACAAAGTCTACCACAAGTTCTGGCTTATAGAGTAGGAGCCCTGTAACCTTGACACTGGAACCACTTAAAATGCCTGGTATATGAGAGTATAGATGATGGGCGGGTAGCACCCATCTTCTGCATCAAGTTTACTTAAGTTGAGGCCTGCTGCTTAAAATCCATCCTTGTGTTTGTCCTCACTTGCCAATGTGTACAGATCAATTGCTAGTGTTATTCTTTCCCCCAAATTTTGCTACCCTGTCACAGTGCTGGGTTTTAATTGCAATTGTATTACTGCTAAATAAATCCATAAAATGGAAGAAGAAACATAATTTGTCCCCAGTTTATTGCAGATTTATTGTCACTGGCTCTGAATGTTTTACTTGTAGGTTTTCAAAAGTGCACCTTAAAAGAAGGGAAGGCAATGTAGCTTGCCACCTAAGGGTAAGCCCAAAGAAAGCTCAAATAATTGGACTTTCTGACATAAAAGTGCATTTAGGTTTTGAGGATGTAAAATCTATCCCAAGGTGCAGGACTGCCTCCATTTCCCCCACAGCCATAATTTCAGCATATGGTCTGAAACACCACCTGCAAAGCCTCTTGAATTAGGTGTTAAGACCATTAGATCCCATGCCCTTCCTGTATCCCCAGTCCCAGTGCTGTGCTCCATGCTATGTAGTTAAGCTTAGAGACCTTTCCCTCTCATGGCAGGCACACGATGGAGAGGCTTCCTGTTTTACAGCTTGTCTGCAAGCACTCATTCCACTTACAGCCCCAACACAGGACCCGAAAGCCATCTATAACTGGATAAACTTTACCCTAAATGAAAAACAAAATGTATTTTAGGAGAATGAACCACAAAACCGAGGGAGGTAAAACACATGCCCATCCACCTGCAATCAGCAGGATTACAAAATATTGCTCTACAACTGATAGAGTAAACAGATGAACACTGACATATGACCAAATTGAAAACAACATGGCCTTGCCTCAGGAGAAATGAGTCAAGAAAATCCAGAGAGTACTCTAACAGCAGCAGCCTTTTTTTTTTTTTTAAGTAACAGAAAAGAGTTGGGCCCCAAACTGACAGCTCACACTGGCTCAGGTACTAGCTGTGCAGCCCAAATGAAACCCATTTATTTTGTTGGGGGATTAAAGACAAGACGTGGTCACACAGTTGTTTGTTTCTACCAAACTGTTAATGTGCTGTAACGTTATAGGAACAAAACAGAACTGGAGTGGATACTTAAAGAACTAGAGGGACTACATACAGTTAAAAATTGTTTAAAGGCACTAATCCTGCAATAACATACATATAGTACATATGTAACTTTAATCCAGGGAGTATGTCCCATTGAAATGTATGGGGCAATGCACCTGACTAAACTTGCCATTAGCCATTGTTCAGGACTTCGATAGCGTGTACATACAGGATTTGCACATCAACTTGTAAACAGTACTTTAAGATGAGTGACCAACTCATAGTAACAGAAGTACCGTAAATTAAAACTGCATCCCCCTAAATAATCAATAGCTCTACATTGGCTCTCTTTGCACAGTTGCTGCAAACTTGTAGGAGGGACAGCTGACACTAGTGCTGGATGAGAATTAGAAATTGATAATAAACTACTGCTGGTGGGCTTTGTTTAATGGGAGGAGAGATAAAATGCACGATCAACTATAGTTATTGTTAACAAAATTGCTTGGATTTGATTACATCTCATTTGTTGCTTCTACTCCAGCATGTGCTGCTGCATTTAATTCTTCCTTTTAATTCCAAGGTATTTTGTGGTGTTTGAGCAATAGGAAGATAGTTTTTATAGTCATCCCTTGTTCCTTCCCACTTTACCTCATTCATTCCATATTGTGGCCATTATAACACATCAATGTAGGAATCCCTTCTCTCCCAACAGACAAGATTTTAAAAATAAAACAAAGAAACCTCAACTCACCCCCTCTAATTTCTGTCAGATTACAAAAAACACAACATCATCATAGAAAACACACACACACACACACACACACACACACACAGCCACTCTGAGGAAGAAAATCACTTTTTAAATAGAACAGTATTTCATATTCCAAGTCTGCCCAAGTACCACCTTTGTCCCAGCTCTTCTGTGACTGTGGGCACTGCTGGCTATGGCAGTGAAGCATGCATGGAAACATACTGAAACAAGTATAGTTTACCTAGAGAGCTTTATGAATGATTCGTATTGAGCCTCTCTCTACTCAAATTGAAACTAGTTTTGACAAGCAGAAGTTTCCATGAAACCAGGGTGAACTTTAAACTCCAACACCTTGCCCATACACTGCTGCACATTATGGGAACTGTGGTAGCTCCTCAGTAGAGAAGGGTGTCATGGCTGCATTTTGCTGGTACAACCTCTTCCCTTACAGCCTTTCTGTTGCTAGGGGCCTACATTATGAAACTGTGAATCAAAAACACCACAGTTAAACATTTCCCCTATTCAGCTTTCTTCTCTCCCTCCTGCAAGAAGCCACTGGGACACACATTACCATCACTGGCAGAGGCAAGTCAGTGTATTTCTTTCCCCTTTCCCCTTTCTGCTGCATCTGGCTCTTTAAGTGTAAGAGGTACTGAGTGGCAATTCCTCCGTCTGTCTGAGCACATCACACACACTGTCCTTCCCATGTCCCCAGACTCTAAAGAAAGGCCAAAGAGTAGCCTGACATCACTCACAAGGAAGGAAAGAGAAATGTACTCTTTACACTGCAGTTGCATCTCCAGCTGCTAACTTAAGCCCAGGGGCAGACAGTACCAACACCCTGGTCTATGCTCTAGCCATTCGACTACACTTTCTATATTTTGCTTTAAATATTTTCATCCAGCTTCATAATATGTGACAATAGGTGTATACGTTTAAATACATGGTTCCAAAACGACATCGTCCATCTGATTTACCTTCTGATTTTCTTTCCGAATGGTTTTAACAAATACTTATCCTGATGATCTTTTATATCAGAAACAGGCCTTATAAGAGAAGGCCAAACAGAGAAGAGTCATGTAAAAGCGGTGAGCAAAAGAGCTATGTATATGGACTGAAATTACTTTAGAAATTCTCACAACTCTTCCTCAGGAGCCTTTAAATTTCTATTAAGTTATCTGCAAGAAGAGGAGTCGGGATGTGAGCATTCATCACATTGTTCCAGTTAATGCTCTTGTGGTAGCTCCTATGCATTCTTAGGCACCAAGCTTCTGCAAATATCCATCCATCTATACACTAGGGTGCCAGAATTGCATCTCCAAATGGATAGTTATTTTGAAAGCAAAGTTCAGAAAAGTTCAGCCAGAGAAACATGCACAAGCTAACTAAAAACACAGGCAACAAATCAATTTCAGTTAAATGTCCTTATTGTTTGCTTCAAAGCATTGAGCTGAAAACATTTTAGGAATACTGTAATATTTGTCATATTCCAAACAACTTCATATAAAAGTATCAAGTAACAGTGCCAACTCCAGAGTATCCAGGTAAAATATTTCCATGGCTAAAAATTTACCATGTTAAAAAGACATTACCAGGTTCAAATAGTTTTATTTGGAAAAAATCCAAAATTAGTTTGTTGAAAAAATGAATTATTCCTATTATGCAAAATCTGACTTTTGTCAAGACTTTATTCAACAAGGCTTAAGTGGCTTTGGTGGTACAAGACCAATATGACTCTCATAAAATTGCTCTAAGCACACCTTGTATTCATCCAGTAGTTTTAATCAGAAACACCACCACCCTAATTACACAGGTTGGTTATTTGTCCATTATCACAGTAGATGATCAGATAGTGTTAGTTGTTTAGAGCTAATTAATTGGGTAACCTAGAAATATGATCAAATATCAACATTGCCTTTTCACACCATTGGCATTTGGAGATTCTTGTCTGGAACAGGCCGGACTGTAGCTGTTTTGGGCACTTCAGAAAATCTGATGATCAATTGCATATCACTTTTTACGTGAAGAAGGTAGTACTCAGTGAGTGTGACACAGGTGGCGCTTTCTGCACTTGTGGGTAAAAGCATTTGGGACACCTCTTTGAGACTGGAACTTAAAAAAAAAAAAAAAATTCAGCTAAAAATAAAGAGTGGAATGTGCTATTCCCAGGCTAAACAGTCCAAGCTCCAGTGATTTGTGTTGCATCAGTTTGTTCAGTCCAATAAATGATTTTTCATTAACGTCTTGAGGTTTTTAATTTAAATGTGGTTTGGTGAATAACTTTTGGCCTTCACCTTCCAGTCCTCTTATTAAATAGTATAAAAAAGGGAGATGATGGAGGGGCATTTCAGTGTTAATGATGCCATAAGTTCTGAACATAACATGGAAGATTATAGCTATCTTTTTTTGAAGTGCAGTCTAGTCAAGCATTAAATGTATGGTGAGCAGATACCCAATGGTCACAGGAGAGTTGAGAACATAAATTACTTTGTTATATTGAAGATAAATAGCATTTTAGACATGGACAGGTATTGTACCCTGAAGAGAAATTGACACTGATGTTGCCAGGCAACCTTCACCTGGCATATAAACACACTTCCTCTTATTTGATTTGTATCAGTACTTGTGACAGGGCAAGTACCTGTTCCTGTCTTCTGCTGTCGGTCTACACAGTTGTTAAACACCCCGGTGCAGTTTATTTACATTTGCTATTGCCACCACCTTACTGACCCCTACACCATAATCATTTACAGTTTCAGTTTCTCCTTATTTCTCTGCTGATGACATGGAAGAGATCACTCTACCCAGAAATTCTTCCTAGCTCCGTTAACCAGCCTCTAGCCCCCACCCCGCCGCACTGCTTTCCTATGATTTCTGATACTTCCTGTGTTAATGGGTGAATTTCTGAGTTAGTCCTCCCCCAGTCCATCCTAATCCACCAAGTAGGCCCCAGCATATCCACCCTGGGGGCTGAATTAATTGGTGTTTAACAGACCAGAGCACTGGCTCAGCTGTTGGTCCCCAGCACTCTGTCACAGTACTCAAAAAAAGGGGGGCCTGGATCCCCAATCCCCCTAACATGTTAACATAGCTGAAAACCCATCTGCGTTTTCACCAAGGTAATAGAACAATATTTTTGTTTTCATAGTAGGGGCCTAAAATACAAAATATGATTACAGTTCATAGCTTTTCAATCACAGTGCATTTAAAAAAGTGAAACCGTTCATTTTCATAGCGAAATTGTGCTTTATTTGGGGTTTTATACTACTATTGGGGGTAATTTTCTTGATGCACTGCCAATCATTATCTGTCACTAGATGAAATAGCACTATCTCCTCCAGCTCAAATAATAGGTATAAAAGATGAAATATTGTCTCGATTTACTCTGTATACAGTCAATCCATGTTGAATTTTGTTTCTCATTTTTGTTCTCTCTTATTGTACAGTAGATCTTGTTTGGTCGTCTAATATATAAGTTTTTTCCTGTGAACTGAACAAGACTAATAATTAAGATATATTTATAAAGAAGCAAAATTGAATTACCATTAATAGATTCGTACAGACCTTTATAAAAATTTAGCAAAGTTCAAAAATCCAAAATTGTTGCAATTACTTCTCTAAGAACCTGGTTTCCCATGTTTTCTTGGTTATGTTGCAACATCCATGATTAATACCACACTACAAGAAGCATGAAAAGAACATTTACTGTAGAAGCAAAAATAATTTCCTGCTTTTATTACACAGTTTGTTTTTGTTTTCTAAATCACCCCACTGTATTTTGTTCCTGTATTCTAGTATAGGCATTTAGTGGTAACAGTAAAATCAAAGAAATGCATCTACTATTCTGTAGTAAATACAGCTTATACAAAATTAATTTATCAGTATGTGCTACATTCAATAAAGCAAGCTCATTACAATTCTATCCTTATGGTTTTTTTCTTCCTAGAAGGCAACCACACTAATAAATATTCATCATATCTAAAATGCCAAGGGCCCATTTCACAATCCCACCCAACCCAAACACATACAGTTTTACTCTCTGCTAATTTTTAGGGATAAATTCTAATTTAACAGTCTACTCACTGTGCAATGCTATCACTTAGCAGATACATTGCCAGAGACGTTTCAATCCATAACTGAGATCAAACATCCAAAGATAAACTTTGGGGGGTTCATGTTCAGTTTCAGTGTTTAGCTTAATTCAATCTATTGCACTTTCCTGTTCCATTCTGCTGTTTTTTGGAGAAGTGGGGGGAGTGTTTTATAAATATTTTTCTTTGGTACATCTTATCTGGAATTGCACTTAGTGGCATTACCTGTAACAACCCTTTTTAGTTTAGAATTTTCTTTATTCCATGTAAATCTTTGCATCAATTTGATGCTAGGTTCCTGCTGTTTCATATGAAAACCTGTGTATGTGCTGTCTGGTGAAAGCTTAAGCACTGGTTAAAGCTTTAGCTGCTAAGGTTGCCGAGTTTTTCTCAGCAACTATGATGATGTAGACACAGAAACAATGGGACACAGTGTGACACTTTACTGGGGTGCCCAAGACTGAGTCACCGTGTTAGCCCCTTGCCTCAATGAGAGAGAGAAACTTGCTTGTGTCTAACTGGTTGGCAGCTCCCTGGCAACACCATTTTCAAATCCCCCCTGCCCTCTAATTCTAGAACACAGCTAAGCATGTAGTTCTTAAAACTTGAAATGCCAATTGCTTAGTAATGAAAAATTCAATCACTAGATGATTAAAACTTTAGACACTAAGCTGTTGGTAGAGATCCAATCTATTCTAGCAAAGAATGTTAGTAACTTCCACTTTCAAACTAAAATTCTTATAACATATTATATGCATGCGGTATGCCAAGATCTACCTGTATCTGAATTTTGGCATTTATAGAGTATCTATTTTAAAGTCAGAGTATTCAAAAACTCATGAAATGCTTTAAAAAAAATCAAAATGGGCTCATATTTAAGTACTTGTCACAACTGAAAAGTATTTATTCCAAACATACATACGTATATTATTTTCAAATTAACCACAAAAAAAGTCTTACTAATATCTACTTACTAGGAAAGGTATGCTCTTAAAACTGGATATAAATTTGTGGGGGGAAAAAGGGCAAGGGGGAAGAAAGAACTCTTAAGTGCCACCCACTTAAGATATTGCCATCCCATGCAATATCTTCAGGGACCGTACTGTATTAAGTTTATGTATCCTTGTGCGCCAGAAATAGTATGCAACTCCAGAGAGGAGGAATACCACAGCTCCTCCAGGAACTAAAAACAATCAGGGATGATTAAGGTGAATCACTTAGATTGCAAGCCCCTCCCGGGAGGTTTGCATATACTAGTTCAAACTGGGTTTTCCAGAGACAAACAGAGAGAAGACTTTTGAGATAAAGAAGTTGGATTTCAAATGACTCTGAGCTTTTCTCTGATCCAACAAATGCATAGGTGCTGACTCCGCGGGTGCTCTGGGGCTGGAGAACCCGCAGAAAAAAAAATAGTGGTCACTCAGCACCCACCAGCAACAGCTGATCAACTAATTGGGGCACTGCAAACAGCTACTAGTCTGCCACCGCCAAAAAGCTGTTTGGCAGCTGAGGGGGGGGGGGCGCAGTGAATAGGGGCCTCGGGGAGAGGGGGGAGCGGGAGCAGGAAGGGATGGAGCGAGGGTGGGACCTTGGGGGAGGGAGTGGAGTGGGGGAAGGAAGAGGCAGAGCAAGAGTGGGGCCTTGGGGGAAGGGTCCGAGTCTCAGGGTGGAGTGGGGCTTGGAGCCCCCCTGGGGAAAACTAAAAGTCAGCTCCTATGAACAAATGGACAGGACCTTGTGTTCCAGGGCCCCAAATCCTTGCTGAAGGGTTGAAAGACTGGGGGCGGGCGGGTAACCATTGATATGCTTTTAGCAAAAGTACCATTTAACCCTGAAATTATGACCCCACTCACCATAGATTGTGCAGATATTCAAAATGCAATCTATTGTAGGAGCCTTATATGACCCCCATTACCATAGTATCTGAGTACTTCACAATCTTTAAAGTATTTATCTACACAATAATCCTGTAAAGTTGGGAAGTCCTATTATCCTCATTTTACAGATGAGGAACAAAGCACAGAAAAACTACTTGACTTGTCCTAATTCACACAGGAAGTGTATGATGGAATATGGAATTGAACCCAGGCCTCAACTCCTAGGCTAACCTCCTGAGCTCTGCTGTATTCTCCTGCAGTGAGTTTCAGATGTATCTATGAGCACAGCTTTATTAAGGCATAGTCACAGTGGCATGTGCCAAGAGCCCTGGTTCCCAGAGTCATGTGATGGCAGAATCTAAACTAAAAAGAAAAAAAAAAGTTACTAGCCCTCATGGTTGTGAAGAACATTTGAAAAAGGTACTTGAGTAATAGATTCGAGAATTCCTGTCTTACTCTGAAGACAACCTCCATAGGAAGGATCAGCAGCATCTTGAGTGGCATCTTGAGCCTGGCCCACAACCACCACCCAAACAGACCAGGCCCCTGCTGTTCTAAAAAGGAGGGAAACAAGATGAATGCTCCACCAGGCTCCCCTTCAGTAGCAGTTTGTCTAGGTAGGACAAATCAGAGGGGAAAAGTGCTTATAATTTCCCAAGGGTCAAATGCTATAAATAGCAGATTTTGCAGATCTTCATATCATGATTATCCCCCCTGCTTACTATATCAGCGTTGAGATAGTTATCAATGTTGACATTTACACCATCATACTCAGCACCAACGATGACACCCGTTGCGATGAAGACGCAGTTCACCTTGCCACTATTATTTCAGGTTCTCTGCAGACTGAGTTAGACCTCTCTGTATTGGTTACACTCTGTTCAGGTTCTGAAGTGTTTCTTCACAATCAAAGACTAGAGCCTTTGTTTCATATTTAATGAAAGCTGTGATTCTAGAATACAAGAAGACAACCTAAAAGAAGTGTGTGGCGCATGCCAGGTCACTTACCCAACCCAAATTGAGTCCTTCCTCAGAATATGGAACATAAAGGGAGTCTCAATGCAACCCCAACTTCTATCCCCATGTATTTTACAGTTTCCTGAAAAGGTCTGGGGTGGGGAATGTGCACATTGTGAAAGATGCACAGAAGTTATTTTAGGGTTTTGTACTATTGCACATTTCTTAATATAGGAGTACTCATAGAGGGGGCCTCACTGTCAGTCCATCCGTAAGACCTATTTAGGATAGTCAGGACATAATTTGTTTTTGATCATTGGTGTAATGCCCACCTCCTCAAGGAAAATCCAGAGTTTATGGCGGGTTTGAATAGGGATTGCCAGCGTATTACAGAAAAGGCACGGGGGAGACACTTGAGTGGAGTGTGGGGCTGCTTTTGATGGGACTGAAGAGGGGAGGGGAAGGGTAGATGGAGTACCCTAGAGCAGTGGTTCTCAAACTTGTTTTGGGTCTCGGCAGACCACTTAATGATCTTTCCAAATGTTGTTTGTACCATTAGCTAATTATTGTAAAGCACTTTGGATAAAAGCGCTATATAAAAATACCCTTAATAATACACATTTTTTGTTCTACAAATAAAAGCACACAACTCATTAAAATATCAGTAGTCTTACCTTTCTAATGCAATGGATGTGCCTTCTCTCCCCTGCCGCAACAGCTCCTGAGCTGGGGCTGGGAAGGAGGGGGGTGCCTCCCTCTCTCCCCCACCACAGCAGCCACAATGCTGAGGCTGGGAAGGAGGGCCGTCTCTCCCCGCCAGAAGCTGAAGCTGGGGAAAGTTGCCTTTTTATCTGGCCGCCGCAGCCCTGCACGTCCCTAATTCCCTCCACCCCCTCTTCTTACCCCACATCCCCCTCCGACCTACTCCCTATTCCCCCCAAGGCCACCACCTCACCTTACATGTGCGTCTTCTCCAGGGTCCAGGCACCTAATTAGTGGAGCCACGCCTGCATGGCTCCACTAATTAGGTGGGTGGCCCTTTATTCTCTTGTGTGCAGCCGCCCAGGTGTGCACCTTAGAGGGAACTATCCATGGACCACCTGAATGGAGCTCGCAGAACACAGTTTGAGAACCTCTATCCTGGAGAGTGCAAACTTGTTGAGCTGGAGCTCTGGGAAAAGGGAGAGTTCATAGGATGTAGTGGGGCTAGAGCAGTTGGAGCCCCTGTTCCACTCACCACAAGAATCCATAAACCCATCTGTCCTTGACTGGATTCTTGGGGGAAGGGACACCCAGCGATCCTTTGAAGGCTGGAGTATGGTGGCTGGGCTGTTCCATAGCAGGCATTTTGAAAATTGAATGGATTGAATCAAAAAGATCACTATTGAGACTTTCAATATGATTTCAAGTGAGAGACATTGCTCTTTGAGTCAAAGTTTCTAATTTGAAGTTATTGCTTTAGTTTGCAGCCTGCTTTCTTTTGTCAGTTAATATATTGACCATATATGCATTAGAAAGAGCTACTTCAAGAGAGAATTGGTTAGAGATTCACTTAAAGATGGTTTTATGCCTATTTTAATATTGGAGTATAAATGCTATGCTGAGGAATGTGACTAAACATACACTCTTTAGAGAGGAACTTGTCAGTGGTTTTTTTTTTTTTTTTACTTTAATTTTTTTTTCATAACTATACTAGAAAGTCACTTGGCTTAAAAAACAACAAATGATTAAAAAAATTAAAATTGCATGGGATCTAGATAAATACAATTTGCCATTTGAAAAGAATGCATTATTTATAGAATTTTCATATTGGCTTACTCCAAATGCCAGTATGCACTATACAAATGCAGAACACACATTTTTTGCTCTTTGGCCTATAATTTGTTATTTTTCCTTACTTTGTGTAATCTCAGATGGCCACAAACAGATATGAAAAAATAACTTCGTATCAGGAAAAGACTGACAGGAAATCAACTTGAACTATTAGATTTTAGTATGTAAAACAACCTCTGAATGATTGGGTTTGCTTTATTGCATAGGTATTGGAGCAATGCAATCCATGCAAACTTTCTAGCTTTTTCATATAACTCTAACAGTAATGATTATGGGTCAGAATTGGTGGAATATAAATTTTAATATGCTTAGTGTCACACGGAGTTTCCATTTCCTGTTTTGCACTTTCTAGACATTTTTCTGTGTTCAACTTTAGCTATTATTTATCAAGTTATTATTTGTAACACTGCAGCATCTAAACTGTATTCCACAACACAAAATCCAACAACATCAGCATCCCCACATGATCATCACGACTGCAGTGTTAACTTACTTGTTTTTAATTATTATGCTTAAGACCCTAAATGGATTAATATGTTCCTCAATTATTTATCAACTGCCACCTTAAATTCTCTCCTGATTATATTTTTATTTACTGTCCTATTTCTTTTATATATCACTATGTTGAAAAGTAGGCCCAGATTAAAGAATTTGGGGTCTCTGTGCATCATGGAAATTGGGGGGCCTCACCTTCCTGACCTAGACTGACCATGTGATTTACAAGACAATTGTTGCCCTAGGCAAAACTTCACTGTGCTGCCCCTCTCCTACTCCCTAGAACAGAGGTGCTCAACCAGGGGCCTCAGCAACTTTCTAAGGGTGGGGTGGTGCAGCAAGACTTCTAATGGCTTGGAAGTTATGGTACAAGGGTGGGGGGGAAAGCACCAGCTCACAGCATCACTCATATAGGGTTGGTCCAGATACTCTTTCATCATTAAAAGGAGGAAGAAGGCCAGGCCAAATTTGAGGGAATGCAAGGGTTGTCAGGTTTATCAACAACAACAAGCCCTGTTGGCTTTCAAAACAAGCCCCCAACGAGGCACTTCTTAATCATAGGGCTCTGGAAACAACCCTCTTCTTAACCACACAACATTAAGCACTGCCGTTCTGTTTTAAAAATGTAATAACACAAACAGCAATGAACTTACTGATTGCATAATATACCACATTACAGGAGAGGAGGAAGAGGCCACCCAGCCTAGCCCCTGCCCAAGCTAGGATGGAAGCAGCTGAAGCGGGAACACAGTGAGATCACACAGAGGAGGTTAGTCCCATGTGGATTTTAACCCAAAGGGAGAGCTTTGAAAGTCGTGCTGGCAGGGGCAGGACTGGATCTGGGGCTGTTCCCTATATAAATCATGGAATCATAGAAATGTAGGGCTAGAAGGGACCTCAAGAGGTCATTTAGACCATACCCCTGACTGAAGCAGGACCAGATAAATCACCCTGACAGGTGTTTGTCAAGCATATTCTTAAAAACCTCCAATGATGGGGATTCCACAACCTCTGTTGGAATCCTATTCCATGCTCAACTAGCTTTGGAAAGTTTAAAAAGTTTTCCCCAATATCTAACCTAAATCTCCCTTTCTTCAGATTAATTCTTGTCCTACTTCAGTGGATATGTTGATTCACAACCATCCTCTTTATAAATCCCTTAAAATATTTGTTATCAGGTCCCCCCCTCAATCTTCGTTTCTCAAAACTAAACATGCCCAATTTTTTACCTTTCCTTATAAGTCAGGTTTTGTAAACCCATCATCATTTGCTGCTCTCTATTAGATGCTATCCAATTTGTCCACATCTTCCCTAAAGTGTGGTGCTCAGAACTGGAAACAATAACAGTATTTAGCATGAAAATATCCAAAGAACTTTCTCAGTTGTACAATCTTAACTGAAATCACATATTATCTCAAATGAAAAGAGAATCTGACAATCTAGCAAAATGTCCCCCCATTTTACAGCTAGAAAGGAGAAATATAATTAAAATGAACATATTTCCTAGACAGGTTAGTCTTCCAATCAATATTCTGTGCCATGTTTATTCCCGTCTTTAAGAAACTAAATTTGATGTGCACTTTATTCGTTTACCAAAATAAAATTCCCAATTTGGGGGTGAGTACTGAGAACGAAATGCTAATAATATCCATTAATAAAGGCAAACTGACTCTTCCTAATATCAAGTTATACTACTATATGGCATGAATAAGGACCTAAATACCTTAATTAATTATGTACCCAGTCCTCCAAGAAAGATGACAGACTGTACACATTTCTTCACAGTCGTCTCAGTTTGTCATGTCAAATATGTATCTACCAGGAGATATTTTTTAATCATGCCTTTCAACTACACATAGGAGCATTAAGTGGCCTAGAGACTTAGGGATCTCCACTGAGGTCTTAGTAGCTTTTTTTGGAGATATTACAGCCATCCCATGGAATATCTCTCACAAATCCCATCGATAGGTGAGACAATTTCAATTGGATGTTTCATTTTAGGTTTGTTCTTTAAAATAAATGTGAATACAGGAAAGAATGCATTTCAAATGTGTCCAGAAGTAAATAAGTAAGAGCCAGAAAAGTGGAGTTAAGGCTTAAACAATAAGTATCTTTGCTATTGTGAGTTTAAATCAGACCCTTTACCTGTGCTTTTCCTCTCTCAATAAAGAGGAAATTTGCATGAACAGGGAAACCTGCATGGGAGAACACCCCTACTAGGCAACGCACAGTATTAACAGATGAGCCCAAGTATCTCTAGTCTATACCAGGCATCACTTTGTAGCGCACAGCTGGCATAGTCTTTCATAAAAGCCAATTTAATTGGCCCTAGGATGATCAGCACAGTGTAGGTAAAGCCTCCACTAGTGTAGACACTTTTCCACTACCTCTCTCCTTCCTGCCAATGTAGAGCCATGGCCAGCTGAATGTGGACTTAGAAGGGGCTTTTCTATACCCTGAGATTCACTGATAATCTTTTGGCCTTTTTGTACCCATTCACCCCTCTGCCCCTGAGCAGCACTTGTGAAACCAGAATCTTTCTCTAATTACAGTGGTGCTATGTTAAGGTTGCATCATGATTTCTGTTTAAACATTGTGTGACACTCTGTGCCCCAAAGTGGCACTCTGCACCCCATATTCACCATGGTAATATAATTAGGATATGTTTTGTACAAAGTATGCCTTGTAGGTATAATTTTAAGTCTTAATATGTTGAACATTAGTATCCTGTTAAGTTGTATGTACTATCATTGTATAGGAAGTTTTGCTATGTATGTGCCACTGAAACATGTTGTGAGGTTAGGAACACACCCACAAACAGCCATTCAGGTACAACAATAAAAAGGCCAAACAATGTTGATGGCACATTGAGGAGAATAGAAACATTCACAAGGATTACCCCAGGAACTGAACAATGGAAACATCTTAGAGATAGAACAAGGATTACCCCAGGAATAGTGTACAATGGAGATGTCTCAGAGATAGCATATACCCAAGGGAGACTGTTTAATTCAGGTCACAGCAAAAGATCTTTCCAGCAAGTTGGAAGGAGATATAAAAGGGGGATGTAGCATTATGACTTGGCCTCACTCCCCACACAAGAGAACACCTGGAAACACCTGAGGAACAAAGACTGAACTGGGGGAAGTGCTGGTCCGAGGCCAGAAAGAAGGAAGCCTGCCTGTGTATGAAACCTTAGTGGACTGTTTATACTATCTAATAGGGCAAGACAGTGCTCAATTCAAATCCTATCTAGTATATTAGGCTTAGACTGTGTTTTTGTTCATTTGCTAGTAATCTTCTTTGATCTGTACATCTATCAATCACTTAAAATCTATCTTTCTATAGTAAAGAAAGCTGTGTTATATTTTACCTAAACCAAAGTGGTTTGAGTGAAGTGTTTGGGGAAAAATCTCAGATCAGGAACAAGAGTTGGTGCACAGCCACTTTCCTTTGTAGAAGTGGCAGACTGGGTAATAAGTCACATACTGGTCAGGCTTTTGCCCAGGGCAGGACGGTAGAGCTCTGGGATCCTAGGCTGGGGAACAGGGGCTATTTTGGTTGAAGCCTCTCTCTATTGTTAGTTCATGAATGGCTAGGTGAATATTCATGTAATCTAGCTGGGTGTAGGGCTCCACATGACGTTGTGCTGAGTGACAACAGTTCCTGGAGGGGTTTTCTGCTTGTCACTAGCAAGGCATTGTGAGAGAGAGTCCAGGCTGGACGGCTCAATGATTCCCCAGTTCCAGGTTGCACCCTGGGAGGAACCCGTCACACATTGACTTTCCTATGTCCTCTAAAATCAACATGCTTAGTTGGATTCCTTTGAAATATGGTGTGCCTCTGGAGAGTGCTTTGTGGGGTTTTCTTTAGCTGAATTTGGTGTCGTTTGAGCTAGGGATAGCAGAGACATATGCCCTGAAAAAAACAGCCATTTTTCAAAAAGTTTCTAGCTAAATGTTGGGTTTTATTTCTGGACACTTTTTATAATAAAACAAGGGAAATGAAATGCCAGATACTCAAAATGGTTGTTGGTGGTAACACCTGCCTTACAACCATTGGCTCAATGGTTAGGGCACTCACCTACAATGTGAGACCCCTGTTGAACTCCTCCTCTGCCTGATGTGCAGAAGATACTGGAACGTAGGTATCCCCTATTGCAGGAGAGTAATCTTTGGATACAGCTTCAGCTTTATGGAATTTATATAACAACAGTCTCAGTATAAATATGTATATGGACTTCCTTAATAGGTATTTACATATAGCAAACCTAACTTTTTTTAGGTATAGCAATTAAATCCTATGTCTAAGGATAGCGGCTAAGAGATATTTTGATGTGTAGGTGTGTGGGGATGGGATTCTCAATCTCTTCTGTTGAAGCTGTACCTCGCTGTTTAAAAATTAAATAGTCATTGGAGCAGAGATATGAACATGGGTCTCCCATCTCAGTCCCCTACCCATCAACCTATAGAGTTATTCTCCCTCTCACCCAATGACTATTCAAGTATTTTATACACAGTGGAACAGGTTCAACACAGAAGACCGAGAAAGACCCACTCCACATTATCCTACTTCTCAGTGCCTAGGGCACTCTCCTGCAATGTTCAAATCCACATAAGGCAGAGCAGGGAATTGAATGCAGGACTCCTGCATCCTAACCACTGGGTTAAAGGTTACAAGGAAGTCATAGCACTTCCTCCACCAGTCAGTTTCTGTCATATTTGCAATAGTTTCAGGTTGACCAAAGCTGCATTTTTTGGTGAATTACCTATTGAAGAGAAAGAGAAAAAAAAAAAATCAGCGACTTCTATTCTACAGTCCCCATATTGTCAATAAATATTTTTGAAACCAGTTGTGTGACACCTGTAATTGGTAATGGATGTTTCTCCCATAATTGAATTCATATATGCTGTATTCAAACTCTCCCCCCTTACTATTGTTTCCCTTTCCCAATTTATCCATATTAATGAAAGATTAAATAAGAACAATTTAGCTAGATCATCCTGACAAATCAAGACATAGGATTTAATTGCTAAACCTAAAAAGAGTTAGGTTTGCTATATGTAAATAATTATAAAGGTAGTCCATATACATATTTATAGTGAGACTGTTATATAAATTCCATAAATCTGAAGCTATATCCAAAGATACTGCAAAACTATAGACACAGATTAATCTAAAGGGGTGCGGAGAAGTTGCAAGGTATGCCTCCCAGAAACCTTGGAAATTTTTGGATTATTTTTTCCTCACCTGTTCCTATAGACATGCCCACAAAACAATAATAACCTGATGTTTTGCCAATTACTTTTATCACTGTACATCTTCTTGCCTACACTGTACTGCACAAAGAAATAGATGATAGTTAAGGGTTTGACATTTTGCAAAAAAATTAGCTGCGGTGTTGACTTTGACAAATCAGATATTTTAAGCCTTTGCAAGAGGGATCTACTGTAAAAAGCTTGTTTACAGTTTTAGGAAAAATACTAAGGCTCCATAGATTACTCTGAAGGAGAAGTTAGTCATTTATTCACCTAAAATTCCAATTATTTTCCAATCTGTCCTCTTGGATTTGATGAGTATCTCCTATGAACCAGCAGTAATGTAAAAGGGAGATAATAGGCACAGATTTTTCATTCAATTTAGAAATTGGTGTACCAATAGCATAATGGGCTGATTTAAAAATATCAGCTCTTTGTCACAAATTGTCAGGCGAGTTGTAGTATCTTATTGATAAAAAAGAGATTCAGTTTCAAATACATCTTTAATGCATTCTATAACACATTTTATTTGTTATGGCATTCTGTGGAGCAGCTGCAAAAACTTATTAACAGCAGAAATGTACAACATATTTCTCCCTCTGCTCCCCCTCCCCTACCATCGGCCCTCCTCTCCCCCTCACACACACACACACACACACACACACTTTTCCATTTACAAACATTAATTTTCAAGCCCAAAATGTCTCCCAAATCTTCCAAATAGATCTGGTGGAAAGGAAGGGTGGCAGGCTGTTTCCTTACAAGGATCCAATATGGGAAAGACAAGGAATTGACCATTATCACTCCATAAATCCTCTCACCAGTTATGGTCCATAACTTTCCCAAATTGCTGGTATTAGGGGAGATGGTTCATCTCCAGGGTACAAACAACAAACAACCAACAACAAAACCCCAAAGAAACAAACAACAAAACCCTAAGAAAGAAAGAAAGATCCGGAGACTGCATTGGGGAAAATAGATGAAACACTTTCTCTGTCCCTGATACTCTAACCTCTTTCCCTGCTGCTTCATGTGTTACACTTCAGTGGAAGTATGCTAAGGACGAAGTTTGCTCATCACTAAAATCCTTACATACCCCAGAAAGAGACTGTTTGAAAATTAATAATGAATCTGATCACTCTTTAGAGACATTGTAGGAAACTGAAGACTAACAGTATATATATTTTCAATTTTATATACAGTAATCCTAATATTTGAGATACTGATATTGACTGTATATCAGACTTATTGAATGTTAGACATATCACCCTCAGTATCCTTTTTATGCTGAAATTTAAAGTACTGTTTTATGGCTTCACATTAGACAAATATTGTTCTGCTATATACATTACAAACTTGTGTCTGCCTAAAATGACATCTTTCAAAGTCAATCCATCACACTGACTTCTATTAGGCCATTAACAATTCAGAAACTATTGTATTGTTAGCCAGTGTAACTCAAATTTATTTCCTACTACACATGTTTTGGCAAGACATATAGGATTTATCTGGAAGGAGGAAAAAGAATGTTGGCATAGTTAATCAATTGAATCAGTTCCTCAAATAGTTCCCATAAATGAATTTCTTGCATGTACTGCCCCAATAATGATACTTTAAAGGGAGTTGTAAATTTCAGTTTGCTTTTCTAATCTTAACTTTATTATTTCGTCTTATGCCTGATTTTTTTTAGCCATGTAAAACATTCTAATTGTACAAGTTGATTTCTTATCTTTTTCTTTTCCCCTTTTTTGTCCATTTTTTCACCTAAATATCTTAATTAATGCTAGACTTTACCTCTCCATTATAACAAGACTTTGGTAGCTGGATTAGGCATAAAAATAGTTAAAACAGTTTAAAAAAATAGTTAAAAAACAGTTGCTTAATCTACATTGCGATCACCTGTAGAAACCTCAGAGTTCTAACTCTGGCTTTGTTCACAAGTAGAGCTATGCAAAAGTTCTCATATGACAAAGTGACTATAAATCATTTTATGGATGTACATTCAATTGGTAAATGTATGTTAAAAAAAGCAATATGCAAGTGAGTAGCTTTATGCACAGTGTGCCATTCAACTAGAGATTTTACAAGTGTGACTAGGGTGGTAACCAGTAGGTTAGATTGTTTCCATCTGAGAAGTCCCATGTCCCAGAAGACAGTGCTGAGCCTTGCCACCCATCCTGTTCAATGTTTACATAAAGCTGCTAGGTGCAATTATTAAACATTTTGTGTTGCATTGTCATTGATACACTACTGATGACATCTGATTGAATATAATTAATCAAAGACATTCAGCAAGGTTTGTTGTTATTCATCACATATATTATTCAAAAAAGTATATTATTCAATTATTTTTGTTTAGTCTCCAACTAAATCCACGGATTATACTCAGTCCTAGTAGTGTCTGCAGATTCTATAATGGCACTGTTCTGCCAGAGCCTAAGAAAGTGGATGAAAACAAAAACTATCTAAAATTATTCAATAAGATGAGAAAAAAAATGCTTTTGTTTTTGTTTGGGCAACACTTAGAAGAATGGACAGATGCAGCATCTGCACAATGGCAATAGGTGATTGTAATGGGGTGATTACCCCACTCCTGCCCTGAAGGGCTTAAAACAGCCCTGGGAGAGGGCTGTGGCAGGAAAAGGCTGGGCTGACTTAATGAAAAAAGGCTGTGAGCCAGAGGCCCAAAAGAAGGCTCTCTCTCCAGGCTGGGAGAGAGCAGAGCCTGGCTGCCTGCAGGAAGGGTACTGGGAGTGAAGCAGGGCTGGGGAGAGCCAGAGGAGCTCCAGGCTGGCAGCTCCCCAGGCTGCAGGGCCTGGTCCAAGGCCCATAGAGGTACTGGGAGGCAGAGGAAGGCAGCAGGTCTAAACCCCCTTGCCTATAATGAGTGGCTTTTACAATGCAGTCTGCCCCAGGGAGCGGGGGCTTGGTGATGACTGGCAGTAGCCCAGACTAAGGCAAGGTGGGGATTAGAGGGTTGGGGGTTTCCTGCGTCAAAGAGCTAATTCTCTGAGACGATCAGCAGGAGGTGCCGCAGGGGTGAGTCCCACACGTTTACAGTGATATAAAATCAATACATAATCTATTCTAAATTTGGTTACCATACTAGTTTATGGTGTGCAATGTCTTAAATAACTAAACATTGTACAGAAATTCATTGTCCATATCACTTTCCACTTTAACACAGCCATCTTCTAGTGGCAGAAGTAAGAGTCATACCAAGAGGTTTCCTTATCTAAATAAAGCAAAAAAGAAAATCTGAGAAAGGGGAATGCAATTGCAAGTATTTAAATATGTTAAAGATGCTGATATGTCAACTTTGTAGAATATTGTCAGGAAAGCATCACTATTCAAGAAAGGACTTCAGCATGTCTTAACTTAAAGCACATGCTGTTAAGAATAATTTAGGTATGGCCCAATATCTAAACAAATAATTTGCCTCAGTCTTTAATGAGGCTAATGAGGAGCTTAGGGATAATGGTAGGATGACAAATGGGAATGAGGCTATGGAGGTAGATATTACCACATCCGAGGTAGAAGCCAAACTCCAACAGTTTAATGGGACTAAATCGGGGGGCCCAGATATGGGGGCCTTCATCCAAGAATATTAAAGGAACTGGCACATGAAATTGCAAGCCCATTAGCAAGAATTTTAAATGAATCTGTAAACTCAGGGGTTGTACCTGGAGAATTGCTAACATAGTTCCTATTTTTAAGAAAGGAAAAAAAAGTGATCCGGATAAATACAGGCCTGTTAGTTTGACATCTGTAGTATGCAAGGTCTTGGAAAAAAATTTTAACGAGAAAGTAGTTAAGGACATTGGGGTAATTGGGACAAAATACAACATGGTTTTACAAAAGGTAGATCGTGCCAAACCAACCTGATCTCCTCCTTTGAGAAGACAGATTTTTTAGACAAAGGAAACGCAGTGGATCTAATTTACCTTGATTTCAGTAAGACATCTGATACAGTTCCACATGGGGAATTATTGGCTAAATTGGAAAAGATGGGGATCAATATGAAAATTGAAAGGTGGATAAGTCACTGGTTAAAGGGGAGACTACAACAGGTCAGACTGAAAGGTGAACTGTCAGGCTGGAAGGAGGTTACTAGTGGAGTTCCTCAGGGATTGGTTTTGGGATCAATCTTATTTAATCTTTTTATTACTTACATTGGAACAAAAAGTGGGAATGTGCTAATAAAGTTTGCGGATGACACAAAGCGGAGAGGTATTGCCAATACAGATAGGGACCGGGATATCCTACAGGAAGATCTGGATGACCTTGTAAACTGGAGTAATAGTAATAGGATGAAATTTAATAGTGAAAAGTGCAAGGTCATGCATAGTGATTAACAACAAGATTTTTGTGTTATAAACTGGGGACGCATCAGTTGGAAGTAACAGAGGAGTAGAAGGACCTCAGAGTATTGGTTGATCACAGGATGACTATGAGCCGCCAATGTGATATGGCTGTGATAAAAGCTAATGCGGTCTTGGAATGCATCAGGTGAGGTATTTCCAGTAGAGATAAAGAGGTGTTAGTACTGTTATACAAGGCACTGGTGAGACCTCATCTGGAATATTGTGTGTAGATCTGGTCTCCCATGTTTAAAAGGATGAATTCAAACTGGAACAGGTACAGAGAAGGGCTCCTAGGATGATCTGAGGAATGGAAAACCTGTCTTATGAAAGGAGACTCAAAGAGCTTCGCTTGTTTAGCCTAACCAAAAGAAGGCTGAGGGGAGATATGATTATAAATATATCAAAGGGATAAATACCAGGGAGAGAGAGGAATTATTTAAGCTCAGTACCAATGTGGACACAAGAACAAATGGATATAAACTGGCCATCAGGAAGTTTAGACTTGAAATTAGACTAAGGTTTCTAACCATCAGAGGAGTGAAGTTCTGGAATAGCCTTCCAAGGGGAGCAGTGGAGGCAAAAGACATATCTGGCTTCAAGACTAAGCTTGATAAGTTTATGGGAGGGATGGTATAATGGGATAGCCTAATTTTGGCAATTAATTGATCTTTGACTATTAGAGGTAAATATGCCCAAAGGCCTGTGATGGGACACTAGATAGGGTGGGATCTGAGTTACTGCAGAGAATTCTTTCCTGGATATCTGTCTGGTGAGTCTTGCTCACATGCTCAGGGTTTAGCTAATCACCATATTTGGGGTCAGGAAGGAATTTTCCTCCAGGGCAGATTGACAGAGGCCCTGGGTTTTTTTTGCCTTCCTCTGCAGCATGGGGCACGGGTCACTTGATGGAGGATTCTCTGCACCTTGAAATCTTTAAACCACAAGTTGAGGACTTCAATAGCTCAGACATAGGTAAGAGATTTATTACAGGAGTGGGTGGGTGAGATTCTGTGGCCTGCATTGTGCTGGAGGTCAGACTAGAAGATCATAATGGTCCCTTCTGACCTTAAAGTCTATGAGTCTAAGTCTAATGCCTTCTGAAAGAGAGCTGCATCTCCAACATCACTTCTTCCAGTACTAGGTTTCCTCAGGACTTTGTCTTATTCATTAAGAGACATGTAGAACCATATAGTAAAAATGTATTTTTAGACCTATTTTACTACTAAAGGAAGAGTTCAGAAGGAAAATAAAAGCACACTGTTGTATTTCAGCAACTCACACTAATGTGACTTTAACACCGTATTTGCCTTCCTAGAACAAGAGAGTGGGTCCAATGCACAAGCAAACCCAAGGGGGCTAATTTATGTGGGTTTTTCCTGGAGGCTTATTCATAGATTCATAGATTATAGGACTGGAAGGGACCTCGAGAGGTCATCGAGTCCAGTCCCCTGCCCGCATGGCAGGACCAAATACTGCCTATACCATCCCTAATAGACATTTATCTAACCTACTCTTAAATATCTCCAGAGACGGAGATTCCACAACCTCCCTAGGCAATTTGTTCCAGTGTTTAACCACCCTGACAGTTAGGAACTTTTTCCTAATGTCCAATCTAGACCTCCCTTGCTGCAGTTTAAACCCATTGTTTCTGGTTCTATCCTTAGAGGCTAAGGTGAACAAGTTCTCTCCCTCCTCCTTATGACACCCTTTTATATACCTGAAAACTGCTATCATGTCCCCTCTCAGTCTTCTCTTTTCCAAACTAAACAAACCCAATTCTTTCAGCCTTCCTTCATAGGTCATGTTCTCAAGACCTTTAATCATTCTTGTTGCTCTTCTTTGGACCCTTTCCAGTTTCTCCACATCTTTTTTAAAATGCGGCGCCCAGAACTGGACACAATACTCCAGCTGAGGCCTAACCAGAGCAGAGTAGAGCAGAAGAATGACTTCTCGTGTCTTGTTCACAACACACCTGTTAATGCATCCCAGAATCATGTTTGCTTTTTTTGCAACAGCATCACACTGTTGACTCATATTTAGCTTGTGGTCCACTATAACCCCTAGATCCCTTTCTGCCGTACTCCTTCCTAGACAGTCTTTTCCCATTCTGTATGTGTGAAATTGATTTTTCCTTCCTAAGTGGAGCACTTTGCATTTGTCTTTGTTAAACTTCATCCTGTTTAACTCAGACCATTTCTCCAATTTGTCCAGATCATTTTGAATTATGACCCTGTCCTCCAAAGTAGTTGCAATCCCTCCCAGTTTGGTATCATCCGCAAACTTAATAAGCATACTTTCTATGCCAATATCTAAGTCGTTGATGAAGATATTGAACAGAGCCGGTCCCAAAACAGACCCCTGCGGTACCCCACTCGTTACGCCTTTCCAGCAGGATTGGGAACCATTAATAACAACTCTCTGAGTACGATTATCCAGCCAGTTATGCACCCACCTTATAGTAGCCCCATCTAATTTGTATTTGCCTAGTTTATCGATAAGTATATCATGCGAGACCGTATCAAATGCCTTACTAAAGTCTAGGTATACCACATCCACCGCTTCACCCTTATCCACAAGGCTCGTTATCCTATCAAAGAAAGCTATCAGATTGGTTTGACATGATTTGTTCTTCACAAATCCATGCTGGCTATTCCCTATCACCTTACCACCTTCCAAGTGTTGGCAGATGATTTCCTTAATTACTTGCTCCATTATCTTCCCTGGCACAGAAGTTAAACTAACTGGTCTGTAGTTACCTGGGTTGTTTTTATTTCCCTTTTTATAGATGGGCACTATATTTGCCCTTTTCCAGTCTTCTGGAATCTCTCCCGTCTCCCATGACTTTCCAAAGATAATAGCTAGAGGCTCAGATACCTCCTCAATTAGCTCCTTGAGTATTCTAGGATGCATTTCATCAGGCCCGGGTGACTTGCAGGCATCTAACTTTTCTAAGTGATGTTTAACTTGTTCTTTTTTTATTTTATCCGCTAAACCTACCCCCTTCCCATTAGCATTCACTATGTTAGGCATTCCTTCAGACTTCTCGGTGAAGACCGAAACAAAGAAGTCATTAAGCATCTCTGCCATTTCCAAGTTTCCTGTTACTGTTTCTCCCTCTTCACTAAGCAGTGGGCCTACCCTGTCTTTGGTCTTCCTCTTGCTTCTAATGTATTGATAAAAAGTCTTCTTGTTTCCTTTTATTCCCGTAGCTAGTTTGAGCTCATTTTGTGCCTTTGCCTTTCTAATCTTGCCCCTGCATTCCTGTGTTGTTTGCCTATATTCATCCTTTGTAATCTGTCCTAGTTTCCATTTTTTATATGACTCCTTTTTATTTTTTAGATCGTGCAAGATCTCGTGGTTAAGCCAAGGTGGTCTTTTGCCACATTTTCTATCTTTCCTAACCAGCGGAATAGCTTGCTTTTGGGCCCTTAATAGTGTCCCTTTGAAAAACTGCCAACTCTCCTCAGTTGTTTTTCCCCTCAGTCTTGATTCCCATGGGACCTTACCTATCAGCTCTCTGAGCTTCCCAAAATCTGCCTTCCTGAAATCCATTGTCTCTATTTTGCTGTTCTCCCTTCTACCCTTCCTTAGAATTGCAAAGTCTATGATTTCATGATCACTTTCACCCAGGCTGCCTTCTACTTTCACATTCTCAACGAGTTCCTCCCTATTTGTTAAAATCAAGTCTAGAACAGCTTCCCCCCTAGTAGCTTTTTCAACCTTCTGAAATAAAAAGTGGTCTCCAATGCAGTCCAAGAATTTGTTGGATAGTCTGTTCCCCGCTGTGTTATTTTCCCAACATATATCCGGATAGTTGAAGTCCCCCATCACCACCAAATCTTGGGCTTTGGATGATTTTGTTAGTTGCTTGAAAAAAGCCTCATCCACCTCTTCCACCTGGTTAGGTGGCCTGTAGTAGACGCCTAGCATGACATCTCCCTTGTTTTTTGCCCCTTTAAGCCTAACCCAGAGACTCTCAACACTTCCGTCTCCTATGTCCATCTCTACCTCAGTCCAAGTGTGTACATTTTTAATATATAAGGCAACACCTCCTCCCTTTTTCCCCTGTCTATCCTTCCTGAGCAAGCTGTACCCATCCACACCAACATTCCAATCATGTGTATTATCCCACCAAGTTTCAGTGATGCCAACAATGTCATAGTTGTATTTATTTATTAGCACTTCCAGTTCTTCCTGCTTATTCCCCATACTTCTCGCATTTGTATATAGGCATCTAAGATACTGGTTTGATCTTTCCTCCCAGTTTTTTCCTGACTCTCCTTTCTCTCTGCCAATATAGCCCACACTCCCTCTTGTTTCCGACTCATTTCTCCGGTCTCCATGTTCCCCACTTACCTGTGGGCTTTGCTCACCTGTCCCCGTCGAACCTAGTTTAAAGCCCTCCTCACTAGGTTAGCCAGTCTGTGTCCGAATAGGGTCTTCCCTCTCCTCGAAAGGTGGACGCCATCTCTGCCTAGCAGTCCTTCCTCGAATAGCATCCCGTGGTCTAGGAAGCCAAAGCCCTCCTGGCGACACCATCTTCGCAGCCAGGCATTCACCTCCATGATGCATCTGTCTCTGCCCGGGCCCCTACCTTTGACAGGAAGAATTGAAGAGAATACCACCTGCGCTCCAAACTCCTTCACCCGTGCTCCCAGAGCCCTGTAGTCACTCTTGATCCGCTCAGTGTCACACCGCGCAGTATCATTTGTGCCCACATGGATGA
Source organism: Malaclemys terrapin pileata (assembly GCF_027887155.1). NCBI lineage: Eukaryota > Metazoa > Chordata > Testudines > Emydidae > Malaclemys > Malaclemys terrapin. Next base: position 77,212,834 of record NC_071505.1, read on the forward strand.
GTAGCATGGGGTAGTAGTCAGAGGGCCGGATAATCCTGGACAACGCCTCCGTAACGTCTCGGATACGGGCCCCCGGCAGGCAGCATACCTCCCGAGATGAAATGTCAGGGCGACAGATGGGCGCCTCCGTCCCCCTCAGCAGAGAGTCTCCGACCACCACTACCCTACGTTTCCTATTCGCAGTGGTGGCAGCAGACTCTCCAGCCTTAGGGGTACGAGGCTTCTCCTCCTTTACTGTAGGGAGTGATTCCTTCTTTCCTGTATCAAGAAGAGCATAACGGTTACCTATAACCACGGCAGGAGGGTTCGGAGCAAGGGTGGAGCACTGCCTGCTGCCAGAAGTAACCAGCTGCCAGCGTCCACCCTGAGCCATCTCCTCCTCCACCAGTGGTGTATCAGCAGTCCTGTGTACTGGGACAGCTACCTCAGCTGTCTCCACATGGACACTGTCGAGGAATTGCTCGTGGATACGGATGCTCCTCAACCTAGCCACCTCCTCCTGTAGCTCTCCCACCTGCTGCCTGAGAGATTCCACCAGCAGGCACCTTTCACATTGGATGGTCCCCCCAGCCTGGATATCAGTAAGTGGAAATTGCAAGTTACAGTCTTTGCAAAACCACACCAGGATCTGGGTAGAGGCATCCATGCTTAGGCACTCTGTCTGGCTACAGGCACAGGTGGAGGAGACAGTAGCAGTGCTGGCACAGGTGTTGCGGGTCTTCCTAACCATCGTAAGCCTCCCTCTGTCAAACTCCAGTCTGCAGCCCCCTGTCAGCTGAAAGGGTTGTTTAAGCAAACAGTTAGAATGTAGTTGCTTTATAGGTATTAAGGGGAATCAAGAGAAAACAGATGGAACCGGCAAGGGACCCTCGCCCCCTTCCTGCTCCCTTCCAAACTCCCTTGCGAAACTCCCTGTTAGCAGCCCCTGTTCGCAAAGCTCCCTGGTCGCTTGTGCGCTGCTTTATAAAGCCCTGGCCTGTATGAATATGGCTTGTGGTGATATGCCACCAAACAATAAATACCGCAGCTGGTCTGACTATACAGACACCCATACACTAGAAAGAGGGTTTTGGAATTTTTATGGGGAGGGCCTTGAAGCACAGGATATGAAGTACAGGATATGAAGCTGCACTACTGAAAAGTAGTGCAACAATCCATATCCAACAGATTAGTCAAATTCCCTTGCCCTGCAAACCAAATCTAACTCAGTGAAAACATAGGTATTTATATAACAGAAGAGGGGGGAACCATTTACAATAATTATATAATGGCTTCCTCCCCCCACTTTTCCCACTCCTCGGCACCACCTTATTACTTTATAGATTAAAAAAAAAAAAACCTCTGATAGTGATATAGAAAAATAAGCTTCTCTTAGTAGAGTGGGATAAAAGGCTTCAGCGTTGCTATTACATTTTCTGCAGTTCTTGTTTAAATGAGACAGATCCAAAGATGTTTTGCGCATGTGACTGATCTGGCTGATCTCCAGGCCCTACACAAAAGCAGTATAATTAGCTTTCAAACAAAAAAAAAAGTTGTACACATTCATCACAATGGCACTTGCATGTTGAAGATAGTTAACACTACTCCACTTGAGTCTTTTCAAACTTGTCAATAACACTTTTTTGCCCCTCTGGTACTGACCAGTTGGTTCTCAATAATCAGCTGTCTAGATTAATATCTTCAAAGAAACAATGAACCCTTAGTTCTCTGTACACCTTCAATGTCAAGAAGCTTCTGACTTTGTAATTATAATTCAAGCTATGTTATAAAACAATAGCCAAGCTATGAAAGAAAATTCTAAAATGCATTCAAAAAGTGTTATTTCCTGTAGTCAGGCTGATGATGTATAGTTGTATATATTGGTATGAATGGGATTTTTGTTCCTTTTTTCCTATTAGTTTCTGCTCTCCTTTTCTAAAAATAGTAAAATTAGCGCTGCCTTTAATTTGCACGAGCACAAAGAAATCCTCACTCTGAGTCATAGTATTTGAGAATTTCTAAGCCAATTTGCTATTTTACAGTCAGAGTTTATGCCTTAATGTACTGCTGGATAATACAGTAGGCCAAGCTCAGTCACAATGGTGTAAAAAACTGGAGCAACTCTATTGAGCGGAACCCTTCCAGTAGTTTTAAAGTTACTTTAAGACATCCCAAATGTTGTATCAAAACATTTCACATCATCATTTGTTAACATTTTTTGATACCACTGAGTATAACTCCCAGGAAAACCAAAACATTACTAAGAATCACCAATGCACTGAAGTGGTACAATTAGTATATTTCTCTTTTGGTCCACCTGAGTATAACAGACTAAAATAGATATCACTAGTGTTGAAATGAGTAATTGGAATTCACTGCTTCTCCAAGTTGGTATTCTAGTCCATGTTTATTCCTTCCATTAATTTTAATTGGAAACTCTCCTTTTCTGCTGTTTTCTTTTTTTAAAATGTTGAAGATTAGTGTATAGAAACAGGCAGATTATAAAGGATATTTAAAACGAAGACAAAATCTGAAACAATTAAAAACTTTGTTTGTCCCATCTTTGTGTTAGATAGGCAGTATACCAGTCTCTGCATAAAAGTACTATGCCAATAGTGAATCTTCTGGCTGATTAATAATCACAATCATGTATGTATTTTATTTGTTTACACTTGTGATTTTTATTGCAAGATCTCTTGATAAGTTACATATATTATTACAGCTGTTTGGAAACACATCAGGAAGATTTTTTTTTTTTTTTTTGACAGAAAATGCAGTTTTTGCACAATTGAAATTTTCTACATGAAACTTATTTTTCCAGATTTTTTTTTAAATGTCATTCTGAGTCTGGGTTTGACCTAGTCCAAATCTAAAATCCACAAAAGGGTATCCATTAGCAACACTAGGCTGTTTTGGTCTTGGGATGAGTTAGAATTTTTCCAGCAAATTTTAAATGAATTGGATAAAGATACCCAGAAACATATATTCAGAGTCCAAACATTCTTCTATTATCTCCTCTCCATGTACCTTTCTGTAGCAAACCCCAGAAATATCATGGGAGAAAACAATTTATTGGATTCATCAAGTTGAACTTTAGTGTGAAGACTAAAGAGTAATTGATTAAACCTAGTTTTAAATGTTAAAGATTTTAAATAATAGTGTTAATATCTGCTCCCTTAAATGAGGAGACCTAAGAGTCAAATGTAAGCCTCTTTCCCCATTTCCCTGGTGGCGGCAATCTTTAACATTCAAACCAATCAGTAGGTAGTATGACAAAGTTCCTCCTCTATCTTGGTGGGTCCTGCGCTTATTGGCAGCTTTTCTTGCCTCAGAGATTCACCATGTGGGCTGGGGAACAGCCCAGAGACCTTCCCCTCAGGAAGAACCCACAGTCCAGGTCAATTGGGAGGTTTGGGGGGAACCCGGACCTGCCCTCTACTCCAGGTTCCAGCCCAAGGCCCTGTGGACTGCAGCTGTCTATAGTGCCTCCTGTAACAGCTGCATGACAGCTACAACTCCCTGGGCTACTTCTCCATGGCCTTCTCCAAACACCTTCCTTATTCTCACCACAGGACCTTCCTCCTGGTGCCTGATAACGCTTGAGCTCCTCAGTCCTCCAGCAACACATACTCTCAGCTCCTTGCGCCTCTTGCTCCCAGCTCCTCACACTCACACCACAAACTGAAGTGAGCTCCTTTTAAAACCCAGGTGCCCTGATTAGCCTGCCTTAATTGATAGCAGCTTCTTCTTAACTGGCTCCAGGTGTCCTAATTAGCCTGCCTGCCTTAACTGGTTCTAGCAGGTTCCTGATTACTCTAGTGCAGCCCCTGCTCTGGTCACTCAGGGAACAGAAAACTACTCATCCAGTGACCAGTATATTTGCCCTCTACCAGACTCCTGTACCCCACTGGTCTGGGTCTGTCACAATAGGTACTGCAAATTTCCCCATCAAAATGGAAGTTAATCAGACAAAGCAATTATAAGTTTAAATTTATTTGTTCACTATCAGAACACTATACTCTCTCTTTTCATTTCCAAATACACACCATGCAGAAATGCTAATTCCTCTATCATCAGTAGTCATTATATACCTATAGGGTGACCAGATGTCCCAATTTTATAGGGACAGTCTCGATTTTTGGGTCTTTTTCTTATATAGGCTCCTATTACCCCTCACCTCCGTCCCGATTTTTCACACTTGCTGTCTGGTCACCCTATATACCTAGCAAGCCCCAAACACTAGATATTTTGCTTCCTTCCCTAAGAAACAACATCTTTAAGTTCCTCAACCACCACATCTCTATTCTAAACTGCCTCATGCACTGCTCTGATACAATCCTAATAGTACAAGCATGTGACTCAAATGTCAAGCCTCCCATGGCAATGACCCAAACTGCCTTAGAGACTGACACACACTCCCCCACCCTGACCCTCTTCTCCCAAGATATATGGAACAGTTTACAAGAGTGCTGGATACAAAGCGTCCTCAGTAGTTGTTGCAGGACCATGGCATTCACACCGCAAACACATTACAATAGTCTTTACTTTCAGGACAAAATGTGAAACACACTTACATGACCTGGCTTTACAGCATTAAATACACATTCCAAAAAACAAAGAATCTCTCTGCCTGGAGAAGGGAGAAAAGAAGGTGATTCTTTCTATTAAAGTGTGAAGTACTCTCTTTTATACTGTGAAGATAAGTGCAGTATAAAAACAGACAGCCAAGCGAAAGGATGATAGCTGCTGACATATTCCTGGTCCCCATCAAGCATTAGTGCTCAGCCAACCTGCCACTATATATCTGGTAACCAGATTTATTGTTCCAATTCCAGTTCTATTATCAGTTCCTCTTCTCGAGTGAAAATGTAAATGTATCTACAATACGCATGTAGTGGGGTGGTCGCCCGACTCATGCCCTGAAGGGCTTAAAACAGCTCTGGGGAGAGGGCTGGGGTGGGGGAAAAGCTAGGCTGATTAGGGGAAGAAGCCACAGGTAGGGCCATGCCCCAGTCAGGCCACGGCTGTCCCTATAAGAAGGCTGAGGGGCAGAGACTGAAAACACACACTCTGGGGAGAGAGTGGGACCTGGCTGCCTGGGAGCTGAGAAGGGTACCTGAGGTGGAGCAGTGCTTCGGAAAGGCAGAGGGAACTGGGGAACTCCAGCCAGGAAAACCCCAGGCAGCAGGCCTTGTTAAAAGGGCCAAATGGGTACTGGGGCTGCAGAGGGACAGCCCAGAGATAGGACCTGTTGCCTGTGCCTAACCTCCTTGCCGATGATGAGTGGTTTACAGACTAGTCAGTCCCAGGGAGTGGAGGCTAGATGATGGCTGACAGTAGCCACTGAGGCAAGGTAGGGATAGAGGGTTGGGGGTTCCCCTGGGAGGGGAGACCCAGAGACGGTGGGTTGCTGCTGGGGGCAGAACCCTGAAGTAGAGGGGCACTGTGGTCTGGGAGGGACACGGGGCCAGCGGCAGGCGAGACATCAGCCTGCAGGGGTTGCTCTGGGCTGGAAAAAGCTAATTCCTGATACGGCCAGCAGGAGGCGCCATGCCAGTAAGTCAACACCCCACCACAATGCGGAAGAAATAACCACAGAACATTTGTTGCGGTCCATTGATGGCTACAAGAAGCAAGCCAATATACTTTCTACTTCCAGACAGGCTAGAAATATTCCTACCCTATCTTTCTGCAGTGTTATATAGGACTTCTGTTTATGGGTCCAGCCACAATCAGGAAGCATGAAGATCTGTTCAAAAACAGAAATAAATGAAACAAAACAAAAAAGGGGGGAAATAATGGAGGAAAATACTAACAAAATTTTTTTGAACACCAACATATTTTGAGCCTCAAATGCATTTGACTCATGGCAAAGATTTATGTTGATTCTTGTCTTATGCAAATCAGTTCACTCATCTCTAGTTCAGATTGCAGTACTATATTACTGTAGACTTTACTCTGATCTTCAGCTCACTAGCATTTGCTGCACAGCTTTGCATTTCTCTTGTATGGTAATCAAAACTTGCAACAGAATAATAGTGAAAAAGTTGGGTAAGGTACTGTACCTTTGTGTAAAACTAATTAGAAACACCATCTCTAAATACATTTTTTCACTCTTCTATTCTGTGTTAGTTTTCCGAGCATAACCTCTCTAGCCAAAGATGGCACAAAATTCAAAAACTGATCTCATACAGATAAAGTAGGACACACATGGGATGATTACAGGCAACCTGGGAGGGTTTGTGTAATTCTGCAAAATGCTATGGTTACTTCAGGCGCAAATGTAGAACTGTTACTAATGTTCATTTCATTGGGCCTGCTCCTGTGAGTAACTGCTCACCAACACATGAAATAGGGTTCTACCCAATCAGACCATTCATGGTTTACAACCATTGCAATTCTAATATAGTCTAATGTATTGAAGAATTCAACAGCATGTATTCGCTTCCAGGAATCATTTTTTAAATGCTTTCTTCAATGTGTTTACAAAAGAATGAAAAATTAAAATTAAGTAATAATAATAATAATAATAATACAATTTTGAAAATCTTGTAATTTCTTTATCTTCGACATTCAATTTACAAAAGGTCTTTTATATAGATAACACTAGCACTCAAATCTTTAAACAAGTTCCCAGAGGACTCATTCAATTTTGGGATTTTTCTGCTATCTGCAAAACTCAAGTGTAGTTCACCGTAATTGCTTTGAGAATAGGGCTCTTAAATAGATGAAGAGTTATCTTTTTTGTTAAAAAACACAAAATCACTTTGCCTTAAAACATTTTTATTTAAGTGGAGGTGGTTCTGAATCCCTTTTGGATAGTGGGGGCGTGGGGGGGGGTGGTAAAAATTCAGTGCTACTTTTATTTTATTTTATTATTAATATGTTGATGTGCAAGTATGCGTCCCTCATGTCAAAAGCTGCAAACCAGGCTCCATGGGGAAGGATTGAGGCAAGCGTCACCATATGGAATTTGGCCTTTCTGATTAATGTGTTGAAGAGGCAGAGACCAAGTATAGGATGGAGTCCTCCACCCTTTTTTGGGATGAGAAAGTACAGAGAGTAGAAGCCTTTGCTGACAAAGGGGTCAAGCACTAGTACTATCATTCCCTTTGTGAGGAGAGCATCCGTCTTTCTGTAGGAGGTTGAGATGAGAGAGACCCCAGTAGGTGTCTGGAGGGGAGGCCCCAGTGCAGAGGGAAGATGAGAAATTCAATAGAGTAACCATGACGTATGATCTCTAGTACCCCGGTCTGTGGTGATCTTGCCCCAGTTGTGGGCAAACAGGACAAGACAGCTCCCAAAGGTGACAGGGACTGGGGTGGTGACGGAGGGAGACTCAGTGCTCTAGACTTGCATGTCAAAATTAGTCCTTTGGTTGGTATCTGCAGTAAGGCAGAGGTGGTGACTGTGGCAGGGGCCAAGGGCCAGGGCTGCTGGGACCAATGATGTTTCTGCGGGGTTTCCTGGTATTGAGGATAGCCAGTGCATCTGAGCATGGATGGAATGATTGTCACTGCTGTTTACACTGGGGCGCCGTGGTGTATATCCCGAGAGACTGAAGCATCGCCCTCGAGCCCTTGTGGGAGTGAAGGGACTCATCTGTCTTTGTTGAGAACAGCTTGTCTGCATTGAAAAGGAGGTCCTGGATAGTGGTCTGGACCTCCTGCGGGAAGCCAGAAGATGGCAGCCATGACTCCCAGTGCATGACAATGCCAGTGGTGAGGAAGCAGGAGGATGTGTCTGTGTCATCAACAGTAGCTTGGAGGCTCACCTTGGTCACCAGGTTACCCAGGAACTCTGCTGGCATAGTTGTTGATGTCATACTTGCCAGAAGAGCCTGGTAGTTGGCAATGCAAAATGGCAATGTGGAATAGACCTTGCGGCCCAGGAGGTCAAGGAGTTTTACCACTCGATATGGGGGAGTAGAGCCATGTGAGTGCTGTAGCACCCGTTTGGTCCCCACATGCACTACCAAGGAAGGGGATGTGGGTGGGAGAAGAGAAAGTCTGTCCCTTTAGAGAGGACAAAGTACCAGCGTTCTGCCCTTTGTAGCATGGGGGCACAGGAAACTGACAAGTGCCAGACTGCAGAATATTGTCATTAGGGGGCAGTGTGATGCGAGATGGTCCCCTGGGATGAAGACAATCCAAAAACTGGTGGTGTTGCTCGTGTACCTCCTCGAACAGTATGCCGAAGTCAACAGCAACCCACTGTAGCAGCTCCTGGTACTGCTTATGATCGGGAGGCGAGAGGCAGAGGAAATCAGGGCTTCACCTGGAGAGAAGGAGGCAGCTATAGGGACTGTTGGAACAAGCAATACTGGCTCTGGCTCTGGCTCCAGCTCCAGTTCAAGGTCGGAGCTCAACAGGTGAAGTGCAGAAGCCCAGGAAAGAATATGTGATACCTGGGAAGGTGTGTATTGCTGGTGGTAAGAATTCCAGGGTGGCCAGGATCTCAGGTCTGGGGGGGGGGGTCTTGCAGGCCTCAAGGATACCGGTACCAAAGTGGCAGTGTGGGGGCTTACCCTGATGGGTGTACCAGCCATGCATGGGAATTTGAGCTTTGCCTGGAAATGGGAGAGAAGGATGGCTCCACCCCCGAGAAGGCGTCAGGAGAATGAGGGAACATTCAGTAGCAGGAAAGCCGTCAGTATGGGTGGTCCGTCGCTGAGGGCTGAGTAGGGCCGCTGCACCAGGAGAAGCGGTGTGTCTGATGGAGTGGGGGGTTCCAGTACTACAAGCAGTAGAGAAGGCGGGTAGGGTAGATCTATGTGCATCACTGGAAGGAGGGATTTGACATGTCCAGGAGATGTCTCTAGGACTGCCAGAGCGCCGTGGTGCCTGTGGTGCGCAGCGCAGAGACTCTGGCTGTATTTGCAGTGCGTGCCCTGTAGAGTGGTCCCGTTGTGCAGCCACTGCATCAGGTACAGCAACATCTTTCTTCCTCTTAGCTTTATCCTCAGAACAGGGAAGCTTAGGCAATGGTGCAGCAGTGTCTGCATCGGACATCTCTCTCGACCTGGCAAAGCTCCGGGAGGGAACACTGTCCTTGGCGACAGTCTGCAATAGGGACTTGCTGCAATTTGCAGTGCTCATGTTTGGGCCTGTCCTGCACCACCAGATCTGGGGCGCGGGATGTGCTAGGTGGGGCACTCATCACTAGTGAAGGGCAGTGTACTGCCAGGTCTCACAGCCCCAGGTTGGACTGTGCAAGCGGCTGGAAAGCCTCCTCCACAAGGCTTGCGAGTCCACGGTGGGAAGGACTTACAAATCTCACAGCGGGGATGTGCTTCCCCGAGGCCATAAAGACAACATTGGTGCTCGTCGCTCACTGAGAAAGAGCGAGGGCACGAAGCACAATTTTTGAATCCTGGAACACTGGGCATAGTCCCCCGAAGAAGTTGGGGGCAGGCCCCGAGCGAGGCGAGGAGAGACTAATTAACACTAATTACAAGAAAAAAAATCAATATATACAGCAACAGATGAGAACGGTTTCACAGTCAAACTATGAGCATGGAGGAATGAGGATTCTGACTCCAACCATTTGGCCGTAAGCGGGAGCTGAGGGGGCATCATCCCACACAGCCTCATATAACCGCACCTGGAACATAAGATTACATACCACACTCGTAGGGGTCAATGGACACTGCTACAGAAATCTTCCGGCTCTGGCGCACCAGTGTTTGGAATACATACCGGGACCATCACTTCAAGAAGAATATATATTCCTAATAGCTCTCTTAGGCTACTCTGCTCCAGCAAAAAGATTGCAAATCATGCTGAATACACTAGTCTCTCTGAACCAAGTCTTGATTATCTTACTTATGCAATTATTCACATTGGCTTTGGTGGAATAATCACGTAAGTAAAGCAATCATAGTTTTGCCCTCCATGTTTTTTTGCTGGAGAAAATGGGTGAACCAGAGCCAAATTTCATCTAAAGTAAAATTTTCTCAGATACAATTAAATAAAATGTGAAGGTGGCCATCCTATGCCATGTTAATCCAAAAAAAGATACTGAGAGTACACAAAATCCAAGAACACTAACTGAAAATGACAGGCCTGTCAGGCAAGCATACATTATGGAGTGTCACAGTTTAGAAATACAAATGACCGTCCCGTGATGTCCCTCTCCTTCTTTCAGCCTCCAGTTACTGTGCTGCTTTAGAAAAAAACAAAAAAATCCAAACATCCTCAAACACACACTCAAACCCAGCCAGATTTTGCCTTTATTTGTGTCAAAAAGACTAACCTCAAAATTAAGATATTAAAATAAGAAAAATTGTAGGAAAAAAGAGAAAAAGCTTAATATCATGCAGAGACTTGATAAGACAACTAATAAACAGGATATGCAACTAAACGTAAGGAAAATGGAAGTTTGGACCTGAACATGAGACAGTGAAAGACTTCAACCAAGAGAACAGAAAGAGGAAGACGAAGACGAAGAACAGAAAATCATCTACTAGAATATAAAATTAATACCACAAAGTTAAAAAAAGTGACTGGTAGCTATTCACATCAATACAGATTTAGGGACTTCCGCAGGCCAATTTATAATTGTGTTTTTGTGCATATATTACATTTATCCCTATTTAAATTGCAAAATGAGTTTTATAAAATATTTCTGTTATAAAAGAACGAATCTGTTAATAAATCAAATTTAAAAATAAGACTGATCTCAACCGCTGCACCTGATTGACCATCATCTAGCACGCTTCCATAAAAAAGGCAGCTCTGCAACTGCTTTCTAAGCATGGATCCCCAGAAGGAGCAAAGAATCAAAGATGAAACTGGCAGAAAAATACTATTGCACCATACTGTGGCATCAGAAAAGGGCAGAATTGGAGAAAAACACTGAATTCTTCAGCTAGATAGAATTTTTCTGGAGTAACTTGCATTCTCTCAGCATCTGCTCCTATATATCCACTACCGAGTTGACTGGCTACATGCAATTTTATTGTAGCTAGTCAAAGATTTTTATTCAAAGCTAGTTTTGACTAAACCCAGCAATTTTTGAATGAAAATATACACTGAATATTTCTGTATTTTCTCCCAATTCCCCCGCCCCCTTTTTAGCTATTAGTGGATTCTGCCATACATATATTTCTATGAAGATATTCTAGCTCATACCAAGATTAACAGTATTGCCAAAATTCTGGACACAATGACCAGCACAAGTCACTCAGCTGGCCTCCAACAAGAAATGCAAGAGCAGAGTGGTTATAGCCACTGGTCATAGGTGGCTTGGGGAAGGTCTGGCAGACCTGCTTAGTCATAAATCCTTCAGCACCACATCTCCTTAGTTTGGCTATCCCCCAAATCCCCACCGTGCCCTGATGTGCATAGAGAATTTCATCCAGGTAAGCCTTGTAATGCACAGAGGCAGAGCAGGGGGTATGATTTGCCTTTTTCTGCATACATTTCATAACCAAAATACCATCAGTTCTAAGACTTTAGCTTGAATGGTTACAACTCAAAAACATGTTGCATAATAGGACCTCTCACCGCATTTACAGTAGCACAGCATTGTAAATTATTGTTTTTAACTTGTGCAGCCTAGTGCACAGCAGCTATACCACCGAATAGAATCCAACTCTGCAATTACCCGCTTCCATTTATTCTTATTGTTGCCAAGAGATAACATCAGAGATAGGACAGGCTGGCCCTGACCAGAACAGAAATAATGAAGTATTTTGTGCCAAGATAAAAGCTACAGTACATTGCACATGCAAGCAAAGGATCAGGGAATATGATGCATCAGCAAGAGAGCAGCATTCTTAAGAGAGTGGTGACTCAGCACAGCTTCACTCTTGAAGTCATGGTGTGTGGCCCCATGTACAACAGCATCCACTTTAGATCTGTTTTTCTCTGTTTTATGTGCCAGCAGTAACTGCTAAATCAGCTTCGGGAACTGCGTTTAATTTCTGCCTAAAAACATTCTAGAAGAGCTGTCAACAGAATCTACCTCTAATCTGTCTGTAATCTTGGGCAGTTATCATGTACTACTCCTTTTTAGAGACGATAATGGTTTTATAGTTAAGGACGGCACTGGCACTCAGGTTAAATCCTGCCTATGCCACAGGCTTCTTGTATTACCTTGGAAAGGTCACTCGATGTCTTTGTGTCTCAGCTTCCCATTCCTTTCTCCCAGTTTTGTGCATCTTTTCTATTTAGACTAAGCTCTTCAGGACAGGGACTGTCTCTTACAGTACACATATGTACAGCATTTACCACAATGGGGCTCCATTTTGGCTCCAGGCACTAACAGCAGAAATAAACAACAGCAATTCATCAAGCTATGAATCCTTGGTACGAGAAAAAAATAAAATATTTACTTCAAACTCCATCCACATTAAATAATATCTTCAATATATATTTCTCCCTTTCTTAAAAAAAAATCACTAATTATGGTGCGTGCGTCCAGCTAAGCTGTTTCCTTATTAGTTCATCTGCTTCTGATTATTCAGCACAAAATAAATGAATCGAAAATGTATTTTAGACCAGATCTGTGTGAATCCTGAAGGGTTTGATTCTTAGTGAGTTTTGTGAATTGTACTATTATTGTAGTTTATTTTGCAAATGTTGGAAGAAATCAGTACCCACTGGTTTGCTTGGAGGTTCAAGGTCAGAAAGAAACTGCATCCTCCAAGAGAAAATTCCACTTCCTCAGGACATCCCCCCTGTATTCACCCTCGGGGACTGCCAACTTATCACAGAAGTCTTTTCATGCTTACCCTTTCTGTCATAGGTCCTTCTCCCCCAAGTCTTTGGGGGAAGTTCAGAAAAGCAAATGTTTAATTCAGCTTTACTTTTAATATTTTAACAATTTACACTCCAGCCAATCACAGTCATAAGGAAAACAAAAATGCATAATACTGCATGTAACAATGTCCACAGGTATTTGTGTTGATACTAATTGAATAATATATACACATAATACAGATTTAAAAAAAATGACCATCCCTTATTAAATATACTGAAAACATTTACTGTGGTTTAGTTATGGATAACGCTGAGTGCCAGTCTCTATTAGTTTTAATCAATAAATAATAATTACAGATATATTTACTAAGTATTTTACACAAGACAACCAGCTTCTTCACTCAAACAGTTCAATTTAAAATTATGTTTATAGACATTAATTATAGTTTGAATAAATCATTTCCAATTGATTTGCTATCAGAATGGTTAATCCAATCTGTTTATTAATGATTGAAAAATATTCCTGACATTTATTCAATATGCAATTACTATTGATCAAACCTTAATTAAATGGTTCTTTTGCACACTTAAAGTGCTAGCAAGGGACTGAGCTGTCACCTATGCACGAGTTTCCTTCTGACAGATGGTTATGATTAACAAGAAAGAATCTGCCCCTGTACCTGAAAGGCAATGCAGGGTCAGTGGGAAATCAGTGTCATTCTTCCAGTACCGTCACTCTTTGAAATTACTTTGAACTTTACCTACACTTATCTTTAGCATTTTAAAATCAGACTGCCAATGATTTAATTTGGAAGGTTACAAATCAGTCATGTTTGAGTATTAAGCAATTACACTCCTGCAATGGTATCCCCTACTACACATTATATTTATTCAGGTTTAACGAGAAACTCTGTCACATGACTCTATAGCAAATCCCTTTTGTGTTTCATCTAAGAGCTAAGCTTGAGCGTAAAGTCTAAAGTTCCAACACATCCTATAGGACACTTTGTATTTGGAATTAGTCTGCCCTAAGTAACATTCCCAAGGAACTTTTTACATTAAAAATGTGAAGAGAGGCCTCACGAGTTTGGGTAGGTGGACATGACAAGTTGCCGCCATCATGACATTCTTACTAAAATGGGACCATCCTGGGAAGAGATTTTGGAAGATTCTTTAGCATCTTCTTATCCTAGAAAAATTATCATAAGGCAGAAAAGGTACTAAAGCCAAAAATCACACTCATTCAATGAGCCAAATTCACTCCTAGAAGCGGATATGACCCTCCATGAAAGAAAACCTTGAGGTTTCATTATATTTCTCAGGACTCCAGGAAGATCCCATGCCATAGGTGGCTTAATGAGAACTTGAAAAATATAAAGTTCCATATAAGCTTAGATTCACAATAAGGGGTCATGTGGAGATACTGACCTAAATACTGATTTGATATGCCAAAATTGTTGCCAGATAGACCTAGGAGGAGCTAGACTTAGAGTCAGATTAAGACAGTAATGAAGGGAGAAAAGCAATCTACATGTGGTGAAAATGAAAGTAGTGCACATGGATCCAACTGTGTAATAACACAAATCTTTTCAATCTACTACTTAAGCACATCCAGCTGACAGCTTTAAGAAGGCAGGCTGGTCAGGCCACTTACTTAGAAACAAAATGCCTGCAGAGCTTGTCACTATCAGGAGCCATGCTTTCAGGCTAAGGGATACTGGGTTCAGATATTGCCCTGTTGCCAAGTGATAATCTAAGCCTAGATATGTCCTTGGACATTTGCAACAGAGATGAGATACATACTTGACAAGATCATTATTAATCTAGACTCATTTTTCAAGACTCCTGAGCTTTTCCAGGGCTGGTGTTATCAGACCGGGCAAAAAGGCTTCTACAGTGACCATAATGAGTTTTACTTCAACCTGACACAGGCTGAGACCTGACTGCCTACTACCAGGTAGTAACTGGAAACCTGAACACAGAAAACATAGATCGGATGATGTATCCAAGCTGACTAGGGTCCTCAATTAAAAATCTCCCCAGCTCCATCTGATAGGGAAATCATCATAGACCACAAAGTGGTCACACTCCCTAGGGATTTGGAAAAACCATTTAGTATCCTGAAAACTACTGAAAGGTTAAAACTTTTCAGCAACTATTGATAAGGAGCACAATGAGTTCCCTGGGTGGTGGGGACGCATTGAGTACTCCTAAAGTCAGTCATTGATGTAAATATTTATTATGAATAGAAACATTTTCCTTCCCAAGGAAATGAATTGAACAAGGAAAATGAAAAGTAATTGCAGACTCCTTCACCTTCTGCAAATGAACCTTCTCTTGTTATACTAAGAGGTTCTCTTTGGTGTGGGTGATTCTTGAGTTTTTATGGCTCTCCTGGAGGACTTGTTAGTCATCCTGCAGAAAAGCCTCCTTCCATAGCCTAACTAACCTTCTGGACATAAAGACCCGTTAGTCCACCTGGTGGTAAGTGTAAGGGTAGTAGACAGGGGCTGGAAAAAAATTACATGGAAAACTAGCAAGAAATCTCATGGCTTTAGAGTATAGCAGTGTGCAACACACCAGCCTTCTCCCCGGCACTGGTTTCAGTCCATTACATTCATGCTGTGAATGTGTTTGATCAGTCATTATTTGATCTAAATATTGAGGACAGTGAGGATAAAACACAAGAGTTATATAACAAACGCATTTGTTTACATTTATATTGCCAAAGTTTTCCTTATATGTTCTTTAGGGAAAAGTTGGGTCTTATTTATCTACTACTTTATTTAAATTGAATTTCAAAATTCCTTTGACAGGAGGATAAAATTATTTCAGCTAATTGCAGTCCATACACTTTTGGGTCATGCTCAAGAGAATATAGATGTCTATGTATTTTGTAACACTTAAGTTCTTTTCAATCATTTTTGCTAAACTGCTGCTTGGCTTCAAAGGAAAAGAAAATATTATGTTAATTTATTCTATAACAGAGTCTATTCTGGACAGAGTTTTCAGACTCTAGAGGCTAAGGCTGGTGATGAAGCTGTCAGAAATTGCTACAATTTCTCCACCCCCTAAAGGAATGACGATGTCTCTAGTAAAATTAAAACATATTGCTGCTGCAGAAACCTTGTTAAGAAAACAAAGTCACAGATTTTTCTTTCCCACCCTGTCATTCTTTGTGACTAAGCGTGCAATTATTTATCTGAATATTTATTAAGCCCCCAAAATATAATTGAAAGAAAGCATAAATTGAGTATTAAAAAAAAGAAAATCAGGTTTTTCAAAAGTTCGAAAATGCAATGTAAGGCTGCCAATCATTTTCTCTGGGTAAGTACTTAAGAAAGAAAAGTAGAAAAAAGGGGGTCATGACCTTCATTTATGCTAGCTAAGAATATTATGTACTTCATCTTTTTCATTGCCATCACACTACACGAAAGCACAGTTCTATGACCACATGTAACTACATCTCAGAATAAATACATAAATGAAGAAACAAGTCCTTATTTAATTAACCTTAAGTATCCTTGGTAGAATACGTATCTAGATTTTAAAATAAGTGATTATTTTCTGGTTTTAATTGAGTGGCGTTCCCCTGGGAACATGAATTGCATAGATTCATCATACGGTTTGTCTAGATTACACTTCTTGAGCACAGCAGTTGATTTGGTCCAGCAATGATCCAGCAATGGCTTTGAGTTAAACAAAGTGAGCTAGAAACTTGGCATTTTGTTTTAAACTGTCATCCAGCCAAATGATCTTATTGATCTGAATTATGCTATTGCATTTTCTAAGCATCATCTCCAGGTTCTGAATGTTGCACAAGGATACTGTCCTCAATATAATGTGAGATTAAAATTAAAGACTGTACTGCGTGCAAAATGGCACTTGTACAGTTCTAAAACATGTATTCTATTAAATCTATTGTTGTCAATGATCCATTGGAAACAGTCAGGATGACATAAAATGGTCTTGCCTGAGGGCACTCAACCACATAAATCAATCAATATGCAGAAGGGCTAATATAGCTGAGCATTAAAGAAAGTTTATACAGTACGTAATATTAATTATAGACAAAACTTTATACTTTTACAGTAAACATTTGACTTCTGGTTGCCATTAAAAAAGTTACTACATTGAGAATTTCATTTCAGGTCGGATCCAAAGCCACTGAAGTCAATGAGGGTCATTCCATCGACTTCAATGGGTTTCAGATCAGACCCTTTATCAGGAATGAACAAATTTTCCCTTGATTTGTACATTCAACATAAAAAAAGAGTATCAGTTGCATGTGGCATCATACCATGAACATACAGCTGTATTTAAATCATTTATATCTAACTTTTGACAGATGTAGTAGAGAGAGATGTTCTTCTGCATTCATAATTAGGAGTTGGAACGGATGGTGAGAGGCTTAGTTTGATCTAATATAGGCATTAAAATAGCCTGTATTGCCTTCATTCTTCCATATAACAGTAGTGGAGTTCACTAAAGGAGGAATTTGTGCTGCACTAGAATTCGTTAGCAGAAATGTATAGTTGAGCAATAGTTTGCTGTATTAGTCAATTCACTAATATTATTCTCTCTAGCTGTCACACACACACACAAAGTGTCCAATATAAACCAATATAACTGGAAAGAATTTCCTCAAAGTATCATTTTAAAAAGGAATGGTGGAGCGGGCTAGAGGTTAAGTCAGGAGGCTGTCGGCCTGGAAGTTAGGCATCATAATTAAAACACAGCCATTTAAGCCAAAGAAAGAGAGAGTGAACAAGATAGCACAAGCATGAAAATGACTCTGTAGTCTGGTGATTAGAGCACTCACACAGAATGTGGGAGATCGAGGGTCCAATACCCCTGCTCCAATTTCTCTCCTTTATCCATAGTGGAACAACTTCAACAGGAGAGATTCAGGGAGCCCTGTATCAGAGTATCCCATAACCCAATGGTTAAAAGCACTCACCTGAGAGGTGGCAGAGCCCTGTTCAAATCCTCTCTCCTTCTCAGCCAAAGGGAGGACTTGAACTGGGGGACTCCCACATCCCAGGTGAGAACCGTAGCCACTGGCATAGGTGCCGACTCTGTGGGTGCTGCAGGGCTAGAGCACCCACGGGAAAAAATTAGCAGGTGCTCTGCAGCAACCGGCAGCCAACTTCCCCCCACCGCCACCCCCACCCCTTCTTTCCCTCCCACGAGTGTGCCACATCCCCGCTCCTTCCCCTCCCAGCGCTTCTCGCCTGCCGCCTAACAGCCATTTGGCAGCGTTTAGGACTTTCGGGGAGGGAGGAGGAGGATTGGGGACGCAGCCTGCTCTGGGGAGGAGGCAGTAGAGAGGCAGGGAAGGGACTTGGGGGAAGGGAGTGGAATTGGGGTGGGGCAAGGGTGGTGCAGGGGCGGGGGAGGGGAGGGGTCGAGCACTCATGGGGCAGAGGGGAAGTCGGCACCTATGGCCACTGGGATAAAACTAATGAGGGATGTCTTTCTCTGCACTCTTCCCCCCCCCCCCCAGCTGTTTTGTGTGAACTTGTCTGAATCCAGTAGGCATGCTCAAAGGGGACTTACCAGACTGGGCCCTGCATTTGACTTAGGCAGCCAACCATCTATATTCCCCTGGTTTCTGAATTGCTCCAGGGTTCAGGCGGAGATAGACATCCACATGCCTAGAGGGAGACAGCATTGCATGTCCCAGAGGCAGAAACATAAGCACCTAGGGAAATTTTACTGCACAAATGTAGGTATAGAGTAACTTTAGGTGCCTAGAGAGTTTAGCGGGAGTTTTGTGCATTGTAGTAGAACCTGAAACTGGGAATTAGGTGCCTAAAGCCAGACTTAGGCACCTAAGTACTTTTGTGAATCTAGGTCAAAATATTTATTCTGAAATCTACAAAATCATTACAAATTGGGGGGTTGGGGACGGAATTGATCAGCATCCTGGTAGAGTGGTGGTGAGAAAATTATTAGAAGAAGTCAATTTGTATTACTCCCAAACCACTTAAAGCACTGAAAAGAAATCTCTACCCATTAACACTACAAATGGTAAAAACTATGCAGAATGTATGGCGGTATTCAATAAAAATATGTTCATTGTCTAGTAGGTTAAGAGTGTATTCAGACACATGGAACTGAAGAAAATATGTGATGTTTTATACATCTTTCAGCCTGTACTATTGAGTATCATGAATGTCTATATGAATCAGCCTGAATCTGTAAGTGTTCCAGAACGTGCTGAGCACCACGTTAGAGAGAGACTTTGGTTATTTTTTTATGCTGGGATTTTGTTAGGGGATTCCTAGAGAGAGCTTTGATAGTCCCATCCCTGAAACAAGGAAGAATCTAGAGAGGTTATTATCGATGGTATTAACAATGGTATGAAACCCCTGATAATGAGATTCAAATCAACAGAGAATCCTGAGAGAGGGATGTGAGGACCACAGAGCTCAGTGCTGGGGCCGAAGACCTTTTGGTGAGGACATTTAGGTTGTTATTTTGTTGGATTCTATTACCCCAGAGGGGTGGGCTAAATCATGACCTAGCCAGAGGGCCAAGTTATGGGAAGAGAGACCACGGCAGTGCCAGAAACACCATCGGCAGGGGACACCAGATGGAGAAAGAGCCTTTACATGATGCCCAGCCACAAGGAAGTGCTGTAGTGGTGAGTGTACCTCTTCACAGCAGACTATTAAGATTTGATCAGTCGGATGTGAGAATCACAAGAAAATCATTATGGGAAACTGATACTCAGAGCTTAGCCTATGAATTTCACTTTGACATGATAGAAAAGTTTGTGTATTCCAGTAACCTTGAGAGTTACACCACCGGGAGATTTACGTCCTGGTAGGGACACCTAAGTTGGAGAGGTCAAAGGGTAGGGACCAGATGAAAAGCAGTGCACTGGCCTCCAGGGTTAGGGGTTGAGCATTAGGGCCAACAACCTATCCTCGTAAAAGGAAAAGTTATAGAAACACAACAAGGCAGCCATTCCTCCAACAGCATGATAGATGATAACCATATCCATGCCCTTGAGTGATGTCCAATGGCATGGGAAGGATTCAGAGTCTGATTCCGTATCTTCCATTCTGTAATGGCAGCCTTCAGGCAATCCAGCAAAGCATTGACTAGGGTGTAGGTGAAGTGAAACATCCTCTTGAGTATAAGGAACTGAGTATCAATGGAGATCACTGAATTTACACTGGTGAAACTGAAATCAAATTTGGCCATTAATACATACACAGTTAGAGCCAAAATTCACAAGTGCCTGAAAGTTTTATTGTGTGAAAAATACTTTTTCTTCCCCCTCTGGCACTGATCTCAGCAAAATTTTCAAAAAAATTCATTTCCGGGCTGAAACAAGATCTGAAATATCCACCCAAAATGTAGGTTTTTGAGAAAGACATAATTAGTTGAAAATATGGGTTTAGAATGCAAAGATAACTATTGTAATGTTGGTACAGTGATGTATTCTATTTCCAACTCTAAGAGATGAGATGAATGAGCAAGTGAAATTTAAATAGCTCTCATTCCACTTTCAGTGCCAATGCTAAAATACTGCTTTCTCCACCCTGTGTTTGATGTTCAGCAGGTTAAGTGTTACATGCAGAGAAGGCTAGTGTTACCATTTAGCACAGAAAGAGGAAAATAAAAGAGGAGCAGCTTATATTTAAGAAAAAGGGGAAACAAAGGTGTCTGAAGTCTCACATCTTGGATCTATTTTGCAAAATCCATGACATGTGGTGCAACATAATTTACATTCAGAAACAGCATCTCCCCTGTAAAAAGAGTATTAGTGTCCAAGCATGGGGATGAATATAAATCTAAAATAGCAAGATAGTTCTGAAACGTTACTGTCCTGTTTGAAAGACTTCATAGCTATCCTCTGACTCTTCTCAGACTTCATGACCTTCAAGCTTCTACCTTACTTACTCCAGACTTCCAGCAACCTCTTTCCACTCTGAAACCATCTCTCAGACTTCCAGTGCCCTTTCCCCCATTATTCTTCCTATTACTACAACTGCTAGTCATATTTAATATAAAAGGGGATTGTGTGACTCTTAGTCACCTTTGTAGAGAGCTTTGAGGTTCTCAGAAGATATGTGTTATACAAATGCATGAGAATCACAGAAACACTTTGCAAAGGAGGCTAAGAATCATATACTAT
This sequence comes from Malaclemys terrapin pileata, assembly GCF_027887155.1. Classification (NCBI taxonomy): domain Eukaryota; kingdom Metazoa; phylum Chordata; order Testudines; family Emydidae; genus Malaclemys; species Malaclemys terrapin. The sequence goes on from NC_071505.1 coordinate 77,233,669, forward strand.
ACATATTTTTCAGACAGATAAAGAAACTCAGACAAAGAAGCTAAGTGTGAATTTAGGTCACAGCAAACCATGGTAGACTAGGAAGAGAAGCCAGGTCTTCTCAGCTTTAGTTGTCTGCTCTAACCACAACAATGTTTCTAACAGCTTCTAGATCTTCTCCTTTCACTACTTAAGATTCCTGGTGCTCCTATCCTCCAGATGACCATTAAATCCATGAAGTGGTTGGTATTATTTCTGAACATGTGCCAGCAGTACAATTCCATTCACAATTAGCACATTCTTTGGACTCAGCTCAAAAAGCATAATAGGTGAAAATTGACTGACACTGCCCTATAAACTCTGCCCAACATGGAACCACGCCTCCCTTCCCATGATCATCAAATGTTCGGACACCTCAGTACAATCACAGTAGAGACCTAAGGTATCAAGGGGCAGGAAAGAAGGATCCAGGGTGGTGAATGAGGGGACTGGAAAGTGAATGAGGCTATGTCTTTACAGAAAAAAGTGTATTTTACATTGAGAAAACTAACACGATGTACCTTCATAGGGAAGTTAAAATGATATAGGTGATTTCAAACAGATCTCAATTTAACACCTTATTGAAGAGAAGATACTGTCATTTTGACCTCTATCTAGTCAGTTGAGGTCATAAGGGGTATAGGGTTGACATCAGCCAGCTCCATCAAGGTAAAAACCTACAGTGCCTTCTTGTCAATAGGATTTTACATCAAGATAGCTACCTTGATGTAAACCCCCCTTGCCCCCCCCCCCCACAAAACAACCACACCATTTTGGTATGAAGACATAGCCTAGGAAGGTGGGACCCAAGAACAAAACATGAACTGCCTCTTGCCCACTGACCGGACTATAGAATTCTTTATATGGTGGTTCTATCTACTGTCATGATCAGTCAGACATAATACAAACATTACATATAAATGCCACAGTGTGAGGTTAAGTTCTGAAATGCCACCCACTATGTAGCAGTAACCTGTGCTTAATTTGTGCCAGGACTGAACCTTGACACCTCTAGGCTTGCTATGTCTGTTATGAAAAAAAAAAAATTGCTTGAGCCCCAGCACCTAATTGCTTGAGTCCTGGCACCTCTTTCATTACAAATTACATAGTGGCAATAACTACAGAAATATAAACAGCCTGAAATGATTACTGTGCTATCACCTGGCAGCATGAATGACTGTGTATGACCCAAATTCCAAGCCCTCCAACTTTGTGTCTGTTCCATATCATGAATAGAAAGTGAATGAACAGTAAATATAAATCATATAATAAAGGAAATATTTAGATTACTGCAGATAGGCAATATGCAGACATTTTAGATTAGAACTGATGGGCACTTTTGAGATTAGAGTCCTATAGAATGTATAAACTCAGAATTTGTGGAAAGGTTAGGAAATAACTGAAGGAGACAGAGCACTCTTTTTAAAATCTAAACTGGTTAAATAAGACTAGCATGTTCCCATTTTTCTTTTGTACTTTTGGACAAAGATCTTATAACCCCCTGCTAACCACCTCACACTTCCCAATTCACTGCAGGGAAGACTGCAATAATTGGATCTGTTTCTTTGCTAAATAGAAAACAGAACAAAGAAATGGAGGCATTCCCCTCTTGGTCAGAAGTAATTAAGTACCTAAGTTAGAGATACCCACACATTTATCTGGGGAGATTAAATTGATTTCCAAGTGGCATAAAAGACAAAAGTTCTCTATCTTGGCACAGAGAATGAATACACTGATTGCTCGAATTAGCTCATGTCTGAAGGCTTATTGTTAAATATTAAATAGAATGTTTAGATCAGAACTGCTAAGAGGAGGGAAGACAGGGACAAATCCCAGCAGGGAGAGGGAGGTGTTTTAAAGGACCTTATACTCCATGTAATGAGATTTTTTTTCCTCCCTCCCCAATAACCTTTCAGGGATGTCCTGCACCCGTAGTGTGGACCATCACCTCTTTCCTAATGCTTACTGTGGTGCTGAGAGTTCCAGGAATGAGCCCTCTCCTCGGTGCTGATAGTGATCAAGGCAGGTCTCCCTGCCCTGCACCATTACACTTACACATTTGCATCAGTATGGAATTAAGGAAGCACCGATAAACAAACTAGGAAATACCAGGTTTCAGAGTAACAGCCGTGTTAGTCTGTATCCGCAAAAAGAAGAACAGGAGTACTTGTGGCACCTTAGAGACTAACAAATTTATTAGAGCATAAGCTTTCGTGGACTACAGCCCACTTCTTCGGATGCATATAGAATGGAACATATATTGAGGAGATATATATACACACTGGGCTAGCTTGATTATCACTTCAAAAGTTTTTTTTTTTTTTCTCTTAATTAATTGGCCTCTCAGAGTTGGTAAGACAACTCCCACCTGTTTATGCTCTCTGTATGTGTGTATATATATCTCCTCAATATATGTTCCATTCTATATGCATCCGAAGAAGTGGGCTGTAGTCCACGAAAGCTTATGCTCTAATAAATTTGTTAGTCTCTAAGGTGCCACAAGTACTCCTGTTCTTCTTTTTAGGAAATACCAGAGAATCCAGTGATTTCAAAATGTGGTTAATTATCAGGAGGAGAATTAAATGTTCAAAATGTTTGCTGTTCTGTGTAAGAAAAAGACTGAGAAAGGCAAAGAGAGGTCAGAGCAGAGAATAATGGAATGTAAACTTTGTACTGTCTCTTGGGCCTAGACACCAATTATTTTTTTGCAATACAGCAGTGCCAGGAGGTTCCTCTCAGAGCCCAGAGCCACACTGTGCTAGGCACTGAATACACATATACAAAAAAGATCATTCCTGCTAACAAGTTAACAATCTAACTATAAGACAAGAGACAGCAGTTGCATACTGCAAATGGATAGCAGGAGAACAATATAAGGCATTGTACAAATTCAAATGTATATGACATTTGGAGAACAGGAAGTATGGATCTTGTTTTACTCTTTGCTGAATTTAATAACAGGTTTGTCCATTTTTAAATGCACCACTGAAAAAGAAATAAAGTAAGTTTGCATGTTGTGCCCAGGTAATACAAATATAAGTTAAAATGTGTAAGTGGGCAGGTTATTAAGTAATACCATTGATCATTGGTTTTTACCATCAAAAGTAAAGTCAAAGTTTACAATGAAAAGTAAAAGCAAAATAGAAAAAAGGAAAAGGGCAGAGGTAGGGAAAAGGTATCAGAAGGAAACATCTTAGAAATATCTGAACAAGTATTAAATATTGTGTTAGAATCAGGGAGCTGAGAATAGGTCATAAGAGGAGATATAGGGATGGTTTTTCTGGATCAGATCCATATTCCACCAAGGCCAGAATCCAGTCTGAGAGTGGCCAAAATTAATCAAAGAAGGGAGATTAACTGACAAGAAACCCTGAATAAAAAAAATAAACTGCTAACTGTTAGCAATAGGCCTAGCTTATTGATGCTAGATAAATGTTTAATATTTTTTATTTTTGAATGCTTGAATGAGATGAAGTTAAAGAGTTATTTTACATTTCTACTTCAAAACAAAAATTAAAACTAACAATTTGTAACAAGGCTGCTGCAAACTGCTAAGTGCAATACCCCTATTTTAAAAGCAGTTGAATTCCTGCTGTAACATGACACATTTCAAGTTCTTTTCTAGGGCCTAATATAATTACTATATCCCCTCTGCAGAACAGTGCAGCACACAAGGTAAATGACAGTACAGCCCCAAATAGAGCCTACTGAAAGTATCTTCTAAGGGGGTCACAGAGCAGATCAACTTAACCATTCTTTCTGCATTTAGCATCCTTTGGGCAATCACCAATCTACCCAGGAGGCCTGATTTGAAAGATAAAAGAAAAGATTAGTCAATGAGAACACTGATCTGAGAGGCATGTACCACCTATCTCATGCAATCATACAGCAATTTATGGTGCTCATAGTTAGTGAAATGACTTCATAAAATTGCCATATTAGTACCTTGCCACTTTAAAAAAGTCAGCATCTATCTTCATCTCATGGTATGATTAAACCTCATCAGTCTTTAACTGTCACTCAGTCAAACTCTCCCCATATTTAGTTTCTGAAGGATAACCTGGCATACATGGATATAAAAGTGAGAAACTGAAGTCTGGTGAAATACTTTACTCTGAATAAAAGCTATCATTATGTTTGGATAATCTAAGAGGTTTGCTGTAACAGACTTGTTTCTAATTTACCCAACTTATGTACTTATGTGGCCCCCATTACTATAGTATCTGAGCACCTGACAACCTTTAATGTATTTATCCTCGTAACGCCCCTGCAGGATAGGAAATACCATCATCCTCATTTTACAGATGCAGAATTGAGGGTCTAAGTCACTTGCTCAAGATGATACAGGAAGTCAGTGGCAAAACAGGGACTTGAACTCTGGTTCCCAAATCCCTCTGTGTTACCCCAACCACTACACCACATTTAAATGATATCTTCTTTTTAATAAAAATACACACAATTCAATCGCTAATACAAAAAAAGACCAGATGCATTATTCAGAATCTCTTCGGGTGAAAATGATTAATTAAATCTTTGATACCACTTATTCTGAAAAAAATAACTCTCAAGCAACAAGGGAGAGACTAGGAGTCCTGTGCTTGCTATCACTACAGCAAAAACAGAAAGAGGTATGATTTTCGGATGATGGCTTATTGCAGCAAACTAGAATAGGAACTATGATGGTATTAGTAATTATAATCTAGATATGCACTGCAAAACAATAGCTTCTACTCTTCCGTTCTCACTGAAAGATTGTAGTCAGTATAAATATAGGCAGGCACATGGAACATAACATCAAATAGTGCTTATGAACAAACATTCCTCAGAGAAATAGAGAAAGGACGTAAAGAGCTGAATTCAAATGACAACACAGATAAAAATTTCATGCTCAGTAGATGTTGAAGACATGCATACAGTAAAATATTGCAATAAGAATAATAACCAGTTTCTCAGGGTTTTAAGCCTTTCAAACTATGAAACCAATTATTTGCTGAAAATACACATTAGCATCATAAACAACAAGGAGTCTGGTAGCACCTTAAAGACTAACAGATTTATTTGGGCATAAGCTTTCGTGGGTAAAAACCTCACTTCTTCAGATGCATAGAGTGAAAGTTACAGATGCAGGCATTATATACCGACACATGGAGAGCAGGGAGTTACTTCGCAAGTGGAGAACCAGTGTTGACAGGGCCAATTCAATCAGGGTGGATGTAGTCCACTCCCAATAACAGATGAGGAGGTGTCAATTCCAGGAGAGGAAAAGCTGCTTCTGTAGTGAGCCAGCCACTCCCAGTCCCTATTCAAGCCCAGATTAATGGTGTTAAATTTGCAAATGAATTTTAGTTCTGCTGTTTCTCTTTGAAGTCTGTTTCTGAAGTTTTTTTGTTCAATAATAGTGACTTTTAAATCTGTCAATCTGTTTCCTCACTTCCTGGCGGCTGAGCTTTGTGACTTTGTACCTTCAAGTCAGTGGCACTGCTGTGGGTACCCGCATGGCCCCACAGTATGCCAACATTTTTATGGCTGACTTAGAACAACGCTTCCTCAGCTCTCGTCCCCTAGTGCCCCTCCTCTACTTGCGCTACACTGATGACATCTTCATCATATGGACCCCTGTCAACACTGGTTCTCCACTTGCGAAGTAAGTGATCCTTCACTCTCACAGACCTTGGGAGGCAGGCCAGTCCTCGCTTACAGACAACCCCCCAACCTGAAGCAAATACTCACCAGCTACTACACACCACGTGGAATTGAAGAAGGTAAAAACCTCACTTATGCCCAAATAAATTTGTTAGTCTTTAAGGTGCCACCAGACTCCTTGTTGTTTTTGTAGATACAGACTAACACGGCTACCCCCTGATACTTGATTAGCATCATAAGACATTTTGGCAGTTGAACTGAATTTGGGATTGAAAAAAGTGTAATAGTGCAGAAAGAAAGACAGTAATGACTATCATCATATGAAAAGGTACAGTAAGTTTCCCTCAATTCTTAATGAATCAGTGCTACTGCATTAATACTGCGCAGCATTTGCCATGTTTACTTTGCATCACACTTTAAAATGAAAACAGAAATTAGATAGCAGAAACATGACATAAATAAATATTTGTATTTTTATGTAAAATTAAAGTGTAATCGAGTTTGGCTTTGCAAATTTACAACCCTCTGAGAGAAGTTGCAATAGGGCTGACTGATATATTTCATGAAGGAAGAGGAATTTATTCTTTTGAGTGTAATGTATGCAACATATGCATGCGCATTCCATGAGAACCAAGGCATTCTAACAAACTTGCAGGTCCAATTTCAGTGGAATCCATTCAAAGTCTGTGGAGGGTACAGTTTTATCAGCGAGAAAAAACAACACATAAATATCAATCATACTCATTCACCACCCATGCCAAAGAATACAGTAAGATCTCTATCTTATTAGTTACATTGTGCCAATAAACAAATATCAGAGGCTTTTCTTTCCTCTGACTGCCTATATTGTTTTTTATGGTACATAATCCTCTTCCTGCTCCTGGATTCAGGAAGGTATATAAGCACAGGAGTTCCAATTAAGTCAATGGAACTACTCATGGGCTTAAAGTTAGACACATACTTAAGTATCTTGCTGAACCAATGCTGAATCAAGGCCTTTGTTCTCGTTCTTCCACTCTTGGCTTCATGCCTTCCTCCATTCTGCCATAACTTTGAAAAATTCCTTAATTCTTCTACTTCAGCTCCCTCCTAACCTAATGTTTTATGACCTTTCCACACCTTCCTTTACCTTTCCACACCTTCCTGTGTTTAGTCTATATTATATTTTTATCTGTTCTCTGAAGGATAGCATTGTATAACCCACTTTACATTCATTTTTGTACAGATGTTAATTACAACACAGTTGAAAGAAGTGCAAAATTGTCCCCATATCTTTTCCACATGCAATAAATTGTTGAGTATATTTACTGGCAATATAATAAAGAATAGTAGACCAAACCATCCAACAAGAGTAAGAGTGGCAGAATCTGACCCTCAGACTATGACTAAAATGTCCTCTTGCTACAAAATTTTGACACTGTGAAGATTTAGAAAGCTTTCTAAATTTTTGCACAATGCCTCTGATTGCTGGAGAGTATTCACAAAATCCCTTTATCACAGAGGCAGAAAATCTTAATTCAGGTTATTTTAAAACTCATTAATTTGCAATGGTGTGATGGGTCAAATTCAGGGAATGCAAATGGGGTTGTTAAATCAATATAAATCAGATGGAGCAATTTGCAAACTGAAGATGCAGATGAGCGGGGTTGTGGCAGAGAAAGCAACGAACAGGTGGGTGAAGGATGGAAGCGTATAGATTCTTCTGCAAAAAAGGGGCAGGATTTGCTCCTCGGGACTTAAATCACAAACGTCCAGTGCTATAAACAAAATGATAGAGAATATTTTAACTTGCAATTTCTACCAGAACTGAATTCCTCAGTAACTTTTAGACTAAAAGCTGCATATCACACTACTTGAGCCATCCAGTGCCCAGCCTATCCAAAAGAGAAATTACAGAATTTTCTAGCAATTCTGCACTCTGAATAATTACTTGTAATATCTGAAATGATATACATTTTTCTAAACCAGACCCTTTGGAGACTATTTGGTTTTAGACATGTAGAGTAATTTTATATCATTAGTGCTCTTTAAATGTTTATAAAAGCCCTTTGAATTTGGAAATGATTAGTAGCCTGAGAACATGCAATTTAAAATGATGTATCTTTAAATTATTAGGAGTAAAACTATTTGGAGGCAATTAGGTGTTCTGGGCTTCAGAGGAAAAACTATTAAGCAAACGTGAAATTTGGCATGCCTCAAAATGATTATATATCTTTACATTCACTCTGTGAATATTCAATTTTAAAAGTCTCTGTTAATGCATAGGGAGTAATAAATTGACTCTTCTGATGGAGAGACAACCAAAACAGAAAAAGAAGCAAAATAATACTATCCCCAAAACTCGAATCCAGTGCCCTGCAGGACCAAGTACACCTAGCCCATCCCTGACAGGGGTGTTTGTCCAACCTGATCTTAAAATCCCAATATTGGAGGTTTCCACAACCTCCTTGGAAAGTGTATTCCAGAGCTTAACTACCCTTATAGTTAAAAAGTTTTTCTTAATATCTAACCTAAATCACTCTTGCTGCAGATTAAGCCCTTTACTTCTTGTCCTACCTTCAGTGGATATGAAGAACAATTGATCACCATCCTCTTTAGGACAGCTCTTAACATATTTGAAAACTATTTTTAGGTCCCCCTTGTCAATCTTCTTTTCTCAAGACTAAACATATCCAGTTGTTGTTTGTTTGTTTGTTTGTTTAAAACATTTCCTAGTAGGTCATATTTCCTAAATCCTTTATCATTTTTGTTGCTCTCTTATTGACTCCAATTTGTCCATCTCTTTCCTCAAGTGTGGTGCCCAGAACTGGACACAGTACTCCAACTGAGGTCAGACCAGTGTCAAGTAGAATGGGACAATTACTTCCTATGTCTTACATATGACATTCATTTTAATACATTCCAGAATGACATTAGACTTTTTCACAACTTCATCACATTGTAGCCTTATATTCAATTTGTGATCCATTATAACCCCAAATCCTTTTCAGCAGTGCTACCATCTAGTCAGCTATTTCCCATTTTGAAGTTTTGCTTTGAATTTGATAATTGCCAAAAGTAAAAATATAAAGCCAGATGGGAAAAACATAATTTTCAATTTTTTTAAAGGCTATCACAAACAAATTTGATTTAAAATAAAACAAAAACATTAAAATGCAAGGTTTCAGAGTAACAGCCGTGTTAGTCTGTATCCGCAAAAAGAAGAACAGGAGTACTTGTGGCACCTTAGAGACTAATAAATTTTTTAGTCTCTAAGGTGCCACAAGTACTCCTGTTCTTCTTTTTATTAAAATGCAAAGCAAGATCATCTGAGTCCCTCTATTTAATGAAGCAGAGATAAATTACATGAGATGAACATTACATTTTTAAAGGAACCTAAAACCACAAAATTCAGACTTTTTTTATAAAATTCAAGTTTGCTAATACATTAAGTCACTCTACACTTTACAACCCAGACACTCAAATTCATAGTCTGTAATATTAAAATCTATTTGAAGCTCTAGATCTATTAAAAAGGGAGGCAGATTGGTCTCTCCATGCATTGATCTACTCAGCCCTACACCAGGATCAGCTGACTCATTGGCAACCCCATGGAGGGTTTTATGTGCTTTTAGGGTCCACATGGAGAAGAAGAATTCAGAGACTGTGCAGGAAGGGCTGCTAACAACAGTATTTTCCCCTTATCAACCTTACACAGATAAAGAGGAGGTTATACAACTTCAGGCTGAAGTAATAGATAACATTAATATGAACGGTTTTAACAGTTAATGTTAACCTTAACTATTGAAGTTGATTTTCAATAACTCTTGGAATACTAGGGAAGTTCCAGAAGACTTGAAGAAATCTAATATAGAACTATTATTTTAAAAAGGTAAATGGGACTACAGGTCTGTCAGCCTGACATCGATCCCCAGCAAAATAACAGAATGGCAATTGTGGAACACAACAACAAATTAAAGGAAGATAATATAATTAATGCCAGACAATGTGGGTTTATGGTAAATGGAGCCTGTCAAAATAACTTGGTATCTTTTGTTGATGAGATTACAAGCTTGGTTGATAAAGGTAATTTTGTTGATGCAACAGACTTTTCCAAGGCATTTGACTTGGATACCATACAATATTTTTTTAAAGAAACTAGAACGTTAAATAATATGGCACACGTGAAATGGATTAAAAACTGGCTACCTGATGGGTTTCAAAATGTAAGTGTAAACAGGGAGTCATTACCCAGTGGTATGTATCAAGAGGTGTCCCACAGGCATCAGTTCTCAGCCATATATCATTTAACATTTTTATCAAAGTGACAATAAAACATAAAACCATCCCTGAGAAAGTTTGCAGATATCTGGGGGTATGTTAAATAGTGAAGAGCACATGTCACTGATGCAGGGTGACCCGGGTTGCTTGGTAAGGTGGGCATAAGCAAGTAATATGCATTTTAATAGGGCCAAATATAAAATTATACATCTATGAACAAAGGATACAGTCCATTCTTGCAGGATGGGGGCGCTAACTTGGGAAGCAGTGACTGAAAAAGATTTGGGGTCATGATGGATAATCAGCTGAACATGAGCTTCCAGTGCAATGCTGCGGCAAAAAAAGAATAATGAAATCCTAGGATGCATAAACACAGGAATATTGAATAGGAAGATTATTTTAATTCTGCATTTGGCAAAGGTGTAACTACTACTAGAATACTGTGCCAGTTCTGTGTCCACAATTCAGGAAGGATGTTGAAAAAACTGGAAACGGTTCAAAGAACAGCCACAAGAACAATTACTGAATTGGAAAATAAGCCTTATAGTGACAGACTCAAAGATCTCAATCTATTTAGCTCAGCAAAGAGAATGTTAATGGGTGACTCTATAACAGTATATAAATACCTACATGGGGAACAAATATTTGATAATAGGCTCTTCAGTCTATCAGACAACGATATAACAAGATTGAATGATTGGAAGTTGAAGCTAGACAAATTCAGACTGGAAACAAAGCACAAATTTTTAATAGCGAGGGTAATTGTTGGAACAGTTTACCAAGGATTGTGATGGATTCTCCATCACTGACTATATGATCACAATGCCCTCTGTCCTCACAACCTATGAATCTATTAACTCTTCCAGGCTGTATTAACTCTTCAACAGAGCGATTCATACTGGGGAACCATTATTAAAGGGGACCCTGGAACAGACAGCTACACAGATACAAGAACTATTGCAGAGCTGACAGACCACTTGGCTCTCCCAGATCTAGGAAGCCTTGTCTCCTTACAACCACTCCCTCTCTTGCCTGCTAAAGCTAAACTATCCTGTTAAGCCTTTAAATCAATGTAGATGGTCAGCACCTTGGGGCAATTTTTTTCTTTTTAAGTGTTTGTGCTGCACTCATTACAAACAAGGTTCTATTCCCAATTGTTAATAATAACCCATTTTCTAGGAGCTGAACCTCTACTCATTTCACAGACAAACCCTGCCTTCCTTCCCCAAAATGATTTGAAGCAAAACTGTTCTAGGAGATCCTTACAAACATTTCCTCCCCAGATCCACATCTCATTTTTATTTTCATGGGAAGGACTGCTCTTTGATCTGAATTTGCAATGTAAAAGTAGGTTCATTCTACAGTTGTCTTCAAATTAGTCTGAGACAAAGCAAGATTTAATTCCTTTAAAATATCACTTTAAATGGTAACTTATGTGATTTACTGGAGCACTAAAGTAAAAGGTAACTTTTTGTTATTCAATTACATTTTAAATGACTGTAAAAAAAACAAACCAATCAACTAAATTTGTCTGTTGCATGGTTTTACTTTAAAGAGGGATAGAAAGCTATGAAAGGGAAATAAAAGTTACAGACAAGTAGATTCATTCTTTTATCCTGAACTCTGTAATTCAAAATGTAAAACAAACAAGAACACCATTCATGAGCAAAACCAGCCAATGTATCTAGGATCTTCAGTCAACCAGCACAGGCAATGCAAATTAATCAATCCTATACCCAGAGTTATGCTGATATCATTAAATAAAGTTGATACAAAGAGCAGTAAATGATGCAGAGGTATAGTGACTTGTCTTACATCACTAACTGAACAGAAAATCCCTATGTTTACAAAGGGCCTGAATCTGCCAACTTTTTTCATCCTGAATAGTATCTTAGTCCACAGAGAGTCCCACTGAAATCTTATGAGGTAAAGGTGCCAAAATTGGGCCCAAATGTATATGGGTGCGTCTAGATTATGGAAATTTACACCATTATAACTCTATTAATAGATACACCATTGAAAACCCCTGCTTTTTATGCACTGTCCTAGTCAAATGGGGCTTATACTAGAATGATTTGATAATTTGATTTTCTTCATCTAGAAAAGCCCTTGAAAGCACAGGAGTTCCTGCTGATAAAGAACTGTATTAACAGGGAAGGCTACACACCATGACTACTTTTGCAGTCACCAGATCCAACACTTACAGCCGTGAAACCAATGTTCCAATACTATGTAGATGGGTGTTGAAAAACATCTCAAGATAGATACTTGTAAATAAAATCTCTCATTATACTTTCATTATATGGATGTAACACTATTTATATCTACCTTTGTAAGTTCCTTTACAGCAGCCATCCCAAAGTTAACATATATTTATCTTTATGCTCTGCAGAATGGGAACTTCAATTTTTGCATTTGTTTGTTTTGTGGTATTATTGTGAAAGCTGCATTGAATTTTCTGCATTTTGTTCTGAAGCTCTTGAGGTTTGACACTAATCAGAGCAACAGGAAAATACTAAAGGATTTTGGTTATATCTCCTCTTGTAGGAATGTTTATTTATTTATTTCTGGTTTAAGCTTGATTACACCGATCTCATACATCGGAATCACATCTTTGATTTGAAAAGCATATTCTAGATTAAGTGGAAGTTTGGCTTGCACTTACTTTTCTCTCTCAGATATTGAAATATATTGAACACTAGCATGTGCAATGTAAAATATCATTTTGCTTATTATATTGTATTACATTTTCACATTTAAACAAACAGAATTAGTCTTACAGAGAGCACAAGCAAATGTTATACTCAATGGTGGAGATATTATATAAGACACTCTACACTCCACCCTGCATTTGAAGCACCTTTTTGAAAAATAAATATAAAAAATTGGAAAGTCAATGTCTAAATAGAGAGACCAAAAAGTAAATGCGTTTTTTGTCTGAAATTAAAGGTGAACGTTGACTGAACTGCAAACTGAATGAGGCTTTATATGTTGTAGCCTATTAGGTATAGGTATTTGCTAAGTAAAGCATGGGTGTAAGTTAAGGCAATAATTTAATGAATATACAAGACATGTAAGACAATAGCTTAGCTAAACAAGGCATAAAGTCCAAAAAGCATTAGCATAAGCAACTAACCAGAGTTACCCTAGGTCACAAGATAGAATGCTGTCATGACTAAACTGTGGACAGAAAACTAGCATATTTGTGGTTATACCAGTTTGCGATATTTTAAGTTAGGAACATAGCAGATGTCTGACCACAAGAGTGTCATGGTAACTAATTGTCATATATGCTAATAAGCTTGCCGTAAAAGGTTTAGTAACCTACGGGAGAAGGGCACCCCAACATTAGTAGAGTGAGGAAGTACAAATAAGAAAAAGGGGAGAAACCCTTACTGAATATGCATTAGGCATAATAGTGTCAGTATAACATATTATAAAAGATGCAACCCAGTCTGTGTGCCTTGGCAGATGTAACTATTGGGAGAGGCCAGAGTGATGACCACTGGTGATGGTGATGATGAAAAAGATAATGACTAACACTGCAGGTTGTTCCACAAGGGATGTTGTAAATATATGGACGCTCAGATGCTCGTTTTGCATTATCTCTATCTACCGTGCTGGGCTGGAGTGTTTGTAACTTTACTAACTGTGTTAACAAAACTATTGAAAATACAGAACGATTTTCCTAAGTGTGAGTTTTGCAACTATGCACATTGGAGTTCCCAACTAAACTTTAATTTTAATAATACTGGGCCTGATCCTGGGACAACAACCTACCAATCCTCAGAGTTTTAATTGGAAATTCTTAAGTAATCAATACACAATCAATTGTTTTGGCAACAGTGTCAACAATGTAAGGTTGTCTGATCCAGTCATAAATATACAGTCATTGGTGTGACCTTGCAAAGGTTTCTCCTTACATTTTACTAACTCTAAAGAGTTGATTTATTGATCTATGGAAGACATTCACCAAACATACTCTTGTTTTAGGTCAGTGCAACTCTACCATAACCAATGAAGCTGCACCAGCACAAAACTGTGGTGGATCAGCCCCCAGGTATATATCTGTCAGAGTAGTTCAAAAGAACTCTTTTCAGTCTGCACTGAAGTTCACAAAGGTGGAATGTGTTAGAACCAAAGTTGTGATGCTACATAATACAGTTAAAAGTTATTTTTATTTTTATCACAAATGTAACTTTAATAAGGAGAATGTTATTACAGAGGACATTCTGTGTAAATTGTTTTCCTCATGAGATTAAAGGGACATGGGCCTGGGTGGATTCTGGAGATGGTATAAAGGAAAAATAGCTATATCTGAGGAGGATCAGTATGTGAAACTGACAAGGAGGAATGGAAAATGACCCAATGAAGTTGTCAGAGATGGAGGAAGCAGGGATGCTAGACAGTCAGGGAGTTTGCTAGACAGTTAAGAAGTAAACTATTTGGTCTTTAAAGTGGTTAGTATGAAAAAAGTGACAAGGCATCCAGGAAGAGATCTCAGGTACAGGCAGAGAAGAAAACCTTGGTAGAAGCAGAGAGGTCCAGAACAATGGTATACATGTGAGAGTTATCAGTATAGAGGTGGAAACTGGAGCTATGCAAGTGGGCAAGTTCACCGAAAGAGAAAGTGTGTAGAAACACAAAAGGAGGATGCCAATAAGAGATCCATGGTGACCCTTACAGAAATTCAGAAGCAGTAGAAAAGGATAGTTGAAGACTGAATTGTGGGAGTAGTCAATGAAGTATGTGAGTAACTGGGACAAGACAGAAGCCTAGAAGATGAGGGAGGAGTGGGTCTCTAGAAACAAGGCATAATCATCGGTTAGAAATGGCAGAGACACAAAGGGTAATAAAAGTGGTGATGATTCTATTTAATTTGGTAGAAAAGGGTCTTTCTTAATTATGGCAGTTTCATTTAGTATTCAGTCATTTAAAATGTTAATGAACTTTGATACATGACAGGAACACAGAAAGAAAAAGTACTGAAGTCACTGAACCATCTCCTAAGCTGGTAACTTGGCACAGCTCCACTGAAATCAATGGACTTACACTGATTTACACCAGCTAAGAATCTGGTCCCCTGGATGGAAGCAGCATTCACCCAACAAAAGGTAGCAAGGTGAACTACATGCAAATGATGTTCTTCCCTTCCCCCACCTTAAGAAACAATGTCGTGAGATCTAGTTAAACAGTTTGACAACTGCCTTTGAACTAGGCAAATTTTCTGTCAAGGAGATAAAAAATAAATTATCCCAGAGGATGTAATACAGATGCCAGTATATATTCTGTACCAGTAAGGAGAACGCAGATTCTCATATATAGTATTTAGAAATGAATACTTCCAGAGGATATAGTTTACTCAAAGACATTTTACGTAAGGAGCATATAGCTGTATTTTATTGAAAAGGTGACTTCAAACAGTAGTATGCACTTTGTTGCCTACTATAAGCCGGTTAATGGAGAAGATCAAAATACTTCCATTGACTGAAACCAAAGAGGCTTTTTGTAATATAGAAATATCTTAAAACCATATTATGCTGCTGCCTCTCTCTCAATCATGTGGTGACCCGCTATAAATTTTACAATGCTATAGATATGCTAGTTTTTTCCAATAGTCTGTACCTTGACTGCACCTAAACTTGAAAAGATCCCTATTCAGATATGCACCTATATAAATATTCTGCAACCTGATTTCTACTTTTTTCCTTCGGTTTTGTAATTTACCAATAATGCCTCCCTTGTTCAAGGCACACTTAACTTGACTCTTGCATTCTAGTTCTAGGGCTATTGTTTTCAAAGAGAACAGTACTCTGACTTCAGAGAAGATAAAAAAGTGAAGGTAACTGCCTGTGTACTGGGCCAAAGGCTGGTACCTCTTTCTAGAATTGTTCCATGGAAGGAATTACACTGGTCTACAATTTTTGAGAAGTCATCTGCTTCATAGATAAAATGTGCTATTTATTATGTATTTTGATGTGCTGAATTCAAATATGACAATTAAAACAACTGATTGGCTACTGTTTCTAAGATATTTAAGTTTTTACATTTTATGTCTATGTATATTGTGTAGATAGTAGAGTTTTAATCATAAATTGTAAACCTAGGTCTTTTCATGTGTTTATGGTTGCTTTACATGATAATATTTCACCTGTCCTGTTTATGTAACACTTTAAAAATCAGCAAAAGGGTTATATAAATAAAATGTATTATGAAACAAAAGGCAAAAAACTATTATGTACATAGTTTAGTCCTATTCAGTGTCTACTCAGCGCTTCTTGGCTTGTCTCTTGTATTCATTAAATGGAGCATCCCTTGTCACTGTCCAGCAATAGTCTGCAAGCATTGATGGGCTCCATTTGCCCTGATAGCGTTTCTCCATTGTTGCAATATCCTGGTGAAATCGCTCGCCGTGCTCGTCGCTCACTGCTCCGCAGTTCGGTGGAAAAAAATCTAGATGAGAGTGCAAAAAATGTATTTTTAGTGACATGTTGCAACCAAGGCTTTTGTATGCCTTGAGGAGGTTTTCCACCAACAACCTGTAGTTGTCTGCCTTGTTATTTCCGAGAAAATTTATTGCCACTAACTGAAAGGCTTTCCATGCCGTCTTTTCCTTGCCACGCAGTGCATGGTCAAATGCATCATCTCGAAGAAGTTCACGAATCTGAGGACCAACAAAGACACCTTCCTTTATCTTATCTTCACTTAACCTTGGAAATTTTCCACAGAGGTCCTTGAAAGTTGCTTGTGTTTTGTCAATGGCCTTGACAAAGTTCTTCATCAGACCCAGCTTGATGTTTAAGGGTGGTAACAAAATCTTCCTTGATTCAACAAGTGGTGGATGCTGAACACTTTTCCTCCCACGCTCCAATGACTGTCGGAGTGGCCAATCTTTCTTGATGTAGTGGGAATCTCTTGCACGACTATCCCATTCGCAGAGAAAACAGCAGTACTTTGTGTATCCAGTCTGCAGACCAAGCAAGAGAGCAACAACCTTCAAATCGCCACAAAGCTGCCACTGATGTTGGTCATAGTTTATGCACCTCAAAAGTTGTTTCATGTTGTCATAGGTTTCCTTCATATGGACTGCATGACCAACTGGAATTGATGGCAAAACATTGCCATTATGCAGTAAAACAGCTTTAAGACTCGTCTTCGATGAATCAATGAACATTCTCCACTCATCTGGATCGTGAACGATGTTGAGGGCTGTCATCACACCATCGATGTTGTTGCAGGCTACAAGATCATCTTCCATGAAGAAGAATGGGACAAGATCCTTGTGACGGTCACGGAACATGGAAACCCTAACATCACCTGCCAGAAGATTCCACTGCTGTAGTCTGGAGCCCAACAGCTCTGCCTTACTCTTGGGTACTTCCAAATCCCTGACAAGGTCATTCAGTTCACCTTGTGTTATGAGGTGTGGTTCAGAGGAGGAGGATGGGAGAAAATGTGGGTCCTGTGACACTGATGGTTCAGGACCAGAAGTTTCATCCTCTTCCTCTCCCTCGTCTGACTCAAGTGAGAATGATTCTGGTGCATCAGGAACCGGCCGTCCTTCTCTGTGGGGTACTGGGCGTATAGCTGATGGAATGTTTGGACAATGCACAGTCCACTTTTTCTTCTTTGACACACCTTTCCCAACTGGAGGCACCATGCAGAAGTAACAATTGCTGGTATGATCTGCTGGCTGTCTCCAAATCATTGGCACTGCAAAAGGCATAGATTTCCTTTTCCTGTTCAACCACTGGTGAAGATTTGTTGCACAAGTGTTGCAGCATATGTGTGGGGCCCACCTCTTGCCCTGATCTCCAATTTTGCAGCCAAAATAAAGGTGATAGGCTTTCTTAACCAGAGTGATTATACTGCACTTTTGTGATGCAAAAGTCACTTCACCACAAACATAGCAGAAGTTATCTGCACTGTTCACACAAGTACGAGGCATCTCTGCTCACTTTGGCTAAACAGAAATGTGTCCCTTTGCAAAATCAAACACTGACAAATAAGAGAGCATGACACTGTATGATTTCTAGAGCTGATATAGGGCAATTTGTTCAGCAGAGTGATGTAAGCTTTGTTATGATTGCATGATCCATGACTTCTAGGAATAACATGATGCAATTCATATCATGTATGACGCAATACCAGCTTCAGATTGCATCATTCATTGTTTTGCCTAAAAAGCAAGTACTGTCCAAACCCAGTCATAGATTTATTCATAGATCCAGTCAAAGATGTATTTTAGTCATTTCTGGTTTAAATTGAGATCCCTTCCCTTTATAACTCACTTATCCTCCGCCATTCCCAAGTCAAGGGTCATATATACTGACCCAATAGCATATCTTGAAACTAGAGCCAATCAACAATTTTAAGCATCATTTTCGTTCTCAGGGACCCAGAATTAGTAAAATTTGACTACATTTATTTCAGAAGCATTTTGGCTGTAGAGCAGTGTTATGTGGTTGTAAAGGCTGGCAGTAAAGAAAGTAATGTTCAAAGTCTATTTGCAACAGTAGGTAAAAGTCTGGATGCCTGTCCTGAGCAGTAGCCTCCTTGGCCTCTTCCAAAAGCCAACACTTCTGGTAGAATGAGCTGAGATTTCCTGGGTGTGGTAGGAATTGTCAGATATCCAGAGACTTCATCTAAGTATTGAAATTTTTCAACTCTTATCTGAACAGAACCCAAATTCTGATCTTTTAGAAATACAGTCATCAATAAACCCACCATGAATTGCCTTTTTTGTCCAGAGTATTGCCTCTGAATGACCAGTGGTTGAGACTGATATAATACCCGGAAGTAATGTATCCAGGAATAGGATTTCTGTGATTAAACAAACAAGATGATCGGACCCAAGTGAGCATCAATATCATTTCTTCTTTTTCAGGTGCCTTTACTGTCAGAGTGCTGCAAAGAGACTTTACTGTAAGAAGTAACAAGAAACACTATTCCACTAGGAATAGTGGGGACAAATAACCTAACTAATTTTAAGATGGAGCCTGATATATTTATGAATAGCATTATATGATAGATTTGCTTGTGATAATAGAGGACTAGATTCAAAGATCCAGGAGGCTCCTTCCAGTCCTACATTCCTGATTCACAACAGTTTCCACAAAGTGGGATATTATCGTTTATGCAGGCCCACTAAGAACTTGCATCCATTTTTAGTGAGAGAGATAGGGTAAAAGATTTAAAAGCACCTACTGCCGGGGAGAGCAGAGCAGGATTCTACATTAATGGTTCTGTGATGCCCTCTGAGTTCTCCCACATCCTCCTCCGCTCACAGACCAATGATTCCCCCCTCTCCCCCCCTGTAATCCAGGCAGGAGCGTGTTGCTGTTTTCCTACTGGGAGCCACATGCTCAGCATATGAGCTCTCCAAGCTGAGGCATGTCAAATCTTCCTGGAGCTTTGAAAAGGGAGGGATGCATTCCTGCAGGGCAGCAGAGTTCAAAACAGTGAGCAGAGCGGCCACAGTGGGTATTGTGGGATACTGGGGGAGGCCAGTTACAGCGACATAACAAACGCCAGCATCTACACTGACAGTTTGTCACTAACTTTTCCGCAAAAAGCTCTATGCCTTTTGTCAAGGTGGTTGTATTTTGTTGGCAAAACAGGAGAGTTTCCCCACAAAAAGTAGCATTGTAGTGTGTACACCACCACTTTGTTGGCAAAAAGCTGCTTTTTGCCAACAAAACTGGGTAGTGTAGACAAGGCCTTAGTCACTTTTGAAAATTTTACATAGGGTCTATTAATTTAAGCATAGGACTGAAAGACAAACACTTCTACATACTAGTCCTTACTCTTACACTAGCTTCCTATGTCTCCTTGGAAAAATTCCTTAAGCTCCCTGGACGTAATTTGCATTTACAGTAAAGTCTCTTTGCAGCACTCTGACAGTAAAGGCACCTAAAAAAGAACAAATTATATTGATCCTCACTTACATTCATATTGTGCTGTCAGTAAGGGAGTGGCATAAAGGGATCTTGGTGTTAATGAGACCCAGACCCTGTCTCAATTTCCCAATTAAATAAGGACAGCATTTACCAATCTACCTTATTGGTGTGTTGTGAGAACAAATATCTTAATATCACATTATTGATATTTCTCTGCTTATTCCAGGCCTCTGAAATTTCACATGGTGAGAAGCATCCCTGCCCCGTTAAACTGTGACTTTTAATTATAACTTGCTGTTAGTTAAAATTGTCATTTCTGACTTTTCCGTCAGCAGCCACCAGTGTAAAGTTTCATCATTTTGGCATCGAAGCATATGCAGTTAATAAGACTAATGCTCAAAAAAGAATGCACATCATACTTAGGTACTGGTTTAACATCAGAAGTCTACAGTTTTAATTTTGTTCTATAAAATGTAGGGGGTTTTGCCTATTATTATTATTATTAATAATAATAAACTTGTTTAGTAGGATGGAAATTGTTTAACAATATGGAGCTCTCATGCTATGGGAATCACAAATGTTTGTCCTCATGAACATAATGGTGGTTAGTAGCAAAAGATGCAGGGGAAAAAACAACAATTTGAATTTAACATGAATTGGATGTGAAACTCTCAGTGGATACACAACATGACAAGAAATTCTTCCCACCATGTGTGCTTTCAAAATATTGTACAGGGGAAAAGGGCCACAACTTTATTTTAATCCACACAAGTTAACTGTAAAGATTAACATAAGCTATTATTTAATTCCAATATTTGTTGTCATAGCTCATTAAAAATTGAATGAAAAAGGTGTAGATTCTCGCCACATTGTCCCCAGATATCTAACCTGATAGCTTTGCAAGGCTCTACTTTAAAGAATACACCTGATTCCAGAAAACACCATGACATATGGTCTTCAAATGTGGGAAGTAATCTTCACATCCTTGGTAATACTATTTGCAGCACTGACCAGTTTCAATTATATGATGAATCTTAGTTGCTATTAATATTTGTAAAGTTTATGGGCATTATATCTAGTCCACTATGAAAGCCCCAAACAGTTTAGTGAAGTCCTTCTGGAGAAGACTCCTGTGGTTCAGGAGTCCCACTGAAGCTATTTCGGGGAACACATTTTATAATAGACCTATTTGAAGTGTCCCTTTTAGTGGAAAATCTGTACTTTTAAAATTTCACATACCTTTAGAATTGTCTTAATTTTATCTTCCAATCCCCAAATTTAACAGTGAAAAATTCCTGTAGTGCAAGGAGAGGGAGGGAGACACAGAAAACAAAAATCTACAATATATATTGGGGAGAAAACCTCACTAACCAATACCATGCTGTTCTTAAATACTAGAAGCCATTAATTACTACCATTCAGGATTCTAAATACATACTTCCTTATAATTGCTTTTAAATTACTTAATTCATTTCATACATTATTTATGTGTCATTAAACCAGCCACGGCGCTAAGAAATATATTCCAGTCTACCAAATCTATTACATTCTTTTTATAAATGCACGTTATACAGGCAGATGGACACATACACTTTTTATATACTTTAAGCCACATAATAAAAAGCAAAACTGAATTCTGTGTCTGTTTATAATACTTTGCAGGAGCATTAGTAAAAAGACTGGAATATTCATTGATCGTCTGCACATTTGATAAGGAGTATGCATGTATGGTCAAAAAATTCTGCCTTCTGTATAAGGGCTGTATTGCATGAGAGAACAGGGTGCTCATCTGTGTGATAGTTCTTGGGGAATCTACAGGCAGAATGACATAGAATAGAGTTCTGATGGGAGCACAATGGGCCACATTCTTCTGATGTTCTAACAAGGAGCACCATTCACCCCTTTCTGTATGTTCCATTGACAACAGCCTACATGGGGGGAAGGGACGAAGTGATAATTTGGAGAATCTGCCTGATCAATTCCAGTTTGATTTTATGAACTGTCTGTATCCTTATGTCTTATGACTGTCTTTTACCCTTTACTGGCCCATGCTCCTTGTGCTAAGGAGACAGGGGAATGGCATCAACATGTCCATCCACAAGTAGGCTGATCATTGAAGACTGTCAACACCTGAATAAGTCTTGCCTGAGAACAAAATAATAGTTGCATCCTAGGTGAAACTAGTTATCTCCATCTTCTCTCCAGGGGGTTGGGGGGTTTGGAGAGTGGAAAAGTCCTCAGCATAGGAGAAAATTTTTGAATGGGAGAACAAGCTGTCCAGGTGCTAATCTGGGGTCTTAAAAACCAGACAGCCTGAGAAACTTTGTGGGGAAGAGGGGGACTTAGACTAGAGGAACTCACAGTGACAAAGGAAGCTTGGACAGAACAGAAGGACAGGCTATCTTAATGGAAGAGTTTATTTTAACTGTGGGATCAGCTGAGAAGCAAGGTAACTGGCTGCAGAGAGAAAGACTTCACAATTCAGAGAAGTCATGTGCGGAAAGGGAGATCCTGGATTCTACAGAGGACTCTAACCTAAGCCAAAAGGATGTTCCCGGGTGGTGAGGAAACAAACGGGGAAATGAATGCAGGTATTTTATTGCTTTGTCTAAATCTATGTATTTCTTGTGCTATGTAAAGTATAGAGGGATTGACTGGTGCTTGAATGCTTGAGAAGGCTGTGTGTCTGTTTGTGTCAAATCTCATGTGAGCTGGAAGAGGAGACCTATATACCCAGAGTGCCCACACAATTGGAGCTGTGGAAAGGGGTGTGCTTAAGCTACTAGC
This sequence comes from Malaclemys terrapin pileata, assembly GCF_027887155.1. Taxonomy (NCBI): domain Eukaryota; kingdom Metazoa; phylum Chordata; order Testudines; family Emydidae; genus Malaclemys; species Malaclemys terrapin. The sequence continues at coordinate 77,256,276 of NC_071505.1, forward strand.
GATTCTCAGGGGTGGAGGTCAATACTGATCCCAGGGCCTAGAGCAGCTGGGCCACAGGATCCCATTTCCATGAAGGTGTAATAGACTGAGCATCTGTACCCACAAGTATGTCAGAGAGGCCAAAGAAAAAGACAGTGCTGGAGCTTACTCATACTCAGAAAACTTAAAGCACATGGGTCCAGCATGGTGGGACCCAAACACAACAGCTTAATGAGTGTCCAGCTGGGGGATCTCTACTAGGGCTGTGAAACCCAAGTAACCAATTCAGTTATGTGTCCTGCCAATGTACTAAATACATTTTTAAAAAATAATAATTCTGTGCTACCATCACAATGCAAGGTTTTATCTTGTAACATCAAGACAATATTACATTTTTGCTATCACTAAGATGATGTGAAATATCACCCTCCTCTATCAAAATCAACACAATATGGCCAGAAAGGTGGCAGATGGAAGAAGAGGAAAAGGGGAAAGAAAAGAAATAAAAAAGGAGAGAGAAATCATGAGAAGACCGAGCTTTCAGGGTAGCAAAGGAGTCACTTTACTTAAAAAAAAATTACTTATTCTAAAAGCAATGTAGGGAGGAAGCCTAACAGATACAAAATTCAAGTAATTTTATGTAAATGTGTATGTGAATTGCAGTCCTCTTGCTCCTGAAAGGTTGCCAGTATCACCTGTGTGTTGCAGAGTTTGTGCACCATTGCACTAGGCACAGAGAGCTGAGCATGTTGAAAATGAGAGGCAGAAAGAGCAATTAAATAGCTTGAACCATGGATACTGGGCAAATGTCAGCAACACAAAGTCAGGAATCTTGGCTGTGATACAGGTTTTCTAAATATAGGCTATTTTTTCCTCCCTTTTTAGAGGACAAGATCTTTTCCCATTGTGTTATCTCCTTCTTTTAAATAAAAAAAAGAGATGTGCAACAATAGTGAATTTGTTATTATCTGATATTTGTAAACGGTACCATAGATGTAGTTGGCACTTTGTATGGGCAGTAAAGGCACGCTCCTGCCCTGTAGGGCTTGCACTCTAAATTGGTCATACGTCATGATCCCTCATCTTTTATATTATCAGCCCCTCTACATTTCCAGTGCCACCAGTCTCAAATACTTGCTTCTCTGTTTCTCCCACAAATGTCTTCATGCTTTCTTCCATCCCCAGGCCTTATAATGGACTATCTGATCTGTGTGACAAAAAACCTCTCTTCATTCAAATCCATTTTCAAGGGTCACTTCTGCTAAATCGCCTAAAATTGCTTTATTATTTTTCTCCTGTGCCCCCTTTCTTCATCCTTCACCCCCGCCCACCCTTAGTGGAACTCAACACTAAAAGGCTGCCCGCTGCCAGTACTTTTCTTCTTTGCACAAGGCTCAGCTGGGCAGTAGGAAGCACATCCTGGCAGCAGAAAGCAGATCAGGGTAGAATGACTGGAAAGCAGGCAGCAGGGCTGTGATTGTTGTCAAGGAGGAAGGGTGAAGTTTAGCTGGTGGTTAGAATTGAGAAGCAGATAAAACCATGCAGGCAGATAAGTAAAGAGCAATTACTCTACTGATCAGTGACACTGCGATGCAAAAGTGGCAAGAAATATCTAAACAGATTGCAAGCCTGTAGGCTGTGGCTTGCACACCCTCACTTTGTTGGAGAGGAGACGGAGTGTTTTGGGGCTCATTCAGCACTAACAAAGCACACCTGTAACAAGGCACACCTGCTCTGCCTAGAGGGAAGTGGGTGTGGGGGAGGTTAAAAAGGGAAAACCTGCCACAGGAAGGAGTGGTGGCACAGGAAAAGATTGCTACAGCTCAGAGACTGAGCGCCAGCAGGAAGATAGTTGCCAGCCTTATGCCCCTAAAACTGCATAGACCAGCTGTAAAGCACGGTTCCCCAAGAGAAGGGGCTGGAGGCAGACCCTAATTAAAGACAGTAGGCCAGCTGATAAGCCAATCTCCAAGAAGCTAGCCCTAGAAAGACTGTGCAAGAGACAAGCCATCTAATCTGTTCCTTTTTACTCAGATCACCCTCTCTCATAAGGGAGAGACAGGGAAAAGGACATTTTTGTTTGGAGAATGCCTCACATGCTCCTAACAGGGGGAGGACATTAACAACTTGAATGGGGACTCACGGGAGCCCAACATCAGTGACCTGAAGGCTCTGGGTATGTATATTTGATGGTTTGGCATGGAATCATAGCAGTGGCAAGGGAACCAAACAATGTGAAAACAGAAGAGACAATTAATAGAGTCCAAGGCTGGAAGGGACCATTTGATCATTGAGTCTGACCTCCTGTGTTACACAAGCCATAGAACTTGCCCAAAATAATTCCTTTGAACTCGAGCATGTCTTTAAAAATATTCAAACTATTTAAAAATTGCCAGTAATGGAGAATCCTCCATGGCCCTTCGTAAATTGTTCCCATGATTTGGTACCAGACCCAGGACAGATCCCATCAGGGCTCCGCTAGATATGTTCTCCCAGTCTGACAGTGAACCATTGATACTACTTTTTGAGTAGTATCAAAGGGATAGCCGTGTTAGTCTGGATCTGTAAAAGCAGCAAAGAGTCCTGTGGCACCTTATAGACTAACAGACGTATTGGAGCATGAGCTTTCGTGGGTGAATACCCACTTCTTCGGATGCATGTGAGTATGAATTTCCAACCAGCAATTTGATCTATATCGTATTTCCCTAGTTTGCTTGAGACTGTCCTGTGGGAATGTATTAAAAGTCTTACAAAATATCAAGGCATATTCTCCTTTGGGCCAGAAGGTTTCAGTGGAGACTGTCCTGCAGCTGCTACTGGAACTCACCATGTGGGCTATTATCTCTTCATACTTGCTAACCAAGGATTCAGGTTAGCAGATCTCTTTCAGACCTCTCTGCCCCACCCCTTCCGCAAGATCGTGTCCCTCTGCAGTGCTGTGCTGCATCTAAGTCTTGCTGCGATACACTGTGAGAGTTCCCCTGCTTGCCTCAGTCACATCTGTCTGCCTCTAATGTGCATAATGAAGGTGTGGTGTGTGGTTGGGTGTCTATGGCCTTCACAGAAACTGGGGGAAACCCCAGTTGAATATGGTAATATTTTTCTGCCAGTTCCTCAATGATCTCCATCCCTATCTCATGGAGCATACTAGTTTCTGTAGCCATCCCTTTGTCTAACATACACTATCTACTACAATTTACCTCCCTTTTTTGTTTGTTTACCACAGCAGTTGATAAGACTGTTTCCCAGCTTCAATCATTGACCCAGTATTTGCTCTTCAAACTGCAATAGGGATATTATGATGTTTCAGATCACAAATTCACAGACCTCAAGGCCAGAAGGGATCATTGTGACTGTCTATTATTCACGATAATAAACAAAGAAGTCACAACCACAAAAATCAGGCTAGATAGGAGTGCTGATAAACTGCTAAAATATTTCACCAGCGTAGAAATGTTTGTGCATAAATATGTGGGGAAATTCTTTGGCAGGATAAAAAAGTCAAGCAGCCCTTTCAATGTGTGTGAAGTTGGTATATGTTGCTAATCAGACATTAAAATGTTCTGGATGGATACAATGAGTTACCAACTGGCTAAACAAGGAAATTTGGGTGGAGGGAGTTTCTGACACACCATTAAAATGTCAAGAAACCCATACAGCCTTTATGCTCTGTTAATCACTGCAGGCTTGTTTGTCTTTTTTTAAATTATAACCAGTCAAAAGAGACTTGTTTTTAGTGAACTTTGATCTGCTTTCAGATCAAACATGACATGAGATTCTGGAACTGAGGAGCACACACACACACAATATGCAGACAATGCTTGAGGCTTATTAATGTTAGACTCTGAGTCACATGTTATACATGTCCACATTGCAATTAAATGATTGTTTCTGGCCTGTCAGCTGACTCAGGCATGCAAGGGTGGGAAACTGCCCTGCAGACATCTGGGCTCAAGCTGGAGCCCAGGCTCTGGGACTCCCACCCCGTCTGGTGATGTCTCCAGCCTGAGCGTGAATGTCTACAGGGTAGTTTCACAGCCCTGCATGCCTGAGTCAGCTGACAGGCCAGAAACATTTAATTGCAATGTGGACATGCCCTGACTGTCCTTTACTCTGTCCTACATTTTGTTTATTGTGAATGCTGCATAGACTTTTAAAATGCTTCTCATTGAAGACCATGTTTAATGGAACCACTTTTCAAACCCTGCTACTTATTTTAAGTTTTTTTAAAAAGGAGAATTTTAGCTTAAAAAAATTCTTATATAATTTGCAATGGAGATATACCTATCTCATAGAACTGGAAGGGACCCTGAAAGATCATCGAGTCCAGCCCCCTGCCTTTACTAGCAGGACCAAGTACTGATTTTTGCCCCAGATCCTTAAGTGGCTCCCTCAAGGATTGAGTTCACAACTCTGGGTTTAGCAGGCCAATGCTCAAACCATCCCTCCCCCCAAAAAATACAGAATACCTGGGTTGGAAGGGACTTCATCTAGTCCAACCCCCTGCTCAAAGCAGGGCCAATCCCCAGACAGATTTTTGCCCCAGATCCCTAAAAGGCCCACTCAAGGAGTGAACTCACAACCCTGGGTTTAGTAGGCTGATGCTCAAACCACTGAACTATCCCTCTCCTGCTTACAGTATAAGCAGTTCTAGTAAAACAGGTTTCAAGTTGCACTGGGAATTCTGAACATGGTTAGGAAGTAGGATTTCTATATTTTTTATGAGGAGGAAAGGTAAAGTAGCCTATAGATATGCAACACAATAGAAATCAATGGATTTTTTGTGTCAAATGGCAGCCTTTTTTTTGCTGGGACCAACCGATTATTTGTAGTGCAGAAACTAAAATATACACATGATTTGGAATGGAATAAATGGTCAATTCCTCCTCCATACAACATAAATCACTGCTGATTTTTGCATGATCGGTACCTGGATTTCTTTCCAGAAACACTTGATCTGCTATCACTACATATCTGAAAGCTATTTTTTTCATAGGAACCCGATGTAATGCAAACAATTGTCAGGCCGTGAAAATGTACACTGACAATGGAAGGCAGCCCAAAAAATATAGTTAAAGGGATAGAGCATAAAACAGTCTGTATTTAGGCAAAATCAAAGATTTAGAAGGCTTTTCTTGGCTTTAAGTGCCATAGTTTTTTCATGGCCTTGTTCCAACTAAATGTATCCAATTAACTACCAAAAAAAAAAAAAAACCTCTCCTACTTTACAAATTATTTTTTTCTATTTTGCTGTTCATTTGCAATCCAACAGGACATATTAATGAAGCCGGTACTGGCACTTTTTGCATCTTAAAACTATGAATGTTTCCCCCTTGTATCCATTTTCCTTATAGGCAACATGTAGGGTAAAATTCACTTTATGTGCATAAAGTGAAGAATAATTAAGCTTTTTGCTGGGAACATGAAATTCACCCACCCACCCACCCCAGCCTGGTACAAGGGCACAGTACAAGCTGTAGGCTGGGAGTAGGATCTTCAGTCACTTATCTTCACTTGGACAGTGTTGGGTCCACAGGAATTGCAGAAAGGCAGATTCCTTTTCCTGCTTGCTAACCCTCCTTATCTGCTGCACTCAACTGGCAGAGAGGACCCTATGCTAGTCCTTGTCACCTGGAGAACGAAGTTCCATCCTCAAAATATGGATATGGCAACCCAATAATGAACAGCCTATTGTCAAATGGCAGGTTTAGATAATCTGACTTTAACCGTGTTTTTGTTTCTTCATTCTCTCCCCCCTAAAAACCAAAATGTTAGGAAGAATAAATGAAACAAACAACAAGCCATCAATAAATGAAACTGCAGTGATGAGAAGAAGTTCACAGGTTTTGAAGAAACAGGTGCTGACCTTTAGTGGGGGGGGGGGGGGCGGGGGAACCTAAGCAATAAGTTATGATGCATCTATGCAAGATTTAGATATAACTACTCTATATAGAGGTTTAGGATTGGATCAGACGATGCATTTGGAAAATGAGAAACTATTAAAAACATATAAAGTATTCCAATAGTTTAAAATTTCTCTAACTTGAAACTCCTAATTTGGTTTGTTCAGTTGGCCTCAGTGATGAGCTGTTTTCACTTTGTGGAAAGCTGAAGGGTTAAATTTACCTTATAGAATTATTACATTCAAAATTTGGAAAGTTAAAGCCTGCATGACTTTAATGTCTCTGTGCAAAAACAGCACTCTGTGGTTCCATGGCTATTGTGTCTTAATAATGACTCTATTTAAAGGTACTCAATTAAGAAATGAAAGATCCCCTTCTGCCTCCAACTAGCAGTCCTGCAAACTCAGCCTGGCCCACAAGAATTGGGCTGGACTCTTCCCTCCCGCCCTCCCCCCCATGCATCATCTCATGAATAAAAGACTGTTACACCCTTAGTCCCATTGTCTTCAGCTTATGATCTCCATAAAAACCTATGCAAAGCCTATTGTGCTTAGAGGATTTCTACATTTCTTAGGATTTTCTATACTGTCCATCCCCACACTATCTAAGCACAAGTATATCTGACCGAAACTCAGTAAACTGTGCTGGTGATAATCCATAACTTGCACCATGTTGGCTCTACAGTGCTAACTAGAATGGAAACCATATTTTAGTCACAGAAGTGAGAGCATGAGATGCCAGAAACACATACAGCATAGATCTGTTGAGTAGGAAAGTCACACTTTTGCACAGCCACACTTTTTGAGTAGAGCAGCATTTTAGTACTAATACTCCTCTCTAATCTTTAGATATGTAGCACCATTCATGCAAGTATCTCGAAGTGCTTTACACGCACTGATTCGGATGGGGTGCAAATTACATCTTGGGTCTCCACAGGCCGTTGTACCTGAGATGAATTCACCCCTACAGAAGTTGGCCATTGTATGATGGCAACACTCCAGCTGGGGAACATCAAAGCTCTGAATCAGCTCCTCTCACCCCAGTTTACCTGACCCTCTCACAAGATAACACAGCCCATTTTCTGATCCATGCTAGTTGGCTTTTGGAAGAGCAGGAGTTGGTAGGTGATTTGTGCTTCTACACCACACTCCCACAAAAATTATGTCACCACCAAAAGCTGGCTTTTACCAGGGCAAGTTAATCTAGATTATTGGTTTTCAAACTGAGGGGCAAGCCCCCCAGGAGGGCGTGAAGAAATTCCAAGGGGGGCACGAAGCTGTGAAATTTTCATAATGACTTTTTTTTTAATCAGGGTAAAAAAAAATTTTAAATTTATTTAATAGATCGACAATAAAATTATACACATTCTGTATACATAATAAATATTCATAAGTGTCCAATTACAGACCTATATTATTTTAACTACAATAAAGTATTAACAATCTTCTCGATTTTGATTATGAATATAAGTAGACAAGAATAAAGGTATAACAAAGTACAATAATAATAAAAATACAACTATAAATAAAAGTATATAACTGAAATGTTTTCAAATTTCATACCACAAAATGCGAATATTTTTTATTTTTTTGCCTTTCAGTTGGTGGTGAGGCCGAAGAACAATGTAGAAAGTGATGGAACTTTTTAAAACTTCCTAACTCATTTGTGAGAATGTTCAAGACTGTTCTATCGTGGGAGCAGTTACCTCCACCACTCACCACACAAGATCGGCTACTTGCCGGAATGGTGGTGGGGTATATATAGGGCAGCATGCATCCGTTCATAATAGTAGTAGTAAATAAACATTTGCTATAACTCAAATTAACTTGCATCCGTTATTATTCACAAATCAGGAAAATTATTTTTATAGGTTTTTTTATTATCTAAGTTATATCTGTTATTATGGTCGTGATTAAGAAAAGGAAGTACGATCAAGACTACATTAAGTATGGTTTCACCGTCATGGAAAAAAACGGGATTGATCATCCTCAATGTGTAGTATGCCATGGAGTTCTCAGCAATGATGCCTTGAGACCTAGTCATCTGGAGCGATACTTGACGAAGAACCACAGCGCTTTGAAAGACAAACCAAAATAATTTTTTGCTGCTAAACTTCAAAATTTAAAATGCATGAAGCTGGACGCTACTGGAGTTTTTCATCAAGCGTCGGCCAAAGTGCTAGAAGATTCTTATGAATGGTCATCGCTCATCGATAAAGCCAAGAAAGCGCAAATAGGAGAAACTCTTGTGAAGCCTTGCTTGTTGAAAGCAGCTGATATTGTGCTCGGTGTTGAAAGCAAGAAAAAAAAAATAATGGAAATTTTGCTTTCTGACAATTCTGTAAAATGTTGCATCGATGACATGGCAAAAGATCTAAAACTTCAAGTTGTGGAGGCAGTGAAAGCTTCTTTTTTTTTGCAATTCAGTGCAACGATACCACTGATTTAGCACAATGCTGTCAGTTGCTCGTCTACATTCGATTAATTAACAATGGAACTGTGAAAGAAAAACTGCTTTTTTCAAAGGAATTGATGACCACATCAAAGGCTTCTGATGTTACGAAAACGGTTTCCAACTTTTTTTTTTTTTTTTTGACGAAAATGGACTTTCCTGGGGAAAAACGGGTTGGTGTATGCACAGATGATGCTCCAGTGATGCTTGGCTCTCACTCTGGATTTGTGACATTGGTGAAAGAAAAAAATCCAGCCATGATCACGACTCACTGCGTCATAACTCACAAGCATTGGCTGCTAAAACCCTTCCAGATGACCTATGGGACTCGTTGAATTTGGCCATCAAAGTTGTCAATTTTGTGAAGAACAGCACTTAAATATGAGACGTTTTGCAGCTCTTTGCACGGATTTGGGTGTGGATCATAAAATTATTTTGTTTCACACGGAGGTACGATGGCTTTCCAAAGGGAACTTGCTTTCGAGATTATTCTAACTGGAAAACAAAGTGGAAATTTTCCTCAAGCAACAGAAAAAAGAAGAGTTATATCGGTCGTTTACGGACCAAATGTTTCAACTTTCACTGGCATACCTCCTGGACATTTTTGAATCTTTGAACAATCTCAATTTGAAGCCGCAAGGAAACAACACTGCAAACATTATAGTGCAACACGATGCCATAAAAGCATTTACGGAAAAAAATCAAGCTTAGGAAACGTCGAACGCAAGCTCAGATGCCTAATTTTTTGTCTTTACCAACATTTTCATCAGTCACTGAAACTTTGTAAAGAGGATGCAAAAAACAAAATTGTGTTTCATCTGGACTGCCTTGCTGACAATTCATCCGCTATTTTCCAGACAACTTTTCTGGCAACCCCGTTCAGAAATTAGCACATAATCTATTCAATGTTGATGTCAATTCATTGCCAGAAGTATTGCAAGAAAAAGCACTCAAAATGAAATATGATTCAAGAGTGAAGGATATTTTCGAAAACTTAAACCTGGAGGAATTTTGGATAAAATATTTCCCAATTTCCCAAAAGTTGGAGAAGAAGCGCTGGGTATTATTGTTCCGTTTTCATCGACGTACCTCTGTGAAAAAAGCTTTTCGAGTTTAGTCATAATAAAAATGAAACAAAGGAATCAACTGGATGTTGAATATGATTTGCATTGTGCACTTTCATCTTTCAAACTTAGGATTTCCCAACTCGTGAAGAAAATGCAGCAGCGTCCTTCACATTAAATTCATTTTGTTTATGCTATTTCTTATTTTAAATTACATATTTATTACATTTTTGTGCCAAGAAAAAACTATTTGTGCTTATTTTTAATTTTAAATAAAAAAAATTATACCCAGTTTGTGTGTTTATTTTTCATTTTAAATTACAAATTGAATTTGTTAAAAAGGGGGTTGGATGATGGTAAGGGAGAGGTGGGAGGCATGAGGGTTTCTCGAAAATTAAAAAGGGTGCGTGATGCCGAAAAGTTTGGGAACCAATGATCTAGATCATTAGTTACGCTCATAGTGCCCCTGTGAGTTAAGCAAGTATTGCTCAAACTATGCCCTTCCTGTACTACACTGCATTACAGACTCCCTGTTTCATTGTAAATCTCCTGCCTAGAACACTTTGTCTGGGTTCCTGCTCCAGATTTAAAGAAACAGTGTACATCTGCTCTGTTTTAAGGCTCCGATGACTAGACTGTCCTAGGAATAAAAGGACATTTGGTCATTTAAACTGGACTATGCATTTGATTTCCACAGGTCTATTTTCACTAATATGTCTATGGAAAGGATGTTCAGATATGTACTTCAGAAACATACTCATAATTTTACTCCACATTTTTTACTAAATGTATGCGTGATGCTCTCCAGGGTTGTAAACTACTTCACTACCACCAGCCCTTCAGCATGAGACAACCTTGTCTGTGCCTACTGTGAATCAGCCCCCTGAATCCATCAGTCTCTGGCACACAAGCACCACCTTCCAGGACCCTGCAGGCCTTGCTCCCTCTCTGCAGGTTAGTGAAGGGCACATACCAACACTTGAGTCCTCTCTAAGCATGCCCTGTAGCATGCAGGCCTTCTCCATTGAGCATTCTATCAAGCCTGCTGTTCCCAAAAGAACAGTATACACCCCAGCTTGTAAGATTCAGCTGAGGACCACCCCTTGGCTTAACACCAGCAGTTACATCTATTTACAGTGAAAACAAGAATATTTGTCAAAGAAAAGAGTTCTAGTGATAGTGAGTAAGAATATTGGAAACCAATAGTTACACATAAAACAAAATCATAACACTTTCTAGAGACTCAACTAACAAGTTACTCTTGTCTAAAGACATTTTATCTCACCCAAAGTTCTCATCAGAGTTTTCAACCAAGCATGACTGACACCTCTTTGCCAAGAAGCTAAAATTGCTGTCCCTTTGCTTCCGCAGTGAAGGGATACCAGAATGTCTTCTTTGTCTTCTACTTATACCCACCTCACCCCCACCCCCAAAAAAAATGTATTGTCCTTATTCCTGGACAGAATAAACCCTATGGCTTGGGGTTTTTTCCCCTCCTGTGTGCTCCTTTCCTGTTGACTTCATGCCTCCTCATTATCATTTGAATGGATATGTAATTGGACAACCATTCTGTTAGCTTACAATGCTTAATTTACATCCTGACAGAGATATATTTCTTACCTCCTATCTGGAGGAACTGGTCTAAGGAATGTCACCTTTTGGTTATTTGTTTTTACCTTACTTGCTTAAGAACATAATTTTCAGGTACAGATACATAACTCACAGCATAGTACAGGTACATACATTTCATAATGATATAGATGACCAGCATGACACCTGCTTTCATACAAGACCTCACATGATATTCTTCAGCAAACTAGAATGTACACGACATGCTCATGAAATTTCTGTAACCCCTGTGTACCCACTTGTCAGTTGACATTGAGAGGTTCTTAGGTCACAGATTTGTTTTCAAAAGTTATTTGTCTGGTTTCAAAACAGGCATGACCTTTCCTGTAGTTCTCTTACCTAAAAGTACAAACATTACCTAACTGAAATGTTCCAATAGTGTCTGAAGTGCATTTATGTTTGTGTTAAAAGTCCAAGATTCCACTTGATAATGTTAAGAATTACTTTAACATTCCTGTACTTGTAACCTGTGATGGATTATTATATACAGCGCCATCAAACCTACAGACCTACCAAAAGTAGATAAGAGATAAGTCAAAAGCAGGTACCAGGAAGGCTGCCTACAGAATACCAGTGTAATACTAAGAGAGACAGTGCACTATAGTTGGGCTTTGGGAGTAGTTTGTTCAAATATTACGGTTTTAGATATGTCACTAAAATGCATTTAATTTGTAAATCTTTGCACAAATAATTAATCTGCTGACATTTTATATCCCACCATACTTTTCTTTGATCAAAAATACAATTACACAAAGTAACAATAGTGTGGCTGACATTCATATAATTTCTCATTTATATTGATTTATATTCCATTCCATTAATGTCTTTATAAACTTCACAAAAGTTTGAGACCAGTATTATATTTAGCATATTGATTTCTGTAATATATTCCAATTCTTCAGCTTGACTAGGCTTTCCCTGCAAAAACTTTAGTCTGAAGATGGAAAACATATGTTTTTAAATTTATCATCTGAAGAAGATAAGTGTTTGTGTGTGCTGATATTTGGAGTATATTACAAATTACAATGGTCACTTTCAATATGTGCTAAACAATCTGTTCCACCTTGCATTTTGTTGTGATGCTGGGAGTTACTTTCCCAGACCTGAAGAAGAGCTCTGTGTGACTCAAAAGTTTGTCTCTCTCAGCAACAGAGGTTGGTCCAACAAAATATATTATCTTACGCACCTTGTTTTTCTAACCACTGGGGATGGCAGAGAATTTCTCTCTCCTATGACGTGGTAAAAATACCTGTCAAAATATTCCATGAACAGCTTTTCAATTAGTTGTTTATATTAATTATGGATAGTATTCTTAATTATTTGATAGTAAATGCACTGATGTGTCCATTAAATGCATTGAATCGAATGTTAATAAATTTAAAAAATACCAGTTATCTTAAATAACTAAAACAATGTTTTGAACAGTCAAGCTTTCTTTAGGCATAACTTCTTTTTTTAAAAAAAATATTACAATTGATGACATTGTGGTGTTATTCACAATGAACATTCTGTGGGAAGTTTGTTTTCTGTAACAAAAGCTTTTCTCAAACACGAGCTAAAAACCCTTCCAATTAATAAGTTAATTATTTCAACAGACGTGTCTAGAGAACGCTACAAATTAAGACTTTCCAGACATTTTATCCTATCTTAGATATAGTATGATGGAAAGAGCTTTAAGACTTGTGCTACAGTGTTCTTCTTTTCTGTCCTCCTGCATCGAGATTAACAAATTCGAAATGATTACTAGAATCAAGCCATGTAATTAGACAGCATAACATCTAATATACTACTTTTGTCAGCTTGCCAAAAAGAGAATTTCAGTAAATGATACATTACACCATAAAAAAAACCCCTACCTCTTTCAAACAGGCCTGTTGATGATGATAAATAAAGAACTTGTGCAAAAGCAAGCAATTAATCCTTTGGAAGCTTTCCACTGAAGTCACTAATAAGACATCAGAAAATGCAAATACATACATAAACAAACCCTTTGTGAATATGCTGCTTTAGATTAGTACATTTTTCTGCAATGAGCACAGCTAATCTCATCAGTAGTTAACTTCTTTCATGCCATTTATTTTTCATTAAAACATTTTCTTTATTCTATAAAATGTACAAAGCAGAGTCATTCATATTGGTAAGCATCAGCAAAATACAAATATATCATTTTATTTGAAAATTCAATAAATATTCACACCAGAGTTTATTTTATTTGGGGGATAGGGAAGAGAAACATTTTTTAATGGAAAATTCAATTATGAAACTACAGTATCTTTATGTTTATACCGTAGGGAAAGAGTAGATTATAATATTTTGCTATTAATAATGCATCCAAAAATGAAGGAGAATTGTAAGGAAAAATGTGTGCTGCTTTATATACAGATGTGTAGTGACAAAGGGTTATGGAAAAATCATCTTGAACAAAGAGTATTTCGAGATATAATCCTGTAAAACAATTTCTAAATGTTTAGGCACCCAAGCAGACCGATAATTTCAATATTTTATAACCAGTGATATTTGTTGCAATTTCCAATACTCCCTTGTTTTAGTCAAGGCACAAGGTAAGTCATTTTCACGGCATTTTGACTTCTGGAGAAAAACAAGAAATACAGAGGATTGTAGGGTGACATCCGTCACACTTTTAAAACATTTCTACAAAAGTTTGCGTAAGGTAACTCCTCCCCTCACAAAACAAACAAAAAACAAACAGTTAATCCAATCTTATTAGCTGACCGGAAGAATGTCTCCCATTACTTGACTTAAAATGACATAGAATATTAATGGACAACTGGTAACCCATAGGAAAGACTAGGTAGCCTATGACATAGTCTGGGAATGTATGTGATTCTAAGGGCTAGTTCAGGGATTGACAACCTTCGGCACGCGGCCCATCAGGGAAATCTGCTGGTGGGCTGCGATGGTTTGTTTACTTGCAGCTTCTGCAAGTTCAGCCAATCGCAGCTCCCACTGGCCGCGGTTCACCATTCCAGGCCAAGGGGGGCTGCGGGAAGTGGCGGCCAGCACCTCCCTCAGCCCACGCTGCTTCCCGCATTGACCCAAAAGACACAAACACATGATATTGTGTGTCACAACTAGCACCACACCAACAATATACTACAGCAAACAGTGACTCAGCTGAGTTCATAAATTGCCTCGCAGACACTCTAATGGATGGGAAAGTGGTGGTGATAGCTGATGAAGAGGCTAAGTACAGAGAAATGTGCTTTGAATGGGATTGAAGAAGAAAAAATTCTTAGAAGAAAGGCAGTTAAAGCCCTTATTGAAGATGAACTGGGGAACATGGACATTTTTTAGCAATCCTGTCTGAAGAAATGAATTACAGCACACATCCCTAAAGGCTGGGGGGAAAAGAGTGTGGTGCTACCAAAAATGGAAGAAAGTGCTGATGTCAACAGTAATATGAAAACTATTTGCAGCTGTTAAATTTTTACAGAAAAACATTTTGTCCTTCAGTTTATGAGAGCATAGCTGATGCCAAACCTGAAAAAATAATACCATGTGACCTGCACGTGTTTAAGTGGTGCATTAGTGGCCACAGTGATTTCAGCACCAGCAGATAGGGTAGCAAGCAGGTGGCGCTCAAGGAGGCCATTTTATCGCAAATCACTATGTATGAATGCTTGAGTGAAAGGCAGGTTTCCAACACATACATTACAACTCTGCCACATGTGATAATCTACCACTACATATGGCTGTTGGTTATCAATTCATTCCAAAACCTGTAACAAAATTCTATAGCAGCTTATGCACAGCTTTAGGTTCTCCAGTGACTACAGAGTAGTCCACCTGGAGACTGCAATTATAAATGTGGTTCTTTGCTACATGGAACTGAATGAAGGGTATACATTCTCCGAAACCACAGGAAGGATAGGTTTATATTTTGTGCTGCTGCTAACTTAGATTTCCTTGAAGATACAGCAGATGGCAAAGGTTACCCTTCCTGATACAGTTATGGTCTGCTCTTAGGAGTTTATTAATGAGAACCAGTCCCATGATCAAGTGCTCTCTGGAAAAGCAAAGAACCATTCCTTGAAGGAGCGTCCTGTCTTCTTGACTCACTTACTTTCCTACCAAGGTCCAAAAATTCTGAAGCCAAGAAATCCAATTTTCAATGAAGCAGCAGTTAAATTGACTATACTAGAATCTTTTACATTCACTAACCTTGACCTCACTTAGTTATTGTGCAAAAGTGGGATGCACCCCAGAGGTGAAAAAAATTACTGAGCACAGCTTCAGCTGAAGAGAATGATGTACCTTCAAATCATCTAGACACTCAAGACATACCATGTCATGCAAAAGATACATTCCAATGGGGCCAGCCTTTAACTTGGTACTATACAAGGTGCCAGACTGAAAGACTCATATATGCAATCATACCTGCAAGCCCCACTGATGACTCAGTTCAATTTATGCAACTGGAATGCATGAATAAGTATATTTATGGAACTGAATCAAAATGTGTTGTGACAATAAACATGGGCCTTTACAGGCCTATTCAACATCTGATAATGTCCCATGATGATCTTCATGATGGCATCTGTGTCCTAGAGAACTGAAGCAATTCTTTGCAGCAATACACACAATCAGCTCCTTTGATGATGACACTGGTATTCCTGAGATCTCAGGGATTTTTATAGGGCATACTGTGAACCAAATTCTTGCAAGAAAAAAGTTTTGATGTTCTATAGATGTACACACTAGTGCCATTCAAAAATGCTACCTAGATGTCTTCTTTGAAAAGCATATTAATGTGCTTGCAGTCATTTCCCAAAGGGCACAGGACTTGCAAGATTAGTTCCACACATCCAGTGTACATTCTACTTTCAATGACCTGTTGCACACTATGAAAAGCTGCAATATCACAGAATGGGTTAAGGAATTTGATGAGGTTAAATCAGTGACAAAGCCAACTTTTGTGGTCTGACAATACACGAAGATGGTTGAGTCTTTTGCTGCTTTTTATTTGAACTGTCAAGGACTGCTAATTTGAATTTGCATGCCAAAGCGCTAGAAGACTCTGTGAAATACTTTTTTCCCCTATAGATTTAGCAAGCTATTCTGTGATGACTGACTGGTATCTCGCTGTAATAACATGTAGAAAAATCTGACCTGACATATGGGAGAATTTTTGAAAAGATAATTGGGTTGTTAAAAGGTCACCAGTTCCTTTCTGTGCACTTGGTTCAGATGAAGCCATAGAACACGAAAACAGAGCAATCAAAGTCATAGAGCAGGGGAGGGATAGTCTGTGGGCATAACACAGCCTCCAAAATGCTCTGACAACCCGAGAATGCCATCAATTTTTGAACAAAATATAGGCATGGCTGGTTACTTCTGGGAAAATCATCCCAAACACCATCTAGACTCATTGCATGCTTTTAAATGCCAAGAAGGGGAAATTTTAAAACTACAGGATGAGCTTACTCACACTGACAACCCATTTGATGGATTGGATATATTAATATCCAATCCATCAAATTGGGGGAGGGATAGCTCAGTGGTTTGAGCATTGGCCTGCTAAACCCAGGGTTGTGAGTTCAATCCTTGGGGGGGCCACTTAGGGATCTGGGGCAAAATCAGTACTTGGTCCTGCTAGTGAAGGCAGGGGGCTGGACTCAATGACCTTTCAAGGTCCCTTCCAGCTCTAGGAGACAGGATATCTCCATAATATCATGACAACAGCAGTCTTCAAATGATGACATAGCTAAAGAGGTCATTTGATTGGATACTTTGGGTCAAGACTTGCATGAAGCCTTCAAAAACCAACAAAAATTATCTAAGGCTCTATCAATCTATGGGCTCCAATCTAGAAGTACAGACTAAAGCTGAGCTCGAATGCAAAGAAGACAGCCAGAGTGAAGGAAGATGCCAGGAACTGATACAAAGCTAACTGCAGACAGGTCATTGTTGGTTCGTCTCCTACTCATGTCCAGATCTCAGTGTGATGTTGATCTGTGAGAGACTTTGGAAAGCATGAGTCTTCTGTGGTGCCAGTATTGATGCTTGAATGAGATGGAACAATCCATATGTGCCAGGCAAAAAACAAACTATTGCACATCTGGTATGGTCTTCCTAAGCAAGCACGTACAGACAATGTGGCTACTACCTTATACAATCAGAGGCTTTTCAGCAGAGCAATCATGGCTAGCGTGGCTGAGGTACAAGCTCTCAACAAACCAAAATATTAACATCTGCTGAGATTTGGCTGAACACCTCATTATGACACTACAGAGAAAATACTGGAACTATGACAAAGTCCACCTTGTGTTTCACACATATAGAGATAAATCAATTAAAATATTACCAATATTATTATTATAATAATATTATTGCACCTGTCCAATACAAAAATCATTGACTCTACAAACATTCCCAATGTTACAATGAAGAAACTATTGTCTCATACTGACATGAAGAATGAATTAGCCATATACCTCACAGGAAAAAAATGCTCTCTCGTGCGAAAAATTACTTAAAGAATTTTGTTGTCATGTGGCATAATGAAGCTGCTATCTTGCACTGTTCAGTAGAGGTCTTCATAGTTTCCATGAGAAATCTCACACCAAAATTATCTTGCATGCCATCAGTGCCACGAAGAGGTGCTACCATACTCTGTGTTTTTGGACGGGAGAGAGAAGTTCTAGCGCTCTCTCTGAGATGCTACCCAAGACTTCTACAAGATTCTGTTTTTGTGCCTGTGCTGGGAAACAGAATTGCTTTTTATCCCTCAGAGATATGTTCCTATCACTCATACCATTACAAGCCATTGGACTGCCAGATATCCATGCCGTTTCAAGAAGGTTGAATTAAAAGACCAACTTATCTTACTAGAAAGCATTTGATTCAGCTTCCGCATGTTTTCTCCTCACTCTGAATGGCTGAGACAGTCACTAATGAGGTCAGAAATGCACTGGAGGTGTTCATATGCCCAGTTTACCATTTGAACAGCAACATTACAACACTTGCAGAGCTGTCTTCATTGACATTTTCCAAGAATCAGACAAATGAAGAAAAATTGCCACCCACAAGGGGTGCATTTATACCTGCTATCAAAAGGACAAATTATCAAACAATAGAGTGGCTTTGGAATAATTTATGATCAACTGTATCCAAAAATACCCTTCCCTACTGGGCATGCATGGGTCTTGGAGGATGGACTGACCACACTAGTTGTGAATGAAATACCATGTGCACTCTGAAATTAATCCTTCATCTAATCAAATTTCTGTGTGCAAAAACCAGGTGCTCACCACCCTGCAAATGTTTGGCCAACAGCTTGTCTTGTATTGAGCTGTGCCAGTGCAGTTCAATGAGTATCAGTGTGATACTGTCTCTAGCAGTGACACCCTAGATGGAGAAGATACTGATGATGATTTTCATGAATAAACGTTTTCAGTCCTATATGTCAATGCTAACTTCCCTAGGATTACCAAAGATCCAATTTTTAACGGAAGCAATGCATCCGTGTTAAAGTATAATATTTTAAAGTTGTTTTTTTAAATATTTGCTCAAATATTTATCTACACACACAATTGTTCTAGGCTTGTCATGTTTGGTAACGTGTTTGTGGGAGAAAGGCCTTTGGAATGATACCCAACTCATCCCATTTCTGACAACACTTATCAAAATTTCCATGGAGTTATACATCTAAAATGATGGGGTCCAAATTAGCTGTTACCACCCAAGAAAGATCTTTGAGTCCTTGTGGATAGTTCTCTGAAAATATTCACTCAATGTGTAGTGTCAGTCAAAAAAGCTAACAGAATGTTGGGAATCATTAAGAAAGGGATAGACAGAAAATACCATATTGTCTCTATATGAATCCATGGCATGCCCACATCTTGAATATTGCATGTACATATGTCTGCCCCAACTAAAAAGAAAAAAGATATATTACAATTGGAAAAGGTTCAGAAAAGGGCAACTAAAGTGATTAGGGGTATGGAACAGCTTCCATATGAGGAGATATTAGTAAGACTGGGACTTTTCAGCTTGGAAAAGAGACGACTAAGGGGGATCTGATAGAGGTCTATAAAATCATGGCTGGTGTGGAGAAAGTAAATAAGAAAGTGTTATTTACTCCTTCTCATAACACAAGAACTAGGTGTTACCAAACTAAATTGATAGATAGCAAGTTTAAAACAAACAAAAAGGAAGTATTTCTTCATATAATGCACAGTCAACCTGTGGAACTCTTTGCCATAAGATGTGGAGGCCAAGACTATAACAGGTTTAAAAAAGAACTAGGTAAGGTCATGGAGGATAGGTCCATCAATGGCTCTTAGCTAGGATGGGCAGGGATGGTGTCCCTAGCCTCTATTTGACAGAAACTCAGAATGTGTGATGGGATGGATCATTTGATGATTACTTGTTTTGTTCATTCCCTCTAAAGCAGCTGATATTAGCCACTGTCAGGAGATAGGATACAGGGCTAGATGCACCTTTGGTCTGACTCATTATGGCCATTCCTATGGAGCTGTGAGCCAGGGTGAAGGGAATCCCTCCTGCCACAGTACAGATGGTGATATCAATGAAATTGTTAAAAATCTTCAGAATCATAATCAGATGACACCTTCCTTACTTTTCTATTACTATATTGTGTCCATTTATCCTCTTGTAGCTGATCTGGTTAGGTCCTGTGATGGAGTTGCTGGTGTAGATATGTGGGCAGAGTTGGCATTGAGGTTTGTTGCATGGGTTGGAATACAAGCTGTCAGGAACAGTATCCCTGATGATGACACAGCACAACGTATTGCTGAGCTCTGTGACTTTATCCTCACACACAATTATTTCAAATTTGGTGACAATATATACCTCCAAGGTAGCCATCTTACAGCAAAAAAACTTCAGGACCAGACTCCAAAGAGAAACTGCTGAGCTCCAGTTCATTTGCAAATTTGACACCATCAGATCAGGATTAAACAAAGACGGTGAATGGCTATCCAACTACAGAAGCAGTTTCTCCTGCCTTGGTGTTCACACCTCAACTGGTAGCAGAGCACCTCACCCCCCCTGACTGAACTAACCTCATTATCTCCATACTGATTTATACCTGCCTCTGGAGATTTCCATTACTTGCATCTGAAGAAATGAGGTTCTTACCCATGAAAGCTTATGCTCCCAATACTTCTGCTAGTCTTAAAGGTGCCACAGGACCCTCTGTTGCTTTTTACAGATTCAGACTAACACGGCTACCCCTCTGATACTTGAGCTCTTTTAGTGGCCCAGCCAGAGACCTGAGGCCAGAAAGGTCCAGAGAGGTGAAGAGTGTCCAGGCAGGGAGCTCTGAGGGCACAGCCCTCAGGGCCTGGACTGTTTGAAACTAAGGGGTATTGAGATAGGCCCCAGTTGGACTATATACCCCCCGGGAGGGAAACAGAACTGATGGCCAAATGAATTGTAGGGAGATTCTAAGTAATGCATCTTGAGTGTAGGTTAAATAGCAATGGCCTATGAAATGAACAGGGATCCATTAGCACAACAATAGCTTTTTGGGATTTTAGCTCTTATATGTCATGCTTCCTTTTGATCATTTTCATTAAAAAATAAATATGTTAGAAACTTCCCAAATCCAATAGCTAAAACAAAGAAACCATAAAAGGGAAAAAAAACATAATTTTTTACTCTCAACAAGTTTTATTCACGGTAAGTTTTAAGTAAATGACAAGATATGAAAAAGAAGAAGTCTTAGACAAATCTGAGGAACTGGGTGGAAGGAGGCAGTTCAGGAGCAGAGATATAGATTTGTCATCCAAATAAAGATGCCATATGAGCAAATAAGGTTATCCTAAAGAAAAAAATTCTGTAACAGGGGAGCCCTATGAAAGAGGGTGGTGGTAGGAATAGGACCCACCAAAGGAAAGATTAGAGATATAGGAAGAGACTCAGGAAAGGATTAAGCCACAAAAGCCAAAGGGAGAACAAGATTTTAAGAAGGACCTGATCAACATTGTCAAAAGCTGCAGAGGTCAAGAAGGAAGAGGTTAAAGTAGAAGTCCTGAGATCTAACTATGGAGAAGGAGTAGACTGGTTAAAAGCCAGACTGAAATCTACCCAGGAAGATAAGAGAAGAACTCACAATAACAGTTGCAAATGGTGCATTCAGCCAATTTGGAGGTGAAGGGATAAAAGAGAGCAAAAGACACAATTTGTTAGGATGGGAGAGATTAGAGCAAAGGATATTAGATGAGATGGAGAGAAGAAAGAAAAAGGAGAAAGGGAGGTCATGGCAGATTTTGGGACTGTATGCTTGTGAGTCAGGGTTGTAAATATCATGCTGCTTGGAAAGGAATATGGCAGAAAAAAATGGGATTGGAAGTACAAATGTGTAGCAGAGGAAGTCAGTGTGGACACTGGGCTAGAACCACAAGAGCAGGGGAAGAGGACTTTGATAATGAGATGAGCCAGGGATGGGGGTTAACACACCAGACTGTGATGAAGACAGGGGATAAAGGCTTTAGGATGGAGGAGAAAGAGGAGTGAAAATATTTGAGAGTCAGGAAAAGAGAGAGTGTGAGCAGACCAGGGGCAGAGAAATAACAGATCTTGATGGATTGAAAGACAGTAAAGTACTGGGAGGGAGACAGATGAGAAATGTCGAAGGAGATGAGGTTGTAGTCTGAAAGGAGTACAAATAGGGCTATTTGAAAAGCAATAGGGTTTGGTGAATTTAAGGAAGAGCGAGTGACCGTTCTGGTGAGTGAGAGTGCTGGTTCAGGTGCCAAGCCCAAATAAGACTGTGGTTGAGGGGGGAAGATTACACAAGATTAAAACTGAAGTCAAGAATGGTGATGTTGGGGGACAGAGAGGAGGAAGAGAAAAAAGCCAGATGTCAGAGAAGAAGGTGGCCCATGAGGAGTCGGGAGATGAATTATTTGAAGAAGAAGAAGAAGGTCAAAAGCAATGCTATTCCAAAGAGGAGAATGGAGAGGAAAAAAGATGGAGAGACACAAACACCCCACTGTGCCCCTTGGCAGATGACTCAGTTAGAGGTATAAGCAAAGAAAGGGCCACCATAAGAGACAGCTACAGCACAGGCAGTGTCAGATGGGGATATACACATTTCTTAGAGTACAAGGAAATGGATGAGTTGGAGAATCTAACATTAAATCCTTATGTGTCCAGAGCAAGTCATTGCTTTATGGTACACTTATTATTAAACATCTTTGAAAACATTAAATTAAGCACAAATATTTTAAAATTAATCACAGCATCAACAATATTCCATGGAAAACTGGTTAATAGTCAAAGATAACTAAGTTCAAACATTACTTCACTTGCCTGCGTTATTAAATATACTGATGAGCTCTAACAGGACATTAATGTAACGGTCCTAAAAGGAGTGATAAAAAGTTTAAAATGTTTTCCTACAAAAATTAATTGATCATATGACTATCGATTTAACTGAGAGCAATTCACCTGTAAACACTGCCATCTTTGCAACTTGCTTGGAAAATGAGCTACTGGAAATCTAAAGCCTTGCCATAATTAGATAGCAGCTGGAAAAACAGGAGTTTGTCCACAGCCAAGAAACTGATGCAACTCTTGAGAATATGTGAATATTCATTATGGCAACTAAGCACAGATGTGTCAAAGTATTGAATTCAGGAGCAGGCAATGGTCAAGAAAAAATGTTCAATTTGTACTCGTTAAGCTTGGATTGCCTTTGAAGAATATCAGTCACAAGTAATTAAGACAATAAGGAAGTCATCTAACTGAAGGTAAAGCTGATCTGGAAATCAATATATCTGGGTTTAATGCATATACTTTACAGCCTCTGGATCTCAAAATAACAGCACTACAAAACCAGTGATTTACAAATACATCAAAAATCTCTTTAAAAGTCCAGTTCCACCATCTAAAAAACACCCTTTTCGAGCCTGGCTTCAGTGGACTCATTTTGTTACTGATTACATTCCTAGGGTTCTTTACTTCTCAAAGTTTTGGATCCCATCAAATGCATCATTTATTTATTAAACCTATATCATAAGCTGGCTCACTTTCCAGTGTACTTACATAACTTGTTTATTTTTTTTTAAAAAGTGTTTGTCAGTAAGTTACTACGATATTTTTATATCTGGTCAGGGAAGTTTCCAATAAGAGATATTCTATCAAATGGTAACATGCTTTCCATTGTATATTATATTAGATAAAGTATTAACGCTTTCATAATTAGCATAGAATGGATGGTCTTGTGGATGACGGTAGGTGTCAAACATATTGAGTGCAGCACACAAACTTTACATTTGCTTTTGTTTAGCTCAACCACCTCAGATATTCTAGTCAGAACATAATACATTTATTATTTACAAAATCACTTTCTGCTAGAAAGTAAATCTTATCAAATGAACTGAGATTTCAGGTCCTGCATCTGAATATAATATTATTATTATTATAGCACCTAGAAGCCTACAGTGGAAATCAGAGCCCCTTTGTACAGACACCCAATCCAAAAATGTAACTGGTTCATGCACAATAAGTTTATAATCGGTGTAAATACAACAAAGAATCAAGCTTGAGCACCACATAACTGCCAGATTAGATGACAACTATCACTTAAATCACAACAGCATACATAGATAGCATAAGCTATTATTGTAGTGATAGATGTGTTTTTTTCCCCCCAAGTACAAGATGTGCAAAGTGTTTGCTTTAGAATAAAGAATACAATGTGAAGTCTCTTCTTTAGGCATTGAAGTTGGATACATCTTTATTTTACAGCAGTTTAAAGTAAAAATACAAGCTTATACATATCAGAACAAAATCAAAGTGGTAGATACAAGTTTAATAGAAAGGAAGTGTACCATTTTAACCAATAAGTTGACCTGGAAATTACAACTGAAAGATAAATCAGCTATGGACCTGGTGGTAAAAAAAAAAAAAAAAAGTTTTGAAAGAATAAAACAAAATGGTATTTTTTCTATTGAGATGCAAGGTGCCCAGAGGTAATATGTATAGTTATAAATTGCAGAAAACTTTGAATATGTACCCAAACATTCTTGATCTAGTATTTGTGGAGCAATAGGTGCTACATGTCTTTTCAATATGCATCTGAGGGAACTACAAAGGCTGGGGCCCAATCCAGAGCTCACTGAAGTCAATGTAAAGAGTCACATTGGCCTAAACAGGCTTTGGATCAGGCTCTTAGTGAGAAAAGAACCATTTCAAGTACACCAAGTTACCCATAAACTGAGAGAAGGGGAAGTGAACTTTTTTTTTTTTTCCTGGATATATGCCTTTCTTAGATCTATAACCTGTTGAGTTTTTTCATGAATTCATACCACATGCCCACATTTTTTTTTAGAAAAGAAGTTACAACTGAAAGTGAGTTTGAACGGAGTCCAACTAACACCGTAAAGTATTTTTACAATACTACACATTTTATATAAAATCTATGCGTAAAAGAGTTTTGAAAGGAAAAGATAAGGGATTACTTCAGATTCCCACGATCACTCTCTCAACAGAAACACATCAAGTTTCTTTAATTTTCCTCTCCAAAAACTTCTCAGAAGAATTCTACCCTTTCTCCATATTAAGAGAATTCCTGGCAAAGGACAAGCATATATGGTAGTCTGCTCTCAGAAGCTCGTTTTTTGGCACAACTAAATTGATGGGGAATGTTTCCTCCAAAATGAATATCTCTTAATCTTCACTTGTGTGTTAGTGAGGTTGAAAATGGGATCATGGATATCAGTAAGCAGAAAAACTGGAAAATAATGACTCATCAATAGGATAGATTTGCTAGAGCAGCATGGAGTAATAAGTTAAATGTGGCCTTGAGGATTTATATTAGAATGAAAAGGAAATGAATTCTGATTAACTTGAAGCTCCTACACTTATTATGGGAATACTGGCATGTATTTCAGACAAATGCTAACAGACAACACAGAAAACAGAAGTACATACAGGAGATGTTAGAATACTCAGGCACAAATAGAAAATGGAAGCAACTCCTGCATGCACAGAAAGAATGATTGAAAAAAAATATAATATACATACACAGCCCATTTAAGAAAACATGACATATTTACAGACTCAAAATAGTTCATGGGTCATATACAGATACTAGTAATTTCACAAAGGTCCATAGAGTCCATATAAGGCCCCTGCATCAACTAAGACTCACTTTAACTATAAGCAGTGTGTCCTTTTTCCAATAGGAGGGAAGAAAAGGGGTTATTGCCCCTAAAAGGGCTCCCTCTGCAATTGGTGGCAAAGGGTGAGGAAGGGGAATGTTTACCTGGATGGAACAGGAAGCGGCTGCACCAGGTGTGGGGAGGAGGGATACTGCATTCCAGGTGACTGGAGCAGGGTGGTATTTTTACCCTGGGCTGTTCCAAAGATGGCCTCTCTAACTACGATCAGGCTGTCAACAGCAGCAGAGCTCCTCAGGGCTCACAGAGGAGGCTCCAGATGCATGCACATACTCACCACAACAGTGTTCTGAGATTGGGATGGGATAAGGGGAATTCCCTCTCCCCTCCTGGAATGCTGGGGAACATAGATAGCATGGCAAGGGGTGGGGAAGAAATCCCCATACACAAGGGAAAGTGTGCAGGGCTATGTTGCCTAGTACATAGGGCAAGGAGTAGTGGAGGAAATCCCCCAGGCAGTAAAGGGGGTAGTGCAGAGCCAGGGTCTCAAAAGGCAAGGGAGAAATTACCCACCCAGCCCTGGCCAGTAAGGTGGCAATGCCAGACTCTCATCAATCATCCAACAGCAGCAGCTGCTGGAACAAGATGGCAGAGGAACCTGCTGTGGTTACATGCAGTCATGGGGCTCCACTATGAGGCAGTAGGGTCAGAGCAATACACTGTCTAGAACCAGATTGGGAAGGGGGAGGGCAGATGGCAGTCCCCCAAGTAGGTGAAAACAATTAAGGAAATAAATGACGACTTGCACCGTACAATTTATTACCAGATATTCCCACCATTTTAAGTGAATAAAATTGTAGCCTAATTAAACCACATCCTTTGCTTCCTGTCTTTCTTCTGACATGGCCAGACAATGGCTGTTTGGGCAAGAAAAGTGCCTGTTCATCTGTAATACACCTTTAATGCTCTGCACAATTGGGACACAGGTGACTATGGTTGATGTTCAAGTCTCTGATGAGATAGCATCCACAGGTGAGACTGGGCTATGGTGGTCGCAAGGTAGCTTTCTCCTTTCCTCACATGTAATTACTGCATTAGCCTATAATGGAATTTTATGCCCTAACTCTCCCGAGACAGCTTTCTATATCCATGTTGTGCACATACCCCAAGCAAGTCCTAATAGTCCTGTCCTCCCTCGTGCAAGGAAAGTGCACCAGTTCCACTGTCTAGGAAGTCTCCATATCTGACAAGCAAAGGGTTGATACTTGGGCCTTATCTGGATTCCATCCCTTTTTCTCTTAGCAGTGAGGATGCACAAAGTGAACAGCTTGATTTATGAACACTATGCCAACCATATAGCATTGTGAATTAAGGGGAAAAAACTATTTAGATTTACATAATCAACAGGTTTTAAATGAAAGTCACCAATGAAGAGCAAACTGAATGATCAGATACTATTTTAAAATATCGTTTTAATCATACCAAGTTTATATAACTGACAGGCTAGTAACTAGGATAATTTTTTCTCATCTAATAATAACTAACATCTTCCTTGTGTTAAGTAACAGAGCGTGGGCTGGTGATGATAACCTTAAACATCATTGGTGCTTGAGCAGAGAACTAATCAAATGGGAGGAAAAGGTAAGCCTGTTTTATTTACTACTGGATATTTTTCCAAAGTTACCATTCAACACTAAGTATAACCCTTCCTATTCCTCCCACAGGCAATTCCTTGCTCCACTACCACAGATGTTTTCTACTAATACTATTTATGATTCTTTTGGAAGATCTGTGCATACTGGGATGTCAAGTGTGAATGCAAACTTAGAGATTGCACAGAGAAGCTTCATGGCCTACAACAACAACCAAAAAGTTTATTTTGAAGAAAAAGTGTGTTTGCTGAAATGTTCTTTATTGTTAGGACATTTGGCAGTTTATTGTAAAGCTAGCCTACTTGGTTGAAAAAAATATATTCCTATTCACCTTTAAGATTCAGTCCCCTAACATGCAATGTACTACCTTCACATCAGGTGCACATGACTTGAATATACTGGAAAGACTGACAACACTGGACTTTTCAGTGATATTCCACATTTCACATTGACAATATCATTGACAATATCATTTCAAAATAGGAGGAAGGAAAAGCTATCAATTTCAACTAGGCATGCCATTAAAAACACAGGAAGCACAGAGATACCAAGGCCATATATCATTTTAATTCTCACACCGGCTTAATGCAGTTGTGATCCCGTGATCCCTCATTCTTAATAAAAATGTGTTTAACTTCCACTTAAATGTTTGTACATTACAATATTAACATAGCCATTATATTTCAACATCCCTGAATAGCTAATATGCTGGTCATGTCCTCAATCTTTGTCCATGACTTTGTTTTCAAATTACACTTCCTCGGCATCTGTTTCTCACTCCTCTGAGATTCTACACAGTACCCATTATTAACAATTTTAGAAAAATTGTTCATAATTATTAGTGTTATCAGCATAGTTTTGTGTTCCCAACGATGTGATAACATTAAGCAAAGGAGAGAATTAAAGATCTTGACAACAACCACTATTTGATATTTATTTTTAGTCTCTTGTTTTATCGGTTGTAGTTCAAGTGTTGTAAATATAAATGTCTCTAAATAAGGTACAGGCTGGTTTTTAAATTCTGGTAAAATTCAGTTAAATACTGCCTGTTTCTCTCTACGCTACAGTTTTATTAAAAAAAAAAAGGTTATATTGCTCAAAGTTCTCTATCAGTCTTTCAGTTAACTACAATGCTTGCAAAGTCAGTGTGAAATGACAAATCCTAGTTTGTCATTACAATTACAATAATTTAGTAGTGCATTGTATTACAATGCATGCACTACTAAATTAGATACACATTTGAAACAATTTCATCTATTGAGCAGTGGTTACCACAAAACTTTGCTCAATCACAAAAATAGAAGTGAAGAAAGTTCCCACTGAAACAGCATAAAGACATACAACATTTAAAACCATTCAAAGAGTTCAAGACATGGATAAAGCCTCATGTAAAAAAATGAGTTATAATATGCTCTATTTGCAAACTGCGAGTTTATGTCACAAAGAAAAAAAAAAGTTCCTTCAGAACGTGGTATATTTTCTTTATAAAAAAATAATTCTTAAAACAACTACTTGTGCTTGCTTGTTGGGTCAATGACACCTTTCACATCTTAGAATGACCTTTAAGAGCTAATCCTCCCTCGTTTTCTCTGTCCTCTTTCTTAGTATTAATAGCTCAAAAATAACTTAAGGATGAATGAAAAATCCTTCATATTGCCCTTTTAAAGGCAAACACACACGCACTGGAGATCGGAAGGCTAATTAAAGGCCAACATTTCCCCAAATGTAAATGATAGCTTTATTTATTTAGCTGACCACAAGTACGGTTTTGAAATCCACAAAAGTCTGAATTAAACTTTAAAAACATCCATATTGAGTGAGCTCAAATGTGGTTTAGGGGAGAAGTGACATTTTAAGCAGCTGTTCTATGGTCTACCATATGTGAAGTAAGTTTGTGATTTTTGTTCCTGTAAAATTCCTAGAGGAGACGTGTCTACATCGCAGTTGACATTAGCTGTCAGATTCAGGAGAAATACCAAGGACTGAACAGATATAAAGAATAAAACTACCCTGATACTTCTAGAGGCAATACTTCCATTTCAGGCTTGAAATATATTGACAGGGTAGCGTGGAGAAATTTGCCTATGGTGTACTTGTTCTGTGAATGAGTGTAGGATTTCATTTACACCTCTTTGAATCCAGCACCACTTAAAAATTAAATTTAGTTCTTGTTATTTTAAATCATGCAACACAAAGTCAAAGGAGGAAAATACATCATTAAAGTTTTCTTACTGTGCACTATTATGGCAAATTTTGAAGGTACCACAAGTTAGTATGTGAGGTTACATTGCATACCGAAAGGGATCTCCTTGCAAGACCTAGGCTTTAGCTTATTTTTTCTTGCCTTTATTAAGTGTAAATCTGACTTTCAGTAAGGTTAAAGAACTTTTAAACAAAGTTTTATCACAAGATCCTCTGTGTCAAGTTACCCTCAGACAGCAAAAAGCCAATGCAATAGATACAGTTGGCATGGCTGGGGTATCCGTGGCCTCTTGGTGATCTCTGGCTATTGTAACAGACCCTGGAGACAATAGAGAGATAAAGTCGGTGAAGTAATATCTTGTATTGGACCAAAATTGGTTGGTGAAAGAGACAAACTTGCTGAAGAACAACTCTGTGTAGCTTGAAAGTTGCATTAGACCAACCTCTGTTGGCGAAAGAGACAAGATAGCACTTCACCCACCTTGTTTCTCTAATATCCTGAAACCAACATGGCTACAACTCTGGAGACAATAGGCAAACTTTCCTTGAGGGAATCAGACTGGTACACAACAGCCACATGATCACTAAAACTCATGTTTGTACCCCCTTCCTCAGATGCACCAAACATGTCTCAGCCATAGTTCAGGATCTAGCCCTATGTCTTTAATGGAGTTAGTAATAGAAGAGTAATAGGGCGGTTTGCCCATGGGCTGGGGAGCCTGGGGCTAAGCCAGGTTACAAGATGAGTCCCACCTTAGGAGAATCAGATGATTCCAGTATAAAAGGCAACAGGAAACTGCAGGGGAAGAGACTGAGGAAGAAAGTCTAAACTAGAAGGCTATGTTTCTCTTGATCAGAATAAAGTCTCCATGGATAACAAGACCATTGAAGCTGGATGAGAGATACAGGGCTGGTATGATGGACATTGTATTTGAAACACTGAAGACTATTTTGAATTACTTTTTGCTACTGAGCCAGTTTCAGGAAGGGCTGTGGATAGCCCTGAGATAAACTATACGCCACTCCCACGGGCCCCTGAACAGTCGGAGGGCCTTGTGGAAACACCTCTGGCCACAGAGGGGCACCTGCCAAATAGTGTCCCAATTACAGAAGTTCTAGAACTATATCAAGTTATGGGTTGCAGGACAGGGTGGGGATTTCTTTCTGTATTTTATAGTTTATATTTGGAGCCAAACTGAAACTGAAAGCCGAACCAGCTCTATTTTTCACGCTGACCCCTTTGCTACCATGCTCCCCACTTCAACTGCAGCCCTGCAGTTTGTCTTTGTTAGGCTCTGAGCCCACAGGCTTTCTTTGCTTTGTAAAATAGTGTCGACATTTAAAGGGGTACTGTATATAAATAATATATTACAAAATAATTATTAAAATAATATTCTGCATGCAAGCTGACTGCATTTTGGGCCTTAATATATGGCTAGTTTTCATATGGAAAAAAAGTGAGATCCGAAATGTAAACTAATGGAATGTTATATTCTTATTAGCTAAATCTATTTGACAAAAGCCTAATCAAGATCTGAAACCCCTCTTTTTTGGTGTTTCTACAATGAACATTTAAATTTATTTTTTAAAACTGACTTAAGAATGAGCCTTTAGTTAAGCAGTATTTCAATAAATATTACTGTTCTCTGAAAAAATGCTCATTTAAATACAACTTATCAACAGATTTCTAAAATATACACAATCACATACAATTAAGTTTATTTCATTTAAAAATACTTCGGTCTTCAAAGATTTCAGTGGGACAGTAATATCATAATTTCCTAAGAAATTCTTTTTACTGTCCTTTTTGTAAACACTACACTCTAACCCTCCAAAATAAACCTTGAGGAAGAAACATTTTTACTAAAAACTAAAGCAAATGAAGATGTAGTAGTAGTAGTAGCAACTATTACTGGGGCTTAATTAATTAATTCAGTAACTAGCTTCAAATGGGGTACTCAGTGCAGCAAGTATTCATAGGATAAGACAATACAACTTTTTTTCTGCTGAAACTTTTTATCATACAGATCACAGAAGGTCTCTGGTAAATGCCTGGTCTACGTTAAAACTAAGTTGATTAAACACATTATAAATGTACAGCAGTATTAAATTAAACTGACCAATTTATACCATGACTAGACTAGACTGTTACGAGACTTAATATAGCCATACATGAAAGTAGGGGAGTGTGCGGATTTCCCCATCTTCAGCAGCCACACAGGGGCTACCCACATCAAAGCTCCTGGAGTTCTTGGGTTGCACACCAGATGCTCCTCTTTGGGAGCAAAAGGGTGAGAAGAGGCGGTAAAGAGCAGGGATTAAGCCGAGCACCCAACCTCACCCCATCCATCAGCCAAAAAGAATTGACTGTTTGTGGGATGGTGATGGTATTCTGCACCTCATAAAAGGGGTGCCACAAATATCTTGCCACCCCACCACTACAACAGAGCCTGCTAATCACACTGCTTTCTGGTGCTCCACTTGGGGCAGTGTGCCTATGCATCACCTTTTAATATGGGCAGTGTACAAACAGCACAATCTAACTTTAAGTGAGAAAGCACTAGCTCCTACCTAAATAAATGAAAGGAGGGAATTCTGAACTGCTACAAATCCTATACATAATGGAGAGAGTGCAACAATCTTCTCAATGTAATTGGAAGAAGTGAAAGAAGGTGCCTATCTCTATCCTTGTACTTGTTTTTAAGACAGCTTATCAATTTGTCCGTCATCACTAGTTCCTAGGTTCCTAATGTGCAGCATTTGAATAGAGGAATATGAACTTGAACTTATATTACATATTTTGTATTCTTTGTTGAACTTGTTTACAAGGCTGTATCCATGCTCCAATCAAAATGAAATGTTTTCTATCCGAAATGTTAGGTCACTTGGGAATCCCATGTTCATGTTACAATACACAGTTTTATTGTTTTAAGTGTGAGGTGACATTTCCAGGCTAAAGGCTTCCTACAAAAAAATACAATGTACCATTTGTGGATTTTTTTCTGGCTAGGAAGTAACTGAAAAGACAGTAAGAAATTGTGTACATTAATACCCAAATGTGTAGATAATAGACTCAACTTAGGCAAGTCTAATACTACATTTTAACTTACTGGCTTTTTAAAAAAATCACACTGTTCTCTAGTGACACATTGCACTGATAGAGTACATTTCCAAGCTATGCTACAAATTGTAATAAGTGACTTAATTGGAGACCAGTTTTATCAAGCAAGAAAAGGTCAAATGGCTTTTGGTGATTTGTTTCCTACACAGAATCTTCCTGCCCTGGAAGCTAAGAATAACAGAGTTGGGGAATTAGATCTTGTGACAAATTGAAGAATAAATTAGACAATAAATATAAAACTAGGTTAAAATCAAACAAGTTATCAATTAGGACTCTGAACCTCTAATCTTTAAGTGGCTATTACTATATAAACAGAAGAGAGAGGATCTTTCTTGGACCCCAATCTACCATGTGGGCACTCCTGAGCCTTCCTGGAATGCTATTAAAATCAAGGGCGCCACGTCGAGATAATTACAGGATTGTGACCTTTTTTAATGAATCAGATGAAAATGACTGTTTTGTGTACATTTTAGTTTTCAATTTGATTATATAGTTTATTTCCTGAAGAAGACCATCATCTCTTCTTATTTTTCATTATTACCATATTATAGATCATCATTGTAAAGTCAATTGAACAACTACAGATTAGCAAGTAATTATCAAGGAAGGGACTTAAGGTCAATTTTACACTTAGCTCATAGCCATAAAGATGCAGTCCAGTCAGGAAAATGCTGTCACAACCTTTATACAGTTCAGAAAATTCTATCAAACCTAATTGTCTGGAGATCTAATGAACATGTGATTCCAAATTCTGTACCTTTATCCTGACAATTTCTTACTGGGGATTTCTATGGCACTTGAAAAAATGACTATTCAGCTTTTAAAGATAAACTCAAACAATTCTATTCACTTAAAAAAATAAAAGGTTGATGTTTAAATATAAAGTTTCTAGAGCAATCTTTACATAAAATGTTTTATTTAATGTCAAAGCTATAAAATTTTAATTTAGTTGAAAGTGTCCTCATTTATTTTTCAAATTTCATAAGAATTTTGAAATTCCAACAAATTCTGACCAGCTCTAAGTAGCACCAACTGGTGACTGCCAACACCATACTATTTCACTATACAGGCCATCAGAAATAACTTCAGTATTTCGGATATTTTTAGTTGCCGTTACTAAATGTTGACATTCTAAAGGCAACCACTGAAATTACCAGTCATACTAAGTGATTTTGACATTGCTCTTCTATGAAGAGCAATATTTTTGCTTAGTCTTTTGGTTACTTTTTATTCATAATCTTTTATGACCTATGGCAACCAGATTCTTGTACTATGCTCCAAGAAGGTATAGTTTCTCATGATGCTGATCGACAATGGTTGGAGAAAATATCACAGACTTAAAATATCGCTATTACTATGCAAGGGAATAAAGACAATAAAGATTATTATTGGCAATTGTACCAAAATAGCGTGAAATAAAGTGATAAACACAAACATGCCTAGACTAGTGCTACAGCAGCACTATACTGCCACTAAAATTTCTTACTAAGGGTCCGAATTATCTAATAAGGCAGACAAAATTCTTCTTTTCCTTACAGACTTTGTGACCTGTCACTTATACATGCTTGGCCAGATGTCCTACAAAGAATTTCTGTGTGTGGAGAAGCCCACACATCACTATTCATTATATCCCTTGTTTTTATTGTACAGATATTCTGCCTTTATACAAAATGTTTCCTTTGAGTGATATTCTTTCTTTAACGAAGGGACAAGACATTAATGGTCAAATAATAGTTTCAGCTGATTGAGGTGTCTTTCTAGGATAAACATGCAGCATCTTGATACTCTGATAATGATCAGTCCTGTGGGACCTTTAAGACTAACAGATGTATTGCAGCATAAGCTTTCGTGGGTGAATGCCCACTTCGTCACATGCATCCGACGAAGTAGGCATTCACCTAGGGTTACCATATTTAACAAATAAAAAAAAGAGGACCCTCCACGGGGCCCTGGCCCCGCCCCAACTCCGCCCCTCCCCTGTCCCAACCCCGCCCTAACTCCGCCCCCTCCCTTCCACTCCCAGCCACGCGAAAAGGGCTGCCCGAGCGCTACCGGCTTCACGGTTTGCCGGGCAGCCCCCAGAACCTGCGCCCCCGGCCGGCGCTTCCCCAGCACAGCTGGAGCCCGGGAGGGGACGCGCCCAGACAGGGGCGCAGGGTCTGGAGGCTGCCCGGCAAACCGTGAAGCCAGTAGCGCTTGGGCTTCAGGCAGCCCCTATGCCTCCGGACCCTGCGCCCCAGGCTGGGCACTTCCCCTCCCGGGCTCCGGCAGCGCAGGGTCCGGAGGCATGGGGGCTGCCCAAAGCCCGTAGCGCTCGGCTCTTAAACAGAGCCGAAGAGTCAGGGAGGAGCAGAGCCGCCACGGCCGGAGCCAAGAGCCAAGCTGCCTGAGCGCTACCAGCTTCGGGCAGCCCCCATGCCTCCGGACCCTGTGCCGCCAGAGCCCGGGAGGGGAAGTGCCCGGCCAGCGGCTGGGGTCCGGAGGCAAGGGGGCTGCCTGAAGCCCATAGCGCTCGGGCAGCTCGGCTCTTAAACAGAGCCGAAGAGTCAGGGGAGGAGCAGACTCAGCAGAGCAGCCGCGGGAGGGGAAGTGCCCGGCCGGCATTTTCCCGGACATGTTCAGCTTTCTGGCAATTCCCCCTGGACGGGGGTTTGATTGCCGAAAAGCCGGACATGTCCGGGAAAAGCCGGACGTATGGTAACCCTACATTCACCCACGCAAGCTTATTCTCCAATACATCTGTTAGACTTAAAGGTGCCACAGGACTCTCTGTTGCTTTTTACAGATCCAGACTAACACGGCTACCCCTCTGATACTTGATAATGATCAGTTCCCCATTTCCTTCTCCATGGCAAATGTTTGCATTAACATCTATCCCGTTTTTAATTTCTCAATGCCAATTATATCTTTAGTCCAAAAGTTTGGTAACTGAAATCTTACTACACAGTTACCATTTAATCAAGCCTTCAGTTCTTCACTCTCTCCATGTCAGTTCAAGGCATAATCCATACGCAAAACATTGAGAAACTCTAGGGAGAACAGAAAAAAAAGAGTCCTGTAGAATTGGAGCCTCTCAGACATTCTTTAAAAATACATTTTCAGGAAATGAGTTCACTATACAGAGGCATTCAGGCTATCAAAACATCAACTGAAAAGGAGAGTGAATGGAATATTCAATGACTTTTCCCAATAACAAAAGTAATAAAAAAGCTATTGTTGACAGTCACCCATTTTAGAAGGTAATACTGCTGTTTGTGAGCTGAGCACAACATTTCTTTCCTCTCTTCATTGATATCGTTCCCTGCCATTGAGTAACTGAACTTAATTTCTCAATGTCAACACCTCTGCTAATCCCTACATCCCATGCCAGTTTTCAAAGCAGACTATTTGTTTTGCAGGGAATGAGTTTAATATTTTACTAAGAAGTCAACAGATGAAAAGGAGTATTTTTCCTTCTCCTCCCTGCCTACATAATTTCAATATAAAAGAGAATTACAGTAAAAGTACCTATTACTCTATTTATTCAACATTAGTTAACTGGGAAATTGCCTTTTTATTCTCCCTGCTCTGTCTCTCACACACACTTTACAGGTCAGCCATGCAAAGGTGGTATATTAAGCTCACCTCTCACTTTCTCTCTTCTTTTTCCCCCTCCAAACTAGCAACTACTGCTGCAAGAAATGACCCTGCTGCTCCTGCTATCCCTCTATGTAAGGCATCAATATTCAAAAACTCACATCTAATAACTGCCCTTGGAGTGATGCATAGCAGCTACCAATGATCCTTATTGGATGCATCCCAGTCAAGCAATAATCTTCCAAGATGCAGCAGCTTCTTTCAAGACAGTCCCATAAACCAAACTCTTGATACATAGATTTATTAATCATAATTGCAATAATTAAAATAATGAGTATTAATTGCAAGTAGGTAGACTCAAGATATGATTTAGAGCAGTTCACTGACCTTATTCTGAAATATATAGGAAGAGCTAAATGAACCACCCATCAAAGGAAAACCTTAGTGCACCGAATTAGCCTTTTCAGAACTTTTGTGACATGATGTGAGATGTTACCCTTTCGGTCATTCTTATCATTTTCCAGTATTGTTTTCGGAGTCTTCACAAGCAGAAGCTATACTTTGCTAGAATTATCACTAATCTCATCATAAAGATGTACCAATTACGCTTTTCGGACATCTCCAAAATATCATAAGTGAACAGCAAAAACGCTTGGTTCACATTGGGAGGTTCAGCTTGAATGTTCAGCTTGGAGGTGGGGCGCTAGCTGCGACCCCAAATTGAATTCAGTTGTATTGTAGCCATCTCCTTCCAGCTTTACACCCGAAGCAGATGGAAGCAGATTGTACCAAGAGATCAGCCCTTTCAAATTACAATAGTTTATGATACTCATCTGCATTTTAATCAGATGTAAAGGATTTATTCCTGAAATACATCAAGAAAGCCTATTTTCACCACCTGGAAATTCATCTAAGAGTTTATAGCCAATCAAGTAAAATATGTTGCACATTTTAACTTTGTATATCTTGCTCTCTAGAGTATGCAACATTACATGGATATAGGTATCACTGACTTTATTAGCAGCTATATATAATCTCATCAAAACAGGGACCAGAAGGTGATTTCACACCCAAAATCCATTTTATTAGGGATTTATCTGGTGCTCAACAAAAGAGCTGAATTTGTGGGTTTCATCAAATAATGCCATTGTATTCAAAATGCAATACCAGAAGACAACTCTTATAGTCAGGGAACAGACCAACTGCAGGACTGATAGATAACAGAACTGGTTTACTGTCTGTGGCATGCTTCGTCCTGTAACCAGCAATGGTGTGAATTGGAATTTAGTCTTGCTGTGTCAAGAAGATGTAATAGCACAAGTGCAAAAATACAATTTTTACAACCTGCAGAGGCATGTAGTATTGTCCCAAGAGATAAATATCAAAATGTTGCCCTGTCAAAGTTTATTGTTTGGATTAATTTTTCTTTACCAACAAAGTTATACATACCAACCTCATGTTTAATAAATTAATGGACAACCCAATATTATGACAGAAGCAATTAAGTGTATTATGACATTTGGTTAGCATGACTGGTTTGGATTGTTTAAATCAAATATTCTAGGAATTGGATTCTTGGTATACCTTTTTGCATTCTCTGTTAATAGGGAAATAGATCTGCTGCTAATGGGGAAGTATGAATAAAAACTGCAAAGCAAAGTAGAGAGTTTATGAAAGGAATATAGTTCAGGAACATGACTGACTTGGCTAGACTGAAAGACACCATAATTTCCTAGCTAAAAAAAACAAAAAACAAAAAAACAGAATTAACTTACCATGGGTTTTTGAATGCACTATATAATAATAATGCTAACAGTAATAGCTATTATTTTTAACACCAATACTATAAGTACTCCGGACTTATCTAACATGTTAGCACTTCCCATTTGCAATGCACTATGCATGCTACAAATTAATTTTTAAGTTCCACATTGATCTATCTACATTTTGGAACATGAACAGCCATCATGGAACAATGATCCGGTTAGTCTAGAATCCCAGCTTTGACAATGGCCATTACCACAGAAAATCACTACAACACACCTACATGGTTGCGGAGATTAAAAGTAAAAGGTAGTACTGTTAATACTAGTTCTAAATCTGTTTCCCATTTTTGTTGTTTCAATTTCTGTTGTTGTTTTTGCATTTCCTTAATGGTCATGAAAGTAAAAGGATTGATGGTGCAGGTAGAGGTCAAACAATTTCCCACACAGGTTGTCAATTTTAAGTTGTTTGAAGAAAAGGCCTTGTGTCTCATTTCTTGATTTGTATACTTGTACTAAGTCTAGAATGTTGTGAACATCCAAAGCACTATAATAAATCATCATCATCTCAGACTGCCAATACTTCTGCTATTCCAGTCTCTCAGCACAAGGGACTCTGTTCATAAGTAATTTTGCTGTGATTAAGCGATGCAGACAGATATCCTATTGGTCTCATTAAGCTTGCAAACCAAGTCAAGTTTGAACCTGATTTCTCATAGAGTTCTGTTTTGACAAACAAAAAGTCAAATACTGCTCTTGATACCTATCCCCTAAGAGGCTCTTTGCAAGGATTGAAAGTAAGGTGTAAGAGTGAGAGAGACTGTTAGAATTGCATTGGCTTCTTTCATTTTTGT
This sequence comes from Malaclemys terrapin pileata, assembly GCF_027887155.1. Classification (NCBI taxonomy): domain Eukaryota; kingdom Metazoa; phylum Chordata; order Testudines; family Emydidae; genus Malaclemys; species Malaclemys terrapin. The sequence continues at coordinate 77,294,584 of NC_071505.1, forward strand.
CCTTGATCATACAGAAGATCACTACCATTATTCTACTCTACTACATCACCACATTGTTGGGTACCACATTAAGAGAAACTGTTAATATGCTTTTTTAGTTAACAGTTTTCCAATCAGTACTAGTAGGATATTAGTTAACTACATTATAGATGGTCAGAATAAATCCACTATAGGCCACGCTATGTATTCTACAGCTTCACACAGTTTCATAAAAGTCAACAGTCCCTTCTTATACGTTAACCTGATTATGTCAGTAGTGCCAGTATAGTGATAAGGACGCTGGTGAGTGGTAAGGTGAAACATGGACACATGGATGCCAGTTTACAGCTATGTTGTCTTAACTCTACAGCTATTTCTTCCTCTGACAAGAGTAAGCTTTCATCAACCGATTTTACCAGAATCGTGAAATTTAATTGGATTTTTCTATGTCAATATGGAAAAGAATTGGCAGGTGAGATTTAGTCAGATAAAATAAAAATAGTAAGAAGAGAAGTTGCTGGTAAAGTAAAAAGGGCAAAATGCATATCTCGCTAATATCTCTGTATGTCAGTGGGGGAAAAAAAGTCATTCAAGCAAGATTTCATGTTAATGGTGCACCCAAATCAATCTAGAATAGAATAATTAGCAGGTGGAGAGTGTGCATAATGTTGATATAGCATTTCAGAAAAATATACGTCTCGTAATGTAATAAAATCTTTTAACAACAACAAATGACAACCTAGAGTTTAGAGAACATTTAAAAAAATCCTACTTGATCAATTACTTCAATATTCTCAACACAAGCAAAGAAATGGGGTCTATCCAGCAGGAGATTTTTAAACATTAGGATTATATATATATATATATATAATTGTGGAGGGAGCAGGTGTGTGTGTATATAGCTATATAGATATATCTATATAGCTATATATACACATACACACACACACACACACACACGCTCCCTATATCTATATAGCTATACACACACACACACACACACACACGCTCCCTCCACAATCATACTAAATAGAGAAATAGTATCCATAAACCTAATGAGACTGCAATATATTTCATATAAATTAGTTATTGGGAACTCATAAGAAATACACAATGAATTTATAATTATTCATTTTTTCCCTTTGAGACCATATCTGATTGGCAAATCTGTAAGGACTGAAATAATTACTTCCTCAAAGAATTAAAATATATATTGAATTCATTTCTGGGTGGAGCTGGTTTTCTTGCTGGCTGATTTTACCTAAGCTGTAAGACCTCACATTAATGGCAAAATTCTGACAGGATGACGTTGCCAGCCTTGTGACTGTTTAACTCATACAACCCCACCAAACTCTTTGAGAGACCTCAAAATGAGCATGTGTTCTTTGCATCTGATGCAAATGCAAGAAAAGCCCACCATCAGGGGACTCCTTCTTCAAGTGCACTCACTTTGTTCGCTGATCCAGAGCCAAAGTGGAAACAAGGTGCTATACGGACCGCCCAATCTTCCCCCTGACTTTCTGTCAGAGCTCAGGGATTGTGTGACTTCAACACCCACTTGAATGACTTAATTCACACACAGGATGTTTCAAACTTATCCTGCTATATCCTCCACTTCCTGGAGTTTGCCTTTTTTCTAACTTAAAACCAATGCAAGTATAAACCTCAGCACAATCTTCTTCTTGAGTTTGGTTGTTTCCTGGCTCTCTCCATGCAGGAGCTCTCTATCCCTGCAAATACCTCAGAGGAAGGTAACCTTTTTAAACTCCTGGATTGGAGCTATATTGCTTGTGTCGGTGCACGTACATAAATATTAAACTTAATACATAAACCACTATCAGAAGCTGTACATTTTAATAAGTGGGTGGTTTAAAATGAACTTAAAATAGATTCTGCCGATACTGTGTGTACACACACACACACACACACACACACACAGTATTTCATAAAGACATAAAACAGGTTTTGTTGCCAAACCTCCCCCCCCCCGTTTTTTCCCCTTCTACAAGTTCTTCTCTACTTTAATACTAGAAACTGAATTATCTCACATACCTTTTTATCTTGTAGATCCCAACAATCTTTGGCAGGCCTGGAACGTCATGTTGAGGTTGCAGGCTGAAACCCGAGATGCAGCTGCTGTGCGAGTCAAAGTCTGGAGAGAAAAAATGAAAAACTGTATGAGGATTTTAACAAACTCCAGTTACTGCACAGTAAGTGCAGTACTCTAAGCTCCCCTTATGTGCCACTATTTTAAGCTCTATGACATTGCATAGGAAAACAGAGCAATTTGGCTGACCCATATATAATAGAAAGATGGTTATCAGTATGTGTTGGCTAAACCTAGTCAAGTAAACTGTCTTCTTCTGGCTCTATCAGAAAATCGCTTGCTTATTACCTTATAAGGTAATAATTTCTAAGCAAAATCTTTCAAGAAGTTGAAATGGAAAGCATATGCTTTGGGGACGAAATTGCAGAATTGAAAATCAGAACTTACAATCTTTAACTATGGAGTGATTACCGCCAGTCCATAATTAAAGAATGGGATGCTTGTGGATTATTATGCCATAGAACAGGGGAAGCAGTAAAATGGTAGACAAAAGTAATCAATGTCTTCAGACCCACCTCAAAGAAGGAAGAACACATATTTACACATGTTATCTCGCTCTCTCCTCCCCAGTTCTATGATGAAGTATTTTAGGGCTCTATCCTAATTTTATTCACGATAACAATCGATTGAGCATTAGTTAGAGCTGGTCAGAAAATTTCTGATTTCTCCATCCGAAAAATGAGAGTTTGTTGAAAAACATGTCATGGAAACATGTCAATTTAGAAGAAATTGGGGGGGGGGGGAGCAAATTGAGTGAAGGTTTGAAATGTTCTGATTAGACTTTTTCAATGTTTAAAGTTGCCATTCCAAAACAATTTTTTCATTTCACATTTTTAAAATTTTATAAAAATGTCAAAGGTAAAAATGTAACAAAATGTTTCAATCAACAACAACAACAAAAAGTATTTTTCTGAATTTCATTTTGTGGGAAATTCCATTATTTTTTGTTTTCATTCCACACTGTTATTGCAGAATTTCTCAGGAAATCAGTTCTCACCCAGGTCTACAATTAATGTAGTAATGTGACTATTAAAGGAAAGCAAGACATTTGTATTTTTTAATGCAAAATCATAATGTGAAATATTTTATGTCTCTTTTAGCATAACATATGTTATATATATTTTAATAGGGTGGGCGTGAATGCTATTGTTGAAGTTGCAATGAGTCACCATTACAAGCCCTGTTTTCTCTCTCTGTCTCTCTCTCTCTCTCTCTCACACACACACACACACACACACACACACACACACACACACACACACACACACTTTTTAAAATGGAGATATAAATGTTCTCCCTTTGCTGACAAAACACCATTTGTGTTTCCACGGAGTAAATGAGAGTCTGGAATAAGGAGTTGCTGATTAACTTCTGAAGACTCATTAGATAATTTTGGCTCAAATGCTACTCTGACTATCCCTCTGAAAAAGTAAGCTAGGTTCAGAAAAAGATAGATACTAAGAGAAGAATTCATTTGTATACTAGAGCTCAGACTAGGTTAATTTTTGACTCTACAAGAAGTGGGCTGAGTGGGGACACTACCGGCCTACTGGTGTGAGAGAAATGCTAAAACAAATACATTTTTCCTCAATATTATATTTAGTACATTGCTAGTACAGAACAGTGTTCAATTTGTACAATTTAAGATGTGGATAATTATGGGGTATGGTTGACTGAAATTTTTCTTTATTTTTTTTTCCAGTGGAAAATGGCGATTTTGTCAAAATGTTGTTATTTTGAGAAGATTTATACATTAGAAGTAGAGCTAGTAGGAAAAAAAATAGTATTTCTGTCCAATGGGAAATTCCATATTTAGACATTTGTTTTTGTCCCAAGTTATAATTAAAAGTCAAAATATCAAAATTTCTCAGAGTTCTGACATGAAATTTTTCAGAAATGTCAAGACATTTTGTTGTGGCTCAGTTCTGTATTGAACGGATTCTAACTGAGCTGCCACAGTGCTTCATGCCCCTATTCTCCACCATGCGCCAGATTTGGTGGATGGTCTACATCTCTCATGGATCTTTCTTCTGGTCAAACCATGAGCCCCCAACTAAAACCTCTCCAGCGCATCATCAGAGATCTACAACCTATGCTGAAAGATGATCCTTTACTCTCACAGATCTTGGGAGACAGACCTGTCCTCGCTTACAGACAACCCCCCAACCTAAAGCAAATACTCACCAGCAACCACACATCACTGAACAAAACCACTAACCCAGGAACCTATCCTTGTAACAAACCCCGATGCCAACTCTGTCCAAATATCTATTCAAGTGACATCATTATAGGACCTAATCACATCAGCCATACCATCAGGGGCTCGTTCACCTGCACATCTACCAATGTGATATATGTCATCATGTGCCAGCAATGCCCCTCTGCCATGTACATTGGCCAAACCGGACAGTCTCTATGCAAAAGAATTAATGGACACAAATCTGACATCAGGAATCAAAATACTCAAAAACCAGTGGGAGAACACTTTAACCTGTCTGGTCATTCAGTGACAGACCTGCGGGTGGCTATATTACAACAGAAAAACTTCAAAAACAGACTCCAACGAGAGACTGCTGAGCTAGAATTGATATGCAGACTAGACACAATCAACTCCGGTTTGAATAAGGACTGGAAATGGCTGAGCCATTACAAACATTGAATCTATCTCCCCTTGTAAGTATTCTCACACTTCTTATCAAACTGTCTGTACTGGGCTAGCTTGATTATCACTTCAAAAGTTTTTTTTCTCTTAATTAATTGGCCTCTTAGAGTTGGTAAGACAACTCCCACCTGTTTATGCTCTCTGTAAGTGTGTATATATATATCTCCTCAATATATGTTCCATTCTATATGCATCCGAAGAAGTGGGCTGTAGTCCACGAAAGCTTATGCTCTAATAAATTTGTTAGTCTCTAAGGTGCCACAAGTACTACTGTTCTTTTTACAGCAGCTCAGGCAGACACAAATTAATATACTGACCAAAACCAAAACATTTTGATTTGGTTCTACAAACATAAATATTTCATTTCAGGTGGAGTCAACCTGAATTAAAACATCACATTTTATTTTCCCACTGGGAAAAAAAACCAAACTATTTTGGTAAAACTGAATTTTCCCAAACTTTCAATTTTGCAGAAACTGTTTTTTCATTGAAAAACCATTTTGATGGAAAATTCCCAGCCAGATGTAGTCATAAATAATGTTATGAGCCTCAGAACTACTGGACAGGGATAACTGAGCAGCATTCAGAGAAGGGGTAAACTAAATCAGAAGTGTAAGTCACTAAATCTTTCAGGAGCCCCTTTCAACAGATCCAGTGGAGAGAAAAGTCTCCAAAATTGCAAATGAAATAAAATAAAAGGGACTAATATACCTTTCAAACAACAAAAGTACTAAATTACATCCAAAGAAGAATGAAATTCCAGAAGTTGGCCGAAATATAAGCGATCTCAAACAAAATGCAATTGAAGGGGTTTGGACATTTCTAAGTGGGGAACAGGACTGTAATATGTACCCTGAATTCAGATTCGCCCCCAAATACCGAATGTAAACAAATAATGCCTTGTAAATTTATAAAGGTAAGAGAAAAAAAAATCAGGAAGCAGCATGACCCTCCTCCTACTCACACTGATCTATATCAGGACTGCAAAATACTGATAGACTACATATAAGGGGCAGTAGCATCCCCCAGAAGCTTACTGTGCAGTTGCTAGGAAAATACAACTGTGCACTATGCTTAATGAGGTTCTATTCCACCTGCTGCTCTATATGCACCTCTCTTCTAATTTAGGCATGAGAGGGAAATATTAGGCCCTCTTCCTGTCTCAAAAACTATGATGGGTTAATGTAGTGGCAGTGGCTTTAGTTGGCATCTTCCAAAATATATTAGAGATATGCCTACTTAGCAGTCCCAGAAGACCATGGGGAGAGAACTATCCAGCAGATAGCTCAGTCCAGTAAACCCCTCCGCCACCCCCACACCTTTTAAAAGTAATGATGATAACAATGTGGTTCCTGAACTTTAATTACTGTTTGAGAGCCTAATTCTGAGGGAGTTCAGGGTACTAGTCACATCTTTTCACACCAGTTTTAGACACTGTTCCCAGTAGAAAGAACACTTCTACTGCTGTCATCTCTGAATTCAGTAGCATCAACCTTCTTCCTCTTATCCTGGGAAGTTCCAACGTTTGGTACTGAATGATCATATTAGAATGGCATATTAGTTATCTTTTAATTGGTATTCAGAACTGAAAACCAAAATCAAATAAGAACAGGGATTGCTCACAACAATGTTTATATTACTGCAGAGATAAATCTGTTGTCACTGAACCTACACCCATTTGGAGACCACTACATGACTGTCAACCACCTGGTTCAGAAATGTGCTGTCCTATGGCACAGCTATTCATTCTGAACCAAAGGTACTGTAGTCAACATTTTCTGAGTTTGAAAAGCCAGTTCATAAATATTCACTTAACAAATGTAAATAGCAATATTCTATTATAAATTATACTCTATAATCATGTATTCTTTCAGTGGCAAGGGAAAAAATTGTGCAGTGCCAAGAATTCAGGATAGTTTTAAAGATTAAGCATCCCTAATAGTTATTATTAGACCTAATAGTGATTATCCCCAATGGTTTTATTACTACTACTTTCAGAAAGTAACTGAGGAAAGTAGTAAGGAGAAAGAAGAGAGGACAAGGAAAAAACATAGCTCTTTTACAAGCAAATGCACAGAATTCACATAAGCAATGGAGAAGGGTTTTTTGACTTAGTGTTAAGCAGTACCCCAGTTCAAAAAGAAATTATGGTGAGCCACAAAGTACTAGTGACCACAATAAAATTAGAGTTCAAGATCCTTCTTGGAGAAATAAGAAGCTGTCACTATGACACTACACTGCAGAAATGGTTACAATAAAAGATACATAAAAGGAAGCTAATAAAAAAAAACACATCAAGAAGTAAGGAAATTAAATTCACTAGTCTCCGAAATAAGACATAAGAACAGTGGGCAAAATCCTATCCCTACTGAAGTCAATGACAAAACTTTCATTTGCTTAAGTGGGGCCAGAATTTCACCCAGTAAGCCACAAAGGGCTCACAGTGGAAGACAATTTTGATACGTTCACACTGTAAATAGACATCATGATCAAATATTTGTAGACTATTTTGGTGGAGCAGGGGGTTGGTGATAAGAAGGGAACTTTTCTCTTTTAAGTGACTAAACACACTGCCCAAGTGTGTCTCATTAGAGGGACAGAAACACAGAACACACACTTGGGCAGGTTACATGACTATCAGTTTAACAGCTATTAGCAATCCAGCCATAACAATATACATTTTGGCTCCAGTAACAAGTGCTTGGTGATACATTTATTAAAATCTCCTCTTAAATCTCCTCTTACATATTTTGATGTCCTAAGAGTTTGCATGAGGACTCAAGATTTTTGTTACTTTTGCTTTTTTCTTCTTTTCTTTTGAATGTTCTAACACTCCCTGGGGTATCTGGGTTGTGAGGCACTTCACCATCACCCCACCCTTAATATAAAGAAGTCTTGTCGGTGCTTGCTGTGGATCAGCTCCCTAAATCTTGCACTGCATTGCAACACATGCACTGCCTTCCAGGTCTCTGCAGACCTCATTTTCTCTGTGCAGGTCAGAAATAGTCACACACCAACCCACCATGTCCTCTGACCATTCCTCATAGTGTCCAGTCCTTTACCCACTGAACACTCACAGAATTACCAGGCCTGCTGTTCCCAAAGGAACAGTACACCACAGCATATTAGTTATACCCTAGAACATAGCTCTGCTAAACACACAGCACTAAGATATATTTCTAGTGAAAACAAGAATAAGTTTATCGTCCAAGAACAGATATTTAAGTGACAATGGGTAAAAATGTTGGAAACTAAAGGTTACATATAAAATAAAGTCATAATGTGCTTTACAGAGACTAAACTTAACTAACAAGTTATCCTCCTGTCTAAAGAAGCTCATCTCACCCAAAGTTCTCTCAAGCATTTTCAGCCAAGCCTGCTGGATAAACCTTTTTCATGAAGAAAACTCACTGTCTGTTTACTTCCTAACTGAAGGATGCTAGGTGTCCTCTTTGCCCCCCATATATACCAAAACAAACCGTTGATGTGCACCTTAAGGTAGGGATCCCTCCCCACTGTTTTCCTCTTCCTATTATTTTTATCTATTTGAAGTTTGCACAATCTTTCATTAGCATTTGGTTCACACTGGTGAGCGGAGGGCTATTGTGAATGATCACTTTACATATAAACAGACAAACAGATAAACATTTCTTGCGTGAAAGAAAACCATCCCTTCCCTCATTACCCCCCACCTTTCCTGGTGTCCATTCCCTAGACACAGACATTAAGAACATAATTTTCAATGTATATACATAATTCCTTATACAACATCCATACATGTGTTTTGCAATGATATTGATGATGACCAATGAGCCCATGCTTGTATTAAAGAGAGGTCACATGGCACTCTTTTGATGAGCTAGAATATAAATACCAGACAAAGGAGATTTCTGTAACCCTCTTGCACCCCTTATGCCCACTGCCAGTTGGCATCGAGAGGTCTCTGGGTCACAAAGGTGAATGTATAAAATTATTTCAGACATTACAAGGGAAAAAATGTAATAAGTAAAAGGGAAGAGGCCCTGGACATTAATTGTGGTCCATGTCCTCTGACAAATATCTTTCAAATAGAGATACTAGAATGTGCTATTATTTGTGTTTCATAAAATGCATTTTACATTCAGTATTCTATCCACATTTTATTGCCATTTCATGGGAGTGGAGAGGAGACAGATTCCCCTTACAAGTCACTAAGTACTGGAAGGCATCCCTTGTACCTATAAAGTTCTGCAGAAATGTGAATGGACTTTCCTTCCAAGACCTGGCTGTATGGAGTTCTCCACACAGTCAGGAAAAGAGGCAACAGGCTAATCCCACAGCAATTTTAGTCTGAGCCTGCAGAGATTGAGAGGCCAGAGGAGCAGCAGCCTTTGATGAGGGTTGCCACACCATGGCTAGCCGCTTGGATGGAGGAGTTAGTGAGGACAGCCTCCTTTGATGACTTTGACCTCCTTGTAGACAGACTCACTAAGAAGCTGTCTGCATAAATCGTATCTGAGAGGACGGAAACTCAGGAGAATACACCAACTGCTCACAGAACTTCTGCATTGAGCCATAACAAGAACAACATGAGGGAAGCAAGGAGAAGGAACGTCAGTCACTGCTATGATCCAGCAGCAGCATCCAGAATCTAGAAGCTCTAGAAGTCAAACCGCCCTAAGACTATGAGAGAGATCCTCAACAGGCCATCATCTTTCTGTGAACACCAGTCTGAGAGACTGTTCTTGTACTTCAAGGGTGTGTTTAACCATGTAGCTCAGAACGACACGCAGCATCCAGGGTGCCTTCATCCTTTACCTGGGTTGACTATGCAGGGGACGAGACTTTATATCATGGGAAGTAATGACCGGACTTACAAAGACCAAAAACACAGCCCCAGGAAAAGATGGCATTCGTTATAACTTCCTGAAAAAAATGACATCCTGGTTGCCTGGTATTAACTGCCATTTTCAACAAATGCAAAAAGTTCTCCTGTACGCCCAGCTCCTGGAAGAAGTCTAGGAGGGTGCTTGTCTACAAGAAAGGCGAGCGAAATGACACCAGCAACTGCAGACCCATCTCTCCCTGTTCCACCATACACAAAACTGTATGCCAGTTGTGTCGCAGCTAGGATCACAGACTGGTCAATGAACGGAGGAGTCATCAGCTCCACCCAGAAAGGCTTCATGTAATGCGAAGGCTGCTACGAACACAATTTTGTCCTTCAGACTGCCATCCAAACTGCTACCATGCCCTCCTGGCCATGGGCCATAGCGTGGCTTGACCTTACTAATGCTTTTGGATCAATGCCTCACCAGCACATTTTTGCCATGCTGTGAGAGTTCAGGATGTCTGAAAACTTTTTCCAACTGGTCCAGAAACTTTATGAAGGCTTCACCACCACTATCCATTCCATGGAAGGAGAGATGCTGAAATTCCTATCCGTAGCAGTGTGAAGCAAGGCTGTTCCCTCAGCCCCATCATTTTCAACTTAGCCATGGAGCTGCTCATTTGACCAATCTCCAACAATCTCAGCAGTTTTGACTTGTATGGCAACAGAGTGACTATCCTGGCCTACACAGATGGTCGGGTCCTTATTTCAGACAACACTGAGAGTCTCCAACAAATGCTCAATGTCATGAGCCAGGTTGCCAACTGGATGGGACTCTGCTTCAATGACAGGAAGTGTGCATCCCTGCATATCAATGGCAGTAGAAGGGACGTTGTCCAGGTGACGCCATTTCAGATCCAGCGTGAACCCATGATCTTCCTCGAAAATGGGCAAGCATACCAACATTTTGGCATGCCCACGGATTTCCGCATCCATCAGACATCTGAGGATGCCATCGCAGAGATCCTATGAGATGTGGCCAGGATCATCGACTCCTACTGTCACCCTGGCAGAAGATCAACACCTTGAACACCTTCCTGATCCCCTATATTTAATTTGTCCTGAGGGGATCTGCCGTGGCAAAGGTACCTCTTAACAAGGCAGACAACATCATCAAGCAGCTAGTGAAGAAGTGGATGTTTCTTCCTCAGAGGGCCAGCAATCAACTGGTGTACATCTCGCACAGGAAGGTTGATACCAATGTCCCTCGAATGGGCGATCTGTGAGATGTTGCAGTGACCACTCAGACCTTCTGAAATGCCCGGATGTCATGGCGAGTGCTATGCAGGATGTCATCAGAAAGTGAATCGCCAGGACCCCCTCCACCCAAGATGTTGCCACCTACCTGAGCAGCTCACTGGAAGGCGAATTTGGAAAGAGTTGGGAGACTTTGCTTCATTCTGGACTCATGCCCACAATGCTCTGTGATGAATGGAGAAGCATATTGGCTGCCACTGGATGTGGTATGAGGAACGTCAGGAGATCAGAGTCCTGGTGCCATAGGTGAAGAATATAATCATCACTCCAAGAGCTAGAACCATGCTGGAGAGGACCCTGAAGGTTGCCATCCACTGCCAGTATGTGGAAAACCTGAAATGGAAGCTGGACCAGGGCAAGGCCTTTGAGGTGACATGCAAATGAGATGCCAGCAACCACTTCTTCCCCGGGGGTAGCTTCACTTGTTTTGCTGACTGGCAGTTCATCCACAGGGCCCAGCTCAACTGCATCCAGCTTAATGGAGCCATTCGCCATGGGACTCGGGACAAGCAATGCAGGAAGTGCGCCTATGCCAACAGGATGCTACCCCACATCTTGTGTAGCTGCAAGTCCCATTCCAGAGCCTGGCAGCTGCATCACAATACCATCCTAGATCGCCTAGTGAGAGCCATCCCACCGCCCATGGGGAAGGTTGCTGTGAACTCCGCCATCCCTGGAATGGACAGCCAACTGCAACCACACGAGCAAATGTTGCAAGAATGCAGAATTGGTCAACACTACATTCAGCTGCTGCGGCAACTCATGGTGTTGTCCCTCAACCACCCGATGGCATCCGTCTACCTAGAACACATCACTGGACATTGGCAATACCAGGAGAGAAGAGCTGGACTGCCAATGAGAAGCAAAATTGGAAAGTAACTGAAATACTTCTCTGATGGATTATATGTAAGGGACAATCTATCCTAAATGCTCAATTACCGAGGGACAAATCTACACTTAGTCGTATATTTGCTTTCTATAACCAACTCTCTGTATAACTTTTGATGAGTGATGTACCCAAATACTTGGATGCTAATATCTAAATTGTATCATTAAATTTATTAGTCTTATTTGGGTTATTGCGGATTACATACTATACATATTGTATTAATTTTAAACCAACCTTTGTACTTTGGATAATTTAAGCACTATATCCAGATGTACAGTCTTTCCTTAACCTGTGTATTATATAATTTTAACATTAGCTTTATTAAAAAAAAATAATTCTATGTCTGTTTATGTAATCAGTTACCAACAGTTGAATTCCAGATACCAGAAAGGTAAAAATCCAATTTTTAAGATATGATAATTCAGAAACCTCATCTTCTTTTGTACTTTAACAGTGTAGACTGAACGATTTTTAAAACCATTTTAACCAGAACCACAGTTCAGATTAAAATCATTTTATCATGATTTGCCTGGTCAGCATGGATGAGGCCAAACAGTGTTAGAACCTCTTTCAGCATGCACCTTTCTAAAATATGTTTTAAAGTTAATTAAACCCTGTTCATTTGAAAGCTGCTTCAACAAAGTTTGGCCCTGCCCACCCTGACCTGGTAAACCAAAAATACTTTATTTTAACCTGAACTATAGCCAAACTGTTGGAGAATGATTTGGTTATCGCGGTTAAAGTACAAGTGAAAATGGAGCCCCAAAATTGCATATTATGGCTGTCTATGGTCTCATAGTCTTCAATTGTTTATATAATTTTCTGAGTATGGGGGAAAACATTTCTCCCGCATTTTATTCAATAAAGGACATTCCTGTGTGCATATGTCCCAGGATATGCCGGTCACATTATTTCAATTGCTTATGAAATCTCACTACCTCAAACACAAAAATTAATTTACGACAGGCTCTCACTCTTGAGATTGTAACCCCTTACTTAAAGTAAAAAATATTAATGTCTGCCTTTACATTTACTATAAGAGTACAAATAGATCAATGACAAACCTATGCACTTTATTTCTGTGTTTCAAGAGATTGACAGAGAATACCTGACCTTTAAGGGAAGGGTGTGCAGGGACTGGGGGAAATGAACATTTTCAGGACCTCGAGACCCCCTGATTGCCATTTGGTATCCCTCTGGGGGTCCCCAACCCTGACATAGAAATACCGATTTAAGATGTTTCTGTTATACTCCAGCAACAGAAATGTCTCTCCATCAGAAATCCATATTTCTGACCTGAGATTTAACTACAGGGGAAAATGTGCAGTCCTGGGTTGAACCAGCCATCTATTGCTATCAGAGATTTTGAGAAAGGGAATGTATATTCCTTAACACCCCAGACAGAGATGCAGCAGCAGACCAGAGCAACCTCTAATTCCTTTTAGACTCCTATATGTACTAAATGTTTAAATAACTAAAAAAAAAAATATGCTAGCTACTAATTACAATGTTGGATGACACTGGTAGAAAGAAAACTAAAAGCATGTCCTGTGTTAATTGTTTGTCTGAAGCACTTGAAAAAATGCTAACAGATTTTACACTGAGGCAATTACTATTGCAGGGAGAAAACAAATACTGGTACAAAAATAGTATTAATAAAATTTAATTTATTTGTATTCAGTTATTTCAAACTTTCCTGCACCTTTACTGATTATTAAGAAATACAATTTTTCGTTTGCATGCTGCTTAGAGAATATAATAGGAAAATGCTTATGTTTTAGTTGCTCATTTAATTTTATATCTTTAATATCTTCAAACTAATTGAAGAATTGCCTAGGAGATCTCTGTTTTCTGTCAGCCAGGGATAAGCCAAGATATATCAAAGAAGATGGAGGTTTTAGACAAAGGAGATATCAAGTGTATTTACATTGGAATGAAGCTTCGTAGTTTCTATTTTGCATTAACATTCTATATTTGCTTTTATACTATGTTTGGAAAGATGCATATAAATGTTAGTTATTGTGATTCATTTTTTGTATAACATATTCAATAGGCGTTTTTAACTGCAAATTGTAAATGTATTGAAAATGGTAATGTATACATCTAGGAACCATTTGGTCAAAAAGGCTAACAGCCACACAATTGTACATTTTTTCTTCTCCAAGGCACCAGTTGGGTTTAGATATAGTTTCTATCTTAAGAAATCAAATTTTCTACAATATTTAGGTTTGAGGAAAAAGACCTCACTGTGTAAAAAATGTAAAGATGTTCTCTAGTCAGGCTCAAAGAGGTGTGATGCTTCAGGATGCGTTATCAGAACTATACACTCAGTCATAAAAGTGCCTCTTCTTTGAAAAAGAAAATCCTCAATTTAAACCCACACAAAAAGAACTATCCTTATTAAAATTGATTTCTTTCAAACTCTCCAAAGTCCTCATTCTTCAAATGCTAAGGAGAACATTTATGGTTGGGAAATGTTTTGTACAATACCTTTGTTACTTGTAATTCATGTTTCCACTTAAAAGTGGACAGCTTTTGTTGTTCCTCAAAGGCTTAAGATGTCATAACCTTCTTTTGAGATATATATTTGCAAAGCTGGCCAGAAACTATAATGGGCCCTATAGATTTACTCTAGTTGTGAGCTCAACTGTAAAAAATATGTCAAAGTTTATAAGATGTCACAATAACCTATAATAATAAATGGTGATGGGAAAAGGTGGGAAAAGGAGACAAACTAAATTAATCAGAACAAAAGAGCCTACTCATATGGTTCAAGGACTATGTTAAAATCATGCTTGGTAAAAACAGATGTACAACCAGAAATTAATTAACCAAAAGGGGTGTGTCACATATTTCCCCCATCACTCCCTTTTCGGTTTTTAAAGAAAGACTTGGTGGATGGGAAACAGAAAGAACAGATGGAGGCTACTGAAGAGAGTTTCAGCATCATAGCTTCCACTGCCACCATCTTCTTCATTCTCAGCCTGAAGGATGCCCTGACCAAACTTGGCCAGGGAGAGAGATCCAGATGACATTGTCATCTCTACCAGCATGAAAGGAATCCCAACCACCACCTGAGATGAAATGAGATCAGACTTTAACAGCAGCCGCAACAGCTCTAGCCCATCTCAACAAACACATTCTCTTTTCCCCAAAAGGACAGTTATTGCCATCTTTGATACAATCTAAGATTGTCAAAAAGGTGGGTTTTCTTTCTAAAACGCTCTCCAGCTAAGGATAGAGGGAACAAGAAATGTTAAAATGAAAGTCATACTTAATACTTTACATTTCAAATATTTTAACTGTTTCTCCTTCTTTTCTGTATCTGTAATAAAAGGTTTAACAAAATTTTAATGATGTGTTTGCCATGGTACTAAGCAGGCTAACTTTCTGTATACCAAATCCTGAACCTTGTTTAACACTGTTTAATGTTGGACAATGACAAGTTTCTGTTCACACCTTTGGGCCATATATGCCATCTAAATTAATTCAACATACCCCATGAAAACAATGTAATCCCCAATCAGGATGAAAAGTCAGAAACATTGAATTTTTCACAGGAAAGGATTCCCCAAAAAATACATTCTGGTTTTCCCAAAACAGAATTTTTCAGTTTCTTGCTTAGAAGGATCTTGTCAATTTCACTTTCTGCCTGCAGAGAGAAAAAGCCAAATTGACAAGAGTTTTCAAGGTGGGTAAATAG
The DNA here is from genome assembly GCF_027887155.1 of Malaclemys terrapin pileata. Taxonomy (NCBI): domain Eukaryota; kingdom Metazoa; phylum Chordata; order Testudines; family Emydidae; genus Malaclemys; species Malaclemys terrapin. Next base: position 77,310,051 of record NC_071505.1, read on the forward strand.
GGAGCAGTCTTTTTAATTTTCCGAGTGGAAACATATTGTATATATATGTGTTGCAAAATTGAAATATTCGCAGATTATTTCTGTTTTGTAAAAAACAGCATTTTCCAAAGGAAAGTCATTCTGACAGAAAATTCCTGAGCAGCTCTACTCTAGTCTATATATTTTTGGTGAGAAAATTATTTGGAACTCAACAATGTACAACACCTATTTCTGCCCCATGCTATGCAGAGAAAGTGAAACATTTACTTCATTTCTGCAGTCTTGATTACAGACTTCCATATTGTAGATGTTATCTGGCAAACAGAGGCACAAACAGAAGGTAAACACAAGAATTAATGAATATAAAAACAAATTAACAAAGAAAACAACCATCTGCCCCAGAAGCTCTTTAATTTTACAATCAAGCTGTAATAGTGGGCATAAAAACACCAGTGTATTTGAGTGAAAATGTAGAAATCGAAGATTTAAAAACTAAAAAGGATATGATCTCAATAATACATTTTGAAATAAATATTGCAATATGTCTACTGAATAACTATACCATTATAGTATATAACTGTACCATTATAATTTAGTTCTTCACTAGCATATTTGTGTTGCAGACAGAAATACAAACACTGGACAAACATACAAGTTTATTGATTTCCTACGTAATCTTACATGTAATCAGTGTAATATGCTAATCATTGTCTGACTTCAGTAATGTTATCAGGACATTTTTATACTGTCTAGTATATTGCATTTGCTGGAATGTGAATTTAGGTAACATCTAACTATCAACGCATTACAGCCTAGATTTTCAGAGATTCCATTTAAAATCTTCTTGAATATTTTTCAAGTTCAAATTCTCGAAATTGGACTATTACCCCTGTAATCCATGTGCACTTGAAATGTTTTCACATGGTGGCACAAACTGGAGAGTAAGAAACCGGTGCCTGCCAAAATTTGCATATAGCAAAAGAGGAATGTGGGTTTGGGTATATCCTGGAAAGTCGGCCTTCCACAGACTTTTTGAAGGAGGGCTCCTAAATGTAAAAATACTTTGGAACACAAATATTTTGTACTACAGATTGCACTTAAAACTGCCTACAGCAGAGAAGCCACCAACTCTCATTGCCTCAATAGAACAGCCATTTCACACACAGCAGCCAGTGAGTCAGTCATTTGTCAGCAGTGCATAGCTGCTTGACCAAACACCATCATGGCTGGGGTAGGAGGAAGACCCCCATAATCCTCATGGATAGCAGAGAGACTGACTATATCCTCACTGCTGGAACTACTATACATCCATTTTCTTCCTCAGTATGCCACAGGAGCATCACCTGCCAACATGAAAGTGAGACAAACTATTCAGAACCCCTTCTGAGAAGTTACAGTTAGAACAGAGCTGCATGGTGGCTGGATAGGAGGAATAGTCTTTCCTAATAGGAATTGCTGAGAGAGTGGCTAGGGAAGAATATCTTTCTTAACAGAAACCTAATTTCTGAAGGAGAAAACAAGATAAGCCTCACACTCCTTCTAAATAATGCACCACACCACAACATCAAAATGGATTTCTCCTCTAAAGAGAAAGTGCCCTTTATCCTGTGCTAAAAGCCTCTAAGTGCCTGGGAACGTGGAGCAAATACAGCTCCTGAGCACAATTCCAGGAGTATATCAGGCTAAATATGTTAATGAGGAAATTACATATGCACCTATTGCATACGTAAAAGCAAAAAATTGACGCAAGCACAAAACTTAACAGTAAAGAACATCACCGTCTTAGGCCAGGCACAATTTCATTAGCACCAAACTACATGGGTGAGATTTTTCAAAAGCACTTAGCATTTACCTATCTCCGTTCCTATTTCAAGAGATGGGGAGATGACAAAGACCATTTCTGCAGGTGAAAAATAGAGAACGGTGAGGATGGCTATGGGCAGAGCTTTTATAATCATAGCTGGAGTATCAGGCCTACAGATTGACACAGAAGAATCCCTCTAACAGTTAAGTTGTTTTAGAATTGGGACATGACCAAAAGTCACATAAAGTGACTTCTGCAATGGAGATCTGCAGAGTCAATTTCAGTGAAGGAGATATTTCATTTCAGATTATTTGAATGTTGGGCAAAAATTTTGAGCTAATTTTGTTCCAAGCCAGATGAGCCATTCTTAATAATTACGTTCACTCACTACCGACATGGACCACATTAGCATGGACAACCCATAAAAGGAAACGCTCTTTATATTATTTGAACACTGGAGATTTGAGTAGGCACTTTGAAATAAATAGAAATAATCAATGATTTAAAACATTTTAGTAGTTGTATTAAAATTAATCTCAAATAAAAACCATGAGCTTCATCTAGGAAAAAAGAAAGTATTAATTTTAGAAATCTGTCGTGACTGGGAAAAAACACAGTAATGCAGTTTCTAAATTCTAATTCTATTCTTAACTCACTCTGTATATCAGCTGTACTTACTGGAGTTGATTTGCTCTATTTGAGTAATGGAGGAAGTAATTTTACATACTAGATGAGCTATGGTACTTAAGCATAATTGAATGAGATAATGATGGAATTTCAGATGTAACTGAGTATTGTGACTAATTGTTTTGAAATCACAAAGTAACTGCATTTTGAGAAAATACAAAAGTTTCTCTTTTTTCTTTAAAAATATCTGTTTTTGTATCAAGATACTGTAGTTTGAATAGTTTCTGTGTATTCTCCTATAGTTATGTTTATACATGAGGAAAGATGGTCCAGTGGTTAGGGTACCAGCCTAGGACTTGAGAAATCCAGATTCAATTCCCTCCCTGTGCCTCAGTCCTCCATCTCATTTACATACATTAAAAATTGTGAGTGGCAGTGGCCAAAAGATGGAAATCCTTTATCATGAAAGATTTTGCATTTCCCCCTCTCAAAATTTGGGGAGACTGTCAGAAAGTTATTTTATTTTACCAGCTCTAACACTACAGCAATGGGGACCATATATGTCCCTTCGATAAATATGGCTCACTGTAGGAAAAGTATCCTTTGGCATTCTGTTAAGTAATTCTTGAATATACATGCTAACTGAATATCATTAAGCTGCCCATGGTTAATCTATTTTGTTCAGTGTACTGTTTCAACATTAGTGTATGTTCTTGACGGTGGAATTGCTTCCATAATAGTTCCCTCTCCTCCCCCACATACTAGAGCCTCTTTCTGATGTAGCCAGGACTTCCTGTCTATTTAGTAGTATGGGAAGTACAGCGTGATCACAACCTCTTTATCCCAAGGATGAAAATTCATTTTTGTCATTGATCAGGGGCATCCAGATCTAGTGGTTGGAGCAGCAAGCTGCCAGGGCTACTGATTGGAGCTGAGTCAAAGGCTGGGACTCAGAGCCCAAGGCCAGAGTCTGGATCCAGAAGTCAGGAACCAAGCAGGGTTGGAGTGAACGGGAGCAAGGCAGGAAGAGGGAAGGCATAGGAGTGATCACAGCTGCAGGAATAAGTATTGAACAGCTGCTAGCCTGGTGCTGCTGCTGAGAGGCACCACTAGGCCTGTCAGGGCATCTGGATAATCAGGGTGTTCAACTGTAGGTCAATTAGCTGGTCCCAGGCTCAGCTGAAGGCCCTGATTTCTGACAATGTTATTCATTTTCTTTGAGTTCTTTTGTCCAAATGATGGGTCGACTACTCCTAATTTAACTGGAGAACGTCATCCTGAAAACATTAACCAAATACACGGACACAAGGCAAGTTTGCAATCCAGGTTTAAAAATACAAACCACACAAACACAAACCTTACGCCCTCTGTGAATTGAGCCAATCAATGCTACTAGAGCAGCAAACCTGTCTGGTGGTATCGAATGAAGAACTACCATGTTGCTCCAGGCAAAACTGTTCCAGTTAATGGGAGACAATGAAAGAATATATCCAAGGCAAGACTGGATTAAGGTAGTGGTGCCTAAGGCCTTGGGGTAAATTTGGGGTCATACTTCTTAAATACCCCAAATTACACACTCTGGAAGGGTCTCAAAAGTGGGGAATAGAGTTCAAAATAGCCATGCTGTCTTTCCAAACCAAAATGAAAACATAAACAAACACTAAAGAAGGCAGTCCCCTGTCATTCAGTAAGAAATACTGATCTTTTTTAAAAAATGCCTTTGAAAAAATGCACGTTTTAAGTAAAATATAGATTTTACAGTTAATCTGTAGGAGCTGGAGAATAGAGCCAAAATTAACACCTTGGGCTTTAGACAGCTGAGCCTGTGGATGTGTTTTTGCTTTGAATTTCAGATTTTTCACTTTTGACTCCCACACAGACCTTTGCTGACTGTGTCTAAACACAAGACAGCCCATTTTCAAAACTCAATTTGAGATTATACTGATTTATATGTAGATTGACAATTTTTTTTTTTTAATTCCTGCATCGTTATCTTTTGCAAATGAAAACCAGGTTAGTATAGATAGACTAAAGCTGAGGTGTTTATTCTGCTTTTACTCAGTCCTTATCCATGTAGACCCCCAATAAAAGCAGGATTTGGTTCTCTCTCTCGGACTTAAATTATTGCAGCATGTCGATATAATTGTTGAAATACTAGGATTCTGGACTCACCTAGCTGGCTAGTGACATTGCAGTGCTTTGTCACATGTGATTGCAGTTCAAAAATAGGCCCACTCAAACCATCTAGACATGTCGCTTGTCTGTACATGGCAAGTTAGTGCGCAGCAAGCCAGGGGGTGAATCAACGGCATGCCAGCTTGCTGCAAAGTAGCATCTTGTGTTAACTCTGCTGCAGTGCAGTGAAAGTCCTGGAGTGCAGCTTGGCTTACTACAAACACTCGCAGTCCAGATCTTTCAAAGTGCTGCAGCAGTGTCCACACAGGACATTACTGCATGGTAAGCTGGTGTGCAGTAGAGTCACATCGTGTCTTGACACAAAAACTTGCTGTTTAGATAAGCCCATAGAATGCTTTGAAGACAGCCCATCCTAGGTGAGTAAATAGTAGAGCTGGGCAAATATCACAAAAAGTTTGTGTATTTGCTCAAATTTATAAATACATCTGCTTCAGTCTGCCATGCTTATGCCCCTGTGTGTGTGTTCTTTCTACAAATGTTGAGTAATTGAGTTTTGAGTGCTTATAGGAAGTAAATTTTAAGCTTGCACATTCAGTACTCACAAGCTTAACATACATCCAGGATTATTCACAGTGTAACTGGTATATGTTTATAGGGGATGAGACTATTCAATACAGCAGGGACTACAGCAGTCCCCAGAACCCAAGCCAAACAGTTTTCTCATAATATTCTTCAAATCTGGGATCATGCATGCACCATAGCTTTGTGTGTATGTTACATTTAAATCCGGAACCAGTGCAACACATTTTACACCAGAATAATTTTTTTCCCCAAAAATGAAGCCTTAGGCAAAGTGTGTGTGGCCAAGAAGAAGATACAAGTTTTCCTAATTCTATTTATCTCCTTGTGATATTCAAACCCAAAGAGGATTATTCAAGTCTCTCTCTTGTTTACAGGAATTACACTCAGCCAATCAGAGAACAGAAACAATGCCACAAGATTTATGAGACCAACCTCATAAAAAGCAGTCTGAATAGCCACATGAAAAAAATATACATAAAAATGAAAGGAAATACTTTTGTTGCCAAGACCATTAACACATTGCAAAATATGTTTGCCCTATATGGGTTCTTTGAAGGTATCATTTCATATAGGGGTTCTCAATTTGTTTCTATGGAATTTCAAATATTATTCAGAAGAAATTCAGAATATTTTATACCCACACTAAATATGCAGCTTATAACCCAGCAACAAATAGGTTAGCAGAATACTTCATGCACACATATTAGCACATAGGAAGGCAGACCCCTTCAATAGTGTGCTCAAAATAGTCTATCATACAGGTCTATACCAGAGTCAAACAAACCAAAAAACCCTAAGCAGTTATTTTTGTAAACATAAATTATGAATTAGATATGATTTACTTGGACCAGATTTAGCAAAAACCAGGTTAAAAAGGTAAAAAATAAAGAATCTATAACAGGGGATTTTACCAAGACTTTGAGATACAAAGTTACAGGGGAAGAAGGATTTGGAGAAAAACTGGTTGCCAGGAAGGAACTGGGACCACTCACATGTCTGTGAGAAGTAAAAGGGGAAATAATGAAGAAACATACTACAAGTTGTTGCAAGATAGAGGTTTAGAAAAGGAAAAAATAATTGAAATTGAAGTTTGGTAATGTCATTACTAAGAAAAATGGTTGTGCTTTATCTTAGTCTAAGAGATTATGCAATTTAAAATGTTGCTGTAGAAAGTGAATCTCAAAGTACAGATAAGGAACTAGAGAAGGAGCAAACATCCATCCTGTCATGCACGTTTAACCACAATCTAAACCAGATATCCAAGAAAACTGTCATTGTTGTAGCATTTGTGTGCAGAGTTTTGCAGCAATATTGATCAGTACAGATTGTCGAGACACCCAGTATGGGCTCTCTCCTTGGGACTTCATTTTTGTTCTTTCTTGCTTTGTTCTCTCTCTGCAGACAACAGCCTGATTGAAAGGACTAGTTTGCTCTTTGCATATGTTTCTTTCTCAGTGCTTTCATTCTTGCAGGCTACCAAGTCTGGGATGGAAAAGAAATATGAATATATCCCCAAAGAGTCCTGAAACATCAGACAGGGATCTATGTGGACTCTCTCTCCTAGGACATGCAACTACATATATATTTGACTGGCTTGTTTATTTAAGATTCACGATCTCTTTCATTCAGAAAACTGGAGAAATGTTTACGTGGGTATAAAATATTCTGATTAATAGGTACTTGAAATGATCCAGCTAAATATCTGAGAAAAAAAGAATACTGAAAAAATTCTCATTAAAAGAAATTATTCACCTGTTTCTAGTAACTTCTGTCATGAATGGTAGAGAGCTCAGATATAGTGAATGGACACTTTTTCATTTAGTATGATTCAAAAGGCAAATAGATGCAGGAATTTCTTCAAAGAAATAAACGTAATCTAGGAAATCATAGTGATTCATGTCTTGGAAACCTTCAGATTTTCCAGAAGGCATTAATGTATTCTAGACAATAGTGTTACATGGAAGGAACTCTCGTAAGATTTCAGAGTGGTAGCTGATTGTTTTTGTTATGATCCTTTGTAAAATCATAACCCATTCACTTTCTGCAGTTCACATGTTTGCTCACAGGAATAGCTTATGACACAATGCATTTCACAGTGTTTGAAACTGGCCCAAGTGTAGATGAGAGGAAAAGACATAAGCTTTTCTTACAATGACGACACCATCTTTGGTTAATAGTTTGATCCCACTATCAAACTTAACAAATTAGACCATCATTCATATTATATATAAAACATAATTGACTAGTAAAAACAAGGGGGAAAAATAAGTTTTCACCAGAATCACTTGTTGAATTTTTCACTGTGGCGAAAAGCAGTTTTTCCATACTGAAAACAGCTTTTGTTTCCAATTAACTTCTCCCTATCTTTGTCAGGTGGACTATATAATGGTAAGTCAGGACTTGTAAGTTTCATAGACCCAAGCCCAAAGCATTAATTGTAAAATGAAATATCATTGCTGGTATGTCTTTTAGCTCCTAGGGAGACTCATTCTTTTTCCTTTTTTGATCTGTCAGATGTTCCATATCCTTGCAGCGTTAATTTAAGCTAGGAATGAATGAACTAGCTCTGAATAACATGGGTCAAATCTCAACCTAATGCTCCAACTCCACTGACCCCAAATGTGTTCCTGTCCTCCCTGAAATTCATCTCAGCAGGTCTTGCATTTTTTGCTGTCCTGACTTTTTCCCCTCGCTCAAAATCTTATGAGTTTCCAAAAGGCAAAGGTGATCTATTATGAGTCCTAGGTGACAGTCCAAAACAATGTAGAATTTGAACAGAACAGGCAGTCCCCTGTAGCAAGTGGCCTGAACGTGAAAGACCCTGCCTCTCCATCTCAACTGAGATGCTTAAGGAACTGAGGCTCATTAACTTGTTTTAAGTCAGGGAGAGAGGTGGAGAGTGGTGTGTCTGTCGTAGGGAGTTAACAAAAAGGATCAAATCAACTAGAAGAATTTGGTTCAGTTAGGAAGGGTGGACCTTTGAAGTTTCAGATACCCATTCATAAAACTTTCCATGGCTTATCGAACCTGACTGAAGAATTTCTGGTATGAATTAATCTTTGGGAAGAATACGCACTGCTTTGTGGAAATAGATTTTCACAACACAAAACTCACAAAAGAAGTTTTCACAAACTCAAGTCAATCTACCTGTGTCAACACTGAGATAGTTTGGGGAATATATCCAATTACGAATTGGTTTTATGAACACTATTTGTAATTGTAACCATCATTTATGGATTAGATCATCCATTGTGTAGCAGGAACCATAGGTTCCAATTCCGTGGGTGCCCCTGGAGCACCCATGGAAAAAATAGTGGGTGCTTACCACCCACTGGCAGCCAGATCTCCCCCCCACCCTCAGCACCTCCCACCCACCAGCGGCCCTGCCTACCAACTCCTCCACCTCCCTCCTAGTACCTCTAGCCCACCATGATCAGCTGTTTTGCAGCATGCAGGAAGCACTGGGAGGGAGGGGGAGGACCGGAGATGGGGGGCGCTCAGGGTAGGATTGCCAATTTTGGCTGGACGTATTTCTGGTGGTTTCCTCACATGACAATCTTTAATTAAAGATTCATCTTTATTTCCTGGAGACTCCAGAGCAATCCTGGAAGGTTGGCAACCCTAGCTCAAGGGAAGGGGTGGAACTGGGTGGGAAGAGGCAGGGCAGGGGTGGGGTCTGGGGCTGAGCAGAAGTTGAGCAAAGGAAAAAGCCAGCACCTGTGGCAGGAACAATATATGTAGCAGGAATCTATGTGAGGAAAGGAGGGACAAAGCAATCAAAGGGCCATAAGATGCTTTAAAAATAAGGTGTCTGACAGTAGGGGCTATTACCTCTGAATGGAGTATCTCCCGACAGACATCGGTGGGAGAAAGAGACGAGGGGCCGGAATTCTCCTCAGTCAGAGCACATAAGTGAAGGGAGGTGGGGTTTTCTTCAGCTGACCACCTGATCAAAGAAAGACAATTTTGAAAGGGATTTGTAAAGGGTTAAGGCCTCCTGATGTCTCCTTGCAGCACAAATGTGCCCCTGCCGGTCCCACCAATCATTCCACAAACATATTTACCATGGAAAACTACCTTTGTCAAGGGCCTTTTTATAGAAAGGCTTCTGACTCACCCAATCATAGCCCTCAAGGCCAAATGTCACAGCTTAAAGAGTCTCATGTGACTTGTTTGCGGTCCACCCAAATTCTTTTCACTGCTCATGCAGCTCACTCTTCCAGGTGGTTGAGGACTACTGGATTTCCCTGGTGTCCCCTAATAAATGAAGAAACTTAACCGGCCTTCACAATCCCAGAGTTAAACAATAGTCCCACGTACTCAGATGCACCTCTCCTGGGCTCCTCTCTTTAAATCTAACCTTTCCTTAGTATCCTGACCTTTATACTGGGCTGCAGGCTCCAGGTGTGACCCAAAAATGCCTTAATGCCAACTGGTGAGGGGGTTACAGGAATGTCCTGATTCTGGTATCTACATTTTTGTTCCCCAGAGATTGTCATATGAGATCTTAAATAAATGTCGGAATCACACTGGTCATTAATATTGTTATGAAATGTACATGCAGATATTATGCAAGGTGCTCTTTATGTATACTGGAAATACGTTCTTAGAGTGTGTATGGAGGTGAAAGTCACCAACAGAGGTGAAAAAAAAAAACAGATTTTCTGTAACACAACAGATGTTTATTCACCTCTCTCTGTGTTGGATGTATATTAAGCATTATAAACTAACAGAATGGATGCCAATTTATATACAAAGTCAAGAGAAAAGCAGCACACAAGAAAAATAAGCTTTGAGTAGTTAACCTGTCTTTGAGTACAGACAATGAATTTGGGGGGTATAATAGAAAGCAATGAAGACACCGCCTCATCCTGCACGTAGGAAGTAAATGGACAGTGCATTTATATTCAGAAAATAGGATCTCAGCCAAATTCGGTTGAAACGCTGCAGAGGACTATGGAGTTGGGATACATTTCTTTAGACAGAAGAATAACGTGTTAGTTAAGTTTAGTCTCTGGAAAGCATGTTATGATTTTTTTTATGTGTAACGAATATTTTTACTCACTACTATTTGAATCTTTGGTAATAAATTAATTCTGGTTTTCACTACAAATATATCTAATTAGCTCATTATATTCCCATGCCCCTCCCTTCTCCCCCCCTCCCCCCGTCCTATATTCATCTGATCTAAAAGGTTCTGGGCTCAATCCAGTAAGGTGCCAAACACTTAACTCACACGGGCTTCAATGGGTAGTGAGGGTAATCAGCACCTGGCAGAGCCAAACCCTATGTTGATACATAAAGGCACCACAAATTGTAATCATACAGATCCCTCAGACATTAAAATATATTTTAAATTGTTTTTAAACACTTTCATAGTCAGTATCACAAAGATTTGCCAACTCCATGTGCTGCATCATCAGCCTGGAAAATTGAAAAAGGCGAGCTTTGATTAAAAAACTGTAGCTGAAAAGACCACAATTCTTAATTAAACTAGGTTTTATGAGTTTAAAACTTTAAAATATGCTTTTGGTTTTCTGCCTTTCAGAAAAGATCTTTCTGTGAGCAGATGTGCACTTCAATCCTATGGATCAAGTCCTGTGAGGTAATTACTATCTTCTTCAGTGAGGGTTGTGAGCTCTTCACATGACTGGGCATTAAAGCAGTCAGTGGGTAACTTAAAAACCCATGTTTTTTCTATTTGAAAAAGGGTGTGTGATTATAACTGGCTACTACAAAACTAAGTATGGGATATACTCGTTTATAACAATGGGAGATTTACTGGAATTAAATATGAACTGCAAAAGGTATATTTGGAACTTAACATGCATCTCCTTTGAATATATTTCTAAGTATTCTAGAGCTGGTAAAATCCTACATTGTCAAGTCTGGAACTGCTGCTGCCAATGAACAGTTCCAAATATAGCATTGAAACTGGACCCAAAACATCAAGGGCTCAGAATTGCACTGCTCAGATTTAAATTGATACCTTCCAGGGAATTATGGTTTTGCACTCTAGTGGCTGGAGGCCTTGTAATAGAATAAATTGCTAATAATACTAGTCACTGCAATCTGAGATTTTTCCTTTTAGCTCAAGCAAAGCCACCCTCCCCCCCCCCCCCCACACACACACACCTTCATTCCAAGCAGAGTTCAAATGCCAGCAAAACCTTCACACTTTAATGACACAGAGTAAAAAGATTGTGGTCTTCCAGTGTTCACAAAGGAACTCTCAAAAGTCTTTCATGTGTATAGCATATGCTAAGAGACTTACAGGCAACAACAGTCCTTCGGGGGATGTTGAGAGGTGCAGTTCCTATACCATTTTATTAACAAATTTAATCAGTATATGTTGTTTCCATAAGGGCTTGGTTATATTGGCTTCTAGAGGATCACTATTTCAATATCCATAAAGCTATGGGATTACACAGAAGGATTTGAAATAGGGCTGAAACTGTTCTGATCAATGGTGTGAGAGATGTACTGAAATAGTTATCTTTTAAACAAATTAGAATCTTTTTTAAAATACTAAATAGACACTGATATTAGATATGTAACAGTGCTTACTACCTATGATCATTTTTGCACTTCAGACATTGGTCATTTTTGTAACTGTTGTCAACTATGAATAAGAAAAATGTTACACAGGTAACTTAGTTATATATAAAGCTATGCATGTATAATAGTTTCTTCTGGTAACATGGAGATCAACAAAAAGCAAAACTCAAGTGGTTTTGTGTCAACATATGTCTTAGAAGCAGTATTATGTAAAACCTGGCTGTCACTTTCCTTGCATTTAATACAACAGTGCTTACAATGACTTGAAAGAATAGATTCATAGATTCCAAGGCCAGAAGGGACTATTGTGATAATCCAATCTGACGTCCTATGCAATACTGGGCCCTAGAACTTCCCTAAAATAATTCCCAGATCATATCTTTTAGAAAAAAACCATCCGATCTTGATTTAAAATGGTCTGTAATGGAGAATCCACCACGATCCTTGGCAAACTGTTCCACTGGCTAATTACACTCGATGTTCAAAATGTATACCTTATTTCCACTCTGAATGTGTCCAACTTCGGCTTTCAGCCCTTAGGTCATGTTATACCTTTCTAGGCTAGACTGAAGAGGCCATTAGTAAATTTGTTCCCTTACTTATAGGCTAATCAAGCCACCCCTTAACTTTCTCTTTAAACTAAATATATGGGGCTCCCTGAGTGTACCATCATAAGGCATATTTTCTAATCCTTGAATCATTTTTGTGGCTCTTCTCTGAACCTGCTCCAGTTTATCAAAATCCTTCCTGAATTGTGGATTTATATTACGTAAGTCAACATCCTATAAACAATACTGCTGCAATTTAATAGTCAGTGTCTCATAAAACATCATTATTGTATTATAGTTTTATAGCATAGTATTTCTTGTACTAACCCTCCTCCCCCCAAAAAAATCACAAACAAAGCTTTATTGAACATTAGCTTAGGCTGCTCTCATCAATAAACTAACCCATAAAAAATAGAAGATACAAAGTAAGGATTAAAAGCATGCAAGACCAAATACTCACAAATTAGGATATGTCAGTATTCAGGTTACACATGAGATCTTAATTTGGTTCCCCTTTCTGTGTAGGCATTATGATAGTCTAATTACTGCCACCCGGAGACCTGGAGTTTATCCTGGCCTCTGCCACTGAGCTCCTATGTGATGCTGGGCAAGTCACTAATGCCAAAATTTTCACAGGTAGCCACTTCTGCATGTAATTAAAGACTGTATAATACTGCCTATGCAAAAAAGGATGAATTAAGGTTTCATGGACAATGTTCATCCTGCTGTAAAACTATGCATTACAATTATGTTTTATAGGACATAATTAAGTAGTATCAGTATTGTTCAAAAATGTAGATTATCATGTAAACATGTCAGCAAGAGTCACTGTCTCCCTGTATTTTGGAGAGAGTTATGAAAATGTTATTTTCAGTATTTGGGGGGAAATATGGGTTTTATAGTATTAGGAAAAAATGATCTGCAACTTCTAAATGTCTCTTTAAATTGAGTAACAGAAAACTGAGCAGGGACTCATCAATAATTTTCCACTTTTAACAATAAGTTAATATTCATAAAGTCACAGTCCCCCAATTCTAACAATGTACAGAAAATAGAGCTATGATTTTTTTTCCCTTTCTTTTCATGCAACCCTTTTTGAGGAAAGTAAACAAACGGTCTCATTTCAAAAGGGTAATTAACAACACAGTACAAACCCAAAGAAGCACAGCAGAGTTTAGCAACACCCAGTATGATTTTATTGAAACTCCTCCTTCTTCAAACAATGTGATAATCTGAGGTCAATCCCTTATCAAAGGCAGCCATTGCCATGACAACCAGTGCAACAGTGACACCCAAGTATGCAAATAAAGTGGAGGGAGGGAGCTGTTTTTCTCTGTCACGATGTTACTTCTCAGGCAGCAGCATGGGGGCAGCAAACATAAGCCTGATTATCATACAATGTATCAGATGTCTAAGATTTCCCAAATCCACCCAGTGAGCCAGGAACATACACATACATATAACACTTATGGATACAATGGCCTACAGGGCCATATTGTCAGGCACATCTCAATATAATAGTCTGAAATTTTCATGCTTTCAAAGAATGGTTCAAAGTATGCAGATAACATTTGTAAAGTTGAAACAATAGTCTCAAGATATGCCTGTGTTCATCGTATCTGTCACAGTACTCAAATGGAAGCTGAGTTTACTTCAGCTCTATAGGGGGAAGCGCTGCTCCTTTATACAAAAGAAAAAAAATTTTGCATCTCCTCACACCCATTGTAGCTCATGATTAGAATGTGATGATGAATCTTCAGGTGTGTTTTTCATAGTCTTCAATACTAACTGAATTGATCATCATTGCAGTCAATCTTTACTTTTTTTTTTTTTTTTTTTTTTTTTAAGTTCACAAATGGAACAATGTCCTTTTGCCAATAAGAATAGACCATGAGCTCTTCACCCTGACACTCAGATCATAGCGACCAGAATACCTGGGGGGAAATTATGGGCCCATATTCTTATCAGCGAGGAAAAACAGTCCGGAGGAGTTATCCTCAGGGATGGGAAGAGGTCTGGCAGAAGAGTCTGCTTTGGGTCTAATTTCTCCATGAACATTCTTGGAAGTTTAAGGGTGGACCTCTTGTTCGCAAAAAAGATTCAGAGAACTTTCTAACGAGGGCTGGAGGAATTTAGGGCAAGAAACACATACTGGCATTTTGCTGCTTGCTTTTTTGGGTTCCTGCCATTTTTTTCTACCGTAGCCAGAGAACAGTGCTGCTATGAAGAGAAATGGAAAATCCTGGGGAATTATGCTCCCAAAATTCCCCAAAAAACTTCCCAAGGTGTTCCAAATAACCCAGAAATTTGTTAGGTGTGTTAGATCATGTGTTCTGTAGAAAGCTGGAGATAGACTGCCTCTTTCTGGAGGCAGAACAATTATGGCATTTTCGTAGGTGATCAGAGCTAAATCCTAACAGTGCTTGAGTGATATGGCTATCTCCAAAACTGCACAGTAGTAGGTTAAACCACTGTAAGATTGGTGGATGAGAGAGAGAGGAAGATGCTGGCTTCAACCAAAAGTATCAAAGATAAGTATGGTCCTCTCTGAATGCTGTGAGAACACCATTTGACTATAACATTATGAGAGGGAGGGATATTTTACTAAATAAGGTTTCACAAATTAACTTTGGGCATGTTCATGAGCCAGTAACTTTTAATGTTACTTAAATTAAATGTTTTAATTAGATGGGTTAATACTAGTGAAGTGTTTTACAAACATGTAGCATTATATAAGTGCTATGAATTTTTATTAACTAGCCAAACAATCTTTAATGGTAGAGGGCAAATTGAAGTAGCAATTGAAGTATTTTGTTGTTTACTCTTCATGTTCTTTATTTTTAACAGAACATGTCTGTACTAGCTGAGCCTTAGAAAACTGATCCACAAGCACAGCTTAACTTTATGTAAAATTACAATAGAGGCCTTTTATGCATACTCACTAGAGCCAGCAAGACCATTCATAGCAAACACATTTACCTGGTCAACTTTGCCTGTTCTCCCTATTTGCAAACTATCCATGACCAGATACTCATTTTTCACAAAACTATTCAATGTATAACTGTTCAAACACTTTATGCAATCATATTTTAGGTCAAGGAGTGTTTGAGAACAATTCACACTTTAACTTACATCTTTGTTTGGTTTTCATTATATATGGTCTGCTTTGGGCGCTGTGTGCTGAGCCAAGAGGCCTGCTAGGCTAGGCTGAGAACTTACTAACGAGGTTCTAGCCTGGTATTCTTTGATCCCTAATCACTTGACAAAGGGGTGGGGTTAACTCAAGGAGACCAGGGGTTTAAAAAGCATGCCCCTAGGCAATCAGAGGAGTTAGCAAATGGAAGCTTTGTTAGGGAGTTAGAAAGGAAGCGTGAGAACCACATAGACCTAACAAACACACTCTAAAATTAGGGCAATAACCCCATTATATTTCTGGAGATTGATATCAGCAGAGAAGGAGATTGACACACAGAAGGAACTGATGGACACACAACTCTGTACTGGCTGTACTGTGCTGGCTTTATTGTTCTGTCTGCAAAACAAACTCATAAAAGTGAGGCTTTCCACTAGGGAGGGGTGAGTGGTCAAACATTTAAAGATTCAGGACATCACCCCCACCAAACAAACACAATCCCCTGCAAGAGTAAAAATAATGCAGGTAGAAGTCAGGGAGAAGAGTGGGGACTAGCCAGCTTATTGCACTGAATGCTGAGTGTATAATTACCTGCCTTGTGGGTAGGTGGCCTATGTGTGCATTTGGTGCAAGCACTCAGATCAAGTAAAGGCTCTTGAGACCAGTGTGGCTAGAGGAGCTAAGAGACAGAGGTAGACAGATAAAGCTTTCAGGGACACAAAGCAATCCCACCCCATCCTCTTACTGACGGCCTCTGTGTTGTTGGGGATGATACAAGTCTCCAGGAAGGAGAACATCAAGCTAGGCAGAAGGAAACAACCCCGTAGTGGAGATCCTCCTTCCAGATATCATGCTATCATCTCACACTGATGACATTGCTCCAGGAGATTGGATCCTAGTTATCAGGAAGAGACAGGCAATAGTAATGTGGGATTTCATTATTAGGAAAATAGATAATTGTGTTTGTGATGACCAGGAAAGCCACATGATGAATTGCCTATGGGTGTAAAGGCTTTAGAGGAACCAGTGATTGTGGTACATGCAGGTACCAATGACAGAGAAAGGCAGGGAACAGGGCCTGGAAGCTAAATTTAGGCTGCTAGGTAAGAGATTAAAGTCACAGACCTCCATAGTAGCAGTCTCCTGAAATGCTTCCAGTTCCCTGTGCAGGGCCATTTAGACAGGCAGGACTTTAGGTTGTCAATGTCTGGATGAGATTATGGTGTTTGGAGGAGAGTTTTACAGACTGGAGAACCTTTTAGGAAAGGAGGAGATTATACAGGAAGGATCTACTGCTTCACACAACACACAGTCAATGTGTGGAACTCGTTGCCATGGGATATTGGGAAAGCCAAAATTATAACTGTGTTCAAAAAAGAATTAGATAAATTCATGGAGGATAGGTGCATCCATGGCTATTAGCCAACATGGTCAGGGATGCAACCTCATGTTGTGGGTGCCCCTAAACCTCTGACTGCCGGAAGCTGGGACTGGAAGACAGGGACTGGATCACATGATAATTGTCCTGTTCTGTTCATTCTCTGAAGCATCTGGAACTGTCATGGTCAGAAGACAGGATACTGGGATAGATGGAGCATTGGTCTGACCCAAAACATTCTTATGTTTGGCTACATCAGTTATAGTGGTGTTTCACCCTCTGATTGTAAGACTGAAACCACATTAAGAGGAGACCAGCACTTCCAGCACAATAACAAATAGCTTTTGTCAGGAGTGAACACAAGTAATCGCATGAACAGCCGTTCACAACATGCACATGGACACTCATTTACAAAAATGTTCTTGAAAAACCAAAGAGTGCAAAATATGGTCAAATACAGAATTTTCATATTTGCTATTAATTTCCCTAATTCCCATGCTCATGCACTTAGTTTGGACATTAAGTTCTCTTAAGATTGTCTGCCCTGAGCATGCTCCATCTTGAGACTGCAGGAGCACAGCAGGACTTACCCTGCAATTACAACTCCCAGCTGCCAAACCCACTGTGGTTCCATGCACTGGAAGGGAGAGCAAAATGAGACTCTTTCCTGTGCCCTTTGTGGCATCCAGCAATATAGAGAAGGAAGCAGCAGTCTGAAATAAAAAACGATGGAATTGGGGTGGGTGGTTTACAGAAACTGATGGGGGAGGGCAGGACCCAGGACATGGGGGTTAGATAGCAGCAAAGGAGAATGAAAGGGAGGAGAAGACTGGGGGGTGGGAGGGACAGAAGACAGGATGTGGATGGTAATGGAAAAGAGAACAGAGGGAACTGAGAAAAGAGAGGGGGACATAGGGCAAGCGATGGAGAGACTTGTTGGGGGCACAGTGGCAGAACAACTAGAATATCTTCCCCCCCTCCCCCCAGAAGTTGGAATTGAACCAAGGAGTGGTGCTGGATAAATAACTGTCTTTTCAGTTTGCTGTAAGTTGTGAATAGATGGGCGGGGGTGGTGAAAATTGCTTCAGATCAAAGTGACTGATTCTTTTTCAAAATTTTGATCAAATAAGTTTGAATCAATTGTCATTGTAGCAGGGACTTGAAGTGGGGCCTCCCACCTCTCTGGTGAGTGTTCTAGCCACCGGTCTGTAGAACTATACTATCTAGCCCAATAACTATTCAAGTATTTTATACAAACTGGAGAACCTTCAAGAGGAGAGATTGAGAGACTCATACCAGAATAACCTGTAGTCAGGAATAAGGGCACTCACCAAGACAAATTAAATTAAATTAAATTAATGGAGATATCCCATCTCCTAGAACTGGAAGGGACCTTGAAAGGTCATCGAGTCCAGCCCCCTGCCTTCACTAGCAGGACCAAGTATTGATTTTGCCCCAGATCCCTAAGTGGCCCCCTCAAGGATTGAACTCACAACCCTGGGTTTAGCAGGCCAATGCTCAAACCACTGAGCTATCCCTCCCCCAAGAAGAAACCTGGTTTCAAATCCATGTTCAAGAGCTGGGATTCATACCTGGGACTCCCCCATCCCAAGTGAGTGCCCTAACTCATCTGCTGAAGAAGGGCACTCTCTCTTCCCATTTTGTGTACGGTGCAGAAGTCCTCTTGTGAATCTCACCACCAAAAAATGTTGGGGCCAAACCAATCAGGGAAATGTGTCACATTCTCTGAGAATTTCAGGTTGATCAAAACGGGTTCATCAAAAATTGTAACTTCACCCAGCAGTCCTAAGTTTCTATATTCCTCTGCTGTCAGCAAATAGCTATGAAATGCACTGTGCAAATTCCAAGTATGTGCCTGAGCCAGGGTAGTTTTACATGATGGCATTTGTTTATTCAGGGGGGTTGTTGTTGTTTTTTTGTAATTAAACAATTACATCCAAAAACTACATTTAAAACGTTTTCATGTTCTTATGCATGTTGTGAAGAGTTCGGTCAGATATTCACCTGATAGCCTGGAATTGAGAGAATAACCTTGCTAATTACTTCGTACAGGCATGTTTTGGTGTCTTCAGACATTTATTGTACTGTTATTCAAGGAGTCATTTTTAGCTGGAGCATCTACCAATGCATTAATTTTGTCTCAAGCCTTTACCCTATCTCAAGAATAAATGCTTGTGATGCTCCTGTAGCACTTTTCAGCACACTATTCATCATGCCAACTGTGTGGTCTCTTGTTATAACTTTCAGTCCATTCCAATGTATTATATGCAAGTTTACAATTCAGGATGATTATTTATCTTTATTTGCTCAGTAGATTAGAGCACCCACTGAAAACATATTCATGTTCTTCCAGATAAAGCAGCAGATGGGGTACTAACTGGTGTCTGCTGCAGAAAACCTAATCGCTGTAGAAAACTGACCAGCTGTCTATACACTCAGAGGACTTAAATCTCAGTGACATATGCTGGAGGTCTCATGCTGCCAGTACTATGTCATCTATAATTTTTAGAAATTTGGAGGATGTTTATTTCCTAACTCAAAAAAGTGTTGCATCCAACACAGGGGAATTTCATATTAGACCTCATCTTGACAGAATAAGAGGAACTGATCACAGAACTAAATATTAGTGATTGCCTAGGTGCCAGTGATCATGACTTGATTACATTTATTATGTGCAAACAGAATAAAGTCAAAATCATATAATATATTAATATAATATATAGTTGGTGCTTTACAGGGCCAGCTGAAAAACATTATGAGCCAAATCAGCAGCAAGAAAGAACTTAAACAGCGAAGTGTGAATAATAGTTGGGAACTATTAATGATATTTTACTACATGTCCCATGTGTTACAATCAAGAAAGAAGGCAACATTGGTGAGTAACTCATCCTGGCTTAAAGGGAAGGTGAAAACAGACATTTAAAAATACATAAATGGGCGGTGGGGAAGGGCGGAAGCTGAAAGCAATGAATATAAATTAGAAGCTGAAATTTATTTTAAAAAAGAGTACAAAGGAAGCCAAAGGACATAAGAAGTCATCTCTGGAAATCAGAGTTAAGAACAATAAGAATGAATTTCTAAGAATGAATTTCTAAAGTATATTAGGAACAACAAAAAATCCTAAAAATAGTATTGGTATATTAAGAGATAGAAATAATAGGATCGCAGAAAGAAGCCAAAAGAGCTCAATCGTGTGGTAAAAAAGGCCCTTGGAATCCTTAGATGTGCAGGGAACTATTGAATAGGAGTGGAGAGGTTATTTTACCTACTGTATTTGGCTTAATGCTAATGGAATAATGTCCAGTTCTGATGTCCACAATTCAAGAAGGATGCTGAAAAATTGGAGAGGATTCAGAGAAGAGCCACAAGAATGATTAAAGTATTGGAAAACATGCTTCATGTGAAAGACTCAAGGAGCTCAATCTAATTACCTTATCAAAGGTAACTTGATCACAGTCTATAATTATCTAGATAAGGAACAGAGGTTTGAGCCCCCTTTGATAAATTCAGACAAATGACACACACATTTTTAACAGAGGGTAAATGATCTTTGGAATAACTTACTAAGGGTTGTGGTGGATTCTCCATCATTGGAATTTTTTTAAATGAAGATTGGCTATATTTCTAAAAGATATTGGACTTGAAACAGTAATTAATTCAGGCAATTCTTATGGTCTGTGTCATGCAAGAGGAGAGACTAGATAATCACAAAGGTCCCTTCTGGCTTTAAAATCTATGACAACATCTAGCTTCTGAATAAAATACAATCCAAATACAGATGTTCAATGTTAATAAATGCAAAGTAATGCACATTGGAAAACATAATCCCAACTCATATTATATATATATATATATATATAAAGTGATGGGGTCTAAATTAGCTGTTACCACTCAAGAAAGATCTTAGAGTCATTGTGGATAGTTCTCTCAAAACATCCACTCAATGTGCAGTAGCAGTCAAAAAAGTGAACAGAATGTTGGGAATCATTAAGAAAGGGATAGATAATAGGACAGAAAATATCATATTGCCTCTCTATAAATCCATGGTATGCCCACATCTTGAATACTGCATGCAGATTTGCTCACCCCATCTAAAAAAGATATATTGGGATTGGAAAAGATTCAGAAAAGAGCAACAAAAATGATTAGGGGTATGGAACGGCTTCTGTATGAGGAGAGATTAAGAAGACTGGTTGGAAAAGACACGACTAAGGGGGGCTATGATAGAGGTTTATAAAATAATGACTGGTGTGGAGAAAGTAGATAAGGAAGTATTTACTCCTTCTCACAACACAAGAACTAGGGGTCACCAAAGGAAATTAATAGGCAGCAGATTTAAAAGAAACAAAAGGAAGTATTTCTTCACACAACACACAGTCAACCTGTGGAACTCTTTGCCAGAGGATGTTGTGAAGGCCAAGACCATAACAGGGTTCAAAAAAGAGCCAGATAAATTCATGGAGGATAGGTCCATCAATGGCTATGAGCCAGGATGGGCGGGGATGGTGTTCCTAGCCTCTTTTTGCCAGAAGCTGGGAATGGGCGACAGTGGATGAATCAGTTGATGATTACCTGTTCTGTTCATTCCCTCTGGGGCACCTGGCATTGGCCACTGTTGGAAGACAGGATACTGGGATAGATGGATCTTTGGTCTGACCCAGTATGGCCGTTACATTCTTAGATGAAATGCATACATTTTAAAATTCAGCAATTACAAATGTATTCACTAAATTATTCATCACAACATTTTCTATAAGTGTGAATTCCAATCTAGTTTCCAGTTATTTAACAGTAAATATTGTTAATGATATTGGATTAGAATATATACCACCTATATAAAATATTGAAATATCATCCACTCTTGAGAAGATGCCTATCAGTTCTCAAACACCCAACAAGGGCATCATCCAAACTTGCCTCCAACTTTATTTTGGGGGCTACTATATATTATTTAATTCAAGAAGATGCTTCATCCAAAGACAGCACTCAACGTTTCATCACACATCAGCCAATTGCTTCATTTGGATATAAACATAGCATTTTAAAAACATTGAACTTTTCAAGAGGACGGCCATTATTTTTGGAGTGACAGAAAACATGGCAACTACCAAATCATACAAAAAAAAACCCCAAAACCAAAAAACCTTAGCCAGCCTTTATACCTCAGCCCCCCACTCCCTCTTGCTGATAAATCAGTTCACGTTATCCTCTCCAACAGCAGCTCTGCAGGATTTATTAAACTGTTTTCAAAGAGCTTATTGTTTTGGAGTATTATTTCTGTACAGCAGCTAGATGTTTTCAATAGGTGCTTTATCTATTGAATTGCACACTTGCATGGATTGAATGTTATAACAAAAGAGATCACACAATAGGTGTGCTGAATAGGGTGTGCTCAACATGTTACAGGAGCACCACAAGCATCTATTTTTGGAATACTAGTCAGGCTCAAGGTCAGGCTCCTGCTAAAAATTACCTGAATAGTAACAATGCATAAAATATCTTAATACACTGCAATGTGCCCTTACCAGGTTACTAGCAGGGTTATACTCCCAACTCCAATCTCTCACGTGACTGCTAACTGACAACTCTCTAAGGAATGTACAAACCTGAAATAATGTGTCGGAAAGTTGAAACATTTCTTTCTCTAGTTATCAAGCTATAGTATGGTATAATCTAAGGGGCCTATCGCAGTGGTTTCTATAAGCCTTTTATGGCAGATCCATTTCTTCCTTCTGAAGCAAACTGAAGTGATAGTAAAGTCAGCAAGCACCAGGAAGTTATACAGAATTGTTTTAGGCTAATTCAGATCAACTCTCCCGCCCCCAGACATTTTTAGCTAATTTTTTCTTAAAGTGTGTTCTCCCCTGAAAAATAATTATGAAAAAATGGCACCTTCTTGTCCTTCTATGAGAGTGAGAACCATGCCTGGGTTCCCTGAAATGGGAAAAGTAGACTCAAAGGAGGAATGAGTACTCCGCAGGCCAGGGTGGATTGCTACCAAGTGGTAGCACCAGAGGCAACACTGGAGGCTTCTGCTGTAACACAGTTACCATTGGTCTCAGAGCTGGCTTCCAGACTTCTGAAACTGGTATCAGACTTGAAGTCGTTGGTGCCAAAGCAGATCCCAACATGGAAACAAACATGGGCTCCATGTGCAATGTCAGCCTGAATAGTCAGTGAAGTTGTTACTGAGAGACTCAGTGGATACTTTGTAGCTGTGTATGCCTCCAAGGTGCGCAGAGGTGACATATCAAGCATCTGCCCCGAGGAAGTAGTTGGCCTCAACTGTCCCGGCACAGGAAACTGAGTCATTGACTCTGGACTGGTCAAGCAACTAGAATGCAGCACCAGGGATCAGTGGGCCAAAGTGAACCCTCAGCCTATGGGACCAGAGTGGCTAGCCTCTGTGGTTCAGGACAAATGCACTGTGGATTCTTATGATGTGGAAATCATCCCTTTCTTTGGCTCTGGGTGCTCTGAGACGTTGTGCCTTTTTGAGGGCTGTCCTACTGATAGGAATCTCCTCCTGTCTCTATCCCCAGATAAGGCTAGGGGAGCACGAAGGGAGTGCTGTACCACCTAGTCAACTGAGGTGGTACAAATGTAGGGTGAAAATCGGCTCCTATGAGGATGCACCTGAGGCATTCTATTCTCTGCTTCTTAATTCTTGTCTGGAAGCCCCAGCAAACTGGACACCTCTCTCTGATGTGATCTTCACACTTCAAACAGTGTGAGGGTCACTAACTGGCATGGGCTTGTGACAGCAAAGGCAGGGCTTGAAGCCAGGGGATCTTGGCAGAGGCTTCCCTGGTAGTGGATGGTGCCTAGGGTTCACTAACTACTAACATTCAGATCAAAATATACAGGGAAAAAAGAAAAGGCGGTTCAAGGGACCCAAAAGGAGGACCACAAACTATTAACAATGAACTATAAATAGCATGTTCACAGAAGGAATGAATAAACTACACATTCTAACCACTGCCCACGAACAGTAAGAAGAAACTGAAGGATAGGCAGGGCAGCTCTGTCCTTTATATCCTCAGCAGACAGCATGGGGACACAGGTATGGCCACACCTACGGGTGCTGCTAGAGAAAATTCTCTAGCACTAGTGAACAATAGGAGCACACATGTAATGGACCCATGCAATCATTCAAAGAATGAGGGGCTTCCTCTCCAGTGTTGGTCATGTGTCTGGGCCACAGTTTCCCCACTGGCATTGGTGTCTCATGGGCTTGTTGGCCACTGTGGTGCTTTTCACCTTCCCATCAAAAGCCAAAATCCACTCACTCCAGGATTAAAGCAGAAGTCCAAAATAAATGCACACGTAGTCTTTCATCCCCCCAGCGCTCACTAGTTCTTCAGTTCTATTGATGGAGGGTCCTCCTTCACAGTACTGCACAGTATCATCTCCCTTCCCGCACTACCATTACTCTTTAAACCCTCTCCCAAGCTCAGCAATTCATTTGCCTTGTTTTCACAGGGTCAGAGAAGGAGGTCTGAAACCCACCCTCATCACAACTCGAAATCTTAGCTCATAAATGAGTGCAGGTGTCAACTCACACCTCAGCACCACATTGCGCTTTACTGCCCAGGTCTCCTCCTTTTCACATCACCCCTTCATGGGGTCTTTCTACAAACAACTAGGTCCCTCCCAGGCTTCATTCCTCAGCCTTCCTGAGTGTTTCCCAGGTCTCTTATCCAGCCCCAATGGGGACACCAAACTCTAGATTTTGCACCCATCCATCAAGCACAGGCACATGATTTCCCACTGAGACTACACCTCCCACTTTTAAAGAGCCAGGACCCATAACAGAAGCATTGGAACATACACATGCATCGAAGGAGCAATGCCCCTTTACAAATAGTAGGACAACATGTTAACTGCTGCTGCTAGAGATGAACCTGTAGTCTATGCATGCCCTCAGTCCAGGGCCAGATTTAGGGGCCAGTGACCCAGGCCACCACCTGGGGTGCTGGGCTTGGGGGGTGCTGGGCTCGCAGATTTACAGATCCCAGCATGCACATTTTATCATCTTATATGATAGATAAATCATGCATACAAATTGTGCATCAAAGTCATGAAATGGGCTACAAATGCAATAAATAGTAAGGTATTCAAAAGTTTAACAAATGGGGGAAGGGGGCACCAAAGAAACTTCTTCCCTCAGGCACCATTTGGTCTAGGGCCGGCCCTTCCTCGGTCTTATGTCAGACCCCTTTCCAAGCACTAGAACACCACCAGAAAGTGTTCTTTAAAGCTTACAATTTATTTTATGGTCTCCCAAGGTAAGTCATGTTTCTAAACATGAATTAGAAGTAAAAATCCACAGAACACATTTTAAAATAGCTGCTATAACATTAATTTATGTTTCAGCCAGGACACTACTATAATTTGGTTATATGTCGGAAAACTACCAATCAAAACCAAATCCTACTAGTAAGTCTTTTCATGAAAGGCAAGGGAAACACTAACGCTATTTAAAAATATGCCATATGAACATAGCATACGATGATGTGATTATGTTCACAGTTGGGCCATAATTAATTAGCAACTGATTCCAAAATTAAGATGAGACTTGTTTTCTCTCAAATGCTGTTAGAAATGCTACATGCTTGTCTAACAGAAAACAGTTTCCCATATTTTCACTTGATGGGGATAAACACTTATGGTCTCCCTATTGCCTACTGTATTTCAAAGCTAAACTTTTCTTCTTGTGCAAGATTAATTATATACCAACATTAATGCCAAATAATTGTCATATCTGTGAATTTTATTGAACAGTTATCTGGCAGGTAGCAACATCCTCAAGGCATTCATTTCACAATTAGCCTCAAGGCACTCAATTTATTAGCAGGCATATGCTAGTTACTAAAATAATTTGGAATTAAACCTTCAAACATTTCTAATGCAGGATGAATAATTTTAAAAAGGAATATTCAGCTGGTTTGTTTTTAGATTTGATTTAGCATTAAGAAAAAATGAGTTATTTTTCTAGTGGATGTAAAGTTGGAAACCTATGAACTATAGTCTGTGTACAGTCTATATGAATATTTACAGTAAGAATTCACAACTGATGTGGAAGTAACTGATTTTTTTTCAGGGATTTTAATAGAGTTATATTTTAAAACCATTCTAGTTCCTGGGCATTTTTCACACAAAGGTCTGTAATTTAAATTCCTATAAAACAGAATGGTTCCGGGTTTGTTGGTTGTTAACACAGAGATGCAAAATTTAAAGTAAATCACATTGACATTTAACATGCCTAAAAACAGTTTTTGGAAAATCAGTTCTGGATAAATTTATCCATAAATTTATCCATAAGCCTACACTTATGTGCTCTACTGGAATGGGACCTATATTATGATACTGTCTGATCAGATGCCTTCACATAAGTAATTATGTAACAAGTATTATCTAGAAATACATATCATTCCAATAAAGAATGGTTAAGTGTCGCATCACGCTTGTAGTGCATAGGCACAGCAAGCGTTTGTTCTTCAGGTTTGATGCAAATTGACTTAATTGTGATTACATAAAATTAGGCTAGAACAACAAACCAGTCTAATTCTAGCAACTCCTAAATAAGCAAAGAGTCAGCCCTCCTAGTCACCTCTTTGTATATTAATATGGAGATAGGGATATCACCCAAAGAGGCTATCAGCCAAAAAAAAAAAAAAAAAAAGTGGTAGTCATCAACTCCCTAATCTAATTCCACTGAACATCACAAGTATTTTTTTTCTTACAAAAATATTAACCCAAACTACTTCCAACAACTTCTTACACAGATAGGTGTTAAGCATTTTCCCCCATTGTGTCCCTTTAAATCATTACTCAAAACCATCATTCCCATGGGGCGACATTCCTGGTTCCATCAGTTTCCTCAAACATGGCATGATGACATGACACACATCACAGCAATTACTATCAGAGAAACTACTATTAGAATAATCACTCTGCTTTTCTGCAGTGACTATATATTTATTAGTTTTAAAAAGAACAACTAGAAAAACACAATATTACTAATGCAATTAAGAGCTCAGATAGGATATATGTAACCTATATCCTATCTAGACGCTGAGAGGTCAAATTAGTTCTGAATGGAAACTATACGCAGCACTCAAGCTAACATACTGATCCCTGAGAAACAGAGGTTTTCTCTGAAGCTACAGTTTTCCCACATGTAGAAATGGAAAAATACCCACCTACATCTTAATCTCTCTGATTTTTGGATTTCACCTGTAGTACATATTATCCCCATTTTACAGATGGGAAAATTGAAAGACAACTGAAATTGAAACACATGCTTACCTTTAAGCACAAGTAATCCACTTGACTTAGAAAGTTAGAAAGGTGCTTAAATGCTTTGTTGAATAGGGATGGCACTACATATATCATGTAATAATGTTCCCCATGCCCAGACTCCTCATTCTCAGCTTTAAAAAGACTCTACTAAATTGTGACTTCTTCCTACAGTACCATTCAGTTGGACAGAAGAAAGTCACTGAAGAGACAGGGAAATTCAGAGATTGGTCTAAATGATTTCAAAATTGGAATAGATTACACCTTATTCTGCCCCCCTCCCCCACTCCGTATGCAAGTTATACCAAGATTCACTTTATACATCACCTCAGACCCAGAGCTGATTATGCTACCAGCTCCATTCTTTTAGCCCCTTGCAGCTTAGGCAGGGATGGAATACTCCCAACCGAAAGCCTAGTCAGACTGCAGTTAGTTGGTTATTTTTTAACCAGTCACAGCTTCTACCTTGGAAGAAACACACACAACATTTGCTTCTTTGTAAATGGTTTCCTTTGGATTAGAAAAGAATTTGCATTGCATTTTGCGATCAATGCCATTCTGCCAGTTAATGCTCCCATGCTCTGTGCAGTTAGTAGTGAGTTTCTGTCAAGCAAATGTTAAGTCTGAATGGTTTATTAATTTATTTTCTAAGCTTTAGTTTGTGCAAATGCCATTAATTAGCGCTGTCTTGTCACCTGTTTGACTTGGCATCTGAGCAATGGTAAATGTATTCATTCAAGTAGCTTAAAACACTACAGAAACTCTAGGGTACATTGTTTATCTTCTAGGTGTGCTCAAGACAGATTTAAATTATGAGCTTCAAATAAACACCCTCCTACATTCTCCAAGAAGTTTCATATAAAATTATTCTCTCCCTCTTCCTTTTTCTTTGCTATGTCATTTATATTAAGATTAGGCTCAAAAGCTCATAAGGAAAGCTCGGACTTGAAAGCTCAATATTTGTATTTACGGGACTTGTCAAAAATAGAGTTCATTATTTTCTTTGCAACAATTTAAGCAGTTTAAAGTAAAATTGACAAAAGGCAATTCAGCTCACATGCCAATCAATAAAAAGCCTTCGTTTCACAATATGAGGTTTAATTTGTTTCATAAAGCAATAATTTCTGGACCAAATCATCTTATGTATTTGAGGATATTTAAAAACAACTTTTATAATTTGTCTGTTTATAACTGAAACATGGATATTGCAGTTGTGCATCCATTAGCAGAATGTCATTTGTCAACATGTTGATTGCTGCTTGAGAAGCAAACAAATGGGGTTTGGGAGAGAGGAAAGACATCATGTAACTGGGCAAATTATTGACCAAATATTGCAACAAAAATGCAACAGAAGCTTTATTTACTAGAGATACAAATATAAGAGCTTTTAATAGTGGTGTTACATACATGGAACTTAAGGTTGTCCTACCATTTCCCTTATAAATTATTTTTTAAGAAATATATGACTTAAAAGTTAAAAATCAGTTTTGATACAAGGTTTAACCACACAAGCACCTTTCCTTGGCTGGATAGGCACCTTGTCATCCTCTATAAAGAGGCCAAAGGTGAGAATGCCCTTGCTCCAACAATACAAGTACTGCCACTATATATTTTAGGAGGAGAAGAGACGATTACAACAGAAGTATGGGTTATTGGACTCCTTAACCAAACCTGCCCAGCTGCCAGGAGGGCATGAATTTGGTTTTGTTTCAAAGATGGTAGAAGGCTCAGGAGCATGTCTAATTTTAACAAAAGCATTTCACACATCCCTAGTCACAAGCTGCATCAGTAACAAAGCTTTACCTAGAAACACAAGCCACTGTAAACATGAAGCAGACCACCACATATTACTAGCAGGTAGAGTGAGAGTCATAGGACTCAACATCATAGGACTGATGTAGAAACAGAAAAAAAGAAACCCTGTAATTAAAGAAAAGCTACACAGTGTTTATACAGTATTTCTCAGGAATCCTAAGGCAAAAAAATACCATGCTGAAAATGAGATAGTGGCAGCTCAGAACTGCTGCTTTGAAAAGAGAGCCATACTATCCTCTTTACTGCGTATTCTTCCTTAGCCAGTGGGATTGGGGAACAGTCCAGCAAAAGTATGGTTTCTGAAGAAAACAATGGTGGCTGGTGGGGAAGTTGAACTTTGGTCTCTGAGTAAATTGTTCAAATATTAATCAGAGCTGTCCTGGGTATGACAAACTGCAGCATAGGGACCTAGCCATCACAGACACACGATTTTACAATCCATTTTTGAAGAAAATTTTGGAAGGTGCAGATACAGACATCCTAAAGCAATTTTGCTTATCTCTCCAATACATTTCATTTGTCTCTGTCCTCCCTCCCCCAATACTTGGAGTGTTTGCATGAAAACAAGACTGTCTTTTCCAAAAAGTCATCTGTGCCATTGCTGAAGTCATTATCTTCTCTGATGCCACAGTTATTCCACAGCAACCAGCTGCAATGTCCAAGCAAAGGATTATGATGTGATGAAAAAGCAGCAGAAGCATAGGGATTTAAGACAGAACTATAGAATTTGTTTTATTTCAAATACAGCCATGAATCAACAAAAAAAAAATCAAATATAAAATTGCATGGTCCCTATGAAATAGATGCATGTATTTCCATCTTTAATGAGTAGAAGGGGAAGTGCTGTCTTTTTTGTGTTGCGAGAGATTTTTTTAATTAATTTTAATAAACTAAAATACAAAAAGGTAAATGACTTACAGCAAGTATATGTCACCAGATACCCCATAAAATTATGCAACTTCAGAACTTCTCAAAGCTGCAAGACCAGACAATATAAAAATCAGACAATATTGTCAGAGAAAAACAGAGTTCTCACTCTCAGGTTGGGTGCAGCAAGTCCCTGTCAGTTCTTGTTCTACTTCCACACCATTATAGAGACACAAAATGTCAAGGTGGACCTAACAAACAACAACAACAAAAGAGACAAAATGATGCAAAAAATGGGGATGGGGGGGACAGAGGACTGGGATGGTGGTGGGAAGGAGGAGAGAAAAAGCAGAGATCTCAAGTGGAATGCAAGTCTGGCATTATTCAAATGAATCAAGAAATGGGTCCAAATTTCTTCAAAATCAAATAACTACTTTGTGCATTGATAAGCTGTTCATTCTTTCATTGCTAACTCAGACAGGTCTGAATACTCGGCATCCACCTACTCTTCAATTTTTGTAAAATCATTTTGACACTAAACTGGGAAGAGTGGTAGATACGCTGGAGGGTAGGGATAGTATACAGAGGGACCTAGACAAATTGGAGGATTGGGCCAAAAGAAATATGATGAGGTTCAACAAGGACAAGTGCAGAGTCCTGCACTTAGGATGGAAGAATCCCATGCACTGCTACAGACTAGGGACCGAATGGCTAGGCAGCGGTTCTGCAGAAAAGGACCTAGGGATTACAGTGGACGAGAAGCTGGATATGAGTCAACAGTGTCCCCTTGTTGCCAAGAAGGCTAATGGCATTTTGGGCAGTATAAGTAGGGGCATTGCCAGCAGATCGAGGGACGTGATCATTCCCCTCTATTTGTGTTGCCTCATCTGAAGTACTACAAGAAGAATATGGAAAAATTGGAAAGAGTCCAGCGGAGGGCAACAAAAATGATTAGGGGGCTGGAGCACATGAGTTACGAGGAGAGGCTGAGGGAACTGGCGTTGTTTAGTCTGCAAAAGAGAAGAATGAGGGGGGATTTGATAGCTGCTTTCAACTACCTGAAAGAGGGTTTCAAAGAGGATGGATCTAGACTGTTCTCAGTGGTATCAGATGACAGAACAAGGAGTAATGGTCTCAAGTTGCAGTGGGGGAGGTTTAGGTTGGATATTAGGAAAAAAAACTTTTTCACAAGGAGGGTGGTGAAGCACTGGAATGGGTTACCTAGGGAGGTGGTGGAATTTCCTTCCTTAGAGGTTTTTAAGATCAGTCTTGACAAAGACCTGGCTGGGATGATTTAGTTGGGGATTGGTCCTGCTTTGAGCAGGGGGTTGGACTAGATGTCCTCCTGAGGTCCCTTCCAACCCTGATATTCTATGATTCTATGTGCTTGGTAATCATTGTGGCCCTCAAGACCCAAAATACTTGTGGTGGAATAAAACCCAAGATAGTAAATACACAGCTTAGGGTACCATTTTCAGCTGAGGCTTGGCTTCAGCAACCAAAGACTATTTTCATCACCTCTTTCCACAGCTGCCTGACTGCTGGACAGTTCCATAGCATATGTATCAAAGTTCCTTTTTCTTTATTATAGCTCCAACAAATATCAGAGGACAAGGTCCCCTTCTTGCACAACCTCTGTGGCATCCAGTAGATTTTGAATAGACTATTTTCTTGTATCAGGAGTAACCTGAGATTCAGAAACACATGTTTTAACATTCCATAATATGCTCCATCACGGGGGTTCTTTTAAGGGCTGTGATGACTCCCTTTCTCACACATTCACAAAAAACTGCAGACCAATGGAGTTCCTCTTCATTACTAAAGCATGCATAGTGGACATGGGCCCAGCAAGTTTATGAAGCATTTCCAAGTTTCTTGATAGCTCTGGGGCCTTTGGCTGTTCCAGGGCATCGGGACCAAATAGATATGTTAGCAAGTGTGTCTGGCCTCACATAGGGAATCAGATTCTTAGCATAACCAGTTGAAGATCTGTTCTTGGGTCTTTCATGGAATAGGACATCAGCATATAGAGAAACGGATGGCCAAAGATGGGTGGGTGCAGACTGATGCAAGGGTACTGCTGGACTACATTCTCTGTTCACATACCAAGCCAAGTCCATGTGGAAACAATCTCCTTTTAAGATAATTCAGAGCATGGGGATTGCTTTCAATGGCAATGATGGACTAGGGAGCCAGTAACGATGGACCCTTGTCTCCAGTGGATCTCAGGCCCCAACCAATGAGGAACTGAATGATCTGCAGAAAACCTTGTATGGGAATTCCACAAGGTTCCCTTCAGAGTTTTCTGCAGATCATTCAGTTCCTCATTGTTTGGGGCCTGAGATCCACTGGAGACAAGGGTCCACCGTTACTGGCTCCCTAGTCCATCTGAGCCCCTGCAGGAGGGTATCATTGCCCCACCCCTAGCATTTATGCAGAGTAGTATGTATACAGAATGGATTCCAACACTGTACAGCAGCAACACATTCAAGCATGAAATCAGCCTCCCCTTATCACTGTAACAGTAGCTAGATGCTGGTACTAATAAACCATAAGAAGTATTCTCAATTTTAATATTAATAGCATGTTTGCAGCATGTATGTGTTCATCATATTTCCAAGGTATTAATTTCAGAAGCTCATTTTACACAGTAGTGTCTGAGTCATTTTTCCTACTAGAGACAAGTGCCTCTCTGGCTCCTTCCTCATTTCCACATAAATAATGGGAAGTGGATATATGTTTGAAAACATTTAATATATTCACTTACTTTGATATCGTTCTTTTCATTTGGCACATAAATGAGCAACCAGGTTCAGAATAAATTTAATTTACAGGCCAATTCTTAGTGACCCATATAAATTGAATATAAACGAGCTATAATTTTCTGTTTTCTTTTCAAACTGTCTAAGTAAATTTAGTGCTTGAGAAAACTGCTGCGCTGTAAAAATGAGTGAATAGGCAGATATTCCAAATTGGGTTAGGACATTCTGAATAGAATGTTCAGATAATAGTCAAACCCCTGAATCTGAAAACAATCCAGTTTGAATGTCACCAATATGCCCCTTGCACCTCCCTTCCCATAAGCACTGCTTCCTTCACTTCCTCCCCCTGATCCCCATTTTGAAGCATCAGCTCAGACAGAAAGCTTCTGTTTACTGTCAGTGTTGGTCAGAACCTGGAGTCACTACAGAAAGCATTATGTAGAAATCACCTTTTAATATTCTGACACTGCTGTTGCAGGATAGGGCTCTGATTAAATTAAGTAGACAGCGAGATGCCCTAAAGAAATTCCCATTGATTGTTCATGGTGAGCATTGGATCCCTCTGTAAACTAGAGATTATCCAGGCAGCCACCACCAACCTTGTGCCCATAAATGACAGGGATTGGTTGGGATGGGAAGGTGGGAAAGGTAGTGAATATTTATCAGCTAATATTTAACTGATTTACACGCATATGATGTTTAACTAATCAAATATCTCAACTGTTTGGGCTGTTCTGCAAATTAATTACCCAGAGGCTTCAAACGGTGGCCAATAGGTCAGCAAACAGCTGGCTGACTGTATAGTGTGGACTCATCTTCATTTCCAGCTGTTAACCTGCATAAAAATAGATGGAAATTAAATAATTTCCTTTCTCTTCTTTTCATAGATACCAAGTGCAAAAGGGACCATTATGATCAGTTATTCTGACCTCTTGTGTAATGTATGATGTACGGCGTCTCTGAATTATTTCCTGTTTAAACCAGAAAAACATCTAGTCTTGGTTAAAATTTTTCCAGTGATGGACAATCCACCATAGCCCCAGGTAAACTGTTCCAACCACTAATTAACCCGACTTAAAAAAATTACATTTTATTTC
The DNA here is from genome assembly GCF_027887155.1 of Malaclemys terrapin pileata. Lineage (NCBI taxonomy): Eukaryota > Metazoa > Chordata > Testudines > Emydidae > Malaclemys > Malaclemys terrapin. Next base: position 77,343,660 of record NC_071505.1, read on the forward strand.
TAGTCTAAATTTTTCTAGTTTCAACTTCCAGCCATTAGATCTTGTTATACCTTTGAATGCTAGATTGAAGAATCCCGTATTATCAATTTTCTGCTCCCCATATATATACTTGTAGACTGATCAAGTCACTCCGTAACAGTGTCTTTGTTAAGCTCCTGGAGTCTTTCACTGTAATGCTTGTTTTGTAGGCTTCTTTAATCAGTCATGCTGCTCTTCTCTGAACCCTCTTCAATATATCAACATCCCTTTTGAACTGTGGACAGTAGAACTGGACAAAGAATTCTAGTAGAGGTCAAACTTGTGCGAAACACAGAAAGAATATAACCTCTATTCCTATTTGATATTCCCGTTTAGACGTCCACAAATAGCATGACCCTTTTGATGACAATATTGCATTAGAAACACATATTCACCTGATAATTCACCAGAACTCCCAAGTCTCTTTCAGAGTTCCTGCTTCCCAGAATAGAGTCCCCATCTGTTAAGCATGGCCTACATTCTTTGTTTCTAGATGTAGAACTGACATTTGGCCATATTGAAACACATATTGTTTGCTTGTGTATAGTTTACCAACGAGTCAGACTGCTCTAGAACCGGGACCTCTTCTATTAATTATTTACCACTCCCCTGGTCATCTGCAAATTTTATCAGTAATAAGTTTACATTATCTTCAAAGTCATCGATAATGTTAAATAGTGTAGGGCCAAGAACTAATCCCTATGGTTTCAGAAACACCAGAAACAAACCCACTTGATGACAATTCCCTGTTTAAAATTACATTTTGAGACCTATTGGTTTGCTGGTTTTAAATCCATTGATGTTGTGCGGTACCCAAATCAAATGCCTTAAGTCTAAGTATATTACACCAGTACAATTACCTTTATACACCAATCTTGTAATCTCATCAAAGAAAGATATCAAGTTAGTTTGACAAGATCTATTTTCCATAAACCCATGTCGACTGGCATTATGTTACCCTCTTTTAATTCTTTATTAATTGAGCCACATATCAGCCATTCCACTACTTTGCTTGGGTTCAATATCAGGCTGATAAGCTTATAATTAGCTTTCTTTCAGTCTTCTGGAACTTCCCCTGTGCTCCAAGATGCATTAAAAATCAACATTAATAGTCCAGAGAGCTCTTTCACTAGCTCCTTTAACACTCTTGAATGCAAGTTCTCCAGACTTGCTGATTTTAAAATGTCTAACTTTAATAGCTGCTGTTTAACAGCCTCTTCAGTTTCTGTTGGAAAGTATTTCATCATCATATGATATGCATATATCATCTGTCTCCCCCCCTCCCAAGTACTGAACAGAAACACTCTGAAACTTGTCATTTTATTGATTATATCTGCTTCATCATCAACAGTTCTACCATTTTCATATAGTAATGAACCAATACCTTTTGTTCCTAATATGCTTAAAATCTTCATCCTTACTGTCTTTAACTCTGCTGGCTAGAAATTTCTCTGTGTCTCCATTTGCTGCCCTTATCAATTTTCTACAATTCGTAGCATCTAATGTATATTAATTACTATCATCTTCCCCATTTATTTCCAATTGGGGATTGTGAGAGAGAGAGAGAGAGAGAGCAAGCTTTTTTTCACTTCCCCTTTAAGCCAGGTTATTTTCATTTAAACCAGAGAACCCTCTCTCAATTGCTGACTTTTGGGCACCTAGAAAATGTTCTTAAATAGTTCCCTATTATCAGTCTTTTATTTTCTGTTTAAATGCTCTCTCCCAGCTGATTTGGCTCGTAATTGGTTTCAGCATTGTGCAATTAGCTTTTTAAAAGCACCTTATATATTTTATTTATACTATATATATTTGTGGTTTGGACTTCATTTTTGCATATAACAAATATAATCAAGTCATAGTTTAGCTGAGCAACATGATTTCCCCCTCATGAGTCTGTTTATTTTCTCCTCCCTCTGCATTTTGACTGAAGTAGGATTATTATTATGTACTGTATAACACCAATGCTTTAGGCTGTTCTGAATAAATCAGGATGAAATCAGCCTTCCATGAATTTGTGTTAAAAAAAATTAGCATGGAGAGCTGCACCTACTTGCTGATGTTGTGAAATCCAGCCAGGGAATATCATACCAAGCAGCTGATTACATTATTCGCCTTCAAGAGCGGAGGAATCCATCTGGGGCATCTCACAGCCAAACTTTTAATCTACCTCTACCCCATGATATTGAAAAAATTAACTGGGACCTATCTGTGACAGACCCATAACTTTTAGTCAAAGTCTCAAGAATATATATATTTTTTTACTAATTTCTAAGTTAGAATTTGCAAATGAGACATTAATTTCTCAGCTACTTTTAGCTAGCTAGCTTCCGATATGAAGCCCATCACTGTGATATCTGAACACCTAAACTAAGAACAGAGGAACAGCCATACTGGGTCAGACCATTGATTCATCTAGCAGGGTATATGGTCTTCCGACAGTGGCCAGTACCAGACCTTCAGGGGTTGTAAACAGAACAAGGCAATTTTAGAAAGATCCACCCCATCTTTCCATCCCAGCTTCTGGCAGTCAAAGGATTAGGATTATCCCAATCATGGGGTCACATCCCTGACCATCTTGGCTAATAGCCATGGATAGACCTATCCTCCATGAACTTACCTAATTCTTTTCTGAACCCAGTTATACTTTTGGCCATCACAACAACCCATCACAATGAGTTCCCAAGTTATCCGCCTTGTGTTATTGGGTGACCCCTGATTTTTGTGTTGCAAGAATGGGTGAATATATTTTTTTTATTCATAGATTCTAGGACTGGAAGGGACATCGAGAGGTCATCGAGTCCAGTCCCCTGCCTTCATGGCAGGACCAAATACTGTCTAGACCATCCCTGATAGATATTTATCTAACCTACTCTTAAAAAATTCCAGAGATGGAGATTCCACAGCCTCCTTAGGCAATTTATCTCAGTGTTTAACCACCCTGACAGGAACTTTTTCCTAATGTCCAACCTAAACCTCCCTTGCTGCAGTTTAAGCCCATTGCTTCTTGTTCTATCCTTACAGGCTAAGATGAACAAGTTTTCTCCCTCCTCATGACACCCTTTTAGATACCTGAAAACTGCTATCATGTCCCCTCTCAGTCTTCTCTTTTCCAAACTAAACAAACCCAGTTATTTCAGCCTTCCTTCATAGGTCATGTTCACTTTAATCATTCTTGTTGCTTTGCTCTGGACCCTCTCCAATTTCTCCACATCTTTCTTGAAATGTGATGCCTAGAACTGGACACAATACTCCAGTTGAGGCCTAACCAGCGCAGAGTAGAGCGGAAGAATGACTTCTTGTGTCTTGCTCTCAACACACCATTAGTGCATCCCAGAATCATGTTTGCTTTTTTTGCAACAGCATCACACTGTTGACTCATATTTAGCTTGTGGTCCACTATAACCCCTAGATCCCTTTCTGCCATACCCCTTCCTAGACAGTCTCTTCCCATTCTGTATGTGTGAAACTGATTTTTCCTTCCTAAGTGGAGCACTTTGCATTTGTCTTTATTAAACTTCATCCTGTGTACCTCAGACCATTTCTCCAATTTGTCCAGATCATTTTGAATTATGACCCTATCTTCCAAAGCAGTTGCAATCCCTCTCAGTTTGGCATCATCTGCAAATTTAATAAGCGTACTTTCTATGACAATTTCTAATACTTCTCTATTCAATTTTTCCACACCATTCATAATTGTATATACCTCTATCATAACTCTCCTGAACGTCTCTTTTCTAAGCTGAAGATCCCTAATCTTTTAGCGTCTTCTTGTGTGGAAGCCATTCCATAACCTGGATCATCTTTGTTGCCCTTCTCAGAACTTTTTCCGGTTCCGTTACATCCCTTTTTGAGGCAAGATGATCAGAAATAGATCCAGTTTTTTCAAAGCATGGGAATCCCATGGACTTATATAGTGGCATTATAATATTTTCTCTTTTATTTTCTATCCTTTTTCTAATAATTATTAACATTGTTAGTCTTTTTTGACTGTTTCTATACATCAGATACCAAATGCAAATCCACCATATTTTGAATTCTACAAGGAAAATTTCTTTTTGCACTGATATTTAATGGTATTCAGGTAGGCTGTCTATTGGCATCCGGACCAAGCATCTATCAAACTTTACATTAAATCAGCTTTCATATTTCATCTGGGGCTCTCAAGTTGTAAGGTCGTTTAGTGATTGAAAGAAAACAAGATTTTATGGTGTTTGGAAGAAAGTTTAGCTTCAGCCAATTTGAATACAAATGTACTTACACGAGGCAAATCTAAACCTATGAATTCCCCAGAAAAATTAGCAACATTTTATGACACCTGTACCTCACAACTTCCCAAGTATTCAACTTACTATCAGTCTACAAACTTCATATACATCAAACTAGTAAAATCAAACTACATGTTTGATTTTTTAAAAATAATCTTATATATATCTTGTAAGCATTTACGGTCATTTTCAAATTAAACTTCTCTCTGAAGATTTAGTTTTATGAGTATGAAAGGCTTTTTCTTTGCACAAAATTTCAGGTTGAAACAAATAGCTTGTAGACACAAAAGTAATATCAGAAAATGTTAATATTAGAGAATGGACAAGAAACCGTTTTCTGTTCCCTTTGTAAATCTGAATAGACACTGAAAGACAAATATACACAGACTTAGGGCTGGTCTACACTAGGGGAGGGATCGATCGAAGATACGCAACTTGAGTGCTATGCTATTCACGTAGCTGAAGTCGAAGTATCTTAGTTCAACTTACCTGGCCATCCTCATGGTGGCAAGTCAACTGCCACAGCTCCCCCATCGACTCCGCTTACTCCTCCTGCCAAGGTGGAGTACGGGCGTCGATTTGGGGATCGATTTATTGCGTTTAGCCAAGACTCAATAAATTAATCCCTGATAGATCGATTACCCACCGGATCGACAGGTAGTAGTGTAGATGTGGCCTTATATGGATGAACTCCTGGTATTTTACCTTTAACTGGAGGTTTTAATCTATGATTTATTTCTAATGACAGATGCCCACGTTGAACAGGTGCTCATTTAATGATATTTATATTATGTAGTCATGGATCTCAAATGATAACTGAACATCAAGTACTTCTGTTCAAAACTCTTAGAAGCCCTCATTTTAAAGCACAACAAATCAGAGCACATTTGAGATCATGTTTATTTGTTTATCTTTATACACAATTCTCAAGAGGTGTGATTTTCCGAGCTACTACAGGAGATCCCAAGACATCCTCTACTTTCAATTAAAGTTATTAACCAGTAGAACAATGGACGTTTACACTAAATCTATGCCCAACTTAAATATGTATATGCTCAGAGTATGTATTTTAATGCACTTGTTCATTTCTCAAGTTATCACCATGTATTGCTATACATATAACAAAAAGGTCTATTCACAAATATTTTATATGCTAGTGGGTTTGCACAGGGAAAACTTTGTGAACCAATGACTTGAAATGTATTCTCTGGGGGCTCTGTTTAACCCTCTCACCAAAACCAAGTCTCTCATCCACATTCCCTCCCAGATTACTCAGTGTCAGAATTCCCAGTTCTCAAGTACAATTGCAAAATTAGAAGCTTAGTGACTTGGGTCTATGCATTGTTCTAAGATCCTTGATAGTACACGGTGAACTTTGAAGCCCAACATATTATAATAAATGTACCCTGGACCTCAGATTTACATTGCGATTAAATATGTTATGAGCAACTGGGAATAACTGTCTATTTGTTGTAATGTGCATTGTTTGCCTGGACTGCTCAAGACCTGAATGCTTGTGTAGGAGGAACTCTTTGAGTTGGTTCTTGAATGCCTTCATGCTGTTTCACATCTGATACTCCTTGATGAAACATAGGAGCCTTGTCTTATAACAGGCTTATTCAAAGTGATACAAGCTATGAAAGTGAGATCTTGGAAGAGTGTTGCCGTTTTCATAATGTAATAAAAATACTGTAATGATAACTAATTAATAACAAATAGTATGTAATAAGCATGTCATAAAAACAAATTTTATATTTCCAAGATAACTGCTTTTGTAATTTATACTCAGGTAAAGGAGAAAATCCCTGGAAATATTCATTTTTATGAGGGGGTTCGTGAGACTTGACATTTTAGTGAAAGGGGTTCACAGGTTGTTAAAGTTTGGGAACCACTGAATTATAGTGAATAAATGAAGACTTGGCACAACACTTCTGAAAGGTTGCTGACCCCTGGTCTAACCTGTTTTGAACAATCTAAAATGACAAGGACTCTACAACCTCTCTTGGAAACCTATTCCAGTGGTTAATCATCATTGTAGTTAGAAAGATTTTCCTATTGTCAAAACTAAATTTTCCTCACTGCAGATTAAGCCAATTACTTCTCGTCATCCCTTCACTAGGCATGGAGAACAAACTCCTTCCAGCTTAAGTGCAGGGTGGCGATTGTCTGGCTATGCCAAAAGAATGACAGAAGACATTAGATATAGGTTTAATCAGGCGGCAATTTTACCATTGATAAACTTTTATCATTGTCTGGAACTAACCCGGTGGACAAAATGTGTGCAGTGCAGGTGCAAAATATATATCCATCTAGTAGATTCACTGCCAGGACCTTACCAATTTCAGACAATTCGGGGTGGGGGAACCTTCCACAGTTTCACCCCTATTTATCCAGGTCCCTCCAGCAATTCCCTTGCCAAGACCTTACCTCTTCCAGCCAATTTCGGGGGAGTGAGGGTAGCTTTCACCAGCTCCCCCCCCACACACACACACACACCTCTTTACATCCAGGTCCTTCCAGCAATTTTCTTGCCGAGACCAGGTCCCTCCAGCAATTCCTTGCTGGGACTTTACTGACCACGCCCCCTCAGAGGAAGGGTTAAGGTGGACTATAACGATGTGGGGGTTGGCTCCCTGCTGTACCAGTCATAGGAGTCCCCAACTGCCCCCAGCTTGTTCAATTACCAAGCACCTTTCCTTATCCCTTTTCCAAGCCATTTTTTTTTGTTCTTTTGTGCCTTAATTTATGGAGTACCTGCACTGAACATCCACCATACACTTAAAGAGTTGGGACATATGTCCTACCGCCCGTCATGCTATGCATGAACCGAGCCTACCTGAACCTGCTACGAGGAAGGCGAAAAAAACCCCACTGCACCTGGCCAATATGGTGGTGTAGACATCCGGGGTGGGGCTCGTCCCTCGCCGGGGGCGACTGGGAGCCAGGCCGCCTCACTACACGAGGCTGGGGAACAGATCCATCTCGCAGGTCCAAGCCCTAAGTCGGGGCGGGGCCGCGAGCAACCAGTAGTCCCGGGCTCAGGCCCTCAGGCAGGGGCTGAGCATTGGCTTGAGGGGAGGAAGAGAGACTGCCACCCGGCGTGGTGTGGCAGGGGGGAACACAGGCCCACCCACTCCACTGTGTTCCAGCCCAGGGCCCTGTCAGCAGCAATCTGTCTACTGCTGGGTCAGTGGGGATCCTGACCGCAACACACTGACATGGGTTCGGGGTCTGCTATCCATGGGCTACTTCCATCACCTCCTCCATAGGTACCTGCATGTCCTTAGCCTCATCCGCCGTGTCCCAGATCATGGGCTCCTCAGGGCAGTGAGCGCTGGGTAGGTTGGGCGGCTCCTCTGGACACTCGGTGAGGGGAAGTTCAGTCCACTCCTCAGGATACCGGGCTCGGGACAGGCTCGGCCAGTCCTCCTCAGGATACCGTGCTCGGGGCAGGCTCGGCCAGTCCTCCTCAGGATACCGGGCTCGGGGCAGGCTTGGCCCAGCAGGAGCTCGGACACCAGCGTCTGTCCTCTCCCGCAGTCGGACGGCAACTGAGCTCTGGGGCCAGGCCTTTATACTTCCTGTCCTGTCCTGCCCCTTGACTTCCGGGGGGCGGGGACAGACGGTGGTGACTCCGCCCACTCCGGCGGCTGTTCTGGCTAGTCCCTCACTGGGGCGACTGGGAGCCAGGCCGCCTCACTACAGGTGATAAGGGAAAAATCCTTCCCAGCCCCCCTTAGTGAGGCAGCTAGATAATGCCCACAGCAGATATAGTTAAACACCCGGCATATTTGTGACCTAATTAGGAAGGGTGGGTGGGTGCTGCCCAGCCTGTTCTGAGTAAAGAAGGGAGGGGCCAGTCCCAGCTGATCATTTTAAACCCCACAGCTCCACATCCACCATGCTGACTGCTCTTCCAGAAGCTTTACGTCTTCCCTTCACCCCAAGCCAGAAAGCATTGCCGCCTTCTTCTGGCCAGCCAGCCATTATCCTTTCTGTAACAGCCCTTAACATATTTGAAGACTTATCAGGTTCCACTCCCTTCTGCCCCCAGTCTTCTTTTCTCATGATTAAATGTGCCCAGTGTTTTTAAATTTTTCCTCATAGATCAGATATTCTAAACCTTGATCATTTTTGTTGTTCTCCGCTGGACTTTTTCCAATTTGTTCACATCTTTCCTAAAATGTGGCACCCAGAATTGGACACAGTACTCCAACTGAGGCCTCACCAATGCCAAATAAAGTGGGATAATTACCTCCCTTGTCTTACATACAACACACTCCTGTTAGAGACTCAGACTTTAAGGCCAGAATGGACGATCATGATCATCTAATCTGATCTCCTATACATTTCAGGCCACAGAGCCTCACCCACCCACTCCTGTAATAGATCCCTAAACTTTGTCTGAATTACTGAACTCCAGAAATCATGATTTAAAGACTTCATGTTATAGAGATTCCACCATTTACACTAGTTTAACCCTGCAAGTGACTCGACCCATGCTGCAGGAAAAGGCAAAATCCTCAAGGTTTCTGCCAATCTAACAAGGGAAAATTCCTTCCCGACCCCAAATATAGCAATCAGTTAGAACCCTGAGCATGTGGGCAAGACCCAGCAGTCAGACACCTGGGAAGGAATTCTCTGTAGTAGATCAGAGCCCTCCCCAACTAGTGCCCAATCAGCGACAGTTGGAGATATTTGTTACTAGCAGTCACAGATCGGCAACATGCCACGGTAGGCAATTTCATCATACCATATCTTCCATATATGTATCAAGAAGTCTTGAAGCCAGTTAGGTTTTTTTGCCCCCACTTCTCCCCTTGGAAGGCTGTTCCAGAACTTCATTCCTCTGATGGTTAGAAACCTTCACCTAATTTCAAGCATAACGTATTGAGGGCCAGTTTATATCCATTTGTTCTTGTGTCCACATTGGTGCTTAACTGAAATAACTCCTCCCCCTCCCTGGTATTTATCCCTCTGATGTATATAGAGAGAGCAATCATATTTCCCCCCAGCCTTCTTTTGGTTAGGCTAAACAAGCCAACCTCTTTGAATCTATTCTCATAAGGTAGGTTTTCCATTCCTCAGATCATCCTCATAGCCCTTCTCTGCACCTGTTCCAGTTTGAATTCATCTTTCTTAAACATGGGAAACCAGAACTACACGTGATATTCCTTATTAGGTTTCACCAGTGCCTTTTATAATGGTATAAACACTTCCCTGTCTCTACTGCAAATACCTTGCCTGATGCATCCGAGGACTGCATTAGCCTTTTTCATGAGTGCATCACATTGGTAACTAAGGCTACACCTACACTACGGGGGGGTTGATTTAAGATACGCAAATTCAACTACACGAATAGCGTAGCTGAATTCGACATATCGCAGCCAACTTACCCCGCTGTAGGGACGGCAGCAAAATCGACCTCTGCGGCTTCCCGTCGACGGCGCTTACTCCCACCTCCGCTGGTGGAGTAAGAGCGTCAATTCGGGGATCGATTGTCGCGTCCCGTTGGGACGCGATAAATCAATCCCCGAGAGATCGATTTCTACCCGCCGATTCAGGCGGGTAGTGTAGACCCAGCCTCAGTCATCCTGTGATCAACCAATACACCCAGGTTTTTCTTCTTGTCTGTTGCTTCCAGCTGATAAATCCCCAGCTTAAAGCAAAAATTTTTGTTTTTAGTCTTAAGTACCTGACCTTGCATTTTGCACTATAAAAATCAGGATACATCACGTTTACAGCTTTCCCCTATCCACTAGGTCAGTAACCCTGTCAAAGAAGGAAATTAGGTTGGTTTGACATGATTACAAATCCATGTTGGTTATTACTTATAACCCTATTATCCTCTAGGTGCTTACAAACTGATTGCTGAATAATTTGTTCCAGTATCATTTCAGGTATCAAAGTTAGGTTCACTGGCCTATAATTCCCTGGGTCCTCATTGTCCCCCCCCTCCCCCCGGTACAATGTCAACCCTTTTCCAGTCTTCAGACCCCACCCATTCTTCATGAATTCTTGAAGATAATTGCTTATGTTTCCAGTATTGCTACAGCTAGTTACTTAAGTACCGTAGGATGTTTTTAAGCAGGCTTTGCCAATTTGAATACATCAAACTAATCTAAGCATTTTTAAACCTATGCTTTCCCTATCTGACTTGCATTTCTTCCACTTTGTTGTTAATATTAATTATATTTAGTATCTGGTCACTATTAATCTTTTTAGTGAAGACTGAAGCAAAATAGAATTTAAAAACTAAGTCTTTTTGCTGTTGTTCTAATTCCCCACAAACGAGAGGACCTATACTTTCCTACTTTTTCCTTTTGCTCCTAATGTATTTATAGAACCTATTGCCTTTTAATGTCCCTTGTTAGGTGTAACATTTTGTGCCTTAGCCTTCTCATTTTGTCCCTATATGCTTGTGTAATTCTTTTGCGCTCAATCTTAGTAGTTTGTCCATATTTTCGCTTCTTGTGGGATTCCTTTTTGATTTTCAGATCATTCAAGAGCTGCTGATAGGAAGAATAGTAAGAGGCCACTATGGTTCTATCTTTCCTTCTCCTCGGGATAGTTTGATGTTGTGCCTTTAATATTGTCTTTGAGAAACTGCCAGCTCTCTCACACTTCTTTTTCCCTTAGATTTTCTGAGCCTTAATCAGTGGGCGGGGCATTCATACAGGCCAGGGCTTTATAAAGCAGCGCACAAGCGACCAGGGAGCTTTGCGAACAGGGGCTGCTAACAGGGAGTTTCGCAAGGGAGTTCTCCAGGTGAAGGAGGAGCAATACAGCAACCTTTTGGGGTAAGTGACTGTCTGTAGTGTGTGTTTGTTTGTGTTTGAGGGTTACTTGCTGTGTGCTGAGCTTGTGTTTGTCAGTCTGTTTGTTTGTTTTGGTTGTTTGAAGGACCGTGTGCTGTGGCTGGCAGTTGGAAGCTGTGAGCTTCAAAGGAAGGTTTGAAAGCTAGAAGCCTCTGGTAAGTGGCTGAGCCTTAATCAGTGGGCGGGGCATTCATACAGGCCAGGGCTTTATAAAGCAGCGCACAAGCGACCAGGGAGCTTTGCGAACAGGGGCTGCTAACAGGGAGTTTCGCAAGGGAGTTCTCCAGGTGAAGGAGGAGCAATACAGCAACCTTTTGGGGTAAGTGACTGTCTGTAGTGTGTGTTTGTTTGTGTTTGAGGGTTACTTGCTGTGTGCTGAGCTTGTGTTTGTCAGTCTGTTTGTTTGTTTTGGTTGTTTGAAGGACCGTGTGCTGTGGCTGGCAGTTGGAAGCTGTGAGCTTCAAAGGAAGGTTTGAAAGCTAGAAGCCTCTGGTAAGTGGCTGAGCCTTAATCAGTGGGCGGGGCATTCATACAGGCCAGGGCTTTATAAAGCAGCGCACAAGCGACCAGGGAGCTTTGCGAACAGGGGCTGCTAACAGGGAGTTTCGCAAGGGAGTTCTCCAGGTGAAGGAGGAGCAATACAGCAACCTTTTGGGGTAAGTGACTGTCTGTAGTGTGTGTTTGTTTGTGTTTGAGGGTTACTTGCTGTGTGCTGAGCTTGTGTTTGTCAGTCTGTTTGTTTGTTTTGGTTGTTTGAAGGACCGTGTGCTGTGGCTGGCAGTTGGAAGCTGTGAGCTTCAAAGGAAGGTTTGAAAGCTAGAAGCCTCTGCTGACAGGGGGCTGCAGACGGGAGTTTGACAGAGGGAGGCTTACGATGGTTAGGAAGACCCGCAACACCTGTGCCAGCACTGCTACTGTCTCCTCCACCTGTGCCTGTAGCCAGACAGAGTGCCTAAGCATGGATGCCTCTACCCAGATCCTGGTGTGGTTTTGCAAAGACTGTAACTTGCAATTTCCACTTACGGATATCCAGGCTGGGGGGACCATCCAATGTGAAAGGTGCCTGCTGGTGGAATCTCTCAGGCAGCAGGTGAGAGAGCTACAGGAGGAGGTGGCTAGGTTGAGGAGCATCCGTATCCACGAGCAATTCCTCGACAGTGTCCATGTGGAGACAGCTGAGGTAGCTGTCCCAGTACACAGGACTGCTGATACACCACTGGTGGAGGAGGAGATGGCTCAGGGTGGACGCTGGCAGCTGGTTACTTCTGGCAGCAGGCAGTGCTCCACCCTTGCTCCGAACCCTCCTGCCGTGGTTATAGGTAACCGTTATGCTCTTCTTGATACAGGAAAGAAGGAATCACTCCCTACAGTAAAGGAGGAGAAGCCTCGTACCCCTAAGGCTGGAGAGTCTGCTGCCACCACTGCGAATAGGAAACGTAGGGTAGTGGTGGTCGGAGACTCTCTGCTGAGGGGGACGGAGGCGCCCATCTGTCGCCCTGACATTTCATCTCGAGAGGTATGCTGCCTGCCGGGGGCCCGTATCCGAGACGTTACGGAGGCATTGTCGAGGATTATCCGGCCCTCTGACTACTACCCCATGCTACTCATCCATGTGGGCACAAATGATACTGCGCGGTGTGACACTGAGCGGATCAAGAGTGACTACAGGGCTCTGGGAGCACGGGTGAAGGAGTTTGGAGCACAGGTGGTATTCTCTTCAATTCTTCCTGTTAAAAGTAGGGGCCCGGGCAGAGACAGATGCATCATGGAGGTGAATGCCTGGCTGCGAAGATGGTGTCGCCAGGAGGGCTTTGGCTTCCTAGACCACGGGATGCTATTCGAGGAAGGACTGCTAGGCAGAGATGGCGTTCACCTTTCGAGGAGAGGGAAGACCCTATTCGGACACAGACTGGCTAACCTAGTGAGGAGGGCTTTAAACTAGGTTCGACGGGGACAGGTGAGCAAAGCCCACAGGTAAGTGGGGAACATGGAGACCGGGGAAATGAGTCGGAAACAAGAGGGAGTGTGGGCTATATTGGCAGAGAGAAAGGAGAGTCAGGAAAAAACTGGGAGGAAAGATCAAACCAGTATTTTAGATGCCTATATACAAATGCGAGAAGTATGGGGAATAAGCAGGAAGAACTGGAAGTGCTAATAAATAAATACAACTATGACATTGTTGGCATCACTGAAACTTGGTGGGATAATACACATGATTGGAATGTTGGTGTGGATGGGTACAGCTTGCTCAGGAAGGATAGACAGGGGAAAAAGGGAGGAGGTGTTGCCTTATATATTAAAAATGTACACACTTGGACAGAGGTAGAGATGGACATAGGAGACGGAAGTGTTGAGAGTCTCTGGGTTAGGCTTAAAGGGGCAAAAAACAAGGGAGATGTCATGCTAGGCGTCTACTACAGGCCACCTAACCAGGTGGAAGAGGTGGATGAGGCTTTTTTCAAGCAACTAACAAAATCATCCAAAGCCCAAGACTTGGTGGTGATGGGGGACTTCAACTATCCGGATATATGTTGGGAAAATAACACAGCGGGGAACAGACTATCCAACAAATTCTTGGACTGCATTGGAGACAACTTTTTATTTCAGAAGGTTGAAAAAGCTACTAGGGGGGAAGCTGTTCTAGACTTGATTTTAACAAATAGGGAGGAACTCGTTGAGAATGTGAAAGTAGAAGGCAGCCTGGGTGAAAGTGATCATGAAATCATAGACTTTGCAATTCTAAGGAAGGGTAGAAGGGAGAACAGCAAAATAGAGACAATGGATTTCAGGAAGGCAGATTTTGGGAAGCTCAGAGAGCTGATAGGTAAGGTCCCATGGGAATCAAGACTGAGGGGAAAAACAACTGAGGAGAGTTGGCAGTTTTTCAAAGGGACACTATTAAGGGCCCAAAAGCAAGCTATTCCGCTGGTTAGGAAAGATAGAAAATGTGGCAAAAGACCACCTTGGCTTAACCACGAGATCTTGCACGATCTAAAAAATAAAAAGGAGTCATATAAAAAATGGAAACTAGGACAGATTACAAAGGATGAATATAGGCAAACAACACAGGAATGCAGGGGCAAGATTAGAAAGGCAAAGGCACAAAATGAGCTCAAACTAGCTACGGGAATAAAAGGAAACAAGAAGACTTTTTATCAATACATTAGAAGCAAGAGGAAGACCAAAGACAGGGTAGGCCCACTGCTTAGTGAAGAGGGAGAAACAGTAACAGGAAACTTGGAAATGGCAGAGATGCTTAATGACTTCTTTGTTTCGGTCTTCACCGAGAAGTCTGAAGGAATGCCTAACATAGTGAATGCTAATGGGAAGGGGGTAGGTTTAGCGGATAAAATAAAAAAAGAACAAGTTAAAAATCACTTAGAAAAGTTAGATGCCTGCAAGTCACCCGGGCCTGATGAAATGCATCCTAGAATACTCAAGGAGCTAATAGAGGAGGTATCTGAGCCTCTAGCTATTATCTTTGGAAAGTCATGGGAGACGGGAGAGATTCCAGAAGACTGGAAAAGGGCAAATATAGTGCCCATCTATAAAAAGGGAACTAAAAACAACCCAGGTAACTACAGACCAGTTAGTTTAACTTCTGTGCCAGGGAAGATAATGGAGCAAGTAATTAAGGAAATCATCTGCCAACACTTGGAAGGTGGTAAGGTGATAGGGAATAGCCAGCATGGATTTGTGAAGAACAAATCATGTCAAACCAATCTGATAGCTTTCTTTGATAGGATAACGAGCCTTGTGGATAAGGGTGAAGCGGTGGATGTGGTATACCTAGACTTTAGTAAGGCATTTGATACGGTCTCGCATGATATTCTTATCGATAAACTAGGCAAATACAAATTAGATGGGGCTACTATAAGGTGGGTGCATAACTGGCTGGATAATCGTACTCAGAGAGTTGTTATTAATGGTTCCCAATCCTGCTGGAAAGGCGTAACGAGTGGGGTACCGCAGGGGTCTGTTTTGGGACCGGCTCTGTTCAATATCTTCATCAACGACTTAGATATTGGCATAGAAAGTACGCTTATTAAGTTTGCGGATGATACCAAACTGGGAGGGATTGCAACTACTTTGGAGGACAGGGTCATAATTCAAAATGATCTGGACAAATTGGAGAAATGGTCTGAGTTAAACAGGATGAAGTTTAACAAAGACAAATGCAAAGTGCTCCACTTAGGAAGGAAAAATCAATTTCACACATACAGAATGGGAAAAGACTGTCTAGGAAGGAGTACGGCAGAAAGGGATCTAGGGGTTATAGTGGACCACAAGCTAAATATGAGTCAACAGTGTGATGCTGTTGCAAACAAAGCAAACATGATTCTGGGATGCATTAACAGGTGTGTTGTGAGCAAGACACGAGAAGTCATTCTTCCGCTCTACTCTGCTCTGGTTAGGCCTCAGCTGGAGTATTGTGTCCAGTTCTGGGCGCCGCATTTTAAAAAAGATGTGGAGAAACTGGAAAGGGTCCAAAGAAGAGCAACAAGAATGATTAAAGGTCTTGAGAACATGACCTATGAAGGAAGGCTGAAAGAATTGGGTTTGTTTAGTTTGGAAAAGAGAAGACTGAGAGGGGACATGATAGCAGTTTTCAGGTATATAAAAGGGTGTCATAAGGAGGAGGGAGAGAACTTGTTCACCTTAGCCTCTAAGGATAGAACCAGAAACAATGGGTTTAAACTGCAGCAAGGGAGGTCTAGATTGGACATTAGGAAAAAGTTCCTAACTGTCAGGGTGGTTAAACACTGGAACAAATTGCCTAGGGAGGTTGTGGAATCTCCGTCTCTGGAGATATTTAAGGGTAGGTTAGATAAATGTCTACTAGGGATGGTCTAGGCAGTATTTGGTCCTGCCATGCGGGCAGGGGACTGGACTCGATGACCTCTCGAGGTCCCTTCCAGTCCTAGAATCTATGAATCTATGAATCTATGAATCTATGAATCTATGAGGAAAAATTGCTCAATGGAATTTATGAAGAATTAGTACAGTTGATTAACACAACCACTTTAAAAGTCAGCCAGTCTTTTTTTAATGCATATGAAAGAGAATGATTAGCACTTGTTTAACTAAAATATGTGGTTTATGGGAGATTCTACATTTTGGCTGTCACAAACTCAGAATCAAGACCAACCTGTTTAAACCAGAAAATAATTGATATTTTGTAGTGTTTGATGCAAACTGATAAACATACATATAATTTAGGATTTAACATTCTTTATATTGTGTTTTTCCATTCTCTCTCTCTCTCTCTCTCAATATCTATATCATATGAATATGAATTAAATGCCGTGCAAGCCTCTGACTTCCTGCAGTCACTTCAGGCTCTGGGGATTTGGGGAAGAGGGGGAAACTCATTCTGTAATTCATCACTGTGATGGAGTGGTCCACTGACTGTTAGGATGGCTCCTCCTCCTGGTCACTGTGGGGAATAGCTCACAATGTCAACACACCTTCCCGCAGTTGCATCCCATCTTCCACCTTTCTCTCTGGGTTTGCAGCCCCTCTCTTGCTCCATGAGCTCCTGCTGCCTCTTTGTTACTTAGCCCTCTGGCCGGGTCACCAAATGGTTTCCCCTTCCAGGGTTGGAAAGTCTCTGGACACAAACAGGCTCAGCAGTCTTCCTATTCACTGGCACACTGGTGCCACTTCTCCTCTGGTTGGGGAACTTTGACTGATCCTCTACTGGCTCAGGGACTCTCTTGTCAGCAGTCAAGGTCTGTTCCACCCCAGAGCCCTGAGCCCTTTCCTAACCAGCTGGGTCTCTCTTCCCCCTCCTCCCCCCCCCCGCCCTCTCTGGGTCTGCCAGCTTCACCCCATCCTTATCCTCCCAGGGAGCAACTGCAGGCTACGCATCTCTGCACTCTCCAAACACTCCTCCCAGGGAGTAACTGCAGCCTTTCCTAGCCTTTCCTACCAGCCCCCACTTCCTTCTGCCAATTTCCTGTCCTTATAAGTCCCGCCTGACCTGTTCCTCCCCAGCTGTGCTCCCTCACTCAGTCCGGGGATTACTTAGCCATGATTCCTCTCAGCTGTGACCTGTTGCATTAATTAGCCCCCTTCTTAGTCTTCATTAACCCCTTCAGGGCGAGTGTGGGGTAAACACCCCATCACAATCACATATTGCAATTAATCTACAGAGCCACCTAAAGAGGATTAAAAATGGGGTACATATGACAGAACATGACAAAACATATTTAAAATGCATCTAAACATTTGTTATCAGGAAAAAGGCCTGGGGGGTGGGCGTGGGGGGCGCGTACCTGGTGCTAAGCTCAGAGTTTAACAACTATCTAAACAATTATTTGTATCTGTGTTCGATGTGATGTGTGTGTGTGAGCAAGCACACATTCTTCCTATAGCTGTCAGGTAGCAGATGCTGTTCCCAGATATATACAATGACATCATGTGTCTACATCATTTTGCAATAGCTCAAAACCATGCAGAGATCTTGAATTTTGCATCAGTCAACTGACAGACTGAAGAGAACTGATGGCTACTTCAAAGTTTTGGGACAGGGAGACTTGGCCATCTACCAGACCCTACTCAGTAGTAGAGGAGACAGTGGCTCTAGTTTTGCACATACTCCTTGCAGCACATGGGCTGAAAGCAGCAGCAGGAGGTGGCCCAAAGGAAACAATACAGTCTGTGTAGTTGATTCCCTTCAGTCCCAGAGGCAGAGAGCACACAGGGTTCTATGCGTTCTGCAGCCACAATTCTTCTCTGCAGCTCCTGTTCATACTTTTGTGGGACCAACACCAAGCATGGAGGGAGAGGGATGCTTCTGAGTTCAGGGAGAAGGAAATGGGGTTTCTGAGCACGATGGGGATGGGTATCAGGTACGAGGGAGATGAGCTGAGATTAAAGTTATGTTGGCTGACTAGGGCTGGCTGAAGATTTTCAGGCAAATAGTTTATTCATTGAAAAATGCTGTTTGACTGAAAGTATTCGCGAATTTGGGTTGAGTTTGCCAAGTAGTTTTCACCAAACTGGAAAAGTCAAAACAAAGTAGTTCAGAGTGCCCTAATGCTTGGGCTATAGGATACTCTGGTATGGGGCTTTCTAAGTCTCTGCTGCTGAACCTGTTCCATTCTTTATAAATAACTAAAGAATTATTGGACCATGTACTGGACCTTATTCATAGACTATTCAACGTTATAATGAACGACAAATAGTTATCGGACCAGGGATAATTACTTTTCAGGCCGGTAGTTAGTGTACTACCTAGGCTGTGGGAGACCCAAGTTCAAGGCACTCTCCGACAGAAGGGGAGACCCAATTTCAAATCCCTTATCTCCTCCTGCTGCTCTTTACTTGCTTTTCTCAAAATGTCAAAGGCAAAACACAAATTTAGGGGTTAAAATGAAATGTTTCATTTCAATATCATCATGTTTCAACTTATTTTTTTCAAATATTCAAATCATCAAAAACTTCTAAAGAATGTAATTTGATTTTGATTATTTTTAAGTTATTTATCAAAACAGCCAACAACCCTACCCCCCCCCCAATCTATTCTTTGCCCCGACTCTATTTCTGACCTATAGGGGTTTGTGTGTTGTGGGGAAAGGAGGTTTCTGAGTCTGGGTGGTTTTGTGTGGCAGAAAGATGAGTTAGGAAGTGGAGTGGTGTTCATCCTAGGTGCATTTCTGGGGCGTTTCTGATTTGGTGGGGGTATAAGGGTATCAGGGAAGTTTGAGTCAGAAGGGAAATGGATTGAGTTGGCAGGCAGGAGAGCAGAAGGGAGTGGAGTCAACTGGTGAACAAGGGTGTGAGTGAATGTATGGTGAGGTGACAGAGCAAGAACTATATCAGAGACAATGAGGTTGGAACAATGAAAGAACAGTGAAGGAGTCACAGAAACACTATTTTCTCCCCACCCTGCCCTTTACAGTAAAATGCTCCAGTTTTTTTCCATTTTGAAAGGGGTGGAAGAAACAAGATGGCACCCATTTTTCTTAACCCTTTCCTCTCCTCTTATCCTCTATGAAAATGATATTTGATACCACCCAATGCCCAAAACAGCATCTCCTAGCTTTTCACATCTCTGTATAAGAGAAGGATGGGGGGAGGGGAGAGAAATTTGTACCTGTAGCTCTGACAGTTATTTTGGGCATCAGCTGCCACTGAAATTGTGTATGGCTTCTCTAATCCTAACAGTTTCTGAATGCAATAGGTTAAACTTAAATCAGACAAATTTGTTGATCATATCACTCCTATGTCATATTCACAGTATGGTCTCCCATTAGACTTGATTTTTCAAGGCAAATAAAGCCTAGTGCGAGTTTCAGATATGCATAAAGTGGAAGGAATTTTTATTGAAACTCTGAGTACTTTGCAGATTGTCACTTTTTAAAAAAAATGTGTTATATAGCTTAACTTCTTTTGACTGTAACGGTGCTTAGAAAGATTAGTATCATATGCCACTACACAAATGTCCGAAACCTAAGCCATATGCATTATGTAGATTAGTAAAGGTTTAATTTAAAATGTTATCACCTAATGCAACTAAAATTAAACCTTTGTTGTTGATAAAAATTTAGACTTACTTAGAATTTCCTGTGCCTAGTAACACAAGAGGCAACCCATTTTTTCCACTGCTGTAAAAAGGAACCTGTTGGTTAAAGGCCAATCCGAAGGAGGAAAAAGAACCCTTTATTCGTGGATATTTGAAACACCACCATTTGCAATTGTACATGATAGTGTGTGTATGTGTGTGCGCGCGTGTGCACGCACACCCATGCACATGAGCAAAAGAAGTCTGATTCATGTCAGAGTGCCACAAAAGTTCATTTCAATCACATTTAGTTTATTCACTCAGTTTCATTCTGAAGCAATGAATTCATTCTGATCATTTCGTCAGTGACTGAGAAAATTGAACTAACAGATTGCAGTCCCAGAAGAAATGGTCTGGTGTTAGAGCTGCAAGTAATTGTTAAACTCTCACATGACTCAGAGGAGAAAGTATGTCCTTGATTAGAAAAACAAGCAGGAAAACAGAGGCAGTATGCTTGTAGTTACAGGGTCTGATAGCATCCCTGTTAAATGCTATGCCCAACAAGACATTATTTGCCATTTTATTGACCGGTATGTTGTTATATTCAAAATAAATATGATCATTAGTCGTCATTGGTTGGGGACTATGGGGCTTTTTTTTGCTACAGAAATGTATGTAGTTTTCATTCAAATTGAACTACTAGTGGGTGGATAAACAAACAAGCCTGGGATGCTTACTCCTATACACTCCTCATATCTCACTAAATTATATACTTCTGACAGCTCAACATAAAAGTAAACACTCTTTACTGTTTATTTCTGACAGATCCTACAGCTAGAAATTCAATCTGCTGCAACAACAAAGATGGTCTCTAATGCATCAGAGAGATTTATTGTAGACTCTTGTGAGAAGGAATACACCTTTTCACATTTGTGATTACATCTTACATAAGCATTATACACACATTAACTTTAAGGTAAATGACAAAAGCAGAGTTGCAAAGGACCAAGCTACATATAGGAGTCAGGAGTCACACTAAATCTCCCTTAACGTTTGACTGTTTGGATTTCAAACTAGAGTAAAAATTCTTCCATGCTTTTTTTAAAAGTCTTATAATATTGGACTAGTTAAAGCTAGTGTTTATTATAGTAGATATTCTATATTTTAAATCATTTAAAAAAATTTTTGTTGTTGTTATTAGCTATTCACAGTCTGTGCAGAGTAGAGTAACAAAATTTTAAAATGCAGTTGAAGCCATATTTAGTGTGGTGCAAAGGGAACAACACACAAATTCTAATTATGGTTATTACAAGTTATGCACTTAATACCCTGTTCATTGACAAGTTACCCCAAGGCATTCAACTGATCTGCAGAAATAATGATGTTATGAACATCACAAGTCCTCTCTTCCTATAATTTTCTTTTACCTTAGGTCATCTCTGCAGAGACCACTTGCAGGGGAAAGAATAAAAAAGGATTTACTTTTCATGTTTATTTCAAACATTTTATCTTCTGATCAAAGCCTGCCATCCATGCCAAATCATTCCCAGACTGATGAGAACTAACATATTAAATAAATCCATTAGCGCATGAGGTAAGACTACCTGTTTCTGTACTATATATGCTTCTAGCAGACTACTATCAAAATAATCTTCAGTCACTAGTAAATAAATTTAGGTACAGTAAGATAAAATTTTAAGTCAGGCCATGAATGGATTTATTCACAGTTAAACCTTTGTATCACAGCGTCCCAGTTAAACTGCCATCATAAACCCAATAAAACCCCACATTATGAAGGGCTACTGACAGTAGAGAATGGCTTCACACCTGTCACTCACTCTTTTCATATACACCTCTACCCCGATATAACGCGACCTGATATAACACGAATTCAGATATAACGCGGTAAAGCAGCGCTCCGGGGTGGGGAGGGGGGGAAGGGGCGGAGGGAGGCAGGGCTGCGCATTCCAGCAGATCAAAGCAAGTTTGATATAACGCGGTTTCACCTATAATGCAGTAAGATTTTTTGGCTCCCGAGGACAGCGTTATATCAAGATTATGATCTTGAAAATGGTTCTGTTCTGCCATTTAAGCTATTACATATTATCTAGTGTTAAGCATAGTCTCTGAGACTTCAATTAAACTAGCCATATAGCTTTGGCATTCTGCTTTTAGCTCCATACACACAGTGAGTTAAATTTATCCACCCTTAGAAGTCCAGGCAGGTTATTTAACTTGATAAGACAGGGATATTGTAAATCTCTAGAGGAAAAAAAAACAGCAACTTTATCTGAAGATAAAAGTAACTATCAAAGCTTGTGGTTTTACAATAAAAATGCCAAATGCAATGAATGTTAACACTTGCAAGAAACAAAATCAATATAATTTTTTTGGATTGGCTTGTTTCACCCATGCTTAATCATATAGTTTTTGTTTAATTTTCTTAGCCTGAATACCACAGTATTTGAAGTCACATATTTGGATTTCTGAAACATTTACAGAGTTAGGATATTTAGTGCTGTGTCATAACTGATCCGGTTTTTAAAGTTAAGAATATTAATTGAAAGTCTATTGTTAAAAATATGATCAATATTTTAGGTCCAATTCCTGATCCAATAAAAATAAACAATTGCTGTAATGTAAATGAGTAGGATTAGGATTTGCCCCATAATTAAAGTGATCATTTTTACTTTTCAATACAAATACACACATGACTAGTACATGGTAGCACAATTCAGTATTAATGTGTGTGCATTTTCTATTAGCATGGGCCCTTAAATTGGAAATGTCACTAAACACAATATATCAAAATTAAAAAGCAGAAAAATACCTATTTACTTACAAACATCTTGTAGAAAATTAAGTACCTGATGTGAAGAAAAGTTATCCAACAATTTTTGCAAGTCTTACTAATATGAACAGGTTAAATACTGTATGTATGTAATCTATATAAGACTTTTATAATATAGCATTTCTCTTCAGAATAACTCCCAAAGCTTGGAAGATTCACCTGTTTCAATCTATTTCCTTCTACACAAATGTCAGTTGTATAGGGATAATGCTTTTTTCACTGAAACCAAAAGCAGATTTATTCACAAGATACTACACAAAATTAATTAGCACAGCTGTTGCTGCATGCACAAAGAATTCCAAATGAACATGATGTGTTATAAATTTAAATTAAAAATGATTAGTAATGCAAATCTGCAGGCCTGTGGAAATAAGACTATGTGAAGTCATGACATTGTCTATGGTATTTCACTCTTTTGTGTTCATTTTTAGAAGTTATTTATATGGGGTAATAAACTATATAATAATAAATAGAAGGGGGCAAAAGGAAAAGTGAGAGAGCACTGAGATAAAAGATGGAGCAGAGCTATACAATATCTTAATGGTGATGTCCAGCTACTTACATTTGTCACTGAAAAGAAGAGGAAGCCAGTCGAGGATCTGAACAGAGGAGTGACATGGTAAGAACAGCAGGTGAAGAAAATGAAAATGGAAATTGAATCACTTAGTATACTGATAACAATAAAAGTTTGAAAAATCAGTTTGGAAATAAAATATTTTAGAACCAGACTGTATATATTGAGAGACTATATTTATGATGGCAGTATGTGATCTAAAAGGTTTTATTGGTATGAGTTCAGTCTGAGTGCCAATAAAACCTTTACATCCTATCATCACATAACTCTGTATATGCTGGGGATATACAGGGATGATGTTATGGGGATGATTCAGAAATATATATGTACATGGTTTGCTTCTGTTCAGCTAGTACCAAGCTGGTTATCTGTGTACCATCTGTTTGTCTTGTGGGATGCAACTTTGATATAACCAGCTTCACCTAGTATACAGCAAGTTGTTTAAATACTGGGTCTTCTACCAGATGACATCTTAGATGCAAGGTAGCAACTGTGTAAGAATATGCAACAACCTCTATCAATCAAGATGGCATTGATCAACTCTCACCTAATTTTTGTTTTTCACCTGACAATATGTCCAACCAGCTGTCTGACATTTCTACTTAAAAGAGCTCAGCCGACCCCATTAAGATAGAGTAGGGCTACCATATGTCTGGATTTCCCTGGACACGTTCGGCTTTTCGGTCTATAAATAGCCGCCCGGGGGGGATTTTTAAAAATCTAAAAATGTCCAGGATTTCCCCCAGTCGGCTATTTATAGACAGAAAACCAGCGGCCAAGCGCCGCTGGACATCCAAAGCCCCTTCCCCCCATCCTCTGCAGCCTTACCATGCTGTCCGGCCCCGCAGCTGTCTTCCCCCTCCCCCACTCCCCTGAACGCTCCGCCCACCTGTTCCTCCCCCTCCCCTGCTTCCCGCGAATCAGATCTTCACGGGAAGTCCGAAAAGAAGCAGGGGCAAGCGGGAGGCAGCAGCAGGTAAGCTGGGCGGGGGGGGCGCGAGGAGGAAAGCTCCGGGGGGGCGCAGCCCAGGCCGAGCAGCGCCCGGCGGCCCCAGCGGCTCCGGCCCAGCTCGGGCCCCAGCGGTTCTGGCCCCGGCTCCGGCCCCAGGGCAGCGACCCCGGCCCGGCCCAGCTCGGGCCCCAGCAGCGCCGGCCCTGGTTCCAGCTAAGCGCGCCGGCCCAGCCCCGGCCGAGCACCTCCGGCCTGGCCCCAAGCCCTGCAACCCCGGCCGGAGCTCCGGCCGGAGTGCAGCCCGATTCCTGGGCTCTTTAAAGCTGGCCCTGGTCAGGGGACAGGGAGGAGGGGTCGGATGGGTCGGGAGTTTGGGGGGGGGGGCTGTCAGGGGGGCAGGGGTTTGGAGAGGGGTTGAGACAGTCAGGGACAGGGAGCAGGGGGGGTTAGATGGGTCTGGGGTTCTGGGGGGGCTATCAGGGCAGCAGGGGTGTGGAGAGGGGTTGGGACAGTCAGGGACAGGGAGCGGGGGGGTTAGATAGGTCGGGGGTTCTGGGGGGGCTGTCAGGGGGGCAGGGGTGTGGAGAGGGGTTGAGGCAGGCAGGTAGCAGAGGGGGTTGGATAGGTCAGGAGTTCTGGGGGTCCTGTCAGGGAGCATGGAGCAGTTGGATAGGGCATGGGAGTCCCCGGGGGTCTGTCTGGGGATGGGGGTGTGAATATGGGGTGGGGGTGTGGATAAGGGTCGGGGCAGTGAGGGGACAGGTAGGGTCATAGGGGGTTCTCAGGAGGGGGCAGTCAGGGGACAAGAAGCAGGGCGCCTTAGATAGGAGGTGGGGTCCTAGAGGGCAGTTAGTGGCAGGGGTCCCAGGAGGGGGCAGTCAGGGGACAAGGAGCGGGTGGGGGAAGTGGGAGGGAGTGGATGGGGGCGGGGCAGGGGTGGGGTTAGAGCGGGGCTCCTCCCCCCCAGTGTCCTCGTCTTTGCTTGTGGAAATATGGTAACCCTAAGATAGAGAAGCCTCAAAAATTACATGCACACACAGAAAAACCAACAAATCCTATGCAAGCCTCTCTCTCAACACTATACTTTGTATGATACTGGTTTTAATTTGTGTCAAACCTTTGTAAAGGGTAGTGTCTCTTGCCCTAAGAGGCTGGCCTTCCTTTCAGTTCTTAATCACGCTCTGATAGCTGAGTACTAGTCAGCTCCACCAGCTCATGATCCTGAAAGAGAGTCCATTTGTTTCTTCACAAGTAAACTTTGTGAATGATGTTACTTTGAAGACTTTTAAGTTCAAAGGGAATATTATACAACTAGGAATGACCGCCCATACAGCTGTGCTAATTAACACATGCAAAGCCAGGTAAAATAGTTTCTAGGGGAAATTTTTTAACCAGATATTCAAAGTGTTAGTTTAAACTATGTCCATTAACTTATTGTCTTAAAAAAAAATAAAAGCTACCATTTAAACTTGCTTCCTCATCTCTATACACTTCCACCCCACACATCACCATTTTTCAACCTCCCATGTCAATTTAACTTTATACAGAAGTCCGCAGACTAGGAGCTCTCTAATGGCTCCTATTTTAATATTGAACACAAATTGACATATTGACAGATTTGTGCTAAGTGAAAGAAACTTCTGCCTGGGAAAACCCACATCTGTGTTTCTAACATATTAAACTGACATTTTCCCACATTCATAAGTATAGCCATGGTTTCTCCAATACAGAATGCTCTACTCCACTTCTCTAGTCATCCGGTTAACTTCCATTTTATACTAAAATATTTAAACCAAGAGCTTCTGCTTGAATCTTTCAACATCACATTAACAAAACAAAACAAAACAAAGAGTTGGAAGAGGAGGGGGCAGGGGAAGGGATCAGTGGAGAAATTTACATTCTTTCCTGAG
Source organism: Malaclemys terrapin pileata (assembly GCF_027887155.1). Lineage (NCBI taxonomy): Eukaryota > Metazoa > Chordata > Testudines > Emydidae > Malaclemys > Malaclemys terrapin. The sequence goes on from NC_071505.1 coordinate 77,369,557, forward strand.
GCATATCCTAAGAAGTCAAGGAAAAGGAAGACCTTATCACAGGGTATCAACCATATGTCAAAGTAATGGGGATGGGATGAGGAGGAAAGATTTGCATAGCTGGCATGGACAGAGTCTTGAGAAGCAATTGTGAGACAAAAAGTAATAAGAGACCTCCAAAATCACAGGCCAGAATTTACCTTTGCAGTAATTACTAGCAAAGATGACTGGAAAAGTAGAAGTTACTTGCTCAGTAACGGAGGATTTTTTGAGAGATGTGTCCCTCTTGGTGCACTATTTCAGGTGCACGTGTGCCTCATGCACCTTTGATTAGAGATTCAGGTGGCATGCCCGTTTGGCCCACTTGTGTGCCCTACACATCCTTGTGCCCCATACTGAGAATACATAGGGCTACAGGGATGAATCACCTTCAGTTTCTTCTCCACCACAAAGTCCCACAGAGCAGCAAGGAATGAGGGTGGGTAGTAGAGCACCCATAGGGACACAGATCTCAAAACAAACAAACAAAACAAACAAACCCACCCACCCTCCCACCCAGTTACTGCACAAGATCAGTAATCCCTTCTTCTTTGAGTAGTGTCCCTATGGGTGCTTTACTTCAGGTGACTACTGATCAGTACCCTAAACTGGAGGGGAAAGCTTCAAAGCCTAAGACTGAAAACAAGACTACATTCCCAAGGGCAGTATCAAATCTAAAAGAATGGACCACCAAATAATATTTGGAAAAGATCTCTATCAAAGTCCAAGGTGCACTCTTGCAAATCTCCACAATAGGAGCATGCTTAAATAACACCATAGAAGTAGAACAAGATCTTGTGGAATGGGCTAATATCCTAGGAGGAGGTAATATATTGGCAGATTCACAGCAAGAAATAATACATCCAGAAATCCACCTGGAGAGTCTCTGGGTGGAGATCATGGACCCTTTTCACCTGTCGGCAATTGAAATTATCAGTTTGGGAGACTTTCTAAATAGCTTGGTTCAGTCCACCTCCTGACATCCAAGGTGAGTAAGGCTGCATCCTCCCAGGTTATATGTTATTTTGGGGGTAAAAATAATGGGAGATGGATGACTTGTTTGATGTAAAATTCAGATGACACCTTAGGTAACATTTTAGAAAGGTGAAGTAATGAAACCTTGTCCTTGAAAAACTACATGAAGGGAGGATCCGCCATTGAAGCTTTCATTTTCCTGACTCTGAGCAGAAGCAATGGCCACCAAGTAGGCTATTTTTATGGATAGATTAAGAGGAGAATAAGTATCCATCAGTTCAAAGGGAGGTCTCATAGCCAATTTCAGTACTAAGTTTAGTTCCCATAGAGTGGTGGGTTCCCTAATCTGAGGAAAAACATTTCCAAGCCCTTGATAAATCTTACCACGGTGAGATGAGCAAATACTGAAAATCCCTCAATCAAGGAATGGAAGGCCATTATAGGCATCACATGAACACTGACAGAATTTATAAATAATCCTGATTTTTTTTTTAATTCCAAAAGATATTCAAGTACAGCAGCGAGGTAGGAATGAGTGAAAGAAAGATGCCACTGGTCATACCAATGGTGGAATTTCTTCCGTTTTTGAAGGTAAGTTGTGCATAAAATTTTTCCTACTATTTAATAACACCTGCTGTACCTCTGGAGAAGGAGAAGGTCTCTATTCCCATGAGCCATTGAGGAACCAAGCCCTAAAAAGGAGAATTTCTAGGTTGGGATGGAGAGTCTGACCAGCCTCTTGAGAGAGGAAATGAGGAATGAATGGAAGACTGATCACCAGACAAAACAGCAAATCAAGTCAGGAAAGGGTATCAGTCTGTCTGGGCCATGTTGGAGCTATTGGTATGACCTTATCTTGTTTACCACTTTCAATATCAGAGGCACTGAAGGAAATGTATACAGAACAAGGAAAACATCTCTTAGTGAGTGAAGCCCCAACCACCTCTTGAGCAAAACTCTCTGCACTTCCTGTTGGTGACTGTGATAAAAAGGTCCACACTTCTGGAAACCCCCACGCCCAAAAAATATGATTGAGAGTCCGGAATTCTAAGTCCTACTTGTAATCTTGGAAGACATGCCCACTGAGAGTGTCAGCTGTGGTATTTTCTATGCTTGGAAGGTAATCTGCTGAAACAAGAATATGATTGACTATACACAAGTTCCATAGCTTCATTGCTTCAGCACAAAGAGAGAAGGATCTCACCCTCCTTGTCCTGTTTTTTTTTTTTTTTTTAAACAAGCCAAACAGGGAAGTTAAGTTTCTTTTTGAGCTTTTTGTGGATTAATTGGGCTACAAGGTTGATATATAAACAAACATTTGGGTAGACCGTCTGCCCTTAATGGCATGTGCCACTATATTCACCTTCCTGCAACAAAGTCTGTCATTATGGTGATGGTTGGATTAAGGGGACACCCACACAGATGTTGTGAGGGGTTACTCCACCAGTTGAGGGAATCTTGTATTTGACAAAGGATTGATATCAAACTGTATTTTTTCAGCATGTATATGGTCCTGAGCCAATTCTGGAAGCAACACAGGCATAAATGTGACACTCTGTACCCCAAAGCAACCCCCATATGTTCCATGGTGATATGATATTATGTTTTTGTATAAAGTATGCCTTGTGAAGTATTATTCTAAAAGTCTTGATCTGTTGGATATTAATATCCTGTTGGACTGTATGTGTTATCATTGCATGGGAACTTATGAAGTTTTGCTATGTGTGTGTTACTGAAACATTTTGTGAAGTTGAAAACACTCACAACCAGCCTTTCAGGTATAAAAATGGAGAAGCCAGACATTGTTGATGACCCATTAAGGGGAATCCACACTACCAAGGACTATCACTATCTGTATACATGAAGATTTCTCAGAGGCAGCACATATTCTATGATATGATTCATTGTCTATCAGGGTTGGAAGGGACCTCAGGAGGTCATCTAGTCCAACCCCCTGCTCAAAGCAGGACCAATCCCCAGACAGATTTTTGCCCCAGATCCCTAAATGGCCCCCTCAAGGATTGAACTCTCAACCCTGGGTTTAGCAGGCCAATGCTCAAACCCCTGAGCTATCCCTCTCTCCCCCCACAATGGACTCTGCTTGACTCGCATCATAGCAAAAGATCTTTCCAACAAGCTGGAAGAGCCTACAATTGTTTACAATGTTCTGCTGGAAGGTGTTCAATATGTGCTGTGTCCATTGTTCTTCAATACAGACTGCAGGACATTCTTTATTTATAGACAGAGTAATCACCAAACCAGTGTTTGATATTACATGTTGTAAAGAAAAAACTGAGGTCTGAAAAAGCTTTGATGAGTCGTTACCTGCGGGGGGAAGTCTGGCTGTCAAATATGGTAGATATTCTGCAAGACTGCAGCATGTACTGATAAACAAAAAAATTCCAACACCCACAGAGCTCTCGACCAGATACTATCTATAATGGGAATAAGAAAAAAAAATATATCACCTTGCATATACCTGAAAACCAGGTGTCAAAGAGAAATAAGAGTCCCTCCCCCTTTTTATCCAAGACACAGATCTTTGCCTCACAAATTGTCTAGGCATCATCTCTGAACACCAAGGGTGCACTTTTGATCCTTCTTTACAGCAATAAGTCATTGAAACATTAGAAAAAGCTACTTGCCTGCAGTGACAAACTTCAGGATTTGATGACCACTATAAAAGGGAAAATTGAGGCCATGACATGCAGAATAAATAACTAGCTAGCATGGTTGGAAAAAAAAAAACTTAACAGAACTCAGCAGGCTGACTAAACGTTAAAAAAGTATGCCGTTATATTTAAAGATAGATCAAACAATACTCCATGCATTTTAGCTGTAAAATCCCAATATATTTCTGAACAATATGAGCAAAACCTTTTGAAAATTAAAACTGAATGAGAAAATGAGGTCTTGGGAATCTTCAATTAATGATTCTTAGATCAAATCTGCAGGTATTCTAACCACAAGACAGTTTGCTCATGTGGAATTTTAAGTATCCATATATTGGTCCATAAGAAATATACAGCGAACCAGCAACATGACACATTTTATGTTCTTAAGTGACATAGACAATATCTTTATAATCATGGAAGTATAAACTCCCAACCTCTAATGAAGCCATCTTCTCCTGCCTCCTACCTGATAAGGAAGAATTATGATTATGAAAAGCAGAACAAAAAGCCTTGGAATTATGAGGTACTTGAATTTGTCATAGCAAAGAACTGGATCAGAGAATACAAAACTTTAAGGCTACGTTTAAAGAAAGCAAATTTTGGAAAAAAATTAGAGAAGTCTAGGCCTACATTCAATATGATAATTAAACGAGACTGACTAAGTATATGAGTAGACCCAGTGGCTTCAAGAGGACTACTTCCTGCAGAATGGAAAAAGACAGGGGAGAAAAAAAAAAAATCACAGTCAAATACAATTTTGCTAAAAAACTGCAAGAAATAAGAATCTGTCTATGTGGCTTTATGAAGGGCTGCTCAAGGATTTCAGGATAAATGAAAACATTTATTGAAAACGAAGGAGGAAGGTAAGCAAACAAAAACATGGACTCATTTAAGGCTCCCGACAAGCTAAAATGCAGGAAAACAAGAAAAATGAGTTAACATGGCAACAAAAGGTCAAGGGAAACAAGAAAGTCTTTTATAAATATGCCACAGGAAAAATATTGTGATAGAGAAGATTTATTCAAGAGTAACAGGTACTCAACATCTTTTAAAAATCTGTGTTCAACGAGCAAAAGATAAGTCTGAACAATTAGTATGGAAAAGCAAAGAATTTAAAAGAACTGTTGACAAAGAGAAGATAAGGGAATATTTGAATTATCCTACCATATTCACATCAGGTGGTCAAGACTACATGCATCATTCAGTTTTAAGGAAATTGTCTAATGACTTTATAAAAGAATATTTTGTTTTTAAATATGGACAATTAAGGAATGAACTGAAAACGTGAGGAAAGCAAATGTGGCACCAAATTACCATAAGAAGGACAAGAGAGATCCTAGCTGTTACTGTGCACCAAGTCTAACAACTCTCCTTAGTAAAGTAATGGAACAAATATACAGAGAGAACTAAAATCATGAAACACCTAGAGATTAAGGGAACAATGAACAATAGGCAGCACAAAAGTTAGAGAATAATCATGTTAAACAAACTTGATTCCTTTTAAAAAAATGTTATAAAGTTAGCAGGCTAAAATAATAATTTTACTATATTTGGATTTTAGGAGCCATTTCAGACACAGTCTCACCATTCACCTTGACTGCAGCAATCGAATGCAGAACTTAGGTGTGCACATTCATCTAAAAATCTAGTCCAGCTGAGGTTCTTAGCTGCTCTAACCACACTTGTCCCTTCTTAAAAACCTGCATTGATTCACCCTTCTTCTGAATACAAATTTCTCCCTTCACCCTCATTTTCTTCCCTATCCCTTCCTGCACCTCGTGTTCTGCCCAATCTTCTCTCTCAATGTGCCTCCCTTATGCACTGATTGCTTTGTGTCTTCTTTTATGCCTCTAAACAGACCTGGAACTGCTTAGTCCCAGTGCCATTATGCCCACACCTTAAATAGTGCTTGCAGTTCTGGTCAACCCATCTCAAAAAAGATATATTAGAACTGGATAACGTACAGAGAAGGGCAACACAAATGAGTAGAGGTATGGAACAGCTTCCATATGAGGAGAGATTAAAGACTGGGACTGTTCATGTTAGAAAAGAGATGCCTGAGGGGAGATGTGATAAAGGTCTATAATCATGAATGGTGTAGAGAAGTGAATAAGGAAATGTTATTTACCCCTTCACATAACACATGGACCATGGGTAACCCAATGAAATTAAGAGGCAGCAGGTTTAAAAGAAACACAGGGATGTACTTCTTCACACAAAACACTATCAACCTGCAGAACTCATTGCCAGGGATTCTGTGAAGGCCAAAAGTATAACTGGGTTCAAAAAAGAATAATATAATCTCATTGAGGATCGGTCCATCAATAGCTATTAGTCAAGATGGTCAGGGATGCAACCTCATGCTCCTGGTGTCTCTACACCCTAGAAGCTGTGACTGGGTGATAAGGGATGAATCAGTCAATAAATTGCCCTGTTCTGTTTATTCCTTCTGAAGCATTTGGTACTGGCCGCTATCAGAAGACAGGATATTGGGCTAGATGGACCAATGGTCTGAGCCAGTACGGTCATACTTATGTTCTTATGCCTTTAGATCACTAACTGGATCGCTAACTGCCAAGTATATTTACATCACAAACATTATATTTACCTTATGACTTGGACAATAATGAAAAGGTAAGGACTACAAGAATCTGAAACTTTAGAATCACAGGCACAGGGAGGTAGCTCCCCAGCATATCTATTTTGAAACTTGCAGACAGACCATGGCACAAGATGCTGGTAGTGAAGAATAGAGTCTACTTTGTTAATATTGATTCACCACCAAGAAATTAACTAGTCTGTTTAGACACTGTATGCTTAAGTAACTTTTAATGTGCCAAAAAGCTGCAGCCTTTTAGCCTCCATGAAGAAATATACTTTTCACCTTCTGAAAGAACAAAGAAGCTGCCAGAGGATTACCCATTAAATTTAAAAACAAATCAACAATCTACTAAAGGAATTACACACAGGCATTTAATAGGACAATTTGTGCAAAACTAAATCAGTAACATGCAATATAAGTAAAACAGTATTGACAGAAAGTATTTTATTCAAGATTGCATTGCTGATAACCAGCCACATTGTTTCCTCCTTGGATGGCTCTTCAGGACATTTTATAGATTGCTTTTCTGTTCATATCAGTAAATTACTGTAAGTGATCAAGACCCAATACAAATTTATTCATTCATTTTAGTAACATACCCTTGCAACAAAACAATAACGGAAAGCAGCTGCAGTGGTAAAACAATGGTACAGGAGCAAGGTGGATCAGCTGGTTCAGCAACAGGGAAAAACAATATTTCATCCTATGTCTACACTACCCTGAGCACAGTAAGTTACACCAGTATAAGTGCTCGTGTGCTTAGCACTATGTCGGCAGGAGAGTTTTTCCTGCTTACATAGCGTATGCTACTTGAGGAGGTGTTTTTTTATGAAGAGAGTTCTCTCCCATTGGCATAGAGCGTCTCCACCAGACGTGGCGCAGCTCTACTGGTACAGCTGTGCCGTTGCAGCACTGTACATATAGACATGGCCTCGGTCAGCAAGTTATCCACTTCAAGAGTTTATTTGTGAGGTTTTGGAATTCACAAATTACAACACCGAATGAAAAAAGCTCTTGTATATTAGAAACCCTGCCTCCAAGCTAAAATGCCTGCTGGCTTTGTCCTTTAACAACTAGGTGGCGAGTTCTACCTTCTCAAAGGCCAGCTATCTAAGGCAATTTCTATACAGACTTGTTGGTGCACCCTTTTAAGAGCACTATTAGTATTTCAAGTCTCCAGTCATGTCTAGTTACTCTGCCCTGTACACCCATGTAAACTCTAAACTGGGATTAAATTCCTTGTTTGAATCCCTGGCTGCTGTTTCAATGCCATCTACCTCATTATCCACACAACTGTCCTTTTCTGGATATGTGAGTAAAATCATTACTATTGTATTATGTAAAGTTTATGGAAAAGTAGGTATGGGAAAAATAAGTTCACAAGGCACAGCAGAGCAGTTTAGTATGGACATTATACTCCAAATTACTGGTAGGAGGTGACCATCAGCTGAAGACGGGGAAAGCCTGCTGTACCCAGGACAGTTATTAGGGAGAAAGAAATGTCTGTTCTTTTTTTAAACTAAAAGCTTGTGCAATTAAATATGATTAGTTTCTGGCTCACCTGCCCTCTCTGTGGAAACAAACTGGATGGTTAATGACGACAGCTGCTAAGGAAGAGACACAGAAGCTGTTGGATTTGTAGACAAATCTGGTACTTTAGCTGGAGCTCATTCTGAGAAACCAGATGCCTTGACTAAGAAGATTGCCTGCATGGCAAATGAGCCAATTTGGATAATATACAACTATTTTTACACTGTTTTCTGCTATATCCTGCAACAGTAGGACTTGTTCAATGTTAATGTGTTTCCATTGCTCTGACTGTCAATTTTAAAAATTTGCCCTGTCTCTCCTGCATCTAACCTCTCCATAGATGATCTCATCAAAAGCAGATTAGGCTAGTTGGTACCTGCTGTCAAATATAATTGATCATCTCATGTGATAATATTAAGTGGTGGTTGTCTGATGAAGGTTTTACATTTTTCATCAAAAACACCCTGAACATGTGCCAGTATTCACTATCATAGATAGCTTTGTTGTTTTAATGTTCTTAAAGGGTTGAAAGAATTTTTTTGTTTTTTGTTAAGTGTATGAGACCAGGATGGTCTAAATGAAGGTTTGTTATTCAGAAACAAGATAAAAAAAAGTTATGAGAAAGACAAGTAAGTAATGGCACACCTTTCAGTATTTACAGATAGATTAAATCCTCCATTTCCATGGCATTAGAGACAGTCAAGTGGGACAAGAAGGACATGAGATTGTAATAAAATATCATAGCATTACATAAAAACTAGAGACACACTGAACTGCTTTAAAATTTGTGACGTTACCTCTGAATACCGAGGCTACCCCCTTCACCAATATACAGATCATATAGTTTTATTTTTAACACAAACCATGTTCTAAGCACCTCACAAATAGGTGAAGACGTGCTCTGTGCCAGGAAAAGCATACAATCTAAATCTGACACGAGAACTCTCCTGGATCCTAACAGATGAAGAGGAAGGGAAAGAGGAAGAACAAGGGTGACAATTAAAAAAAACTGTAATTAATCATTTCTGTACGGTATGTATCATCTTGATTATTACATTACTTCCCTATCCTCACTCACGATTTTTTTCCTTCCCTGCTTACTTCTCAAAGGCAAAACTATAGAAGTTATGTTTTCAGGAGGATTTGAATGAAGCAAACTAATGTTTTATTTCTTTTTTCATGAAATATTGCTCAAATATATGAAGCCTAATCATCACTTATATTGTAGATGTCTATGTGCTGTATCTCTCTGTCAGGGTTCCTTCCTCACTCTGAACTCTGGGGTAGAGATGTGGGGACCCACATGAAAGACCCCCTAAGCTTATTTTTACCAGCTTAGGTTAAAACTTTCCCAAGACACAAGTTCCACCTTGTTCTTGAACAGTATGCTGCCACCACCAAGTGATTTAGACAAAGAATCAGTGAAAGGACCACTTGGAGTCCTATTCCCCCAAAATATTCCCCCAAGCCCTGCACCCCTTTCCTGGGGAAGGCTTGAGAATAATATCCTCACCAGTTAGTACAGGTGAACATAGACCCAAACCCTTGGATCTTAAGAACAATGAAAAATCAATTGGGTTCTTAAAAGAAGAATTTTAATTAAAGAAAAGGTAAAAGAATCACCTCTGTAAAATCAGGATGGTAAGTACTTTACAGAATAACAAAAGATTCAAAAACACAGAGGATTTCCCCTCTAGGCAAAACTTTAAAGTTACAAAAACAGGGATAAACCTCCATCTTAGCACAGGGAAAATTCACAAGCAAAAACAAAAGATAATTTAACGCATTTCTTTGCTATTACTTACTATTTCTACAATACTAGATGCTTAGTCCAGATATGCTTAAGGAGATGTATTTTTCCTGCCCTGGTTCCTTACTGACTGGAAGAGAAAAAACAGACACAAACAAAAACCTTCCCCAACAGATTTGAAAGTATCTTCTCCCCTTATTGGTCCTTTTGGTTAGGTGCCAACCAGGTTATCTGAGCTTCTTAACCCTTTACAGGTAAAAGAGGAATTAACCCTTTACAGGGTAAAGAGGGATTTTATGCTACCCTTAGCTGTATGTTTATTAAATCTCATATACAATTCATAGATTTTAAGGGCAGAAGGGACCATTACATCATGTAGTCTGACCTTCTGCATAACCCAGTAACCAAGACACAGAAATAGACACATCTTCTACCACCTTCTCCCAAAACCTGATGGATGGTTTACTGTTGGTATATGCTGGGCAGTCAGGAGGACAGGGACCGGAACTCCACCTCAGCCAGCTGAACTCCCCCGTTTCTCTGGCTTGGCCTCCACACTCAGCTGGTGGTCAAGAAGGAGCATCCAGACTGAGTTAGCTTCAACAGGAAACCCAGCTTCAGTTTCCTGCCTGCCCAGCAAATAACAGAGCAGCCTCTGGAGGCAGGAAACTGTACTGCATCTGTCTCTGGAGCCATAGCAGCTGAATGGCATCCAGCACACAGAAGGGGGAAACCCAGTTGATCTTTGTTTCCGAAAGCACCCTCACACTCTCTTCTCCCTCAATCTCAGCCTCCTTTCTCATCAGCCAAAAGCTCCAGGGTAAGGAGGGGAAATATGGTCTCATCAAGTCTAAAAGTTGAGGGGAAGGGAAGGTCATTTCCCCCACCCTGAAAAAATAAGCCTCTATCAGAGGCAAGTTTCAGAGTAGCAGCCGTGTTAGTCTGTATCCGCAAAAAGAACAGGAGCCCTGTTCTTTTATCAGAGGCAAGATACTGGACTGACTACATGCACCCCTGGTCCAATTCAATATCACATTTCCCTTCCTCCAGTCTTTAAATTCTCTAGCAAATAGGCAAGTTCCCTGCAAAATAGAAATGTGGAGGCAGAGAAAGTGAGTTTTTAAATGCAAAAAACAGATTTTAACTATTATTTTGTATGAGTGGATGATGTCAGAAGAGTTACCCCCCCCCCAAAGTGGAAATGGTAACAAGCATAAATTTCCCCATGTTACTAAAAGTGTAAAAAAATGTTGGTAGAGCTCTAGCCACCATTAGTGAACAGATAGATGGGTGCATTAGAAATACACTTCTATTTGAGAAGTGATCTCTAGGCTAGAACAAGTTCTATGAAAGCAGGGTTCCCTGTTTTTCCATCAGCTTCTCCCCTAAAAATCACTTTTAGCTGTAGGACTTTCATACATTTTTAATAAGACAAACATTTTACTAGTCACAAATCCTTCTTGTTGGCTCAAGTGAAAGGTGTAAATCAATATTACATAAAAGTAGAGATGGTCAGAAGAGAATTCCATTTCGGCCCAACTTTTTAGAGGTTTTAAAGTTTGGTTTTGTTCCAGATTGGATCAAAAATAAAACCTTTCACATGTTTTTTGTGAAAACTGAACTATGTTGAAATGTCCAGGTTTGGATAGAAACCTGAGCTATTCTCTTCAACAAGACAAGACAAGAGTGGCTGGCCTAGGATGTGGGAGGATCCCAGTTCAAGTCCCTGCTCTGCCTCATTCAGAGCAGCATTTTCATCCCAGAATCTGAATCAACGGGACTTGAACCTGGATCCCTTACATCTCAGGTGAGAGGCCTAACCAACAGACTTACACAGAGTGAGAGAAAAATCTCCCTTTCCTTCTGCTTTAAAAAACAGCCTATTTCAACTAAATGAAATTTCATGAAAAATGATCTGATCAGCTATATGTCAGAGTGAAAGGAAGAAAAAAGTTTTGTCCTATGTACTGTGCATGTTGAGAACCTGGGAAAGGAGACAAGATGAGTTATGAAATCTGAAGCAAAATAATAATTTTAAAGTTTTAGCAATAATCAGTTTTGTCTCTCATCATTTTGATTTTTTCTAATCTTATTAGCACGAGCAGGGTTTGTTTAAGAATAAAATTCTGAATGTATAGGAGCCATGAGAAGCTAAGTGCAAGGAAATATTACAAAATGGAAAGTGTCAAGGGAAAAATAGGGATGAGAAGTTAAAGATGAAGACAAATTACTCCATAGTTTGTTCTGAAGTTCTTTCTTAAGGATTTCCACTGAGACACTGATGTCGAAAGGGCAGTAGTTGCACTATGCACTTGCAGTCTGATACCCCCAAACAAGTCTCTCTTTTCTAGAGGAGAGAACTGTTGAGATAAGGCCAGGATGGGGATTCCCCAGATTTTTCTGTTCCAGGATGTCTCTCTGTCTTTCAATCTGGTACACATACTATTGTTGTGAATGCTGCTATTATCATTCCTCTTGCTTTTCTCTGTTCCCTACTGGACTACCATGAAAATAGAATAAAATCCATTTCTAATGATGGGTGGTTAACTCTTTGCTTTTCAGGATGGCCTTTCATTCCACTTCTGCAGTTCTGGAATCATTTTCTGTGATAACGATGAGAGTAAGAGGGTCAAGAAACCTGACCACCTCTCCTTGAGACGGATTCAGGGTAAAAGTAACAAAAAAGGACATCTCTGAACAGTTAGTGGCTTGCCAGGTCATTTTCCTATGTGTCATTGGTTAGAGAGACACTTCTGAAATCAAATACTCAGTGTCTTTGATATTATCTGGTGTAAAAATCAGCATCAGTGACGATTATAACAGCGGCCCTTGCGCCGACTGTTTTGAACTAGTCTCTTCTGTCTCTTACCTTCTAAATTGGTATATACTTCACCCCGGCAGGTTCTCTTTTCCACCTCATTTTCTTTCTGTTGTTGATATGGACTGCAGAGACAACCTGCTACTTTTCTTGAGGTTTGTATTCACTAATCTCTCGTCTGGAAATACCAACACAGAAGAAGAATTTAGATCAATACATAGTGATAATTTAGTATTGGAGCAATGACATGAAATTAAGCCAAGTAAAATTTAGGCTGGTCATCAGGGGAAAGTTGTTAGTGTGAAGGTTCATTGGACTATTTAATAGCTTCTGAAGGGAAAAGGTGGAAGTCCTATTGTTAGAATAATGTCAAATGGTACTGATAAAAAAAAAATACCAGAAGAGACATTATGAGGAACAATCCTAAAATGACCTGGGCTGGATGAAAATCACGGGGGACAGTGGGTGACAGAGAAGAGAATTGTGGAATATGATGAGGAAATAGACTGCATCTAATAAGCACTTTTCCTCTCTAGTTTCTAATTTTATTTCTCCTTGGACTTTTGCAAACCTCTTTGGTATGAAGATGGTAACTATTTTTTCTGGACTTTATGGCTCTCATTCCCTTCAGCTCTGTGAAATTCCTGCTATTTGGGTTTAGTGTAATTAATGGTGGTTAGAGAATATTTCAAACTCACAAGAAGCTAGTTTTTACTCAGAGTCCATTCATGGACGATGATAAGTGTTCTAGTCTGAACTCCCATTGCATTCAGTTTGAGAAAAGAGGGTGCTTATCACTTAGTATAAGGTGCATGACATCTGTCAGGATTTGTCTTTGAGTCCTTATTTGGGCCAACTCCAAAGAACTGGGTAAAAACGGAGTAAAGATTTCAGAATTTTGCCCATAGTGAATAATTAAGGGACTGAAATTTTCAGAAAGCCTTTGACAAGGTCCCTCACCAAAGCCTCTTAAGCAAAGTAAGCTGTCATGGGATAAGAGGGAAGGTCCTCTCATTAATCAGTAACTGGTTAAAAGATAGGAAACAAAGGTTAGGGATAAATGGTCAGTTTTCAGAATGGAGAAGGTAAATATTGGTGTCCCCCAGGGGTGTGTACTGGGACCAGTACTGTTCAACATACTCATAAATGATCTGGAAAAAGGGGTAAACAGTGAGGTGGCAAAATTTGCAGATGATACAAAACTACTCAAGAAAGTTAAGTCCAAAGCAGGCTGCAAAAAGCTACAAAGGGATCTCACAAAAATGGGTGACTGGACAACTAAATGGCAGATGAAATTCAATCTTGATAAATGCAAAGTAATGCACATTGGAAAACATAAACCTAATTACACATATCAAATGATGGGGTCTAAATTAGCTGTTACCACTCAAGAGAGAGATCTTGGAATCATTGTGGATAGTTTTCTGAAAACATCATTCAATGTGCAGCAGCAGTCAAAAAAGCTAACAGAATGTTGGAATCATAAGAGAGGGATACATAATAAGACAGAAAATATCATATTGCCTCTATATAAATCCATGGTACGCCCACATCTTGAATACTCCATGCAGATGTGGTCACCCCATCTCAAAAAAGATACATTGGAATTGAAAAAGGTTCAGAAAAGGGCAACAAAAATGATTAGGGGTATGGAACAGCTTCTGTATGAGGAGCAATTAATAAGACTGGGACTTTTCAGCTTGGAAAAGAAACAACTAAGGGAGGAATATGATAGAGGTCTTTAAAATCATGACTGGTGTGGAGAAAATAAATAAGTATGTGCTATTTATTCCTTCTCATAACACAAGAACGAGGGGTCACCAAATGAAATTAGTAGGCAGCAGGTTTAAAACAAACAAGAGGTGGTAATTTCTTCACACAAGGCAAAGTTAACCTGTGGAACTCTTTGCCAAAGGATGTTGTGAAGGGCAAGACTATAGCAGGATTAAAAAAAGAGCTAGATAAATTCATGGAGGATAGGTCCACCAATCACTATTAGCCAGCATGGGCAGGGATGCTGTCCCAACCTCTGTTTGCCAGAAGCTGGGAATGGGCAACAGGTGATGAATCACTTGATAATTACTGTTCTGTTCATTCCTTCTGAGGCACCTGATATTGGCCGCTGTTGGAAGACTGGATACTGGGCTAGATGGACCTTTGGTCTGACCCAGTATGACTGTTCCTATGACTGATCTTGGTCCCAGTGAACAATATATAACAGGAGAACAACTAAGTATCTTGTGAATTGGCAAAATATATTACCTTTGAGTTATGGTTCCCATTTAACACCGAAGTTAAATTTTATTGTTGTTACAGTTAAAATAGTGTTTGACAATGTGGAAATTAACAGTCAGAGACAGAACAATATTCAAATATCCTCATTCATATGATCTCAAATAAATGTACACATGTAAAGTACCACACTGCCCATTAAAACAATGTTAATTCACCCCAACTTCAATCTATAGACAAGACACCTTTTACACCAACCCACAGTCAACATGGCCGATAAACCCTTACAAAACACAACCAACCCACCATGTACCATATGGCCCACAGACCTCTTAGCCTCATTGTTCCATCAAGAGAGTCAACTCTTCCCCTTCCCAATATGATTAGTGACAGCAAGACATCTCATTATCCATTGGCCTGATGATGCAGCGCAACCACACCTGCCAGTGAAATAAACAGGAGCTATGGGTTCTCTGCATGTCATAAAATCAGACCTTGTATTCAGTTTAGAAAAATTATTATTCCCCATACACTATCCCCCTTTGATACAGAAAGTCCAATCCACCTACACCATATATGAAGTAAAGGATCAATATATTTACCATAAATACTCTTCTTCCTTCTCCCTCATCTTCCATACATAGGCTCCATATCCCCCTTTACACAGTTATTTAGCATGAAGGGCATGTAGAAGTAGAGATGTCATCTGGACATAGTAGATTTTCATTTCTGGTCAATGATTTCAGAAATGTCCCTGTTTTAGTTATGATGAAGGAATATTCTTGTTAGGGGAATGGTGGATAGGTTTATTGAGGGGTACAGTTTTTAGAATGCGGAATGTGATATTTTATGTTTTTACTTTTAGTCAGTGGTGCAAGTATATTTTAACTCTTACCAATACGGAACCAAGCCACTGACCCCACACCCGTCACGGAAATTGTTCTGCGACTAGAGCCCTGTGGGGATACAAATTTATACCCATGGATGTGGATATCCATGGATCGAAATTGGTATCTGCTGAACCACAGGGTTCTCCTAGGAACCGCAACAGCAAAAGGAGCAGAATGTGGGGCCGCCGCTCCCAGGAACCAGCACCCCACACCGGCAGGTCCTTCGGTGCAGGTATACCACCCTTAGCTCTGTCCCCAGCCCTTCCATATAGCTGCATCTCCTGTCTGGGGTCTGTACAGCCCCACCGGAGGACAGGAGAATTCTCCCACATTCTTCTCCTTTTGCTGCTGCAGTTCCCAGGAGAGCCCTATGGTTCTGAAAATGTGTCTTTACGGTATGGCGTACCGGCAATAAATGTCTTAATGGTACAGCATACTTGACTGTACCAGCTTACTTGTACCACTGCTTTTAGGGAAAAAATTAAGATATTTACAAAAGTAGATCCATATTTAGTTATCTTTAGTTACCATACATTTAAATGCACTAGATTTGAAACTATAATATTTCTTGTTATACCTACTTTAACTTCAACATTAAAGTAGCAACCTTAGCTGAAAGTTAAATTAACAATGACTTTTTGTGTGCCTGTGTGGTGGTGATGGTGATTTAAAACCACCTCACACACATTTGACTTGCATTTGCAAATTCTGAAAGAAATTAGAATGATTCATTTTGTGTACACTGCTCCTGTGTGAATGGTATTAATTATCTGACTTAAAATTATGACAATTTTTGGGTCAGTTCCTGTAGTTAGAAACATGTGGGTGTTAAAATGAACATTACAAGGAAACAAAGGAAAAGTCTTTGCAGAGTATGTACGTCAGCTGCAATTTACAATGATAGATGTTAGCATTAAGGAAATAAATTGTGTGAGTAAGGAAGCATAACCCTTACTTAGTGGAAGGCAGTTTAAAATGTTTGGTCTACAGAACATACAGCAGCTGAAAAAAGAAGGTTAGGGGATTAATTTTTAAACAGATTTTTTTTTGGACCACAGTACATGAGTTTCAATTGCATATAAAGCTGTCCAGAAAATCTGGCATCATTACATTTCAAATTTAGGGTCAAAAATTTGAAGCTCTCCTGAGATTTAAGTTGTTGTTAAAACACCTGGCTTATTACACTTCTCAGGTTGACAGCAGGGTATACAATTACAATGCATTTTTGCATCAAAACCAAAGTATTACTGACTAAAACATAGTCATACTCTTGGAGGATGTATTTTAACTGTGCCAAAACCACAGGGAGTACTTTAACAGCCTTTAATAAAGATGTTCATGAAATCACTGTAATCCACTATAGAACCTATAGTAGGCATAGTCTCCAAATCAGATTTTCAGCTGCTGTAAATCACTATAGCTCCATTGATTCCAATCTGGTTCTCCTGATTTACACCAATTGAGGATCTGGCCATCTCCCCACTCTCACCTCCTTTAGTAGTATTCAGTTGCAATTGTCTATAAGACCCAATATCTATATTAAATCAATGGTGGTTCTTCGATAAATTATAGCATGTAAATACCTTCTGAACTACTAGCTCTACAAGTGGCATTACACTATTGATTTTTTATTCTGGCATGTTAGTAGGACCCAGTCAACCCAGTTTTTGTTGAAGCTAAGAACCGGATGAATCTATTCAATAAAAAGTAAAACAAAACACTGATTTACTAGTGCATCAACTTAACAAGCTAAGGGACCTGTTCGCAGATCAAATTTCATATGAGATTAATTCCTGGTGTTACAGAATAGATTGAAAAATGCAACCACAATAATTAGCAGCAATTTTGCTCTCTACTAACACTCAAGAACAGGGGAAGTTACTTTATGAAATAATTACTCCCAGAGGAAATGTGAGAAGAAAGTCACAGGAAAGGAAATAATATAAGGAGGTCTTTCACAGTGCAGATACTAGGTTCTGTGCCACTTGATTAACAGTCAACATGTAAAGGTTTCTGCCACTAGCAAACATGTCACAACACTATATAGCAGGGGTTGGCAACGTTCGGCACGCGGCTCGCCAGGGTAAGCACCCTGGCGGGCCGGGCCAGTTTTATTTACCTGCTGACGCGGCAGGTTCGGCCGATCGCGGCCCCCACTGGCCGCGGTTCACCGTCCCGGGCCAATGGGGGCGGCAGGAAGCGGCGCAGGCGAGCAATGTGCTGGCCGCGGCTTCTCGCGACTGTAGTCCATGAAAGCTTATGCTCTAATAAATTTGTTAGTCTCTAAGGGGCCACAAGTACTCCTGTTCTTTTTAAGAATTATATGGGCATGGTCAGAAATTCTGGATGAAATCCTGACTTCATTTAAGTCAATGGGACTGAATATTTTGGCTCCCAGTTTCAGCTGAGGCTGGGAAGTGGAGAGACCACCAAAAATGAAATACTTGTTTTGCTGTATTCTCCCAGCATTTAATGGCTAAAAGTGTTCAGAGTCTCAATTTTACGTCATCCCAAAGACAGAATACATTGGTATGTGCTTGTCAGTGGCACAAATTTAAAGAATTATTTATTCATTCAGCGTATGCATATTTATATAACTATGTTTTAATGAGCTTGTACATCTCTTTTATGATTGCTTTCAATAGATTTCATTCTTTGATTATCAGGGAATTAGGATTGTGTCAGGGTTGGGGGTTAATCTAAAAAAAAAAATCTGTTATTGCAGGGAAATTATCCTAATGTGTTTCCATGGCTGTAGGCTGCTAACAATGCCTCAAATATGGCTTCACTCATGTTTTTCCCCTTCTTCTCTCTTACTAGTTAGGCACTTGTGATTTCAAAATGCTGTTTGAAACATATATGGGAATAATGTTTCCATGCAGAGATAAGATAAATAGAGCTTTGTATTACCATCTTCAGACTTCTAATTCAAAACAGGGTTTGCAACATAAGATCAACCAATAAAAGTACAATATTTAGAATACTCCCTCAGGGAGTGCAGAGCAGTGGTACCCACAGCTTAGGGTTACCATATTTCAGGTTCCCAAAAAGAGGATGCTGCCTGGGAGGACGACAGCTGGAGGATGGAATAGAGGGGTACAATTGAGGGTTCTGGAGGGGGTACAGGTAGTTGAGGTATTCACTGGAGGTGAGGGGGCAGTGTCACTCCATGTCACGTGGAGGCAGGGTGGATGGCGCAAGCCCAGGATGCTGCAACATCCATCAGTCAGCACCTCCCTGTGGGATTCCCTCCCCAGGTTTGGGACCCAGAGGCTGGATAGATGGGGTCCAGCAGCTATGGGTGCAGGGGAATGGACTAAATCAGCTGTAGGTGCAGGGGAGGCACCAATCAGGGCTCTTTCTGAGCTGCAACATTTGCTGTGAAAAAATCCTGGACAATGCCAGTTATTTGAAAAATCTGCCTGGACAGAGGACGGAGCCTCAAAAAAGAGGCAATGTCCAGGAAAACCAGGACATAGGTAAATCTGCCACAGCTGCCCTTTCCCACCATGCTGAGCTCTTTTCAGCACTACATGTCTTCTTACACTGACTTTATAAAGAAATTTCTCTGCGTCCTAGCTTCCCATCTTCCAGAGACAGATGTTGTGATGGGTTGGATCACAGAAACCCCCTTGGGATCTGCCATCAGATGTGCAAAGACTACCTCTGCTCCTGTTTTCCCTGCCAGCTCCAGACTCCAGCATCCTGTCTTGCTGAGCCAGACACTCCCGTCTGCTCCAACACAGACCCAGGGTCTGAATCACTTGCCCCAAAGCTGCAAGTTTACCTGAAAACAGCTCACAGAAGTGTGCTTGTCTTTAGCACTCAGATGCCCAATTCCCAATGGGGTCTAAACCCAAATAAATCCATTTTACCCTGCATAAAGCTTATGCAGGGCAAACTCATAAATTGTTCACCATCTATAACACTGATAGAGAGATATGCACAGTTGTTTGCTCCCCCAGGTATTAATACATACTCTGAGTAAATTACTAAATATAAAGTGATTTTATTAAATACAGACAGTAGGATTTAAGAGGTTCCAAGTAGTAACAGACAGAACAAAGTAAGTCACCAAGCAAAATAAAATAAAATGCGCAAATCTATGCCTAATCAAACTGAATAAAGATAATCTCACCCTCAGAGATGTTTCAGTAAGCTTTTTCTCAGACTGGACACCTTCCAGGCCTGGGCACAATTCTTTCCCCTGGTATAGCTCTTGTTCCAGCTCAGGTGATAGCTAGGGGATTCTTCATGATGGCTCCTCCCTCCCTTTGTTCTCTTCCACCCCTTTATAGATCTTTTGCATAAGGTGGGAACCCTTTGTCCCTCTGGGTTTCCATTCCCCCCCCCCCACTGGAAAAGCACCAGGTTAAAGATGGATTCCAGTTCAGGTGACATGATCACATGTCACTGCAAGACTTCATTGCCCACTTGCCAGCACACACATATACAGGAAGACTAACAGGTAAACACAGCCAACAATGGTCCTGGTTAATGGGAGTCATCAAGATTCCAAACCATCATTAATGGCCCACACTTTACATAATTACAATAGGCCCTCAGAGTTATGTTTTATATTTCTAGTTTTAGATACAAGAGTGGTACATTTCTACAAATAGGATGATCACACTCAGTAGATTATGAGCTTTGTAATGATACCTTACAAGAGACCTTTTGCACAAAGCATATCCCAGTTGCATTATATTCACTTATTATCATGTTTTTATAAAACCATATAGACTGCACAACATCACAGATGTTGCCTCCATTTGTTAGTGGAATTGAGATATGTTGGAGCCATGACCACAAAGGAGCCCCTGAAGGATCCTCAGAAGGATCTGCACAGTCTGTCACACGCAGCCTGGAACTTTAGCCAGATTGGCTTAACCTTTGGCTCTATGAGCTATGAAGTGTCTATAGAATTAAAGTGACCATAAAAACTAATTTTTTTTCCTGTCTGTGGCACTTCCCTAATAACAGAGCTTGACATAGGTGCCAACTCCATGGATGCTCTGGGGCTGGAGCACCCATGGGAAAAAAAATAGTGTGTGCTCAGCACCCACTGGTAGCCCTGCTAATCAGCTCCTGCCCCTCCCCTCCCCTCCAGCACCTCCTGCCCACCGAGGATCAGCTGTTCAGCCGCACGCAGGAGGCACTGTGAGAGGAAGGGAGAAGAGTGGGGGCAGGAAGAGGCAGGGGTGGGGTTGGAGCCTTGGGGAAGGGGTGGAGTGGGGGTCGAGCACCCCTGTGGAAATTAGAAAGACAGCACCTCTGGAACAAGCATTGATAGTGCTTGGTGAGACATTCTCTCAGTATTTCTGGACCAAAAAATGACAAGTAGTAGTTAAAATTTAAAAAAAAAGATTAAAAAGCATGTCTTAGAGATAAGCCTCAAAGAGCTTAATCTATTTAGCTTAACAAAGAGAAGGTTAAATGGCTGACTTGATCTCAGTCTATAAGTACCTACATGAGGAACAAATATTTGACAATGGGCTCTTCAATCTGGCAGACAATGGCTTGGAGTTGAAGCTAAACAATTCAGATTGGAAAGGGGTACATTTTTAACAGTGATGGTAATTAACTATTGGAACAATTTACCATGGGTTGCAGTGTGTTCTCCATCACTGGCAATTTTAAAATCAATATTGTATTTTTAAGATGTTCTAGTTCAAAAAGGAATTATTTGGGGGAAGTTCTATGGCCAGTGTAATGCAGAAGGTCAGATTAGATGATCACAATGTTCCATTAAGCATTTCACTAATCAGTTTAATTAAGCATTCCAGTGGTCCTTTCTGGCCAGGGAATCTATGAAAATATTGGGAAAAAAAATTTAGGGCTTGCCCCATTTCCTGTCCAAATAATTATGACAGGCATCCATCTTTTTGCAGTATGCTCATCATGCATATATTAACACACACTAAGACCAAGATGTTCAGTTCTTGTGAAAGCCAAAAATCACAAACAGAAACTGGACTCCTCTTTACCTATAGTACACATACAACAGAAAATAGCAATATGTTTTCTATCCCGCATAAATGCTTCAACTGTGAGACAGAAAACCACCATTAAAAGTAAGAAGGAAGTTCATTCTCTATAACCAATTTAATACTTAATCCTACTCACATTGAAAATCACCAATAAAACTCCTATTGACTTCAGTTATGTTGGACCAGGCTACTAATCTCTGATAAGGCTTCCAGCAATCATGTCGAACTCCACTGAATTCATTTCACGTGGGCAATTGATGGTAATGGATTTTCATCACTCCTAAGCTGGGCTGTGTTTGGTAATGGGACATAGATCCTTTCACTCCCAAATATTAGTTCAATCAGTCAACCATCTAAACCAACTCTCCCACCACTAGTTAAAAGCATGAAAGTAAGAAAAACTTATGAATCCCAAGGTACATTTCAGTGTGCTATTATTTCTATAATTTCTTTAAGCACTTTTTACCATCCTAGCTCATTCAAATCTCTAAGAAATGTGCGATTTTTTCAGGACAGGGGGATAAATAATTCTTACACATCAATTCTCAGATTCTCAAAACAGAGTTAACTTTATTCCATTTCATTTCATGATTGCACTAATTTCATGCTACTTTATAGGATTAAAAATCATGATCATGAAAGAGGGATATGTCATACAATTGTCACTTTTTCTATCTATTCATCTCCTAATAAATATAGTAGTCATATGCATTTTCCTTCTGCATGAAGGAATGAGAGAAACAGATAATGCAAAAATATGAATATATTATCATAACAAAGACCAAACCAAGAGCTGAAAAGCAACACAGTCTCAAAAACATTGAGTATAATAGAAGAAAATAGTACATTATCACAAATCAAAATTGTAATATCAAACTTATATATATTATAAATGTCTCTTGACAGTTTAAGATAGCTGTAATAGCAAGGTTCTTAACTCAGATGTTCCACTAATACAGTTGATGGCAGACATCAGCAAAATTCAGACATCTGTTGTTGTCTTCCACACTTACCCTGAATTTTTATCTCTAACACAGAATGCAGTGAAAACAAAAGGTTCACAATTCATTGAGTTTACTGACCCAGCTTTAGTTTATAGGTTTTTGAGCTTTTAGAAGCTTTTCAGAGAGCTCTCAAAAGCCTTAGTGGGCTCTTGAAATGTTCACTCACCCCTGCTGAAAAGAAACATTTTAGCCAGTAGAGTTGCTTAATGGAATAATGTTTGGCTGTGCCCCTGTGAACTCTAGTGTGTGGTCCTTGTGTCATAAATCAGGATAGAGTTTGATCTTTAGATTCTAGCTGTCTGTTTCCAGAACAAAATTATGGTGTCAAGGGTCAAGATCACCTGCACCAGGGAATATATAACTGGCTACTTGGATTCCACTGGCCCATATGAAACACAGGGCAACAGAATTTATAACAGTTTGCTAGTGGAAATGTACAAATTATAAACTCTGCCCTTACCAAAGTGCCCCAGTTTCCTCTCTTTTCCAGGGGGAAAAAAAACACAAAGGCCTTATACATTTGCCAAAAAAAGGAGAAAAAGTTCTCCATTAACTCAATAAAGTTCCTGATCTCTCCCTGTTCCACTTATACACTCCATGATGAATATCTTATCTACCAAATTAGGATTGCCCTTTTTCTTCATTTAGAAATCTCTTCAGGATACAAACTCTAATTTTATCCACATAATTCCACAGTATGTATCCAAGACAACCTAACTTCAGTTCTCTCCCTTCAATAACCAGAATGCCTGCTTTATTTTTGTTTCTTTTAAAGTAAAAAATAATTTATTTCTACCAGAAAAGGACAGCATAGTTGCAGCAGAGAGTAGGCCTTTCTTTAATATAGTTCAGTACTGAAGTCAAGTGTTTTGAATCCTGAAAAGAGTCTTTACTGAAAACTATTACTTTGTAATTCCTGTTCCAGTGTATAGAATTAGATAGGATGGTAATCAAATACAATATCTTTGATGCTACTGTTTCTTAATATTACATTTCATCTATGCGACTTAGCCGTTTTGTTGCACTTTCAGCAATTAACCTCAGGTTTAACATATTTCTGATTTAATGACTGTGGATGCTTCTCCCAACCATGGCTCTGCAGGCAAGTAGCTCCTGACTTGGGGGGGGGGGGGGAAGGATAAGAGAGAGAAGGGAAAAACAGCGAGCAATGGGAGGAGGAAAGAGGAGTGAATGGGGGTGGGGGCTGGGGGAAGAAGCAGGGCAGGAGAGGCTCTGGAAGTCCTGCTTAAGTATCCCGTTTTTAAATATTACAAAGTTGGCAACCCTATGTACAGCTATGATTGCCAGCAGTTCAAAATTACCACACAGCCCTTAAGAATAGATATGCTTGCTTATAAAGGTGAAAGCATTGCAGAAAAAAAACATTTAAACAACAAAAGTACCTACATGCCTGCTAACAAGATTATCAGACAGCACCCCTCAACTCCTTCAAACTCCACAGAGGGATTTTTCTCTAGTTACAAGTTCATAATAGCCTTAGCTTAGAACTGGCACAACCATTAATAGTTCAGGCTTTCCTTTGCACAGGTTGGGCCTTTGACCTTCAGATTTCAGGAATGGACAATCAGCAAACAATGTCATCTCTTCACGGTGTAGCTTTAAAAGGTTGGGTTTTTGCATAATCAGAGATGGAAAACTTGCATTCACCTCCCCTGACAGAGGTTACATACAACCCTAACCCACAAGAATATACAACTTTTGTATTTAATACAAGGGATTCCAAAGATACTTAAACACTTAATTCATTAAGGTTTTTCAAGGCTATGGCAAGTTCTTGCAATATCAGTCACACCCAATATATTCAGATACTGCAACACAAGAAAACATTACATGGGGTATAAAAGATAATGGGGAGATTTTCCAAAAGTGCTCATAAGTCACTTAGACTTAAGTCCCATTGAAAGTCAATATTTGTGCTCCTAAGTCACTTTGGGTTAGATTTACAAAGTTACTTAGACTCCTAAAGGGGCAGTTTGGTGGTTAAGTCCAATGTGTAGGCACAATTGACAATCTAAAAATCCCCTCAGCTGCCACCTAAACCTGCAGTGGAATTCACAGCCAAACAGCCTCTCCAAACCTTGAGCTAGCTTTTCCAGGCAGTCCAGGAGCCATGAGGCCGGACACTGTTAGTCACCCTGTGACGGGTGGGAGGATCCAGTCCAGTGTGGGTGGAGTGCACCCCATCATTCAGGCTGCCCTCCGTCTCCAGACAGTGAGGCCTAAGGGCTAAAGTCAAAAGAGTGATCCTTTTCTGCAGGGCTGTAAGGTCTAGAGGCCAGAGTCAATAAAGATATCCTGACTCACAGGGCAGTGAGGCCTAGCAACCAGGGACAATAGAGTTGCGCTCCTGGGTGGGGCTGTATAGCCTAACGGCCACTTGGGGGTGCTTTAACCCCTGGACTATTGGCTATAAGTGTGTGTGTGTGTGTGTGTCTATAATTTTTCATGAGATAGGTGCCTAAGCCAGGTTAGCCCTAACTATAGGAGAGGATTCATGGCTGAAAATCCTGAGCAGAGATAGGCCAGACGGAAATACCTGTCAGTCAGGTGCCTAAAGCCCACTTAATAGCAGTTAGGCATTTAAGTACTTTTGATGATATAGGCTCTAAACCCCACCCCAACCTTTCCTCTGCTTTTCACTCCTAGCTAGTTTTGGAGGCTCTCTTCTCAGCTTGCTGGCTTCTGTGAATTCCTTTCCGTAGCAGCCTAGTTCTCCTTGTGCATTTTATGGGGAACCTGGGGACCTAACCCAGAGTGGAGGATTCTACTAGGCAGCAAGACACTGCAACATTGAGCACTGCTATATCTAAATCCTCTTTGTGAATCTAGCCATTAAGCATTTCTAAAAATTCCACATAGTACACCTAAAACTCCCTTCCTGATCTGATAGAATGTCCACTGTGTGGAAGGACTCCCATTGTGAATCTTAGTTATTAAAGATGTAAATGAATACTGGATGTTTCCTTATTTGCCTTAATTTTCAAGGGGGAGATGCAAAGAGTAGCTTAAAGAAATTATGTTGAAGAGTTCCTTCTACTAATGACAATTACCTTAGTTAAGTGTCCCAATATGAATGACTTGTGAATATAAAATAAACTATACTAATTTTATTGATTGATAATTGTTTCCTAGTCGTAAACAGAAATCAGATTTTTTTGTTTTTGTCACACACAACATACAATGTTTTGTTAACCTGGATACAGTAGCTCTATTCGTTTCTTTTAGATGTCCCAGAGGTGTCACTTGATAATTTATGGTACCCTTGAGGACTCAAGGATTTGTTTCATTGTATTGTGTCCCTTCATGCTCATAGAGTTTGGTTTTCCCTGCTTGCCTCAGAAGAGGAAAACTCCTAACAGAGATCTAAACACACGGAATAGTACAAATAATTGTAACTTTATGAAGTTGTCAAAGACCAAACTCCACCACTTTTCCTTGACACAATACTTTCCACATCTGTTACTGTATTTAAAAAAAAAAAATTGGATGAAATCTCGGCCCCACAGAAGTAAATGACAGTTGCCCATTGACTTAAATGAGGCCAAGATTTCACCCAAAATGCTTAAGGAGAAAGACTGGTTGTTCAGGTCTGGTCAAATTTCTGGTGATTTGTCACATAAGAACATAAAGAAAGGCCGTACCGGGTCAGACCAAAGGTCCATCTAGCCCAGTATCCTGTCTACTGACAGTGGCCAATGCCAGGTGCCCCAGAGGGAGTGAACCTAACAGGCAATGATCAAGTGATCTCTCTCCTGCCATCTATCTCCACCCTCTGACAAACAGAGTCTAGGGACACCATTCCTTACCCGTCCTGGCTAATAGCCATTAATGGACTTAACCACCATGAATTTATCCAGTTCTCTTTTAAACTGTTATAGTCCTAGCCTTCACAACCTCCTCAGGTAAGGCGTTCCACAAGTTGACTGTGCACTGCATGAAGAAGAACTTCCTTTTATTTGTTTTAAACCTGCTGCCTCTTAATTTCATTTGATAACCCCTAGTTCTTGTATTTCACAGAATAAGTGAAATACACTGCTGTGAAAGTAGACTAAATCCAAGGTTAAACAATGTACTTATTACATATTTCACTAGTTACTATATAATCACCTATAATTCAATAGCAATTACTTTTTCTTCTTTCAAATAACTCAGCAATTTTTCATTTTAATGTCCCTTGTAGCATCTTAAGTTACAAATAGTCCAAAAATTTGCTGGTAGGGTATTGCACAAGATAAGCCATTATTTATTGCAAAATGTTGCACTTGGAGAGACAGCCTCCAATTAGACAGAACAATTAGTTTAAGGTTGAATTCAGTTATTTTCTGCTCTAGCTACTTAGATTTGCTAATTCTTTTATGTAACCGTTCTTTGAACTTTTCTGTTAAAAGCTTATTAGAGGTCCCTGGTGTTAGAAAGAGTCCCAGAAGATAAGCCTTTAGCATTTGTGCATCTTTGTAGAATGTATTGTCACTGCATGTTAGAGATTTTGGTTATAATAGTCATATCAAAATTGTTTAACTGACATTAACAAAAGCAGTCAGAGTAACTAAGTACTGTGGTTTCTACAAAACAAACCACATTATCTAACTGCAACTGTCATATTTACAATAAGTTATCCTACAAAAAGGTACATTAAGTTAAAATGAAAGCTAAGTTTTTTTGTTTGTTTTTTTAAACGAGTCCTTTAAGTACATATTTAGCATCCAACTAACTGGGCTGATTTTCAAAAGTGATGATCACTCAGCAGTTCTCACTAAGAGGTGAAAAATTGTTAGTTTTACAGGAGGAGTCTCACTTCTGAGAAGTCAGAGAAGAAAATTCAGCAGTTCCATTATCATAGATTTAAATATCCAGCAATCAGCAACTTTAGACATGCAAGGCTAATTTGAGACTACAGTGGTCTTCATCAAGAAGTTACTATTTGCAAGATACCAGAGTTATTTTTTATTCTGCGTGTAACATTAAACTACTGTGTAATCATGGTTGGCAAAAGCTGACTTTATTGCTGCATTTTTTAAAACAAATAGATTTAGCATAAACACATTCTTACCATATGCTAACATAAATAGTTACATTCTGCCTATCACAACCCTACATTGTTTCAATTGGATAAAAAGATCCCTTATGAGATTTACGAAAGCCATTATATAGGTCAATTAAAATATAAGAACTGAGAAATGTTAAGGACTTCTTCCTTTTAAATATCAGCACACACATACACAAGCCATAATGTACATTCATAGCTTCTTAATGAAATAACAGATCCAAACAAAAAAAACACACCCCTCAGAGTTGATGACATCTTTTCAAAAGGCAGCCTTTACTAGAATATTGTTTGTAAGTGAGGGATAAATCTGAAAGATAAGGCTACAACATTTTAAAGAGAATAATTACCAAGAATAGCTCAGAGAACAAGAGGCATGAAATTTCATCTACGAAAAGTGAAGTACCTAAGGGAAAACCAATAATTTTAACACAAAAAAACATCAAAAGAACTTACATTAATTCCAGAACTTCCATCTAAATATCAGAGCATACAGTCAGATAATGTAAACTCTGGACAACTATAATTCCCATTATTTTGCTATGTAATTATTGGTAAAAATGAGCATATGTACACTGTCCAATAGGAATACTTCAGTTTTCAAGAATAACAGAAAAACACCTACTAATAGTTTCTACTTTGTCTTAAAAACAAATAGAGTTTCATCCAGGGACTTGCCAAACTCTACCTTCAAAGCTGTTCGTTCCACTACATCGTTAGAAGGGGTATGGTTTACAGATGGTATGTCAGTCTGCAGTCTAAATTCTCTTATTATTTGGGCCTCATTTAGACATTTAACAAGAGAATGGATTATAAAATCACAACAACCAAAGTTCTAAGTCATTTTTTTTGTAATTAAAAGAAAGGTTAATCACTGCTTGATCAAACATTATACAATGGGCAAAATAATCAGTTTGGGGGAAAAAAGGTGTCCGATGTTACTTTTACACTCAAATAATTTCCAGGAATAGCATATTCTGAGATTAATTGCAAAGTAATTCAAACAATTAAATCGATAAAACATTCCAAAGGAACCATGAAATCTGAATGTTTCTGGGGTTACTGAAGCCCGTTGTCCTTAATGTTCATTGAGATATTAGTCACTGGACTGTTAAAATAGGCTAGCTACATTGTAAAGGTTCCAAATGACAGATTACTTTTTTAAAGCAAATTTAATCGAGACATATTACAAAAAATCATTATATAAAAGTCAGTCATGTGCAAATTAGTGACCAATAAAAAGATAAATTCCCTGAGCCTTAAGTACTCCAAAGTCAAAGCCTAATAGATATTTACCACATTTAGAGATTTAACCATCAAAAATAGAATCATAGAAATGTAAGATTGGAAGGGACCTTGATGGGTCATCTAGTCCAGTACCCTGTACTGAGGCAGGGCAAACTATTATCTAGACCATCCCTGAGAGGTATTTGTCTAACTTGCTCTGAATAATTTCCAACAATGGAGATTCCACAACCTCCCTAGACAATTTATTCCAGTACTTAACTAACCTTACAGTTAGGAAGTTTTTCATAATGTCTAACCAAAATCTCCCTTGCTGCAATTTAAGCCTATTACTTCTTGTCCTGTTCTCCATGCTTAAGGAGAACAATAAGTCACACTCATTTTCTGTACTTGAAGACTTATGTTCCCCCCCGCCCCAGTCTTCTTTTCTCCACACTAAATAAGGTACATTTTTTCCCCATCTTTCCTCAGAGGTCATGTTTTCTGGACTTTCAATCATTCATGTTGCTCTCCTCTGGACTTTCTCCAATATGTCCACATCTTTCCCAAAGTGTAGTGCCCAGAATTGACACAATACTCCAGCTGAGGCCTTATCAGTGCTGAGTAGAGCAGAAGAATTATTTCTCGTGTCTTGCTTACAACACCCCTGCTAATACATCCCACAATGATGTTCGCTTTTTTGGAAACCGTACAACAATTGTTGACTCATATTTAGTTTGTGATTCACTGTGACTCTCAGATCCTTTCCTGCAGCACTCCTTCCTAAGCAGTCATTTCCCATTTTGTATTTGTGCAACTGATTATTCCTTGCTAAGTGAAGTACTTTGCTTTTGCCCTTACTGAATTTCATTCTCCAGTTTGATAAGATCATTTTGAATTCTAATCCTGTCCTCCAAGGCACTTGCAACCCCTCCCAGCTTAGTATCATCTGCAAACTTTATGAGCTCTGCCCAAATCATTTAAGATATTGAATAGAACCAGACCCAGGACTGGTCGCTGAGGAACCCCAAATGGATACCTGTAAGACCCACTCAATATGCCTTTACAGCTTGACTGTGAACCTTTGATAACTATTACCCGAGTATGGTTTTCCAACCAGTTAGATATCCACCTTATAATAGGTTTGTCTAGGCTATATTTCCCTATTTTGTTTATGAGGTCAAGTGAGACAGTACCAAAAGCCTTATTCAAATGGAGATGTATCACATCTACTGCTTCCCCCTTATCAACAAGAATTCTTACCCCATCCAAAAAGGATATTAGGTTGTTTGACATGATTTGTTCTTGATAAATCCATGCTGACTGTTACTTATCACCTTATTATCTTCTAGGTGCTTATAAACAGATTGCTTGATTATTTGCTTCTTTATCTTTCTGGGTACTGAAGTTAAGTTAAGCTGACCACCCTATAATTCCCTGCATTGTCCTTATTCTCTTTTTTATAGATAGGTACTATATTTGCCTTTTCCCAGTCCTCTGGGATCTCTTCCATCCTCCATGCATTCTCAAAGATAATAGCTAATGGCTCAGAGATCTCTTCAGCCAGTTCCTTAAATAATTTAGGATGTATTTCATTGGTTCCTGCCAACTTGAAGACATCTAACTTAATTCTTAACTTGTTTTCCCCCTATTTTATCCTCGGGTCGGACCCCACTTTCACATAGTGAACATCAGTGTTGCATTTAATGCTTCAGCCATTGCTCTGTTTGCTAATGCTCATTCCCGCCTCATCGAGTAACAGGCCTTCCCTGTCCTTAGTCTTCCTCTCACATCTAATATATTTGTAAAATTTTCTCTTGTTATCCTTTATGTCTCTAGCTGCTAGTTTAATATCAGACTTTCTAATTTTGTCCCTACATGCTTGTGGTTCTTACATATATTCATTCAATGTGATACTCTGCTAACCATAGGGTTCAAAACTATTGCCATACCTTCCAAGCACCATTTCACTTAAGGGTCTGTCAGCTTTCCAACACAAAACCTCTTTTTTGAAAGGAGCACTTCTAGCTTGCCTTAAAAATTCAGGGACATATCATGCCCCTGAGGCCAGCCACTCCTATAGCATTGCCCTCCATCCGCAAGACCCCATGGAGAGCCTCCTCCAGATTAAGATTCATGAGATAGACCGATATTGCAGACTGAGTGATCTTGTGTTGAGCAGGGGTTAGCTAGGACAATGCACTTGTGTTCCCACCAGCCCCATGAACATGCCACAGGACTGTATTACCTTTACTAATGATATTCTTTTTGGATGCAAAGGATCCCAGGAGCTAAGGGAGCCCAAGGTAGAAAAATCATATTTGAGTGGCTATACCAAAGAGAAAGGGATAGAGGCTGCTGGGGATCACAGTGTATCTTCATGGATGGCCCTAGTCTCTCACTGTTCCCAGGGATTCTGTGGGTTTGAGGCAGAGCAAACTATCATTTTGTGGAAAGGAAGGGAAGAAAAGAATTCTCTCTCATGCCACATATGAGCGTGGGGAAAACTGATGGGATCCTGACTTTAGTCCCCCCCCTGAGGTTTTTACAATGGGAGGAGGGGGAGGAGGGGAGAGATTCTATGCTTCAGTATGGATAGAATCATTGCATACAAAGTCTGAAATTAGAAAAGGTCTTGTAAAACATTTAAGATTTTTTTTGTTTCAGTTTTCAATGGGTCTCCCACCCTCTGGATGCCAAGCAACAAAAGAAAGAAAGAAAAAAAGCATACCACATTAGTTTTAAACCCCTTATGCAAGGCTGTATTTTTTATTTCTAATGTTTAGATGTTAATACATTAAAATTGTACTTACGCGCCTTTCCAGCAAACTGACAATTTAAAAAAAAAAATCAAGCTAAACAAATAAAACTAGGCAATTGTAGAAGTAACAAAATAAACATTGGTTTAGTAAAATAAAAATGGAAGTTAGGCAAGAGTTTTACATAAAACAATGACATAGGCATAGGGTGAAGATAAATACATTGCCAAGTTATAAAAATAAAAAGGTGGCAGGGTTTATTAAATAGACAAGTATTAAAAACCTGGAAGAATCAGGGCTTAGGATTCCTTTTTGTTATTGTTATTTTACCTGTTGGAGCTCACATGCAGTTGAGTGGAACATAGAATAGATGGGAGGGACAATAGGGCCATAATGAGGAGGTACAAGAAAGGTTGCAAAAGCACTGGCAGGCCCAAGGGACTCACAGAAAGTCCCAGAAAAGACAGAAAAAATGGATGAAAAACTAGCCGGGCTTCGAGGTGGGAAGGAGGTAATATAAGATTGGGCCAGGAACACTGGAGGAGAGCCAGAGAGCAGGAAAAGTATAGGAAAAGGATTCAGAATTTCAATCCAAAGCATATTTGAAGCACCCTTAGGCTTTACCCTCCACTGGAGCCTGCCAGTGTAGATCCTTGCACCTTTCAGTGCTCTTTCAGATTCTCCTATTAATGTGTTCTCTTTGGGGCTATTATGACTCTGACTTTTTTAATGTGAGCTGAGTGGTCTATAGTTTAATTTAAAAGAAAATATGTGATAGTCAAGGGTCTGTTTGGCATTCAGATAACTCAGCCACTTAATAAGCACAATTTGTTTTATGAAAAAAATTCCTTTTTACTTCTTAGGCAGAAAGATGCAAAGCCAATGGGCCTATACTTCATATTGAGGCATATTGTAACTACACGGCACACTGGTTAGAGAAGCAGATATTAATTATGCATAAACTGATGGGTGAAAAATAAGTGGGATGTGGGAGAAACAGTAGTTTATAGACAGCTATGCATTAACAAAGATTTAGAATAATATATTTTTCTGTGCAAATTCAACTGCTATTTCTATTAATTAATGTAATTGATAACAGTTCTAAAGATATCTGGCATTTTAATCATGCAGATATGTCTTTCTGTCAGAAGGGGAAAATTAAAAACAGCTAGAAGTCTTTTATTTGCAGTGTAAGCTGGAGAGGAAATTAAAATAGAGCTGGTAATAAATGACAGATACATTCAATTTAAAAGATCACAGATATGGGTCACAAGGGTAAGGAGGACACCACGAAGCATTGCCATTCACATAAAACGTAACCCTGTGTCCCCTCCCACCCACCAGACATACTTTTTTAGGGGGGAGGGGCAGTTCAGATTAGTTTGATGAGGTTGGCAGCTCAAACTGCACACATCATCATCATCAATAATAAAATCTACAACATAATAAATGGCAGGGATCATGTTGAATTAAGAAAAACAGTAACCAAACTCCAATTTACACAGTTCATTTCATCAACTGGAAATGTGGGAATGACATTTTAAATGAATATTCCTTTAAATGAATTTAGACACGCTAAGTTGTTTGTCTCTCTGTATAAAAAAGAGCCCAGTTGTGCTTGTAAGGTGTGTCTCTTTCTCAGGCACTAGCCGAGTAGAGCACCCTCTCAGCTGACTGACTAATAAAGGGTCTGGTATCTGTCCTCTTGTCTCTCCATGCCTCCTTGGGGTAATTGGGCAGCTCCAGGGGGAAATGAGCCCATTTGGCTAACATGTCCACCCCCAGAAGTACAATTTTTGAATCAGAGTTGGGCTAAACCATACAGAAAATTTCAAGTATCTAACCACTAAGAGCCTGAAGCTACATAATAGGTATGGTATACTAATTTGAATAGAACAAGAGCATTTCGACTCCGTGATGGTCAGTCCAAACTAATCACTGTTATCCTGAATACCAGTGAGATAAGGTGGGTGAGGTAATATCTTTTATTGGACCAATTTCTGCTGGAGAGAAAGACAAGCTTCCGAGCTACACAGAGCTCTTCCTCAGGTGTGGGAAAGGTACTAAGGCTTTGTCTACACTAGCACTTTTGTCAGTAAAAAACTTTTTTCAGTCAGGGGTATGAAAAAAAACCATATCCCGACTGACAAAGGTTTCACTGTCAAAAGCACCAGTGTGAACAATGGTATGTCGTCGACAGGAGACTCTCTCCCGCAGACATGGCTACCGCTACTCGTTAGGGGTGGTCTAATTATGCTGGCGGGAGAGCTCTCTCCCGCCAGCATAAAGCGGCTACATGGGAGAACTTACGGTGGTGCAGCTGCAGTGGTACAAATGTGCCACTGTAAGTTCTGTAGTGTAGACAAAGCTGTAGAGTCTCACGCTAAATATATGATCACACAAATAATTTAGCATAAGCAGTTAGCACATATTCTAAGGGACCTTTTAAAGGTGAAGTAGCCTGTTAAAATCCCTGTAGTCCTAGGACAAAAGCAGGGGTTAGTGGGTTATAAGGCTGCGAGTTTGTAACGAAGGTCACGGATTCTGTGACTTTCCGGGACCTTCGGGACTTCTGCAGCAACAGGTGCAGCTGGCCCAGGGGCCACCTGGGCAGATCAGGCAGCCCCTGGGCCAACCGCACTGGCACTGCTGGGGCATTCTCGGGCCACTGCCCTCCTCTCCCCCAGCAGCAGGAGGAGTTTGGGTGTGGGAGGGGGCTCAGGGTTGGGGTTTGGGGCACGGGAGGGGGTGAGGGCTCTGGGCGGTGCTTACCTTGCTTGGAGGCCCCCTCCCTCCCAGAAGCTGCAACATCCCTTGGCTCCTAGGTGGAGGCGTGGCCAGGCAACTCTGCAAGCTGCCTCTGCCCTGAGGCACTGCCCGGCAGCTCCCATTGGCCACAGTTCCTGTCCATGACTTTTGCTAAAAAAACATAGCCTTAGATATAGATTGTTGTAATAAGCCATAAATCCAGTGCCTCTGTTCAGGCTATGAATTTTACTATCTAGCAAAGTTATGAATTTAAGCTCTCTGAATAGTTACTCTCAGATGAATGGTTTTCAAAAATTAAACACTAGTGTCTGATATGGCAATTGCAGGGTTTAATTTAAGAGGGGTTATTGACAAGTAACAGTTGTTCTGAGAGTTGCTTCTGTGCATTCCCTTTTATGGCATCTAACAGCTGTATAATAAAGAACTGTACAATAAAGCCATGTCTGTTAGGGGGATGCAGTAGCATTCTTGTATTAGGTGGACATCATTGGCTGTATCTATATAAGGGGAGCGCATCCCTCCACCCAGCCTCAGTTCCTTCTAACAGAATCCTGAAACACAAAGAACTCAGAGGCAGGTGGGTGGAGTGTAAATGCACGAAGACAACTCTCAAAAGAAAAACAGTGACTAGTATGTAATCCCTCCTTTCTTCAACGATGTCCATGCATTCCAGTGTATAAGAAATTAACAATTAGAGGAGCTGGTATGTCAGCTCTGAGGGGATCCCACGCTCTTCAAGGATTTTCCAAGTTTATATGAGTAACCAATACTGCTGTGCAGATCAGCAGGGGAGGCATAATGTATCTATTTAGAGGGTCCCCAGTCATGAGAAGGAAAATCAACTATGTTAGAGCTGTGTAGCCTGGTGAGGTGTCCAAGTCATTCAGTGCCTCAGCTTGAAGCTGAGAGGTGTGCATAGCAAGAGTGGTGTTGAAATACGTAAGGGGTCTCCACATGTGACATGCATCAATGGAGCTCAAGGAAACTTATGCCTCTTTTTCTTTTCCTCTTTTGGCTACTTTCATGGATCAGAATACTTCCTGTTTTTCCTTTGTCTTCCCTGGAACAGAGGCACAAGACGATCTGGAAGCATGACTCTCACTGGTGGTGTCAACCAGTAAGGGCACCAAGGAAGATTGTGCTACTGACCTCTGTGGCAGAGCAGTCTGATTTGTTGGAGTCTGCTGTGCTGGACTGTGCCAGGCAGGAGGCTCAGCCCCCATAAGTGTTTGCCTCAGGGATGTCAACATCAAGGGCGGCATTGAACCTGGGGTGGCAAGATGTGCCTCAGGTCTCATAACTTCTGAAGGAGTGTTAAAACGGTCTGGATGAAAGCTCAAAGAAGCCACATTTGCCCACAGTCTTAACAGTCTGGCTTATCCTCCAGGGAGAGAAGGCATGGTGACTTATGCACTGAGACATTATATGAGCCGCTCCCAGACATGTTAGGTGCCAAACATGTGCATCCATCTCTGGAAAGATGGCTTATCAGGTCACACACCTTCTGAATTTCCATGTTATTCAGGACCCAACATAGCTTTGAAAAATAATACATGACAAGCCCCAACTACTCTAAGTAACTAAATAATAATACCAGAGCCTAACTAGCTCACAGTTCATGGGAGGTAGTTCCATTAACTTTCTGTAGTGGCAGTAAAGTAACTGAGGTAGTTGAGGGGGATGTCACTCAGCAGACCAGGTCACAGAGTTGGAATCAGTACTGGATTACCAGGAGTCAGGGAAGGCAAGAGCAGGGTTGGTTCTGAGGCAGGAGCAAGGCTGGGTGCAGGGCAGTGTCTGGGCTGCAGCCATGGAGGAGCAAAGCAGGAGCAGAGCTTAGAGAGATGACCAAGGGAGACAGAGAGTCCACAGGTGTTGAGAAGCCAGCGACCTACTGCTGCTGCTGGGCTTAAGAACCAGCCTGATAGCTTCCTCAGCCAGTTAGGCAGGGCGGTCCATCAGGCAGCCAAGCTGATTTGTTAGGACATCAGCTGAGCAGGCACAGTTGCAGAGCCTTACTTCTGACAGGGTGGAGTTGTGCTCATTTATAATGGCAGAAATGATCAAATCTTAGTATAAGAACACTGCTGCACCCCACAGCTTATTGCTTTCTTATTCAGTTCCAAAGCTTGATCTCGAAGCATTAGACCTTATGTGGGAATGCACAGAGGCCCCTGAAGAATAAGAATCTCTAGGCTTCATATTTTCAAGTGGTAAACTTACAAAGAAGGATTGGAAAGGAGTAGAAATTTTGCTGTGCTTACACATCAGCTATAATAGGAAGCTGTGGTGTAAGCTGCTTTAACCTTGAAATACTGCAAAAGGGCTTCCCTCTAACAGTAAGAAGTAATTCAGTCTTGATCCTGCTAAAGCCTGATCTTCACCTCAATAAGTAATAGCTGAAATTTTTATGTCCTCATTAGAGGTCATATATGATCACTTTAAAGCCACTATTTTGTTACAGTGGAACCAATGGATGACATATCATACTCGCAAGATGAACTGGAGAGCTGAACAATTGAACCTCTTCCATATCAAATTATATTTCACAGCATCATTGGAGGATTTCATAGTATATTCTATTTTGTGAAGAATTTATGGTGGTGATGGGGTTTTGTTTTTTATGTTGTTTTGTTTCACTTTACTTTGAAGGTTTGACTAGCCATTCATCAAGACTGTATGCTGAGTCTCAGCTGCAGTCAGACTGAAGTTTGATGCCCAGGGAGAATTTAAATGCAGGAATCACAAACATACTGTCAGCAAGTTTTCACCTCTCCCTCTGTGCCAGACCATGAGTTGCTCTTCAGAATGGCTACAAAAACAGCAGAATATGTGTTAACCACCCACACAACACAGATGCTGGCCTATACTGTATGGAGACCTGTAACGTCTGTAGAGCATACTACAGCCATCACTACTAGCAACATTTGTTATTGCTTAAGGGCTCTAATCTCTTTGAATTAATTCTACTAGCATTTTGCTTGTTTTCTTCATGTAAAACAGGCCAGTGCAGACATTTACTGTTTCCTGAAACTCAGTATTACTCTGTCAAAATACTTAAAACTTTTCTTGAAGCATTTTGAGGTTTAAAGCCCAAAAGCAGAGAAGTCCTTGTGCACTTTACTCTGCAGAATTTCAGCATAAATCTTCTAGAAATAAGAGCCATTTTTCTGATTCCCAAAGAGTTATAGTAGCTCCTTCAATAGTTCTGGGGCATAATACAATTTGAGTCTTCATCAATACTTTATGATAAAATAATAGAATGCACCCAACATAAGCACATTCAAGAGATTCACCACTGGTTATCTATATGGAGCATAATGCAGTGCAAATTTATATTCATAAGTAACATTCATGCATTCTGAATAAGTTACATGAAAAACAATTTATACATAGTAAGTTATATCTCAGGAGCAAAAAAAACCCAAAACACTCAGTGCAACAAAATGTAATCAAGCACGTACAAACAATTTAAATATAGATTCCCAGATATATACATCACCATCCTGTACTTGATGTAGTCATTTACACATTGCAAAGGGTGAACAAATTGAATGTAAAATATTACAAATCCAAAATGCAACATTGTACGCTCCCTTTACACAAATATTAATAACTAGACAAGTAACCATGCCATGGAGAATCCAGTCCACAGTTCCTGATCCACACATTTATTGTAGTATTCAATCAGATTATCTAAGAAAACTGGCATATAAGGTCCTTTTCCCTTTACTGCTCCCTCTTACCAGATCATATGGAGTAGACGACTAACTTCCAAATATGCCCTTCTTTTATGTGTGATTTACCTATATGAAAAATAATGAAATATTGTGTGAATCCAACATTGTGTGTGTTAGACTTATTTACATGACTGTTCCTTTTATTATTTTTGGAAATTTCGGGTTCTTAGTAGTTTTAAAATCTGAGCCAAATGAAGGAGATCCAGAAACAAGAGTTTTTCCCCCCTCACACTAGAAAATACCTTAATTGTTGTCTTTCTTCATCGGTAACTGATGAGTAGAAAAGTAGTTTGAACAAAATGTGAGACCATTGTGTAGTACATTTTCAGTTTTATAAACAGTAGCCAAATCATGTGTCTATTGAGAGATAAAGGTGACATTTTTGAAATACGTAAGTGACTTAGGAGCTTAAGTTCCATTGACTTTCAATGGGACTTAAACGCTTTTGAATTCCCTCCCTCTCCCAAAAGTCATTAAATTCCAGAATAGGGCTTCCCTTTTATGCTTGCTATACTTTTCCTGAGCACCCTTATGCATATTAAGCCAAACACAAAAGTACATTTCACAGAAGTAATGGAGCTGTTAAATTTCAACCATGTGGCACCAACTTGACAATATCAGTGGCACCAACTTGACAATATCAACGGCACTTGAGATCATAAAACTGAACCTAAACAAATGGAAATAAATAGTTCAAGTATTTCAAGTAACAAAATATAGAATCTACTTGAAGTTTAATACAGTAAATCAAAGCTGAATCATGCTACAGGATTGCTTACAAGTGCAGAGAAGAACATAGGAATGGAAATAGAGTAATGATTCTTGCAACACTCCTTCTCATAAATATTTATACTAGATGACAGAATTACTTCCTGATTATATTTTCCACTGTAAACAATGGGGGGAAAACATTGTGTTCCCAACTAAAAAGCAAACACTAGAGGTGGTTGAAGCTGAAGAAGTTTAGGTTTTCTAGCTGACCACAGTCTGACACAAAAATCTACACTCACTCTCTCTTGCCTATATGCTTGGCCACTTACATTCTGATTTACATCTGTAAAGACCTCACTGTTTCCCTGTCTTTTAGTGTTTCTTCAGCACATTAAAAACTCTTCTCTCAGCTAGGAAATGAAGAGATGAAAATTAACAGGGAATAAAAGAGGACATGGAGGTACATACACACACAAAGTCCAAGGATTCTGCCACTACTGAGACAGATATAAATAACGTGTGATGCCCAGGCCCTGAAAATGCCTAGCAATGTATTTTAAAAGTTTCAATATCTACTGTCATTTTGAGTGTTCAAGAAGTCAAGTCTGAGGGACAGTGGGTTCACTGGATTGATTCATCAGTCCTTTGTGTTTGGACACCTGAGTTTAATCATTTATAATAAAACACAGATCAGAGACCTCTGTGGGGTCATCATGAACTCAATGGTTATTCATCATTCCACCACACTGCACAATTTGGCACACCTGGCAGTCTCTGTTCTAAGAGGCCTCGGTATTGGAATAGTAGAGGTGTTGCACAAGAATGGACTGAAGCACATTGGCAAAGTTGTGTATGGCTGTAGCCAGGGCTCTTAATCTGTCAGTGTTCATGATCACACCAATAAATAAAACAGTCAACACCAATTCAACCTGAAAATATGAGCATTCTAATAAAGGCTTGTGTAACAAACAGTTTTAGTATCATTACCATCCTATGTGAAGCAGGAAACATGGATTTATCTGCAGGTAAATTAAGTAGCTTTGTCCCTTTGTCTCTGGTGCAATACTATCAGCCTTATCTTTCTTAGTAACCCAAATTCTATAAAGATCATAAATGTGGTTCTTGCAGCAGTGAAGGTAAACATAAGCCAGGAATAATGGTGTAGGATGCTGGATAATTTTTGTACCACCTACTTGCTGTTTGAGTATAGGAGGGATCTTAAGCTGATGTTGTTTGCAGGGCTTTGGGAAGCCTCTAGATTTTCCTATAATCCTGTTGGTCAGTTCAATGACCATTCATACTTTTAAAACATTTTATGTTTTTCATTACCACACATCACTGAAGTATTTATGTCTTACGCCTTACTGCAAAGTCTTGAAATGCTTTCATGGTCAGACTTTATTAGATATTTAAAATATACTAGCCACATTCTGCATATCACCGGTAGACAGTATAAATATAAAAACTTGCTACATTAAACAAAGTCAGATTTCATTTTCTGATTCACTTTTTGATACAAACAGTCAGGAAAACAGGAACAAATTGCCAGAGTACCAATTGAAGCTTCCCTCAGGCAGCCTTAAATTATGCATCAGCCTTTTGGGCAAATTTGTTGGACATAGTTTATTCAGTTTAGAAAGTATTATATGTATTTTTAGTTATTC
This sequence comes from Malaclemys terrapin pileata, assembly GCF_027887155.1. Classification (NCBI taxonomy): domain Eukaryota; kingdom Metazoa; phylum Chordata; order Testudines; family Emydidae; genus Malaclemys; species Malaclemys terrapin. The sequence goes on from NC_071505.1 coordinate 77,409,973, forward strand.
AGAAAATGTATATTAGATTAAGGTTGTATTAGTGTCAGCAAGGCTCCTTCGGGTGTTATTGTATCCTTTCCAGATAGCAAAGAAGGGGCCACAGGAGCAAAAAGAGGTTTTGAGTGGTGTAAGCCATGTGGTTTATTTAAGGAAAGAAACATTTTCCATAACCTCTCTCAAGTCAATTGTTAGCACAACATATTCATTCATTCATGTGTCTTTTAACCTCTAAACCAGATACTGGTACCAGTTAACTCCATGTAAGGGGCAGAAAGAGAGCAAGAAAACTGCATCAAAAGGAAAAGCAAAGGTAAAATAATCAGTGAAGCCTTGAACAGAAATATATCACTCAATGGGCAACAGAGTGGGATGTCAAGCTGCAAAGAGGATCTCTGTGAAGACACACTGTGCAAGGAGGATCTATTGTTCAATGAGAGGAGATCTTCAGATGCAATGAAAGGAGAGCAACCAAAAACAATTGAATTTCAGGGGTAACTAGTGCATAGATTGAGTACAGTGTTGACTTGTAGATTGAGCTAGGATGAGATTATATATTGCAATGACATGGCAAACAGACTGCTTAAAAAAAAAAGGGGGGGGGGAAATCAACTTATATTCCAAAATGTGAAGACTGAACATAAAACTCAGTGGATGGACAGCTTGGGGAGACCATAATGCAAGTTAAGTGGTTATTTAACAAAACTATAATTTAGTAGTTTAAAATTACATGAGTATATTGTTACTTTAGTCAAGTTTGGGGACAAACTTGACCAAAATTCTGTACTCATCACCTTCTAGATTTAAGAGTATAATATGTCTGCAAATATATATTAAAAGCAAAGCTAAACAACAACAACAATAGTTTGGCATTTATATAGTACCTTTCAAATGTTTTTTTGTGATACACCAGAAATTAAGCCTGAACAAGCCTGTTTAAAGCCTAGAACCAGAGACTAACTTAAAAGAGGTATCAAGAACAGCTAACATCTAAAAATGTTATTAACCCTAAAATTGATACTTTTGCCCTTTTAAGACCAAGTCTTACAGTTAAGCACATGCTTAAGTGCTTTGATATTTAGACCCCTGGGAGATGCCTGGCTAGTGACATGCCTAGGCCTGGTCTATACTGGGTGGGGAGGGGTAGAGGGGGGAAATCGATCTAAGTTATGCAACTTCAGCTATGTGAATAACGTAGCTGAAGTCGATGTACTTTGATCTACTCACCGCAGTGTCTTCACTGCGGTGACTCGCCTGCTGCCGCTCCCCTGTTGACTCCGCCTGCGGCTCTCGTGCTAGTGGAGTACAGGAGTCGACGGGAGAGCACTCGGGGGTCGATTGCTGCCTGCCAATCCAGTGGATAGCATAGACGTACCCTTAGTGACTGGCAAGTCAGGATCTTTCTCAAGTGAGTACTGGAAATCAGTCACTCTTCTCCCCTGTTTTTTCTCTTTTAACCCTGTACTTATTTAGCTTAATACAGCAGCCACACAGGGAAAAGTTTTAGTGCTTGTACATTACTGCTTATACATTTCTGCCCTTTTCATGCCAGGTTATTCACTAGGGGTACGTCCATTCTGCAGCACACAGGCATACCCAAGAAAGCTTGCTAAAAACAGTGCTGCAGCCATGGCACTGGCTAGCTGCCTGAATATAATCCCTCCCAGAGCCCTAGATACGTACTCTGGAAGTTATCCCATGCCACCACCTTTGCTGTAGTGGCTATATTGCTATTTTTAGCAAGATAGCTCATTCAAAGCTAGATGAGATATGCCTACACCTGCAGCAATCCTATCTTCTGATTGCAGTGTAGATATGCCTTAAATCCCTTCTCTTGTGCATTGTTCTCATCCACCCATCCATGAACTCAAAAGTTCATAGCATGCAATAAAACTAGCCCAATTCTAGTCCATACTAGAGAGTCCCAAACTATACTGCTACATGAGTAGTCTCAACCAAGTCAAGGGGACTACTTATGTGATTAGTTGGGTACGTGCTTAAACACATTCCTGAATCAGAGCCTATGTTATTTTTATAGTTAACTCTTTCAGTCCCCTAAGGAAAGGCCTGTGTGGTTGTCAAACATTCACTAATGTTAATAAAGATTTAAATTAGGGTAATGTAATTAATGCAAATCAACATGGGTTTATAGAAAATGTATCCTGTCTAACTTGATTTTTTTTTGGATGAGATGACATGTTCGAATGATAAAGGTAATAATGTTGATGATGTAATAGATTTCTATACGGTATTTACTTGGTACTATACATTTTGATTAAACAATTAGAACAATTCCTATGGCACATATTAAACAAAGAATTGGCTAACTGATAGATCTCAAAGTGCAATTGCAAATGGGGACTACATTAAGCGGGCGTTTTTCCAGTGGGGTGCCAGAGGGCTTGGTTTTGGGCCCTATGCTATTTAACATTTTTATCAATGACCTTGAAAGAAGAAACACAAAATCATCACTGATAAGTTTTCAGATATGACAAACATTGGAAGAGTGGTCAATAATGAAGAGAACTGGTCACTGATTCAGCTTGATTTAGGTCACTTTGTAAACTGTATGCAAGCAAACAATATGCATTTTAATATGGCTAAATGTAAATCTATTAATCTAAGAACAAAGAACGTAGGCCAAACTTACAGGATGGGGGACTATCTTAGGAAAATGATTCTGAAAAAGATTTCGGGAGTCGCAGTGGATAATCAGCTGAACATGAGCTCCCAGTGTGATGCTATGGCCAAAAGAGCTAATGCAATCCTGGGATGCATAAACAGGGGAATCTCAAATAGGAGTAGAGAGGTTATTTTACCTCTGCAACCACTGGTGTCCAGTTCTGGTGCCCAGAATTCAAGAAAGATGTTGATAAATTGGAGAGGGTTCAGAGAAGAGGCATGAAAATTATTAAAGGATTAGAAGATATGCCTTATGGTGACAGACTCAATGAGCTCAATCTATGTAGATAAACGAAGAGAAGGTTAAGGGGTGACTTGATTACAATATATAAGTACTTAAAATGGGGAACAAATATTTAATTATGGGCTCTTCAATCAGGCAGAGAAAGGTATAACACGATCCAATGTCTGGAAGTTGATGCTAGACAAATTCAGACTGGAAACAAGGGATACATTTTTAGCAGTCAGGGTAATGAACCAGTGGAACAACTTACCAAGGATCATGGTGGATTCTCCAACACTAACAGTTTTTAAATCAAGACTAGCTGATTTTCTAAAAATATAGGTTCTAGGAATTATCTTGATCTATTCTATAATGGAGGTCAAACTACATGATCACAATGGTACCTTCTGGCCTTGGAATCTATGAAAGTGGGAATAGTTATAGTTGTCCACAACCTGAACTTTGCCACTGTCCAACTTGTGTAATTAACTGTGCAGCCTTAACATAAAAATAAACCTATGAAATATTAGCAATTTAAAGAATTAGATGGGAAAAAAAAACAAAGTTGATTAAAGGTTTACAGACTAAACATGGCATCTGCAATAAGATCTTTAACTTGGGACTGTCTTTTGAAGTCACAGAATATTTTCAGACTGCACATGGTACCACACATACCAGGAAATCTTAGCAACAGTCAGATTTGTGCATCTTTTGGGCTCCCTATGAGAGGTCTAAGTGAGACATTTTTCCCCAGTGAGAACATGTAGTGTGCATAGAAACAAACTCAACTATAGTTCCCATAAAAACTGATGTAAACATGTCATAGGTTTACAATACACATCCTCAAGTCTGTTCAGTATATTAGAATATAGTAATCAGACCATCCAGTCCATCTTCCTACCAACGAAGGGGATGTTTCCTATAATATCTAAATACAAAAAAAACCCTCAATTTACTTGTTTTCTGTTATAGCAGATATTAAAGTACGTACGATTGTTCAAGTCTCCATAATTTCCCATGCTATTATACATTATCTATGTAGATTTCAAACAAACTTCCCCAATGGCTCTTCCTACCTTGGAAAATAATTTTCTTATGCAGAGTTGAATTTACTTTCCTTTTATAATTTCAGGAAAACCCTACTTTCTAGTTAAATGTAAGTTTTATGCCCACACTGCAGTTCAGACACACCACATAGTTGTCTGGATTGGGAGGGGAAAAAATCAGCTTTAAAAAAGCATACACGCAAATATTTAAAAGATTAATATTGGCCAATTTTGTTATAATGCGTCACAGAAACATTGTCTGGCTAGAGAATTTGATAGAACTAGCTAAGGCCACAATCCTGAAATCTGGTTTCATGCAGCCACTTGTTGAAGGGGCTCAGGCCAGGCACATATGTCTGCCTCTGGGAGCCAGAGACTAAAATTCTCAAAGTCTTACCTCAATATTCATTGGATCTTCCATATGTAACACTGATGCCTCTAGGTGGGCTGTAACAGAGATAGAACCTGGGACCTCTAGATCTTAATTCACAATTCTCTACTGCCTGAGCTAACAACACAGCTGCCAATGATGCTATCCATTTATTACCACTAATATTACTGATTATTAATACAGTTCTTTAAATCTGTAATACAGTGCTCACAACCTCTATCTCTAAACTGTGTTTGGATAAAACATTTCTGCTTACCATGGCTGAGATAATTACAAAGACAGTTTTTAAATTACTTTTGTCAGTCTGCCAGGAACAGATTTTTACTTAAATGATATACTTTACTACTGTACACACATTACATAGAGCAAGCTAATGAGGATGAATTTGATATTTTTCTTCAAAAAGTGATTTATCTCACAGCAGGCTGGGTCTGGATTCTCAAAGGATTATAATTATGCTCCTCTCATAATTTTCTCCCTTTTAAAAGAAATATTGATAATGTGGCAGTTTATGCATGAAAGTACTGACTATACTTATCAGTTTAAATTGGATTAGCTTCCCTATTGCCCCCCAAGAAAGATTCTTTATCATTAGAGACCATTCTCATTTCATATTCCAGAGCAGTCTAAATATTTCAAAACTATTTTCCCAGGAGATACAGTTCTTTCCATTTTTAACACTGCAGTTTAAAAGGAATAATAATTTGTTGTGGGCTGGTGATGGGCTGCCTTATACAGAGCATATATAGATGAATTCATTGGGCAAAGGTTTTAATGGAAAAGTGCAAAGAGGATCTTTTTAGGTTGATCTCAGGGAAGGCATTTGTATATTTATTTTAACATTTTGAAATTAAAGTTTAAGTAGATGTACTGGGCCAGATCTTCTGCTGGATAGGGCTGGATTTCCAAGTAGGCACAGTAGGCACGTGCCTAGACGCACCTTACCTCTCTAAAACTGTGCAACACAAAGGTCAGCTATAGGCAAGGGGAGGGAGGGTAGCGGAGTGTGGGGGGAAGGGGCCCTGAAGATGCTGAGCCTAGAGGCACGTAATGTAAATCCAGCCCTGGTGGAAACTGGCATAGTTATGCTGGCTTCAGTAGAGATTAGCTGGTGCACATTTGTTCATCTCCATTTAGGCCAATAGAGCTACCCTATTTTATACCAGGTGAGGATCTGGTTCAAAGCATGTGTCTCTTTTATTCCTCCTCTTCCCCCTTTCTGTTCCTTTGCTACAATTTTCCTTTGCTTCTGGTATAAATGGCATCTCCACTTTTCTGTTTCCATGTGCATTTTAATAAGTCCAATTTTCTTCTCTTCCTCCCCCACAATCCTATATTCTTCTCTCCACTTGTCCCCTATAATTTTCATTTTTCCTTCCACCTAGTTTCCATCATGAATCTCTCCCTATCATCCCTTTCCTGTCATTTCCTTTCTCTCCACCCATTCATTTTCTTTTTAATTCTCTCACATCACCCTTTGATATTATTTGTATTGCATTAGTGTCGAAGATCTCTTGTCATGGATCAGGACCCCATTGTGTGAGGCACTGTATAAACACAGAACTAAAAGATGGCCCTGCCCTAAAGGGCTTGCAATCTAAGGGTACATCTACACTACAGGGGGGAGTCGATTTAAGATACGCAAATTCAGCTACGTGAATAGCGTAGCTGAATTCGGCGTATCGCAGCCGACTTACCCCGTTGTGAGGATGGTGGCAAAATCGACTTCTGCCGCTTTCTGCCAACGGGACGCGATAAATCGATCCCCGAGAGGTCGATTTCTACCCGCCGATTCAGGCAGGTAGTATAGACCTAGCCTAAGTCTTATGTTCCTCCCTTCTGACTCATACTTTGAGGGAAATGGAGTCAAGAAGGCCGTCTCCTATGCATGCATCATTCACCCATTCACTCCTCCCATGGCTAACCCACACTCACACACCCACTCCTCCCTCTTCCTCTTCACACACAGTGTCCCAGAAATTAAGTCACATAGAACCCCATCCCCTACTCCACCAGCACTCTGACAGCCACATGCACACCTCTAAAGAGAGCACTTTACTGCAAGTGCTGACACATGTTGCCTCCCTGACATTTGGTCTCTCCGGGTTTAAAGTTAGTGTGTTGCCATGCTGTATATTATGGGAAATCACTGACTGCCTCTCAAATTTAAACTGAGAGGGAGCTTAGTCCCTGCCTCCCCTACCAGCTGTGCCTAACTGTATTTCAGCAGTGGTGACTCCACAGATAGATCAAAAGTGTCAGATTTTGGTGGTTTCGGGCTTAGATTCCTGGATCAACATATCTATCCTTGATTTGCCACAGCTTGCAGTGGGGGGGCCTCCAGGTCCTGGGCCCTACTGGGAAATCTACCTGGAGCCTGATGATACAGCCTGAGCCTGCGAAATATTTCCATACTGAAAGCACATGGATATTGTGTTTTCAGTGCAACATAGGCTGAGCAAGTTTAGAAATAAGGTACTTTAACTACAGTGGCTCTACATGGTATTACTAAGCAACGGTGGAGGAGAGCAGCATGAGACAAGTAGTTATATCCTGCTAGCCTTAAAAATTGAACACTCTTCCTTCCATGAAAAAACTGACAATTCACCATCTTATCCTGCATAACCATTTAATTTTTAATGCACTTTTGTAATAATCTGAAAGACTACAAACTTTAGCGTAAACATTGGAGCTAATCAGTTAACCTCCAATAGCCACTGGTTGTTTACTAGGGATAAGGAAGGGGGGGAGGGAATGGATAAATGGGAACAACACTTATTTCCTTTCATTTTTAAGAACATTTTAAAACAGCTGGAATTTTTCTTTGGTAATTGTAATAGAAAGGGGTAAGTTAAAACTATCAATATACATTTATTGATAACATTTTACAACGAAAGACCAAAGGACAAGATTTTCAAAAATGAATAGAGATTTTGGGTACCCAACTTTAGACAACATAAAGGGGCCTGATTTGCTGAAGGCAGTGCTCAGCCCTTCCTGGAATTCAGCACTACAAAGTCTCTAGCTGGGTACCCAACAAAATCATTAGTCACTATTCAAAATCCCAATAAAAATTCAAAAGAAATCAACTCAAAAAGTAATCACTATTTGTGAAATCCTCAAATCAATTTGGACCCTAAGGTAGGATAACTTCCAAAAATAATGAATGAAGGTATTGTAAATAAGGCTTAAAAAATCCTTATGAACCAGGCTACTAAAAGGACACCTCTTCCTCTAGGACTTCAACCTCAGGAACAGTGGAACTGTGTATCGCTGTTCTACCGTACTGCTCCAAAGAGTGGTTTATAACAGTTACAATATGGGGAGGCTATCTAATGAACTGTTAATATACAGTGAAACATATCAGTATGTCAAAAATACATACTGAAAACTGCATAAGGACAGACTGCCATGGCACTGTTTTCTGAACTACTTAGACACTCATTCGCTCTGCCATCCCTCAATATTCAGATAAAACCAGGGGAAAAGCTTTTGTTTCAGAGTCCAGACAAGCAAAGTTCCTCTTCCCCCATTTATTGTCCACCTAAAAAGAGGAATGTTTATGGCTCTAGAGATCTGGGAGTTTGGAATCTCTTGTTAAGATTCCCTCTATTTTTCCTTCTCAGTCCCATAATTCCTCAAGTGACTTTTGAATGATCATTGTTGCTAGCTTGCAAACTGGGATGACAGGACAGAAGCCACAGCACAACTAAATGTTTGTTCTTTCCCAGAGCTCAAATATCTACAGCCTCATTATGAAATACTGTAGGTGTGAGATGGGGAAGACTCCCTAAGCTAGTCCTGTCAGCATGTCAAATACCAACAAATATAATAGCTAGTGTCAGATATATTTCTCTTTGAAATATCCATATCACACCCAAAACAGCAATTTACAGTAAATGAGGCATAAGAGACAGTTGAGGTCAGAAATCATTGTAGAAAATAATTACTGAGAAAAAAATTATATTTAGAATTGTTGTGGATTTGCCACAATGATTTCAGATTCAGAACTAACCTTTTTGCTGTACAGCAAATTTAAGACTAAATTACTAACAAAAGGTATTCCAAAAACTAAACAGTTGTGAAGAACAGAGTGGGACCAAGGGAAAGGAAAATACTTCCAAGGTTCAGGTGCATGGAAGAGGGCTGGAAATGATTTCAAGGAGATGCATGTAAGCAATATTTTAAAAACAAAGTGAGTAGTTTACAAAATACTTACACCCAATCTGAGGTTTTACGCCTCAGCATATTGAGTTTCATAAGATGACAGTTATGGGCTGCTTTTCTCTATGCCTTTCAGTGATGTATTGTTATAATAATGATAGTAATTGGAAAGAAAATGTAGTTCTTATCCTGCTCCCTTGGAAATCAATGGCAAAAATCCCATCATTCCATTGGTGGCCTATATAGCTGTTTTCACGCAGAGATCTCCAAGTGCCTATCTAAGCAAGGTATTATTATCCCATTTTACAGATGGTCACCGCTCTTTGCCCTAAGCTGACAGACACAGCTGGGAATAGAAATCCTGGCCCTACTGAAGTCCATGGGAGCTTTGCCATTTACTTCAATGAGGATAGGATTCCATCCTAGGTTTCTTGAGCCCCAGCCCAGTACCCTATCTACTGTACCACACTGCTATCCTTCAACACCTAGATAGTATTTTTGGTGAGACTACTATATCACCACTCAGACAAGAACGAGGACAAGAAGTGTTAGGTTTCACACATCTCAATTTTTTAGTGTCTCATTTTCATTGTTTTTAATACCATAAAAAGTCTCAGAAAAAGTATGACAAAAACAAATAATCACTCTGCAGTGGACCCCCTTCTTTGATATATACAGTACTGGAAACTAAGCTAATTTCAAATTATTGCTTATGAAAAATGAGCATCCAGGCCTAGTCTTAAGTTAAGGAGTTTGAGAAGTTTTACCCAAGTAAGTGTAACCTACATATAAAGGACGTAGGTTGATTTACTTACCAATTCTGTGCTACAGAATTCCTCGATACGACTTCAGGTATTTGCACAGACTGTAAATTCATTCTGGTGAGAAACTACAGCTGGATTTTCTACAGGGACTCTCTAAATACTAGAAGTGGAAATTATAATAGGATTCACTTTCTTTTCCTTCTTAGGAATCCAGTGCCAGTCTCTACCATAAGACAGTTACACACGCAGAACAATTTCAAAATTCCATTTTAAAGAATAACACTTCAAAAGAAACTGTTCTTACAGCACCCTAGCTCGACTAATATCAACTAACCAGAGATGAATTATATTCCTTTAAAATGGAAAATATAACACCGGACATAAACCCTAATTTTAATTTATATATTTTTTAAACCTCACAAAATAAGTAGAAAGTTTGGGACTTCATACAATTGCTGATCTTCTGCTTTCAAGTAGGCTCATTCTGGTTTGATATAGTTTTTAAAATAAATACCATTTAGTTATACTACCTAACCAATTATTTCAGCATCCATGAAACTGAATACTTACATAGCTTCCAATAAGAAAAACTGACAATTACTGTAGGTGTTAACCAAAGTCACTGTGTGAGCCTGACTGATATAATACAACTCACAAAAAATTCCCCTTTAGTCTACAATTCCTCCTTTATGGTGTTTTCCCTGTCTCAGTCCCACTGAAGTCTGTAAAGTTATAGCAAACTGTATTGAGATCCAACCCACAGATTCAATCAGGGTTACCCCTGATAGCTTTATCTGCTCTCTGCAGGGCTGGCCTAGATCTGATTGGTGCTCTGTAAGTCAAGGCACAGTGCCATGCCTTGTGTATCAACAATATATATATTCACACAAATACATCTGCCCTCTTTACTTAATTCTAAGCTTGCTTATCAGAATGAAAAGAGTAAGGCAGCAGCCTTTTAGGCAAGTAGTAAATTTCCCTATTCCCTTAACTGTAAGCCATTGCTATAAAAAAATATTTATTTTCCTTTTTGGGACTAAGGATTGTACAGATACCTTAGCATATAACTGCTGCAGAATGATAAGGTCCAACTAACCTGTTAAATTACAGGAAACTAATGAAATCCAACCCACAGATTCAGTCTGTTACCTCAGGCAGCTCTACCTGATCCTTGCAGTGGTAGGGTAGGCTGGATTTGACTGGTGCTTAAAATGGCTGCCAGGTTGGTACCCCAACAAAATCCATTACTAATAGTTAGAAGCCTGAAGCTCTTGAACAAAGGAGGTAGGTATGTACATGCAGGAATGCCTGCCCTTAATAAAAACTTCCATGGTGCTTCAGAACAGCTACTGAGAATGATTAACAATTTCTTATACTTCCTCTAGTGTGCTAAAATAGCAACCATTTGTCTACAGTCACACAAGCCTCCTCCATACTGACACCTGGTCTGAGAATGTGTCCATATCAACTCAGACCAAGTAGATATCATTAGCAGCTGTAATTACAGGAATAAGTTCTCTTTTCTTGTGTTCAGCCAAAAAAAAAGTTACATCAGGACTGCTGTATTAGGACCTTTATTACATTCTTCCATCTACATTGTAGTGACATTATTTTAATATGTATCGTATTAATTAGATGCATAGCGTTTTAATTACACTTGCATAATCTACTCTGTGATATGACACCACCATCCAATGCTCAAATGCTTCTCAGAAGTATTTGTTCATACCCCACCTGCATTCATCCATCCTCTCAGAAATGATTACATATCCCCAGTGAACTGGAGGTATGCAATTTCATTATGGAAGAGACAGCTCTTAACATGAAAAGAAAACACGTCAGAAATGTGAGTTCTGAAATCCAACCCTACCCTCACTTCTGCTTGTTAATGAAGAGTTGAGTACCTTACATCTCCAATGTCTGCAGCACTTCTAGTCATTCTATCAATCACTGTAGGCTTATTTTGTATTAATGAGGCTATGATAAAATATTCCATAACATTTTAAATCATAATTTCTGAAGATTCAGATAAACATGTTTCCAAAGCCTCAGTTACTTTCAGCTGCTCCTGTTAGAGCAATCTTTTTTCCTTCCATTTTCTTAGTACACCAAGCATGAACTACTGCCATGGACAACTTTATAAGTATGGAGTCTGAATTATTCAAGCCATTCACTATTTGTTTACAGCTTTCTCATATCTGAATGACTATGGTGTAAACAGCTAAGTTTCTTAGACAAAAGAGTTGTATTGACTGTAGAAAAATGAACAGTAATATTAGGCTGCCACCAAATAAGGAAAAATGTGTTTTCTTCTGCATGCATTTACTCTTAAGTACCAACATAAAAGAGCTGATTAATAAATGTTACTATGTTTCAGCAGGTAAACTATGCAAGACCTGGCAAATTACTGTAATATCAAAATATAGTGAATTATACATACATTTTTACTATGAATATATTTACCAGAATTTCTTTGAAGTGCCACTTTTTTATATTCTAGTAACTACTTAAAAGAAACTAATAACAAAAAAGTCTGATAAAAGAAGAAAAATCCAGCCAGCAAAAGCAAAACTGAATATAAAAAGTATACTCACATATCAATTTTGGACATAGTCATAGAAACATTTGTTCACATGCATGCATGTGAACCACTGATATGAATGGGAGTACTCACATGAATTAAGTAAACTATATACTTAAATGTTCGTATGATTAGGATATAAAGGAAGTTTTAAAAACTATGGTGAAATCCTGTCCACACTGAAGTCAATGGAAGTGTTGCCACTGATTTCAGTGGGCCAGGACTTCATCACAGAATTTTTATGTTTTCATTTGAAAAAAGTGCACACAATGGGTACATCAAACATAAAAGCTATCAAACTATAGGACCCAATGAAAATAAGACAAGTTCAGACATTTGCTACCATCTTATTGGAGTGAAAATAAGCAGAAGTTTGAGGGGGAATTTTGATAACAGGAAGAGAAAAAACAATCAAAAACATAATCACATACCAGAAGGGCTATTCAAATTGCAATTGTTTAGTTATAGGATACAGTCAATTGAGTATTTCACTTTGTGTTTTTAGAAACACCCACAGCCTACTCATTTCAGATTACTTCAGAACTATGCATGTTAGATGAAATTCGCCCACGGGCAGGCGGTCAGCTCAAGGATTGTGTACCACTTCTATCAAGACCATGATGTTAAGCCAGTCACAAACACTAAGCCATGCTTATGCTTCTGTGTTCAGTTCTTACATACCATGGCAATGGATACCTTCGATAAATAGCAAAAATGTTTAGAGCTGTGTAAGAAACTGATTTGCCATCCCACAAGAATTTGAGTGGGTTTTTTTGTTTTTGTTTTTTAATTTCCCATACTGAATTAGGACAAACGTCAAAATCATGAAAAGTTTCACAAACAAACAATCCAAAAATATTTAGAGCTGGTCAACCTAAACATTTCATTTTCATAATTTCAGTATGTTTCATTTTAACTTGTTTTTAGTACAAATTAACTATAATTTCTAAATGAAAAATCAAGACCTTCTTTTAAAAGCATCAAAACAGGATGTTTCAAGAATTTTGAAAACCATTTTTTCCCAGTTTTTTTTTTTATTAGGAGATTCATTGAAACTGACCCTGACACACATTTCAGTTTACACACACACACACACACACACACACACACCCCTACCTTAGTTGGAACATTTTTGACCACCTCTAGCAATGTTGACAACCACACCACTAGCCATCAAAGGGAAACTCATTTTAGCTAAACAGGACAAAATGCATTGTAGGTAATTTCTTGAGGACACACTTCAACTCAGGCGAGCAGCCGCTGGCAGTTTGAATGCTTATTCATGTATATGAAGGCAGTCGCTGCCAATGGCACACAGAAATAATGTGAGCAAAAGGTTAAACTAGTCAGGAAACTGGTTTGAACAACCACAAATGTTTATAAGCCATTTCAGTTAAAGATGCCTGGTGCAGGAGAAAGGAAGGTGGAGAAGAAAGATGATGATTTGGTTCACAAAAATTTCCCAAAACATATACAACAAAAAAGAAGTGCAACAATTGTGAGGATGCAGAAAGGTGACTTAGGCTTCCACAGCTGCACCAAGCACCAGCTAACGAACATGCTATCTAATTGTAAACCATAAAGGACTAGGAACTTGGTCCTATAACTTTAATACAGTGTTCTGTTTAGACAGATTTAATTAATTCCATAATACAGCGTATTTGGCTTGAGGCTGAGGTTACTAGAAGCTAAGAGGCGTGGGCATCTGCCTTTTGCCTTTTTAAAAGAAGACATTTAAAATGAAAGACTAAGTGTTCTTGAGCTGTACTAAAGCTCCTTTGAAGAGATAAGCACTATTATTATTCTCGCTGGTACTGTATGTGGTATTAGTTTGATTTTAATTGTTTAAGGCTGATGTGCCAGTTGAATTGCTTGTGTCCTACACAATAAATAAAAATAAATAAATAATAATACAACAACAACAACTTATTGCATTCTTTGGTTTTTAAACTTTCCCCTTTGAGTTTTGGTGAAAACTCTTACATCTATACAGTAGGGCATGGCTAACAATAGTTTAGAGTTAACATTGGCTTCATACTACAAAGGGAAGTCTAAAATGACTAGATCAATGCAGACATTGTGCACTCCTAAACTGGAAACATACTGAAAGGAGAGAAATGAGAACAAAGAAACAAAAGTGAAGAAAAAATTCAAGATGATGACACAACTTGATTCCACACTGTTGGAGGATTTGGAACATTTTAATCATAATTAGCACTGGATCTCTATCCAGTTATGCCAGATACTCAGACATCAGGAACCTTTGCTAGCAAATCAAGTTTCTCTTTTCCTAGTGCCTATCTTCTGAACTATTGTTAACTATGATATGTCAAGCCATAAACTGGTATGAAACATAACCTGCTAGTCAGAATTCTAATAATTTTATAAGCAAATCCAGTGGCTTGGCTTTGCTTTTCCATTTTTCCTTTTCTGTTTGATTGCATTTAAATAGTGTGCTTAGAGAAGGCTCTCTATAACGAAACACCAAACTACCTATAGGTCAACAGGCTTAACATGTCCTCCTGCCTTTAGATTTTTCGTGCTCTAATTATTCCCCCACCACCACCCCAAAAATATTATTTTTCAAAAGTGCAGAATAGGTAAGACAAGTTGGGTCATCTTTTATTTTTCTTCCTATCTTTTATTCTTTTTCTTCTCCTTACTTCTCTTCTTTAAGAAGGTTTAGGGGTGCACGATGCCTATATTTATCAAGTCATTGTAATGTCTCTCTTTTTAGTTCATGTTTTTCCCCTTCACACTGATTTTATGCACACTGCCAAAACACCCCTTCCCCTCCTTCAGCTCTTATAAAAGTCACAGTGTTTCCAACTGTATCTTCGCAAACTAATTTAAGAGAGCCACTTTGATCAACCTGCCAAGGAAGCCACAAAATCCTTCGCTTTGGCATTTTTTTTTTTTGTCACTTTTCAGCTGCAGAGTTCACTTTTAATGTACTATAGGCAGTTCAAAGCTTAAAGTTTAATTTTAACTCTCTTCAAATATTTTATGGCACTGTATATTAGATTAGGATAGCATCACACAGTAACACTGCAAATATCTACCATTTAATGTTGGAGAAGGTGTGTCGCAAAGTATGACACCTTGTCTAATTCTGTTGTGAATGACGATGTGATGCAGAACTACATTGAAATAAAACACCTGAAATAGGACAGTTGCATATAAGTCAGAAAGAAAGAGGTAACAGAGTAAAGTTAGCATTAAGGTCAATAATCAACTAATTTAGCAGCTATGAAATGAGAACTTTCTTAGAAAACATTGTAATAGCATTAGAGTAGATCACACACTAAGCATTTTACCATATTGGGTTGGATACATGAGGAACTGAGCGGGGAGAAGACATACATATTAATTGTGGGAGGCTGAGTTCGATATGGTTAAGTTATCCAACACTGCACGTTTGGAATGGAAGTAGTCTACTCTTCTGCAGCTTTTTTCATGACTACAGCTCCCGAGGCTCTTAGAAAACATGCTTCTCTACCTGAAAGTTATTATTTACCTATTATGATGCAATTTTCAGAGATGCTAGGCACTGCTGGATTTTGATTACTTCAGTGGGAGCTACAGTTGCTCAACCCCTCTGGAAAACATATCAAGTTGTATGTTTATAGGAGCCAGTAATGGATGACAACAAAGATCACTATTATAATCCAGCATATTTGAAGGAGAAAAAAAATTAAAGAAAAAGATGAGCGGTTAGTGAGATATTCTGACCATTGAATCCCTAAAATAGGCCAACAGTTTGCAGTGGTTGGGGGGCGCCTAAAAGCCCGCTCAGGCGAGGAGGTGGAATGGAGGTGAGCTGGGGCGGGGGGAGGAGCACAGGGGAACTGGTCCCCGCCCCAGATTACCTTCACTCTGCCTCCTCTGCTGAGCACGCAGCCCCCACTCTAAATCTCCTCCAATCGGCACCGCAAGCCTGCGAGGGGAGGAGAATTAGAGCGGCGCCGGCGTGCTCAGCGGAGGAGGCGGAGCCGAGGTGACCTGGGGCGGGCTCCCCAGGTGGGCTTAGCTGCCGCGGAAGGGGGGATAGCTGCTGCAGGGGGGAGGGGGGCTTCCTGGGCGGGGAGGTGGCGGGTTCCCTGGGTGGGGAGCTGGGTTAGCTGCCGCGGGGGGGCAGGGTTAGCTGGGGGGGGGGGGGGGAACGCAAGGTGGAAGTTTTGTCTAGGGCGCAAAACTTCCTTGCACCGGCCCTGCTGCTAATATATCATTTTAAAATTTGTAATTTTATTTTCATATTATTATAGCAGCTTGGAAACTTCATGCAGGAGTGCAATGGAGTTCTCTTCGCAAGGACCTGCTTGAACTAAGAGTTGAGAGAAGTTACACAAAATGTAGGTGGATGATAAAAGGGTTACTGCTTCCAATCTACAAGTAAAGTGAGTTGTTTTACTTAGAGAGGGAGAAACGGTCTTCGAAGCTATTTAAAATGCACATAGCATGAAAAGTGTAGACCCCAAAGAGAAGTCAGGTGAGGCCAGACTGGGGCTGCCCGATTTGACTGGGGCTTCCTAGAACTTGCATGAGAAGGTACAAAAAGACAAGCCATCTGGCTAGTCACATCATTTCCCAGTTACCATGTTTAACAGAAGGGCAGGTGTAGAAGAGGTTTGCAGGAGAAGGAGATGAAAATAAAATCTGAGTTTTCTTCTGCATAACCAAATGCTTTTATTTAATTTTCAGATCAGCTGGTTAAAAAAAATATGGCAAAAATGTTTTGCAAAAACTTGTTAAAAATATTTGTTATTTTTAGTGAAATGTTTCAAGCAGCTCCAGGCTTCATAAGGTGCTTTCTGTAAAATCCCCTTTTATATTTCAGGTTTCCTCTAAGTTCTAACAGTGTAAATAAATCCTACTGTATGGTAGGATTTTTCAAAAGTGTTCAGTGTTGACTTTAATGGGAGCTCCCTTTGACTTCATTGGGATAGGCCAATTCTGACTGCATCAGAAAAGTGACACCCTAGAATCATAATCCTCTGAGTTCACTGTTTAATGGAGCTGAAGACAAATCAATGTGTCTATAACAGAAGCGAAATCTTGGAAACATGGAATCTTCAAAACACTACTATATTCAGATGCACCAAGTACTGTGAGCCAAGGACTAGACAAATGTTTGCATCTACAAATGTTATATGTACATTTGTGAGCTAGAGATTGTATTCTAGCCCCACTGGGGGAAGGATACAGACCATTCCTAGAACTAGAACAGTGGGAGGTAATGACTTGTGATGCTAGAACAGTTACACAGAGAAGTTCCTCTGGGGTGAACTGCATATACTTGTTCAGGCCAGGTTCAATAACGATTCAGGAGACAAAGAGAGCTTTTGATATAGCAGGTCAGACTGAAATAGCTGGGAATCCCTCATTTAGATCTAATAATTGACATGAGATTGTAATCAAGAGTGTGAAACCCTCCTGGAAGGGTCTGAAGGACTGGAAACCTGCCATTGTTTCCTTGTGGAAGATGGTTGACACCTGGTAAACTTAGCACACATGTAGACTGTTATTGTTTGTTTTCTCCATAATGCTTTGCCCAAAATTAAATGCACTGTGTTTTGTGAAAGCTGCCTAGTCACAGGTAGATCGTATTATAGCTCTTGAGATAAAAGCGAACCACAGATGAACTACAGTTAATTGCAGGGGAACTACAAGCCTAAAACCTTAGTCAGGGAGGAGAGGGACATGGGCACCCATAGAAAGGTGATTGCTGGAGGTCTGAAATCTAAAAGGGGCAAACTTAACGAGTTCACAAAGGAAGTTGAGGTGCAGAATGGTGAGATCCGTTGTAGGTGGATCTGTTAGCACTTACTTAGCTGGTCAAAAATGTTTTAATTTCTTATCCAGCACATGAGAGCCCATTTCTTTAAGCAAGCCAAGGGTTCCGAGTACCTGGATATATACTAATGATCTGAGGCTGCATCATAAGGGGAAATCTTAAATGTATTCCATATTGAGGTGATTATTGCAAGCTCCTTTGTCAGTCTTGTAATACTCAAGCTTTGGGGCAGGTCCACCAATGTGCAAAATAGGAAAATGTTTGATCACGTTAATCTGAGACACATCCACCATGGCCAACTCTAGGCTCTGACATGGAGAACCTAGCAACTTTATGAAATGCTGTTTTCTAAGGGACAAGAAATACATAGCATTTCCAGGACTTTTCTCCTCAATTTATTTAGGGCTTGATCTAACTCCCATTGAAGTTAATAGGTGTTTTTTTATTGCCTTCAACAGGAGTTAGACAAGAACCTCAGTGACTTCCACTTCATCACCACACTAGCTAGATATTTAGGCTCAGAATTTTTCTTCCTTAGTATGCCTGATACTTTATATCCTTTTTATATTGCTGTTATTAGTGGAGACATGCTTCATTTACTGCATTCTTAATGCTGGTTAATGGGAGTAAATATTTCCCCAACTGAGCTCTGTTTAAACTTATGGCCCACTGAGTCTCTCAGATCAGCTTTTTGTTTAAGGTAAGAAAATGTGTGCAACATTTCACAGGATTATTTATGCCTGGAATGTTCTGAGATTATATCTTGTAGTTATCCATTAAAAAAGCATATCAATCTTTGCTGTATTGGGGTCAGCCACTTGTGTGTGTTCTTGTTCCCCCAGGAGTTTACTGCAAATATTTGGGTAATGGCAAGTCAGATACAGACATCAAACCATGAAGAATAAGCAAAAACAGCAGCTAACTGTAGAGAAAGAGCTATCAAAGACAGTTGCCTCTGTGTGTAATGCCTAGAGCTAGTATGCTATTTGCTCACCACAGAAAAATGAAAACTGCAATAAGTGCACCTTAAAGCATAGACATTCATAGACTGGGTTTCTAGGTGGCCATGTCTGCCACATATTATCATTAAATATTATAAATGGTAGCAGACATAAAATCACAAGCAGACAGAATGGTATGGTACAGATAAAAGAGGAGGAGGCTTCCCCCCCTCCCCCAAAACTGAAGAATTACTGCAAACTGTAGCTCCTGACAGCTCAGGCCCACTCTCTGGAGATCTATGGGATGCTGACTACAGCCCATTGGGAAATTTCCAGCAAAATGGGATTTGTCAGAATATGGCAATTTGTCAAACCTGAAGTATTTTGTAAAAACTTATCATAGGCAGGGTTCTGATAGTCAGCTAGGGTGTTAGGAACCTCTGAGCCATAACTGAGTTAGGAGCTTTGGAGGTTAGATCCCAGAGTCAATTTCATTCCAAGTTTTCAAAACAAAACATTTATTTCTAAATGATTTTTTTTTCTGATTTCCATTCCACAGGAAAATTTGAAATTCTGCTTTTTATTCCATTTTTTTCCCAGAATTTCCAAATTTTCAATGGAATGGAAATTCCAGCTTTAAAGGAGCTTTAATGATGATGACCCATCCTAGGCAAATTCATTCAGGTGAAGTCATCTAGTTGTGTAGCATTGGGACATAAGGAGGGTTGTTAATTTTCTTCTTTTAGGGACAAGACTGGCATAGAAACATACTGTTAAAAGTGTTGCACCCATAAGGATTTAATGGCATCAAGATTAATAAAAGCTTGTTGATCTGCATACTCCAGGAACTACAGAGTTCAGACTTCCTTCAAAATCTTGCCAAGTGAAGTATAGGGCTCAGTTAAATTTCAGACAAATTATTTGCCCAGAAATGCAGTTTCAGGACAACAGAAAGCATTCAGAAATTCAGGTTAAATTTAGTACATAGTTTGGGCAAAAAAATAGAAAAAATCTATTTTGGCTTCAAAATGACATTTTGCAATTTAGCTGGGTTTGTTTAAAAGAAGGGGTTTCAATGACAAAATAAAAACCTGAAAAGCACTTATTTTGTTGGACTTTGTTTCTTTTTATTGTGTTTTAGTGAGATCAACCCAAAAACTATTTTCTCCCCTCCCCAGATTTTTCATTGTTCCCTCAGCTCTTGTGAAGAATAAGAAAGTTAATACAGTGCTGAGTCTCATTTGGGCCTGACGTCCACCTAAGAGCTCTGTACACTCTTCAATCTACCAAATATTAACATTAGGAAGTTGCAAATGAAGGTCACCATGAAACAATGCTCTTATTCAGAAGGACCAATTAACCAGAGGTTGGAATATCAGCCCCAGTCCTCCAAATAGTGCATTTAAATATCTTAAAAAAAGCAATGGCCAGCTTTACTAGATATACAGTCCAACCCACTCTCTATTACTAATGTTCATTCTTCACCCATTCAACACGATTCTGAAAACAGACAAATTTGCTGTTATTAATCAAATCAAAGTCCTCAAGAGCATTCATTTAGGTAAGCAAAGCATACTAGAAGGATTCACTAGCCCTAAATACATCAGTAAAAAGTTATTTTACACCATAATGAACACACAGCAGTCCTTCATGTCCATCTACACCTTACAATGATATGTGTCTGTCTGTCTCTCAATTCAGCCTTAAGACATCACCAAGGAAGGAACCTTGTATGGATTTTCTAGTTTGTGATGGAATCACCTTCCCTTAACAATATTTATTCCCTTTTTTAGGAGTGGAATAGTTTATTTGTAAATAACAAACACTACCACAAAGGCAAGACTCAGTGTTTGTAAATTGCTTTGGCCGCCTTGGATGAAAGGTGTTGTATAGGTTCAAATATTATAGTTTGGCTCAAATTATTTGTGTAAAAGAGTTTGGTGCTGAAATGAAAGGCAGGTGCTTTCAATCACATGCTGTTATCCACCTCTCACCTTCCATTTTTTTAAACAAGATCTTTGGGATAAAATTCTGACCCCCTTAGAGACAATGGGAGTTTTGCCATTGACATCAATTTAATTACAATCAAATTGCTAAAAGTGTATGCTACATCGACAATCAAACCTTTTATAAATCAGTCAAATTTGGGCCCTATTGCTTTTCTCAGCAGCCTATAGTCTAAGCAATAGTAATAAAAGAGAAAAGAAGTTGAAATACTAAAACAAAATAAAAAAATTCTTGGCACTAAAGTAAATTAAACATTTTAGTTAATTCTTGAAAATTTTAGTATTGTGACATGAAACCTGATACTTGCTGAGGTTCAAAAGAGAACTAGTTAGTCTCAGCAACTTTTATATCATCTCCCCTGTTGACACACACTATTCTCACTAACAATCATTATTTCCACCTTTGTTGGAGTGATGAGGTACATTATTTTCTATACCAGCATCAAGTGTGGTTTTACACACTGAAAGAAGTACTAAGACATTTTGATACAGGGATATTGATATTTTCTTCCAACACCAGTTTTAAAAAAGCAGCTAATGGCCTTGTCATTATTTTAGTACCCCTTTATAGTGTGTTTTACCTGCTTTAATTTCTCTGACTACAAGAACATGCTCATTTTGGGGGCAAGATCCAATGCCAACTAAAGTCAGTGGGATTGTTTTCATTGACTTTTGGATCAGGACCTGACTTCATAAACAAGGGTGAGACTTTTGGAAGTCTCTTAGTGTTGACCATAGTCTACTCCCCTTCAATTCAAGGTTAAAACTCCCACTGACTTCACAAGGAGGGGAGTAATGCTGATTGCTTTTGAAAATTTCACCCCAGACGCACAAGGTGGAAATGGATTCAAGGCCACCTGTGATTCTCTAGAAGACATCAGTACAGAATCTGGTCTTTAAACATTCTAGCCAAAGGATTTATCCTCAGGTGAAATTTGGGTCCATCAATCTCTTAACAGAGGAGTGAAGGTCTGACAGTCCTTGAAGAGTTTTTCAGATACATCAAGATGAGATTAACCTTAGCCTGAACTAACTTTAAAATGTGCCTGCACTGATGTTATTTAATAGAGTCTCCCCAGGAGGTCTTGAACTCTGTCATGCTTAAATGAACGAAGAAACCAAAATATGTTGTAAGCCATGAAATGGGGATACATTCCAACTTGAATTTAAGTTTTAATTCCTAGTCCACACATTAAACTCTTCCCCTCAAAGTGCTGGTATTAAATTAAGAGGTCAGGCTATTACTTCAAAAAGGATTATACAGCCCTGCTGGAGTAGCCTGGTATTGCAACGTGGAATTTACAACGTAATGTTGTTACATTTTTTACATTGTGATTATGGTAGGTACTATCTTTACATTAAAAACTACTAAGAAAAAAAGGGATTCCAGAAACCTCAGAACAAAGAACATTAATAGTTAAACTTGCATGAGAATACAAGTTAGATATTTCTTCACTGAGTTAAAATGTTGTCCGCTAGTTTACAGAGGCCTCGGTCCTCAGTTCTATAACTGTTCCAACCTGTCCCTCATGCAACTGAAACATGAAGATCTTTGACAACCAAATTCATCTTTCCTCAAACCTTCTTCCTTTCTACTTCCTCTGTTCTCCACTACTATTGACAACATCACTCTCCTTTATTTTAGCTGCCAAGCACTGGGTAGATTGAAAATCTGTCTGCCTCTCTGAATGTCACACTTTTCCTTCTTCAGGTTCCATGCTAGCTCTCTGTCACTTTCCATCAGCAGTTCAAAATCATTCTCAGTTTTAATGCCCCATACAGTTACACCCATTCCTACATCTAATCACTGTTGTGCCTGCTTTGCTGTGCACTCTACCCACTCTTCCACCCTCTGTATTCCCTTTGTCTTCTCCTTTGTGACTTGGACACTGGCCCTTAATGTCTGGAATATCATCTGTGTTCCCAGCAATATCATATATCCTCATTCTGCTCCTCTATATCCCTGACTCTGACACTCCTCTTTCTATTTCTTCTTCAATGTAACAGAACTTTTGTTCACATTTAGGGTGACCAGATGTCCCGATTTTATAGGGACAGTCCCGATTTTTGGGTCTTTTTCTTATATGGGCTCCTATTACCCCCAGCCCCCGTCCCGATTTTTCACACTTGCTGTCTGGTCACCCTATTCACATTATTTTGTTTTAACACTTATCCTTCTGGGGTTTGTCTCCATGTTCTAGACTTGGCTAATTTAGAGCCAAGTTTTGGTACCTTTCTGCATATTGAGTACTGCCTTACACGCAGAGTAATCCCACTGGAATTGACTACTCATAGTAGGAACTACTCAACACAAGTAAGGGGGACAGAATCTGATCCTTAGATTGTAAACTCTGCCTGGCAAGATGGGCGGGGGGGAGTGATTTTTAAAAATACAAGAGTTATGACACTATATACATTTTTTCTGAATAAATTATCACCAAAGCCATACATAAAAAGATGCAAAACTAACTAGGGTTTA
Source organism: Malaclemys terrapin pileata (assembly GCF_027887155.1). NCBI lineage: Eukaryota > Metazoa > Chordata > Testudines > Emydidae > Malaclemys > Malaclemys terrapin. The sequence goes on from NC_071505.1 coordinate 77,433,032, forward strand.
GGGCCAGTCTGTGAAGCTGTGCATCTAAGTAATAGTCTGATACCCAGGGCATTATCTTAAATAGGTAAGGTAGACACATTCAACATGAGAAAAGAATCAACAACATAGCTTCCATAGCTTTTAATTATTGAATAGTCACAGAATGATTATTCTGGTAGTATTTATTTTGTATTTATTCTAAAGCAGTTAACTCTAACAAAGGGAATGTGATGTGGTTGCATTTTGAAGTATTTATAATAAACAGGAGTAATTGGGTTGCATTTTGAAGTTCTATAATCAAACAATGTGACTCAAGGCCACATAGACACATCGACCTTAGATGTAATTGAACACTTGACAATTAGCCTATAAAGTTAATTGAACCGTTATAATGTAACAATCAGTCTAGTATTGGTAGATTTATTCTAGGGTGCAACATTGTTAAAACTTTGCTTTCCCTAGCAAGACCGGATTTATTGTCACAGAGCAAGATTTTAGGTAAAATACCATGGATTTAACTTAGAAAAACTGATACCATAACCCCATGTTAACATTTAATGAGGCACAGAATGGGGCTTAATAAACTGACAAGCATCTACTGATTTACTGTCTCTTAAAGAGGAAAAAAAATATTGCTTGAAAATAATGAACTTCCCATTACATTTTTGTTTCTTTCATAATAGAACTGTGATACTAATGACTGAATTTATATAGGGCTAAAATTGGATTCCTATTCTCTCATAAGCTAGATAATAAAAAAAAATAGATCTGGGAATATTCTGGAAAACTCAGTGAGTAAACCTTAAATGCAATAAAATTAATTGAAGCTGTTACTGGAAGAAAATAGATTCAAATTTATTAAGGATACTAGCAACAGTAGTGTAAAATAAAATTGTATGCTTCTGAAGTTTTGACTAAGTTTTCTAATGAAACAGCTGCCACATCAGAAGACTGGATAATGGCCAGCACTCATTTTTTGCTTAAGAACAGTCCCCTCCATAAGAAACTGATTAACTCAAAGAATCAGTAAAATAGCTGAAAAATCTCAATGATACAATGATTCTGCCTCTAAATTTCTTTAAAATAATTACCAGTCCCAGATTAAAGGGGCTAGACATGGCAGCCATGGTAGAAAGTAACTTGGTAGCACTGGGGTGAAGTAAAGTCCTGTCATGGATTGAAAACTAATTGGAAGAAGGAAGTGAGAAATAGGAATAAATGAAATTCAGTTCTCAGCATCAAGACAAGGTAAAAGTCTAGGGTGCACACTCTCAAAGAAACTGCGAAACCACCTGATCAGCATCCTATACAGCAAACAGGGAAAGATTAAGAATGAGCTCTCAGAACTGGATACTCTCATAAAAAAACAACCTTCCGCACAAACTTCCTCATGGATAGACTTTACAAAAACTAGACAAGCCATTTACAACACAAACTTTGCCTCTCTACAAAGGAAAAAGGACACTAAACTATCTAAACTGCTACATGCCACAAGGAGCCACAACAGTAGTTCCCTTAACCCACCCAACAATATTGTTAATCTTTCCAGTATACTCTTAGCCAGCAGAAGAGTCTGTCCTATCTTGGGGCCTCTTCTTTTGTCCCTCCAGACCCAAGAACATGATACAGTTCTGCGGTGACCTAGAATCCTACTTTCAACATCTCCGACTCAAAGAATATTTCCAACATACCTCTGAACAGCATACTAACCCACAGAATCCTCTCTACCAGCACTACAAAAAAAAGGATTCTGCGTGCACTCCTCCGGATGGTCGAAACAACGGACTGGACTTCTACATAGATTGCTTCCGTCAACATGCAAAGGCTGAAATTGTGGAAAAGCAACATCTCTTGCCCCATAACCTCAGCCATGCTGAACACAACATCATCTACAGCCTCAGGAACAACTCTGACATTATAATCAGAAAGGCTGACAAAGGAGGTGATGTCGTCATCATGAATTAATTGGAATATGACCAAGAGGCTGCTAGATAGCTCTCTAACACCACATTCTACAGGCCATTATCCTCTGATCCCACTGAGGATTACCTAAAGAAACTACACCATCTGCTAAAAAAAACTCCCTGAAAGCACAGGAACAAATCTGTATAGACACATGCCTAGAACCCCGACCAGGGGTATTCTATTTGCTACCCAAGATCCATAAACCTGGAAATCCTGGATGCCCCATCATCTCAGGCATTGGCACCCTAACATCAGGATTGTCTAGCTATGTGGACCCATTCGTCTGGCCCTACGCTACCAGCACTCCTAGCTATCTTCGAGACACCACTGACTTCCTGAGGAAACTACAATCCATTGGTGATCTTCCAGAAAACATCATCCTGGCCACTATGGATGTAGAAGCCCTCTAGACCAATATTCCACACAAAAATGGACTACAAGCTATCAGGAACAGTATCCCCGATAATGTCACAGCTAACCTGGTGGCTGAACTTTGTGACTTTGTCCTCAACCACAACTATTTCACATTTGGGGACAATATATACCTTCAAGTCAGCGGCACTGCTATGGGTACCCGCATGGCCCCACAGCATGGCAACATTTTTATGGCTGACTTAGAACAACGTTTCTTAGCTCTCATCCCCTAACCAGGGCCGGCTCTAGACACCAGCAAAACAAGCTGGTGCTTGGGGTGGCACATTTTTAGAAGCAGCATGGCCGGCGCCAGAATGCCACCCCTAAAAATGTGCCCCGGCCGCCCCAGCTCACCTCCGCTGCTGCTGCCACAGCGCGCGAAACAGCTGATTCGCGCGCCGCTGCTCCCCCTCCCTCCCAGGCTCTCAAACCTGGGAGGGAGGGGGAGCAGCGGCGTGCGAACCAGCTGTTTCGCATGCCGCGGCGGCTCGGGGTCTCCCCCTCCCTCCCAGGCTCTCAAACCTGGGAGGGAGGGGGAGATCCCAAGCGGCTGTTTCGCGCGCCGCTGCTCCCCCTCCCTCCCACACTTGGGAGCCTGGGAGGGAGGGGGAGAAGCGGCACCCGCGCTGCGGCCACTCGGAGTCTCCGAGTGGCCGCAGCACGGGCGCCGCTTCTCCCCATCCCTCCCTCCCTCCTAGGCTTGAGAGCCTGGGGGGAGGAGGCGGGGCTGGGGATTTGGGGAAGAGGCGGAGTTGAGGCGGGGCGGCAAAAATCCTAGAGCCGGCCCTGCCCCTAACACCCCTACTCTACTTGCGCTACATTGATGACATCTTCATCATCTGGACCTATGGAAAATAAGCCCTTGAGGAATTCCACCATGATTTCAATAATTTCCATCCCACCATCAACCTCAGCCTTGATCAATCCACACAAGCAATCCATTTCCCGGACACTACTGTGCTAATAAGCGATGGTCACATAAATACCACCCTATACCGGAAACCTACTGACCGCTACTCTTACCTACATGCCTCCAGCTTCCATCCAGGACACACCACACGATCCATTGTCTACAGCCAAGCTCTAAGATACAACCGCATTTGCTCCAATCCCTCAGACAGAGACAAGCACCTACAAGATCTCTATCAAGCATTCTTAAAACTACAATACCCACCTGCTGAAGTGAAAAAAACAGATTGACAGAGCCAGACGAGTACCCAGAAGTCACCTCCTACAAGACAGGCCCAACGAAGAAAATAACAGAACACCACTAGCTGTCACCTTCAGCCCCCAACTAAAACCTCTCCAGCACATCATCAAAGATCTACAACCTATCCTGAAAGATGATCCCTCACTCTCATAAGAGCATAAGAAAGGCCGTACCAGGTCAGACCAAAGGTCCATCTAGCCCAGTATCCTGTCTACCGACAGTGGCCAATGCTAGGTACCCCAGAGGGATCAAGTGATCTCTCTCCTGCCATCCATCTCCACCCTCTGACAGACAGAGGCTAGGGACACCATTCCTTACCCATCCTGGCTAATAGCTATTAATGGACTTAACCACCATGAATTTATCCAGTTCTCTTTTAAACTCTGTTATAGTCCTAGCCTTCACAACCTCCGCAGGTAAGGAGTTCCACAAGTTGACTGTGCGCTGCATGAAGAAGAACTCCCTTGTATTTGTTTTAAACCTGCTGCCTATTAATTTCATTTGAGGACCCCTAGTTCTTGTATTATGGGAATAAGTAAATAACTTTTCCTTATCCACTTTCTCCACATCACTCATGATTTTATATACCTCTATCATATCCCCCCTTAGTCTCCTCTTTTCCAAACTGAAGAGTCCTAGCCTCTTTAATCTCTCCTCATATGGGACCCGTTCCAAACCCTTAATCGTTTTAGTTGCCCTTTTCTGAACCTTTTCTAGTGCCAGTATAACTTTTTTGAGATGAGGAGACCACATCTGTATGCAGTATTCGAGATGAGGGCGATCTCACAGATCTTGGGAGACAGACCTGTCCTCGCTTACAAACAACGCCCCAACCTGAAGCAAATACTCACCAGCAACCACACACCACTGAACAAAAACACTGACCCAACAACAAAGCCCGATGCCAACTCTGTCTACATATCTATTCAAGTGACATCATCATAGGACCTAATCACATCAGCCATGCCATCAGGGGCTTGTTCACCTGCCCATCTACCAATGTGATATATGCCATCATGTGCCAGCAATGCCCCTCTGCCATGTACATTGGTCAAACTGGACAGTCTCTACACAAAAGAATTAATGGACACAAATCTGACATCAGGAATCATAACATTCAAAAACCAGTAGGAGAACACTTTAACCTGTCTGGTCACTCAATGACAGACCCGTGGGTGGCAATTTTGCAACAAAAAAGCTTCAAAAACAGACTCCAATGAGAAACTGCTGAGCTTGAATTGATATGCAAACTAGATACAATCAACTTAGGCTTGAATAGAGACTGGGAATGGCTGAGCCATTACAAACATTGAATCTATCTCCCCATGTGAGTATTCTCACACTTCTTATCAAACTGTCTGTACTGGGCTATCACTTCAAAAGTTTTTTTTCCCCTCTTACTTAATTGGCCTCTCAGAGTTGGAAAGACAACTCCCACCTTTTCATGCTCTCTGTATGTGTATATATCTCTCCTCAATATATGTTCCATTCTATGCATCCGAAGAAGTGGGCTGTAGCCCACGAAAGCTTATGCTCAAATAAATTTGTTAGTCTCTAAGGTGCCACAAGTACTCCTGTTCTTTTCACGAGTTAGGGTACTTCTTAGGGAACAGAATGCAACCCATGCACCCTCAAAGGCTGGGGGCATTTGTCTGCACTGGTGGAAAAAGGTCTTTTAAAGGTTCCACGATTGCTTGGGGGGTTGGAATGGTGGCGAGTGGGAAGAAGGCATCTCCTGAGATGGTGTGTGGGCCAGTGGGGCTCAGGTATGCCATTAGCTCTTGCACATGTCGAGGAGGGAATATAAAACCTATCCCTCCAGCCTGAGCGCCCTCTCACACACAGGCTACCTGGGCCTATCACCAACATCTCTATATTGAGCCTCTGCAAGAGAGCTAAATGAACAGCTTGACTAAGCAATAAATAATGGGGAACTTGACAACTCCCCCCATATAGTCACATAAATAAACAGCAAGATGGGAATGGAATTATTCAGGGTAGCCCAAGGAAATACAACTATGATAGAAGTGGAGAGGATTGTGGTTTTTTGTTGATGTTTTTTAAATGAAACACTGAGAATGAACATCAGGAAGTACTTCATGACAAGGAGTTCTATAAAGTTCTGATAAAGTCAGACAATGCCCAGTGAATGCAGGAACTGTTTTGTATTGATAGGGGATGGACTCTATGACCTAATGGGTCTTTTCCCTATTTCTGATTTTTATTTTACCACCATTGGGTTTCTGGTCTTCACCTGAATCAGTTACTCCTTTCTAGGAGTATCTACCCTTGGTAACAACACTATGCCTCAAAACACAACTTTGTACTCATCAGTTTTTAAAATTATGTCACCTGACCATGATTAATTGTAGATTCCACCATGAGTACCTGACCCAATTTTAAATAGGATAGTCCTTTTTTACACTTAGTGCTACATTGAGTTTAACAATGAACACATTATAAACACAATATAATTGCCCAATGTAGGCAAGCCCCTTCTGAAGGAGGCAAAAGGGTGGGCGAAAGTGTGGCTTTCAGTTTATAGACTGGAATACAGTTAAACACCACATAACATAACCTGACTAATTTCAAGTGCCATTTCATGCACTTTTTCAGACCTCTCCCTCACATTGGAAGTGATTTCTCTCTTTATACCAAACTCCTACTTTCCATGAGGACTTTGGAAGAAAAAAAGTCTCCGGTGCCACAAAGCATTCCAGAAAAAAAGACCCAACTGCACAGCACATCTGTTCTTTACTGGATTGTACCCACTCATGCTATTAGATTAATGATCCCTCACATGGAGATCTTGCAGTTTGTTTTCTACCAATTATCCTTCATTATTTTACCATGTCTCATACACTTACTGAGTTTTACAAATTGTGTTTTAGAATACTCTTCTAGTTAGGAAGCAAAGGTGATTTTTGCCTGAATTGTGGATCGAAAGAAGTATATACAAGAAACTGGGGGACTGAGAGGTAAAGAAAAGCAGAATCCATCTCTCTTTCCTATAGGTCTCCTCCACCTCAAGGCAGCTGTGGACAACTACATAATGAAAGAAATAAAGGTATGAATCAAAATACATTTAAATGTTTATTGGAAATAAATGTTTCTAAACTGTCATGTTCTCTCCAGAGATTGTTTCCCATAAAGATATCAAAAGCAGTAGATCTGAAATATTTTAGTATCTTACGACACTTTCTTATTATTGCTACCATTCTCTTTTATAAAAATAAAAGTTTACAATGTGAGCATATATTTTGTATTTTTTGGATTGCAAATAACTTTTTATAATACTAAACACTGCTTTAAAAAAATACAACCTTCTGGTGCATTGTCAGTGTTTGTTATTCTTTCCTATGGTCTTGTTTGATTGCCTGGTATGTAGATGTGTGTCATTTTGGGGCTACAAAGATTATTGTGTCTGAAAGCTCAGCATGAGTTTCAGCTTTCGATTATTCATATACCTACAGCTCAGCAAAGTAATTTCAAAGATTGCTAGAAATAACATAACATGATTTTCTGCTGCTTTACTTGGAGCACAATTTTTTCCTCCTATTAGACACCATAAAAATGAAATAATGCTATATGGTATATGAAATATGGCATATTGTCTTCTCTGTATTGACGCATTTCCCTAATCCTCAATGCAAAATTCTCCCCTCCACCTTAAAGGGATTTATACAACAGTAATAGGGTTACCATACGTCCAGATTTTCCCGGACATGTCTGGCTTTTTGGGCTTCAAATCCCCGTCCGGGGGAAAATCCCAAAAAGCCGGACATGTCCAGGAAAATCGGGACATGCGGGGCCGGGGGTGCTGGGCCGGCAGTGCTAGGCCGGGGGTGCTGGGCCGGGCCGGCGGTGCTGGGTGGGCCAGGGGTGCTCGGCCGGGGGCTGGCCTGGGGCCGGCACCCCAGGGCCCGAGCCAACCCAGGCTGGAGACGCCGGGGGGGCCAGACTGGGCCGCACCTCCTCCCCCCACCCCCACACCCCTTACCTGCTTCAGGCTTCCTGCGAATCAAACGTTCGCGGGAAGCAGGGGAGGGGGCGGAGACTTTGGGGAAGGGGTGGAGTTGGGCGGGGCCGGGGCCCCGTGAAATGTCCTCTTTTTGGACACTCAAAATATGGTAACCCTAAACAGTAAACACCCTAGAATGGAGGGTCTTTCTGCTGAGCCAATCAATTAACCCCCAAACTCAGTCATTAGAGTTTCTGTGGGGTGACCCTGGGTGTTGAGTGTGTAACTTTTCTTAAAAAGGTTAGCTCCTGTTGACATAGAAATAGAAGCTGGGCCTCCAAAACAAACCTAGGTTTATTGAACAGAACATTAACTACAAACTACAAGGTGGACCTACATGACTTCTACATTTGAAATTAGTCCTGCTGGCTAGGGTCTGTCACCAACATCTCTGTACAGATTTTCTGCAAGCATCCCAGATTTGAACATCAAGTCCTGCATTTGTACAGAAAATCCCAAAGTTTTAAACTAACTTGTGTAATGAGAAATAAATAAATTAGCCACAGAACTATATGTCTCACAGTTCACGATTTTTAGAGAATACTTTGTAGTTAAATATTTTTAGTAAAATTATACTGATATACATTATGCTTAAATACTACAATGAAGTCTAGGTCCTTTGGATCACAGCTATTGTGCTTCTCCCTAGTGGTTTAAAGCAGCTGTAATGTCACCTTAACTGACTATTTGGGGGTTTCCCTTGACAAAAGGGGAACACCAAATGTTATATGTTTGGACACAGCAGAGAAGGAGATAGATGCACACAGAGGGAGCTGATAGAATCAAAGCTCTCAGCTGTGCTAGTCTTTATTCTTCTGACTGCAGGACTGAAACAAACATGAAAGTGAGGCTCTGCACTGGGGAAGGGACAGAGCACACAGGAGAACACAATCAAGATGCTACAGGCCAGTGTGGTAGGAATGTCTCCTCCCTGCCTGGACTAAGAAAAAGGAGTGTGATCAGAGTATTACTCTGGCACAACCTGGATGCTATGTAGGATATTTCCCATAGCCCAGAGCCCAGTAACATGCCTAGACCACTGCCGGCAGCTGGAATACCAATTGTTATGCTCCTTAGCGATAGCAGCTAGAAAGGCCGTTTCTGATGCCTTAGCACAACTAACAGAGCAGGAGGGGAGGGGAAAAGTGATCGACCACGAGGAATTAACATGACCCTCTGCCCTCCTGATTTGTGATTTTTGCTGAAGGCTGCAGTTGTGCAAGATAGAAAGTCTGGCAATAGTTAACTATTGCTATGAGAAATACAGCCGGTTAACTGATGGAAAATTCCACATTTAGCTTGTTCATCAAAAAACTGCTGAGCAGAAAGTACTAACAAATTGGGTATAAAGACCGGGGGGGGGGGGGTGGATGGGGAATCTGAGCTTGGTGGACACTTGAACACCTCTGAAGTTCCCTTGCAGACAGAAAGCCGGCCACTGGATGTCTACAGAAATCCACTTGAGACCCCCTCAAGACCTCACGTAAATATGAATCTGGGGTTAATTTGGGGTTTTCTACTAACCTATTGCGGATATGTGTAATTGCTGGAGACTAAATAAAGTAGAAGCTTTAACTGAAAGCACTTAGTTAATGCAAGGCAAACAAATTGACCGGACGTGCTATGTCCCTACTGATTTATTTCCTGCCACTGCCTCACAAAGAGTAAAGTTACCAAGAGCTTTGAGTTCAGCAAAACCTGGGTAACAGTTACTTCAAGTTATATAGGAGACCCAGCAGCCTCAGGCTTAGTCTTATACTGAGCAGTTTGGTCATCCCAGGGGATCCAGTCCCAATTCCTCATGGGAAGAATATACATATTTCATATTTGTTAGAGTCTTTAAAAACACCTACTTTAACCCACTAAAAAACTGCTTTACATTTTGTGTTCAGTTAGATCTGTTGTTTAGATTGTGTACAATATTATTTGGATATACCAAGTCAACTGAAGACTTTATAGGTAGGAAAATAGAGGAACTACAGTATTGCTAGTGAAATGACCATAATTTGAAATTCAGTCCAGTTCTGTGCTTCATGAAAAATCTACCATAATTTTGTCCAAATTAACATGAATTTCATCAAACACAAGTTTATTTTGGTTTTGTTTTACATTTCTGACCTACTATGTTGAATTATGTCAATTTATGGTAAATTATGTGGTGTCATATCATGTTACATAGTTCAGATTATAAATCAATGCAAATTGACACAACATGACAAAGTAATGCAATACATCAAATCTATATACTCATGTTTTAAATATTAATGCAACATTTTAGCATACAACTAAAGAGTGTTTATTTGGGGTTGAATATCCACCGTCTACTATAAACAAATAAACAAACATACATACATCTGGTGTAATCTACATTTAGGTCAAGTTGGTGCAGGAAGGGAATAAGTTTTTGCCATCTGCCAATAGAGTCTACAGTACCAACCCAGCACACTTTCCACATTATACAAAGTAATTACATTGTACATGCACACACACATTATATATATGCACATCAGTATTCTAGAAAAGATAATTAGTTAATATTGCAATTTTACAATTGACATATTTGGTAATTAATCAATGCCGATATTAGCTAAATCTATAAGGGAGTTTTTCACTTCAATATCCAAACACTAAAATGTAATAAGAGGTCTTCATTCAAGATGTTTCTATGTGAATGAGTTTTTCATGGTGTTAAAACTACAAAAAATGTATTAATTACAATTTACGTAAAGATAGCACTTGTACGAATTACCAGAACACTAGCCCTCTAGTTATCCACGGAACAGGTATAGCACTAGGAATATTGCAGATCCTATTCTAGTTGCCCCATTAATCCCGTTCTGCAGTGAGCACCTAGAGATGAATGGGTCTTTAGAGTCCATGGCCATCTACTTTTAGCATCTTTGCCAAAACTTCTTACTACTATAGACACCAATTGTCTCCATTGCTGGAGTGTTTATTATATATATGGCATCTGTTCTTGAAGAACTGGACTGAGATCAATAACTCATTTCATGCAGACCATGGTAATAGAGATCCATAAACTTGATCTGGATGCAAACCATTAATTTAGGGATGATTTTACAAAGCAATACCATACATAGGCCTTTAGCTGTATGAATCCCAGGGAGATGAAGGAGAAATATCTATAAGGGGTGATAACCTGCACCCATGGGGAAAGGGAATAAAATCCCCTTACTCTCTCAAAGCCAGATCTACCTTCCTAAACCTCCATTCCCACACCCACACCCCCTCTTCTGTATTCAATGGATGCAACTGCTTAACCCCCTCCCGCCTCATGAACTCAGATTTCTTAGGAAGCCAGTCTGCCAGTCACATTTCACATCAGCAAGACTGAGATACAAGTTCCATTCCTTCTTCAGTCTGCCTCTGAATCCTGATCTACCCACAAAGGGCAACGGCATCCATGGGACAGAGGAGGATGAAGTAGAGGCAGGATGCAGCATTTTTCAGTTCCAGAATTGCTGCTGCTGCAGCATTCCAATACCTAGGCTATATTGCCTCTCACCCCCATCGGAATAAACCCATACACAGAGGTGACAGGCTTTTCTGCTAGCTGGCCCTGCATGCTCCAAGAAGGGTATGTGCAAAGTGGGTGGAGGAAAAACAGGCCAGTTAAGCCACCATCAAACCAAAAAAGGTAATGATCAACCAAACATCTCCAATAAATTGACTTGAGATAAGTGGAAGACAGAGCATATTTTGGGAGTGTATATATATATTCCCTGTTGTGGGGTCTCCTCATCAGTGGTGGTAATTTCTCCATAGTATTAATGACAATGGGAGGAGAAAGAGAAACACTTTCATCTCATCCACCTAGAAGGAGCCAATTGCAGGATCAGGGCCTGCATGTCCTGTTTAGTTGGTTCAAAACCTGTGTGTGGTTCAAAATAGCTTTAAACAAGTTTTATTGTAAAGAAGGATTTGTCTTCTCAATTTCCCATGACAGACAACTTGATTAAATCAAGTATCAGAGGGGTAGCCGTGTTAGTCTGAATCTGTAAAAAGCAACAGAGGGTCCTGTGGCACCTTTAAGACAAACAGAAGTATTGGGAGCATAAGCTTTCGTGGGTAAGAACCTCCCTTGCATCTGAAGAAGTGAGGTTCTTACCCACGAAAGCTTATGCTCCCAATACTTCTGTTAGTCTTAAAGGTGCCACAGGACCCTCTGTTGCTTGGTTAAATCAGACATTTTATGCTATAATTTGGGACTTAAGCTAAAATTGTTTCAGCATTTTTTGCCAAAAACCTCATTTATAACAGACATGCAGTTCTATCACTTCTCCCTGCCTCTGATGCATCACTGGGGCCGATTCCTGGGTCCTTGAATATGTATAGCTAGATATATCACTGATTATGTGAAAATCATTACACAGTATTATTTATGCTCCCGAATCAGAATAGACTAACAGTATTTTTATATACGCCCATAGCAGAGATATTGGAGAAAAAGCTTTTTACCACTTTCACTCCATGTGATGGAAAGCAATTGCCTCTAAATGTGAACATGCCTTTAGTCAGGGCTTCACTCGTCATCGAGATTTTAGTAAATAAGTCCAACTCTTAAAGAGAGCCCACTTTCAAATAGGTTCCTTGCTGACCTGATTGTACATCACTAGGATTACAGAACACAGCCTCCTTTCCCCTCACTCCTCAGAATACAGTACCATGGATCTTTGAACTAGTTTGAAAGTTAAGATTTATGGAAGTTTTCTAATTTTACACCATAATGGTATCCAACAGGTTTTGTTTGTTTGTTTGTTTGTTTGTTTTAACGTAGGCTACATTGGTTGATAAGCAGAGTAGACCATATTTGCAGCACCATGACCAGTGTATTGCATCTGGGCATGTGTCTTACTCAACAATAATCAATCAATTTTTATGGAATGTTAACTAAAGTACAATAGTAGAGCAGATGTACTAGCTGTTTAGAAGAGGAGAGGTTATTTCCATTTCACATCTAGGCTTGGCAGAATTACATTTTAATTTTTGGTATAATTTTGATGGATAACATTTACTTAAACATTTTTTTCACTTTATCAATTTAAATTTGTACAGTTGTGGGAAATTATGGGGGTTCAACAATTATTTAATGACAGTAGATATTGTGATTCAAAAAGTTAAACTGATAAAACACAAATTATCAACATCATATGCCTAAAAAAAGTAAATATTCTTAAATCAAACTCTAAAGTTCCCAAGTAACAATTTATTTTCCTATCTGTACATTTTTGATGATTGATGGAAATATTTTCATGTGTGTAATATATACGCACACTGAAATCCACATTCACCAGTAAAAATCTAATCCTTCCAAGCCTATATATAGGGTATTAAAAATAGTGTTATGATAAGTATAAACCTGTTAAATTGCTGTAAAAAAATACACCTAATTCTACATGCCACACTTATCAAGCAGGTGTGTTGGTAACAGGGCAATAATTCTTGAGGCACATGTGCCTATCTCAATGTGTTCATTACAGCCTTTACATCCTTTAAAACTTGGAGTTGTAGTGACAGGGCACGTGGTTGGAGCAAATATGTGACCTACAGGAAACCAGCTATAAGGCTTCTCGCCTGTGGGACAGAGGGCAGCATAAAGGACCCCAAGGTAGCACCTCATGAGGGTCTCTCCACAGTAGCCAGGAGGGTTACTAAAGGCAAAGGTATGTTCTCTTTTCTTTGAGTGGGCAGAAGCTGGGAAAGTCTCAGGTGGTCAATGCCCACTACTTTAAGTGTACTTGCTCTTGCTTTGAAATTCAGGTTTGAAAATGAAGCCAGCCCTGCAGAAAGGGTCCATGCACTGAAGAGTTGTTGGGAGTTTTGCAAACCTTCCCAGACAGTGAGTTTTCCCATCAGCTTACATATGTAAACAAAGAAACTTCTGTTATAAAAACCCTTCTAGGCAAGAGTCAGTGGATCACATACAGAAGCAGTTGTATATACAGAGGTTGCATGCACTTTCCCCTATGTGCATCATATTTTGAATCTCATGCTAATTCACAGAATATAGAGTTTACAGCCTTTCATCTTGGTAAATGAGACTGAGGTTTTTTTTTTAAAAAAAAGAAAAGAAATGGCAATTAAGTTCCCTCAGCATGAAACTGCTTGCTATTTACTGTCCTACACATACATCCTAGCAATGAACTCTGCCAAGGTTACCATGACAACCACCTATTAACATGAGTGTTGCCATGTTTTCCATATGTTCTTAACAGCTTCTGCTCATGTTTTTATCTTATACTTTCCCCTCCACTTTTCTCAATACTTCCTTTCTTCCAATTCACATATGTGCAATGAGGTTACAAGAATGCTATGCAAACTATCTTCACAAACACTGCTGTTAACCAAAATTCACTCACAAATGCTTATAAGACAACAACAAAGTGGATATAAATGTGGCCAAAATTATTTCAGGTTTTTTTAATTAAAGTAACCAGGTTATTATTTAAAAAAAAAAAAAAAAAACAGTAAGCCCCTCCATTCTAATAATGGTAAATGAGTTGGAGGTGGTGTCTAGTGGAATGACAGATTAGTGTTATGTTTGGTCTTATTTAGCATCTTCATTAAAATATGAAGTTCGGGGTAAATAGCATGTAAATTGCATTCCCAGATAATAAAGAAGTACTGTTGTGAATGCCAATGAGGGCAGAAAAATATAAACAAGTACAGAGATTAGAAAAAAAGGAGATGGAAACAAAATGGGATTCAGTTTAGGTAAGTACAATGTATCTGAGGGAAATAATTCAACAGATAATGCTTTCAGAGGGTTTCCATCTCCCCAATATGTCAAAAGATTACTACAAATATTAGTGGCTTGGAAATATAAAACAGAATGAATTTGCAATAGAATACAGCATCAGAAATCTAACAAAGACTGCATATTCAGATTCCTCATAGCACAAAGCCAGGAGAGGATATTCTCTATACATCTCTAGTGAGATCATAGATATAATTTCCGGAAGTGCCTAACTTGCTTAGGAACCCAAGTCCTATTTTCCAAAGTGACTTAGGTACTCAGGAGCCTGGGGCTTGTTCATTAAAATGGGACTTTGACCTCACATCTGAAAACTAAATTCTGGAAACCAAAGTAAGGGAGATAAACAATGTAGGTCAAATCATGGACTATTCAAAGAGCAACTAATTTTTAAAAGGGTAAGGGATCATTTCTGAGGAAAAACCATAACAAATACATACTGTATTGGTGTCATGTTATAGGGCAAACTGCATCTTAGACCACCTTCAGTCCCTCTCAAGTGCACCGTTTAGGCAACAGCAGGCTGCGTTTCTTGTACCTTATTCTGAGTAGAACCATACAGACTGGATGTCTGGGCTGCACGCTAATCCAGCAGGCCCAGCAGACTTTAGCACCTGAAAGCCCTCCCCCCAGGAGTCTGTAACAGCAGATGATTAAAGTTACTCTAAAACAACTTCTTTAAATAATTCTTAATTTTGTTTTTTCACCTAAAAAGTACAAAGCCCACAGGGCCTGGGGATAAAACATGCAACTTTCCTTAACTAATCTCTTTATTCATAGCTCAAATAAGGCCAGCTCATTCCCATCTCTGGGTTGGGAGAGCCAGCCTGCTTGCTAGGGGTCCCAGTGTCTCTCTCTCGCTGACTATGCCAGTCCATTTGGGTGTCATCCGCAGTCTGCTGACAATTCACTTCTCTCTCCTTCCCGAGGTCAGCAGCTTTTTAGGTTTAGGCATCAGCCTTGGGAAGATTAAACTATGCCTGTCTTGATAGAACCAGATAGTAGCTACTTCTCAGTAGATGGCCCAGTCATTATTATCTCAATGCCCTTCAAGCTGTTGGTCTCAGGTGTCTTATATTTGCCATTGTTGTTTCCTGCTGCTCTCTCTTCACAACCCTCCTTTGATTTAACTCCTGATAGGAAGGCACGTTAATATCAATCCAATAATCTGAGGGGCATAGGAAATTCATAAAAAATACTGCACAACTCCCTCATTCTCCATGTTCTAAAGAATATAAAGATCCAATACAGAGAAGAATGGTATACCATAAAGTAAGTGCAGGACCAGACATGCTTTAGCATAGTAATAAGAGGTGTAATTCAGTTTTAATTAAGACTAGTCAGGGAAAGCCTTCTAGTAGCTGAAATAACCTTCCAAGAGGAGTGGTGGAAGTTCCATCATACAAGACATTTGAAACAAGAATGAACAAAGCACTACAAACTATATTGTATTTAAAAAGCCCTGCATTGATTGGGCAGCTGGACAAGTCTATATTAGGCTTATTCTGTCAGCTAAGGATGAATTAATCCCTGAACTAAATATTTAATGGTTGTCTAGGCACACGTGATCGTGACCTAATTTCACTTATGTACATCTGGTAATACATATGCACATCATGCTTTGAAAGGGTTAATTTCCCAAAGCTGAAAGTAAACATGAGAAAAAGTGAGTGGGAGGAAAAATTAAAACAAAAATGTGAATGACAATTGGGAGTTTAAGAATGTTTTAGTAGATGCTCCCAAAAAACAAAACAATTCCACAGGGCATAAGAAAATATATTACAAATTTTAAAAAAGGTTCTGGTTAAGAATATTTTGGGAAGTGAAAAGTTGCAGTTAAGAATTAAAACAATTAAAGAAATGGAGGCATTGATAGCAAGGAGTACAAACTGGTAATTAGGAGATAAAGACAATTGATATAGAAGGCTAGAAAGGTATAAATGAAAAGAAATCTATGGCCAGTAGAGTTAAGGACAATAAGAAGCATTTTCTTAAATATACCAGAACACTGGGCTACCATCATCCCAATACTTTGGAAGGGTAAATGCACCTCTGATGCTTGCTGTGGTTTGCTCATAGGATGCCCTCTTAAGTCTCAGGCCTCTAATCATCACCTTGCTCTGGCAAGGATCCACCTCCCACTTCTTCAAGACAAGTGATTTAGGCCCCAGCAAGTCTGACCTAGCTCAGCACACACAGTTTGTTTTCTTTCAGAAGGCTATGAACAGTGTATGTCAGCAGTTACAAGTAACCAAACAGCTCTTCCAAAGCAGAGTGCATTTATTTAAGGACAAAAGCAGAGAAAACAATAAAAGGCCTAAATGCATACTAAACTTACCAGAAGTTTCTTATCTTCCACATCAGGGTCTGATAGGTCTCAGCCTTTCAACCACTTCAGCAGGGTTTGTGCCTTTCCCACCCTGGGAAAAGATTCATGTCCATTGGCTGCCTCAAACTGGGAGGGGGAGTCAGTTCAAGTTAGTCCTTTATACCCCCAGCTTGCTCTTTGTCTCCTGGGCCTCCTGAACCCTGTCTGAACCAGCACATGTAATTCATTTCAGTGAGTGGTGCTTCTCTGGAGTTATTTACAAGTTCCAAGGTTTGCAGTAATTATCCACCCCTGATTTTAGTTCCTGGATAGACCTTAATGCCACACACACTTAACTATCCAGCATACAATAACTAGCTCACAAATATGTAGTGAATCTTTTACAAAGTTGAAACAATAGTCTCAAAAAGATATGTCTGTTAGTCATATTTGTCACAGGAATGACCCTGGTACTTATAGGCCAATTAACCCAACATCCATTGCATGCAATATAATAGAAAGAGTGATACAGGACACAATTAGTAAAGAATGAAATCATGGTAGCATAATCCATGGCAATCAACATGGTTTTATGGATAATAGCCCTTTTTAGACAATGTGATTGAGATCCTATATGTTTGATCCAAAAAAGTAATTATGTTGCCATAACATACTTAGATGTCTGTTAGGCATCCTGAAAAGCTGTCCTGCATGGCATTCTGATAAAATTAGCACTATATAAAGTTAAGTGTATTAAAATTAAATGGATAGATTTACTTTTTTGAGATCAGACATTGTAAATGGAAAACCGAGTTTCCAGTCAGGTTCCAAAGGGGTCTATTCTTGCCCCAAAACTATTCAATATCTTTCAGTAATCCAGAAGAAAATATAAAAGGATTGCTGATAACATTTGCAGAGGGCATAACTGCTGGCATGCTAAATAATGATTGGCCAGGTCAATTATACAAACCAATCTAGATTAGGGTTACCATATTTCCTCATTAAAAAAAAGAGGACACTCCACGGGGCCCTGGCCCCACCCCTTTCCCTTCCCCGCCCCAACTCCGCCCCCTCCCTTGAGCACCCCGCATTCCCCCTCCTCCCTCTCAGCCGCAAAACAGCTGCCCGAGCGCTACCGGCTTCACAGTTTGCCAGGCAACCCCCAGACCTCCAGACCCTGCGCCCCTGGTCGGGCGCTTCCCCTCCCGGGCTCCGGCTGCGCTGGGGAAGCACTTGGCCGGGGGCGCAGGGTCTGGAGGTCTGGGGGCTGCCCGGCAAACCTTGAAGCCAGTAGCGCTGGGGCAGCTCGGCTCTTCAGCTACACAGAGCTGAGGTGTCTGGGGGGAGAAGGAGCAACAGCAGCCGCCACGGGGGAATCCGCCTGCAGCTCGCAGCCTGCGGGAGCCACAAGGTAAGCTGGGGACTGGGGCAGGGATGCTGGCAAAGCTATTTTCCCAGACTTGTTCGGCTTTTTGGCAATTCCCCCCGGACTGGGATTTGAGGACCAAAAAGGCAGATATGTCCGGGAAAAACCAGACGTATGGTAAGCCTACCTAACTGCCCCCCAGGACTCCACCCCCTACCTAAGCCTCCCTGCTCCTTGTCCCCTGACTGCCCCCTCCTGAGACCTCCCCCCCCATCCTAACTGTCCCCCTAGGACCCTATCCCCTGACTGCCCCCTCCTGAGACCCTCCCCCAATCCTAACTGGCCCCCTAGGACCTTACCCCCTACCTGTCCCCTGACTGCCCCAACCCTTATCCATACCCCCACCCCCAGACAGACACCAGGGACTCCCACACCCCATCTAACCACTCCCCACCACCTGACAGCCCCCCTGCAGAACTCCCAACCCATCTAAACCCCTCTGCTCCCTGTCCCCCGACTGCCCCCTCCTGGGACCCCTGCTTCTAACTGCCCTCCAGAACCCCACCCCCTACCTAAGCCTCCCTGTTCCTTGTCCCCTAACTGCCCCCTCCTGAGGTCCCCCACCCTAACTGCCCTCCTAGGACCCTACCCCCTACCTGTCCCCCTCCAGAACCTCCCTGCCCCTTCTCTGACCCCCTGTCCCCCTAACCATGCCACTCAGAACAGCGTGTCGGGCTCCACGCACAGCCCGACATGCTGCCGCGCTCCCCCATGGAGTGTATAGCCCGGTTCCTGCCCTCGCAGAGTGCTGCTCAACGGTGCCCTGTGCAGGGGGAGGAGCTCCAGACTGCCGGAGGCCCGAACATCCGGCAGTCTGTGAATGCAGGGAGGGAGGGAGTGATCTCAGCTGCAGGGGAAAGGAGGGGGAAGCGGAGGAGGGGCTCTCTTTGGCTGCCGGAGCCCAGTGCAAGTGGCACCAAGGCTCTGTCAGCCTAGAGCACTCTGCATGGGTAGGAAGTCCAGACATTTACAAATTCCCCCCGGACGCTATTTTTAACTCAGAAAAGCCGGACATGTCCGGGGGAATCCGGACGGATGGTAACCCTAATCTAGATCACTTAGTAAATTGAGCTCATTTGAGCAACACTAGTTAATACAGCCAAACCATAGGTCACACATTTAGGAACAAATAACACAGAACATTTGTGATAGGAGACAGTATCCTGGAAGCCATCAAAAGTGAAATGGCTTAGGGGTAAATAACAAATAAAACATGAATTCCCATTGTGATGCTGTATGCTAATAAAGCTAATGCGATCTATGGATATATAAGCAAGAGAAATATCAAGTAGTAGTACAGAGGAGCATACCTCTGTGACACGCTGTACCTCAGGGGAACACCCAGCACCCCATGTTCATCCTAGTAAAATGATTGTGTGGTATCCAATTCAAAGTTTGTCATGTTGGATGTCTTCGGAAGGCTCATGATGCACTGAGCATTGTTGTTATAGTAATGTTATAGGTTGTAATTTCATGTATATAGTTCTGAGTCTGAAAATGTGTCTTCATGGCTTAAAACAAGCCCAGGCAAAACTCTCCAGGAGCAGAGGGGCAGTTCACACCTCATCAGGGCATGTATGGAACAAACCCAGCCCAGTCTCTCAGGAACAAAGGACACTGTCCTTGCAACAACAAAGGATCTGTTGGACTCTCCAGTGAGTCACCCCCCTTTCCTTGGGAAGTTTGGGACTATAATGAGCTAAGGCTCACCTGATTCTGAAGAGGCAGGGGGCAAAGCCAAGATGGAAGAAAGAACAAGATAAAAGGGAGAGACGATTGCCATGCTCTCGCTCTCTTCTACCTCCATCTACAGATACAACCACCAAGCTACTGCAGCACTGATCAAAGGGGGGAGCCTAGCTGATGGACAACCAGCCAGCCTGTGGTGAGAAGTATCTAAGTTTGTATGGGCATTGAAAGTGTTAAGATCAACTTACAATGAGTTTTGCTTTTATTTCATTTGACCAAATCTGACTACTTGTTTTACATTTAATACATTGGTTTGTTTATTCTACCTGAAACGGTGTGTTTGGTTTGAAGCATGTCAGAGACTCTCCTTGGTATAGCAAGCCTGGTACATATCAATTTCTTTGTTAAATTGATGAACTCATATAAGGGTTGTGTCTGGGACTGGAGATATTGGCTAGTGTCATTCAGTTACACAATCCAAGCAGTGGCTGGCCAAAAGTGCTCACTCATGTAGCTGGGAGCAGCGCATATGCCAGAGGCGGTGTGTGAACAGCCTGGGAGTGGGGGTTCTCACAGCAGAGCAGGGTAAGGCTGGCTCCCAGAGTTGAGGATTGGAGTGACCTAGGAGATCACCAGGCGAACTTCACAACCTCCATATACAACTTTAGAAAGACCATTATTGGAATATTGTGTGTAGTTTTGGTGTCCATACTTCAAAAAGGATACTGAAAAATTGAAGAGGATTCAGAAGAGAACCACAAGAATTATTCAAGGTCTGGAAAGCATGCCTTTTTAGAGAGAGACTTAAGAAGCTTAATCTATTTAATTTATCTAAAAGGAAGATTAAGAGATGATTTGATCACAGTCTTCAAGTATCTATGGTCAAGAGATTTCTGATGGGTAGATGGCTCTTTAATCTAGCAGAAAGGGCATGACAAGATCCAATGACTGGACACTGAAGCTCAATAAATTCAGGCTACAAATAAGGTGCACAATTTTAAGTGAGAATAAGTAATTATTGGAATACCTTACTATGGATATAGTGAATTAATGTCCTGAAGGCTTTCAGAAATAGGATATCCCTCAAACAGAAGTTAAGGGTTTGATGCAGAAACTACTAGATGCAGCCTGTTATGCAGGAAATTTGACTAAATGATCATAAAGTCCTTTCTGGCCATACAAAAATAAAAAAAAAATAAAAAAAACCATCTAATTGGTCTTGTTACCTTGACTAGCATGGTTTTATGTTAGAGCTGTTTGATCTTTGAAGCACCACTACTAGTGCTCCCAGGAGACACCAGCATTCACAACCAGACTTGATGAAACAAGAGCCAGCATGTAACAGCATAATGACCTGCAGGTTTCTTCCTCCACAACTGTGTGTTCTGCTTTCTCAGTGTAGAATATTATGCAAGTTAAGGCTCTATTCTCCCCAAGTACCATTGTGTGTATATATGTGCTATGGTGATTGTACACCCTGATTAGGAGACCAGAGTAAAGAGAACTATGCTCTCTAGCTGTTGTTTTCCTGGGCTTTAGAAAAGGGACTTATTGAAGTAAATGAAAGTTTTGTCACAGACATAAAGGGAAGCAGGATCTGGTGTGCTTAGGCACTTTGGGAAAGAGAAGGAATTCCAATATAAGAGATGGAAGGATTGGCAGCCTGCAGAGAAGAAAATTAAATGGTCATTCAAACATCAAGTCAACTTTCCACACTTTGATGAAGGATAATTTTACATTAAAAAGCAACAGAGGGTCCTGTGGCACTTTTAAGACTAACAGAAGTATTGGGAGCATAAGCTTTCGTGGGTAAGAACCTCACTTCTTCAGATGCAAGTCATACAAGTCACTTGCATCTGAAGAAGTGAGGTTCTTACCCACGAAAGCTTATGCTCCCAATACTTCTGTTAGTCTTAAAGGTGCCACAGGACTCTCTGTTGCTTTTTACGGATTCAGACTAACACGGCTACCCCTTTGATACTCAACAATTTTACATTAATGTTTTCTCTTTTTGCTACCCAATTTAGTGGCCATGATTTAAAAAAAGCATAGCTACATCAGCACTGCTCTTCCTATACGCCATTCTGCACATCCCAGGCAAAAGGGATTTTACTTGTGTCATTCTCTGACAAGCGTTATTCCTTTCCCAAGTGAGAGTGAGTGTGTGTGTGTATATATACATATAAAGTTGATAGTGTGAGCAAATGGAACAGGCTTGCTCTTTAAGAAATTAGATAATCGTATTTTGTCATTTGTTAGAATGGTTTGCTTTAATTTAGTAAGCTTATGCTGTTATCAGATATGTATAGAACACAGGATTCTTTGACATATAGTTATTAGGTAATCTTATCTCTCCTGGAAGATTTCAGACTCTTTATCACAATTTCTCTAGTATGAGCCTAACACATCCTTCAGTTTATCTGTTGTCTAATGACATCACTCATAATTGGATGGGAGGAAGATTTGATGTAATCTTTCTGTCTCTAATAAAGTGGTGGTTAGTGCAGCATACAGAGGTAACATGGAAAACTCCACTATCCAATAAAAAGTTAAATAATCTCATTGTCTGCAATAGTGAAACACACTGCATTTTGTTGCAGTGGTATGTCGGCTGCCAGTAGCTAGCACAACATTTGTTACCAAGAGTATTGTCAAAGTGAACAAAAGATAACTACCACTACTGGCTGCTCATGGTGGCGTGAAAGGAGTTTGAAGATTCAATTTTTAATCACTTAAACTCTAAAATGAACTTGATCATACATTTCTAATTTTCTGATACCCTAAATTGATAAACACTCTTGTCCTCCTTGGGCAGACACCTCTATCTTTTTGGCTCTGGAGGCAAGATGGAGAAAGAGTGCTACCCATAACTGAGCTGTCAGTCCCATGTCAGACTGGCTTTTATATATAAGTCTTAGAGACTTCAAACTTTTATCCACAACCTATGTCCTAGTTCCAGCTAGTGCCAAATTATGGCACTGCAACAGGGCCGCCCAGAGGATTCAGGGGCTCGCAGGGCATTTCAGCGGTGGGGGGCCCTTCAGTTGCTCTGCGTCTTCAGCAGCACTGAAGGCCAGCCGCCGAAGACCAGGACCGCCGCCAGGCCAGGGCTCGCAGGGCCCCTGCGGGCCCAGGGCAAATTGCCCCATTTGCCCCCCCATCTGGGCGGCCCTGCACTGCAATAATTCTGCTATAGTAATTTATGATCTCACAGTAGCTTGATTTTGTGTTTGTATGTATACACACACACCCACACACTAAAGTGGTGATACAAATGTCATGGCCACATGTTTCGTTTAATGAAAAAGACACTCACGTTGTCAGTGATACAGTACAAGTACTCTATTTTATGCATCTTTTATGTGCACTTGAAGCGTTTTCAGATTAGCTCTTGATCATGTTCAGATTCAATTTCTGCTAGAATCAGAATACTTTAGGCTAATAAAAACAACTAGAAGACTTATGGGAAGTCCCACTCCATTTTTGTTTTAATTGTATAAAATCTGAAGCAATTCATTCTCAGTGACCTGAGGTCGAATATACAGTAAAATGATTTCCTATTTATATGGGATTTTTGCAATAAAAAACTGAACTTTGGAAATACTGAATTTATTTTAATCTGTTTTCTCATAGAGTGTCCAGCGAATAGGTCATCCATTAAAGTGAAGTTAGATTAAAAAAAAAAAAATCTACAACAGTCTTGCTTAATTTTGTCCCTATTCCAAAATGTGTAGGTTGACAAAAACAACAAGGAGTCCAGTGGCACCTTAAAGCCTAACAAATTATTTGGGCACAAGCTTACATGGGTAAAAAACCCACTTCTTCAGATGCATAGAGTGAAAATTACAGATGCAGGCATAAATATATATACACTGACGCAAGAAGAGAAGGGAGTTACCTTACAAGTGGAGAACCAGTGTTGACAAGGCCAATTCAGTCTACTCCCAATAATTGATAAGGCTGTGTCAATATCAAAGATGGAAAATTGCTTTTGTAGTGAGCCAGCCATTCCCAGTCCCTATTCTTGCGCAAATTGATGGTGTTAAGTTTGCAAATGAATTGTAGCTCAGCAGTTTCTTTGAAGTCTGTTTTTGAAGTGTTTTTTGTTGAAGAATAGCTACTTTTAAATCTGTTATTGAGTGTCCAGGGTGATTGAAGTCTTCTCCTACTGGCTTTTGTATGTTACCATTCCTGATGTTTGATTTGTCTGCATTTATTCTTTTGTGTAGAGACTGTCGGGTTTGGCCAATGTACATGGCTGAGGGGCATTGCTGGTGCATGATGGCATATATCACATTGGTAGATGTGCAAGTGAATGAGCCCCTGATGGTGTGTCTCATGTGGTTGGGTCCTCTGATGGTGTCGCTAGAGTAGATACGGGGACAGAGTTGGCAATGGGGTTTGTTACAGGTTTAGTGATTGGTTTCTGGGTTAGTGTACTAGAATATTTATGCCTGTATCTGTAATTTTCACTCTGTGCAGCTGAAGAAGTGGGGTTTTTTTTATCCACGAAAGCTTATGCCCAAATAAATCTGTTAGTCTTTAAGGTGCCACCGGACTCCGTTGTTTTTGAGGATACAGACTAACATGGCTACCCCTCTGATATTTTGTAGGTTGAACAACTCCAGATGGAACATAAGTAATCTGAAGGTTGTGTTTCCTCTGGTCACTTATCAAATTATTTTTGGAGTTATTTATTAGGAAACAGGTGAAGGATGTTACAAGAATGCTCTACAAGTGATTTATATATATATAAAACAGATTAAGTGCCATCTACTGGCACTTAATAATATTTACCATAGATAGTGGATTTTGTAGGGCCAATAAAACCTGTACACTGCAAATGGCTTCTTGCCTGTAGCTTTTAGTTGAAGCTCTTAACAGACAAGACAGAAGTCCTAGACCAAGAAAGACAATAAAGAGAGATTGTATTAGCCCCAAAGCAGATTTAGTGGTAGCCACACAAAAAGTAAGCCCTCCTGTCTTTAGCAGAGAAACTACAGGTATTATTAATTATTTGTATTGTAGCATCTAGGAACCCTATCATGGACCAGGACCACATTGTGACTGGCACTGTATAAACGAGAAAAGAAAAATGTCTTAAGCAAAGGCGAAGGTCCAAGGGCTGCTAGAAGACACAAATAAAAGCCTAGGGGCATCAATCCTACAAAGACTTATGTACTTGCTTAAGTTTAAGCATATGAGTAGTCCCTTTGAATTCAAAGGGACTCCAAATTGTGTCAGCAGAAGAACAATGCAAGGCCTCTAAAATTTATTTTAAAGAAGCTGTGTAAAACAGCGTGGATGGAAATAAACAAGATTTTTTTTTTTTTGGTCAATTAGCAATAGAAAAAAAAAGTTTTATACAGGTATTCAGTTCCCCTCTCTGCAAAGGACCCTTTGGGGTCAAATAGGGTTATATGGCAGTAATTCAATCATTTTTCTAGCCACAGCAATACAGTTTCCTTGAAAGGTATTCCAAGCAGTAGCTGAAATCTTGTGCAGACATACAGGTGTAATTCACAAAATCATCTGTAAAAAAGTTGAAGTGGTTTAGAACTTATTAGATGCTAACAGACCACAAAACCCAGTGATGATTCAACCTGATGATATTCTGAACAAAAAGAGCTCTGGACCCTGCTTGTAGTTGTTTCCATCACTTCACATTGATTCAGCCACTGTAGGTGTCAGTGAGAAACAGAGCAACATTCATGGAATCTTCGTATATAAATTTAAAAAAATTCTTAAAAGAACATGAAGGTGGCAAAGTCAAGCACTCCAAAGTTAAGAAATGTTAGAATTAAGATTACTTTGGAACTTCAATTCGACTCCCTTATGCCTATGCATTACAATACAGTCTTTATTTACATAAGCATATACCATTTTTCCACAGGACTCCTGTCTCAATGGGACAGATGTTAAATTAGTAAGTAGTTATTCAGTATCTTGCTTTATTCTCATCATTCAATGTATGGCACCGACCTGATTTTCTGCACACCGTGCAAACTCAGTGGAGAATATAAGTGATTAATTTCCTTGTGGGTTTCTCTATGGTATTCTCAATATCATATTTGAATTCCTCACAAACATTAATAAATTTAGCATCACATCACTGTGAGATTAGGTGATATTATCCCCATTTTACAGCTGGAAAACTGAAGCACAGGGATTCCAGACAATATTTTCAAACATGACCAACTTCAAACATCTTAGCCCTGATTTTCCAGAGTACTTAGCATTTTATAGATTTTTATATTTTGAAAGCACAGCTCCAATTGACTTCAGTTGTAGTCATGAGTGCTCAGCACTACTGCAAATGTGTTTCTAGATGTTCCAGTCTAGGCACTCAGAAAATTAGGAGCACAGGATTAGTGGCTAACTATGAACATATTAGTTTAAATTACTTGCCTAGCATGACCTAGAAACTCTGGGCAAGAAACAGGGATAGAATCCAGTTCTCCAGGATGGCATTAAGCTGCCTTAATCATGAGACAATCTTCTCTCTTCCTGCTCATTTACTACAATGAACGAGGCAGTGGTCCTACAGGTGACAGTAATAATGCTATGCAACACTGATTCATCCCCCTCAATCCATCATGTGCAGTGAATGAGGCACAAGTCCTTCGGAAAAATGAAGTATGTGGTGATGTAATTAGAGTGTTCTCAGATCAGTTCCTTGATGCCACAGCAGTGTCTGGGAGAAGCAATGAAAAGGTTTTGAAATCTCATTTTTCTTCATTTTGAACTGGAAAATAGAACAATTTTAAGTGGAACTTTAAAAAATTTTTCAGACCAAGAGAGATTGAGAGAGAGAGAGAGAGAGAGAGAGATGTGAAAATTTCAGCCTAAGCAGTTAACGTTTAAAAAGTGATAAGCAACTGACAACAGGGTCTTATAGCGTGAAGTGGTGGGCAACCACAACTACAGACAGTGCTATGAGATAAACTGAAACTGTACTTCGGAGTGGTAGTCATGTTAGTCTGTATCAGCAAAAACAATGAGGAGCCCTTGTGGCACCTTAGAGACTAACAAATTTATTTGGGCATAAGCTTTCGTGGGCTAAAACCCACTTCATCAGATGCATTGAGTGAAAAATACAGTAAGAAGAATATATATTACAGCACATGAAAAGATGGGAGTTGCCTTACCAAATGGGGGGTCAGTGCTAACGACCCCTTTAAAATCTCAGCAGCAAACTATTGGCTGGAGTTTAAAGCTTTGGTTTTAAAAAAACAAACAAACAAACAAAAAAACCACACCTCTTCAAAGCTTAAGAACGCATTAATGTTTACAAAGTGTGTTTACTCTTCAGCAGGAGCTTGGAAAAAATTATTTAAGTCCAAATAAATTATCTATATTTCTATGCCTTTAAAAATATTAACAATTTTACTGGCAGTAATTTCAAGCTGATCCAAGCCTAGCAGCCAACAGAGGTTCTAAAATATACCAAGCCTGATTTCCCCTCTCCCTTACACCAGTGTAATGTCACTAGCATCAACAGAATTATTTTTGGCCTCCACTGGTGTAAAGAAGAAGTGAATTGGGCCTTTTTGACATTCAGAACAAGATATAGCACCACAATTTCTTTTGGAATATTATTTATATTAGTATGTGAGAGACTTTGGTAATCACATTAAGAGATAGAAAGGAGAGGCAGGTAGCGAGCTCCCAGAACAGAAAGATCTCTAATTGTACTGACAATAAATAAATACATTACATACTGAACGGAACTGTATTTGCAAGAAGAGACATTGGATGACTTAGTAGGTCTTTTCTATCTAACTTATGTAACTCTAAGAGACTGAGAAAGGAACAGTAGAAACAAGTGCTGATCTCTCAAAAGAACCCCTGACATTGTCCCATCCTAACAATTCAGAAGGGCAGGAGGGAGAAGAAGCAGCAGAGAATGGATTCATTTGTTCTCACTTTGGATAGCAGCTCTATAAGAGTACCGGAGAAGAATACAACAATAAAACGTTCATAAGTTAGCCTGAAGCCACACATTCAAGGAATCCTATTCTTATCAAGTTTAATGAATTCAATATTAGAACAGGCTGAAAAAAAAATCAATTTCCATCCCAAAGGAAATTCTGAGATTTCAAAATCTAGTTTCATTCCACTCAGAACTAAAAGTCAAAATCCCAAAATTTTTCATGGAGCTAAAACTTATCAAAACCAATATAGTCAGGTACCAGGGTACAGAATATTTCAGTTTCACAATTTAAACACATAAAATACAGTGATCATGCCTAGATGTTTAGGAGATACATATTTTGAGCCCACTGTTCCATATTTTGATCCAGACTTTAATATTAATGGGACAACATGGTCAAAACAACACATACCAATCATACCAGTGGGGGGGGAGAGGCTGCTGGAAGAGGCGCAGGCCAAGGGATGTACTGGCCGCCGCTTCCCGCCGCCCCCATTGGCCTGGAGTGGCAAACCGCAGCCAGTGGGAGCCGCGATCGGCCGAACCTGCGGACGCAGCAGGTAAACAAACAGGCCCGGACCACCAGGGGCTTTCCCTGAACAAGCGGCGGACCGGCTTTGAGAACCACTGATATAAACCAAAAGGAGGCACATTACCAAATGCATAAAAATACGTAATGCCAGTCCCATAGCCAAGCATGCATGTCTTCATTGTATTACAACTTCAGAGAACTTCTTTTGCATGGCTCGGATGGGTGTATTTGTTTTGCCTGGTTTTGAACCCACTGGAACATTCAGGGATATAAAGTATGATCATTGAAATTGGATTTGCATTGTTAAAAGAGCATGTAGTGCAGGAAGGGGGAAAGGAATCCAAGAGCAGAAAAAACAACAACATCAAGCTCTTATATAGCACTCATCAGTAGGTCTCAAAGCACTTCACAAAAAGGATATCACAGTATCATCCCCCATTTTTAATGAAAGGTAAACTGAGGTATGGAGAGACAAAGTGATGTGCCCAAGGTCACCCAACTGATCAATGGCAGAGTTGGGAATAAAACCCAGGTCTCCTGAGTTCCAACACAGTGCTCTACCTACTAGGCAACATTGAAGGGTGAAAGAGTGGTGAACTGAGGAGGAATGGGAGGGAGAGTCTAGGGTCTGACTTCAATGGGCCTTAGAAGAGTGAATGTATCCCAAAGCCTGCTGAAGTTGATGATCAGGATCCTAATGAAACAGATACAATACTGACCCACTGTATGGTTTCATTTACTGGAAAATATTTGTAAATTTGAACAAGTTATTTATGCCAAGAACCCATACACTTTGCCAGGTTTACCCAGCACTGCTTATTGTCGTCATTTTTACAACACCCAAATAAGTAACTAGATGAGATCCACAAGCGGAACAAACACAAAACTAATCAAATCCCCTTACAAAAAAAAAAAAAAAATCTTGATTCCTACCAAATTTCCATTTCATTGAACTACGAGACTCAGGCACCAAGTTAGTATCTGCCCAATATTCAAATTGCAACTGTAATATATACCATCAGTCTAAGTCCTGATTAACATTTTAATACAATTCCTGCCTAACACCTGGTTTTGTTGTCTAGTTAGAGGCTGCATAAAGCAAGGCACCCCAAAGTGGCATTCCATATTTTCTGAAGTAGCAATTATGTCAATAATCAAACTGAGAAAGAAAGATAGAGTAAGAGTTTAGACTGGCAATCTTTGTTTTTCTTCACATTCTGTTGTCACCCCCAGCTTTTTCCTAAACACTTTTTTCCAGCAGCAGCTTGTAAGTCTCAGAAGACATATTCTATCCTTCAATACCACCCGAAGAGTCAGGCAATAAAACAACAACCTGTTCTCTGTCCTACACAGAAGCCCACTTCATGGGGATACAGTCTCTTCTCTGCATTGGAGTACGCAAGGGAAAAAAGCATTACTGTCTTTGTAAGACATGTACAGTAACTTCTATCTGTTGTTAGCACCTTCTCCCCACTTCTTCAGTCACAATAGGTTTCTATTTCTTTCTTCAGTTTGGCTTTTCCACAGGAATTCTGTAAATTAATAGAAACTGCATACTCGTCCAATGTCCACTTTAGCAGTTGTGATATCACATCCCTCGTTACTGTGTGTGGGAGGGTTAGCTTTTCCTTTATCTTTCGGGATTGCCAGCAACAATACTCTTCATGTTTTTAATAATTTGCCTGAGTCTCAAAGATTTTGAAGGAATTTTCTTCACTTTTGAAGTCTCCTCCCCCACATCTTGTGCCTCTGATGACTGCTGAATTGACAGCCCTGAAAACTAATTTCCTCCAAGCACAGAAAAGATACAGCCCAAATCATGCCAGTGTGCTCAACCCTAAACAGTAAAGGTACCATACTATTACAATGCAGGCACACATGGGACATTTCAAGATAGAGGGGCATATTCTCTGTTGTGGTCAACTCCCACCAGGCACAGCAGATCAGGGTCTTATGTCAGGAAGCCACTTACAATTCCCTGATACTCTGTTCAATTTTTCCTTCAAGATTAGGTAATTGAGGCTCAAAATATATTTGTAGCAGGGACTTTCCCAGTCTGGCTTTTGGCCCATCTGTGGCTTCAGTTCCTCCCTCTTGGACTCTCAGGATCGTCATCGTAACTGGCATGAGTCAGGTAGATCCAGACCTCAAGAAGAGTTGATTCATTGTCAACTTTAATACAGGAACTCATACCCAGCTTTTCTAGTTGGCTCACAACTCATGCTGCAGGGGCCTTAGTCCTGTCTCTGATGAGGCTTTCCTCTAACAGAGTTGCACTCTATACTCCAGTCTTCCTAGATGGCTCTTGGTCCCTGCAGGCTTGCACTCCCAAGGCCCTCTGCCTGGGTGCTAAGGAGAATCTCTGTTTAGAGCAACTCATGTATCCCCCCTGCATCTTTATCTCCCTAATCTCAGGTTGCTCTTTATATCTCCCAGCAGGCCTCGAATCATGTAACACCTGGGCTTATTCCCTTCACCCGGGATGGCAGGCACCTCTTAAGGGCCAGCTCACACTGAGACAGTATCCAAATATATTAAATGAAAAGGCAGACTTTTGGCTGGCATATTATCCGAAGTTTCACCTAGCAGTAATCGGGATGCTTAAGTCTTTCTGAACTGCAATGGAATTTAAAAAAACCTAGGACTTCATAAGATTTCCATTTAATGTAGGGCATTGTCAGGAAGAAAACTTGTATGGTATTATGCAATACTTTAGGTGAAGAAGTCTGACTTGTTCCTCTGGCTCTAATTACTTAGCATCCTTACTCCCTGTTTTCTGCATGTTATGTGATATATATTGAAACAGAAAATAGATGTAAAGGTGTTTTTTGCTCTTTTTTTATATGAAATACAAGGCCACCCACATATTTAAATAAAATTATTTTATTGCATCTTAAGTCAGATTGTGTGCTTCCTTCAAAATTACAGTTAAAAATACCAGCCAATCAGATATGACCTGTATGGCTAATATTGTAAAACATGACTAGTGATTAAGGAATCCAACTTGGGGCATGTTAAAGGGTAACTTACCTGCTTTTCAGTGGGTAAGTGCTTAGCTCTTTTAGAAAGTCAGGCTTTGTAAAAGAACCTCACATTAAGCAACCAAGAATTCGGGCACCTTTTAAAAAAAGCAAAAACAAAAACA
The DNA here is from genome assembly GCF_027887155.1 of Malaclemys terrapin pileata. Taxonomy (NCBI): domain Eukaryota; kingdom Metazoa; phylum Chordata; order Testudines; family Emydidae; genus Malaclemys; species Malaclemys terrapin. Next base: position 77,464,429 of record NC_071505.1, read on the forward strand.
AAAAAACACGTCATTACTTAAAAAAAAAATTCTTGCTCCAGCTCTTTAAAGTGGTTTCAAAACATCATGAAGTTCCACTGAAACAGCCTTTGCTTGATCCACTGTGATCTAAGAGAGGATAAGGTTTCTCTAGTCAATAAGACATAGTCACATGGTGTTGAAACTGAGAAACTAGCAAGGCCACATATAAGCAATTTCTTACTGGTGCACTTGCCTGAAATAATTTCCTCCCACTGGAAGAAAGGGGAGGATGAAGGATGAGCTAAGAAAGAGCCTCCGCATGAGTGAGAAAGTTCTAAGACAATGCAAGAACAGCTAGACCGTCAAAAAAATAAATCTGGCAGTCACCGTGGACTTCTGAGAGAAGTCCGCACCACAGAAGAGAAGAACTGCTGGAACAATAATGTTGGAACTGGAACAGGTAGACAGCAAAAATAGCAATAAGAGGAAGACAGAGCCAGCAGTCAAAAGAGGATAGTGCTTCAGTATATTCATGTCCCGCCCCCTCCCCAAATGCCAATTAAATCCCCTTAGGTGCCAATAACTGCTAGCTCAATTAATAGTCCGAATGGATAATTTTGATCCACATTCAGAACACTAAAGTAATACAGTATCACACACACAAGACAGCACAACACTGTTTCATAAGGTGGCAGAAAGTTCCAGATGCCTAGTCCATAACGGAATGCACAATTTCTCTGAAAGGTGAGGAGATGAATGGCATTGCTGAATAGTAGGGTAAGCAGAGGAAAGGACAATTATGTGAAAGTTAGGACAGAGTGCTAATGTAATAGCCTTCATTGAATTCTGACCATTTAACATTCCTGTGCCACTTTAATCTCTTCTCGATCTTACTTTAAAGAATGTAAATTCAGAGACATCATTAAGTGGTTAGATCTTTGCCAAGGCCAAATGTTGGAGGTGATTACATTTAATCAGCTGGCATTATGTTACTTTAACTATTGAAAGCAAATACACAAAAACTTACCCTAAGGGGGAAAACATAAGATCCTATTTTGAACATGTCCTCAGATTTTCTTGAAAGGGTTATAATATTAAAATGCATATTCTCCTCCTGATCCTCTGATATTCATAAGCCATTGAATTTTAAAACTCTGAAACACCCCAGGGTAACAGCACTTTAAGAATACTCTGTAAATATAAATAAGAAGTTTGAGAGATTGGGAAAAACCAGCCTGGCACACGAACTCCCTTTATAACAGAAAATTAGCTACCTAAAGGTAGGATCCTATAGGCAGAGTTTTATCACTGCTTTAATTCTCAGGCCTCAGTGATTCAGGAGCCAAATTAGTGATCAACATTACCAAGAGAGCCACAGTAATGTGAATTCATTGTTTCATTTACTATGATATATACACAATATTATTCTCACAGCAAAATGATTGACCAAGTTTTTATGTTACCAGCCACAGTTGGTTAACATAGTAAAAGCATCCTAATTTGTTAATAACTTAGGTTGGTTAATAATTAAAATCAGTGTTTTAATATCATGTGCTGAAAATAACCGCAGGAGACACATTATAGAGCCACTTGTGGCTTGCGAGCCTCAGTCTGAATATCACTGAACTAAAGCCTCTCTGCCTTGGTCCCTCCGATGTCCATAGGAAAGTATAGTTTTCTAGAGTTCATTTTGGCAGGGCTGAATCCATACTCCTCTTCCTTCTTTTTCTTTCAGTCTGAGACTCAAGAGAAAGAGTATTGTCGAAAGGTGCTCTATAGGGGAACAGAGTATATGACCCCTGCTGTCTTCTCTACTACTATTTCAAGAGCTTAAGAAGATTATTAAAAACAAACTGAAAAATGTTTGAGTTAATGCTTCCATCTCTCATTTCAGTCTCATTTATTTTTAACCCCTTCAAGTGCTGAACATCCCATGCTATGTCTGTCCTATTCACCCATCACTGGGGTGTCCCAGTGCCTGTCCCAGTGCCTTTCAGTACTGCTTTAAGCAACAGGACTAGGCTTAGTCACTTGTGAGCATGCATACAGTTGAAGCCACCCACTGTGCTGCCAAACACTCAAAGTATGGCCTAACATGACATTTGAGTGGAATGATGGCAGCACAGCAAGTGAAGAAAACCAGCAGTGAACGGGTTAATTATAAGGTTCTCTTGAGGGTTTTAGTTCATGTATTTCCTGTATTTCTGCAGAAACTGAAGTGTCACAGCTGATACACATGCTGGAGCAGAGAATGTCACATCAGGAATGATATCATGAGGTTAGCTTAAATGTGGCATTGTAATTCCACAGCTCCAGTGACTCCCGCGCTTGGAACAGTTTGAAAATTTTTGACTGCTCTGCAATTTAGTGAGATCCTTTTATTTTGGCTCACACTTCACTACAAAGCACATTAACACATAGGCAGTAAGCTTTTGAGTTTAAGGAGGGCTTGCTGCAACTCATTTAGAAAACACCAAATTTTAAAGACAACATACTCCTCTCCATAGGTTCATTTTATTTTTAATATTCCTGTTTGTGTTCTGTAATCCTGATGTTTTATCAAGATACTCCTCAAGTCAGGAATACAAATGCAACAACATGCTTCTATCACACATCTCACACTGGAGCTTTTCAGAATGAAATACCTTCATCCCTCATATAAGAGCATGTAATGTCATAGCAAAAAAAAAAAAAGTCAAACTCCAACATTAATTTATACTACTTCAAGGAAAGTTTTCCTCTCCACCCTCTCCATCCCTGTGAAAACATTCTCTTTTGCAAAATAAAATATTGTCAATTCCCAGGAATGTAAATGGTTGACTGTTTCAGAAATATGATTTTGCCCTTCACTATTCATTGTTTCAAAAAAGCAAAACCCTTAGGGCAAGCAATACTAACTTATGATAATGTGGTCTGCAGCACAGTGAGGGTCCCCCCCCCACTCACCCCCGCAGCTGACAGAGCACTTAGCAGTAGGTGCTACAATAAGTGGATTAGAGTATTTTACCTGTAAACATGCTGCAATAAAGTGATATCATTCCATTGCTACAGATTACTTAGTTAACATTTTTCCCAATATATTTGGCTCACTAGTTCATTAGCTCATTACCTTATAAACAGCCTGGGTAATGAATTGAGAGCAACTGCATACCTTCAGGAAGAACCTGCACGATAACAATAATCCATTAGAAAACTGGCAGTATCCTCTGATCTATTGCCCGCAAAGCTATGACTTGATGGAGAGTTTCATTCCCTCTGCTCAGTACTCCAGAAGAAAATCAGCACAATTTAAATATTTCTTGTGATGTGACAGCTCTCTAGATCCCTGGTTGCATGCTGTTCCCAAGGGATGACAATCTGGTGTTCCAGTGAGCATAGAGCAGTGAAGATGAATTGAAAAAGCTTGAGATAAATTAGGGCTGGCTAAGTTAAAATTGTCTCTGCTCCTGAGTCTCTCATCTGCAGTCTGCAAGCCTGTTTTGCTGTGAAAAAGCTAGATGGCAGGCTGCCTCAGTGAGTTCTTCTTAAGCGACAGGGAGCATTTTCAATGAAGAAAAATTCTCCCATTATCTAAGCTAATGTGACTGCAGCTAAGTCTAGTTTTAAGAGTGTCTACTAGCATGAAATTCATTTTTACTATTGCTCTCCTTCATGCTACAGGTCAAAACACATACTATCAGTTGATACATTTCTATCTGAAAGAAAAACTTTTTAGTTAACAAATGATAACCTGGCTCTTGTTATAGCTTTGTCCAATAGAAAAATTGCCTATACTAAGACTATGTTAACCAGCGATATATTTCCTAATGTTACCTGCTTGTTCCTAAGTTATTTTTCCATTCCTGTTCCTGCTCTCTTGGTCTTAATAATCATTATGCCAACAATTATCTGCATTTTGAAATGCTTTAGTATAGAGGTTGACAGGCTGACAAAAATTGAAGTGACAGCTGGAAATCAGGACATTTTGCACTTTGTAACCTTAAGAGATGCTGGTCCAAGAAAACATTTGATGGCCATTTTGCTGTACCCTTAGAAAGTCTGGTTTAAAAAAACTCTTTGTGACAGATGGTCACAGACTCCGATTACAAGTCTTTGCAATTGGAATAAAATTGCAATTGAAATTCTTCAGAATTCAGGTTAGTGCCAAAGTGCTACAAGGTAACAAGCCTTGTGGATAGGGAGGAAGCTGTAGATATGGTATATCTTGACTTTAGTAAGGCTTTTGATACTGTCTTGCATGACCTTCACAAACAAATTAGGTAAACACAACCTAGATGGAGCTACTATAAGGTGAGTGCATAACTAGTTGGAAAACTGTTCCCAAAGAGCAGTTATCAGTGGTTCATAGTCAAGCTGGAAGGGCATATAAAGTGGGGTTATGCAGGGATCAGTTCTGGGTCTAGTTTTGTTCAATATCTTGGTCAATGATTTAGATAATGGCATAGAGAGTACATTTATCATAATTGAGGACAATATTGAGACGGGAGGGATTGCAATTGCTTTGGAGGATAGGATTAAAATTCAAAATGATCTCGACAAACTGGAGAAATGGTCTGAAGAAAATCGGATGAAATTCAATAAGGACAAATGCAAAATACTCCACTTAGGAAGGAACAAATCAGTTGCATATTTACAAAATGGGAAATGACTGCCTAGGAAGGAGTACTGTAGAAATGGATCTGAGGGTCATAGTGGATCACAAGCTAAATATGAGACAACATGGTAACATTGTTGCAAAAAAAGCAAACATCATTCTGGGATGGTAAGCAAGACATGAGAAGTAATTATTCCTCTCAACTCCACACTGATTAGGTCTCAGCTGAAGTATTGTGTCCAGTTCTGGGCGCCACATTTCAGGAAAGATGTGGACAAATCGGAGAAATTCCAGAGAAGAGCAACAAAAATGATTAAAGGTCTAGAAAACATGATTTATGAGGGGAGGGAAGACTGAGAGGAGACATAAGTTTTCAAGTACATAAAAGTTTGTTACAAGAAGCAGGGAGAAAAAAAATGTTTCTCCTTAATCTCAGAATATAGGACAAGAAGCAATGTGTTAAATTGCAGCAAGGGTGGTTTAGGTTGGACATTAGGAAAAACTTCCTAACTGTCAGGTGGTTAAGCACTGGAATAAATTGCCTAGGGAGGTTGTGGAATTTCCATCATTGGCAATTTAAGAGCAGATTAGACAAACCAGTCAGAAATGGCCTAGGTCAGAGGTTGTCAAACTATGGTCCATGGACACCAGTGGTCCACAAGCTCCATTCAGGTGGTCCGTGGATAGTTCCTTCTAAGGTGCATGCCTGGGAATGTCGGGCCACCCACCTAATTAGTGGAGCTGGGCAGGCGTGGCTCCACTAATTAGGTGCCTGGACCCTGGAGAGGATGCACATGTAAGGTGAGGTGGTGGCCTTGGGGGTACAGTGGGTAGGTGGGAGGGGGAAGTGGGGTGAGAAGAGGAGGTGGGGGGGAATTTGGAACATGCAGGGCTGCGGCAGCCAGAGAATTATGACTTTCCCAAGCTCCAGGGCTGCAGCTGCCAGGGGGAGACCCCCCCCCCCTCCTTCCCAGCCCCAGCTTGAGAGCTGCTGTGGTGGGGGGGAAGGGAAGGGAAGAGGGCACATCCATCACATTAGAAAGGTAATACCATGTACTGATATTAAAATATGAGTTGTTTGCTTTTATTTGTAGAACAAAAAAAGTTAAATATATATATATAGCGCTTTACATTAGTTAGCTAATAGGACAAAAAACATTTGGAAAGATCATTAAGTGGTCCGCTGAGACCCTCAGCAATTTTCAAGTGGTCCGCGAAAAAAAAAATTGAGAATCATAGAATTATCTGGTCTAGATAATATTTAATCCTGACATGAGTGCAAGGGATTGGACTAGATGTCCTTTCAAGGTCTCTTCCAGTCCTATACTATGTGGTTCAGGTTTGGCTCCATGTCACGGGACAAATGTGAAGCAGAAAATGTGATTGGAAAGTTGGTGGATGGAATTTGGGCAGAACTTTCTCACACAAAGATGGGTGTCCTGGAAGGTTAATGACAATTAATTTGATTCCCATGATACAGATATAGTGAATGCGTCAATGGTCCAGCTTAGGGGCAATAATTTCTGGTGCAGGAGAACCAGCACAGTGTTGTGGGATCACATCATTTTGGAAACCTGGAATGACCAGCAACGGCTTCAGAACTTTTGAATGAGGAAACAAACCTTCATGGAACTGTGAGAGAAGCTTGCATGAAACCTCCAACATCAGAACACTCAATTCAGGCAAGCCATACTGGTGAAGAATGAGGGGCTATTGTCCTGTAGAAGCTTAGGGTGGCAAAATCCACTATTAGTGTTATCCATGTTTGCAAGGCAACTAACACCGATCTACCAATAAGTGGCTGCCTTCCAGAAATAGCTGGATTTCAGAGGATGGGGTTTCTGAACAGTGTAGGGGCCACCGTTGGCACCCACATCCCAATACTTTGCCCAAAGGGGGTGAGTGAATATGTGAACCCAAAAGGTTACTATTCACTCATTCTGCAAGGTTTAGTGGACCACAGAAGCAGATTCATGAATAGCAACATAGGAAACACTGGAAAGGTTCATGATAAAAGTGTGCGGAGGAGATTGGTATTGTAAGTGGAGGAGGAAGAATGGACTTGATTCCTCAGAAAGGTATTTTTCTGTAGGGTGTGTTTAGGCCCATTGTTATTTTGGGAGAAAAAGAATACCCTCTGCCATGTACATTGGCCAAACTGGACAGTCCCTCCGCAAAAGAATAAATGGACACAAATCGACATCAGGAATGGTAACATACATAAGCCAGTAAGTGAACACTTCAATCTCCCTGGTCATTCTATTACAGATTTAAAAGTCACTATCATTGAACAAAAAAATTTCAGAAAAAGACTTCAAAGAGAAACAGCAGAATTTAAATTTGCAAATGAATTTTAACACCATTAATCTGGGCTTGAATAGGGACTGGGAGTGGCTGGCTCATTACAGAAGCAGCTTTTCCTCTCCTGGAATTGACACCTCCTCATCTATTACTGGGAGTAGACTACATCCACCCTGATTGAATTGGCCCCATCAACACTGGTTCTCCACTTGTGAAGTAACTCCCTGCTCTCCATGTGTCAGTATATAATGCCTGCATCTGTAACTTTCACTCTATGTGTCTGAAGAAGTGAGGTTTTTACCCATGAAAGCTTATGCCCAAATAAATCTGTTAGTCTTTACGGTGCCACCAGACTCCTTGTTGTTCCTAACTTGGCTCATGAAAACATACATTGACATCAATGACTCTTGAAAAAGGGAATTCAATTTCAAACTTGGTCATGAAGTGCAAGTTTGGTATGCTGAAATCTCATTGGAACTGCCTACACACCTGTCAATGTGGCAAATACTGTTCATCTAATCATTGTTTGCTGCACACTCCATAACATTTGTGAGGGGAAGGGGGAGTGATTCCAGCCTTCCAGTCCAGTGGGATCCAGATAGGGTGACCAGACGTCTCGATATTTTTGGGACAGTCCCAATTTTAAGACAGTTGTCCCGCGTCCTGACCGCACATCGGTTGGAACGCCCTTTGTCCTGATAATTGGGGACCGCTCACCATGAGTAACCACCAAAGTTCTGGGGCTGGTGTGGCGGCACTTCCTCGGACAGCTCCCAGCAGCGCACCCGCCTGCCTGCAGGAACCTAGGCACAGAGGTGGAGGGGGTCTCCGCATGCTGCACTGGCTCCCTCCTGCCCAATCAGAGCTGGGGAGGGGGGGCTTGCAGGTACTGGCAGCAGGTAGAGAGCCCTCCACCCCACCTCCCCACCCAACCTGAGGAGCCAGAGGGACATGGAGGATGCTTCCCAGGAGCCACCCGAGGTAAGCACTGCCGGGACTCCCCACCTCGCCCCCCGGCAGGTCCCTCTGGCTCTTAGGGTTGGGGGGGGGGGGCTGCTCCTGCCTGCAAGCCCCGCTCCGTGGCTCTGGCAGCTCCCATTGGTGCTTTTCCTGGCCAATGGGAGCCATGGAGCTCGCGCTTGTGGTGGGCACAGCACGTGGAGAGTCTGCAGACCCCCCTCGCCGCTCTGACCCTAGGATCCAGAGACTTCCAGCAGGCCTAGTGAGTGCGGCCAGGGAAGGGGACAGGGTGTGATAGAGTGAGTGCCTGGGAGGTGTGTGGGGTGCTGGGCTGTGAGGGTGTGGAGGGCAGTGGGGGAGGCTTGTGTGTTTTGGAGTGCTAGGCAGTGGGGGCTTGTTGGGGAGTGCTGAGCAGTGGGGGAGATCTCTGTCTCAGGGTACTGGGGGTCTGTGTGGGGCATTGTTTAGTTGTGGGGAAGGGCACTGGGAGGGAGGGTGGGAGGAAGGAGAAATCTGTGTATTGGGAAACTAGCAAGTGGGGGGTTCTGTGTGGGGTGCTGGGCAGCTGTGGTGGGGCTGTGGGCAGGGGTGTGGTATGCACAGCACTGTGTATTTGTGGTGGAAATGTGGGGGGTTGTTGGGTGGCTCTGGGCATAGTGGATCCAGGGAGCGCTGGGCAGGGGAGCTGTGTGGCGCAGCATGGGCCCACCCCCCAATGGGAAGGGGCATGCTGGTAGCATAGGGCCAGGCAGACCAGGGTACCCCATTGCCCCTGGCCGGCCCTGCCCTTCCTGGAAGCCACTTACACCTGGATTTGGAAATCCTACGAGTATGATTCAAAAGCCTTTTGTAAAGCATGCAAGAAGGAATTTAGCATTTGCCATGGTGGTGAGTCTGATGTTAAGCATCACGCTGATTCAAGAAATCATGAACAAAACACCAAGACTCACAAGAGCAATACCCTGGTTTTACATTTTTTCAGCAGGCCAAATGAATCCTTCAATAACAAGGTTATCATTGTTGAGCTAACTCAAGTTTACCACACAGTAGTCCATCAACACTCCTATCGCTCGTGTGACTGTGAACTTAAACTGGCGCCTACCTTGTACCCAGATTCAGTGATTGTGAAGCATGTCAGCGGTGGCCGGACTAAAGCAGAGGCATTGATCAAAAATGTGCTGTCACTGCTCGCAACAGAATTTTTAAAAGACCCCAGGAAGCCGGACGGTCCCTATTTCTCAGTTGCCACAGATGCATCTAATAAGGACAATGTGAAAACTTTCCCCTTATCGCTGAGATACTGGACACTCGAACATGGGGTCCAAGATAAACTGTTAGACTTCAATGAGCAATGCGAAGAGACTGCAGTGGCAATAAGCAACACATTACTTGAAAAACTTGTGACACACAAACTAAACCTAAACAAAGTGTCTTCCTACTGTGCTGATAATGCAAACGTGAATTATGGAAAGTGACAGTGTACCAGAATTTAAAAAAACAAAACGAAAATATCTTGCTTGAAAACTGCCCTGCCCATGTTGTGCACAATGCCATGAAACATGCTAGCAATACCCTACAAGTTGAAATTGAGACTCTGGTGATTAAGAAGTTCAATCATTTCAGCAGTTCAGCTAAGAGAATAGCAGCACTGAAGGATATGTTTGACTTTGTCAATGTGGAGTATGCCACTTTACTGCGCCATGTTCCGACACACTGGTTGAGTGTTTTCCCAGCTGCAAACAGTCTTGTAAATACATGGCAGGCTGTTAAGTGCTACTTTGTTTCTTTGGGCAGTGAGAAGTGCCCAAAATCTCTATGGATGTTGTTCTTGGACATGGAAAATGGTGAACAAGGTGAGGGGCCTAGCAAAGTTTAGGTTCATCTGTTTTTCCTCCAGAATGTCCTGAAAATCTTCAATGATACTGTGCTCTGTTGGAAAATGAGAGTATGACAGCATGTGAAGTGTATGCCATAATGAATATTTTGAGAATTAAACTTCAGCAATGGAAGAATGAGTTGAAAATGCATTAACTGAGATGCTGCCTGTCACTGCTGCATGTCTCCAGAAAGACTTCATGAAATTTTATGATGTGTCGATCCTATATTTGGAGAAATGGTTTGATTTTTCAACAACTGACTACTTGTTCAATACCCAGTGCTTGAACATCAAAGTTAATAGGGAATTCGAATACAAGGATCTGTCTGTGGCCGTGACAGCTGTCAACCTCCAGAAAACAGTGGATCTTGATCAGCTCTATGATGAGTACTGTATCATCAAAGACATCAACTCCAAGTTGGAGCCTGGAAACTACTCAGTTGGGGAACTCTGGTCTCAAGTGCTGAGAAACAAGGACGGTAGCACTGAATTCCTGAACATGACAAAGCTGGTGTCATACGTGTTCAGTATACCAATAAGCAACCCATACACAGAGTGTATATTTTCAGTCATGAAAGGTGCATGGACTGACGCCCGGAATTGAAGCAGCATAGACTTATTGCGGGGTGAAACCCTTGTCAAATTGAATTTCTGGATGAGTTGCAAGGACTTCTACAGATTTGTGATTGCCCAGAAGCAAGTCAAGACTATGGCAAAGTCATCCAAGAAGTACTAGACTTCTGGCATGTCTGAGAGGTATGCAAATTGGGAAGTTGATTTATTGACTGAATAAACAACCCAGCCCTTTACCCCTGTTGTTTGTTTAGTGCACAAATAAATCTGTATGTTTAAATATGGATTAGAACTAAGTCTATAATTTAGTTGGGGGGGGGCATGACACTCACTGATTCCAGACTTCTGTGTCTTAGTTTGCATCAGTGGCTGAAGCTGGGGCTGAAGGCAGGACTGTGGGCCTCCCCTCTGTGACTGCAGCTGGGGCTGGAGCCAGGGCTAGAACTGCGACCCTTTACTCCTCTGCCCTGCAATTGGGTCTGACTTTGCAACCAGGATCCTGTGGCCCTATCCTGCAGCTTCAGCCGGGGGCTGGAGCCCTGTATCCCTGGCCCCATGGCTTCTGCTGGAGCTGGGGCCATGAGTCCTTGCCCCGTGGCTTGTGATGAGGGCTGCAGCACGGGCCATACACCCCTCTTGCAGCTTCCTAGGGCTGTGCACCCCCTCTCATGGCTCTGGTCAGGGCTGTGCACCTGTGGCTCTCTTCCACCCCCCCCCCACCCCCGCTCACCCTATGTGGCCTGATATTTCACTCTTGCGATCTGGTCACCCTAGATCCAGACAATTCTGGTTTACAAACTGCATACAAGCAGCCAGATCCCACCGTGACCATAAGCACCCCTGTATTCACACCCTATCGTAATAATCTTTGTACAAAATATGCCTCGTGAGGTTTTATTTGAACATTACTAATGATCAGTGATATGCATCCGATGAAGTGGGCTGTAGTCCACGAAAGCTTATGCTCTAATAAATTTGTTAGTCTCTAAGGTGCCACAAGTACTCCTGTTCTTCTTTTTAATGATCAGTGAGTTATATTCTTGTGTGATGTATGTACATGGTGTGTATTATGAGTTATGGATATATGCCGGAATTATGACTTAAGAGTGTTTACATCATGCGTCTCAGGGAGAGTTGGTAGACAGGTCTGCCTTAGACAAAGGAATGCACATTTGATCCTCTGACCAGCCCAATCTTCAGATACAAGTTAATGAAGGTCCATTTTTACATATTATGTAAACAAAGCTATTAAGCAAACAAGTGGGGGAGGAGACAGCCTGGTGTCTACACCCAGCAGGAGAGAGAAGTTTGGTCTGAGTTTTACTTTCAAATAATACATTGCAAATCTTTAACTGGACTATAAAGATGGGGGCTGAACTTCAAGTGATAAGCAATTGTATACAGTAATGTTGTATAAAATCATTTTGATTCAATACTTTATACATGAATTATGAATACATTAATATTATGCTTTACAGCCTGTAACTCAAACAAAGGGAGAAACAGTCCTCTCTCACACAGAAGGGAATGTCACAAGTATCTACCTGTCTCCAAAGAAATTAAGTGAGGTGTGACAAAAAACAGCAGAAGCCCTATTTACATAAAATATGCAAAGCAATGGGAAGATCACAGGAAGAGACTAATGGCATGAGGTCATCCTTCCTCTTGAAGAAAGGTCAATGAACGTTGATAAATATACTTTTCAAAGGTTTACTGACTAATAAAGGGCAGGACAGAGAAACCCCTAAGTTATCCATCACTAGACAGACACAAGGGGACAGAGAACTTGTAAGCGGAAAAATAGGGAGGTTGAAGTCTTTGGGGATTGAATGTAGGTGAGAAATCTGCGTAGGCCAAGATCTTTCACCTAGAAAAACAAGGGAAACTAACATCTTGTACTTCTATGGAAGGTCAAGACTGAGGGAAAGTCAGCCATGGCTGGGAAGAAGAGTGACTGGTGAGAGAAACCATCTTGAACAAAGCCTGTATTTTGCTAGGTGAAGTTTTAGGTGCATGTTTTCCACTTTTACTTGCTTGTAACCCTTTCTAACTTTATTCTTTTCACTTAGCATCACTTAACCTATGTCCTATTACTAATAAATTTGTTTTATTTTTACTATAAACCAACTCAGTGCTGTGTTTAAATGGAAGTGTATTAAGTTAATAAGCTGTGATGTGCTTTTGGGTCTTTAGAGGAATAAAGAAATCTTATTATTTCTCTGAACTGTCCAGAGAGGGCTGGACACTGCAGAGCACACCGTTTTAGAGAAATTCAGGACTGGAACTGTGTTAGGGTCACCTTGCTGCTTGTAACCAAGGCAGGTGGAAGTCAGAGTGGAGCTGTGGGCAGGCTGCTGGGGTCAGAGCAGCTGAACCAGGGTTGTCTAGAACATAGATGCAGGGTGTGGCCTGAGTGGTTGTAGACTGGCTATGAGCATCCCAGGTTGGGCGCTACAGCAGCAGAACATTTTAAGGCACCCAGAGTTTCAGGGCAAGTGGTGACACAGCCTCTAACTGATCTGGAGTATTCCCCAAACCCTGAGACACCCATCCATGGGCACACTAGTTCTGGTTCCTAGCAGGTAGGGGGGAAAAAAAAAAATCAGGGATATGCACCAAATATGCACACAACTTGTCTTCCTTTGTGTTTGCTGTACCATCTGCCTGTACCAAGGGACATCCGCACACCATGTGCCTTGCCAACAGTTGTGCATGCCAGAACACTGGCACATACTTGAGGGGCAACATGGCTTCAAGACGGTTTGTTTTCCCTGTAGCTGAAGGTCATGAGCTGTGTGAATTTTCATGGGAAAGAACATTACAGACAATTATAACAGGGCACCTCCATTGAGTTGGGTTTGTTCTGTGGAGGATGTTAGCTGAGTTATAATGCCATCATTGTGCAATTTTTGTGTCTTATTTGGTCACAATTGTTTACAGACTTCCTTCCTCCACTAACTTTACTGCACGGAGGTGCATGCTCTCAGAAAGTCTCAGCAATCAGTGATGAAAGGGCCTTCAACCTTCCGGCTGTCAGTGTTTTAGCTACATATTTGTTTCCCTCAGTTGTTATAGGTGGATTCAAAGGATCCTGATTAGAAAGATAATAGAAAAAAAAAACAAACAAGTTGTGACAATTCCAGAAATTCATTATGACTGTAATTGGGACATCTGGTCACTACTGCAATACAAATAAATAGTTAACTGAAGAAAGAGCGTATTGAGAAGGGGGAAGTAATAAACTATATTACTAAGCATCGTATAGCAACACTGTAGAATTCAGAGCACGAAAAAGCATGTCCAAACCTTTTAGTGTTTTCAGAAAGCACAAACGTCAGCAGAGCTATGAAGTAGCTGTGAGTGGGTTTTGTACTGTACATCACAGTAAAAAACCCATATGTTACTTGCTCAAGTCACATTTAATATAAGTTCAAGATTATCCTGAGAATAAGATGTTATCAGGAGGAAATCTCTTGCTAAGATGTTAAGTAGTGACAGGACAAGGCAAACTGAAAAAAGATGAATCCTGCTTATCTCCCCCCCGCCCCAAGCAGAGGGATGAGAACAAAGGGGGCTGCATTATAAAACATACAGATACATCACACATCAAAACTTTTGTACTTCCATCCAACTTTTCAAATAGTATTTTTCATGTTTTATTTTACAGATAGCACAGATATTGTAAAATGTATCATTGCAGAATTGGGTACTCAGAAAGGACATATTGGCAATAATTTGTCCTACCTTTGTTTTTATACGAAGTTATGAAGAGGTATAATGGTAGGTGACAAGAGTCTACAAGCACAAAAGACCTTAGGCTGATGATGCTGAAAATCACCACACCCAACTTTTAGATGCCTAGAAAAATCACTGGCATTCACAAAGCCTGAGTTTGGCACCTTCCCATTCATTCCCTAAACAATGAATGGGAAGAGATAGGACCCTCAGAATGGGCTTCACAAATGCTAGCACATCAGGTGGTGTCTCACCTACACTAACTGATGGAAGATGCCAAGGCAAGGTGTGTGAGATAAACCCTACTCTTTCAGAGAGAGGCACCCAAGCTCAAGCTGCAGGGAGGTACCTCCCTCTACTTGGTATTTTCAGCAGCAAACTCTTAACATTAAGTACCAATGTTTAGTGCCCTACCAAATTCAAAGTCCATGTTGGTCAATTTTACATTTTTTTTTTAAATCCTATGACTGTGAATTTAATTATTTCAGCTATTTAAATCTGAAATTCCACAGTGCTGTAATTATAGGGGTCCTGACCAAAAAGGAGTTGTGGTGTGGGGGTCGCAGGGTATTGTAAGGGGGATTGCAGTACTGCTACACTGCTACTTGTGGCGGTGCTGCCTTCTCCAGCTGTTCAAGTGGAGAATGGGGGTTGCTGGCCGGGAGCCCAGCTTTGAAGGCAGAGACACTGTCAGCAGCAGTGCAGAAGTAAGGATGGGAATGCCGTGACCTTGCTCCCGCAAAAATAACTGACTCTCCCTGCAACTCCCTTTTGGATCAGAACCCTCAATCTGAGAAAATCTGGTCTGCCCTATGAAATTTGTATATAGGGTAAAAGCCCATATTTTATGGTGGGAGACCAGATTTCATAGTCTGTGACACATTTTTCCATGGTCGTGAATTTGGTAAGGTCCTACCTATGTTGTTTTGCAAGAAGCCAGGGAAGAGGCAAGGCCAACTTCCTCATAACATTTAGCCCAGTGGCTAGGTTACTTACCTGGGTTGTGTGAGACCTCAGGTTCAAGACACTTCTGCACTTGAGGGGGAGAAGGGATTTAAACTGGGAGCTTTACCTCTTAGGTATGTGCCCTGACCACAGGGCTATGAGACAGTTGAGGTAGAGGTCCCTCAATTTCTCCTTTTGAAGCTGTTCCACAGTGAATAAATAATGTAAAGAAGGTGCTGGAATAGGTGGACAGGATCCTAGGCTTTCCACCTCTTAGGTGAATGCTCTAATCACCAGGCCACTGAGTTATTGTCATGCTTGGGTGTATGCTCTTTCACCCAGTGACTTTTAATCACATGTCCAAAATAGAACAGCTTCAATGGGAGAGACTGATGGAGCCTCCCACCAGAATAGATGAGGGCACTCACTTGAAAGGTGGCAGATGCTTGTTCAGACTAGTAGAGAAAGGTATAACGTGATCCAATGGCTAAAAGTTGAAGCCGGACAAATCAGACTGGGACAAGGCATATGTTTTTTTAATTGTGAGGGTAATTAACCATTGGAACAAGTTACCAAGGGCTGTGGTGGATTCTCCATCACTGACCGTTTTTAAAACCAAGATTGGATGTTTTTTTCAAGAGCTATACAAGATTTATTTTGGGGGAGTTCTGTGGCATGTGTTATACAGAAGGGCAGACTAGATGATCACAGTGGACCCTTTTAGTCTTGGAACCTATGAATCCTTTGCTTTTATTTTGAAAGAGTCTCTGGAAACTAAATTAAGTGTTTCATTTCAGGTTGAACAAAAACACTGCATTTGCTGCTGTCCCCTCCCCTACCCCCCAAAAAGACCATTTTGATTTGCCAAAATTTTTGGTTCTGGTTTAGATGAAACCCAGTTTTTCTTTAATTTTATTTTTCATAACAGTCTATGACCTGAAAAATCAGTTATTTGCCCATCTCTAAATCATACTTCAAAAAGAATTTTGTAAAACTGGAGAGGGTTCAGACATGAGCCACAAGAATGATTTAAGGATTGGAAAATATGCATTAGAGCAAGAGACTCAAGGAACTTAGTCTGTTTTGCTTATCAAAAATGTGAAGGCTGACCCAGAGTGGCAGCACTGCTCCCTCTACTTCAGCACATATGTTCTTCCATACCTGGCAAGCAATTGGCCCCTCTGGCACTGCTACAAGGCATTACCGGTGGCAGCTCCAGAATCAGTTTGAACAGGCTCTTCCTCCCCACTACAGCTCTTTCTCTGTAAACTGATTTTCTCCCCTACACCCACCCACCTTTTCCTGCAGTCCCTGGGTGAGTTTAAAGTGTGCACTCTGCAGGTGATTTGTTGCGCAAGTCTTAAAATTCACTTCCCTGAGTGAGCAGCCAAAGGGAATTCATTTTTAAGTATGAACCAATGTCCATAATAGTGTATTTATCCAACTCCCAGAGTTAACCAGATATCTTCAAAAAAGCAGAAGTTAACCTGTTTTGTACCAAATCCAATCTGAAGAAGTTTGTCCACCCTAATTAAAATGAATAGGGAATTGTCAACCCCACCCCCAATATGGCTCTTGTTACCAACACACACGAGAACAGATTTAAACATTTTATGAAAATTTTATACAACTAATATTTTATGAAAGGTAATAAAATCAATCCCTTTTAAAATATTTAAGGCAAATAGGTCATACTTGCTAAACACATCAATAATCAATGTGGTTATATTCATTTTGTTTAATTTGCTAGCTTTCATTGTTCTGAAACATTATGTACTATAACATAACATTGTGCATGTATATTCACTTTTATTTCCAACATATTTAATGGTTTTGGTAACTTTTTCAAACATTTTTTCCTCTGCTGCATACTCTTGGTATGTTTTGTGTGGGAGGCCTTCACTGATGGTGGAAGTTGATGTATCTGATTTATCAGTTCTTTCAAAGCTGCTAATCTCTTTCCAACCCACATCAGCCTTCTTGCCTGAAATGGATTCATTTTATAACACATTTGGAGCTCTTATCCTGTGACTGTTTCTCTAGCAAAACAGTGAAGGGATTTAGACTAAGTGCTTTCTTATAGATGGACCCAACGTACAGTCACATATCCAAATATGCAAAAGACTGATGCACAGTAACTAATCACATTAAAGGGTTAAATAACCTGGTGCACAGGTTCAAATGCATTGAATTAGACTTGTTTGCAGGCACAAAAATAAGTGACCTTGCCATTGCTGCTCCCTAATCTCCACCACTCCACCAAAAAAAACCCAACACTCCACTCCCCCCCACACAATATATTCAAATCCTGGCAAACAAGTGGGGTTGCCTTTAAAAATGTATATATTCATTTAATTGTGCATGCACATTTAGGTGGCAGGAAACTTGCGATATAGTGGTATATGGGACCATACTTCCTACCTAGACAGATACTTTGGGAACTTAACAAGAAACTTGCAACAACAAGTTTATTTATATATATTATATATATATATAGGCACCAAAACTACTTGAAGTATCAGCTGACTCCTCTTAACACAAATGTATGGGGGGCAACTAGATTTACATTGATAATGTTTTGTTAAGTTGGGCATTTTCCCAGTCTTATTGCCCTCTGCTCCATTGCATCCATCTGGCACTCTTCACAGAGAAGATTTAAGATGTGTTTTGGTGAAATATGATTTTTATACCTGTTTAGAATAGGATTATGTGGGCAGTGTAAGATGTACAGTAACATGTTCTTAACTCATTTACTGGCTTCTAAGTACTTGGCAATGGTATCTACAGATAGCTACATTGTTATTGTCAGCCTCATCAGATTTTAAAAGCAAATGACTCATTTTGTTTAGGAATGGTGATATACCCATGCCTACAAAATTCCCTTGTGTCCAGAGGTTCACAAACTATGTAACATGAGCTTGCTGTTGTGAAGTGAATGGATGGAACAATTTAAGAATGTGGTATGTGAACCAGTAAAGTTTGGGAGCCATTGCAGGCTTCCATTTCCTAATCAAGAATTATGGATGCTTAAAGTACACTGCAGGTCTACTTCAGTTGGCCAGCACATAATTTAAACATGCCATTTGTAATACTTGAACATATGTATCAGATTTTACAAAAGAGAAAAGGTGAAACTGAACTTCAAAGTAATGTATAATATTGGACAAAGGGTAGATTCCAGATTAACCCTCCCCACCCCACCCCCACACACAATTATAATCTGTAGATCTATTGTGTTTTAGAGTAAGTTATAGAATCACTTTATGAAAAGAACAGTGATTTTAACTACCTCCAAATCTAATCTGCCAGAACTGCACAAAGAGCAATAAAACCCTAAATTAGCAGATGTTGTGTCCTCTTGCATGTGAGAACTCCAGCTATCACAGAGCTGGTGTACCAGGCTCACTACCTTCCCCCTTCAGCCCACCCAGTACATTGGGTGTACTAGGGTAGTATGAGTACAGCCAATCCACACTGCACTAGGGTGATCCCAGCTAGCATAGCAACCCTTTAGAAACATTACCAGCTTACAGAATTAAAGCAAGCTAGATATTAAAGCAGTCCTAAATTACATAGCATCCAATCCAGTGCCCACATTCTCCCCCTGGAATTGAGGGGTGGGAAGGAAGAGGTGGGAAAAGTGTCCAAAAGTCTCTCTCTACATCTTCTTCAGCTGCACTGAGCAAAGTATGCAGCACTGCTGAGTACATGGTTGATAAAAAAAGCTTAGCCAAGTATTTTACTCAATGTTCCCCAAAAAAGCCAAATTCATGAAACTGTTTAGCCTCTCACTCACTTTCTGGGGCTACCAGGGTGTTCACTGCTAGCTTATTAGATACTCACAGTTATGATGGGTCCAAAAATCTGCCTCCTCTAGGGAAAGAACGTTCACTTTGTGCATAAACTATTTAGCATAGAGAAGACATATGGGTTACCAAGAAGCCTAGAATTCAAGAACAATTTATTTTCAGACTTGCAGACCAAGAAGCCACATACAATTGGGCATTCCCACAGCATATGTCATAAGGCCTATAGAGGCCATTCTGGTAAGGGTCCAACGCACATGGCCTTGAAGAATCTTTTTGCTGTATTCAAGAACAGCATAAATATCCTACGTGTTTTTTGCAATTTTGGCAGCAATATCGCTCCAGTGAATAGGAAGGAGATCATCCAACATGGTGGCAGACTCTGAATTTCAGAACTCAAGCAAGGCTTGGCAATTAGACTTCAATCAGAGCTATTAGATAAGCATAAGTAATTAAGCTTGATTTATTAAGGAAAGTTAAGAGAAGTAGGAAAGCAAGTGACAGAAAAGACTCTAGGGATATTTTGTTTAAACAAACCATATTTTATCCTAATTACCTGGCTAATTTCTAAATAATATGATGATGATTTTGGCAGTGATCTCTGTTAAATGTGTCAGAATGAAATAAAAGTGCTAATCACTAATCGTTAATTGGAAAGAGTTTCAAAGAAAGGACTCCTCATTTGATTTTTTACATTTAGAATATTTTGGTTGCCATTGAAGTAAGAGGGGAGAATTTCTCTTCTAATGCATGCTTAAACAAAAAGCAAAACATACACACACATATATATGCCAGCACCGGCTTGATTGTGTGCAAAACCTTGATTTTACACAGTCAAGTAGTCGAGCCTGGACACTTCTATGAAGTCTTGGGGCCATTCATCCCACAGAGTACCTGCCACCGAAAATCCGGCCAAACTCAATAGCCTCCAAACTAGTGGAGAGCACAAAAGGACCACTTGATGAAACAAACAAGAGGAGAACTCTACTGAACACTTGCATCAATCCCCCAAAGAGAACCTCTCAGTGTCAGCATTAAGTAAAAGAAGGACTTGACACAGTGAAAAAAGGGAAGGCTGCAGGCCTTGATGGTATTCTGCCAGAATTCCTCCACCATTTTGGCCCCAAAGGACACCAATGGCTAGCAACATTGTACTCTGCTACCTTAAGGACAGTACGGATCCCTGAAATATGGTTTGAGGCAATGGTAATTGCTATTCCAAAGCCTGGAAAGACCCCTCATGAAGCAGGAAGCTATAGGCCAATTTCTTTATTATATACAACCTATAAACTTCTTGAACATATCATCCTCAAAAGAATACGCCCTTTTACTGAGCCAATTAGCCCTGTCGAATAGGCAGGCTTCTGGCCAAAACATAATTGTTGTAACCAAGGGGGAGGGATAGATCAGTGGTTTGAGCATTAGCCTGCTAAATCCAGGGTTGTGAGTTCAATTCTTGAGGGGGCCACTTAGGGATTTGGGGCAAAAATCAGTACTTGGTCCTGCTAGTGAAGGCAGGGAGCTGGACTTGATGACCTTTCAGGGTCCCTTCCAGCTCCATGAGATAGGTATATCTCCATTTTTTATTATTATATTAAGTTCTGGCACTCACCACTCACTGAGGGGGGCTATCAAAAAAAAAAAAAAAAAAAGACTGGCAGAGTATTTGTTGACCTGTCATCTGCATATGATGCTGTATGGATTAAGGGCTTGATGCTGAAACTTGCTAAAGTTATACCTTGCTACTAAACACTTGGGCCAGCTGTGGACCCTGCTGAGTAACAGACACTTATGGATGTACCTGAGTAATAAGACCAACTCACCCGTATCATAAACAATGGGCTACCACAAAGCTCTGTACTTGTGCCAACCCTTTTTAATATTTACATAAATGACATGCCTCTAACTAAATCACAAAAATGTGGATATGCAGATGATCGTGCAGTGACAATCCAAGCATCAAACCTCCATGACATTCAGAAAGCATTAACTAAGGACCTCCAAAATATGGAAGATATTTCCGGAAATGGAGGCTCAAACCAAACCCTGGAAAAACAATAGTAAGCACATTTCATCTTGATAATAAGAGTGCCAAAAACACCCTGAAAGTAGATTTCTGTGGTAAAAATGTGCAACATGATTACATGCCAACATATCTTGGAGTGAAACTTGACCACACCCTCTTCTTCCATGATCATCTTGAGAAGGTGGCTGCAAAGATAAAAACGGAAGCCAACATAATCCAGAAACTAGCAGGTACAATCTGTGGTGCATCAGCATCAGTGTTGCTAACATCTGCAATAGCACTTGTATATTCAGTAGCTGAATATTGTGCATGGTATGAAGCAGATGCGGTCACATACGACTTGTGGATATCAGCTGAATACAATGATGCAGTGCATCATGGGAACCCTTAAGTTGACTCCAACACCATGGCTACCTTTCCTGTCTAACATTGCTCCGCCGCCAATATGTCAAACTGCTGCAACATTCTGCAAAGCTCAGCAAATCCAGGAAAGCATATACCTTCCTATTCACCAAGACCTTGACAATGCCCCCCTGAAACATCTTAAGTCTTGCACGCCTTTCTGTGAACATTTGTTTAGCCTCATGCAATCAGGCTATGATCAGAAGGAGGATTAGAAGGCAGATTGGGCTAAACAAGAATTAAAAATAAGCACCTTGTGCCAGATCCCATGCAGAAGGTTCCTGGGTTTGGCCTTCCACAGTCATCTTGGTCAACTCTGAACAGAATTTGAACCCACCATTGTAGATGCAGATATCTAATGCACAAATGGAAAGTCAAGGACTCCACAGTGTGAGAATGTGGTTCCACACGATAGACCATGAACATATCACTACCTACTGCCAAATTTATAAATATGAAGGTATTACTGAAATAAATTCTGCTACTCCTGATGTAGCCATTTGGCTCGTTCAAGTTCAAGTCAAATTGTAATTGCTGCTCTACACCAACCATACAAAAGAAAAAGATGACCTGGCTCTTTGCTGTGCTATCCCTAAACAAGCTTTTCACCCCTGAAGTTTGTCAGCATTTTGTTACGAATAGGTTAGCTCCATTTCTTGTAGTAAGGGTTTGAGCACTGTTGTTGATGAAGTACTGGTGCTTTGTTTCCACTTGGTTTATACCTGCTCTGAGCATGATTAGAGAACAAGGTTCCTTTAGCCACTGGTGTCACCTGGAACCCGGTCTACACTAGCACTCTCACCGTTGCTGCCAACAATTTATTTTCAGATAAAATCTGAAATTAGTATAGAAATTTTCCCCTTAGCTGTATATTTCCCAGTATCACTCCCCAAAGACAAGCAAAAACCAATCAGAAGGAATTAGTACTGCAACAAGTAGCACTGACTTAGTCAACAATCACATAGGTTATGGGCGGTTGCTATGGGAGCATGTTGCATACAGCAGCGACTCCTTAACTCAGCCCCCTATCCTGGTCAGTCACTCTGATCTCTGGGTGCAATTTATGTACATATTTAAAAGAAAACAATTGACTGCTAGGAGCCAATAACATGATGTGTAACCACCATTTCATCATCTTGTGCACTTCCCAACCATATTCATCTGGGAATAGCACATACTACCACACATTAGTGGGGAAATGCCAGAAACTGGGACTGGATGACAGGGGATGGATCACTTGATAATTGCCCTGTTCCACTAACTCCCTCTGAAGCATCTGGCACGGACCAATGCCAGAAGACAGGATATTGGGCAAGATGGACCATCAGTATGACCCAGTGTGGCCATTTTATGTTAATAGCTACGCCTATGTTTGTCAATGCACTGAAACCATTCAGCAATATCTAACCAGATACAGATGTCCATCTTTTCAGTTGTGAATTTAGCTATTCAATAAAGCTCTCATATTATCTTTGAATTAAATTTAGAAATACATCCTATAATGGAGCAGGACTCACCACTGTGGCACCTCCTGCTGGCCATCCTGGGAATCAGCTCTCATTTCACCAGAGCATCCTCATCTACTGCTATCTGACCCATCATCACTCTCACCTCCACCTTTAGGACCCATGTTGCTCTACAGACCATGGCATACTCTTCTGGACACAATCCTCCAACTGTACCCCACTAGGTACTCTAGCCTCCCTTCCAGGGGACCAACAGTTCTCAGTCCAGCCACTTGCCTCAGTGGCAAACTGAGGTCCATGCACTGGCTACTCCCCTTGGTGGCAAGTGGGAGCGCCTGGCCAGGGACTCGATAGCTGGCAGACACATACTGCCCCCCTCCTACACCACTGTCTATTTCCTTAGGCCACTTCCCCACAGCCCTAGCACCTTCTCCATCCTTGTAGCAGGCCCTCAGTCCAACAGAAATCAGGCTCAAGCTCCCTCTTACTCCCCTGAGCCTGTCCAGTACTTCTCTGTCTCCTCCTACTGGGTATCCAGTTCTCTTTCCATGGCCTCCAGGAAAAGACTGCCTCTCTTCTGCTCAGCAGACCATCTTATATGGACCAGCCTGGCCCTGATTGGCTGCTCCACTAAGCCTTATCCCTATTGGCTGGCTCAATAAGCCCTCTTCTAATTGGCCATGTTCTGTACAGCCTCTCCAAGGCTGCTTTAACTCTTCTTTTCTGCCTGGGTGGGTTAGTTGCCCCACCGCTCGTCCCAACCTTACACAAACTAAAGTCCAGAGCCTGTATGCACTTAAGTATAACCCCATGGAATCCAGTGAGACTTTTCATGTGAGTTAATGTAAGCATGTGCACAAGTATTTGGAAATTTGGATCTTGTTTTTGTTTTTTTGAAAAAGAACTGCATTGGAGTGGTTTTTTCCCCCCAACTTATTACTACAAAGCCAAATGATAAGGTAGAAATGTTGTATGCAGTGTTGTTGTAGCCATGTTGGCTCCAGAATGTAAGAGAGACAAGGTGGGTGAGGTAAGCCGTAAGCTTGTGTCTCTCATTAACAGAAGTTGGTCCAATAAATGATTCCCTTACCCACCTTGTCGCTCTCAGGTAGAAATGTGGCAGAGACTTCTCACTTGATAAATGCATAACCATGTGGCCCTCCTGCAATATCCCCTATAACTCTCAGCAAACCATAACACAATGGGTACCTCCCTTCCCTTGTTTTTTTAATGTTAGAAATCAATATTGGCAGAAAAAAGATCAATATGCTCTCAGAAAGAACATGTACTCTGAACTTCATCTGAGCCTCCATCCATTGAGTATCATTTGCCATTGTCTAAGGTTTACAGAGATAAAAGAGCTGGCACTCCTTTTGCCTTTTCTTTACAACTAATGTGTTTCTCTCTCTCCACTTCCAATAGTGGTTATAAACCTAATATAAAAAAATAGGACTACGATAATATAAAAATGTTAAGCAGGGCATAAGCAACTTTATACTTGATTTTTTGCCTAGTAAAGAAAAAGAAATCCTTTCTTTCTCTTTGTCATTGCTATTTCATCAGGTTCCTTGCTACAAGCCCTAAGACAATAGACTACTTTACCAAAGAAAACTACTTCAGTGCTTTAACACCTGCAGACTGGTGCCCTGACTTTGCTGTTTTGCTAAGGGTGCAAACTGCCCTAAGTGCTAGGGACTTTCAGTGAGTGGGGAGGAGCTATTTTGAAAGCTTGTCAGGATCATTTTAAATTGTTTTCTCATGTAAAAGGGATTCAGGGAGTCAGTCTTAAGTTAGGCTTTTAAGACTATTAAAATAATTAGACTATAATGTACAAATACAGATATTGATTTGTTTGCACTACTAAAGCTCATGGGAAATCTGGCTCCGGTATAAAGCCCAGCTGTTGTGATTCACTATGTTTTGGTTCTGGAATTCTTGTTTAGGGAGTGCTAAATGGATGCAGCTGTGATACTGCTCTGCCTGGCAGTAGTTTGCACCTGGGATGAAATAAAAATGAGCTGGGCTGTTAAATATAAAAAGAAAGTATTACAGATCTTATTTCCTTTATGTGAATTTTGAACAATAAACTGCTAGGATTAATAAAATGGATACTAATATTACTAAACTGGAAGTCTGGGACAGGGAGTACTTGGTCTGATTGCTCACTCACCCAGTTGCTACAGTTGGATTATAGGAAAGAGTTAGATGCAAAGTGGGATTTAACCAAAAGAGATGTATCCAAATCTGAACCTCCACAACTATCAGGCATATTAAGAGACGGAACTTTATTTTACATTGTTATAAAAACTGCAACCAAGTAGAAAGCCTTGTTGCCTGCCCAGAACTGGGCCTGAGATGGCAAACAGGGGGTTCGTCGCCCGGTGTGCTTGGCACCAATAAAGACACCGACGGGAGAAAGCAAGCCAAGTTTATTTCAGAACTCTGAAATGGCACTAGGAGACCAGCATGTCTCAAATCAAGTGCAACAAATACAAACAACTTTTACCTTTTATACGCCAAACTGTTTGCATACATCTCTTTGTCTGGCTGTTCCCCCTTACCCCTCCCTTCCAGACAACTGTTACAATAAACTCTACATAAGCTTGTGAGAAAACTTTCTCAGTCTTTGCGACCTTGGATTAGATGCCTGCAAACTAACTACCCCTCCTTTCCCTCGCTTCTTATCTCTATTTCTGCTAGTGTGAGTGAAACTGCAGCCATCTGCTAAAAAGCTGACCATTACATATTCTGCTTCAGCCTACTTCAGAGCATGTAAACAGTTAGCATAGAAGTAGGTGAGAGTTCCCAAGATGGAGTCACTGTGGTTCAGGTAGGCCCAGAACAAAAGAGTTTCATTGACACTTTTGCCTTCTGCTCTCCCGAGTTACCTGGTAGCTATACCTAGTGGACCCCAACAGCATCATCTCCTGTAATTGGATCCATGCGGGCAAACCCTTTGGCCTGTAGAGTGTCATTGTGAGGTTTGTTTCACTTCTCCCAACAGGAACTTGTCCAGTGAGGAATCTCAATATTGAAATTTAACAATGCCAGAATCTCATGAACAATAATCAAAACTGGGGGGGAAGCTATCCAGCCACCCTATAAACATAATAAGGAATGAGACCTTGCAGTCTAATTTCTCTATAACTCCTTCCTCATGTGAGGATTAGAGACACAAATGAGAGGAATCAGTCTATGGTAGATCATTGAGATTCATATCCCTGACCTAGTCACAAATCTGAGTTTAATTAATTATCAACTGTTAATGGGGTCTACAAAACCAAACACTTCAGTGCCCCCCAAAAAATTGTGACAAACATCAAACACATATTAAATTCGAACTCATGATTGGCAAGAGGACTTGGGAGAAAATACTCTAAATTACACAATTTTGTTTTAAATGGTTCTTAAGTAGTGCTGGGCCTCTGCATAGTGGGAAAATGTCTGAGATAATTCTGATCTCTCTGAGCAGAGTATCAGACTTTATTTCCTTAGTCCATGACTCATATAGGGAGCTTCCCCTCACCCCTATATTGAGGGTAGGTGATTCTGTCACTTTTTAGGTGTGTTACTGTAAATCAAGAATGTCAGTATTGGTTCATACTAGTCTTTAAATTAGAGCAGGTTGGAATTTTGCATTTAAAACAAAGTTTAAACAACAAGAAAATGGCATTTCTTAGAAATGAAATTTTGGAAGTTTCTTTTCTTTTTTAGAAAGAACCCAATTCTTTAAAAGAGTTTACACTGGAGTATTTATCATTTTCCAGCCAGCTCTGGTTTATGTTTCCAGGCACATGTTTCTTTTTCTCTCAGACAAAATTATTGTTTCTATTAGCAAACAAAGGTTATTCAAATGGGCCTCAATCCTCTGAAGTGACAAGCACCCTCAGTTTCTATTGATTTAATGGGAATTTAAGGCAGTCAGCACCTAATAGCATTTCAGCTTCATACAGCACAATGTGAACGTATTTAAAGGTAATCAAAGCAACTCCTTATTTAGCTTTGTGGAAATCTTCCCACCCAAACTCATCATCAGACCCTGCTCCTGCCTCAGTTTCCCCACTCTTGTACAAACTGGCAGGCTAACTCATGAGCTAGTACATCAATAATGCTCCCATTAGCATCAATATTTCAATCCCTTCCCCTAAAGACATGTTTATTGTTCCAACGCTGTTCAACATGAATGAAAACAAATAAGCCAGTATCCTACCTGAACCTGTTCCTCAGTGGATTTCTGTTGCTATCTACACAGCAGGTATCCCCAGTCAGTTCTTCCATCTAGCTAGTGTGACAAACCCGCTTTCCAGGTCTTGCCTTGAACAAGGGTCTCCTATAAGAGTCCATCTATGATTCACTTCTTTAAAGTAGCTGCTTTTGTCTCACCAGCTGGAAGACAGTCAATTAGTCACAGGTGGGGGTAAAAAGCCCCACACTCTGAAAGGGCCACCCCACCCTGACTCAAGCTCTCTCTGAGCATGCTAAAGGGAACGCAAGCTAATATTTTTGAAAAGTTGTTTGTTCCATCTAAGAATGTTAAATCAGAGACAGCAATAGAAGGAATCACATTCTATTGAATAACTGAACAGGATCAGAATCAGGCCTGTTGTCTTCAATAATAGGAGAAACTACCTTAATGTAAGAAGCTGAATGATAAAGAATGGTGGCACAATGTTCCAAGAATAATGGAAACAGAACTGCAAATGAACATTTGACACCATATTCATTATGCAACTTAATGTGGAAAGGAAGAAAAATAAGCCAAAGATAAATAAATCAAGATAATTTTCCAGCTTGATGATAGGAAGAGAATGGTGTGTAAAGGACCTTCTGATTTATAACTGGGTACTTTTCCCCGCAACTCTGGCTGAGGTGGAGGTAAAAGAATCTACCCAAATGAGAGCACGGTGTTACAAATCAACGCATCAGTAGAGGTTTCCATAATCTTTACAGTATAGGAAAAAGTAGTAAGAGCCTAAGTTTTCAGGTATATCAGGCTGACTAGAGAGCTGGAGGATGTGTGTAAGCAGGAACAGCAAGCAGTCTGGGCAGCTACTTGGGAGCTGGCAGAGGAAGGAAGGAAGGGTAACAGATAGTCTGAAAGTTGTGCAGGGAATAGCCTGCAAGCAAGGGGCATGGGATGACAACACATGGGGAAGACAGTAGAACAATGTGGAGGGATCCCACCGAGAAGCAGCCTCACACCCCTCTTCTGGACTGTCTCTGTGGTTGTAAGTTAGGATCTGCCAGGCTGATTGATTGTTGTAAATGCTGACGTCCTTGTACGTAGAGTATTTGTCCCTTTTATTTTGGCCAGCCCTAGTAAAGGAATCGCAATACTTATTTGAAATGTGTGTTTAAAGGGACCCATTCAGGGTTAGAGCCTGTGGACCCTAGCGCTTGGAGCACCTACAAAGCTTGCCTCCAAACCTGTGGTATGCCAAACACCAACATATATAAAGTGGGGTCAGTCAGAAGGACTGTAAGTATAGAAACATAACCAGACCATTAATGTTGTTGGGATTCTGGGTTGATAATACACAAAATTATGTTTGTTGCCCTAAACATAATCAGATTCTTCAGTAGTGTGGTGGAGAATATATTTTGGCTGTTTTTTTAACTGATGGCCACTTTGCAGAAATTGATGATTACAAGGTCAAATCAAATATCTGGTTACAGAAGGAGGTAGTAAATATGATACTGCGAGTCAAGAGCAGACTTGACAGGGGGTGAGGTGCTAGGGAGGGAATTGGAGTTTGGGGGAGTTTGATTGTTATAAGGCAAGAAATTGTCTTATTTATGTTTAATAATTGTTAGTTATCTTAAACTCCTTCCTTCCCCAGATCCAATTTTCCTGTTCCCAATAAAGTCACCCCCTCTATCATGCTGATATTTTTGGTGAATCATTCTTTTGCTGGACTTTGTCTCAGGTACTTTGTCTCCTGTATAGTGTGCTTTACTCTCCTTGCCATCTAGCAGTATCATCACTGATTGCATATCTGGCACAGTGAGGAATCTCTGGAGTGAAGGCACCAGGCACCAAGAAAACAAGAATCCACATGAGGAGAGGGGAGAAGCTGCTACAAATGGGATAGCAAGCACCAGGGAGAGAAAAAGGAGGAGGGTTAAGCCACATGTTAGGGTAGGGCCTACATAAGAATTTACCTCAGTGTAGCTGAGGTCACTTTGTCCTCAAGGTGGGACATTGAGATGGTGAAGTTGTGCTTTAGGGTACTCCTCTTACCTGTTAGTACTGTAGCTTATTAGTTTTGGATACAGGGAGATGAAAGGAGATATGGAAGTCATATGAAGTTCCATATACTCAAGTTTCATGTTCACCAAATTAACAGAGGGTGAAACTCATTGCTCCAGAGGGACTAGCATAACTTAAGTCCCACTCCCATAGTAAATAGGCCTTGTACTGGCCTTCTGCCTGGGGTGAATTTCATCCAAAATGAATTGATTCATGTTACACATACTCTTTGCTTAACAGCTAATACAATTGTTGTCAGTGCATGCATTGTTCTCAGTGAAAACTGTGTGTGCTGGGATGATTCAGCGTAGTTTACGTTTTGTCTTGTTAACATCTCTGTGGAAAACATGGCTATGAGCAATTTACAGTCGGTGAGTAATTAAAATATACAGTTTCAATTCCTCACCCACTCCCAGTCTACAAATTTCCCCATGTTCAAATGCAGAGAAAAAAAAACATTTCTGAAGAGTGCCCAGAA
The DNA here is from genome assembly GCF_027887155.1 of Malaclemys terrapin pileata. Taxonomy (NCBI): domain Eukaryota; kingdom Metazoa; phylum Chordata; order Testudines; family Emydidae; genus Malaclemys; species Malaclemys terrapin. Next base: position 77,493,802 of record NC_071505.1, read on the forward strand.
AGAATATGCTCTAGAATGAAACTAACTGAAAGCAGTAAAATAAAGCGATTGTGATGAGTGTTTCGGAAGGGAGACAAGCAGCAGAGAAGAGCACTTTAAAATGGAATACTGCAGCACAAGGGAGCACTTTCCATAGCAGAGTAGATAATCAGCAAGGCAGCGCAGAACTGCACTTTATCACAGACTGCAGACTGCATGGCAGCAAAAGATAGTGTTTCAATGCTAGATAGAGGCAGCGCGGTGAGGTTGGCAGCACAGGAGAGTACTTTTTGTAACAATACAGACAAGCATTATGGCAGCCTATTTACTTCCATGGAGAACTGATTAAATAACTCTGTGCTTAAAATAAACAATGACCTGAGGGTTTTTTTTTTTGTTTTTTTTTTTAAGTCAAGTATATACACAGGTTCCTCTCTGTCCATTTGCTTTTGAAGACTATCACTCAACTGGACCAATGTTTGGAACTGGAAGCTTCCAAAAGATACTGTTCTTTAAAATATGCCAGGACACCTGTAGCACAGACTCTTCGAAAATGCCTACTAGTCAGAATTCCTATCCCAAACAAACATATTGGATTTGAGTATAGTTCAAACTTTAGAATTTTATAAATGTTTTACCCTTCCACAGCTTTGATCTATATATTAACTGGTTGTCTTAGAAATTTGTTTGAAAGGTTATCTAGAAATATACTGTAATGTTAATTATGACTGGCCTTTGGCAGATATGTTAATGTATATGTTGGAGCCCTGAACGATGCTCTGACCTATCTTCAGAAACAAGCTTATGTTAAAAATGAAAACTGAACTTCTGTGCTAAGAGGCATAATACAAAAGTTCTTGTCATTGCCAATTATTTGCCTTTCTTTGTTAATTTTATTCAATTGTTAGAATGAAATTGACAAGTAAATCAGGCGATCCTATTAATCCTTTCTCATAATACAAGACAAGGGGACATTGAATTAAATTGAAAGGCAGCAAATGTAAAACTGAAAAAGGAAATACATTTTAGGCAATACATAGCTAACCTGCAAAACTCATTACCACAGGGTATCATTGAGGTGAGAGCTTAGCAGGATTCAGAAATCTGCATATGGCTAATGAGCACATCCCACAGCTTCATGAGGCAAGATTTTTTCAAGATGTTTGGAAGAGGTACAAACCATCATGCTTTAGGCATAAATTGGTGCATGAGAGTTCTGCAGGTATTAACTTCCCATATTCCATAATTGCGTATTTAATGGTTTTGTGAATGCTTCTCAGATACATCTAGTACTGACCACTAAGTGACTGGATACTGAACTAGATGGATTGCTGGACTTATCTGGAATGGCAATTCTTATGTTCATAAGAAAAAGCAGCATAAAATCTAGCAGCAATATAAAATGTCTGAATTCATCCCTGCCTCTTTCTAGATTTCTGAAAGAGCAAAGGGTGAAATCCTGGCCCATTGAAATCAATGGCAAAACCGCATTGACTTCAACGGGGCATGGATTACACCCAATATGACTTCCTAACTTTACTACCATGTACATCTTATAAAAATGACTCATTGCTAATATCTTGTACAATTTTGTGATCATTTCATTGGCATTTTAATATCTTATAAAGCATAGCATAAAATAGAATCAATTGCTGATTCTGAAATAAATTAGATCATATCACACTGTCATACATTTTGTTAAACATATCATAGAAACATGGTATGAAATGAAGTGATTAGCTGTTCATACTGCAGACCATTCCAATGTCTTTTCTTTAAAAGAAACCCTGCCATAATAAGCCATAATTGAATCTTAGGACAAGAAATGGGATTTTGGTTTATCATTGTAGAAATATTGACTTGAACAACTCAGTGCTATCTTTGTCAGTTTGCATTTTCCCCATTTATATAGTATTATAATGACAGTCTGAAAAGAAACTATTCAGCAATAAGGATTAAATTTATCATTCTTGCAGAATAATACTGAATTCCTATATCATCACCTTTAAAATAAGAATATATATCAAAACTGAACTGTAGACATTCAGGTTGAAATACTGGCCCTATTGAAGTCTGTGGGAATTTTTCCACTAGCTTCACTGGGACCAGGATTTCATTCTTAGAGAACAAACAGGAAAGATTATTCAGAAGGAGAGAAAGCTGATGATTAGTAGTGTATTCAAGTCTCATAATCAAATGTTCCTGAAGATCCTTAAAACAGGTTATGCTCTAATGGGAAATCAAAATTGGTAAATATTACAGTTTGTGATATGAGTATGATTCTCTGAAGTGAAATGAAAATAGTTTTTATATTGTAAATTTAGCATAGTGACAATGAGTTTGAGGTGCAACTCATCAACTACTGCACTGCAGAACTGCAACTATTCACTTTGACTAGTATGACTGGGATCCCAGTGGGGGCCAGCTGAGGTCACTCAATTATGGTGAACTGCAAAGAATGGGGCAGACAATCCCCAAGCTGATGGATTTTTCAATACTGAGATTTACCAAGCCAGCACAAAACAGCTTCTTTATTACCTCCCTGGTTGCCCAGAAACCAGCAACAGAGTTTCCTTAAAGTAACCCAGCCTCAGGCCTCCGTCCGGGTACCCCAGTCAAATATGATGCAGATTTCTGAAAATCTTGTTTCATCATATAAAAGAAAAAGGTTCTACCAATCCCAAAGGATCGGACACATTACCTCCCAAATTATTGAATGTTCCAGATCTTACCCAAATACACGCTTACAGCCAATTCTTATGAACTAAACTAAAATTTATTAAAGAAAGAAAAGAGAGAGGGTATGGTTAAAAGATCAATATACATACAGACACGAGTTCAGTTCTTGAGGTTCAGATACATAGCAGAGATGGTGAGCTTTGTAGTTGCAAAATGTTCCTTTAGAATTTAGTCCATTGATTATAGTCCAATGTCCAATATCACCTTCAGGGAGTTCCAGCATAACTGGGATCTCAATCTGGCGACAAACTTCCCCTGATGAAGCTTAAGCAGATATGAGATGGCAGAATCAGCACCCAATGGTCTTTTATACAGTTTTCTAGCAGCCACTTGACCATATAGTCCTGGGTAAACAATAGGCTTTTGATGTAACCTTCTGTTTCCTGAACACCACCAGAAATCAGTTACACAAATTAACATAGGGCAATTTATTCATTAGGCAATCTATCACCAACTTCAAAGAGACATATAGACAATGACATTACTTCACCCAAGATTCATCTAAATGTTAATATTCCCTTTTGATCTCTGAATTAATAGTTATAGTGACAGACAGGAACTGTCTGTTTACATGGCTAGTATCAAAGATACACACAATTAATATTACCTCTAACTTCTAACAACATAAGGTTGCATTTCAAAGTTCTAGCATTGAATGGCCTTAATCACCATTTCTAACATGACTTTGAAGGTGAGCTCTGGGTCATTCAGCCTGCAAGCTGTTTAACCCTTTCTGGCCATGCGTTATATTTTGTATAAAATTTGCTGCAATTATACAGCAGTGGTAGCAACAATGGTTTGCATAATTATATTTTAATCAGACAACATCACAATGAGTAAAATAGATTCACAGCTACTAATGCATACTAAGTTTTTTTTGTATTTAGCATTTTTAGGCACAATTTCTTAGATTGTTAAACCGATTAACCAGGTGACTAATGAACCAGTTGTGATCTTGATTTGATTAAGTTCTGTACCTTTGACAGCAAAGTATAAAATAAATAAAATTATGCACTACAGTTCTTTAGCAATACAAACAAACAGATTTTGTTGTACAGGAAGGGTGCGCCATGCTACATTGGCAGGAAGACGGATAAAATGTCCAGTAGGAAAAGATTAGTCATCTCTAATTTTGGTCAGTTAAATTTTTACTATGGAGATAAGGAGAGAATAGGTAGATTTGAGAATCAGAGTTAGAGACCAAGCAAATGAATGAGGTCACTTGGAGGATGATTATGGAAGGTTTAAAAAAAAAATCAAGAACCACCCCCTGGGATAACAGAGTGGGAGGGAGAGAAAAAGGCAGCATCAAAACATGTGAATGGGATTAAGTATTAAGAAAGGACAGTCACAGAAGCCTAAGGAAGAGAGTATTTCAAGGAGAAGTGGGTAGTTGACTGTTAAAAGCAGCAGAAGAGTCCCTGGCAAGCAAGATGTCTTCAGTGATTTGTGTAGGCAGTTTCAGGGAAGTAGATCCAAAAACAGTCACCCAAACAAGATACAGAGGAGAAAAGGGTGTCTCCCCAGTACTTCCCTTCCCAGTTTTCTGGTAGTCTTTCCTCCAAATAAACAAAGAGCAGGTGTAGTTGTTCCTGGAAGTTGGAAGCAAATGAACATATTTTCCTTATGTTTCATATTTGAATTCACTTTTGTGGTAATGCCTTTGTGATTGGGCACCTCTGAGGAGTGTCTGGAACAAACAACCCCTGAGACTGTGTGGTGTTTTTGTTGCACTTTGGGGAAGTTTAAAATAAAAGTTACCCAGCGATGGGGAATTATTCTGTTAACGCATTTCCAGGACTTACTCTTTTGTTGGATGACACGACTCAAGAATAACAAGTGACACTCTTATTAACAAGTGACACCTCTTTACAAGGCTTCACTATCTTTTGATTTGTTGAATCCTTTTGTCTCATGAGATAGTGGTGAAAAAGATGTCTTTGTACCTGGCACTTCTGGTTTCAAGTTTCAAGCACATTGGGTGCTGAGCTATTTGAAACCTGAGGGTGAAATCTTGATCCCTTTGAAGTCAGTGGAAAAACTTCTATTCAGTAGGTATAGAATTTCACCGTGAATCTTATTTAGGTGCTTGTGTGGGTGCTGAGTGCTGTAAAAGCTGGCCTTATATGTTTTGCATTTCAGATTTCTTGTGATCTACCACTCAATGAATTGGTATCAACTGTGCCCATCAGTTTATCCTCTGTCAGCACCTTACTTAAGTCCTCATTTGTCACCTCCATGTCTAGATCTTCTCTGAGATAACAGCAATGTAGCTTAAGGGGAAAAGTATAATACGTTTCAGCATGATGGGGGGGGCAGATATAATGTAATTTTTATACAGGAACATGACCAGGTGCTATCCCAAAAGCACCCTACCTTCTGGTACAGTGACCTTGTAGGCAGGCTACCCTCCGTTCCCTCTTGGTTCATTACAATAATTTACTACCAGACTGTCCCTTATTAACTCAATCCTTTTGTTTCTGGGCCAATAGAGGGAAGCAAGCATTGTTCTTGCTGCTAGTATCTTCTTTTTATGAGGGAGAAGGCAGCATATATAGCCTTCCTTCTCAGGGCTCATCATGGTTGGCAGGGAGACAGGGGAGCTTTGCCCCGACCTGCACTACCAGGGTCCTGGTCCATGAAGGTATGTCTACCAAGCAATTAACATCTGCAACTGGCCCTGGTCAGCTGACTCAGGCTCACAGAACTTGGGCTGTAAAATTGCTGTGTAGATGTTTGGGCTTGGATGGAGCCAGGACTCTAGAAAACTTCCTGATCACAGGGCCCAAGTGGGGAGGGTCCCGTAGTCCAGCTCCAGCCCAAGCCCGAATGTCTACACTGAAATTTTACAGCCATGAAGCCTGAGCCTTCTGAGCTAGAATCTGCTGACCAGGGCCAATTGTAGGTGTTTACTTGCTGGATGGACATACCCTAATGGAACAATAGGATGAGTTTCCCTGGGATCACTTCCTCTCCACCTGTACCTGCCTGTGCTATTTCCTGGGCCCTTGTGTATCTCAAAATTCCCCAAACTTTACAGAGCCATGCCATGAAACAGAGGTAGGCTGACCCTAGTCTCTACTACCTTTAAAGGGGACAGACCACCCTGTTAAAAAAGTATTTCTGTGTACTCCTTACTCACCCCCATTTTAAATCCCACTTTGTGAATCTCAAACAGTCTTTTCTTTTGTGCACCAGAGGAATTGTTGTAACTTTTTCAGAGGTTCAGTTAAAATCTTACTGTAAAACAGACTGTACTTTTATGTAACAGGATTTTTCTTCAAAGCTTGAAAAATTAATTGAAATTTGAATATGCTGCCTTTCATTTCACCCTATGTAATTATTTCACCAACACAATAATCATTACATTAACATTCAACTAGTAATTACTTATAACCTACAAGGTCGTATTGTATGATGGCAGATATGTCCGGGGGCATTAAGTCACATATTAATCCTGTTAATTTATTTACACGCTGACTGACTAAATGCTCTCACAACTACATTCTGAAGCCAAAAACAATAACTACTGTACTGTGAGCAGTGCTGTAGCTGCTAAATTATACTGCCTCTGTTAATAAGGCACATAACCAAAAACTGTCAATAGTGCAAGAATAAGTGACAGTAATTAGATTGTAAGTAAAGGCAATTACGTCTGAGTTTTTACAAAGTTACATTTCCTAATACAGTAGTTACTTAAAAAGTTGCCATATTCATGGATATTCAGCCTTTATCTGGAAGTTGTTTGGCCTTGGTTATTACTAGCCATTTAATGACAGACTAAGCAACTATTGAAGATTGTTGGTCAAGTTTTCAGTCCATTTTTATCCGTACTTTGTAGACCATATAATCTTTTGAAAACAACAGCATGGGCTATTCAAGGAATCTTTCCATATGAAGGTGTCCCTTTAAAAGGCAGATATTATGCTATGCTCTATATGATTTGATTTACCTACTGGGATGGAAGGGAGGGGGAAAAGAGAGAAGAGTGTCTGTGAGAAGTGTGCGCTGCTCTTTGGTGATCATGAATATAGCATCTGGGTCTTCTACTAACAGCTGTGCTTCAAGTGTTGGTGGATATTTCACTCTGGAGATCAGTCCACTAGGGAAAGAGGGAGGAGGCCTTTCTACTAGTCACCTACCAGGGTCGCTTAAAGGTCATTAAATGACTATGCCAAAGACCATAGCCTTAATGGCTGTAGCTTGTGGGGATCACTACAATTACAGGGGATCACCACAGCATTGTCAAAGGGAGCCACAATGAGGCCAGATCTATACTAAAAAGTTAGGTCAAGTTAGCTATGTCACTCAAGGGTGTAAATAATCCACACCCCTGAATGATGTAATTAAGCCAAATTAACTCCCAGTATAGACAGCACTAGATAAATGGAAGAATTCTCCTGTCAACCTAGTTACCACCACCCTGAAATGTGGATTAAGTACAGCAAGAGGAGAACCCTCCCGTTGCTGTAGCAAGTGTCTACACTGAGGCATTATAGTAGTATTTCCAGTGAAGTAGTCTGAGAGACCCATGGAGCCTGCGAGCCGTAGTTATAGACTAGGACCTCATTGTGCTAGGCTCTGTACAAAACCCAGAACAAAGACAGTCTCTGCCCTAAAAACCTTACAGTCTAAGTATAAGACAAGAGACAACAGATGGATACAGGTCGGCAGATGGGGAGTAAAAGGAAACAATGGGCCAATACTAGTCAGCATGATAGGCACTGGTACCAGCACATCAGTGTTAGCCTAGGTAATCAATCAATGCCCATGTGTGAGCAGCTGCACTGCAAAACCCTACCCAAGTTATGGCATATCACAGGCTTCTTTGTACTGCAGTAGGTGGAGTTGCTCTAGGGTTCTTTCCCAGTGACTTCTGGGAGAATTTGTCTTCCCTTCAGGGCACATAAGAGTAATTGTGGGAAGGCATTGGAGGCCTGTCAGCACTTGGATAATTTAGCTTGTGTCCTCATAGCAATGTAGAATAGGCCAACATTCCCAGATATGTTCGTATTAATGAAGCAGAAAGCATTTCTGGAAAAAGTTCATAAACAGGGATTGTTTTTTTCATAATTTGAATGTGCTGAATCTGAAAATGGTGTTTACTAAGCTGAATTTTGAACTTTAAGTAAAAAACAAAAAAAGAAAATGGCTATCATTTGTAACTTCAAAAAATAAATAAAAATAAAGGAGAGAAATATATGGAATATATCCCTAATTTGGAATACTGGGCTATCAGAAAATGCAGGGAGCCATTCTTGTTCAAGATCAAACTCTCTGCTTCCTCTGGTCACATGGGGATATGCACTTGAATTTTGTTGGTTTTGCAGTAAGGATGACATTTAAAATTCAGTAAACAAAGTACTTTTCAGGTATTTTTGGTATGTGAAGTAGTAAAATGCACTATTATGCATTACAGAAAGTATCATATACAATATAATAGGACATAGTTGATTTCCATAAGTTCTCCTCTTTCAAAAATATAAACTATTAGCTAGTTATTAGCCTTAATCACTAACCTAAAACTAACTTTTACTTACAATGTAAGCAATTTGAGTATTTATTTAGATACCTGTGCCATGGCATAAGCTACATACCAATAAATATTTGTTATTTATTCAATATTCATGTGGTAGTTAATATTTATTATTATTGTCAGGTATTCCACAGACAAAACATGGAGGCAGTCTTGCATCTGAAGATTCTCCCAACAGTATGTTATGAACAATGCAATGTCAATGCTAACAAATGAAAAAGGACACCATTTTTGCTTCTAGTGAACAAGGACTGGCTACAACAAGACAGAAACTCAGGGATTTCTAAAATATGGATGCAATTGACAGAAGAATCCTAACAGTTCTTCAATCTGAATGTAGGCAACCATTACTTTGACATAAAACTGTTATGCAATGTACACAGATAAAGGTAAAATTAGCAGAATTCAAAAATTGATTTGAAGGAACTTTAATCAACTGGTAAGGGGGAACTCCAAATCCAGTTTTAAATCTCGACAGTTTTGGAGCAAGGTCCCCACAGTGAACTAGAGTCTTTTCATTTTCTGCCAGAATGGAAGTTTCAAACAAGTATTTTATTCAGTAACAACACTCACAATGAACAAATACTTGAGACAACAAAATATGAACATAAGCTTAGTGTATGTGTATCTGGTGTAAGTGACCTTATAGCCTCAGAAGGGGAATATCATACTAATCATTATAAATATTTCTTGAGAAAAGGAACAAAAACTAAGCATGAAACCACTCATAGTAGTACTGACTTGACATGGTCTGGCTTAGTAATGAGTTAAACATTGTGCAGAAGAAGTCAGTATTTTGGAACTTTCACAGCAATGAAGTCATTGTTTTCTCACAAATGAACGTGAAAGATCTCCCCCAGTTTCATTTGAGAGTGGTATGGCAACCTTCAATAAAAACTTATTCTACATCTTGATGGTGCTTATGAGTTCATTGTTTTATGTGATCATGTGAGAGAAAATTGATTAGTCCCTGTCAAATTCCATCACATACCTTTCTCTAAATTGTTTGTCAGTGCAGGAGAAGAAAATTTATCAACCATTCCAGTTTACAAGACTGAACGGGAAGATGAATTGCTCTCAGTTGTATATGTAACACTGAAATTACACTCACATGCAATTGCTCATCCTGGATACCATGGGCTTAACATCAGTGAGGAAGAGACACTGTGGGCCAAAGACTCTATGTGTTTTTGCAACTCCTTTTGGCTGGGCAATCTATTCTTGAAGAAAGCGATGAGGAGTAGATAGTTTGGCAACTTCATCTTCTGTATGTGAGGAGAAAAAGGAAACATATAAACAGTTATTTCTGATGGCATTTTGCGCCAAAAAAATGATAACATTCTGCACATATTTTAAAATTCTACAAAATTCTGCCAATTGTATTTGCCAAATGTGGAAGCTCACAGCATGGTATTGAGGACCACAGGCCGCACAGAGAGGAGAGATCACTGTGCAGCTCCTCCCCCCTGGGACATTGGATGCAGTTGTGAAAAGGCTTGCACAAGTCACACATTATATTCCACAAAAACATGTAGTCTTGACTATTGCTCAAACACTCTTCCCTGGTCTGATGGAGATAAAGTGGACTGTCCTAGACTATAAAAATATTCTGATTCCACAAATAGAAAGTTTATACACAAAGAACTTCCTAAAAATGCTGGAGCAACATACAGGATTCTGGATTGGTGAGTGTGTGGACTCAAAGTGGAATTTTAGGTAGATGAACAATGGATAATGTAATTGATGGTCAAAATTGTGCAAGAGACACTTGTGCTCACAAGATCATTGAAACAGGCAATGTGGCAACCTGTTACCATAACATCTGTGCAACCTACAGCAAAATGACAAGAAGCTCTAAGAAAATCTCCTGGATTTTGCAAGCTCTGATGCTGGAGAAAATTACAATAACCTGGTTTGTGTGTGTAGACGGAAGGGAGATTAGGGGCAACAAACAAGTAAGAGACCAAGCTAACTCTTCAGTGAAGACATACCAAATGATACACAGGAGGATCTGGGCTTGCTAGGAGAATGTTATTTGGTTCTGTTGTGTTCCTAATTTATCTTATAGTGAAGTGTAAGATAAATTAAGACCAAATATGCATGTAGGCCATTTGTTTTAAAATCCCCTTTCATTAATAGTTTATTCCAACTGCTAAATAAAGATACTTTGCTTTAAGAAGGCTGTTGCCTATCAGTGGTGGCAAGTTCCTAAACAGAAGAAATGCAGGTGCCCCAAACCTCTTTTGGATCTAAAGGATGATAAGGTCTTTGTATATGTGGGGTAGTGCATCTAAGGCCTATTCTAAGGGTAAGGCACACCATCAAAAAATGCTGTTTTCTTAACTTGGGTTAGCTAACATGGGTTAAAATAGCAGCTGAAGACACAGCAACTCAGCATTTAACTTGGATTAGCAGCTCAAGTTCAACCCCAGGCTGCCTGATGGGTTAGCAGCTTGAGTTAAAGCCTAAATTAAAAGCTGAGTTTCCATGTCTTCAGCTGCTATTTTAACCCCAGTTAGCTAATCCAAGTTTTTTTGTTTTGTTTTGTTTTAAAATAGCTTTTTTTTGTAGTGCTGTGACGGGTTGGATCACAGAAACCCCCTTGGGAGCTGTCACCCGATGTGCCAAGACTACTTCTATCCCTGTTTTCCCTGCCAGCTCAGGACTCCAGCACCCTGTCTTGCTGAGCCAGACACTCCCGTCTGCTCTAGCACAGACCTACGGTTTGAATTACTTGCCCCAAAGCTGCAGGTTTACCTGAAAACAGCTCACAGAAGTGTGCTTGTCTGTAGCACTCAGATGCCCAACTCCCAACGGGGTCTAAACCCAAATAAATCCCTTTACCCTGTATAAAGCTTATACAGGGTAAATTCATAAATTGTTCACCCTCTATAACACTGAGAGAGAGATATGCACGGTTGTTTGCTCCCCCAGATATTAATACATACTCTGAGTTAATTAATAAGTAAAAAGTGATTTTATTAAATACAGAAAGTAGGATTTAAGTGGTTTCAAGTAGTAACAGACAGAACAAAGTAAGTCACCAAGCAAAATAAAATAAAATGCGCAAATCTATGTCTAATCAAACTAAATACAGATAAGATCCTCACCAGTTCTAGATTGCTTCCTTTTACAGGCTAATCTCCTTTTAGCCTGGGTCCTTTTAGAACGTCTGTCTGTGACCTTCTTTCCTTACATATTTAAATTCCTAGATTCACTCTTCCTTTTATTCCAATAGTCTTGAAACAATGAACAAAATTACCTTCTACTCCATGCTACCACAGTTACAATAATGCAACTTGTTAGTGTAGACAATATAGTGCAGCATGTCCTGAAGCCAAAGTTTTAATTTGAAGGGGCAGAGGCTTCATCTGTATGATTTTCTGAATTCAAGGGAACAAAAACAGAATGTTTTCTCCAGTATTGCTCTCTTCCAATTAAAATCCCCTGTACATTTTACTTCTACTGGATTGCTTTGCTCCATTACTGTCCATCAGCAGTCTCACTACAAACAAATAGTAATCAAGAAAAGGTTTTATGGGGAGCTTGACAGTTCCCCATGTTAACATAAGTTGTTCAATATGCTAGACAGAGCACAAGGGGAAAGGGAAATTCCTTTGTTAAACATCTGAAACCCTGAATTAGGGAGGGACCCACTTATTTTAGGAAAATGAAAATCAGACAGATGAGTACATCCCCTTCACTCAAACCTTGTTTCAGTTTAGGATAAATTTTACTTTCCTTCTTACCATGCTCATTTCCTCCCTAAAGCCTTTCTATCTGCCCATTGTCCCTTTCCACCATATTTATTTTCATACTCTGTGGCCCTTCAGCAGCTCCATGACTCCCTTCTGTTCCATGATCATCTGTATTCCAGGCACACCTAAAGGACCATGTGAGATCAACATCCCATTGTGCGAGGTGCTGTACAAAACACATTGTAAGCTTTTCATGCCAGGGAATGTTTCTTGCATTCTAAATAGACAAGATAGGAGAAAGAAAGTATTATTCCCATTTTACAGATGGGGAACCTCAAGCACAAAGAAGAGCAACTTACCCAAGGTCACACTGACAGTTTGTGGCAGAGCTGAACATATTAAACCAGATCTACTTAGTACCAGGCCAGTGTCTTGACTGCAAGACCATCCTTCCTCAGTGCTAGAGCTGGCCCAGAAATGGAAATCCCTTCCTGTGAAAAAAATTAATTTTTGAAAAAACAAATGTTCATCCTGAAGGCCTCATCTGTGTGATTGTTTTTGTTCCTGTGAATTCAGACAAAGGGCAGTACAGTATCTTAATTGACTTGAGAGATCCACCTGTTCTCAGTACAGTATCGTAATTGACTTAAGAGCTCCACCTGTTAACACAAACCGTAATTAGACTATCTCAACATTTAAAACACGTTCTTGTTTTGATTTTCCACAGGAAGGGTTCCCAAGAAAGATTCTGGTTTGGGAGAGGCAAAACAGAAGTTTTTGGCTTCTCAGGAGCCCATCTGTGAAACTGATAAGAGCTGCCAGCCCACCTGCTCAGCATTCCTACTCCCATCTCTAGGAGGCAGAGATCATGGTCACTTCGTCTCCCTCTTCCTTGCTCTGGGGCTGAGAGACATAGAGCTTGGGACACTCAGCCTTCCTGCCTCCCCCACTCCCCCCCCCCCAGCTCCAGGAGCTGGAGAGAAAGAGGGCTCAGTTTTCCTTTCGTTTCCCTTTGCAATTAAAGATGAGTTTTCACAGAAATAGGAATTTTAGCACATTCTTGTTGATCTCTCTTTGCTGCACTATTTAAATTTCAGTTTAAACTGGGGATATCAGCCACAAAATTCATTATCATCTGTAGCACAGCACAGACTCACCCCTGCGGCGCCTCATGCTGGTCTTCCTCAGGAATTAGCTCTTCAACCCAGGGGCGCCATCTGCAGGCCGGTGATCTGCTTGCCGCTGGCTTCTGTGTCCCTCCCAGGACCCTGGTGTCCTTATTTCAGGGTTCTGCCTCCTGCAGTACCCCACAGTCTTACTGGGTTTCCCCACTCCAGGGGAACCCCCACCCCCTATCTCCATGTCACCTCAGTCATGGTTACTGCCAGTCTCTGTTTAGCCCCCGCACCCTGGGGCAGACTGCAGTCTATCAGCCGATCATCACAGGCAACAAGGAGTTTGGACTGGCTGACTTTACCCACCCTCCGGTTGCCCTTCTGCAAGCCCAATACCTAGGAGTCCTAGAACTAGGCCCTGCAGCCTGGGGAGTTGCTGGCCTAGGGCTTCTCAGCTCCTAAGGCCTTTCCCCAGCCCTGCCTCCCTTTAGGTCCCCAGGGTGAGTTCCCCAGCAGCCAGGCCTGTCTCCCTCTCAAGTCAGAGTGAGGCTGCTACTTCTGGCTTCCAGCCTCTTTATACAGGCCAGCTGGGGCCTGATTGGGGCATGGCCCCGGTGCGGCTGTTTCCCCAATCAGCCTAGGGTTTTCTCTCTCAATCCCAGCCCCTTCCAAGGGCTATCTTTAAACCCCTCAGAGCAGGAGCAGGTGACCACTCCACTGCATCATCCATTAACAGTACTTTGAGATCCTCAAAAGTAAGGCACTTATATACATGCAAACCAATTTACAAATATTAGTGAATTAAGCCTCGCAACACCGCTGATGTAGGGATATATGAACCTTATTTTCTAGGTGGAGAAACTGAGCTATAGAGAGGGTAAATGATATACTCAAAGGTCACAAACATGCCTGCATAGAGCCAAGAACAGAATTCAGACTTCCAAGTGTCAGGCTTCAGACATCCTGTGGAACTCACTGCCATAAGGTATCATTGAGTCCAAGGGTTTAGCAGCATTCAAAAGGGACTAGACATGTATTTGAGTAACAAGAACATTCACAGTTTTGATGGATAGGATTTGTTTAAAAAGTGGTATACTCATTTACACTTCAAGTATGAGCCACATTCTGATGGTGATGTATGTGGGAGATGGGAGAGTAAAGTCTTCACATTGGAATTGTTATTCCAAAATTGCTCACTATTGGGTTTCTTGCACTGTCATCTGAAGTATCTGGTACCCACCATTGTTGGAGACATCATGATACCAGACTAGATGGACCCTTCCTCAATGCTGAATTCATACTTGTCTTGTTATTGTAAGCATTACATTTAGAAACAAATTTTGTCCTAGAGATTAACAAATTCTGTCTGTGTTGGGTCAATTAGGAAGTGAACTTCAGAAATTATTCAAACATTTAAATCTGAGGCCTATTTCCTTGAACACAGTAGTGAACCTCAATACCTGCTTTGGCAGCTCACAGGGAGAGGGACGGTCTGTCACACAGCCAGGATCTATGCCTTATAGGGCTTTTTAAATCAAAATCAACATATTGATTAGCACCCAGAAAGAAATGGGGAGTTGATACAATTATTAGAGAATGGAAGTAATATTTTCCCCCATGATTAACTTCTCTAACCAAAATGAGCATCTATTTTGCATCAGCTGTTGTTCCCAGGTTGTCTTCAGGTTGCTCCACATACTGTGGACTGGGTTGCAATAATTTAGTCTAGAAGTCAGATGGCAACAGTGAGAAAGAAAAGGTCACCAGCAGCTAGTCAAATGAAGATATCACAAGAAAACCCCAGCATTTTTCGGCACTGATGCCACTTGTAATTCAGTACCAAGTAGGGACCCAGAAGCACACCCATATGGCACAGCTCTTGGCGTAAGGGAGGATGGATCCCCTCACTAATGGGGCAAAGCAAGTGCTGCCACCATCACAACTACCTTTCCCTATAGATCCTTCCCCTAACCCACTAACTTCACCTCCATCTTGTTGGGGATTAAGCTTCAACCACCTTGCCCTCCCCCAAATCCCATTCTCAATCAGACACTAGGAAAAAAGAGACCCAACCTCTTCTGGGTGAGATGAAAAATCAGGCTGAGTTGCATGTAATCTGCATTCTGATGGCCCTACAGACTGGACAGTGAAACTATCTCAGTGACTATCTCAGTTCAACCAATGAGACTAATGCGGTCTCTGTGTCATACTGAAATATCATCTGAAAGAGACTGGAATAGATCCAGATTCTGATCTCATGTTGGGTGTCAATCCATTGACTTCTGACACAACTCTGGGTTAAATAATTTAGCTAGGATCAGAATCTAGCTAGTGTTAACAAAAGCAAGTAATAAGATGGTGATAGCTATCTCATTCATTGGTACTGGTTTCAAGTTTTTTGTTTGTTATGCAGTTCCCTATCCAAGAGTTGAAATGTATTTGCATAAGAGAGGGAAGCAAAAAGCATCTTTACATAACTTTTGCTAGGATTTTAAGCTCCTAATGGAGATGACACAGGACTCTGTTGAAGGGCTTTCTTTATGCTGCACTTTTCTTCTGCACAATGATAACCTGAAGTTTTGAACTGTGGGGTGAATACTGAATAGTCACATCTTTTTCTCCATTTTTTTTAAAGGATGATGTTCATTCAATAGCACAACACCAAAGGGTATATAATTATGAAAGGGTGAAAGAAGTTGCATTCAAATTACCCATGAGTCCAAATGCTTGGCTCTGTATAATTACTTTCAAATTATTTCTGTCAAACACGCGTTATAGTTGAGTTAGTCGTTTATATTTTTAAAAGAAAATTAGGGAAATCAAGAACGAACTTATTCAGAATTTTTAATGAGACTAGATCATTCTTTAAAAATAAGTCAGGGTTTTCAGACTGCAAATAAAATCAGCAAATTAAATACAATGAATATTCTGGGAGTGAGATTTGCAAGTTAAAGGCTAAAATTCCAGCACACAAATGCATAACATTACTCCTGATAGTTTTTGAAAATGATGACCTCAATACATAAAATTGGAGATAAAAATTGTTTTCCTGTTAAATCTTTGCATGTTTTCAATTAATTTCCTTTGCTATGAATGTCTAGACTGTCCTGCTTTCGCATCTTAGCAGCGACTGAAAATTCAACAAATTATAATATTGTAACATAAATGAAGATGGACTCATTTTCTGAAGCAAGATCCACTTGTTCTAGCCCCAGTTAGGTCTACATTTGAGAGACCTAAATTAACAAGAAGTCCAGAAATTGCAATCATTAACACAGATTAATGTAAATCTTCCTTTGTGTGTTACACACAATTCTTTTAAATCTAAATAACCAGAAAGGGATAGATTTTTGGCATTGTGCAGGGGAAGGGAAAGGGGAGACGAGTGTAAGAATCCGTCCCACACACCTTGTGCATCCTGTGCCAGACAGGGACAATTGTATACCCATGCTCCAGGGAATGCAAGGTCTGTTCCCTGTATGTGCTTTCCTATGCATAAATCACTCCAAAGGGAATGAGGCAATTGTCGGTGGTACATCCTAATGAGTGATGCATCCTGTGCACTTCTCAGGTCCATCTGGGAGCTCAGAGATGATTACCTCTTTCTGGTGTTCATTCCCTCCTCTAGCTCCCTCTGCACTGCATCCAATGCAGGCCTGTGCCTAGGTGGCACATTATTGAACCAGAGAAAGGGAAAAGCCCTTAAGCAATATGTTGTGGTAGAAATGTTTTATCAGTATGAATTTGGGATATCAGTACCATAGCTGATGTAAGCAATTCCAAATGTATCTCAATAAAGTCAAATTTTATACAATCCCACATGATCATGCACTTTATATATTCCACATTTTACAGAAAAGCTATTTTAGAAATGTTGTAGAGATTTAGACATTCGCTGGTGGCGCTTTCTGATTTTGTTTTCCATCATCCTGTAAAGCTAGGCTCCCTTTGTACCATGAGTCCCACTATCCAGGCATCAGAGGCAGAAAAATTATAATATTTACCTAATACACCTCTACCCCGATATAACGCATCCCGATATAACACGAATTTGGATATAACACGGTAAAGCAGCACTCCAGGGGGCGGGGCTGCGCGCTCCTGTGGATCAAAACAAGTTCGATATAACGTGGTTTCACCTATAACGCGGTAAGATTTTTTGGCTCCCGAGGACAGCGTTATATCGGGGTAGAGATGTACCATCTGTTCAATAGGTTATAACATCAGAATGTTATGGTCAGAGATGTTTATGTCTAATAGAGCTAGCAACAAATGTCTCAACACTGTAGATGGCGGTGGGGGATTGCTGGCTTTTTAATAATATAAAGCCCCCATGAATCATGAGCTGTTAGACTCTTTGCATGTCATCAGTCCAGGACTGATATTTCAATAATTTGACTAGTCTGACGCCCAGGACAAGTAAATTATTCCCTACTGCATTGATGTGGGCTGGGGTGGGTGGGCGGTTTGTAGGGAAGATAATGGAAAATTCCTCTGTCAGACTGAGGGATATTTTTGTTTTGAGAATTGTGGCTGTTTGGGCTATGTAGAGGGGTTAGATGTTAGAATAGTCTTGGTGTTGTGAATTAGTGGTCAGTGTTAGAAGAGGTAATCAAATGTGCACTCTGTGTGCAACTTAGTACATTGCATCTGACCAGATATGTATTTTTGGCTACATAAATACTCCCACACACCTACTTATAAGTGTGGTGGCGATAGACATATTCAATAGCAGAACCTTGGGCGGAAATAAAAGTTAATACGCATCTGCAGTTATCAGGAACTCTGCCCACTATCCATTTTCCTCTTGGAATACCTCACACTTTTAGGTATCAGAAAGCTATTTTTACTGTTTTAGCGGGACCATTCAGTGCAACAAAAATAAGTCTACTTACAGAACTGCCAGCTGGGTACTTGCTGCTTTATTTCACTGCATCACAACAGTGTGGGGTTGGGGGAAGGGGAACTCCCACTGATTAAACAGGAACTGAGGGAGGGGTGAAGCATGGCTGTATCCCATAATACTCTGGGGGTAACCCAGTGAACATCATCATGACCATTTTTCTACATTTGGCTATTTCTACGTTATGGACCTTACAGCGGCACAGTACAGCTGCAGCTGCATTGCTGTAAGTTCTGTGTAGCGATTTTATGATGTCAAGAAGCAGCGGTAGCTGTGTCAGCTCTCCTGCCAACATAGCACCATCCATATCGCCACTTTTCTTGGTGAAACTTACAATGTTATGGGGGTGTTTTTTTCACACCCCTGACCTACAAAAATTTTGCAGACAAAAGTGCTAGTGTAGACAAAGCCTTAGTCTTTCCAAAAGTTTTGTGATTCCCTCTCATCCCCGCACACCCAAACTCATGGTACCTAGGACATCTAGAGTGAGATTCTCAGCCATGCTGCAGCTCCTGTATGCGGTGTGTAAAGTGGCTCTAAATCCTCCAGCTCTGGCTATGAGGGAATTCCCAGAGGCAGGGACTGATGAAGACAGTCATAGACTGTTTTTCTAGGATTGTCATGCAAGCCCCAATGTGGGGATGTGTTGTTGGGTAGCCAGTAGGGTGCATCATGGTGGGATTGTGCTGGGCCAGAGAGTATAGTGATGCTTAAAATCACCTTTAACCTTCATCCCCTGGGGTGTGACTTCTATGCTGTCTCTCTAAAACTATGACTACACTGCAGCTAGAGGCATAATTTCCAGCTAGGGTAGATATACACATGGTAGCTGTGAAGTATCAGTGTACTTGCAGCGGCAGCATGGGCTAGCCAACTAAGTACTTACCTAGGGTCTTGGACACGATTATACTTCGGCGGCTAGCTCATCCCGCCATCCACGTCACTGCAACTACCTTCCTATTTTTAGCATACTAGCTCAAATCAGAGCTAGCACATGTTCATCTATCAGGGTGACCAGATAGCAAGTGTGAAAAATTGGGACACTTTCTTTTTTGGAGGTAGAGGTGTGTAAGACAAAGCCCTGAATGTTGTTACATTCCCGATAATATTGGGACGTCTGGTCACCCTAACATCTATCCAAGATATAAATTACACCTCCAGCTGTAGTGTACTCTAAAGGGGACAGACGAGAATTTCAACCCTACCCTGGAGTGGTGAGCTATAACTTCTTTTAGGGGGGGATTTGAGGGCATTGTCCCTTCCTGTGTAAATGAACATTGCAAACTCATGTTGCCAAAAATCTTAAGCAAGGGGTGTGTGTGTGTGTGTGTGTGTGTGTGTGCGTGTGTGTGTGTGTGTGTGTGTGTGTGTGTGTGTGTGTGTGTCTTTATATATAAATATGTGGCACAGAGATCTTTTTTCAAAATGAGTATATATGAGAATGTATATGTATGGAGAATACATAAAACAACTTCCCTCTTTTCCAATATTCTCTCTTCACTTACAAGTAACAACCTAGGAAATAAGTGTTAAAACTTGCCTGGATCCCACCTCTCCTGGATATCTCAAAAGCATGAAGTTTCACATAAAAGCTGCTTGTCCAGTTATACTGAAAGAAGGACAGGAGACATTTGATATGGGTTTAATCAAGCTACAACTTTATTATTAGATGTCTGGGATTACCCAACAGATAAGTGTACAATGCGGGTAACCCCATGTTCATTCCATAATTACCCTGGGGGTGCTTCTGCTAGCTCCCCCTCTTTTTTCCATCCACGTGCTCCCAGTCAATCCACTGTTGGGACGTTACCATCCAGCCCCTCTCTCTTGGGCTATAGAAAGGGGGGTTGGCTCCCTTCTGTACCAATCATAGGAGTTATCAACCTCCCCCTCCATTCCCTTCCTTTAATAAACAACTCCTTTTTAAGTCCTTTTCCAAGCCATTTATCCGGTCACTGTTTCTGATCTGCTAAGGAGTTCATTTCCTTTTAGATGATTAGGCTGGTAAGACATGGTGGATATGCATACAGAGACATTTGTGATACAGTAATTTTCATAGTAACATTTCACAATAACTCCATAATGTCAACCAGAATTCATAAATTGTACAGACAAATTACTAGATTTCATGATAATATGCAATATCCTCCTTATTAAGATGGGGAAACTGAGCAACATAAGTGAAGTGACTTGTCCAGTGACATTTGTTAAAAGTAGACTGGCCTTTTCTTGTTTTTTGTTTTTCATTTTAAGTTTTAAGGGTGAAAGTATGTGCTTTGCCTCTAAGGCCTGGTCTACACTAGGCGTTTATGTCGAAGTTAGCGCCGTTACATCGAATTAACCCTGCACCCGTCCACACTGCGATGCTATTTAGTTCGACATAGAGGTCTCTTTAATTCGACTTCTGTACTCCTCCCCGACGAGGGGAGTAGCGCTAAATTCGACATGGCCATGTCGAATTAGGCTAGGTGTGGATGGAAATCGACGCTAATAGCTCCGGGAGCTATCCCACAGTGCACCACTCTGTTGACGCTCTGGACAGCAGTGCGAGCTCGGATGCTCTGACCAGCCACACAGGAAAAGCCCCGGGAAAATTTGAATTTGAATTCCTTTTCCTGTCTGGCCAGTTTGAATCTCATTTCCTGTCTGGACATCGTGGCGAGCACAGCAGCACTGGCAACGATGCAGAGCTCTCCAGCAGTGATGGCCGTGCAGTCTGTGAATAGAAACAGGGCCCCAGCATGGACTGATCGTGAAGTCTTGGATCTCATCGCTGTGTGGGGCGATGAGTCCGTGCTTTCCGAGCTGCGATCCAAAAGAAGGAATGCAAAGATCTACGAGAAGATCTCTAAAGACATGTCAGAGAGAGGATACAGCCGGGATGCAACGCAGTGCCGCGTGAAAATCAAGGAGCTGAGACAAGGCTACCAGAAGACCAAAGAGGCAAACGGACGCTCCGGATCCCATCCCCAGACATCCCGTTTCTACGAGGCACTGCATTCCATCCTCGGTGCGGCCGCCACCACTACCCCACCAGTGACCGTGGACTCTGAGGATGGGATAGTGTCCACGGCCGGTTCCTCGGACATGTTAGGGGACGGGGAAGATGAGGAAGGAGATGAGGAGGGCGAGGCAGTCGGCAGTGCTCACAACGCTGATTTCCCCGACAGCCAGGATCTCTTCATCACCCTTACAGAGATCCCCTACGAAGCGTCCCCAGCCGTTACCCCGGACACAGAATCTGGGGAAGGATCAGCCAGTAAGTGTTGTAAACATCTAAACATTTATTTTTAACAAAACAGGAATATTAACAATTAAAAGAATGGGTTGTTCATGATTAGTGTGCCCTAGGCGCTTAACGGTTTAGTCATGGGCAGTGCAAGTTTTGAAAAAAAATCTAGCAATGTCCGGTTTTCAGTGATTGTCCTGCACAAGCCGCTCTACTGTTTATTCCCTGCTACTGCAGCTACAGTAAAATGCAGTCTATATGTCCGGGGATAGAGCAGTAATCCTCCTGGGACATCTCGATGAAGCTCTCCTGGAGGTAATTTGAAAGCCGTTGCATGAGGTTCCTGGGGAGAGCGGCCTTATTGGGTCCTCCGAAGTACGACACGTTGCCGCGCCACGAGACTATCAAGTACTCGGGAATCATTGCTCTGCACAGTAGGGCGGCATACGGCCCTGGTCTTTGGAGGCTTTCCTGGAGCATTCTCTCTCTGTCGCTCTCAGAGATCCTCATCAGGGTGATGTCGCCCATGGTGACCTGCTTTGAATTAGGTAGGGGAATGTTAGTGTTGGGACTGCTTTCCCGTTCCTTTACAGAACTGTAACCGCTGGTTTGTAGCCACGCGGTGGAGGCGGGAGAGGGGCAGCCGAAAGGGATCGTTCCCGGGGACAGCCGTGAGGGGGTGGGACAGGGGCAGAGTTCCCGCTTGCCGGATTGCTGGCTGCAGGAACTGACATAGCTTTAAATGTGAAATGAGGCCAGTGGTAATATAAAAGTTTTAAACTGCCACAAGTGTACGGCTTACCATGTCTGCCTGCAACAGAAATTCCGTTGTGCTGCCCCGCTTCTCAAATGTGCTGTGCAAGACCCCAGGCACTGAATGCGAAGGCCGAGAATTCGACCTTGTGCTGAGTGCGCATGTGATAGGTGCTGTGCATGGTCTTGTTCACAGAGAAAGACTATGTTCTTTGTTCACAACTACATTTATCTTTCTGAGGAATTCACTCCCTTTTTCCCATTTCCACAGCCCCATCTGCGACTGTCTCACAACCTAGCCTGGAATCACACTCCCAGAGGCTAGCGCGGATTAGGCGTAGGAAGAAGAGGACACGGGAGGACATGTTCTCTGAGCTTATGGCCTGTTCCCAAGCCCAGGCCGCACAGCAGACCCAGTGGCGGGAGAACTTGACCCGAATGCACCAAACCAACATGGATCGGGAGGAGAGGTGGCGGCAGGAAGACCAGCAGGCGACTCAAATGCTGCTTGGACTACTGAGGGAGCAAACGGACACGCTCCGGCGCCTTGTGGATGTTCTGCAGGAACGGAGGCAGGAGGACAGAGCCCCGCTGCAGTCCATCTCTAACCGCCCTCCCCCCGCCACCAAGTCCCATACCCACCTCACCCAAAGTGCAAAGAAGGAGAGGCGGCAGAGTCCCTGCTAACTCTCACTCCACCCCTGCAGAGAGCTCTAGTAGCAGAAGGCTCTCATTTCCCAAAATTTGAAAAGTTCTTTCCTTCCCGCCTGACACAAGCCCCCGTCCAAGTTTCACCTCCCAATGCCATGTATAGCTGATAATAAAAAATACGTTTCTGTTAACTACTGTTTCAATCATGTGTAACCCTTCTGCCCATCTAAGTTGGCAGCAACAAGGGCCGGGTTCTGTATCTAGGGGTTCCGTTTCAATAACGCAATGCAAAACCGGCTCGAGCCCCCACCCAGTGACCTGGGACAATTACATACCACCCCCTGGGCACCTCTAAGAGGCAATACTTCCCCTCTCGCAAGCACGGAGTCTGAGTGTAACAGAAAGTGTTTAATAACATGAGGTAAACAACATCAGCATTAAATGGAAAAACACCACAACTAGAGTTTTTAGACCAAACCATGAGCGAAGACCCACCCCCGCAAATTGGGCCGTGTCCTCTCCCGTTGGTTCTTGAAAGCAGCGACCCAAGAATCACCAAAGTCCCAAAAGTCCACCAATCCCAAAGTCTCTTGGGTCCAGCAACCCAAGAATCACAAAAGTCCCAAAAGTCCGACAACCCCCCAAAAAGTCTCTGTCCATGATCAGTGCAGCCCCAGAGTTCAAAGGGGGGGGGGTGAGCAGGGTGTTAAGGGGCACCTTACGTGATCCGAGGCCAACCGGCTGCTTCTCCGTGGGGTTCCACTGCAGCCTTCACCACGAACTGCTCCACTCCACCCGCAGTCCCACAAACTGCTCTGGCAGCTGCTCCGCTCCGCTCACCGACCTGTGAGCTGCGCCGCTCCGCTCACCGACCTGTG
This sequence comes from Malaclemys terrapin pileata, assembly GCF_027887155.1. Taxonomy (NCBI): domain Eukaryota; kingdom Metazoa; phylum Chordata; order Testudines; family Emydidae; genus Malaclemys; species Malaclemys terrapin. The sequence goes on from NC_071505.1 coordinate 77,517,283, forward strand.
AGCTGCGCCGCTCCGCTCACCGACCTGTGAGCCGCTCCGCTCCGCTCACCGACCTGTGAGCCGTGCCGCTCCGCTCACCGACCTGTGAGCTGCGCCGCTCCGCTCACCGACCTGTGAGCCGCTCCGCTTCGCTCCAGCCATCCCTTGGGCCGCTCCCACAAGGCTCTGCTCTGCTAGCTGCTCCTCCAGCCGCTCCGCTCACCGACCTGTGAGCTGCTCCGCTCCGCTCACCCCCGCTAAGCTAAGTTAGCTTAGCAATATAGCTTCAGGCTCCCCCACTAGTTAACACAGCCTCAGTGATCTCAGCTCTTAAATAGCTTTAGCTCTTTTGTGATTTCAGCTCTTAGTGATTTCAGCTAGTAGTAGGGGAGCCCCAGTGCTGGTGCACTATTGGCCCAAAGTGAACTCAGCTCAGCAGTCTGTAACTAGACTCCTAATGGAATCAAAGTTAGCTCTGACATTCAACAGTGGAGAGAGGAGGTAGTGCAATTGGTGTTTTAACCCCCTCAGGGAGGGGGCCACACCATCAGGTACAAATACCTGTCCCCATCCTCTCTCAATTCACTGGGTTTTGTAACCCATGCCCCTTGACAAGCAAATGCTACTTAGGTAATGGTGAATGACTCACTCAGTCCTTCTGTCATACACCAGTTCCACTGGCCTTGATTCACAGAATCAGGGTAACAAAACTTTATTCTTCCTGCCCCAATAGCAGAGAAACTGGGGATCCCACACCAGCCAAAGTAACCACTTTGAGTTGCTGTTGTTTCCTGCCAGGCGAGTGGGTGTGCCTATGCAAACAAGATCAGCCCCTGGAGTTCTTTTCCACACTCGCCATAATTCACCACCAGATGTCAGGGTAGAGCTCATCCTGACTCTGCTTACATCCTCCCCCCAGCCGAAAATTTGTCGTCCCGACAAATCACACTCCCTATTATAACAACTCACTGGTTCCCTCCAAAGGGCCTCAGATAGCCCACTTTAGCTTCCACAAGCCTGTGTGCTAAACATATTGGTTCCTCACTATTTACCCCAGGTGCATCATAAGTCAACCGTTTTACTGGTCTTATTACCCTGTCTCGTCTATTGAGAATCTCTGTTGCCGTGGTGCGCGGGACAGCCTCTTGAACGATGGATGGAGAGGTTTCCTTTGAGGGTCCCTCGGCTACTGGCATAGGCCCCTGCATTTCTAGTTCTAACAGTGGAGGGTCCAAGGTGCCCAGGACATCCTCCACCTGTATGTCTCCACTGTCCAATAACCTGGGTGTGTCATCACATGGGGGTCCCACCAGTCGCTCAGGGGTGTCAGGAATGGGCCTAAATACTTCTGCCATGGGGTTTAGGGCGGAAGAAGAAGAGCTCTCTTTTGATTCAGCCGATCGAGACTGAAATCTTGTCTCCATCCCAGGATACACCATGGTTGTGTCTTCCTCCTCAGACTCACTCTCGGATGTGCTGCATGGGGGTAGGTTAGCTGCAGGGGGCTGGCTGTCCACGTTGGAGGGCGGCTTTGGTCCAGCACCTTCGTTCTGCCCAGTTGCCCTGTTGTGGCCCATCTCATTCGGGGTGCCTACCAATTCCCCCACAGGGAGCAAAAGGTTTCTATGCACTGTCTTTGTCTGCCCTGGACCCTCTTCAGGTTTGATCTTGTAGACCGGCAGGTCTCCTAGCTTTTCCATCACCAAGTAAGGTATTGCCTTCCATCTGTCGGCTATCTTGTGTTTGCCAGCAATACCCAAATTTCGCAGCAGAACTCTGTCCCCCGGCTGGAGTTCTTGCAGATGTACCCTAGCATCATATCGATGTTTGTTGCGGTCGGCGTTCTTCCGAGCCGCAGATGTAGCTAAGTGATAAGCATCCCGCAGCTTTTCTCTCAGTCGGGATACATATTGCTGATGAGTTTCATAGCTATCTCCATCCTCTGATACACCAAAGCACAGGTCTATGGGTAATCTTGGTTCTCGTCCAAACATTAAGAGATATGGGGTGACTCCTGTAGCATCATTCTTTGTGGCATTGTAGGCGTGCACCAGATATGCAACATGTTGGCTCCAGGTTGCTTTCTGCTCTGGTCGCAAAGTCCCCAACATATCTAATAGGGTTCGGTTGAACCTCTCTGGCTGAGGATCACCTTGCGGGTGATAAGGCGTTGTTCTAGACTTCTTAATTCCCGCTATCCTCAGCACCTCCTTCAGAAGATGACTCTCAAAGTCCCGCCCCTGATCCGAGTGTATCCGGGCTGGAAATCCATAAACTGAGAAATATTTCTCCCACAGTACTCGAGCAACCGTGGTGGCCCTCTGATCACGCGTGGGATATGCCTGCGCATATCGTGTATAATGGTCAGTCACTACTAGAATGTTCCCAATATTCCTCTTGTCTACTTCTAAAGACAAGAAATCGATGCATACCAGTTCCAAAGGTTTGGTGCTGGTGATGTTCTTGAGATATGCAGCCCTCGTGGGCAGAGTTTTCCTTTGAACACATCGAGCACAGGTCTCACATTTCCTGCGAACATCTTCAGCCATCCGAGGCCAATAGAATCTACTACGAAGAAGTTCCAGGGTCCTCTCCATCCCTAAATGTCCAAAGTCATCATGCAGGGCCCTCATGGCCAGGGCTCTGTACTCTTTTGGCAGCACTAGCTGTGCTCGTTGCTTTTGTAAAGGGTCTGTGGTCACTCGATGTAGCACTCCCTGAATCAGTTTTAGTTTGGTCCATTCTCTCAATAGTAGTTTACCCTCCGGGTTAGGTGGGACAACCACAGCTGGGCTTCACCCCTCCCTTTTGGCAAGTAGTGTATCACGAATGCCAATATCTTGCAGCTGGGCTTCCTGCCAGTCAGCCGCATTGAGCATGGGCAAAGGAGATTGGTCCAACGCAATATAGTTCACTGAAGCAGAAGGCACGCATTCAGGGGGCAGGCCCAAAGCTTCTGCAGCACATCCATGAAGACTCTCATGGGACTCTGGCTCCCGGTGACTCACACTGCAAATAGCCCTCACTCCATCTGTGGGTATCACAGCAACTCCTGGTGCCTGTGGACGCCTGGACAATGCATCTGCATCTACATTGCTTCTCCCTGATCGGTATTGAATGCTGAAGTCATAGCTAGCCAAAGCGGCCACCCATCTTTGCCCAGTAGCATCCAGCTTAGCACTTGTTAACACATAGGTCAGTGGGTTGTTATCTGTCCACACCTGGAACTGAGCACCATATAAGTAGTCTCGAAATTTCTCAGTGATGGCCCATTTCAAGGCCAAGAACTCCAGCTTGTGGGTGGGATAGCGAGTTTCACTATCAGACAGTCCTCGGCTGGCAAAGGCTACAGGTTTACGTCTTCCTTCCACTTCCTGGTACAGTACTGCTCCCAGACCCTCCAAACTGGCATCAGTATGCAGGATAAATGGCTTGCTTGGGTCAGCAAAGACTAGGACTGGAGCATGAGTTAGGCAAGTAATGATTTCTCGAAAAGCCCTTTCACATCTCTCATCCCACCGTGGCCCAAATGGTTCGAAGGGGCCATAGTGTCTCTGCACAGGAGGCTTTGGGGACCTTCCCTTATTCTTGGTCTTAGATTTGTTCCTGCTGGACTGGTATCCCCTGGTAAGATCATTCAGAGGTTTTACAATCGTAGCATAGTTTTTCACAAATCTGCGATAGTAGCCACTAAACCCAAGAAAGGTCTTGAGTTCTCTGTAGTTACTTGGACATGGCCATGTAGTGAGGGCTTCTATTTTATCGGGATCAGTACTCACACCCTCTTGGGACACGATGTGACCCACATACTTCACTGAGGTCCTGCAGAACTGGCATTTGTCAATTGAAAGCTTCAAACCATAATCCTCTAACCTATCAAGCACTTTAAGAAGTCTTTCTTCATGCTCCTCCAAGGTTCTTCCAAACACTATCAGGTCATCCAAATAAACTAACACTTGCAGTAAATTCATGTCTCCCACAACTTTCTCCATAAGACGTTGAAATGTGGCAGGTGCTCCAGAGATCCCTTGGGGCATGCGTTCAAACTGATAAAACCCTAATGGGCAGATGAAGGCTGTCTTCTCCTTATCTGCTTCACCCAGAGGGATCTGGTAGTATCCACTCCGAAGATCCAACACAGAGAACCACTGGCTTCCCAGCAAACAGTCTAAGGCATCTTGGACTCGGGGCATTGTGTACTGGTCAACCACAAGTTTCAGAGTAACAGCCGTGTTAGTCTGTATCCGCAAAAAGAAGAACAGGAGTACTTGTGGCACCTTAGAGACTAACAAATTTATTAGAGCATAAGCTTTCGTGCATCCGAAGAAGTGGGCTGTAGTCCACGAAAGCTTATGCTCTAATAAATTTGTTAGTCTCTAAGGTGCCACAAGTACTCCTGTTCTTCTTTTTGGTCAACCACAGTACGGCGGTTTAGGGTGCGGTAGTCAATACACATCCGGATTTTCCCATTCTTTTTACGGACCACCACAATGGGTGAGGCATATGGGCTGCGGGACTCTGTAATGATGCCATTCGCAGCCAGCTCCTGAAGATGTTGTCGCACATCTTCCATCTCGGAGAGGGCAATCCTCCTAGATCTCTCCCTGAAAGGTCGAGAGTCATGTAGTCTGATGTTGTGCTCTACTCCTTTTGCACATCCCACATCCCACTCATGCAATGAGAACACCTTGGATCTTTCACAAAGTTTCCTCCTCAGGCGATCTTTCCACTCCTCGGACAATGGTGAATCTCCAAAGTCAAACTTTGCAGGGTCTATTGGCGGAACTTGAGTCTCACACTGGGGTTTTACAATTGATTCAGGCTCAAAGAGATCCGCTATCTTTTGTCCTTGCTTCACAACAACATCTCGACTTGTTTCATTAGCAATCAGTATAGTCACCTTTTCCTGGGCTTCAGCAGGTAGGGTTATGACTCCACTGGGGACCAGCACTCCTTCCGGGAGCTCTCCTTCAACTGGCTGCTCTACCATTGCTAATGCCCCTTTACTGCCTTTCAGCCGAGTACTCATGACAAGCACTTCTTGCTCCGTCCTTGCAGGCACTACTAACGGGGTTGTGCCCATGTACTTCAGCGCCCCAATCGGTAGCTCAGATGTCTCCTTTTTAGCACCCTCAATCTTCCTATAGGCTTCAGCACAAAGCGTATGGATCATCAGGGTATTCAGGTACTGGTCCCCAGCCCGTCGTCTGCAGTAATCCGCGAGCACCTTGAAGAGACTGGAGTTGGTCCCTATTAGCACAGACACATCAGAGGTCCCTTTAGGGTCAGGGCATATTAATGCCGCTGTGTCCACCTCTTCTCTTACCCCAGCAACCTCCTCTGGGAATTCCAGGTGCACTATGACATACCCTTGGTAGGGGTATTCATCCATGCTGAGGCCACACAGACCAACGCCAGTCAGTGGCTGTATAGGCAGGTGCCTAAGCATTTGTTGGTAGAATGACTGAAATATAATAGTCACTTGAGATCCAGTGTCAAGCACGGCTTTACACTCCACCCCTTCAATCTTCACCATGACCTCTGCTCGAGGCCCTATCAGTCCTGCGGGGATCCCAGCTGGACAGTCTTTTCTGGGGGAATCTTCAAATCCTGCAGGCCTGGGTGGTCCCCGTCCCCGGACTCTCTGGCAGCTACCGGATCTCTCCCAACTGATCCTCAGCTTTCCATACACTAAGGAGGGGTTTTCTTCATTATGGAACTTGGCAGCACTGTGTCCATCCTGACCACATCGGTAGCAGAAGAATTGTCCTTTCCCTCTTCGCCCAGATGGGATGGTGGCTCTAAATGCTGACTTCTCCATCGCCACGGTCAGAGGCTCCTTATTCCCGGAAGTCTTAGCTTGGTCAATGGTGCTTTGCAGTTCAGCTATCTGTTCTGTCAGGACCTGCACTTGTTGGGCAAGTTCCTCTGTGGTGCTCACCATCAGTACACTGGCCGTTTGCAGTGGTGTTGTGCCGGCTGGCTCCAATGTTTGGGCTTCCCAAAACTCGCTGGCAGCTTGCCTTTCTTCCTCTTCTCTGACCTCCTTTATCAGCTGGGAATAACTTGGGGGATGTTCCCGTCGTTCTCTTAGCCGAAGATGGAGTAGAATCGAGTTCTGATATTGAGCTCCTCTTACAATTTGAGCCAGTCTGGTCCGATCCATCTGTTCAGCAGTCACTGCACCCCTCATGACAGCTCTCTGAAGCAGTCTTTCCAGCCTCTGTATATAGGCTGAAATCTTCTCGCCAATTTGCTGTCGGGAATTAAGGAACTTACAGTAACTGTCTTCAGGGCCCTCTACACTCCCAAAGGTATGATCAAGGGCCTCTAGGCAGTCCTTCACACTGACCCCAGGGTCAATGAGCTTCAGGGTGCGAATCACATCTAATGCTGGGCCACTAAGGCTCTCTATCAGACATCTTCGCTTTTCTGCATCAGGTATGGCCCACTCCTGCAGCATTTCAGTGGTATGCTCCAACCAGGGTTCGAACTCCTCTGCCCCAGCAAATAACCTTAACTCACGACAAGAGTTTGACCTAGCATGGGACAACACAACCTTTTCCAATATTTGCCCCAGTGCTTTTGTCCAATCATTGGCTGAGGCTGTGGCCCCTGAGCTAGAGGCTGCAGGGCCGGGGCCCAACAAACCCGACATATTAGCCATTATACAAACAGTAATTTCCTCAAAATATAACCACAATTGTTTCCCAATGCAGGGGAACACTCAACAGGTGCTTGCGAGGGGTACTGACCCAGGGGATCCCGGACGAGCCCCCAAAAATGTAACCCTTCTGCCCATCTAAGTTGGCAGCAACAAGGGCCGGGTTCTGTATCTAGGGGTTCCGTTTCAATAACGCAATGCAAAACCGGCTCGAGCCCCCACCCAGTGACCTGGGACAATTACATACCACCCCCTGGGCACCTCTAAGAGGCAATACTTCCCCTCTCGCAAGCACGGAGTCTGAGTGTAACAGAAAGTGTTTAATAACATGAGGTAAACAACATCAGCATTAAATGGAAAAACACCACAACTAGAGTTTTTAGACCAAACCATGATCGAAGACCCACCCCCGCAAATTGGGCCGTGTCCTCTCCCGTTGGTTCTTGAAAGCAGCGACCCAAGAATCACCAAAGTCCCAAAAGTCCACCAATCCCAAAGTCTCTTGGGTCCAGCAACCCAAGAATCACAAAAGTCCCAAAAGTCCGACAACCCCCCAAAGTCTCTGTCCATGATCAGTGCAGCCCCAGAGTTCAAAGGGGGGGGGGTGAGCAGGGTGTTAAGGGGCACCTTACGTGATCCGAGGCCAACCGGCTGCTTCTCCGTGGGGTTCCACTGCAGCCTTCACCACGAACTGCTCCACTCCACCCGCAGTCCCACAAACTGCTCTTGCAGCTGCTCCGCTCCGCTCACCGACCTGTGAGCCGCTCCGCTCCGCTCACCGACCTGTGAGCTGCGCCGCTCCGCTCACCGACCTGTGAGCCGCTCCGCTTCGCTCCAGCCATCCCTTGGGCCGCTCCCACAAGGCTCTGCTCTGCTAGCTGCTCCTCCAGCCGCTCCGCTCACCGACCTGTGAGCTGCTCCGCTCCGCTCACCCCCGCTAAGCTAAGTTAGCTTAGCAATATAGCTTCAGGCTCCCCCACTAGTTAACACAGCCTCAGTGATCTCAGCTCTTAAATAGCTTTAGCTCTTTTGTGATTTCAGCTCTTAGTGATTTCAGCTAGTAGTAGGGGAGCCCCAGTGCTGGTGCACTATTGGCCCAAAGTGAACTCAGCTCAGCAGTCTGTAACTAGACTCCTAATGGAATCAAAGTTAGCTCTGACATTCAACAGTGGAGAGAGGAGGTAGTGCAATTGGTGTTTTAACCCCCTCAGGGAGGGGGCCACACCATCAGGTACAAATACCTGTCCCCATCCTCTCTCAATTCACTGGGTTTTGTAACCCATGCCCCTTGACAAGCAAATGCTACTTAGGTAATGGTGAATGACTCACTCAGTCCTTCTGTCATACACCAGTTCCACTGGCCTTGATTCACAGAATCAGGGTAACAAAACTTTATTCTTCCTGCCCCAATAACAGAGAAACTGGGGATCCCACACCAGCCAAAGTAACCACTTTGAGTTGCTGTTGTTTCCTGCCAGGCGAGTGGGTGTGCCTATGCAAACAAGATCAGCCCCTGGAGTTCTTTTCCACACTCGCCATAATTCACCACCAGATGTCAGGGTAGAGCTCATCCTGACTCTGCTTACACATGTTCTTTTGGAGGAGGAGGGGAAAGGGGGTTGGTAATTGGACAGGACAGTCACCTTTGGCAGGGTACATAGTCGGGGGCAGGCACAGCAGCAGGGCACATACACAGTGCAGTGATGCAGTGACTAGTTACCCTGGTTAGTCTGGGAGGTTGTTTTCATGTTATGTTGGCGGGGGGTGGGTTGCTCTGTGACTTTGTGGCGGAGGAGGGCAGTTACAGATCTTAAGCGCTGGTCCTTAGGCAGGATCACAGAGCCACACAGCAGGGGATCTGTAACCGTCCTCCCCCTGCCACAAAGTCACATAGACCCCCCATACACACAGTCCCGATCAGGAGGGGTGACAGGCTCCGTTGAAACAACCATCCCACCACAGCGGAGCCTGTCAATCCTTGAGTTTAGAAGCTGCATTCGCGTCACTACACTACACCCGCTCCGCACCACAGTCTGCGTCCCAGTTTTAAAAAATTCCCGCGAAAACAGTATTAAAGAAAACGGTGTGCTTTAACAAAGTAGAACTATTTTTATTTCGAAACGTGTGTTGGAAGGGGGGTGAAGGGGGTATGTAACTGGATAGGATAGTCAACATTAACTGGGTAAAGAAACAGGGGAGGTTTAGCTTCTCAGTACACTAACTTTAAAGTCACAGGTTACCCTGCTCACTCAGGAACTTTGCTTTCAAAGCCTTCCGGATGCACAGTGCTTCCCGCTGGTCTCTTCTAATCGCCCGACTGTCTGGCTGTGAGTAATCAGCAGCCAGGCTATTTTCCTCAACCTCCCACCCCGCCATAAAGGTCTCCCCCTTGCTCTCACAGAGATTGTGGAGCACACAGCAAGCTGCTATAACAATGGGGATATTGGTTTCGCTGAGATCACAGCGAGTCAGTAAGCTTCTCCATCTCCCCTTGAGACGGCCAAAAGCACACTCCACCACCATTCTGCACTTGCTCAGCCGGTAGTTGAAGAGTTCTTTTTCAGTGTCCAGGGCGCCAGTATAGGGCTTCATGAGCCAGGGCATTAGCGGGTAGGCTGGGTCCCCGAGGATGACTATAGGCATCTCCACATCCCCAACAGTTATTTTGTGGTCCGGGAAGTAAATACCTTGTTGCAGCCGTCTAAACAGACCAGAGTTCCTGAAAACACGAGCGTCATGAACCTTGCCCGGCCATCCCACGTAAATGTTGGTAAAACGTCCCCTGTGGTCCACCAGTGCTTGCAGCACCATGGAAAAGTAGCCCTTTCGGTTAATGTACTGGGTGGCCTGGTGGTCCGGTGCCAGGATAGGGATGTGAGTTCCATCTATGGCCCCACCGCAGTTTGGGAATCCCATCGCTGCGAAGCCATCTATGATCGCCTACACGTTTCCCAGGGTCACTACCTTTGGCAGCAGTACATCAACGATTGCCTTCGCTACTTGCATCACAACAACCCCCACGGTAGATTTGCCCACCCCAAACTGGTTCGCGACTGACCGGTAGCTGTCTGGCGTTGCAAGCTTCCAGAGGGCTATGGCCACTCACTTCTGTACACTCAGTGCAGCTCGCAAGCGGGTGTCACTGCGCTTCAGGGCAGGGGACAGCAACTCACAAAGTTCCAGGAAAGTTCCCTTCCGCATGCGAAAGTTTCGCAGCCACTGGGATTCATCCCAGACCTGCAGCACTATGCGGTCCCACCACTCAGTGCTTGTTTCCCGTGCCCAGAATCGCCGTTCCACAGCATCAACATGACCCATTGCCACTGTGATGTCCTCGGCGCTGAGTCCCCTGCTTTCTGAGAGGTCTGTGCTACTCTCAGACTTCAGGACATCACCGCGGTGCCGTAGCCTCCTCGCCTGACTTTTCTGCATCTGCCTCAGGGAAACCTTTATGATAAGCTGCGAGGCGTTGAGAGCGGCCACAACTGCAGCGATGGTCGCAGCGTGCTCCATGCTCGCAGTGCTGTGGCGTCTGCACTGTCAATGACTGGAAAAGCGCGCGAACTGATTTCCCGCCGGCGCTTTCAGGGAGGGAGGGCGGGAGTGATGGACGGATGACGACAGTTACCCAAAAGCACCCTCGACTCATTTTGTTACCCAGAAGGCATTGCCGGCTACACCCAGAATTCCAATGGGCAGAGGGGACTGCGGGAACTGTGGGATAGCTGACCACAGCGCACCACTTCAAATGTCGACGCTTTCACCGTTAGTGTGGACGCACAAAGTCGAATTACTGTCCTTAGTGTGGACACACACGTTCGACTTTGCAATATCGATTCCAAAAATTCGATGCAAGTAAAATCGAACTACTCTCGTAGTGTAGACAAGGCCTAAGAGAGAACTCTCAGCCCAGAAGAAGGGCTGGGGTTAAGGTAACTTTAGGACATCTTTGCCTCATCCCAATCCTTGACTGTTACAGGGACTGGACAGGCCCCCAGCATTACTTACAGCAGTGGTTCTCAACTAGTGGTATGCATACCTCTGAGGGTATGCAGAGGTCTTAATCAACTTATCTAGATATTTGCTTAGTTTTACAACAGGTTACAAAAAAGCACTAGCAAAGTCAGTACAAACTAAAATGTCATACAAAGAATGACTTGTTTCCATTGTTCTATATATTATATGGAAACAATGTGCACATGCACACTGTATTACACATGCATTTTGTGTCATTTACTGCTGCATGCAAACATGTTAATGATGTTGAAGTTGTCATGCTGTGCATGCGGTTGTGTTGTAAAAATGGATAGATTTTTAAAAGAAGGAGCTGGAAGTGGTGATAGTAAAAATGGTAAGAAATTGAAAATGATTGAAAAAGCAGTCAGTTCTGTGAGGAATATATTGCTTTTGGAGTCACATCTACAAATAGTGATCCACCTCAAGCTTTGTGTTTCCTTTGCTGGAAAACTATCAAATAACAGTATAAAGCCAGCGTATTTGCAACAACATTTGAAAACCAAAAGCCCTGTGCATGCAGGTAAACCAGTAGAATTTTTTTCAAAGAAAGCTTTCTGAGTTCCAGACTTGCCAGGTTAAAATGAAAAAAGCTTCAGCTATTTCTACAAAAGCACTTGAAGATTCATATGTAGATCATTTGGCCCACTTGACATCTGAGTTCAAGTCATATTTCCCCAACATTCGACACAACTCAGCTCAACTCAACCGGATAAGAAATCCATTCATTTTGTCGGATATTAGCAGCAGTAACCTCTCTGCCAGTCAGCAAGAAAATCTTCTTGAGCTGTCCTCAGACCATGGTCTGCCAATTAAGTTTAATGACTCCATGCTAACCCAGTTCTCGTGTTTAGTACAGAAAGAGTACACCAACCTTGGGAACTGTGCTTTGGATATTCGGTTACCTTTTGGGTCAACATATCTTTGTGAAGTCTCATTTTCTGCTATGACTGCAATCAAGACAAAGAGTAGAAATAGACTCAATGTGGAGAAAAATGTAATTGTTGCTGTTGCTTCACTGCCTCCCAGAATGACAAGGCTCACAAGTGAAAAAACAGGCTCAAGTATCACACTGAAATGTAAGTACAATATTTATATTCCAATCGATTTAATTTATAATTATATGGTAAAAAATGAGAAAGTACGCAATTTTTTCCGTAGTAGTGTGCTGTGACACTTTTGTATTTTTATGTCTGATTTTGTAAGCAAGTAGATTTTAAGTGAGGTGAAATTGGGGACACACAAGACAAATCACAGACTCCTGAAAGAGGTACAGTAGTCTGGAAAGGTTGAGAATCACTAACGTAGAGAACGCTGGGGCCTTATTTAAGTTACAGTGGGGCTGCTGTATGGGCTGCAGCACTGCTCAGAATATCTGCAGCGCTAGGTGTTGCAGCTCTTCACCTAACATGGCTCCTGCCCTCAGCCCCACTTATGGCATGCTCCCTATGAAAGGCTTGCAAAATGGTTCTTAGACTCATAGACTCATAGACTTTAAGGTCAGAAGGGACCATTATGATCATCTGGTCTGACCTCCCGCATGATGCAGGCCACAAAGCCGTCCCTACCCTTTCCCTTGACTCTGCTGTTGAAGTCCCCAAATCCTGTGGCTTAGAGACTTCCAGGTGCTTCGGACTTGAGGACATGCAGCACCCGTGTCTACCACCTATTCTGATAGGAAAAGTCTTTATCCCAGACTTGCCTTTTATACCTGCCCACCCACAGAACTCCATGTGCAGTCTTTCTTTATGAGTCCTTTACCCCTATAGTGGTAACAAATACAGTTGGAGCCTCCTTGTTCACCCCTTCTATCCTCTTCCTGGGTTTTGACGAAGGAGGTTCCTCAACCTTCTTTCCCTTTCGTCTTGCAACTATCTCTATACTGCCTCCACAAGGGAGCCCTCCCCATGTTAGATCCAGGGTTTTTAGGACCTCAGTTTGCCACTCCAGCCCTTTTGTCGGCTGTAAACAGCTATCAAAAAAGGTGAGGATCTCAACCAAAATATTTAAACAACCACTATTTTTCTTTTTGAGTGTGTAATTTCTTGCTTGGTATAAAACACACACAACCAAATTGTTGGCAATGGAACCCTGAACCCAAACTGCAGTTACGATTACAACAGTGAAAAACGAGTTAAAAATTAAAACCTTCTAAAAGTTCTCACTGATCATCATAGTTCCTACACTGGTCCTTCCCTACCTCCTCTGATTCTCCATACCCAGGGTAGCCTGCATCATTTTTATTTATTTTGGACTGTTTATCAAATTCTTATACAAGTAAAGAAAAGCTTTGTAGAGGAAAAAATATATAGCAGACATGGCTGGAATGGATGGACCAAAGGCAACAAGAAGTACAGTATATCAGAAACCACATACATTTTCCAGCTTTTTCTTTAGAAGAGTTTAGAGTGCTGTATAATGATTTAGATAGTCGTAGAATACATTTGCTCCATATATGAGTAGTGTGCAACTTAAAGTGTTCTGAAATACAAGACCATTATCAAACCATTTAATGTAGACTTTCTTTCCTGCAGCCATTAACTCTAACTACTGCACACATGTCTTTCAGCCAGTTGTTAAAATCCTGTAGTTTAAGATCTTTCCATTTTTCCTTATTTTTGGAGCAAATGAGATTAAATTGTCTACAAAACTTTTTAGAGCGGATTCAAAGTTTCTGAGTAGCACTGCAGATATGAAAGCATTCAGACTCCCAGATAGACCACAAATGCTCTTTAGGAGGATATTCAGATAGTTAACATAAGTGGTCTAGCGTTCTGCTTAGTTTAATAGAACTCTTACAAGATACTTACTACAAGTTAATATAAAGGTTAGATTTTATGCACTCCTTATAATACAAATCTTTAAGGTATAGTACTAGCCATTAAAAGTTAAAAGGTCAGCTCTTCAGCTGGTGTAAACTGACATAGCTACTTTGACTCAAGCAAATAACTTTCTAGTGGTTGGCGAAAAGGGCCTCTGTATTTGTTTTCTTTCCTATCTCTATATTGATGGAATCTAAGACATTCTAACATCACAGTTTCTTTCTGCCTTGTTCAGGAAATTCAGTCATGGATGCATCCAACTGCTCTTCCTGCATAAGGTGGGCACCTAGCTCATGATCCAAGGCCCCCTTAAATCAACATAAAGACCACCACTGATTTAAGTAGATTTTGAATCAGGATCCTACCTCACTAGAATAGATACTGGTATTGTAGTAGGCTTAGTTAAAGCATAATATTTTATAACTGATAAGTATGCTTAATTGCTCTGATGCCTGTTTTTGGCAATATTCCTTTAAGTTATTTGTATTATTTTACTGTTTATTGGCCTGAGCTGGAATCAGGGCCCCATTGTGCTAGGCACTGTATAAATACAGTCCCTGCCCTAAAGAATTTACAATTTAAATTGACAAGACAGACAAAGGAAGTACTATTATTAGAACCCTGTGCAGATCCAAACATTTGGATCTGCATCCAGTCTGCATCTGGAACAATTAACTTGTATCAGACCCGCAATCTGCACTCCACCTTTTATATGTGTCTGCATGTGCACCCACACCAGCACCCTATTTCGCTGTCAGAGCCCTGTGCAGATACAAAAGTTTGGATCCGCATCCGATCCGCAAAGTTGGTAAAGGATATGACTGCATCCACATCCACAGATGCAGATATCCATGGATATAAAGCAGATATCCAGGGATTGGCAGGGCTCTAACTATTATGTCCATTTTAGAGATTTGGAACCAAGGCACTGAGAGATTACATGATTCACTGAAGGTCACACAGCAAGTTTTAGGTATAGCCAGAAACTGAACACAGATCTCTACTTTCACGTCTTAACAAGATCATCGTTCCTCTCATGCCAGGAAATGTCATTTTCCAGCCGTTCTCTTAAGAGCCTCATGATCATAGTTAGATTTACAATGAATTTTGTCAAATAGATTTTTATCATTTTAAATCTCCGAGGATCTGGTTTACATTGTGAAGCGGGCATTTCAACTATTGATTTTATTTTATGTGAATCAGGAGTTAAGCCATCTTCTCTTAAAGTATGTCCAATATAGATAATTGCTATTATACCAATCTTATTTAAGTTCAGTGTAAGCATTCTTTCTCTTGTTCTCTATAAAATGTTCACAAGTCTTTCATTATATGTCTTTAAGATGGCAGTAGGTTGTTCCATTGTCACAACAAACATCCCTATAGAAAAAGGAAACATTCTGCATTATAACCTCTGCATGTTATAATGTCTTAAATATTTGAGACTATTCATTTTAATATCTTAGGAAGAGAACTGATTCACTTGTACTTTTAACATTCACATGGTGCATTGAAAATCCTAACATAGCTTGACTCCTCTAACCAAAATGCATGTCTTGCATTTAATATTGAGAATATTTTTTGCTTCTGAAAGCTTAGCTTCTACTTCAACAGTTTTCATGGGATGTTTTCATGCCTTAGGGTTTTACTGAAATCACTGGGATCTGTGCATATCCATATTTTATTTGGCTTTTATATTACAGCTACTGAACTAACAGTCGGAGTTTGCACCAACGTTTCAGTAACTCTTAGCTTTTTGAAATCATCAAAGGTAAGATTTTTCTTTATCTGTTGGGGGGAAAGTAGAATTCCTCTTAGGGGATGGATAATTGAAGTGACTGATTTGTCTATCTTAATGTGCTATTCTCTCCAGAGGATGCTCACCTAGGATAGTATCTGAGATTTCTTCCTGTATGCTCCTCTAAGCTTAATGTATGCAGTTTTATGGCATTTACAGCAACATGTCTTTAACTAACTTAATGGTTAACCAGATTCTGATCTTATCATAGGCAATATACCTACAGTTACTGTTCGGAAATGTACAAAGCAATACTAGTTTTCAAAATAAGTTATAACAGCTATCTGCACTATTTTCATGGCCTGAATACAAAGCAAGCATTGTTTTAGCTGTTTCTTTACAGTTTTATTAGCTACACTATTATTTATTTTCTTTGAAAACTATGAGCCAGATTCTCTTCTGTGGCTGAAATTCACTCAGTACAAGGAAAGGAAGTGCCTTCAAAGAGTTATGACTCCCTGATCCCATGCCCCAGTATATGTTCCCTAGCCTGAAAACATGTAAAGGTTGGAGAGACCAGGATATTTTGTGCAGAAAGTCATGTAGCAAGCAGTAGCAGGGGTTGGAAAGAAGGGAAGGCCACCCAAATATTTCAAGACGTTTGCCAAGGGCATTTAGTTCATCCCTGCCACCCTAAGCTTTCTATAAAAATATATATTTTTATTGTGCTTTATTCAGCTGATTTAAAATGTCTCGGGAGAAGGGGTTTTCATGACTTTCAACAACATCCAGAAGCCCCAACCAAGATCAGGGTGCTGTATATACACATAGTAAGAGACAGTCCCTGCCCTAAAGAGTTTACCATCTAAACAGACAAAACAAAGGGTGGGAGGAATGAAGTATTAATAGCCCCATTTTACGGATGAGAAAATGAAGGCACAGACAAATCAAATGATTTGCTCGCATTCACACAGAAGTACATGGCAGAACTGGCAATTGACCCAGAATCACAGTCCAGTGCCTTAAATACATGACTGTTCTTCCTCTCTAAAATTAGTGTACAATTACAAGATTCCTTGTAGGATTTACATTTCACATTCTAAGGGCTTTACTCAGCACTCCATACTTCTATTAAACTCAATCAAATGGGAGTTTTTCCTGAGTAAAGTATTAGTAGGGAGTGCTGAAAAGGACCCAATATATATGATTATTAGGAATTCAGTCTACATGTTCAATTGCTTAATTTAATCAAATTATTCCTTGTTACACCCATTTGTATCACCTTAATAGTTTCTCTCCCTTCTTTAAGTTTATAATCTTCAAGTAATAGTAGACAGCTATAAAATGCATTAAATTTATAATGGTGCAGAACTGGCAGTACTGCCGTTAAGGAAGGGATCCATTCCCTATATAACCTGCTGCAGTACTGCGGTTGGCATCTAATAATTTATTTATATTGGACTGTCAAAATAAACTAGTGTCCTGTTTGTATCTGAATATAACATCTTAAAGGACCTTTTAAAATGTATCAGAATAACATTTTTTCTCCTAAATGCAAATATCTCCAAATGCTTATTCATACTAACTTCGATACTGTGAAGGATGAACTATAAGAATCTAAACGACTAGAACATGATTTATTGAATATATAGGATGCTTAACAAGAATGAATAAAGAGCATATACAATCATATATGTGTATAATATTTCCTGACAGAGCAAATGTGTTTTTTTATTTCTAGCTGCAGATAAAAGAATGTAGTGTTTGTTCACCTAATGTCTATTTCATTCCATTTCACAACATAATTTGTAGTTTAGAACCTTAGTCTTTTTTCTTAAGATTACCTATTATTAGTATATCCACCCTTATGGGGATCAAGATGGAAGAAAAAGCAAATATAGCCCAGAATGCACAAAACTAGAAAGCTATGGAGATCAAAAATTTCTTTAATCATTTTGTATGGAATCTCACTTCTTACTCAGCCTAATTAAGTGAGATGTATCATTTATCATCATTGATTGTATCAACAATGTTTCCAAAATGATGGAATATCAGGACTAAAACAACTTGGGGATCATGCATCATCATCTCGGAAATTTGATTGAACATTTAAAAATGAATAAAAGAATAGCAGCAATTAAAGGTTCTATTCCCAAATGTTTTGTACAAGGTCACAACATTTTTTCTTGCTCACAAAATGTATGTTCTTGCAAAACATTTCTGTGAATCTACCTTTTTATGGATTAAAAATAAAGTACTAGTACAGTGCTATATTTCAAAACCTGTGATAATTATTTAGAATGCTTGAAAAATTCATGATTTAAATCAGTCTAAAAAATTAGTCCACTGATGCACGAGGACACAACTCTAATAACTTCTATGGAATTGCACCCATTTCCATCAGTGAAGAATTTGCCCAAATTAGTCTAAATGGTGATATGCAAATGTTTCTAGGTTTGCTTCAAATTTTGTGTGTCAGAAATAGTTTACGGACATTTTTTGCATAGGTTTTCCTAGACCAGGAACTTGGACCAATGAACATATTGGAAAACACCATGTGATTTGTCTCATGAATTTTTCCAGCAACAGATTTCAAACTCAAAATTCATCAATGAACAGCAGCTTCAAAATGTTCATGGTTATCCAGGTGGAGCAAAAGAGTCTTTATAAAGTTACACTGGACAAAAAAATGGAAAACAGCTTTTCCAAACCTAAGCAAATCACAATTTAAGGCCAAATACCGTGGGACCTTCCTGAGCTGATTTTGAGCTTGATATTTCCCCTTTCCAATTGTATAAAGAATTAAGGACAATGTAAGTTAGGAGCCTAAATACCTTGGAGGATCTGGGCCTTGGTCTATTCCTGTAGTGTAAGGTCACAATATAACCCCCCTAAAACCCATCACTGGTGAAGTCAGTGGAACTCAGGAGTCTATATAACAGGATCTGATTTTAGCTTCAGGTCCATAATGTTTTTCTATCAAATATGTCATCTAGAAGAATACTGTGAATAATGTATACTGATCAGAATTCCTTCATTAACGCAGAAGAACAAATATATCAATATTGTATTAGAATAATATCTCCCAGCAATCATGTCAACTTAAGGGCTTCAAAGGGCAGTATGCATTTTGCAACATGCAGTATTAAAAATTAAATTATTAAAATGATATTTGAATAAAAAGCAAACTAAAAAGTTATAGGAACCATCCAATTTAAACCAAGTGTTTAGATTAAGTGGTGGTTCATATTTGAGAATATTCAAGTGCCATATCAATTTTATTTCTTTATTTCTTTAAAGAAAATGTAATTTTTTTTATTGTCAGGATGATTGTTATTCCTATTTGCAAAACAAGAATTATTGATAGGAATATCTTACTTTAATGCCATCTGTAAAATTTTGTAGGCAACATTTGTTTCTACAGTATTTTGCCTGGTTGTATCACATTTCCACATTACTATATGCCTCTGCAGGAAGCTTCATATAATGGCAGTGCTTGAAAGGTTAATGGCATTCATTGCACTACTAATCTATTCTTTCAACCACTGATTAGCATTGAAATTGATTCCAAGCTTTTTGTGGCTGAAATTACATTAATCTAGTCTTTGCTGTTAAAAACGTAACACCTATTTCATGTTACCAGGTGATAACACATTATTAATTTGATGGCTTCCATTGTTCCCTCTTCTGTAGAACACCTGAAAGTGTGAATGTTGGTCAAAAATACACTTTCCATTCATAAGGAAAAAAAGCTACAGCACCAGACATCAAAGCACATTTGAAATGTACATCAGGACTAGGACTAATATTTATGAATGGCAGGTGCCAATAAGGATGGATGCCAGCATTACATTTTGTCCAAGTGGACACAACACTACAGCTTATCAACAAATAAAACAACTCCTAAAGATAATCTATTACAGACACATTGAAGGATGAAAACAGAAGCCACACTGAACTGCCACTAGCCTGTCTCCATTTTGCTGCTCAGATCCCAAAGTCTCCATCCTAACTCTCACCAACTTGCTTAAACGCAAAGCCCAGATGCACAATTCCAAGGTCTGTAGCACCATACAAAACACACTGTCCAAGAAAACATCAAACCTCACTGTGGAATCTTAAGCCTCTTTGTGAAAAGAAGCACAGAAGGTGGGTTTGATGACTAATTTGCAGGAAAAGGAACCTGGATGAGCTCCCCTCTCTGGTCAGTCACCAGGCTGCTGTATGGGACCCAGTCTTTAGATTCTATATATGTTTAAGCTTACTAAGTCCAACATTTCACACACACATTTGGGGTAGTGACTGCAAAGCTAGTACTCATTCTTGAGATCTGAACCTCCCTAAGGTCCAGCTGCCCTGTGCCTCAAGGTCAGTGTGGACCCACCAAGTCTTCCCAGTAGCTCACACATGTCTTCTCCAGACCTCCACCTTCATAAGTACCCTGCTTTATGATTTAACTCTTTGACAGTTAAAAGTAGAAGGCACACAGGCTTTGAAAAATAATTTCTAAACTAATCATCCTTTACTCATAGATGACACACAAGAGGTATACAGATCTATGGAAAAACAAACAACTCTGACCCTCACTTTCCTCACCCTCCTGGAAGTCCTTTGTATCTTAGTCAGTATCCTCCAGGGTGTTCAGGATCATTCTGAACACCTTCTCCTCCTGCTCCGTCTTCTCTTCTGGTTCTTGTCTCTCCTTTCCTTGCTAGAGAGAGTCTGCCTCCAGTCCTTCCCAGGGTTTTTACATTCTCCAATCCTCTGTGTTTGTTACAGTGGAGCCGAGATATTTCCAAGTTGATAGTGTTTGGCCAGTAGTATCTATTTTCCTACTAAAGCCCTGGCTCTGCCCCAGGCTGGGGATGGTTTGGCCCCCTTGGATTTGGACAAAACCACCAAAGGTCTTGAGATCTGTATTGTTTAGCTAAATGTCCAGTGATTGGGTTATATACAATCAGTGTCTGCCTTTCTGCAGACGTGCAAACCCCCACCCAGGACTAATGTTACTGTTGGTATCCATGTAGCAGACATCATGACAGTAATCAAAAAGTCAAAGATGTATAGTATATTTATAAGAAATACAAGTATCGTCCATGTTCATCAAAGGTATTGGCCCATCTATCAATCTCTGAGATAGTGGGAAACCTAACTATTTCCCCTCAAAAATGTTATCCCTGCTAAAGGGAAATCTCACCATTTCTGCCAGGACAGAACACTAAAGACACACAAGACTCGACCTAGCTAGCATACCCCATCAGCCAACTTTGTAAGACATCAGTCCAAGACAATATGTCAATACTGAAAAGATACGCTCCCATGACCAAGAGCTGCTTCCCATATACTCATATGTAAGGCAGTCATTGGAAAGGTTCATGTGCTTCAGTTTGGTCCCCAGATGAATGACTAACATCTTATCACCAGGATATAGTCTTTCCATGACTGTTTCATCACCACTGGTGTATGAATGATTCATCAAACCTTGTGATAGCAGCTTGACCCATTCCAACAGTGGAAAAGCTGCCTCCGTGCCCTTCTGCTTCACCAGGATGAGCAGTTCAATCCACTTGTCAGCACTATATTGCTGCCTTCCTGAAAAGGATTTTTGATGGCATGACAGAGTGTTGAGAGTCACTAGATGACCCAGCATTCTGATCACTTAAGAATTAATTAGCTCCACCAGGAGAGGCATGATGGAGAAGAGTACTTTATTGCTTAAGCAGACTGGGGGTTGATGAGTTAAGGTACTAATCATCCAAACAGCTGGGGAGACTAGTTAAAGGCACAAGAAGGAAGTGGAAAGGAAAGAAGGGCTAGCAGAGCCAATAGGATGTTAGGTCTCTGGCTAATGAGATTGCTTCCTCTTCCTCTAAAAATGGCTGAGAGCTGAAGGACACTGTAGTTAGAGTGGTACACATGGATTATGATGGGGACTTGGTGGTGGTGATATTGATAAAAATCACAGAGGTATTGAAAAGCAAGAGGCATCAGGTTGGAGATTGGAAGCCCAAGGTGGGAGAAGAGCCTGGCGTGTCACAGATTGTAAAAGTACTTTCACACTGGCTCAAAAATTAAGGGCTGAACCACAGGAGTTGTACATTCCCCGGCAAAATCCAGAGATCTGTATCAAATCACTTGAGAGTGTAATTTGTGTACAACCTCTGGCCCAGACTTCAGTGAAATCCCCTTCTGCCAGTGTAAAAATCTATTTTAAAAACAGCCATCGATTTGATATAAACAAGTGCTACCCAACTGTCCTGCAATCCAGCACTGCCTCTACTTCCTGAGACCTTTTGGCTCAGAACCCTGAAACTACAAAGGTTCTGCCTGTGAACCATTGAAGATGGGAATTTCTCTGATTATAAGGTTCTCTCTTTTAATAATCTATTTGATCCATTGCTATTGCAGCACCTTAGTTACCAGCTACTTTAAATGCCAATTATAAATACTCCTTGATCTAATAGTTTTAAAATCCTGGGGCTCATAAATGATTTTTATATATGTAAGTAGAATATACATTACTACCACCATTTGCAAGAAAATTTTCACCTTTGCTTTTGTAAGCGACACAATACTTTAAAAACAAACAACCCCCCCTACATATTGTACTCAGTAAGTCTTCCATTCTACCCTCATATAAAATAGTACAACAAATAAGCCTGCTATTAAACAAATTTAATTTATTTTAATAACTTAAAGTCTTCTACATAGAAGCTTTCTAGTGAAATTATGGGAATTGCTCCTCTCCAAACAGGGATATTTCAGTCCATCTTATCAGACATCTAATTCAGCAACTATAACCACCTTAAAATGAACTCACTATTTATGTTTAGTTAGGATAGATTAAACTTATTTTAGTTTTGGATATACTGTAACTATTTTGACTAAATTGTTCTTGTTCTAATGGAAATTTCAGAACTCAGCACAATTGTTATAAAATATTCCTGGAACCAAAGTGAGACAAAAATTAATATAATTCAATTTTCAAAATATAACCCTGATTCAAAAAAGCATACCTTTCCAGGAATGGCATTTCATCAAGTGCTTAATGTTCAGTACATAATTAAGTAACATAAGCACATGCTTAAAGTTCATAGATTTTTATGGCCAGAAGGAACTATTATGATGATTTAGACTGTTCTCCTGCATAAGCCATAAAACCTAACCCACTAATTTCTACATCAGGCCCATAACTACGCTTTGAGCTACAGAAAATATTTTAGACAGACATCCTGTCCTGAGTTTAAGACCTCAGATGACAGAGGATACACCACACGCCTAAGTAAGTTGATCCAGTGGTTAAGCACTGGCGTGTCACTTGAACAAGGGCGTTTAGCTATAAAGAAGACTTGTAGGAGTTAAAACACTTTACTCGCAAAAAATTCAGGTCAGGTGTTTGTTATTCAGATGAACTACTTGAAAAAGACTGATCATGTCAGTGTTGTCAGTAAGAACACATTTTACTTAGCCTCCACCTGTAATTCAAATGGTTGCATAAGACAGATATGTGTGCACCTTGAAAATAAAATAAGAAATGATTGGAATGCTACAGCAGCCTTTGTAAATACAGCATTGTTTCCTGACAGTATTTCTGACACTTTGAAGGTTAAAATAATGACAAGGTGTAATATGCTGCAATCTTAAAATAAGTAAAATAATAAAAAGTAAGAAGATAACCCAGTAAACAAGTCTGTGTGTCATAAAACATGGAGGACTACATAAAACTGTCAAAGACAGTGAATTTCATGAAAAATTGAGCTTTAGAAAAGTCTAAATAACAACTATATTTTAAAAAGGAAACAGATGACATAAATTAAAAGCATTGTGTTATTAAACAAATGAAATAACAACGAGGAGTACCATGTACTGATACAGCATTGCATGGGTAGGAAGAGAAAAAGTTTGTAATTTACTATAAACACAGCACAGATCTGAAAGGGGGAAAATATTAAATAATAATCCAAGAACAAATGTTTGTTATTGTGAGAAAAAAGGGGTATAGAGTATACTATAGAGTATTTGCATATTTATAAGTCTGTATGAAGAAAAGTCAGATTAGTACAATATCAAGTTAATCAGAGTTTTAATTATGAAGAATGGGCTAAAAAAACTCATCAAGATTATAGGTCACTATAAGTACATTTAGATAATCTGGGCACAGTACTGCAATCCATCACAGAGACAAGTTTTCCATAGATTACAATGGAAATTTGCCTGTGTAAGAACTGCAGGATAGCATGAGAAATCGATTGATTCAAAAAGAGTAAAAAGATGAGTCTCTAAGTGTCATTATTATCTATGATATAGAGTAAAAGTGATGTCTTTGCATAAAATATTCAGAATGAAGGAGATTACTAGAAAAGTGCTAGAGGATCCCTGTCATTTAATAATGAGACCCAAGTATTTGTATAATTAAATATGAGGAATAAAAAGACTAATGCATCGGTATGAGGAGGAATTGGAACAGACTTCCAAAAGACAAATGCAAGCACCTCACAAAATCAGAGTGATATTTTGCTAAAGTAAAAAGATCAGCCTTGTTAGGAACATAAGAATTGTCATATAGGATCATACCAGTTGTTTGTATACTCCAGTCATTTCCCTCCCTCGCTCCCGCCCCAACAGTGGCTTGTATCAGCAGCTTCAGAAGAAACTCTGTGGAAGTTAGTTATGGACTAATTGACCAAAGGACAGTCTCCATTAGTTAGAGGTTGGCTGATGTCCTGAAACATGAAGATTTATATCCATTCCAAAACTCTCTTTTTAATCTTTACTAACTTCTATATACTCTGGATGTTCTCACTATCCTTATAAATATTGGATCCTTTTTTTTAAAAAAATACTCTTTTTAAGCTCCTGGGCCAGATTTTCAAAGGAATTTAGGTTCCTGAAGATGCAGGCAG
This sequence comes from Malaclemys terrapin pileata, assembly GCF_027887155.1. Classification (NCBI taxonomy): domain Eukaryota; kingdom Metazoa; phylum Chordata; order Testudines; family Emydidae; genus Malaclemys; species Malaclemys terrapin. The sequence goes on from NC_071505.1 coordinate 77,541,400, forward strand.
CATTTTTGAAAATACTACCAAGCATCTAAGCAGGTAATCACCTAATTCCCATTGATTCTTTTGAAAATCTCATTAGGCATCTATTTGCATCTTTAGGCACCTAAAGACTTTTAAAATGTGGCCCTCCATGATGTCTTGTTGCAATGAATTCCATGAACCTGCTGTGCATTGTGTAAAAGAGTTATTTCTTTTTATTAATTTAAAATTTGCTGTCGTGCAGTTTCACTGAACATTTCCTTGTTGTAGTAGAAGATTAGAAACTTTTATATTCACCCTATCTACCTTCCTATGCCATTTATTATTTTGGCTTCCTTTATTACCTTCTCTCTAGAATAAACAATTCCAATCTTTTCAATCCCCCTTCATACAGACATTTTCCATGCCTTTACTCATCCTCATCACCAGTCTCTGAACCCCCTGTGACGTTATTGACATAAACTGGGACCGTATAGATCATTGTTGCAACCAAGGTCCTGTAATGGCACCCAAATCTGGTATAAAGGGGGTCAAATGGGGTGTCTAAGACAAGGTTATGGTTTACTGGTTATGATTATGCTGTCTATATGTGTGTATCAGTGTTGTAGTTGAAGTTATGAATATTGGCTCTATACTGTCTGTATGGCAAACTTATGCTATGCTTCTGGGTGACATCCCAGACAAGCTGAGATTAGCTCTGCCTAGCCTGCTTGATGGCCCATTAAGGACCATCAGCTATACAATGGACCCATTGAGAGAAGGCAGATACGCCTTGTAACTCAGCAAAGTATGCAGGGACTGGCCCATGTGACTCCAGACTCCATCTTGCTGTAATTTTCCACAGTAAGAACAAAGAGGTGTTCTTACACCTGGGAAAGACTATATAAGGCTGATGCCTCATCTCCATCTGGTCTTCAATCCTGCTTCTTACCTCTGGAGGAACTTTGCTACAAACTGAAGCTCTGAACAAAGGACTGAGGACCCATCCCAGCGGGGGATGTATTCCAGAGACTTGATTTGACCCTGCAGTTTATTCCATCGCTGCTGCAAGCCTGAACCAAGAACTGTGCCATTACTGTATGTAATTGATTCCATTTAACCAATTCTAACTCTCATCTCTATCTTTTTCCTTTTATAAATAAACCTTTAGATTTTAGATTCTAAAGGATTGGCAACAGCGTGATTTATGGGTAAGATCTGAATTGTATATTGACCTGGGTCTGGGGCTTGGTCCTTTGGGATCAGGAGAACCTTTTTCTGTTACTTGGGTACTGGTTTTCATAACCATTTGTCCCCGTATGAGTGGCACTGGTGGTTATACTGGGAAACTGGAGTGTCTAAGGAGATTGCTTGAGAGACTTGCGGTTAGCCAGTGGGGTGAGACCGAAGTTCCCTTAGTCTGGCTGGTTTGGTTTGCCTTAGAGGTGGAAAATATCCCAGCCTTGGGCTGCAACTGCCCTGTTTAAGCAATCTGTCCTGAGTTGGCACTCTCAGTTGGGTTCCGCCAGAACCGCATTGTCACACCCCCTCTATTCTGTTAAATCCTTTTTGAGATGTTCAGCATATGAAAATACACTACAAAATGAAAAGCAAATTTTGAAATCTATTTGTTAAGTCCTTACTCAAGGAAAACTCTTACTGAAGTCAATGGGCCACATTTTCTCATTTGAATTGGTGCAACCCTATTTCATTTATTGGAACCATGCTGAATTTGGTGCTACACATCTCAATTTGAATATTAAAACAAAATAAAAATGGCACCATAAATCACACTGACAAAAGGACTACGAGTTCTCTCTACAACTCCACAATAGTGCCAAAATATCTTAGGTCCTCAATTGGATTTGCATGAAAAATTCTGAGTCAGAAAAATCCTTAGCATTGTGCAAAACCACAATTTATTTAATGAAGAGAGAGATGGAAACATTTAATCAGAGAAAAAAAGCAACAGATAGTATTTTCCCCAGAGCTAATTTTATTACAAAAATACCACATTAGTCTGTATAGATATGTAAGCACTTTTTTTTTAAATTACTGGTCATTACAAACCCGCAAACAAGATGATTTTTTCCCAAATTTATATAGAAGACTTTACTTTAATGTCATACAGGACTAGTGCTGTACTAGTATGAATAGTCAGGGAAAAGGTTTTGTTGTTAACAGCTATTTTACCTGCGCTGCTAAAGCGATACACTGAGGATGCATACACTTGATGATGAACAAAGTAAGGGCCAAGTTCTACAAGTATTCTATAGACACATCTCCCACTGTTCTCGATGGGATTTCTGCATACTAAGGCGCTGATCCCTGCAAAGTTGAGCATCTGCTTAATGTGACTTGTTGCATGTACAGGATCAAACACCCAGGTGTTTGCAAGATTAGGTCCTAAAGGCTTGCAGAATTATGTCTTAAGTGACACAAGTGTTTTGCATGGGCATCCTCTATACAGCTGTAATTGATCTTTTTTTTTTTTTTTAAAGAAAACTTTTGTGTTTACAAGACAATTTCACAAGCACTGAGAAGGTCCCTGTTCATTATAATTAGTAAGAAACGCTGACTGTCAATGTCAACAGAAGGTGACTGAATAACTTTTCCAGATGTAGAAGTTAGAGGATAGAGCACTTTTAAGACTATCCAAAGCCTTGTCATTGTCAGATAACAGAACACTTGTTTCTTGAGGTGTGAAAGAGAAACAGTGAACCATGAGGGAAAGGAAAGAGAACATCACAAGATGGAAACATCGTAATCAGCTCTAACACCACATTTTAATTGCTTTTGATACTTGTTAATTCTGGAGATATTTCAGAAGCTTCAAAATTAGGATCTAAGTGTGTAGGTAAAAGGTAACATTTTGATGTCTTACATTTCTGATCTCTTTTGACAGGTTTTCCAGTTATCTCTGAAGGGCATCCACTACAGATAATTTTTTGGGGGGAAATTGTTTTTTAGCAAATGGTGCTTTAGAAACCAGATAAGATGATGTCCTGGTTCTGAGTAAAAGGTGATATCCCAGGAGGCTGTTGCAAAGGGAATGAATATTAGGCAGATGTTTTCCATTATCACCCACAGTTAAGGTGCTACAGTAACATTACTTTATCACCAATCAATAGTCAAAGCAGTAATTAGACATAATTTGCTTCTTTTTTAATAGACTTTGCAGCATGTAAAATAGGATTAATGCCACCTTTTGAAAATATTACTTTCATCCATTAATGTTGAAAACTGATTATTTGTTAAATAGATACTGTAACAAAGTCAGATGCATATTTAATCCTTTTTTAGTTAATCACTTGAATTTAAATAGCAGAACATTTACAGCAGTTGACAATTAGACCACATGACCCATTTAACAATTTTTTAGCAAAAAAAAATTCTTGGCTGAACCCTATCTTGTATTCTATTACTATATGTGCAACTTCAAGCTCAACAATCTATTAGCAATGCAGCACCAATGACTAAAATAAGGATGGGGGTTACTGTTTTAGAGAGTGTTTCAAGTGACCTTTTCATTCGTTTTGGTAGTCTAGACTTTGGGGCCTAATTAAATTGCCTCACTTTCAAAGTCTAAGACATCACTGGGCACTGCTGAGTAATCAGCACCTTTGAAAATCAGGCCACTTATTCAGATGCCTGCTCTGGATTTAGGGGTTTTCTTTTAGACTCCTATTTTTAATATATCTTGGGCTCAATGTGAAGAGTCTAAGATGCTGATCCTGCAGCCCTTATTCAGATGAGCAGCCCTTGCTCTCACAGCTAAGGACAATAAAGTCAAGCATACAAGCCATCCCATTAAATACTACTCACGTGAATGGGAGTTGAAAAATTGGTCCCATATGTTGGTTTTAGGGAAAAATGAGCCTTTTGTCTGATATGTATGTTGCATTGTACATTAAAAGGCTAAACTGTAACAAAAACAAATAACTTTCAATCCCATTCCTCCTTCCTCTTGCTCCACCTCCAAAATCCCCACCAACCTGAAAGCCTTAATTCTGTCAGCCTGCCTTGGCCCCGTCAGCCATTTAAAATCTTCTAGATTCATAATCAATAGCAAACCTGAATATGGAATACATCACCACCAAGCGAATGGGAAATTCAAACTGCTCCAAGCATTGGGTAAAAAAAATGTATACTGAATACCAAAGTAACCTTTTGGAACAAAGTTGCGTGTCTTGTTCTCATTCCAAACATTGTATATTCCTTTTGTTAACTGATGTAGTTTGAGACTAGCCCAAGGACTGCCTGACTTGTACTGGGGACAAGCAAAGAAAAGGATGTAGATTGAGTCCCAGATTTGTATTTTTAAGTGCTTTCCTCAAAATGCATTTGACAAATTAAGTTAAGAGTATGATTAATTGAGGCAGATATAAATCCCCAAGCTATGCTGTTTAGTGTTTTTTTAAACACTAAATAACACTGGTCTACAATTTTTGAGAAGTCGTCTGCTTCAGAGATAAAATGTGCTATTTATTATGTATTTTGATGTGCTGAATTCAAATATGACAATTAAAACAACTGATTGGCTACTGTTTCTAAGATATTTAAGTTTTTACATTTTATGTCTATGTATATTGTGTAGATAGTAGAGTTTTAATCATAAATTGTAAACCTAGGTCTTTTCATGTGTTTATGGTTGCTTTACATGATAATATTTCACCGGTCCTGTTTATGTAACACTTTACACATCAGCAAAAGGGTTATCTAAATAAAATTTATTATGAAACAAAAGACAAAAAACTATTATGTACATAGTTTAGCCCTGTTCAATGTCTACTCAGCGCTTCTTGCCTTGTCTCTTGTATTCATTAAATGGAGCATCACTGTCCAGCAATAGTCTGCAAGCATTGATGGGCTCCATTTGCCCTGATAGCAATTGTTGCAATGTCCTGGTGAAATCGCTCGCCGTGCTCATCGCTCATTGCTCTGCAGTTCGGTGGAAAAAAATCTAGACGAGAGTGCAAAAAATGTATCTTTTGTGACATGTTGCAACCAAGGCTTTTGTATGCCTGGCGGAGGTTTTCCACCAACAACCTGCAGTTGTCTGCCTTGTTGTTTCCGAGAAAATTTATTGCCACTAACTGGAAGGCTTTCCCTTGCCATGCAGTGCATGGTCAAATCCATCATCTCGAAGAAGTTCACGAATCTGAGGACCAACAAAGACACCTTCCTTTATCTTAGCTTCACTTAACCTTGGAAATTTTCCACGGAGGTACTTGAAAGCTGCTTGTGTTTTGTCAATGGCCTTGACAAAGTTCTTCATCAGACCCAGCTTGATGTGTAAGAGTGGTAACAAAATCTTCCTTGATTCAACAAGTGGTGGATGCTGAACACTTTTCCTCCCAGGCTCCAATGACTGTCGGAGTGGCCAGTCTTTCTTGATGTAGTGGGAATCTCTTGCACGACTATCCCATTCGCAGAGAAAACAGCAGTACTTTGTGTATCCAGTCTGCAGACCAAGCAAGAGAGCAACAACCTTCAAATCGCCACAAAGCTGCCACTGATGTTGGTCATAGTTTATGCACCTCAAAAGTTGTTTCATGTTATCATAGGTTTCCTTCATATGGACTGCATGACCAACTGGAATTGATGGCAAAACATTGCCATTATGCAGTAAAACAGCTTTAAGACTCATCTTCGATGAATCAATGAACAGTCTCCACTCATCTGGATCGTGAACGATGTTGAGGGCTGTCATCACACCATCGATGTTGTTGCAGGCTACAAGATCACCTTCCATGAAGAAGAATGGGACAAGATCCTTTTGACGGCCACGGAACATGGAAACCCTAACATCACCTGCCAGGAGATTCCACTGCTGTAGTCTGGAGCCCAACAGCTCTGCCTTACTCTTGGGTAGTTCCAAATCCCTGACAAGGTCATTCAGTTCACATTGTGTTATGAGGTGTGGTTCAGAGGAGGAGGAGGATGGGAGAAAATGTGGGTCCTGTGACATTGATGGTTCAGGACCAGAAGTTTCATTCTCTTCCTCTTCCTTGTCTGACTCAAGTGAGAATGATTCTGGTGCATCAGGAACCGGCAGTCCTTCTCCGTGGGGTACTGGGCGTATAGCTGATGGAATGTTTGGATAATGCACCGTCCACTTTTTCTTCTTTGACACACCTTTCCCAACTGGAGGCACCATGCAGAAGAAACAATTGCTGGTATGATCTGTTGGCTCTCTCCAAATCATTGGCACTGCAAAAGGCATAGATTTCCTTTTCCTGTTCAACCACTGGCGAAGATTTGTTGCACAAGTGTTGCAGCATATGCGTGGGGCCCACCTCTTGTCCTGATCTCCAATTTTGCAGCCAAAATAAAGGTGATAGGCTTTCTTAACCGTAGTGGTTATAATGCGCTTTTGGGATGCAAAAGTCACTTCACCACAAACATAGCAGAAGTTATCTGCACTCTTCACACAAGTACGAGGCATCTCTGCTCACTTTGGCTAAACAGAAATGTGTCCCTTTGCAAAATCAAACACTGACAAATAAGAGAGCACTACACTGTTCAGCAGAGTCATGTAAGCTTCGTTATGATTGCATGATCCATGACTTCTAGGAATAACATGATGCAATTCATATCATGTATGACGCAATACCAGCTTCAGATTGCATCATTCATTGTTTTGCCTAAAAAGCAAGTACTGTCCAAACCCAGTCATAGATTTATTCATAGATCCAGTCAAAGATGTATTTTAGTCATTTCTGGTTTAAATTGAGATCCCTTCCCTTTATAACTCACTTATCCTCCACCATTCCCAAGTCAAGGGTCAAATATACTGACCCAATAGCATATCTTGAAAACTAGAGCCAATCAACAATTTTAAGCATCATTTTCGTTCTCAGTGACCCAGAATTAGTAAAGTTTGACTACGTTTATTTCAGAAGCATTTTGGCTGTAGAGCAGTGTAATTAAAAAAGGATGGATAACAGGAAGTGTGGAATGAGCTCAGTCAACTCACAATGGCTTGTGCTGAATCATATTTTCCGATTGTTTTTCCTATTCCCAGGAAACTAGAAGCACTTCTATCATTCAAATAATTGAGTTTCCAGCACAAATAATGCTCTGTAAATGACCATTTGATTCCTCAGTGTAAAGTACTGTCAGAACTTTTGCTCAAGAAGAAAAAGTCCTACATTACACTTTGTCAGTTACTAAGCTGGCCTCACTTTGAGATTCTGAACTGTGTTGCTATGTGGAATAATAATTTTCTCTATATGTTTTTATTAGCATTGCCCAACAACATATAGATAAATTCTGTATTAAAGCAAGGTTGAAAACATTTCCCATCAGACACTGCACGGCAAACCAGCAGCAATTGCAAGGTATTTCTTACACAATATTAAATAACAACACACAGTGCTAATAGAAAGTATCTACAAAATACAAACTAAATTGTTTAACCACTTTATTGATCAACAATATAGTATTTTTGGAATATAAGTTATGTAACTTTTGCACTTTTTCCTCAATAAAATAAATAGGTCTATTGTGTACTAGACTGGGACAGAGATTGTCAAAGAGTACAGCTGGTGAGAGAAAAATAAAATAGATTTTCCAGATAAGGGCTGTTTCATTATTCCAGACAACACTTTGTATTGATCCTTCTCTATTTATTTCTAATTTTGTTGCCTCTGATTGAGCTGAGCTCTAAATCTTGTGATGGCTTACATGGTGTTAGGATGCAGCATTGCTACATGAAGTGCAAGATAGCAATGTTCTCAGTTTAAACTGTAATTTAGTCTGATTTGCAGCAAATTAAAGGCGTCTGAAGTGGCATTTTATCACAAAGAGGCCGTAGCTTTATTATATGTCTCCAATTACTTCTGTAGAAAATAGTTTGCCAAGTATTCAGTGCAGCTTTATGCTAACTTCACAAGTATGGTGGAAATAACTCAGTGAAAAATCAAAAACCTCTCATCTCATCTAAATCTTTGCCTATCATTTAAAAATAATAATGCAAAGTATATTTCACAGTTATCATTTAAAATGGAAAGGGAGTATAGGGTATTGTGAAGAACTGAATAGTACGATGGGTAATGTATTAGCCTTACCTCTCTGGAGACCTAAGTTTAAAGAGGTCAAAAGTAAAAGTGAGGTTATTGGCCTTCTGTTAATTCCTATTTGTGCAGGTCACAAATCTGTCATGTAATTTGACAAAGTTCCACATGACTGGTACTCTTTACTCAAGACAAAGCCAGGAATGGAAAATAGGGTTGCAGGTCAGGACAATACGGTGACAAAGCTGTGTGGAAAAACGTGCACAGCACTTCCCTGAATTACACCTGGCTCTTGCCTGTGCTATCGGTCTATTTCTGTCGTGAACCTTAAAGTATTATTATATTTATTAGACACTTGTCTTGTAGTAGCATCCAGAAGCCACAATGGGGATCAGAGCCCCATTGTGCAAGATGCTAGTGTTTCTCAAATGCGGCCACCATGGCCACATGAAGCCACCAGGGGCTTTTCTTGCAGCCACAGCCTTATGGAGAGCAATGGGGGTGGGGAGGGGGAGGCAGAGCAGTAGCCACTCCCTGTTGCTCCTGGATGTGCCACCTTGGTGTTGGTTACTGGGACTGCCAGCAGGAGTTGGGCCCTGCCCCTCTCTGGAGATACATGGGGCACAAGACTGGAGGAGCAGGCAGACTGAGTTCCCCATCTCCCTGGGGGCAGCAGGGTTCGGCCCTTGAGCTTTGGCCCTGGGATGACAGGGCAGCAGGCTCTGGCCATGGGGCTTCAGGCTATGTCCCTGAGCCTTGGACACTGAGCCTGGGCCCCGGCCATGGGGCTTTGGGTTTATGCCCCGGGGCTTCTTGCTCGAGCCCGGAGACCCCATCTCCCAGGCTTCAGGCCGGCTCCCCGCTGCCTCCCTCCACCCACCATCACCCCTGGCTCCTGCTGCCTATCCATCCACCTCCCTATCCAGGGCTTAATTTATCCCTGGGCTTGCCAGGGCTGAGTAAGTCTGCTGTGAGAAGTGATACTTATATGTTTTGTCAATATCACTTCTCACAGCAGACTTAGTAGCTAGCTGGGAGGTTGTGAAAAATATTAACAAATATCACTTTTCACAGCAGCAGACTTACTAGCTAACAATAAATAAATTGCAATGATTTTGATGTGTATATGTGCTTTTTTTCATAAAGTTAATTAAGTATTTTAGGGAAAAGGTGTGAGAATAGCCACCAGCAAGAGTTGGTGGCTGCACTCTGAAGCCACCAAAAAATTTGTCATGAGAACCCCTACTACAGAGACCCAATCTCTGTCACAAACAGCATAAAATGTAAGGATTCACCAATGAATATTAAATAGTAAAAATGGTGGAGACAGCCTTAGTTCCAATGAGAACTCAGTCTGCAGGTATCTTACAAAGACAACTGAAAATAGATGCTAACTGAGGTGTTTTTCATAAGAGCATCCATTAGTTTAAAAGAAAAAAAAAAAAACAGTCACTCTATATTCCTGAATGGAAAGAAGTGTCATTTTTTCCAGCAATTTATTCAGTCTCTTTATTCATTTCCCCCCTTCCACATTTGACTCCCTCTTTAACATGATGTGTCACTCATGCCAAGCTGCATAATGTATACAGCAACATAAATGAAAGAAAATAGATTGACCACATCTATTAACATGCCATGAGGTGGAGGAGGAAAAGGAAGATGATGAGCAGGGGAAAAAAAGTTGTGTGAAGCACAGAATCTCTAACCAAGTGAACCTCACTCTCTTCATTTCATTTAGTGCAATATAAATGACCACTCTGGCATTAAAATCAAACTATGGAAATAGACAGACTTGCTGATTCTTTATGATGGCAGGTTACTTCTTTGAGAAATTCACTCAAACAGTGAGAAATGAACATTTTTCATTAAACATTCAGAAAGAGCAGCGTAAAGTGAGAATTAGTTAGCACCTCTTAGAATAACAATATGTTTACACTCTTAAAAATCTATATTAATGAAGGTGGGTTTTTTTTTTCTAGATGGTGGGAGAATTGAGACTAGAGATATGCCAATAACTGTGCACAGGCTGAGATAGGCATACGAAGTATCGAGCAAGGGCAGATGAGTTTGACAAATGAAAACAAAGTATTCTGCAACAATAAAAAATAGTGCATTGGCAGCTCTGAAAAAAAAATAAAAAATGTTTCAGGCCAATTTAAGACAACAAATTTTTGGCAAACTGAAAAGTTTAATAAAAATCATTTTGAGTCAAACAAAATATATCATTCAACCCCAAACAAAGTTTAATATCAATTGAGCATCTTTTAAAAAGTACATTTTTGTAATAAAATTGAAGGAAATTTAAAATAAAATTTAAATTGTTTCAAAATGAAAAATGTTGTTCAAAAAATGGCATAATGAAATGTTTAAATATTTTCAGGTGTTGTTTTTGGAGGGGACAGCAGTGAAGTCAACATAAATTTTCATAGTCTGTCATTTGACCTGAATCTGCATTTTTTGGCAAAAATAAAGTTTGGGTTAAAAAAAAAACCACAGTTCTAATTAAGTAGATTTCTTTAGTTTTTAATATCCTGACCTGAGTGTAAGGTTTCATCATCTCCATGAACTTTAAAGTCACTCATTGGGACCAGTGTTAACATTTCCAATGCTATGTGGGTGTTGCTAGAAGGTATGTAAGACCTTGGGCATTTGAGATAGGAAAGAGCCACTATCAGCCAGCATGGGTGGCACGTTTACTGGAAACTTCCTGTCAATATCCAGGAGTGAGTTCAGGGGGCAACCTCCCGTCCTTGTTAGGTCTTCATATTCCCAGAGAGGAGTGGGGAGAAGTGGCCATGGTTCAGGTATTTAAGAGAGGAATGCTCACAGTTAAAAAAATGAATTTGGGGGCAGTGTGTCAAAAATCAGTTCTATAATGGAAACAGTTATGTTTTTTGTGATGCTGGCAGACCAGATGCGATGCCAAGTCTTGCCCAGGCTGCAGGCATTAGCTAAGAACTAACAACCTTGTAGCTGGAGGTCAAACCATGATGTCACCTGTATGTTAGTTTGCCCAGAATAAGTATTAGTGTTATAAGAATGTACTTAGTGTTTAGACTCTATGAAATGCCTTTATGTTGCTGCATGTATTATAATATTTATATCCCATGCGATAAGGTAATATTTAAATGTTTGCTCTGTAACTGTAAAAGTGTTTGCTTTGAAACTATAAAGTGTTTGCTCTGAATCTATAAAGCCACACATTCAGGAGAGAAACATTCCTAAGTTTGAAATACTAGTTTGCCACAGGAGGGGGTTATCTCCTGCCCACTAAAAGAATACCCATAGGCACCAGATAAACCATTGTGAAACATCAGAGAACAAAAAGAACAGGAGTACTTGTGGCATCTTAGAGACTAACAAATTTATTAGAGCATAAGCTTTCGTGATATATGCCATCATGTGCCAGCAATGCCCCTCTGCCATGTACATTGGCCAAACCGGACAGTCTCTCCGCAAAAGAATTAATGGACACAAATCTGACATCAGGAATCATAATACTCAAAAACCAGTGGAGAACACTTTAACCTGTCTGGCCATTCAATGACAGACCTGCGGCTGGCTATCTTACAACAGAAAGACTTCAAAAACAGACTCCAATGAGAGACTGCTGAGCTGGAATTGATATGCAAACTAGATACAATCAACTCAGGATTGAATAAGGACTGGGAATGGCTGAGCCATTACAAACATTGACTCTATCTCCCCTTGTAAGTATTCTCACACTTCTTATCAAACTGTCTGTACTGGGCTATCTTGATTATCACTTCAAAAGTTTTTTTCTCTTACTTAATTGGCCTCTCAGAGTTGGTAAGACAACTCCCACCTGTTCATGCTCTCTGTATGTGTGTATATATATCTCCTCAATATATGTTTCACTCTATATGCATCCGAAGAAGTGGGCTGTAGTCCACGAAAGCTTATGCTCTAATAAATTTGTTAGTCTCTAAGGTGCCACAAGTACTCCTGTTCTTTTTGCGGATACAGACTAACACGACTGCTACTCTGAAACCTATCAGAGAACAACAGACTTTGCTGATTGCTGTCCAGCACCAACAAGGTGAAGAGGAGAAATGCAGGTGAACTTGTCTCACAATCTTGAACTCTGAAGGCAAGGAATAAAAATCCCTTGCAAGAAGGAACAGCATTTTTTGGCTGTTTGAATCTCTATTACATTATCATATCTTTTAATCCTGAAGATTCATTCATAAGAAGAATTTTTACTGTGCGGGGAAAACATTGCACAGAATCTTTTTCCTAACATTCAATTCTAAAGTTCAAAGACTCCCTCATCTTCATTTTCATAAAGTTTTATTGACATTTTAAACACAAGTATATTTCTTTCTTTAAAAAATGTTTTACAGAAAGCCCTATGATCATTCAACATAGAAAAAAAATAAAAGTTGTTAAACTAATTCCTAACAGAGCACTTGCTTATGTCTCATGCTTGGTGTTATGATGTTTGAAAGGAGCTCAATCCTTATTTTGAGGAGTGTTAACATGGTGTACATACACATAATATTTTCATAAAGTTATCTGTTTTAACCCCTTATTGAGTATATTCTCTTTTTAGATTGATATTAAAAAGAATACAACTGAAATGGGACGATGATCGATACAAAGATTATAAAGCCTTTATATAAACCAATGATGAGGCCTCCTCAGGAATACTGCATGCAGTACTGGTCACAACATCTTAAATAGGATCTGCAGAACTAAATTGGGTTCAGAGAAGAGTGATGAGAATTATCAAAGGCATGAATAAACTCTCATATGAAGAGAGATTGAAAAGATTGTGTTTTTTTTTAACCTTAGAAAGGAGACGTATAAGAAGGGAGGAGGTAAAGTGTATATAATAATGAATGGTATAGAAAAAGGTAGATAGTGAAAAGAATTTCCCAGTGTCATAATGCAAGAATAAGAGGACATCAGATGAAGTTAAAAAGTTGGGAAGTTCAAAACTGATGTGTGAAAAAGTATTTTCTTCTAACATATGACTAAATTGTGGAAGGAAGTTGTTGAGGTCGAGAACTTAAGTTTCTAAAAGGGATTGAACATCCAGAGCTATCATACCTGGACTATCCAGAGTAATCATAATTAATGACACCAAACTTTGTGCTCCAGGGTTTCATCTAACCTCAACTATTAGACAGGGAGGCACTTATATGAGGGACAGATTAAAGACAGCTTTAAATTGTCACCTTGTGTAAATAAAAATAAAGAATGCATAATTCCCATTGACATTTATATGTACAGCTAATTTGTCTCTAAGTGTTCAGATGTTTTATCACATACCTGTGACAGTGTACATGGAAATGTAGTTGTTGAACTTCTCACTACAATCTGCATACTTCAAGTCTGAGGTACAGTTCCTTTTGCATTCTTAAAAGAGGGAAAATACACTCATCTCTCCAGAAGGGAATTTTAATCTAAACGCTTCATTTTCTTTCCTTCACATTGTATTTTTAGCAAAAGATAGGGCCAAAGTCAAGACTCCTCTAGCCACATATAAGGAGGACTTGTAAGGAGGGCTTGTACAGAGGGTTGGATAGGTTTGTGAGAACTTCTTCATTGGGCAGTAAGTAATTTTTACTGCAGTACCTGCATTCACTGTTATCGCTACAGACTTGCTCCAATATGTTTGTGAGCTATCGTGCAGGATTTGGTAGTTTCTTAAGCAAAGTGCTTAAGTGCTCTTTACTCCCATTCCTGCTTTGCATTCACATTTTAGGATTTGTCTGTATCATCATTCAATAGACAACAAGATGAGATTAAAAAAAAAAACTATAGAGAAATACAAATAACAAACCTATGTGGCCCATTGCAGCACTAGCACACACAACTCATTGCAGGGTTTCTTCTTGAACTAGTTCTCAACTTTCAAACATCTTTGTATAAATTAATTACTCAGAATAAAGGGATTTCAAAATCAAGAGATCTACCAGCTGTAACACAAAGTGTTAGCCTTGGCCATCTTTACAGAGAATGTACAAGGGTGTGCCAAAAATGCCTAAAATCATCCTCTTGTGGGGCCATGTCAAATAGAGGTTTTATTTTATCTCAGGAGACCATACTCAGAGGATACCTGTGTTACTGCATTTATGTACTGAATAGCCAAAAAATCAGCAAAGGTGAATGTAGTGTGAGTACTCAATTGCAGCCCATTGTTTCAACAAATTATAAACTGATGTGTGAAAAAGTACACACTGAAATTTAGCTACATTTCAAAAGTTTCATTTTCAGCTAATCTGTAAGTCATAGAATCATAGAATATCAGGGTTGGAAGGGACCTCAGGAGGTCATCTAGTCCAACCCCCTGCTCAAAGCAGAACCAATTCCCAACTAAATCATTCCAGCCAGGGCTTTGTCAAGCCGGGCCTTAAAAACCTCCAAGGAAGGAGATTCCACAACCTCCCTAGGTAACGCATTCCAGTGCTTCACCACCCTCCTAGTGAAATAGTGTTTCCTAATATCCAACCTAGACCTCCCCCACTGCAACTTGAGACCATTGCTCCTTGTTCTGTCATCTGCCACCACTGAGAACAGCCGAGCTCCATCCTCTTTGGAACCCCCCTTCGGGTAGTTGAAGGCTGCTATCAAATCCCCCCTCATTCTTCTCTTCTGGAGACTAAACAATCCCAGTTCCCTCACCCTCTCCTCATAAGTCATGTGCTCCAGACCCCTAATCATTTTTGATGCCCTCCGGTGGACTCTTTCCAATTTTTCTACATCCTTCTTGTAGTGTGGGGCCCAAAACTTGACACAGTACTCCAGATGAGGCCTCACCAATGTCGAATAAAGGCGAATGATCACGTTCCTTGATCTACTGGCAATGCCCCTACGTATACAGCCCAAAATGCCATTAGCCTTCTTGGCAACAAGAGCACACTGTTGACTCATAAGAAAATATAATTTATGGAGATATACCTATCTCATAGAACTGGAAGGGACCTTGCAAGGTCATCAAGTCCAGCCCCCTGCCTTCACTAGCAGGACCAAGTACTGATTTTTCCCCAGATCCCTAAGTGGCCCCCTCAAGGATTGAACTCACAACCCTGGGTTTAGCAGGCCAATGCTCAAACCACTGAGCTATCCCTCCCCCCATGTTGCCATGTCCATGTCCATGTCCATGAAGTAGCAAAAGTTACAAATATTTCATTTACAGACTACGTGTTCTTTCCTGCACTGGGTATTCACCTCACTTCCATTGACATAGTTGGGATTTAAGTTCAGAGAGAGAGATAGAGAGAAACCAGACTCTCTACCCCTCTCTTCTTAATACTATACTAACAATAACACATTAGCATAATGATTGAAAAATGGTGTCCATGAAGAAACAAGACTTTGAACTAGGGGTGCTCAAACTGGGGGTTGGGACCCCTCAGGAGGGATCACAATGTTATTACATGGGGGGTTGTGAGCTGTCAGCCTCTACCGCAAACCCTGCTTTGTCTCCAGCATTTATAATGGTGTTAAATATATTAAAAAGTGTTTTTAATTTATAAAGGGGGAGTCGCACTCAGAGGCTTGCTATGTGAAAGGGGTCACCAGTACAAAAGTTTGAGAACCACTGCTTTAAACATTTTGGGTGATGATTATATATAAAGAAGGTGAACAAGTAACGCTATAGAGACACACTTTCTCCAGTAAAATTTAGCTAAAATGTTCATGAAATGAGGTGTTGTATACAGCTGCACTGAGTCATGTTTTTCACCCTGGAATATTTACATCTGTAAACTGTTGGTAATACAAATGTAGTGTTTAATTTAATTGCCCTTAGGATCTATGATTTATCAAACCAAACAGGAAATGCAGAGGAGATCCCTGCTTTTATCATATGAAATACCCTAATAAAAATATCTATCTTGTTCATCGAGAAAAAACAGCCTATTGATAGTATCTCTACGGGCTTTATATAATAAAATTCATGATCTATGAAGGTGAGAAGTGGCTTACTTTAATTTTTCATATGTCTATTGATGACTACTGGCACATTCAAAAGGCTGTGCAGATTACTAGTGGGAAGGCAGTCTACTTTGCACAAGTCATCTGAGCAGGAAGTTTCTGTAGCCACAGATTGAGTGCAAGTGGTATTTAACAAGTAAGAGTCTTCTGCTGATTCCCTGAATTCATTTCTTTCATTTGGCAGAAACAGATGGGATTTGATTTTCTTGCAGCTACTTTGACCTGAGAATAACATTTAAATAGGCCCTGAGGAGGTGGAAATGTACAACAAAAACACAAAAGCACTCTTAACAGTCTGAATGCTGAACTTTACAAATATGACTTGACATGTTGAATAACCACAACTACCACATTTGTTGATTACCCTTCATCCTATGATGGGTCCTCAGATAGCATTCAAATGAAATACATTTTGTTGGTTTGCTCTGAAAGAGCAGCATTTGTTTCAATTAAAGGCAGAGTCTAATGAAATAGAAATTAGCTTTAGGGATTTCAAAATGTACTAATCTCTCGCTTTCCTTGCTCTCAGAATTTAGCCATAAGATTTTTTTTAACCCCCATTATTTGGAGAGAGTAAAAGTTTCCTTTGGTATATATATATTCATACAGCTCCAGTAAAACTATCTATTCCTGCTTCTAAGCCAGCTGATTAACTCATACTCTTTGCTTTAATCTATTTTCCTTCCTCTCCACTGGTCTTTGTACTTACATAACCTCAATTCTGTAGTACTACTCAACCACAAGATACACTTAAAGTCCAAGATCAGTGAAATGCAGAAGACATTTAGGGACTGGGGTGAAACCTAGACTCCACTGAAGTCAATGGGAGTTTTCTCTTTCCTGGGGAGGAGCAAGAAAAGGGTAGAAGAAATGCAATTCTCTATTCTATTCTCTATTCTTCTTCTCTCTGTGATTTGACTCTGTCATTTTATTCTCTCCTTTTCCTAGCCTCAGGCTCTCCCCCACCCCCAACACTTATTCATTATCTCTATCATAGTCCTTTGTTTCCCACTTTTTGTCTAGCACCTTCTATAATATTAACTTCACCTCTCCCACCGGTTCCATGGCCACAATCCAATGCTCACTGTGGACCAGGTGAAGTGAACAGAAGTGTGGATGCCACTCCCAGGGTAGGATAGTTTGTTGGTGATAAAATGTTTTGAAGACATGGCAAACAATGCTATGGCTAGCACTGGACTAGATTAGCACTAATCCTTTTTCATGGAGTAAGCAAATATTCTGAGTTGTGACATTTCAACTTGGCACTTGTTCTATAAAAAAGTCAAATAATTCTGAGATAAAGTGTTGTGGCACCTGCTTTCCAGTTACTCTGCACCCATTAGTATGTTTAGGTTACCCTAGAGAGCATGGGGAGTGTCAGATAACTCAGGTCCTTGGACTTCATGACAGTGGCAGACACTGAGGGTGAAATCCTGACCCTTGGAAGTCAATGGGAGTTTTGCCATTAACTTCAAGGGACCAGATATTCACACTTAAAATTTATTTGCCTGACACCACTGAAATAGTTTAATTGGAGATAAGGCAACACTTTGTCCAGTGTAGATGTTTGTCCTTTGATTTATTGATTGATTTAAAAAAAATATTCAGCTGTGTGGTCTATTTTCATTCCTATCCTTTTCTTTCTCACCATCCCACACTTCTTACACTTGTATGCTTAAACAAAAGAGTTGTTCTGTCTGCTATTTGTTTGCTAGTTCATGGCTCTGGTTGAGGGTTCTTCTCAACTGGGCACTCCATGGAGTTGCAAAGCAAAACTAAAACTTCTTTTCAACTAGGAATCAACACACAACTAACCAAAAATTCTGGGTGCTAGCTCACTTCATTTTCACATTAATCTACATATAGTAGTAACATGAGCTAATTTCATTCCCGTCACAAGAACTCACAATGGAAAACTCTTGCGGTACCACCTGTTGATAGGTGATAGCAAGAGTAGCATTTCACATTCAAAGGAAATACAAAACCCTCCTCTCCCCCCAAAAAACAACAACAACAAATCCTAACCATCAGACTAATCACAATGGTTATGTTAGAGTTTCAACACATTCACTTCCTATCATGTGACAACAAGGAGGTAATCAAGGGAATTTAAGGGAGCAAATTTGAAATGAGTAAGACTGAATACAGTACTTTTTAACATTTGATAAACCAGTGGAACTCATTGACAGATAGAAGAACAGGAGTACTTGTGGCACCTTAGAGACTAACAAATTTATTAGAGCATAAGCTTTCGTGGACTACAGCCCACTTCTTCGGATGCTGTAGTCCACGAAAGCTTATGCTCTAATAAATTTGTTAGTCTCTAAGGTGCCACAAGTACTCCTGTTCTTCTTTTTGCGGATACAGACTAACACGGCTGTTACTCTGAAACTTGTCATTGACAGATGTTATTGATCTAAATAGCTGAATAAGTTTCAAGAGAAATTTTGGTATTTCATAAGTTATGCAATTTACTAAGAAAAGCATCTTCCTTCAAGTCTCTGTATAACTGCCCTGCCAATTTACCCAGCTTTATTTTCAGATCTCCCCTCCCATTCCTCCTGGTCTGTTGATAGTGCCACCCTTGACACACCATTTACAGGCTTCTCCCATAACTGTATCTGTGTTTTCTCCCACACCATGGGCTTCTCTACCTGAGTTGCTCTTCAAGGCCACCACCCTTTCCATATACAAATCTCTTCCAAAGACCCACTTCTCCTTTGATGTCTAGCTGACTAACAACAACAAGGTTGAGGGGCACGTGGGGATAGTTTGCGTATCTCTTAATCTACATAGATGGCAGAGTGTGGCCGGTCATTACCTTGACTCTTTGTACACCCCTTTCCCTTAACTTTATCTGTCAGTCTTTTTAAACCATAAGCATTCCAGAACCCTTTAAATTGTAAGGTCTTCAGTTGTGCTCTTCAGCAGTGCAAATAATGGCCACTAAATTACATATGATTAGTTTTATCAAGTATTCTTGAGGGAATAGCCAGGGAAAGGAAAACATCTCCCTTTGTCGTGTAGTACTGCACAAGCAGCTGCACTATGAGGGTGGCTTTCACCTGCTTCAAAACATCTGTTTTGGAACATTGTCAAGGCCAAAAATACATACCAGTAACTTTCAGCCTTTGTTCTGCTCCATTTCAGCAATTCTTATGATTTGTGCATTAATCTTTTTTTTTATTAAAATCATCTAGAGCCAAATTTTCAAAAGAGCACTCAAACTGACCTCCATTTGTGAATCTGCAAACTGCAACCAAATCAATGGAGTTACACAGTTGTAGCACAGTGATGAATCGGGCCCAGTGTTTCTCCCAATGGATTTTGTTTCTGTGAATGCTGTCACCTCTTCATGCATATAGAATTTTCATAGAATTTTTATTAAACACAAAAAATAATATCAACGTAAGAGCTCAATGTGTGACAGAAGCCCACCTTTGTATCTCTGAGCTGGAATCCACTGGATCCTACACTTCTGTTCTGAAAGACATGGATGGGAAGAGATGGTCTGACCTGTTATTTTCCTATATAAAGGTCAAATATATGAGATGCCTTTATTATGGTCTACAACAGGGGTAGTCAATAGGCAAACAGTGGACCAAATCCAGAATGCCAGATCCTTTTGAATGGACCCTGAAATCTTTGTATTTACTTATTATCATTATTGTTATCTGGAGTCTGAACCTTGACTATACCTTGACCAAGAAATTTGGATCTTGGAAAAAAAAAATTGACTACCCTTAGTCTACAACTACACACAAGGGGAAAAGCTTTCTGATAGTAGATGACTCTTAAATCTGGACAGAAATGCATAATGAAATCCATTGGTTAGAAACTCAAGCTAGACATGTTTATTCAGACTAGAAATGGGTACATTTTTAACAGTGAGTGTAAAGAGCTATTGGAATAACTTACCTAAGGTGGTGTATTGCCCATTACTTTAAGTCTTTAAATCAAGACTGGATGTCTTTCTAAAAGATATGCTCAAGTTCAGCCAGAATTTATAGTTTTGATGCAGGAATTACTAGGTGAAATTCTATGTCCTGTATTATGGAGGAGATCAGACCAGTTGATTATAATAGTCCCTTCTGGCTCATAAAACTATGAATGACAAACATACAAATATTTAACTAAAAATGAAAATAGAATTCTTTAAACACATTATCCATATTTGAGTTCAAAACCTTTGTTTCAGGGAGATAACTATTCTAAAAGAGTAATTGGGCAGTCCTTTAATCAAACAAATATGTGGTCACTTCACACCTTATATTGTGCATCTATTCACATAATTGAGTATTCACACTGCACACTGCCTCTGATTAATTTATCAAGCAAAGACCTACTGCTCCTTTCTGGGACATTTTTCCCCCAGACGATGTCAGATATCTCAAAGCTGATTTTACTTTATTCAGCAAGTATAACAAGGCCAGCATTCCAATAACAACTTCTGAATCCTAAATTCCTTTTTCTCCACTGCAACAAATAGCACAGCCCACAAGCAGAGAATTATTAGCAGGCTTGTTAAAAGCTTTCACTCTGCTCCCCTCCCTCCCCCACCTCATTTTAATAGGATTAAAGAAGAAATCAACTGACTAATTTAAAGATGTAATGTGTCCTTTGAAACTATTCCTTTTTCAAAAAGGGACGATTCTGAAGAAAATTTCATTGGAGAAATCTGTCTCCAAGGGCATTTTCATTTTAAAATTAATTAGTTCTTGAACAATTAATGGAATTTATTATACTCTATGTGCATCAGTGATCTGTAGATTAAAACCTTGATCCTGCAATCCTTATGCTGCAGGTAGCAGAGTGCAAAAGTTTGTTGTACTGTAATGTGAATGCAAATAGAAGTTACGAAAGTGTGGGGAGGCTGAGATTTGTTGGAGGGATGGCCTATCGGGGTTAATAAGGACTTTGACTTCATCAAGGAAGAATTTACATGGGGCTTTGGAATGTAGGGGTTTGCAGCCAGGAGGGGAGGGAGAGATCTGACATCCGAACTCTTAGAATATCAATAAAAGCAATTAAGGGATGTCATGTGAGTAATAACACTACAAGAGCCGTGGGGGGCGGGGGGAAGGGGAAGGGGAGTGGACTGTGATTTGCCCAATACAGACTTGCTTTGTGTAGAAGCCACTCTTCCTTCACAGGAAAGGGTATTACCTCAGAAAAGGAAATACCATTGGCAATCAAATGTATTGTGGAGGTTCCCCTGGGGAAGTGGGATCCTATTCATTCAGGATTGGATTGTTTACATCCACAGCATGACTGGGAATAGGAGCCCAACAGGTTATACCTATCAATTGTGGCATCTCAGTGCCTCTCTCACCAATAATTTGCACATCAAGATTTCCTGGCTCTTTGCTAAGAGCCTCAGCTTCCAGGGCTCCCCAAACAGTCTACCCTCTTGTTCATTTGTTTTTCTGAAGCAGTTCCTTTCAGCAGTAACTCCTCTAGCACTCTATTGGGCACATACCGAGTCACTTCCACTTCCTGGAGGATGTTGCAATCCCCTCCCCCTCATTCCTGCTTCCCTCTTTTATAAGGGTCAGCTAATTAAGGTTCCCCCCGCCCCTTTCTCCAGGTGCAGGAATGGATTAATCAGGCAGCCAGGCCAGCTCCATACCCCAGAGCAATATTATCCCTTACTCCTTCACAGGAAGGATAAAATCAGTGATTTATATGTGCTAAACTCTTCCCATTTAGCCCTTCCTTTGCAATCATATTAATGGGTCACAGGAGTTGGTGTGGGTATAATATTATACATTTGGCCCACAAGTGGGTGGCCAGTTACCCTAGATGTTCACTACCATGTCTCCACATCAGTGTGAATGGAGAGACACTGTAAGGCAGGGATCGGTAACCTTTGACACGCGGCCCATCACGGAAATCCGCTGGTGGACTGGGACAGTTTGTTTAGCTGCAGTGTCCGCAGGTTCGGCCGATCGCAGCTCCCACTGGCTGTGGTTCGCTGTTCCAGGCCAATGGGGGCTGCAGGAAGTGGCACAGATGAAGGGATGTGCTGGACGCCGCTTCCCACAACCCCCATTGACCTGGATCAGTGAACCGTGGCCAGTGGGAGCTGCGATCGGCTGAACCTGCGGACGCTGCAGGTAAACAAACCATCCCGGCCTGCCAGCGGATTTCCCTGATGGGCCATGTGCCAAAAGTTGCCGATCCCTGCTGGAGGCATTGGGCCCATTCTCTGGGACCAGCTGATACTTCTTGTATACAATTTGGGAAACAGAAAGCAGCCACCTAAAATGACCAAAGTACTTGGGGAAGAAAACAATTTGGGATTTTGTTAGTGGGTTGACTTGCCCCATCAGGAAAGAGAGCAATCTAGGGCAGAGCCGAGACCTTTCCACAGGGATGATTCTCAACTGGTCTGAAATGCTGCAGTGGAAGACATGGTGGAGAGCTACCAGATCTCCACAGGTTGACAAGGCAAACATGAAGCATCTGGAATAGGGAGGATCAATATTTACCCACCAAAAAGATTAGATTTGGTACCAATGTGGTATACTTCTCCGATGGGGGAGCACACATTTTTGAACAGTGTTAGGGATGGAATTGTAAATTATTTGGTAAACCAATAGGGGGTTGGTGGGCAGGCGGTCAAGTCAATTGCTGGCACCTTCTTGTGTCAGCTATCCTGTGCAGGTACTTGTTCCATAGCGGGTCCAGTTTCCTAATAAACTGGAATTTATTTAAAGTATCTGGGGAATGGGGTTGGCACTCCTACTGCCTGGTAAAGCAGGGAGACCACTCCCTTTCTCCAGCCCACTATCATGGATGGCAGTGTGGTTCCCCCCAACAGGCTCAGACCAGCTGTATAGAGCTGGGGGTGGAGGAGAAGGGAGAGCTGATGGTAGCTCTCTTCCAGGTAGAGGTGATTAAGGAAGGAATCACAAGCTGCACTATACAAGTTACTGATGGAGAGTTCCCTAATACCCTGACACAGCGGCAACCACACTGCATAGTTCCCCATGAGTTAAATAATAAAATGACAACCTAATTAAACCACATCCCTTGCAATTTGTCCTTCTTCCTGATTTTCACTGAAAGCTGGGCATCAGTACCCATGCATTTAAATGCACTTGTGACAGTCTATACCCTGATGTTCACCACTTTTATAAGACTAAGTTTTGTATAAAGTATGTCTTGTGACGTATCATTTGAAAACTGAGAATCTGCTGATCATTATTGTCCTGGTAAAATGTGTGTGGC
This sequence comes from Malaclemys terrapin pileata, assembly GCF_027887155.1. Taxonomy (NCBI): domain Eukaryota; kingdom Metazoa; phylum Chordata; order Testudines; family Emydidae; genus Malaclemys; species Malaclemys terrapin. The sequence continues at coordinate 77,564,571 of NC_071505.1, forward strand.
AACATTTTATGTAAGTTATGAAATTCTACTGTATGATATTACTGAGACATTCTCCAAGTCTGCAAAAACAACCACAAACCAGTTCCTCAGAAACAAAAGGCAAACCGACTCCTCAGCCAGGTGTCAACAAGATCAAATGAACTTGGTTAAGTGGCCATTCTTTCACAGGAAAAAGGGGGTCAGCAAGAAATCTACATTATGGCAGAGAAACAGCTAGAGGTTCCTATCCCCACAGACTTTCTGTCTCTGGAAGCTCACCTGGAGATGATCAAAGAGAAAGAACTATAAGAAAGGGGAACAGAGGCTCCAAAATATTCCTCCTTTTCTCCCTGCCCATGGCATCAAGAACATCTGAAGGACAAGGAAAGTAACACTGAACTGGAGGAGACACAACCCAAAACTAAATTTTGAGTAGGTTGTTTTTAAACATGTCGTCATTTTTTTAAAAATAAAATTGAATATTCAATTGTAAGAATAAGATGCTGTTCACTTCACTGGGAAAGGTAATTCAGACTTGAGTTTCTCAGTTGACATCATTTCTAAATCCAAGTAAGATTTTTAGCCTCAGGCTCTCCTCGTAACTACAAAATAAAGAAGTAGAGCAAAATTATTGGATTTGATCATTTTTAATAAATGCAATACTAAGGTAAATGGGTTTCCTTTTTTGTGTACATATATGAGTGGTGATGAAAATACCTGGACTGTGAGACAAAAATGTACATCATTTCTAAGCTTTTACAGAATGCACACACTCCCAATAGACCATACACTCATAATATATTAGGGCTGCAATCAAATTATGCCCAGATAATAGAGCTTACATAATCAACTAGGAAAATTCCACATCTGCTGTCGATCGAGCATACATGTGTATCCTGCACATTCCTCTACCCAAGTCTGCAACTGGCATCCTCTGATCCATAGGCATTTATCCTACCAGCTAAGTTAAAATGGAACCTCTCTAACCTAAGCCCTGATTTAGCAAAATACATGTTTACATTTAAAAAGTGTACTTAAGTGCTTTGTTGAACTGAGTCCCTAGTCAGACATGCATCAATATCTTCCTGCACAGTTGACATATACAGTTCATGATAATATTTGGGACAAGAGCAACGTAATATTGTTGATAATAATTTGACTGAACAGCCAAATAACTGGACGATGATTCAAAGTTTCTACTAGGCATGTCACTTTAAAGCTGTAGCAGGATGCAGCAATGAAGTTAAATGGATGCTAACAAGATTTTTGACCTCAGATTTGACCATTGTCATAATATGATGGGTGAAAGAATCTATGAGGGTAAATATCTAGTGTATTTCTGCCTATCTCAATCCTTCTCATACCGTTCACCTATAGTCTAAATACCAGCTAAAAGGTAAATGGAGAACATTGGTAGAACTTCTCTCATGCATGTTTTTTGTTGAATATAGTGAGTTTATTTATGTATTTATTATGATGCCATCAATGCCTTCAGTAGAGACAGATCATGTACTTAACTGGACTTTGCCTGTGTTTGTTAAATTCTGCTGCAATTCATATAACAGGAATCTAAAATAGAATACTGAAAATCTAAGCAAGCTCCTAACACAGAAAGCTTCCACAAAAGTCTAATGGAGGCCTCAATTTAGAGGAACGCATGGTCTGGCTAAAGACAGGCCTGTAATAAGAATTATGTTGATCAGCCTCTTTCAATCAAAATATACTAAATTTAATCTCAGATCCCATGAAGCATCTGCAACATCTCACCCTATTTATAATCTCTCCCTATTTTGTCTGTGACTGACTAACACAGAGCAGTCCCCCACCTCTCTAAGTGAAGTGTATTCACTGAGAATTTATTTGATAGCCTTTGGCTAATTTTAATTTGTAGTCTACTGACATCTGAGCCAACTGATATTATCACTGCTTCAGTCTAAAAGGTCTGGTCCTGATCCTGTGAAGCATCCACCACTCCAAGTTAAATCAAAATCCAGCACTATGCATGATTAGGCCATATGGACTGATGCAACTCACACTGAAGTCAATAGAAGTTTTTTTCACTCAACTCAGTAGGAGTTGAATCATGCCCTATATGAGGTTCAGCAGAGCTGGGATGAGATCTCAACACAACTGTATTTATATTAAGGGAAAACTGTACCTTTCAGACTTTAAATTGAGCTAATATTCCTCTTTAATCCACTAGATTAAATATCTTAATAGAAGACTCAAATCTGTTTGAAGGTATGTCTACATCTGAGAGCATATGTCCTAAACTGCAGACAGACAAGCTAGCTGTGCTTGAGCTAGCACACTAAACATAGCATGTAGCTTGGGTTTCCCCTTTGGTATATGCTCATGCAACTAGCCTGAGCTGCCCACCTGCTACCTTTTTAGTTACCTAGCTAGAGCTGAGTTAGCACATAGGTTTCCCACTCTGGGAAGCTGTGTCCCAGCTGCAGCATTGATGTATCCTCAGTGAAGAACATCTACAGGTCATTTATGAATTTGTGTGGTTGCGAAGCCTTTTCCAAGTGCAGCTCTTAAGTGATCGCACCTTTAAAAAGTAAAAAAAAAAAGAAAGAAAAAAAAAAAAAAGCCAACAGCTATCACAGTTTCCGCCTAAGAGTATGGGGAAATATGGGTATCAGTATGTAGAAGCTACTGCTAAATAAAGACTGTTTAAATGATGACTCCTTGAGGTGTGTATGTAATACAGGACTTTTTGTGCAAGGTATTATGGTGAATATTTCTAATCTAACACATTTTTTTTTCTGGCAAAACCTAATTATTTTTGCATTTCCCTTTTGGTCAATATATATTCAAAGATAATCGCTAACCTCTGCCACACATCCTCCCCAACTCTCTCTCTCTCTCTATATGAAATCTTTCCAAAGAACTGTAAGTCAGTCAAAGAACACACATATAGCCAAAGCTTTCCTCCCAGTACAGACACCGTGGAGCAGAAGAAAAACATCTTTCAAGTTTAGCCTCAGGGACTGTCATCTACTTAAGGCTGCCTAGTGTGGAAAAGTCCTGAGTAAGCAAGGCAAAATAGACTGGTTTTAATCTTCAAGACACCTTTAGAGCTACATAAAAAGATTGTGGCTTTTATGATCTTTTTAATACTATATCTATATTGATCTTATGTAATTATAATAAGATTCCCAAACCTGTTTTCCCTGAGATAGTATGGAGGTGCTTCAGAGTTACTTACAAGTTATTTGAAGATTCTTTCACTAGGTCTGACTATGCCAAATTGAACTGTATGTTCAATTTTTTTCCCCAGCTCACAGCTTTTCATGTCCTCCAGAAATAGCCACAAAGGAAATCTAATTTATTTTCCTCGAATACAAAGGGCCAGATTCAATAAAATTGCTCTCCAATGTCTTTGTCACAAACATTGGCTAAAAATAGGAAAAAGATATGAATGTCTCTATTGGCATCATTTCAATGAACATTAGAAATCTAGTTAATTCTCAGACGGCTTGCACCTGGTTAATACCAGATTTTCATTTTCAGGAGAGGTTAATGGGGACTGCTATGCCATATGAAGGGTGGGTTTTGAGTGGCTGGCAAGTAGGCCAATGCCAGGACACAAGACTGAAGTTGGTTCAATCCTGCATCTTTTTCTTGGTAAAATACCCTCCTACCCTGTCCTGACTCCAAATCTGATTCACCTCTTCCTGCTGCTGCTTTATGACATGTCCCTCAAGCTAGTGATCAGCAAGAAAGTAGGATTTAATTGAGGTCAGGGGATAATAAGAAAAATCTGTTTTGATGCTGGCAGTGGCAGAAACTCGGGAGGCAGGGATGACAGAATCAGAATTAGGATCACTGCCCATTCACTTGAGTGGGTCCTTTCTTCTGGCTCTTGACAGGACAGCTAAGTGAGTTCAGGAGAGATCAAAAATGTCACAGGGATCAAGGGTAAGAGACAAGTACTGGGAAGGGAGGTGTGCCTCTTTTTGGAGTGTACTCTTCTTCAGTGCCTCAGCACAGACTAGAGTTATAAGGTCTAGGGCTAAATTAAATTAGGACATGCTCCAAACTTCTAGGCCTCAGAAAGCCCTGAATATATTTTACACACACACACAGTTTAATATTTAGTTAATTATGATGACCAGGAAAAAAATCTGACATCACACAGCATTCAGCTCTCCCAATGAAGTCAGTGAGTGTTTTGCCTGAGTAAAAACCATTTAGGGCTAGAACTATATCATAAAGATTTTCTTCCTGTTGAGAAATATGAGCTGTACATAATGCTCCTTTCAAAAGATATAACATTATTTTAGTCCCTGTATCTTGCAAAGCTCAAGAGAAAGGAAAAGTCAAAATGCACAATTTTTCTTTTTCCTCAGAGATAAATAAATACTATTATTTTTACTTGTAAACCAAAGACAAACTCATTCTACCCAATCTGTAGTTAAAACTCAGATAAAATTGAACACTTTTCATCTTAAAAATAGAACTATACATCATTTGCCAGAGTTTATTTGCTAATGTGTACAATGCACACATTATTCTGTTATTCTTCATTAGTAGAACACATATCCCGTATGTGCTAATTCCAGTCTTGGACGAGTCAGATGTCTCAGTTAAGGAGTGTGTCTCTATAAGAAAAACTTATATTTTGTAATGACTGCAGTATTTTCCAATTTTCATGTGCCTCCAAGCAGCAGCAGCAGCAGTTCCCAGTTATTTCCCCCAAAGCGATAGTGGGCCAGGGCAGCCACTTGTATTTTGATTTCATTAGGCACCCCCAGTTACACCATCTCGTGACATAAGTAAAAGTTGTCCTGACATAACATGGTTAACACAAACCTAAAAATCACTACTGTTGATTTTAAGGTCAGAATTGTTTCTTTTATTACTAATAACTAGTAATGGAATTCCATACCACCACATTATACAGCATAGAGTTGTCCATATAGTAGATTTTCTTATACTACTTCTATAATACCTAATCATCCTGATAAATCATGCCACATAATGTAATAGGGTTTCAAGATAAAAAGTCAAGGTAATTTTCAACCTATGCTACCAAGTCAGCATACTGTCGATATTATAGTTTGGGGCCAATCCTTCAAAGCATTAAGCAACTTTTATAAGGTGCTTAATGCTTTCAACTATCTCAGTAGGAATCGAAAATACTAAGAACCTTGCAAAATCAGGCCCATGTCTTGGTACAAATACAAAGCTGTCACTTTGGCAGACCGACCTTTAATGAAATTGTCAGACTTGGTAATTTCATGAAGGGAATTGTGCAATCTTACATCCCAAATGCTGGTGGCCTTGAGGGTTTTTTTTTTTAATTATAATGTAGGCTTTTCAATGAAAATCAATATGAAACAGAAATCTATGTTAAAAGAACATTAAGGTTGCAAAGTCAAGCATTAAAGAGAGGAAATGCCTGAAAAAGTTGCCTGAAATATAGACTTTAATTACATGATCACATACTATTTTTTCTGCCCATTCTACCTATAAATATATTCACGCAGACCAAACTATGGGACTTGCTGTGAACTCCTTACTCACATGAAATTAATAGGATGTTCAACTGATTATCCACCATGATGCCCTAAATCTTTTTCAAAGTCATGGCTTTGCAGGATCGTGTCCCTGTAGTGAGGCCGAGTGACCCCCCTCCGAGCGGGAGAGTGAGGGACAATTATACGCTCCTTGGAGGGCAGAGCCTAGATCGCCCCACCCCCCTCGCCAGAAGTACCTGGGCGTGGCCTGAAGTAGATAAGGCCGACCCTGCAGCACAGTTGTGGGGGAGCCTGTGGAGGAGAAGGACACTTTGCTGTTTCGGCTGTGTCCCCAAGAGAAACCCCCATCCGCAGACGCTGACAAGGACTGGCCCGGAGTCCCTGCTGCCGTTTACCCCATGGAGCTGGAAGAGGACTGGAGGCTAGAGGTACCGAACCCTGGGGTGGCAGGAAGTAGTCCAGGGGCAGCCACGGAGCAGCCGGCTGCCGAGCCAGGTGTGGTTTAGTCGGTGTGTTGCGGCTGAATCTCCGCCGATGCAGGGGCAGCCAATCCTGCTCCTGCCAGGGCCTTGGGCTCGGGCGCGGTGGAGTAGGGTGGGCCTGCGTCCCTCTGCCACCCCACCGTGGGGTGGCTGACTCCTTACACTGGGCAGGGAAGTTCTAGCCCTGAGGAAGGAGCCTCCCTTAACAGCTTACCTGTTGACTGTTCGTTTACTGGCGGCCTAAGCGCTGCTCAGGCTAAAGCCAGACTTAAGACTGTTGCTTTCTGGCAACCTAAGTCTACTGAAGCTCAGGCCCACTCACTGGGAGACTGTTTGCTGGCTGCCTGAGCTCCGCCTATGCCAAAGCCAGCCCTGATAGACTGTTTTGTTGCTGGATGCCTGAAACTCTTCAAACCCAGGCCCCAGCCCTGATAGACTGGTTTGTTTGCTGTCTGCCTGAGCTTGGCCCAGGCCAAATCCAGCCCAGATAGTCTCTGTTTAAGGGTTGACTGCTTGTGTTAGACAGGGACTATTACTCGCCCAGCCCTATTGTGGGCTCTTGGCTGTCTCACAGACTCCGGTCCTGGTCCGACAGGACCAGCCTGAGTGGCTTCCCTCCGAGCGGGAGAGCGAGGGACCATTACAGTCCCCCATCCTGTAAATATGTCCTACATTCTTTGTTCTCAGATGTATACACTTACATCTAGTCATATTAAAAGTAAACACTGTCTGCTTGCCCCCAGTTTACAAAGTTATCTAGATTGCTCTGAATCAGTGACCTGTCTTCTTCATTCTTTACCAATTTTTGGTAAATCTCCTCCAATTTTTGGGTTATCTGAAAACTTTATCAGTGATTTTTTATGTTTTTTTCCAAGTCATTGAGAAAAATAATAAATAGCATAGGCCAAGTACCAATCCCTGCAGGACCCCACTGGAACAGAACCGCTCCATGAGGATTCCCCATTTACAGTTACATTTTCAGACCTATCAGTTAGCCAGTTTTTAATTCTTTCAGTATGTGCCATGTTAATTTTGTGTTGTTCTAGTTCTTTTTAATCAAATGTCATGAGGCACCAAGTCAGATGCCTTACAGAAGTCTAAGTATATTACATCAGCGCTATTACTTTTATCACTAAACCTGTGATCTCAAAAAATGAAAAAAGATACTGATAGGGTGCTCAGAGGACAAGGCGGCCTAGCTGACTTTTGGTCACTTGCTTCCCTGATCTTAGGCCAGGAACCTTCTGGCTTCCACTTGAGTCTGGGCCTAAGCCCTTAAGGAGGTGTGGTCGGGGGACCTGGGCCCTCCCTGTCCACCAGGTCCCAGACCAGGGCCCTGTGTGAAGCAATGCTGGCAAGATCGTCCATGCAGAGAGTTTAAGTCCACTGCCATGAGCTACTTCATAGCTATGTTCCTTGAGTTTGGGACATAGTCCCTATAGTCCAAAAAGTCTGTAGTGACTTGCCTGGAGTAATGCCCCTTGTGGAACTTTTCTGGTGCCCTGCCATGGCCTCAAGTCCCTGTGGAAGGGGCAGATATAAGATTGGAAGAATCTAGCCCCACAATGTCTCTATAGTCAAATAGTACATTTAATTAACTACTGAGTGTTCCCCAGTCTCCTCAGCAGTCTCTGTCAGAGACACAATGCTTCTCCCCTCACAGCTATCCTGGCTGTCAAGCTTGTAGTGATGCTCCTCCACACAGACAGGCATAGCTGCCTTTTTTCCAGTCAATCCTGAAATGAGCCAAATTCTCTCCTTTTCTTCACCCTCCAGGCCTGGCACTGGCTGTAGGTGTAGCAGGGCAGGGCAAAGTGGACCCAAGAGTTTCTAATTCTTTGTGCTGGTGTGAGTTTTCTCTGCTTCATCACAGATATCAAATTAGTTTGACAGAATCTATTTTCCATACACCCATGTTGATTTGTATTAATTACATTACCCTCCTTTAGTTCATTATTAATCGAGTCCCATATCCCAGGACCAATCTGAGGCTGAGAGGCCTATAATTATGCAGGTCATCCCATTTACTCTTTTTTAAAATTGGCACAATGTTAGCTTTTTCCCAAGCTGCTGGGACTTCCTCAGTGTTCCTAGAATTACAGAAAATTTAACATTAACTGTCCAGTAAGCTCCTCAGTCAGCTCTTTTAAAACTCTTGGATGTGTTAGGGTACTGTTAAAAGCAACCAAATATCAATACCCTAAAATTGATAAACCACTCAAAAATTCCTAACTCCCCTCCCCAAATAAATTAAGGATATAACATATACTGAGTTATAACACTAACTTGCCAAATGGTAAAATTAAAAGCTTTGTTGGTTATATTTTAATGGTTTGTAATTATGGATAGTGAATGAGTACAGATGAGGTAATACTTAGCCAAGACTTTGCTGGCATAAGTGGTTTAACCAATTCTTCTTTTACACAGAATTGCTGATCTACTTAAAGTTATGTTAGTGTTGATGGAAGAAAAGTAACAATGTAGTGTAACTGGAGGTTAAAAACCTCAAACAATGAAAACACTTTCTCGGAAGACAGAGGGAAAGATGACATAAAATGGCATGACCAAGAAATTAGCATACCATCAGGAAAAATGCAAAAATTGGGTAATTGAAGCTTGTGCATGTGTAAGGTATGGGTTGTCTAATACCCAAAAGGTTGATGTGTTTAAAAGCCAATTGGATAATAATTAAATAATTTATAATGAAGAAATGTATAAAAAGACCTAAGTGAACATAATGCAAGTTATCTGGACCTGCTGATTTAAAAATGTCTGACTTCAGTAGTTTCTGTTTAACATCCTCCAGAGGTACTAGTGGAATGGAAAGAGTGTTATTACCATATGATCAGACTGCAACATCTGTTTTTTCTCCAAATACAGAACAAGGAAATATTTATTGAACACTTCTTCCTTTTCTGTATTATTATTGATAATTCCACCATTTACTCCTAGTAATGGACAAATACCTTTGTCAAGATACTTCTTGATCCTCATATATTAAAAACAAAACAAAACAAAAAAACCTCCTTATTGTCGTTAACTCTGCTGGCCACAGATTTCTCATTGTGTCACATGGCTTCCCTTATCAATTACTACAATTCCTAGCTTCTGATTTATATTTATTCTTACTACCAACTTCCCCTTTCTACCATTAGTTATATATTACTTTTTAAATCTGCCTTCTCTTCCCCTCTGAACCAGGTTTTTGTTTTTTGTTTTTAAAAATCAACACAGCTTTCTTCCTCAGTTGTGCCATTTTGGGTATTCCATAAGGTGTTCTTAAAAGGTTCCAAATGATCATTCATATTTTTCTGTTTAAATTATTTCTCCCAGCTGATCTGATTCATAATTGTTTTCAGCTTTGTGAAATTGGCTCTATTAAAGTGTGTGTGTGTGTGTGTGTGTGTGTATGTATGTGTGTATATATTTATATATATATAAACTGGTCTGGGCTTTATTCTGCTTGCACATTCTGGACTTTATTCTGCTTCCCCATTCTAATTGTGATCAAGTCATGATCAGCTGTACCTAAACTGCCATTTAGTGAACAGATAAAGAGGAACTAATTTATATAACCAGGTCAAAATCCCCTAAGACACTGAATTCTAGTTGCATTATTCACTACTTATTACCATATAAGTATTTCACTGACACAAAGCCCAAAGAAAAAAAATAATAGTGCATTAATCAATATTTCCTCTTAAGTGAGAAATTATTCAAAATCGGGGATAACATATTTCAGCATCTATTATGCATTCCAGCTATATATGCTCCCTTTCCCCTCATCTACAGTTTTCTTAGAATATATCAACATAAAAAGAGACAACTTTATATTCAAAGGTGATGGATTTTTCTTGATCAACTACCAAAGGGAACTGAGGTGAAAGAAGGAACAATGCTGACTATTCTTTGGTAGGGGAAAACTTCTATGAAAGAGCAAAGTTCTTCAGATCTTAATCGTTACTCAGGGAAATCTCACATTAACTTCAGCAGTTTTGCTTGATTAAGGACTGAGGATCAGATCATTTTGTACACACCCTCAGGATCTGCACATAGAGCGGACTCTCCACATATTGCTCTTCTTTCTTCTTGTAGTAGAGGGGAGTGAGCCACCTACATGGCCCATTTTCCTCCCATCCTCCAGACACTGGAATTCATTCTATGAGTCGAAAATCTGTGCAAGAGAGGAAGTCAGAGACTGGATGGACTGAGACATATATCAATCCTGTGGAGATTCACTTCACAGAAAGATCTGGTTCTGTCAAATATTTAACATGGAATTTTATTAGAAAATGGATCATATTATCCCTAAAACCACTGTCTTCTTTCTCCCACTGCTTCACTGTAGAGTTCTTCTCTAGAACATTCCCCAGTCCCCCTCCTGCTTGATTTCCTCCTACAGATTTAAAAAAGCAGTACAGATGCCTGCCCCTTTTTTTCCCCATAGAACCACACGGTCCCAGAGCCAGAGGGCCATCAAGATCCTGAGCTGCTGTAGACACAGTGTTTCCAGATTGATATCCCTGACTCCTGTGCAGAGGTGGATTAATGTTTTGTGGGGCCATGAGCCAGAGCAAGTGGGGGGCCCCCTCCGCACACCTTCCACCTGCAGTCCTGCCCCGTTCTGCCCCTTCTGCCTGTGGCCCAGTCCACTGCTCCACACTATTCTGCTCCTTCCTCCATGGACCGCCCCTGTTCCACCCATGGTCCTGCCCCATTCTGCCCCCCCACTGCATCCCCCATTTGCTACTTTCTGACCCCTCTCACACACTGTGGAGAAGCTCTGTCCCCCTCTGCCAGGACTCCAGGGCCACAGCAGGGACTGAGAGCTCCCCAGCCCTGAGGCCGCAGCAGGGAGCCAAAGCTCCTCCAGTCCTGGGGCTGCAGCAGGGGTCTGGGTGCTGGGACTTCCCCTGCTACCCCGTGCTTCTCCAGGGGATCAGGGTCAGGGCACTGGGTCTTCCTTCACCCCACCCTGCCAGCCTGGCATTGCTGCTGGGGAGCGAAGCAGGGTTGGGTCATAGGGGCTTTCCCCACCCGCCCAGTGCCGCTGCCGGAAAGCAGAGTGATGTTGGGGCCTGGGTCTTGCCATGGCCTGCCCCACACTTCTGCTGTGGGCAGGGCACCCATTTTTCCAGGACCCCTAATTGGCCAAATTCTGAAGACCTTTAAAATATGAAGGGTTAGGTGAGATATTTTTTGCGAGAGAGATTTCTTGATACATAGCAAGGATTATCATGTAATTTCATTTTATATAAACAAAACACTTGAAAGATCCTGCTGTTAAAATATTTTCCAGTGTGTATAATTATTATAATTGGTGAGGACTTTGAGCTTTTTCCTTGGTATTGAAGACCCATCATTTTCTCCTCCAAGATCTTAATACAACCTTTTGTTTCCAGTTTAAATAGCCCAGGGCCATAACCATCCAATATAGCTTCCAAAGTTTAGTCTTAAGCACTGACAGACTATGTTTTAAGAGGAGAAAGACACTGAATCTCTCCTTTGAGAACCCCTGTCCCATAGGATATATGCAAAATCTGAAAGAATAGATATCTCTGGCTTATCTTTGGTACACCTCTCTACAGTGATTCTGGGACTACCCATAGTGCTCAGTGAATAAGACACATACAGGGACTGTCCATTGCACTTTTACTTCCTTAAAAATAATGTAGTTACCTTTACCTGTAGTACCATACTGAAGTTCAAGCTTCACTGTCATCTTGTTGCACATCCTGAACACATATTTTAATAGTCAAACATTCCTGCTTAATTGTTTAAACTATATATATATTTGGCCATTAAGAAACCCCCCTACAAACTCTGTTGAGAAACCAACAGTAAAAGGGAGCATATAAAATCAACTCTTGACAGCATCAAGGTGGAAAGCAATCATGCAAAAACATAATACGTAATGACACACAAAATAAGAATATTTGCTTTCTTTTCCAGTTACTGAAGTGCTATAAGTTCTTCTGGGGTGTTCTAGGTTGAAATTGACTCTTATTTGAAGTGCAATTACTTTTTATGCATTTAGATTAAAAATGTTTTGGTAAAAGTTCATGGCTGATGAAGGATATTGTGTTAGGGAAGCATGAGCAAATATAGCTTTATAAGTGTCCTTGGTCTAAAATACTGCCTATGGTTAGTCTAGAACTTCAGAGAAGGAAGCTTAGCCAGCCAACGACATAAACATCTACCCATATACATACTGTATTTTTAGATAAGAACTTGCAATACAAACAAAGAATATTGTTTGCAAAACAGAATATGCCTGAATTCTTCGGGATCACTGGATTGCCAAAGGCATTGGAAACTACAGCTATTTAAATTCACAGAAGAAAGCCAAGATACCCAATAACATTAATATAGTCTATTTGTTATTACTGTCTGTGTGCACTTTCTCACTTGATAGTCTCATCTGTAGAAATGATTGCCATAGGCTACTGTTCTCTAAAGTGGATTTATATTTCTCACAAATGTATACAATATAAAAACTAAACAAAATTAAAAATATGTATGAGAAAAGTGTGTTGATCAGCTGGTGTTATTATGGTGGTTATGGGGAAATTCCTTCTTTTTTAAGTGCAATAGGGAAGTAGAGTGCATTGTGCTCTGAGGAAATTAGCGTAACATAAACAAGCTTTCCACTAATGCTGAAACTTTTTCCTCCCAATTTTCTACTGTGCACACTTTTTTCATTTGTGAATCTCCTTTCCTCTATACACTGCAATAAATAATTGTTCTATTCAGCAAATCTCTAGTACTCTTCTTTTAGATTCTGGTGGAGGAAACAAACCATTTTCCAGTACTTTTTAAAGGATTTTATGATTAAAGGATATGCTGCTGGTAAAGGTATAGGTGCTGACTGATCCATGGCAGGGGGCAGATGGGTGGGGGAGTGAGAGAGAGAGAAAATGGAACTCAGGTTTATATAGAAATGGAACACAGAGTACATCACTCTCCAAACACTTTTAGTTTTACATGCCTCTGTGCTTCTCTCACGCAACTTTCATCATTTTTTCACCCAAGGTCAAAAGCTACTTTTCTCCAGGCTGACTCCGAGTTAAACATTTACCCATGAAAATACACTCAAGACTTATTTTTGGAGAATAGAAAGGTCTAGTTCACAGGCAGGCACTCAGGAAGTTAGTGGCACAAAGAGATAAAATAAGTTCTCATCTCCTTCACACGGAAAACAAATATATATGTAATAAAGTAGAAGATTAAAAGATAGAAATAATGAAAAAGGACACGAGAAGCCAAAGTTTGAGCATTAAAGCACATAGGACCTGCTCCTGCTCCCATTAAAGTCAATTGGAGTTTTGCCACTGGCTTCTATGGAACTTTAATAAAGGGGCTGTCAGTACATTATATTAGAGATTTCTACAGCTACTGCTTCATCATAGCAATTAACTAGGGGCCAGATCCTGCAGGTCTTGCTCAAATGTGTAGTCCCATTGCTTTAAGGTGTAATTATGTAGCAGGGGGAAAAGGAATAGCTCAGTGGTTTGCACATTGGCCTGCTAAACCCAGAGTTGTGAGTTCCCTCCTTGAGGGGGCAACTTAGGGATCTGGGGCAAAATCAGTACTTGGTCCTGCTAGTGAAGGCAGGGGGCTGGACTCAATGACCTTTCACAGTCCTTTGCAGCGCTATGAGAGAGTTCATTACAGTGTCCAGATTTAAGCACATCAGGTATCATAGCAGAGCTACCATTTGTAATCTCTTTGCTTGCAGCAGAAAGTTAAGCCTTGCAGGAATTAACATTCTCACTAAAATTTGTATAGATCTGATCCTTTTTATCATTACCCTGTTACTGGTGATCTTTAGTGGCCCCCTTATCCAGGAATTATCCTTCCTGGCTAGCCCTTAGAAAGGTGGATGGCTCTTTCTGGACCCAATTATGCAACAAGCTGAGTTTGGGAGTGGGGAAAGGGATGAAAAACTTTTCTGTGCCAAGTGAATTCTGAGCTGAACAGAGCCTTTGCTCCACTCATGCAGCCCAGATGTCAGTATGCAAACCAGAATGTGACCCAATTACTGGCTCACTAATAGTGCCCCCCTGAGCTGGTAATGAAACCCTGGAACCTAAGGTCATTGGCTTTATTTGGCAAGGCTTTCTCCTCAGGGTACCTCTGAGGTGGGGTATGGCAGAACTTCAGGATCCCTTCTGCAAAAGATCTATCCGCACAGTCACATCCCAATAAAGGCTCATATTTTCCAACCTACATAGATGTAGCTTCACTGAATTAAATGCCAATTTATGTCAGTTGAGGCTCAACATTTTATTTTTGGAAAGAGGCTGTAAAAAAAAATGTCATGCAAAGCAAACTTATGCTGCTTATGCTGTTAAGTATGCCAAGTGAAGACCACTCACTGGGTTTTCTTTGCAACGGGCTTCCACTGTGCAACCCGCTGACAGAAGACCTTACAACCATGACAAGTCTCACAATCTTCAGATCAGAATGAAAAATCAATTTTTTTCACGAGGACTTTCCACAATAAGAAAAACCACCAAGCAAACCAAAAACTCCACAATGATGGGTATACAGGGAGAAACATTGATCCTTTAGTGTGCTTACTTTTAGAATGTATAAGAACTTCAGAAAACATGGCAATGAGTGCAGGTTAAATACCACACCGACAGATAAGCCAATACAACCCAGTTGTCCTGGCCCATAATCAGTAACTCTATCAAGGGAGCAAAAATTGAATCTCTTCCTAATTTCAAACCAAATCCTACTCACCTTAGTCACATAAGTAATCCCCACTGAGCATAACATTTTATATCACATAATTATGTATTGTTTTGAAGCTATAGAGCTACAAGGATACACAAGATGTACTCAGTTTGAAATCTTTCTACTTGCAGCTATAGTTCAATTTTATTTTAAAATTATTTGGCTTAATTTGCTGATTTTTTTAAAAACAGCCCCAAATAAACCTGAAATGATCATCAAAACTGAGATGTAGTCACAACATTAGAACAGGTGTAGCATCCAGATGACTCAGGTTATAAACGAGGGAAGGTCATGTGACTTTGCATGCTCTCTGGATTAGTTAGCATTCTGAAAATTCACAAAACATTTTTGAATGAGGGGTTGCTAAGAGAAAAGTTAATGTATTCTCTACTTTTCTTGCACAGGTTGTCATTCTTTACTAAGGCAATGAGAGGTTTATTTAACTTTAAGTAATAATAAATGGAAAAGGTGAGTTTATGCTTAGGTGACTAATGCAAACCAGAATTGGTTAGGACATTAAATAAAAGTGAGTGCCTTATCAAATCCTCAGAGCTATCAGTCATGGGAAAGGCATACTTCTTTGTTGTTCTTCTTCTAATATAAACTGCCTAGAAGTATTTTAAATTAGTTTATTTGTGTTGGATGCTTCAAAACAATTCAGGTGCCCCAGTCTGCATTTTAGGGGAAATGAAATGGTTCTCTCAATGAACTAATATCTGTCTACTTAACTAGTAGAGTTGTACAAGCACATTCACACAGTGGGAAACCAGAAAAATTTACTCTCTCTTTCTGCTTTCTCATCAGAGTGAATAAAAATTTATCCAATGTAGTTCATGTGAAAACTTTCTATCCAGGGCAGGTTTCCCAGTTGCTTTAGGAAAAAATCCACAGTTTGTGGTGGAGAAGGAGCGCAATAACAAATGTTCAAATTCTTTGTGATGCTTCATTTGGTTTGCATATTTCTTTTTACTCATCCTTTGAACAATACTCATCAGCAAAGGAGGCAAATCACCTGGCAGTAGAGAAAAGGAAGATACTAAAAATATCACATAAAAAGAAAAATGTTCAGTCTGTTTATGTTACTACACAAAATTTCATACAAAATGGGATTTATTTATTTTTTTTACTGTGGGTGAGAGGACTGCTTAGTTGGGAAAGTTCTGAGCACATAGTCAATATGATGGAGGAGTCAGTAGAGCAATTCAAGCTTCCACTGGTATTTTCCTTTATCCCTGTTTCTTTTTCTATCAAGTGCTGCAAATGCTTCTGAGCTTTCACTTGTTTCATTAATTTCAAATTCCAAATAGAGAGTTTCCTCTCTGGAACCCATCCTGTAACAGTCCCTGCCATGATGATGCTCCAAACAAGTGACAAAGCATCCTGCAATTTTACAAGCATTTGTGTTGGGATGGGGAAGGAAGAAAGATGATGGTGATTACTCTGGTGCATGTGCACGTATGTAGACACACAATATTCTGTGAAGTCCCTGGAAGTGGGATAGAAAATTTGTTTCCCTTGTTTATTTTTTCTTCTTTGAACACATAGACTGGCCATTCCTCTGGCAGGGGTTTTCCCTCTCCTTGGCGGCATAGGAATCAGATTGCTCAATCAGGATAGAATGAAATTCCTCTCCTCCTTCACCTGGTGAGGGTGTTTTTTGGCAGATGTGGCTACAAGCAGCATCACCTGACAAGCACTTTGATAATAATTGACCCGATCCAAAGCCCATTCAAATCAATGGGAATCTTTCTACTGACTTCAGTGGATCAGGCCTTTTATACACAAAAATATAGATGTTTGATTAAAACCTACTGTTTAAATCCCATCGTCAGAATGAAGAGCTTTGAAAGGAAATGGAAAGGAAAATTGGCTACTTATTGATTTCAATTCTTTGAGCATCCAGACTCACCATTCCTCCCTTCTCTTGTTGGGAAACTTACAGTTTAAAAACAATATCCTCTGTGGAGACATCTTTCTGTGAAATTGTGTGTACAACTTCACAAGGATAACATGTTATTGTTTAATTTGGGTATTCCGATCTGTGTTTCAAGTTTGGAAGCTGTCTCAGTTGGGGATCCTGTCATACACTGTCTGACAAGTCTGAGCCTGCTTACCGTGTGGCCCAAGAGTAAGAAGGCCCTCATTTTCAGAATGGTGTGCTTGGATGCAAAAGAGAACAGTACTATAGGGGTATCTGAGGGGAGATCCTTGCACACATCTAGGAAAGAAGTAGCCCATACAATGTGGGTGGCATGGCACTCTGAAAAGTAGCAGTGTTGACTATAGTGTCTTTAGCAAAATCCTACCTTGGATATTGCCTACCTAAATTCTTCCTGTAATTTCCATTGGATGTTTTCTTCTTCTTAATTTCTTTCCACAAACCATTGTATTCATAGAATCATAGAATATCAGGGTTGGAAGGAAACTCAGGAGGTCATCTAGTCCAACCCACTGCTCAAAGCAGGACCAATCCCCAACTAAATCATCCCAGCCAGGACTTTGTCAAGCCTGACCTTAAAAACCTCCAAGGAAGGAGATTCCACCACCTCCCTAGGTAACCCATTCCAGTGCTTCACCACCCTCCTAGTGAAAAAGTTTTTTCCTAATATCCAACCTAAACCTCCCCCACTGCAACTTGAGACCATTACTCCTTGTTTTGTCATCTGCAGCAGTCTGGGAGCTGACCTTGTTCGTGAAGACAGAGGCAAAAAAATCATTGAGTACATTAGCTTTTTCCACATTCTCGGTCACTAGGTTGCCTCCCTCATTCAGTAAGGCGCCCACACTTTTCCTGACCTTTGTCTTGTTGCTAACATACCTGTAGAAACCCTTCTTATTACTCTTAACAGCCCTTGCTAGCTGCAACTCCAAGTGTGATTTGGCCTTCCTGATTTGACTCCTGCATGCCTGAGCAATATTTTTATACTCCTCCCTGGTCATTTGTCCAAGCTTCCACTTCTTGTAAGCTTCTTTTTTGTGTTTAAGATCAGCAAGGATTTCACTGTTAAGTCAAGCTGGTCGCCTGCCATATTTACTATTCTTTCTACACATCGGGATGGTTTGTTCCTGCAACCTCAATAAGGATTCTTTAAAATACAGCCAGCTCTCCTGGACTCCTTTCCCCCTCATATTATTCCAGGGGATCCTGCCCATCAGTTCCCTGAGGGAGTCAAAATCTGCTTTTCTGAAGTTTAGGGTCCGTATTCTGCTGCTCTCCTTTCTTCCTTTTGTCAGGATCCTGAACTCTACCATCTCATGGTAACTGCCTCCCAGTTTCCTATCCACTTTTGCTTCCCCTACTAATTCTTCCCTGTTTGTGAGCAGCAGGTCTAGAGCTCTGCCCCTAGTTGGTTCCTCCAGCACTTGCAACAGGAAATTGTACTACTGTATATTATTCACTAGCTGTTGCATTCCTCCTTAGAGGTGGTTCTATTTTGGTTGTAGTGAGATGATTCCTGCATGTATGTAAAGTCTATAAAGTACTTAGGAACAAATTCTACTCCCACTAAACTTAATATCAGAGCTCCCATTGATTTCAGTGGGACCAGGGTTTGGCCCTTTGGGATAAAAGGCACTATATAAATATCAAAATTATTCATTGAGAAAAAATAAAGATCTTTGCCGTCTCATTTTCAAACAAATGCATCCACCTCCCTTTCCACAATCTTCTCCCTCCCCAAACCTCAAAGAAAACTGGGTTTACAGCTTCTTTGCTGATTAGTCAATTTCGATGTGATTTCAGAAACATATGGATTGTACTGAATCTGTTTTTGCAAAACGTTCAGGTTGAGGGGAAACAAATTTTATTCTCAACCCTTAAAACAGTAAAGAAGGAGCATTTTCACCATATCTAATAGTTACCTCACTCATCTCTAACAATAACATGCAAAACCATGTTATAAATGTTGCTTCATAACTCATTTTGTTATAATGCTCAAAGCAGCTGAAGACAGAGTTAAAATTTCCTTCCCCAATAAAAGAGTGTTTATTGTTAATGGGTATTTACTCTCTTACCATTTTTACTGTGCAAAACCAGGCAATTAAAACAGCCCTTATTTTAAATTCTATGAATATATTTTTCTGTACAAGCCATTAGGGAGTTCATTATGAGCCTTTTTACAAATTCTAGTGACATTCTTGATGCTGCCTTTACCAGCAAGAGCCTAAAAAACTACTAGCTGGCAATTATGAACTTGTGGCATGATCCTAGGATTAGTACAGCATATGAATTTTTGCTAGTGGTGTTAGCCATTGACTGACATGAGCTGTTGTTTTACTCCCTCTTTTCTCTAGACTAAAAAGAACACTGATAACACAATAACACTTTAACATTCAAGGTTCTGTACACATGAATGAATGTACTGTAGTGAAATTTCCCTGCATTTGGCTACATTTCTTGAGATTTCTGCCATTACACATCACTTGATGCACATAGCACCTAGAAAAAGAATTCTGTGAATGTTCAACTGTGCATGCGAAAAGCACTTATACGTTACACATACTCTACTCTTTTAGTTGCTCATACAGCCCTCATTGTATCTAAGCACCTCAAAAACATTCATGAAAAAGATCAACACAAAACCCAGGCAAGGTAAAGCACTATTATTATCTATCTTTTACCACAGAAGAATAAGGCACAAAAAGATTAAGGTTCTAGTATTGCAAAGCATGTTGGCTCCATTTCAGGAAAGCTTTTTAGCATGTTTAATCACGTACTTAAACCCCACGGTGCTTAGTTAAGTATGTTCTTAACTGCTGTCCTGAAAAGTGATGTTTCCCTGAAACAGGGCATTTACTCCAACAGTGCACTAACTAACTGTAGTCATAGGGACCACTCACATTCTTAGAGTTAAACAGCTCCTTTGCTGGATTGGGAACTAATTGACTTGCTGAAGGTCATTCAGGAAGTCTGTGGCAAAGCTAGGCATTGAACCCAGATTTCTCAAGACCCGGACCAATGCCCTTACCACAAGCCCATCCTTCTTCTCATATACTATATCTTTCTTAAATACTTCATCTTGTATTTTTGGAGCCATTTAATTAAGCTATAGGGTTGCATACTTCATAGCTTTGTCAGCTGAGCTCATTGCACACAGCAGGACTCCTTGCATTCCTCCATCTCCACCCTCTCTCAAGATCCCTGTGTGCTACCCTTCCATCCCCCCCATCTCAGGGACTCCTGGCAACCCACCCCACCTCCTCCCTCATGCCAGTGGCTCTGTGTGCCCCCAACCCCAATGCCATGAGCACTATTTGGCCACTAGTGAGAAGGGAAATCAAAGAGGAGGCCTGGCAATTTGTAACTACCCAAGACAAGAGGTCATAGCAACTTTCCACTTGACTGGAGACAGACAAGGATAGGTGGACTGTGGACACAAGAGAGAAGAGAAGTGAAGTAGACAGAATTCCACACAACTAGAAGTTTCACATTGATATCAGCACCTCAATAGGGAAACTATGGAAGATAGCTCTCAAGATCCAGGGAGTGGATCTCAAATGCAAGAGACTGGAAAGATGTACAGGATGCACATGTGGATAGCAGCTCAGCCCAATCTGTAAGAAAAATCAAGTTTACCCGTAATATGTTCTCCAACTGTCCAAGGTAGAGAGATTATCCTTGTTGGAGATTTAATACTCAGAAGAATTGACAGAACATTCTTCATGGGACAGGTGGACAACAGTACAGTGTGCTGCCTTCCTGGAGCCAAGACACTAGATGTCACTCTAAGATTAGATGGGCTTCTGAAGTCAACAGGCAAGGATCCATTGGGGATGGACTAATGACACTGCACCATGGGATATCTCACAGAACTTGGAAGCTTGATGAAGAATAATGTCCAAACAATCCTCTCTGAGATCTTTTCTGTCCCCTGAGCAAAGATAGAAGGCAGAAGATTCCGAAAGTGAATCATAGGGAGGTGCGTTTTGGTTTCTATGATGACTCAATGGGTTTCCTTGTGAACTTATGGGTCTGCCTAAGTAGAGTCTCACAGAGGTAACTGGGGTTCCACATAGACAGCTATGCAGATCAGACTGTGGACAAATTTTGCATACCCAAGTGGTTCACATATTTTGGATATGAGGATAGGCGGCTGCGCCAATAGCATCCACTGGGATGGGGACAAAGGCAGGAATCAGTACTAATTATCAGGCCAGGGTCAAGGACAGGAGTCAGACAGGTGAAAGCTGCAGTCTGTATCAGTGGTAAGGCAGACTTCACATGTTGCTCAAACAGATTACTAAGGCAACTTTCTTGTTTAAATAGTTGGTGTGGACAAATCAGGTAGCTGCAGGGTTCCGTAGTCTGGCCTCTTCAGATGGTTCATACTACCATGCTTAACCCTCCAATAATTGTTTGGGGAGGGGGGGAAGGGGTTGCCAGGCTTCCCACTGGCCATATGGAGTTGTCAGCTGTTCAGGACCCTGCAACAGTAGGTTCTAAACCTGTGACTCTTTATAGGCACATATTCAGTATGAATCTTTTGAGGTTCACCCAAATCCAATTTCCAATTTCCATTTTCTTGTTTATTAGCACATTACTCTTTCTAACAGCCAGACATATTCTGCCAACTTTCCTTACTGTGTGCAGTGTCTCACTCTACAAATAATCCCACTGAAGTCAGTGAGACTACTCAAAGTGTAAAGTTAATCTACTACTACTACACTGTTATAAAACATCCGTAGCTAGGACCCCACGAATCAGCACGATCCTTCAGGGCTCTGGTCAGACACCCTATAGAACCAGCGCATACCTGCTGTATGGCCCTGCAGCTTAAGAACAGGTTTTTATCACTGCAATCTGGTTCTCTGGTGGACTTTCCACTACTGGAGCCATCTGTTACGGTTCTGGTAGGCATTAGCCAGCAGACATGCTAAGTGAACTTAGTCTAATATGTTAGATCATTCCTCAGTACACATCTTAATAGAATCTCTAACTGATTTCATAAAATTAAAACAACCAAGGTTCCAGTCCTACAAGTTGCTCCACACATTTGCACCAATATGCAGCCCCACTGAAGTCAACAAGGCTCCGCTCAGGCGAAGGGATCAGTCCACACAAAACAATATGCATGCTAACATGTTTTATAGGGTTACATGAGTTCTAACTGCAAGAATAGGCAACATATCTTAACATAACACACTAATTATTTTTACATAAATAATATATTTTGGGTAGCATATCTTTTCTTGCCTATTATTTGCATTTAAAAAAAAACAGACATTTAAAAAAGGAATGAAGACAATGCTGTCTTTAAAATTGAAAACAAATTAAAATGGTGAACTCTGATCACCTTTAGGGACCTTTTTTGATTATGTGTTGGGAGGGAGCTGCTTTTTTGCTCTTTTAAGAACAAAATATTTACAATTAGGAACATTATTTTTGCAGCTAGCAAAGCTTAGTTTCGAGCAACATTAAGCACCAGACAGCCACATAACCCAGATTAGCAGTCCCCTATTCCTGCTGTCTGACTTTATTCTCTTCTAGCTCTGCGTTCACACTAACCTTCATCTAAATTTCATTTACAATCTTAAATCTGGCTCTTCACTAATCTGTTTCAGCTTCTGTTGAAAACTTTTGCTTCCCTAAACTGGCTTCCACTGCAGCGAATCACCTGACTTACTGCTTTCTGGTTAACTGTGAGCAGGAGTAAAATTTTAAAGCTGTGCGTGAGGATTTAGCAGCAAGTCTCTTATGGGCATTAAACGAGTTTCAGAGCTAAATTCCCAAACACCCTGAAAGATCCAATAGTAAGTTTAACCCATGTGGAAGATGTGAGGACATATCTAGGCATTAATGTGTTTCTATTGCTATAATATATTATGCTTATCCATTCATATTTATTCATCACTGTTAAAGTAAATGAATGATGTTTGCTTTAGAGTTCAGTTTCAGCAGACACAATTGTTTTCTCAAACACCTGTTAAGACCTTAATGTGGGAAGTACTAATCATGTATGTAATTCTAAACATGTGAATAGTCCCACTGATGACTTACATACTTAAAGTTAAGCACATTCTTAAATACGTTGCTGAATCAGTTCCCAAACTTTGCTCAATCTCTTAGAAAAAGGATCTTGTTGCAGAAAAGTTGTCACTTTCCACAGACCCATTTTAAAAAAATCTGCTGCTCAGCCTATTAGAAAATTAGGGACTGAAGTTCCCCCCGCTTGGAGTATGTCAACACTGGCCATATGAAGGCTTAAAATAGAAAATACTCTAGGTCAGATCTCATCTAATTTTAGAAATCATCAAGTAGCTTCTTGCCACCATATCATGCAAAACAAAAATTGGTTCTAATTTTTTTTAAATGGAGTTCTTCAGGAAAGAGAAAAAAAAAACATTACAGATAACGCTCTCCCCAACTCATCCCTCCAACCAGATCTGGAAACACTTGCAGATTTCAGCCAAAGCAGTACTACAACCCAGCATATTTTCTTGCTTGAATAGTTTGGCAAAGTGAGAAAGCAAGATGTGTGACCTTTCTGCAGCTTTCCTACTGTGGATAATTTCTGCTGAATAGGGCAAAAAGTAATCAGGATACAAAACTGTACAGCATAGGTATCTGATCTCATTTCATCATTATGGTACAAGTAGCGAATCGTATGAAGATTGCTCTTTGATTTTAATTTAAATGGATTTTACTGCTAAATTGGATTTTGTTATGCTTCATAAGAATATATTTCATGAAGCAAACTGAATTGCCTACCTTTACAAATTGATATGGATCAGAGGAGAAACTTCATTTCATGCAACCTTTGAAATATCCATACAGAAATGTAAAATTTACTCTTGCAAGTCATCTGTGATTCTAATGCATTAAGAATTATTTTTATCAAAGCAGATGCAAAAAGCTTGCTATTTAGGTATTTTCCTTTTCAAGTCGCTCTCCTTTCATCTCTCATATCAAATATATTAAATGTATAATATCTATTAAACTTTTAGACTTCTTTAAAACTG
Source organism: Malaclemys terrapin pileata (assembly GCF_027887155.1). Taxonomy (NCBI): domain Eukaryota; kingdom Metazoa; phylum Chordata; order Testudines; family Emydidae; genus Malaclemys; species Malaclemys terrapin. The sequence goes on from NC_071505.1 coordinate 77,588,221, forward strand.
CCACTTATCTTTTTACGCATGCCTGGACTTCCTGTTTTATCCTTCTTATGCTTTAATCAATTTGATCTTTTTACAAGTGTTTTAAGTAACTCCCCATTCAGATACATACTGAACATAAGTTTTGAAAAAAAAAAAAAACAATAGTGCTATTTCTCAGGATATGTAACTAAACCACAGTATATTTCCCTCACTGCTTTATACAGTAGATTCTTCACAAATACTTTAACAGGAACACTTCACCAAGGCTACCTCTAGATACCACACCTTTTGGATTGGTGTGTAGGGTATGCGTAGCTACACACTGCAGTATGTAGCTATTCATGTCAGTGAAAGGCTGGGGAGGGGGGAGGGGAAGGCAGCAGAGAAAGGCTCAACAGCAGGGACTTGCTGGAGCCTTTGTTTTTACTGCCTCCTCCTGCCTTTCCCTGCAGTAGGAAAGATTCTAGCAGCAGGGAGACAGTGGGACACTGCTACACTGCTAAAAATAGCAGTGTAGCGGAGGATGCACATACTAGGTATACAACAACAGGATTCAGGAGTGTCCGTCCTCTACTCATCTAAGCAGTGCCTCACTGTCTGCACTGCTATTTATACCCGTCTAAAGATGTATGTAGTATATGTACTCTACATGTCAACAAAATGAGTGTGCAGTGTAGTCATACCCTAAGGCTCCAAGTCAGCACAACACTTAAGCACATGCTTAAGTCATGAGGACGTAAGCATGTGGTTAAGTGCTTTGCTGAACAGAGATGAACTTAAACACTTGCTTATAGTTAAGGTTTCTACAAATATAAAGTTTTGTATGTGATGTTAGAAAATGTAATTGTAAAAGGTCAAAACTATATGGAGAAGTGCAGTGAGCAGAGCTAAAATGCTCTGCGAATTCTCAGATGTGTGTTAAGAAAGCACCACACAAAGTTATAGGAAGCCTGGTTTTCACTGAATTATGCTTGCATGAAGATTTTTGTGTAATCTACTGAATGCACTTTGCACTTAACCTTTATATTACATTTTCAATTATTTTTAGTCAATGTCAATATATTAGCATTGCATTAATGGAATCCTATGCAAGTCATCCAGTGGTAAAAGTACTACTACTCAATTCTCATGTATGTTAACTTAGATTATATATTCTAATGGATAAATTGCCCGTTTTATGTTTCAAAAGTACAGTGTTCTAATCTTGTGAAAATGCACTTTCATTTTCTTTATAACTTGTAGCTATCACTCTGGGATATAGTCATTCTTATTTCTAACCAAATATTGAGTCAAAAATATTTACGATGTTTAAAACAACTACTGGTAAGAAAATGAACAATTCAACAATATATATCATAAAAATGGCTGTGTTAGAAAAGGATTTGCTTTTTCGAATAGTCAGGAACCAGTAACAAGTCATGCAAGTATCAGGGTCACTGATCATTTATTGAGTAAGCAACTCTATAGCTAGTGCTAACTTGGGGCATAATCCTGATTTTACTGATCTCCATTGGATTTTTGCCATAGACTTCCTTCAACAGCATCAGGCTCAAGCCTTTGGTCTCTAATCTAGGTTTTATGATCATGGGAGCATTGAATTGTGGAGAGTCTGGGTAAAGGCAGCTGTAATAGTGTTTTGTTTCTTTTAACCATTGAAATAGCTAATCGTTTCCTAACATGGCTATTTTTTTATTATTACAGCTTTATAAAGCCAAAATGTTCTATTTCTAAGTTTTCCTCTCCCCCAACATCTAAAACATGTTTTAAAAGATTAAAAAGTACAGAGAAGCCAATAAGCTTAAACTGAATTAGTGCTCATTAACATGTAGTGCATCTTATTTATTAATGTTCACCCGCAGTATGTTTACAGAAGAAAGGTGATGCAGATTAAAAGAAAGACATGAACAGAATATGTCACAATTATTTTTAAAATTATTACTTCTATTTCCAAGTTGATTGAATTCAAGTTAATATTTGTCCACTTTGAAGAAACAAAATGGAAAATGTATGTTGCTTTATGAGACCACACAGAGCTATGTTTGTGGTCAACAAAAATATTTTGAGTGATGTTGCCTAGCAACCTTCATGAGAGGAAAATTATATTCCTGCAACACAGTTTATAGAATATAAGCTTTAGGATAGCTATAAAATCAACTGAGCTACAGTGTTGCTTCTGCAAAAGAAGCCTAATGCCAACAAACACTTTCCTCCCTATTTAATTAATGCTGCAAGTTTGAATTGGACTTCTTGTTGAAAAGAAGCATACCAAGATCTGAAAAAAGAGTAAGTAATTTGGCAGAAATAGTCATATGTAAACAGCCATGTCGTTACACATTTGGAAAATAGGCTGAAGTCATTAGTCATGCCTAGTGGTTAGAGCACGCATCAGATGGCATCAGCCATCCATACGACAAACTGGGGCCACCACCCCGGGCCCCCCACTTTGGGGGGCCCTGCATTTCAGGAGGCGGGATCTAGGGCAGCCTGGGGAGCTTGTGGGGAGGCCTGTCGCTGGCAGCAGCGAGCGACCCAGACCCAGCCTGCCCCGCTCCGCTCCACCCCGCCAGCTCCTGGCGTCACTCAGGGAAGGGGACAGAAGCTGGAAAGAGGCAGGGCGGGAGCTTGAGGGAAGGGGTGGAGTCAGGGTGGGGCCTGGCCTGAAGGGTGTGGGGGTTGTCTCAGCCCCCAAATCCCCCTAAGGACGGCCCGGACAGGTGAAGTCAGGAATCAGAACCAAGGGTCAGAACCAGGTTATCCGGAGTGAGACAAGATATGGGCAATGCTGGGGCTGAGATAGAAGCCGAGCTGGGAACAAGCAGCCGCAGAAGCTATCACAATCAAGATAAATGCTTAGTGTAGCCACTGAACTGCTGCTGCTTCTGGGCTTAAGAGCCAGTCTACTGACCCCTCCAACCAATTATGGAGCTTATTAAAGGCCAGCCGTGCTCGTTAGGTTGCCTGGAGACTGACTCAGCTGGAGGCCCTGATTCCAGACAATTTTTACTGATGAGTTGCTACTCATCCCTATCATTGTACAGTTATTTTGAGATAAATATTGCTGTCTCATAATAAAAGATCTCTCTACCAAACTCTGTGTAGCAATGGGTGAAGAAAACAGGTGTCTGCAGCTAGGTAATTTAAGGCTGTTTGCTATGTCCTGTACCTTTAAAAATGGACTTCTTAGCCAGCTTGCAGGAGCACTCACTGAATTTTATATATATATATATACTTATATGAAGTCTCCATGAGAGAGCACAGTGAATGTGATTCACTTTGTAACAGCAGCCATCATGAAGTAATTCAGTGAGTGCTCCTGGAAGCTGGCTAGGAAGTCCATTTTTAAAGGTACAGGACATAGCAAACAGCCTTAAATTACCTAGCTGCAGACACCTGTTTTATATACAGTTTCCTTTAATCTAAAATATAAAATAATTTGGACTGAAAGTGAATATGAATTTATTCATGTTTGTGGTAATACATAAAAACGAAGAGTAGATACTTTCACATGTGAAAGGGTACAAATGTTGGCTGCATCTCAAAATGTGGTCAGTTTATAGAAACACTGAAGTGAGTTCTCAATGTCCATGTGTAGCTCATGAAAAGTGTAGCAGCAAGTATTTTTTCTATTAACTTTTTATTAATTTTTTTAAAATATATACACAGAAAAAACAAGCATAACAAACTATACATAAAATTCTCATAATACATAAACTTCTTATAGTATATTAACCATTTGCAACCTAACTTTGGCTTTGCTTTAAACATTATATATGAATGAATGATTAAAATATAAATCAATTATTTGTATTATACAATTTAGAAAGAAACAGTATTTGTTTATAAAAATCCAACTACTGAAAGAAACTTAAGTTAAGCTAAAGAATAGAAGCAAAATTCAAAGGAGGGTGATAGAGATAGGGATGGAAGGAAATGGTAGTGGGAGGGGGGGCATGCATTTAACAGGAGGATCATTCAGATACTTACAGAGATCCCATATCTCTGAAAAATTTTCTTGGGGCTTTTTATTACAGAATACAATTTTTTCCATGATGGCCAAGTTTATGATGTCTGTACTCCAGATAACTCTTGTTCGTGGCTTTTTGGATTTCCACTTTTGTAGTAGTAGTCCTTTAGCAATCATTAGTGCTCTACTTAGCCAAAGGTTTTCAGATTTATTCAGCTTCCAATTAAAATTTAATAGGTTTAAAATTACATATTTAGCTTGGAACACAATTTTATTTGATAGGGAAAAAAATACTTCAGCAATTAAGTTCTTCCCAAAACATATGGGGGTAGAAGCATTCCCAGAGCATATGCGTTAAGTTAGCACCTGTTGAATCATAGAGTCAACATTTGTCTGACTTAACAAGACCTATTGGAGAGGGGGTCCAATGCATCCTCCATGTGCTTTTCTGCTAAATGAATCTTAAACAGATGTTCAAGGAACAGTTCTGAGCACTGGCTAAAAATTGGTTAGCAGAGAACGATTGGCCTTTCGTTTCTTTTTTAGGGAATGTATGTTTAATTCAAATTTGCTGGTTTGCATATAATGTTGCCATAAGTCTTGGCAATCTGGGTAATATTTGGAGAAATGAAAGTAGTTCATTGGGTTGTGGTGCAGGCATCAAGGCCAAACAGATGGGAGATGGCATGTTTGAGTAGGATATATTGCAGTTCCTTCTTAGTCCCTACATTGGACCTTTCTTTTAATATTGTAAAAGGGAGGAAGGTATCATTTTCAATAAATTGACTCATGGTCAAAATTCATTTCCTAATGCAATCTGGCCAAATAATGGGTTTGCCTGCTATACAGAGTTTCGAGTTATCTCCGATAGAGGCCTTTGTATGTAGAAGCGAGTGATTTTTAAATTTAGTGGAGGTGGGTATGCCAAGTATTTCTAGCTGCCACAATAGTTGGTAATTGTTCTTTAAGGAATTGATAATAATAGAAGTGCAGCTCATTGAAAATGAGGAAAGGACCAACCAATTCTGTTTCCAGTTAGAGCCAATTTGGGGCCGTACAGCATGAGGGAATGAGCCACTATGCTGCTTGGCTAAGAGTTATTGCCTGATGGTAAAGTTTAAAGTTGGAAAATCTAAAAGCACCTGTTTTGATTGGAAGCAGTAATCTTAGTAACAAAATTCTGTGTTTCTTACCAGCACCCCACAAAAAGGACCGGAACATGTTGTTGATTTTGGTAAATTAAAATGAAGTCATATGGATAGGGAGGGAATGCAGAATAAAAAGGATCTTGGGGAGGGCATTCATTTTAATTGCTTATTTTCCCCCCCAAAGAGAGGTATTGCCTGCCAACTATTTAAATCATTTGCTAACTGCATGAATATGGTGGCTAAGTTAATCTTCATTATGTTTTCAATTTCCTTAGGGAACAGGATGCCAAGTGTCTGAGGTGTGACAGTTGCAGTGATCCTCTAGGAGAGCCACTTGCAACCAAATCCAGTGAGCTCTTTTTTGCTTCTGATTTATCCCAATTTATCTTGGAGCCAGAGAATTTGCCAAAATCATGTATTGTTTGTAGGATATTTAGAATAGATTGATCTGAACTTTTAATAAATAGGAGGATGTCATCTGCATATAGAAGGATTTTGTCTCCTAAGACCCTGTTTTGATCCCTTGAATTCTTTGGTGTTCCCTAATTAGTAATGTAAGTGGTCCTAATGCTAAATTGAACAGGAAGGGTGAGTGAGAGCCTGTATGTCTAGTTCATCAAAACAAATCAAAGGGAGAGGGGTTAGTATGCAAGACTTGGGGTTGGATTATAACAGCTTTATCCATGGAATAAAGGAATTTCCCAACCCAACTTTATGCAGGGTAAGAAACAGATATTTCCAGTTCACTCTGTCAAAGGTTTTCTCTTCATTGAGTGAAATGAGTGCTTGGAAATTTCTATAATGTTGGTGGAATGCCATCACGTTAATCAACTGACATGTTATCTGAACCATGCTTTTTAATAAATCCCACTTGTTGGGGTGAACCATATCATTAATTACTTTTTAAGCCTCTTAACCAATATTTTTGAAAGTATTTTTATATCAGTATTGATTAAAGAGCTGGGTTTACAGCTGTAACATTTTTGTACATACTTGCCCAGTTTAAGTAGTATAGTAATTAGGGGTTTGTACATAGTAGGAGGTAATGTAACTTTCTTTAAGAGATCTTCATAAATGTGTAACAGCTTAGGAGGCAGAATTTCTTTGAGACTTTGATAGAATTCTATGAGTAGGCCATCAGGACCGGAGGTCTTGCCCAGACTTATTTCCTCCATGACCTTGATTATTTCTTCTGATTGCAAGGGAGAGGACAGCCTGACCTGCTGCTTTTCTGAGATTTGTGGGAGGTTAAGAGTTTTACAAAATTATTCCATTCTTCTGAGGCAGGTGATGAATAATTATTGAAAGAGCCTGCTAGAATTTTAAACACTGATCTCTTTTTGATAAGTAGTAATCTGCCCTTGTTTTGATTTGAGTGATACTATTCGGGACTTTTGAGCTCTCTCTTTTAAATGTGTATGCAAGAATTTTCTCTGTTCAGTCCCCTGCTGCCCAGTATGTTAGAGTCTAAAAAGAGCATAAACTTGTAGTGAAGTCAATAGATTTACTTCATACCGAAGACTGATTACTTTTTAAAAGATTTCTTTGGAAAGGATACTTTGCACATTTTAAATCCATAGCTTTAATTTGTACCAGTATTTTCAGGAGCTGAGCTTGGCTAATCCTCTTTCTATCCACTGAATAAGAATTGACCCTGCTCCAAATAAAAGCTTTTAGCGTATCCTGTAGGGTGGATTGGGATCTCTTTGGTGTCATTTGTGTTGAAGAAAAAACAAATTTCTTCTGTGACATAGTTTTGAAAATGTTTATCTTTCAAAGGAGAGGAGTTCAATCTCTATCTTTTACAAGTCCAATTTGTCGGGGGGGGGAATATATTATCACTGGTACATGATCAGAGATCACGATAGACTTGATTTCATTATTTAGCACTGAGTCCACCAGAGTCGAAGAAATCTATTCATGAATACGTGGAATGTGGGGAGGAAAAAAAAGTAAAATCCTTCATTGTAGGGTTCTGCAACTGCCATAGATCTTTTAACCCTAATTCTTCCATATAATCTTTTAAAATATTTCTAGCATGTGATTTTGTACATGGGGGCCACACTAACTTGTCTAAAAAGGGTCCAACACCTCATCAAAACCTCCTGTTATGATGATTGATTCTAGTGGTATATTACTTAATTTGGAAAAAAAAACTTTAAAAAAAAACTTGGATCATCTTTTCTGGGTCCCCATATAATAATCAGAGTATATACAGAGTCAGAGATCTTAGTCTTCACCAGCAAAAATCTAACTTCCTCATCTTTATTTACGTCCAGCATTAATAATAGTGTTAAATATAAAAACTCAGAGGCTTGCTGTGTGAAAGGGGTCACCAGTACAAAAGTTTGAGAACCACTGCTCTAGAACCTCATCCACACTTGATGATAGCCATTGCCCAGTAGTGACATCAGCAATATAAATCAGCATAGTATTTATTTTAACTCATTTCATAAAAATAAAAACTAAAGAAAAGCATTTGAACTAATATTATTGAAAAAATAATTGAACATTTCATACTAACACATTCTCAGTAACTTGGTGGATCATAACCATCAATAATAATTATTCTTGGATGGGATTTTAGGAGACCAGATTTCTTTACAGTTGGGGAATTGAAAAGATTCATCATGAAATCTCCATTACATTGTTTAGATCTGGTATTTCTTATTACATTACATTAGGACATTACAGTACATTAGGACAAATGGATTGAATAATTCCAGATTTATTATAAACCCAGAATCTAGGAAATTAGATGGAGATGAAACAAAGTAAAATCATTAAGGGTAGAATGGGAAGATTTAAAACAACAATAATAATAATAATAATAAAGGAGAGAGGGAAAGGGCTGGAAAAGGTACCAAAAGGGAGAGTGCCTTGGACAGAAAACAAAATCACACTCTGTTGAGCCTTGCTGATCCACAGGTGTAAAGAGTCCCCGTGTCTGGAGAAGCGATTTGTTTGGAGTCAGCATCTCAGAAGTGGGTGTTCTCCCAGTGCACTGGAAGGGGGAGAATGTGGATAGATGCAGGCAAAGCAGGAGTGTCCAACACTCCAACCTGCTAACACCAGCAGCCAGAGCCCAGAGCTGCTTCCTGAGCCAATCAGGAGGTTCAAAATTCAATCCGAGATGAGATCCTTCTCCCCAGCCACTTGCTCCCCAGCCATCTCCCTGTGCTGGTGAAACAAGGGAACTTCAAGGAAATAAAATTGAGAGAAAGGGAGGTGGCAAAGTGGTGGATTTGCCCTGTACAGTTTGTTGCTTAACTGAGAACTGAATTCCAACACTGCAGTGACTGAGCTGGTAAATTTGTTTTAATTCATCCTGTCTGTATCTTCTGTGGAGTCCTTTGCAGTAGTGAGATCAGATATCTTTCAGCTTCTTCTGCTGTCATAGAACTAAGCATCTTGCTCTCATTTTTAACTTTGAAGGTAGCAGGGAAGGAAATGAGGTCATCCAAACCCAACCCATTGGCTCGCGCTCTTGATCTATTGAAGTTAACCCTCTTCTCCTCCACGTCTTTGGTGTCATCCAGGAAAATCATCCGCCTGTGTCCTTTCCATGTTAGATTTTTAAATGCATGAGCTTTATGAAGAATGAGTTCCTTACTATTTTAATTTAAAAATCTTACATTTCCCCGGGGCTTTGGATTTGGAGGGGGCCGATGCAAGGGAGCAGTGGGCTCTCTCAATATGTAAATTCTGATCAGGGAGAAGAGATAAAAACGCTTGCAGTCTGGTGGATAAAAATTCCTCAGGTCTCCCTTTTTCCAGCCCGTCTGGGCACCCTACAATTCTCAGATTGTTTATCCTTGATCTTCCCTCGAGATCATTAGCTTTCTCCTGCAGTATTTTCATAGTCCTCCCCTGTTACTTTGCAGTTATATTCACAATACTCACTGTCTCTTCTAGCAAGGAGATTCTGGTCTCAGCTTCATCTAGTCTAGATGCTGAGCCTGGAAAAGTAGCTTGATGTGTCCTATTAATATTTTTTATCTCAATTATATCTTCAAATATTCTTAAGATAGTCTTATCACTTGAGATTTGTTTTATCCAGTCCATAATTGCATCTAGTCTCAGAGGGGCAGCCTCTCCCTAGGCTACAAGAGGGCTGACCAATGGCTTTTGCTTTTTAGGATTTTGTAGAAAGTTTGGAGATGAAGCAACAACCAATATGATATTAATTTGAAAGAAAAGAGTTATAGAATAATACTTGATGGAAATTAGATGGTAAAAAGCAATTTAACTGCGAACAATTGTGGATTTTAGGAGGTGGGGAAGGGAGCGGTAAAGCTATGCATCCTTAGTGGCTCCCAGAAGTCAGAGCAGCAAGTATTTAATGAGTCTCTTCAGCCTCTCATCTTATCTGATTCAGAAGGATAAAGAATTTTTTCTGAAGCTAGAGGACACATTAATTGGAATTTTAAATTAATACAGAAAATATCTGGCTTATCTTTAACCTCTGACCAGGGGTCTATATGGACCGGGGTTATTAAAACACCTTTCTTCTCAAAACTTTATGTGGTTGCTTGGCATGTGATGGGAATAGAAATCCAGATCTGATTTTTAAGGTTCCAGATCAGTGATTGACACTATATGTTGGATATTAATAAAACAATGTTTAAGTCTTCAGGACTTTCCTAGGTGGGTCTTGTGGGGAGGTGCCTCACCTTCAATTATGTCCCCAAAGAGTAACACTTCCACAAATAATTACTATTACTTATATGGCATGGAGGAGTGTCTTATAGCAGAAGTAAACTTGTTGAGAATGTAACCCCTCTGCCAGGGTGAGCTGGCAGCAACCAAGGCCGGGTTCAATATCTAGAGGTTCCTTTTCACAATACAACACAGACCTGGCTTGAACCCCCTACCCAGTAATCTGAGAAAATTACACACCATCGTGTAGAAAAGAAACTTTTAATGAAAGGAGGGAAGTCACCTGACATTAATTAGGGAAAATGCTGCAAGCAGGAACCATAATCATAAAACTGTGAGCAGGACACCCACTCTAAAGTGCATGGGACAGTGTCTTCTACCTCATGTTCTTGAGTTCTACAACCAAAAGTTCCTTTACTGTGCCCCTCCCCCCACCTCTGCTCCCTCACCATACCCCACTCACAGTGCTGTCCTTGGTCAGTGAAAGACCCAGGGTTCAGAGGTGTATCTGTGTGAGTTCACCTCCCACCCAGGAAAGAAGGCACCTCGCCTGTTCTGCTATCTGAGCACTTGCTCTGCCAGCTGCCCTTCTTCTCCACTGGACATCCTGCCAGCTACTGTTCTGCTACTCTGGCCACCCCGCCAGCTGCCATCACCGGCCATTCATCGGTCACCTTCTGCTGCCACCTGCTTCTCCGCTGTGACCTCTGCAAGTCAGATCCTGCTTACAAGAGCAAGTTCTTGAAAAGAAATAGCGACCCCACTTTTGTGGAACTGCAAAAAGATTCAGCTCCTCAGGTACTGAATCAAAGTGGATAACAGAGATCTAGGCAATTTGGCGAACCTTATTTTAGGCTAGGTACTTGTCCAACTGCCAAAGTAAATATGAGAAAGACATCTTTCTGTTCTATTCTTGATGCATGTCAAAAATATGGCAGTTTGTCTTTCCTTTGAAGAACTCCTGTGTCACAAATACTTAGATATTAGTCTAAAGGAAAGTAATACAAGCCACTAAAATTTTAATATAGTAAAACTACTAATTTATAATTAAATGAGAATTGGTATCCTGACAGCTTGATATTGCAGAGTGGCGATAAGAACAGATGAACTCATTCCTATGGAGTGCAGGCAATCTTAAATTGTAAGGCAGATTCTATTATTTTCTTATACGTTTAACTCAAGTAAATTAACTGAAAACTACTTTTAAATTAACATTTAATTTAAATTAACTTTTATTTTAAATAATAATAAATTTTACTTTACAACATCTTTGAATGCCCCTGCTTTCCCATGCATAGGAATGAGCTCTGCTTTAACACAGTCCTACTCAGCATCATTATTAGTCTGCAGCGCTTCAGCAAAATGGTAGTTTATACTGCAAGGCCATTAAGGTCAGGAGATAACAAAACAATCACTGGTAATTCAAAAACACATTTTAATGTTCATTTTTAGTATGTAACATACCATTCGTGCTTGAGTGAGAACTAAAGTACTTGGGTCTCATTTAGTAAATATTTAAATATGTAACTTATTACATTTCAATAGATGATCCTCCCCCCTCAGGGATGGATGAAGTTGGAGCATCTATGTTGCTACTATTACCTCTGTTGGCTGCTTGAAATATCCTTCAAGATAAGGCATAGTTGTCTCATCTTCAGACTCTTGCATGATTGGACAAGTGGCTATAGTCTTCCCTTGATAAGCATTTTAAGGACAGGTGCTCTTATTCCTTGAGGGCACTGTTATGTAGATCTGAGCAAATAATTGATTTAAACTCATAGACTTTAAAGTCAGAAGGGACCATCATGATCATCTAGTCCAGTGGTGGGCAACCTGCGGCCCGAGGGCCGTACACAGCCCATCAGGGTAATCCGCTGGTGGGCTGCAAGACAGTTTGTTTACATTGACCGTCCGTAGGCATGGCCGCCCACAGCTCCCAGCAGCTGTGATTCGCTGTTCCTGGCCAATGGGAGCTGTGGGAAGTGGCAGCCAGCACATCCCGGTGGCCCAAGCCCTTGTCTATGTCTGTAGCTCATCCATACCCCAATAGTGTCAAATGCCCAGCCTTGTATCTGGGCATAAATGAAAGCCATCTGACTGATGCTCTGTCTGGATAAGACTAAGGTGATACTGGTAGACTGGGCAAAGCAATCAGAAAGGAGGATTATAGCTGTATCTCTTACTGAGGATGTGTGCATGCCATTTGTGTTTAGAGTTTGCAATCTAGAGAGTCAAGGTAGGTGACGTAATATCTTTTATTGAACCAACTTCTGTTGACGACAGAGACAAATTTTTGAGCTATACAGAGCTCTATGTAGCTCGAAAACTGGTCAGTTTGCAATCTAGGGCATTTCTTGGATTCCTACCTGCTGATAAGCAAACACATAGTAGTTTTGAGGAAAGCTATTTTTCTCTCCCATGCTATATTGCCACAGCTGCTATCAACAAACTGGAGACTTCTCAGAGATCCTCAGTTTTGGAATAGAATCCCATCCCTTCATCTGCTATAACTCAAATAGGTTGAGCTAAATATGTACCCAGACTTTTAGGGAGGGATGGGAATTATGAGTCCTATTTGTGGAGCTGGAGGTATTGTTTGGGGATGATTTTATTGTGGTTAGTTATTCTGGGATTTACCAGTGATAAGAACCTGTAGCCTTTATTTCTAGTATGATTATATATTTAATTTTTAGCAAAGGCACCAGAAAAGAGTTTTTTAACTTTTGTACATACTTATAAATGTAAATAAGCAATTAATCATTGGAGTATTATGTTAAAAGTGCTACATTTAAATATCTATATTGGTCAAAAATATTGCAGCTGTGTTTGAATTCCGACCCTTAAGTGCTATCCATTGCTAACTATTAGTATCCACAACTTTGTCACATACACAGACAAGGATTACAAATGCTGAATATTTTAAATATTTTAATGAAAATCTCTAACTGTAAATATAATTAGTTTGTTTATTAGTGAGAAGCAGTTAACATTTATTAACTGATCTATCTAATCTGAATTGCTTTCCTGTTCTATTTTTTCCTCTCTGACAAAGCTCCTGGAGCAATTTTAAAATGCAGGAATTATTATTTTTTTATTAAAAACAAAAACAAACAAAAGAAAACACAACACAGTCCCGACCTGTAGAGCCTCCCACACCAACTCTCACCAGTGCTACTGAGTGTAAAAAGCATGATGCTTGCTCGTTCCTCTGTGGCAGATGTTCTGTATCAAGTGCACTGAGGTCCTGCCAGCTGGCAAGAATATGATTTGATGAAAGAATAACAGAGAGGTTTCAGAGCTGAGCTGCCCTGGCTAGGAAAAGAAAGGAACTGAGGGTGTATTCTGAGCACCACTGAATATAGAACCCTAGCAGCTGCAAAGTCTGTGGAGAAGACCTGGACTCAACTCTGTGGCCAAGTTTTTCCAAAGTCACCAGGAATTTTGGGTGCCTGAGGTTTTGGATGTCCAAACTCGGGTGCCTGAAAGAGGCCCAATTTTCAGGACATGCTAAACTCATTGAAAATCATGTCCCTTCAACGTGACTGATGTTGGACACCCAAAACCTGAAGTGCAAAGAGTCATTAGTCACTTCAGAAAACCTCGGATTATCTCATTTGTCTTATTATTCACTTGTTTGCTAAAAAAGTCAAACTCCAGGAAGGGGTAAATTTTGATCCTACAGTGTGTGTGTGGTGTGTCCCCCAGATCAGGTAAGAGGGTCATTTGTTCACTAGCGTTTGAACAGATGAAAGTTTTTTTCACTGTATATAAAATTCAATAACAATCTTTTGAATTAAAAAAAAATACACTAAAACCAGAAGAGCTCAGAGATCAGGTCTGCTTTAGGTAGAGCAATGAGTGAAAGGGCAAGGTTCAGGTCATTCAAAATGGTTTTACTTGACTGAAAATGGGAACAGTTTCCTTATGTTTAATGGAGAGGACAGTAATATGTGTAAGAGGTAACTGAATTTAAGTATACTATTTCCTTCTAAAGAGTCTGTAAAAGAGGGAAGGATGAAAAAAACGCCCCTCCACCCCAAAGCAAAATTAAAAGAAAAACATTAACTGCAACTCCTTCGCTGCCCTTAGAGATAAGGCATACAAAGGGAACCCTCTCCATCTTCCCATGAACAAGGTAAGTTTCAGAAGCCTTTCTATCATTGACTGTAAATAACTCTTCCCCCTTGGCTGTTCTACTTTTGCAGTAATGCTGCTGGGAGATATAGACCTCAAGGTATCTACAGTGCAGAATCCATGAAATGTTTTATTGTGAATAATTTATTTTGGCAGGTGCTTGATCTTAAGTTTTAAAAGTAAAACTGAAACCAGGCTTCAATAGGGTTCAGACATTCATCTTCTTACCTTTGCTGAAGTAATACGGACTGGGCTATCCTCCATCTCTTTCTCATCTACTACATTAAGGCAGTAAGTTGTACACTCTTGATGGACGTATCCTCTATTTAAAAAAAATCAAGACCAGCCCTCTAAATTTCACATTATCTATTAAAATGGAGCAGCTGCAGATACCACCCCCCAGATGTTTCAGCTCTCAATTGGTTATATCATCTACTCCTGTTCTTTCTTTTGCAATAGTATAGCTCCCACTGAAACTCAGATGTGAGGCTTGATTTCAATTAAGGTTTCAGTCCATGCAAGAGTGAAAGAGCTTATTGTAGTGAAAATATTGTGCTCACAGTACATTTATTACCTGACATTTAAAATCAAAAACAGAAAGAAAACCATGCAAAGATAGCAGGGAAAATGTGAAAGAGGGGAACTGGAAAGAAAGAGAAAAGTGGAGAAAAATTGATCAGATGAAAGGGAAGAAGGAACAAGGTGGTGTAGAGAGAGAAATGGAGGTAGGAAAAACAACTGGAGAAGATAGTGTAAGACGCACAAAGGAGAATTGAGAAAACAAATGTGAAATATAAAAACAAGGATTAAAGCAAATGCAGAATATTAAAAAACACAATGGGAAAGTGCATGGATAATAGACAACAATATAGGTATATGGATAGAGATAGCTGATCGTGGAGAATGGCCGGTGTTATGGAAAAATGTATTATGAACAAGAAAGGGAAGAAAGAATCGAGGAGATTAAAAAAGATATAGAAACACAAGAAAGTTAACAGAATTAAAGAGAATTCTATTTAGCACTATTAACTAGAAAGAACCTTATTTAATTTTGTTTATTTGGTTGTTTATGATGTCACAGTTCCAGGATAACTGCACCTGTATTCCTCCTTCTGTGGCCCATCAAGGGCACTCACTTAAGGTTTCTGGCTTCCATCTGTCACCTCTCTTAAGTGGAGGCCTGCGTCTCCCTCCTGACAAGGGTTTAAGGCTGCATAGCTCCCTGCCTTACCCTACAATATCCCCAGCAAACCAGTCTGCCTAAAGGCCAGTGCCTGTACTCTGCTTTCTCTGAGAGGGCTAAGAAGAGCATATTGCCAGCAGTTACAAGTTACCACACAGCTCTGTCTCAACAAGCACTTCATTCTCAAGGAAAAAGCATTTCAAAGAAAACATAAGAAAGCCCCGGAAGGCCTGGTGGTCCAAAGTCTTTCTGATTCTTGCACAAGGGTTGGAGCCCTTGGACAGAAGATCCTGTCCATTTGTCGGATCAGAAAGAAGGTGCTAAGTCAGTTTAAATGCAGCCTTGTTAAGCCAAAAGCTCTTTCTTTGTTTTACTAGTCTTTGGAAATCCAGTTTGATCCAGTATGTGTGAACCTCCACAGGAGTTGGAGGTGTTTACAAAGTGAGTGACTCATCTTAAACACTGTTTTAAATCCTGAGAGAGCTATGGTAACATTCCCCAATGGAGTAGAACAGAATCATACATACAATTCTTGGCCCGCAGCAATACATAAACGTAATATAGTACGTTCCCCCATAGATAGTGCATGTAGGGCCAGCTCCAGGCACCAGCCCTCCAAGCATGTGCTTGGGGCGGCACCTGGAGGGGGGCGGCGATCACCCGGGGAGAGCGGGTCTGTGGCCGGGCTCGCCACCCTCTCCCAGCACTCCGGCCGGCCGGGAAGAGCGGGGCTGCCCTCCTCCCGGCGCTCCGGCCGGTTGCGGAGAGCAGGGCCCCAGCCGGGCTCGGCGCCCTCCCTTGCCGCGCTCCCCGCCTGGGGCGGCAAAAAAGCCAGAGCCGGCCCTGAGTGCATGCAGTTCAATATCTGTAACATATGGCATCTTAGATTTCCTGCTTTGTGGCCCACATTTCAGATTCCTCTAAAAGCAATCTGTATTTAGTAAGTGCATAGGACTTTTTGAGATTCGCTCACCTATTTCTTTTAAGAAATTTTGGCGTGGGGGATCAATTATAAAAGTGTCAAGAAGATATATAAGAAAAAAAGCTGCAGCAATTCTTGCTGTCAGCTTATGGGACAAATTTAACACATTGAAAATTAAACAACTTTGGAGTTGTTTATTTTTTCCCTCCCTATTTATAGCTCAAATTTGGATATTTTTGGAGTTTTCCTCTGGACGTTGCACACTATTACTGAGACATTTTTTTTTTAAATCAATTTAACTCTATGTACCAGGACTATTAGACTGCAGGAAGTATTGTCCTTTAGAGCAGGGGTCTCAAACACGCGGCTCGCGGGGTTCTTCCCCGTGGCCCGCCAAGCTCCCCGCTGCCTCCCCCCATCCCCTCCCCAGCGCGCCGCGTTCCTCCCCTAGACGGATCCGACCCCTCAGGGCTTTGGATCCGGCCTGTGGATTTGCCAATCCCATGGTGTTTGAGGTCTCCGCGCTGCTCCAGGAAGCCACGGACTCCGCGTCCCTTCGGCCCCAGGGAAAGGGGACACAGAGAGTTCCGTGAGCTGCTGTTGCTTGTGGTTACCTCCCCTGTAGCTCCCATTGGCTGGGAATGGGGAACCACGGCCAATGGGAGCTTCAGGGGAGGTACCCGTAGGCAAGAGCAGTGCAGGGAGCTCTCTGCTCCTCCTCCCCCCCGGGGCCGCAGGGACACGGTGCCCGCCTCTTCCCAGAGCGGAGCAGCATGGGGCCGGAGCCAGCAGGGAGCCTACCCTGGCCCCGATGCATGCCCCTGCCACCCCGGAGCCACTCCAGGTAACCAGTGCCGGGCCGGAACCCAAACCCCTCCTGCACCCCAACTCCCTGCCCTGAGCCTCTTGCCTGCACCCCAACCTCCTGCCACACCCCGCACTCCCTCCTGCACCCTAACCCCCTGCTCTGAGCCCGCTGCCGCACCCTGCACGCCAATCACCTGCCCTGAGGCTCCTGCTGCACCCCAAGCCCCTGCCACACACCACACTCCCTCCTGCACCCCAACACCCTGCCCTGAGCCCCCTGCCGCACCCCACACCTCTCCTCCACTCCAACCCCCTGCCCTGAGCCGCCTGCTGCACCCTGCAGGCGGGGCGGGGGTGGAGTGGGGGAGCAGGGCCGGGGACAGCGGGAGGTGGGTGATGCGGCCCTCGGTGGGTGAGGTAATATCTTTTATCGGACCAACTTCTGTTGATGTGAGAGAGAGAAGCTTCTGAGCTTAAATGGAGTTATGTGACTTACCCCAGCTGAAGAAAGGCTTCATGACTACAGACTACATTATAAAATCTACATATGGCAATATTCACCACTCTTAGGCCTTGTCTACACTACGAGAGTAGTTCGATTTTACTTAAATCGAATTTTTGGAATCGATATTGCAAAGTCGAACGTGTGTGTCCACACTAAGGACAGTAATTCGACTTTGTGAGTCCACACTAACGGGGAAAGCGTCGACATTGGAAGTGGTGCACTGTGGTCAGCTATCCCACAGTTCCCGGAGTCCCCGCTGCCCATTGGAATTCTGGGTGGAGCCGCAAATGCCTTCTGGGTAAAAAAAATGTGTCCAGGGTGCTTTTGGGTAACTGTCGTCATCCGTCCATCACTCCCGCCCTCCCTCCCTGAAAGCGCCGGCGGGAAATCAGTTCGCGCACTTTTCTAGTCAGTGACAGCGCGGACGCCACAGCACTGCGAGCATGGAGCCTGCTGCAACCATCACTGCAGTTGTGGCCGCTCTCAACGCCTCGCAACTTATCATACACCTTTCCCTGAGGCAGATGCAGAAAAGTCAGGCGAGGAGGCTACGTCAACGCGGTGATGGCCTGAAGTCTGAGAGTAGCACAGACCTCTCAGAAAGCAGGGGACCCAGCGCCGAGAACATCACGGTGGCAATGGGTCATGTTGATGCCGTGGAACGGCGATTCTGGGCACGGGAAACAAGCACTGAGTGGTGGGACCGCATAGTGCTGCAGGTCTGGGATGAATCCCAGTGGCTGCGAAACTTTCGCATGCGGAAGGGAACTTTCCTGGAACTTTGTGAGTTGCTGTCCCCTGCCCTGAAGCGCAATGACACCCGGATGCGAGCAGCCCTGACTGTCCAGAAGCGAGTGGCCATAGCCCTGTGGAAGCTTGCAACGCCAGACAGCTACCGGTCAGTCGCGAACCAGTTTGGGGTGGGCAAATCTACCGTGGGGGTTGTTGTGATGCAAGTAGCCAAGGCAATCGTTGATGTACTGCTGCCAAAGGTAGTGACCCTGGGAAACGTGGAGGCCATCATAGATGGCTTCGCAGCGATGGGATTCCCAAACTGCGGTGGGGCCATAGATGGAACTCACATCCCTATCCTGGCACCGGAACACCAGGCCAGCCAGTACATTAACAGAAAGGGATACTTTTCCATGGTGCTGCAAGCCCTGGTGGACCACAGGGGACATTTTACCAACATCTACGTGGGATGGCCGGGCAAGGTTCATGACGCTCGTGTTTTCAGGAACTCTGGTCTGTTTAGACGGCTGCAGCAAGGTATTTACTTCCCGGACCACAAAATAACTCTTGGGGATGTGGAGATGCCTATAGTCATCCTCGGGGACCCAGCCTACCCGCTAATGCCCTGGCTCATGAAGCCCTATACTGGCGCCCTGGACACTGAAAAAGAACTCTTCAACTACCGGCTGAGCAAGTGCAGAATGGTGGTGGAGTGTGCTTTTGGCCGTCTCAAGGGGAGATGGAGAAGCTTACTGACTCGCTGTGATCTCAGCGAAACCAATATCTCCATTGTTATTGCAGCTTGCTGTGTGCTCCACAATCTCTGTGAGAGCAAGGGGGAGACCTTTATGGCGGGGTGGGAGGTTGAGGAAAATAGCCTGGCTGCTGATTACTCACAGCCAGACAGCCGGGCGATTAGAAGAGACCAGCGGGAAGCGCTGTGCATCCGGAAGGCTTTGAAAGCAAAGTTCCTGAGTGAGCAGGGTAACCTGTGACTTTAAAGTTTGTGTATTGAGAAGCTAAACCTGCCCCCGTTTCTTTACCCAGTTAATGTTGACTATCCTATCCAGTTACATACCCCCTTCACCCCACTTCCAACACACGTTTCAAAATAAAAATAGTTCTACTTTGTTAAAGCACACCGTTTTCTTTAATACTGTATTCGCGGGAATTTTTTAAAACTGGGACGCAGACTGTGGTGCGGAGCGGGTGTACTGTAGTGGTGCGAATGCAGCTTCTAAACTCAAGGATTGACAGGCTCCGCTGCGGTGGGATGGTTGTTTCAACAGAGCCTGTCACCCCTCCTGATAGGGACTGTGTGTATGGGGGGGTCTATGTGACTTTGTGGCAGGGGGAGGACGGTTACAGATCCCCTGCTGTGTGGCTCTGTGATCCTGCCTAAGGACCGCCGCTTAAGATCTGTAACTGCCCTCCCCTGCCACAAAGTCACAGAGCAACCCACCCCCCACCACATAACATGAAAACAACCTCCCAGACTAACCAGGGTAACTAGTCACTGCATCACTGCACTATGTATGTGCCCTGCTGCTGTGCCTGCCCCCGACTATATACCCTGCCAAAGGTGACTGTCCTGTCGAATTACCAACCCCCTATCCCCCCCTCCTCCAAAAGAACATGATGGAAACAGTAGTTAACAGAAACGTATTTTTTATTATCAACCAAACATGGAACTGGGAAAGTGAAACTTGGACGGGGGCTTGTGTCAGGCGGGAAGGAAAGAACTTGTCAAATTTTGGGGAATGAGAGCCTTCTGCTGCTCGAGCTCTCTGCAGGGGTGGAGTGAGAGTTAGCAGGGACTCTGCTGCCTCTCCTTCTGTGCACTTTGGGTGAGGGGAGTATGGGACTTGGTGGCGGGGGAGGGCGGTTAGAGATGGACTGCAGCGGGGCTCTGTCCTCCTGCCTCCGTTCCTGCAGAACATCCACAAGGCGCCGGAGCGTGTCCGTTTGCTCCCTCATTAGTCCAAGCAGGGTTTGAGTCGCCTGCTGGTCTTCCTGACGCCACCTCTCCTCCCGATCCATGTTGGCTTGGTGCATTCGGGTCAAGTTCTCCCGCCACTGGGTCTGCTGTGCTGCCTGGGCTCTGGAGCAGGCTATAAGCTCCGAGAACATGTCCTCCCGTGTCCTCTTCTTCTTATGCCTAATCCGCGCTAGCCTCTGGGAGTGTGATGACAGGCTAGGTTGTGAGACAGTTGCAGATGGGGCTGTGGGAATGGGAAAAAGGGAGTGAATTCCTCAGAAAGATAAATGTAGTTGTGAAAAAAGAACATAGTCTTTCTCTGTGAACAAGACCATGCACAGCACCTATCACATGCGCACTCAGCACAAGGTCGAATTCTCGGCCTTCGCATTCAGTGCCTGGGGTCTTCTACAGCACATTTGAGAAGCCTCTCAGGAGAACGGAATTTCTGTTGCAGGCAGACATGGTAAGCCGTAGACTTGTGGCAGCTTAAAACTTTAATATTAGCAATGGCCTCATTTCACATTGAAATCAATGTCGGTCCCTGCTGCCAGCAATTCGGCAAGCAGGAAGTCTGCTCCTGTCCCACACCCTCGCGGCTGTCCCCGGGAACGATCCCTTTCGGCTGCCCCTCTCCCGCCTCCACCGCGTGGCTGCAAACCAGCGGTTACAGTTCTGTAAAGGAACGGCAAAGCAGTCCCAACACTAACATTCCCCTACCTCATTCAAAGCAGGTCATCATGAGCGACATCACCCTCATGAGGATCTCTGACAGCGAGAAAGAGCGAATGCTCCGGGAAAGCCTCCAAAGACCAGGGCCGTATGCCGCCATGCTGTGCAGAGCAATGATTCCAGAGTACTTGCTTGTCTCGTGGCGTGGCAACGTGTCCTACTACGGAGGACCCAATAAGGCCGCTCTCCCCAAGAACCTAATGCAGCGGATTTCCAATTACCTCCAGGAGAGCTTCCTCGAGATGTCACAGGAGGATTTCTGCTCCATCCCCGGACATATAGACCGCATTTTACTGTAGCTGCTGTAGCAGTGACTAACCAGTAGAGCGGCTTGGGCAGGACAATCATGCAAAACCGGACATTGCTAGATTTTTTTTCAATAGTTGCACTGCCCATGACTGAACCGTTAAGCTAATCAAACTAATCATGAGAAACCCATTTTTAAAATTGTTAATATTCCTGTTCTGTTACAAATAAATGTTTAGATTTTTACAACACTTACTGGCTGATCCTTCCCCAGATTCTGTGTCCGGGGTAACGGCTGGGGAGGGTTGGTAGGGGATCTCTGTAAGGGTGATGAAGAGATCCTGGCTGTCGGGGAAATCAGCGTTGTGAGCGCTGTCGACTGCCTCGTCCTCCTCATCTACTTCCTCATCTTCCCCGTCCGCTAACATGTCCGAGGATCCAGCCGTGGACACTATCCCATCCTCAGAGTCCACGGTCACTGGTGGGGTAGTGGTGGCGGCCGCACCGAGGATGGAATGCAGTGCCTCGTAGAAACGGGATGTCTGGGGATGGGATCCGGAGCGTCTGTTTGCCTCTTTGGTCTTCTGGTAGCCTTGTCTCAGCTCCTTGGTTTTCACGCGGCACTGCGTTACATCCCGGCTGTATCCTCTCTCTGCCATGTCTTTAGAGATCTTCTCGTAGATCTTTGCATTCCGTCTTTTGGATCGCAGCTCGGAAAGCACGGACTCATCGCCCCACACAGCGATGAGATCCAAGACTTCCCGATCAGTCCATGCTGGGGCCCTCTTTCTATTCTGAGATTGCACGGCCATCACTGCTGGAGAGCTCTGCATCGTTGCCAGTGCTGCTGAGCTCGCCACGATGTCCAGACAGGAAATGAGATTCAAACTGGCCAGACAGGAAAAGGAATTCAAATTCAAATTTTCCCGGGGCTTTTCCTGTGTGGCAGTTCAGAGCATCCGAGCTCGTACTGCTGTCCAGAGCGTCAACAGAGTGGTGCACTGTGGGATAGCTCCCGGAGCTATTAGCGTCGATTTCCATCCACACCTAGCCTAATTCGACATGGCCATGTCGAATTTAGCGCTACTCCCCTCGTCGGGGAGGAGTACAGAAGTCGAATTAAAGAGACCTCTATGTCGAACTAAATACCTTCGCGGTGTGGACGGGTGCAGGGTTAATTCGATGTAACGGCGCTAACTTCGACATAAACGCCTAGTGTAGACCAGGCCTTATTTATGTTTCTGACTCAAGGATAAAACTCTGGCCTCTCAAATGCTATTGCAGGGATCGGCAAAGGTTGCTGTGCTATTGTTTGGTAACTTGACTAATTGCAATCAGTGTGTATGGTGAATGGGCTGAGTAGAATCATAGATTGCATCGTTAGGAAGGAATGCCTAACAGACCATTTCATTCACATCAACAGATGGGTGCTTACCCCTATGAACGGTGAGCAGCTTACATTGTTATGGATCTAATCTCGGGAAGTTTGCAGGGTTTTGTTGGCCATCAGCTGTCATCGTGCATTTAGGACGAATCAAGCCTTAAAAAGAAAAAAAAATTATGCAAAGGATGCGAAAATTGTGGCAGAAAGTAGACAGGGCAAATCCTGAACCCCACATACATTTTAAAACTAGGAGAATATCTGAAACTTGTTAAAATATTTGAACCATTAAATAACCACTAATACTGAAAAATGATATTTAATTTATTTTAAAAAACTTTAATGAGGAGACAGGATCAGATTCTACCAGCCAGTTACACTAGTCATGCCTTGAGTCACACCAGACTTCTGCTGGTGCAAATGAGTTCACAATTTAGTCCATTAACATTATTAAAAAATTCTAACAATCAATGAGGCTAATAATTTACTCTAACATTTACTCTAACAAGTCTATTATCTTACAAAACAAATCATCCATTTAATGCGTTTTCTAATTTTTCAAACTATAATTAAATACGTTTTGCCTTTATCCCAATATAATTCTTAGCTACCTGATCAAACCCACTATCCTAAACTTCAAACAAAAATGTTGAAATTTTAAACACAATGCCTTAATTCCTCCTCCACATCCCCACCCCTGCCTCCCAATTATAAATCCTGGATAAGGGCTGGATAGATGTTCTTAAAATGAAAAGAAATTAAAATTCAGTTCATTAAAATGCAACAGTGGGACATCAATTGAACATCAAGAGAATTTTTCCATACAAATGAAATAATGTTGAACTTATCAGACGTACTGTAGAGTTGATCATTAAGAGTTCTATTCATCTAAAATTCCCAGCTCCATGGGTGTCAGTTCAGGAGACTTCACAGTTTAGCACATAAAAGAGTGGGATTAAATTTAATTTTTTTTAAAATAGCCTCCATAGTCATAGAGGGTCAGTTTTTGGCCTTCACGTATCCTGCAGAAAGCCAGACAAGGGGGGAATTACTCAAGTACATCCTTTGTTCAGGGCTCTAACTTGAGCAGCACATTAAAAAGCCTCTTTTTGGTGATACAGCTTCTTTGAGTTTACACAACTGAAGGTTTCTGGGATGCATTCACATTGCATATGTGCAATATAATATCACCCAGGTGCATTGTAGTGGGCCATCAAACTTGGAGCTTTCCTGTCCCTTTGTGTCCCTCTCATGGAACTGTTCTATATAATATCTGTAATATGACTGCTGCCAGGCTTTATCTATGTGGCAGGAGACTGCAAGAACTCTGCAGTAATGAGACAGTAACAGTAATTCTATACATTATCTATGTGTAGTAACATTTTGAAGTATGTTACACATGTATTTTTGAGTTCACTGGTAAATTTCTGAATTGATTCAAATATGTTCTATGTCTTCCTTATTAAGCAGTTTAAAGTTTCCTTTCATTGCACTGAATACCCACATTTCCGTTTTGCCTCAGCACAAAAAGCTGTTTTTGCTGGCAAAAGTGAAAATATGCTGCCCTTTGCAAAATGTATATAAAATATATACTTTGCAGGAGCAAGGATGCTTTTGTTTTTTAAAAAAATATATTTTCGGTGAAAGATCTGGGAATTAATGGAAGAAAGACAAACAGTAAAAGTATGTCCATTATGATCCAAAATAACTCTCTCTCTTTGATAGGCTTCCTATTTCCAAACTCAATTCAAAACTGCTCTTCTCTAAAATTTTATATCCTATAACTACCATCACAGCAAATCACTATTACTACTACCCCCTTCTCTACTCCCCTCCTATGTTCTGACTGCTTTTCTTTCTCCTTCCCATGATTCCTCACAGTTAGGGAGTCACACTTTTACTTGAGCTCTACCATCGGGGCAGATTATGCAGTCTTTCTTGCAAAATTCCCAATAACATTAGTGGGCTGCAGGACCATGCCCTTCCTCTGGAACTCTGTTCCCTCTTTTTCAAGGCCATAGAGTAATTGTTTCACTCAAATCTTGCCTATTGCCTTTAAAAAACAAAACCTGAATACACACCATACCATTTCTATTTGGCTTGCCATTGACACCAGAAACAGTGTGTGTGATATTATGTACTAAGGATACTATATAATAGACTATTTTTGTATTTTGTTCCCCTCATTGTTATTACTTCCAATTCAGATTTTTATTTCACTTGCTCCACTCTGCTTCCCCTTTAAATTTTTGTTTGTTTGGCTTTCACTTTCAATGTTTCTATTCCATTCTCATTAACACTGCCTGTTCCATTCACCCTTCCTGTCTGGTGCATTTTCTCTTTGTACTACTCTATTATACTGCTCATCAACATTACTCTAATCTCATCATTGCAGGCACTCTCATTTGATATGATCTATGATTTATGAGAAGAGGTGTACAATAGGGTGTTATTCCTATACTGTAGAAGTGAGGACAACAACCTGATAGAAATGGTGTGTGTGTGAAATAGATGAAGAGAAGGACAAAAGGCAGTGCATAGGAGCACCTTCTAACTGTGGGAGTTATGGTAAGATTCACAGGCCATGTCTACACTAGAAACTGTAGTTGATGCAAGTTACATAGGCAGACAGCCACTGAAGTTTGTATATTGTTCAGGTGCATGCATACTTTGCTGCTTGCATCTGTGCTGTGTATACTCACAAGGAGTGCTAATATGGATTCAAAGTGCAGTGCACCATGGGTGGGTATCCCAGTGCACCAAGCGCTGCTGTCCAGTGCAATGCCTTTTGGAAAATGTTTACAATGTGTTGTGGGATAGAAATGACTTGCCCCGGATGTCTGGGAGCTAAGGGTCTGGTTCCCAACATTCAACTTTCCCCATCCCATCATGCCATCCATATTCAATATTTTTTGTGCCTTTTTAAAAAAAATCCTACAAACCTGCGTGGCACTTTTTGGTATCTGCCATCTACACTATTCTTATGAACATTTCAACTCCAGGATGCATAATTTTCCAGACCAGAAGGAAGTACTGCAACAACAGGGGATATGATAATTTCTTTGAGGACAATTTGCTGAGGGACATAGCAAAAACCAAATCAGTTGTTGAGGCATTCACAGAGCAGCTATAGATGGTAGAGAACTGCTTCTGGTCCTTAGAAATGAGCACTGACTAGCGAGATCACATCATTATGCAGATTTGGGGTGGCAATCAATGGCTGCTAAACTTTCAGATGTGAAAGGCCACATTCCTGAATCTGTGTATCGAGCTTACCCCAGCCCTCCAGTCCATGGACAGCAGAATGAGAGCAGCATTGACAGTGGAGAAATGAATGGTGATCATACTCTGGAAGCTTGCAATGACGGATTGCTACTGGTCAGTGGGAAATCATTTTGGAGTTGGAAAATTCACAGAGGGGGCTGTTGTCATACAAGCATGTAGGGCCATTCATTGTCTCCTGCTACATAGGACTGTGATTACTGACAATGTGAAGGACATAGTGGGTGGATTTGCAACAATGGGGTTCCCGAATTGCAGTGAGGTGATAGATGGCATGGGATGCTTCACTCATACCAGTGTGAGCTGGCATGGGAAGGTACATGACGCTATCATATTTAAGAACATAGGACTCTTCAGAAAGCTGCAAGCAGGGCCATTCTTTTCTGACCAGTGGATTACCATTGATGATACTGAAATGCCAATAATGATTCTGGGAGACCCCAGCCTACCCTTTGCTCATGAAGCCATAGACTGTCCATCATGGCAGCACCAAGAAAAGATTCAGTTATTAGTTCAGCAGGTACAGAATGACTGTTGAATCTGCTTTTGGTAGATTGAATGGAGGCTGGCAGTGTTTACTCACTAGTTTGGATCTCAGTAAGAACAATATCCCATTGGTTATAGAAACAGAGAAATGTAGTAGGACTGAAAGGGACCTCGATAGGTCATCTAGACCAGTCCCCTGTTCTGAGACAGGACTAAGTATTATCTAGATCATCCCTGATAGGGTGTTTGTCTAACATATTCATAAAAACCTCCAGTGATGGAGATTCCACTATCTCCCTAGGTAATTTTCTCCAGTGTTTAACTACCCTTACAGTTAAGAAGTTTTTCCTAATGTCTAACCTAAATCTCTCAGGCTGCAATTTAAGCTCATTACTCCTTATCCTGTCCTCAGTGGTTAAGGAGAATAATTTATCACTCTCCTCTTTATGAAACAGTTTAATTTACTTGAAGACTGTTATGTCCCCCCTCAGCCTTCTCTTATCCAGACTAAACAAAATCGTTTTTTTTTTTTCAATCTTTCCTCGTGAGTCCTGTTTTCTCAATCACTTTTGTTGCTTTCCTCTGGCCTTTCTCCAATTTGTCCACATCTTTCCTGAATTGAGGTGCCCAGAACTGGACACAATTCTCCAGTAGAGGCCTGACCACTGCTGAGCAGAATGGAAGAATTACTTCTCATGTCTTGCTTACAACACGCCTGCTAATATAGCTGTCTCTTGTGTCTTGCATAATACCTGTGAGACAATGGGGAAAAAACTGCTGTCAAGGTGGAGGACAGAGGTGGAGTGGCTGTCTGCTGACTTTGAACAGCCCGATACAAGGGATTACTAGCGCCCAACATGGAACTATTCAACTGAGGGAGGCTTTTAAAGAGCATTTTAAATGGTCACCCAGAGTAATGTTCTATGCTGGAGTGTTTGCTGCATCTGCAGCTTTGGTTGCAAAGAACTGTGTAATGCTTGCTGTACATTTATAAATATGATGGGGTGTTTTCCTGGAGCTATGAATTCTTTGATGCTTGTTGTGCGTTTATAAGTATTGTTTGCTTTGACTACCACTATGAATTCTGCTATGTTTATTGTGAATTAATAAAGATATTTGATTTTCGAAAAATAGAACTTCAAGTAGAAAAAACAGTGCAGATATCTCACTCCTGTGGACAACAATGATGCCAGACAAACTCATCACAGGAATAGCAAAAGAGGAAGAGGAAGAAATAAGGCAGCCATCCCTAGAAATCTTTGGGAGACGATTGCAGAATATCTCCATTAAAGTTTCATCACGATGTCTCAGGAGGATAAAACAGACATCCCTGTGCACATAAACAAAGTGCTCCACATGTCCATCTACCTACCCAAACAGGGGAATGAAAAGCAGCTGCCAACTCTACCTCTGTTTGTTGTATCTCTACTTCATCTCATATGAGTAGAACATCTTGTCTTGTTAACTTGGGGAGGATGGTGGGGTGCCAGCTTTAAATCTGAGTACTGTAAGGACAACTGCGTGCATGCATTTATCTGAGTTCCCTTCCCCTTCATCAGGCTCATCAGTGTTCACCTGGTGGGACTGGTTAGATTGTGGCAGCGTCTCAAATAGGTTTTGGCTCACAGCTTGGCTGGAGTCCTCCACCATGTCTCTCCCCATCCTTCTTCTCCTCTTCACTTTTCACAGCAGGGGTCTCCGTCTCAGGCTCCTCTGAAGTACCCACAGTGGTCTGCGCGGTGCTGATAGGGTCTCCACCAAGTATGGCGAGCAATTCCTTGTAGAAGCAGCAAATCTATGGTATAGTACCAGATCTACTGTTGCACCCTCTGGCCTTGTGGTATGCGTGGCAAAGCTCACTCACTTTCTCACAGCACTGCTGCTGAACCCTGTCATACCTCTCTGCCCGCATCGCCTACGTAATCTGCTCATAGAGGTCCATGTGTCTATGGCAGGCCCACAGCTATGCTTGCACAGCCTCTTATCCCCACAGGCCCAGTAGATCCAGCACTTCCTCTGTACTCCATGCAAGAGCACATCTAGTGCATGGAGCCAGCATGGTTGGTTGGGCAATTGCACCCAACAAAGCTGAGCTGCTAGGTGTTTGCATCAAGATGGGCAGTTAGGAAAAGGCATGTGAAAAAACACTCGGGGGCTTTTAAAAGGGAGGGTGGCTTCCAGTCTCTGTGATCTCTGGGCTGTGGGGTTTAAAATAGCAACCTTTTGCAGGGAATGGGGCATTGTGAAATAGCTGCTGGAGGACTGTTAGGGTTGACACAGTTCATGCAGCATCTACACTTGCACTGCATCTACCTCAGTTGGTTGACCATGGCTCTACTCCATTCAGGGAGGTGATTTTACTGTGTTGCTGTAGCAGGGTTCTTATGCTGATTAGAGACAAATTTGAGCATAGAAACATGCACCTATAGATTGATGCAAGACTACTTATATCAGCCTAACTTTGTGGTGTAGACCAGGTCTTAGTTACTCCCTGAAGTCACAGTGTAATTAGAAAGTTAAAATTCAAATTACACTTTTTTTTTCTATTTTAAGGTACTCAGAGACTGTCTACATAGACACATTCAGGAAAATTTAAACCAAAATTAACTGGAGGTTAATTGAAAGTGCATTAAGAAGTAAACTGGCTTCAGTTCACTTTAGCTTAATGCCCTTTGAAGGGAATGCATCCACAAAAGATTTTATTGTGCGTTAACTAATAGTCTTTACATTCACACCTTTAGTTAATTTCATTTAACTTTCATGTGTATCTCTATGGATATGTCTACACAGTAACTAGAAACCCCCAGCTGGCCCATGCCAGCCGTTTCGGGTTCATGGGGATCAGTCTGCAGGTCTGTTTCATTGTTGTATAGACTTCAAGGTTCAGGCTGAGCCCAGGCTCTAAGACCCTGCAAGGTGAGAGGGTCCCAAAGCCCGAGCTCCAGCCCAAGCCCAGAAGTCTAAACAAGAATGAAACAGCCCCACAGCCTGAGCACCACGAGCTAAAGTAGGGTGACATGGGCCAGCCATGTGGCTAATTGCTGACAGTGCTTAATTTGTAATGAAAGAGGTGCTGGAGATCAAGTAATTAGTTGCTGGGGTTCAAGCATTTTTTTTTTTACATTCATAACTGATGCAGCAAGCCCAGAAATTCTGGGACTATGAACTACTAATCCTAGAGGTGCCTGGGCTCAGCCCTGGCAAACTCTGACACAAATTAAGCACTGGTTGCTGTGTAGATATACTCTAGGCAGACATCTCCTCAAAGACAGAATGATCAATAGTACTTAATGATGTACTGAGAACAAGTACAATAAATTTCAAAAGGTCTCGATCAGAGACGAGCATAAGGTCATTTCACTAACTACCTAGGAAAGTATAGTGTCAATACCATTAAAGGCCCAGTAGTCACAAAAGTTTTTGCAGCAAAGGTAATTCAGAAAGATAAGAGAAGATCATATTTTCTAGAACGTTGCTGAAGAGAAGGAGGCTGAAGATAGGGTGGGGTCAGACAGTGAAGGGTGCCCATGTTTAAAAGGGAGCTTCTTGTTCAAATGTTTGTGTTTTGTTTAATATTTTATCTCATGAAGTCTGGTATGAAAAGTTTAGATTATATCAGGAAAAAGTGCCATAAAGCAGATGCAATTGCTGAGTCAGGCTGGATGATGGCAATGAGGGACAAGTGTCTGAAGAGAGAGCAGTTGTAGATCATGGAAGTGGGTGAAGAATATAAATGTTAATTAACAATGGAATTTAAAAAGTAACATGAATGTACTAATGCAACATAAAAACTGCCATACTGAATCAGACCAGTAGTTCATATATTCCTATATCCAGTCTACTCCAACTGTGATATTTCTAAGTAAAGATCAAGAAGCATCTTTCCAATCCCCTCAGTAAAGGTTGTCTTATCTCCTGAAGCATGAGAGTTTATATCCCTTTCGTACTTATGGTGGGCTTGTTTTAGAGAGAGATTTTAAAAGGCACAAAAGATAGGAAGTTGGGTATGTAACTGCCCTTTGTGTTGTTGAAATTCGCCCTCCCCCACCTTTAATCTTACCTCTGTAATTCTAGTTCTAGCTGTGGAATAACCTTGAGTAGACAAAAGAGGTCAAAGATTGAGGGAAAAGTCTACTTTCGGTAAATGATGTCAAAAGATAATCATCATCCAAGAGGAAGAGGTTTGAAAATAGGAATTTCTCATTAATAAATAGGCGCATTCTCACAGATAGGAAAAGACAAGTATGAAACTACAAAAAGAAAAAAGAAACACAATAGGTTATTTCCCTTTTGATACCATCTTAGCCAAGTGTAGTGTAGTTTTCTGTGATTTTAATAACTTTCTTTTGCAGGCATCTCAATTTTAGGATTGCCTTACTGGCGTAATTGGTAACATCCTTAAAAGGAGACGATAATTAACATTTGAAAACATAAGAAAATCCAGTAAAAATAACTAATTTTTGATGAATTTTGTGAACGGTTTAGAAAATAGAGCAATGATGATATTGGGCCCAATCCGCAGCTGTTGTAAATCAGTGTCGCTTCATTGTCTTCTGTAGGGCTTTGTTGATTTACACTTAAGGAGTGTGTTCATGGACAATGGGCCATGTTTATGCTCGCCCATGTACCACATACCCCTGACAAGGGTACAAATATTCTGTGCTGGACACGAGTATATGTGCTGTCCCTGGGTATAACCACATTCACACTGCATTTTTGGTACACGAGGTTAGTACCAGCATTTCATGAGTGGTATCACAGGGTTTGTGTCACAGGAGACATGCTAGGATCCTCCTTGCTGTGTACTGGTGTACACAGCAAGGAGGCCATCGTCTCCTCCATCCGTTCCGGTCCGCTACCGGGCCACCATCGCGCCTTCCCCACCGTGTGCATACCCGAGCCGCATTCCTCCAAGATGCTGCCCACCCGTGCGGTCTGCCCCCGGTCGCTGGGACCGCCCTCCCCGCCACTTCGGCGCGTGGGGAACGGCGGGGACCGGGCCGTGGGCAGATGTGCAGATGTCTTCACAAAATTGGCAATATCGGCTCCAACTCATTGCTCTCTCCTACCCAATTAGGTGAAAGACATGGAGCAAGTGACTGACAATGTGGTTCTGCTCCTGTTCCTTCTTGCAGGATAAATGTGTCTGTGTTGCCATGCATGACAAGTGAGAATCTTGGGTGAATGGACTCAAACCTTTCTCACAAGCCAAAGATGGGTGACTGGGACTCTGACCGATCTAGTGACACCCTATGACAAAGGAGATTACTCATGGACATACAGTTACAATACTGGCAGACAACAGCTTCTGAACCAGGAGAACCAGCATGGTGTGGTGGGATCACATTATCTTGGAAACCTGGGAGGATAAGCAGTGTCTGCAGAACTTCAGAATGAGGAATCATACATTCCTGGAGCTCTATGAGGAGCTGGCCCCAACCCTACAACAGCAGAACACTTGGTTCCAGAGACCCATGGTGGTGCAAAAGCAGGGGGCTATTGCCCTCTGGCAACTGCCAATGCCAGACAGCTGTTGGTCAGTTTCAAACCAATTGGGGTTGGGAATGCACTGTCAGGCTTGTGGTGGCATAGGTTTGCAAAGCTATCCACACTCTCATCCACCCATGGGTGGTTACCATCATCAAAGTTCCAGACATTATAGCCGGGTTCCAGAGAATGGAGTTTCTCAACTTTAGCGGGGCTCTCAAAGTTACCCATATCCCCATATTTTGTCTCATAAAAGGAGTGACTGAGTACATCAATCAGAAAGGTTGCATAGTGGACAACAAAGGCAGGTTCATGAACATGAATGTCAGACCCATAGGAAAGGTTCATGACTCCAGGGTGCTGAGGAGATCGGAATTATATTTGAATAAGGAGGACGGGACTTTATTCCCCAGAAACAACCTGGTTCTGTATAGTGTCTTCCTGTGCATGGTTATTCTGGGGAACCCTGGTTAATGAAACCATACCCCAACATCAATGACCCATCAATGGGAGTTCAATTCCAAACTAAGCAGCTGCAGGATAGTAGTGGTGTGCGCCTTTGTATGGCTGAAGCTCGCCAGCGATGCCTACACACCCAATTGGATGCCAACATGGCCAATGCAGTTTGAATTATTGTGGCTGCCACTGAACCTTAAGAACCAGCTGAAGTTTCTTCTGCACCAGATATTTGTTGACATTTGCTTATGGGACTGGGAGACAATTCAAATGGAAATAGACTTATGACACATAGTCAGAAAGGGTTAAGTAGCTTGCAGGCTAGGTGACCCAGAGTCAACCTTTAGAGACATGTTAGATAGGCTAGAACTTTGAAATGCAAACTTATATTGAAAGGAATTAAAGGTGATACAAATTGTATGTGTTTACTTATATCTTGTGTAATGATCAACAATGTAATCAAACATTGTCTAGGCTGTATTCTGTTAATTCAGCGATCAAAAGGACATCTTAACATTTAAATGAATTGTAAACATAGGATATCGCTGTATTCATCTCTCTGAAATGTATAGCAAATCATCTGTGAATTGTGGAAAAGCAGGCAATTGCCTTATGTTAATCTGTGGAGATAATTACCATTGATGCTTAGGAAATGGGTCCACTTCAAAGTCCCCATAGTTGCCTATTGTTTGCCTAAGGACTCCAAGCTGTCACAAGAAGGCCTGAAACTTTATAAAGATGTTTGGGTCCCAAACCTTTTTATCTCAGATCTGCTTGAGGCGTCATGCAGGGGAAGCCTAAACCATAAGGACTGAGATCCCAATCCTGACTGGACCACCCCAAATATAAACATTGGACTATAACCTATGAACTTTTCTGAAAGAACTCTTTGCATCTACAAAGCTCACCATCTCTGCTATGAATCTGAATATCAAGAATTGTACTCATGTCTGTATGTATACTGACCTTTTAACCAATACTCACTCTTTCTTTGTTTTTAATAAATTTTATTTTAGTTAATAAGAATTGGCTGTAAGCATGCATTTGGGTAAGATCTGAAATATTCATCAACTTGTAATGGAGGTAATGTGTCCGATCCTTTGGGATTGGTAGAACTTTTTTATATGATTAATTAGATTTTCAGTAATCCTCATCATATTTGACTTGTGTGTCTGGGTGAAGGCATAAGGCTGGGTTACTTTAAGGGGACTATCTTGTTGGCTTCTGGGTAAACCAGTAAGGTTGTTTTGTGCTGGTTTGGTAAATCTAACTATTGGAATATCCACCAGCTTTGGGGATTGCCTGCCCATTCTTTGCAGTCCACCCTAACTGGGTGATCTCTGTTGGCTCCCCTGGGACCCCAGTCACAAGACTATATTCTAAGCTAGCAGATGGAGCCTGCTTGGAGGGGGAGAATCAAACCACTTCAAATGCCCACCCATCCTCAAACTAGCCCCTGCAGCATCAGGAAATTCAACCCCTTTGTCCAGTGAAGAGCAGAAAAAGCCCCTGCAACTGTACAGTCATCTGAAAATTCATAAAACAAGACTGCAAGCCACTCATCTCCCCCCTACAAAGGGACACCACCTTTTGATTGCACAGCCACCACTGTGGATCCCAGACCTACCCTCCTTTCTCCCCACTTCTGTGGTGTGGCCCTGAGAAGGGAGACTTTGGACACCAGGGCATGGAAATGCTTGAAAACATTTCTACTGTGACAGAGGACCACTGTGACATTCCTCAGAGGAGCACAGATTCCCTTTCTCCTTCCCATACATAACCACCTCCGTACTACACTGAGTCCCATTTCCGTGTGGCCCATGTGTGTAAGGGGGAGAGGGCTGTTACAGTAGTGAAAGTTTGTGATCTTCAGAGGAGTAGAAAACAGAGTAACTCTGGAGAACCATTAATCTTGTATAAATGCCCTGTTCCTAAATTGGACCTTTCAACCCCCTCCCTTGCTATCAGCCTTTTGGCCAACAATGGCACAGACCCAGTATGATAGTTTTCTGATAATCTGTTAGGTAGCTTTTGCCAAAAGCTTTATAGTGGTTCATGGTGATTCAATAAGATGTTGAATTTAAAGTTGTGCCTTGGTCAGGGACCACTGGTGGGGGAAAGATTAGTGGCTTTCCAGTCCTGAATGTGGCCCTGGAGAAAGAGGGAGGGGATGTTGGCAGGAATGGTGAGATTTTATACTTACCAGCCTTGGGTTCCTCTTCCTGCCGAGGCTTGGCATCCTTCTATGGCTCGTCAGGAAGGGCTTGTTGAACCAGCTCCGCTGGGAAGAAGTGCAGGATAATGTGTTCCTCTTCCTCCACGTCTTCTGGGGCACCCTCCTTCTGGACCTTCTCCTCCGCAGTCCCTACTGTCTCCCTGCCCTAGCCTTCATCTGTGTCCCATTGGATGATGAGGCCAGCAGGTTTGAGGAGGGGGTCATGCCCTGGCTTTGTACTGGGAGCCCTGGAGAGTATTCAGTCCATCTCCTTGAAGAAGAGGCATGTTGCAGGACCCTTCCCAGAGTGACTGTTGGAATCTTTTTCCCTCCAATACTGGAGCCTCGGGTGCTTTATCTGTTCCTGGCACAGAACCAGAATGCAGTGAATACCTGCCTGTGACAGCGTCTCTGAAACTTTCTGGTATAGATGTAAATTCCTATTTGCTGTGGGAGAAGACAGTGAATTCCAACCACACATTTATCAAGACCCGGGTGTGCTCGGCTGACCAGACGGCTGCTCTCAGAGCATGTTCCATGTCCACATATAACGATGTAAAAAGTGCAGGGGAAAACTGTTCTGGAGTGGTCAGTGCAACTCACGACTACAAGTGAGAAAGAGGGGACAGGAACCTTTATAGATTCGTGTAAGGGTCAGACAGGAAAGGGTTCAGTGCATTGTGGAAATGGGTCTGGAGAACTATTCAACTCAGGACATGGAGCACTCCCCTTCCCCTTGTCCACACTACACATTGTCAGGGATTGGCATCCCTGGATGCAGGGATGTTCCACAGCCCAAGGAATGCCCCTCGGACATACTAGCATTGTTGCCAGGGACATCTCAAAATCCCTGTTTCTGGGGTTTAGATATGGATAGTGCGGGGTGGTTTACTGGTACTACCATGTCCAAATGTCAATGTAGATGTAGCTTAACTGACGATAACAGATATTACCTAACCCATCTTGTCTCTCTAATTCAGCCTCAGGTTTTTTGTATGCTTCTATTTTTTTTAATGACTTCATGGCCAAAAATTAAAGCCAAAGTCCACAGAAATAACTTTTGGAGTGCAAACTTAGTCACTGGTAATTTTTTAATTCCTTGAGAGAAACTGCGACAGATTGAAGAATAGATCAAATAATTCTCCTTGCTTTAGATATTGACACCACAACTGCACTAAGTTAAAGAAATGGTGCTATACATTTCCAAACACATAATTGACCTAGAAGAGAAAACTGAAACAGAAGAAATGCTAAATATTAGCGTCCATCTTTTCATTGCCATAGAAGCAAAATATTGAAATACAGATAAGAACCTTGGGCTGCTGAAATCAACATGCAAAAGCTATATTCTTTAAGCAGAATAATCTTTAAATTTGACATGTGTGGGTTTCCAGTGACTCATACAACTGTTCACTTGCACTAAATTTTCTCCCAGTGAATTAGGAAAAAATCCAAAAGAAAATTTGTGCATTGTAGTTTTCCCCCATACAATTGAGTTTTCATATCTTCACCTCTACTCAGAGTGTATTTGTGGGAAAAGGAGAAATTACTGTCAGGTAATTTCATTTTACAGTACTTACCAGTTACAACCTTTTGTTATATTGCATTCCTGACTTCTTTCAGTTCTTTGCACAGAGTGGAAAAATATAGTTTCTGGGGAAAAATATAGAGTTTTGGAATTTAATACAAAATGAATTAATGGCATGCTATCTTACGTATTAAATTACTGCAAAATAAAAGTGAATTTTTACTTTCTTTCTCAGAGAGAAAATAAACACTCATGGGAGATAGTCTCTCTGAGTAGAAGAGTCTCTACATTCCTGACTAAGGCTCTCACCCTGCTGCACTCCTGTGTTAGAAAGACCAACCTTCCAAATGAGAAGGAATATGTGGCCAGTTGACATTAGGAAGTTAGTTGTCATGCAACATATGGGGGGGGATGGGGTCGGGGGGGGGGGGGGGGTGCCTGAACCAAACCCATGGATCATGAAATCATAGAAATGTAAGATTGGAAGGGACCTCAATAGGTCATTTTGTCCGGACCCCTATACTCAAGGCAGGACTAAGTAATAACTATACCATTATTGACAGGTGTTTGTCTAGTCTCTTCTTAAAAACCTCCAATGATGGAGATTCCATAACCTCCATAGGCAATTTATTCTCGTTCTTGAAACATGTTTGATATGAATCCAGGGCCAGCTATAGGCACCAGCCCTCCAAGTATGTGTTTGGGGCGGCACTTTCTAAGAGGCGGCACTCTGGCCCCCCTTTTTTATTTTTATTTTTATTTTTTTTGCTTGGGGCGGCATTGCCGGGAGACTTGGCGCGGCAGCAGGACCGCCATCTCCCTCCCTGCATCCCCCCCCCCGCGCCTCACACACTCTGGGAGCCCCTCTCGCGGCCGCTGCAGCCCTAGCTGCGGCAGTGGTGAGAGAGGCTCCTGGAGTGTGTGAGGAGCACGGAGGGAGAGAAGCGGAGTCCCCTGGAGCCGAGCCTGGGCTGCGGCGGTGGCGAGAGGCGCTCCCGGAGTCCGGGCCACCCCGGGGGGGGGAAAGTGGGGCAATTTGCCAATTTGTATGTCCAAGGCTCCCCCCGCCTCCGTCTTCCCCCATCCCTCAGCATCTCAGCCAGTAAGGGGGTGGGGCTGCAAGCTGCGGCCGAGCGGTGGGAGCTCAGACCCCGCTGGAGACACCAGGCAGCTGCAGCGATATTTGGGAGAGGGGGTAGGCGGCATCCCCCACAGCCCTGACACCCAGCTCTGAGCCCAGCCCCTCTGAGCCGGGCACCCCCCCCCCCCCCCGAGCCCATACCCCCCACAGCCCTGACCCCCAGCTCCGAGCCCAGCCCCTCTGAGCCGGACATCCGCCTGACTCCATTACCCCCACAGCCCTGACTCCCAGCTCCAAGCCCAGACCCTCTAAGCCAGGCACCCCCTGACCCCATCCCCCTCACAGCCCTGACCCCCAGCTCTGAGCCCAGCCCCTCTGAGCTGGACACCCCCCCGGACCCCATTACTCCCACAGCCCCCCGGCACCAACCATCACCATCACCCAGCAATAGCCCATTATGTAATTGCAAATGTATACATACCATTAAAGCATTTAATGTTTTTAAATAATGTATTTAGTGTATTTTCAAATTATTACAAATTAATTTTTTAATGTATTTCACTAGTTTTTTTTTACATTTCCAAACAATGTTACTATAGCATTGCAACTTTTTTTATGAAAGGGGCCCCCGAAATTGCTTTGCCCCAGGCCCCCTGAATTCTCTGGGCAGCCCTGCCCAGAGTGTGTGAGGAGCTGGGGAGGGAGGGAAGCGGGGTCCCCTGGAGCCGAGCCCGGGCTGCAGTGGTGGCGAGAGGGGCTCCTGGAGTGTGTGAAGAGGTGAGCGGCCGGCTGGACTCGTTGGTGCAGCTAGCCCCGCAGCCGGAGATCTTCGCCTTCCGGGGCTGGGCCAGGGCGCAGTGAGGCTGAAGAGCAGCAGGTCCGGGGGGCTCTCCAGGTCCTCGGCTGCCAGCATGTCAGGGGTGAGGGCGGTGAACACGAACTGATCCATCTTGGCCACCAGCAGCGCTGCGAAGCCCAGGGAGGGGGCCGTGTTCTCCGCGCCACCCCACAGCCGCACCGCCACCTGGAAGTACTCCCGCTCCATGCCGCCCAGCAGCTCCACTCGCATGGGGACAGAGTCACGGCTGGGCCAGGGCTTGGCCGCCGTGTGCTGGTAGCAGATCCCACGTTTGGGCGGGGAGCCCAGTGCTGGGGCGACAGGGGGTGCGGGTGTGTGGGGGGGCACTGGTGGGGGGGGGGGGGGGGGGAGCCAAAATTTTTGCTTGGGGCGGCAAAAAACCTAGAGCCAGCCCTGTATGAATCCATTCAAAATGTGAAAGTGTTAAAGAATCTGGATCCAGGTCTAAATTTTCCAAGTGGTCTTTTTCCTGTAAAATGAACCAAACTAAAACCATTAATCTTAACCATGAATTATTATTACTTATTTGTTTGGTGGTAGCTCCCGTAGGACTTGATTGGAATAGGGCCTCATTGTGCTATGTGTTATACAAACACAATCAGAACCTGAACTTTGACATATTCATAATCTGGATCTGAATTTTGTGGCTTTGATATCACCTCTAGATAGACGATAATACCTTCCCTAGGAAGCTAGAGTGTTCTATAGAAATTAAGCGAAAATCTACCGAATTTAATAGATAAGGGCATCATTTCTATAGGTCTTCATCTAAAACCATAAAGAATTATACAGCAAGGCATCTGAACTGAGTAAGGACTACCACATTGTGCCTTATATTTCCAATTAACACTTTCCACTCTGTATCATAAGTCAAACTAAAATATTTTTGCAAGCAACTGAGGATTTAATATAGTTCAAAAGCAATATTACAATAAATGATTTTGAAATATTTTATTTTAGAAAATATTTAGAATTTTTAAATATTGCTCTGACCTCTCTTCCCTCTCCCAGAAGGTTTCTCTATCATTAAACTAAAAATCCAATGGAATATATAAGTGGAAAAATAATAGTGCCACATTTT
Organism: Malaclemys terrapin pileata; assembly: GCF_027887155.1. Lineage (NCBI taxonomy): Eukaryota > Metazoa > Chordata > Testudines > Emydidae > Malaclemys > Malaclemys terrapin. Next base: position 77,627,066 of record NC_071505.1, read on the forward strand.
GATAAGTGCACACTACTTCTCCTCTCTTCAGATACTACTGCAGTACAGCAAACAACAAACCTCATTTTAAATAATGTATGTGGATTTGCTTCAATTTTCAGAAAAATCCAATGCAAAAAAGTTTGGCATTAACCTTTAGGTTTACAAATGAAAATGATTTTTTCTTCTTCTACAAAATTCTAAAGTTATGTGAAAAGTGCTGTTCTGATGCACTTAACTCAATAGAAGTACCTCTAGTTTTCTCTGGGTAACCTTCATCAAAGCATTCTCTTCTCTAACAAAATCATCATCATAAATGTGACCAAAATGAAACCAAACAATACTCTTTGCAGTCAATGATAAAGATTTATATCTTCTTTTTCAATTTCTATTGCTGCCCCAAAGCCATTCAGAATAAATCCAGGGGAACTTTATGCATTCTATCACTCTGAGTGAAGGATGTGACCTCGTACAAAAGTAGGTAATTTGCGCTTAATGTAGTGGTGTAAACATTTATCAACATGGCAGTTGTGCAGAGTTGTGTGGGATATATTTTTTTTTAATAGAAGCCATCACAACCAAATTGAACTAACTTCTAATTTGTGCTTTTCAGTAAAATTGGTGATGCATAGGAGTAATTAAAAATACAGGTTCCTCATCATTATAGCGAACAACCCAACTTTTATAACACTGAATAAGATGGAGCTTCTATTTACATATTAAAATAAGTGGCCTATTAAGGGCTGCATCCTGCATTTTTTGTGCATCCAAAGTCATTTGGAGTTACGTGTATAGAGAAACACAAGGTCAAACTCTAAAGTGTCACATTTCTAGTTCAGAGATAAAAAGTCATTAGTAAGAGACAAGAGATGAGCACAGAAAACCTAGTACTGCTTTTGAACGCTTTATAAACCCAATCCAGCAACACACATATGCTTAACTTTAAGTATATGAGAAGGCTCATTGATGTCAACAGGACTAATTACATGCTTAAAGTTAAACACATGCTTAAGTGTTTTGCTGAACTGAGGCCTGAATTAAGTAATTGCTAAACTTCCATTCTTCTCCCATCCCCAGAAAGAAACAAGCTAGAGAGTCAAAACACTTTGCTTATAGTGGACATCAGCTCAGTGTTATTCACCTAGTTTGTAGATCTTCTTATTGTGAAAAAATTCTCTATTCCTGGGGCTCAAAACTGTAATGGGGAATGATGATTCTGATCCTGCAAATCTTTCTGAACATGATTAAATTTAGATGTGTGAGTAGTCTCGTTTAGTTGGACTGTCCACACACAGGAAGTTAAGCACATGCCTAAGTGTTTACAGGGTCAGAGTCTTAGTAATGAGAATTACAGGTTAGAATTTTAAAGCACATAAGGGTCTACAATATCAGTAGTTTGTTATATACTACTTTAGTCTTTTCAGTATTCTGCATTTGTTTGGCTCTGTGTTGCACTATTTCCTTACAGATTGCTAAGGCTGTAGTCATGCAAAAAGTTGCTAGCAAATCAAATTTCAAAAAGCTAAGAAAATCAAAAGTAATTCAATTTATTATCTTTTAAGGACTATAGAACACTTTCATTTTTGGACACAAATTGTAAAGATAATGGGAAATGTTATAAACCTTTTATCATGGCAATGATTTTCATACCAATTGAAAATGGTACAAATTCAGCACAATCTTGTCTGCATTTCAAAACCGCATAATTTGGCGTCATGTATCCACACTGATAGTCACTGTCAAAAGACCTAAGCCCGGACTGCAAGATTTGTGCCAAGTCAGTTTTCAGATGTAATGCCAGACTTCTACACTCTCTGCTAAAAAACACCTGGTGCAATACTGTAAGGTGTTTTTTCTTTTGGTGGGAGGGAGGGGCAGAGTGAGTTATACTTTTAAACATTAAAATTCTGCTCTTGTCTATTATCCCAAGTCACACCAAGTAAGGGAATACTGCAGTATAGATTTCTTTCATGACCATAATTGTTCCTACACCACGTTTTCGTTAACTTAATATTAAGGCTGCTGAAGTAATTAATATAAACTTATTCACAATAATTAAAAAAAGACTATAAAAGACTATAAAGTTTGGGTAAGAAAGTTAAGGTAATTTACATATGGAATGAATTATACTTAGAGATAATGGGTGAAATCCTGACCCAATTGAAGTAAATGGCAAAACGCCCATTAACGTCACCTGAGCCAGATGCTCAGGTTGCATAAATCAGCATAACTTAGGATTCAATGGATCTATGATGATTTACACAAGCTGAGGAATTGGTTCCATATATAAATGCCATTGGTGCTTGACTATGTACTTACACATTCCAATTTTGGCTCCGAAGACATAACGTATTTATTAAATTATCAACTTGAACTTATCCTATCTATCATTACATACGTCACATTATCCATCATATATGGTACATATGTTTGTATTGTATTTGCTGAAGGATTAATCTCATCAACACTGATGGCAGTTAGTAGCTAAAGTTACCTGTTCAAACAGTAAAAAGCAACAGAGGGTCCTGTGGCACCTTTAAGACTAACAGAAGTATTGGGAGCATAAGCTTTCGTGGGTAAGAACCTCACGGCATCTGAAGAAGTGAGGTTCTTACCCACGAAAGCTTATGCTCCCAATACTTCTGTTAGTCTTAAAGGTGCCACAGGACCCTCTGTTGCTTTTTACAGATTCAGACTAACACGGCTACTCCTCTGATACTGTTCAAACATTCACTGCATTTATATATTTATATATATATATATATATATATGAAAGTGACAAACTAACCATTCTGCTATAACATTCAGTGTCATTGTCCCTTGTCCCAAAAACTATGGAACCAAGGCTGGTCACTCTTTCACTATTCAGGCATAGCTGAAGTACTTCCCCAATTTTGGTATCTTTTTCTGAACAGTTATATCTGCTGGAGTTAGGGCAGGGATCTATGTCCTTACTAAGTTTTAACAGTCAAATCAGGCCAATTACACTTTGTCTGCTCTCCTAATGGCAAAATTTCATAGGAATACATAATCTTTTCATTTATCATTTTAAGTGATGCTTGTACTAAACTCTGCAATTTCTATCTTTTCCCTTGGTAGATTTTTTAGTACATCTATCAGGGCCATAATATATTAAGTATTACACCATAGCTGTCAGTGAGCAATCAGTCTCTATTTGGTATATGATCTTGCTCGATCTTCATAGAGTGGTTGCACCACCTCCTTGAGTCTCTGTCACATGAAAGTCACAGTCTTGATTATTTTGTCTTTGAAAATGAAGAGTTCCTTGGGGAGGACATTGACTGGGGTAACCTAATTTTTAATGCTTACTAATTGTATTGGTTGCCAGTTGATATTAATTTAATGAGCTGAGGGTAATAGGGTTCTAGTCCCAGAATCAGGCTCAACAGAGTTAAAACTAACAAGTTCAATATCATATAGGGAACCCCAGTGTGTATGGGAAAAATACTCCACTGAGGGCAAAGCAAAGCCTTAGCCACTTTTATTAAAACAATCAGTAAAGACAAGAAAGCTCTAAACCACATAAACACATAGCAGTAATATAGAATTAAGGATATATTTGGTGTCATCCCCTTTATATGTTCAGACACTTATATATTCACACCCTTCCTTGGGGACTTTGTGGTAAGAGACAAAGGACCAGCCCTGTCCCTGGTACGCCAAATGAGTCCAATGGTCCACACTCCCAATGCCCAAAGTTCAGAGGTAGATAACAACAACAAAGAGCTAAAGGATCAATGATGGCTCTTCTACATCGTGGCTCAGCTTATTATATGGCCTGGGTACTATCATGTACTAACATAGTGAATGCTAATGGGAAGGGGGTAGGTTTAGCGGATAAAATAAAAAAAGAACAAGTTAAAAATCACTTAGAAAAGTTAGATGCCTGCAAGTCACCCGGGCCTGATGAAATGCATCCTAGAATACTCAAGGAGCTAATAGAGGAGGTATCTGAGCCTCTAGCTATTATCTTTGGAAAGTCATGGGAGACGGGAGAGATTCCAGAAGACTGGAAAAGGGCAAATATAGTGCCCATCTATAAAAAGGGAAATAAAAACAACCCAGGTAACTACAGACCAGTTAGTTTAACTTCTGAGCCAGGGAAGATAATGGAGCAAGTAATTAAGGAAATCATCTGCAAACACTTGGAAGGTGGTAAGGTGATAGGGAACAGCCAGCATGGATTTGTGAAGAACAAATCATGTCAAACCAATCTGATAGCTTTCTTTGATAGGATAACGAGCCTTGTGGATAAGGGTGAAGCGGTGGATGTGGTATACCTAGACTTTAGTAAGGCATTTGATACGGTCTCGCATGATATTCTTATCGATAAACTAGGCAAATACAAATTAGATGGGGCTACTATAAGGTGGGTGCATAACTGGCTGGATAACCGTACTCAGAGAGTTGTTATTAATGGTTCCCAATCCTGCTGGAAAGGCGTAACGAGTGGGGTTCCGCAGGGGTCTGTTTTGGGACCGGCTCTGTTCAATATCTTCATCAACGACTTAGATATTGGCATAGAAAGTATGCTTATTAAGTTTGAGGATGATACCAAACTGGGAGGGATTGCAACTACTTTGGAGGACAGGGTCATAATTCAAAATGATCTGGACAAATTGGAGAAATGGGCTGAGGTAAACAGGATGAAGTTTAACAAAGACAAATGCAAAGTGCTCCACTTAGGAAGGAAAAATCAATTTCACACATACAGAATGGGAAAAGACTGTCTAGGAAGGAGTACGGCAGAAAGGGATCTAGGGGTTATAGTGGACCACAAGCTAAATATGAGTCAACGGTGTGATGCTGTTGCAAAAAAAGCAAACATGATTCTGGGATGCATTAACAGGTGTGTTGTGAGCAAGACACGAGAAGTCATTCTTCCGCTCTACTCTGCTCTGGTTAGGCCTCAGCTGGAGTATTGTGTCCAGTTCTGGGCGCCACATTTTAAAAAAGATGTGGAGAAATTGGAAAGGGTCCAAAGAAGAGCAACAAGAATGATTAAAGGTCTTGAGAACATGACCTATGAAGGAAGGCTGAAAGAACTGGGTTTGTTTAGTTTGGAAAAGAGAAGACTGAGAGGGGACATGATAGCAGTTTTCAGGTATCTAAAAGGGTGTCATAAGGAGGAGGGAGAGAACTTGTTCACCTTAGCCTCTAAGGATAGAACCAGAAACAATGGGTTTAAACTGCAGCAAGGGAGGTCTAGGTTGGACATTAGGAAAAGTTCCTAACTGTCAGGGTGGTTAAACACTGGAACAAATTGCCTAGGGAGGTTGTGGAATCTCCGTCTCTGGAGATATTTAAGAGTAGGTTAGATAAATGTCTATCAGGGATGGTCTAGACAGTATTTGGTCCTGCCATGCGGGCAGGGGACTGGACTCGATGACCTCTCGAGGTCCCTTCCAGTCCTATAATCTATGAATCTATGAATATTCATTCAGATGCCCAGCCTCCCATTTCCAAATCTAACTTCCTCACCTTCATAACATTGGGGTGCCCTTATCTTATAGGTTAACATATTAATGCTTTTTAGCTCATCATATATGCAACTATTGTTAAAGCAAGTTTATGGTTAAACATCTGTGTAACCATGCAGGACCCACCCCTGCGGCACCTCCTGCTGGTCACTTCTGCGAATTAGCTCATCCAGCCTCCAGAGCACCCTCTGCAGGCCAGTGTCCCACTGCCACTTGGCTTCTGTGTCCCTCCCAGACCCAGTGCCCTGTTATCTGGGGTGCTGCCCCTTGGCAGTAACCCCTTTCTCTCAGCATCTCCCCTCCCCAGGGAGCCCCCACCCACTATCCCCCCCTTGTCTCAGTATAAGGCTATTGCCAGTCAATGTCTAGCCCCCACACCCTGGGGCAGACTGCAGTATCAGCCTACCCATCACCGGTAAGGTTGGGTTTGGACCTACTGCCTTTGCCTACCCCTGAGCTGCCCTCTGCAACCCCCAGTACCCAGTGGTCTTATGCTAAGCCACAGCCTGGGGCTTTCCAGGCTGGAGTTCCCCAGTTCCTTTGCCTCTGCTCAGGTCTCTACAGCCAGGTCCCTCCCTCTCAGAAGCTAGAGAGAGTCTGCTGAGCTCCTGGCACCCAGGCTCTTATATAGGGCCAGCTGAGGCCTGATTGGGGCGTGGCCTAGCTGCGGCTGCTTCCCCAATCAGCCTAGTAGCTGCTTTCCCCTGCAACAGCCTTCTCTGAGGGCTGTCTTTAAACCCCTCAGGGCTGGAGTGGGTGACCACCCCTCTACAATCTGGCAATGATTCTGTCCTAAAATATCCAAGCCCAGTATCAGTTCAGTGTTCCTACAGTTACTTAATATTGTTATGTACCAACTCCTTCTCTTGAGCAAGCTATTCCCAGTTCCCCAAAATCTGGGTAACTGTAAGCTAAGGGTGATAGGCCTATTCTACTTATGCTAACTTGCTTAGCCAATGTCTTACAAGATAGAGGCCTGGTCCCCACTAAGCCCCCACTTCGGACTAAGGTACGCAAATTCAGCTACGTTAATAACGTAGCTGAATTCGAAGTACCTTAGTCTGAACTTACCGCGGTCCAGACGTGGCAGGAAGGCTCCCCCGTCAATGCCGCGTACTCCTCTCGGCGAGCTGGAATACCGGCGTCGACGGCGAGCACTTCCGGGATCGATCCGGGATTGATTTATCGCGTCTTAACCAGACGCGATAAATCGATCCCACAACATCGATTGCCTGCCGCCAGACCCTCCGGTAAGTGAAGATGTACCCAGAGACCTGTAAGTTCCTTGTGTTACTGCTAAGTAAAATAAAAAGCTAAGCTACTTCTATGGGCTATGTGGGGAGTCAAGAGATCTCAGCTCTATTCTCACCTCTGCTACTGGTCTGTTCTGTGACTTGCTACTGTAAAACTAACAATGACCCCGTCCTTTTTGCTCTTTGAGGCATGTTCTTTACACTTAAAAAGCCCATTGCCTAAATGAGTGTCCAAGAGATACGTCAGAAGTGCTGAGCAAATAAATTAAAAAAAGTAAGCTGCCTCAACTAAATTTTTGCCAAAATTCAAACTGAACCCAAACTAAACCTGTTTTGTAATTCTGAAAGAGTTCAGTAGAATCCATTATTTGCATGCCTCTGCACTGCAACATAAGACCACAAGTACTGAAATCACACAAGAAAGTATGTTGTTATAGTATTTCCAGCCTAATTTTGCAACCCAAAACCTTTGAGTTGCATCTGTATAAGCATTAGAATGGTGTGTCCCTAGCTGAACCAAGCCAAATCTTCAAACTTTCGGAAGTTTGCTCATCATTAGTAAGAATCATATTCACACACTATTTTTACACAGCAATAACGTCTGTTTTTATTGTCAAGTGCCACTTTTTCATTCTCTTCCATGCAGATCTAGGTATAGCAGTATATTATTTTTAGCTCCTGTGGGAGTTTCTCAAATAGCTTTGTGTATTTTATACACACACACACATACTCACACACAAATTATATTAGATAGATAGATATATATATTCATATTTTTGAATGTATATAAAAATAAGAGTATTGAGTAGATTGAGTAGTCTTCAGCTTAGACCTAATAACCTCCATTAAAACTAGATGCAGCTGCAAAGACTAATATTCAACTCAGGGCCATCATTTCAGATGAACTTTGAGAGATTGAGGTCCTTTGCAAGCAGTGCCCCAAATGAGACCCAAACAGCATAATATAAACAACAAGCCAACTGTATAAGCATATGATATCCTGCCCTGACCCCTCCACCACCTAGTGGATAAAATGAGGTGTCTTTGTCTCAAGTTAAGAGCTAAAGGGTGTTGTACATGCCCAGTGACAAATCTCAGAGATGAGAACATCGTTTTAATGCAATGAGATCTATCCAAACCCTGATCCTTCATTTAAAAATCTAACTTTTTAAAAGATTAATTGACTTGTAACCTAAATATCCCATTAGCACAATGTAGTAAGCTTTTTTTTTTTGGTTATTCAGTCCCTGTGGGCTCAGGTAGGCGACCAATGGGACATAAGGTACATAAATAGGATAGCTTGATGTTTAACCATGCAATGTTGGTAGGCATTTGAGCTTACTGTTAGTGCAATACAGCTCTCTAGTCACACTGGAAAGAATAAAGATCCATATTTTTTCCCCTTTCTGTTATTGCCCTCAAGCACCAAGTTTGCCCAACCCTATGCCACAAAGTTTGGGCTATCTTGTGGTAGACACTAGGTGGGTCCTAGCCAATGGAAATCTAAACTACACTTCCCTTATTATTATACTCTCACCAACTGTGCTGAGAAAAAAACTGGTGAACTGAAGGGGACATGCAAAGCCATCTTTTTTTCTTCCTCTGATCCTAGTCTTCATATTAGGTTGAGTCTTCCACAAATAGGTCTGTATGAATTCTGACCTTGTTTCTCCACTGTGTGGGTGGATTGGTGAGCAGAGGGAGGGGTCTTTCAGGTAGCTGGTTGTGGCTCCATGATTCAGAGCCATACAGCTGCAGTGCTGCGTATCCCTTACTTACACCACCAGTATAAGATCCCTTAGGGACCTCACACCAGTTCAGGAATAGCATATCAGAGTTTCACTCCAGCATGCATGTAATATGGTCCTTGATGGGTTAGGTGGCGTAGTGGTTAGTGCCATCTGCCACTGAGTAGGTCTTGCTGTCCTAGTCCTCCTCTAAATCAAGAGTTGCAATAAGGTAGACAGGTGATTTGAGTTCCTGCTGTAGGAGCGGTAGTGATAGGGGAGCCTGGGCCCACTCACTCCATTTGGGCTTCAACCAAGGGCCCTTACAGGGTCAACAGTGTTGGGCCCTTTAAGGTGCCCCCTCTGTGTTATTCTCCCTAGGTCACTTCCTACCACTGCTTTTCTCTCTCAGCTTCTGATCCAAGACAGGATGAAAAGAAAAGGTAATCAAAACATCAGCCCCAACCAGGCTCAGCATATAGTCCAATTCCCTAAAGGAGTCTTCTCCAGCACTTTGTCAGGAGCCTTCAGGTTAGGTCTGTCTTCCTCCCCACTTTTTGAGCTGGGTTACTCCCTTTTCAACCCTTTCTCCAGCTGGAGCATAATCTGCAGGGTTGGATGGGTGAGCTACCTGGGCCCTCTTTGGCCCAGTGTGAGGTTTGTATACCCCATCACAATGTCATATCTCTAAAACATCCCTCCTTACACTTTATGCCATGGTAGAAGGAGCAGCTGGCACAAAAAGCATTAGAGCTGCCCCTGCCAGCTTTCTGCCAGTGGAGAGTTCCTCATTAGGGAGAATTCTCCACAATATTTGCAGCCAGTTAAAGGTCACTTTGTACCGTCTATAGGGTATAAAGCAGACAGGAGAATCCAGCCTTCTATCTCTAAAAATGTACAGCATATTATATATTATTCAGTATGCCTCACACCTCTTATATCCAGTGCCAGTTTTAAACCTACAAATAGCATTTGTATAAGGGAGAATAAAAGTCAACATTTTCAGCAAGAACAAAGTTAAATGCAATTTATAATATTACTGGAATATGTAGGCTGAGGAAAATACCTGCTTCAGAACATATTTGTCCTTTCATAATTTTTTACAGGACTGATTTGGAATATTTTTATGGAATAAAAGTATTAGTGGAGATATTGTATGTGTCAAAATCTCACTACAGTAGGTGATCATACTTCCTTTGATATCTCTGGTCAAATAACTGGCCAAATAAAAGAAGATGGATAAATATACAGCATTTTGCATTGACTGTTATGGTTAATTACCATGAGACCGTGTGAAGAAAAACAAAAAAACGTTTGGCATGAAACAAGATAGACAATGTTGACTTTTGGTTGGCTTTTGGTTGGCTTTTTGAGCAATTTATACTTAAATACTGGAGAATAGGGCTGTGCTATTTTTCACAGCTACATTATCTCCTTTTCCTAGCGGGTTCATATCCACTTTGAACAATAGGTGGCAAGATGGAACTCTGTGGAATTCCGCAAATGAGCAACCTTGGTGAAGAAGAGAAATACCCAAAACTTCCCTAAAAAAAGCTCTCAGACAAGAAGAAATGGTATCACCTAGGAACAGCCCTTTCCAATCCATCTAGGGCCTACAAATTAGCCAATACTACCTCAAGACCCATGGTATCAAAGAAAACTGAGAGATTTAATAACACCACCTTTATCCATCAAGTATCAGAGGGGTAGCCGCGTTAGTCTGGATCTGTAAAAAGCAACAAAAAGTCCTGTGGCATCTTACAGACTAGCAGATATATTGGAGCATCAGCTTTTGTGGGTGAATACCCACTTTGTCAGATGCATGTGGTGGAAATTTAAAGAGGCAGGTATAAATATGCAGGCCAGAATCAGTCTGGAGATAATGAGGTCAGTTCAATCAGGGAGGATGAGGCCCTCTTCTAGCAGTTGAGGTGTAAAAACCAAGGGAGGAGAATCTGCTTTTGTAGTTGGCTAGTCATTCACAGTCTTTGTTTAATCCTGAGCTGATGGTGTCAAATTTGCAAATGAACTGAAGTTCAGCAGTTTCTCTTTGGAGTCTGGTCCTGAAGTTTTTTTGCTGCAGGATGGCTACCTTTACATCTGCTATTGTGTGGCCAGGGAGGTTGAAGTGTTCTCCTACAGGTTTTTGTATATTGCCATTCCTAATATCTGACTTGTGTCCATTAATCCTTTTACATAGGGATTGTCCAGTTTGGCTGATGTACATAGCAGAGGGGCATTGCTGGCACATGATGGCGTATATTACATTGGTGGACGTGCAGGTGAATGAACCGGTGATGTTGTGGCTGATCTGGTTAGGTCCTGTGATGGTGTCGCTGGTGTAAATATGTGGGAAGAGTTGGCATAGAGGTTTGTTGCATGGATTGGTTCTTGTTTGAGTTACTATGGTGCGGTGTGTGGTTGTTGGTGAGAATATGCTTAAGGTTGGCGGGTTGTGTGTGGGCGAGGACTGGCCTGCCTCCCCAGGCCTGTGAAAGCATGGGGTCATTGTCCAGGATGGGTTGTAGGTCACTGATGATGCATTGGAGAGGTTTTAGCTGAGGACTGTTCGTGATGGCCAGTGGAGTTCTGTTGGTTTCTTTCTTGGGCTTGTCTTGCAGCAGGAGGCTTCTGGGTACACGTCTGGCTGATTCTGGCCTGCATATTTATATCTGCCTCTGGAAATTTCCACCACATGCGTCTGACGAAGTGGGTATTTACCCACGAAAGCTTATGCTCCAATACATCTGTTAGTCTATAAGGTGCCACAGGACTCTTTGTTGCTCTTTATCCATTACAGTCCATTGTGAATACTATAATCAGGTCTGTACTGAGGCTGAAAAAGGTGAAAGAAATCTGAGACATAATTCTCCTGCCCCAACCACAATATTTCAGTGATATTGCCCAAATATAGATGTATATTCTGGGTGATGGGTGCCTATATTGCCAATATTAAGGTGATGTTTTCTTCAGCAGAAGCCTTGTAAGCACTTCTCAGTGGATGAAATGGCACTCCACCCTCCATAAATGAGGTAATGAAAGTCTCCACTAAAAATGGGCCCAATTTCTCTTCACTGGCTTTCCCCTGCAAAGAAAGGACGGGTCCAAAGCAGAGGTTGTGGCACAAAATTTTCTCTACCTCAACAGTGATTCTATGAATACTACCAGCTGAAACTCCAGCAAAGAAAATATAGCATTTGTTTCATCGGTTCAAATCAGCTCAATTTTATCTTCTTAATTACATTGCAACCTCCTTGGGGCAATGACATGACTTTCTATGTATTTGTACAACATCGAGACAATGAGACTTGATCTTGATTCAGGCCTTTGGGTGCTATCATAATACAAATAAGTTAATTAATAATAACAATATCAATCTATAATAATAAAGTAGCATGCCTTTCCTCCCAGTGGGAAGCATCCAAAGCAGACATTTAGGGAAGAGAGAGCAAATTAGCCAAGCTATCCAAAACCCAAAACAAAAACAGTGGCCTAGGTTTTGCAGATGCTATGGTAGAAGCAAAGAACCTCTCCTGATTTTTGCTGCATCACAGATAAAATAAAAATCAAATAATTATTGTTCATTCAATGGGCATGTTAGGTTTTTGGAGGCTTTTCTGACAAAGACTCACCAGATTTTTGTGTGTTGAAGGCTGAAAAGAATGTCTGACTGACACTTTGCTTGGTAGTTTACTCTTCTTGCAATACATTGAAAGTATTGTAATACACTGCAAGCCCTAGTGAGGAGGGCTTTAAACTAGGTTCACTGGGGAAAGGAGTTCCAAAGCCCTGAGGTAAGTGGAGAAGTGGGATATCGGGAGGAAGCATGAGCAGGAGAGTGCAAGAGGGGAGGACTCCTGCCTCATACTGAGAAAGCAGGACGATCAGCGAGTTATCTTAAGTGCCTATAAACAAATGCAAGAAGCCTGGGAAACAAGCAGGAAGAATTGGAAGTCCTGGCACAGTCAAGGAATTATGATGTGATTAGAATAACAGAGACTTGATGGGATAACTCACATGACTGGAGTACTGTCATGGATGGATATAAACTGTTCAGGAAGGACAAGCAGGGCAGAAAAGGTGGGGGAGTTGCATTGTATGTAAGAGAGCAGTATGACTGCTCAGAGCTCCGGTATGAGAGTCTCTCGATTAAGTTTAGAAGTGTGAGCAACAACGGTGATGTCGTGGTGGGAGGCTGCTATAGACCGGCGGGATGAGGTGGACGAGGCTTTCTTCCAGCAACTAACAGAAGTTACTAGATCACAGGCCCTCGTTCTCATGGGGGACTTCAATCACCCCGATATCTGCTGGGAGAGCAATACAGTGGCGCACAGACAATCCAGGAAGTTTTTGGAAAGTACAGGGGACAATTTCCTGGTGCAAGTGCTGGAGGAACCAACTAGGGTCAGAGCTCTTCTTGACCTGCTACTCACAAACAGGGAAGAATTAGTAGGGGAAGCAAAAGTGGATGGGAACCTGGGAGGCAGTGACCATGAGATGTTCGAATTCAGGATCCTGACACAAGGAAGAAAGGAGAGCAGCAGAATATGGACCCTGGACTTCAGAAAAGCAGATCTTGACTCCCTCAGGGAACTGATGGGCAGGATCCCCTAGGAGAATAACATGAGGGGAAAAGGAGTCCAGGAGAGCTGCTGTATTTTAAAGAATCCTTATTGAGGTTGCAGGAACAAACCATCCCGATGTGTAGCAAGAATAGTAAATATGGCAGGTGACGAGCTTGGCTTAACAGTGAAATCCTTGCTGATCTTAAGCACAAAAAAGAAGCTTACAAGAAGTGGAAGACTGGACAAATGACCAAGGACGAATATAAAAATATTGCTCAGGCATGCAGGATTGAAATCAAGAATGCCAAATCACACTTGGAGTTGCAGCTAGCAAGAGATATTAAGAGTAACAAGAAGGGTTTCTTCAGGTATGTTAGCAACAAGAAGAAAGTCAAGGAAAGTATGGGCCCTTTACTGAATGAGGGAGGCAACCTACTGACAGAGGATGTGGAAAAAGCTAATGTACTCAATGTTCTTTTTGCCTCTGTCTTCACAAACAAGGTCAGCTCCCAGATTACTGCACTGGGCAGCACAGTATGGGGAGGAGGTGACCAGCTCCCTGTGGAGAAAGAAATGGGTCAGGACTATTTAGAAAAGCTCGACGAACACAAGTCCATGAGGCCAGATGCACTGCATCCGAGGGTGCTAAAGGAGTTGACGGATGTGATTGCAGAGACATTGGCCATTATCTTTGAAAACTCATGGCGATCAGGGGAGGTCCCGGATGATTGGAAAAAGGCTAATGTAGTGCCCATCTTTAAAAAAGGAAAGAAGGAGGATCCGGAGAACTACAGGCCAGTCAGCCTCACCTCAGTCCCTGGAAAAATCATGGAGCAGGTCCTCAAGGAATCAATTTTGAAACACTTTGAGGAGAGGAAAGTGATCAGGAACAGTCAGCATGGATTCACCAAGGGCAAGCCATGCCTGACTAACCTAATTGCCTTCTATGATGAGATAACTGGCTCTGTGGATGAGGGGAAAGCAGTGGACGTATTATTCCTTGACTTTAGCAAAGCTTTTGATACAGTCTCCCACAGTATTCTTGCCAGCAAGTTAAAGAAGTATGGGCTGGATGAATGAACTATAAGGTGGATATAAAGCTGGCTAGATTGTCTGATCACTACCCGTTGAGCCTATGTCTCCATGTCTAGTTGGCAGCCGGTATCAAGCAGAGTGCCCCAAGGGTTGGTCCTGGGGCTGGTTTTGATCAATATCTTCATTAATGATCTGGAGGATGGCCTGGACTGCACCCTCAGTAAGTTTGCAGATGACACTAAACTGAGAGGAGTGGTAGATATACTTGAGGGTAGGGATAGGTTATAGAGGGATCTAGAAAAATTAGAGGATTGGGCCAAAAGCAATCAGATGAGGTTCAGCAAGGACAAGTGCAGAGTCCTGCACTTAGGACAGAAGAATCCCATTCACTGTTACAGACTAGGGACAGAATGGCTAGGCAGCAGTTCTGCAGAAGAGGACCTAGGTGTTACAGTAGACAAGAAGCTAGATATGAGTCAACAGTGTGCCCTTGTTGCCAAGAAGGCTAATGGTACATTGGGCTGTATAAGTGGGGGCATTGCCAGCAGATCGAGGGACGTGATCATTCCCCTCTATTCAGCATTGGTGAGGCCTCATTTGGAGTACTGTGTCCAGTTTTGGGCCCCACACTACAAGAAGGATGTGGAAAAATTGGAAAGAGTCCAGCGGAGGGCAACAAAAATGATTAGGAGGCTAGAGCATATGACTCATGAGGAGATGCTGAGGGAACTGGGATTGTTTAGTCTGCAGAAGAGAAGAATGAGGGGGGATTTGATAGCTGCTTTCAACTACCTGAAAGGGGGTTCCAAAGAGGATGGATCTAGACTGTTCTCAGTGGTATCAGATGACAGAACAAGGAGTAATGGTCTCAAGTTGCAGTGGGGGAGGTTTAGGTTGGATATTAGGAAAAAACGTTTTCACTAGGAGGGCGGTGAAGCACTGGAATGTGTTACCTAGGGAGATAGTGAAATCTCCTTCCTTAGAGGTTTTTAAGGTCAGGCTTGATGAAGCCGTGGCTGGGATGATTTAGTTGGGAATTGGTCTGGTTTGAGCAGGGGGTTGAACTAGATGACCCCCTGAGGTCCCTTCCAACCCTGATATTCTATGAGTCTATGATTCTACATCTTAGGCTATGTCTACACTATGCTGTAAGTCGACCTAAGTTATGCAACTCCAGTTATGATAATAATGTAGCTGGAGTTAACATAGCTTAGGTCGATTTACTGCGGTGTCTACACCGCACTGGGTTGACAGGAGGGTTCACTCTCCCATTGATTTATCTTTCTCTTCTCGTTCCCAGTGGAGTACCAGGGTCTACCGGAGAGTGCTCTGCCATCGATTTAGTTGGTCTTCACCCATCTTCCTACTACTTCCCTTTCCTTACAGTCCTCCTTTTTTTTTCTCTCTCTCTCCAAATTGCCTGACTTTTTTATTACTCCCCAAGCCTTTCCCTTTCCAAAAATATGCCTTCTTTCCCTCCTTTCAATTTTCTATTAACTTCTCCCTCTCCAACAAACCCCTCATTTTCTCCTTACTTTCCCTAATTACCCCTACTCCTAAATCCCTCATTCTTCCCTTCCTCTCTCTAATGCCCTCATTTGCCTCTCTGCATCCCAGGTCTCCCCTCCTTGTCCCCAATCTTTGCCTACAGGGCTGCTCTAAAATTGCACTAGCTGGTAAGAGTTCCCAAAGAGGCATTGTCCCAGATGGGGACCTCTGGAGCAAAGAAGTGCCCTGTTTCATCTCTCCCTTTAAAACACCATCTACCCTGAGAAGTATGGTGGTGTCAAGGCAACTGTGTACTCCATCCGGCAGGAATTTTCCAGGTCTCTTTGTATGGCTGCAATAGTACAGAGGGCCCATAATTAGGCTGCTCTGTTGTGTGATTTTGACCAATTCTCATGTGACTGTTCTCATAGTAAATAACATCCGGCTTCATGTCTCCTGCAATTTCTTATTTTCTTTCATTTTCATGATGCACTACATTGTACTATTTCCCACATAGTGCTTTCAGATGCCAGTATGGATAGATGCCATCTTTAAAAGACCAACCCTTAAAAGTGACAGAAAATGAATGATTGACATTGGATATAACTAGTTTTCATGTAAAGGCTTTGGCATGTCATTGCTTGTAAAATCTGCTTTAATGCCAACTCCTTTTCTTCATCCATCACCAAGTGCCAAACTGTTTCTTATATTTGCATATTTTACATTTGAGTTTATTGCAAGATTCATCACTTTTAGGGATTGTTCTTAATTCATGAATTGATACTGTATTTCCTGGAACAGATGATAAATTAAGGGCCTACATGTTCAACTTCCCTTAGGCAGTGAACAGGGGAGGGATGAACATATTTTGTCTGAGAAAGGATCTGGGGAGTTACACAGAGGAGAAATCCAGCTATGTGATGTGCTCCCATGTTACTGAATAGCTCCTCTGTGCAACTCACATAGCAGACTCCCCTATCCAGAAACAGAAGGTTAATGGCCTAGAAGTGGGTCATCAACATACTCTTGATATGGCAGTATTTCCAGTGGGAAGCAGTGTGATGGTCAGATTCACCCACACAAAAGTTTAGTAAGTTATTACTGGTCTGAATAGCATTCACAGACACTGTTCACATTGTGACACTGTTGGAGAGGTCATGGCTGCTCTTTCCATCAGAGAAGTCAATAACAGATCAGCTACGGCACCTATGGTAGGGGGATGGTTGGGAGGCACAGGAAGGCAAATCCACTATGTTCACAAGTCCAAGACACCATATGGAGAATTTGGGCAGATTTTGCCCAAAGATCCCTGGCCCACTCATGGATTGGAGACTTGTACAAAGAAAAATAGGGAGAGGGATAGCTCAGTGGTTTGAGCATTGGCCAACTAAACCCAGCATTGTGAGCTCAATCCTTGAGGGGGTGATTTGGGGTCTTAGTTGAGGATTGGTGCTGCTTTGAGCAGGGGGTTGGATTAGATGACCTCCTGAGGTCCGTTCCAACCCTGATGTTCTATGATAATGGTGATATCTTAAAAGTCTTACAGAGGAAAACAACTGCAGGATTGGACACACCCAGGGCTAAAGCAGGGTTGGGCAAACTACAGCCCAGGGGCCACATCCAGCCCTTCAGACATTTTAATCTGGCTCTCAAGCTCCTGCTGGGGAGCAGGGTCCTGGGCTTGCACTATTCTGGCACTCCAGCCAGGGAGCGGGGTCAGGGGCTTGCCCCGCTCTGTGTGTGCCGTGGCTCCTGGAAGCAGCGGCATATCTTCCCTCTAGCTCCTACACATAGGGGCAGCCATGGGGCTCCGCACATTGCCCCTACCCCAAGCACCACCCCCACAGCTCCCATTGGCTGGGAACCAAGGCCAATGGGAGCTGCAGGGACGGCACCTGCAGACGGGGCAGTGAGCAGAGCTGCCTGGCCATGCCTCCGCATAGGAGACAGAGGGGGGTACATGCTGCTGATTCCAGGAAGTGTTTGAGGTAAGCACTGCCCAGAGCCTGCACCCCCAATCCCCTCCCATGCCCCAATCCCCTGCCCCAGCCCTGATCCCCCTCCTAACCCTTCGGTCCCAGCCCAGAGCACCCTCCTGCATCTCCAACCCCTCATAACCAGCCGCACCCCAGAGCCCGCCCCCACCACCACACCCCAAGCCCCTGCCTCAGCCTGGAGCCCCCTCCCGCACCCTGAACTCCTCATTTCTGGCCCTACCCCAGAGCCCACAACCCCAGCCAGAGCCCTCACCCCTCCCGCAACCCCCCCCCCAATTTTGTGAGCATTCATGGCCCACCGTATAATTTCCATATCCAGATGTGGCCCTCGGGCCAAAAAATTTGCCCACCTCTGGGCTAGAGAGATGGCAGTGGAGTGGAGGGCCCGTATCTCCCTGCCTTGTTTCCATGCCTCTGTGCCATGACAGAACCCAAAGGGGAGCAGAAGACACACTCAGGAGGGACTGAGGCCTGCTGCATATGACCTGGCCAGCACCCTGTCCAGAAAGACCAGGCCAAAAAGAACTATGGAGTCACTGCCTGACTACTAGGCTAGCTGGCTCTCATATTGACCCCTAAGTTGAGGTGGTATGATTGTAAAGTAATGATTGAAAAGAAGGCATCTGAAAGAGTAAGAGATGAAGGGGAAAAGGAAGCAATGTGGGGGACAAAGGAGGTCAGGATGTAGAGTCATTGGGGCAGAGTTAGAAGAAAAGAGCACTGAGGAAACCTCAGTATCATCACAGACAAAAAGGTGGGAGAGTGTTGGTGGGCAGGATGAGAAGGACGACATCACATTGATAATCTTTTATTTAAAACTTTGACAAATCCCCTGTGTAGAGACAGAAGAGGGCATTAAGGAGACAGTGAAAGATGACAAATAAATGGCTGGGATTGCAGATATGGAAGTCCTGTTTAAAAATGAATTTCAGTAGTCCCTGTAATTGGTTATTATTAATTTTAATATAGTAGTTTAATAAAAGCTGTATCCTAGAACATCAAATAGGAGGAACATGACAGATGATTTTAGCAATAGAGATTTTGAGGCAAAGACGTGAAGTCTAATGAAGCTGCATGTGCTGAAACAAACTACGGTGTTTAATCCTGATAAAGGCTTCAAAGGGTCAGAGTCCTAAAAGAAATACTCGGATGTTAGACGATCTCTTCAGAGATGAATTTGTAGTCTCTGCAGTGCTTACCCTGTGAGTCTGGGAACTTTCTGATAGTAGGGAAGAAACTGGCACCTTAATGACATCCAATGGATCAAAAGGTGAAATTCTGAGATTGAGGCTGGGAATGAAACTGTTTATTCTAGTGAGACTCCTATGTATGAAACCTCAAACCCACTGCATTGAACTTATTCATGCACACAAATCCCAGTAAAGCTGAAGGCTGAAAGATACTATGTGGATTCTATGCTTTAAACATCCATGCTTTTAAGTCAAACCAGGTTGCACAAAAATCTGGAAATCTATGGTAAGAGCATTCAAGGCCTAGCAAGATTCTGCAAGGGAACAGATACATACATTTATCTAATTTATAAAAAACAAATGTAAATCCTGGCAAATACACAGTGTTTTTATTCCTATTTTGATAGGTCAGTGTTCTACAATCAAGTTAGCCACTAACTCAGACAATTACCATGCCCTTAAAAGTTAGGAGTGTTTTCAAGGAAATACACATTTGATTAATTCATCAATTTTATTGAGAGCCATATGTGTGAGCCAATTATAATTTTCAATTATGTTAAATATACCTGGACTGATACACCCATTTTTTTCAGTATATAAAATGAAAAAGGATGTTCTATGAGTTTTAGATATGTACATCAATTTATGATGAAGTAAAAATAAATTATTCTCAGAATGAAGGACTGGCCAAAACAACTTTGGTATTTCCACTTCAGTGCCTTCTTCAGGTAAGCAAAAGTACTCAGAGTTTTTGCTTTTCTGTTTAACAACTATTTTCCAGTTCTTACCTTGGTAATCAAACATTGGTCCATGTTTTTATATTTAATTTCCTTATCCTACACATGTTTAAATTTAAGCACATGAATAATCCCACTAACTACTCAAGAGGAAGCACATGCATAAATCTTTGTAGGTTTGATCCACTTGTGAATTAGATGCTTGAGGTCAATCTTTTTCCTTAGTTTTCCAGCAACAATCATACAAAATATTGTATACAGTAAAATATAACAAGGATTCATAAATAAAAATAACATCATTACATGTTAACCGATTCTGCTCATAATGTATTGCATAAACATGAATACATCGATAGTATGTCCCCAAAATCATTTTATTTATACTGCAATGTGAAAATCCATCTCTATATTTTTGCACAAAAAACAAATTCACACTATGGCCAAACCAATGAGTAACCACATTTTCCTTAATTTTGCAAACTTTTTTTGGTTTGTTTTTCTTCTTTCCCAGTTAAGATTTTTTTGCTTTATTTTTACTACTTTATGGATGTAAACCATACCTCCTACCAGCTGCTTCCCCCACCCCCATTAAACAACATTTCACCTTTGCCACTTTTTGTTAAGCATCAATTTTTAGAAGGAAAATGAGTGACAGTTGTTTTGTTTTTTTTCACATGTGCATAGGTAAGATACTTTCTAAATAATAAAAAAGATAACAAAAATATCTAAACTGGAAACTGGTCTCTTAATAGACAACAAAATATTCCACTCCAGTCCCTCTGCACCAGCTAGCAAAGCCATCTCTACAAAAAGAGATCTTAATCTGCAGTCTTTCAAAGGCGTTCCTAAGTACATTGGCCCTGATTCTCCATTCACTGTCACCACTTTGACACCAGGTTTACTCCACAGACTTCAATGCAATTACTTCTCTTTTATATCAGATTAAGTGAGGACAATGAACCTGATTCCCAACTAGAGCAAGCTGGGAATTTTTTGACAAAATGATGTTTTGTTTTTTTAGTTTGTTTTTGTGTTAGAGACAAACTACTGCGGAAATGCACCCATTTTTACAAGTTTCATTGGGCAAGTTTCTCAGGTCCAGGACAGAAGTTCTGGCTTTGACCAGAGCAAAAGAGCCAGAAAAAGATTCAGACTAGCTGAAGCAGGGATTTAAACTGAAATCTCTAAACATCCCACATAAATGCACTAACCACAGGGCTATTGTCTATTCCAAGGTGTCTTTTTTTCACTCTCTTGCTCCCCCTGTCTGGTTATTCAAGAATAATTTTGAAAGATCTCAGTTTTATCCCGATGCAAAATGAAACAAAATGCTGAAACCTCATTTTTTCCCATGAAACAGAATTTTTATTTTCTAGCCCACCCTGTTCTTTACTGCCTTGTGCAATAATGTACACCAGTGCAAAGTGATTGTACAGTACAGTTGGTGTGAAACACTATGAGATCACAGCCTAGTATGGCTTGCACACACACTAGTCCATACATTCTTCCACCTCCTATTCAGCTAAATTATTTCCTGTTCTCTCCTAACATCTAAGATTCAATTGCTGGGCATAGTGGGTTACTAGGCTTTCTGCTAGGGACCTGGCTACCTGTGATTTGAAATTTCTTTATGTTCAGTAGTCTAGATTAGAATCCATTGTTCATTGCATGTAGCGAAGTCATGTCTGTGCTATGTCACTGCATCCAACATTTGAAATCGCTGACATTCATGTTCTGAAAAAGGACTTCAAGCCCCCCTCCACAATCTTCATGCTATTCAGTATTCATTATTTATGATGCTGTAAATCCTACCACATAAATAATGCATCTTGTTAAGGTGATGTCTGAGTCGGCTGATCTAAATAATAAAAGATAAACACATAACATAGATAAGGTGAATGGCACTAACACACTCAAGATGAGATATCATCATATATGGATTACAATGACATAAAGGTACGTTGTCTGTGCTTAAAGTTGTAGGTGTGCACATAAACTATGCATATTTTAATTTCATGTTCTAGATTATTACTATAAGAGTATCCAGGTTTGATTGCAGAGGAAGGTGAATTGTGATGTGTTCAATTTAGTGGAATATTTTAGATAAATTCTATTAATTTTACGTGTAGAACACTAAAAGCTGGCAGATTGTTGCTTGCCAGCACAAATGCATGATTAAACTGTGATATATTTCATTGCACAAAAGGTCAAGGATACAACACACGTAATTATTGCATTTACAGGTAAAAGCTAACGAGGATTTGATTATACCTACTATACCTCATATACTCTTCACACTCAGCAAGCAGAACTATGCTGTATATCTAGAATGAAGTGTTACAGGATAATTTACATGATAAGGTCTTGCACTACTGGAGAAGTTATTAAAGAACCTCATAAACTTCTCTTCTGAAAGATAAATGAAGCAGTCCATCTTTGATAAAGAGTAGCAGGGATTGAAATATCTGGATGCATCCTGCTCCCTGATCTTTGGACAAGCTGTTACTTATAATGTACAGATAATATTTCTTTCCACTTGCACTACAGTGCTAGTTGTTAAACAGAAGACATATTATATACTGACAATCCTTGAACAGTGTATAAAAATTATACAAATCTTGGTAAAATTATACCATAAAGAAAGCTGTACATTTTACTATGCCAATCCTACAGATTCACAGAACATGTGATTTGATCTTTAGACTTTTAATCAAAGCAATATGACATCCTTTAACCACACTGTTTTACATTTTAAATTATAGCCTTTCTTTAATTCTCCAAGAGAAAAAGGGTACTTGATTCCTGAATGTTCTTAATTGCCTCTTTGGAAATTTGCAAGGGGAGTCAGATTTTTCAAATAATTTATGTAATGGTCTGTAGTGTAAAATTTATTTTAGATCGATTAGAAAACATTAATGGATTTTTGAGAACAGTAGGTGGAAAAGGGAAAAAAGTGTTCAGTTAATACATAAGTGGTTTAGTGTATGTTTCAAATTTAGTCAAATCTTCTATACTATTTTAACATACATATGTTCATATGCATTTGGCAGTTACTAAAAATATATATTCAAAATGCAAAATAAACATAGAAACATAGAATCGTAGAACTGGAAGAGACCTCGAGAGGTCATCTAGTCCAGTCCCCTGCACTCAAGGCAGGACTAAGTATTATCTAGACCATCCCTGACAGGTGTTTGTCCAACCTGCTCTTAAAAATCCCCAGTGATGGAGATTCCACCACATCCATAGACAATTTATTCCAGTGCTTAACCACTCTGTTAGTTAGGAAATGTTTCCTAATGTCCAACCTAAACCACCCTTGCCGCAATTTAAGCCCATTGCTTCTTGTCCTATCCTCAGAGGTTAAGAACAATTTTTCTCCCTCCTCCTTGTAACAACCTTTTATGTAGTTGAAAACTGTTATCATGTTCCCCCTCAGTCTTTTCTTCTCCAGACTAAACAAACCGAATTTTTTCAATCATCCCTCATCGGTCATGTTTTCTAGACCTTTAATCATTTTTGTTGCTCTTCTCTGTACTCTCTCCAATTTGTCCACATCTTTCCTGAAATGTAGTGCCCAGAACTGGACACAATACTCCAGTTGAGGCCTAATCAGCGAGGAGTAGAACGGAAGAATTACTTCTCATGTCTTGCTCACAAAACTCCTGCTAATACATCCCAGAATGATGTTTGCTTTTTTTGCAACAGCGTTACACTGTTGACTCATAGTTAGCTTATACTCCACTATGACCCCCAGATCCCTTTCTGCAGTATTCCTTCCTAGGCAGTCATTTCCTATTTTGTATGTGTGTGTAACAGGGTTCATGACCTGCCCCTCTTTCTGGGGCCCACTTGGTGCCCTCAATAAGGTTCAGAGAGGCTTCAGGGTTGTGCAACGTATGTGTCTTTATTTACTTAAGGTTGTCCCACCACCAGTGTCTATCTATATACAAGCTTTACAGGATTAGTCATCTCCTTTATAGACAGAGTCAACCTTCAGCTAGGAGACCTCCAGTTCCCTCCCTGACTGACTTCTCCCTGGCTGCCCCCCGCCTTCTGGCTCCCTTCCAGCCTTTATAGCCCTTGGCTTGTCAGGCCAGCAGGTGTTGCCAATCCTCAGGCTGGCATCAGGCCTTTTCCATCAACCCCAACCTGTTTCCCCTGATTGGAGCTGACTGGGCAGTGGCTAATTAGGTACTTTTGCACCAGCACCTTGCTACAGTGTGCAACGGATTGTTCCTTCCTAAGTGGAGTACTTTGCATTTGTCCTTATTGAATTTCATCCTATTTACTTCAGACCATTTCTCTAGTTTGTCCAGATCATTCTGAATTTTAATTTTAATCCTATCCTCCAAAGCACTTGCAACCCCTCCCAGCTTGATATCATCTGCAAACTTTCTATGTATGTGCACTCTCCATGCCATTATCTAAATCAATGATGAAGATATCGAACAGAACCGGACCCAGAATCAATCTGTGCAGGACCCCACTCGTTATGCCCTTCCAGCATGACTGTGAACCACTGATAACTACTCTCTGGGAACGATTTTCCAACCAGTTATTCACCCACCTTATTGTAGCTCCATCTAGGTTGTATTTCCCTAGTTTGTTTATGAGAAGGTCATGTGAGACAATATCAAAAGCCTTACTAAAGTCAAGATATACCACATATACCACTTCCTCCCATCTACAAGGCTTGTTATCCTGTCAAAGAAAGCTATACTGGCACTAGAAAAGGTTCAGAAAAGGGCAACTAAAATGATTAAAGGTTTGGAACGGGTCCCATATGAGGAGAGATTAAAAAGCTTGGAAAAGAGGAGACTAAGAGGGGATATGATAGAGGTATATAAAATCATAAGTGATGTGGAGAAAGTGGATAAGGAAAAGTTATTTACTTATTCCCATAATACAAGAACTAGGGGTCATCAAATGAAATTAATAGGCAGCAGGTTTAAAACAAATAAAAGGAAGTTCTTCTTCACGCAGCTCACAGTCTATTTGTGCAACTCCTTACCTGAGGAGGTTGTGAAGGCTAGGACTATAACAGAGTTTAAAAGAGAACTGGATAAATTCATGGTGGTTAAGTCCATTAATGGCTATTAGCCAGGATGGGTAAGGAATGGTGTCCCTAGCCTCTGTCTGTCAGAGGGTGGAGATGGATGGCAGGAGAGAGATCACTTGATCATTGCCTGTTAGGTTCACTCCCCCTGAGGCACCTGGCATTGGCCACTGTCGGTAGACAGGATACTGGGCTAGATGGACCTTTGGTCTGACCCGGTACGGCCTTTCTTATGTTCTTATGTTTGACACTATTTGTTCTTGACAAATCTATGCTGAGTATTACCTATCACCTTATTATCTTCTAGGTGTTTGCAAACTGATTGCTTAATTATTTGCTCCATTATCTTTCCAGGTACAGAAGTTAAGCTGACTGGTCTGTAATTCCCCAGGTGGTCCTTATTCTCCTTTTTATAAATGGGCACTATATTTGCCCTTTTCCAGTCTTCTGGAATGTTTTCCATCTTCCATGACTTTTCAAAGATAATTGCTAATTGCTCAGATATCGCCTCAGTCAGCTCCTTTAGTATTCTAGGATGTATTTCATCAGGCCCTGGTGATTTGAAGACATCTAACTTGTCAAAGAAATTTTTGATTTGTTCTTTCCCTATTTTAGACTCTGATCCTTTCTCATTTTCACTGGCATTCACTATTTTAGACATCCAATCGCCACCAGCCTTCTTGGTGAAAACCGAAACAAAGAAGTCATTAAGCACCTCTGCCATTTCCACATTTTCTGTTATTGCCTTATTGCAATTGTGCAATTGAGTAATGGGCCTACTCTGTTCTTGGTCTTCCTCATGTTTCTAATGTATTTGTAGAATGTTTTCTTGTTTCCTTTTATGTCCCTAGATAATTTGATCTCATTTTATGCCTTGGCTTTTCTAATTTTGTCCCTACATACTTGTGTTATTTATTTACATACATACATACAACATGTGCAGTATATTTGATCTCTTTCTTTATAAAATAAGTCACAATAAAAGCCCTTACTGAAATCTGGTCATTTAATGCAATTGTCAAATTACTTGTAATAATTTTAATATATTTCATTGAGTATTAATGGATTTAATCAGCTTTTTGATATAACTGTTGCTTCACCACTTCTGGTGGTTGCACTAGACTCCACTGGCACAGAATACTCCTAAGCATCCATTTGCCACAGAAAAATTGTAGGGAGGTTTAAAGTGCCTTGTTCAAAAGGATATATGCTTCATGATCACAAGGCCACATCACTGCCACTTTATGTATAAACTCATATATGGTGATGAAAAGAATCAATGAAGTGTCCATGGCACTGATGAGCCAGCAAACTCCAATATTACCAAACCACATATATTAAAATTACTGCAGCAAGTTTGGCATATAGCCATCAAAATGCCAAATTTTGGCAGTCGCTTGTTATAAATAAGGGGTGTACAAGTGTATATATTACTTTGTACAGTTAATGCCATTTAGGATGGTGTGGTCACAAGATGATTTTGTGTATTTGAAACAGTTATTTAGAAAGTGAAATACTACATATTTCTCTAACCCATTGAGGTGAGGAGGAATATAATTTGAATTCTATTTATGCCAATCACAGTACTCATGTTAATAAAATGGCTAGTGTTATTGCTTTTTAAAATATTTATACAATGGTTTTAATTAAGGCTTCTAACACAAGAAAGCAAAACAATTCCGACAATATAATAAGAGCCAAGCATTATTAAATATTATTAAGTCCACCGTTCATTTTTAGTCCTAAATTAATCTTTTGGGATTAGTTACTACAAGCCAGAGTCTGAAAACATTAGGTCATTTCAGAAGTAATACTTAACATTTATACAGTCATTTTTATCTTTACATCTAAAATAGCTTTACAAAGGTATGGAGAAAAAATCTGAGTAAAATCAGATGATTTGTCTCATTGCTTATATTTATTAACTTGGAGGAGTTTGAGATTTTATATATTTATACTTTACAATTTAGCATGTCTATAGGCAATGTGTGCAATACATTTAGTGATGTCATAATTCCTTTTATAGCCATTACACTAATATTAATAAAATGCCATGTTGCAACACTAATTTGACAGAACTCCTCCTTTTAAACTTGTGGTACAATATGGCCCAATGATTGTACAGCACTTTTAATCTCAAAGAATGCTGATGAACTTGACACTTCTTGGCCAAACTCTAAATTCTAACTTCAAATGTGAACATGAACCCACCTCTCAGGGCTGGCCCTAGACCAAATGGTATCCCAGGCAAGGAGCATCTTCAGTGCCCTTCCCCCATTTGTTAAACTTTTTAATACCTTATTTTTTATTGAATTTGCACCCATTTCATGACTTTGAGGCACAATTTGCATGCATGATTTATCCCTGTCATATAAAACAATAAATTTGCATGCTAGGATTTGTATTTATTCATGCCATATATAAACAAATAAAAATCATTTCCTCTACCACTTATAGAAACTTTTTAATTTTAAGAATAACTGAAATGTGCTAACATCAAGAAATTGAACTGTGCCCAACATTGAGTGGACCGGTATTAAATAGTACTACAGTAGGTGACAGCTTTAGAATGTTAACCCTAATCCTTTAGTTCAAAAGGTTGCTTTCCTCATCTTTGCCCTTGCAAACTAAAGCACAGCATCAGCGAGGTCCAAAGACTGGCCAATGGCATTTTCAAGCGATAAACTAGAAAGCGATGTCAGTCGCTTATCAACCATTATTGATCAATGAAATGTTTTAATGAACTTGAGCTTTGAAAAGCTGCATTCACCACTCACGACTGTGACCAGCAGCGTGAAGAGAATCCTCAAAGCTATCCACACTTTAGGAAATTGTCCATCAGCTCTGTATCATGAATGAATTGGAGAACTTGGAGTGGAGAGTGCTTCCTGCGTGGCAAAATGTGACAGATGTTGTCCAGTTCGACATACAAGTCTTTATTATTGACGTCTGAACATTCCTCATGTGTCAGCAGCCGATGAAGTTCTATGCAATTGTTCAAGAGTGTTTTCCTGTCTGCAAGTAGTTTACCAAAGTCATACAAAAAAATCCAGGTTTTTTTGTGGTGCTTCATCTTGTCTGAACCTTCCATGGAAAGTCAAACAGTGTCAAAGAAAGAGGAAAAAAACCTCCCTCACCTCATCTCTGCCCTCATAACCGAACTGTCTCTTCTTCCAATGAATATGAGTTTCCTTGAACACAGGCTCAACTCCTAAGTTTTCTGCCATTACTTTGGCAGAAGTGATGGCATCTTCAAATCTGTTGTCTCTGTAGGCCACAATAAAATCAAGACTCAGCTTCTCATCAGAGTAGTTGTGGTTGTGATGTACATTGATTGAGTTTGTAATACCTTCCTTACAATGTTTATTTGGAACAGGCTGTCATGCCAAACCACAATTGATACCAGAAATTTGGAGGCAGAGATCTGGTTTGCCAGGCTTTGCGGCTCATGTTGGATTCCAGGTTTCTGCTTTACTCGACTGCGCCAGTTCCATCGGGGCATCGTAAACCACAGTCACTTGGTGCTTTCACTATCCTCACACTGTCAATGCATCTCTCCCAGTGAGTCTCACTTAGCAGTTTCATGGTCAGATTTGTAACATTGTCCATAAGGATCTTCCACCTGATAGTTGATAATGAAAACAGGACGTATATCCTTTGCAGTACTCCGAAGAGATACTGAATCTAAAGAAGATGATGCTGCATTTGACACAAGCAGGGTGAGGGAATG
Source organism: Malaclemys terrapin pileata (assembly GCF_027887155.1). Taxonomy (NCBI): domain Eukaryota; kingdom Metazoa; phylum Chordata; order Testudines; family Emydidae; genus Malaclemys; species Malaclemys terrapin. The sequence continues at coordinate 77,655,327 of NC_071505.1, forward strand.
GCAGCCACAAGGCACAAAGAAAGGTCTTAGATTCAGTGCAAGGATCCTTGCTAGGATGCCACTCTTTCGTCCCTTCATTGCCATTGTCATAGCCTTGGCAACCCTGAAGCTTTATTTCTTTTCATTCAAAATGTTCATAAACAGTTCTCTTAGTCCTCTTCCAGTAGAGTCATCCACAGACTGGGAACAGATATAGTGTTCTTTTACTTGGATACAATCATCTTCGTTCTCAACAAATCTCACTGTAAATGACATTTTAACTGTGATTAATATCAGGAGAGCAGTGCATTATTACAGCATAGTACTTCACTTTGTGGAGATGCATCAAACATGTTATCAAGCACCTTCCTTCCCATAAGGTCAATCAATTTGTTTTGCTGCAGTACTGGTCCATAGCTTCTTTACAAGCTTTACAAGACATATAATGATGTCATGTGTGAGCATCTATTTCCCAAGAAGCTCTATGAAACTGAGGAAATTACTGTTATGTTCAGTGAGGAACTTATCGGACAAGCCCTGGAAAGCCAAATAATTCTTTGCAAGGAAGAAGGTAATTAAGATCAGAAGCTCAAGCACGTTCCTCCAATGCTGGATTTCTGCATTAATAATGCACTGGTTTTCTGCATTTATGCATTTATTCAGCTTGAGCCTGGACTCAACCTCCATCCATTTGGAGTAGGCCATAAAATGCCCAGGAGACTTTTCATGTTGCTTTAAAGCATCAGCTAAGTTATGCCAGTAATTGTACCCGGAAAGTGCAAGCAACAATTTTGCATTCATATAAAATATTTTGCAACAAAAACAGAACGTTTTGTCAGTTGATTTCATGTAAACTAGCCAAAACTGATTCAATTTCTCACCATTCTCAAGCACTCTTTCGCAGTGTGACTTTGAGAAGTCTCGCTTCAGTTCATTTACTGGAAATGTCATATCCCTGATTTTGCCTAGCCCATTTAAAATTGTATTACCAATATTGGCAGAGTTTAGAGTCGCCAGCCATAAAGCAGCATCTGATGCAGGGGTCAGCAACGTTCGGCACGCGGCTCGCCAGGGTAAGCACCCTAGCAGGCTGGGCCAGTTTATTTACCTGCTGACGCAGCAGGTTCGGCTGATCGCGGCCCCCACTTGCCGCAGTTCACCGTCCCGGGCCAATGGGGGCGGCGGGAAGCGGCGCAGGCCGAGGGATGTGCTGGCCACGGGACAGCGAACCGCGGCCAGTGGGAGCCACGATCGGCCGAACCTGCCATGTCAGCAGGTAAATAAACTGGCCATTTACATTTAACACAGCACTGTATTGTATATGCTGCTTTTCTTTTTTTTTTTTTTTTTTGTCTCTGCTGCTGCCTGGTTGCATACTTCTGGTTCCCAATAAGATGTGTGACTGGTCAGTTCATCACTATGGCATTTGTCACTCTGAAGTTCTACTGTAACAATTTCAGCTTTGATGTATTTGTATCTTATATAGCATTTATGGCATGCTTTATAATTTCAAAGCATCATGAAAGTGTTAACTAATTAGGATGGTACCTAGTTAATATCTGGCTGGGATATGTTTAAGGAAGATGCAATTGTTTCCAAAAGTGATGTTGGTGATCACTGGAATGAGTGATTCATTCCTTCATCAGTACTAAGCCAAAGTTTCAGCACTTTGTTGGGAGACACAAATAATAAGTTCACCCTGTGTTCTCAATGGACGTAGTACTCTTCTTCACTTTCCTACGCTGCTATATACTGTTAGTGTGAACTGTTAAACAACCATTACTTTCTATGGGAGAGGAGACTGCACTTCATTGGTGGATGAAACATGTCTTGTGATGTACATTTAGACACTCAAATGCATGAACCTTCCATTGACTAAGCTAGTTCATTGAACAGCAGCAAGTTAAATTTTATAGATGTATAGCCAAGATAAGATACAGCAGTTTCTCTTTTATAATATATTTTGTGGATTATGGGAGAAGGTAAGCCTAATGAAATTCTGGATGCTAAAATAAGTTGCTCACCAGTGTTAATAGTACTACTACATTCTCCATCCCATAGACAGTACTCCCACTTTTCTTCTTACTTATGACTAGGTTTGGCAGAATTCAATATTTTTATTATTTTATTGGATAGCAACAATGTTTATTTTTAAGCACTTCTTAATTCTATCAGTTTAAATTTTCACACTAGTGGTAAATTATGGGGGGGTCTTCAGCCAATTGTGACAATAGATGTCGAGATACAAAAAGTGAAAGCTTTAAAAAAAATTAAAACGCAAATTGTAAACATCCTAAGTTGAAATATACAAGTTAAACATCCTTAATTCCAACTAATAAGTTCCCAAGCAGCATTTTTCTTACTTTGCCTCTCAGTAAATTTCAATGATCATTGATGGAAATATTTTGTCATCAGTTTTTGTGTGTACGGGGACATGTTTATTGCCATTTACTGACAAAAAATCTCATTCTTCCCAGCCTACTTATGTAGGAAAGCTTAGTGGAATAGAAAGAGAATCTGGAGTAGATTAAGGCTCCACTCCAGATTCCCCATCTGCTCACAGTGTAGAAGAGCTACTCATGCTGTTTCTGAACTGTTGGGTCGGCTGCAGCAGTTATGCTTTTAATCAGTACCTCAGTTTCACTCAGTACAGAGGTGAAGGCATCAGGGAGAGAAAGTATAAGAACTGAGACCAAATGGTGAAGGGATATTATGAAGGGAGAATGAGGAATGGTCTGATGGGGAAAGAGAACAAGGGTGATAGGAGGCAGAAAGGGAGAGAAGAAGGGAAGGCAGAGTGAAATTCAAGGGAGGAAATAGCGGGAAAGGGAGCAAATGATGAAAAGGAGAAAGCAAATAGTATTATACAGAGACAGAGACAGAGAGAAGATTAAGACAAGCTAGAGATAAGGACTTCAGAATCACAAGATCAGAACACAAGCAGAGAATCATAACAAGAGAAAAGCATGGGAGCGGGGAAGGGGGGAGGGAAACAGGAGGAGAGATAGAAAACTTGTTCATAAAAAAATTGTTAGATACAGATAGGAGGGATTACTCCAGAAGTTATTTCAGCAGTTGGGAAGTACACTCAGAAACTGAAGAAAGGAAAGAAAACTGGGGGGAAATATGGTAGAAAAAAAGAGAGGTTAAAATGCTTGTAGTCTGACATCCATTTTTCAAGTTATCTGAGGCAGGTCCAACCTCCATACCCAATCTGGATCTCTAATGAAAACTCTCATGCAATTTAGTTTCCCCCCCCTTCTGAACTCTTGGGCCTCTTCCTTCCCCCAACATTTTATTTTGAGTTTCTTATACTGCTAGTAAATTCCTACAGCTCCTCATCCGTGTTCTTTCACTGGACCCTATGGAGGCTAATGAGTTTTTAACATCCCCTCCCTCAGGCTTACATTTATTACAACATATAGAGACCCTGAACTTCCCTAATTATCAGACTATCTTGGAGAGAAGAGAATGGATGTATCAGCAGGAAAAGATAATTGTTTAAAGACTGTTACCTTGGGGAGCGTGCTCAATGGGACAGACTCATGTATCATGAAATCTTGACACCTGTGTTATGAGTGAAATGTCAACACACTGAGTTATAAGCAAACATCATTTTATGTTCTGAGGTAAAGTTGTGACATAAGAGGACATTATATGGGCCCTAAATGTAATTTTAGTTTCAGTTAAATTTAATTCCAAATTGAGTTACAGAAAATAGTATCATCTCTCCAAAATCAGGGTGTCCATTTTCATTCTCTCTCTCTCTCTCTCTCTCTCACACACACACACACACACACACAATATTCCCATTAAATTATGTGGTTTTCTTTCCTTTTAAAAAAAAAGTAATGTTATCTCAAAACTTTTCAATAATCTGTTTAAGATCCTCAATAAGTAACAAGGCATGTGCAGACTTTGGTTTTCAACTATATTGTTTTTAGAAATATTTATGCAATTTTAGGTGTCCCCTTCCCTTTTTTAAAAACTTACCTGACAAGCGTAATTAAATCCAGACATCCCTAGCAATTACTCCTGGCATCACTAACACTTGGAACAAGAGGAATAAAGAAGTTCAGTACTGGTCTACTTGGTGACTTGCTACATGGCAAGCCATGGTCTGTAGTGCACCAGCTTACCGTGAAATGACTCATAGTGTGGACTTTGCTACAGCACAGTGAAAGACGGTTTGCCGCAGAGCAATTTACCATACTGACAACCCTTAGTTCAGCAGTTACTTAGGTAGGAAATATTTGCCCCTCATCAATGAATCTTCTCAGTGCTTTCTAAATATAATAATTTTGTGCCTTTTAAAAAACAAGTATGCAGCATTTGAGTGTCAGTTTGATGGGGGTAGGGTTCCTTTTGGAATTGGACATTCCTATTGGACACAATGAAGGGTGTAATTGCAGTGGTTTCCTGTGTTATATACTGTTGGGTGTGTCAGATCTTGGTAGGGTCATACTGATGAATATGGAAGGTACACTGTGGCAATCATAAGTTTTAGGTTGCCCTCATTTTCGGTAGTTTTTGGTTATTATGGATTAAGGCAACAAATGTGTTTAAAACAAACAAACAAACAGAAATAAAAAATAAAACCCAAACACTTTATTGCCATAGAAGCAGAAGAGGAAAAGTACATCAAAATGGATCAACATCACAAAAAAGAAACCTACAGAAGATAATTACAGAATTGTGCATTAAGGGTGAAATTCTCCGTGTGCTTAAAGCTGGAGTGACAACCTATAGGATACATTGGTCTAGATATTTTTAAACAAATGTTATCGTTTTCTGTATGTTATGTTCCTCATTATACTACAGCTAAGCTTACAGAATTTTAAAAACTATGTGGGTTCCACATGGAAGAAGTCAGTTTATAGAAAAAATATCTTTCGCAAAGATGGGAGGTATATCTTGGATCCCTCAGCTGGAAAAAAGACAAAAGGAACAAAGTTCATTCCTCACTTTCCTAGATTTACATTAAGGATGGATTTAGCCCCCACATTAAAAGGTAGCCATCTTGAAGTTGTACATTTGCCTAAAAGGATTTTCCAAGAATCCTGAATGGTTCAACTCCCATGGAATCCTCCCATCAACCCCACACACATTCTATTGTTTTAGAAAAGAAAATGTGCTCCCTGAAACTTCAAAGGCCAGGCCAATGGAGTGGGGGAGGAGGAAGGGGGGAGAGGTTCTGGCTCCTTTAAGGGTTCCTATAGTCGGATTTATTGCCAAGTAGTTCACAGATGAGTTAATACATTTATATCCTGATTATGCTAATCCCTTGCATCTTGTCTTTCTTTCAGTGTGACTGGGATAATAGAATAATTTACTTTAAACATGTTGTAATATGGAGATACCATAGTTTGTTCGAGGTGTGGATTTACACATGTATTGACTCTTAAATAAACAGCTTTCCTGATGTCTTGCATATTAATAATAACACCTGAAGCCAAATCCATCCCTGATTTCAATGGAATTCACTAAGGGATAAGGTTGGCTTCTCCTTATCAAAGGTCTACTACAAAATGGTGGATACACAAAGAACAGACTCACATAGACACCCTGAGCTAGAAGAATGGAGAAAGAAGTGAAGGAGGAGAGGATGGAAGAGGATAAAGTATGGGCCAGATCAGATGAGAAACATTCACATAAAAAAGAATCTGAGGCATCAGAAAAGGGCAGACAAATAAAGAGTGACAAGGTTTTAAAGTGCTTGTACACAAATGGTAGAGGTCTAAATAATCAGATGGGTGAACTAGAGTGCCTTGTGTTAAAGGAGGATATTCATATAATAGGCCTCACAGAAACCTGGTGGAGTAAGGACAATCAATAGGACACAATCATGCTGGGGTACAAAATATATCAAAAGGACAGAACAGGTCGTGTGTGTGTGTGTGGGGGGGGTAGCACTATATGTGAAAGAAAATGTAGAATCAAATGAAGTAAAAATCTTAAATGAATCCACATGTTCCATAGAATCTCTATGGATAGTAATTCCATGCTCTAATAAGAATATAACAGTAGGGATCTATTATTGACCACCTGATCAAGACCTGATAAGGTCCCTAACCAAAGGCTCTTATGTAAATTAAGTTGTCATGGGATAAAAGGGAAGGTCCTTTCATGGATTGAGAACTGGTTAAAAGACAGTGAACAAAGGGTAGGAATAAATGGTAAATTTTCAGAATGGAGGGGTAACTAGTGGTGTTCCCCAAGGGTCAGTCCTAGGACCTATCCTATTCAACTTATTCATAAATAATCTGGAGAAAGGGGTAAACAGTGAGGTGGCAAAGTTTGCAGATGATACTAAACTGCTCAAGATAGTTAAGACCAAAGCAGACTGTTAAGAACTTCAAAAAGTTCTCACAAAACTAAGTGATTGGGCAACAAAATGGCAAATTAAATTTATGGGGATAAATGTAAAGTAATGCACATTGGAAAAAATAACCCCAACTATACATACAATATGATGGGGGCTAATTTAGCTACAAAGAATCAGGAAAGAGATCTTGAGTCATCATGGATAGTTCTCTGAAGACGTCCACGCAGTGTGCAGTGGCATTAAAAAAAAGTAAACAGGAAGTTAGGAATCATTAAAAAAGGGGATAGAGAATAAGACGGATAATATCTTATTGCGCTTATATAAATCCATGGTACGCCCACATCTTGAATATGGCATACAGATGTGGTCTCCTCATCTCATATGATAGAGGTAAATAAAATCATGAGTGGTGTGGAGAAAGTGAATAAGGAAAAGTTATTTACTTGTTCCCATAATATAATAACTAGGGGCCACCAAATGAAATTAATGGGCAGCAAGTTTAAAACAAATAAAAGGAATTTCTTCTTCACTCAGTGCACAGTCAACCTGTGGAACTCTTTGCCTGAAGAAGTTGTGAAGGCTAGGACTATAAGAGGGTTTAAAAGAGAACTAGATTCAATTCATGGAGGTTTTAGCTATTAGCCAGGATGGGTAAGGAATGGTGTCCCTAGACTCTGTTTGTCAGAGGGTGGAGATGGATGGCAGGAGAGAGATCATTTGATCATTACCTGTTAGGTTCACTCCCTCTGGGGCACCTGACATTGGCCCCTGTCGGTAGACAGGATACTGGGCTGGATGGACTTTTGGTCTGATCCAGTATGGCCATTCTTATGTTCTTATGAGGAGACAGACTCTTATGCTACAGTGACAGCTACCAGTCTGTAACTCTGTTTAAGCCCCAGAACTTGTCCAACAAGGCTCTTCATAGCTTGCACCAATATAAACTTAAATTTAAATTGTTGTTTACTGTTTTTCTTCTCTGCTAAACATTTGTTTCAATGCAGCTATAATTGACCTTAATACTGCAGGGTAGGGGGCTGCATGACTGATAGTCCCAAATGAAGAGAAAGACTCTACCTTCATAGGATGAAGAGAAAACAAGTGGAGTTAATTGGTCCAGAGGTATCAACACTATTCTGAGTTCTAACTGTTAATTTTATGTCAGCACTGATCACTGTTGACCCTAAGAACTCTGGAATGATGTTTGTACCTACTGTTACAGGGATGCACTGGGGCAGGTGTGGTTCACTTGAGTGAGGGATGAGAAGCATAAAGTCCACAGTCCCATCCAGACATCTGTGTTGGGGTATTTCCAAATCATGTCCTGTGTAAGTATGAATCCAGTATCCCTTCCCATGCCCTACCACCATTGCTGCCAAGTGTGTCAATCTTTTGGGGAGCGGCATGGAACTCACCTCATTCCATACACCCGTATGACCACTCCTCCTCTCCCCACCCCACATATGGGTACCATAAGAGTTCAGCAATACAAGGGGTCTTGGATGATCCCTCCAGCTGGTAAATTCCCCATGAGCCAAATAAATATATTGGAAATAAGACACATGCTTTTTGGTGAGAATTTTAAAACATGCCAAGCTAGTATTTGATACATATAAAATGTTAACTGTTCTGAGGAACATAATTCAGATTGCAGTTTTGGTACATTGACAAGAATTGATCATTTCTATTATTCAAAAAACTAGCCAGAAGGCATTAGAAATATGTAGCAGAACTGGATTGTTCCCAGAAAAAGCAGGTCAAGCTAATTAAAATTGTTCACTAGCTACATATTTTAATGAGGTTGATGAAAAGAGAGGAACAGATTTTCTTTATTCTTTACTTAAGAGTTAGAGGCAATCCTGTTTTCTAAAAACACTTTAATAATTAAAATGTTCCTAAATGGATTTATCATCTGAGATGCTAAAATATGAGAGATTTCACCTTTGTTTGTTTTTCTACTAGAAGCTATTGCATCTTCAACCTCTGCTGAAAAGAATGTGGAAATTGGTCACTATGCATACACTTTCTACAACTTCTCATGGACCCAAACACTTTGATCATATACTTACCTACAAGGTTACACAAAACCTTTGACATCCAATTTGATAGTTACCCTGCGTAATATGTTCCAGGAAGCACGCTTCTAAAAGGTCCACTATATATTTATCTGAAAGTAAAAGTGTGTTGTCAATGCTGCTGCTAGCTCCTCCTCTGCCTGCACGTGTTGGGGCCCTGGAGCCTTCTACCCAAGACTTGGTTTGACTTGCTGGGATTGCAGCCTTCATGTCCATGCTGAAGCAAGCAAAGCTGGAGGAATCAACCAGTGTGAGAGGTGTCTGTTGGTGGAGTCCCTCAGGAAGCAGGTAAGAGCTGCAGAAGGAGGTGGCTCATCTATATAGTATCCAGGAGCACAAAGGCTTCACCAAGAAAATATCCTGGACATCACCATATATGCAGGATGCTAACTGACTAGAACAGACTATAGCAGCACCAAGCAAGGAAGGAAAACTGGCTGATGGCCAACTCGGGCAATAGACAGTGCTCCACCCTCCACCTAGGTCTCCTGTCCATTGAGGTCAAGAATCAATATGCTGTAGTGGCAAAAAGAGGAGAGGCACAGACCCCAATGGCTGAGGAAAAGAATCATTTACCATACCACAGAGGAGAAAGGTAGAGAGGTGGCAGTCAGGGCCTTCCTTCTGAGGGGGATGAAGGCATTTGTCTGATGATCTTACCTGATGTCTAAGAAGGTGTGCTGCCTGCCTGGATCCTGCATCTGAGATATCACAGAAAGGTTGTCAAAGTTTGTCCATCCCTCTGACCCGTGCCCCATGTTGCTCATCCATGTGGGTACTAATAATACTGCTAGTTATGACCCTGAGCAGATCAGCAATAATTACAGGGCTCTGAGTTGGGAGCGCAAGCAGTGTTCTTGTCCCAGTTGAAGGTAAGTTGAAAGTCCAGGCAAGGACACACATCCTGGAGATGAATGGATGGCTGAGCAGATGATGTTGATGGGAGGGCTTTGACTTCCTTGACCATGGGATGTTGGTCCAAAAAGGAGGAGAACTACTGGGAAGAGAGGGGCTCACCAGACCAAGAAAAAAAAAATAATGGAGATATCCCATCTCCTAGAACTGGAAGGGATCTTGAAAGGTCATCAAGTCCAGCCCCCTGCCTTCACTAGCAGGACCAAGTACTGATTTTGCCCCAGATTCCCAAGTGGCCCCCTCAAGGATTGAACTCACAACCCTGGGTTTAGCAGGCCAATGCTCAAACCACTGAGATATCCCTCCCCCCAGAAGAAGAGGAAGAGCATCTTTGGACACTGACTCAACAACCTAGTGAGTAGAGCTTTAAATTAGATTCAAAGGGGGCAGGTGACAAAAAATGACAGGTAGTTATAAAAAGATGTCCTTAACAGCTGGGTAGATGTTGGGGGGAAGTTACAATAGGGTCATAGGAGAAAAAAAAAAGATGGAAAACAGAGGAGAATCTACTCAACATAATAAATGTCTGCACACAAATGCAAGTATTATAAGGAATAAACAGGAAAATGTAAGCTAAATTATGACTTAACTGGCATAAATGACACTTAGCGGGATAATTCTCATTACTGAAATATTGGTATGAAGGGGAATAGCTTATTTGGGACTAAAGGAAGGAGATATTGCATTATACATCAGGAATATATACACTTGTTCTAAGGTCCAGAAGCAGGTGAGAGACAGACCATTTGAAAGTCTCTGGGTGAAGATAAAAGGGGGAAAACAAGGGCAATTTCATGACAGGGCTCTACTGTAGACCACCAAATCAAGAGGAGGTGGTTGAGACATTTCTAGAATAACTAATAAATATACAAAACACAATACATGGTCATAATGGGGGATTTAAAACTATGCAGACATCTGTTAGGAAAACAAAAATGTCCAGTAAGTTCTTGGAATGTATTGGGGACAACCTCCACCTTCTGAAAAAAAGATGAAATAACCAGGGGGGACAGCCATTTTAGACTTCATTCTGACTAACAGGGAGGAATTGGCTACAAATCTGAGGGTGGAAGGAAACTTGAGCAAAAGTGATCAAAAATGATAATTTTCTTGTTTCTAAGTAAATTGAAGGAATAAGAGCAGCATATTAAAGACAATGGATTTCAAAAATGCAGACAAACTCAGAGACCTGGTAGGTACGTTCTCGTGGGAAGAAAATCTAAGGGAAAAAGAAGTTCAGGATTGCTGGCAGTTTCTCAAAGAGACAATATTAAAGGTGCAACAGCAAAGGATCTTGATAGGAAGGACAAATAGGAAACATGGTGTGGTGGGGCGGCTGCCCCACGCCCGGAGAGTGTGGGCTGCGGCAGGCCTGGGCACCTGCATATTCCAGCAGCCAATGAGAGAAGGGCTTGTTGCGAGCCAATCAGATAACAGATTGGGGCCAGCCAATCAGGGCCCAGCTCAGCCATATAAAAGACTGCTCAGGGAGAGAGCAGTCAGTCTGTCCCAGGCCTTCAGAGGGGAGGGTCTGTCTTCAGAGCTGGGAGGCCAGCACCATGGACAGCGCATTGCAGGCCAGCCTTGGAGAACAGGAGAAGGTCCTACTCCGTAGCCTGCCAGGCGGCAGGCCTTGTAGGAAAGGGCCTCGCGGGGAGAAGGGCTGTTGGGGAAGTGGTCCAGAGGGACAGACAGAGGAGGAAGGAGAAGGAGGACAGGGAGGCTGTCGCTGGAGGGCCTCTGGACTGGGACTCAGAGTAGTGGGTGGGCCTGGGTTCTCCCCCCCACCCGCCACCTTTGTTCCTCTTGGCAGTACACACAGCCATTGGCTGCAGGGAGTGGCCAGCCAAAACTGCACCAGATCCTGGACTGTAGGGATTGGACTTGAAAGTGTAGGACTGTGGGTCATCCAGACCCCCCCCCCCAGAAGGGGGTGTGACTGGACAAAGGGACATTGTCGGAGGACAGTGTTCCAGGAGAGGACACTGTGCGTTGGGAGCAACGTGGGTCAGCATGCCAACCAAAGGCAAGATGACAGATGGGACACCACCAGAAGGGGGTGCTCTACTGGGTTGAACCAATTCCCTGAGATGACCAGTAGGTGGCACCGTGGGGTGAGTCCCAACCCTGTCACACATGGTAAGGGGCCAAGATGGCTCCATCAGGAGCTCTTTAATGACCTGAAAATCAAAAAGGAATTGTGAAAGAAATGGAAACATGGACAATTTGCTAAGGATACATAGAAAAGAATGGGATAAAAGTAAGCAAAGCTAAGGCACAGAATGATTTACACCTAGCAAGGGACATAAAAGTCAATAAGAAGAGGTCCTATAAATTCATTAGGAGCAACAGACTTAAGATGAAGCAGCGCTAATAATGGATGACTTTTAGAAGGCTGAAGTGTTTAATGACTATACCATTTCAGTCTTCTCTAAAAGAGAGAAATATGATCAGATACTTAACACAATTAATATTAACAACAAGAGGGAAGTAACACAAGCCAGAATATGGAAAGAATAGGTTAAGGTATATTTAAATAAGTTAGAGGTATTCAAGTTGACAGGGGCTGATGAAACTTTTTGTAGGATGCTTAAGGAAATAGCTGTGGCAATCTCAAAACTGTTAGCAATTATCTTTGAGAACTGATGGAGAACAGGTGAGGTCCCAGAGGACTGGAGAAGGGCAAACATAGTACAATATTTACAAATGGTAACAAAGAGGACACAGGGAATTATAGACCAGTCAGCATAAGTGCTATACCTGGAAAGATACAGGAATAAATTATCAATCGATCAGTTTGAACATAAAGGATAACAGGGTTATAAGTAATACTCAACATGGATTTGTCAAGAACAAATGATACCAAAACAAACAAATGTCCCTCATTGATAGAGTTGCTGGCATGGTGAATAGGGAGGAAGCTGTAAAATGTGATACATCTTGTTTTTCAGTAAGGCTTTTGACACAGTCTCACATGACATTCTCCTAAACAAAATAGGGAAATGTATAGATGAAATTACGTTCTGTCAACCAGTTGTGAACCCACCTTATAATACTCAGAAAGTGACTATAACGATTCACAGTCAAACTGGGAGGACATATCTAGTGGGGTTTTGCAGGGGTCAGTCCTGGTTCCAGTAATATTTACATTAATGACTTGAATAATGGAGCAGAGATTATGCTTATAAAGTTAGTGGATGACAACAAGATGGGAGTCACAAGCACTTTGGGGGACAGGATTAAAATTCAAAATTACCTTGATAAATTGGAGAAATGGTCGGAATTCAGCAAGATGAAAATCAATAATGACAAGTGCAAAGTACTTCATTTAGGAAGAAAAAATCCAATGCACAGCTACAAAATGGGGAATAACTAGCTAGGTGGTAGTACTGCAGAAAAGGATCTGGGGTTATGGTGGGTCACAGATTAAACAAGCCAACAGTGTGATGCAGTTGCAAAAAAGGCTAATATTCTGAGATGTATTAACAGGAGTTTAATTTGTAAGACATAGGAGGCAATTGTCCCATTGTACTTGGCACTGATGAGGCCACAGCTGGAATACTGTATACAGTTCTGGGCACCACACTCTAGGAAAGATGTGGATAAGTTGGAGAGAAACAGGAGAAGAGCAACAAAAATGATACATGGTTTAGAAAAGGAAGATTAACAAAACTGAGCATGTTTAGTCTTGAGAAAAGAAGACTGAGGGGGGCCTGATAACAGTCTTTCAATATGTGAAAGGCTGTCATGAAGAGGATGGTCATCAATTGTTCCCCATGTCCACTGAAAGCAAGACAAGGGCTTAATCTGCAGCAAGGGAGATTTAGGTTAGGTATTAGAAAAAACTTTCTAACTATAAGGCTAGTTAAGTACTGGAATAGGTGTCCAGGGGAGGTTCTGCAATCCCATCACTAGAAGTTTTAAAGAACAAGTTGGACAAACACCTGTCAGGGATGGTCTAGGTATACTTCGTCTTAGTGCAGGGTTCTGGACTAGGTGATCGAGGATCTTCTATTCCTACATTCCTACGATTTTGTGATTCAGAATATTAACAGCAGCAGTCAGGATATACATCAGCACACTAAGGTTTACAACCAAAACTGCTGTAATTGCAATGTATCTAACCAAGTTATAAGAAATACAAAATACGCAAGAAAGTACATCTCTACCCCTATATAACGCTGGCCTCAGGAGCCAAAAAATCTTATTGCTTTGATCTGCCGGAGAGCACAGTCTCCCCCACCCCCGCCCCCCCGGAGCACTGCTTTACCGCGTTATATCCAAATTCGTGGTACATCAGGTCACATTATATCGGGGTAGAGGTGTATAGGGCAGGCTAAACAGCTCCAAGATTAGTTTGTAGATCAATGGACTTCAGCCAATGAGCTACTAGAAACACACAAAGAAACTGAGACAAACAGCAATGGCCTCCAGCTAAAACTGCACTCTAACTAAAGGAGTGCTCTCTCATTTACAAAATGAACAAATACCCCCTGCTTACTTGTCTCCATATAACAAGTCTGCCTCAAATACCTCTACACCTTGCCATGTATAAAACCTCTGTATTAAGTACTTATGGAAATATCACCATATGCCACTCCTTGTACTTATATTTGTAAGCCACAACGCTGCAGATTTGTGTACCATATCTCACTCTGTACCTTTATGCATACAATACCGCACCAGTAATCTGTGTTCTTGAACACAAAACTTGAGCTAAAACTTGCCTATCATATTTTACATAGATATGCCTACAAAATGGAGTTTAAAAAAGGTTTACTTTGCCAAACAGACTGTACAAAGTTAGACTATAATGAGCCCTTTACACATGACTTTCCCCACTTCTGCCTTTAAGGATTTTCATTTTTCCAGGCGGACAGTCCTGGTTTCAGCTTTATGGGCATGAAGTTGTTTCTTCACCTAATAAGAGGCATAAGTCCCCTAAGAAAATCTAGCAAATGTATTTCCTTTAGTTCTTTAAAGATGCCAACATGTTACAGGCACAGTATATACTTTATGTTGACTCAATATATTCTATTTAAAATTTAAAAAGATTGATCAAGCCAAAAACATTAATTGCCCCAAGAGCTGCATCTACTGTAAGTCTGACACAGGAGAGAGAACAAACATGCCACGCTCTTCCCCCATACTCAACTCAAGCCAGAGCCTGCTAGCCAACTGGCATTGTTATGGGCCCTGAGCCCATCAATGCCCTAGAGCTACTGTGTACACAGCCACTACTAACCAGTCTCTACTTGTGCACACACAACCATACATTACAGACCAATACAACCTGATCAGCAAATACTCAGAATTGTTCATAATTATTCTGTACATTTTTAAAAAAAATGAGGGGCAGGAAGGATTGAATAATGAACTCAGGGGAACACACTTGCTTAGGGACTTGCTGAGACCAGGAGACAGAAGGGCTCAATTCACATTAACTATTCATTTTGAATTATTCCCTAATCTCTTCCCAATAGTAGGGAATCATTGGGAGTTTTCAAGCAGTTCCTATGGTGCACAGACTGGCTGCAAAACTTTTGACAATTCTGCTAGTCTCAATAAGATATATTGCTAGTATTTAAGATAGATTTCAGTGGCACCCAAGGGCCCTAGTCAGGAGCAGGACCCCATTGTGCTGGGTGTGGTGAAAATACATAGCATGATATAGTACCTGCCCTAAAGAGTTATTTTCATTTCTCCAAACCCACTCTCTCCCTCAACCCAAATATCGGTGTCCTAACCTGCTGGGCATTGCTGACCCAAAGTGCTCTCTCTCACCCTTCCCGCCCTTCAGAAACAGCTCTGCTTCATCTGGAGGGGACTAAAATAGAATGTAAATGGTAGACTAGCTAAAGCCTTGCACCCCTAGCAGTTCTTAAGGGGTATGGGAGTCACATGTCTGATCCCAGCTATTGCCCTTTGGTGTTTGGTGATGACTTTTTCTTGCTCTCTCACTGCCCTCTGATGGAAGGATTGTTCTTAGTATGTTCATTTGGGGGATTCTCCTAGCCCTCTCTGTTTCTCACTGCTATGTGGGGGAGAAGGAAAGTGGGCTCAGAGTGGAGTCCACAGCAGGAGTAAAGATAAGAGATTTTCCTGACTAACCTCTGTCAACACTACCACCCCTTAATAGTGTGGTATGACAGTGGCTCCCAATCATGCTCCTTCCCCCAATATTTGAAAGTTGTATATTAATTTGCAGGGTCTGAACATTTGATTACTGTGTGAACGTTGATAATTAAATCACCCAGTAATTAAATCAGTTTAATAACAACATTAGTTATGCAATATGCACATCACTATCTACCGTTTCTAAAAATATCTATGTAGTTTATTAGAAAAAGTAATTTAACTTCTTGCTCAGATTCCCAAGAATTATTTCAATTTACCAAAAGCAAGTTGACAAATGGACAAAGCCTTTCATCAATTTAAGTAAAGCTCATTTTACAAGAAACATTTCCCCTTAAAATGCAATGTTTCCAGTGATTAACTGCTGTTGAATTATCTGAATGTTGCTATAGACAACTTAGTGACAAAGGTTCTTCCATTCCTGGATAGGGCCCAACAGACAAGTTAAGTGGGGGAATGCCTGTCTTCCTGTGGTTCATGCAACACTCTGGGGCTTAGGCTTCCTGTTACCTAGAGGAAGGCAGCAGTACAGATGCACTGAGGCAGAAACATAGGTACCCAGAGAAATTTTACTGCAAAAATTCACATGGCAAGCAAGTTTAGGTACCTACAGCAGTCTGCAGCAGCTGAGTGGAGGTTCTGTGAATCCCAGTAGGCCTGATTCTGGGATTAAGGTATCTAAAGTGAAGGTTAGGTGCCTAAGTCCCTTCTGAATCTAGCTCACAACCTTGAATTGGCAATCTAGAAAGTGTGTGTTCTGGAGACATTTTACAGCTCAATCTTACAAACCCAAAAAGTCTGAATCATTCACATTAAAGACACGATATATTCAGATCGAGGCTTTTTGTTTGGGCCTAACTATCCAGTGACGTAAGGCCATTTCTAGTTCAGATAATTACCATGCAACTTATTTGTTTGGTTCATGTTGTTTACTATAATTTCAGTGTCTAATAACATTGCCACCAGCAAGAGCTATGAGCACTGCAAGATGATTTTAGTGACTGTTCATTCACATTTTTTGCACCCTTTTAGTGCCACTTTATGCAATGTTTGCTTGCTTCTGTATTAGCATTAATGAACTAGTAGGGGGACAGCCCCATCTTCCAGTGCACCTATATAGAAGGCAGCCATGACTTGACTTGAGGAGTGCATGAGGAGGGGATATGCTGATTAGTCCTGCCATCAAAGCTCAGGGCCTGACAGGGAGCATATCAGGGTGAAATCATGCTCCCCTGTCCCTATGTACCAGCAGGAGTATTGTGGAGAGAGTGTTAGCTATAATTTGGAGAGTCATAGTGAGTTTTGTTACTTACTTCAGAACCTAACAGACTATGACATGATAATGCTTCCAGACTATACGGTGCCCTTCATCTTCCCCTGCATTGCTTTGTCTCATAAAAGGCATAATGCAGCCCACAGTCTTGTGTGGAATACAATACCTCTTTAAAAAAATCAAAACCTGTAATGGTAATGTTTGAAATGCTTTATTCATAAGATGAATGATTTATTCCTTTTGTGATAAAAGTAATGGAGGGATATAAATATTTAGAAAAAGAGTTTCTCTGAATCCTTGAACAATCCTGCCTGACCCTTCTCTAACAGTTTTAAATGCACTATTATAAGAAGTTATTTTGTAAAAAAAAAAAACCCACAACCCCCCCAGTCCTATCCCACATTCATATAGTCACAAATAAATCTCTTGCATAGAAGAAAAATACTCAAGTCTTAAAAGATGAACTTTTAGGAATTCCAGATAAACCACTTCAAATAAGTTGCTTAATGATTGAACAAGTGGTTTATCTACATTGGAAAACGTATTGACAAAGATTCTTCATCCCTCACTTCTCAGGACTCACACTGAGTTGAGGATAAGGCTGATAAGGCCCAAAGGATTTTGTTCTTAAAATTTACAATGCTAAATTTATTGACAATAGACAAATAAATTACTATTGTACTTTTTACTGTTTATGTGACTATCCTCTCTTATACCTGTGGACTCCACTACTGTTCCTTGCCTAGTTATGGTAATTGTCAATCAAACTGAGACAGTTAAATCACTATTGTGAATAATTAGGATGAATTCATTAATCTTTGTGCAGCTCTCTGAAAATGTAAAGAGCTATGGAAGTGCTAAGAAACAGTAATATCTGTAGTATCATGCCTTTCGAACTTCCATGAGATTTTTAATAAATATTATCTACAACAGTCAAACACATTGCAATTATTTAGGACAGTTTAAGAGAAACAATTCTCCACCACTGGCCATTTTAGCATACAAAGGACTCAGGCATCTATCACAGTGCTCTGAGCAAGATTAGACAACATGATGGCAATAAACTGAGTCCTGTCCACAGTACAGCTTCCTGTATAATTATGGCTGGAGAAGCTGCACTAGTAGAGAATTACGTATCAGAATTTTTCCAGTATAAGCACACCATAAATACTTAGGATCTGCTCTTTGTGCTAGACATCAACAACTATATCTGAAAACAATGGAAGCTGCAAGTGTTCTGCGCCTCTTGAATTCAAATTTTAAAAGAGAATAGGCTATGAACCAGAGGCCAACTGAAAGTGGATGGTTGCTATATATAAATAGGTTCACATGTCTGGTAGAACTTGACATAAGGAGAAAACAGAGAAGAACCTAGAAAGGTTCCCCCGCTTGTCACAGGACAAACAGAACTCTTTAAAATAAAGCAGGATCCAGTGCACATGTGACTAATTACCTGCAACTGTCTCCCCCTTTATAAGGCCAAGGTGCCTACCTTAAAGTCCATTTGGGCAGCAGGTAGTCAGTCACAGGTGCACTGGACCCTGCTTCCTCTTAAAGGGGACTGTCAGTCAGTGACACTGCTTCAAAAGTGTCTGACCATTTAAAAAAATGTACACGTTTGGGAACCTAAACAGATAAAATAACATGCTTACTTGCCTATAAGGTCACTATTATCTGTGAATTCTCTCTGGAGCAGGATCTATTTCTTACAACTGTAGAACCTCAGAGTTACGAACACCTCAGGAATGGGGGTTGTTCCTAACTCTGAACAAAACATTATGGTTGTTCTTTCAAAGGTTCTTTCAAAGGTTTACAACTGAACATTGTCTTAATACAGCTTTGAAACTTTACTATGCAGAAGAAAAATGCTGCTTTCCCTTTCTTTAGTAGTTTATGTTTAACACAGTACAATACTGTATTTGCTTTCTCCCCACACCCACTGCTGCCTGATTCCAAATGAGGTGTGTAGTTGACTGGTCAGTTCATAACTCTGGTGTTCATGACTCTAAGATGTTCTTACAGTGTCTAGCACAGAGATCTTAGTTTGGGGCCTCTAGGTGTTACTGTAACACAAATGAAAAAAATGTCACCTTTACTGTATTATACAAAGTCTCTCTTTGCAGACTATTGTAGAAGAAGGAAGATTTTTCTTCTGAAAAGCCCAAAACTGTTGTGCCCGTGAGATAACTTTCCAGGCCTCACTAACCTTTACACTTTGCTCTGCTCCATATCATACTAGTCTACAATCTCTTAGATTCACCTTTTTTTTTTTTTTCCTTCCCCATTTTTCTGGAACTAACAATAAGAGGCAAAAAGAGGGTAGCACTTCCAATGTGGTGATTTAGCTCTGAAAGGGAAAGGGAGAACTGGTGTAAAATTTTTTGTGCAATTAAACAACCTGTTTGGAGCTGGAAAATTGCAGGATGATACTGAAAAGAGATGAAACTGTAAACTTATAGCCCCTGCAATTTCTAACAGTCTTTACAATAACTCTAGCTTAGGACAGGGATGGGCAACTTTAAGGTAGTTGGGGGCCCCAAAATCCACTAAAGCTCTTTGGTGGGCCATACATTTTTTTTTTAGAGACTAGACATTACTTAACTCAAATGTTTTCTACACAAAAGCATGTTAACATACAATTAACTGTGTATTAACAGAGTGAAATGAAGTGCTCTTCAATAAAAAAGCCGCTAATAGCACAATCTTTTAATAACAAACATTTAAACATGTCTTTCACTAGCCTTTTTGCAGTGCTCAGAAGAGCAGGAAATTAATAAATAAAAATAAATAAAACACTAAAAAAAAATTCTTCACATTTTTTTTCCTGCTGTTTACAGGCTCTGCATCGCTCTCTTCCAGTCAAGACTCTGACATGTACAACATTGAGGGACTCATTTTTAATAAATTCATAGATGATGGAAATTTCATTGACCACCAACCTTACATTAATCAGCATGAACCAAAGAATGCTCTGTACATATCCATTTTGGCAGGAAAATGATTGGATCAGAAGGACATCTTTATTCTGAAAGCTTATCTATTCCAATTTATGGTGATCCAAAGAAAGGAATCACATTATAACTGATTTATGGACAGATGAGATAATTATACATTGTGATGAACAAATACTGAATTAAAATATTCTTGCACTTATTTGCTGAAAATAAATTAGCGTGATTGGGAAAAGAAAAAAAACATATGTACCAGTATGTAGGTTTTTTTCTTTCTGAAATCATTAACCCACTATAACATGAGAAATATTTAACTTCTTGCAATTCATATACATTGTCATTATATACCTGTATAAAAACAAGTGATTAACCAAGCAATAGGAACTGAATAAAGAATGGAAGATAATTAGTATAATTCAGTACAAAAAAAAAAAGCATGAAAATCCATCAGATAAACTTATGCAACCTGGCTCTTCTTTTTCCTCTAATTTATCCCAGAAGACTGGTGTTTTCTCTATCTTGAGAGTCTAGCATTCTTGGTTCTTCTCTTCCTTTCCCCCTCATTCTGATATTTCTACTCTTTTGTCCACCCCTTTTCCTCTTTTTCCCCCCAGTTCATTTTTTTTAACCTGTGTTGCTAAAATACACTTATAGCAAATGTTTTCTTCAAATCATTCATTTGGCAACTAATTTTTTGTGAACCAAGCTTAGTGGAAAATATCAATTCTCCTCAAGGGGCTCTAAGTGAATTTTGATTAAATAGAAGATCCAAACAAAGTAATTAAAGACAGTTTAAAAAAATGGTGTCATCCTAGAGTCCAAAGCTTGCTTTCATTTAATTGCCTTTAAATTATTTCTATTACCCTATCGCTATAGGGATTTATGTTTCTAATTCTAAATTAAAAAGTAATTAAAAACACTTATCTAGTATCGGCACGTCACATTCTGTTTCAGAGAATGCAAAGTACAATAGATAAAACAGAAACAAACTGAGAAAAAGTAGAGGCAAAACAGTTTGGTAATTCTTTAATCAGTATTGCATGGAATTAAAAGAGGGTTCCATGGTTAGTTCTAAGGAAAACTCCATATGGTAGGCAAGCTCTGAGATTAAATGTTTTACCCCTATGCTACTCCCTAGGAACCTCCAGGTATTAAAAAAAAGCTGCACCTTTCTCCCAGAGCTCCCCAGCTGCAACATACATTTTGGGGAGCTTTGTAGCCTCTCTCTTCTCCAAGACCTCTTTTCACTTGAAAAACATACTGAGTATCACCATATAGATCAACTTCATTAAACATACATGTCCACACTGGGTGAATACCTACACAGAACTAAAACTTGTCAAAACATGTCCTGGCCTATAGCACGCAGGATGAATTTTCAAGGAGCAGACTATCTACTTTGGTTCTTCCAAAATCATGGAGAGAAGTCAGAAGTTATTTTTTTCTAAGATATTTAAGCCTCGTGGGGAATTTTTTTCCCTGATTCTCTCTGCCTCTTCCACTTCTAGTCACTGTTATTATTTTTTCCTGTTCACATCCCTCACTAACTCCACCCGTGGTATCTCAACAGCCAATCCACTCCCATCATATTCTAAGGCTATGTCTACACTAGCACTTTTGTCGGTAAAACTTTTGTTGGTCAGAGGTGTGAAAAAAACCCACCCCGAGCGACATAATTTACACCAACAGAAGCACCCATGTGGACAATGCTATGTTGGTGGAAGATGCTCTCCTGCTGACTAGCTACTGCTGCTCGTTGGAGGTGGTTTAATTATGCTGATGGGAGAGCTCTCTCCCATCGGCATACAGCGGATACATGGGCGACCTTACAGCAATGCAGCTGCATTGGTACAGAGAGACTGTAAGGTCTCTAGTGTAGACATAGTCTAAATCTTTGCTTGTTTCTTTCAAGTATATGCAAAACTGCCTCTAGTCTAGAAATAGGTATGGAGGTTCCCTTTTTTGTTGATTCACAAAGCCCATGACAAAGGACAACAGTATAAAGAAAAAACATTTTGTATTTGAAAATAGCCTTCTGTGAGCTTGATAGCAGACAAACAGATAGCTGGAAAACCATATGTATATAGACGACCAGGAGCATTTGTGTTTACTAGAGCTTGGTTCTCTGGTAAACAGCTTGCTGCGGCTCTAATTAGAATGCATTGAAATGAAAGATATCTAATTAACCTTGACCTAGTCTATAGTGCACCAGCAGAAGAGAATCCAAGCTTTCAAGCTCTTGCATTATACATTCCAGTGATGTGAAACAAGAAGTGTTTTCTGATGTGACCTTGTCTTTCCTTTACTATGAAATAATTATATAAAAGATCTGTATTCTGAGCATATTATTAAAGTGAAAGATCTACACTTAAAAGCAATTAAATTACTGAATTTTTAGACTCATGCCCTTTATTAAGGAAACAGCCATTGGTATATATAAATGAATACTGCATAATACATGAAGCACAGTGCTAAACACACCTGTCCATAAGAAAAGTACTTAGTGTAGAAAAAAAAAAAGAATAATTCATATACACGCATGTGACATCACATTTATGATATACGAGACATTATATCAGAGCTGCATACATTTTTTCATGCAAAATCTTTTTTCACTGAAAAATGGAGATTTGGGTTGACCAAAACAATTTGTGAATTTGAGTTGATTTTGGAGAATTGTTTTGGTCAAAAAAAGAAAAGCTTTGGAAGTGTCAATGATTTGTTTCAGCATTTCTGAAACAGTTTTCAGCAAGTTTTGATCTTTGGAAAGGTTTTGTTTTGCTTTGGAATTTCACTCAATTTTTTTTAAAAAAATAGGAATATTTTTAAAACCTCATAATTGAAACAATGCTTAGTTTCAGGTCAATCCAAAAGAATTTTTTGGCATATTTTTTGTGAAAAAATTGGAAACATTTTCACTTCAAGTCAACATGAAACTTTTTATTATTAGTTATTATTAATTATTATTATTTGGACATGGAGCCAAACTGAATATTCAGTTATTCATACAGCCCTACATTATATCAATAAAGTTATACCTGTGTGAAACTAGTGCACTGGAATGGGGAACCAGGTGCATATGATTTTAATCACTTTGCCTCTTCTGCAGTGTCGAGATTAAGGAATTTATTATGCTATAATCTACAGCCTATTTTACTGGTGATGTTTAAGTCTACCACCTACCAAGGTGTGAAAAACGAGCATGGAGACAATAGGACTTACTCCTGCCCTCTTCTTCACACATAGAATACTAAGGCCCAGATCCACAAAGGTATTTAGTTCCTAACCTCCACTGATTTCAGCCTAAGGTAGGAGCCTCAATACCTTTGTGGATCTGGGCTTAAATTGCGTCAGCTGATTCTAAATTTAACAAATAGGGAGGCATGAATTAAATTGTTGCAAGAAAGGGAAGAAGTGTGGGAAAGATACATTAGTATCTAGGCCTACCCTAAGGGAAGAACTGTATGTAATAACATAATAGTTAAGATGACTAAAGCTGCCTGAAGAATTCTGCTACATTAATTAGTGGAAATTATGTATCTATTTGCTGCATAGAATTTCCAGAAATCAATAGATCTACAACATAAAGTCTGCTCCAGCCTACTAAGAGGCACTAGTGAAGAGATTGCACTGGGGGTGGGGGAGGGAGCCAAACTGAAAAGGCACATTTGTTGCTATGATGTTGCATGACAACTTCTCTGCCTCAGAGATACATTATCTTTAGAATGTGACTGGGCATGGCCTCAAGCACACCCCAGACAGCAGGATGTAATCCTGGGAGTGTTCTGTCTCACTTTTCCCCTGCAATGCAGCCCACAGCTGCTGTCATCTTTAATATGAAGTGAAGTCTGAAAAGGCTACAAATTCCAGTATGTTATATTCCATATTGAACAGCCAGGACCATCAGATCAAGATGGGGCATAGTTGGCTATAATATCATCAACTTCACCCTCTAGCCAGGTGATCTCAAAGTGTCCAACTCGTTCCAGGGCAAAGGAATCCTCCAAAAGCAAAGCCAAAAGGATACAAAATAAAGGAATCTTCCAGCTTGCTAGGTTCTAGCTCCAGTCCCTGGCACTATATGCAATTGTCATCCCTTACACAGTAGCTCTTTGCCTCTCGGAAAGGCAGTTCAAGTTTAGTCACGATCTTCCTGGCTTAAGCCTTCCTTTTAGCAACAGACTCTGGCCAGCCAGCCAACCAACAACAGTCACCACATGGTTCCTTCTTTCCCAGCTAGCAGCTGCTTTCCAGCAGGACCTACCCACCTACACTTTTCCCCATTCCATACCCAACTACTGGATTTGCCCCTTTAAGACCAAACCTAGCACAGGTGTGGCTTCCTGAGCCCAAGTCTGACCTTTAACCCTTTCTAGCCTGGGAATGGATCACAGCCCATTCTGCTGATTGCTGATTATGTTACTATATAACCTCAACTCAAGTAAGAACCATTGTGCCGGAGCAACCCACACACGCTTCTTTAGCTCAGAAAAAGAAAGACTCTTGAAAATAACAAACAAGCAAAGGGTTTCGTGAATTGTTTTCTAGAAACTATTACAACAGTGAAACTCAGTCTGCAGCTCATGAGCCACAAGTGGCTCTTTAGTGTGTCTTCTGTGGCTCTTTGCAGCACATGGTGTTAAAACACTGTGTGACGTTGTGCAGTCTATATGGTTTTATAAAAACTTGATAATAAGTCAATATAATGTAACTGAGCTGGTTTTAGAGAAAATACGGTAATAAGTGAATATAACGTAACTGGGATATACTTCATGCAAAAGGTCTCTTGTAAGGTATCATTACAAAGTTTATAATCTACTGAGTATGATCATCTGATTTGTATAAATGTACCACTCTTGTATCTGAAACTAGAAATATAAAATGTAACTCTGAGGGCCTATTGTAATTGTGTAAAGTGTGGACCATTAATGATGGTTTGGAATCTTGATGACTCCCATTGTCTGCAGATGGCTGTATTTTCCTGTGAGTCTTCCTGTATATGTGTGTGCTGGCAAGTGAGTAATGAAGTCTTGCAGTGACATGTGATCATGTCACCTGAACTGGAATCCATCTTTAACCTGGTGCTTTTCCAGTGAGGGGGGGTGGAAACCCAGAGAGACAAAGAGTTCCCGCCTTATGCAAAAGATATATAAAGGGGGGAAGAGAAGAGAGAGGGAGAGGAGCCATCATGAAGAATCCCCTAGCTACCACCTGAGCTGCAACAAGAGCTGTACCAGGGGAAAGAATTGTGCCCAGGCCTGGAAGGTGTCCAGTCTGAGAAAAACTTACTGAAGCCTCTCTGAGGGTGAGATTATCTGTATTTAGTTTGATTAGGCATAGATTTGCACATTTTATTTTATTTTGCTTGGTGACTTACTTTGTTCTGTCTGTTACTACTTTGAACCACTTAAATCCTACTGTCTGTATTTAATAAAATCACTTTTTATTTAGTAATTTACTCAGAGTATGTATTAATACCTGGGGGAGCAAACAACTGTGCATATCTCTCTATCAGTGTTATAGAGGGCGAACAATTTAGGAGTTTGCCCTGCATAAGCTTTATGCAGGGTAAAACGGATTTATCTGGGTTTAGACCCCATTGGGAGTTGGGCATCTGAGTGCTAAAGACAAGCACGCTACTGCGAGCTGTTTTCAGGTAAACTTGCAGCTTTGGGACAAATGATTCAGACCCTGGGTCTGTGTCTGGAGCCAGACGGGAGTGTCTGGCTCAGCAAGACAGGGTGCTGAAGTCCTGAGCTGGCAGGGAAAACAGAAGCAGGGGTAGTCTTTGCACATCGGGTGGCAGCTCCCAAGGGGGTTTCTGTGATCCAACCCATCACACACTGATTTAATTATTAACCAATCTAAGTTACTAACCGATCAGGATGCTTTTGCTATGTTATTTACCAATTAAGTTATCAACTTGCACTGTTATTAATAAATATATAATTGAATATTTCCTGTCCTACTGTTTAAATATGAATAATACTATACTAAATGAAACAATGAATTCACACTACTATGGCTCTTTTGGTAATGTTGATCGCTTAGCTGGCTCCTGAACCACTGAGGTCCAAGTATCACTGTATTAAAATGACAATAAAGAGCTGAAGAGATATAATTCTAAAGAACCCAAGAATTAACACAGGGACAGGCCCATACATTTATTTTAGGATATAAAAAGTTTACAGGGGCACATTTAAGACTGAGTTTTAAAGTCTTAAGGCTTAACTGGAATAAAAAGCAGTTGGCCTATCTTGTTTTGTTGGTAACATACAAGGGAAAAAAATCTCTGCCATCCTGTGACAATCAGGGCCCAGATATCCCAAGGCAAGAACAGGGAATTTGAACCCCAAAGAATAGGCAGATGAATCAACTGATTGTATACAACATTGTTGTACTATAAAAATGTTGAGTAAGGTCCTACTGGTCTGGGTAATCCCCAGAATGTCACAGCATTTAATGGCCCACCACGTGTCTTTTCCTAGGCTTACAATGCTAGGTGCTTAGCGCTAGTCTTGTCTGGCTGGGGAGGCAAACGATTCCCAGCCTGACAGTCCACTGCCTCCCTTCCCGCCACACTGTGAGGTGTAGCTGAATGTTGCAGCACAAATTATGAGCATAGTTTTATATATACACACACAATTCATAACCATTCTGTATACATCTCATAATAACCATCAAGTTCAGAACATTACAAGCTTTCATAAAAGACCTTACCTGACATTTTTAAAGTATAACAACATTGTACACCAGCAGTTGAATTAACTGCTTATTCTTGGGGTTCAAACCCCTGTTCTCCCTCTGGGGTGTCTGGACCCTGACTGTCACACATCCTCATGGTTTGTTTTGAATACTACCTATACACTGGAATCAGTAATTGTGATTGCCAATATTGTGATAAGACTATAAAGTATCTATCCTGGGATTGCTCATATAGCAGATTGCAAGCAAATGGTGATCCCACTCTCCTCCAAATAGAATATATATTAGATATGATCACAGTTTACCAAATTCCTGGGGTTTGCCTTTATTGCTACTTTACATGACAACCTCAGCTTTGACTTTTTCATACAATTAGCTATTTTTAGGTTTTTCCCTGTAGGATCCTAGAACAGCATTTTTCAAACTTGGGTCCGCAGAGCATCCACGAGGGTACTCAAGGGGGTCTGCTGGCCCTGCTGATCGACTTCTCCCCCTCACTCAACTCTTTCCTCTCCCTCCCAGTGCCTCCTTTTCAGTGGCATGCAGGAGGTGCTGGGAGGGCAGGGGAGGAGCGGGGATATCCAAACTTCAAAAACAGACTCCAAGGAGAGACTGCTGAGCTGGAATTGATAGGCAAACTAGATACAATCAACTCAGGATTGAATAAGGACTGGGAATGGCTGAGCCATTACAAACATTGAATCTATCTCCCCTTGTAAGTATTCCCACACTTCTTATCAAACTGTCTGTACTGGGCTATCTTGATTATCACTTCAAAAGTTTTTTTCTCTTACTTAATTGGCCTCTCAGAGTTGGTAAGACAACTCCCACCTGTTCATGCTCTCTGTATGTGTGTGTATATATATCTCCTCAATATATGTTCCACTCTATATGCATCCGAAGAAGTGGGCTGCAGTCCACGAAAGCTTATGCTCTAATACATTTGTTAGTCTCTAAGGTGCCACAAGTACTCTTGTTCTTTTTGTTTTATGTGGAGCTTCTGTATTTATGTATTAGTGCTCATACACAAGGATTTTCATGAACACTCACTGTTGCCCTAGCTCTGCTCCCATCAGATGTCAATGAGTAAGCTTTGTAAAATCCCACCTACAGTAACCAAATATAAGCAGTATATAATGATATATACATTCTGTAAGTGTATGCATACAGATATATATGAACACAAATACACATATGCTTAAATACATTTTTACATACACTTGTGTATATTTAAAATATTGATTCTTTTAATTATTTCATTACATTTATTTTTTTTCTGAGAGCAAGAATTACAGGTAAATCTCTTAACCTAAAAGACCCATCACAAGAGATGCCCATTCTCAGAGAATAAAAAGTCTCAGGTATATCTGAAAAGGCAAAAAGTCTTTGAAGAAATTGTGCACCTGATATTGCACTAGCCTCAAAAAGTGGCCATGCCTTGTATAAAACTACCACTTCCCCCATCCTATTCCACATGGAGCAGCAGATTCTATAATATTCTCTCTCTCTCTCACACACACACACACACAGCCCTCTCCTGTAGCAAAAAAGGAGAGTGCACCTCAGAAAGCACTTATATTCTTCAGGAGAAATAGCTTGAGACCCCTTTGCCAGAAACAAGGCAGAACTCTGAGCTGAGAGGTTCCAGCCATATCTATGCATACTTTCTTTGTTCTCTTATTGTTATTTTCAGAAGCTATACAATGTAATGTATTCAAACTTACCGGTACTTATCCTCCTCCATTCTGCTTCAGGCACTATGCTATAAGCTCAGGAATTATTTTTTCCTGAAAATATTCTGTAGACACAGTTGATCTAATAGGCTACATAAACTATATCGATTTTAACTGTTTTGGACGTGCAGAGTGAGATACCCATTTAAGTGTTTTGTTTGCAGAAGAGAGTTTTCCTAGAAGCTGAAATGGTCACATGAGGTTGTGCTTGATTTAGAAGAATTAAGTACCCCAGGATAGTATTAGCACCATTGATTTATGAGCATACACCTAGTACAAGTATATTCATCTGGAATGAACACTCCAAAAAAGAATCTAAAGCTATTGGTTTGATGTGAATGTTCTTTAAAAACTCAATAAAGCCAACCATTTGATTAGATATTTATGTGCCCTGTGTTGTTAGTTTGTCCAATCACAATAGCCTCCCAGACTTTATATAGCACAATATCCAAAGGGGGAAGAGGATTTTTTTCTTCTAATACAATATTATCAAATTGCTACCAGTAAATGTGAAATTAAGGTATTTTAATAAAAGATGCATGGAAGAGCTCATTCTCCTAGCATTCTGGCAAAAGGAAGTGGGAGATAGATTAGTTCTAAACCCTAGCTTGCTGGAAGCTCTATAAGGACCTGGTAGAGTACTAGGCTATGGGCAGTCATGCAGAAGCCAAATGCCAGAGTTGGAGGGTAAATCAGAGTCATAATCATAATGTGTAGCCAAGAGTCAGAAACTAAAGCCAAAGCTAAAAAGTTTAGTCAGATTTGCAGTCACAAGGTGTAGCCAAAGGGCGGAGCTGGGAGTCTGAAGTCAGGACAGAGCTCGGGGTTGGGGCAGGAGCAGATACAGGGACTAGAAGCAGTCTTCAAGCAGGTGGAGGGTGAGCGCACCTGCAGACATGGTACACAGTGAGCAGCTGCTGTTCTGCTGTGGGTGCCAGGCTTACAAGCAGGACTGCTGATCCAGCAGCCTCAGGTGCTATGCCTACTCCATCAGTTCCAAAGCAGCAAAGTTAGTCAGGGACCAAGCCAGCAGCTGGTCCTAGCTGGGCAGCACATCCCTTCCTTCAGGGTTATCTCCCAGGATCCCTTAGAGAGGGTTTCTGGGGTTAGGCCCAGTGGATGGTATGCAGGTGGGTTAGGGCGTGAATGTGTTTCATAGATTTCCACAGCCGCTCCCCTGGGCTGCATACCACACAGTCAGATATTGGAGTCTTCCCCAGACTTTGCAGGAATCCAGAATCTGCCGAACCATTTATGCCTCTTGGTCCTGCATGGTTATCAGTGGAGGGGGAGAGGAGTAGTGTGGTGTGGGTAGGGATTCTCAAGAGATATGGAACATGGGATGGATCTTAACGGATTCTGGCAGCTGCAATGAGAAAGTTACCAAATTAAGTTGTTTTGTGATTGAAAATGGTCCTAAGTACTCATGATCTAGTTTTGCAGATGAACTGGTGGATCATAGGTTTTGGGAGGACAGCTAAACCTTGTCCCCTACTGTGAGGTTGGGAGATGTCTAAAAATGTCAGTGGGCATGGCGCTTGTATTATAATATGCATCTCAGCCTCTAACTGGCACTTGAGTTCCTAACGTACTTGGTGAATATGTGTGGTGAGGGCTACAAAGATGGGCAGTGATAAGTCAAGGGGGATTTTTGGATGATACCTATAATTCATGAAGAAAGAACTCGGTTGGTTGTGGCATGTGTAGAGTTGTTGTAAACAAATTTGACTTGGGGAATGTGTGCCAGTCAATCATACTGGTGATAATGTAGGAAGTAACATACAGGGACAGCTCTAGGCACCAGCAAAGCAAGCATGTGCTTGGGGCAGCCTATTTGCAGGGGCAGCAGGGATCCAGCGTGGGAGCTGAGAACCAACAGGGGGCCCTGGGAGCTGTAGTTCCTTGGTTAGCTCCCTGCCTATAGAGCCAGACCTGGAGCAGGGAAAGAACTACATTTCCCAGCATTCCCTTGGCCACTACCAACAGGAAAGAGGGAGAGGGAGTGAGGAAGCTGAGACCTCACGCTGCAGCCTGCTGTGAATGGAGAGCTGCACTGTGAGTAGGGATACCATATTTTAACATTCAAAAACTAGGACACTCCATGGGGAGGGAGGGTAGCCCCACCCTGCCCCCACCCACTGCCTCCGACTGCCCCCCACAGAAACCCCAACCCATCCAACTCCCCTGCTCCCTGTCCCCTGATCATCCCCTCCCGGGACCCCTGCCCCAACTGCCCCCCAGGACCCCACCCCCTATCTAAGCCCCACTGGTCCTTGTCTCCTGATTGCCCCCTCCCGGGACCCCACCTCCATCTAAGCCTCCCTTCTCCTTGTCCCCAACTGCCCCCTCCTGAGACCCCCCCAACTTCTCCCCTAGGACCCCACCCCCTACGTTTCCCCTAACAAACTCCTGGGACTCCCATGCCTATCCAATTGCTGCCTGTCCCCTGACTGCCCCCCCCCAACCCCTGACCCATCTAACCCCCCCTTTCTCCTTGTCCCTTGACTGCCCCCCCCCCGAACCCTCTATCCCGTCTCCAACCCCCCAGCCCCCTTACCATGCTACTCAGACCAGCGTGTCTGGCTTCACACAGCGCCAGACATGCTGCTGCATACATGCTGCCGTGCTCCCCTGCGGAGCCACAGATCCCCCCCCCCACCCCCCCGCACCTGCCTTCCAGATTTGAACACCTCAAAATTCAGGAGTGCTCAAGCTCAGTTTGTTCAGCTGTTACTTCATTTCTCCCAAATCAAATATACTGATCCACTGTAACTTGCTGTAGAAAAAATAGGATAAAATTGAGCAAGAAATGCTTCCCAGTGGTTATTAGGACTGGAATTGCTATTTTCAACAGCCATTGCCTTTTGTTTGTTTGTTTGTTTGTTTGTTTAAAAGGAAGACAGTGATATTGTATTGGCAAATTCCCCATTGAAAGAAAGAGTGGAACAAAAGAATAATAAAGGCACCTCAACTTTTCCTCATTTATGTAGGACAGTCTTATAATATGCATCCAGGTATTCTCCAGTCACACAAGCTGAAAATTGTTCCACTTTACTGCAGTTCTGTAATCATATGGGAAACAATCCTGTCTGTGTTCTGTGCACATCCAAAATTCCTGCTGAATGACCGGCCCTGGAAGCGAGTTACCAGTGACCCAGGGCTGCAGTGGAAGGAGGATGAAGGGCGGGGGAGGGGGGGAGAGCCCAGGACTGGGGTGGCAAGAGGTATGGGGGGGGGGGCAATGGTGAGGGGGTAGGGGGAGCTCAGAGCTGGGGTGGCAGGGTGTGTGTGGTGGGGAGAGCCCAGGGCTGGGGCGGCATGGGGGTGCGGGTCGGGGGGAGAGAGCCCAGGGCGGGGGGTGCGGGTGGTGGGGGAGAGCCCAGGGTTGGAGCAGCAGGAGGGTGCAGCGAGGAGCCCAGGGCTGGGACGGGGGGGCAGCCAAAATTTTTTTTTGCTTGGGGCGGCAAAAAACCTAGAGCCGGCCCTGGTAGCATAGATACTGCTTCAGGACTTGACTGACTTTCTCTGCTTGAACATTGGTAATATGGTGATAAACAGTGGAGGTATGAAGTTTGATGCTGAGGAGTCACAGAAATTTCCATCAAAGGCAGGAAATAATACGGTCAGATACTACACTTGTGGGCAATCCATGAAGGGAAAGATGGGCCATTACTTAGGCTTTGGGGAGGCTGCAATGCAGTATAAAATGTGCCACCTTCATCAGGAGCTCAACCACCACTAGAATCATGATGTACCCTTGGGAAGGTGGTAGCTCACAATGAAGTCCATCAACACAATGGCCCAAGGCCAGGGTGGAGTGGTCAAGGGCTGGAGAAGACCAAGCAGATTTGCTTGGGGAGTCTAAGTCTGGGCATAGAGATCACAGGATCAGATATAAGTTGCTACTGAAGCCTGTAGAAGTGGCCACCAGAAACTCTTTGACACCAGGGATTTTAGTCAAAGGAATATCGTGTTATGGCAGGTAAATAGTATAATGGCTAACGAGGGTCAGGCTGGAGAATCTTGCCTATGTGCTCAGGGTTTTACTGATCGCCATATTTGGGGTTGGGAAGGAATTTTCCTCCAGGGTAGATTGGCAGAGGCCCTGGAGGTTTTTCGCCTTCCTCCGCAGCATGGGGCAGAGATCGCTAGCAGGAGGATTCTCTGCTAATTGAAGTCTCTAAGCCACAGGATTTGGGGACTTCAACAGCAGAGTCAAGGGAAAGGGTAGGGACGGCTTTGTGGCCTGCATCATGCAGGGGGTCAGACCAGATGATCATAATGGTCCCTTCTGACCTTAAAGTCTATGAGGGCCTGTGTTCTGAGTTGACTGAAGTGACCTGCCAGAAGAGCACCATGGCAGATTTGTAGGTCTTGTAGGTCTTGTGTGGGACATTGGGTATGTAGATGCGCCCCTTCCAATACAGGATTCCATCACTAAGGGTGAAAGCTGAGGCAGTCTGGGCATTGACATTGTTCAGGGCTCGGGGGATATGAATGGCAAAGGGATCATTGGGCAGCAGGAACCAAACTGTGTAACCTGAAATGAAATTTGATGGCTTAAGGATGGTGGATGGAATCTCTTGGTCAGGTTTACAGTACTCCCCCTTTTGGGATAATGTATCCACCTTCCTGTTCTTAGTCCCTGGGCAGTAGGTCAATCATGAAGTCAAATGGTATAAAGAAGAGGGCCCAGTGGGTCTGTTGCTGATTTAGGTGCTGAGCTGTCTTGAGGAATTCCAGATGCTTGTGACTAGTGAGAATGTGGACTGGGAACCTAGTGCCCAACAAGAGATGCTGGTATTCCTTGAAGGCTGCTTTGATGGCCAGTAGCTCCTTATCAAGGATGTTCGAGTTTTGCTCCACTGAGTGTGAGCTTGTGCAAGTAAAAGGCCCAAGGGTGAAGCTGACCATTGGAGGCAGCCATTTGGGAGAGGACTCCTTCCAGTGCAAATTTCAAGACATCCACTTCCACCATGAATGGCTGGCCCAGGCTAAGGTTAACCAAGATGAGCTCTGTGATAAATTTCAGCTTTAGGCACTCAAAAGCTGGTTTCGACTTCTGGGAACAAAGGAAACTGAGCTCGCTTCCATCAGAGGGCTGTAATAGGGGTGACCAATGCCAAGAAGCCCTGGATAAACTGTCTAAAGAAACTGGGGAAGCCTAAAAAGCATTGTACCCCATGGATGTCCTTGGATGCTCTTCAGTTGGAGATGGCTGTCACTTTGTGTGGGTACATGGCCAGTCCTTCAGAAGAGATGATGTAGCCAAGAAACCCTAGTATGTCCTGGTTGAACTAGCATTTCTCTGGCTTGCTATATATGCAGTGCTGGCAATGCCTTTCTAAGACACCCCATATGTGCTGGCGTGCTGCCCTTGGGTTGGAAAAAGTGTCATTGAGATATATAATGAACTAATTTAGCATGCCCTGGAAAATGCTGAAAAAAATGCTGGAAGTTCATGGGATCACTGCACAGACCAAATGGCATGACCAGGTATTCAATGTGTCCATACAGGGTGTGGAAGGCAGTTTTCTAATCATCTCCTTCTCGTACCTGCACCAGTTTACAGGTCCCACAAAGGTCTAATTTCATAAAATTTCAGGCAGAGCATAACTGATCTAGGAGCTCATGAATGAGGGGGAGCAGGTAATGGTTCTGAACAGTCTCCTTCTTGAGGGCCAGACAGTCAATGCAGGTCTCAGAGCACCATCCTTTTTATTAAAGAAGATCAGGGCCCCTTGTGGAGAAGCAGATGGTTAGATAAACCCCTTCGTCAGTCTCTCCTGCAAATAGATGCAAAGGGGCTGAAGCTCTGGTTCAGCAAGCATGTACATGCAGATGAAGGGAGTTGGGCTGTTGGATATACGGAGCAGAGGTAGAGTGTCAGTATTTCCCCTCTTGAATACATCTTCAAGGTCATGGTAACAGAGGTATTTTGGTGGTGGCAGGCAGGATGGTCAGGGCGCTCCCAGCTTCCCTGTGCCCATTCCTACACAGCAGGGATTCCCCACATGATGACACAAGCTGCAGAGAATACCACTGTTCTCCTCGGGCTCAGGAAGGCAGAATCATTGGGAGCAAAAGCATACTGTCCCGTTTCACCAATGGATACAGGGTCATTGGCAGGATGAACCGAGTGCACACAGCCTGCATCAAACCAATCTGAAGGATTTCCCAGTGCCCCGAGAGAAAAATGACTCCTAGGGAGGCATCTGGTGGATGACCAGCCCGAGGCCAGAAGCAAGCCACTGAAGATTTCCGCCAACTACACGGTATCCTGGGGGCCTTAGCCACATCCTGGTCCATAAAGTTACGTGATGCTCCTGAGTCAAAGCCTCCAGATGGACCACTGGGCTTGCTGGGAGTAGGAGCTGCAATGGCAGTCAGAGACACATGAAGGGTGGGCTCTCAGTTGCTGCCATCTTGATAGAGGTGCATGGTAGTTGAGAGTCTCTGGAGGGGGAAAGAGACAGGCCCAGCCCAGATCCCTTTATCAGGGCTGGGGCTTGGTGTTTACTGACCCAAAGATAGTCTGAGCTTTGAGGGGCATCTAGAGGTGAAGTGTCCAATGCCCACACAACATAGACACAGACCCAAAGTTCAGTATCAGTGTTCCTCAGCCTCGATCAGGCATGAGCAGGCCCAGTTGATGTGCATAGGTTCCGGGTCCTGGAGCAGGGTGCGCGGTTGAGGAGTTGGAGGCCAGCGAATCATTAGGACAGAGTGGCTGGGCCACGTTCATGGCACTGCTCAGTAAGATGGTCATTAATTCTATTACATAAATTAATCAGATAGTCAAGGGAGGGCAATGGTTTGACCAACACCATTCACCTTTTAGATCATCATTCAGCACAAGTCAGAACTGATGACACTGCATGGCCTCATTCCACTTGGTATCAGTGGAGAGATGATGGAAGTTGGCAGAGTACTGAGCAGCTGATCGAGGTCTCGGCCACAACGTTTGTAGGGCAGCTTCAGAGGTTCATGTGGGGTGGGGGCCACACAAGATAACCAGCATGGCCTTAATGAACTTCTCCTACTGTCCTAGGAGGGGGCTGTACAGCTCCAAAAGGCTAAGGCCTCCCCAGTGAGCAGATGAGCGCTACTGGGGCCTGGTCTGTGGAGAGAAATTGGGGGCATAGCAAGAAGAGGAGCTGGTATTGGTTTAAGAAGCCTCAGAACTGACCACAGTCACCATCAAACTTGTCTGGGAGCAGGATCTTTGGCTCCCAGGAGGCCAGCACCACAGCTGCCTGGGCTTGTAGGGGCACATTCTGTTCCTACAAGGTGGAAACCCATGTTTGCAAGCTCTGTATGCCACCAATAAGCTCTGCCAGAAAAAAACCTGGCTGTAGTGGTTGAAAGTCTGGCCTACTGATTAGAGCTGGGTCCAGTAGGGCAGAGTCCAGGACCAAGCCAAGGGCCAGTACCACAGGGATGGAAGCCAAATGCCAGAGCAAGAAGGTAAACCAAAGACATAGTCAGAAGGCAGAGCTGAGGATCAGAGCCAAGAGTCAGATGACAGGTCAGAGATGAGGCAGGAAACAGGTACAGGCAGGGATTGAGACTGGGAGCAGGAGCTGGGCAAGTGGAGCTGTGGGTATGGTACATATTGAGCAACCACTGTTCTGCTGTAGGTGCCAGGCTTATAAACAGGACACTAGTATTTTAACTATACTAATCCACAGGTGTGCCAGACTGGTTTCCAGCTATGCATTTGTCAGTGTTCAGTAAGGCCCGGGGTGTTGGTATAGGTTGTCACTTAGTCTGACAGCGTCACACCTCGTTTGCATCTTACACTGCTCTACAGCCAAAATGCTTCTGAAATAAATGTAGTCAAACTTTACTAATTCTGGGTCACTGAGAACGAAAATGATGCTTAAAATTGTTGATTGGCTCTAGTTTTCAATATATGCTATTGGGTCAGTATATACGACCCTTGACTTGGGAATGGCGGAGGATAAGTGAGTTATAAAGGGAAGGGATCTCAATTTAAACCAGAAATGACTAAAATACATCTTTGACTGGATCTATGAATAAATCTATGACTGGGTTTGGACAGTACTTGCTTTTTCGGCAAAACAATGAATGATGCAATCTGAAGCTGGTATTGCATCATACATAATATGAATTGCATCATGTTATTCCTAGAAGTCATGGATGATGCAATCATAACGAAACTTACATCACTCTGCTGAACAAATTGCCCTATATCAGCTCTAGAAATCATACAGTGTCGTGTTCTCTTATTTGTCAGTGTTTGATTTTGCAAAGGGACACATTTCTGTTTAGCCAAAGTGAGCAGAGATGCCTCGTACTTGTGTGAAGAGTGCAGATAAGTTCTGCTATGTTTGTGGTGAAGTGACTTTTGCATCACAAAAGCACAGTATAACCACTATGGTTAAGAAAGCCTATCACCTTTATTTTGGCTGCAAAACTGGAGATCAGGACAAGTGGTGGGCCCCACACATATGCTGCAACACTTGTGTAACAAATCTTCGCCAGTGATTGAACAGGAAAAGGAAATCTATGCCTTTTGCAGTGCCAATGATTTGGAGAGAGCCAACAGATCATACCAGCAATTGTTACTTCTGCATGGTGCCTCCAGTTGGGAAAGGTGTGTCAAAGAAGAAAAAAATTGGACTGTGCATTATCCAAACATTCCATCAGCGATACGCCCAGTACCCCACGGAGAAGGACTGCCAGTTCCTGATGCACCAGAATCATTCTCACTTGAGTCAGATGAGGAAGAGGAAGAGGATGAAACTTCTGGTCCTGAACCATCAATGTCACAGGACCCACATTTTCTCCCATCCTCCTCCTCTGAACCACACCTCATAACACAAGGTGAACTGAATGACCATGTCAGGGATTCGGAACTACCCAACAGTAAGGCAGAGCTGTTGGGCTCCAGACTACAGCAGTGGAATCTCCTGGCAGGTGATGTTAGGGTTTCCATGTTCCGTGACCGTCAAAAGGATCTTGGCCCATTCTTCATGGAAGGTGATCTTGTAGCCTGCAACAACATCGATGGTGTGATGGCAGCCCTCAACCTCGTTCATGATCCAGATGAGTGGAGACTGTTCATTGATTCATTGAAGACGAGTCTTAAAGCTGTTTTACTGCATAATGGCAATGTTTTGTCATCAATTCCAGTTGGTCATGCAGTCCATATGAAGGAAGCCTATGACAACATGAAACAACTTTTGAGGTGCATAAACTATGACCAACATCAGTGGCAGCTTTGTGGCGATTTGAAGGTTGTTGCTCTCTTCCTTGGTCTGCAGACTGGATACACAAAGTACCGCTGTTTTCTCTGCGAATGGGATAGTTATGCAAGAGATTCCCACTACATCAAGAAAGATTGGCCACTCCGACAGTCATTGGAGCCTGGGAGGAAAAGTGTTCAGCATCCACCACTTGTTGAATCAAGGAAGATTTTGTTACCACCCTTACACATCAAGCTGGGTCTGATGAAGAACTTTGTCAAGGCCATTGACAAAACACAAGCAGCTTTCAAGTACCTCCATGGAAAATTTCCAAGGTTAAGTGAAGCTAAGATAAAGGAAGATGTCTTTGTTGGTCCTCAGATTCGTGAACTTCTTCGAGATGATGCATTTGACCATGCACTGCGTAGCAAGGAAAAGACGTCATGGAAAGCCTTCCAGTTAGTGGCAATAAATTTTCTGGGAAACAACAAGGCAGACAACTACAGGTTGTTGGTGGAAAACCTCCTCAAGGCATACAAAAGCCTTGGTTGCAACATGTCACTAAAAATACATTTTTTGCACTCTCATCTAGATTTTTTTCCACCGAACTGCGGAGCAGTGAGCGACGAGCACGGCGAGTGATTTCACCAGGACATTGCAACAATAGAGAAACACTATCAGGGCAAATGGAGCCCATCAATGCTTGCAGACTATTGCTGGACAGTGACAAGAGATGCTCCATTTAATGAATACAAGAGACAAGCCAAGAAGCTCCGAGTAGATACTGAATAGGAAGAAGTGAGGTTTTTACCCACGAAAGCTTATGCCCAAATAAATCTGTTAGTCTTTAAGGTGCCACCAGACTCCTTGTTGTTTGAGTAGGACTAAACTATGTACATAATACTTTTTTGCCTTTTGTTTCATAATAAATTTTATTTATATAACCCTTTTGCTGATTTTTAAAGTGTTACATAAACAGGACAGGTGAAATATTATCATGTAAAGCAACCATAAACACATGAAAAGACCTAGGTTTACAATATATGATTAAAACTCTACTATCTACACAATATACCTAGACATAACATGTAAAAACTTAAATATCTTAGAAACAGTAGCCAATCAGTTTTCATTGTCATCTTTGAATTCAGCACATCAAAATACATAATAAATAGCACATTTTATCTCTGAAGCAGATGACTTTTCAAAAATTGTAGACCAGTGTAAAGTATCTGACACAATTATATTTATATAATCTCCTGAAGGCAGCAGCTTTGCATGTAGAATAATAATCGTTTCACGGGATACTGGGGAAAGGAACAAGCTTTAATGGGGAGATACACACCTTCTAAAAACAAAATGCAAGACACATTTCTCCTAGATCTAACTGCCTACCCATTTAATTAAACAAAACCCGTAGGACTATCTAATTTGGCACTATGAAGAGATGTTCAATAATATTACAATGGAAGATGGAAAAAAATAGGGATAAGTATATGAGAAGCAAAAAAGTTGGAAGATTAAGTTTAGTGTGGCATATTTAGCTTTGTGGAGACTATTAAAGGATCTCAAATATTGCAAAAATCTTTCAAGGTTGTTCTGTACCTTGTAGATGAGTCTTTAGTGTGATGCTGTCTTTCTTAAAGGCTCAATAAATGTGTTGGTGAATTTTCTCATCTTGGATATAAAAGCTGAGAGCGCTTCAGGCTAAGAAGCCTATTGTCTGGCACTATAAGAAAGTCAATAATCAAGTTCAGACAAATTAAATTTAAATTACCTATAGTCCACTCCATAAAAATCCTTGAATTATTGACTGACTAGCATATCTGACTGAGATTGAAAATAAAAATTGTCCTTATGACTCAGTTTCTTGGTAAACACTATTGAACAGCAAAAGAAAGATAACTTGACTTCTTTCCACCTGACTTTGCTGAATTCCTTCTCTAACTCAGCTCAGCTTGTTGAATACCTACTACATTTGGGGAGGGGGGGAATTTAAACATGAACTGATTATATATATAAATATGCTGTCTGTGAAGTGCAGTATAGTAAGGAACTATGTTTTTGTGGCATTTCCAAGGAAACTAATGCAGAAGGTTAGTTTTGTGTTCAATCAGCAGCTAATCTACTGATCCTTCTTTCACGGACATCCCCAGCACCCAGCTTAGTTATTTGGACTTGTCATTGGAAAGAGAATTTCTCACCTGTTTAAAAGACAATGAACTTCTCAGAAAAAAAGGCATCCACAATCATGCACATGAGTACAAGTACCTTTTTTGTTGTCCTTTAGCTGCATTGTTGTATTTATAATAATTCAGCTTGAACTCAATATTAGGTTACATGAGACCCTCTGGTAAAGAAGCAAAGTCTATGCCAAGCTGTCTGCAAATAACTGGCATTTATTGAGACTTCATTACTGCCCTTGCTCAGTTTTTCCTTGCTTTGTTGGGTGTACATCTAATGGTCAGATTTAAATAAAGTAAAGTTTATTTTTAATTTTAATGGTATTAGTTATTTTACAGTGGTTGAGCCTGAAAAAAAATCAAAAGTAATTATTTAACTCAAAGATTGAAAAAGCACCATTTCAAGAAACATTTTCAGTTTTGTTTCACCATCTGCATTAAAAACAGTTTAAAGAATTCTAATTTTTATATTAAATATACAATTGGGTATTATTAAAATGCCAAAACCAAATACATTATAATTGCGGCATAAAGCTTTTGAATTATTATATGTTCTTGAAATGATATATGAATTTAGATTATAAAAGTGATAAAACAGAGGACTTATTTCAGTGATTACTCTATTAAAAAAACTGATAGGGATTGATAGCCTCTCTTCTCTTTACCATATGATTTAAAAACGAACAAACAAAAATGAATCAGTACATATTTACACTATAGTTTCAGGGAGAGTTTATTATGCAGCATTCCTTTCACCTAATTAAGAGTACATCAGAGTGGTCTACAAATCTGGAAAAAAAAAATCCAAATCTACTCCTCTATCAGTGTACTAAAACTAATTAGAAAGTGATAAATAACACAACTTTTGCTCATAATAAATTTCTAACATTGGTCAATAGAAACCACATTAAGAATTTAAATATGAAACTATTATACATCTCTTTAAGTTAACTTATTAGAGAACAATCAACAAGCTAGTGGTTCTCAGACAGACAGTTAAATTGGATTATTTTTGTTTGGAAGGAGAAAATACAAAGTGTAACATCTCACATTTGAAATTCAAGAAGTGTTCTACACTTCAAGCACTGCTCAGCTACATAATAAAAGCTGGAGCAAAATCATTTTAACAGAAAACATTGTCATCTGAAGTTTCACAAGAATACAATTAAAAGTCACAGTGCCAATTTCATCCATGTTTGAGAACATGACTCAAAAGGTGCAATGATGTAATATCCTGATACCACTAAACAGAACAGTGGGGAATACTGTAAAGTTGAGGGTTCTTTGGTTTGTTTTTTTATTTTTAAAATACTTTTTGAGACAGTTCAAAAAGTAAATAATATTTTCTGATATTTACATAACAAGTAACAAATTAAACATTTCCCAAGCTACTAAAGTGGCTCCCAAAAGGAAGCAACACATTTGATAAGACCAAGATAAGTAAAAAGAGAAATCAAAAGAAAATACAACCTTCCAGTAGAGAAACACAATTTAGAAAAAAAAAAAGGAAAATATAGCAGTCTCAACAGTAAACTGCATTCCACCCTGATCCCAAACATCTCAAATATTGTATTTTTAAAAACATAGGAATCATTTCCTTCTGAGTAAATAAATATAATTACCCTTTCTTCCTCCCACCCTCCCCAAAAATAGCTGTTTTGGGGTACTTCTGCATCATAAGAAAATAAACTTTGGAGTTAGTATTGCAGAATATTTATGTTATACAATAATACTCATAGCTGCTTCGTAAATTTTCTGTGGAATAATGCAGCTCTATCACTTAATAATAACCACTATTATTAATACTGCAGTCTATGCAACTCATCACCAAATGAGTCTTGTCTATAACTGATATCAGCCATCATCCATATCAACGACAATTACTCAATGAAGGACTAACCCTGCTGATCTTACTGGGTACATCTTCACAGCAATTAAACAACGGCAGCTGGCCTGGGTCCCTCTGGGCCCCTCTCCCCTCATGAGGTCCCTGAGTTCAGGTTCCAGCCTGAGCTCAAACATCTAGACAGCATTTTACAGCCCCACAGCCCAAGTTTCTTGAGTCCAAGACAGCTGACCCAGGCCTACCATGACCATGGCCATGCCACAGGTCATTTTTTTCAAGTGCAGACAGACTCACTCAGACAGAATGCAGAACTGATTGACAAATCATCAACTGCTGACACTGTTTCTAGGGAACTGAAGAAAGGTCTGCTGAATGAGGGTGAAATTATGCACAAGATTGATGCATAATTTAAGTCCCACTTAACTCTCAGTTATAAGACATATTTTCACCCTAGCAACTGTAGAAAAATGAGGTATGTCACTGAAAGTGACATCAGCTGAGGGTGTAGATTGCTTTTTTAGTAGATCATGTGATCCCAGTTTCACTCCTTTCTCCATATGTTTAGGAATTTGGCTTTTTTTGCATATTAGAGAAGAAACAAAGGTCTCATTCTACACTTCCATGTCTATCTCAGCTAACTCGATGGAAGCCAGCGGGCATTTTGTTGCCTTCCTTTCTAAACCCCATTGAAGCTAACCTTTAGGATGCGAGCAGTTAGACTTTTAAGATGTGGATGATAATTCCGTTCATTTAATATAACTAGGTGCTATGGTGATGGAGGCCATATAAATACCAAGAAATATGCTCTATCAGTAAATATTTGGCTACCATTGCATTGTGTGCTCATCTGAGCATGTGGTCACAGAAAGAGAGTCACTTCGGATTCAGCTTTTGCTGAGAGAGAGAACATTAGTATTCATGTGGGCTGTGTTCAGGAGACTGTCACACAATGTTAAGAACAAGATTGATACCCTTATGTGCCATGCCACTGTGAATGAGAATATCAGGAGAGCAATACAGCTGAATAGAACAATGAAAACAAACACTTTAGTACCACTACCAAATAAGACTCTTTACTGGTTTGTGCAAGAACATGCATTGAATTGTAAGCACTTTTTCACCATTTGCTCCCTAAAAGAGAGAGAGACACACATAATACATATTTAAACTGAAACACAGCAGCCACATATAAAATACTAGGTGAGTATAATGTGTTCACAATGTTGGCAACTCTTGTGCTTTTATTGTCAGTATTGCAATATTTGGTGATTTTAAAGCCCCAGTTCCTGGAGACAAGATTACATGAGAACTTCAGCTTTCATTTAAAAAATTTCCAGCCCTCCTGATTGTGGAGAGCATCTTGAAAACATTAGCCCTAAAAAGCTCAAAAAACAGAAAGAAGATAAGACCCCAAAATTAGTTCATTTTATTTGTTAGTCTCATAATTTTGGCAGCTTGACTCATTATTTTTTTAAAATGCTTGGAGTTGGCAGTTAGAGCTGTGTGGAGAACAGAGATCCTGTTTTGTGGAGGATTTTGTGGTTTTAACATTTGTTTTCATTCTGATTAGGAATAAAACTCAAAATTTTGAAATTTTATGCAAGAGAAAAATGCCAGAAAAACAAATATCATTTTGGGCAAATCAAAATGTTTAGTTTAGAAAAATAACAAAACATTGCCTTTCAGTTTTTAATTTAGTTTAACTTTATATTACAATATATTATATAACAGCAAAAAGCAAATCATTTTTAAAGGAAATATCAAAATATGTCATTCAGAATATATTAAAATCGGATGCTATGTCTCTTCCGGTTTATCACCTAAACAAGATTTTGGCAAAAATCAATATGATTTTATGAAGCATTTAAATGTTGATGGAACTGCATTCCCTTATGCAAAATCGTTCAGTTAAAATAGTTTCCAGCCAGTTCTATGAACAATACTGTGATCTGTCACCAGTCCTTAGCAAATAATCTGCTAAATTCTGCAAAAAGGGCAAGCAAAGTTCAATTTCTGCAAACCCCATTAAGGTGCAATCACAGCATATAAATAAGCATGGTGTTTATGAGGTCACATGTTGCATGATCTTGCATCATGGGATAAATGAAGGTACAACCTGTGCAAGTTGGACAATTGAAAAAATAATTCTCCACACATGTTCATAGCACATTTCATATATGTATTTCGGTGGAACTTTTATGGTTGAGAGGTCACCAGTGCTGTTACCCTTCCCACATTAAGTAATGACATGAAAAGAGTCGCTTCATAAAGATGGCCCCTACTGTCCAACAAGCTAAGATATTACCCATTGACCGTATGGGAGGTATCATTCAATAATTCTTCTAGATAAGAGATTGAAG
Source organism: Malaclemys terrapin pileata (assembly GCF_027887155.1). Taxonomy (NCBI): domain Eukaryota; kingdom Metazoa; phylum Chordata; order Testudines; family Emydidae; genus Malaclemys; species Malaclemys terrapin. Next base: position 77,699,019 of record NC_071505.1, read on the forward strand.
TATCTGTTTTACTAACTGAAGTGATGTAATTAAACACTCACCATCTACAAGATACCTTCGCCTACCATCTTTCTCCTTTCTAAACTAACACAGCAAAAGGAACTAAGAAATTACTGGGCTGGAAATGTCATCAGATCTCATAAGATGTCATAAAATCTCATAAGATTTCAGTGCTCCTGATTTCATCTGGTTTAGACGTACTAGAACAATAGGCTGGTGTTGTTTCCGAGTTAGAAGCCAGGAATGCAAAGGCACATCAATACCTAGTATATTAAAAATACATACGAATTTTCCAAACCACACACACACAAAAAAAAAATCATGTTGAGATGGACATGCAGGTGATGTTTCAGACTTGTTTTTGTTGTAATCAAACCCATCCCTTACTATCTGTTTCTTCCGTTGGAGTTTTTTTAAGCCTTGGGACCAAATGCAAGATTATTTATTTATCTTGAAATGACTGTTTTCATTATTTTGGTATATTTTATATAACACTGCTTCCCACCTTAACAAACACACATTACTCTCATGGGCAAAAAATTCTTAGTCTTATAGCAAGCAGGGCCGGCTCTGGCTTTTTTGCCGCCCCAGGCAAAAAAGCCTCCGGCCGCCTCCCCCCCCCAGTGCGGCAGGGGAGGGCGGCTGGAGCCCCAGGGGGAGGTCAGCGAGCCCTGGCCGGGGCTCCGCTCTCCCCGGTGGCAGGGGCGAGGGCGCAGGAGGGGGAGGGCGGCCGGAGCCCTGGGAGGAGGGCGGAGTGCCCAGCTGGGGCTCCACTCTCCCCGGCGGCCAGAGCGCCGGGGGGAGGGCGGCGAGCTCCGCCCGGGGCTCCGCTCTCCCCGGCGGCCGGAGCCGGAGCACCACACCGCGCCGCCCCCCTCCAGGTGCCGCCCCAAGCACAAGCTTGGTGGGCTGGTGCCTGGAGCCGGCCCTGATAGCAAGGATGATGTGTGTTGTTATTAGTAGATACATCTTCTATCAGGAGGCTACATTGTGCACCTGCAGGGAATGGCCTCAGTGATCTGTTTTGTGAGATCTAAAATTTGATTCAGACTTTGGAAAGTCATGGGAGACGGGAGAGATTCCAGAAGACTGGAAAAGGGCAAATATAGTGCCCATCTATAAAAAGGGAACTAAAAACAACCCAGGTAACTACAGACCAGTTAGTTTAACTTCTGTGCCAGGGAAGATAATGGAGCAAGTAATTAAGGAAATCATCTGCCAACACTTGGAAGGTGGTAAGGTGATAGGGAATAGCCAGCATGGATTTGTGAAGAACAAATCATGTCAAACCAATCTGATAGCTTTCTTTGATAGGATAACGAGCCTTGTGGATAAGGGTGAAGCGGTGGATGTGGTATACCTAGACTTTAGTAAGGCATTTGATACGGTCTCGCATGATATTCTTATCGATAAACTAGGCAAATACAAATTAGATGGGGCTACTATAAGGTGGGTGCATAACTGGCTGGATAATCGTACTCAGAGAGTTGTTATTAATGGTTCCCAATCCTGCTGGAAAGGCGTAACGAGTGGAGTACCGCAGGGGTCTGTTTTGGGACCGGCTCTGTTCAATATCTTCATCAACGACTTAGATATTGGCATAGAAAGTACGCTTATTAAGTTTGCGGATGATACCAAACTGGGAGGGATTGCAACTACTTTGGAGGACAGGGTCATAATTCAAAATGATCTGGACAAATTGGAGAAATGGTCTGAGTTAAACAGGATGAAGTTTAACAAAGACAAATGCAAAGTGCTCCACTTAGGAAGGAAAAATCAATTTCACACATACAGAATGGGAAAAGACTGTCTAGGAAGGAGTACGGCAGAAAGGGATCTAGGGGTTATAGTGGACCACAAGCTAAATATGAGTCAACAGTGTGATGCTGTTGCAAACAAAGCAAACATGATTCTGGGATGCATTAACAGGTGTGTTGTGAGCAAGACACGAGAAGTCATTCTTCCGCTCTACTCTGCTCTGGTTAGGCCTCAGCTGGAGTATTGTGTCCAGTTCTGGGCGCCGCATTTTAAAAAAGATGTGGAGAAACTGGAAAGGGTCCAAAGAAGAGCAACAAGAATGATTAAAGGTCTTGAGAACATGACCTATGAAGGAAGGCTGAAAGAATTGGGTTTGTTTAGTTTGGAAAAGAGAAGACTGAGAGGGGACATGATAGCAGTTTTCAGGTATATAAAAGGGTGTCATAAGGAGGAGGGAGAGAACTTGTTCACCTTAGCCTCTAAGGATAGAACCAGAAACAATGGGTTTAAACTGCAGCAAGGGAGGTCTAGATTGGACATTAGGAAAAAGTTCCTAACTGTCAGGGTGGTTAAACACTGGAACAAATTGCCTAGGGAGGTTGTGGAATCTCCGTCTCTGGAGATATTTAAGGGTAGGTTAGATAAATGTCTACTAGGGATGGTCTAGGCAGTATTTGGACCTGCCATGCGGGCAGGGGACTGGACTCGATGACCTCTCGAGGTCCCTTCCAGTCCTAGAATCTATGAATCTATGAATCTATGAATCTATGCACCCACATTAGGGTAGAAAGAAATCCTCCTTATGTCATTACATGGGCTATCTAGACCGGGTGCTGTTTCATTAATTTAGATAGAATAAATGGGCCAGAGATGTTAACATGACCCAGTCATTGGTCAACATTAAACCATGTAAAACAAGGTCCGGGTTTTTGGGATACACAGCCCTCAGCCTGCTTAGAACCATGGCAAACACAGCATTAAAAGTCTTCTTTAACCTTTTATTAAAGAAAGAAAAGGAAAAACAATTGAAGCACTTGAAATGTAGAGTATTACGAAAGGCTTTCATTGTAACAATATTTCTGTTCCCTCTGCCCTTAGCTGGAGAGTGTTTTTCGAAGGAAAAACCTCTTGTTTGAGGGTCTCTTAGGTAGTATCAAATATGTTAATAACTGTCCTTTTGGGGAAAGAAGAACCTGTTGTTGTTGCTGTTATTGGTAAAGTCTGATCCCACATTCATCCCAGGTGGCTTTGGGGATTCAGCTGGAGCCAGTAGAGGTGGTGATGTCATTTGGCTCCCCCTCTTTGGCCTGCTCTGGTCAGGACATCTAAAGATCAGGATGAAGGTCTGGGATCCTAGGAGATGGTGGGTGTAGAAGCCATGATGATGAAGTTTGCTCTAGTAGTCTGTTTTTCTCTCCAAAATCACTTTCTTTAAAGATCCAGAAAAGGGGCGAGGGGCAGAATAGCTCATCCCCTCATTATTTTGTTCACCAATTAGGCCTAATTTCCAATACATCAATTTTGGTTCACTGATTTCTAATTCCACACTGTTCTTGTTTACCAAGCACCATCTTAACAGAGTCAATAAGTTATATCAATAGACCTTTTTGATATCACTAATTCAGTCTCTCTCCTTTTTGTACATTTCACCAACATTTGTTAATATCAGTTATTGTGGCATCTTACGAATTTTCACGTACTTTTTTACAGTTGACCTTAGAATTAGGGTAAATTTCGAGGTTGAATCATCACAACATAATATCGGAATAAGTATGGTTACAGGTGGGTGGAGAGTGGGTACGAATGCATGGGAAATGGAAGGAATCTTTGCCCCCTGTACATGCTAGGCAGATTATCTGAGCTAGTGAAAGGAGTAAGTAATAATTTACTGCTGGTAAAGGCAGCATCTGGCAGCAAGGAGGAAGCAGGGGAAGAACTGTGATTTTAAAGTGTGTCCCAGCCCTTTCAGAGGCTGCTATTAGAGTAGTACAGTTTAGGCTGGGCCTGAAGTTAAAATCTATCCCATCATTTCAAAGGCTTTCAGATCCCACAGTGATAAACTTCATATAAATATCCTGACAGACTTAACAGATTTATTTTCCTGTCTCTAACCTGACATAAGAAATTGGTCTCCACTCCACCTTTAAGATCCTATTAATCTAGTTTTGCACATATACAAGGGGAGAAAAGATCCAAGATAGTGCTTTGTTCTGCTTTTTGTTTATTTTTAATTCCCTAAAGATCTGGTACTAATGTTTAGTATCCTAATTCCACATCTAAAGAAACTGACTTCAATGGGGCTACTCACAGAGTAAGGTTATCCAAATCTGGCCCTTGGTGAGTAGTCCCATTGATTTATTTGGGACTACTTGTGAAGTAGTGTACTAGTCAGAATGAGTAAGGGCGGCAGAATCAGGCCCTATGATCTTTCTTTCTTGTTGAGTCACCCACCATACCTTAATCCTTGAGATTATTCTTCCTGTTTTTAAGGAAAGATTTCAACCTAGCACCAATTTTTGTTAACATATTTTTCTATTTCATTTAATATCAGTATTCTGGACAAGCTTCAGCCTAATAATTTTGAAACATTAGAACAAAATGATTTTTCACTTCATCAACAAATATTTAAGCTCTTTGTATCAAAATTTGGCAGAGAGTGGAAGATTTTCTATTCACAGAAACTGAGCTCTGAATGCAACACCAGCTCCATATACACTATCCCCCGTAATGTTTTGGAGAACTAGCAAACCTCTATGGCTAAAGAATATAACTGTTTCCATGGAGCTTCTAATTTAATCCAACTCATCTGCTCTAATTTTCAGAACAGGCTGGTGGAACAAGTGAGATAAGTAGGTAGTAAAACACATTGCTGAACTACTACCCCAAGGGCACTTTCAAAAAATAGGCATTAGTCAGTTTTTGGATAATTGATTCAATTTGGGGTCTACTTACAATTTTCAGGGAGCTGAAGGTCAGGATTTCTTACCATGAACAGCCATAGGAGTACCGAACAATAATAGATATAAGTTTAGAGTAAATCAGACATCAGACTGTTTTGCAGAGCAAATAGTAAAGATGTGTTAAGCTAAAGATACATGAAAATTATGGATAGATCAGGTGAATTGAATATCACAGTTATAATACAATACAATAAAATAGTAACTGCTGATAATGTAAGGTTTTGAAAGGACCAAATTCACGAAGTGCCAACGGCCCAGTGTAATAATAAGACATGTGCTTCTAAAGAGCCAATGCACAACTTTAAATAAATTGGACAGATTGTTTTTTATTCCTATAATTAGAGCATTGCTGCCCCCGGGACTCATTTTACAAGATAGTCCTCTCTCCCTGTATTTCTGCAGCACTGTCTTGTAAAGCACGAGTTGCATTTAGTGATAGCAAGGGAAATCCTGGAGCACTAAAGTCAATGGGAATTTTGCCATTGACGTCAATGGTGCCAAGATTTCACTCAGAAAGTTTATATAACCATCAGGGAATCTTGATGCCAGAAATTTCCTTGGAACCTCTCTTTATCTCACCAATAGTGTCCTAGCATAGAGAGAGAATGATAGTCTTTTGGTTAAGGCACTAAAACCCAGATGTCCTGAGTTGAAGTCAGTTCCCAGATCTGCCAGAGATTTCCTGTGTAAACGTAGGCAAGTCACTTAGGCACAGATCTTAAAAGGTATTTAGGCCCCTTTTCCCCATTGAAATCCATGGGAGTTAGTTGCCAAAATATCTTTGATGACCTTTGGGCCTTAGCATCTGATCCTGCTCTCACTGATTTTGGTGACACAGCCTCAGGCCATGTGTACATTACAGACTTCTGCCAGCATAGCTACATCAGTAATGGTTGTGAAAGTGTGATCGTGATGTATCATATATAGTTATACTGGCAAAACTCTTCTTTTACTGGTATAGCTTGTTTCAGGAAAGGGGATGTGTCGCAGGGTGGGTACACCTTGTGATGGGGTGTCTGGTTGTGGGGGAAACAAAATGGGGATTTGATGGCTCAACTGCCCTTGTCTTTCATGTCAATATGGTGGCCCTGGCTCCCATGGCAGTGGGGCCCAGTGGCCAGAGCCTATGTATTGGCATTTCTAGCCCAATGGCCAGAGTCTACATGGAAGCTTTTCTGCTCAGGGCAACAGGACTCAGTGGCCAGAGTCTATATGGAAGCCCTTTGATGGTAAAGCCCAACTCCTAGGGGGCCCTCCTTTCTCCATCATGTCTCAACTCAGGGCACTGAGGAACCAGTACTTTTGTGATTAGTCTCAGTTGCTACAGATTAGTTGCTACAATCCCGATCCCAGGGTCATTTCCTACCCTGATTTATAGTGACAATAATCTCGTGGCCTCAATGGTCTCTTCTCTGTCAGTTTCAGAGGTCTGCTGGGTGTCCACCAGGATCTCAGCATGGCTGACCTCTGAGGCCTGCGGCTCTGGCAGCTTCCTGGTAGGAGCCTGCAACACAGGTTTTGTCTTCTCTATGGTGAGCCCAGACTGAGCTGAGCTACTCCTCTTTATACTCTGCTTCTAGTCTGAGCACGCCCAGCAGGGGTGAGAGGGAATGGCCTCTTCAGCCCACAGAGTGTGGTTAAACCCTGCGGAACCAGTACAGGGTAGGTACATCCCATCATAGGGTAGAATAAGCTATTCTAGCAAAAGTAAAACTTTGTTGTTATAAACTACATCCACACTAGGAATACTTTGCCAGTATAATCTACCAGTATGCTTATATTGGTAAATTGTTCCTTATGTAGACATGGCCTTGGTTCCCATCTGTAAAGTGGGAATAACAACATTGCTCTGGCTCAAAAGGGTATTGTGAGGATAAATATGTTAATTTTTACAAGGCACCCATGTACTAAATTGCTAAGGGTTATATAAAATACCTAGGTAAAAATAAGATGTAAAGCATTTTATTCTTTGCAGGTCCCAAGGAAACAGATGAATGGAATTTTGCAGAAGAAATACTTCTGATTTGAATATTTATACACTGTTGCCACATTTGCAGGCAAAGCTAACTTTTCACTGTAGATTTTTTTCCACAGATACCTGACCATTTTTTTATTTCAAATTTTGATTTAGCCATTTAATCCTGTCTCTTGACACTATCCTTACTCTGCAATGTGGCCATTATCAGTGTTCCTTCCAGATTTATTTCTAAAACCCACACAGGGCATTTTAGAGTCAGGCAGAGACTGACTAACGCTATGGTCAAATAAGCCTGCTTGTCTGCTGTAAGCTTTCTAGTGCCTTCACAAGACTGTGCAACTAGTTTCTCCAAGTTCAGCAAAGTCTCCTCACCTTTTACATAAGAACGTAAGAATGGCCGTACTGGGTCAGACCAAAGGTCCATCTAGCCCAGTATCCTGTCTACCGACAGTGGCCAATGCCAGGTGCCCCAGAGGGAGTGAACCTAACAGGCAATGATCAAGTGATCTCTCTCCTGCCATCCATCTCCACCCTCTGACAATCAGAGGCTAGGGACATTATTCCTTACGCATCCTGGCTAATAGCCATTAATGGACTTAACCTCCATGAATTTATCCAATTCTCTTTTAAATGCTGTTATAGTCCTAGCCTTCACAACCTCCTCAGGCAAGGAGTTCCACAGGTTGACTGTGCGCTGTGTGAAGAAGAACTTCCTTTTATTTGTTTTAAACCTGCTGCCCTTTTTCGGTGGCTCCTAGTTCTTGTATTACAGGAATAAGTAAATAACTTTTCCTTATCTACTTTCTCCACATCACTCATGATTTTATATACTTTTATCATATCCCCCCTTAGTCTCCTCTTTTCCAAGCTGAAAAGTCCTAGCCTCTTTAATCTCTCCTCATATGGGACCTGTTCCAAATCCCTAATCATTTTAGTTGCCCTTCTCTGAAACTTTTCTAGTGACAGTATATCTTTTTTGAGATGAGGAGACCACATCTGTACGCAGTATTCAAGATGTGGATGTACTTTCGATTTATATAAGGGCAATAATATATTCTGCATCTTATTCTGTATCCCCTTTTTAATGATTCCTAACATCCAGTTTGCTTTTTTGACCGCCTCTGCACACTGCATGGACGTCTTCAGAGAACTATTCACGATAACTCCAAGATCTTTTTCCTGATTAGGAAAGGACCTTCTCTTTTATCCCACGACAACTTAATTTACATAAGAGCCTTTGGTGAGGGACCTTGTCAAAGGCTTTCTGGAAATCTAAGTATACTATGTCCATTGGATCCCCCTTGTCCACATGTTTGTTGACCCCTTCAAAGAACTCTAATAGATTAGTAAGACATGATTTCCCTTTACAGAAACCATGTTGACTTTTGCCCAACAATTTATGTTCTTCTATGTGTCTGACAATTTTATTCTTTACTATTATTTCAACTAATTTACCCGCTACCGATGTTAGACTTACCGGTCTGTAATTGCCGGGATCACCTCTAGAGCCCTTTTCAAATATTGGCGTTACATTAGCTATCTTCCAGTCATTGGGTACAGAAGCCGATTTAAAGGACAGGTTACAAACCGTAGTTAATAGTTCTGCAACTTCACATTTGAGTTCTTTCAGAACTCTTGGGTGAATGCCATCTGGTTCCGGTGACTTGTTAACATTAAGTTTATCAACTAATTCCAAAATCTCTTCTAGTGACACTTCAATCTGTGATAGTTCCTCAGATTTGTCACCTACAAAGCCGGCTCAGGTTTGGGAATCTCCCTAACATCCTCAGCCTTGAAGACTGAAGCAAAGAATCCATTTAGTTGCTCTGCAATGACTTTATCATCTTTAAGCCCTCCTTTTGTATCTCAATCATCCAGGGGCCCCCCCACCACCAATCATGGTGGCAGGCATCCACAGTTACAACCTTAGAGGAAATTAGGCCTGCTATAAAAGAAGAGCACTCAGAGAAGGAAGAGAGACAGAAAGGCCTGGGATAATGCTGCCTCCAGAAATACAGCCCAAAGAGACTGAAGCAGACCACTAGGGCAAATTAGAAGCTTGGGGCCAGGAACTGTCCTGACCATAGGCTAACCAAAAAGCCAGTCAGGGGGCAGCAGAGAGCACTCAAAAGACCACATCAAGGACCAGTGACAGGCTATTATAAGAAGGATGTGTATCAACTGTTCTCCATGTCTACTGAAAGTAGGACAAGTAGTTAAGGGGCTTAATCTGCAGCAAGGGAGATTTAGGTTAGATATCAGGAAAAACTTTCTAATTATAAGAATAGTTAATTTCTAACTATAAGAGTAGTTAAGCTTACAAAGTGAGCTTGTGGAATCCCAATCATTAGAGATTAGACAAACACCTTTCAGGGGTGGTCTACATATATTAGTCCTGACTCAGTGTGGGGGGGATGAACTAGATGAACTCTCAAGGTCCATTCCAGCCCTACCTTTCTATGATATTATGATGGAATCCCAATGATTTAGCAAATAGGAAATTTTATCTCATGGGAAAAGTGTCAGAATAGCTGTCAGCTGATTGACTGGAAGCTCTTGACCTATTAGCTTTTGGAGCTGTACTTGCTATTTGAATCCCTTTCAGCATTTCTCTAATTTGGCCTTCATTTTTTAGGATTTTTTGTCAGCAGTGATTAAGATTCTATTTCGATTTTTATACCATACCCATCATCATGGAATCTGTGCTGCTTGTAGTGACTCACATGAAGAAAAGCAGGTAATAGGATGTTATGTTGAGAGAAGAAAATCAGTAGAAAGTACAAAATATTAAAGGCAGGTGCTTCTGTCTAGAGGTGGTTGAAAGATGGTGAAGATTTTTCACCTTCCAAAAATTGTCAAAATTCAATTTTTGACAAGTTGTGACCAGCCATACTTGTGACCTGTACTGCAACCCACCAGCCTGAATTCAGGTACTGATGGTGCAGAAACACAAAATGAACCCTCTCAATTAATGTTGTTCTAATCTATTGCCAATTTTGGGTGAAACCTCTAGGTCTGATGAGCTTTCATCACTCTCATCATGCCCTAGTATTGACTGCAAAGCCCATTAAGCAGACAAGTTTTCATTCCATACGTCATTTAAAACATGCTTGGTAGCCATTTGATAAAGGCAGCATGGGTTTAAAAATTTTAATGATATCACTTTTTGTTATTTCTGAGCACTACCGTTGGGCACTCACCATTGACTTCATTTCACTGCTCCACAACGAGCTGCCTCCACCACTGTACCTCAACTTGTAATTAACTTAAAATTACTGCGACAATCTTGTCATTTCAGATTTTCATCTTTTGAGGTTTATATTTTGATGAAATTTCGTAGAATCAGCCCACAGCTGCAAACTAATAGTCTGTAACAAATCTAAATGTCAACTATAACAACGAAGTAGCAAAGGGAAAGTTAGCACAAGGCACTGCTAGAGGTCCCCGTTTCACAAGCTCTGAAAGTACTTCTGGTTAAACAGCCATCCCTGAATGAGGAGGGCATGTTATTACCACTTTCCTTTCTACTAGTGCTCGCTCAGGACCACACAGCAACTGATATTTAACAATGTGTCAAAGAGACCACGCCAACAACACAATCTCGCTTCAGCCATAGTGATGCTACCAAGCACTGTGACAGTGGTACTGAATGGTCAGCCCTTTCTCCTTTTCCACTGACCTGATATAGGCGTAAAATCAAAAATTGTTCAAGTGTCATCAAAAATCAAAATTTTCACTGACTCCAATAGTGAAGGACTGAGCCTTAATTGAGCTCACTTCTCAAATGAGAAAATGTACTGTAAAGTTATTCTGTCATTCTACTTCTGGCCTGGGTAATCTGAAGCATATTTACTTAGACTGTGTGCAATGTGCTAATAGATCTATTATCAGCAGGTGGAAGCTTTCTCCTTAAGGAGACACATTTATAGCTGAATATATATTACTTACTCTATCTGTGGCATTACTGCAGCCCTTTCAGTCTGTCTCTGGTTTGGAGACAGACAGCATTGCATCAGAGATGCTGGAGGGGAAAGGGACACACTTTTCTTTCATTTTCTGCATTATGCCAAAGTCATACAAAATCCAAAATTTGGAATGCTCCAAAACATTTAATAAGTAAATAATTTGAACCTGCAATCTTTATGGTGTGCATAACTCCCACTGAAATCAGAGAGAGTTTTATGTGCATCAGGACTGCGGGATTGAGCACTAAAACACTGTCGAACTAGCCACTTCACCTGCACCTTAATGGTAATATAGCACAATTACGGTTACGTCTTCACTAACAAAGATAATTAATATATGTTAGTTATTCTTCTGTAATAACATAATGGCGACAATTTGCTTTCATTTTTACTGTAAGGTAAACTAGGTGAGGTCAATCATGTAGAGTGGAGGGGTTGGATAGTTTTAGTATTGACCTTGCCTATATGCCTTGTGGTGAACACTGCCAAGTACCTTGTCTTCACTCAAGATTTTACAGCAAGATAACTATCTCATGTTATTATCTTGCTGTGTCAGTGAAGACAAACCTATGTAGCTCAAATTCACACCTTTAAAATGTACTTAAGCATCTCCACCCCTTTTTGAAGATGGGGAAACTGAGATACAGAGAGTTTAAGGGTACATCTACACAACAACAACAAAAGATCCATGGCAGAGAGTCTCAGAGCCCAAGTTAACTGACTCGGGCTCACACTGTGGGACTAAAAATAGCAGTCTAAATGTGTGGGCTCAGGCTAGAGCCCAGGCTCTGACACCCAACAAGGGGGGATGGGTCTCTGCCGCAGGTGGCGGGGTTTGTTGTATGGACATAACCTTGGACAAGTCACTTAGGGTAAGTATTAAGTCACATGCTAGTTTAGATTTGGTCTGGCATATAGTTTCAGTTTAGTGAGGTCTTTATTATAATTAATCCCTTGCTGTCTTGTCGCAAATAAACTCATACGTTAGTCCCTTTCTTCTTTGTGCCATCTCCACACATTCTTCTACTATACTTTAAGACAGGGCCTAATTTAGGGACAGGTGACCCTGGGGTGCCAGACTTGCTGGAGCGTCAGGCTCGGGGTGCTGTTTTTTTTGTTAGCGACAAAAGGGAAAATAAAAGATGCCCACAAAGAAGCCTTCAGGAGCTCAGAATCAGAAGCAAAAGGTTCAATTGTCAATCTAGTTTGAAGCAAGGGGCAAATCTGATGGAGAAATATCTGAAATAGAACAACATAGACCAGGCTGTAGGTAGTACGGATCATCCCAGGGCAGAAGAAATTGAGGAACCAGGATAAATGAAGGAAGTCCTATTACTAAGGAATTAGCAGTTTTACCTGAGGATAAGGAATGGACATGTGAGGAGAGTGATGATAAAGAAGAATGGGGCTGACATGAAAACGAGATTAATGATAAAGAAAAATCTGGTTTACATGAAAAGGAGAGAAATGATAAAGAAGAATCAGCCTCGCATGATGACAGAAACCGTGGTGACAAAAATTGCACAGCACAAATCGACACATCAAATTCTGCTTTATGGCCAGTGATCTTAAACCCTGCCAATAACCCTGATCATACAATTTTGAACAGGCTGGGCAAAATCAAGGATATGATATTTCCAGTAAATAAGCAGAAGCGAGATTTCTCAAAGTCACACTGCAAAAGAGTGCTTGAGAATGGTGAGAAACTGAATCGGCGTTGGCTAGTTTACTTGAAATCAGCTGACAAAGTGTTCTGTTTTTGATGCAAAATATTTGACAAGAATGCCAGATCGTTGTGTGTACCCTCCAAGTACAGTTACTGGCATAACTTAGTTGATGCTCTGAAGCAACATGAAAGGTCACCCGGCCATTTTATGGCCTACTCCAACTGGACGGAGGTCAAGTCCAGGCTCAAGCTGAATAAATGCATAGATGCAGAAAACCAGCACATTATTAATGTGGAAACCCAGCATTGGAGGAACATGCTCAAACGTCTGATCTCAATTACCCTCTTCCTTGCAAAGAATAATTTGCCTTTCTGGGGCTCGTCTACTAAGTTGTTCACTGAACATAACAATAATTTCCTTTGTTTTAGTAGAGCTCCTTGGGAAATACGACCATGTCATGCATGAGCACCTATGTCTAGTAGTTTGTAAAGAAGCTATGGACCATTACTGCAGCAAAACAATTCAAAACAAATTGACCTTATGGCAAGGAAGGTGCTTGATAACATATTGATGCAGTTCAGCAAAGTGAAGTATTATGTGAATTGACTGCACTTCCGATGTTATTCACAGTGAAAAGATGTCATTTACAGTAAGATTTGTTAACAACGAGGATGGTTGTATCCAAGAAAAGGAACACTTTATGTGTTTCTGGTCTGTGGATGACTCTACTGGAAAAGATCTAACAGAACTGTTTATCAATGTTTTAAATAAGAATAAACTAAATCTTCAGGATTGCCTTGGCCAACACTACGACAACAGCACTAACATGAAGGGAAGAAACAGTGGTGTCCAGGAAGGGATCCTTGAGCTGAATTCAAGAGCTTTCTTTGTGCTTTGTGGCTTCCTTTCCTTCAAGCCAGTTTCATCAGATGCAAGAGAGAGTTATGTTGTTCACTCATTGACTCTGCTCAAATGTCTATCAAGAAAAAGGTCTGAACAAATGAAATACCATAAACAGCCTTGGGGGGTGGAGGCGGGAGTTGTATGACCTTAGTAAGCTGCTAGCTGACAGGAAAACACTCTTGAACAAGAGTACGGACCTTCACCAAATGCTGACTCATGGGGAATGTTCAGATGTCAATGATAAAGACCTCTATGTCAAACTGGACAATATCAGTCACATTTTGCAACATAGGAAGCACTCTCCACTCCAAGTTCTCCAATTTATTCATGATGCAGGGCTGAAGGACTCTTTTCCTAATGTGTGGATAGCTTTGAGGATTCTGGTCATGCTGCCGGTCATAGTTGCGAGTGGTGAGCGCAGCTCAAGCTCATTAAAACATATCTTCTATCAACAGTGGCCAATGAGAGACTGACATCGCTTGCTATTTTATCACTTGAAAATGCCATTGACCAGTCTTGGATCTCTCTGGTGCTGGCTTCTGTTCGCGAGGGCAAAGGCAAGAAAAAAGCGACCTTTTGAACTAAAGGACTAGGGTTAACATTCTAAGGCTGTCACCTACTGTAACCCTATTTAATACCAGTCCACCCAATGTTGATGCACATTTCAATTTCTTGATGTTAGTATATTTCAGTTATTTTTTAAATTAAAAAGTTTCAATAAGTTGAAAGGAAATTATTTTTATTTGCTTATATATGATATGAATAAATACAGATTTACAGATCCTAGCGTGCAAATTTATCATCTTATATGACAGGGATAAATCATGCATGCAAATCATGCATCAAAGTTGTGAAATAGGCTCTCGGCTGGGGTGCTATTTGGTCTATGGTTGGCCCTGCTTTCAGGACTCTATTGTACCTGTAAGTTCAGTCATCAGCTCTCCCCCTTTATCTCTGGGTCATGACATTTAGATAAGTGTGTGAAATCCCATCTCCTTTATTCTTGAAACAATTGTAATTTGCTTCAGAATTTCAACAAATGCTTAATGTGGAGTATGTTGCGATGTGGCTGTCTGAAATCTTTGGAACAAACAACACTCTGCAAAACATTGTGGGAAACAGACAGGATAGGCTTGGCACTAAGAAATTGGACTCAGATTCTGGCTCAGCTTCTCGCTATGCCACAGAATTCCTGAGTGATTTTGGACAAGGCAGTCAGGGTGAAATCCTGATTCCATTGAAGTCAAGGGGAATTTAGCCATGTCACTCTTTATGTCTGTGTTCCAGTTCTCCATCTGTAAAATAAGGACAGCAACACTATTTCTGAAAGAGGCAGGGGATGGGCTTCAGAGCTGGGGCTTCAGCCTGAACCATAACTTCAAAGCTCTGTCTACACAACTATTTTTAGAATGCTAGCCCAAATATGTCGATGCAGGATCCAAAATGCTATGGAGTTATATCTTGTCTATTGGGATTACAAGCTTTTTAGAGTAAAGTACTACCTCTTACTACATATGTAAGACACCCCATATATTGGGTCAATGATCTTGGATGAGGTGGCCAGGTTCTACCATAATTGCTACCATCAATTAATTATTTAAAAATGCACAGTCAAATAAAACAATTTTTAGGCAATTAAAAATATCCTTTAAATTTGTAGCAGCATGTCTCTGCATTACTAACTGCACACATATTTGCATGAGAAAAACAATTGTGCAAATACTGTTTTAAGCACTCAACAAAGATGCTTCCTGAAAGTTTGGGACCTAATCCAAATCCCTTTGAAGTTCATGCTTTTTATCATTTGAATCAGTCTGCATGGAGGGACTGTTCCAAAACTATGTACCCTAGAAACCTGTGGTCCCCCAGACTTGGGCAGACCACATCAGCCTGCATTGGAACCCTATCTGTGATTCAGCAAAAGATTGTTGAACCCAACTCACTTTTGCAGGAAATTTAGGACCCATTGACCTGGCATTTGCCAATAAAACAGAGTTTTGTTGGAAAATTTCTGACCAGCTCTACCAGTTACCCTGTACAAAGGAATCTCTCAACTTCTAATATCGTGGACACTGCAAAATTATACAGTACATGCAAGTGCCACTGATTATTTGTTACAGCAAACAAAATTTATCAACTTTTTATCATTGTTTAATTAAAAATACTAATAACAAGGTTTACAGAGCTACAGCATACTTTGTGTCATAATATATTCTAGCAATTTGTATTATGGTAATTAACAGTATATAGCCAGTGATTACTCAGCCTTTCCTCATAAGTCTCTGCCAAGAACATCTTAGAACCATACACTAATTTGTTAATACTTCATCAACAAGCCAGAGATTTACACTGAACAATAACTAAACCTAAACAATATTAAGCTAATTTGAGGCCTCTTAGCATTATGGAAAGACAAGGCAGAACACAATAGAGAACAATTGATTAATTCCCTACTGGAAGTAGCAAAGGTAGAGGGGAAAAGAAACCTTTCATAAGATCTAAAATCTACACATATGTGAATAAATATGGTTACATGTTAAGTAGAACTTAATGAAGGGATATTGTTTCACTCTAGGGTAAATACTAACCATTTTACTATGTTATTAGGAACTCATAGTCTCTACTGTAAATAACTCATGGACATTATGGCTTAGTTCTCAATTTGATGGATCAACTTTGGTATTATTCTTCCTTCCCTTATTCTCTCCAAGTCTCCCCCTCTCTCTTGCTTTATTGTGTATTCCTGTTGGTGACAGAGGCCTTGGCTACACTTACCAGCTAGTTCGACGGCTGGAAATCGAAGTTCTGGGTTCGACTTATCGCGTCTAGTCTGGACGCGATAAGTCGAACCCGGAAGTGCTTGCCGTCGACTGCGGTACTCCAGCTCGGCGAGAGGAGTACCGCGGAGTCGACGGGGGAGCCTGCCTGCCGCGTGTGGACCAAGGTAAGTTCGAACTAAGGTACTTCGACTTCAGCTACGTTATTCACGTAGCTGAAGTTGCGTACCTTAGTTCGAATTAGGGGAGGTAGTGTAGACCAAGCCAGATTGAGGGAATGTCTGTGTCATATCGGGAACCTATGTTGTTCTCTTTCTTCCATTTTGTTTTGTGTTCCATTCCATTTTGTCATGTTTTTTTCAGGGGCTCCACTCTGTATTGTAATCTTCATTTTGCAGTGTGACATTCATGGTGCCCTGTAACATCCATTGTGGATTAGAGCATTCATTTTGTACTTGCAGCTTGATGCCTGCTTGCATATCTGTATCTGAGAACCTGGCACAGAGCCATCAAGGGCCATCAACATGGAATTACCCTCTTATTGGAACAATGTGTTTTCAATCAGTATGGCCAGTGACTTTGAATGACTCTTTACAGAAAGGACAATGTAGGAAGGAGAAGGGAGGACCATGCTGGAGCCTGCACTTTCTCCGTGGAAGTACGTGGTCAACAGGAAGGTCAGAGATGGTTTTATAAAGAAGGCTGCTTCTCTGAGCAAGGGGCCAGTCTATAGCCATATGCTAGAAAAAAGAGTGGGAGGAGAGCAAAGCCAAGAAAGTCTGCCTATCTTATTAACAATGACTAAATTTAGACCCACAGAAGGGGTGAGATCAGATTGGAGGGAGGAGGTGCCTCCTCAGGACCGTTTGTTATGGTCTACACATCTGTAACTCAATAGTGCTGCTCAAGAGGAGAGTGCCCGCGGTTAAGAAATTCCTTTGCTAAGCCTGTATTCCTTGCCACAATATCTCTGAAAGGGTATATAAACAAGAGCTCGTACAGCTAAGTGGACTCCGAGGGAACATACCTAAGCAATTGGGGCTCAGGACGACTGTGGCACTGGTTTGGGGGTCTAAGGCAGCTGGTCAGTAAGGGCCCACTGTTCAAAAAGTGTGTCAGAAATGGGACCTGCACCTCAGAAGTGCGCCTGAGAGACCCAGAGCTAGGAACAGAAATCAGTCCTAACCAGATCCAGGTAGCTTAGAAGCACGTGGGATTCAGGAATTGCGGCCACTCAGCAGATTGGTGTCCATCTAGAGGGACACTCTGATGTTGTTTACCATTCTTATTTACATATTACACATTTTAGCAACATATGCAAAAAGCACCTCTAACTATAGCTGTTGTTATATATTTAATACTTTAATAGAGCTGGCCAGAGGACGACAACTCTGTTTCCTCATAACTCTGGCGGTTTCTAAATGTGTTTACACTCCACACGGGAACAAAACCAAAACCAAATGTTTTTTGCAAAATGGAAAGATGTTGAAATGTCCATTTTCAGATTTAAAAGATCAGATTTTTGATTTCTCTTTCTCCAGAAGTAACCAGATGGTCCACTCTGGACCTTAAGCTTTCCCATTGAAAACTTTGTTGAAATTCATACATCTCCATGCAATGTTTTGGCTTCAACAAAATACATATTTAGATAAAAATAAATGTAGTCCAAGTGTTCTGATCAGTTATATTCAATAGCCAATTGTATGTCTGACTGCATGGATTACTGTTAGGGTAGGAAGAAGTACCTAAGTAAACAAATACTAATAAACTTTCTTAAGGATCCACTGAACTAGAAAGTAATGTAATGCAGATAAGACCTGATCTAAAGCCCACTGAAGCCACTGGCAATCTTTCCATTTACTTCAATGGGCTTTTGGATCAAGCTATTACACAGTATAATTTGTTCTAGTACCTATGGATTATAAAAAATATCTATTTTTCTTGCATTAACAAGTTTAAATATTTAATATAATTAATTAAAAAGGATCAAGATCAGAAATGGAGCTGCACTTTTTTGAAGTGCCCACTTGGACTTTTTTATCCTTTAATAAATGTAAAAATAACCTTTGTGAGCATCCAGATTCCACAGCACCAAATCTGTAACATCGTTTCACCTCTGGACTGTTCCATACACTTCTAGAAGCACCGATAACAGTGGCCTCCTTTCAGCGAGGATGATCATCTGCAGTGCCCACTGAAATCTGCCAGGAAGGAGGAGGGTTGGCATCAGTGAAAATCAAGCCCATCCTATTTATATGGAGTTGGAAGCCTACTTTTAGGTGTCCAAGTCTAAAAATCTGTCTTATGTACTCTTTATGTACTGGATTAAATCTGTTTTATGTACTCTTTATGTACTGGATTAAAATATTGGACAGTCACATCCCTTCTAAATGGAATAAACATTGTGAATTAAAAAGACACATGATTGGAATTATAACTAAGCACAGAGTAGTGTTTGAAGAGGAATAGCCTCCCCTTCATAAAGGTGCCTTTCTATTAGCTTCCACCCCTGGCCCTTGCCCTCAGAAATTGGCTTCCTGTTGTACAAGTTATACATAATAAACCTAACACTGAAATAACCACAAAATGTGTTCAAGCATACCAGGAAAGAAATATTTCAGTGACTGCAGCCACAAGCAGCAATATTTATATTTAATAAGCAAATAATAAACATGACATTAAATTGCTGAAATGACAAAAACTAGAAGCCGTCCATTAAATTGTCAATTAACTGACTAGCCTTGTGGTGCTGAAGACATAAAACAAAAATTCACATCACACTTTAGTCTGTATCAGTCTCCGATCCAGACATTCCCTCTCCCTCAGTCTCTCTAGCCTCTAAGAACTAGCTCACACATCCTCAGTATCTTTCAAAAATAAAATCTTCAATACACTTTATCCAAATTTGAGTAGAAACCCATAAAATGCATTTTAAGCATCATTCTTATCAACCAATATTCTCTTTAGTAAAAGCTCTATGGTACAATTTGGGAGGGCAGAAAGGGGGATTATGGAAGTTTCAGATTTGACTGATGGGCTACAGAAAGATCAAGTTTGTTCAAGATACTGGTGTTTCTATTTACATTTTTATACTGCCATCACCACAGTATCTGAGTGTCATTTGTCAATACAGTGGAACCTCAGAGCTACGAACACTAAAGTTATAAACTGACCAGTCAATCACATACCTCATTTGGACCCAGAAGTACACAATCAGGTAGCAACAAAGAAAAAAAGCAAATATAGTAGAGTACTGAGTTAAATGTAAACTACTAAAAAATAAAGGGAAAATTAAAAAAAAAAAGGTTTAACAAGGTAAGGAAGCTGTTTCTGTGCTTGTTCCATTTGAATGAAGATGGTTAAAAGCAGCATTTTTCTTCTGCATAGTAAAGTTTCAAAGCTGTATTTACTCAATGTTCAGTTGTAAACTTTTGAAAGAACAACCATAACATTTTGTTCAGAGTTACGAACAACTGCCATTCATAACTCTTAGGTTCTACTGTAGATCACAGTTCTTCAGATGTGATGAACCAGAACACTGAGCTACATGAATTTCTATTATGCAGATGAATTTGATTAAGAGAAGCAGTTTGGCCCAGTGAATAGGGTACTTGACTGGGAGTCAGGAGGCCTGAGTTCTATATTCTAGGTTCTACCAATAACCTGTCACCTCCTTATGGCTCTGTATCTCCTTCACCCTTTGTCTGCCTCATCTATTTAAACTGTAAGCTCTTTGGAGCAGAGACTGTATCACTACATATTTATTCAGTGCCTAGCACAATAGGGCCCCCATTTCAGGTGGAGCCTCTTGGCTCCAATGAAATAAAATAATTATAAGAACAACAACAAATTTGGATGAAGGACTATTTAAAATACCTGGATAGTCCTATTCAATGCTACCTAATCTATTGTAACTGGCCTGAAGATCTCCTCTACAACATTCCTCTCTTGGGGGAATTAAAGGTTACTTCTGCCATTCCCCAGTGCCCCAGCTGTCAGATTCTTTGTGGAGAGGGCCCCAGAATTGTTCCCCATCATCTCTTCTCCCCAACTATATTTTGGCTGCAGCTGATGTTTCAGGTTTCAACTTCACGAAACTTCAGGCAATGAATGCTATCCCCGATGTTGCTTCTGCTGTTTAAGGGACCAGAGCATAGGCAGTCTGGCCTAGCAGTCACAGCTAGGCTGGTGTCCACAAGTCAAGGATTGCCATGAAGCAGTAGTCAGTGAGCAGGGATTGGAGTAATTGCTAGACCACGATGGATAAGCAAGAGTTGGAGTCACAGTCAGGTCAGGTCAGAGACCAGAGATCAGAGTTAGTTACCAGACTGGAATCAGGAGTCAGAGTGAGGTGTGGAATCAGTAAGGTGAGGTGTGGAATCACAACCACCAGAATGCTGTCTGGTTACCCAGACAACTTTCTGGGGTACCCTCCAGGATCAAATAGCGCACTTGACCAATCAGAGGGCTGCAGAGTGCTGTCGCTCTGGCTCCTTTGGGCAGTACCTCCTGAAGTGCCTAATCTCTATTGTTCTCCTTGGATGTGGCTGTGTGTGTTCTCCCAGTGGCAATGTGGGAATGTTAGCTGTCCTACAAACCCAGGTTCTAGTTCCACAGAGCTTTATGTTACCCACCACCCAAGGGTGCTCTTCCTTTAGGTTGGTGCCAGGCCTGGTTTATCTTGATGAAACTTTTTTACCAGGTCAGCAGCATGGACATGGGCAGCAGGTTCACAGAAGTGCTCTTCAGGACTATAGCCCTCCCAATCAATGAGGCACTACAGTCTCCGCTTTGTAGTTCTGAGTTGAAGATAGCATGGACTATATATTCCTCATGCCCTTGGACCTGGACTGGCAGAGGCAGCTGTTGGGAGCTGTCGGGAAAGGGGTCCTCCATGTTAGATTCAGGAGGGATACATGAAAATCATGATGCATCTTAAAGGATTGAGGAAGCTGCAATTTGAAGGTGATGGGTTTGATGTGCTGACATTTCCGGAATGGCATGATGGTCTACTTTGTGGGATGACCTGTTTGTATGGAGGTGTTTTGCTGCAAGCCAAATCTTTTGGCCCACTATGACAACTGGACCTTCTTGGTATTGACAATCCATTCACCACTTCTTGTCCTTTTCTGCATCTTCAAGGTGGTCTGTAAGCTCCTCCTGAATATGATGGATTTGTTGGATCTAGTTGGAGGCTGCTGGGTATGGAGAGGCTGCTGGCAAGGCTGGGTGGAACTACTAATTTGCGAAAAAGGGACTCTGCCCCTTGGAGGTGTGGTCACTGTTTTTGTATGAGAACTCAGCATAAGGCAGGAGGGAGAACCAGTTATCTTGTCTGCCCATCTGTCTGGGAGTGGTACACAGAGGAGGTAAAGGTACAAACATCCACTAATCATAGCATTTCATGCCAAAACATGAGACAAATGCAGGCCTTGGTCAAACATTATATAGTTCAGAAGTTCATGAAGACGGATAGCATACACCACCAGGAGTTGAGCAGTTGTTTCAGCAGAGGGCAGGCAGTCACAGGGGATGAAGTATGCCATTTTGGTCAGTTGGTCTACAACGGTCAAAACCACTTTGTGGCCGCCAGAGTTGGGGAGTTCCACTGTAAAATCCAGGGTCCTCAAGACTCAGGGTCTAGTGGGGTTTCCAGGAGTACTAAAGTGCTGAGGGGCTTAGCACGGGGTGTCTTGGTGCATACACACAGGTCACAGAAGTTGACATGGTTCTGGACTTCGGCTCACATACAGGGCCACCAGAAGAAATGGGAAGCCATGCATAAAATCTTAAGGCAGCCAAAATGGCTCACCAACAGAGTGTCATGACAGAGACAAAGCTCTTCCAGCCGGGAACACATTAGTGGAACTCGTATGTTCCCACTGAGGTATGTGTTCCTGTCCTGTGTGGAGCATTACACTTAGGTTCTGACTTTCATTTGCCCAGGATATTCCATCACCTCCTGGACTAACAGATAACCTCATGAAGCAGATCATATTAGATCAGTCAGGTCTTGGTATAAAGAAGTTGCAAGGTTTTAGGAGACAGAGTGGTTCTTGGTTAGGCTCCTCAGCCTCTTTATAGTATTCCTCCTTTTGGGATAAGGCTTTGGCTATTCTTGGGCAATAGATGGTAACAAAATTGACTGAGAAAAGAATAATGCCCACCTGAGCTGTCTTTGGTTCAAGGCTCGAGCCTTATGCAAATATTCAAGCTTCTTATGGTCAGAAAAGACTTGCACTAGGTGTTGGGCTCTCTTGAGGTGATGGCACCACTCTTTGAAGGCTGATTAAATCATGATCAGTTCTTTATCTCATATTTCATAATTCCGTTCAACAGTGGTGAGTTTTTGGGAGTAATATATGCAGGGGTGCAACACTTGCTCTGGGCCATGCCTCTGAGAGAGTATGGCCCCAATGCCTACATTAGATTCATTGGCTTCCACTGTGAATGCCTGGGCTAGGTCTAGATGTGTTAAAATGGTGATAGTGAAAGAAGCCTTGAGCTGTTTGACGGTTTAGTGATATTCAGGTGTCCAAACAAGTTTGACATCCCCGCAGAGGAGGTTTGTCATGGAGGTTATTTGCCCTCAGAAGCCTGGAATGAGCCATCGGCCAAAAATTCACAATACTCAAGAAGCACTGTAACTCCCAAGGAAACCTGGGTACTGCCCAGTTGTGGATGGCCTTCAACTTCTGGGGATCCATCTTAATGACCTCTGGGAAGAGAATATAACCAAAAATTCTGTGGAGGATTGATCAAAGGTACATTTTTTACATTTTCACGTATAGGTCATGCTCCCTCAGTTTTTCCAGGATGGACGAATGTAGTAGCAATGCTGCTCAGGGTTATCTGAAAACATGAATAAAAGATAGATGACTGCATACTGGTCCAGGACATCTCTAAATATGTCATTCACAAGATGTTGAAAGGTCACTGGAGCATTGGTCAGACTGAATGGCTTGATTAAATATTAGAAGTGCCCGCAGTGTATTCAAAAGGCGGTCTACCACTTGTTTCCTGCCCTAATGCATTGTAGGTTTTAAGTCCCCCAGAGGTCCAGTTTGGTGAAAATTCTGGCAGACTGCACAAAATCTAGTAATTCCAACATTATGGGCAGGGGATACCTCTTTCATACCATCACTTGGTTTAGGACCTGATAGTCTACACAAAGACATAGTGTTCAAACCTTTTTCTTAACAAAAGGACTGGAGCCTCTGCTGGGGCAATAGAGCTGGATGAAGCCCTTGGCCAGGTTTTCCTGTCTGTACACATGAAGGGCTGCTAGTTCTGACTTGCACATTGCATAGATCTGTCCAAAAGAGAATTTAGTCCCAGGATGCAGGTCTTTGGGGCCATTGTAGTCCCAGTACAGAGGAAGCATATCATTTTTCTTTTCAAAAACATCTGCATGTTCCCAATACTTTTCAGTGAGATGGGAACTCAGGCTTAGGAGCAGTTCCTTCTGGCTGGAAGCCACCATCTGGGGTTCCCGCACAGGTGCTATTGTTTCTGATTGGCCGCAAGATCCTGGGCCCAGAGGGTTGGGGCCAGCTGCATGCAGTCAGACCTTTTGACAGCATTCAGGGGGGAAGCTGATCCTCTTTTCTCACCAGCAGATGCCAGAGTCATGCTGCTTCAGATAGGTGATGCCAAGAATGAGAGTGAAGTGTGTAGAATGGATCATTTTGAACTGTAGCACTTCTGGATGACCGTGGAGTATGGCCTCTAGGGGGTAATGTTTCCAGCATCACTGGCCCTGAGAACAGAAGTGACTCATCTATTGTCTCTACAAGAACTGATGTAGGCTTTAAACAGATGGGGGTTTGTAGCAGAAGAGAAGCTTTAGCATCTATGAAATTACTGGCCATCTCTAAATAATCAGGGCCCACTGAGGGAGAATCAGCTTGGCCATATCTGTGGTACATAACTGTATCTGAACTTGGAAGTATGGGAAGGACCAGCATGTCCTGGATCAGGTTTCCCTCAAGGCCTGTAGTTCTGCAACATAGTGCTCAGTTGGTACTCAGGCTGCCCCCTGGCAGCCCGGGTTCACTTGTTTCCTGATTCCCTGCTCGTTGAGGTCTTCAATGGGCAAAAGGCAAGGGCATGTCCTGGTGCTCTGAAATAAAAGCATAAGTTATTGTGCTGCTACCATTCCTTTTTGTCCAGGGTCAAGTGTCAGCAGCCCCAAATCAACTTGCATTGGTTCATGTTTGGGGCCTGGGGTTTTTGGCATGGGGTGTGACATGGTGCCCCTCCTCTCCTCCATTCGCTCATACAGCACTCTATCAATACAGAGAGAAAGGTCAATAAAAATATCCAAGCTGCTTGGTGTCTCAACATGGGCTAGCTCATCCTCTACCTTTTCACTAAGTCCACCCCAAAATTGGTGCAGCAGGGCCACATCATTCCACTCAACATCAGCTGTGAGTTGCTGTAACTGGACAGCATACAAAGCATCTGGCACTCACTCCTGCTGAGGCCTTCATAGTGCAGCTTTTACTGAGTGATTGTGATGAAGTTCATCAAAAAATGTAGAAAATGCTTGCAGGAAGGCATTCCAATCCGTTAACACCAGGGTGTCCTTTTCCAGCAAGGGGGAGGCCCGATCCAGCACTTCTCCAGCTAGCAAACTGATCGCTAGACCCACCCTGGCCTGAGCAATGGGATACATTTGATGGTGGAACAGGAAAAGGAGACTGCATTGGTTCAGGAACTCCCTGAACTTCTAGCAGTTCCCATCAAAATATGTGGGTAGCGGGACCACAGGACCCTGTTTGGAGGGCTGTGCACCAACCTGAGACTGGAGTATGGACTTCTCCTCCTGGGACCACGCTTGCTGCTCGCAGAGTGTTTGATTTTCTGCTAGGAGCTGTGCCACTTGGGACCACAACACATGGCTCTCTGTTTGAAGTACAGCGACCCTCTCCTGCAGAGCTGGTAACCCAGTGGGTGGTGGTAGACCCACCCCTTCCAAATCCCTGCTAAAGGGCTTCTGTGGAGGGGGTCAAAAATGGGTCTTGGAAAACTATAAGGGACTGAGGTGTAGGCAATCTGGCCTAGCGGTCACAGCCAGACTGGTGTCTACAAGTCAAGGACAGCCATAAGGAAGTAGCCAGAGAGCAGCGATTGGCGTAATCGCTAGAACTGGGATCACTAAGCAAGAGTCAGAGTCAGGTTGGGGTTGGAGCCCAGAAATCAGAGGCAGCACCAGGCTGAAATCAGAAGGCAAGAGTCAGGGTCAAATTCAGGCTGGGGTCACAGACTGGAGATCAGAAAGCAAGGTGCGGTCTGAAATCGCAGCAGAACAGAAGTCTGTGGCTACTCAGATAACATCCTGGGGCACCCTCCAAGGTTAAATAGTGCATTTGGCCAATCAGAACACTCAGGGCACTGCTGGAGTTATAGAGTCCTGATTCTGCCTGAGATCCCCTACCAGCCCCCTCAGAATCTTAAGAACTGAGGGGATTTCCAAATCCTCTGGGCACCAGGACCAGCTGACCCAGCCAGGAATAAGGAGAAAACCCACACACTCCAGAGGGACTCAGGCAAGAAGGACCAACTGACCACCCTGCCAGACTGAGTGAACTCTGATACAATGCTCTGCATGGCCAGAGGGGGCACTTTGGCACCAATACACCAGTTTGAAACCCTACATGCACTAAAAGTTCCCTACTGTGCTCTGATCTACTCTATTTTGAAATGGGATGCCTACAAACAGTTCATCTAGACAAACCTTCAGGGAGGCATGTTCTTTTCCTAAGCAGAAGATAGGGAGGTAAAGGACCCAAAACATAAAAACTTGAAAAAGACTATATATTCATTTCAACCCTCAGTTTAAAAAAAAAAGCAATATCAGTGAATCAAGCCATCCTTTTATTTGATTTAATATAGTTTCTTTTTTTAAATCCACTGCCATTTTTGGCAGACCATGAGTACAGAATATGTCCTCATATGTTCTTAGCCCAGTGCATGGCTAAGAACATAACAATACCTTTGCCTTTGCTATCACAAAGCCAAAACCACAAAGGACTGTTCAGTACAGAGTATAACTGAATCATTTATATAGGATAGTATGCCTTTGGTTGAGATAATGTGAGGTTTGCACACACTGCAGTACTTGTTTTGTCACTTCTTCATTATTAAAGAGTGGCAGCTACATCGCAGAAATCATATCCAGGTCATTATGTGATGCACCTAATTGTATAATATACACAATGGGGGAATTTCAGTAGTGGAACACATTTTTAATGCATCTTTCTTAATCTGGCTCACATTCAGTGTATACAGTAACTTACATTTCTCAACAAATAATATGTATGAATTCAGTATACACTGATGTTTTACTATGTTTAGACATTTCATTATTTCTTACATGGTTCAAATATAAGTTTATTTTATAAGATCTGGATGTGACGTGATGCTCCATATTCTTTATAGAAATATGCTTATGATATGAATATGGCATAATTAAGATATATTTTATGTAAGATGGCTTATGTAAGACATCATTGCAAAGGTTATAATTTACTGAATGTGAGTATCCAATTTGTATGCATGTATTGTTTCTGTATCTGGAGTTAGGAATATTGACTCTTTAACAATTACAACTGTGGTTATACTTGAAGCCAAACCAGACAATAAGCAATGAGTCTTAATGGGCCATTAGGAAAAAGACAATGAGTCTTGGAAGATGTGGATCCCCCATCTTCCGGGAGTTCCTTCCTGTGGACATTGCAGATAAATCTGGTTTCATGGTTGCTTTGACACTGCAAGGGTGATAATGTCACCTGGTAAAAAGTGCCACCTTGAACACTGCTGGTACGTTTCCACTGAAAACAAAGGCTTCCCGCCTTATGTAAATTCTATTTAAGTCTGGGGAGTAAGCAAAACCGGATTCTTCTCCATTGCCTTCCTGACCAAGAAGAAAGACAGCAGAAAGTACCTGAAGAGACAAAGGAACTGAGCTGTGGGAAAGGCAAGGGCTGAGTTCAGACTGAGACAGAGGAGTCTAGTCTGTAAAGAGAAATACCTGGATCTCTAAGCTACTGAAGCTCTGTAATTTGCCTAAAACAACATTTAGGGTGAGAAATTACTTCTTGAAACCAGTATCTTTAAGATCTTAAGCTTAGTATTTGTGTTTTGTTTTATTTGCTTAGTAATCTGCCTTGTTCTGTTTGCTATCACTTAAAATCTGCCTTTATAGTTAATAAACTTGTTTTTGTTTTTATTAAACCCAGTTTGTGCAATTTCTAACTGGAAAGAAGTTGTGCATATCTTCCTCCACACTGAGGGAGGGGGCGAATTTATGAGCTTACATTGTATAGATTTCAGCACAAGACAATATTATTTTGGATGTACTTTCCAGAAGGGGGCTCCACTTGAGTACTGGGTGATTTTCTAGCTGAGTCTCCTCATAGAGAGCTGTTTGCAGACTGTGTGTGATTCTACAGCTGGTTCGTCCCTACCCATGTGTGTGTGCTGCCAGAGACTGGAGAGCCTAATTCAGCAGAACAGGGAGAGAGATTCCAGGCTAGTGGAGCAGGCAGGCTCAGTGAAATCCCAGTACATCAGGTGGCATCCCAGAAAACTGGGTTCATTCCGCACACTGGATGCAAATCAGATTTTGGGCTCCTGTGTATCTTCCTTCTTCCCTTTCAGCTATCTCTGTTTTATTCAGGATAATGGGCTCCTCATTTTGTTTCTTCTCCCCCCCTCCACCTCCTGTGAAACCTCTCCCTATAGAAGAATATATCTCTTCACCAATATATTATGGAACTTACAATGAACCTATTGCAAACATTTCCAGGTTCTATCTGAAGGGCCCCTACTAGTTCTCTAACTGTTACAACATGTAAATAACTCTTTTAAAATGCCACGGTGCATTTAATTACTGTCTTGCTGGTATCATGTGTTCATTATACCGGTGTTAAACAACAAAACCATGTTTATAAGGGGTTCATTATAAAAGGAGTTTAGTAGGTATCAGTTAGCATTTAAAAATGGCATAGTGGTAATCATCTCTCAAAGGATTGTGTCTATCTAAGGTTAGCAAGAAATTTCAACAGTCTAATTAGCATCCTGAATCACCATTGAACCATCTGTTATCTGGAGGCAATGCCTGAATCTGACTCATCAAGGAAATAAGAGTACTGTGAGAAGAGTCCAAGCACTTTTTTGTCACCTCATTTATAGGGACGATAGCAGTAATTTTGCAAACAAACTGCATGTTCAGGGGGTGACTATTTTACCTCCATAAGCACCCATCTCTTGTGAAGAGTGTACAGTTAAGAAATCCAATATGTCCGACCACTGAATCATAATACTGATTTCACATTTGTTTTTCCATGTATAGTAAGAAAAAGTGGAAATGAAAGCCTACACGAAACTCAGATATGGTTCAGAGCGGCTTTGACACATTTTTTTTTACTTCAGTTCACATGGGTTTGTAGCTCCTGAGTTATAGACTGAACGAGCACATGGGTATGTGCATGCGCACACACACTCTAATAAGCCAAAACTGTTTAGTGATAGTTAAGGTTGCATCACGACACCCAACATCTTACAGACATGGAAATAAGTTAAAGAGAAAGACTTGTGCATTGCTTTCCCCGTTCATATTGCTTACAATGCTGTTGATAAGACACTCAGTGATCTAACAGACTTTCATTTCCATCTCCAGCAGATATCATTAAGCAATACGTAAGCCATCATTATCCAATTTGCTCTCTAACACAAAATCTTAACAGTTTTCTTATATGCTTTTATGTCAGTTATATTCCTAGATCAGCACATCTGACTTTTCACACATCCGTGTGTATGAGAAATTCTTCTGAAGAGGTCACTGCTAAGGTTTTACTTCAGGGAGAAAGGGAGCTGCACCTGCCTGGGTATCAGAGGAAGAACCTACACTACTGACCTTGTTGACCCTCCTGAAGGCTGAGAGAGATTGTGACATGTCCCTATAAGACACTAAGAACGTAGATGTTTAAAAGTTACTGAAAGTAATTACACCAAGAAAAACTCTCTATATTTAGCAGTGATGACATAATTCTCAGCTGGAGGCGGCCTTCATGAAGGTCTTCCCTGATTGCCGGTAAGAGCTGGGGTTCGTAGCCTTGGTCAATAACAAGAGTAATATGTTACCTGAAAATATAAACAGCAGATAGAAGAGATGATATCTGAACTCCTATCTCCTCTTTCCCAGCTCAGTGAACTGCCCTTTAGGCTATCCAGTTTGGTAGTCAGTCAGTCAATCTCTTTCTCCCACCCTTCCCCCGCCCTACCAGTGAGTGGAAGTGTTTGTGCCATGGCTGATACATTGTCAGCAAGTTCGGCTTGATGCATATATTTTGCAGTGTAGCTAAAAGGTTATAAAATGCTCTATCAATACACACTATCGGTACATAACTGATATTCTAAAAACTCAGCCGATGAGGAGCATAATGGGGTACACAAATCCTGCGAAGGACAACAAGCAGTTAAGGAGCTGCTCTGGGCTCAGGCAATTAAGGAATTGCTTAAAAGAGGAGCAGAGTAGCTCACTTGTTGGCAGACCAAGGAAGAGAACAAACCTGCAGCTCCCGAGGAAAGGGCTGATGGACGGCTGGAGCTTCCTAAATGACAACTGTGTGAAGGCCCCTCCTGGAGGGAAGGGAGGGCCAGATCCTGATGCACCCTGAGGAGGAATCATTCCCATCTATTCCCCTATGAACTCCTTTTATTTGCATTAATTCCCCTTGCTTTTTTGTGCATGGACTACCCTGGAATAAAAATACTTCTTTACCACACATGATTAATTCTTTACTGGATTTTAGGTGCTCAAATATCATGTTGATTTGTGTCATAGAAATGTCAATAAACAAATGACATCAACAGGAGTTCTGCTGTGGACAGAGGATAATAGATTACCTTAACTGTGTAAGTGAGGCTAAAGAGTAGCATACAGCCCATTTATAGCCCCAACCCTACATAAAAATACAATTCAGGTCTGTCCGCAGAATGAGCTAGATATTGACCTGATTCATATGACTTACAGCACCTGTCAATTTTCTGACGGACTTCAGTGATTAGGAATGATAAAACTATAGCAGTTTTTGAACCACTGAAATAGCATGAAACTTAATGCTACGCCACATATCTCCAGGAAATAAGTTTTTTTCCAAATTTAAACTGGTTTGCCCCTTCTACACCACATCATCAAAAAAACTTTTCTTTTGCATTGCCCTCCAAAATACATGTTCAAATATTGATGTTAGCCCATGGAAATGCATATTACTTTTGTTCCTGGTCAAGCTGCTTGTTTGAATTGTTTGGGTGGCCTGTTGCTGTTACAATCATAAAAGATTAAAGATGTGCTCAGCAGTAGCATCATAAAAACACCAACAACATTTTGTCAGATAAGTTCTGTCAAAGGCATGGAAATGTCTAGCTGTTATCTTGTGTCTGTTATCTGGAGTTGCCCACCGAAAGTGATAACATTTCATGAAGTTATTCCATTCCTTTTCCTCCTCTGAATAATTAAATGGAAGTAAGGATGATTTTGGAATATTAAAAAACCCAAAGACAACTACTATATGTTAACTTGCAGTTATAAGAAGACCAGAGGAAATCAGACCCCAGTCACATTTTTGATTGGTTTTATCTTGTGTTAGTCATTTGACAGAGCAATGAGACATCACAGCAACTACTACCTGGACCTAACTGTGACACTCTATGACATATATCAATCTCCCATTCTCAGAAGCCATTTCCAGCAGTAATTCCAAGAATGATAGTGCAGTGCCAGTAAATCAATTTTTTTTTTGATACTGTTAACATTTCTGATAATATTGTTTTATTATTCTCCCAAGAATGACTGAGCATAGCAAGATTCTTTGCAGGTAACTTTTGGTCCAAGTTTCATGTGCTTACCCTGACTGCAAGTAAAGATTAGAAAAAAAAATACCGACAATTTTGCCAGGATATTTGCAACCATACAGCAATTACAAAGCTGGCAACAGCTACAGTTTTTATAAACAAAAATTCACATTATGCTTCAGTTAATTTTAATTTATAAGTGTGATACAGTGTGAGATTACTAATAATATAGATTTATGCTTTCCTGCCTTGGAATATTACAGACATGATGGAGGTAAGGGGGTCATTTATTAAAACCATTTCTTAAAAGTTGGAAATACTGATAATTAGTGCTCAAAGTTAATTAATAATTGGGGTTATTAAGATTAAAGATGGATCAAAATAATTCAGGAGAGTTTGAGGAAGACAACACATTTATGTTTTCATTGAGAGGAAGCTGTAGCAGATGAAATAGCTAAAAAGCTTCCCTTTTCTCTGATCAGCTCTTTCTGACTTAAAATCAGGACAGCACTTAAACTCATACTTAATTATATGCATGTGCTTAAGTTCCACTGATTTCAATGCTTAACTGTTCTCCTTAATAGGGATGCTTTCCTGAACTGGAGCTTCTGTGTTTTCACCTGAAGAACATGGCAGCAGACTACATGAATAGAAGACAGTGTTCTTTACTAGAAGTGGGCAAGTGTTGCAAAAATATATTCACTAATATTGGCTTGAACAAACTATGAATTTTATCAGTGTTTGTGTTTCCAGCTTGCATGAACATTCGTAGAAGAAAACCCTTGTTTACAGACGTATTCATGGCAAAAGTAAGTGTCCCAAATACTCAGGCAAATATAAATTCACATGGAAGTCTTAAAGATTCTTTGCATTTGGAAGTCATCCATTCCTGGAATAGAAATACCAAGTGACTAGAGTTGATCGGACACTTTAAATGTGAAAAACAGCAACAAGAATCCTGGTTTTGGACTAGCACAATTAGTAAATAATGAATTTTGAATATTCAAAGCAATAATCACGGTAAATAGTTCATGAGTAAGCCATAGTTAGCATATTTGTTCAGGCCATTTGTTTGCTAATATTTTAGTGTTCAAAACAAACACATTTGTAGAAGTAAAAATCTGTTTGTGTATAATTAGCAAACAGAAAAGGGGTCTAAATTGGTCAAAAAACTTGTTTGCTGCAAATAGTTTGCCCAGCTCTAAACTTGCTCTCAGGGGGTAGTTCCATTTCTTTGGTCTCAAAATCATTATTATTTTTCTGGCAAGGTGTCTAATACTTGCCATGAACTTCCCAGGGCTATTTAATGAAAAATGCAGCACTGTGTTGCTCAGTTATTTCAGACCTAGCATCTCTCTAGCCATAACATACCAGCTCTATCGAAAGCTTGTCAGCTTGCCAATGCCCCTCCCCTTCATCTCTGAGACTATGCTGTACTCACTAATCTCGCCTTAGTGCTTTTTGTATCCTCTTCGTTTGCAATTGTGTTTATTTTATTTCTTTTAAAGATTGCCCTTTGGAATTTCTCTCCCTCTTTGTGCAACAAGCAGTATGAGTCTTCTTGCAAATTGCTTTAAAAACTCACATTAATAAGAAGACACTTTCGTCTATCTCTGATCATCAGTCCTATTTCATCTCCTCCCACTTGGGTATATGAACAATGAACAATAAAAAAAAATAAAAAAAGAAAAGAAATGTAGGAAACAGAACAGCTTATAAAATCAGCTCTGCATGAACAAGTTAAATACCAATGCTTCCCTAAAATAGTGCTTCTGTTCATTTCCCTGCTTACTAATGTTTGTCATTTTTCACTTTGCTCTCACTCTGATATCATTGAAGCAGGGATTCCTTTAAAAAATACTCTCTGTATGTCTGTCTTTGTATATGCCTGTAAAACGCCATTCCCATAAATGATGCTATCTCAATATTACAAATCCATCCCCCAAATAGAATATTTTAGTATTCTTCTGTCTGATGTAGAAATAATAGGGTTAAAAAAATCTACATGTCCCAAAGCAGACTAATGTTCTGAAAAGGGCTAAGGAATTTGAATGTATTAATTAAGGCAGTGTCCTTGAAAGAATAAAGGAGATACATGAATTTAGAGATGAGTAGGTCCGTGTCTGGTTTTTTTATAGCACTACAGCCATTTGACTTACTAGCTTACTGTAAAGAGTAGCACCTAAGCCTGACTAGGATAGAAATATATTCTTACAGGAATAAGCACATATTGGAGTAAACAGTTTAGAATAATATTTTGTTACGTGAAACTTAACGACCTATTTGTTAAAGTTAGCCCTTTCAGGAAGTGTGATGGGGTGTATCAACCCCGCACTGGCAAAGCAAGGGATAAAGAACAGTTCTTGGTCCAAGAGACCATTGTGACGTTATTGACACGAACTGTGACCATATAGATCATTGTTGCAACCAAGGTCCTATGGTTGCACCAGGTCTTGTGCAGAGGAGGGCAAGTGGGATGTCTATAGAAGGTTGTAATTTGCTGGTCATGATTATGCGGTCTGTATGTGTGTATCATTTTTGTATTTGAAAGTTATGAATATTGACTATTTACTTGTATCTCAATGTGTTTGAGTCTAAGTAGCCTCAGTGAAGCATTTGGTCAGCTTCTTGAGAAAGGACTATTCTCAGTAAGTGCCCAATCAAGAAACACTTAACTGACAATGGACGTTGGGAGATGCCAATCCACATCTGAGCTTTCCTGGGAACATTCAAACTAACATGTAAACAATAGCATCGGCCTGCAAAAAGCTGAATTATTCATCAACATGTGACTTGCCCAGGTGGCTACAAACTCCATCCTGTTGCGTGATTTTGCACAGGAGAACAAAGGGGTTTCTGTCCTCAAGAGAAAGACTATAAAGGCCCTGGAAACCCCCCCATTTTGTCTTTAGCTGACTCGAGAGATGGCCTTTCCACCCCCAAGAGATGCCTGAAAGAAACTGAAACAAAGGACAGTAACTATGGGAGTGTGAGTGATTGCTAGACCCAGACTAGGAAGGAGTCCAGTCTGTGAAAGAAGCTTATTGAAACATCTCTGGGGGTGAGATTTTATCTGAAATCAGTTTCTTAATGTATTAGGCTTAGACATCAGGATTTTGCTTTATTTTGCTTGGTAACTTACTTTGTTCTGTCTGTTATTACTTGGAACCATTTAAATCCTACTTGTTATACTTAATAAAATCACTTTTGCTTATTATTGAACCCAGAGTTAGTGACTAATACCTGGGGGAGCAAACAGCTATGAATATCTCTCTATCAGTGTTATAGAGGGTGGACAATTTATGAGTTTAGCCTGTATAAGCTT
The DNA here is from genome assembly GCF_027887155.1 of Malaclemys terrapin pileata. Taxonomy (NCBI): domain Eukaryota; kingdom Metazoa; phylum Chordata; order Testudines; family Emydidae; genus Malaclemys; species Malaclemys terrapin. The sequence continues at coordinate 77,733,214 of NC_071505.1, forward strand.
TATACAGAGTAAAACAAATTCATTTTGGGTTCGGATCCCATTGGGACCTGGGTGTCTGGGTGCTAGAGACAGGAGCACTTCTTAAGCTGTTTTCAGTTAAGTCAGCAGCTTTGGGGTGCGTGGTTCAGACCCTGGGTCTTTGTTGGAGCAGACTGGCATTCATGGCTCGACAAGGCAGGGTTCTGGAGGACCAAACTGGCAGAGAAAATGGGCTCAGAGGTAGTCTCAGCAGACCAGATGACAGTCCCAAGGGATTTCTGTGACCCAACCCATTACAGCCATGCCCCCTCATTCCTGCTGGACATGCTTCCAGTCGAGAGAGCATTCAAAAGGGAGCAGCTCAGCTCATTCTGGGCTGATGGAGGTGAGCAGTTGTATGCAACAGCCGCCTGACAGCAAGCCACCGAGACTCCAAGCCACTGGGGTCAAGCCTGCTGGCTGCACCACGGAAGCCAGCTGACTGCGGGAGCTGAGAGAGACAGCTTGCTGTTGCCAGCAGAGCAGATTCTGGAGACAAAACAGAAAGGACCTGAGAGATACCCCACGTCCAACCCCAGAGACGACAGGCACAAGGTAGGAAGCGACCCAGGGAATACGTTTCAGGGTATTGGGGACCCAAAACCTGTGTCAGGGTATCTTGTTTCAAAGGGCTCTGGGTCAGAACCTGGTGGAGACGGACAGACCCAAGTTCCCCTCCCCACTCCACTTTCATCTCTAGGCAACTCTACCCCCGATATTGTTTCTAGGCAAAGTGGTCCCTTTGAACTCTCACCAGCAGGCATTACATCCCGGAGTATTGCCCTTAGGTGACACAGCCGGCCAGGGGCACCCAGCCAACCCGCAACAGGCAGGTCCATTAGCCTTGCTTGGGATTTCAGAGGCTGATTGAAATGATGCCAAGAAAGCCAGTAGGCCATTAAGACAAGAGCAATAGGATAACTAGGAGCCTCCAATCATTTTTTTTTTCATTTTTATCTTCTTTCATTATAAATGTTCATAGATGCTATTGGAATCATGCCTATTAGAAACTTCCATGGGCCATCTCTGTCCCTCGGATGTTAAAGCAGAAAAAATGTAATCCTGAAAGTATCATAAAAATATTTTTTCTCGGTACACAAGAATATAAGAATGGCCATAGTGGGTCAGACCAAAGGTCCATCCAGCCCAGTATCCTGTCTACCGACAGTGACCAATGCCAGGTGTCCCAGAGGGAGTGAACCTAACAGGTAATGATCAAGTGATCACTCTCCTGCCATCCATCTACACCCTCTGACAAACAGAGGCTAGGGACATCATTCCTTACCTATTCTGGCTAATATCCATTAATGGACTTAACCTCAATGAATGTATCTAGTTCTCTTTTAAACCCTGTTATAGTCCTAGCCTTTACAACCTCCTCTGGCAAGGAGTTCCACAGGTTGACTGTGCACTGTGTGAAGAAGAACTTCCTTTTATTTGTTTTAAACCTGCTGCCCATTGTACCTTTATTTAATTTAATTAACTCTGCTAAAAACTATGTAGCACAGAATGCTATTCCAAGGAAAGTTTTTCTTAGTTATTCAGCAAAGTATTTGTAATATGTAATTCCAAAATGTCCGTACTTTGATAATTCCAGAACATGTCCTCTAATCTCTTAGGCAACATTTTTGAACCATGGATTTAGGTGTCTAACTTTCAGCCACCCATATTCAACAATACTGGCAATACTGCCAACGTACAGGGTGAAATCCTGGCTCTATTGAAGTCAATGACAAGACTTCCACTGACTTCATTTAGGCCAGAATTTCACCCCAAGTGTTCTACATGAATCAAGCCATCCCCCGTTCTCCAAGAATCATGAGATTGGCTTAAAAATCATGAGATTTTTAATTAAATAATAAAAATTGTGGCTTTTCTATTTGCCTTCTGGGTTCTGAACGTTTAGGTCACACATAGGTCATATTTTGAAGCTCTTCTCCACAATTAGCTTAGGATTATTTTTTTTTAAAGCAGAGATTCTCACATAATCACAAGACTCCAGAAAAACACCAACTGTCACAAGAGTTAGCAATATTGTTCTGGGTTTAACATCCAATACAATTTCCAATATTTATCTCCTAAAAGAATTTAGCTTGTTCATGAGTAAAAGTCTCTATATTAGATTTTTAATTCCATCCATTTCAAAGTGGTCCCCTGTTTTACAAGGCATCTCTCTTTAGCGTTTAATCTAGGCATCGTCTGTGTACTTGAATTTCAGATCTTTTATCAAAATATTCTAAATATACAGGGTTCTGATTTAATGCAAGACTGTATATTTCTGATGTATCTTGGGGGTGTCTGTTTCAAAAGGACTCCACAGCAATGGAGAAGTTCTGCACCCAAGAGAATTCTCTTAAAATATTGTCAACCACCACTTTTATGTAGTGATTCTCTGGTCTGCTGTGCTGCACAGCTCGGATACCTGTACTAAGCAGGTCAGCATACCCAAGAATTATACTTCTTTATTCTCCCCAGTTTATTATGTAACCATTTTACTTTGGCTAGTGAGTTTTCTCCAAATAGGACTCCTTGCATTTCCTTGGGTATGGTTCTGCTGTATGATATGCTTAATTTTAAGTATTCTACAAATGAATTATGATCTATTTCATAGGTTACATCTTCCTGCATTTTCAGCAGATGGTTTCCCAGATTACTAATAGGGATGAGCACAGGCCCTGTAATTTGTCACACTTGTACTCTCATTCTCAACCCACTGGGGTGTGAGCAGGCCTAAACCCTATCAAGCATCCTGCATCTTTCTTATGCAGAACCTTCTCTTCATCCCCTCAGAATAATCAGCAGAGGCAGGTCATTCTCCTTCAGTCCCACTGTACACAGTAAGGGAAAATGCAACAACAATTTCCTTTTCCAACAGTCTCTGTAGTGGGTATGGGGTCCAGGGACAGGGCATTCTTCCTCTCCCATTCCATCAGGGAAGAGGATCCAAGAAGTTCTTCCCTCTTCTTCTGAAGGAAAGGTGAATTTGAAGGTTCTTATCTCTATTACATGTATGATTGAGAAGGAGAAGGGGCCCTAGCAGCTCAGACCCATCAGCTCTCAGAAACAGGGAACACAGTGACTATTGTGCTGCCTTCATATGTTCTTCTTGAGTTAGAAACTATTGAGTTGTTTTCCTAAATGGTGGTCCAAAATTAAGGCTCTGACCCAAAAAAATATTTAAACACACACTTAACTTGAAGCACACTGAGTAGCCCTACTAAAGCCTAGGAGCCTACTCATGCTTAAAGTTAAGCAATTGCACATGCTTTGTTGGATCAGGATCTATGTCTTTAAGATCAACAAGTGTCAGTTTCTAGTTATGGCTGATGAGACAAGTTGTTGCACTATAGCAAAACTGAAGGGATATAATTCAGTCATTTCAAACAGGAATATATCAAAGTGCACTACAGAACTCATAGTGCATGTTAGCTGGGTCTACACAGCCAGTTAGTGCGCAACAAGTTAGTGCGCTGTGGATTCACGCCCTGACTTGCCATGTACTAATTGATCATACAGACATGCTCTCTGGCAACAGATTCATTTTTCAAAAGCTCTTCCTCCAGAGCAATGAGTAGAGTTTGGAAAATGCTGCAATGAATGAGGTATATTTACATTTATTTCCATTTTTACTGCTGCCATATGCTCCAGGCACATTTCAAAACCAGTTAAAACCCACATACTTAAACTATGTCAAACACACCTGAAAGAGAATGTAGCTCAGAAATCGTTGGAAAGTGGAGAAAAACTGTTAACATTTTAGAGTAATTAAACATTTTGGTCTCAGCATGAAGACCCTGTGCATATAGACTCTTGCTTGCTTCTAATGCTAAAAAAAAAAAGCTTGTTTGAGAGAAGAGAATGAAGCTGTTAAAGTGAATTGCACAATGCAAATGTGGGCACTAAAGCTACCACGTGGCACTAGAGATGGGTTCGCAAGTGGTATATCTGTTCTGGAATCAGCTCTGTATTTAGGATGCATACTTGAGCCCCAAGAAGTCTCTGCTTTGTTTTTAGTGGATCGATGCAAAGGGATGGAAAGAAGAGAAGGTACAAACTCCATCCCCAAGACCAACTTCCCCATCTCCCTGGAAATGGAGCCATATGCACAGGCACCCTCCTTTAGAAATTCACCTGTTAAGAGCTTAAAATTAGAAAGCCATTTACAGTGCGAAAACAACAACTTTATTAAGGCTACTAATTTATGAACAAAAATACTACATTTACTTATGTGCCCACAGAGTGTGTTCTTTTAACTAACTATAGATACATCTTTTTTTACAGCACTCTTTTAACACTCCACAACAAACTGACCTACTAAGAGGACAAAGGGAGGCTGGCTGGAAAAGACGTTTTGCTAGCTCTATGCCAGCTAAGAATTTACATGCACCAAGGGAATCCTTCATCGTATAGTGAGGGCAACCTTATGGATCCTCTGTGCAGTCAGAGTAGTGCAGAGCCCATATTGTGGGCCAAGATATGCCCCCAAACGTCCAGCAGAACCAAGAGCTGAAGTTGTTCCTATGAATATATATTTTTTGTTCATTTGTTGTTTGGTACATTGTTACATCTTAGTGAGATCTTGAAAAGCACTGTTTGAAAACTTAGTCCTCAGAGTTTTTATGACAAATAAACATACTGTGGGGAAAAAAATTGTTTGTCACAGCTAAAGAATTTTCCGTGCTGTTGTCAGAATTCACTTGCCTCAATAAACATCCCAAATGAATGCCATATAAAACAAAATATTGCATTTGCTAAAATAAATACACGTTAAAATGAGCATAGCTACAGATGGCTTCCGTGCTTAGAGAAATAAATAGAGCTCAGACTGAAATAAATGTAAGACATTGAAAGAAGCATGCAACTGTTTTACAGAACATGATAAAATGAATACAGCATCATTTAAAACTGATTGACAGGTAATGAACTATAAAATCTATATTGAAATGGAAATGACAGAGAAAGAATAGCACAAGACATCAACCCTATCGTCATAGGGCTGAAAGATATGAAATTTTCTAAAACAACAGCTCCCCAAAATTAAGCAAATTAAAGACTGATGAAAAATTTATGTGCTCTGATTGAATTAACCAGTTGCTGAGAGACAGAACAGCATTGCAATTTAACATGATTATTAGATGGATGCTTCTGCTCATATCAAACTTCTTCCACAGTTGAAAATGAGACATCAGTAAGACAAAATGCATTCTTGTGCATCTGGCCTTTCCTTAGTTCTAACAACAGATGTTAGACATCTAGCTTACTTTCCAAGTTTAAGTTTGATAGGCACTCAATATAGTAAACACTAGTTTATTCCAATGTTCAGATTCAAGAGTTAATTGTGTTCTGCATCTGTTTTGAACTATCTTATAATCTAGTCCTTTACCCAACATGCTCTACAAATAGAATCTACACAGTAAAGTTCAAACTCTCCGCTTCCACAGATTTGGTTTTACTAGCATTAAAATTAGCACCTATCTTCTTCCCAGGTCTGGCTGATCATATGGTTCTTCCCTTAGGGTAGATCAGCCCACACTCTACACCCTCTCTTACATGAGAGCCTCTCTATCCCCTTTATAACTAGGTGGGATAACAAGTCACCTCCTTTAATGCGTCAGCAGAACCCACTTACTTCTAAGCAGGATCGAGATCTGTTTTCAGATTGGAGCGTTTCAGGAAAGTACTACCAGCCTGTTACCACAAAAGAATGAGACCCATTTAAGTTTAGAGATTGACTGGATTTTCTTATTCTGTTTAGAAAGAACCTATCAATCCTTCTCACAGTATCAGGATCCATTCTCCCACATGCAAGTTGAATATTCTTACGAGGCTAGTCTACATATTTAGTTCTCTTTCTGTCCAGATATTCAAATTCATCTTTATAAAAGTAAAACACTTTACAAAAATACGCGTGAAGTTGTGATATCAATAAGAAAGAATATAACAAATAACAGTCTGACTATTGAGTGACAAGGATATAGACTTCCAGATTATCATAGATTCATAGCACTCAAGGCCAGAAGGGACCATTAGATCATCTAATCTGACTCCTGAATATTACAGGCCATTGAATTTTACCCAATCATCCTTGTATTGAGCCCAATAACTGGTGATTGATTAAAGTATAACTTGTGTTTGGCTGTAGCATTTTATCCAGAAAGGCATCCAGTCTTGATTTGAAAATATCAAGAGATGGAAAATTCATCACTTTCTCCGGTAGTTTGCTGCAATGCCTAATCACCTTCACTGTTAAAATTTTGTGCCTAACTTCTAATTTGAATTTTTCTAGTGTCAGCTTCCAGCGATTGGTTCTTGTTATGCCTTTTACCAATAGGTTAAAAAGCCCTTTCCTACTCAGTATTTTCTCCCTGTGAAGGTACTTACACACTCTAATCAAGTCACCTCGCAATCTTCTTTTTGATCAGATAAATAGATTGAGTTCCTTAAGTCTGTCACTGTGTCATGGGGTGCACTTGCCCCGCACTGGTACTGCGAGGGTTAATGCCACTCTCTGGGACGAGGAGGCCACGCCCCCACGGCCCTGCTGGGCATGCTCCAGCTGGAGACTAGGTATAAAAGGGAGCAGTTCAGCTCATTCAGGGCTGACCACTGAGGAGAGAGGACACATGCTGCGAGCTCCAGTCCAGAAACCACAGAAGCCCCAGACAGCAGAAACCATGGATGCTGCAATGCTGGAGAATGACCCAGGAGTGGTGGAGCTGTTGGTAGCTGCCCCAACCAAGAAGCCCGAAGCCCAGAGCCCATAGACACGCTGGGATCCCAGCATCAGGAACTGGGTACAAAGTAGCTCCAGGAGACTAGTTGGGATGCTGAGTGGGGTCAGTGTGTTTTGGGCAGATTCCCAGCCGCCCTGGTGGCGGGCATACTTGCCACTAGGCTATGCAGCTCCACAGAAGGAGATACTGACTCTGGCCATGCAGCCCTGAGAAAGGGCAGCCCTACTGACTCTGACCACTAGGCCATGTGGCCTTGAGAGATGGTGACCCTATTGACTCTGTCCATTGGGCTACACCACTCTGAAAGCAGCCCTGAGAGAGGGCAGCCCTACTGAATCTTGCCACTCGGCCAGGACGCCTTGCTTTGCCAGGCAGCCACACTGACTCTGCCCGTGAGGCAATACACTCTGGCTGAACCGAGGAGCCATTTTGATTTGGGCCATTGGGTCCCACAGCCTTGTGGGAAGGGGCCATTACTGTGACTCTGGCCTTCGGGCCACACAACCTTGACTGAGAGAGAGTGGCCATATTGACTTTTACCATTAGTCCTCACCACCCCAAGATAAAGGGTGATCATAAGGAGGCAACCGCAGGGAAGTAATTACCCTACCCCAGCTCAAGAGGGGACAGGGCGCACTTGCCCTGTGACACTCCGTAAGGCATTTGCTCCAGCCCTTGGATCATTTTTGTGGCTCTTTTTCTGCACTCTCCCAATATTTTAAACATTCTTTTAGAAAGAAGACACCAGAACTGGGTGCAGTATTCTAACAGCAGCCTCACCAATGCTGTATGCAGAGGAATATCACCACCCTACTCTTACACTGTATTCCCCGGTTCATACATTAAAGGATTGCATTAGTCTTTTTGCCTTATGTTCAGTTGCTTGTCTACCATGACCCCCTAAATCATTTTCAGGGTCCTTGCTTTCCAGAATAAGAAGTAGTGATTTGGGGAGGGTCAGGGTGTTGGTTTAAGTGTTGTCTTTGTTCATTTGACTGTAAAACCACAAGTTGTTGCTGTACTTTGATATTCAGTCTCTTAGCCCACTCTTGCTCTGCCATGGAAGGAGGGTTTAGGCGGAGGCCGTCATGAATAAGCATGTGCAACTGTTCATATGCTGAGAAGGGGGCACGAGGAAGAAAGTGCAATATCAGAACATCAGTTCAAGTTTAATTTTTTTCTTGTTTACTTTTGAATGAGAACACACATTGTCCCAGAGGAGACTAAATTATGGCACAGATAGATAGAAATATGGGCAGTTTTATTGATCTAGGACAGTGGTTCCCAAATTTAACAACTTGTGAACCCCTTTCACTAAAATGTCAGGTCTCGCAAACCCCCTCCTAAAAATGAATATTTCCAGGGATTTTCTCCTTTACCTGAGCATAAATTATAAAACCAGTGTTCTTGGAAATATAAAATTTGTTTTTATGGCATGCTTATTACATAGTATTTATTATTAATTATTAGTTATCATTACAGTATTTTTATTACATTATGAAAACGGCAACACTCTTCCAAGATCTCACTTTTGTAGCTTGTATCACTTTGAATCAGCCTGTTATAAGACAAGGCTTCTATGTTTCATCAAGGAGTATCAGATGTGAAACAGCATGAAGGCATTTAAGAAGCCAACTCAGAGTTCCTCCTACACAAGCATTCAGGTCTTGAGCAGTCCAGGCAAACAATGCACATTACAACAAAGCTTAAAATTGTTCATAATAATTTTAAAAACAATACTAGCTGCCTATTTAATTTTTAAAATAGCAAAAAATATCCACCTCCCTTTCCATTTCTTATAAGGAGTCTTGAAGTTTAAATCTCCTCAGTGTGATAGCTATGTTTGCTTTGATCTGCTTAGCTCTTGGAAGTCCAGGGGCTCCGGGCTGCTGGCCCCATGCTGCCCAAGATCCCTAGGGACAGCTCTGTCCGCCATTAGAGAATTTTTTCCCGAGAACCCCCTGTAACATTTTGCGAACCCCCAGGGGTTCATGAACCCCAGTTTGGGAACCACTGATCTAGGAACACCTTTCCCAACACTCACAACATTATTTTATTTATCTAACATTTACTCTACTGAATTTATAAATGCATCTGGCTATTATTCATCTCCAATCCTTTGAACCAGGTCTCAAATGATGTCTCTCTCTCTCTATTTTTTGCAATGTCAATGTTTTACAAATTAGAAACAGCTACATACCATATAACATCCTATATTCAAATATTCTGATTAAGTGGAAACTAGCATTATACCACAGAATCGATTTTACCCAAAGAGTTTGAAATTCAACTCCAAACATCTCCTTTCAAATTAAATTATTTCTAAGCAGTAGTTATTTCTGATAGGTAATAAATAGGTCAGATCTGAAAAAGTGAGTTGTCTTTATATTTTTAATTAACATGGATGTTGCAATGCTAGCAATTCTAATTTTCCTTTCAGGAAATGTTAATATCTCATTTTCAAAATGGCTTAGATTGTCATAAAAGGAGCACATTTCCCCAGAGAATAAAAGGACATGTCTGCAAGAAACTACACAATGAATTAAATCCATCTTCCTGTCACTATGCAATGGATTATTTTTAACTACCTGTAGTTTTTTTTCTGTCCAGTAATAGCCTATATATGTACATACACATCAAATAAATAATTGAATAAGGATAAAGAAAATGGAACAAATCTGTTAAGATAAGAATAGTGAAATATGTTAGCTACTCCAGTGCAACTGACCAAACATGGATTAGTTTTACCACACGATCATATTGGAGTAATAGTAAGAAGGAGACTGGAGGTAATTTACAAAAAATAACTGCATAAAGTGGTGAGAATTTTCTGAGATTTTTCACAGGTTTCCAACTTCAAAACTCTGCACAGAATATCAAGTATCCTCATCTTCAGCCTGTAAGGCACCATTTTAGAAACATGCCATTAAATCCTAAGTGAATGAGATGGTTTCTACTAGTTCCCAAAATCTCAGTCCCTAGTGTGTCTGCATAACAAAAGCTTCACAACACAGAAATAAGAATACAGCCAAGAAATACCAACACCTGGAATACCAAGCATGCTGCAGGTCAGGATTGAGCTGCTTTGGCAATGAACCCAGCTGAAGCTGCCTGTATTATGGCTTGTGCTAGTGTCAAGTTTTATGAGGACCAAATTCACACCATTTGTTGGGTAAGGAAGGTAAATAATACATTATTTGTTTGAAAGTTGGATCAGTTTGACTCCTACCATTCTCCTTGATCCAGCAGAAAAAGGGTAGGTAATACAGCAAGCAACAGTTTCCCCTAACAACAACAATAGAGTTTACTAGAGTTTCCTGTATCAAATTCATCTCCTTGTAGAGGGTCAACACAAAGGTGGGTGGGATAGGTCATTGGTTTAAGCATTGGCCTGCTAAACCCAGGGATGTGAGCTCAATCCTTGAGGGGGCCATTTAGGGATCTGGGGGAAAAAAAGTTAGGGAGTGGTCCTGCTTTAAGCAGGGGGTTGGACTAGATGACCTCCTGAGGTCCCTTCCAACCCTGATATTCTATGATTCTAAAGCCTGTGTTCTACTGAAATTCTCAAAAAGGCTTAATTGATACATGAGTGGTGTGCCACACTTAAGTAGGCATGTTGCAGAAAGGAGCATTTTAAACTTAATGACAAATTTGTGCCCCATAATTCCATATTACATTATGCTATATGGGGATGGGCAAACGTTTTGGCCCGAGGGCCGCATCTGGGTGGGGAAATTGCATGCAGGGCCATGAATGTAGGGCCGGGGCAGGGGGTTGAGGTGCAGGAGGGAGTACGGAGTGTGGGAGGGGTGCAGGGTGTATAAGGGGGCTCAGGGCAAGGAGTTGGGGCAGAGGAGGGGTGAAAGGTGTACGAGGGGGCTCAGGGAAGGGGGTTGGGGTAAAGGCAGGGTTGTGGAGTGCAGGAGGGGGCTTAGGGCAGGGGTGCAGGGAGGAGTGCAGGAGGGGGCTCAGGGCAGGGGGGTGGATACAGGAGGAGTGCCGTGTGCGGCAGGGGGCTCAGGGCAGGGGGTTGGGGTGCAGGGTGTGGCAGGTCACTCAGGGCAAGGGGGTGGGTAGGGCAGGGGGCTCAGGGCAGGGGGTTAGGGTGCGGGTTGCAGGAAGCATTCGGGGTTTGGGCTCCGGCCCAGTACCGCTTACCTGATCGGCTCCGGGGTGGCCGTGGCACACACCAGGGCCAGGGCAGGCTCCCTGCCTGCCTGCTCTGGCCTTTCGCCGCTCCCGGAAGCAGCCGGCACCGCATCCCTCTGGCCCCTGGGAGGAGGGGCAGAGGGCTCTGCGCGCTGCCCTCACCTGTGGGTACCTCCCCCGAAGCTCTCATTGGCCGTGGTTCACTGAGCCCTCTGCCCCCCTCCCCCAGAGGCTGCAAGAACGTGGTGCCGGCCACTTTTGGGAGTGGTGTGTGGCCCATGGCACCACAGGGGTAGCAATCCCATGGGCCGGATCCAAAGCCCTGATGGGACAGATCCGGCCCGTGGGCCGTAGTTTGCCCACCCCTGTGCTATGTGAAAACACACCTTTTTTTTTTACCTGGCCCTTAAAGAGGAAAAGCAATGCCGAGCCTTGCCTAGTCATTTGTAACTTTTATGAACAAAACAAAGATGCAGCAAATTGGAGATAACACTTAAAAACATCAATCAGGTCCCTCCATCCCCCGCCCCAATCAGGAATTAGCAAAGATTTGTTAAAAGAACAGTGGGGGAATGGAAGCTGAAGACTAATGGAATGTTGAGAATGAAGCCCTAATTTCCTGTTGTCACTATATCAGTCAATGACTGCAAGAACATTACTAGTACAGCATCAGCACTGATAGAATGAGATGCAGCATACAGGAAAAAATGGTACTTTATATCTTTTTAATTTTGCATGGTTTCTAAAAGCAATAATAGCCTCTGGGATGAACATTTCCTTAAGTTAATGACCTTACAGCTTAAAGGCCCATTCCTTTGGATAGTCATTAGCTATCAGGAAATGCCGATTCTAGAGGTCATTTTTACTTATATTCTATATCATATATATCAGCTATATAAGCATAGGTGCCGACTTTGTGGGTGCTGCAGGACTGGACCCCCCACAAGCAGCCAAGCTCCCCCCGCCCCCACCCCCAACGCCCCCCTCCCAGCGCTTCCTGCCCGCTGCCTAACAGCTGTTCAGCGGTGCTTAGGACTTTCCAGGAGGGAGGGGGAGGACTGGGGACGCGGTGCGCTCAGGGGAGGAGGTGATAAAGAGGCAGGGCAGATGCAGGGACTTGGGAGAAGGGGGTGGAATTGGGGTGGGATGAGGGTGGGGCAGGGGCAGGGCCAGGGATGCGGGGTGTTGGTTAAGCACCCACGGGGCAGAGGGGAAGTCGGCGCCTATGTATATAGGTGCTAAGTACTGCTATTAATAAATATTTAAATGAGATGCTTAACAGAAGATTATGGCTGTTCATTAGTGGATGCATGGGGTGGGTGGGAAATGAGGACACAATGAATCTCACTGCACATCTTGAGATGGACAGTCAGAATTCTAGTGCTTTCATTCTCTGATCACAAGGCACAGGGAAGTTTTAGTACCATCAGAGACACTAGACAGTCCTGGAAGGCAAAGCAGGCATTAGGCTGTGACCCTGCCTTCTCCTACACTAGCAGGTACCTGTAGGAAGTGTACACTGAAAAGGTGTAATAGCTGCCACTTCCGAGTGCTCTAACAGTGCCCACAGAGCCATTGTCCATGCCTCTATCTTCTTGCAGCTGTTGATAGTGTGCCACAATAATGCATGCTTTCTAATATAGTTGTGATTTTAAAAGCCACAATAAAACCATCAATGTTTATATAGTCAAATTACTGACTACTAAAGCATGATAGAAACCGGCTTAAAGTCTCTTATAATGGGATCACTCAGGGACGGTTCTAGGGGTGGGTGAGCAGGGCAGTCGCCCATGGTGCCAGCCTTTAGGAGGCACTATCCTGCTGCACCACTCTGCCCTTTGATTGGCTGGCCTTTTTATTTTTGCTTAGCCACTTGAGGGGGGGGGGGGAGGAGTACAAAAATATTTTTGGCTTTGGCTGGCAAAATGGCTAGCACCACTCTTAGGCTCAATGCCAGTGTTACAAATGATACCACATTTCCAAAAGATGGTCACCGCCAGCAAGTAGCTCAGATATGCCAATCACAATTAAAAAGCTTGTTTTGAAGTACATTTTGGAGTTTATTTATTGTGACAAGTGCTTCTTATCATGGATAATGCTTTCAGAATAGTGGACAGAGCAACATAAGTGGAGTTTTCCTTTCAGTCACTGTCAATTGTCAGACTTTCTCTTTTTATTGTAGAAAGATTTCATGTCACCCACTTAGACTTAAACCCAGATTGACTGAGTTATGGTGAATGCTGAACAAGGTGAAAGACATTAATTACAAGATACTATAAATGCTTGTGGAAACTGGGCCATGGGATTACTGGCTAGCACATATATTACTTGAATGTTTAGTCTCTAAACAGCAGAGCTGCCTGGGCAGGGAGAGAAGCACATACTGCATCCATTCAAAGGCTGACAAAGTTTCCATTCCAATAACCACTCCTTAGAGCCTGAAAGGGAATTCCAACCAAATCAGAAAGTATTTTCTCTGAGGATCCTATTGCAACATGGTTCCTCCACTCACTTATAATGCCAATTCTGGTTTAAGTCACAATCTGGCCAAACTGTTCTTCAGTAAAAGTTATTCAGACCACTCCAAGTGTGCTTTGCAAAACAACAGAAAAATAATAATCCTAAAACAGATATTTTCCTGAAATTCATGTTCTTACGACATGATGAAAGTGTTAATATTTAGAAAAATGTTCTGCTCTAATCTTATGTATGTGTAGCCACTTAACTGCTTTGCCATTCAGAATAAAAATCCCAAATCTATGTGCATGGCTTTGCTGTCTATACCTACAGCCCACAATCCCCTCCACAGCCAGGAACAGCCTTCCATTACAAGATCCCTGCCTCCTTCAAAGCACAAGGTGAACAATGAATGACGCAGAGAGTTGCAAGGAGAGACAGAATGTTCTCCTGTTTAAAACACTGGATTAAAATAGGGTTACCATTCGTCCGGATTTACCCAGACATGTCCTCCTTTTTGTTCTAAAAATAGCGTCCGGGGGGAATTTGTAAAACACTCAAAATGTCCGGGATTCCCCCCCTCCCCCGGCAGAGCAGAGCGAGCAGCTGGGAGGGCTGCAGGAAAGTCCCGGGCTGGACTCTGGAGCAGCTGTAGAGGAGCCGGATCCGCCCTGCATTCTGAGCTGGCAGCTCTCCCCTGCAGCCCGGTCCAGCAGCACTGTGCAGGGCCAGGGACCGGGTTTTGTTGTGCTGGGGAGCGCAGCCATGTGTCCGGCTCGGCTCGCACAGAGCCCAACACCCTGTTCTGAGCAGCAGGGTAAGGGGGCCAGGGAGGTTCTGGAGGGGGCAGTCAAGAAACGGGGGGGGGGCTTTTTGGGGGGAGTGGAAAAAGTTTTGGGCAGTCAGGGTACAGGTAGGGGGTAGGGTCCTGGGGGGCAGTTGGGGGGGGTCTTAGGAGGGGGCAGTTAGGGGACAAGGAACAGGTAGTCTTAGGTAGGGGGTGGGGTTCTGGAGGGAAGTTAGGAGCAGGGGTCCCAGGAGGGGGCAGTCAGGGGACAAGGAGCAGGGGGGGAGTGTTTGGGAGTTCTGGGGGGGGCTGTCAGGTGGCAGGAGTGGGGAGAGGGATCGGAGCAGTCAGGGGACAGGGAGCAGAGGGGTTTAGATGGGTTGGGAGTTCTGGGGGGGGGCTGTCAGGGGGTGGGGAGTGGTTGGATGGGGCGTGGGAGTCCCAGGGGTCTGTCTGGGGGTGGGGGTGTGGATAAGGGTTGGGGCAGTCAGGGGACAAGAGGCAGGGAGGCTTAGATAGGGAGTGGAGTCCTGGGGGGCAGTTAGGGGCAGGGGTCCCAGGAGGGGGCAGTCAGGGGACAAGGAACGGGGGGAGGGTTGGGGGTTCTGGGGGGGCGGGAAGTGGGAGGGGCAGGGGCGGGGCTCCTCCCGTCCTCTTTTTTGCTTGCTGAAATATGGTAACCCTAATTAAAACCCAGCTGGGTTCAATTCATGGATCTGCCACACAGTTCTTATGTGATGCTGGGCAAGACTGTGTCATAATGCCAACACATAAGGGGCAGAATTAAGGTTACATGTACAATATTAAGTCAGGCATTTTCTGATTGGGTGCTTAGTTGTACAACTTTAATATTCTCTTTAGTGTATTTTTTGTACGAAAGTGTTTTCTCATGCAGTTGCCCTTAAAGGGCCGCATTAGGATCAGAGTCCCATTGTGTTGAGTACTTAACGCACAGATAGAAAGACAGTCCCTGTCCTGAAGAGCTCCACATCTAATATAAAACAAACTAACAAGTGAATGTGACAAACAGAAGGAGAGCTGAGGTAGGGGGAATTATGGTAACAGTAAAGTTTCATATCCCATAGAGGGGAATACAAATACCCGGGGTGAATCTGGAGCACCATCTGTAGGAAATTTGATTTTAAAGGTATATCTCTATATGCTTGATGCCTTACTTCATGCCACTGTTAGGGCTGGTTAGAAAATAATTCATTTTTGCAAAAAAAATATCCAAGGTTTCAAAATTTGTTTTTGTCCAATGAAGAATGAAATGAGACCTTTGAAATTTTTCACAAAGACCAAGACCAACCAACCCCAGAATAGCCAGATGCCTAGGACACTCACTTGGGGTATGAGAGATGCAGGTTCAAATATCTGCTGTGAACTTGAACATGGGTTTCCCAGACTGTGCCTTAACAACTGGGCTATTGGAAGTGGCTCTTTTGGGATGAGCTAGTCTGTGTCTTCCCCTCAACCCTTACAAAAAAGTCTCCTCCTGGATGTGAGCGATTTCCCTGACATAATTGGTCAAAACTGATATATTTTCATGGAACATTTCAGTTTTGACAAAACAACAATATTCCACAGAAAAAAGTTTCATTGAAAATGTCACAACAAACGTACATAATTAATTAACTCTATTAGCACTCAGCATGCAACAATTTGCAATGCTTTGGGGAAAGTAAAGGATGAATGTTTTGGCTGAAATATTACAAATGCATAAAACTCTAATATTTTAACTTTATTAAAAGAAACCTTTTCATTATTTGGATGAATTACTCCTAAGATAAGTATTGTGCTCTGTAGTAGGTTTGATGTGCCATCCTCCCCCATTCCCCCCATTATTTTAACTACATACATTTATTAAATGCTACAAAATGGAGCCAAGCCCCAATTACAATGGGGTTGATTATATATTTTACAGAATATTGCAATATATGCATTTCTATTTTATTATGGGACCAAATTCTGCTCTGAACTATGAAACTACTGCTGGGTCTCTGAAACAATTTGCACATATATGCTGAAGAAATGGGAGTGCTTGGGTCAAAAGACAAAACAGAGCAAACCTTATTTTAGCATTGAACTTCTGTTGCTGTTAAAAAGGTGGAATGTGATGGCTTTTTTCAAGGTATCTTCCTCTGTGTAAAAGGGTGAAGAGACAGACCTCCATAGACAAGGGATTAACAACAAGGCTTAATCAACAACAAGACACTTTAGGCCCAGGAGAGGCAATAAAACTAGTTGCTCCAGGAAGGAGAGTTGGAGATTACCCAGGGTTAAACTCTGAAGCTAAGACTTCAGGTTAGAAACTCTGAGCTGTGAAACATTTTTGTTGGGGAGGGGTTATATTTCGGATGTTTGGGTAGCTGTTGTCATTTGCCTGCTATATAAAATTGTCCCTGAAAAAAGGGCTTAGCTAGCTGAATGATCCTATAGTTTTTATATTTTGGTGGAAGGGCTGTATTTTCTCACCAGACTAAACTCTGGGGTATTTGTTTATTTCAATTTTAGATTAATGCATAGCTTGAATAAAATGCCAGATTATAGACTACAAGGCCGTTAGTATTCTATTTCTCTAAACCCACTACAGCACGGGCAGGGCCCATGTCAGCTTTCACTCCTTTTTTCTAACATAAAATGCTGCTTTCTACAAACTATGGACAAATTCCCTGGAATGAAACACCAACTAATTATAAACATAATTATATATCAATAGAATATTGAGAAAGTGAGTCACATTTATGGGGAAATTCTCATCTGCTTTAAAGTTGTTGGGCCAACATCTGCTCATTTAAACTAGTACATCTTACAATTCCATATGAAATTAATGTATTGGAGTATCTGATCAGAAAATGACCTTTATTAGGTCTGTAACAAAACAAATCTTTATGTGTAAATACATTCTGGGTTAGTAGTGAGTGAAGAGGGGAAATATTACAGGATTAAATAGGAAAACCATCTAGACTCTTTTTATTTAGATTTAAAACTTCCGAAGCAAACACCACCCTACCAAGCTCTCAGCACTCTTAACATAAATAGGAAAACAAGACAATCAAGAAAATATATGATCAAATAAATGTCAAATGTAAATTAATGCCTCTGAAAGTGTATAAATTATGCCAGTGTGAAGACTGGGTGAAATCCTGGTCCCACTGAAGCCGGTGGCAAAACTCCTATTTACTTCAGTGGACCCAGGATTTACTCTATGAATCAAATTTTTGGTATAGCGCCAGTGAATACAGTGTTACATAATGGATGAGTGTCACCCATTGAGACTTTTCTTGGGAACCAAGGGAGAGCTTTCTAGTTCAGAAGGTAGTGATATACTGAGAGAGTGGTTCTGAAGAGTGATGACTTGAGGCTTTGTGCAAATGACATTAGTGAGAGCCAGGAAAGAGAAATATTTAGCTTATGGTCGCGACTGAAAATCTTTCATATAGTTACACTATCTTAAAGTGGAAAGTTTCAGTAATCAATGGGGGAAAATTATTGCACATGTGAAGCTGACATTAGTCCTAAATTATTGCCAATTTTGTTCCTACTAACGTTACTGATTATTGTAATTTTCTAAAGTATTAGGTACCCTGTGATCTGAGTGCTGAAACTAGAACATTGGTAATGGTGGTATGTGATGCAGAACACATGGTAAAGGACACCTCTAACTAATTAATGTGTATTACTAAGTGGCACATTTTTGCTTTAAAGCTGGCGTTTCTCTATTGGAATGCTCTTACATGCAGTCTGCCGATGGAAACCATCAACTGACAGTATTACTGAAGCCTCTTCATGGGGTTAAGTCTTTTTACTTCCCCCATCCCCACTGCTTGATTTTTCAAAATGTTTGATTTTATTTTATATTCTTTGAGTAAAACTTTGTCTCATGGCCATGATTTCTATTTAAACCTGTCATGTGTACTACAGAAGTTATTACTATTTTGAATTGCCTGCTACTGAGCAAGCCTCTATGATGTTTTACAGTTTAGGCCCTGATACATACTTACTCTCTGACATGCCTAAGCATATCCAGATGCATATGGATTTACAAGATCAGAATCTTGTCTATACAGATGTCCAGTAGAGTGGTAAACATGTATGAGTGAACTTGGTTTTAAACTCACCAGAGACTAAATCCTGGCATGTAACAGCAATAGCCTTTTGTAACCCTGACCCATAGGGTTGCCAGGTGTCCGTTTTTTGACCGGAAACCCAGTCAAAAAGGGACTCTGGCAGCTCCAGTCAGCACTGCTGACTGGGCCATTAAAATTCTGGTTGGTGCGGGGCTGGCAGGCTCCTATGTAGCTCCACGTGGCTCCCCAGAAGTGGCCAGCATGTCCCTCCAGCTCCTAGGTGGAGGGATGGCCACTGGGGCTCCGTGCACTGCTCCTGTCCTGGGCACTGGTTCTGCAGTTCCCATCCAATGGGAGCTGCAGGGGCAGTGCCTGCAGACAGAGGCAGCTTGCAGAGTCTCCTGGCCATCCTCTGCCTAGGAGCGGAGGGACATTTTGCCGCTTCCAGGGAGCCATGCTTCCAGCAATTATGGGGACTTTGAAGTAGACCTATTTCCTAAATATCACCGGTAATTAGCTGCGCAGATTAACATAAGGCAATTGTCCATTTTCCACCATTCTCAGGTGATTTGCTATACATTTCAAAGAGAGATGACTACAGCAATATCCTATGTTTATGTTAATATGTCCTTTTGATCTCTGAATTAACAGAATACAGCATAGACAGGAACTGTTTGATTCAGGGCTGGCTCCAGCATTTCTGCCGCCCCAAGCAAAAAAAAATCCGCGATCGCAATCGCGACCGGTGGCGGCAATTGGGGAAGAAAAAAAAAAATCCGCGATCGGCGGCGGCAGTTCGGCGGCAGGTCCTTCACTCCTAGAGGGAGTGAGGGACCTGCCGCCTCCGAATTGCCGCACGTGCCTCTCCTCTCCCTTGGCCGCCCCAAGCACCTGCTTGTTAAGCTGGTGCCTGGAGCCGGCCCTGGTTTGATTACATTGTTAACTTCTAACAATATATATGTAAACACACAAAACCACAAACATTATCTACCAAAATGTCCCTAAGGTTTGAATTTGGGTCAATTAGCCTGCCAGCTGCTTAACCCTTTCTGGCCATGCGTCACACTTTGTATAAAATTCATTGTAATTTTATAACAGTGGTAGCAACAATGCTTTTGCATGATCATATCTTAATCAGATAACATCACAGCTTCTTACCCTGATTCTCATGCTCTTCATTTGCTGCTCATCCAGTCCTGCTAGAGCTTGGCTGTAGACAATGGATCGTGTGGTGTGTCCTGGATGGAAGCTGGAGGCATGTAGGTAAGCATAGTGGTCAATAGGTTTCCGGTATAGGGTGGTGTTTATGTGACCATTGCTTATTAGCACAGTAGTGTCCAGGAAATGGACCGCTTGTGTGGACTGGTCCAGGCTGAGGTTGTGGGTGGGATGGAAATTGTTGAAATCATGGTGGAATTCCTCCAGGGCTTCTTTTCCATGGGTCCAGATGATGAAGATGTCATCAATGTAGCGCAAGTAGAGTAGAGGCATTAGGGGACGAGAGCTAAGGAAGCATTGTCCTAAGCCAGCCATAAAGATGTTGTCATACTGTGGGGCCGTGCGGGTACCCATAGCAGTGCCGCTGACTTGAAGGTATATAGTGTCCCCAAATGTGAAATAGTTGTGGGTGAGGACAAAGTCACAAAGTTTAGCCACCAGGTTTGCCATGACGTTATTGGGGATACTGTTCCTGATAGCGTGTAGTCCATCTTTGTGTGGAATGTTGGTGTAGAGGGCTTCTACATCCATTCTGACCAGGATAGTGTTTTCTGGAAGATTACCGATGGATTGTAGTTTCCTCAGGAAGTCAGTGGTGTCTCAAAGATAGCTGGGAGTGCTGGTAGCATAGGGCCTGAGGAGAGAGTCCAAGTAGCCAGACAATCCTGATGTTAGGGTGCCAATGCCTGAGATGATGGGGCATCCAGGATTTTCAGGTTTATGGATCTTGGGTAGCAAATAGAATACCCCTGGTCGGGGTTCTAGGCATGTGTCTGTACAGTAATGTTTCTATGCTTTTTCAGTGAGTTTCTTGAGCAGATGGTGTATTTTCTTTTGGTAACCCTCAGTGGGATCAGAGGATAATGGCCTGTGGAATGTGGAGTTAGAGAGCTGCCTAGAAGCCTCTTGTTCATATTCCAACTTATTCATGATGACGACAGCACCTCCTTTGTCAGCCTTTTTGATTCTGATGTCAGAGTTGTTCACGAGGCTGTTGATGGCATTGTGTTCAGCATGGCTGAGGTTATGGGGCAAGTGATGCTGCTTTTCCACAATTTCAGCCCGTGCACGTTGACGGAAGCAAGCTATATAGAAGTCCAATCTGTTGTTCTGCAGAGCTAAGAGTATAGTTGGAAAGATTAACAATATTGTTGGGTGGGTTAAGGGAACTACTGTTGTGGCTCCTTGTGGCATGTAGCAGTTTAGATAGTTTAGTGTCTTTTTCCTTTGTAGAGAACCAAAGTTTGTGTTGTAAATGGCTTGTCTAGTTTTTTGTAAAGTCTATCCATTAGGACGTTTGTGTGGAAGGTTTTTTTTTTTTTTTATGAGAGTATCTAGTTTTGAGAGCGCATTCTTAATCTTTCCCTGTTTGCTGTATATGATGTAGATCAGGTGGTTTTGCAGTTTCTTTAAGAGTGTGTGGCACAATCTCTCAGCATAGTCTATGTGATATGTAGATTGTAATGGATTTTTTACCTTTAGTCCTTTTGGTATGATGTTCATCTGTTTGCATTTGGAAAGGAAGATGATGTCTGTCCGTATCTGTACGAGTTTTTTCATGAAGTTGATGGATTTCTACTCCATACGGCTAAATTCAGTGCCTTGCATAGTAACAGGTTTCAGAGTAGCAGCCATGTTAGTCTGTATCCGCAGGAGTACTTGTGGCACTTTAGAGAATAACAAATTTATTTGAGCATAAGCTTTTGTGGGCTACAGCCCACTTCATCAGATGCATAGAATGGAACATATAGTAAGAAGATATATATACACATACAGAGAACATGAAAAGGTGGAAGTTGCCATACCAACTCTAAGAGGCTAATTAATTAAGATGAGCTATTACCAGCAGAAGAAAAAAAATCTTTTGTAATGATAATGAAGATGGCCTATTCCAGACAGTTGAGAAGAAGGTGTGAGGATACTTAACATGGAGAAATAGATTCAATTTGTGTAATGACCCAGCCACTCCCAGTCTCTATTCAAACCCAAGTTAATGGTATCTAGTTTCCAAATTAATTCTAGTTCAGCAGTTTCTTGTTAGTCTGTTTTTGAAGTGTTTCCTTTGCAAAATTGCCACTTTTAAGTCTGTTACTGAGTGACCAGAGAGACTGAAGCAAATACTCACCAGAAACCACACACCACACAACAAAAACACTAATCCAGGAACCTATACTTGCAACAAAGCCTGATGCCAACTCTGGCCACAGATCTATTCAAGTGATACCATCATAGGACCTAATCACATCAGCCACACCATCAGGGGCTCGTTCACCTGCACATTTACCAATGTAATATATGCCATCATGTGCCAACGATGCCCCTCTGCCATGTACATTGGCTAGGGTTACCATATTTCAGCAAGCAAAAAAGAGGACGGGAGGAGCCCCGCCCTAGCCCCGCCCCTCCCACTTCCCGCCCCCCCAGAACCCCCAACCCTCCCCCCATTCCTTGTCCCCTGACTGCCCCCTCCTGGGACCCCTGCCCCTAACTGCCCCCCAGGACTCCACTCCCTATCTAAGCCTCCCTGCCTCTTGTCCCCTGACTGCCCCAACCCTTATCCACACCCCCACCCCCAGACAGACCCCTGGGACTCCCACGCCCCATCCAACCACTCCCCACCCCCTGACAGCCCCCCCCCAGAACTCCCAACCCATCTAAACCCCTCTGCTCCCTGTCCCCTGACTGCTCCGATCCCTCTCCGCACTCCTGCCCCCTGACAGCCCCCCCGAGAACTCCCAACCCATCTAAACCCCTCTGCTCCCTGTCCCCTGACTGCTCCGATCCCTCTCCCCACTCCTGCCCCCTGACAGCCCCCCCCCAGAACTCCCAGCTCCCCACCCCCCCGCTCCTTGTCCCCTGACTGCCCCCTCCTGGGACCCCTGCTCCTAACTGCCCTCCAGAACCCCACCCCCTACCTAAGACTCCCTGTTCCTTGTCCCCTAACTGCCCCCTCCTAAGACCCCCCCCCAACTGCCCCCCAGGACCCTACCCCCTACCTGTACCCTGACTGCCCAAAACTTTCTCCACTCCCCCCAAAAAGCCCCCCCCCATTTCTTGACTGCCCCCTCCAGAACCTCCCTGGCCCCCTTACCCTGCTGCTCAGAACAGGGTGTTGGGCTCTGTGCGAGCCGAGCCGGACACATGGCTGCGCTCCCCAGCACAACAAAACCCGGTCCCTGGCCCTGCACAGTGCTGCTGGACCGGGCTGCAGGGGAGAGCTGCCAGCTCAGAATGCAGGGCGGATCCGGCTCCTCTACAGCTGCTCCAGAGTCCAGCCCGGGACTTTCCTGCAGCCCTCCCAGCTGCTCGCTCTGCTCTGCCGGGGGAGGGGGGGAATCCCGGACATTTTGAGTGTTTTACAAATTCCCCCCGGACGCTATTTTTAGAACAAAAAGGAGGACATGTCCGGGTAAATCCGGATGAATGGTAACCCTAACATTGGCCAAACCGGACAGTCCCTACACAAAAGAATAAATGGACACAAATCTGACATCAGGAATCATAACATTCAAAAACCAGTAGGAGAGCACTTCAACTGTATGGGATAGATTATCCAAAATCAAATAAAAATACATTCTCTCTCTCCCACACACACACACACATTGTGTAAATAAACACACACTGATGGTCTGGATTCATATTCAAAGAATGTTTTCCATCCTGCTGCTATTTTTTTTAAATAAAGAATAAAATCACAGAAGAAAATAAGTGAATGTCTTTCTGCACATAAAAACCACATCATGTTTTCCTTACCAACATATAAATGGCAGAATTAAAAAAATAATAGCTTATCTTATGCAAAAATAATACATGCAGTGCATGTGCTAACTTGTGCCCAAAGCTATAGGATGTGATACTGAATTAAAACTGTCCTTTTTAGCTGTAGCAAAAGAGCAAAATCACATTTTTTTTTTAAATTGAAACTCCTGAAGGAAAAGACAATATAGGTTCCCTCACATTAAATCTTCAGTGGCTCCTTAATGTACTCAGCCCTCTATAGAAGTCAACATCATTTTTCCAGTATTTTACCTAATCCTACTTTCATTTTTATTTTCCTGGGAAAACTGAATTTGAATTATGTAAATCACTATCCATCTGCTGATACACAAATCATCATCAAAAGTGCTTAAAAATAATATAAATCCTTTAAAATATACAAAAAGCAGTACTGCAGAACCGTATACATAAGCAAAACCTATTTTATCCTCTATTTTTGCTTATAGAATAATATAGTGCAATCCACAAAGCTAGAAAGACTATTTAACTGTGTTACAGTTCTATATGCCTATAAGAATATAATGGGAAGAGATAGGTAAGTGTTGTGGGGGCCGGGATGAGAGGAAAAGCAGCATTGTTTGTTACTTGTCTTTAAAGTTATGAAAAATGTGACTGATATATTGGGAGCACAAAGACATGATTATTTTCTGAAACAGCAGCAAAATCAGTAAGCACAATAAATGATCTAAGATGGTTGAATAACTGAAAGAGTTCTCAAATCTGATATGTATTGTTGAAGCTCTCCAGCTTTTAAAAGAAATATTTTGATACATAACCTTCTTGATACAAGATAATGGCAGCATTGTTTAACTTTAATAATAGTAATTTTACACATATTTAAGAAATGAAAAGCAATGGTATTCCATAGTAAGAATTTTTTTAGATTATGCAGTAGTACATTTTTTATAACTGAATCTTTATGAAGAACCCAATTCAGGAAGGTACTTTAATATGTGTATACTTTTAAGCATGAGTAGTGCCATTGATTGACTTCAAAATTTCTCTGTATAATATTATCATCAGATTAGTCATACCATACACATCCTCACTTATACACAAACATAGTAATATATGGGCATAAAAGTTTTTATTTTATTTCAAGTTAAAGCAGGTTATTTAGTTATTTTCATTTTATTTAGTTCTTTAGTAAGCAGGTTATTTAGTTATTTTCATACTTCAAAGACGCCAGACAAATCTAAAAGCATCTCTTGTACTTTTCTTTGTTGGGGGTTTTAAACCAGATCAAATTGAGATAATCTGCTAAACCCAGGGTTGTGAGTTCAATCCTTGAAGGGGCCACTTAGGGATCTGGGGCAAAATTGGTCCTGCTAGTGAAGGCAGGGGGCTGGACTCGATCTTTTGGGGTCCCTTCCAGCTCTATGAGATAGGTATATCTCCATATATTAATATTAAACACTTGTATAGAAACAATGCAATCCATGACTGCACCCTAACTCCGCATTTATTACAAACTCTGGAGTCTGCTTACAAAGTGTTTGCTTTGAATTGGTAGTTGTGCTATAATTGTGCTGTATGTAGACTTGAATTAGTTCAGTCTGTTGTTCATGTGGGTGCAATTGCTGTGCACCACTTTTTGCATGGGTCCAATGGCTATCCTACAGTGCTTTGCAGATGAGCCATTATGATCTATCCGTTCTCCTGTGTGACCTCCCTTTTCCTTGTGTCAAGTTCCCAGGCCAACCCTGCCCCCTTCAAAAGCTGGCACAGAACCGGTTTTGTCCATTTGCTCCTGGATTTTTGTGATGTAACCACGATACCACTCCAGAAGCCCCACAGCATGCATTTCACAGCTGTTTTGAGCCATGCTGAGACCTTGGATCATCACCTGGGGAGAAGTGTCAATTCAGGAACTGCTCATGGCCAGCCACTGGAATATATTCCTTTTTGTGGACACGGCAAAGCAGATGTCTGCACGGAGCCATGACCAGGATGCTGAGAGATGCTAGATAAAGATCTAGGAGCTCAGGAAAAAAGTACATTGAATCAGGGGACAATAGGTGACAATTCAGCAGGGGACATGTGCCCTGTCCATTTTTTGATGACCTGGAAAATTATAATACAACTTGTCCCAGACACCAGGTGGTATCTGCTGCCTGTGCTCTCCCCACCACCCAGGACAACTGGCCAGACCCATTGGAGGATGAGCAGGAAGATGCTGCAGAGGAGCCATCCCCTGAACTCCAGGCTATTTGGTGACTCAGGACCCTGACACTGGCCTGCTGGAAAACCAGCCCCCATTCTGCCCTGCTGTAATGGACCACAAATCCTGCTGTGCATTTCCTGAGTCCAGGTCCCAGCCAGAAACCCAGGCTGGGGCTGAAGAAGCAGATCCCCTGGAAGGAGCTCTGGGATGAAAGCACTTATCTTTGCAATTTATTATTTATTGTTATTGTGCCATACTGCCATTCTTGGTACCCCATAGCCACTGTCATTGTAGGCAGATGTGAGCTAGTAGCCCTTCAGAATATCAAAACTCTTCTCCCTTCCATCCCTTGGCCCATGCTATCTGTTCAGACCCCGCCGCCCCCGCCCCTCTCCTGTACACATTTCCAAAATGGCGGCTGCTCCACCCAGGCAATTGTTCTCTGTGACATGCTAAATTCACAACTGTTGACTGTTTTCAGGACCACAGCATGAAGGGCATTTATCTATCTGCCTATTTTCCTTTCCCTTTCCCTCATCAGTTCTGACCAGCAAACCCTCCCTCCTTTTGCTGTCTGAAATGGCTGCCACCAATTTCTACACTGCCCCCGGTCCCATGGAAAAGATGAATAAAGAAAACATTCACTTGTGCAAAATTCAACAGTTTTTTGTGATAGTATTTACAGGAAAATAAGTTTGGTGAGTGTTCACAGTTTACATGGGATTTAAATGTATACGGTGTGATCAGTAATGGTACATACAATACTGCTACCAGCTGAGGTACAAACTCCTTGTGTGGTGGAGTTTCTACCCCACACTAACCTTGCAGGGGTTAATTAAGGCATCATGGACTTGCCACACCCTGTCCCAGAAAGGAATAGTGGATGTGACACCTACAAGCAACCTAGGGAGGCTGCACAGGAAGCATCCAATTGGAAGGAGGCTGCATGGAACAGCCAATCAGGGCCCAGTGGACTCACATAAAAGGGAGCTGCAGGGCAGAGCAGGGTCAGTGGCTGCTGGGAACTCAGGGTCTGAGGACTGTGTTCCTAGTGGGCTGTAGAAAGGAAAGTATCTTAGGCAGAGCAGCTGCTATCCAGGGAGCAAGAGGGAGCTCCTAGCTGGCTACTGGTGGCCCATTCCAGACAGTTGACAAGAAGGTGCGAGGATACTTAACATGGAGAAATAGATTCAATATGTGTAATGACCCAGCCACTCCCAGTCTCTATCCACCCCCTCCCCCAAGTGTGCTGCACCCTCGCTCCTCCCCCAGCCCCTTGCTCATCCCCCTCTTCCCCCAGGACCTCCTGTAACTGCGAAACAGTTGATCTGTGGCAGGCAAGAGATGCTGGGAGGGAGGTGCTGATCCGTGGTGCTGCAGGTGGGCGGGAAGCACTGGGAGGAGGGAGAGGCTTTGATGGGGAGCTGCCCTTGGGTGCTAAGCACCCAGCATTTTTTCCCATGGGTGTTCCAGCCCTGGAGCACCCATGGAGTTGGCGCCTACATTGTCCCCCACCCCCGAGAGTGGCCGTGCAGGGGAAGAATAAGTTCTATCCCTCCCCAGCCCAACCAGGACTAGCAGCTAGAAACCCTCAGCTGTGGCACTCCCAGCAGCATGTGGGAGATCAGACCCTCCTCCACCTCCATGAATCTCCGCCAGTTGCAGGAAGCTTCACAGCTGCTGCCTTCAGAGCTAGACTCTCCCTGTCACACTCCTTCCATGGGCTAACAGCAGCACGTGTTCAAGCATGAAGCTCAATATACAACTAATAGGCAACTTTGACAATATCCCCCCAAGCATTATTTTTATGGGACACCTTGCTGGCTACTCAAACCGCTGAGTAAAACTCAGCACCTCAGCCTCCTACCCATCATTATGGCTTTCTCCCTTGTTCTCACAAATATTACGCTGAACACAACATGAAGTTATAATGGTTAAAAAAAATTTCCTGCTGGTTCCACCCTATTGCATAAACAACACCATAAAATGATCTGCTGCTTTCAACCATAAACAGCACCATGAAATGATCACATGCACCATTCTGGAACTACTCAGAAGCTAGTTAAAATGTCTCTTCCTTCTGTCCAAGTGGCCTGTGTATGGCTGCAATAGCCGGAGCATCAGAGGATAAACTAGGTCTCCCAGAATGGCTGGACCAATGTCCACACCATTAATGTCCACAGTGGTCCTGGAGCCAATGAGTTCTTCCTCCATTAATTTAGATAGAACAGAGTTCAAAGACCCTACCATCATGGACCCTTCCAGATCACTGCATTTATGTCTGTGAACCTGCCACGGTGATCAAGCAGTCCTTAGTGCACTATGGATATATACCCTCCCCCTTTCTGTTTATAAATTCTGCACCCTGGCCAGGACATGCAAATGATAGATACATGGACTCCATCAATTGCCCTACAATAGTTTGGGAACTCCATGTGTGCAAAGCCATCAATAATCTCCAGAGAAGTAGTTAACTTTATGATCCGGTTAAGCATATCAATAGCATAGTAGATCTTCATGGAAATGGCCCCAACAGTTGATCT
The DNA here is from genome assembly GCF_027887155.1 of Malaclemys terrapin pileata. Taxonomy (NCBI): domain Eukaryota; kingdom Metazoa; phylum Chordata; order Testudines; family Emydidae; genus Malaclemys; species Malaclemys terrapin. The sequence goes on from NC_071505.1 coordinate 77,761,131, forward strand.
CCCCATGCCAAAATTGGTTAGCTACTGATCAGTAACATTCTCCGTGGGCCCAATTCCAGATGGCAATATCGCTGGGTATGGGATATTGCATGTTAGTATGCTGTTGCTGCAGATCTGGAGATAATACTGCACAGATATAAAAAAAGGTAGCCCTCCCCAAGGCCAGCTCCGGGCACCAGCGCAGCAAGCAGGTGTTTGGGGCGGCCAACGGAAAGGGGTGGCACGTCCGGCTCTTCAGCGGCAATTCAGTGGTGGGTCCCTCAGTACCTCTCAGAGGGAAGGACCTACCGCCGAATTGCAGCTGAAGAATGAAGTGGTGGCAGTGGATCTGCTGCTGAAGTGCTGCCGATCGTGGCTTTTTTTTTTCCCGCCACTTGGGGTGGCAAAAATGCTGGCCCTCCCCTTCCTGAAGTTCTCTGACCACTGCTGGTCATCTCAGGTCTGCAGAACTATATTCTCCCACCAATCCATGCTGGATTCCCGGGCCTAGACATGGCAGTAAATGCTGTGTAGCTGAAACTGGTTCTGTAGTTCCAACAGCTTGGGATCATCCTCTTTTTTCTTGTCCTGCTGCCATCACTTCAGAGTGTTCTCCTGCTGCCTGAGGAACCTGCTGCTGCTGCCTAGAATATTCTCCTGTTCCTTCATCATCTGCTTGATGGTGCAACGGGGAAAGCCAATGCCAAATTTGTCTGGCTTTGACTGATGTAATACAGTCCAAGCAGGCTCCGTATATTCTGTTGTTGCCATAGTGGCATGGAGTACGGTCGGGTCCATGCTGGCAGACAGCAATTCAAAAATGGCACAAGCCAAACCAGAAAGGAAGTCGAGGTGGAGACCGTGGAAACATGGATTTTTTTAAATTGAAGCCATTTGGCTTCCCACAATTCACAGCAAAAACAATCCCAGGATCCATGCTGCTCAGCAATGAAGCAAAGGACCATGGGAAACCCCCCAAGAAGACTATGCCCTTAGTTCTCAGCAAACCACCTCCGGGAGTTCCCATGATGTGAATTGAAGGTGGAACAGGCATTCCATGTGCATGCTATCACTGTGACTTGTGTACTGTGACTTACCTGATGTTCATCAGAAACTTCAGATTAAATCCCCCAAGTAGACATATCCTTAGTTTCTCATTTGTTTCACTTGTCACATGCTTCAAATTAATCACATGCAGAGGTGTTTTCTGAATCAGGTCCTATGATTGGAATTAAAAGGACTCTACCCTAACTAAAAGAAAACATCAGCTGTATGTCGGAAACAAGTCCTTTATTAAGCGTTTTTTTTTTTTAACTAAAGATGATAGCTGTCCTCTCATATATTTTAAATTAGAATATGAAAGGGATATTTTGGAATTTTAAAAAATCTAGCAGAAGTGTGATATTTTAACCTACTACTGTTACAAGTAACACCTAAGAACACTTACACTAAAGACATTAGAATATTGTATTACACACACACACATACACACACACACACACACACACACACACACACACTTACTTTGTGGCATTTGACAATGCTTCATCTATAGACAATTTCACTGTTTCCAGATACATAGATAGTTTCTAATGAAAAATGCACCACATGCAGAGGGAGTGAGCATTTTTACTTGTCATACAGACCATCTGAAACCACCAAATTGCTTGAGTATGTGGGTTATTATTATGTCCAGGATATGGAGTAGGGGACAGCAATTTCTACTACAATTCAGACTTTCTTTGCTCACATTAATACACCCTAAGTCTTTTTCAAACTGCAGCATTATGCCCAGGGTGGGTCCTATCCTCTTCTCAGTGAAGTCAATAACAAAACTTCCTTTGACTTCAATTGTGCAGAATGGGCCCTAGTGCATCTCCTCATTTTCCTTCTTCTACAATCTGACTTGAGCCAGGAGGGCATAGCCTGTGGTTATTGTTAGAACACGCCCATTACTTCTGTTTGTAATCTATAACACATTCTATTATGTGAACATTTGGAAGTGCACTGAACTGAGATCTGTACATGAGCTCCACTGCAATCATTTCTGTAATTTACTGGAATTTATCAAGCACATATTGAATCTAAAACTCTGGATTAATTTGAATTTTATAAAACCATTTACAAAAATCCAAACAGATCCATTTCAATTTTAAAAAAATTCTACCCTGCAAAAATAATATCCTCCCCTCCACTCACTCATATCTTTTTCAACCCCCATGCCATGAGATAGCTTGGACGGAGTGGGTATTCACCCACAAAAGCTTATGCTCCAATACGTCTGTTAGTCTATAAAGTGCTACAGGTAGGGTTACCATATTTCAGCAAGCAAAAAAGAGGACGGGAGGAGCCCCGCCCTAGCCCCGCCCTAGCCCCGCCCCTGCCCCTCCCACTTCCCGCCCCCCCAGAACCCCAACCCTCCCCCCGTTCCTTGTCCCCTGACTGCCCCCTCCTGGGACCCCTGCCCCTAACTGCCCCCCAGGACTCCACTCCCTATCTAAGCCTCCCTGCCTCTTGTCCCCTGACTGCCCCAACCCTTATCCACACCCCCACCCCCAGACAGACCCCTGGGACTCCCACGCCCCATCCAACCACTCCCCACCCCCTGACAGCCCCCCCCCAGAACTCCCAACCCATCTAAACCCCTCTGCTCCCTGTCCCCTGACTGCTCCGATCCCTCTCCGCACTCCTGCCCCCTGACAGCCCCCCCGAGAACTCCCAACCCATCTAAACCCCTCTGCTCCCTGTCCCCTGACTGCTCCGATCCCTCTCCCCACTCCTGCCCCCTGACAGCCCCCCCCCAGAACTCCCAGCTCCCCACCCCCCCGCTCCTTGTCCCCTGACTGCCCCCTCCTGGGACCCCTGCTCCTAACTGCCCTCCAGAACCCCACCCCCTACCTAAGACTCCCTGTTCCTTGTCCCCTAACTGCCCCCTCCTAAGACCCCCCCCAACTGCCCCCCAGGACCCTACCCCCTACCTGTACCCTGACTGCCCAAAACTTTCTCCACTCCCCCCAAAAAGCCCCCCCCCATTTCTTGACTGCCCCCTCCAGAACCTCCCTGGCCCCCTTACCCTGCTGCTCAGAACAGGGTGTTGGGCTCTGTGCGAGCCGAGCCGGACACATGGCTGCGCTCCCCAGCACAACAAAACCCGGTCCCTGGCCCTGCACAGTGCTGCTGGACCGGGCTGCAGGGGAGAGCTGCCAGCTCAGAATGCAGGGCGGATCCGGCTCCTCTACAGCTGCTCCAGAGTCCAGCCCGGGACTTTCCTGCAGCCCTCCCAGCTGCTCGCTCTGCTCTGCCGGGGGAGGGGGGGAATCCCGGACATTTTGAGTGTTTTACAAATTCCCCCCGGACGCTATTTTTAGAACAAAAAGGAGAACATGTCCGGGTAAATCCGGACGAATGGTAACCCTAGCTACAGGACTCTGTCGCTTTTTACAGATCCAGACTAACATGGCTACCCCTCTGATACTTGGAAGAACTGACAGTCTTTGCAGCATGCCCTGACAGTCAACAAACATGGGCCCTAGAAGACCAAAATGGTGTGGAGAAGGAAGGAAGTCCCAGAGCTGAGTGTCCTTCATTCAGAAGGCTCTTTCCATTTAAAACAGAAAGCTGTTGGAAGGAGCACTTTACATAATTGCAACTGCCATACTGTCTAACATATTCCTCTTGTCTTACATTATATGAAAACGAATATTGCCTACATTTACATTTTTCTTTCAAAATACACACCTTGCCCTCAGCATTTTTCCATATTATCACATCACTGTTATGATAGTTACTGCTGTATCTGGACTTCTATTAAGAAGTTCCAGTTATATAATTGTCTCACTACAGGGTATATCCTAGCAAAATAATTCCAGAGTGCCCATTTTTGTAAAACAATCAAAACTCATTTAGCTCCTTTCACAAGCTTATCTTAATTATTCTCTAGATGTGGCATGCCGTTTGTACCCTGGAAGAATGCCTTCTGGTATTTTAAAGAAAAAGTGGATATAATAGGGGAGATAAGCAAATTATTTAAGGTGGTCACTGTGATGTAATTATAATAATACTTTATATAGCACTTTTTGTCAGAGGATCTCAAAGAATTTTACAAAAAGGTCAGTATCATTTTCCACATTTTACTGATGGAGAAACTAAGGCACTGACTTGGCCACTACCAGCCAGCAGGTCTGCGGCTGAGCTAGGAGAAGAACCCAGACCTCCTAATTCAGTGCCCTATCCACTGAGTGAACCTGAAAAAATAGAATCATGATGTCATTAAGGATCCAAAGAGTTGCATGTTTGTGCAAAGTTAATCTGAACTTACCAAAACACATACAAAATTTATATCTGCCTGGAAATTTACTTTGGTCAGATCTTCTGAAGTTTCCTCTGGGCCAGAAACACCATGAAAACAGATTCTTAGACCATGAGCTTTCTGGGCCAGGAACTATCTTTTTGTTAGGTGTTTGTATAGAACCTAGTACAATGTGACCCTGCTCAACAGTTTGGACCCTAAGGTGCTACTATAATACAAATAAATAACAATACTTTTCTGGCATTTCAGTACTTCCAAATTTGGTTCTGACTCAAACCTGGAAGTGCAAGTACGTCAAATTCTTTTTCATGCCTCCAGCACCTTTGGGTTCAAATTCAGTTTGAGATGAGGGCTCAGGGCTGTTCTTATTTGATTTAGTCCTATTTGCCCATTTGTAGGCAAATTTATAATCACTTTCCTTTTAATGGCTCATAAAATTAAGTCCATTAAGCAAGCCATTCGGCTCAGATAATAAGGCACATAACTTTCTCTGATCAATCTATCCAGTGGAATGAATGGAAACCTCACTTATTCAGTTCTGTGGGGATTATGTCAGATTCTGATCAGCCAGAAAGCTTTGGTCTCGAGGAGTGGACTGTTTTGCAAGAGAAAGAAAATGAACAAAGGATTAATAAATTACCCCCGTCATTTAATTTATAAAATGTGCAGTTCCCATAAATAAATAAATAAATAAACACAGAGGAGATATTAAATAGCAAATACAGCACTTTTTTTGCCTTATGAACTCACAAAGCAACAGCGGTCTTTCTTAGCACTAATTGTCAGTTTGGCTATGAAAGTTTGCAGGACTAGGGCCCCGAGCCACAAAGGTATTTAAGAACCTAACTCCCACTGATTTTAATGGGAATTAGGTGCTTTGAGGATCTGGACCCAGGAACCTGAAGGGTCAAGAGTGTATTTGACAGTAAACTCAGAAGTTTCAAATGTCAGTCCACTGCTGGGTGGAGAGGGAGGGTATCATTGTAAAGGTGGTGGCATTTGCCACTGGGTTTATTCTTATTACCAAAGCGAAATCAGTTATCTATATATGTATATAACAGGACAGAGTTGCAAAGTGGAGATGCCTATTTAGATCTGAATCTGAACATCTCTGAAGTTTAGAGGACAGGGCAGATCCAGTTTGATGGTTTAGGCTCAGCTTTACTTAGTTGTAGTTCTGTATCCTACCCAGAGTCTTGCAAAATGCATTAAAATAAATATTTCGTTTATACAGCCCTGAACCATAATATCATTATTAAGTTAATATATTATGTAAGTAGCTAGCTATCCTGTGAGCACTGGATAGAATGAATTGTATGCACTATATACATTCATATTTTTAAAAAAATCCAAAATGTCAGGTATTTCATACCGATATCTAAACAGCGTGAATAATGTGCCACCATTCAGTACACTTCAATGGGTGTTCTGCTGCCAAAGTAACACAGCATAATATAGTTTGAAGGAGAAGGATGTCTACCGAGCATAGCATGCTGATTTATCTCTGTTTTGAACTGTAAATGATGTTTTACTGAACGAGAGGCAATTCATGCAAAAAGCTGAATCTGAGCTCCTGCCCCCCTCCCAGATAACTCTCTGTGGTGACATATGTTTAACAAATCACGAGAATTGATGTTTTTAGTGTCTTATAAAAATTTCCCTCCCCCCAAAATAATATGTTTAAGGGATAATAGGACTAGCTCCCTGTTTTTCGAGGTAATGATCTAGTTTTGGAGAGCATAAACTACCAAGGTGACAGGTGAGTAGAATATTTCATCTTGACAAAAGAACTGGGTGATTGCCAAGAAAAAAGGAGCATCCAAATGAAAAACATTTTATTTTATTTTATTTTTTAAATCTAGTGATACAGAAATTGCTAGATTGGATCAGACCAGCTGTCCATCTAACATCTGGTAGCCAATATCAGATGCTTCGGAATAGCCCATAACTCAGAGGTTAAAGCACTCTTCTGAGAAGTGGGAGATCCCTATTCAAATCCTTTCTCCCCCTCTGGCAGAGAAAAGAGAACTAAACCTGGGTCTCCCATATCATGGAATCATCGGACTGGAAGGGAGCTCAAGAGGTCATCTAGTCCAGTCACCTGCACTCATGGCAGGACTAAGTATTATCTAGACCATCCCTGACAGTATTTGTCTAACATAGTCTTAAAAATCTCCAATAATGGAGATTCCACAACCTTCCTAGGCAATTTATTCCAGTGCTTAACCACTCTTACAGTTAAGAAGTTTTTCCTAATGCCCAACCTAAACTGCCTATTGTTTCTTGTCCTATCCTTAGATGTTAAGGAGAATATTTTTTTCTCCTTTCTCCTTTTAACAAACTTTTATGTACTTGAAAAACTGTTATGTCCCCTCTCAGTCTTTTCTTCTCCATACTAAACAAACCCAATTTTTCCATTTTCCCTCACAGGTCATATTGTCTAGCCTGAAATCATTTTTGTTGCTCTTCGCTGGACTTTCTCCCATTTGTCCTCATCTTTCCTGAAATGTGGAGTCCAGAATTGGACACAATACTCCAGTGGAGGCCTAATCAGCACAGAGTAGAATGAAAGAATTACTTCTCATGTCTTGCTTACAACACTCCTGCTAATACATCCCAGAATTATGTTTGCTTTTTTTGTAACAGTGTTACACTGTTGACTCATATTTAGCTTGTGATCCACTACGACCCTGAGATCCCTTTCCGCAGTACTCCTTCCAAGGCAGTCATTTCCCATTTGTATGTGTGCAACTGATTGTTCCTTCCTAAGTGGAGTACTTTGCATGTGTCCTCATTGAATTTCATCCTATTTACTTCAGACCATTTCTCCAGTTTGTCCAGATCATTTTGAATTTCAATCCTATTCTCCAAAGCACTTGCAACCCCTCCCAGCTTGGGAGATACTGAACAGAACTGGACCCAGAACTGATCCTTGCAGAACCCCACTTAATATGCTTTTCCAGCTTGACTGTGAACCACTGATAAATACTCTCTGGGAACATTTTCCAAAAAATTAAGTTTTCCAACCTTATAGTAGCTCCATCTAGGTTGTACTTCCCTAGTTTGTTTATGAGAAGGTCACGCAAGACAGTATCAAAACCCATAATAAAGCCAAAATATACCACGTCTACCACTTCCCCCCTATCCACAAGGTTTGTTACCCTGTCAAAAAATCTCTTAGGTTTGGTTCCACGTGATTTGTTCTTGACAAATCCATGCTGACTGTTACTTATCACCTTATTATCTTCTAGGTGTTTGCAAATTGATTGCTTAATTATTTGCTCTATTATCTTTCCAGGTACTGAAGTTAACCTGGTGAGTGCTCTAACCACTGGGCCACCACCACCACCTCTAAGTAAATTGGGTTTATATATAACAATTTTAACTGAGAATTTGTAACAGAATATTTATGAACTACTCTTAGCTCATTAATATGCCTTAAAGAAAAATAGTTCCTGCCAAAAATATATATATATTAACCCAGACATCTGAGGGGTAAAATGAGGACACTTCTGCTTCTCCAAGCTACACAGATTATTCAGAGATCAAGCGTAGATTTCAGCCACAAGATCCAAAGAACACTCTTTTTCTGCAAAGTTTACAGCTCCTGCGTAAGATTTACTGGACTTCAGGCTCCAGTACAAGGAGGGGGAAAGCAGGTTTTTCAGGGAGGAGGCTGCAGAACAGAAGGTTTCTAGGCCAATGATTTGCAATGTTATCAGCAAGTAAGAATTATTCCAGTTGCTAGACTAATATAGCATCACTTTAACGTTTGATCATGCAGAATGCTGAGCATTTAACTGTCATTAACTTCAGTAAAACTTGAGGTTGTTCTGCACCTCAGAGAAGGTGCTCAGCACTTTGCATAATCAGGCCTTTATTTTATATAACTTTAGAATGTGGTTTGCATGAAAGAAAGCGTCATATATTTGTCAACCTTCTGTTGCAAAAAAAAAAAAAATCTCACTAGTATAGACACAGCTTGATTTCAATAGCTCTGCTCTACTATAGGGTAATGAGAAAAGGCTTTATCTAGCCATATGTTCCTTATCTGTAAAACAACTGGAAATGGGCTCAATTGCACCAGCAGATTTTGCTGCTGCTGCTGCCATCAGTGATGTTATTGCTTCACCTACGTGTTGTGCACCCTTAATATTTAATGAAATTTTCATTTTTATGGGCTATACTATACCAAATAGGGAAGAAAGATCCAGAGGATGAAATAGCCTACATCAATTTATTTATGAGACCCTCCTACACACACCATATTCTTCACACCCTGGCTATATGTTAGTCTCTGTAGCTATTGGTATGCAGTTTTCAGAGCTTCTAGAAACCTGCTGACGTTGCTTTTCATGGCTCCAAAATCTATAGTTGAAATTCTGAACCTATTGAAGTCATTGGCAAAATTCCCATTGATGTAAATTGGGCCACGATTTAACACTATATTTATTCTACTTATACTCTTTTATCAATTTGCTCCACCTTAGACTAAGGACATTGGGGCCAATTCTGCTCCCATTCAAGTCAATGGCAAAACAACTATTGCCCTCTAAGGGCTCCATCCTGCTCCCATTGTTTTATAATCTTGGCTCTCTCAGCAAGACAGAGGTGACAGTGGCTATGTTTTCAAAGCACCACATATGCCATGAAATTTGCAGTAAATAAGAAAGAGTAACTACTTTGAACAGTTATACGACTGGAATCACTATCTGGACTGTGTATATGCAATATCCTCAAATTGTAATAATGGTATTTATGAAGTTGCATTCAGAGGGAAATAAATTTGCTGTGTTTGATATTACTAGTGCGTACATATTATGTAGGTTGTTTGTGTACATTTGATAAGAAAAGGGAGTACATACTATTGCTCAGGGCCAGCCTACAACATTTTGGCACCTGAGGTGGGGAGCTCAAATGGCTTGGGCCAAAACTTTGAAAGGTCTCAATTCTGCCTTCTTCCTGTTCTACTCCTCTCATGGTACTGCTCTGCTACCTACCCCAATAAAGGAGAACTAACAACTTAAAATGCCTAGTTCAAAATTTGTTAGTAACACTTAACTTTCAACCCGCTGAACAGCAAATGTAACTTTTCTTGTCTGCAGAGTAAACACTAGCATTTTTATCTGTTTGAATAATCAAAGTGGTGCTTTCCGTGTCTTCTTGGTTGCAAAGATTTGAACTGCTTCCTGCTGAAGGTCCACAGTCTGGGCCAGCTCATGCTCTATTGAGATGGTTGCAAGGCCGACCAGCCTCTCCTGTGTCATTGTGGAGCATAGATGTGTTTTTATTAACTTCAGCTTGGAGAAGCTGTGTTCTCCACTGGCAACTGTTACAGGAAGTGTTAGAAGTATGCGCAGAGCAACAAAAGCATTTGGAAAGAGGATGGTCATCTTATTTGTGCACATATATTCCAGAACAGCCTTTGGAGTTGATCCTGCTGAAATGTATCTTGAAAGGGCTTTCAGTTCATCACCTAAACCTGCATTGCTGGTGTAGCTCTTCTTCAGGTATAGTGAGGAGTTTTGGAATATCATACAACATCCCAACGTCCCAAATATACTCCATATATTATATGGAGGATAATGCTATGACAGGAACTGTTTGTGGGAAAATAGCTTCAGTGTGAAGTTCCTCTGCCAACTTCTGTGCTCTCTCCAGAAGGTTTTGAAATCCTTCATCTGACCGGTAAGACAGTAGGTATGACTTTGCTTTGTCCAGTTGTTCCATTGCTCCAGATATATTAAGGTCAACATCTCGGATTCTCTTGCTTACAACATTTATTTCAAACAGTATGTCATGCCACAACACTAAGCCACACAGAAATTTGAAGTTATGTATGCTTCTGGTGATTCCATTTCCCTCTGCCACTGTTCTCCCACAAACAGTTCCTGTCATAGCATTATCCTCCATAATGGCAACTATGGCATCATCTATCTTCCCAATTTAGTGTTTGATAGCTTTTATTGCCTCCACTCGACTTTCCCATCGTGTGGCACTCAGTGGTTTCAGTGTCAGAGAGGATGTTCCCAGATGTTGCTTCAAAATTTGCCATTGATGAGTTGATGCAGAGAAAAATACATAGATGCTTTGAATTACACAAAAAATTCAGCAGCCTCACTAGAAGCTGATGCTGCATCACTGATCACCAAATTCAATGAATGAGAACTGCATGGGACAAAAAAAGCCCAAGGGTTTAACTCTCAGATCCGTGTCTGCACTCCTCTGTTCTTTCCTCTCACGTTGGCACCATTATCGTAGCCCTGACCTCTCATGTTAGCTATTGCAATTCCCGTATCTTCCAGCTTTTTAAGAAGCACATTTGTCACACCAGCTCCTGTAGTATCATTAATGTCAATAAATTCTAGAAAATGCTCTCTGACAGTCACCATTGCAGGGACATTTTCACTAGGTTCCGTTGTTGCCAGATTTCTAGCCAGATTTTTCCAGTCCTTTGTTCCTGCAGAACCCAATATAGCTGGAACATTAGACTGGAAGAGTTTGCAACAAAAACAGTATGCAGCATTCTGGGTTTTTGAGTACATAAACCATGGCCTCTCCACTTTGTCACCATTGGGGGTTTCATGCCAGTAATGTGTTAGATGGAAACTTCTATTTTCATTGTCTTTGGAGAACATGAAGTTTTTCACTTGCTGTGGCCCATGAAGTACAAGGAAGTCCCTCAGGCTACTGCTCAAGTGGGTCCACAGTCCTGGATCATCTAGACTTAAGGGACTAAACTCAGCAGCAGCTGTTTCTTGTGCCTCCACCACACTCTTCTCTGATCTACACTTTTCTTCAGGAATGTACCTGGTTACCTCCATTTGAGATGGAGATATGGATGCTGCAGTAGCTGCCAGGTCACCTGCACTCTGACTAACTGAAATATCAGGTATCTCCTCACCACTCACATCCTCTTTGGGGCCAGAAGGCTCACCGTGAACATTTGTGTCTATGTATCTCAGGAGAGCTCCTTCCTGCTTAGATAGAAAAGCTTTCTTTGCTTTCTTTCTTTTTCTGAATGCTGCCCCAAAGGGGCGTTTTCTTCTTTCACTCATGACTGCTGTTCTGTGCCAGCTGTAGTGGCTCTCAACACTCAAGTGAAGGGGACAGATAAGCAGGCTGGTAGCAGGGCCTGAGTGAGGGAAGATATCAGCATCTTAAGGGTCTAACTGGCTCCTACTACTTCAGTTGATTGCCTGTTCTTCTCAAGAGGATTCAGGGAAGCAGCAGGAAACAGGAAGCTCCTGAGAAGTTGGCGTTAATCAGTCCAGGCTCCTGGTGGTGCTAGAGAGGTACATAAGAGGCTCCTCCTCCTCTCTCTCCCTGCAGCTCCTGCTGCTTTCTGTTATTCCCTCTCACCTTTTCTCCTGCCTGCCTGTTATGTCTCTTGTGCCCTCCTTCCTCCAGCACAGCACTCCACCATCTCTGTGCATCTAGAGCAGAGAGAATATATATGCACCAGCAGCAGACACAATTTTCTACACTCTGGGTCCTAGTGGCACCCCCCTCCCCCACACACAGTCTGGCACCTGAGGTGGCTGTCTCAGTTCACCTCATGGTAAGGCCAGCCCTGCTATTGCTGATTCAGTTTGTCTCGTCTCCAAGATTTGCCACTATTGTTGGCTTTTTTTCTTTTTTTAAAGCAGATCTATTTCTAATGTTTATTTCCATGTCTATTGTTTTCAGTGTAGCTCAGTCCTCACACAGTAGTGAGACGTAACCAAGGGAGGAGATGTAGGGAGTTGGCAGGCAGATGGCTTAGGAGGGCCAGAAGCACTGCTCATGTTGTATTCTTGAAAGTTGTTATACACCAACTCTGCTGAGCATATCTTGTTTATATGCAGGAATGTTCACAGTTTTTATATTTACTATACTTCTGTTCAAGAAGTAATAACCCCACAGTAACAAGGAGCTTTAGGCAATCTGTTTCATGTACATTTCTTTTACTATAGGAGGTTTAAATTAGAGATGGCTTTCAAATCCAAGGTTAGAAACTGAATCCAAATACAAGTTTTCCCACACTTTGGAAGAAAGGGGGTTTAAATCTGATGATATGGTCCAAGATCATCACTCGTATATACAGGGTGATATTTGTTCTTCTTCCTTCCTTCCCTCTCTGATGTCCCAGTTCTGCTTCCCTTAATCATGTTTATTTATGCAATGTACAAGTACTAGAATTGGGCCCAAAGGAACAATTTTTTAAAGTTATGGTAGAATAAGATACTGCCCTAGTATTCAAATATTGGAGCGAAGGAAAATCATGTAAAAAGGTTTGGGGTTCTCCTGACTTGTACCAACTGTTTGATAATATATGCTAATTTGTGCACACTGGTTCATGTCATAGGCAAATAAATAAAGACATAAAAATGCTCCCCTGAAATAGGCTTTTAGGGCCTATGTGAATTCTTATACTTCAATAGGCATTGGTTGAAGCCCTTTATGAGCACCATATACACCGAGTTTTCAAGGGCAAGAAAGGAAAGATATATATATATAATAAAATGTATATGTCTTATTCATACTACACAGCACACACAAGTGTGCTTTAAAAAAAAAGAGGTACATTTTAATATCATGAATCAGCAGTATGCTTTTGACATGATAAACAATTTCAACATGTATTGGTGCCATGATTCTAGACCTCCGTTTTCTTGAAGGGGAAGAAAAACAAGTACTTTGTACGATTAGGTGATTCTAGTAAGGGACACACCAAATCTTGTTGTCCATGGTATAATGCAAGAGTAGTGAACAGCTCTTACTTGTCACGGCATATATCACATGAGGGATACTCCTATATTTTTTTCCCCAATCTACTGGTCATTGAGATATATCAACTTTGCATCTTTATTTATTTATTTTATACAGGTTTCTTTAAGCCAAAAATGCAGAAAACAGTAATAAATATTTTAGTGCCTGACTCAGACTGCCTGGAACAGAGTTTAATAAATTACATTTTATGCTGCAATCCAAGCATTAAACTGCCAGAGTTGTGATTAATAGAGTTGCATTCTAATGAAAGAATAAAGCAGCTCTAAGAGAAGAGAGTTGTGTTCTACATTGCTATGACAATGGTATGATGATGGTGCTCCATGTGGTACAAATATTGTTACAATACAATAACAGCAGGAAGAAATGCTTTTCTGAAAGTACAGGTAAACATACACACCTTTCAGGTGATATAGTAACGATAATGATATTAATTATTGCAAATGTAATAAAAATTGAGGTGGGAACAAGTTTCATTAATACTATATTTATCTTCGAAAGAGCCCTCATTAAAGAGAAAGCTATATTAATATATATATATATATGTTAATGGATAGACCATAATATGACTATTACAAATCATGGAACTTAAAATACCTGCAAGAACGGCTGTTGTAGGTTATATCACATGTAACGATATTGAGAAAACCTGCATATTTCCCTTTAGTGAATCTCTGCTTCATTGGGGCTGCAGTCAACCTACAAGATCTTGCCCCATGTATGGTCATCGGTTCTGTTAATGTACCCAGTTCAGAGATTAGTCATTGTTTTAGTAATTGCTTGGTGACAACTAGTGTCAGCTTCCATAAAGCACAACAATAATGATATAATATTTTCCTATGCTCCACTATAGTTTAGAAGTCTACACCATGGGTGGCCAAACTGTGGCTCCGGAGCCACATGCGGCTCTTCAAAAGTTAATATGCGGCTCCTTGTATTGGCAGCAACTCCAGGGCTGAAGCTATAGGCGCCAACTTTCCAATGTGCCAGGGGGTGCTCCCTGCTCAACCCCTGGCTCTGCCACAGGCCCTGCCACCACTCCACCCCTCCCCCCTCCCCTGAGCCTGCCATGCCCTCACTCCTTCCCCTCCTCCCCCAGAGCCCCCTGCACACCACAAAACAGCTGATCGGGAGGTGCAGGGAAGGAAGGAGAGGTGCTGACTGGCAGTGGGCGGGAGGCGCTGGGACCAGAGGCAGCTGAGGTGGGGCTGCTGACATATTACTGTGGCTCTTTGGCAATGTACATTGGTAAATTCTGGCTGCTTCTCAGGCTCAGTTTGGCCACCCCTGGTCTAGACGAAACATAGGTAAGGATTCTTAGATGGAGTGATTGAAAAAATTCAGGATCCTGGCTACTGCTTAGGTACTGTAGACAGTTGTGTAGTTCTGCACAGACATAATAGCAAAAACCACAGAACTGTGAATTCTTGCTAAATCAAATCGAGTTAAAAGTAATGGGGGGGGAGGGGCGGTGGAAGGACTTAAAATGACTAACCTCAGAAAACTCTTTGATGTGTTTGTAATTTAATATTCATGACAGAAGCTTTTATGTCTTTTTTTATATCCTCAAACCATGCCTTCCCTTCACATGACTGTCCAAATAACATTTTTTCCGTGTTTAATAGGATATGTATCAAAAAGAGCATGATATTGCAGTTTGTACCTTTCCCCGAGAGACTGGCCACATAACCTCCAAGATACTGTTTCATTAGCAAAGAGTGAAGCTGAGTACAAGTTAAATTGAACAAGTGGAATTTTATTAAATCCTGTATATTGCTCTCTCCATGTGACTGAGTTGCTTCCACCCTAACTTCATTTGTTCCCTGGTGTCCAGTCAATAACAGACTCTCCAGGGAACATGGGCCCTCTGACTCCAGTTCCACTGAACATGATATAGATACAATCAGAAGTCTCCCATTGGGTGAACTTTAGATTTTAAATATATTTTCAAATCCAAGTCCTAGCTGAATATTAATCAAGTCATCATGCCACCTCTAGCTTTTCTTATTAGAAATATGTGACAGACATAATTAAAAACAAACTGGTAAAGGAAAATAATTATGCATTTCATCATAATTAACATACTTTGTTTAGTTAAAAATTACATTTTTGATTTGAAGGCTGTCTTCTCTCTATAATCTACTTTTTGCAAACACAGGTACATTAAGCTTTGCCAAGAAACAGATAGATTACTCACCATCTTTCCCACGCATGCTGCCAGAAAAATGAAAAATAAAGGAGCTAAAACATTTGACTTAGAAATATCGGTATTGACAACAATTAGCATTGAAACATAATGAGTTTTAATTAAAGCAATATGAATGACTTCCTGCATTTTGCATATTAAGCCCTACTTTTTGTCTAGGCTTAGTGTCTTATACTTTCCTACAGATGAACATGTAAACTAAACAATAAAGCTCAGAAAATATATTGTCTATCCATAGTACATAGGATTATTTCCCTTGCATTGTCATTTTTTTCATTTAAAAAAATTAAGAGTCTATTGTCAAAATAACAAGAACACTATTTTAAAACCAGCTATATGTATATACATTATATATTTTAAAATTACACATTGTACAATATATACATTGGGATTAGGAATAACCTCTCAAACACTTTTTTTAAATAATGACATTCCCCTACCAAAAATGTTAATGATTTTCCTGCCAACATAGTCAATTATAAAGGAAATTACCAGTTAATCCAATGTTAACATACACACCAATTTCATCTCACATCTTTCCAAATAAACCACATAAACACCACCAATACACTCAAATACATCTCGGCACTATTTCACCAATATGGCTGAGGAGTTCTCAGCACAAATCTGAGAGGGAAGGTATAAAGGGTGGCCTTAAATCCCCTTTATGTACCCTAATTCTGAGCTATAGAGGAAGCTGGCTCGTCCCCAGGACAGATTACAGTGCTCAGACCTGGACACGATTTCAAAAATGTATAAGGGGGCCCCAGCCGTTCCCCTTTCCCCATGCCCAACCCCTACGCCAGCAGCCAGAGCGCACGGTGGAGTAAGAGTTGTCATGACAGATCTATATCATTTAAGGATTCCTTATGCAGAGGTAATTGTTCATTGGCTAGATCCATTGACATTTAGGGATGCTTTGTACTGCTAGTGTGGTGCTAATTCCAGCATAACAGAAAATCAGAGCCAACAGCTCCACCAAAAGCTCAGTTTCAGTTCTAATGTAAAACCACCCACAGTACACACATCCAGGGTATGATTCACCACTGCATTACTTCACTTTTACACCTGTGTAACTCCTAAACCAGGACCCCAGTTTCTCATACTCACACTTAAATGTACAACCTTAACTCTGATTTCAACCAGATTAAGATACATTCTCCATATAAATCTGTAAAATGTTATTTGTACATAAGAGTGTGAGGCCAGAATTAAGGTTATGTGTTTTGGTGTGATTGTGATGAACTGGACAGATACACTGATTTGGTAAACCTTACAATATATATAGGCAGCTCAAGCTATGACAACCAGGACCTGAGAGTAGGGCTGGTCAGTGGGACTCCCTGCTAACTCCCTGGTCTCTTTGGTCTGTCCACCACTCCAGCTATGGTGCTTAGCCCAGTTCCCCTAGTTCCATTTGCAGCCTAGTTCCATTTCTATTTTTTGCATATCCCCTTCATATCCCCCCCGCAAACCAATAAACATTAAAATTCAGTGGATAATGATGTAGAGATAATGGAAGCTATGCGAGCAGAGACTAGGGAACCAGGCTGGTTATTGCAACTGGAAACTGGGCAGGCAACCCCACCCCTTAGCTCCTTCACATGCTGTCTTCCTAATTCCCTAGCACTGATGTCTTCTCTACTTTCCTAACTATAGTCCTTGGGAGCCCCTACATCCTAGATGCTCATATGCATCTCCCATTGTGGAACATGGGAGCCCCAGTCTGACCAATTCAATAAGGTTAATTATATTGTAAAATCTACCAGACCACCGAAGGTAAACCAGATGGAGAAGCTGGCCCATAGTGGTAATGCAAACTCCACTTTTCAGACAACTTTGGCTGCAACTTTCTGCTTCCTCCAGAAAAATGAAGCAGAGAGGGGATACAATAGTGCTCTATAAATATACTGGTAGGGTAAACACCAGGGAGAAAGAAGAGCTATTTAAGATCAAGGATAATGTTGGCACAAGAACAAGTGGGTATAAACTAGCCATGAATAAGTTTAGACTAGAAATTAGAAGAAGGTTCCTAACCATCAGAGTTATAAGGTTCTGGAACAGCTTTCTAATAAGAGTAATAAGGGCAAACAACCTAACAAGTTTTCAAATGTAGTTTCATAATTTATTAATAGGATTATATAATGGAATTATATGTGATAGCAGGGACTGGATTTGATGACCCAGGAGAGTCCTTCCAATCCTATGTTCTTGTTGGTAATAGATACATATCATAGAAGGGGGCAGGGAACCAGTGTTTCCTGAGAAATGGAGCTTGCTGTACATCTATGGACACATATTTTTCAACTTATGCTATTAACATCAGTCCACAGGTAAGTAGTTTGTGGGGAAAATACTTCCCTAGGAAAAAACAAGGGGAACAGAAAATGCTCAATACCCCTTATAGCTTTTCATCTTATTTACTAATTTTAATGTTTATCTCTTCATCTTCCATTCCTCTCCTAATTTAGTTAGAGAGAGAGAATGTGTGTGTGTAGTGGTAAATGTTGATAGGATCTGTAACAAACTAACATGGTCATTGTGAGGCAATTTTCTTCTTTTGAAAGATATTGCTTTTATAACTGAGCTATAAAGTTTTGGGGCCTTTCCAAGCTTCGTTTGAGCAGTCTATTAAGGACTATGAGCCCCCAGACAAAAACTGCCATCTGTCCTTTATTTTATTTTTGAGTAGCCACTAGTTCCAGAAGGCTTTGACAGAGAGGAATATATTTGTGTAACATAAAACTTTTGCTTAACTGTTCAAAAATATTTTTACATCTCATTTGCAGCATCTGTCCTCAAGGAGAAGGTGGATTTTAGCCAAACTATACCTCCAAAGAAGTATTAGTTACCACATCACATTAATTAAATAATTTGAACACAACCCTTTGTTACACCCTATTCCAACAAGAGAAATAGAATATAAGATGACAAATGAAACTGCCATTTTAAATTACTACTATTTTTATTCTACTGGGTGCCTGAAAGAAAAGGGTGTCGAAGTTTTTATTATTATTATTATTATTTTTAAGAAGAAATGAAGTGGAAAATGACATTGGAATCTCTTTCGAATGGCAATTGTTGTCTTATTATTTTCAGTATGTGACACAGATAATCACATATCATGGAGCAGAAAATGAAGTCTTGCAGAATCTTGATAATTAGATCATTAGGACTCATTATGATCCTCCAGTGTGACCTCTAATACAATTGATAACAAGCTTTATTATTTCATAGCTGTGTAAGTCTACAACTAGCAGTCATACATTTCTTAAGCATTACTATGTTCTCTTTGATATGGCCATATTAATATTCCTCAGTGTAAAAGGGGCCCAGATACAGAACATCAGAAACCCTTTTAAGGTTTAAGGAGAAGATCTTTTTGGAGAACAGATGAATTAAATTTATTCTGAAGACCAACACAAATCAGAGATCCTTGGTACCATTGCGCTGTTTACTTATACAGTTAAAAACACATTAATAGGAGCAAAATCTATACACATTGTTTACATTTGTAGCATTTGTTTATTTACTTCTCACCTGCTCAGGAAACGGAAAGCAATTTGCTTCTAGAAGTAGCCTATTGCCTTAAGAGACAATGCCTTCTATATGTTCCTATATTGGTAATCAGGTACTACTGTTCAGCCTCCGCTCTCTACCTCCACATTTCTAGCAGAGGCTGTTTTTTTTTTAATTAGAAAAAGTAGGAGGTGTGTGCATCATAAGTATGAGAGAACTCTCTGAGATCCTGAAGGTAGTGACCATCACACCCATCAAAGAAGCGAAATTCTAATCTTCTGGTGAGAAGTCCCCCACAGAGGTACACACTAGTACAAGTTAAATGTACTACACTAAATCTGTGCTTCCAGACCACATTATAAAGGAGGAAAGTATCAATGGGTACTGCAGTTTTCTACACAAGCAAAAGCAACCTAAAAGAGACAAGATGTGTAACGGGAATTTAATACCAAACTTTGGGTTCCATGCATAAAATCTGAATGGATATGAAGTATTCCAGACTAAATCTAACTTTTTATATATATTTTCAAAAGTTTAAATAGGAATTATCAAATATCCCACTACATTGGCATGGCAGAAGCATATAACTTCAACAATGGTTTATAAACTACCTCCCCACTACACCCCAACACATAAAGTTAAAAAATAAAGTGGGGTTCAAATCCATGACAAAAATCCCACTGAAATCCCCCCTCCAAGATCTCCAGTCAAAGAAGAGGTATATTAAAAAGGATAAAAATGAAAAGGCATATAAAAACAGCAACATATGAATTTCTGTATTGGTTCAGACCCAAAGTCCATCTAATCCAGTATCCTGTCTTCAGTGCTGACCCCACCCCTAGCCTGGGACACCCACACTCTCCCCATCCCATCCCTTCCCCCCTTATCTGGGGAGGGCCAGGAGAGGATGTCTCTGGCCTGGCTGGAGCTGCTCTGGCAGGCTGGTCAGCATGGCCACAGCCTGCTCCAGCGGGCTGGGCCAGACCAGGTGGCGCAGCCGCAGCATGCTCCAGTGGGCTGGGTGCCGCGGCCACAGCCTGCTCTGGGGAGCTGCAGATGCTTTGGCAGCTGGGAGGAGAGCAGCATGGCCAGAAGCAGACTCTGGCCCCGCCTCTTCCCTTCAGGCTCTGCTGGCTGTGCTGCCTCTCCTTGCTCCCTCTGTTGGGGGGAGGGGCTGTGTTCCACCTCTCCTTCTCTATACGTGTTCATAAGCCGACCCCCGTCTCTGGTGCTTCCCTTTTTTACTAAAATTTTTGGCTTATGAACCTATATACAGTATATCCCTCTTATTACCCTTCTTCCTAAGATAAACAATTCCTCTCAATCTCTCTTCATATGAGAGTTTTTCCATGCCCTTGAGCATTCTCATCATCCTTTTCTGAACTCTCTCTAATTCTGAAATAACCTTTCTGATATGGGGTAACCTGTATGTCACTCAATATACCAGATGAGGGTGCAATATTGATTTATATGAAGAGGTTATAATATTTAGTATATTAATCTCAATTTTATTTCTTATGCCTCTTGACATCTTGTTTTGCTTTTTTGACCACAGCTCCACATTGAGCAGAGATCTTCATTAAGCTGTCCACGATGGCACCCAACTCCCTTTCCTGAGTTGATACAGTTCATTTAGAACTCTACATATATAGCAGGAGTTGAAATTTTTCACTCTAATGTGCATCAAAACGGAACTTCATTTGCCATCAGGTTGACCATTCACCTAGCTTGGTTAGGTCTCTCTGATGTTCCTCTTGTGCCTCTCTCTCTTATCAAATCTTGTAACTAGTAGATAAAAAAGTCTCTGAAAAGATAAAAACTGTATATGCATAGGATAGTAAATAACCTTAAGACTATTAGCACATTAAATACAATCAGAAGCATTAAAGATGTCAGAATCATTGACTTCCCTCTTTCTGTCCTCTACAAATAGAGATTCAAATGGCTCTCATCTGGGATGAAAGATCACCACAGGATAAACATGGGGAGGAAAGGCAGGTGTTGTGCCCAGAACAGTAAGATAGTCTTTAACATGCTGTCTGCCACACACAAACAGCAAGTATGAACAAGAGAATCATTGCCATTCTTTACCATGAAAGTAAGGGATTCAGTAGCCACCACAAAATGAAGATAGATGATAAAACAAGACTTAATAAAGCAACTATGATATTTTAAAAGGATTAAATTCACTAAAGAGAGTGAACAGAATTACCCGACTCTTAAGAGAAACATATAGTAAAGCATTTATCAGCAGCAGGGCCGGCTCCAGGCACCAGCCGAGCAAGCTCGTGCTTGGGGCGGCGGATTCTAAGGGGGAACTTCCCTCCAATCCTTTTTTTTTTTTGCTTCGCCGCTCCGGCCGCCCCGGCCACCCCGCAGGTTTTTTTCTTAATGGTTCACTTCTCCGGCCGCCCTGGAGGGGGTGGAGGAGCGGAGGAGGGAAGCGCCCTGCTGGAAGCAGGCTGCGCACTCCGTCTGCTCCAGCCGGTGCCAGGTCTTCAGCAAGCCCAGCAGGGCAGCCTGCGTCCTTCCCTGCCTGCCGACCGGAGCAGCACGGAGCCCTCCCGGCAGGCGGCACAGCGGGAGGGGCCGCGTGGTGAGCACCCCACTGAAGGAAGCCCTGGCCGCCCCTCTTCTCTCTCCCCGCCCCCCTCCATCCCCCTCCCCCTGCTAGCCGGGGCATGCACTCCGCTGCCCAGGGCCGCTCCGGCCACCCCGCAGGTTTTTTTTTTTTTTTTTTTTTTTTTTTTGCTTGGGGTGGCAAAAAAGCCAGAGCTGGCCCTGATCAGCAGATAAACATTTTCAAATCATCCTGTTTCCTACCTCATTAAGTGCTCAGATTCCAGGTCAGGATCTGTCCAGGGTGGATTAAAATCTTTTCTGCAGGTTAAAAATGTCAACAAAATTCAGCAAAATGTCTCTTAGAAAAACTAAAAGCTGGCTTTAATCTTGCAGGAAGTAGCATAGGAAATTTAATTCTTAAGTGACAGTTATTTGAATCTAGACATGATTTATCCAATTTCCTTAGGGGAATTGGTTATTTAAATAAATTTCAATTCTAGAGCTCAGAAGCGTAAAACTCACAGCTGCATATGTATGTTTTAGAATCTGCTTTCTAAAGTTCAGGGACCCTCAAATAATAGAATGGAACCCAAGTTTATTAACCATTCTATTCTCCCCAACCATCAGAAATCTCTTCAGATTTCCATTTTCAGCATCAGCATGTGCAAATTCCCACTTCTCATTTAGTTATCAATTTCATTCACTTTACTTGGAAGTTATTTGTTTTGTTTTAATTAAGGTGGCAAACTTAGACAGAAATTCTTCAAGATCATTTGTTTTCTTTCTTTATTTATTCTTTACTGTTTATTGTAGCACAGCTAACATAACCAGCAAAGACAACAAAGAGAAGAAAGGTAACTAACCTGGAGTAGAAAGCCGCTATCAGATTTTACAGTAAGGTAGGTAAGACCAAACTTTTTAATTATTAATTTCTTCATTAAAAAAATAACCTAACAAAGGATATTTGACTTAAAAATATTTGCTTGTACAATTATATAATAATGATCATTTTGTTATTCGGCACCAGTTTGGGGTTCTTTGTAAAGTAAGATCATAAACTAATTTCCGGAATTATTCCCTTTCAGGTAAAGATATAATCTGCTTAAAATGGAACATTGACAGTAAAAAGAAGACCAGAGAACAGCTTGACAGGTAAGTAAAGAGAATAGGAGAGGAATGATAAGACAAAGAGGACAGGGAGAAAAGGAGAGAGGGAGAGGATGGGTTGAGGAGATTGGAGGGATCTAAGGTTTTGTGGGAGCATTACACAAAAGGCTTTCTAATGAGGAATTTAACCAATTAGTTTGATGCTTCCAAAAACGGGGACCATATATCTAGAGCCCTGCATGGATATCCAATTTATATCCGCGGATGCATATATATAGTCCGCGAACGTGCCAGATTGAGGATATCATCGTCAGTGATCCCTCAAGGTCGAGGATGATCTCTTTCACAGGTTTTATTTTTCATGGGTCCTTTGGTGACTGAGGAGTCCGGCTCTTGAGCCATAGGCTCGTTCTCAAACATTGCAGGTTGTGTTAGAAGACAGAGTTGGGCCGCGATTGCTGCGTGACTGTTGTCTTTCCTTTCTTTTCTGCTATTTTTCTACGATCAGGGCAAGGCGATTTTCCTCAAAAGTGGACATTCCCTGTCTGACAAGTCTTCACCAGTTATCCCTGTCCTGGGCTACTGTCTCCCAGTGTGTGGTGTCGATGCCACAACTCTTGATGTTTATCTTGAGGGTGTCTTTAAAGCGTTTCTTTTGACCTCCCAATTTCCTTTCTCCTTTGGTGAGTTGGGCATACAGCAGTTGTTTTGGTAACCATACATCAGGTATGCGCACACAGTGCCCGCTCCACCTCAGCTGGTGCTGGATAATTGAGGCCTCAACACTGAAGATGGTGGCCTCTGTGAGGACACTGACATTAGTGCGATGATTCTTCCACTTTATGTTGAGGATCTTCCAAAGAAAGTGCTGGTGCTGGCGTTCCAGGTTTTTCAGGTGTTTTCTGTGGGTCACCCAAGTCTCACAGCTGAAAAGGAGAGTTGGGCTCAACACCGCTTTACAAACTAAAAGTCTAGAATGTGTTCTGATGTTGTGATTGTTGAACACCTGGCGAGACAGTCTGCCAAAGCAAATTCTGTGCTGAATTTCGACGTCTATGTCTGCCCCCTGTGAGAGAGGGCTGCCAAGATAGACAAAGTATTCTACATTTTCCAGTTCTTCTTTGTCTATATAGATCTTCCTTGCTGGGTCTGATTATTGACTGGGGACTGGCTGTTGGAGAACTTTTGTTTTGCCGATGTTCAGAGTTAGCCCTAGGCTTTTGTAAGCTTCAGAGAAGCAATTAAGGGCTGTTTGAAGATCCTCCTTTGAGTGTGCAACTACAGAACAATCATCTGCATACTGGAGTTCAGTTATTGTTGCCATACTTGCAAAGACAATGGAGAAAAGGTCTGGTGCCAGTACACAACCTTGTTTTACAGCAGTTCAGATGACAAAGGGTTCAGAGGTAGAGCCACTGCACAGTATGGAGGCAGTCATCTGGTCATGGAGGAGTCTTACAATGGTGATAAATTTACTTGGGCAACCAAACTTTGACACGATTTTCCACAGAGCCTCATGGTTGACAGAATCAAAGGCTTTGGTCAGATCGATAAAGGCCATATACAGCTCCTGGTGTTGTTCTTGACATTTTTCCTGTATCTGCCCGGCTACGAATATCATGTTGGTTGTGCCTCGTGATGGTGTGAAGCCACACTAGGACTCTGAGATCACTTCCTCTGCAAGCGGGAGCAGGTGATCCAGTAAGAATGGAGATTCTGTAAGAATGGAGAGGAGAACAATGCCTCGATAGTTACCACAGTTGGCCCTGTTTCCCTTTTTGAAAGTGGTTATGATGTTAGCATTACGTAAGTCATCAAGGATTTCTCTGGTGTGCCAGATTTTGAGGAGCAGCAAGTGAAGCTTGTTAGTCAGTGTTTCTCCCACAACATTCAGTACTTCAGCTGGTATGCCATCAGGACCTGGTGCTTTATTGTTCTTCATTTGTTTAATTGCTTTGCAGACCTCCTCAGGTGTTGGTGGGTTGGCAAAAGTTTCCCAGATTGGGTGCTGAGGGATGGAGTCCGCATATCATGTCTATCAGCAAATATTTGGATTTCTTTTGCTTTGTCCTCCCACCATTTGTTTTTGATTGCGTGGCTCCTCCTTTGAACTTCAGCTTTGAGCTGATGGAAAGAGCTCTGCTTCTGACTGGTTAGTGGTTGGTTTTGCCAGTTGCAGAAAGCTTTTCTCTTATGATCCAAAAGGGCTGTAATCTCAATGTTGTTGTTATCAAATCAGTCCTTATGGCGGCGGTTAGCAAGGCCAATGGATTCCTCATAAACCTCATGGATGGTCTGTTTTAGAGCTTCCCAGTCTTCTTTGACACTTGTGTTGTCATTTCCAGGTGTGCATATGTCCAGTTTTTCCACCGAGGAGTGTTTGTAAGTTCTCTTGGTGCACTGAGGATTGAAAACTTTGGAAGTTGTATTGCCATCTGTGTGATCTGGATTGCTTTCTATGTTTCGGTGCAATCCTGATGGACATGACTGACCTCACCAGGTGGTGGTCAGTCCAGCAATTGTCGGCTCCTCTCATGACACAGGTAATTTGGACATCTCTTAGATCCTGTGTTCTTACAATGACATAGACTAGGAGGTGAACTGTTTTGAGCATGGGTATTGCCAAGTTGTTTTGTACCTGTTGCTCTGTCTGAAGATTGTGTTTCTCATCACAAGGTCATGCTCTGCACATTTGCTGAGTAGAAGGATGCCATTGGAATTGGTTTTTCCCCACTACTTCCTTCCCAGTGGTGCTACTTCATATGTTAGAATCTCGGCCAAGTCTTGCGTTAAAGTCCCCTAAAAGGATTATCTTATCTGTTTTTGGAATGGATGGCAAAATATTATCAAGGTCAGTGTAGAAGGATTCTTTCTGTCCTTCTTCAGTGTCAAGAGTTGGTGCATATGTACTGATGATAGTGGCAAATGAATTATTGACCAATTGGATGCAGAGAGTCATAAGGCGCTCATTGATGCCAATAGGGAGCTCAGTCAGGCAGTTGACTAGAAGCCAACACCATGTATTTACCTGTCACTTGCTGGTTTTCCTTTCCAGAAGAAAGTGTAACTGCCACCCTCTTCCCTCAAGTGGCCTTCATCTGCACATCTTGTTTCACTGAGAGTAGTGATGTCGATGTTGTACCTCGAGAGTTCTCGGGCAACAGTTGCTGTTCTGCATTTAGGACTTTCACTTTTTGATTTGTCTAATAGGGTACAGACATTCCAAGTTGCAAGAAACATTTTTGTTTTTCAACTGTGTTGGGAGTGATACCTCTGGACACGGTTATCCAATGAGGTATGGTGGGCTAGCCTATGTTTAGGGCACCTTTTCTATCCCCTTCCCTGTATGGGATGAGCAGAAGGGTTCCTAAAAAGGCCTGCTCAATCATGACTGCTGCTGCTGAAAATGCCCCACTATCCCAGTCCAGGAGCACATGATGACTGTCTTGTGGTCACCATCTGTGTGTGGGTCTGTGACTAGGGACTCCTGGTGATCACTTTACTTATCCCTGCTGCCACTCACCCATTGCCACAGGACTTTTATGGGTAGGTGTGGGGAAAAAGTTCTTCCTGTGAAAGAAGCCTGCGCATGAGTAGCTTAATGTGGGGGAGCTGATGCGCACCAGCAGCCATACAAATCTTGGCAGAAGAGGCACCTATGTCCAGTGGCAAGGAGGTCCAAGATGACTGAGGGTTTCTCCTCCATTGCAGCCTTCATCTGCCTTCGCAGCCATTGAGAGGTGATCCTACTTCATCCACCTGGTCTGCTGTTGAAGTTGAAGGCTTTTATGGGGTTGTGTTGTGCTGGGCTGCACTTTGTCTGGTACTTGGCCTTCAACCTTACCACCACGGGTAACCCTACCAGGAGTACAGGACTCCAAACAGCATCGCTCTTAGGGTCTTAACTATACGTAAACTTCTCCACCATGTCAAGGTCGCATACCAAGATTGAGGATATATATAGTAAAGCCTAAGGTTGAATAGGTAAAAATCTCTTGAATCTGGGCTTGTTGCCCAGGCCCCACAAAAGAAGTCTTTAAAATGTTAATTCAGGGTTGGGGAAGAAAGGGGAACATAAACTAGCAAAGACATAAAGACAAACAGAAGTCTCAGGAGGACAGTTATCTTTAAGATATTAACTCAGCTCCAAAATGATCGAGGAATGGCCTACCATCTATGTGAATCCAAAACTATCTGGGTGATAAGAGTATTGAAATGGATTTTGACTATTTTATATCCTTAGGAAAGAGGACTTCCAAGTATCTGATTTCTGCCTGCTGCCAGCCAAAAGTAATATCTAAGAAGGCAACATTTTGCACCCCTCAAGAGATAGAGATACTCTGGCTTGTGCCAGTTAATTTTGTACCCTGCAATTCTCCCAAGCAATTCAAGAGTTTGTAATATGTTGGAGGTGGTCTGAAGTGGTATAGTGATGAATAAAAGTATATTATCTGCATATAAGCATATTTGTGTCTCTTGGGATCCTATTTTTATACCCTGGATCTCTTGGTGCACTCTAATTTGTATTGCCAGTGGTTCTAAGGCCAAATCAAATAGGACAGGGCACAGACCTTCCTAGTACCATAGTGGAGATTGTAAGGAAGGAGATGTAGTTACTGGGTACAATATGGGAGCTAGAATTGGAGTACGAAGTCTAATCCAGAAAATAAATAGGAACCAAATCCAAATTTTGTAGCATGCTGAACAAATACTTCCTATTAAACCGGTCAAAGGCTTTTTATTAATCCAATGACAAAATGTCTTCAGTTTTTAGGTGGCTTGATAGTAGGACAACATATTGATAAGTTGACAAGTGTTGTCTGACAAGTCTCTTTTGTTTAAAATCCACCTGGTCCAGGTGCACTGTGTTACTCATTTACTTAATTGCCCAACTAGGATTTTAATATCAGAATTGATTAAGGATATTGATCCATCACTAGCAACTTCCTGGACATCTTTGTCAGGCTTCAGCATGATTGAGATTAGGACTTCATTCATTGAAGAGGGCAGAGTGCCTCTACCAAAAGCCTCAGTGTATACTTCAGCTAGTTTGGGTGTCAGGGTGTCTTTGAATGGGCCTAAAACTAAGTTGGAAAGCTGCATAGTCCTGGATCCTTCCCCAATTTCATGTCGCTTACGGCAGCCATAATTTCAGAGGTATGTTCTGAGGAATCAAGCCAAATTTGTTGCTTTTCTATTAGCTGGAAGAGTTACAGATTTGGGGTGTATCCCTCAAGTAATTGATCATTGGGGAGGGAGTTCTCTAATTACAAATCATTTGTAGAATTTAGAGAATTGTTCATTAATACTTTTTAGATCAGAGAGTATCTGGCTCAGACCAGAAGGAAATGAGTGATATTAGCTTTTAGTGAATTCACTAAACTAGGCGGTAGTAGTTTCCCAGCTTTATGGCCAGATTTACAGTACCTCTGCTTTAGTGTTCAACAAAAATTCAGTCTGCAATGATGTTATTTTATTAATTTCATATCTGAGATTGGATAAATTCCGAGAGGTGACCAAAGAGAGGGAATCAACACAGCTGAGATTTGCCTCCTTGAGCCTTTCCATTAAGTTCACCAGCTCAGCTTGCCTTGCTCTATTTTTATGAGAAGAGTAGTATATTATCCTGCACCTTAAATATGCCATGAAAGTGTCCCACAAGGTTACTCTGGAGATGGAGGGGTTGTCATTAGTCTCAAAGAAAAATTGTATTTCGTTCTCCAAACTTTAACTGTGTGTCTAGAAGGAAAGAGGCACTTAACCTCCATCTTCTGGTAGCCCCTAGTTTTTCAAGAGATGAGAGCAGCAATGCCACAGGTGCATGATCAGATATCATAATTATTTTTATTTTTTTAATTAATAACACAACTCACCAAGCTACCCAATGCCAAAAAATAATTGATTCATGAGTATATGAAATGCAAGGATGAGAAAAAAGGTATAGACTCTGCTGCAGCCTCCATGTATTTTACACCCAGTTCCTCCATCTGGACAATAATGGTCTGCCTAGAGGAGGACTGAGAATGCTGGAGTCTGCTCAGTCTGTCCAAAGGCGGGTCTAACAAAGTCTCCCCTCCCCCATAAGCAAATTTTCTATAGAGAAGTTAATTCATTTTTTAAAATAATTGATTGAAAAATGATGGATCATCTTTCCTGAGGTTAACAAGAGTGCATTAACATTGGAGATATGAGTTTAAACAATTAAGAGTCTTTATCAGTTGATAGGATTGGTGTGTTCAGCTTTTTATTGAACAGGATTGACAGCTCCCTAGATTGGCCAAGTAATTACAAAAAATGCCATCATCTATCCAGACTTAAGCTTTTGAGTCTCAGACTCAATGAGGTTATTTCCTGGAGGAATATTATATCAGCGTTCACCTTTCTTAAGTGAGACATATGGTTCCTTTTTATAGGGTTACTAATTCCTTTTATGTTCTAAGAAACACATGGAAGTAGGTTAGCTCCCGGGGGGAAGCATCCCGATGGGCATCTTATGCTGTGTCCATTGAGACTCAGGGACACAGGTAGGATGAGGAGTCCAGGGTGAATGGCTTCTAGGGGCATTCAAAAGGAATTTAGATGGAGAGGAGGAAGAAAAGAAGATAGAGCAGCAACAGGTTAAGTGCTAAGTGGGTAAGAAAGAGTTGAGAGGAGGTAGGACATGGGAAAAAACAAAGATGTGAGAGAGCAATATTCTCGAATCACAGTGGGAGAAAAAAAAATAGATTAGAGAACGGCAGCCTGAATGAACGTATCCATTTAACATGAGACACATTAAATGGATTAAATATGTAAAATTAACATGGGACATATTAACCTGTCTGGATGGGACATCAAGCAGGCGACACCATCAAGTGTTTGGACACCATCATAGACAGTGCTGAAAGATGCTCGAAAGATGTGGACACTCGTATAGCAGCAGCTACTGCCATGTTTCAGCACTTCAGCAGCCTCTGTGGGTACATCATGTCATCAGAGTTGATACAAAGCTGCAGATGTATAAAACCAGTTCTACGAACTCTGCATGGGAGTGAAACGTGGGCACCGAAAAAGGATTAAGAACACTGGATTGACATTTATAATTTTTGTTGTCTCAGTCAATTGGTCCATATCAAGTGGCAGGATAAAATCAGAAACTAGGCTATTTGGAGCCAAAGTCAGCAGCGGTCTCTATCAACACTGGTACAGCTTCAACAGCTTTCTTGCTATCGCTATATTGTTATAAGAATGGAAGACCAATGAATTCCAAAGCATGCATAACAAGGAATGCCACTACATGGCCAGCACTCACATTGGCCCCCAAAAGCTTCAGTGGCCTAACACAATTGCCAGTGATGGACATAAACTGATTACACAGTCAGACTGCTTTAAGCACCTTGCCAGAGATTGATCCAGATGGTGCTTGATTTGTAAGGATGCCACATCCCTTTGGGATTTCCCATGATGATGATGACGACCACAAGATTGAGGGTGCCTCTACACTAGAGATTTATAGTATTGCAGCTCAATACAGTGTGATTACTCTGAATGGTGTGTGTGTAATTTAGGGTAGTGGGTGGAACTGAAACCAGCTGGGCCCCTGCATGCAGCAGACTGGGATAAGTGACAAAGTCAGTGCTCTGAGCTTTCAAAGCTGTCACTGAAAGGTAGACAGGGGCATTCTGGGATACTCCTGTAGGGACTGGAAGCATTGATGCAGCTTCTATACTAGCACTTGTAGTTTATTCTAGCACTGCACCATGAGAGAGACCAACATGGTGGTGGACAACATGGTGGTTAGCCTTGCTCATGGCAGTGGCAATCCAAATGATAGAATTAAAGTTTGGAAACTTTTTTTTTGCATGGAACTGTAGAGCATTTCAAGTGATCAAAGGGGTGGGTAGCACAGCAAATTTCTCTGCTACAGATAAGGCCAGTATCACACACAGGTATGGAGAAGCAGCAGACACAGAAATGCAGTCAGGCTGGATCTTGAACAAGGATCTGTTTTTCTGAAATTCTGAAAGTGCCTATATAACATATCTGTCAGTTTTTACTGCAAGATGCGGTTTCCTTTTGCCATCTAATGGCTTTGTTCATAGTGTACGCATGTGGTCATAAATTAGACTAGGAATATACTATCCTTTGTTTATGTCCTACTTATTTATTCTCAATGGGGAAATAACCCACTATGGGGCCAGGTCCTCAGATTGCAGAAATCAACAGAACCAATTTACAACAACTGAGCCTATGAGACTCTAAAACTTTCTCCTTGGAAACCATGATATATTCTTTTCCTGAGCAGGGAGTGGTCAATGAAGAGGTCTTTAAAATATAATAGAAACTTAGTTGCCTCTAACTAGTTCATGCTTTGAACAACATTTGACTACAAATTCGAATAGTTAAAAAATAAAAATATCCATAACAATAATATTTGTAGCATACCAGTATATTAAAAAACAAAAGCTGGGAATCAACATATTGTCAGGGCCTGTAAAGTGGGCTGTCTTACCTACTGGTTGGAACCAGGAGTAGCATGAGGGTCATAGTCACTGGCTTTGACCCCAGCTTTGACCCTTGCAGAAGTCCCACCAAGGGTCAAAGTCAGAGTCAGTAACTGGGTCAGGGTGAGGAAGCAGGAACCAGGCATGGTAACAGAAGCAGGGACAAAGCATGGTAGGTAGCAGGAACAAGGAATAGGAGCAAGGCAAGGAAGCAAGGACTTGATCTCAGAAGTCTGGACAGCAACAGGCCTAGCAACTGGTTTCTTAGACAAAGGATGGGCCAGGAACAGGAATCTTTATACTCGGTGGTGTCCAATCAGCAGCCTGCTATTGTTATTTGACCCTGCTCAGTCAGCAGGTGTAGCTTCTGGTGTGGGGGAAGGGTATTAGCAATAGTTCCCTCATCAGCACTTGCAGCTTAGTGATGTAGAGGTTATATAAGGCTCCTGCTTAGCAATCCCATAGGCCTGGGTTTGAGACTTGCGGACCTGACACACATACACCCTGCCATCTAGGGTGATTCCTGGATAATACAGGGCAAGTCCTCTCAGGAGGATTCCTGTGGAAGGCCTGTACTTTTTCAGGGGAGTGCACATGATGAGCTGGCTCCCAAGATTGTTCTTTGGTCCCATAGCCATCCCAGTCAATCAGATAGTAGAGTCCCACTGCACATTTGGGAGTGCAGGATGTGACGGGTTGGATCACAGAAACCAGGGCCGGCTCTAGCTTTTTTGCCGCCCCGGGCAAAAAAAAAAAAAAAAAAAAAAGGCGGCCAGACTGCCAAAGCAAAAAAAACAAACAAACAAAAAAACGGCAGCCGCAGGGAGCGCGTGGAGGGCGGTCAAGGCGGCTTGCAGGGGGGTAAAGGGCGTCACCCACCCGTTCCCTCCGCCCATGGGCAGCCAGGCGCTGCAGCCCGCTTGCAGCCAGGTGAGAGGGGCTCCCCCCTCTGGCCTTGGGGTGTCTCTCCCGGCTGGGCAGGCTCCAAGGGGGCCGACACAGGCAGCGCTGCCTGGGGTCTGCGACCTCCGCATGGGGCCGGCATTGCAGCGGGGCTCAGCATAGTGCAAACGGTGCCGGGATCAGTGGGGCCCACCACTCCGCTGCCCGCCGGGCCACCGCAGAATCCTCCCTCCCTCCGGTGCCTGCAGGGCCACCGCAGAACCATCCCTGCCACCACTGCCTGCCAGGCCGCCGCAGAACCCTCCCTCCTTCCAGTGCCCGGGGGCTGCAGGAGGTGCTGGCTCAGCCGCTCCTTGGCCTGGCCGGGCTCAGAGTGGTGCGGGAGGCGGAGGCCGGTGCAGGCGGCAGGGAGTGGCACGTCCCGGGGAGCCCAGCGGCACAATGAGCAGCGGGGATCACTAGTTCCTGCCCCCCCGGGTCGGGGTACGTGCCCCTTCAGGGCTGGGCTGGCCGCCCCAAGATTGGCCGGAATGCCGCCTCTTACAATGTGCCGCCCCAGGCATGTGCTTTCTCATCTGGTGCCTGGAGCCAGCCCTGACAGAAACCCCCCTGGGGCTGCAAACTGATGTGCCAAGACTACTTCTGCCCCTGCTTTCCCTGCCAGCTTGGGACTCCAGAACCCTGCCTTGTTATGCCAGACATGCTTGCCGGCTACAAACACAGACCCAGGTCTGAATCACATCCCACAAGCTGCAAGCTTAAGTGAAAGCAGCTTAAGAAGTGTTCCTGTCTCTAACGCTCAGATGCCCAACTACCAATGGGGTCCAAACCTCAAATAAATCCATTTTACCGTGTATAAAACTTATGCAGGGTAAACTCATAAATTGTTCACCCTCTAGAACACTGATAGAGAGATATGCACAGCTGTTTTCCCCCTCACCCCCGGTATTAATACATACACTGGGTTAACTAATAAGTAAAAAAGTAAAAAATGATTTTATTAAATACAAAAACGTAGGATTTAAGTGGTTCCAAGTAGTAACAGACAGAACAAAGTGAATTACCAAGCAAAATAAAATAGAACACACAGGTCTGTCTAATACAGTAAGAAAACTGAATACAGATAAAACCTCACCCTCAGAGGTGTTCCAGTAAGCTTCTTTTTACAGATTAGTCTCCTTCAAGTTTGAGTCCAGCAATCACTCACATCCCCTATGGTTACTGTTCCAGTTTCCTTCAGGTATCCTTTGGGGGTGGAGAGGCTATCTGTTCAGCCAGCTGAAGACAAAATGGAGGGATCTCCCAGGGGTTTAAATAGACTTTCTCTTGTGGGTGGACACCCCTCCTTCCCCCTGTGTAGAATCCAGCTACAAAATGAAATTTTGGAGTCACATGGGCAAGTCACATGTCCATGCATGACTGAGTTCCTTACCCATCAAGCCACATTCCTGGGAAAGCTCAGATGTGGATTGGTGTTTCCAAGTTCATTGTTGGCTTAAGTAGTTCTTGATTCACTTACTGAGAATAGTCTTCTCTCAGGAAGGTGACCAACTGCTTCACTGAGGCTATTTAAAATTAAACAAGTACATAGCCAATATTCATAACTTTGAATACAAAAATGACACATGCATACAAATAGTAGGAACGTATTCAGTAGATCATAACCTTTGCAGAGATATGTTACGTGACATATGTAGAATAAAACATATTCCATTCATGTCATATTTACATTCATAAGCATATTTCCATAAAGCCTTATGGGGTGCAACGTCACACAGGATGTCATGGATGAGGTGCTCCTCATGG
This sequence comes from Malaclemys terrapin pileata, assembly GCF_027887155.1. Taxonomy (NCBI): domain Eukaryota; kingdom Metazoa; phylum Chordata; order Testudines; family Emydidae; genus Malaclemys; species Malaclemys terrapin. The sequence continues at coordinate 77,794,774 of NC_071505.1, forward strand.
TCTTGAACTTGAACCAAGGGTGGAGGTGATGCATGCAATCCCGGGAATGGATTGTCAAAGAAAGTCTTCACAAGGGAGACATGGAATACCAGGTGGATCTTCCTGGATCAAGGAACCTGTAATTCAAATGCCACCGGATTGATCTGCTGAGTAATTGTGAAAGTGCCCACATAATGATGATCTACTTTGTGTGCAGGTCAGCCAGTCTGTAAGTGTTTTATGGACAGCCACACTTTCTGGCCTACCTTTAAAGGTGGGGCTTCTTGGCAGTGTTTGTCAGTGTGGCATTTGTAGGGTGTCTTGGATACTTCCAGGTGCTCCTTTTGGTTGCCTTGATTTGTACTAGATTGGATGCAGTGGGAACCATTGGGAATGAGTAAATGGAAGGGTGGAAACAAGGATGCAAAGTATAGTTGGAGTAGATGGGGCTAGACTGGGTAGAGGCATGTTTCATGTTGTTATATGCAAATTCAGCAGGTGGGAGTAATGCAGCCCATTTGTTTTGACAGTGGTTCAGGAAGCAGTATAGGTATTGTTCGAGTACCTGGTTGACCCACTCCGATTGTCTGAGGGTGGCATGCAGTGGCTGTATGGGGCTAGACATCATCTTCCTACCTGCATACAAACTGGGAGCACGTCTGTGTTAAGATGGTCAGGGAGGACATGGAGGTGGAAGATATGTATAACCAGAAGACACATAGTAGTTTCCACACTTAGGAGACATGAGTATGGTACAAAATAGGCCCTTTTGGTAAGCTGGTTCATGATAGTCAGTATGCTGTTGTGGCCTTCAGCTTTGTGTAGTTCCACTATAGAAATCAAGAGTTATGCATGATCAGGACTGGGAAGGGGTTTTGGATGGCATCAGGAGGCTGAAAGGCCTGCTCAGTGGTAATTTTATTTGAGCACAGGTGTCACAGGACCAGACATCAGCCTGCATTTGTGGCCACCAGAATGAGTGGGCTACAATGCAAAGTCTAAGATAGCCCAAAGTGACCTGCCCAGGGAGCATCATGATCTGTGTGCAGCACTTTCAATCTTGGGGAACTGCCAGGGACACATAGGCAGCAATTGATATGAGAAGGTTGTTGACCCAGGAATAATAGTGGCGTAAGGTGGTACTGGGGAGAGCCTCCTTAGTTGAGATTATGAGCTTAAAAGAAAGGATCATTAGGGAGGGTTGCTCAAAGCATTGTAAGGATTCAGTGTCTTGGCAGATAATAGATATTCTAGATTCTCATGGTCGGTTAAGATTATGATGTGGAGTTTGGCCCCCTCGAGGTAGCGTTGCCAAGTCTCCAATCCAGTCTCGATGGCAGGTAACTCCTTGTCTGCTATTTCATAATTACATTTGGCTGGGATTCATTTTCATGAAAAATATGCACTCAGATGCATCTCATGCTGAATCCCTGTTTCTTGGGACAGTACTGCCCTGATGGCTACAACAGAGGCATTAGCCTCACAGACAAAGGGTTGGTCAGAATCAGAGTGGACCTGCATTGGGGAAGACATGAAAGCTATTTTCAGATGTTCAAAAGCCTGCTGGGCCTCTGCGGGCCAGTGAAACTTTGCAGGTTTGTGGAGGATGGAAGCTATAGGGGCTGAGACCCTCAAGAAATTTGTGGGAAAAAACTCCTGTAAAAGTTGGCAAACCCTTTGAACCTTCAGATGTCTAAGATGCTCTGGGACTCAGCCCAATCCCAAATTGCATATACCTTCCTAGGGTCAATCTGTAGTTGTCTGCTGACAGCATAAACCCCAAAAACTTGATGGATGATTGTTCAAATACATACTTTTTCAGTTTTGCATATAACCTGTGCTGGCACAATCATGTGAGAACTTCATGGACATGGTGGTCCTGGTTTGCTTGACTACTGTAATAAATTAAGATATCATCTAGATGTGCCATCACAATCTGGTCTAGGATACCTTGAAATATGTCATTGATCAGGTGCTTAAAACTGGTGGGAACAATGGTGAGTCCAAAGGGCATTACCAAATATTCTAAGTGTCCCTACCTTGTTCGAAAGGAAGTCTTCCACCTGTCCCCCACCCTGATTCAAACTGGATTATATTCTTTGCTATGGTCCAGTTTAGTAAACACCTGCACTGACCATACTCAGTCCAGGAGCTCTGGAATTAATTTCATAAAGTTACTTGGTTCAATGACCTGTAGTCTACACAGAGTCTCAGATAACTGTCTTTCTTCTTCACAAAAAGTACAGAGGCACCTATGCGGGAGGTAGAGCAGCAGATAAAATCTTTAGCTCTCTTTTCCTGGAGGTACTACCTTAATGCTGCTAGTTCTGATTTGGACATTGAATATATATGTCTGAATGGAACCTTGGCTTCAGGCTTCAGGCTGATGGGGCCACCTAAAACACGATGCAGGGATGGTGAGTCTGTGTACCATTTTTCAAAGACATTGTGATAGTCTTGGTATTTCACAGTAAGATGAGATCCATCATGCAGGGATGGCATTCCTAGGTCCAACATGACTGCCACCATGTGGGTTACTGGAGTGGAATCCTCTGGCTTGATTTCTTGGGGTTCAATTCTTGAAGGCAATTCTCTCTACAGAAGCTTGACAGGAAGGCAATGACATGTTGTGACCATAACGTATGAGTAGGGCCCTACCAAATTCATGGTCATAGGATTTTAAAAAACCTAAATTTCATGATTGCAGCTATTTAAATCTGAATTTTCACAATGTGGTAATTGTAGGAGTCCTGACCTAAAAAGGAGTTGTGGGGGGATTGCAAATTGGGCCAGGGCGGGGGGGGTGTGTTACAGTACTGCTACCCTTACTTCTGTGCTGCTGCTGGCGGCAGCGCTGCCTTCAGAGCTGGTCAGCTGGAGAGTGGCGGCTGCTGGCCAGGAGCCCCGCTCTGAAGGAAGAGCTGCCACCAGCAGTAGTGCAGAAGTAAAGATGGCATGTATGGTATTACCACCCTTACTTCTGTGCTGCTGCCCACAGAGCTGGACCTTCAGTCAGCAGCTGCCACTGTCTGGCCGCCCCACTCTGAAATAAGTGCAGAAGTAAGGGCGGCAATTTCACGGCCCCCCTAAAATAACCTTGTGACCCCCCTGCAACTCACTTTTGGGTCGGGATCCCCAATTTGAGAAACACTAGTCTCCCCTGGGAAATCTGTGTAGTATAGGGTAAAAGTACACAAAAGACTAGATTTCATGGGGTGAGACCTGATTTCATGGTCCGTGACGTGTTTTTCATGGCCATGAATTTGGTAGGGCCCTACATATGAGGATCATGATAAATGATTCAGGGTGCCCTAAAATCAGGGTGAAATGTAAGGAGGAAATAAGGTTAAATCATAGGATTTCCCAGTGTGCCCTAATCACCAGTGGTGCAGTCTCCTGTGTAACCAGGCCCAGTGCCAATGAAGACACAGATAATGTTTCTATCAGGTCCAGTGTAACCTTGGATTGTACTGGGAGACTGAGGACCCAGGCCGCAGAAATATCCATAAAATTGTCCCTGGCTTCCATCTCAATCAAGGCCCATTGTATGGGAAATGTCTGCTCGACCTGCGGGAGCTGCAACTGCAGAGGAATCTGTAGAAGTGGAGATAAACGAGGAACCTCTGGATTAGAATAATGTTAGGGTTTCTCTCTGGTGGTACCCAGGCTTTGGCCTCTGACTGGGGGTGGGGTTAGTCTCTTCCATATCAACAGCTTAGCAGGGGTTTTGACAGGACACCTGGATACTACAAGCCCTGATCCTCCACAATAGAGGCAAAGGTTCTCCCATCTTTTGCATTCTCGTTCATCTGGAGACAGGCGGGGCTGTCCTGTGTTAGCTGGTATGGACTTGATCGAGGCCAATCTTCTTTAGCACGAGGGCTCAACCTTAACTATGTGGGGGAGATAGACAGGCTCCTTCTTCATTCCAGGTGCCATTTATGCCGTCTGGTGTCCAATCAGATGCACAGGTCCATGAAGGTCTCTAAACTGGCATGGGGCAGCACAGGGAGAGGTTCACATGTCCCAGCTCATTTTTTAGTTCTTCACAAAGGCTGACCCAAATCTGATGGAGGAGTGCAGCATCATTCCAGGCACTATCTATGGCAAAACATCTGAACTAGGTGACTCAGGAAGGGGAGGAGCTTTCATAAGGCAATCTCTGCTATGCAGACTTTTCAAGGGCCATTGAAAATACTGGCAAATGGTTGCAAAAATGAGTTGCAGTTGGTCAGTACCAACTGATTCTGTTCTAGAAAGGGAGAGGCCCATGCCAGAGTCTCCCCAGTAAGCAAGCTCAACACTAGCCCCACCTTAACTTGATCTGCAACATATTCCTGGGGCTGGAGCACAAACAGGAGTCTGCATTGGCTAAGGATCCCACAAAACTTACTGAGGGTACCTTTATAACTCTGGCAAAGAAATGCTGGGGCTGGTCACCCAAATTGGTGTCATAAGAGAAGCAGAGTAAGGTTACCTGCAGCGCCTCTGAGTGCTGTACCTTGCTTTTGAAAGGAATGATTTCTTGTCTGCAGCTGTTGTACTTGGTCTCATAGTTTCTGGTTTTCCACCTGGAGAGCAGCTATCTGCTCCTGAGGACTCATCGGGCCCTGTGGCAATGGTGGGGCAAGAGCCCTGGCAGCGTCCATACTCTGTTTGTGGGTTCAACAAAGAATCCCAGAGAAGATCAAGATTGATCACCGTCAGGGCCTGTAATGTGGGTTGTTTGACCTAGTGGTTGGAGCCAGTAGTAGAATTGGGGTCATGGTCATGTCAAGGGTCAAGGCAGAGTCACCAACTGGAGTCAGGGCGAGAAAGCAGGAACCTGGAATAAAGCATGGTAACAGGAGCAGGGCAAGGCATGGTAGGTAGCAGGAACAGGGATGAGGTGTGATAGGCAGTAGGAATAAAAGCAGGGATCAGGCAAAGAGGCAGGGACTTGGTCTCGGAGGTGTGATCAGCAACAAGCCTAGCAACTAGTTCGGGGTAGGCAACCTATGGCACGCAAGCTGATTTTCAGTGGCACTCACACTGCCCAGGTCATGGCCACTGGTCCGGGGGGCTCTGCATTTTAATTTAATTTTAAACGAAGCTTCTTAAACATTTTAAAAACCTTATTTACTTTACATACAACAATAGTTTAGTTATGTATTATAGTCTTATAGAAAGAGACCTTCTAAAAACATTAAAATGTATTACTGGTACGCGAAACCTTAAATCAGAGTGAATAAATGAAGACTCGGCACACCACTTCTGAAAGGTTGCTGACCCCTGAACTAGTTTCTCAGACTAGGGATAGGAATAGGACATTTTATATCCAGCGGTGTCCAATCAGCAGTTTGCTGTTAGTCATCTGACCCTGCTGAGCCAGTGGGGGTAGCTTCTGGTGGTGAAATATTAGCCGCAGATCCGTCATCAACTTACCTGATGCATATAAACTACCCATCATTACTGTAGCATGAAATAAGAGACAGAAAGAATAAACTTTCTGCTTCCTTTTAGATTGTTGACAATACTTTGCTTTTTTCATTTAATGGGCACCTTTTTGAACCTTTTTAAAATGTAGTTGAAAATCTAAAGGGCAAGATTTATATTTTTTTTTCCAAAAAGACTTTTCCAGCTAGTTATCAATAGATCTTCTGTAAAAAGTACATTGATTAATTCTTAGATCATTCTTCATATTTACCATAAGAGATGTAAAGGTTACATCAAATAAATTCCTGCTTACAGCCAGGACAGAATTTAGTGTTGCTAACATTGGAGTAGATTTTTAAAAGACAAATAATTAGAGTTATTGATATTGAAAGCTAACTGCATGAGTCCTGTTTACTTGAAAGAATGTGTGTGTCACCACAGCATGGGCTGAAAGTGTAAATGGCAGACTGCCAAGGCAGGTTTCTGCATAGTGACAGTCAGTATCCCAATCTAGAAAAATGCCTCTATTATTTAAGCAAATTTGACAACTGCTAAATCAAGCTGTCCCTCAGTAAGAAATACATGTGCCATTACAGGGCCATAAACACATTCATGTTATTAGAAAAAATTTGCCTAGTTCATAATTTCAAAGAGAAGCATGAAATATTTATATGTTGTATACAATGCACAGGCTGTATGGCAACAGTCAGTTCTTTTAAAGTTGTTGTGAAAGACGGACTACTTCAAACGTTTTCCAGATGTTTTTGTCCAAGATTAAGGTTTCCATATATTAATGATTTTTAGGATCTCTGCTGTCTAGAAAATGTACTGGAGAGAATGATCTGTATAGGTGAGAGAAAGAAGTATAGATCTAAAGCCCCACTTATGAAATGAGCTTTGTTGGGGGAGAAAAGAATGGGACACATAAAATAGTGATAAAATTTGTCTCTACTTATTTTTGATTCAACTAATGGCCCAGTTTTGTTATCATGTCTTCATTTACCCTATCTCCTAAAAGGCAGCCTGGGAAAATAGAAGATAATTAAAGTGTGACCTGAAGATGGTCTAGTGTGTCAATCATAGAATTATAGAAATGGGAGGGATCTAGTCAGTCTCCTGAGCTGAGGCAGGACAACATATACCTAGACAGATATTTGTCTAACCTGTTCTTAAAAGCCTCCAATGATGGTGATTTCACTGCCTCCCTTGGAAGCCTATTCCAGGGCTTAACCATCCTTACAGTTAGACAATTTCCCCTCATATCTAACTTAAATCTCCCTTGTTGAAGATTAACTTCTTGTCCTATCTTCACTGGACATGGACAACAACTCATCACCATCTTCTTTATAATAGCCCTGAACATGTCTGTAGATTTATCTGGTTGCCCCTCAGTCCTCTTTCCTCAAGACTAAACGTGCCCAGTTTAGTTTTATTTCTCTCATTACTCCTAAAACCCTACTGTAGTTTTCCATGTCCTCCCACCCCAACATCTAACATATGTTAAAGTCACACTTGTGGTTAACATTTTCTATACACCTGTAAGGTGAATCATGTCCCCCCATACATTTCCATTCTGTATGCAATACGAAGATCATTTGTGACAATTTTCCATTATTTCTAAGCAAAGCTTCATATTTACTATCTAATTCAATTTTGCCAGTTATGCTTGTCTATCTACTTATTCCTTTCTTGTGGTTTTGATTACACTTTCATAACATATTATACAAGTAGCAGAAACAATCACATTTCTTATCTGCTAGTTACTAGCACATATACAGTTAAGACTACCTTATGCAGTTGTAAAAATAGGTTATGAAAATAGGTTGTGCTTGACATACATTTCTATTTCTTGCAGGGCACTTCCTACCTACATAAGCTCAAAGCCAAATATACCTTTTAGTTCCCTTGGCATAACCGTGAGGAATGCTGGGGGTACTGGGCCTACATGGCAACACTCCACTCCAATGGGTTAGTGGAAAACAGAGTGAAAACAAAATGCCTATTGAAAAAGGTGTGGACTCAGACTCTGATCCATATTTAGCACTGCTACATTACAGAAAGACTCCAATGAAGTATGGAATCTCACCTGCTGACATTTTGTTCAACGTAAAACTGAAAACAAGAATGTCTGCACTGTTAAAAACTGGTGTCAAAGTCACTAGGAACTTGAAAATGTATGAAGTGCTGTATAAGACAAAACAAAACAAAAAAGAATCACTATGACTTGGGGTCCTGGGAGCTGCCACCACTTCATGAAAATGGTGCCATGTATCTCTATGATGGGAAACAATGGTCACAAACAGCCGTGGTCTCACAAGAGATAGCCAAACCAGACGGATACATACTAAAAAGGTGATCCCTTTGTCAATTCCAAGAAGGACGGAAGATAATGGGCAATAAGTCTGCCATTTTGCCCAAGAGGGTCTCAGACAGGTAAAACCACAGCAGGATGAGACAATGGAGCCCCAATACCAGAGGTCACTCAATATCTGCCACCCTAGGCAACACTTTAGTGCATCCCCCCCATCATATATATTTGGCTTGGCCATTCTTCCATCATGAAAGAGGGGGCTGGGACAAATTTGAGCAAGAGGTGTTGAGACTTGGCATGCGGGATTGCAACGCCACTCAAATTTGACCTGTCCAACCCTTTGTCATGATGGAGGGATGGCTGGGCTAAATCTGCAGCCCTAGGCAGCTGCCCATAAATCTGCCACCCCAGGTAAGCTGCCTAGCTTGCCTATAACTAGAGCAACCTCTGCCAAGGAAATGGAACTAGAACAAGTGGACTTGCTGCTTCCTGATAGCAATAAGACTGATGTTCTAAGAGAACCCCACAGGTCCAAATGACAGTATAGGGCAGACTAATGCAACATTGTTAGTAAGTTTAATTATTAGATTGGTTGTAAGTATTTGTAATTGTGAGCTATAACAATTTTTTAAGTTATTGTTAAGTTTTGGCTTGGAAGGAAAGTTATGATTTTGAATACTGTGCCTTTAGGGCTGAGCTTACCAGATAGAGTCTAAGTGGGGCGCTGTGAAGTTCTTATTGTTACGCGTAGCCAGCTGGATGCAGAATAAAGCAGACATCTTGCAAGCACCTTAAGCACTAAGTGATCACTGACACTGTGACGATAATAAAAATGATTAAAAACTAATTCAGACTCAGACAAACACAGGCCCCCTTCTTCGTATAACTATAGTGCAGACTGATTATGCTGCTTTTGCCCCTACCCCAATGGACTTTCTACCACTAGGGGGCCTGTGTTCCACCAGCGAAAATGAATCTGGTCCAGAGAATGCCTTTTGCATATCCTGGTCCTAAACTTCATGCCAACTACATATAAAAAAGTCTTTGTCCAATTTTTTGGAAAACATAACTATCTTGTTTTTCTGATGGTGACTTGCCAAGTTATACAAGTGCAGACCATCAGAACCCTGCAGCTTTCCTAACTGAAGGGTCATGGTAAACAGGACACCAACTGCCAGTACTTAGGCACTCTAAAATTTGATCTTTGGCAGCAATGTATCACCAAATTACCATATCATCTTTAAGGACTTAGGAAACAAGAGGGGTTGGAATGTCTCTCTGATGAACATGTAGAGAAAGGAACAGAGGGGTCCTGCTGTAAAAATCCCAAGAATAGAAAAACTCAAGAGGAAGCTTACATTGATGTTTACTTTTTATTGTATTTTAGTTTTTGTTATTTAAGTTCATGACAAAAACAAACCCCAGGAAGGGGATAAGTTTGGACCATATCCAGTGGCGTAAACACGGGAGTAGGGAACTCCACCTGCTTACTATGACAGGAAGTACAGACCCCGCAGGTTTGGTCACAGAAGGTTCTGCCCAGCCACGCTTCCTGGGCATGCTCTCAGTGGAGGTGGAGCTTAAAAGGATGCAGCAAAGCTCAGTAAGTGGGGTCAATGAAAGGGAGCCGACTTGCACTGGTAGCTCCTGCAGGAATTCAGTACAAGCCCCACACCGCCCTGAAGCAGACATCAACCCAGCGCTGGTAGCCACTGCAGAAAGAACAGCAGAGTCTCCCTTCTGAGCAGGGCCGGCTCCAGGCACCAGCTTAACAAGCAGGTGCTTGGGGCAGCCAAGGGAGAGGGGCGGCACCTGCAGCAATTTGGGGGCGGCAAGTCCCTCACTCCCTCTAGGAGCGAAGGACCTGCTGCTGAACTGCCGCTGCTTTTTTTGCTTGGGGCGGCAGAAATGCTGGAGCCGGCCCTGCTTCTGAGGCAATGCATTGCAAGCCATTAGCCTGTCATTCTCAGTGCCTCAGGAGAGGCTGGAACATGGTAGGAGGTAACCCCAGAAAGCAGAGTGAGTGATACCCTGGCCCATGGCAAACACCAGATCTGCTTGCCCCGGGACCCTGGGGTTGGAACCTGGAGGAGTGGAAGGGCCCAAGTTCCCCTACTGCCAACTAGGTGTTACTGCCCACCCTTGGACTTAAGCTACTAGGGTCTACTGCCAACCCCCAGACTTGATCCACTAGGTGGTATGTATAGCCTGTGCTCTGATCACTATGGGATGTGGTCTAGGGAAATAGTCTCCCATCTCTCTCTCTCTCTCACACACACCCCCCAATAATAAGGGGGTTTATATTGCAAACTATGTAATACATACATGTGCATTGTTTCTCTTTACTATGTCTCATTCTAGTCAGAACTGCCTGCCTCAATTTCATGATTTTCACAGACACTAAAAAAGTTTATATTATAAACATTTCCTATATTCATTACATTAAAGTAACTAATTCAACAGAACAGAGCTCTCTATAGAAACCCATCAGCCAAAATACTTCTATCTACTTTATCTAAAATAGAAAATCAATGTGAGAAATGAGTGAACAAATAAAGCAGAGATGGGTTAAATTGATCGTTTGGCTTTAAAAGGTTTTCTTGCGAAACAGAATGGCAATTTCATAGAATCATAGGGTTAGAAGGGACCGCAAGGGTCATCTAGTCTAACCCCCTGTCAAGATGCAGGATTTGTTGTGTCTAAACCATCCAAGACAGATAGTTATCCAGCCTCCTTTTGAAAACCTCTAGTGAAGGCACTTCCACAATATCCCTTCCACAATTTCAGCCATTTCTGGGAAAATATCTCCTTTCTCTGCCAGACCTATTTTCACTGGGCCTTGAAAATCTTATAAAATCAGTCTTCAAAACAGATTTTTATTAAATGAAAAGAATTCTCACTTTGGCTACTATTTTACTTCCTCTCTTGCCTTTTACTTGGTAATTTACTGGAAATCCTCCGTTGCCCATACATTCCCTGCAGCCATACTACAGCACATACCTCCTTTAGATTTATTATGGGAGGTACAAGTTTCAGAGTTTTCAGTTTGGTGCCTTTGTGCTCATAGTTCATGAAACATTAAGTACATTTTACAAATGACATTGCAGGCTTTTCCTTAATTTTATTACATATTTCAGTCATTGCATTATTTTATATGATTTACTGAAAAGGCTGCATATTTTACTAATCAGCCAGTATACTTTCTTGATTGAGTTTCCTATTTTAATACTGGAGGACATACACATTTTACTGATTGAGCTGCACACTTTGCTCACTTTGCTGATCCAACCGAATATTTTATTGATCCAGCTGCATATTGTAAAGAGCCAGGTGGACACTGTGCTGATTGGCTATGGGGCACATTCTGCTAGCAGACTCCGGCTTCTTGAGTATTGGTTTGCTCTTGACTAAAGATGCTCCAGAAATAATCCCTCCCTTTGTAGTCAAGGGACCATAAATTTTTATTTATTAAACTTGTGACATTCTCCCTTTTAGAACTGGAAACTGGTTGCTCATCCTTCAGCTGGGCAATAGATTTTTCAAGCCAAAACCAATGCTGCTCTTTAAAAGTAGTCTGATTTGAAGCATTTGTGCAAATTGTTCTCATTCTCTAGGTTTCTACATGCCTTCCTCTCCCGTGGAGCCTAACAAGGTCCTTGATGTGATTTAGCCCCCAGAAATTGTTTATCTTCTCAAAGAAAGAGATTGGGTTGGTGTGGAACAATCTACCTTTTGTAAAACTGTGTTGTATTTTACCCCAATTATCGATAACTTCTATGTCTATAACTGCTCTCTCTGGGTATGGCTACCCTTACCGGGATCAACGCTGTGGAGATCAATGCATCGGGGTCGATTTAGCGGGTCTAGTGAAGACCCACTAAATCAACCACAGATCGCTCTCCCTTCCACACCAGTACTCCACCAGAATGAGAAGCATAAAGTAAGTCAACAGGAGAGTTTCTCCCATCGACCCAGCATGGTGTAGACTAGGGATCAGCAACTTTTGGCACGCGGCCCATCAGGGAAATCCACTGGAGAGCCGGGGTGGTTTGTTTACCTACAGTGTCTGCAGGTTCGGCCGACCACAGCTCCCACTTGTTGCGGTTCGCCATTCCAGGCCAATGGGGGTTGTGGGAAGCGGCAGCCAGCACATTCCTTGGCTTCCCACAGCCCCCATTGGCCTGGAACGGCAAACCACGGCAAGTGGGAGCTGTGATTGGCCAAACCTGCAGACGCTGTAGGTAAACAAACCGTCCCAACCATCCAGTGGATTTCCCTGATGGGCCGCATGCCAAAAGTTGCCGATCCCTGGTGTAGACACTGCAGTAAGTTGACCTAAGCTATGTCGACTCCAGATACGTTATTCATGTAGCTGGAGTTGTGTAACTTAGGTCGACTTAACCGCACGGTGTAGGCCTGCCCTCTTTCAAAATTTATTCTAGAAACTTGCTTACAATTGTTAGGTCAAATTAACATGGTTTGTAATTTCCCATATCACTTTTCTCCCCCTTTTTTAGATATAGGCACTATATTTGCAATTCTCCAGTAATAGGGTATGACCCTGAGTTTAGATTCATTAAAAATCCTTGCTGTTGGGCTTTCAAATTCATGTGCCAATTCCTTTAATATTTTGGATGGAGATTGTCCAGGCCTCTTTCCCCGCAATTTGATCTCATTCAGCTGTTTGAGTTGAGCTTCGACCTTGGCTGTAGTAATTTTTACTTTCATATCCTGGTTCCCATTAGACACCCTGCCACTACTTCTAAGCTCTTCACTGCTCTTATTAAAGTGTAGGTGTTGAGCCATGCCTAGATTACTTTAATCTGGCAATTCTCACATTTTCTGACATCCAAGAGGTAGCTTTCCTTGCTAATCCATCCCTCCTTCCATTCCTTATAGGCATTCTGCTTTCTCTTAATAATCTGTCCAAGACGTTTGTTCAACCAGTTTGGTGTGCAACCCTTCCCTACACATTTTTCCTTTGCTTGGGATGCAGACTTCAGATACTTGAAGTCAAAGTTGCAGAAACTAACTCCAAACCTCTTCCACACTCAGATCCTTGAGTTCTTCAGTCCAGTCCACTTCCCAAACTAATTCCCTTCATTTTTTTAAAGTTTGCCTTTCAGAAATCAAGGACCCTGGTTGCAGTCCTACTTTTGCTTATTCTTCCATTCAGTATAAACTGAATGGAAGAATGATCACTCCAACCAAGGCTATCTTCTACAACCAGTTCTTCTATGAGGTCCTCGCTACTTACCAATGCTAAATGTAAAATGGCATCACTTCTTCTTGGTTCAGTGACCATTTGGCGAAGAAATCGGTCAGCTATGACATCCAGGAATATCTACCACTATTAGTAGCTCTTGTCCTCCAATTTCTATCTGGGAAATAAAGACTCCCATAATCACACAATTCCCAGTAGTATTTATTTCATTAAAATATTTGCGGTTTCTATCCATGTCCAAATCAGATCCTGGGGGACTGTGGCAGACCCCAAGTGCTATCTCGGTGGTGTCTCTGTTACCTTTCTTTCCCAAAGTCATTTTGGCCTAAACAGATTCCATTTTATCCATTCCATAACTTCTAATTTCTTTACAGTCTACCTTGTCATTAATATACACTGCTACTCAACCACCTTTACTTTTATTACTGTCTTTCCTGAACAGCACATACCATTCAATACCTGTATTTCATTCATGACTAATATTCCATCACATGTCCATTATCCCTATAATATCTGGTTTCACTTCCTCCACCAGAAGTTCTCCTTGCCTTCTGGGATTCCCTCTGAGACCTTTTCCATTTGTCTTATGCAGAACACCTTGCCCAGTTCTGGCAGAATACTTCATCTATTCTCTGGGATCCAAAAAACTCAATTTGACTCCAGACTTCATCACTCAGGTTCCTTTATTTGGCATATAGCAAAGCTACTCTGATTTGATGAGACTCAAACATAGGGGGTGGGTATAAGGCATACCACATATCCAAAGTTATACAGAAAACCTCTTCCTTCAAATATATATATATTTACACATTACATTGCATTTACTATACTTTACATCACACATTTTGGGATTGGCTTGGTTACTTTGCAGGAACCAATCCCCGTGCAGTATGCTCTATACATTCACTGTTCCTGCAGAACCTGATCTTTATAATCCAGGTTTATCTTTTCCACTGTCCCTAGCACCAGGGTGTTCCTGCTTATCTTAGCTAGCACAGACTTCCTGCTTCCAACATACTGCTTGCTAAGCCTCTTTACAACTTAACCTTCCATTCACCTTCTCCATCATGATCACTAAGAATTGAGGCAAGTTATTTATATCAAACACCTTTGTGTACAGACATCATAGTTCTTTCTGCTTGGCTTCACCTAGACTCCTTACCAGATTAGGTACAATAATTTTACTCCCATTATTGCCTACCTGACTGTTATTGTCAGTGGCATTCCTCTTGTTGTCCATTCTCCTACCTCTGTTTCTTTCTCCATTGCTGCATCCTCTTTTACTTGATTTTCCTCTGGCTCAATATTAGACTCAGGCATGGAGATTACATGAGCATCTCCCAACCATCACCCTCAAATTGCTAGTTTAAAAGTCTTTTAAATTCAGCTGTGCCAACCTCCATCTCAGAAATCTATTTCTCTCCCAACTCAGGTGGAGTCAGTGCTTAATTTGTGCTAGGGCTTGCCAGTGCTGAGCTCTGGCATCTCTAGTCTTGGCAGCTCATAGCCCCGGCACCTCTGGGCTCTCCACGTCAGTTATGGAAGTAAAAAAAAATTGCATGAGCCCTGGCATTTAATTCCTTGAGCCCTGGGACCTCTTCCATCCCATGAGAACAGTAGTCAAACATCTCAAAGCCATCCACATAGCACCATGAGCCATCTGCTGATCATCAAAATCTTGTCTCGCCTTCACTATCCTCTTCTAGGGACAGGTAGAATCCCACTGAAGATCACCTGAACATCCAGTTCTTTAAGTGTCTTCCCCAGCCCAATGTAGTTTTCCTTGATGTGTCCCAGCAAGAATCTAGCAGTATCATTTGTTCCTATGTGAAAGACAATCAGTGGATTCTATTCTGCTCCCATCAAGATCCTCTTCAGCCTCAAGTCCACATGCCATAGCTTAGCTCCCAGCAGACAGAACATCCTTCTGTTCTCCGGAACAGCTCTGCTGAGAGGCTTATTTGTTCTTCTTAGCAGGAGGTCCCCAATCACATAGACCTGCCTCGTCCTTGTGTTGGTGAGACTCTCCAGCCTTTACCCTTCTGTTCTTTCTGGCTGCAAGTATTCTTGTCTTCTGTTCTTATTTCCAATCTTCTGCAGGTCATCCTCTATCATCCTGGGGATCAGAACTCTGGCCATCTCCATTGTCTCTTCCCCACTTCTCTTCTTTCTTGTTCTCCCCACTTTTGTTACTGCCTGACTCTCCCCTTCATTTTCCAACTCAGCGAACCCGTTCCTCAGCTCTATTTTTCCTTCACTAGTCGGTCTTTTCCTCTGCCTTGTTCTCATAGTCAAATTCTTCTACTGGCCACTATCCTCATCCTCACAGTTCTCTGGTCCAGCATGCATCTGCAAGACTTGAAATTTGCTATCCATCTCCTCTCTCCCCTTCCTTTCGTCATCTGCTCAAATCCCCTTCTCAACTCAACTATCATTTCTAGCTGCATCTCTAAACCTTGAATCTTCTCCTCCATCAGATCTATTAGGTGGCACTTCAATCAGATACCAGAATAATGTACATCCTGGAGCTTCCACATCCAGTCATCTTAAAAATGTAAGAATGGCCATACTGGGGCAGAATAATGGTTCATCTACCCAGTATCCTGTCTTTCAAAAGTGGCCAGTGCCAGACATTTCAAAGGGAATGAATAGAACAGGGCAACTAGTGGCCGTCAGAGTTTAGGGACTCCCAGAGCATGGAGATACATCTCTATTGTCTTTTCCACTGCTTTTTTTTTTTTTTTTTTTGTAGCTGTCATAGCCTTCCCTCCTAAGCTTCTATCAACAAGCAGGGGTTGGGGGACGGGAACCACGCAAATACCACATCCACCCTCCCCAAACTTCCCCGACAAACTTCCACTCAGACTCCCTTGTTTTCAGCTGTTTGCTGGCTCCTGTGCCACTATTCAAATATTTTTATTGACGCAATCCAAAATAAATTTTGCATTATCTGTTTGTGAACATTTTTCAGATTTTTGACCCTTCATCCCATTTCAGAACAATTTTTTTTTTAAATTCAAAATCTCAAACACTTGTGGGAAAATAAAATATTTGTCTAATTAACTGAATTTCCTGTGTTTCTAGCATTTTATTTCTTTTGTAACTAAAATGCTCTATCACTCAATCTTAAAGCACAATATAGTCTCATCCTTATCTCAAACTTAATTTTTTGTCTAGGAATCACATATATAGGAATCACTTAACCCATCACTGAAATACAGCCACTTGTGGGCTGAATTGTAGCATAAACAAGACACATTTCATAAATATTAAGAATAACTTTTTCCTTTGTAACTACAAATGAAAATTTAAGTAGATAGAATAAATACAGAATAAGTAACACAGGAAGAATATGGATGGCCACTAGTGTTTTTAACTAACATGCCCTCTGATCTGCCTTGACAAGGCTTAGACAACAGGGTGGACGAAATGCCTGCAATTGATCTACATTACCACTCGCTCCAGAGCTGCCAGTGTTTTGGCTGTGTCCATGTTGGCAAGAATGGGAACTTTTAAGAAAAAAAGGTCTAGGTTAGACATAACCATAGAGGGCAGGGGATAAAATTACTGCAGAAAATCTGTTCAGCAATAAAAATAATTTTATTTAAAAGGACACATTTGAAAAGAAGATTAATTCTCATCCCATAATTTGCACTGCATTTTAGTTTTATAATTCTTGCATTCAGATCACACAAAATGCCTCTGGTATTTATTTACCTTGTTTTAGGAAGTGTCCAGAAATGACCATCACATTGTTTTTATTACTGGACTGCTGGAGCATGATATATGCTATTTCTGAGTACTATATACACATTACAATTTTACTTAGATCGCTTGTCATTCTTTTTGAACCTCAGACAGTTCCTCAGGGATCTTCTTTTCTTTTCTAATACAAATTTCACCTCAGATTTTGTGTGTGAACAAGCGTATATATTTTTTTATTTTCACATTGTCTCAGTTATGAGTCCAATAAAGTATTACCAGTGGCTGAATAATGAAGCAGCCTGCTGTGTTTTCCTTTTTTCACTTTTATATTCTTGTTGTTATGCTGTGTGTCAACGTCTCTTATCTCTGTTCTTTATATAGAGCTGGACAAGGGCATGAATAAAAAAATAAGTGAATTCTGTAGTTTTGGAAGAATGGCCAGTTGATTATTAAAATAGAATCTAGCTAAAATGAGGAGTTGTTTTTGCTACTTAATCAGATAGGATTTGATTTTTTAGAGGTACTCTACAACCCCAACTTCAGTTGAAGTCAGTGGGGACAGCTGGTCCTCTACATCGCTATATAGTGAGCTCATCATGGTACGGTGGAGTCTTATGTGACTAACAACATGACATTATGTTATGTGACTAACATCTGTTCCATACTGTTTGATCACTTATATTCCTCCCCTGGGGGAGGATGTGCAACAGAGAGTCTTGTTTTGAGAGGATTTGTTTTGTTTTTATTTTTAACATATATATATATGTATGTATGTATGTATGTATGTATGTATGTATGTATGTATGTATATAACATGCAGTATATTTAAGCTAGAGAAGGCCAGGCTAAAGAAATGTGCCTTGCATTTGGAGCAGAAGGTGATGAGGTTTGTGTTGGTTATTAGTTCCTGTGGAATTCATGACAGTCTTGGACTGGCCCTGAAGAAAGTTTTATCTCCCACACAGACGAGTTTTACCCTTTATTGTGGTGACTTCCTCTACCGCAGTGATCATCCTGGAACTGTAGGTGGTATAATATCCTGGGCCCAGGCCATGAAGCACCTTGAAGATAAGGACAAGGACCTTGAACTTGATTCAGTATTCTATGGGAAGCCAATGTAGAACGTGCAGGACAGGTTTGATGTGCTTGTGTTGCTGAGGAGACATGCTGCAGCATTATATACAAGTTGGAGTTTCTTAAGTGCTGAAGGCTTCTTGCCCAGCCATATCACATTGTATATGATATTTGTGGTTAAAGGAACCTATAAGAAGCAGCTTCATTTCAATTTATTTTCCCCAAACCATCTAAAGATTCTTCAGTTAATAGCTTGCAATAGAATATGTTGTCATTTTAAACTTAATATATGAGTCCGTGAAGCAACGTCAATTCACACTAGCTGAGGATCTATCCTCCAGTTCCTAATAAATAGGCGCACACATCTGACCATTAATGTGCTCTCAAGGTACAGCATATGCATTCCCATTGTAATACAAGCCAACAACATCCCACAAGACTACTCATCCAGGAGTTGGAGGCACTAAGGACAAGTGGGTAGTTTCATCTCCACATCAGTTCAATCTTTGGCTTCTCTGCTGAGACTGTGGCCAGCAACAGGTATCTGATGGTGTTTTGTTGTGATGTGGACATCTTCCCATTTGTTTGCCTAATCCTTCAGAAAATAATTTAAAGGCCAGTTTAAATAATTTAAAGGCCTTCCTTCTCACAGTATTGAAACCAAAAGGACTACAATGCTAAGCAAGTTACAGCTCCACCTGAGTAAAATATCAGAATCCAGCCCTAAGGAAAAGCTAACTGAGTTTAACAGCTTAAATGTAACAGTGATGTATTTCTTTGTACACAGTGTTTGAAGGAATAGATTTAGGGTCAGGACTTTTTCAAGGACTGCCTCCCTTGGAGTTAAGGAAAAATTAGCATACACCATAAAATAATGACCATTTATTATAGGCACAAATCCTATTACTAAGCTATGTACCAATTTGCACCTGCAACAAAAATTTTAAAAGGAAAATAAATGGAATCTGGGTAAATCTGGCCTTAATTTATAAAAAATATTAACAATAATCAGATAATATTTTTACAACTAGATAATTTCGATATAGCTTAATTTTCAGTCTTACCTTTGACCGTATCCTCAATGAGGAAAAGAGCCTATGACATATGGGAAGCAAATTTGTTAAGAAATAAAATTAAATGCTTAAAATTCTGTGCTGTGCATAGGATGAAAGTTTCCTTCCTTTCTATGAATAACAGTATGCCATACTTTTCAAAGTCATGACAGTAAGATGGTGTGGTCATCCTGTCATCAGACAGGAACAAAGACAGACTCCAATCCAACAAGCTCCACTGTATGTTCTCTCTAACCTGTGCACGTGTGTGTGCGTGCGCACAGATCCTAAACCCCGCGCACACGGTGAAACACTGCGCGCACAAAAAATGAAATACTACATCGGAGCCAGGCTGAAATATCTTTTCTGGGAGACTTTTGACATTGTTCGCCCACCATCTATCAACACAACCAGATTGTACTAGCTGGCAAGGGGGGGGAAAGGGAAAGGAGGCAATGAATCGTTCATACCTCTCCCAGCCAGCATTTCGAATGTGGAGCGTTGATCACGTTGGGACGGTCGGGACCCACACATCTCCTTGTAGTCTGTTCATTTGGCTGTGTACCAACTCAAGTATGTGTGAATAAGTCAAAATGCCTGGCCATAGTTGCTAAGGAACTGCAAAGATTTCCTAGAAATGAACAAAGGTAAGTGTTGTTTTCGTGACTGAAATCTTTCAAAGGCATTGGACTTCATACATTTACTCATGATGTTTTACCATTTTCCTGCTTTTTTTCCCCATGTTTTTTTGCTATGCACAAACTTTAGGTATCCTGATCTGAATGATCTCCCGTTTGCCCTTTTGTCGAGTCATGCTGTTAAGTGCATTGAAATAGTAGCCATAATTTTAAATAAACCAATCTGGTAAAAAAATCAATCCCAAAATGTCAGTCTAGAGGTCTAAAGCGTAAAAGAACAGCTACTTCATTTAAATCTGGATGGCTTGATGAGACAATAGAGATGGTTACACTGAAGTCACATAGTGTAATGCTTGTTAAACTTCGTGAAATATTCACATTTCAGGCCACTCAATGAAGTGCCCTGGTTATCTAGGCACTTTGCACTTGAGCAATTATTCGCAACTATAATCCTCTTCTGGAATATTTTGAGCAAGACAAAGATACTGATCCAGTCTCTAAATACTGCCACAAAAAGCTGAATACCATAGAATACCGAATAACATTAGAAGTTTTGAAATTTTTTGCGCACACAGCCTGTCAAAAATTAGAGGGAACAATGTTTGCAACCACACCGAGGTCCATGGGGCTCTGTCTGCGTGGAGCAGGTCTGAAATAGCTTACTGAAAAGTAGGACAATCTGTCTAAAAACAGGACTTCTGGTAACCCTAGGGCAGAAATCTTGACTCTATTGAAGTCAGTGGTAAAACTTCCATTGATTTAATTGGGCCTGGCTTTCACCCTAGGACCTTTGGCTACAAAAGATAGACCTCTATGAACTAAGCTAAAGGAGAAAAAAAAATCATGTTTAGTACTACTAGGAGTTTATCCTCTGCTGGCTGGCCACTAAATAGCACTAGTACATTTACAATCTAGTCACATTATGTGGTAAGAAGAAAAGCATTTACACTAAATTGTGCATGCCTAAATCATATATAGACTCCACCAAAGCAGAGCCAAAAAGTTCCAAGTAACAGGAATGAGCTAGAAGCTGACATTTTCTTCTGTTGATTACACTCTAAAGTAATTTCAATTAAATAAAAGTCAATATAGAAAATTGAATATATTAAATGAAAGGTGAAAAATTAATTTAATACGTGAAGTTAGTTATTTCATTCTATTAATTTAGTTTTTAGATATTTAAATTAGTTCTGTGTTGTAAGATCACAAATACTAAACACAGGAAACAACATCTCTTTCAGCTGGAATATGCAAAAGAACCTTTCTTATTTATTACTTACTGAGGCACCTTCAAGTTACAAGTGTTGGGGATCCTTTTTTTTTTTTTTAAGATTTGCACAGTTGCATTTTTATTCCCCTTTCAGACTAGTTGAATGACATTTTTCCAAATAAGTATAAATTATCTGAAATGGCTAGGGCTAAAATAACTAGGGATATAAACTAAAATTGAAAGTACCACATGAAAGCTCAATTAGGAGACATTTTAAAATTACCTTTATATAAAGCATACATGTTTCACATTCACTATTTACTTTTCAATTATTTTCAGAGAAAGGAAGGGAATGACTGTAATTAAAGATCACACCAAAAAGTGGCATTATCTCTGTCCCAGCAGGAGTTGCAAGTTTCTAAGCAAACCACGTGTATTTTTATGTGAATAATCTACTGATAGTTTTATTTTTACTGGTTGGATAGTACGTGATTTGTTTCTTAATAATCTTTTCCTTTAATATTGTTCTTTCTGAAAACTTACTTTGGTTGCTTTATAAGCATCAAAATTTGAAAATTATTGAAAAGGGACATGGAATTTTATATATTCTTCTCTAAAATAGAAGAAAAACATTGTCTTGTATTTATGAGACTATTTTTAGTGAAGGAATATTGTGTATATACAACACAGGAAGGTAAAACATCTCTGCACTGTAACAGTCTGTAACAAAAGGAAACACCTAAAGTTCGGTGATTTTAATAATACCGCGGGGCTTTATTCGACCATTAAGACATTGACATGGAATGGAAACAGTGAGGAGATATTATTTCTGAAGTGGGCACAGTGTCTCCTATGGCTACAGAAGGAAAGTCACTAGGGGAGTCCAGCTGCTGAACCAAGTTTGAAGAGAGTGAAAATGTTATTAAGACATACCTGATGAGGTTATTGGAAAGCTGTAGATTGTATACCAATAATCAGAGGGGTAGCCGTGTTAGTCTGGATCTGTAAAAGCAGCAAAGAGTCCTGTGGCACCTTATAGACTAACAGACGTATTGGAGCATGAGCTTTCGTGCATCTGACGAAGTCGGTATTTACCCACGAAAGCTCATGCTTCAATACGTCTGTTAGTCTATAAGGTGCCACAGGACTCTTTGCTGCTTATACCAATAATGTAACTCTGATTTGCATATACACATTACCTTGTTTACATAAAACTTCCAACAATCATATCCTTTAATTACTTGCTCCTTCTTCTTCACAAATCAATATATTTTCTGTTAAATCCATCGTCCCCCCCACCCTTGAATTTGTCCCCATTCCTCTCCAAGATTGCTTCTCAAATTTCCCCCACATCTTCCCCTCTATCTTTGGTTCCCCACTCCCCTCTTCATCTCTCTGCTTGCAACACTCACAATTTCCCCATCCCCCCATCTGTTTCGCTCTATGTTCTTTCCTCCCACAATCTTGAGTTCCCCACATCTCCCGCTTTGAGTTTCCCCTGTCCCTTCCTCATGAGCTTTGGTCCAACATGTTCTAGAGCAAAGCCACCAGCCTCCCGCAGCTGTAGTAACATGGCTTGAGCGACCCCTACATTACTCTGCCCAATGTCTTTCTAGCCCAGTCTCCATAGCCACTACAGGTTGAGGGGTATATTCTAGGCAAAAACTCTATGGCTAGAGTCATTCAGGACAGCATAGAAGTCTTCTCCTTATTGAATAATGTTGCAGCTGCTTGGGCGCCCAGCAGGGGATGCTAAAAATCAGTAGTTTTCCAGACAAATCAACAGTCTTAACAGGTCTGCCAAGGCCCTCTTAAAAATATTACTAATGACTCAGAAAGTGCAATACTCATGAACTGTGCTAATGATGCAAATATCAGCTGCTAATGCAACAATATTACCACTACATGTCACCATGAGTTAACTCTGGCATAGAGTTATGAAAAGTGGCTGGTGATAACAAGGCTTAATGTGAGATCTTGCAAAGGACGTGCAGTAATCAGTCGTCGGTTATTCCCAAGATTTTAATACATTTTCTATATGATACTGGTTACCCAATTTAGTCTTCCTTCATAAGTTTATTATAAGCTTATTCTCTACTTCTCAGATTCTTTTTAAAAAACAGGCACAAAGTAAAATGGATATATATAAGCATACACCTGGGCCAAAAAATTCCAAGTTAGGCATTCAAATCCATTTTTAGGCACCTTCAAAGTAGCCTGATTTTTAGGAACGCTCAGAGCCCACAATTCTTATTGACAGTCACCTGGAATTGTAGGTACTCAATGCCTTTGAAAATCAGGCCAAAGGCTTTGGTATTTTTAAATGTAAGTATATTTTTCTCTTGAACAGAATAAATCCCTTTAATACAAAATATACAGTACTGAAAACTTTGTTACATATCTATACAGTGAATCAGTGAGGATTATTGCTTTAATCTATCTGAAAGAGAAGGTGGACAAAACCTGGATTATACAACTTCTAGGCAGAGCCACTGCAGAGATCACAGTTAAATAGACAACTTGGGATGGGCAAATCAGGAAGGATAAAATAAGAATTGACCCAAAGCTCAGACCAAAACTAGAAATGAACCTTCAAAGACTGGAAAAGTCTAGTTACTCTTCCTCCTTCCCTCTCCCACTTTCTATCTCTCTCTGTACTTCCTGATTAAAATACTTCAACCATACCTTCCTGCATGACATCTCAAATCTGGCTGAAACCAAGCACCACCACATAGGACATCAATTAGAAGTCTGTTCTCCCCCCCCCCCCCAAAAGGCACTTTTATACATGTTTTGTATAATTGTCTGTTACTTCAGAGAAAATAAATCAGTAGGGTGACCATATGTCCTGTTTTGGCCGGGACAGACCCTTTCTTTAAGCCCTGTCCTGGCCGTCCCAATTTTCTTGGCAAAAGTGGGCATTTGTCCCATTGGCTCTTGCCAACTTGATCAGTTGACCCAGACACAGAAGATGTTTGATGGAAGAAGAGGGCATTTCAAAGAACTCACCATCACTAAATCATCTACCACCATGAACACCTGCTCAAGTTGACCTGGGGTATCGAGATCCCTTTTTATTCTGCATTAGCCCTGGTTACTCAAATAAGTCACAGCTGTGAAAAATGTCCTCTTCCACTTGTTACTGACTAGAAGACCCCAGCCCATCCTATCAGTATCAGAGTTGACCTTGGAGATTCATGAAGTTCTGACCTCCCGGATTGATTAATGCAACATGTTACATCTTTCTTTGAACAAAAATTCTGACATTTAAAAAAAGTTCTGATCAGTTCAATATGAAGCATCCTGCTTATAAGGCAATTTAGAAAGCCTAGAGCAGTGGTTCTCAATGACCAGTCTGTGAACCAGCACTGGTCCCTGAGATCTTCATGGCACAGTTTAGGAAGGCAGCAAGCCGGTCCTTGGTATCAAAAAGATTGAGAAACACTGTCTTAGAGCACATTTTTCCAGTGCTCCATTCCTTTCAGTTGCACCTCAATAAAATTCACATTTTCATTCCTAATTTTCAAAGCCCTCAATGGGATAGTCCCAAGCTACTGCAGATAATGTTTCACTCTCCATGGTCATAACTTTCCGTGAGAGCTATGTTTCTCCAAAACAATGGAAATGTCAAACACCCATGAAAACATGAGACAGAGCCTTACTGACATGTAGTCCACTGTAACAAACTGGATTTGACAAAATGAGTCTCTGGTATTGATACTTCTCATACTAGTAAGTGCAAGTACAGGAGTCATCACTTAGCTTAAGTAATTGTGCTTTAGGACATAAAAGATTAAAATTCTAGTTCTGCCCTGGTTCCCACGGGTATTGGGTGGCTTGTGGGACAATTTGTCTAGTAACTGTGACTTGCTGTCAGCAGTAAATGATTTTATTACTCCAGATCTATAAAACTTACTCCCAAGAAGGGATCAGAATGACCACAAACCTCACTGCCTTCAAAAGAAAATATAAAGCTCACTTTATGACCTTGAGTTCATGTATAAAAGAAACTATTAAAAACAGTAATAAACCCACAAGTAAAGGCAAAGAGAGAGAAAAGGATCCAAGTGATTAAAGCTTATATGTTATAAAGTGTTCATAAAGCATGGTGAAGAAGGAGGTATAATTACCTAGACAGATAGACACCAGGCTAAGTGTCTACCCTACCCTCACTCACCCTGATCCTCCCCCTATCTGTAGAGCCCCAACTTTTGATGTTTCTGTCCTTGTAGAAAGGTTTATTTGAGGGATCAGGAAAGGGGGTGGGTGTACTTAGACTGAAAGTTCTTTGGAACAGGAACCATCCTTTCGTTCTCTGTTTGCACAGCACCCAGTATAATAGGATCCTGGCCAATAACTAGGGCCCCTAGTCACTATGGTAATACAATTAATGAAATAAAATAAATAATAAATGATAATAATTAATAAGTGTCACAGAGCAGCTGCTCTTTCCCTCCCATGACTTGTTTCCTAGTTCCAGTGTTTTTTCATTTCCTGTATTTGTGTGTGGAGGGGACAATAAGGCTCTATGTTATAGAGCCACAGGTAAATAGTTCTCTCAATTCTGTGCAAATCTGCAAGCAAGGCAATAGTAAAGTCTTTTGTTTCTACGGTGGTTCAGTTTGGAGTTGTTCAAAAGCAGTTTCCACTCAGTTTCCTTGAAACATGAGGCTGTTTCAGCTACAAATAAGAAAGATGAGCATGTTACCCATAATTAGCCATGATCAGAGATATACTTCCTACATACGACAGCTGTCTGGCAGGTACGTGTACAATAATATTTTATAAATCTACTTCTTAAAATACCAATGTGTATCCAGAACCACCCTTGTGAGTTTTCAAAGTAAATTCTCTATCAATCTATTTTACACTTTTTGGGCAGCTACTGTGCCAATAAATCCAACTTAAAATCACAGCCATGGATTCTTTAATCTTTAGGATCAGTTTTCACAGAGGGATATAAACCAAAATGGGTGAATCCAGCCTATCAGAAGGCATTATCCTCAGATAGAAACCCAATTACTCATCCCTTGAAAGAAAATACAACCTAGAGGAGAGAATATCATTTCAGACTCAATTTCCAGTTATCACCTTCAAAATTTTGAGCACTGATCCAAAATTCAGAGGCATTTAAAAAAAAGTTTATGAAAGGTATATGAAAACCAAGGAATATATCTTAAGGATAAGGACCTGAGTCTTACCTGACATACTATTTTTAAATGAATCCCCCCAAACAAGTGTTGTTTGTTCAGATTAATAACAGATGGAGTATTACATGCTAATGCAATAACAATAATATTCTATGCTAAAGTTGCAGTTAAAAACCACACATACACACACAAAAATGAAGGTTTCAACAGCAGTGTGTTAATTCTGCCATGTTGCATAACTTAATGTTTTATGATAGAAGTTTAAAATATAAACCATGCCTACCATTTTTCTCTGTCCATGATGTAAAGATATTTTGGAGAATTTCTCTCTCTCTCTCTCTCTCTCTCTATTTTGCAATTAGACAAAGCCTCAACTCTCATGCAATTTGTCCTAGCAGCTGCCAGGCCAAGAAAACAGAATGCATATTGGTATTGTAAAACAGGTCAGGATTTCATTGAGGCCTCAAACCAGCAAATCACTTAAGCATGTGCTTAACGTTAAAAGATAAGCATGTGGTTTAAGTGCTTTGCTGTATCAGGGCCTTTAATGAGAAAAGCTTACAAGATTCTCATTGAGCATGCCCTTTGCCCACTTACAATGACTGCTGTAAGCTCTTTTGAGCAAGGGTTGTCTAATTTGGGGGTCTGTAGGTGCTACTATAACATAATTATTAATAATATACTCACAAGTCTCAAAGCTCTCTAAAAGGAGAGTAAATATAATTCTGCCTATTTTACAGATTGGGAATCTGAGGCACAGAATGCACAGCAGGTTAGTGGCATAAGTGGAAAGTGAACTGAGGTCTTCTGACCTTGCTCTACTGGACCATGTTGCACCCTCAAATAATTAGTCTGTATTAGAATGAAATGTGTTGAGGAATAATTGTGGAACAACAGAGATGCTGAGTGTGAGGCTGAAATACCAGGGTTCAGAGTTTATGGAAGGAATAGTGTTGGAAATAATTTTCCTAATAAATTTACTAAGGTTTACCACAACTCAGTTTCCACAGAAGTATTCTTTTATTACTCCTAAGGCCACTTAGTGTTTACTGCATGCAAAATACAATACAAGCATAGGTACACTTATATTCTGCGTCTTAGCCACAATACAGTTATAAGCATTGGCCAAATACAACAGAATCAGGTTCAGGAGATACCTTCCCATCACGGTGTGACTCCAGTGGGATAAGGAACACACATGCAAAAAAACCAACCCTACAAACCTTGCCTTTTACACATTGTAATATACAAGTGATATCATTGCTAGTTATTGCACCTTAGCTAAAGTCCTGAAGTTTAGGGCTGAACCTCGTCCTCTGGCCCGATTAAGACAAAACTAATGGCTGGGTCTCTCTCTTCAACACTTTTCTTCTTGTCTTATTTGCCATATTTCTTCCTACCTATTGGACAAATCATTTCTTTATAGTAAATTAAACAAATGTATATAGCAAATTATTTACTGCATCGGGTACCCAGTTAACCATGTTTTCCATATTTTTATTAATCAGCCCAAACCTTAAATAAGATAATGCTGGTATTTCAAGGGTCACTACAAGTTTAACAGAAACAACCCTTCTTTCTTTCGTTTTGGTCAGCTGCTTTGGGCCTATCACTCATGCTAACATCAAAAGTCAACTTAAAACCATTGTTCACCCAGGACCAATGCCGACCTATATTCTTATGAATAGGTAAAAAGGAAGAAGGAGGGCGGCAATATAGATGAACAAGAATACTATATGTATGGATGCATAAAAACTATTTTAGCTGAAATAAAGGGAAAAATTATGCTTGCACGTTGTGGATAGAATGAAAAAAGAATCAAGAAAATGTTTCTCAGCCATGAAGAAGGCCTATTAACTGACATGTATTTCTATGGAGAAACCAGTGCAGACAGTATTAATGGAAACTGTAGAGTCATATTGTGCTATGAATTTTTAAGAATTACTGATTGATATGGCCCTGAAGAAGGAGGCATTCTCTGGACAATAGCATAGGATGGCTTTCTTGTGTTCTTTGTTAAGCAACTCCAAATTGGGAGGTTATTTGAGAACTAATGATTGAAAATGGACCAAGTTTGAAAAAAAAAGTGAGGTCAAAGTTAGAGAGGAGCTAGTATCTAGGTATCACAATATCATTCGATAAAAAATGCTGTTGAGGTTTTTTTAAGAAAGAGAATGTAACACAAATACATTTGGCTTCAGAAAAGCATATCTTAAAGAAGTGTGAAATAAGTAAAGTTGGTTGGGGCTCAATATTGCATGGAGAAACAGAACTATTAGTCATAGCAAAGAGCCATGAAGTTTACATGGATACCTGAATAGTTGTAAAACTGAAGTTTGGGTCTATATTTTAGAGACAGGTCCCAGCTGGGAAACAAATCAGAGAATGCAATGTTAAGTGGAACAGTCCTCCAACATACTGAAAAGAAAAGAACTCTAGCATTTACTATGGAAAAAAATAATTGAAACCAAAAACAGTGCACAGCTACTGTTAAGGGAAAGAAAACAAAATACTAGATTAGCAGAAGAATACAATGCAGAACAAGAGGAATAATTTATTATCACTCTATAAAATCCTTGCTGAACCCCGATCTAGTAGTATCTAATGGTAACAATGAGCTTAGTCCAACAAGGTGAATCAATGGGAGTTGAGGATACAAAAGCACCTTGCAGGATTTGGCTGTATAATACAGGAAACAGATGGAGTAGGCAATTAAAAACATAGCATCATCCCAATTTGCTGAAATGAGACAAAAGACAGATACCAATTCAAGATTCTTGTGACTGAAGCCAATAAATATATTTTATCACCCATGACTGCAAAAACAAATATCAGCAATAGAAATGTGATAGACCAGAATATAGAGAAACTGAACAACTGGCTGCCTGTATTAGATTAGCCACTGAATTTTGAGGAAAGATGGACCAAATCAACACTTTTATATTTAATGTTTTTTAAAAGTAACTAAAAACTCACTCTATTATGTGAGAATAGTAATGTAGCAGAATCCATTAGCTAAAATAAAATACATTTTAATCAACTCTTATTGAAAGGTTTATAAACTTAGCTACATATGAGTTAAGATCAGATTTTGCTGATACATTACATAGCTGACCCCTTCCTTTTGAAAGGCCTCTGCAGTTAAATTTGGTATCTGACACACCTTCTCTTTGCATTTGCTAGGCAATTCATAAACCTCTGAAATTCTCCAAACCATCACAAATTTACTCCAATAACATTCCATAATTCCCCTGCTCCAAGCACACACATTCTTAAGAGAGATAATAATGATAAAACTCTATAAAAAGCTATATATAAGTATAACTATAAATAATGTCCCAGAAGCTTGCCCCAGAGTTTATTTAGCTATTCTGCCATACAACAGATCTAGTGTTATCTACTGGGGCATTTATTACAATTCACAGAGGAAAGGGTTATTTTCTTTAAGGTGCAGTTGAGATTTAAAGTAGAGTCCTATGGAATTTTCAGACTCTTGAGGACAATTCCGTGCTCTACAAGATGAATTCCATTGAGTACCTATCCAAAAACAGTCTTTCTGAAGCACATATATTTAATACAGGAACTAAATATTATTAAATGGAATTCTCTTGTTAGGTCATCATTTCACTACCTCTCCAGTTATCAAAGAATCTACCAGGCTCAATTTCTAGTGTACATATTAAGAAAAAAACCCACTCTAAAAATAATACACCTTCTATATGCATCATAAAAAAGCAAAAAGGGCATTTAAAATTCTGACTATTGAAAGAAGAGTAAAAAATTTCCAGTCGTGCTAGGTGGTAGATTGATATACCTATTCAGATTCTTCTGACACTAGTATTATAAACAGTTATAGAACTAGATTAACACTAATTATAGAACTTAGAAATAGAATGGACCTAGTAGATCATCTGCTCCAAGAGCAGGATTGTTCTTTGCTATATTTTTTGATTGCTGAATGAAGTCTAGTTCTAAATTTCTGTAAAGTGACATTTTTTCACTGAATCAGTTCTTGTTATGGCTGAATTTATACAAATCACTTTATCATCAGTCAAGCTAAAAGTGAATACATTAAAGAACTTTAGTGTTATTTTGTTAATAACTGATTATGTGCTGATAACTGATATGAATAAAATTATTCATAATATTATTATTAAAGAACTGTAATATAATCTAATTGAATTTTTCAGAATTATGAGAAGGATTTACCTCTGATCATGATAAACTGTTCACTGTTATGAAGTGTTGAAAAAGTTGGGGACATTCCTGAAAAAGGCAATTAGAAGTCGGGGATTAGTGGCACTGCCTATAGGCTTAGCCAAAACGTTTTTGTGGATTGCAGTGGTGCCTAAAATTGGGATTTAAGTGCTTAAGTCTGGGGTTTTAGGTGATTAAGCACCTTTGTGGATCTGGGCCTCTGTGCTTCTAGAAGATTCCTGACTGGTCAGTAACCAGTACCTGCTTCCCTCCCTCTAACAAGAACCAACATCTAATATGAGGGGCAAATAGCCATAACGTATAGCAAGGAAGATTTTCAAATAATTTTGTGGTCAAGTCCTAAGTAGGATTCTCTGAGGATCTTCAAAGGATCCTGTGACACTGGCAGGCCAGATGCCAGCTCTTGCTGAGGCTGCAGGCATTAGCTAAGAACTGACAAGCTCGTAGCTGGAGATCAGACCAGTTCACCTGTATGTTAGTTTTGTTCAAAATAGGGTATTAGTCTTATAAGACTGTATTTAGCGTTTAGAGTCTATGAAATGTTTGTAAATTGCTGTATGCATTAATCTCACTTGGAATTTCTGTATTTCATGCTATAAGAAAATGTGTACGTTTTGCTTTGTAACTTTGAAAATATTTGCTCTGAACTTGTGAACTCAGGCATAGGAATTGTCCACCTCCATCCCTGCTCATTCAGAAGGACTATCAAAATCAGATGCGTCATCAAGGATCATAGGCTGCAATACAAAGGATTGGTTAATGGCCCTATTACACCTATGGAGGAGTATGGGCAGAAGGCCTCGTTCCATCGCTTTGAATGCTGGAAAGGATATAAAAATAGTTGTGAAGATTTTTCATCTTTTTAGATGTTTGAACTCTGACCAAACTGAAGCTAGAGATCTCCAGGGGTTACCCCCTAGGTCTGCCTTGAAAGACACTTTAAATTGACACATCAACACAACTTTGTCACTCTTAGGATGTAGATGGTAACTCATTTGTGTGTGTACATTTGCTTGCTTTAATCTGTAAATTACTCCCTTATTCCTTTTTCTAGTTAATAAACCTTTTGATAGCTTATTACAGGATTGTCTTTGATGTAAGATTTAAGGTACCAATTGATCTGGAATAAGTGACTGTCTCTTGGGGCAGGAAGTAATCTGACCATGGTGTGATCTTTGTTGTAGCTAACCATTTATCACTAAGTTCAGTTTGTCTGGGTGGCAAGATAGACTGGAGAGTCTAAGGGGATTGTCTGTGACTCCATGGTAAGACTGTTAAAGTTCACATTAGTTTCTGGCTTGGTGAAATCTAATTATAGAACAAACCACCAGTTTGGGGTGTCTGCCCCTGTTTTTGACAGTCTGCCCTGAGGTAGGCACTCAAGGTCATGAGCATCTCCAGACAGTGTGACAGGGTCACATTTACCACACTGTAGCAAATCCCAGTTCACTTTGTGGTATTCACTCCCACCCCCAGCCCTGTCCTATCTACAAAAGTGAAAAGTAATTAAATAGTTAATGTTAACATTTAAAAGTGCCATCACTGGGCTTCAAGTCACCCACCAATGAGAAGAATAGAAGATATCACACTACTCAGAGCCAGTCTTTGTGGCTGTCTGTGAACTTCGGAAGATGTCAGTGTTCTTTTACATTTGGAAGGTTTGTTTCATGACCCTAAGAACTCAAAGTGAAACCTTAGATTGTACAGAATCTACATATAACATGTAGACCACATAAATACATTGACAAGGACAGATATGGCCCATGGAATGGGTATTTGACACCACAGATCTAGAGGGCTAGAGCAAAACACTTGGTAGAGTCAAATCAAAGTAAACATGAGAAAATGTTATGAAAAATCATAGCCAAACATTTCTCTCTCTTCTGAATACTCAACATTGTCCATTTGTACAGTTCCCCTGGGCACTGCCCCTTCTGGTCCACTGGTTACTGCTCCATGTGGATGAAAAAGGCAGAATTTTCAGTCGATCACAGCTTGAGAAGAAGAGGGGATATTTCCAACTGAACAGGCATGCAAATACTACAGTGATGAGAACTATAAAATGCCTAAAATCAAAAGAAACCTTGACCAGGTCCAGTGAGGGGAGTAAGGGAACAACTAGCAGTATCCAGAGTGTAAGTTGAATTTATGGAAAAGTACTTAAGCATTTAACCCATATAGCTGTAGAGAAATTATTCTAACGTATGGAATTTAATAGGGAATGAGATTTTCTACAGGTATGGTATTTTTGTTTTGTTTTTGCTTGTTTCCTTTTCCCAATCCTGTAAAATTCTATTGCCAGGACAAATTATCTGTTAAATTGTAAGGGATGGTTTTAAGAACCCATGGAAAAATTAACATTTCCTGTTAAAATATATAAAGTTTTCTGTAAACGTGCTCCAGCAGAACAATCGTTGGGCTGCAAATGACCTTGACACTAAATAGCAAAAGATGAAAAGAAAGCAAGACTTCTGTGTTTTGAATCGAACACACTTTTCTTGTATTTGTGGTTTCCCTAAGATGCGGTTCCTGCAATGGGAATCAGACAGGCCAACCTTTATGCCTATGTGGAGTCCATTGCAAGATCAGTGAAAAAAGATCTGAACATACTTTCAGAGAGGTTTGAAATCTAAACTCACATCTAGCTAAAAAACTTGCCAAATATTTTTCTAGACCAAATGCATGAGGGTGAAAGAATTAAATAACTTGATCTCCCCTCGGAGACGTTGGCTGATATATTTTAGTTCTCATTTTTCCCTTTCTGCTCATGCTGTAGAAATTAGAAACAATTTCATGGCTGTTATTTTCTTTTCTTTAGTGTGGGAAAAATGTCAATCACATGGATTCTTTCAGGGTAAATGTCAAGATGTCATTGCTCAGCTGTATTGATTTTGTAGTTTTGCTTATTACTAATGACTTCTCTTACAGTCTGATTCAAAGCCTACTGAAGTCAATGAAAGAATACACAGTGACTTTCTTGAGCTCTGATTTTGGCCCCTATTCACCATCATCATTATGTCTGTGTCATTGAATAGAAGCAGAATGATCTAGGGGCTAGGAAAAAACAGGTAGTTTACATCCTTATTTTTACTCAGTAGTTGATAGCATAGTGAAAATGACATTTGAAAAACATGAACTAAAAATGTTATGTAGCTTTTGGATTGTGAATGTTTTACATTTCAAACTGTCACGCCTTGAGAAAAGAAACAGAAATAAATGAAAGGAGGAGACAACAATTGTTATAGTCCTGTATTGTAACTGTTGTTCTTTGAGATGTGATGCAAACATGTGTTCCACAAAGGTTTGGATGCACCAAGAACACTGCAGCTGGAAAATTTTGCCTAGCAAAATTCGTGGCCATAGCCCCCTCCCCATCCCGGCTAGATGAGGCTGTGCCACCTCAAACCCTCCTCAGTTCCTTCGCACACACATCAGGAGCATAGAATCTGATGCAAGGGCAGCGGGTGAAGCTACCCCATGGGGAGGCTAGCTCCCTGTCCTACCTCTTCCACCCACGGCCCCACCCACACTCCACCCCACTCCACTCTGCCCTAGGCCCTGACCCGTTCGCACTCACCGCCCCAGCTGCCGCTTGACCCCTCCACTTGCCACTCGCCAAGTCTCTCATCACTCCCCTCGCTCGCCCACCACTCGCCTCCTCACTCCCCCACCAGACTCCCCCGGCTGCTGCTTGCCTCCTCACCCTGCCTCCCGCCACCACAAGACCGAGACCCACCCCACCTGCCTCCTCACCCTGCCACCCACTTGCCTCCTCACCCTGCCATGCACCGCAAGACCGAGACTCCTCCACCTGCCTCCTCACCCCGTCCACCGCAAGACTGAGACCCCCTTCCTGCCTGCCCTCCCGCTGCTTGCCTCCTCACCCCACTGCCCACACACCATGATACTGAGACCCCCACACCTGCCACTCCCCTCCTGACCCCAGCACCCACCCGCTGGGAGACCTAGACCCCCCGCCCGCTGCCAGCCTTGTCACCCCGCCGCCCACATGCTGTGAGACCAAAACCCACCCATCCGCCTCCTCACTCCCCTGCCCGCCTCCTCATTCCTCCACCAGACCCCCCACCTGATGCTGCCTCGCCATGTCCCTCCTGAGCCCTCTGGCACAACGGGGAGGCGGAGGAGGAGGGACGTGGTGAGCAGCAGGGATTTCTGGAGGGCGGTGGGGAATAGAGGAGAGGAGAGGAGGAAGACCCACCAGGCAGCAGCAGGAGGTGGGGGCCTCGGGAAAGGGGTGGAGCAGGCAAGGGGCGGTGCCACCATGTGTTGGGAAGTGGCTCCACAGAAGCTGTGCCAGGGGAGGCTTAGTCTCCCTTGGCCTATTATATCCGCTGCTCATGTGAAATACACGTCTGCATCACATCTCAAAGAACAACAGTTACAATACAGGGAAGTAACTGCTTTTCCTTCAAGCAGATGCAGCTATGTACTCTATGTAGGTGACCACAAACAGTACTTGCATGAGGTGGGGCTCAGAATCTATTTAAATGAGTATTGCAGGACTTCCTTCCCAAAGTTTGTATCTGCTCTGGATGTCATGGTAATGGCATAACAGTTCAGAAACATATGTACAGATGACCAAGTGGCAGACATGCAGATGTCCAATATTGAATCATCACTTAAAAATGCTATCAGTATAGAATGAGATCACACCCTGGGAGGAGGCATAGTCAGAGTTACTTTTTATGCTGTCTTGATACAGGAAGTTATCCACCTAGAGATCAGCTGTGAAGAGACTACTTGTCCTTCATTCAGTCTGCATATGACACAAGCAGATGAGGCAAAACACAAAAACACCTGTCCAGGTAAAAGGCTAAACATCATCTGACATCCCATGTGTGAAGACACTGCTCCTCCGGGCTTGAATACAGCTTAGGAAATAACTCAGGTAATTAATTACACCACCTGATTCAAATGAAGTTGATAAGACACTTTAGAAAAAAAACTTGGGGTGCGGCCTTGAGGTCACTTTGAAGAATTGCGTGGAAGAAGGCTCAACCATCAAAGCCTGCAACTCATACTCTCCTCGCAGATGTTATTGCCACCCGGAAGGTGGTTTTTTTTTATATAAAGGAGAAAAAAAAGATGCCAGAGGATTGAATGGAGGTCCCAGCAGAGTCGCTAAAACTGTATTAAGGTCCCACGAAGAAACTGGTTCTCCCACTAGTGGGTGGAGATGAAGGATTCCTTTCAAGGACCTTACTACCATGGTATTTGAAAATACCTACCTCCCATGCATCAGAATATCATCATGCCACCTTGGCCAATGATAGGAAGGAACGTAGACCCCAACTTGCCCTGGCACATCTCCAGAACCCTACATGTGGAAACTGATTTCCGCTTGTGGTCAGACTCAAATATAAGCGACAATCATTGCCTCCAATGGACTGGTGGATGAAATGCCAAAATCACCCACCAGGTACACCCTCAATGAGCTGAATGCACCCTTGAAGATGTCACAAGTACTCCACAATGCCAGCTTTGATTGAACTCCGTGAGCCAAAGACCATATTGAGAAATGCTTCTAAGTAGCCAAATAGGCCATTCTGGTAGAGGGCTTCCTACCATTAAGTACAACCTGTTGAACAACCTCCGAACTTTGCTCTGCCTCATCATTTAACCAAGGAGCAATCATGCTGTGAGATGCAAAGACCCGAGTGTAGAATGCAAAATGTAACTATGATGCTGAGTCAAGAGGTTGGGATAAAGAGGAAGGAGTATGGGAGGCTGAATCGATAACATGAGAAGGTCGGAGAATCAACATTGCCTTGACCATGCCACAACAATGAATCTGACCTTGGCATGGTCCAATTTCATTTTGAGGATGACCTGCAGGATGAATGGAATTGGAGGAAAAGCATACAAGAGTGCCAATTCTCAACCCAGGTGAAAGACGTCGGTCAGGGAGCACAGATGGAAATCCTCTTAAGAGAAAAATGGACAGTATTTCTTGTTGTATCTCATGGAGAACAGGTTGATTGTCAGGATCCACCAAACTTCAAAGGTGGACCGCAGGACACTGGGTTTCAGAGACCACTTCTGACTCAGGGGAAAATTCCTGCTGGTGTGAACCACAAGTTGATTCTGGACTGTAGGTGAGTGATAGGGCACCAGAGTAATGCTCTTCACAATGCAAAGTTGTCAGAGCCTGATCACCTCCTGACATAGAACCCTTGAGGGGCTCTCCCTTTTCTGTTCACATAATACATCACAGTGGTATTGCTGCTAAGTATGTAAACCACTAAGCCCCTGATGTGATCTTGGAAACTGTGACAGGCATTGTAGATGGCCCAAAATTCCAGGATGTTCAGTGATGCTTCCTGTTCCAACCACAGGTCCTGAATTTTCAGCAACCTGATATGTGCTACCCAGCCTATCAAGGAGATGTCAGTCACAATAGTCCTGGGTGGTGGGGACCAAGTGAAGGGAACACCCTGGCACACATTATCCTGAACCGTCCACCGCTGTAAGGAGTCCAGGATCAGCAGGGAAGTCAGACCAGTCTGTCCAAGGGATAACAGTTTGGATGATAGATCAACTTCAGCCACATTTGGAGAGTGTGAATATGTAATCTAGCAAACCGGACAACCTGCTTTCATGTAGCCAAGTGATCCAGCAGCCTCAGGCCAATTCAAGCTGTAGTAGAGGTTTGAGACTGCAGTTCCAGACAGAGGCAGTAAATCATCTGAAAACAGCCAATTGGCAAAACATAAGAATGGCCATACTGGATCAAATCAAAGGTTTATCTAGCCCAATGTCCTGTCTTCCGACAGTGCCAGGTGCCCGGTCGGGAATGAACAGAAGAGGTAATGATCAAGTGACCCATCACCTGGTGCCCATTCCCAGCTTCTAGCAAACAAAAAAGCTCTCAAAAGAAAAAGGCTCTCAAACTTGTAGAATCTGTTAGGGTCCCTATTAAAGCAATTTTTGAGTGGGGTCCAACATTGATTTTCCATTGTTGAGGATGAGTCCCAGGCGCATGAGGAAGAGTAGTATGACATATACATGGGAGAGGACTTCTTCCCTGGACTTGACTCTCAGTAACCAATCATACAGGTATGGGAAGATATGGGATCCCTTCTTCCTGAGGTATGCCATCAATAAATCCATACATTTGTTAAAGACCCAGAGGGCAGAGAATAGACCAAAAGGGAGCATGGTGTATTCATAATGTCTGTTCGCCTGGACAAACCAGAGGACTCTCCTGTGGCTTAGGCGAATTGGTGTGTGGAAATAAGCATCCTGAAGGTACAGGGCAGCAAACCAATCACTGTGATTTAACGTGGGGAGGACAGTTGTTAGGGTGTCCATTCAGAACCTCATGTACCTGATATATTTGTTGAGGATGTGGAGGTCAAGAATAGATCTCGGCCCTCCTTTGGATTTGGGAACCAGAAAGTACCAGGAATAAAACCTCTGACCCTTTTGCTGCAGTTGAAACTCCTCCACAGTTCCCAAAGTTAGTAAAGACTGAATCTGCTCAAGGAGCAGTGTCTCATGGGAGGGATCCCTGAGGAGGGTTGGGGAAGGTGAGTGGGGAGAAGGGTGGAAAGGAACTGGATGGCACAACCCAATCTGATAATGCTTAGGACCTAGTTGTCCATGGTAATTGAGCCCCAAACATCGTAAAAGCAATCAATCCTGTCCCCAAGCATGGAGGATGGGAATGTACATATCCTGACTGGATTGCTGCCCCAGACACATAAGTTGAAATGGGCACTCAGTAGTCTCCAGGGTAGGGTGATGAATAGACTGACTGAAACCAGACCCAGAAAGCCTTTGCCTCTGGGATCCATGAACCCTTCCTGTGGTAGTCTTTCTGCCTTGTGGGAACTGCCCACTGAAGCACTGTGAGTGATACTGCTGCTGCCACTACTGACTGCCATAATGGCATCTCTGTGACACCAGAGTACACCCCCCTAAAAAAAATTCAGCATGGATTGAAAACCTTTAAGAGAGTGCTACAAGTTCTCGTCATTGTTGTCCAAGATTAGAACCCAACCATCAAAGGGCATATCTTCAATAATTTGTTGAATATCAAGAACAATGCCTGAATTTTGCCGTCATGACACCCTCCTCACAGACATAGTTGAGGCCATAATTCTGGCCAATGTATCTGCTGAATCCATCATTGACTGCAGAGAAGTCTTACCTACCAAAAGCCTTCAGCCACAAAAGCACAAAACTCTTCTGTTGAGGCTTCCAAAAACTTGTTCACAAATTTAGACATGGCTGTCCAATTAACAAAGTCATATTTGGATAGCAATTCCTGCTCGGCTCAGTGGTTTGAGCATTGGCCTGCTAAACCCAGGGTTGTGAGTTCAATCCTTGAGGGGGCCACTTGGGGATCTGGGGCAAAATCAGTACTTGGTCCTGCTAGTGAAGGCAGGGGGCTGGACTCGATGACCTTTCAAGGTCCCTTCCAGTTCTAGGAGATGGGATATCTCCATTAATTTCAATTTCGTTTGCTATACAAATTTGCATGGAATTGGAGATATAAATCTTTTTTCCCCATCAAGTTCATCTTCTTGGATGCCTTTCCTTGGGAGTAGATTTATATCTACCCTGCTGATCCCTATAATTTGCCACAGTCACAAGAGGATTAGGGACTAGATCAGAACAGAAACTCTCAAAATGCTTCATGGGGATGAACTAGTGCTTCTCTGAATGCTTTACCATGGGTGGCATCAAAGCTGGAGTGTTCCAGAGGGCTTTGCAGATTCCAGGACAGCATCATTAATAGGATTGTTACTCGCCCTGGAGCAGATAGTTGGAGAATGTCAAGCAACTTGTTCATATTCGCCTGTAAAAATTCTACCTGAATGCTGGTGTGGAGACGGATGGTGCTGGTGCTGATGATGTTGGTACCAGACTCAACAGACACCCCAATGCTGGAACCGGAGACAAAGGTACAGGCTCCTAGTTGTCTCGGTGTGATACCAGTGAGTGGTTTGACAGGCCTGATCCATCCTGCATGCCAGAAGTGGTACGGTGCTGGTCCATATCCTTTTTAGAGGAGGAAGAGTCCGCATGAGCCCTGGAATGGTCCTGGTCAGTTTTATTGGACACCCCCAACGAGGGTGAACAGTTCCTCTGTTTCTTGGGGAATATGGCAGTACTAGAAAATGGACTGGCCTTATTCACCAAGTCCAAAGGCAACCACTGATCAGACACAGGCCTCAGTATCAAAACAGGCCTCATGGACTGCTCAAGAAGCTGCTGCTGCAAGCGTAAGTCTCTGGCCACCTGTGCTCTTTTGGTGAACAGCTTACCGATAGAGCACTGCTCCTTAGCATGCCCCTCGCCTAAACAGAGCCGGCACATCATGTGGGGATCACTATTAGGAATCACACCACGCACACAATGGGCAGCACTTGAACCCTGGGGAAGGTATCACACAGGGCAATAATTATCCTAACTAATCCTAACACTATCTAGGATACTACTAAAAACTATATACATGAAAGGAAATTCTCAGAATTCTCATGTGAGGGAACATGAGGTGATAACCACAGAGTTCCAACTACCGCCACAGGTAGTGAGAAGGAACTGAGGGAGCAGGGAGGGGTGACACCGCCTCATATAGCCAGGAGAGAGGCTATGGCCATGGCCACAGGGCATGAGCGCCACCCTTGCGAGTATGGCAAAGCAAAATTCTCCTGATCTGGTGCACTGGACATGCACGCACCTAAGTGGAATACATGTCTGCATCTACTTAATGAAGAAATAGATACAGGGTTATGGATCTGACATGCGGAAAGAGTAAGAATGGGGAGGGAGAAAAAAAGATATCAGACAAACTAGTTAGGGAAGATATTTTTAATTATATCTTATATATCTTAATATATATATTCAGGGTTGGATTAAGGCACATATACAATAGACCCATGTCTAGGGCCCTGGCTCCCAGACTTGTGTGACGATAAATTTCAGCTCTGATTTCTCGCTCTTGCTGCTGGGAAAAAAATGCTTCAAAACATGAATGGAGCGTAACTGATGCAGTGATGTCTACCTCAGTCTGCAGAAAGCCTCCAGCAGAGGGAAGAGCAACAACCACTTGAGCCATGGAGGAAGCTGCCTGGTCACCTATCTACTACCAGAGTAGATTCAGTCCTCTGTTCTGAGGGTGTTACCCTGTGGCTCCTTGACATCAAGGGGGCACCAGTACCTGTTCACTTTGTGCTGAAGTTGTGGTGCAGTAGGGGGAATGGATGAGGATGTGCTATAGACCCCAGATTACTTTAATCCAGATAGATAGATAAACATTTGTTCATAAATTAAGATGTTAAATCCTTGTTGAGGTGCTACTAGTTTTGAGATTTGCTTCTATAGTTTATAACATATCAGTACAACCCATCAATGAAATGAGCACACTTTGTTCTTTTTTACATTAATATCTAGTCTTCTACTGTTTTGCTCTTTCTTTGTTTTTCTCTTTACATGAAATGTCCTGTCATTATTCAAAGAGAAACCACCTCTGTGAGAATATTCTCAAGTTATGTGTGATGGTGGACTCTGTGCATTCCCTCTATATACTGGATCTCCAGAGAGTTGGGTAGCTTCTCACCACCTGCTCATTCCACTAGTAGCTAAAACCCAACATGTGTCTCTAAACTAGTTAGAATTCCAGATTTTATATGTTTAATTTATTTGTATGGTGAAACTAAGCAACTCTGACCATATCAAGTAATTACTATGGCGTATTATTAATAATACTTACCTATTATATAGCACTTTACATTTGTTGATCTCAAGCCACTTTACATTTCGGGGAAACTGAAGTACAGAAGGGTGGCATAACTTACTACAGTCTCAGAAGATGGGTAGAGGAACCTGACTTCCAGTCCAGTGCCCTATCCACAAGATGCTGCTTCCTCCATATTAAGATCATTCACTTTTATGCCTCTGCTCTCCCTCCTTTCTTATTCCATTACTTTGAAATCAATGAAAGATCAAAAAACAGCAGGTACACTCAGCAGCACAGCAGGTGCATGTTTATGAAGCATAACTGATATATTCAGCAGCAGTCAACTGATTGTCACTCTCAGAATGCCTGTCACTAAGGATGGCTGAACAGTTTTTAATCAAATCTAACTACTGTAGACCCACTCTACAGCCTTCTCCCTGAACTTTTAAAATATTTCAGATTGCTTTTGAGACATTATACCACTTTTCCCCCCCAACAGGATCTCTCTCATTCTCTCTAGCAACTTCTGCAACTTCCCAGCAGTCCCTCTGTCTGCCAACAGATCACATAACCTTTCCCATTCTGTTCTCCCTCCAACAGATCCTCTCCTTTCCCATCCTCTGATGATCTATGACACGTTTCACTGGATCTCTGATATTTGCGAGGCTTAAGCCTCAGGTGAAGTCTCAAATGCACTGCTTTTTCTATCAGAGGCAAATACACTCTGAGATGGGAAAGCCCCAGAGTTGACAAAATCAGAACAGAGAAACTGATCGTAGCAGAGAGTCTGTATTGTTTCTGAACTTCATAGTGACTGGTCATGGCTATGACAAGTTGAGGTTCTCAGGAGAGCAGTGTTTGTGAGCAGGAGCTGAAGGCCAGAGGAGACTTTTGAGATACAGGAAAAGGACTGAGGACTTGTTGAGGTGAGTTGCTTGCAAGAAAAGAAGGGGTGATAGCTTGCAAGGTTGCCAAAGTCAAGTCAGGGAGAGGGAGTGTTAGAAACCACTTTTTGAATGTTTATCCAGGCCAAACCTGTTGACGGTTCACCCCTCACTGCCTGGACCCATGCCATTTTAGGACTGGGAGGTAGGAGTCCTGGTTATGGAGAACATGGTCTCTAGGGTAGCTAGGATCAGTTCCACACAGGGTTTTGGAAATCAAGTGACCTTGAACTGGACTGTTCAGATACCACAGGTATTTTTTTTTTTAATATTTAGAATAAGTAAATGAGGTATATACTGCCAGTTTTTAT
Organism: Malaclemys terrapin pileata; assembly: GCF_027887155.1. NCBI lineage: Eukaryota > Metazoa > Chordata > Testudines > Emydidae > Malaclemys > Malaclemys terrapin. The sequence goes on from NC_071505.1 coordinate 77,836,713, forward strand.
ACAGAGACCATTGTATGAATCAGATGTGATTTAAATGTGAAGTCCTTACCACTCATCATTAAAGATTCCTTGGTGGTTTTGTTTGTTTTGGCAAGAGTAAGAGTATTTAGTCCCACTGTCTTGGCTGAACTCCATTTTAGACAATTAGTTACATTTTGCCCATCTAAATACTCTCAAAAGTTTCATCTGGAAGTTTCTCTTCTCATCCTTTCCTAAACCATAACCTACAGTTGCTTTCTTCTGTTCAACACTTGGGACTAGCATAACAAAAAGTGTTTTAGGTGCCTAAAATTTAGTGCCTCAAGAATGCCACATAAACCTGGAGGCTTCTAAAGTCCTACATGCACCTGCATTTCTGGCAGTGAGCATGCACAAAGCTACCTAAGTCCCGACACTTGAGCTGCTCAGTGCCTATCTCCCCTGCTGAATTCTCATACTAGGTATTCCCTTGCCTATTTCATCTGCAGAGCTTGATCTGGTAGGGCTGCCCAAGTGCAACCTCCCAGGTCGAGCCCGGCACAAAATGATGCCCCCACCTTATAACCAATAGGCCAGCACTTACAACACTCATCCAGGACATGGGAGACTAGGGTGCAAACCCCTACACTGCCTGAGGTGAAGAAGGGAGTCAAATACAGACCTCCCACTTATCTGGTGAGTGCTCTAATCAAAGGACTACAGGATAATCTGAAGCACGGTGCTTTCAATCTTTCCTATTGAAGCTGTTCCATTTTGTATGAAACACTTAAACATTCATTCTGCCAGAAAGCAACTATATTCCCTGCGCTGAACCAGGGAGAGTGGGGATTTGAACTTGGTTGTCCCACCTCTGGAGTGAGTGTTCTAACCACTGGCCTATTGGGTATAGCAGCAGCAACACCTCCACCAAGGCAGTTTTTTGTGAGAAAGGCGCCTAACCCTGATCAGCCCTAACTCCAGGGAAGGGTTCAAAGCTCACTCCAAGGTTGATATAAGTGCCTCACTTCAGCCCAGAGTTAGGTGCCTAAACGTCTTTGAGAGACAATGCTTAGGCCACACCCCTTTTCTCAGCATCTCTCATTAGCTAGCTTGGGTGGCTCCCCACTCAGTTTGCTGGCTTCCGTGAATTCCATTATTTGGCACCTAACTTTCCCCACACAGTGGATAGGAAGCCTGGGCACCTAGCTCAGGGCTGTGGATTCCACCAAACAGCAGGGCACCTAATCTCAGCTCCATTTATGGATCTAGCCCTTGCGGTATTTTACTGCAGAGAGGGGCACATTTTGGGAGTGAACTAAGTGATTTCTATATAAAACCACTTTGCAAATGCTTTGGGATTTTTCTTGATGAAAGATGCTCCACTAGGGTAGCATAGGTTAAGGATGGTATCAGCATTAACTTTCCTGAGTGTGCTTGTTTGTGCCAACAGTATTGCTTTTAGCTTCTGTTATTTAATGGAGAGAAATCTCTGGTCAGTCACTAATCTGCTGGGGATCAAAAGGTTGGTGAAGAAAATTGAATTCAACATCAAAACAGATCTTCTGTGAAATTTAATTTTCCCCTCTAGGGGTTCCTTTGAAGCTCCACAAATCTCCCTCCTCCCCTTTCTTTCTCTTATTCTAAGTCCCACACTGTGATGTGTGACCTTCTGGATGTGCAAGACTGGATGTCCAGAGCTCAACATTGAAAGACAAATGAGTCCTTTCTGTTCAACTACAAAAATACTTCCCAAGGCTGCAGAATTTAAAACATGTTTTTTGCTGAACTTGGAGCTTTATTTTTTTGCTGCTGAAATAGGTAAAGGACTGGTATCACTAAGCCAGAACCAGAACTAAGCCAGACAAAGTTGCGGCACTCAGGGATATAGCTGCGGCTCTGAAGAACGCTATCTGTAGAGCATTATTAATCATGAAAATTATTGAAAAGCTGAATCCAAAAAAACCCAAAACCCAACAACAACATTTGAGCACCTGATCCTGCAGCTGTTTCACACAGTATTCTCAGTGAGAATTCAGTACACATGTTGGCTTAAGATTCAGGCCTTGAAATTATCTGTCACAGCAAGGCAAGTGATCTAGTTAATCTTTATAGATACTCCTTTGGGTAAACCAGAGCTTTGTTTCCTTTGGAAAAAAATGGTCTGCATTAAAATACTGAACAAGAGCCATACAAGAACCAGTGTGCTCAGATAAACATTGTATATAGTAAAAGTAACTCTTAAACTACATGTTTTGCTTACCCAAGAGACTACATAACCTTATTGTCTTCATCCTTTTCTCTCCTAACTCCCCTTCTCCCAACACACCCCATGTCTGTTTTTTTTTCTGTGGGACTACTTACAGTAGTAAGCACTGGTGGTAAGTATCTGCAAGATCCAACTCTCAGCTCTGATGAGAACAGAAGAAAATGACAAATGCAGGGAGGGACTAAAGGTGAAGAAGGAGAGGACAGACAATAAGAGCATAGACACTCTCAGAAGAATAATGCATTGGTTACAAATAAGATGTACAATGCTTAATGGATCTATCACCTCTTAATTATAGTTTTGCCATACTATTTTAATTATGTGTCATTTTTTTCAAAGGAAGTAGAGCTCTCCACTCTCAGATCATTCAGCTTATTACATCATGAAGCAATTTCAGGACCTAATGCTTCAGTTTTTGTAGTGAAGCCAGTTGGACTACTCATGATAGTAAATGTCAAACCTGCTAGTATTCATAGGATCAGCTTGTTAGGCTATAGGGATTGAAGTCAATGGGACTATTCGCTTACTTAAAGTTAAGTATATACATAAATGCTTGCCAGACGAGGGCATGGGACTGTAAACTCTTAGGGCTTTATAGTCAATTTTATAGCATTGTAAAGTGACAAAGGTGCACCTGGGGTAAATAATCGTAACTATTTTTTCTGTTCCTCTTCCCTACTTTTTTCCCCTCTTTTTTTCTTTTTCTGCTAACGTTCTCTCAAATTTTGCTGATGAAAATGTTCCTTTCATATAATTTAAAAATGTCTCTTTTCTAAAAATGTATGCTGACACACATATACTATCAGTATATGTTTCCATATAATCTACATCTATAAGATTTCCTAAATATCTCTGCCAGATCACCAATACTCACTCCTTTTCCTGAGGTGAACTTGCCAATTGTTCTGAACTCTGTCAAACACTGAAATAATTGAAATAATAATAAAATAGTAATAATTATAATCTGATACAGACCCCCACTGACTTACTATTTATCAGTAGAATTCTTCCTCTGGTTACCTTCACATTAATATTTAACAATTTGAAAACACTAGGGACAGTCCTTTATAAGTTAGAGAGAGAACGTATGCTCACTCATACACATACTGTCTTGTTCTCTCCACTTACACTGTTCTTCCCCTCCCCTCTTCACTGTTCAGGAAGGGATAAATCAACTCTTTTATAACAAAATGGTTTCTGATTATTTAATTTATTTTATGTTCTAAAACATTTGTTAGATGAAAAGAGTTGAACTGGCAATTGTTTCTTTGAATTTTGGCATTTTATTTTTAAATGGTGGATGGGTCTCTTTGATAATCCTAAATGCTTTTTAGACATGGACTTTAATTGGCTTTTGGCACTTCGTGGGTTCAGTAACCTAAGTAAAATGCGTGATAAAGTAACATGATGATTTCCAGTTCACTTTGTCTCACCTTCTATGCAAGATGTAGAAGGACTTATTATAAATCTTACTAGTGACTAGTTCTTATGTTTACAATTCCATGTTTTCTAAATATTTATATATGTCCCAATTCCACCCAGATAAACTCTTACCATTCAGTTTCATCCTAACAGTTTCTTTTCCCCTTCCTGTCCCACATCTCATTACTTCTTTTTTCCAGATGCAAAGAGCTTTAAGTGATCAGCAATAAGCAAAGGCCTGCACAGTAACACATATTCCATTTAAAAATGACATTATCGCAAGAGAATTAAAACATGTCAAAATGAAGTTTGCATGTGAAACCTTTATTCTGTCCCTGTGTACATATATTACTATATAGTTTTTAATTACATTATCACATTCTATTTCTAAAATAATAAATATAATATACAATTTCTTATACATTTTTAGATATTTGTGTAGCATCTTGTAATACTGCGTGCACACAATCTATAGACATATTGTAGATAATGTCTGTGTCTGTATGCTGATGGCTACTTTGCTCATCTAGTCATGTTTTTTACCTTTAAATTATAAAGGATTCTCTTTTCTGTGATCATATGGTGCCTGCTACAATGAAGTCTTAATCCTCATCTATTACATCCTTCCAAATCAACTCACATGGCACTCTGTCAACCAATCTTATCCAGCCACCTGCCATAAACTAGAGTTGCTCTAGCCAATCTCCTCTAGTCATCTGACACCCAGTGCATTAATTTGATCTTTCCCTTATATCTGCCTTTTGCTCATGCTGTTTCTCCAAAGCTCTGGGTGGATGAGCCTGTATCTCACTTTCACATGGCCTCTCTGTTTCACTCACAGAGATAGCCACAGTTGTGCTGATTCATATGTATAATGCAAAGCAGAGTCCACAAGGGAAGGTCCTGAAGGCTGAGATCCCGCTGCTCACTGAACTAATTGAAAATATGAAGGATGAGTTCAGAGAAGGATAAAATGCAGCAGATTAATCCAAGCTTGAAGTAGCACCAAATGGCTTTGGATCAACCTGAATAGAACAGAGCATTGAAGCTGCTAGGAATGAAATGAGGTGCTGAGGTTAACGGGCTAAAGTTTACAGGATTAAAGGCTTTCTGCCTGATACAAAATCAAAATGAAAAGTCTTTTTTTACAGTACATCCTAGGAACTAAACTGGACCAGGCATAAAACAAGACAGGCTTCTAAGTTCCATCTCCTCATGTCCAATATATTATGGAGGACTATTATTCTCAAAGAATTATGGAGATCAGTCAGAAAGCCTTGCTCAGCATTTTGGACACAGAAGGTGTTCTCAGCATGATGCAAATGAAGGATGATCAAAAACACACCTAGTTAATAACACACAAAAGCTATCTACCTCATGAATATACTGGGTTCATAAAATGTGCGGAAAATATATGCAGTTAAGCCAATATTTTCAAACTAGGAGGCTAAAGCTAGCACCCTGATTAGAGCATCCTACAAAACATTGAGGTTTTAAAATTTTTCCCATTCTGCATTGGGATACAACAGAGACATTTCAAACTTTTTCACAAAAAACAAGAGAGAGAGAGAGATGGTGCAAACACACACAGTAACCTTAATGCTGGCTTTTCCTAACTTTTGAGTGCTTGATTTTGCAACCGTAATAATGTTCTCAATTACCATGTCAATTAATGGTTCTACTCTATCTCACAACAGTAACAAGTCACACAAGTGTTAATTCTCAGTAAAGTTGAAGGAAATTTTTAAAGAAAAGGAAAACTGTTGTGTAGCTTTTAAAAATGCTGGAATACAATTATCATATTAATAAGCTCTGCATATAAGTATATAGCAAATACTGTATAAGTATTAAACAATCATTTATATATCCGATTCTAGAAGCATAAATGTATAATCTGAAATATCAGTTTAAGGTCCCTCCTATCATACATCAATCAGTAGCTTTAAGTGAAATGTCTTGTACATATGAGAAAAAATTCAAAAGAAAACAAATCAAGCCTCTGTAAGACATTCCTTAATTAGTTATAACAATTTTAGACATACAAATACATGTCTAGTTTTTCCCCCATTAACCAATGTTTTCAACATTTAACTATGTGTAAATTTTCTTCCCTTTCATAAATTAGTATGAAAGATTTCGATACAATTTGAACCCTAGAAAATTTTGTTACCAAATTCTGCTGCATTTATTTGTGAGAGCAGAAATTCGGCCCTACAACTTCAAAGCATCATTGGGTTGGATCTGCACCATGTATGGTCTACTCCCTCAATGCCATCAAGAAAATCAGAGTGGTTTCACACTGACAAGTATATGTATAATGAACTACAGTGGGAGTTTCCCTGACTAAGGACAGAGACCTTAAATAAGGTGCGCAGATAGACAGTACAAATCTCTTTTTTATAGTTAAATAATGTTTGTTGCAGCTGTATTACTGAAAATATTTTTTCTTCATGTGTGTAGTTTTGCATGGCATTACCACAACTTGCATCCCTGGAATCTAGTCTGAAATATAGCGCGTGTGTGTCCAACTACATTGCTCTCTTCACACAAGTCACTCCCTTTGATCAATTATTCAGGCCAAAGACCTACCCTCTATCACACAAACCACCTTTATTCTGTTATTCATTACAATCATCTCCAAGGTGCATATCTCTGGTAAGTCAGAGAAAAAGTCACCACAGTGCTCACACCCATACATAGAGGGGGGGGGGTGCATTCTTCTACTTTTTCATGCTTGGATTTTGGTGTAATAGCAATTCCTCTAATGCTTCTACCACAGTCACAATAAATGACTTCTGAGACTAAATGCCTCCATTTCACTTTGCTATCTGATGAATCTCAACAGCCACTTATTGCAAGTACAGTAGAAAACAACAGAGTTTCGCTCTTAAATCAGGAGTGATCACATTTTGAAGCATAGCATAACAAGTTGTGAAAAGTCAGTGAGATACACCTCACTTATTTAAATGTTTGCGCTGAAAATACACACTGTCAGAGCAAACAGGATGGCCAGAGTGAGCAGACAGAACATGATGAGTTAGGAGTTAAAAAGGAGCTGCAAGGACTGAACTCAATGCAACTTGAGTACATGCTTAATGCTAGTCCCATCTAAGCATCTAAATCAGAGAGCAAGTAATGAGCCACATTTCCAAATACCATAGGCTTCTAATTAGCCATCCCTGCACAAATAATTGCAGAAGGTAAAAGTCCACATTTCATACCACAAAAGCCCTTGTCCATACCCCCAAATTGATTGTTCAGCGTTTACATAGCCTCTGAAAGAAAACACTGAGTATATCTTTAAAAAAGGGAAGAAGGAGGATCCAGGGAACTACAGGCCAGTCAGCCTCACCTCAGTCCCTGGAAAAATCATGGAGCAGGTCCTCAAGGAATCAATTATGAAACATTTAGAGGAGAGGAAAGTGATCAGGAACAGTCAGCATGGATTCACGAAGGGGAAGTCGTGCCTGACTAACCTAATTGCCTTCTATGATGAGATAACTGGCTCTGTGGATGAGGGGAAAGCAGTGGACGTATTATTCCTTGACTTTAGCAAAGCTTTTGATACGGTCTCCCACAGTATTCTTGCCGCCAAGTTAAAGAAGTATGGGCTGGATGAATGGACTGTAAGGTGGATAGAAAGCTGGCTAGATAGTCGGGCTCAACGGGTAGTGATCAATGGCTCCATGTCTAGTTGGCAGCTGGTTTCAAGCGGAGTGCCCCAAGGGTCAGTCCTGGGGCCGGTTTTGTTTAATATCTTTATTAATGATCTGGAGGATGGTGTGGACTGCACTCTCAGCAAGTTTGCAAATGACACTAAACTAGGAGGCGTGGTAGATACACTAGAGGGTAGGGATCAGATACAGAGGGACCTAGACAAATTAGAGGATTGGGCCAAAAAAAACCTGATGAGGTTCAACAAGGACAAGCGCAGAGTCCTGCACTTAGGACGGAAGAATCCCATGCACTGCTACAGACTGGGGACCGAATGGCTAGGTAGCAGTTCTGCAGAAAAGGACCTAGGGGTCACAGTGGATGAGAAGCTGGATATGAGTCAACAGTGTGCTCTTGTTGCCAAGAAGGCTAACGGCATTTTGGGCTGTATAAGTAGGGGCATTGCCAGCAGATCGAGGAACGTGATCGTTCCCCTTTATTCGACATTGGTGAGGCCTCATCTGGAATACTGTGTCCAGTTTTGGGCCCCACACTACAAGAAGGATGTGGAAAAATTGGAAAGAGTCCAACGGAGGTCAACAAAAATGATTAGGGGGTCTGGAGCACATGACTTATGAGGAGAGGCTGAGGGAACTGGGATTGTTTAGTCTCCAGAAGAGAAGAATGAGGGGGGATTTGATAGCAGCCTTCAACTACCTGAAGGGGGGCTCCAAAGAGGATGGAGCTCGGCTGTTCTCAGTGGTGGCAGATGACAGAACAAGGAGCAATGGTCTCAAGTTGCAGTGGGGGAGGTCTAGGTTGGATATTAGGAAAAACTATTTCACTAGGAGGGTGGTGAAACACTGGAATGCGTTACCTAGGGAGGTGGTGGAGTCTCCTTCCTTGGAGGTTTTTAAGGCCGGGCTTGACAAAGCCCTGGCTGGGATGATTTAGTTGGGAATTGGTCCTGCTTTGAGCAGGGGGTTGGACTAGATGACCTCTTGAGGTCCCTTCCAACCCTGATATTCTATGATTCTATGATATACTCAATCCCAGCCTAGCAAATTTCCCCCCTATTTAAAGTTGATCTACAAGACCAACAAGAGGTTTTCTTTAAAATTATCATAAAAACACAGCATTGTTTCACATATTAACAAAAATAATAAAATTAAGTAATAACATTTCATAGAGACAAGTATCAAATACCACCTCTTTAACCTACAATTTCCAAATGTAAGAGACATTGATATTTAAAAAAAAACTTTCATGAGAGTTGCAGATTCCATTATTCTGTAATCTTCTTGGAGGCCATCTTTCTTGAGTGTTTTGAAAGTGCCTAGTTAGTACATAGTGGGCACTACTGCAAATAAATAGGAATAACAATTCTTTCCTTGACGCACTGAGCTGCAGTGTTACAGTCATGGATTTGGCATTCCAGTGAATGCACACCCTGTTTGGCACAAAGGTACCTGCCCTAACAAAAAACCCTACCTTGCGATGACTATGCTAAGACCAAACTTGCATTCCTGTTCACCCCAGAATTCCCAATCAAACAGGACTGAGCCCACTATTCCATTGGAACTGTAAATATTTCAAGCATTAACAAGGAATACTTTGTCCAGAAGATTCAATACAGGTTTGTGTGGTGGTGTGTGTGTGTGTGGGGGGGGGAGGGTGTTGTTTTTGCTTGGATTTGGGGGGGGGGCACAGTGGGAAGGGCTTGGGTATATTATATCTTGTGCTCACTGTGGGCCTGTGTCTATGAGATGAGAGATCAAAGTGCTCACCTCTTCATACAGGACACTTTTGCATAATTCACAATTAGATCCAGAATCAGGACAGAGGTAGAATTTTAGCTATTTTATCCATGTAGTATTTAACTAAAAAAAAAAAAAATGTTTGAACTTTGGATTTGTTTAGGCTCTAATTCAGCAAAGTACTTAAACATATGATTAGTCACATGGGTCTATATGGACTACACATGTTTAAAGTATGTGCCTAAGTGCTTTGCTGGATCAGGGCCTTAATTAGCAAACAGATTTTTAACTATACTTTTATTCAAGTATTTCCCAGTCACCATGACAACTGTGTAACTACAGCAGAACCTCCAAGTTACAAACACCTCTGGAATGGAGGTTGTTTGTTACTCTGAAATGTTATGCTGAACAAAACATTATTGTTGTTCTTTCAAAAGTTTACAACTGAACATTGACTTAATACAGCTTTGAAACTTTACTATGCAAAAGCAAAATGCTGCTTTTAACTATCTTATTTTAAATGAAACAAGCACAAGAAACAGCTTTCTTATCTTGTCAAATTTTTTTCTAACTTTCCTTTTATTGTTTTAGTAGTTTACGTTTAACACAGTACTCTACTGTATTCTCTTTTTTGGGGCGAGGGATTGGTCTCTGCTGCTGCCTGATTGCAAATTAAGTGTGTGGTTGACCAGTCAATTTGTAACTCTGGTGTTCATAACTGTGAGGTGCTACCTGTATACAAGTAGGAAAAAAAAGTACTCTGAATTTTCCAAACTCTTTCCCTAGTGCCCCCAAATAAAAGAGATTTTTAGCTGCCATCTGCATGTAGGTTTGCTTTGGTCAGACATATGGAATTTTTAAGGGAGATTAGCCAGTTCTCCTAGTTTTTGTCTTTCCATTTTTGTTGTATAAATATATCATTCAGTACAAAAAAAATTTTAAAGAGAAAAATACAATAAAAAAACAGTCAGTCTGCCTATACAAAACAAAAATACAAATGAAATAGCTTGGCAATGTCTTAGTAAATATTTGGATGCTACACTTTAATAATGTAGCTATAAATGTGTCAGCTCAAGTACAAGTGCACTGTAGAACTGTATATTGTAAGGACAATGAAACAGAATCCATCTTCATTTTCATCATACCAAATGTGCAATTAAACCCTGCTTATGTAGTAAGTATAACAGCTGCTTTGTTGCTTCAACGTGAGGTTGATTATTACATGGCAATAGCTTAGAGTTTAAATGAGAAATCAAATTGATTAGCATATAATTAGAGATAAACAAGCAGGCTCATATAAAATCTAACCTCATGCTAGCATTGTCTGTTCAGATAAGTAGGGCTCAAACTGAGCTTCCCATTTATAAACATAAATTGGACTTAGAAAGCTGAAAATTGCTCTATCTCCTGGCTTTCAGTGATATGATTCAACATATTTGAGACTCTGTCATTGTGTAGTGACATTTAGAGCACTGAATACCAATATGTACTATGACAAAGCTATTTTTGGACTGTTCTTTCAGTATGAGATATGATCAGTCTGCTGAACTTTACATTTGTGACTCAAGCTAAAGCCTTTCACCTGCTATTATAATAAGAAAAAGCTTGATGGCTTAATGGATAAAGTGCTGACCTTTCTCAGTCCACATTCTAAGCACTATGCCCCAGGGAATGGAAGTCCACATTACAAAAGCAGAAAAAACAATTCCATACTATCAGCAATTACTATTCTGTGGAAACTGAAAACTAACCTGGCATTGAATATGCATATTATACATTCACAAGACTACTTTATTGCAATAAGAGTGCTGATTTTTGTCACATGGTTTTATATAACACAACATTGTTCCTAATCGTAACCTTTACTTTAATAACCCAGACCATCACTTTGAATTTTGTCTTATTTTAATGTAGAATTTTCATTTTGATTTGAAGAGACACTTGCAATTAGTCTGTGCAGCTAGCTGTGGGCTCAGTCTTGCAAGGTGTTGCGCATGCTGGCCCTGATGCAGCAAAGTATTATATGACTATAAGCACATTAATAGCCCTATTGGGTCCAACGAGACTACTCATATGCTTAAAGTTAAATATGGGCTTAAATGCGTTGCTTGATCAGGACCAGACTGCTCAACAAGTTGCAGAATCAAGCCCTATTTATATATGAGCGGAGATATTTTTGTTTGTTGTGTACGCACTACATAAAACAGAGAAGAAGTGAAAATTGCAGCTTTCCCAAAACAGCAACAAAAAAAGCCAGAACTTTCCTAATGGACTCTGTCTGTAGTTATTCTCCAGTTAGTGTATGCTGAATACATAGCACGGTAATCGAGGTAGGTACTGATAAAAGAAAAGTCAAGGATTCTCTTTTTGGGGTCAAGTTGGTATGTTCAATGAAATGAAAATGTATAGTTTTGGTGCCACTATTAAGTGGAGGATGTTTGAGTTCAGCTCAAAACCTATGCACCAATTAAGTCCTACTTACAGCTATTTTAAATGGGCAGTAAGTGGTATAGGCTTTGGGCTGGCCTGCTGCAGAAGAGCAAAATTCATCCTTTACCCATCCTGTTTTAATATATTTTCTGAGACAAATGCTTTCAAAATGAACTGCATAGCTTTCGGCCGGGGGGTATGGACACTACTTCTTATTGAGAAAGGTATCACGTAGACTTCTATAAAGACTGGCTTCATCGTAAATTACTGCTGATGGCAAAACAGAATTTCTATCAAGCGGCAACCAGAGTTGGCTCCAACTGACCAGCGTTAGATTATAGATCTCAAGTGTGTTATTTCTTTCCACAAAGCAAGTTAGTGAAGCAAGGAGAACCTGGCAGACTTAGGAGTTTAAATGGAATCCATTTTGTATCCATATATTTGCAGAAACTGGACTTGACCAAGGAAGTTTGAACCAATTTAAGAGACATTTGATCAGATAATATTAGAAATACAATTGAAGGTATTCCCACAGACAGTGTGCCTATTATCTGCTTACTTGGTTTAAATACGTTTAGTTTTGTCCTTGTAACTCAATGAGAAAAAGAAAACACTTGTTGACGATATCTTAAATTTTGTTTATAGTATCAAACCACTTATAAAGTGTGTGCATACAAAATAATTAATATATTTTAAAATCCTAGTTTCATTCACCTACCTGCTCCCTCCTAGGATTTGTAAACCCATTTATGGGTTAAACCAAGGGGGGGAAATGGGCCCTAATTTCACTTTGTTTAACTGGAACAATTGAATAGTTAAAATTAGCCTAACCTTTTTGTTAAATGTTAGCGATAGCTGGTGGGAAATTTCCGGGCCCACTATTATGAAGTTAACAGTTTTGTTTGTGAGAGCAGTTGTCATATTGATGCTCGAGATGCCATCTTTTGTTATTAATAATCTCACCAATTACCACCCAATCTTTAACCTATCATCTTTTGAAGAAGGTTATTGGGAAAGAATTATTGGAGAAATTCTGCTTGCAGCTTGATCATAGAGGCAGTTTGGGCCAGTGGCAGGGCACAGGACTGGGATTCAGAATACCTGGGTTGTGTCACGTTAGACAAGTCATTCTTCATCTCTGTGCCTGTTTACTCTCCTTCCCTTTTTCTGTTTTATCTATTCCATTTGTAAGCTCCTCAGGTCATAGACCATCTTTTGCTATGGGTACGTCTTACACTGAAACTGGAGATGTAATTTTGAGCTTGGATAGATGTGCTTGTGCCAGCTTTGATCAAACTAGTGCACTAAAAACAGACATATTACTGTGGTGGCATGAGCTGTGAGACAGGCTAGCTGCCTGAGTACCTATGGTCCCAGGTAGCATTATACTCGGAGTGGCTAGCCCATCCTGCCACCTGCACCACTGGGGCTACACTTCAATTTTTAATGCACTAACTCAGAGATAGCATGTATACATCTATCTCAACTGGAAATTATCTCTCCTGTTTGAGTGTACATGTAACCTACATATCTGTGCATTGGTAGAGGCCTCTAAGTGGGACTGTAATACAAATAACAATTTTGATCACTTTATTAATTTTATTGTAGATATGGATTAGTTGGTAGATTTGGTAGAGTTTTGGAGAAGGTGTCTGTGGGTGATGATTATCTGTGATTAATAATCTTCTAACACTGAACACTACTAAAGTGTTCATGTGATTTTGCTATGTCTATTAGTATGCTTCAATACCTTACGCCATAAGTTTGTGTGGATTCACCTATGTAGTTTTGTAACAATGGACTGGCTTGTATTTCAATCCAAGAAATCCAAACGTGAGTTAACTGCTGCTCTCTCTCCCTCTCCCAGAATACTCATTTGGGGTTGTAGAGAATTATATCTTGTCACTCTCTCATCATTTTGTATGTACAGTAACTCCTCACTTAATGTCCTCCTGCTTAACATTGTTTCAAAGTTACATCCCTGCTCAATTAGGGAACATGCTCATTTAAAGTCATGCTCCCTTATAACATCGCTTGGCTGCCTGCTCTGTCCACTGCTTGTAAGATTCTGTGGAAGAGCAGTGACTTTACAAGGGAGCATTGCACAAGTTCCTCTTCTCTGCCTCCTCCCACTCCCTCCCAGTGCTTCCCCCACTGCCAAACAGCTGTTTGGTGGCGCCTAGGACTTTCTGGGAGGGAGGAGGAGGAGTGGGGAAGTGCTGTGTCTCCGCTCTTCCCCCTCCCTCCCAGAAAGTCCTAAGCAACGCCAAACAGCTGTTCAACGGTGCTTAGGACTTTGGGGGTGGGGAGAAGGAGCGGGGCTGCGGCTGCTCCGGAGAGGAGGTGGAATGGGGGTGGGAAGAGGTGGGCCTGAAGTGGAGCGGGGACAGGAAGAGATGGGTCTGGAGCATCCCCCGGCAAAGTTCGTGCCTGTTCTTCTCCGCGGAAGCTGCCGCTGCAAAGGTGCTTCCTAGTATCCTTGCTTGCAGCGGGCTGTGCCAGGGGCACTTCCCAACCACAGTACAGTATAGAATACCTTTTGTTTGCCCCCTACAAAATTTCCTTGGAACCTAACCCCCATTTACATTAAATCTTAAGGGAAAATTGGACTCATTTAACATCGTTTCACTTACCGTTGCATTTTTCAGGAGCATAACTACAACGCTAAGTGAGGAGTTACTGTACCTTCACTGGGGCAGGTTTAAGTGCTACATTTTGATCTACAGCATCGTCCATTTGAAAATGGCATTTAAGTGTCTCATTTAGGTCTATATCTCATTTTGTCACATCAGATACTGCCGTTTCTTCTAGAACTTTACAGAGGTTGAGATTTGGATGGGAATTAACTACTCATGTTCATTCAAGAGATGGTGGGAACAATGGTGATGGTAAAGGAAAGGATTTAGATGAATGGGAGTGGATCATCAGTGCACCTTCAAATGAAGATGTTATGCACAGCCTTTACCAATCTAATGTGCTGTCTTGAGATCATTCTGAATGAATCACTTCTCCTAGATTAGCTCATAAAGGCTATGGCACAAAATGCCTTTCCAATCTGTTTTACCTTTGACTGTTTCTCTCGAATGCAGAACTTGCTACGGTGATCATACAAAGATAGATTGCTTTAATGAGATTTACTTGGGGCCACCCTTTTAAAGGATTCAGAAGTGCAACTAGTACAGCATACAGTGGCTCATCTTTTAGGTGTGTGAACAGCTATGAGCATGGCAGAAATGCTTCATGCTCTGCACTGGCTACCTGCTTACTTCAAGGTGCAGCTCATAGCTATGGTAATGATCCCTCCATAAAGCAGGAACTGGACTCTCAGCTAGGCAATCTCAGGGACTGATCATCTCTCTCTCTCTCAAATCATGCTGGAGATGTGATTTGTTTGGCATTCTCATTGTCAATTCTTGGATTAATCTCCCCCAGGTCAATGACCAAACAGTCTCAGTGAAGGGCTTAGAACTTTGACTCCTGGTTCCTTAGCAGTCCTCCAGATTTTAAGATTGGGAGCTAATAATTTCTGCATTTTCTGAGCCAAATCTCGCAATCCACACTTAAGTTCTCCCTTAATCCTTATTCAAGCAAAACTCTCAGTGAAGCAAGTGGAAGCTTAGATATGTAAAGACTTCAGGACATAGACCTCTGAATACCCAACAAAAAGTGAAATATTTTCATTAGCTGTATGGAAGAATAGTTTTAGATACATATAACTACATATGGAAAATAATGTTGATGCATTTTATTCTGAGAGGAGAAAATAGTACCCAAAGAATTAATTTTTTAAAAAAAATTTCGCTTGGAAATTAATAACTTTGAAAAATGGATTGTGTTTTCTTTTCACAGGATTAATTTTGGGATACTATTATCCAGTCACCTGCATGCTCATAACCAGTCGGGTCAGTGTAAACTGGTCTTTCTTTAGGGTTCAAAAAAGAACTAGATAAGTTCGTTGAGGATAGGTCCATCAATGGCTATTAGCCAGGATGGGCAGGGATAGTGTCCCTAGCTTCTGTTTGCCAGAAGCTGGGAATGGATGACAGGGGATGGATCACTTGATGATTACCTGTTCTGTTCATTCCGTCTGGGGCACCTGGCATTAGCCACTATCGGAAGACAGGATACTGGGCTAGATTGACCATTGGCCTGACCCAGTATGGCCATTCTTATGTTCCTATAGTGTAGATTAAAAATCAAATCTCAGAATTGTCTGTCATAATAATAGTTGACCTTTTGGAAACCCACAGAATTTGCATTTAAAAGTGATGAAGCAAAATATCTGTACATTCAACAGTGATTGATCCATTTAGATTGTTTGAGTTATGAGAGTCATACAGCACAGACACAGGTCACTACAAGTTGTGTATCCCTTTTTAATTCAGAGCACTGACCAGCCAATTTTGATCTGTCAATGGAACAAAAGACCCTAAAGTGAGGGGGCATGGCCTCCCTCAGAGACTGACGGGGAGGAATCCCCACCCATGCCTTGGTGGGTGGAGCCAGAACAACCATGCCCACCCTGCTGGAAGCAGAGGGTCAGGACTGGAAATATAAAAGGTGGGCCCAGCAGCTCAGTTGGGCTGGAGCCACTGAAGGAGACAAATATTTCCCACCACTGCTGAAGTAGGAGCCTGAAGAGGACCTCTGCAGCACTGAGAACTCACCAGAACTGCCAGATGACCAGGATGCTGAGGAGCTACTGGGAATGCTGCTTGGTGGTGTGCCCCAGAGAGATGGAGGATGTCCCCGAGATACAGGTACACAGCGAAGGAAGTGTAGGAAGTAGCCCAGGGACACCCAACTATACCCCAGTTCTGTTGTTGTCTGAATATTGGTCAGTGTATTTTGGCTGGATCCCCACTGACCTGGTGGAGTAGGGTGGGTCCGGGTCCCTCTATCCCCTGCTGCCAACCGCTCCTCTGGGGGGGGGGGGAGCCTCCCCACCTTAGGCCAGGAGGTCTGTGTTTGTCTGCCATCTGCCAGACCCACAGCGTGAGACTGTTTGGTGCTCTGCCCTGCCTGAGGGCCCAAGCTTGTTACACTGCTTGTTTCTCTGTCCTGCCTGAGGCCAGAGCCCTGAGCCCTGGACTATTTGCTGCCTGGCTCTTCTTAAAGTGCTAATTTCCCAGTAACCCTTGTCATACCAAGGCCCCGAGAATGAGGGGGTGTGGTCTCCCTCCGAGACTGATGGGAAGGACAGCCACACACACCTACAGACCTAAGGTCCAATGTCTGGTGTTGAAAACTCAATGATCTACTATATTTATGATAGCTGAGTTTTACTGCTACAATCCCTTTAATAAAGCATTAATAATATTCTGATATCTTAAGAAAACTTTCTCTGTTTCTGAAATTCCTTGCCATTCTTAGTGAAGACAGTAGATAACTGCATGAAATCCACTAATTTATTATTTTCTAGTTTTCCAAAGCTTGCTGTTAGGCCTTTGATATCACTTCCTCACAAAGCAAACACAGAATAAAAAGAGAAACATTGACAACTCCCTACACCAACTAGTGAAGATGCAAAGAGTGTCCATTCAATAATTTATTTATATTCTTTTATATAACCTAGCACTGCACATGAACTCTTTTGAAGGTTTAGGAATAGCCGTGCTTTTATACAATACACTTAGGCTCTGGGCTTAATTATCTGAATGTATCATTGAGATGTGAGTGTGCAAACCATATCACATTTTCACTTTCCTTTCAGGGGCCAAGATGATAGGAGGGGATGGCAGGTTCATTTTATGAAGTCAAAATATATGACAAGAAGCATTGCCTTTCTCCCCATAAGGACTGCTCTCTCCTTTTCTGTTCCTGGATTTGAGAAGTGATAGCCCAGGAAAAGAGCTTGCATTTTCCCCTTTTGCAAATGCTCTATAGTATTATACGAAGGGAGTAGTTATACTGAAAGCACTGTAGACACTTTCCTCAGATCCCACTGAGGAATATACTAAGAAACTGCACCATCTACTCAGGACACTCCCTACACTAACACAGGAACAAATCAACATATCCTTAGAGCCCTGACCGGGGTTCTTCTATCTACTACCCAAAATCCACAAACCTGGAAATCCTGGACGCCCCATCATCTCTGGAACTGGCACTCTCACTGAAGGACTGTCCTGATATGTGGACTCTCTACTCAGACCCTATGCCACCAGCACTCCCAGCTATCTCTATGACACCACTGATTTCCTGAGAAAACTACAATGCATTGGTGATCTTCCAGAAAACACCATCCTAGCCACCACAGATGTGGAGGCTCTCTACACAAACATCCCACACACAGATGGAATACAAGCTGTCAGGAACAGTATCCCTGATGATGCCACGGCACAACTGGTTGCTGAGCTCTGTGACTTTATCCTCACACACAATTATTTCAAATTTGGTGACAATATATACCTCCAGACCAGTGGAACTGCTATGGGCACCCGCATGGCCCCACAATATGCCAACATTTTTATGGCTGACCTGGAACAACGCTTCCTCAGCTCTCGTCCACTCATGCCCCTTCTCTACCTACACTACATTGATGACATCTTCATCATCTGGAGCCATGGGAAGGAGACTCTGGAAGAATTCCACCACGGTTTCAACAGCCTGGACCAATCTACACGGGAGGTCCACTTCCTAGACACCACAGTACAAATAAGTGACGGTCACGTTAACACCACCCTATACCGAAAACCCACCGACCGCTATGCCTACCTTCATGCCTCCAGCTTCCATCCTGGACACACCACACGATCCATCGTCTACAACCAAGCGCTGAGGTACAACCGCATTTGCTCCAACCCCTCAGACAGAGACCAACACCTACAAGATCTTCACCAAGCATTCTCAAAACTACGATACCCACACAAGGAAATAAGGAAACAAATCAACAGAGCCAGATGTGTACCCAGAAGCCTCCTGCTGCAAGACAAGCCCAAGAAAGAAACCAACAGAACTCCACTGGCCATCACCTACAGTCCTCAGCTAAAACCTCTCCAACGCATCATCAGTGATCTACAACCCATCCTGGACAACGATCCCTCACTTTCACAGGCCTTGGGAGACAGGCAAGTCCTCACCCACAGACAACCTGCCAACCTTAAGCATATTCTCACTAGCAATCACACACCACACCATAGTAACTCTAATTCAGGAACCAACCCATGCAACAAACCTCGATGCCAACTCTGCCCACATATTTACACCAGCGACACCATCACAGGACCTAATCAGATCAGCCACATCATCACCGGTTCATTCACCTGCACATCCACCAATGTAATATACGCCATCATGTGCCAGCAATGCCCCTCTGCTATGTACATCGGCCAAACTGGACAATCCCTACGTAAAAGGATAAATGGGCAGATATTAGGAATCGCAATATACAAAAATCTGTAAGAGAACACTTCAACCTCCCTGGACACACAACAACAGATTTAAAGGTAGCCATCCTGCAGCAAAAAAACTTCAGGGCCAGACTTCAAAGAGAAACTGCTGAACTTCAGTTCATTTGCAAATTTGACACCATCAGCTCAGGATTAAACAAAGACTGTGAATGGCTAGCCAACTACAAAAGCAGTTTCTCTTCCTTTGGTGTTCAGACCTCAACTGCTAGAAGAGGGCCTCATCCTCCCTGATTGAACTAACCTCGTTATCTCTAGACTGATTCTTGCCTGCATATTTATACCTGCCTCTGGAAATTTTCACTGCATGCGTCTGACAAAGTGGGTATTCACCCATGAAAGCCTATGCTACAATACGTCTGTTAATTTATAAGGTGCCACAGGACTTTTTGTCACTTTTTACAGATCCAGACTAACATGGCTACCCCTCTGATACTTGTAGGCAGGTAGGAATTCCATCCCTCAAATGTAAAGGGAGAAAATTGCTGGGCTGAAACAATGGAACATGTGTAGTATTGTGTCACTACATGGAACAAACTAGGGTTTGCTCTCCTACATAGTACTAAAAGCTCCTTGCCTTTCAACCACAACTAGCTGCATGTTTTTGAGGATGCCACTATGTCCCATGCACTTTGCTGCTGTTAAAAGTTATACCAAAATGGTATACCATAGTATAGCTATGTCCCTCTTTCCTTAGTTGTTTGCAGTGTTACTGGAACCATGTTTGTCCCAGGATATGAGAGAGAGACACAGGGGTGAGGTAATATCTTTTATTGGACCAACTTTTGTCTCTTTCACCAACAGAAATTGGTCCAATAAAATATTACCTCACGCACCTTGTCCCTCTTTCCTTATTAGTTTTGCCTTAGTTCAGTAGTTGTGTTCATCAAGTTCACTGCAATGATTAGCTGAACTATTGAACACAGTGTTTCAGGTGACCCCATACAATTTTTATGGGGCTGATATCTCACATCAGGACACACCGGAAAAAATAGCTAATGCACAGACCAATACGGAATTGGACACAATATAATTTTGGAGACGATCTAGTTTTTATATTCATGTGCTATGGGTAACAAAACTCATTTAAGATGATTGTACTTAATATTGCAAATATATTACAGCATGATATTATCAATGCATTGCCTTTCTCCTTACACCTGCAATTCTCAACACGCAGTCTTCATAATAGAAAAATCTATTATACTCTCACAATGTAACTGGGCATATTGTCCAGTTAAGACCAGCCTTGGGAGGTTTGGGGCCAGATTAGCTTGCACTCGAAATTCTGCTGCAGACAAAGACCCAAGGAAGGACAGTGTCAGCCACATAGAGAGCAAGTAGTCCCAAGGTTCCAGGAGTCTGGAAAAACTCTAGGCTGTTGTTCCATTTAAGCTTAAATCAGGAGCCTTGTAAAGTAGAGAAGGACAGGGCTCCTCTTGCTCAGCCAACTAGATCAGATTCTAGGCATGAGTAGAGCACATAACCTGCCTGATCCCTCATTATGGCAGAGGAAATACTGTATTCTGGTAGGAAGACAAATGTCTATGAGCCTGTCCCACAGCCAAAATCAAAATCAAACCCCTTCTTCAAAATCAGTCCTCTAAGCATTTGGATAGTGGCTGCAAGTGCCAATAGCAGAACATTACTGTGCTACAATTATTATATGCACCTTAGTCTCATCCATGTAGAACTTCTCTGTCTAAATTAATGCTTGTTCTGATCCATCCTTTTCCCTTTATTCATGCCCCCAATTAAAATGCAGCGCATATTAGTCAAAAGGCAGAAAAATAGCTTGTAGGTAACATAGTTGTGCTGTTTTGTTTTGAAACCACACAAAGTCAATGTAGGGGTTATGCTGGGAGCTAGGCAGAGACACTTTTCACTTATTTCTAATGCCAACTTTGAAAAAAAAACAGAATTAAAGGAGTTATTTTGTGAGAACATTTTTCTGTACACATTGGCCACCACAGACTCCTTTTCTGTCAAAGTGTAAAAAAGGTATTTGCTTGCGTGAACATCTACCTGCATTGTATTCATACTTTCAATAAAGACTTAGCTTTAGACTTGTACCTTTTGGCTTGGAGAAAGGAGTTCAGACAACAGCACAAATACTAACTGAAGTGACTTATGTGGTAGGTTCACACTGCAGATGGAACTTATGGACAGAGATGCATTCAGCACTTCTTCTAACCCTGCCTATATATGTGCTTACTGTCCTCAATCCTAAATTGAGATTCACTATCACATCCCATTAGAGTCCCAACTATATCAGGGATCCATGCTAGCAACTCGCATTGCATGGTTGTGATCTAATTGGATCAGCTCTAATAGTGCTACATAAAAATAAGCTTTACCAATATTTTATTAAACTGGTTAACATTAATTGAGAATAGGTCACAGACAATATATATTTTGTTAACTCTTGGCAGAATGTTATACACACAGAGAGACTTCAAAGTAAAAATGTCTCTCTCTCACTTAGCCATTCTGATGGTAAATGATTTAGAGAATTCTGTAAAGATGCCAAGACATGAAATAAAAGTAGTTTAGACCTGAGAATTTAGATTGACTGGAATGTTAAGGGAAATAGAATTCCAAATGCCAGTGCTTTCAAATCCGTGTTCTGTTTTAAGGAAAACAGCACTATAATATAAGAAACATGATAATAACTACATCACTTATGAAACTTTCATCTTGATTGGAGACACACAACACAGTTTACCAGTGGAAAGTATGGTAAAGGTATGGATTTTCAAAACTGTCATACGGTAAATTCTATATTCATTTTAATTTAGTTAATTTAAGAATGGTTATCCAAAATTATTCAACTTCTAAAAATAAAACTGTCTACATTTTGAAACTTAACTAGTTATTTTGAATGCCAAATTTGAATGCCAACACCTCAAAGACAGCTAATTTTCAGAAAGTTTGTGCTCAACACTTTCTAAAAAATCAGTCATCACTTGTGAAAACTTAGGCCAGCAACTATGAAGTTCTTTGCATTTCCTATATTTTCAACGAGAGAACTGCATCTCTGCACCTAAGCACCATTTCCTAGGTATGGATGCCTAGAGCAGATTCAGTAAAAGAGTTTCAAGACTCTTTTTCTACTTACTTCACACAATCAAATGGCTGAACATTTTTTGTTGAAACTACACACACGTGCATAAGCACCCCAGGAAAGCCTAGGATCACTGTTTTGCACCTAAAAATACTTTGGCAATTCAGATTTGTCCCCTCTCACCACAAAAAAATGAATTAAATTTAAGACTAGGAGTTCTAATCCCTTTCTTTTGGAGGGGGCAGAAAAGAAGGACGTTGTAGATACAAAACAAAATTGGAATTTCTTAGGGATTTTCATCCATCAAGAGAGAAAACATGATTGTATGATGTGATATGGTCTAATATACAGATTTTATTGGTATGCATTTGGAATTTCTAGATAAAATGTTCATATCATACTATGCTATCTTGTATTCTCTACATGCCAGATATTAAACACTTTACAAGATCAAAGGCCCTAATTATAAACTGTTTGGGTAAGGGACCACGTAACTATTATGACTTGTACAGCACTCAAGCATATTGTTGGGACTTAAAATAATAAATCAAATAAATCCATATTTTATCAAAGATTTGAGATTCTAAACATTGGGGCAGAGTCTAATCCAATGTAATTCTGCATAGCTCCATTTACTTCAGTAGAGTTTTGCTAATTTACATAATTTAAGGGCACGGGCCAGTGTTTTTCTCCTTTGAGTAAAGAAACAGGTTTAAGATTTTTTTTTTAATGGACAAGATTTCTTAGATGTGCTTAATTGTTTACACAGGTAAGTCAATTACATACTCATGAAATAGGGGCAGTGTAAGGCAGACGTACTTCGGTGAGTTGTGAAAGCTTCTCAGCACAGCTCTGTCAATGTACTCAAGTCATAAATCATAATACCCTGAGTCCATTAGTGCCAAATCTTATTACAAAATATTCAATATCACTGCAGGGAGAAGAAGAGATAAAAAATTCTTAAGGCAGTGTTGTCTAGTGGACAGAGCAATGGATTGGGACTCGGGAGACATGAACTCTATTCCCATTGGCTTCGGGCCTGCTGGGTGATTATGGCATGTGACTTCACCTTTGTGGCTCTGTTTCCTCAACTTTAAAATGGGGATGATGCTGACCTCCTTTGTAAACTATACCTACTTCACTTTGTTATCCACTAATGAAAAGCACTAGACAACACCTAGTTATTATTAGCATATTTATTGTTATTCAAAGTTAGAATATAACCCTGTTTGTTAGACTGGGATAGAATTTTGGGTTTGACTTTTGATACTCATATATATTTACTAATATGTGTGAACAAAGAACAAAGATACTGAATGTTGCATTTCCGACAACCAGATGGGGCTTATAGTACAATGAGAAAAGATAAGGGATAGAGATAAAACCATTGCTGAGCAAAGTGGGAGTTTAATATACCAGCATGCACTCTCCTCTCAAGCCAAGGTCAAACAACCAGTTAGGAGGGGCAAGGGGACATGGGGGGGAAGGTATAAGAAACACTAAAAGTCAAACAAAGGACTGGCTTTGCCAAAACACAACCTCACTCCTTACCCCTCCCATGGGATACAAAAGAGGTGGTACCGAAACCCCAGACTGACGACCCTCCAAAACGGAACTTGACCATAAATTGTAAGGGGTGGGACCAGGAGTGTGCATTGCAGGTAGATCAGGGCCTGCTAAGAAGGAGGAGGTGGGAATACAGAACAGGAACACTGGGAAAAGGCTCTGTGGCATCACAGCTATGCATATGGTTGCTTGAAATTAACCTCAATAAATATTCCATTGTCTGCACTTTGGACTTCTGGTCTTCAGCTTTCTATCTGCATGACAAGAACCAGGAGAGGGGGGTGAAGGGACAGCCCCTAACATTCAACCAGGCCATTGAGTGGCAACAAGTCTGTTTCACAGCTGCTATTCTAAAATTGGTGGGAGGCACCACTTTAACATTAAGTAATTTTTAGTAATACTGCAAGAACATCAGAATGCCATCACTACTACATAAATTGCAAGCATTTTATATTTCCCTAATTTAATGCTTGAAAGTTATGGAAAATTCAAATAATGTCTTGTATTATATTAGCTGTTTTGTGGTCTGACACCCATGAGACGTGATTGACTTTAATGGAGTTACTCCTGATTTGCATGGTGCAAGAAAAATTAGAATATGGCCCTTTATTTTAGAAGGGGGAGACATGCTATGAGCTAACCACCTCATCTATAGACTAGGATTCAACAGCATTAAGTGATCTCTTTTGCCAAAGGAAGTTCTGTAATGTTGCCTTTCTTCTGAAATGTAATTGAATATATCTGATATAGTGCTTGTGTAGTACACAAAACGACATAGTAGAAGTGTGTCTCTCCTTGAATGCAATGTTTACACATTTTCAAGCATTATTAAAATCTCATGCTTAGTCCCTGACATACTTCATAAAAATGAAATATATGAATATTGTTTTATTTTAAATCAGAATATTACTTTTTTAAAAGGCCCTGTAATGCTAATGAATATGATGTGGAATTATTTGGTATTTTTAAACAAAAAATTGATATAAAAGCTAAATTACAATTAAACCCAGATCATTATAAAATGCAGAACAAAAGGAGATACATAAAAGTAACCATTTTATGGGTATTACCAGAAAAGGCCAAGAAAATTAAATATGAAGCATCATCCATGCAGCTATGTATTTTTTCAATATTTTCAGCACCATGACATTCAAGAACAAGATGATATTTCTTTGTTCAGTAACATGTATAGTAAAGAAATAGTAACTATGCAAAAATGATATTATATTGTGGTTACCAGCCCTAAAGACTTTTTGATTGAAGTGAAAAATAACTGATCAGTTTGCTATGGTAATTTAGAACGATAAGATTAGCATAGTGAATATAATTCAATCTAAAACAGCTGGATCAGCCTGAAATGCAGTAAGAGCCAACCCAATCAACTGGTTTTACTTCAAAAAGAAATCAGTATGCAATCAGGATAGTCAAAAAAAAGTATCAGCGGTTTAAATTTAGCCAGGTTTCTTCTAAAGGACAATAGGGAGAGCTCCTAACTCCAATGATGAAATTGAGTAGCGTAGTTAAGGTATACAAGAGAGGTTCTTTGCTTCAGAAGGACATTCGTAATTGTAATCAACATGTTTGCATTTTAAATCGAAGATTTTTTGTAGAATTCAATGTATGAGACCCAACTTATCCTCTATAATTTTAACCTTCAGTAATAACTGCATTAACTATTTTACTGTCATTAAGTAGAAATGAAAAAAGCCTAATAAACTCTTGAGTTTTTGTAAATATAAGAAATATTTTTGGTTTGCAATGTTAGCACAAGTTTACAAACCTTCTTGATGTTTAATTTAAACTTTTTAATTTTTTTAATAATTGAATCGGTTTTAAAAGTGTTTCTAACTAGAGGGAAATCTGGGTTATATATTAGGGATAGGAAAAACTGTCTGTGGCCATGTAATTAAAAAGATTTTCATCATGTGCACAAGGAGGTCAAATTAAGGTTGCACAGGCAACTTTAATTTGGCATTTCTTAACTTGAATGTTTGACTTTGCAACCTTAACATTCTTTTAATACAGAGTGGGGCTTTTTGTTTATGTGTTTTTATGTAATACACTATATTTACAGTGTCATATTTCCTCAACTTCTGTAAATAGACATTACTCCATTGCAGTCAATGAAGCTATGCCAATTAATGTCATCTGGGAATAGGGCCCACTTTACAGAGTACACAGCATAGGAAAAGTGCGTGACTCTGTCTTCTTTGGAATTTCTCCCTCCCCCTCTCTCCTCCCCACTCCTGACTCCCATGGTCTCTTCAGCATAGAATGAAAGCCCAACTTGGAAAGAGAAGTGAGGTTTTTACTCACGAAAGCTTATGCCCTAATAAATCTGTTAGTCTTTAAGGTGCCACCAGACTCCTTGTTGTTTTTGTAGATACAGACTAACACGGCTACCCCCTGATACTTGACAACTTGGAAAGTGGAAACCTTTACATAATCACCACTGTATATGTACCATTTCTGTCTACAACACTCAGTTATTATTTATATTATAGCAATGTTTGGACACAACAATTAAAATTGGGACCCGACTGCTAAGTGCCATACAAATACATATTAAGAGTCCCTACACAGGAAGTTTAGAATTTAAATGGAAAACAGTCAAAGCAAGCATCGTTGCCATTTGATACATGGGTAACTGAGCAACAGAGAGATTAAGTGACTTGTCCCAAAATCATATATGAAGACAGGGGAAGACCTGAGAATTGAACCCAGATTTCCTGCACCCTAGTCGAGTGCCTTAACTTCAAGATCAAGCAACCCTCTCACGATATAAAAAGTGTCTAGGTTCTGGCAGATCACCAGTATTTCATCAGACTGTCCTTCTCCCTTCTGGGAGGGACAAATGTAACTTTAGAAGGGGCCAGTGGTTGATCAGAATGTCAGAAGAATGGCCATCACCTAGTGTCTTGGTCTGATGGAGGGAAAACATACACTTTCTTCTGCTCATCCCCAGAATATGCCTGGAGATCAAACATGGGTAGGGACAGGGGAGTGGAGTGTGTGCCTCACTCCAGTCACCTACTGGCTAATTTAGAGGAGTGAGGAAACTCATTGGCTCCAATAATCACCACACTCCATTTGTTTAATCATTCCTGGAAATGCAGCAGTCATTTTCCCTGCTAAAATTCCTATGCCCTAGAGTTGCTCTGTTTAAGGTGACCAGATGAGAGGAAGGACACATGGTGGGGGGGTGTCCGCCAACGGAGCAAAAATAAACAAACACAGTGCTGCCAGTGGGGCGAAGTATTGGGACAAATTGTGTCCCGACCAAACATTGGCCAGGACATGGGACAAACACCTAAATATCGGGACGGTCCTGATTTTATTGGGATGTCTGGTCACCCTAGCTGTTTCTGTGGGTCAGACCAAAGGTCCATCCAGCCCAGTACCTTGTCTACTGACAGTGACCAATGCCAGGTGTCACAGAGGGAGTGAACCTAACAGGTAATGATCAAGTGATCTCTCTCCTGCCATCCATCTCCACCCTCTGACAAACAGAGGCTAGGGACTCCATTCCTTACCCATCCTGGCTAATAGCCATTAATGGACTTAACCTCCATGAATTATCTAGTTTTCTTTTAAACCCTCTTATAGTCCTAGCCTTCACAACCTCCTCAGGCAAGGAGTTCCACAGGTTGACTGTGCGCTGTGTGAAGAAGAACTTCCTTTTATTTGTTTTAAACCTGCTGCCCATTAATTTCATTTGGTGGCCCCTAGTTCTTATATTATGGGAACAAGTAAATAACATTTCCTTATTCACTTTCTCCACACCACTCATGATTTTATAATTTTATATATTCTATCATATCCCTCCTTAGTCACCTCTTTTCCAAGCTGAAAAGTTCTAGCCTCTTTAATCTCTCCTCATATGGGACCCATTCCAAATTCGTAATCATTTTAGTTGCCCTTCTCTGAACCTTTTATAATGCCAGTATATCTTTTTTGAGATGAGGAGACCACATCTGTACGCAGTATTCAAGATGTGGGCATACCATGGATTTATATAAGAGCAATAAGATATTCTCCATCTTATTCTCTATCTTTTTTTAATGATTCCTAACATTCTATTTGCTTTTTTGACTGCCGTTGCACACTACGTGAATGTCTTCAGAGAACTATCCACGATGACTCCAAGATCTCTTTCCTGATTAGTTGTAGCTAAATTAGCCCCCATCATATTGTATGTATAGCTGGGGTTATTTTTTCCAATGTGCATTACTTTACATTTATCCACTTTACATTTCATTTGCCATTTTGTTGCCCAATCACTTAGTTTTGTGAGATCTTTTTGAAGTTCTTCACAGTCTGCTTTGGTCTTAACTATCTTTAGCAGTTTAGTATCATCTGAAAACTTTGCCACCTTACTGTTTACCCCTTTCTACAGATCATTTATGAATAAGTTGAATAAGATCGGTCCTAGGACTGACCCTTGGGGAACACCTCTCCATTCTGAAAATTTACCATTTATTCCTACCCTTTATTCCCTGTCTTTTAACCAGTTCTCAATCCATGAAAGGATCTTCCCTCTTATCCCATGACATTTAATTTACGTAAGAGCCTTTCGTGAGGGACTTGTCAAAGGCTTTCTGGAAATCTAAGTACACTATGTCCACTGGATCCCCCTTGTCCACATGTTTGTTGACCCCTTCAAAGAACTCTAGCAGATTAGTAAAACATGATTTCCTTTTACAGAAACTATGTTGACTTTTGCCCAACAATTTATGTTCTTCTATGTGTCTGACAATTTTATTCTTTACTATTATTTCAACTAATTTGCCTGGTACTGACGTTAGACTTACCGGTCTGTAATTGCTGGGATCACCTCTAGAGCCCGTTTTAAATATTGGCGTTACATTAGCTATCTTCCAGTTATTGGGTACAGAAGCTGATTTAAAGGACAGGTTACAAACCATAGTTAATAATTCCGCAATTTCACATTTGAATTCTTTCAGAACTCTTGGGTGAATGCCATTTGGTCCCGGTGACTTGTTACTGTTAAGTTTATCAATTAATTCCAAAACCTCCTCTAGTGACACTTCAATCTGTGACAATTCCTCAGATTTGTCACCTGCAAAGGACGGCTCAGGCTTGGGAATCTCCCTAACATCCTCAGCCGTGAACACTGAAGCAAAGAATTCATTTAGTTTCTCCACAATGACTTTATCATCTTTAAGTGCTCCTTTTGTATCTCGATCGCCCAGGGGCCCCACTGGTTGTTTAGCAGGCTTCCTGCTTCTGATGTACTTAAAAAACATTTTGTTATTAACGTTTGAGTTTTTGGCTAGCTGTTCTTCAAACTCCTTTTTGGCTTTTCTTATTACATTTTTACACTTAATTTGGCAGGGTTTATGCTCCTTTCTATTTACCTCACTAGGATTTGACTTCCACTTTTTAAAAGATGCCTTTTTATCTCTCACTGCTTCTTTTACATGGTTGTTAAGCCACAGTGGCTCCTTTTTAGTTCTTTTACTGTGATTTTTTAATTTGGGGTATACATTTAAGTTGGGCCTCTATTATGGTGTCTTTGAGAGTGTCCATGCAGCTTGCAGTGATTTTACTCTAGGCACTTTACCTTTTAATTTTTGTTTAACTAACCACCTCATTTTTGCATAGTTCCCCTTTCTGAAATTAAATGCCACAGCGTTGGGCTATTGAGGTGTTCTTCCCACCACAGGAATGTTAAATGTTATTATATTATGGTCACTATTTCCAAGCAGTTCTGTTATAGTTACCTCTTGGACCAGATACTGCACTCCACTCAGAACTAAATCGAGAACTGCCTCTCCCCTTGTGGGTTCCTGTACCAGGTGCTCCAAGAAGCAGTCATTTAAAGTATCGAGAATTTTTGTCTCTGCATTTCATCCTGAGGTGATGTGTACCCAGTCAATATGGGGATAATTGAAATCCCCCACTATTATTGAGTTCTTTATTTTGATAGACTCTCTAATCTCCCTTAGCATTTCATCGTCATTATCACTGTCCTGGTCAGGTGGTCAATAATAGATCCCTACTGTTATATTCTTATTAGATCATGGAATTACTATCGATAGAGATTCTATGGAACACTTGGATTCATTTAAGATTTTTTCTTCATTTGATTTTACATTTTCTTTCACATATAGTGCCACTTCCCCTCCCCTCCCCCACACAACCTGTTCTGTTCTTCCTATATATTTTGTACCTCGGAATAATTGTGTCCCATTGATTGTCCCCACTCCACCAGGTTTCTGTGATGCCTATTATATCAATATCCTCCTTTAACAGAGGCACTCTAGTTCACCCATCTTATTATTTAGACTTCTAGCATTTGTGTACAAGCACTTTAAAAACTTGTCACTGTTTATTTGTCTGCCCTTTTCTGATGTGTCAGACTCTTTTGTATGTGAATGTTTCTCATCTGATCTGGCCCATACTTTATTCTCTTTCATCCTCTCCTCCTGACTAAAACCTAGAGAATCTCTATCAATAGACTGTCCTCTAAAGAGATGTCTTTGTCCTATCCACGTGCGCCTCTGCAGCAATCGGCTTTCCGCCATCTCCTAGTTTAAAAACTGCTCTGCAACCTTTTTAATCTTTGTTTTAGGTGGAGCCATCCTTCCCCCATCTCAAAAGTTTCCCCAGTTCCTAATAAATCTAAACCCCTCCTCTATACACCATTGTCTCTCATCCACACATTGAGACTCTAAAGCTCTGCCTGCCTACTTGGCCCTGCGCGTGGAACTGGAAGAATTTCTGAGAATGCTACAATAGAGGTCCTGGATTTCAGTCTTTTCCTAGCAGCCTAAATTTGGCCTCCAGGATGTCTCTCTTACCCTTCCCTATGTCATTGGTACCTACATGTGCCACAACCACTGGCTCCTCCCACAGCACTACACATAAGTCTGTCTAGATGCCTCGAGAGATCCACAACCTTTGCACCAGGCAGACAAGTCACCATACGGTTCTCCCAGTCATCACAAACTCAGCTATCTATGTTTCTAATGATCGAATCTCCCATTACTAACACCTGCCTTTTCCTAATGACGAGTTCCCTTCCCCGGAGAGGTAACTTCAGTGTGAGAGGATACCCCAACATCATCTGGAAGGAGGGTCCCAACTATCGGAAGGTTTCCCTCTGCTCCCCTTCCCTGAGCCTTTCATCCTCCTTAACAGCACAGGGGCTGTCTGACCGGAGGTGGGACAAATCTACACTGTCCCGGAAAGCCTCAGCAACATTCCTCTCTGCCTCCCTTAGCTCCTCCAGTTCCACCACCCCGGCCTCCAAAGCCTTACCTCTACACAGTCTGAACTCCCCTCATCTGTATTCTCACTCCTCCTAACAGGGAGAGAGTGGTGGGATGTAGCAGTGGGCTAAATCATAATTCAGAAGTGGTGGTTTGGTTAAAGGGACCAACCCTCATTCCTTAGTCGGATCCCATTTGGCCATTTAACCCTTCACTGGACCCAGTTAAAGCCTGGAAGTTCAGGAAGAGGTCAACCAGCAGCCATTAAAATTAAACGTAGTAAAGTTGTGATTCTACTGCTTTAAAGGTTTTCATTCTCCTGAGTGTCATCTTCCATTCCCTTCCCCCATGCTGTCTGAGTGGTAGTAAAGTTAACATGTACACTTTGCTACTTTTCTATGGAGTCTTAATAAATCTTGAGGACAGTTAATGACTGACAAATGTTAGGATATGTACGAAGTAACAAGATGTTTCTTATTTGGTGGAAATCAGGGTAAATACTTTTATCAGGAGTCATGGGCATTGTGGGCTTGTATTCAAGCACCCTCTGGTATTATGCTGGCCATAATCACATATTGAAACCATCTGGAATAATTTCAATATCAAATAGATTAGCAGTAGCATCTTTCCTCTGTTCACGTCTTTGTTGCTGACATTCAAGTTAAAACAAAGTAAAGCAGCTTAGATATTGCTTTGCCAGTTTCCAAGTGTCATTCAGCATTTCTTTGAATCATTTACTATGTTTAGATAAGAAAGGAAAACACTAGTGCTTGAAACATCCTATCTTCATTTTAATTAATACAGTCATCAAATTGAATAGCAAAGAAGCTACTATATACACAACAGGTAAGACAGAACGAAATAGGAAATCAGATACGATTCCATTTGTAAATCTATACTGTAGTTTATAGACAACTAAATGTAGTATACTGTCATAAGTAAAACTTCCAAATGATTTACCTTTACATCATCCAACTACAGAAGCAGTTTCTCCTCCCTTGGTGTTCACACCTCAACTGCTAGCAGAGCACCTCACCCTCCCTGATTGAACTAACCTCATTATCTCCATACTGATTTATACCTGCCTCTGGAGATTTCCATTACTTGCATCTGAAGAAGTGAGGTTCTTACCCACGAAAGCTTATGCTCCCAATACTTCTGTTAGTCTCAAAGGTGCCACAGGACCCTCTGTTGACTTTTACATCATACTAATACTGATATGTCAACATAGAAGGCTTTGGAACAAATTGATCAACTAAACATAATGAGTCACCAGGACCAGATGGTATTCACCCAAGAGTTCTGAATGAACTGAAATGTGAAATGAAGAACTAACAACTGCCTAAATCAGCTTCTTTACCAGATGACTGGGAGATAGCTAATGTAACAAAGATTTTTGAAAAAAGGCTCCAGAGGTGAACCTGGAAATTACAGGTTGCTAAGCCTCACTTCAGTACCAGGCAAATTGGTTGAAACTATAGTAAAGAACAGAATTAGACACATTGATGAACACAATACCACTATAAAAATCCAAGGTATGCCCACACTTTGAATACTGTGTGCAGTTCTGGTTGCCCTATCTCCGAAAAGATATATTATAATTGGAAAAATTACAGAGAAGGACAACAAAAATGATTAGGGGTATGGAACATCTTCCATATGAGAAGAGATTAAAAGGACTGGGACTGTTCAGCTTGGAAAGGAGATCACTGAGGGGAGATATGACAGAGGTCTATAAAATCATGAATGGTGCAGAGAAAGTGAACAAGGAAGTGTTATTTACCCCTTCACATAACACAAGAACCAGGGGTTACCCAATGAAATTATTAGGCAGCAGGTTTAAAACAAACAAAAGGAAGTACTTCTTCACACAACACACAGTCTACCTATGGAACTCATTGCCAGGGGATGTTCAGAAAGTTGGAAGTATAAGTGGGTTCAAAAAAGAAGTTCATGGATGATAGATCCATCAATGATGATTAGCCAAGATGGTCAGGGACGCAACCCCATGCTTCTGTATCTCTAAGTGTCTGACTTCTGGAAGCTGGGAACTGGATGACAGGAGATAAATCACTCGAAATTGCCCTGTTCTGTTCATTCCCTCTGAAGCATCTGGCACTGGCCACTGTCAGAAGACAGGATGACTGGGCTAGATGGACTATTGGTTTGACTAAGTATTGAGTTTCTTATGTTCTTATATAAATCTTTCCTCCACCTTTGCTAAATTTATTCTTACTAGACATTATATTCAATTCCACCAAGCTATGAAGGACAGACTCAAAGAGTAGTTATCAATGATTTGCTGTGAAACTGGGAGGATGTATCTAGTGAGGGTCTCGCAGCATCCAGTATAAAATCTACTGATGACACCAAGCTGAAAAGGGTTGCAAGCACTTTGGAAGACAAGAAGAGAATTCAAAATGACCTTGATACATTGGAGAATTGGTCTGAAATCAACAGGTGAAATTCAATACAACACAAGAAGTAATTGGCTTAATCTGCAGCAAGGGAGATTTAGGTTGGATATTAGGAAAAACTTTCTAACTATAAGGATAGTTGAGTACTAGAATAGTTTACCAAGAGAGTTTGTGGAATCCCCCTGTGATGGGGTGTGCTCCCCACACTGGTCCTGCAAGAGCTGAATTAGGCTGCAAAGAGAGGACATTTAGGCTGGAGGCAGATATTCAAAGAGAAGCTCACTTGTGGGGGACAGGTGAGGCTTCTAGAAAAGACAGGATATTGGAAGCAGAAGGGGCTGCAGGAAAGGAATCTGCAGTCACTCCTGGGGGAAGGGGAGATGTGTTGGAGGGAGAGGGGCAAAAGTGCCTAATGTTACTCTCTGAAAAGAGGGAATGAAGAGACTGGCAAACCCAGAGGAGAGGGGAGGGGCAGGAGGTATAGAAGGGAAAGGCAGCAAGGTGCAAGGGATGGACCTTGGCTGTTGTGTAGAGTCCTTGAGCTGGAACCTGGAGTAGAGGGTGGGCCTGGGTTCCCCTGCCAGTCACTGTGGGAGTGGCTCTGTGAGGCAGTAAAGTGGAAGACTGTCTGAGACTGCTGAAGAGCAGGAACCTTGATGCACTTCCCTTCCCCTCTCTCCTTCCCCAGGAAGGGGAAACCACAATAGTGACCTGGCAAAAGGGTTGAGTCACAAAGAGGACAGCTGCTGCTCCTGAGAGTGAGAGAGGAGCTGCAGCGTGAAACTGAACAGGTGTAACCAATGGAAGGGGTGTAGATGTGACCAAGCTAATCCCCAGAATCTCCAGGAGGTGGCACTGTCCAGCAGTGAGTAGAGCAACTGGTCATACCCCTCACTGGAAGTCTTTAAGAACAGGGAGACAAACACCTGTCAGGGATGGTCTAGATATACTTGGTCCTGCCTTAGCACAGAGGGGTGGACTAGATGACATCCCAAGTTCCCTTCCACGCCTACATTTCTAGGATTCTATTATTGCTATTGAGAGGAGAGTTGCCAATATGACATTAAGTTAGTAATTCTTTGAAACAAAAGAATTGTCAATTGCCAGAACTACCTACAATAAAAAGGAATATGGATATCATACTTTGGATGATTCCAATATATCAAAAGGTTCTGTAGACATATGGAGCCTTCAGAAAAACAATGGTTTGGATAAGCAGACTGTGATGCATGGTCCATTACTATTGGAACACATGGCTTATTTTATTAACTAAGATGTAGTTAATCAGAGTTCAGATAAATTTAATGTTGAAGCACCTTTAATATTATACTTAGGTATCCACAAAATGCTTTATAAAGAATGAGATTGGTTTCACGGTAGTACAATCACAGCTTGAACAAAAATGGCAACGCCTACATGCTCAACTGTAGACACTTGTCTGTTTCATTGATGGGAGAAATATACATCTGGCACCAGGGGAATGGAATGGCCTCAGTTTTTCCAAAAGTGTCTCAACCATTTAAGTTTCACCTCGCCAACTACTGTACATCACCATAGAGGGGCAAAATGGTTTATTTTAAAATCTCATCTAAGAACATAAGAACGACCCTACTGGGTCAGAGCAAAGGTCCATCTAGCCCAGTATCCTGTCTTCTGACAGTGGACAATGCCAGGTGCCCCAGAGGGAATGAACAGAACAGGTAATCATCAAGTGATCCATCCTCTGCTGCTTATTCCCAGCTTCTGGCAAACATATTGCTCAATCGTTGCAGCATCTCTTCCCCCTTTCCCATATAGTTTGCTTAACTTTATTTCAATGTGTATCAATAAGACAAATTTTCATATAGGAATCTAAAGATGAGTGCTACAAAGTGAGTCTCACATACACCTGTAACATGAACAAATCAATTTTTTCTGGAAATCACCACAACATATTTAATGATTGGAACAGAACACATTATGCATAAGGTTTCAAAAATGTGTGTCCTCATTCTGACGTATAGCAAGCTTTAATTACTATGGTCAGAAAAAAAACCATGAAAATTAACAGCTCTGTACAACAAAATCTGGCTAACCTACATTTAATTTCAAAGGCAGCCATTAATTTAGATGTGCTGCAGCAGGTTTAAAAGAAGTGTAACTGCGTCAAGTGTCTAATGCCGGTGGTGTGTCACTTGCCTGTGACAACTTTCACAGCAATGCTTAAATTAGAAATATAGCCCTGAGTTAACTCTCATACACTTTAATATAAACATAAGAGCAAAAGGAGACTGTGGCCAAGTTTAATATATTTGAATAAAAATGTTACACACCTAGCACAAGGTGCAGAGTCACAAATTTAATGGGTCATTTTCATACGAGGCTGTGGGATATACATAATTGGACTTACCTTTCAGAATTCCTTTGTTTCCTTTATTTTTCTTAGAGATCTTTCAATAGTTGGGGAAATTTGATTAGTTATGTCTAAACTAAGACCAACTCTTTGGCTTCCTTTTCCACTTCTTGTTGTTGACAGACTTCAGGTCATATAGAGGTATATACCAACAAGGACAGTCACAGATGGGCTTCCAGAATTAGAGAAGAGAACGCTGGAGACCATATTATGAAAGGAATGGAAGGAATAAAACAGGAAAAAGGTGAAATCTTTTGTATTTGAATCAAATACAGAGTAATATATTGCTGACAAACTGAAAGAGAAAGTTTAGCAAAAATGCATAGACTGCAAAGTTATTTTCTGGGTATAATTGCTTTTTCCCCTTTGAAGCGCCCCTTTATCAACTCTCTTTTGTCCATGAATAAAATCCTTCCATGCATAAATTTTGAACAACACTGAAGGGATGTCAGAAACCAGTTAACTATTCACTTTGCCTTTATGCTGTTTGGGAATTCAAGCCCACTGGTAGTTTTGAGAGCAGTGCAACAGAAATCATGTACTCAAGATTCCCTCTCATCCCAAAGAACAGTCCTCTAGAATTAAAAGATCCCACAAGGGGAGTTGTGCTAAGAATGGCTTAAGCTCTTAGCATAATCAGCTGTGCTTGACAGAGTGATTTTAAAGAGAGAATTTTGTACATGGAATGGAGTTAGGTTACTCACGGTGCAAATCTATTGGAGTTTGGCATATTATTTTTTGGAACAGTTAGTGGGAAAACATTTGTCCATAACTGTAATATATTTGTTATATACACTCTACAGATAGGACAATAGCATGGTCTAATGCAGCGTTTCTCAAATGCGGCCACCAGGAGCTTTTTGTGAGGCCACAGACATTCTGGGTAGTGAATAGGGGGAGCAAAGCATCGCTCCCTCCCTGTTGCTCCTGGATGCGCCACCCCGCACCATCTCTGGAGACGGTGGGGCACAAGCTGCAGGAGCAAGGTGAGTTCTCGACCTATGGGGGGGCGGCCCTCAGGCTTCAGCCCTGGAGTGGTTGGGCAGCAGGCTCAGGGACTTAGGGAGCCTAGCTGCATGGACCAGGGCTTCAGCCATGAGAACCCAGCTCAAGCTGCATTGTTTTGGGCACTGACCCCCTAGCTCTGGCCATGTGGCCCCATCCTTCAGCCATGCAGCTTCAGGCTCCAACCCCTGGTCACGTGGCGGTGAACTCCAATCCCTGGCTCTGGGTATGCGGTGCCAACTCTTGGTGGTGGCCACTGACCCCCAGCTGTGCACTCCGACCCCCAGCTCTGGCCGCTGACCCCAGGTGCTAGCCCTGGATGTTGACCCCCACCCCAGGCCATGTGACAGCGGGCACCGACCCTGGGCTCTGGTGGCTGCTGGCCCTGGGCACTGATCTCTGACCGCATGGCAGCAGGTGCTGGCCCTGGGCACCGAATCCTAGTGCCGGCAGGGTGGCAGCGGGCACCGATCCCCAGCCACCGACCTCCAGGCCCAGCTGCCTGTGGTGGGTGCTGATCCCCAACCGTGGCTGCTGAATACGGCTGCTGACACCTGATTCTGGCCATTTGGCAGGGCGCAGATCCCTGATGCTGGCAACGCAGCAGAGGGTGCAGATCCCCGCCAGCAGGCTCTAACCCCTGTCTCTGGATGCCAACCCTGAACGCTGGCCAGGCAGCAGCAACCGCTGACCCCAGGCACTGATCCTCACCCCTGGCCATGGCTGCTGACTCCTGGCCCCAGCCGTTTGGCATCAGGTGCCAAACCCAGTTGCAGATCCCCGGTCCCAGCCGCACAGCAGCGGGTGCAGATCCTGGTGGCAGACGCCGAACCCCAGCTGTGTGGCTATGGGCTCTGACCCCTGGACGCTGACCCCGGGCGCCGACCCTGGGCGCTAGCCATCCGGCAGCAGCCACTGGCCCCGGGTGCTGATCCCCAGCCCTGGCCACGCAGCAGCAGGTGCCCACCCTGGGCTCTGGTGGGTGCTGGCCCCAGGCACCGACTCCTGGCCCTGGCTGTGTAGCAGCAAGTGCCAGCTCTGGCTGCGCAGTGACAGACGCTGGTCCTGGGCTCTGGCTGTGCGGCAGCAGGCTCTCACCCTGAGTGCCCACCAAAAAATTTGTGGTGAGAACCCCTGGTCAGATATAAGAGACATATTGTGATTGTATGTATGACTCGTATTATGGTATGAT
Organism: Malaclemys terrapin pileata; assembly: GCF_027887155.1. Lineage (NCBI taxonomy): Eukaryota > Metazoa > Chordata > Testudines > Emydidae > Malaclemys > Malaclemys terrapin. The sequence goes on from NC_071505.1 coordinate 77,874,480, forward strand.
TCATTAAATTATTGGTGGTTTCATATTTTTATATATATATATATATATATATATATATATATAAAGATGAAAAAACAAATACACTAGCTGTTTTACTGGTCAGTGTTACATCTTTGATACTAACCTATACAATTATACAAAAATAAATTCTGCACCTACTACATTGTTTTACACTCTGAAAGGATACACTGAAAGTTGTGCGTAAATCAAATCTAGCTTAGTAAGTCTGATCAACTTTACTCTCATTTAGAAATTTGCTGCAGTAACTGAATTCTAGATTTCAGGCAGGGATTGTGTACTATATAACACAAGAATTAACACCAGGAGTTTTAGTGATCGTGATGGGAAGTTGTCATATTCCCAACCAACACCGTCTGAATGGAATGGAGGTTCTGGACCTATTCTGTTTTCAGTCTGTATGCTATACATACAAATTAATTATTTACAATATGGCAACTCAGAAGGAAAAATTGGATAATGACTTAACTGTACAAATCTTACCAGGCAAATTTACTATAGTAGTGAATAGCGATGGACAAACCTCACAAGACCTAGTGACTGAATTTGATTGTCTTCAAGCTTAAAAGGTTCAGGTGCATTGTTTTTCATCCTTCCCTCTCCCATATTTTTCCAAACTGATCACCAAGACTATGTCCTTCCCTCCTAAGCATAATTAGTATTCAGGCAAATTTCCTATCTTCTGGACCATGGGATCCTTGTTCTTAGTTTATTCCTCTGTAGTCATCTCTGACTTAACTGATGTTCTGTTCCTCTCCAAATAGTGCTACAACTACATTCCCCACCCATGAGAGGCCAAAAGGAAGCAAAACCATGGAAATATTGTAGGAAAGCAGGTTGGAAGGCCACCTGGAGGGAAAGTTGGCTGTGTAGTGACCTTGATCCCATTCCCCATCTCAGTTCAATGAGAGAGTGAACTTGTGGAAAATGATACATTGCAGTGGAGTGTAGGCAACCCCAGAGCAAGACATTTTCCCCATTTCATTACTTTTGCACAATGGGAGAATATGAGTCTGTGTTGAAATTCTTTGAAACATCTACAGGAGTCTAATTATACCTGGCTATTTGATGGAATTTCTGCCATCTTCAAATCATAGTTGAGATGATCTTTTCCCTGCGAGAACTTCATTGTGCAAAGCAGACCACAGATTCTGTATAACATCAGCAAAGACAGGGTATCTTCCAAGCACTCACCACAACAGTTTGGGGCTGAGGTTATAAAAAAAGATTTGGGACCATCTTAATATGTGCAAACCAGTCATATAGAGTTATCTGGATTGCTTGATTGCTGGGTCCATTCAAATAAAATGCATTTTAATATAGCAAAATGCAAAGCTGTACATCTAGGAACAATGTTTGCAGGAAATACCTACAGAATGGAGAACTATATCCTGGAAAGCAGCGACTCTGGAAAGGTTTATGCTAACAACTCAACATGAGCATGTCACTGTGCTACGAAGGGCTAATGCGATCTTTGGAAGTATGAACAAGGGAGTAGGGATGTGATTTCACCTCTATATACATTATTGATTAGACCAGTTGTAGAACACTGTGTATAGTTCTGGTATCCACATTTTTAAAAGGGTGTTGAAAAATTGGAGAGGATGCAGAAAAGAGCCACAAAAATGCTTCAAGAAAAGGCCTTAAAGCAACAAATTTAGACCTCAATCTGTTTAGTTTATCCAAAAGAAGATCAAGAGATATCTTGATTATGGTTTCTAAGTATCTTCATGGGGATAAAATACTGGGTATTAAAGGGCTCTTTAAGCTAGAAGAGAGAGGCTTAAAAACCCATAGCTGCAAGCTGAAGCCAGGCAAATTCCAAGTAGAAATAAGGACTTTTAAAAAATGTAAACAGTGAGATTGATTAGCCATTGGAACAAACTACCAAAGGAAGTGGTGGATTTTCTGTCTCTTGATGTCTTCAAATCAAGTCTGAATGCCTTTCGGGAAGATACGTTTAGTCAAACACAAATTATTGCTCTCAGTACAGGAGTCAGTGGGTGAAACAGAGTATTATGCATGGAGCCAGGAAACAGGAGAGTTTTGCAAGGGAGATCTCCAGGTGAAGGAGGCGTGACTACGTGACCATTGGAGTGAGTTTGTTGTCTGTCAGTTTGTTGTGTGCTTGCTTGCTTGAAGTTTATAGGGTGGTCTGTGCAGGGGCTCTGTGCTGAGCCTTGTAGCCTGCTAGGGCAAGGCTGAGAGCTTCCTACTGAGGCTCGAACCAGCCATCCTTTGATCCCTAATCCCTTTAGGATCCCTTGGCAAGGGGGCGGGGCTAACTGAGGGAGAAAATTGGCACATAAAATTAAAAAAGATCATAGAGGAGTTTTTAAACTAAGAGCTGGGGGTAAAGCTGACAGGTGCAGAAGAGCACACAGTTCAGACAGAGACATCTCTTAGGGAAGGATTTATTAAAAGGGATACGCTATATCTTAGTAAAAAGGAGAGGATGGAAGTTGTTGTACAAGCAAGAACTGAAGGGACACAGTCAAATGACAAAGCGTTCCATCCAATTACATAACATGAAGGCAGACAACTAAATTTAACAACATTTATAAATGCGTGTATATACAAATACCAGAAGTCTATATATTAAGATGAATGAACTTGAGTGCCTGGTATTAAATGAGGATATTGATATAATAGACCTCTCAGAAACTTGGAACAATGATCATTTATGGGACACAGAACTACCAGGGTACAAAATGTACAGGAATGACAGAGTAGGTTGTACTGGTGGGGGAGTGTACTATAGGTGAAACAAACCATTGAGTCAAATACAGTAAATCTTAAATGAATCAAACCATACAAAACTATGCAAGATAGTTAAGTCCAAAGCAGACTGCGAAGAGCTACAAAGGGATCTCACAAAACTGGGTGCCTGGGCAACAAAATGGCAGATGAAATTCAATGTTGATAAATGCAAAGTAATGCACATTGTAAAACATAATTCCAATTATATATACAAAATGATGGGGTCTACATTAGATGTTACTACTCAAGAAAGAACTTGGAGTCATTGTGAATAGTTCTCTGCAAACATCTGCTCAATGTCAGGGCCGGCTCCAGGGTTTTGGCCGCCCCAAGCAGCCAAAACAAAAACAAAACCAAAAAAAGTCGCGATCGCGATCTGCGGCAACAATTCGGCGGGAGGTCCTTCACTCCCAGGTGGAGTGAGGGACCATCCGCCGAATTGCCACCGAATACCTGGACGTGCCGCCCCTCTCTAGAGCAGCCGCCCCAAGCACCTGCTTGAGAAGCTGGTGCCTGGAGCCGGCCCTGCTCAATGGGCAGCAGCAGTCAGAAAAGCTAACAATGTTACAAATCACTAGGAAAGGGAAAGGTAATAAAAGAAAATATAATGCCACTATATAAATCCATGGTACACCCACACCTTGAATACTGCATGCAGTTCTGGTTGCCCCACCTCAAAAGAGAGATATTAGAATTGGGGAAAGTACAGAGAAAGGCAATCAAAATTATTAGGGATATGGAATAGCTTCTATATGAGGAGAGATTAAACAGACTGGGATTGTTCACCTTAGAAAAGAGACCGCTAATGGAGGATATGATAGACACCTATGAAATCATGAATGGTGTGGATAAAGTAAATAGGGATGTATTATGTATCCCTTCATATAACACAAGAACCAGGTTCACCCAATTAAAATAATAGGTAGTAGGTTTAAAGCAAACACAAGGAAGTACTTCTTTAGACAGCACATAGTCAATCTGTGGAACTTATTGCCAGGGGATGTTGTGAAGGCTACAAGTATAACTGGGTTGAGATTATCTAATTCTTTTTTCATGGAGGACAGATCCACCGTTGGCTATTAGGCAAGAGGATCAAAGACAAACCCATGGTCTTGGTGTCTCTAAATCTCTGACTTCCAGAAGCTCGGACTGGATGACAGGGGATGGATCACTCAATACATTTCCCTATTCCCAGAATAGGGAAGCATCTGGCATTAGCCACCATTTGAAAATAGGGTACTGGGCTAGATGGAACATTGTCTGACCCAGTATGCCCATTCTTATCTTCTTATGAAATATAATGGCCTACGATATACAGGAGGTCAGATTAGATAATCTAATGATCCCTTCTGGCCTTAAATTCTATGAACGCATTGTAACACGAGAGTTATTAATGTCTTGCTAAAATGAAGCCATTGTTTCTACAGGAAAGAAGAGCAACCAAGAAGTTTATTCTTTATACATTCATGTATACACATTTCTCTAAAATCACATAACAATTGAGAAGACAAACTAGTATGTCACCACTTCAGTTTCAGTGGATATTTTTATTTTAGGCACCTACTTTTTACTTTATACTAAGTGACCTTAAAATAATCACTTTTATCCTTTCACTGGCCAGTCCATAAGATTTCATTTGTCTTAAGCCAAATCTTTTGTCTTGAACTAATTTTGTTCTTACTGGGGAAAAAAATTCCATACAAGCCTCCTACTATTTGTAACTGTGAATGCCACCCAATTCAACTATGGCTGACCATTTGGCTATGCATAGCACCTTCTAAAATGGTGTGTTCCTTTCAGGGTAAATGATTTCAACAGGAGTGATGTTTCTGTATATGCATTATTATTACCTCATCATTGTTCATTTTATACACACGCCTGTCAGGGATGGTCTAAGTTTGCTTAGTCCTGCCTCAGCACAGGGGGCTGGACTCAATGACTTGTTGAGGTCCCTTCCAGCCTCACATGTCTATGATTTTTATGCTTCTCAAAAATACCCCAAACCCCAACCAAAGTCAGAGTTTCTAAAGAATACCTAACAACCAAAATTGATTTGTCCGCATAAATCCTAAAAACAGATAAATGGTATTCAGCCAATGGGAATGCTTCATATTGGGTGTGATATCATCTGCTAGAAAAGAATTGAAATTTGGGATGCAAATCACTCAGTGTGGACTCCTAACTGTGGACAGATGAATACAGATTACGGAGATGGAGTCCATTGAGTTTTTAAGACTGAACTCCCATTTCTAGTCTCAAAATTAGCCAGCTATGGCTCCAGGAAGTTTCATGAAGTATTTAAATTCAAATTCTGGTGTAATGAGGGCAGAATTTAGCCAATATTTTTAACCCAATTCACAGCTAATTTTGAATAGCCTAGGCACACAGAATAAATTCCTGAACGGAGTAATTCTGTTTTATCTGCCTCTTGACCCTCATTTAAAAAGTGTATTCTAAATCTTGTGATTGACCAGTAAGAAATAATGGACTTTTGTATGTTCTCTGGGCAAGTGCACAATTTATGACAAGTACTCTGTGCTTCAGTTTGTCCTTTATTTTTCCACCATGCATTTTAGCACTCCAAATGGTCTTCAAATCATTGGTTTCTCAGCCAGCCACTGCAATACAGACTGTGTTATTGGCAGTCAGAAATACCAACAGGTTTTCAAATATTCATTTTTCGCACATTGTTTTCAACAGGTGTCATCTACTGAAAAGAGGCCTATGGTGAAAGTGCATCAGTGGTGGCACAAAGAAAGGAATTGCTGAAGAAAAGATGTCACTTTTATAATTTTTTTCACTGCTCATTTACAGCAAACCTATTATCTGGCACCTATGCCTTTGAGCAAAGGTCTGACCAGCCTATTAATTGGCACTGTGCTATCCTAACAGATGACATGAATGTAGGCAGTCTATTGACGAAATATGTGCCTCAACCTGGCTTATTGAGGGCAAGATTCCCAGTTCAGAATGTCAATATGGCTGTACATTCTGAAAATTAAACACAGTTAAGACATATTATTATGAGTTGGATTACATATTAAAGAAGAAATACCTTTGGAAATTTTGGGGGGGAATTATCAGAGGATGCAATATTCAGAAAATTCAGGGTAGAACATGAATAATTATTTTTGCTATGGAAATTTATTAAATGAAATCACAAATGTTTACTCTTTACTCTAAAATTTTGTACTACCAAAAAAATTTCTCCATTGACCAAATGCAAACTATTTGAATAAAACACATAATAGAAAGAAGACTGCTGGTATAACTGAGAACAGAATTGGGACAAAAGAGAACTATAGAATATAATTTAAAATATATATACTGTGGGGGATGACTGCTTTAGAAAAACCTGAGACTTAATTCCTTTTCTTTAAATGTCACTGTTGCCAAAAAAGATTAGTTGAACTAAGGATGTGAAAAAATAGGAAAGATCTAACAAACTATATTATTTCAAGAATTATAGTTAACGTAAATCCCTGATTCAATGACTGTGTGGTTGCCAATACTTAAAAAATATACAATGATTTAATTTTTAAGCTAATTCCTTTATTGAATTCAATTTTAAATTGTATGTGGAAAACAAGGAAGAAAACAGTAATGATCACTAAATAGGAATGTAATCAAAGAAGAAATATTTGGTAGATGATTTTAATATGCTCAAACTTGACAAATACTGACAGTTTTCCATACTCTAGATATTGTCTGAGAGCTGTTTTGATGAGACATTTTACTAAACAATATAGCCTCATATTTAATCAAAGTATTTTTTCAAGAGTATAAATTTCTAATGTATCATTATGGAGGACACCATTGTTGATATATTATGTGTATGGCAGTTTGCTCATTTTTAAATCATTGTCATAATTACAGTGGTTCCAATCTATGGTTATTTAAAATACCTACTCTACTGAGGTCAATGTAACAATCCATAGCCAAATGCATACACATCATAGGCATTTCCCAGTCTCATACAAGTGACACCAGGATTAGAATTCAATATTCCAAATATAAAGATCTGATTGATGGTCTAAATCAGCACCTCCAGCAGATCAGTCTTTAGAAGGAATAGGAAAACCTTGATCATGTCCTACTAGAGCTGCGTGAAATTTAACAGTTTCTTTTAGCAGATGTTATTTGTATGCACTAGTGTCCAAAATGTGCAAGGCACTGAAAAAATGTGTAGGATGATACAATCCCTGACTCAAAGAGCTGCTTATAGGAGGGCTGGCTGCATCATCTATTAAGGTTGCCTGACACTTCCCATTATATGACCCTGTTTTCAATGCTTATATCTTTGCCAAACTTTAATGGTTTGGACTGAAGTTTTCCATACTGGCCATCGCATCAGGCAGGATTTTGAAAATTTCAGCCAAAAGGATTCAGGTTGTTATATCTTGGCCCAGCAGAAAAGGAGATATAGACACAGACAAGCACATTAAAGCACGTGCACTGACTGCACATGCATTCTCCCCACAGAGCAACTAAACACGTTCCACCTTGAACTACAAGGGCTCAGAAAGACTTTCCTCTAATGCCCACTCCAGGCTGAGGTAGCATGAAGCATTGGAACTGAGAGCAGGGAGACTCCCTCATGTGATCTCAATCACACACACACAGTTTGGTACCCAGGCAGCGTGGAATAGGAAGCAGTCTGATTTGAATGTAGAGGGTACAAAAGATGGACTGGGGAAAGGGAGAGAAATAGATTGGGACAAGGAGTCTGGTGAGACTGGGACAAGCTGGATAATAACATAGGCAGTAGGAGCTAGTTGTCTGGGGGATGGGGGTGGGAGGTGGAGAAAACAGTGTGATTTGCTGAGGAGTTGAGCAGAGGAGGAATGGAGATAAGGACTGTTGGGACAAAAGACTGGAACAAGTAGCCAGGAAGGGAGTTGAGGGTGGGCTGGGATTGGATGAGGAGCCCATGGAGGGAGATTAGGATTGAGATCCTGTCGGGGGGGAGGAGACAAATCATAGGATGGGCTAGAAGGGGAAAGTGGTAATGGCTGGACAAAGAAACTAGGTCCGGGATGAGAAGCCTGAGAAGTAGAGACTGGGATTGAGTAGGGAAGGAGAATGAGACTGGAACAAGGACAAGGAGTTAGTGTTGAGGAACAAACAGGACTGAGACGTACATGTTGGAGGGGTCAAACTTGGGGGGGAAATGTACAGAATAGTCTGTGGCCACTGGATAACCAGTCCTCACCAGCACCTGTAATGGAATCCAAGTTTCCTGAGTTTCACCATTCCTCTGTTGTCAACAGATATTTATGAAACCAACTTGCATAGTTTCTGCTTCATTGCCCCTTAGTGCTGGTCCACATGGAGTGTGACAACCTCCAACTACTACTGCTATCAGTTACTTCATTAGCTCAAGTGATAGAGGTCTGACAATACAATGTCAGATGATGGAATTTCTATTTTTTCAGTTTGCTTTTATAAAAACCTAGAGCATGATGCACAAATAAACTATGTTAAAATGATATGATTAAGGTTGCAAAAAGCACTTAAAAATTAAGAAATGCCAACATTACAGGTGTCTGTGCACTGTCCCCTGAGCAGGTCCATCCTGTGCACTGACTGAAGCAGGGATCCTGCAGGCAAAGTATTATGTGAACACATACTTAAGGACTGAATAATAATGCATACACACACAGGGAGCAAATAACAGTCGCATATTCAATGGTAATTACCACTCACTAACTTTTTAGTGCTTGACTTTGCAACATTAATAATGTCCTTTTAATTTAGGGTTTTGTGAGTAATCCATATTTCCATCATTGTAGTCCACGTAATGGTAATGATGAAATCTATAATCTTTTTTATTTGTTTTTTTGGGAGGAGAGCTGGTAAAAGAGTTTTACATTAAAAAATCTTGTTGAAACTTCAGCTTTAAAAAACACCAGCTTTGGGTGGTGTTTGGAGCCTTCAATTTCAGAGATAAACAAATTCAAAATGTCAAAGTGAAACAAATTCAAAATGTCAAAGTGAAACTAATTCAATGTCCCAGTTTCAGCTGGCACCATGTTCAGACAATGTGAAATTACTTTTTGCTTAATTTCAATTTTAGTAGTTTCATTTCAGACATTTTTTTCATAAATCTGCTCTGAGTTTAGAGACACTAACAATACCCCAAACCAAAGAGCCTTCACTTAGTCTGAGGTTCCTCTGCAGTACTCACAGCCTAAAGACAACTCCCCCTAATGCCTCCCAGGAAACTTGTGTAAACTCACATTTTTAAAAATAAATAATTAAATAAACCTTTTTTACCAATCGAGATTTTTCATTTTATACTCCTTCAAGCAGAATTAGAACCAATGGATTTTCTATTAACATTGTTCTTCAATCCCTGTTTGCTAGTGACCGCAAGTCATTTCTTTTTCTCTAACAAACAGTGCAGAATGAACTATCCCTTGTTTAACTTCTCTTGAACTCACTGAGGTTACATCTTTAACAAATCAAGCTGCAATTACTATCACTCTGTGAAGTTGCTAAAGAGTATTATGTTAGTGAAGGAAACCAATGTTAGTGAAGGAAGTTTCTCTTATACACACCCTCCACATAAAGCTATTTCCAGAGAGACCCATCTACCAACCAAGAGATTGCAGGATCTCCTAAAACACAGTCACAGAAGCTAGAGATGAAGTATTAGGTGATATAGTTCTCCACTGTTCCCCTACAATATTTTCTCCGGTGTTTTGTTCAATAAACTAAGGGTCTCCTAACCCACCCTTCAGTGTTCCCTATCTTTTCTCCATATTTCCCCCAAGTTATTCCTTCCTTTAAAATAAGAGTATTTATATCTGATATCATTTTACAACTGGTTAGACTTTGTCACTGAAAAATTAATACAGCTTGATGCATATAAAAAAGTATTTGAATAAATGTTGAAGATTTCACAATTATGCCTTTGTAACATGCTGACATGATTCAGAGGCAAGACAGTTGAGTTGTTTGCCTGCACTGAAACAGTATTTCAGTTGCTTGGCTCATCCAAGTAGGTCTCTCTAATTTGACTGGCAACATTCTCCTATTGCAAACTGTTTACATCCTACCCATAATATGCTATGTAAATAGCCAACACAACACCATTTGTCCCCACACTATTTCTACTAGTGTAGAGCTTTGGGTTCTTTTTAAAGTGAAGACAGACTATGTAATTTATCTGAGCACTTCCCTTCCACTATGAAGGAGCTGAAGGATAGTGAAAGTGTTGTTAACCTTCCTGAACTATGTATGGGCAGCCTCACTTTTGACAGACTCTAGACTTCTAGGGAAAATGCAAGATGGCATAGTCTGCTGATGTAGTTTTGCAGTAATCATTTACTAGTATGTAAATCACTATCATCTCTGTCAAACAGCTGTGACTAGTTCCCCAGGTCTGAAATGTTAATCCTGACACATCTATAATCCATAGGATTAAAGGGGAAAAAATGTTGATTTCTGACAAGTTTACTCACTGGTTTATCCCTAGCAAGTATTTTCTTTTTTTACTATCCGCATACAAATCTGGGATTAATTTCTTTCAGTGACACTAAGTCAAACCAAGACATTGGTTGCTGTAGTTTTTTCACACCAATTAATTCGTAGGATAATGTTCTTATCACCTCTCTCCAAAAAGAAATTGCATCTGCCAAATCCATCTTTGAGACTTGCACTGACTTTATGACAATTCACTGCTGTCAGAACATCCTATCATATAACTATACGCTCTGCTAATGGATTGGTAATTTGCAGGGGAGTAGCCTACATGGTATTGGCTGCCTTTCAGTGAGCAGTGGCTATAAAGTTGCTTTTAGTGGAGAAATATTTTGTAATTTAAGGGTAAGTTTCTTTTCCTCCCCGTCCCCTCGTCCCCATTCACACATTACATCAATAGGTCCCAATTTACCCACAAGAGACTACTTCTGGAATTTCTGAGTCAGGGGACTAGCAGCAGCATAAACAGGACAAAGCACCCTTCACAGATTACCTCCCATGTACAACAGATTAGGGATTCACCTTTTTTTAGTACATTGGTGACCCACTCTAGGTTACCTGCTATACAAGATTTTAGGGATAAGGGGGGATTTATACACTGGTACTTACAAAATTCCAAAACCAAACAATTTCATGCACAAAGTTGCTAAGCGTACATGTACCTACCTATCACACACTGTTTACAAAACTCAATCACTTAAAAACAGAACAATATAATCAGTCTCTTTAAATCAAATTGACTGAGAATGGAACAGGTTGAAAAAAAAAAGGTATACACCAAGGAATCTCAATTTTCTGAAGTATGGACTATGCATGATACAAGCTGGGTGGAGAGGAGTTTATATATGTTTTTATCCACTTCCTTCACATTTTTCTTGGTAAATGTCACTGCCCTTCCCAGAAGCAATATCAACAGCTATGATCATATAATCTCTGGTGGGAATGCATACAATTTCCTTCAAGATAGCAATGTCATTGCATACCCAGCTACCTGGAGATGTATCCAATTTGGCACCTGTAACTTCCTCCCCACTCACTTCCACAAACACAATACATCAGACAGCCTGAACAGCTGAGATCCATGAACACTCCTGAACCTTTAAGTCTTTCATTGCAGCACAAATCCACTGGGGCACCATCAGACTGACCCAGAACATTAACAACACACTTTTCTGAAGACTAAGCCATGATGAGAAACAATATCTGCTGTTATTTTCCCCTCCATTCACTAGTTCTGTGTTGCTGAGTGATAAGAGGAAAAAAAACTTATTTTTCTTCTGAGCATCTTTTCAAGACTGCCCTTTATTCTACCCTATAATCCTCCCAGATAAATCAAGTGTTAGCAGAGGGGGGTTTCTATTGTTTTGTGTTTTTTTCTTAATGTTTAGGTAACTTACAGAAAGATTTGGCAAAAAAGAATAAATGAAATTTTAAGTCGTTAACAGATGTGACCATATGAAACTATCTATACTTTACATAGGTTTCCATGTAACAGAGCACCAAGCACAGCATTGTAATTTTAGGAAAACATGTGGTCTCAAAGGTAAAATTCTTCCATTTCCTCAGAGATTCAGTTGCTTCAGCAGCAGCACACTGCCCATTACATTCAATGCACTCACTTAATAATACTTTGCCTTGGTCAGTCGCTCAGTTGTGAGGACCGTTTTTTTGTCTCTACATATTTTTATTTGGATCTTCCTAATCTACAGGATACTGCTGGCTACGATTTAAAAAGTTGTTTCTGCCTCTCCCTCCCCTCCCCACACCCCTGAGAAGATTAACTAAGGGAAGGGAATCAGTGTGATGCACAGGCCATATTTTAGACTCTATGGAGGTATAATTAGGTCAATTAGAAAAGTACAACTAATCTCATTCAGTGCACACATTTATTAGTTGTCCAAACTAATCCAAACTATGCTAGTATTTTGCCTATCCCTTCTGATAATCTGTTTGTTGCATTAGGAATTTGGGATCTCTTTTATTTCCAGGCCACACTATGTAAAGCAGAGGTTCCCAAACTGACCCATGGAGCAGTGGTCTATGGAACACTTACTCATAGTCTGTAGAGTAGTGGAAGATCACATAGTGATTGAGCTCCTTGCTTCTAGCTGCTTATAGGAGTGAGGAGGTTCTTCATTCCAAAGATGGTGGCCTGTAAAAGCAGACAAACAAGCAGGAGGAGTCAGCCTAACTGTCCCCACAAAGGAGCACAGCTATATTAGGGGAGGAAAAGGAGAAATCATCCTCAGGAACTGAAGCAGCCAAATGCTGTTGGGAGAGGAATTTCTCAGAGACAAGAAGAGAAAGGAAGATGATCCGGAGGACATTTGTCTTCAGGGGCGACTCGTGATTCAGGAAAAAATGCCTGCGGAGACGGTCAGAGAGATGATTCTGTACCCCAGGCAAGTGGACGGTTACCGGAGTAATGTTCTCCTCAATGCAAAAGTGCCACAGATTGATCTTCTCTAGGTAGAGCACCCTGGAGCGTGCTCCCCCTTGTTAGTTCTTGTTCACATAGTACATCATGGTGGTATTTTTGTGAATCACTGAGTATCTAATATTATCCAAAAGGCACAACATGCATTTTAGATGGCCCAAAGCTCCAGTACATTAACATGCAGTGAGGCCTTCTGCGCTTACCACAGTCCCTGTTCGTTCAGCGACCCCAGGTGCACCCCCCAATCCAAAAGTGAGGGTCAGTAACCACATACTCATCAACTTGGTTGGTGAGGGCTGGGCAAAGGGAACACACTGGCAAATTTTCTGTGGACACATCCACCACTGCAAGAAGTCTGTGACCATTGGAGGGAGACAAACCAGAGGATTAAGGGTAGGATAGACCATCCTGAGCCACATTTGAACAGGGAAAGGGTGCAACCTTGCTAACTGGGCTACCCATGTAAAAGTTTCAGAGTGTAGCCGTGTTAGTCTGTATTAGCAAAAACAATCAGGAGAACTTGTGGCACCTTAGAGACTAACACATTTATTTGGGCATAAAAGTGTAAAAGTGGAAATGCAGCCCAAATAGTCTCAAACACATTTGAAGTATCATGGAATACTGAGATTGCAGACTGAGGTAAAGTTGTCAAATTGTCTGAAAATGGTCAGACAGCAGGAATGCTCTGAATGTTGTGGAATCTAACAGGGCCTCAATAAACTTGATTTTTTGAGTGGGAGCCAAGATTGTATGACAGTTGAGCAAGTGCAATGTGGTGACATGAGTGAGAACTTACTCTTTCATTCTGCCCCTCAGTAACCAGTGGTCAATGTATGGAAAGATGTGGAGTCTCTTTTTTGTGAGATATGCTATAATCACGACCATGCATTTGGTGCAAATTGGGGACAGGGCGGAAGATCAGAGGCTGAATGGGAGAATTGTGTATAGAAAGTGGAATTCTCCCATGATGAAACGAAGGAACTTTCTGTGGCTCAGTACAATCATCACATGAACGTAGGTGTCCTGAAGGTCCAGAGCAGCAAACCACTCGTTCTGAGACAATGTGGGAAGTATAGTCAATAGAGTGACCATTTGGAACTCATATACTTCATATATTTGTTGAGGACATTAAGGTTGAGGATTGGTCTCATCCCTCCCTTGGTTTTGGGTATCAGGAAGTACTGGGAGTAAAAACTATGCCCCTGGTGTCCCGGTGGAACCTCTTCCACCACTCCCAAAGCCAACAGAGAGCTGACCTGCTCGAGGAGCAGTATCTCATGAGAGGGGTACCTAAAGAGGGACAGGGAGGGAGGGTGGAAAGGAAGTGTGGAGAAGAACTAGATGGCCTAACCCCATCTGACAGTGTCTAGGACCTAGTTGTCAGAAGTGATCGAGCTCCAAGCATTGTGAAACTGGGCCAGCCTGTCCTCAAAAGGGTGGGGGGATGAGGAGGGAGGAGCAACAATTGGAACAGTGCTCTGGTCCACAGAGTCAAAATGGGCACTTAGACAGCACTGGGAGAGGGTATGTGAACTGGCCAATCTGTGAGCCCAACTGCTTTCTCCTGCAGGATCTATCCCTCTTTCTGGGGTAGTCCCATTGCCTCAGAGGAGGGAAAGGCTGAGAAAACATGTGCTGGAGGTGACATTGCTGCTAATGTTGGATGGCAGTGCATCTGCGGCGCCAGTGTGTACATCCCCCATCCACCAAGGGTAGTCCTGGAGTCCTTGAAAGAGGGCAGTGTGTCATCAGTTTTATCCAAAGTCACTGCCAGTCTGACCTGGGGAAAAATTCCATCCCACCCCCTCACATGGTGATCAGTTAGACCCTGAACATGTAGTCAACAACCTGAGAGAGAGAGAATGCTTCGTGCCACCTCAGAGCCCTAGCCTGGCCCTCCCCAACCTGTGTCCCCTCCCTGACACTTCAGAGGAAGGAGATTTAAAAAAAAATGAATATACTGGGGTGGAGGAATCCCTTCCAGACTCCTGCAGGTGATTGGATGAAACCTGAAGTATGAGCTTTTAGGAATATATAACAAACTGCAAGTGAGCCCTAGGGCTACTGAGCTCTGCCCTTCCCCATCAGAAGGAACCCCATCATACAATCCCACTCATAAATTTGTCCAGCTCTCTCTTAAAATTAATTGTTTGCTTCCAAAAACCCTCACCCCATGATGGTTAGAAACCTTGTAATTTTCAGCCTGAATTTGTTCAATACCTGTATTCCAGCCAGGAGTTCTATTCAACCATGTTTCTGTAATATTTTATTTTACTTCCTGCACCAGCAACTCCAGTTCCTCCATTTTATTGCCCAAACTCCTTGCACTTGTGTACAAGCATGTCAGTTGCTGCCCTCAGACCTCACCCAGTTTTCTAGCTTCTTGTGTTCTGTTAATCCTTACTGTATCTTCATTTAGCAGATTTTCCTCCTCCAGTGAAATCTCCATGCCTGGCTTCAATACACAAGTCTCTCCCAACTTTCTACCCTTATTTCCTAGTTTAATGCCTTTCTTATCAATCATGCCAGCCTTGATCTCAGAATATTAATACCCCAGGTACACAAGTAGAGTCCATCAGTCAAGAAGAGTCTTCTTTCTGTGAATGTGTCCCACTGGTTGATCGTCCCAAAATTTTTCCTCATAGCACCAATCCTTGAGCCATATGTTAATCTTGATTCTCTTACCATGCCTTCTCCCTTCTTCCCAGGGGACTGGAAGTATTCTGCTGAAAATCACCTGAGCTTCCATTTCTTTAAGCATCTGACCTCGCTGAATGTAATCACCCTTGATCCATTCCAGGGGGAATCTAACAGTGTCATTCATCCCAACATGCAGCACAATCAGTGGATTCTTCCCCAATCCTATCACAGTCATTTTCAGCTTCACATCCACATCTCATATTCTTACTCCTGGCAGACAACATATTTTTGAGTATGGGGTTCCTGGTCACATAGATCTGTCTCATCTAGATGTTGGTATGAATCAGTTTTGTGCTTTCCTTCTTTTCCTCCTTTCCATCCCATTTTCTGCCTCTTTCTCCTCCTCATTCTCCAGTGCAGCTAGCCCGTTACTCAACTCAATTTCAACACTGCTAGCTGGTCTCTTACTCTGCCTTGTCTTCATGATCACATACTTTCAAGGATCGCACTCCTCTTCTGGCAGCCCACCTTCTAGGTCCTTTTGTTAAGCAGGTGTCCACACATCTTGAGTTGTCTGTACTACCTCCTCTCCTGCATTATACCTTCAAATCCCTGTCTGAATTCAATCGCCGTCTCCAGCTGCATCGCGAATCCTTGAATCATCCCTGTGATGAGCTCTACCAGGTGACATTTAATGCATAAGTAACTTCCATCAGATGCCCACTCAAAGACGATGTACATCCCCACAGCTTCTGCATCCCACCATCTTTTGTCTCCTCTACTCCTCAGATCACTTATAATGCTATCTCAGTAGCCATCATCTTCTCTTCCTAGTCTCTATGGAAAAGAAAAGGAAGGGGAGGAGAAAATATCCCCCCCAAAAGCTCCCACTTAAAATCTTCTACTGGAGCTCCACTGTCAGCTGCTAGCTGTTCACATAACCCAAGACCATTCAGAAGACTATACGCCAGCAAAAGAAAGCAATGTGGATGTTAGGTATTAAGGAAGCTTCACTTCTTTGCTCACTGTGTGCATGCATTTCTGCATATACCTCCTTGCATATCTTTCTTCCTATGTTATTATTTTGCATTTAACTGTGTAACTACAATTTAACTCTGTAAAACGTTTCCAGATGGAGCTATAAAAATAGTTTTTTTCTTTAGTTTTTCTTCTTTTCAGAAATTTTGTTCTTTGAAACATTAACACTTTTCAGAAAGTTTAAACCTAGAACACAGAATCCCCAACTCCACCTCAAGTATCACAAAACAACAAATTATAAATATTTTACTATAACTATGTTGTGATAAATTTGAATTAAGTAGAAAATATTTCCACCTGTGCTTAAAGATAACTAAAGAAAGTCTGTGATCATGGTTTTGCCTCGAACATAATTATATTTTGATTATTTTTCCAATTTATCTTCATAAGTCTCTTTTCCCTATATAAGTGTGCTAGAGTCATCCATTTGAATGGCATAATATACTATAATTTGAGCTGTGTGAAAGATTTTTTACTGTTGGCAACAAGCATGAAAATCAGGTTTGTGTGGCTTTATTTAAAAAAGCACTTACTCATTTATATTGATTTAGGGATTTTTATTTTTATTTTTTTGCACCAACTTCTGTGGAAAGAAAAGCCAGAGAGACCTCTTGTGTGTTAAACTACTTTGCAACTTTCCAAACTAGAGATAGTCCCTCTGCTCTCATTTCCTGTGCCTGGCCTCACAGCCTGGTCTCTGGATGCTGAGAATAACAATTACAGGAAGAGTCCTGCTAAGACTCTGCAGTGCCTGGATGGAGCATGCTCAGTATAGATGGACTACTCAGACAATTTAGCAGTCAAACTTGTACAAGTCTCTACTGAGCTCATGTGAACTGCAATTTTCAGAGGCTAATAACTTTGCCAACTTAAAATGTTTTCCCCCACTGGCTCAACAGAAGGCAACCCAAGTGTTAAGCGTCAAGTCCCTGCTCCAAAGAAGAGAGGAAATAGACATTGACAAAATGATTGTAAGTTTGTTGGTTTTGATTTTTTTTTTTTTATATGAGCAAAAAATATTTTTCCTTAACCTTGTTTTAAGAAATGGCTGGACCATTTTTGCTGGGGGGAAAAAATAAAGTAAAAAGACTGAGGCGGACACCCAGCATGTAAAATCTCAGCCCAAATGGTTAAAGTTCAGCAAAGTTATAAGCAACTAAAAAACGAGGTCTTATAATAGAATGTGTTTGGGTACTATAGATGTCACTATCTGAGCTGTCTATAATAAGCTTTCTTCCTCACAGCTCCAAAGTCAACACTATTTTAATATTACCAATGATAATGGTGGATCCTTTGAATGAAAGTGCCTGAAAGCAAGCAAAACTGTTTTGAGATACTGCTGCACTCCATAGGCCTGCCTTTTAAAATTAATTTGTCAGGACTGAAGTTATTGCTGTGAGATGATAGAAAGACAGAATACATACATTATGAATTTGCTTTCTTTTGTAATGCTTTCTACATGTAACATTCCATTTATCTTTATGGGTAAAAAGCTGATATAACAAATAGTAACTACGTGCCTATAATGAGCTCTGGAAAGACCTGAAATGTATTTTCAAGCTATACATCAACTTATTGCTTCAAAAAGGGACACTTGCTATTGATTTTTTCAAGGTAATTTTGTTCAGATATACATTGAGCTATAGTATCAAGCTATGTAACAGTCCATGCTGCAAAACTATAAATTTAAATATCTCCAAGAGTGAATTTATCACAAACCTTCAATTTTACTTCAAGCAGAACTGTTTGCACGTAAAAAGTATTAATTTTAAATTTAAATGTCATTTGGTTACTAAAATCATACTGTATTTGACTTCTTCAGCACATTGTGCAGCTACATAGCTAGAATCCACCTGGGATTGGAGGGTTTAAAAATATAATCTAAACCAGTTGCTTGTGGCCCTAATAACTATAAAGTAGGAGAAAGTGCCCAAATGATAAGTGTAGGTTTCAACAAAAAACAGCTATGAGAAATCCCATCCACCATTTTTTAATACCTCACCTCCACTTAGCATTCACCCCAAACAGATTTTAATGACGATATACTGCGTGAGAAAATACTATGCAATGGATATGTAAGGATGAGTGAGGGGAACAACAGGCCCATCCACCCCTTCTCCCTCACTGAAAAGCCAGACTGAGTTCCCACTCATCTAACTAGTTTGGGGCATCAGAGCTCCACCATGGCTCCCCTTCCTCCTTAGCTGCTGTGGCAAGAGTTCCCGCTCCTGTTCCAACATACTTTAACTACTGACTGAACCAGACACACAAAAATCCCATACTAAGGCCCATATCCTTGACACTGGCTCAGCTCTGCTTGGTGCAGGACTTGGCATGGTGGGTGGGTGCAGATTCCTTGCCAGAGAGTTGATGTGAGTTATGACAAGTTTCAGAGTAACAGCCGTGTTAGTCTGTATCCACAAAAAGAAGAACAGGAGTACTTGTGGCACCTTAGAGACTAACAAATTTATTAGAGCATAAGCTTTCGTGGACTACAGCCCACTGAAGAAGTGGGCTGTAGTCCACGAAAGCTTATGCTCTAATATAGATGTGAGTTATGGAAGCTTAAAGCCACTGTGACATCAGACAGGATGTACAGTCACCTTCAGTCCACTGATTGTGAGCAGTACTCAGGTCAGAATCCCTATTTCTTACATTAAGAGCTTGATACTGCTTGCAGGCAAGGATAAAGGTCTAATTCTGATATTCACAGAATCATAGAAGTGTAGGTCTGGAAGGAACCTTGAGAGAGCTTCTAGTCCAGTCCCCTGCACTCAAGGCAGGACTAAGTATTATCTAGATCATCCCTGACAGGTGTTTGTCTAACCTGCTCTTAAAAATCTCCACAACCTCCCCAGGCAATTTATTCCAGTGCATAACTACCCTGAAAATTAAGAAGTTTTTCCTAATTTCCAGCCTAAACCACCTTTGCTGCAATATAAGCCCACTGCTTCTTGTCCTATCTTCGGAAGTTAATGAGAACAATTTACCTCCCTCCTCCTTGTAACAACTTTTTATGTACTTGAAAACTGTTATGTCCCCTTTCAGTCTTCTCCTCTCCCAACTAAACAAACCACATTTTTTCAATCTTCCATCATAGGTCACGTTTTCTAGACATTTAATAATTTTTGTTGCTTTTCTCTGGACTTTCTCCAATTAGTCCATATCTTTCCTGAAATGTGGTGCCCAGAACTGGACACAATTCCCCAGTTGAGGCCTAATCAGTGCAGAGTAGAGCAGAAGAATAACTTCTCATGTCTTGCTAACACTCCTGCTAATATATCCCAGAATTATGTTTGCTTTTTTTGCAACAGTGTTATACTGTTGACTCATATTTAGCTTGTGATCCACTATGACCCCTGGATTTCTTTCTGCAGTACTCCTTCCTAGGCAGTTATTCCCCATTTCGTATGTTTGCAACTGATTGTTCCTTCCTAAGTGGAGTACTTTGCATTTGTTCTCATTGAATTTCATCCTATTTACTTCAGACCATTTCTCCAGTTTGTCCAGATCATTTTGAATTTTAATCCTATTCTCCAAAGCACTTGCAACCCCTCCAAGCTAAGTATCATCCACAACTATTATAAGTGTATCTCTATGCCATTATCTAAATCATTGATGGAGTTATTGAACAAAACCAGACCCAGGACTGATCCCTGCAGGCCCCACTTGCTATGACCTTCCAGCATGACTGTCAACCACTGATAACTACTCTCTGGAAATGGTTATCAAACCAGTTATGCACCCACCTTATAGTAGCTCCCTCTAGGTTATATTTCCCTTGTTTGTTTATGAGAAGGTCATGCGAGACAGTATCAGAAGCCTTACTAAAGTCAAGCTATACCACATCTACTGCTTCCCCCCATCCACAAGGCTTGTTACCCTGTCAAAGGAAGCTGTCAGATTGGTTTGACACAATTTGTTCTTGACAAAGCCATGCTGACTGTTACTTATCACCTTATTATCTTCTAGGTGTTTGCAAATTGATCCCTTAATTACTTGCTCCATTATCTTTGGATGATTTTGTTAGTTGTTTATATAAAGTCTCATCCACTTCTTCCTGTTTAGGTGGTCTGTGGTAGACCCCTACCATGACATCACCCTTGTTTTTCCTCTCTTATCCTTACCCAGAGACTTTCAACAAGTCTATCTCCTATTTCCATCTCAACTTGAGTCCAAGTGTATACATTTATTGATATATAAGGCAACACCTCCCCCGTTTTTTCCCTGCCTGTCCTTCCTGAGCAAGCTGTACCCTTCTAATGCAATATTCCAGTCATGCGTATTATCCCACCAAGTCATCTGTGATGCAAACAATGTCATAGTTGTGTTTATTAACTACCATTTCTAGCTCTTCCTGCTTGTTCCCCATACTTCTCATATTAGTATTCAGCATCTAACATACTGATTTGATCCTCCCCCTCCCCCCCCCATTCTCTCTTGTCTCTGACTTATCCCTGCTATAATGGCCCATGCTCCTCCTAGACTCTTGACCCTTCTTCCTGGTCTCCATGTTTCTGACTTACGTGTGGGCTTTTGTCTCTGACCCCATTGAACCTAGTTTAAAGCCCTCCTCACTAGGTTAGCCAGTCTGTATCCAAATATCTTCTTCTCCTTCCTTGATAGGTGGATCCCATCTCTGCATAGCAGTCCTTCTTCCCAGAACAGCATCCTGTGGTCAAGGAAGCGAATCCCTCCTGGTGACACCACCCTCGGAGCCAGGCATTCACCTCCAAGATGCATCTGTCTCTGCCTGGACTCTTTCTCTTGACCCCAAAGGATCGAAGCGAACACCACCTGCACTCCCAACTCCCTCGCCCTTTCTCCCAGAGCCCTGTAGTCACTTCTGATCTGCTGAGGGTCATACCTTGTAGTATCATTAGCGCCCACATGGATGAATAGCATGGGGTAGTCAGAGGGCCAGATGATCTCAACAAACCCTCTGTAATATCTCAGATACAGGCCCCTGGCAGTCAGCATACCTCCTGGGATGGCATGTCAGGCTGACAGATGGGTGCAGTAACCAGCAGCCAGTGTCCTCCCTGTGACAGAGGCATATCCTCTTCCCCCAGATGTGTCACTTATTCCATGGGTATAATTGTGCTTCTACTTTCTCATCTAATTTTAGCCCATTCTTGCTGCTGTTTCTGTCTTCAAAAGAGTTATGCTGGTATCTCCATTCTGCCAAAATTCCATCAACAAAAGTGTTGGAACTCATTCCTTTGTTGACTTGGAAAGCCACGTGGGAAAGACCTTTCTATTCATAATCACAACAGACCTGTGAACCAATTAATAGACCACTAATAACTAGAACTAGAACAGGAATTTTGTGGCAAAGCTTTTTTGTCAGACATCAGAAATTGATCAAAACCAGCATTTTGCAGGATCATAGCAGGTTAACTATATGGAGATATAACCCATCTCATAGAGCTGGAAGGGACCCTGAAAGGTCATTGAGTCCAGCCCTCTGCCTTCACTAGCAGGACCAAGTACTGATTTTGCCCCCAGATCCCTAAG
Organism: Malaclemys terrapin pileata; assembly: GCF_027887155.1. Classification (NCBI taxonomy): domain Eukaryota; kingdom Metazoa; phylum Chordata; order Testudines; family Emydidae; genus Malaclemys; species Malaclemys terrapin. The sequence continues at coordinate 77,896,375 of NC_071505.1, forward strand.
TGGCCCCCTCAAGGATTGAACTCACAACCCTGGGTTTAGCAGGCCAATGTGCCAACCACTGAGCTATCCCTCCCTGACCAACTTTAATCAAAAAAGGCTTCTCAGGTTCAGGATGGAATTTTTGGTTAAAACTACAGAGAAAGACCAGAATAGCCTTGCCATCAGGGCACTCACTTGGGCTGTAGGAGACCTGGGTTCAAGTCCCTGATCTGCCCCATTGAGAGCAGGGACCTGAATCCAGGCACTCCCACATCCCAGATGATTGCCCTGATGACTGGACTACTCTGGAATGGCTTTCCCTCAGTCCATCCATTGGAGCTGTTCCACTTCATGGTGTCATAGAGAAAGACTGACTATAGCCCAGTGAGTAGGTCACTGGGGAGACTCAGGATCAAATCCCTGCTCCAATGATATTTCTTTATAAATAACTCCAACAGGAGAGATAGAGAGGCACCTGCCCCAAAAAAGCCAATAACCAAATTGTCAGGGCACTCCGCTGGATTGTAAGAGACAAGGTTCAAGTCCCTGGTCTGAATCGGGCAGAGTGGAGACTTAAACCTGCATCTCCCACAACTCAGGCAGGTGCCCAAAACACCAGGCTACCAGATATCCTGGGATAGCAGGAGCATGCATATGCACCTGTGCTTTGTTTCTCTCTCTCCTTCCTCCCCCCACCCCACAGCGGAAAACATCAAAATGCCTTGATTTCATCCCAGTGCAAAATGAGAAAGTTTTCAAAAATCTCAAAACGTTTCACAGAACAGGAAATCATATCCCTGCCCAGTTCTACTAATAGCATACGCACCCTGGAATTTTAGTTATATGAGATCAAGTGATATGTATTCAAACTTTCTCAGAGTTGAGGCATTTGAATATAGGGTTTTGGCTTGGCCCATTAGTGAGATATAGGCCAGCTGTAAAGTTTAAACCTTCATTTGAACTGCACTATAGGGTAGAATGTTTGGTTCTAGAGCACTGATTCAGGTAATCACTACTACAAAATTGAACACAATATTGTGTTTTTGAAAGGGCAGAATACTGAACTTCACACTTTCTTCAGCAGACAAGAAATCAGATTCATAAGCTAACTTCTAATACAACGTTGTGCCTAGAAGGTTTTTTAAATTAGTCTGCATGCTCATGCCGTAAAATGCAACATAGTTTGAGACAGGATTACAGAATGGATTTGATTTATCGGCTGGTTTGACTGCCATCATAACTCTAATCCCATTACTGAGGGGATTTTCAGGGACAGAATAATGAGCCTTTGCTTGCCGTGCTGCTAGTTAATGAAATGCGTTATGTCACCAGAGTCAGTTACTGCCTATTATAATCTCAGAGATGGGTGTTCATTTTGACTATCTTTAATTTAATAACATGCTGTTTGTCAGTTTGATGGGACCCTCAATTAGCATCTAACAGGTCCACTCAATTCCACTCTTCTTGAACAAAATGATGGTATCTTAATTAAAAAAGAACTTAATCATTTATTAGCATCAAAGCAATGTAAAAGCCTGGCACATTTTGGTTCTCAGGATGTAAAGAAAACACCAAATCAATTTAGCTTCAGGGACATGTAAAGCCATTTCTCCCCTCCACCCCACCCCAGAAGTGGCTTCTAGATTGGTTTCCCTTTTCAAATTTGTCTAGCTTAGGGGAGATGAAACCCAGGGTACAGATCCCAAACTTAAATTCAGTTATATGCAATGTTTTATTGGACCCAGTGGCTTGAGCCTCTTTTATTGTGGAGGAGGAAACAACACAATGTGCTAGAAGGGGAGGACTCAAAATTCGATTTAAAACACTGATGTTCTCCACCAGTTCTAGACTAGCTGCTTTGCAAATCTTGTCTCCCATATAACAAAGCAGCTCCAGTGCTGCTCTAAATTACACCAGCTGTCAATAGCCCCAAGGAATTTCTATGGCAGTCAGGGACCACTAGCGTACAGGGAAGCACCCACAGTGCCTCATTTTCCCCAACCACATCCTACACTGGGTGTTTTAGGCCACTGCAGAATTGCTTTAGGGTCATTTTGCATTAGTTGAGTGGCGCAAAGCAACCCTAATGCAGCTAAGAATTGGGACCAAAATCTTTTTCATCGCATTCTTATCTAGATGGTTAACTTTCATAATATCATCTCGAGACACATCTGCTATCTCCCAATGCACACCTACAGTATATGGTGTGAAAATGAAATGATCTTTATTGCAACTTTAAGCATTTAGCACACAGTTGGTACTATACAAGTATTAATGAAGTTGAAATCTTAAACATATAAAAGTCATTTATATGTCTTTAGATAAATAGGCTATAGCATTTGATAGTAATTGTATGTTATGTGAGAATTAATAAGACCATGCAGTAATGTAATCTGTATGTATATGGCAAGAGGGCAGAGCTACAGTTTTTTTAGAAACTTTAACTCCCCATTTCCTGACATCAAGTAAAGGACCGTTTCTGGGCTCAATATTGCTATATAGCCCAGCCCTGCATTGCAAACCGTGCAGTGCTATGCAACCCTAAGAAAGAGATTAGAGGAATTCTGACCCTGAGTTCCCTAGGATGCATACATCTCCCTTTGCATATTCTCTGTAGAAATAATGGGGATAGGACTATAGCCCCCCCCCTTTTTTGGCTCTCCTCCTCCACTTTGGGTATCTTGTGCCCCTGGTTGCACATGGAAAGAGTAGGGTATATGTTCCATGGAATACATTGACTTCAATTAAGTCCCACTGTTGCACAAAGCTGGTATGAAGAATGGGGTTTTGGAATTCTCTAGCTGCCCCCTTCTTACCTCTCCCTACTCTGTGCACCTACAGAGGAACAGGACACCATCTGGCCCATTGTGAGAAATGTATTCCGGCAAGCATTTGAATTTGGGACCTGTGTATCTTATAGAATAACAAGTTGTGCACAGGGGGAGTTTTTGCTTGTAAATTTAATTGTTTATATGTACAAGTGAGCATGTGCAAAAACTACACATGCATAGGGGTTTGCATACCAAAATCACTATTGACCTAAAGTAGTATTTGGCTTAAATTTACATAGGACAGATATATGCACAGTAGCAGAGATCTGCATGTGGATTGATCACTTATTCATTTTCAAGAACAAACTGGAAGGATTGAAAATGTTCCTTAATCAAGTATGGTGCCTTCCAGAAAACATTGGCACAGATATTATAACGGGCACAAAAGCAAGTGCATTAAACTTGGGCAGCTGTGGGTTACATGCACAAGATCTTAACTTCTGATTTTCATCTGCTAGCAGCACTATTTTTTACTGGCAAATTAAGAAAACATGTAACTTGATCATAAGTATAGAATCATAGAAATGGACAGCTGGAAGGGACCTCAAGAGGTCATCTAGTTCATCTCCTCATGCTGCGGCAGGACCAAATATACCTAGACCATCCCTGACAGGTGTTTGTTCAACCTGTTCTTAAAAGCCTCCAGTGACAGGGATTCCACTACCTCCCTTGGAAGTCTATTCCAGAGCTTAACTACCCTTATAGTTAGAAAGTTTTTCCTAATATCTAACCTAAATCTCCCTTGCTGCAGATTGAGCTCCTTACTTCTTGCCCTATCTTCAGTGGACATGGGGAACAATTGATCACCATCCTCTTTAAAACAGCCCTTAACATATTTGAAGACTGTTATCAGGTCTTCCTTCGGTCTTCTTTTTTCAAGACTAAACATGCCCATTTTTTAACCTTTCCTCATAGGTCAGCTTCGCTAAACCTTTTATCATTTTTGTTGCTGTCCTCTGGACTCTCTCCAATTTGTTCACATCTTTCCTAACATGTAGAACAAATTGGGCATAGTACTCCAGTTGAGGCCTCACCAAAGTTGAGTAGAGTGGCACAATGACCTCTGACGTCTTGCATATGACACTCCTGTTAATACACCCCAGAATTATATACTGCTCCACACTGTTGGCTCAGATTCAATTTGTGATCCACTATAACCCTAGATCATTTTCAGCAGTACTACTGCTTACCCGATTATTCCTCATTTTGTATTTGTGTGATTTATTTTCCCTTCCTAAGTATAATATTAATTTGTTCTGACTTGCACCTGAGTTGTGACTAGGAGCACACATCACACCACAAGCCCATCAGCAATATTACGTGTAGGAGGTATTTACAAAGCTAAAAAAAACTTACTGTACTACTGTAAGAAACAGTTCTGTCTTCATTTGCATCAATATAACTACCTTCACTTGCACCCTGGTTTCCCACTCCTTTGAAAATGCCCAGCAGGCATAGACTTTGTTGTACTTTTGTATGTATGCATAAAATCCCAATTGTACTTCAACGCTTTGACAATGTATTCCTTTGTCTGAACATTGCAAGATATAGTCGAGTACACAATACAGACACATGTTTGACAGATCCCTTTTTCCCTTGAAGTTCTGTCCCATCCATATACCTACCAAGTCCAGTCTAGTTTTTCTTTTATAATCAAGAAGGATCAGGCATATCCGGGCCAGTACACCCTCACTTTGTCATACATGCAACTGCTGCCTCTTAAAATGCAAGATGTGTGGCTCCAGTAGACTCCAGGTACCTTCATGTATTTCCTGTATCATTAACTGAGTTTGATATCACATTAAACTTTAACATTTTATAAGCCACTGCACAATTTAAAAATGTAAATGAAGATTATTGTTGCATGTAAAAGATATTGAGCTGTACTCATCCTTTAAAAGAGGTACATATATTTTCTTAGTGATACAGAGAAGGAATGCCAGTTCTAAAGCACCCTCAGCTGCTCTGCCAATGGCACCTGATGTGTCAGTTAGGATCACTGCCATCCACTATTAGAAGACCACAAAAAAAACAACCCACCACCCACCACAGACACCATAAGATTGTGCTGAAATTGCTTTTTGAAAGGCTAATTTTTCAAAACATGCTTCTCTGTACACATGCAATCTTTTGTGTTTATATATACAAAAAGAGGTAGAATTCAGTGATACATGAACAGAGTATATATTTTATGCATATAAATATTATAATTTGTGCACACAAGTAATAACATGCTCAATGTTGTGTATACAAATAGAGACCAAGTTGAGGCCATGAGCCCTATTACCTGTGAACATCTGTATCATGGTTTTATAGTGCCTGCTGGTCGGTCATCATATGATAACGCCATTGCAGTAGTATGCAAAGCAAGGTGAGTATGCAAGGTCCTTTCTTTTTTGTGTGCACTGTGGTAGGGCTTCTCTCAGTTGCAGTCCTTGTACTTCAGAAGTGCAGGGACTGCTTGCTCAGTGGACCACAATACACAAAGAGGACTTGTAAAGAAAGAAAACAGGCTGCATTATTATAAAGAAAGATGCAACTTGCTCAGCTCCCGCTGAACTCCAGGAGGGATTGTACCTCTGCTATACACAATCTCGCCTTAAATTCCCCATGAGGTGATGCAACTTTGCTTTGCATTTTGCTCAGGCAAGTGGCAAACTGATACAGTCTGGCCCCGGAATCAGTAAGGCCCCTGAAGATGATACTATGTGCCTAAAACGATACAGGTATATTGCAGGCAATTATATAGATCTAAAACCAGGGAAGCATATTTCATATGGCTTTACACAAAATCCTCCTCTTTTCTTCTTGTCATTTCTCTTTAGTCCTTGGTGATATACTGCACACAGCAAAATCAAAACAAAACCCCATAATGTATTCTCGGCTTGTTTCAAAGTGTTCAAAATCTTCGTCAGCCAGCAGTGAAGTCGAAGCATTAGGTATATTCATTTACTTCTCTAATGCTCTTCAGCACAGTACAGAGACCATTCCACTCTGTAGGGGAATACAACTAACTAATATAAGTCCCTACTGCAGGGTTACCGTGAAACCAAACTATTCCTTCAAAAAATTAAAAAAAAACCTCAGAGATACTCAGATTCCCTTGATCTCACCCATAAATTTGCCACCGCTACTGTGCTGCAATTTCCCATACATCTGTCAAAATACTGGCAATATACATGCAGCAGGGCAATACGCTTTGAAAAGATTCTCAGTGGAGCCATCAGTCTAGCTCAGTGGCACTCCAGCCTTACAAAGGACATGACAAAGTAATGCAGAATGGCTGTACCTTCATTTTATAACCTGTGGGTTTGTGTAATAATTCTAACAGCAGGTTCTGGAAGCTGTTTGCTTACTTGCAGAGGGACAGACAGTTAATTGTCACTTGTTCTTCCCCAATTCTCTTCAGTTATCTCAGTTGATTTCCCGCAGATAGCCACTGAAAATCTACAATATCTGGCCAAAAACCTCTAGTCCTTACTCAGAAAAAACTCCCATTAACTTCAAAAGCATCAATTTGCTCTCCATTATACAATAAAATTTTCCTCATAATTGGTTTCAGTGGGACTACCTATGGAGCAAGGTACTGCTCTTCCAGCTGGTTGGTGGCAGAATCAGATGATGTACTTAAGACTTCATATACCATTCTTAGCTTGATTGTCAGTATGCAGTATCTTACCTTTGCTAAACCAACAGTGGGACTACCAGCAAATGCTCTGTACAATATCAGTAGTTGTCTTAAGGATAAAACTGGTGATGGGTACTTCCCACTAATTTGTGACCCTTCTTAGCTCTCCTCTGTATTTAAAACAAAACAACAACAAATCCTTTCTTCATTCAATGTTAAGTTAGGTATTAAAAAGCTACCCATACAAGGCTTATGCCAGTTAATTTTAAGAATTCTAAAGCAAAGAACCTCTCCTGTTTGAAAAATCCATGCATTCCTTTGTCAAATGCATCCCATGCTCACATGAAAAATCTCAACATTTGGTGGCTCCCTAGAAAGTTTTCACAAACCACTTGAGGACTGCAGTTTCAATCTAAGAACCTCTGCTCTAGATCACCAGACCCCGTTGTTCCTTAATGCTTCTACTGCTAATTCCCACAATTGGAATTTGAATTATGTTTCTCCTCCTTCCGATTGCAACTCCAGACCCCACATCCTCTGTTCTCACTCTCCAGGGTAAATTTCTTGATCCCACTTCAAGACAGGCTCTCTAAACCTCTATTATTACACTGAAAATTCCTTCAACTATCTAAAACTTTGGCTAACCCTATGCTTGGGAAATGCAGTAAATTAAGGTGATTTTCTAGCTATGGAAACAGTTCTTTTTGTGATTATATCTAATTTCAGATTATTAAATTAGGAAGTGTGGCAAGTTTTCTCCTGATCCTCTGTTAGTTGCTGGCAACTTCAAGGAACTGGAGAATAAAATTGAGAAAAATATTTTCTCTCTATCTTAAATATAATGAATTCTGTGTATGAATAAGGATTCAGAAACATGGGGATTTTTAAAAAAAAATTAAGTTTACTTTTTAAGGGGTCTCTTAAACAAGTGACACTGGGAGGAGAGGAGATAGAACCAAAATGGAACCAGATTGCTGACACTTAAAATTAAAAAGTTCGTAGAGTAGTTTTTAAACTAAATGCTGAGGGAAAGACGACAGGTGCTGAGGAGCACATAGTTTGGGCAGAGACATCCCTTAGGGGAGCATCTATTAGTGGAAATTTTCTATGTTCTAGTAAGGAGGAGAGGATGGAAGATGATAAAATATGGGTAGGATCTGATGAGAAACAGTCAAATGAAAAAGAGTCCCATTCAATTACATCATGTAATGGCAGACAGCTAACAAGTGACAAGTTCTTAAAGTGCTTATATGCAAATGCTAGAAGTCTAAATGTTAAGATGGGTGAACTAGTGTGCCTCATATTAAATGAGGATAGTGATATAATAGGCATCACAGAAACTTGGTGGAATGAGGATAATCAAGGGGACTCAGTAATACCAGGATACAAAATATATTGGAAGGACAGAAAAGGTCATCGTGGTGGGGGAGTGTCACTATATGTGAAAGAAAGCATAGAATCAAATAAAGTAAAAATCTTAAATAAACCAAACTGTACCACAGAATATCTATGGATAGTAAGTCCATGCTCGAATAATAAGAATATAGCAGTAGGGATATACTACTGACCACTTTACTAGGATGGTGATAGTGACTGTGAAATGCTCAGGGACTTTAGAGAGGCTATAAAATAAAAAACTCAATAATAATGAGGGATTTCAACTACCCTTATATTGATTGGGTACATATCACCTCAGGACGGGATGCAGAGATAAAGTTTCTTGACACCTTAAATGACTGCTTCTTGAAGCAGCTAGTCCTGGAACCCACCAGAGGCAATTCTTGATTTAGTCCTAATTGGAGCACAGGATCTGGTCCAAGAGGTGAATATGGCTGGACCGCTTGGTAATAGTGACCATAATATAATTAAATTTAACATCCCTGTGGCGGGGTAAACACCACAGCAGCCCAACATGGTAGTATTTAATTTCAGAAAGGGGAACTACACAAAAATGAGGAAGTTAGTTAAACAGAAATTAAAAGGTACAGTGCCAAAAGTTTCAGAGTAACAGCCGTGTTAGTCTGTATCCGCAAAAAGAAGAACAGGAGTACTTGTGGCACCTTAGAGACTAACAAATTTATTAGAGCATAAGCTTTCGTGGACTACAGCCCACTTCTTCGGATGCATATAGAATGGAGTGCCAAAAGTGAAATCCTGCAAACTGCATGGAAGAGTCAACATAGTTTTTGTAAAGGGAAATCATGCCTCACCAATCTATTAGAATTCTTTGAGGGGGTCAACAAACATGTGGACAAGGGGGATCCAGTGGATATAGTGTACTTAGATTTTCAGAAAGCTTTTGACAAGGTCCCTCACCAAAGGCTCTTAAACAAAGTATGTTGTCATGGGATAAGAGGGAAGGTCCTCTCATGGACTGGTAACTGGTTAAAAGATAGGAAACAAAGGGTAAGAATAAATGGTCAGTTTTCAGAATGGAGAGAGGTAAATAGTGGAGTCCCCCAGGGGCCTGTACTGGGACCAGTACTGTTCAATATATTCATAAATGATCTGGGAAAAATGAGGTGGCAAACAGTGAGGTGGCAAAATTTGTAGATAATATAAAACTATTCAAGATAGTTGAGTTCAAAGCAGACTGTGAAGAGCTATAAAGGAATCTCACAAAAATGGCAGATGAAATTCAGTGTTGATAAATGCAAAGTAATGCACATTGGAAAACAAACCCAACTATACATATAAAACAACTAAATTAGCTGTTACCATTCAAGAGAGAGATCTTGGAGTCACAGTGGATAGTTCTCTGAAAACATCTACTCAATGTGCAGCAGCAGCCAAAAAAGCTAACAGAGTTTTGGGAATCATTAAGAAAGGGATAGATAATAAGACAGAAGATATCATATTGCTTCTATATAAATCCATGGTACACCCACATCTTGAATACTGCACGCAGATGTAGTTGATCCATCTCAAAAAAGATATATTGGAATTAGAAAAGGTATTATTAGAGGTATGGAACAGCTTCCATATGAGGAGAGATTAATAAGACTGGGACTTTTCAGCTTGGAAAAAAAAGATGACAAAAGGGGGATATGATAGTGGTCTATAAAATGACTGGTGTGGAGAAAGTACATAAGGAAGTGTTATTTACTCCTTCCCATAACACAAGAACTAGGGGTCACCAAATGAAATTAATAGACAGCAGGTTTAAAACAAACAAAAGGAAATATTTCTTTACACAATGCACAGTCAACCTTTGGAACTCTTTGCCAGAGGATGTTGTGAAGGCCAAGACAATAACAGGGTTCCAAAAAAAGAACTAGATAATTTCATGGAGGATAGTCCTCCATCGATGGCTATTATCCAGGATGGGCAGGAATGGTGTCCCTAGCCTCTATTTGCCAGAAGCTGGGAATGGGCGACAGGGGATGGATCATTTGATGATTACCTGTTCTGTTCATTCCTTCTGGGGCACCGGGCATTGGCCACTGTCAGAAGACTGGATACCGGGCTACATGGACCTTTGGTCTGACCCAGTATGGCTATTCTTATGTTCTTATGATGCAGATCCAATTGAGGGAGTTAGAAGTTTGCCACTGTGACAAAGGAGCTTGTTCGCAACAGCCAAAGCAAAAATTTTATATATACCATAGTAGATTCATAGATTCTAGGACTGGAAGGGACCTCGAGAGGTCATCGAGTCCAGTCCCCTGCCCTCGACGGCAGAACCAAATACTGTCTAGAGCATTCCTGATAGACATTTATCTAACCTACTCTTAAATATTTCCAGAGATGGAGATTCCACAACCTCCCTAGGCAATTTATTCCAGTGTTTAACCTTTTTCCTAATGTCCAACCTAAACCTCCCTTGCTGCAGTTTAAGCCCATTGCTTCTTGTTCTAACCTTAGAGGCTAAGGTGAACAAGTTTTCTCCCTCCTCCTTATGACACCCTTTTAGATACTTGAAAACTGCTATCATGTCCCCTCTCAGTCTTCTCTTTTCCAAACTAAACAAACCCAATTATTTCAGCCTTCCTTCATAGGTCATGTTCTCAAGACCTTTAATCATTCTTGTTGCTCTTCTCTGGACCCTCTCCAATTTCTCCACATCTTTCTTGAAATGCAGTGCCCAGAACTGGACACAATACTCCAGTTGAAGCCTAACCAGCGCAGAGTAGAGTGGAAAAATGACTTCTCGTGTCTTGCTCACAACACACCAGTTAATACATCCCAGAATCACGTTTGCTTTTTTTGCAACAGCATCACACTGTTGACTCATATTTAGCTTGTGGTCCACTATAACCCCTAGATCCCTTTCTGCCGTACTCCTTCCTAGACAATCTCTTCCCATTCTGTATGTGTGAAACTGATTGTTCCTTCCTAAGTGGAGCACTTTGCATTTGTCTTTGTTAAACTTCATCCTGTTTACCTCAGATCATTTCTCCAATTTGTCCAGATCATTTTGAATTATGACCCTGTCCTCCAAAGCAGTTGCAATCCCTCCCAGTTTGGAATCATCTGCAAACTTAATAAGCGTACTTTCTATGCCAATATCTAAGTTGTTAATGAAGATATTGAACAGAGCCGGTCCCCTGCGGAACCCCACTTGTTATGCCTTTCCAGCAGGATTGGGAACCATTAATAACTACTCTCTGAGTATTTGCCACAAGTACTCCTGTTCTCTGAGTATGGTTATCCAGCCAGTTATGCACCCACCTTATAGTAGCCCCATCTAAATTGTATTTGCCTAGTTTATCGATAAGAATATCATGCCAGACCATATCAAATGCCTTACTAAAGTCTAGGTATACCACATCCATAGCTTCTCCCTTATCCACATGACTCGTTATCCTATCAAAGAAAGCTATCAGATTGGTTTGACACGATTTGTTCTTTACAAATCCATGCTGGCTATTCCCTATCACCTTACCACCTTCCAAGTGTTTGCAGATGATTTCCTTAATTATTTGCTCCATTATCTTCCCTGGCACAGAAGTTAAACTAACTGATCTGTAGTTTCCTGGATTGTTTTTATTTCCCTTTTTATAGATGGGCACTATATTTGCCCTTTTCCAGTCTTCTGGAATCTCTCCCGTCTCCCATGATTTTCCACAGATAATAGCTAGAGGCTCAGATACCTCTTCTATTAGCTCCTTGAGTATTCTAGGATGCATCTCATCAGGCCCTGGTGACTTGCAGGCATCTAACTTTTCTAAGTGATTTTTAACTTGTTTTTTTTATTTTATCTGCTAAACCTACCCCCTTCCCATTAGCATTCACTATGTTAGGCATTCCTTCAGACTTCTCGGTGAAGACCGAAACAAAGAAGTCATTAAGCATCTCTGCCATTTCCAAGTTTCCTGTTACTGTTTCTCCCTCTTCAATGAGCAGTGGGCCTACCCTGTCTTTGGTCTTCCTCTTGCTTCTAATGTATTGATAAATAGTCTTCTTGTTTCCCTTTATTCCTGTAGCTAGTTTGAGCTCATTTTGTGCCTTTGCCTTTCTAATCTTGCCCCTGCATTCCTGTGTTGTTTGCCTATATTCATCCTTTGTAATCTGTCCTAGTTTCCATTTTTTATATGACTCCTTTTTATTTTTTAGATCATGCAAGATCTCGTGGTTAAGCCAAGGTGGTCTTTTGCCACATTTTCTATCTTTCCTAATCAGTGGAATAGTTTGTTTTTGGGCCCTTAATGGTGTCCCTTTGTAAAACTGCCAACTCTCCTCCATTGTTTTTCCCCTCACTCTTGATTTCCATGGGACCTAAAAGTAGCTGTGATAGCTCTCACTTGCTATCACAGCTGTTACAAAAGAGCATACACTTGTACTTGTCTGTTCTTATTTTTGGGTGCCATGTCTCCATGCACAACCCAGGTAAAAACTATGACATTGTCTTCTCTCATCATTTGCAACAGGATATTGCTTTGGAGGTGTTCGGATTGTCTTGTTTGCTCACTTCTCTCAATAAAGAGTAGTCAATTACAATTGACTTTTTTCGAATATATTTTGATTTGGAAGTGATATTTTCTTTTTCTGATCACAGAGGGAAAAAGCATCACCTACAGAAAGAGGGAAAATACATAGGCAGTCATTATGTAGCTCGATAGTTTGCCAAAAATCCAGCTTATGTTGCAAGGCAGAATGAGAACAACAAAGTGTGCTGACACTACCCATCTCAGCAGCTGCAAGAAGATACAATGGGCTTGTTCTTTTCCTATTTCCCTGTGTCCGCTACACTTTGCATTAGAACTACTTCCTTGAGACAGTCAATGGTAATCTCCATAGGTTGTCGTCATGGGACTGAGTAGCAACTAAATGAAAAAGACTGTGGTTGATCTTGTTTTAGTCCATTTAGGAACATAACCATAGTGATCAGACCATTCATCCATCTAGTCTGGCAACATGCCTGCATCTGCAGCCAGTACTTGATTTTTTAAAGAAATGACTCCACGCTACCCCTAGGTAATTGTGAAATACTGTTCATGGATGGAAAACAACTCCTTCCATTACCTCTGCAGTGATTAGCCTCTACACTGAAGCATGAGATTTTAATAGCTCTGGGCTAAATTCTGTGGTTCTTCATCAAGCAAAACTCGATTGAAATCAAGTTTTGCCTCAATGACCTGCCAATAAATTGCATGGGTATGTAAGTAAAAAACATGTTAGTAGGAGAATTAAAATGAAAATACTAAACTCATACAGAAAGCTACCCCAAAAAGTATTACAGTCCCCATCATTCCTCTGGTTTCTACTGCCCATGTGATAGCATCATCCAATATTTTTTGAGTTCTAGCCAAACAAATGATACCCTTGCCCCCTCCACACAAAAGTAACTGTTTGTGAAACTGTAGAACCAGTGAGCTTCAAAAAGACAGAGAAAAAAAATCAATACCTCACTAAAGAAACTCTTTTGCTAAGCCTTCACCTTCTCCATCTCCATTTATGAAGGAATCAAAGAACCCCGGCACATCTGCACTACCAGGTTTCAGGTTGGACAAGAACTGGAGGAGAACACAAAAAGACCCTTCTTTTTCAAGTTTTTCCTACATTTCTGCAGCTGTATAACAATTCCAGGAAAGGAAAGGAGTGGAATGTTTCATTTCAAAATCCTCAAAATAAATTAACTTGTTCCATTTTTTTTTAAAATCACCCCCCCCACACACACAATTAGGCAAAAGTGATATATCCAAATCTGCATTTTTCTCCAAAAAAAAGTTTTGACCAAAAAGTCTCACCCAGCTCTGGTTTTAACACATTAGCTAGTCAAAATAAACTATCAGGATCCTAGGGGATACCTTGCCCAGCTAACAGTCCTAGAAGGCACAAGGGGAGAGGCAATTCTAGACTTTGTTCTAAGTGGAGCACAGGATCTGATCCAAGAGGTGAATGTAGTTGAACCACTCTATAATAGCGACCAGAATGTAATTAAATTTAACATCCTTGTATGGGGAGGAGGAAATACCAAAAAGCAGCACACCACAGTAGCATTTTATTTCAAGAAGGGGAACTACACAAAAATAAGGATGCTAGCTGAATGGAAATTAAAAGAAACAGTCACAAGAGTGAAATGCCTGCAAGTTCCATTGAAACTTTTTTTAAAACACCATAATAGAAACTCAAATTAAAATATAGATCCCAAATTAAAAAACTAGAAAGAGGAACAAAAAAATATGCCACCATGTCTAAACAGCAGAGTAAAAGAGGCAGTTAAAGGCAAAAAAAGCATCCTTTAGAAATTGGAAGTGAAATCCTACCAAGGAAAATAGAAAGACACAAACTCTGGCAAGTCAAGTGTAAAAGCATAATTAGACAGGCCAAAAAGAATTTCAAAAGCATCTAGCAAAAGACACAAAAACTAAACAGCAAAAAAAAAAAAAAAAAAAAAATAAGTACATCAGAAGCAGGAAGCCTGCCAAACAATCAGTGGGGCCATTGTATGATCAAGGTGCTAAAGGAGCACCTAAGGAAGAAAAGGCCATTGTGGAAGAGTTAAATGAATTCTTTGCATTGGTCTTGATTGCAGATTAAGATTCCCACATCTGAGCCTTTCTTTTTAGGTGACAAATCTGAGGAACCGTCCTGGACTGAGGTGTTAATAGAGGTGGGTTTAGAACAAACTGATAAATTAAATATTAATAAGTCACCAGGACCAGATGGTATTCACCCAAGAGTTCTGAAAGAACTTAAATATGGAATTGCAGAACTTCCAGCTGTGGTATGTTACCTATTACTTTGATCAGCTTCTGTACCACATGACTGGAGTAACATTAACTATTCTACAATTTTTTTAAAAGGTTCTAGGGGCAATCCTGGCAGTTACAGGCCAGTACATTTAATTTCAGTACCAGCTAAATTGGTTGAAATTATAATGAAGAAAAGATTTGTCAGACACATATATGAACATAATGTGCTGGGCAAGAGCCAATATTGCTTTTTAAAGGGAAATCATACATCACCAATGTATTAGAATTTTCTGAGGGGGGTCAACATGCACGTGGACAAGTGTGATCCAGTGGATATAGTGTAGATGGACTTTCAGAAAGCCTTTGACAAGATCCCTCACCAAAGACTCTTAAGCAAAGTAAGCAATCATGGGATAAGAGAGAAGATCCTCTCATGGATCAGTAACTGGATAAGAGGGAACAAAGGGTAGGAATAAATGGCTAGTTTTCTGAACAAAGACTGGTAAATAGCAGGGTCACCCAGGGATCTGGGCCAGGACCAGTGCTGTTCAACATATTCATAAATTATCTGAAAAATGGGGTAAACAGTGAGGTGGCAAAGTTTGCAGATGATACAAAATTACTCAAGATGGTTAAGTTCAAAGCAGATTTTGAAGAGTTACAAAAGGATCTCACAGAGCTGAGTGACTGTGCAACAAAATGTCTGATGAAATTCAATTTTGTAAATGCAAAGTAATGCACATTGGAACACACAAGCCCACCTATACATACAAAATGATGGGGGTCTACATTATCTGTTACCACTCAAGAAAAAGATATTGGAGTCATTGTAGATAATTCTCTGAAAATATCTGTTCAATGTGCAGCTGCAGTCAAAAAAAACTAACAATGTTAGGAACCATTAGGAAAGTGATAGATAATAAGGCAGTAAATATCATAATGCCACTGTATAAATCCATTGTATGCTTGAATACAGAGTGCAGTTGTGGTTACCCCACCTCAAAAGAGATATATTAGAATTGGAAAAGGGCAATAACAATTATTAGGGATATGGAACAGTTTCCATATGAGGAGAAGTTAAAAAGACTGGGAAAGTTCAGCTCAGAAAAGAGATGACTGAGGGGGGATATGATGGAGGTCTATTAAATCATGTATGGTGTACAGAAAGTGAACAAGGAAGTGTTATTTACCCCTTCACATAAAACAAGAATCAGCAGTCACCCAATTAAATTAATAGGTAGTAGGTTTAAAACAAACAAAAGGAAGTATTTCTTCACACAATGCACAGTCAAGCTGTCTGTGGAACTCATTGCCAGGTGATGTTGTGAAGGTCAAAAGTATAACTGGGTTGAAAAAAGAATTAGATAAATCCATGGAAGATATGTCCATCAATGGACATTGCCAAAGGTGGTCAGGGATGCAACCCCATTCTCTGCCTCTGACTATTAGTTGCTGGGATTGAATGGCAACGTGTATCATGCAATAAATGCCCTGTTCTGTTCCATTCCCTCTGAAGGATCTGGCATTGGCTACTGTCAGAAGGTGGCATACTAGGCTAGATGGACCACCGGTCTGCTACAGCATGGCCATTCTTAAGTTCTTAACATGTTAAAACTACACCTGCCTTGTCTATATTAGAATTTTAATAGATGTTTGTTAACATGTTTTAGCTAACACATAACCGCACTTTTTCCTAATGAAGATAAGGCCTGAGACTTGGTAGCAAGGTTTATAATTATAAGCTTAATGCAATTGTCTACCATATTTAGATATTCACCTGTCACAGACAAATCCCTTGAATTGTCATCTCAGCATGCACTATATACAGTGATAAACCTAGGAATGATTCTCTAGGGACACCTGGGCGGGGGGGGGGGGGGGGGGGGGGCTACAGGGGGGTTGCAAATACCTGAACAAGGATCTGGGCAGGATATTCCCAGCACATTATATTTATATCATGTTGATTAGCAGCAGTGTGGCAGGGTTACTTCTGGATAGCACAGAAAAAGACCAGGTACTCACAGCATTAAAGCTAAAAAAAATTAAAACAGAGAAAGCTACAGCAGTATAAAAACAGCCATTGTTTAGGAAGCATCAGACACTGATATTACAAGTTATGTGACCAATCCCGCCCAACCCCTGTACAAAAAGTTCTACTTATAGTTGAGGCCTATATTTCTTAGTTTAGTTTGCGTATATTAATTAAAATTGTAGCCGTAGTACAGTACAGACCCGTTTACTCATGAATCTGCTTAATGCACAGTAGCGCCATGCCTCCCAGTGCTACCTACTTAACACATGAGACTCGTTAACACGCAGTACAGGAACTAACTAACTCACTGACAGAAACTGACCAGAAGTGCGGAGCAGAAACATGTTGTACGTCTTTACCATTGACAGGGACGAGAGGGGAGAAGGGGCAGCAACGTTAAAGCACTTCTGCGGCAAAGGACCCTGCAGTGCTTTAAGGTCCTTGCCCCTTTTGCCCCCCCTCGGCCGCTGACGGGGGGCAAAGGGAGCAGCTGCTCCGGGGCCGGTGATTTAAAAGGGCCTGGGGCTATGGATGCCGCTACTGCAGCAGCGGCATCCAGAGCCCTGGGCCCTTTAAATCGCCACAGGAACCCCAGGCAGTGCGGCCCAGGCGGCCTGGGAGGGCTGGCTGGGGGATGCTGACCCCTAGCCCTGCACCTTCTGCCTGATGCACCGCCCCTTCCAAGGGCCAGAGCTGTCCCCGCCCCATACCGGTAAGTGTCCTGAGTTACTTTCACCCCTGTGTAGTAATAATAATGTTTTTTATTAGATTACACATTTGAATTTATATTCTTGCAAAGCGCCTGCAGTATTTGGGATACTGTGAATACGTATGTAATCCTAGATAATTATACATGTAGATATAGATATCTTAATATATTTCAGCATGGCCCTCTTAACCCACGGTCCATTAACACGCAGTCGTGATGGCTTAACTCCTGACATCCACGCGTAAACGGGTCTGTGCTGTATTATTATCTTCTCCCTCTCCTCTTCATATAATCAGCCTGCTAAGTAGTAGCTCTAAGTCAACGTTTTAGGTGGGGCACTGTAACTTGCCTTAGCATGACCTGCATTTGCTAACTAAGGGCATTTTTAAAGGCCCCTGATAAATGAAGCAGGTGTGGCTGCTTTGGAACCCACCTAACGGAATGTTCTCATGTACTGCTTGCTTAGGGGTGAATTCAAAAGCTCCCTGTAGTGCAGCACTGCAGCTGATGGGCTCCTTAAGTGAAACTGCTCAACCTCTGCTTCCATGCATGAATGGCAACAGATATTCACTACTTACTGAGGCTTTTGAACGTGTCCCTCAGAGCTCTGCTGTGGTTGCCGGGTTATTCAGGAAGTCATTATGCTGCTTAGGAGCTCCCTCCTACAATGTGTACTATACAGCGTAGGATATTATTGTGGCCATTGTACATGGATTTTTTCCTGCTGAAGAACAATCTATCTGCTGTTAAAAACTGCTAATTGAACAGAATTAGGATAAAATTTAATTTAATTTAAACTGATTTTATTTTTCTCACTTGTCTGAGGAGGGTAGTGCAAGTCACTAGTCAATGTTCAGGTACTTGATTTCAAGTTAAGTTTAAAATGAATAGTGATTCTTATTCAGGAGGGTGGTACACTACAATCTCTGTAGTTAGAGATAAGGAAATGATCTCTGTGTTTAGTGGAATCTGTTTTTGTTAAAGAGTCAAAGATATAGTACCACCCCATTTGTTTAGTGCAAGTCTGCAAGACACTACCGCTCGTATTATGGATAGCTTTTTTTTATCTTGACAACTTTGTTTTACTGTGACTTGTTTCAATAAAAGACAATACTTGCTGTCAAACATGTCCGATTATCATTAGACATGGACATCTTTTGTTTGAGAAAAGGCAAGAAGCTCCCTAAATGTTGGTCCATTCCTTGTACCTAAACATTTATAGTTTTGGATTAGCTCATAGGGAGGCCCTCTTTCACACTTCTCCCTCTGCAGTCTTTTAGCCCTGGATCAGGTCCACAGCAACATCCCATTCATATGGCCCTCCCTGGTTTTCATCTACATTTTCCAAAATAATTGTATCCCTCCATGTTATTGACTCACCGATCCACAGGACCTCTTCATGCAGAGACCCAGCACTGTAGCCCCTCTGCCACACCTTCCAGATTTTGGTGTTGTGTGCAGTGATTTGCCCTCCAGCCAGGTCACACTAAGAGTCCCACCCCTTCTGGGGTAACAATGTCCAAACACATTTGGCTCAATTCTATGTAGACCCTATTCCTTGTCTCTGTAAAGTTCTTCCTCACTCTATTACAAAATGCTGCCTCCCAGGGCTTTCTCCCTGACAGCTCACCTCCACCCAAGCTGTTGACCCTCACATTTTTTTCCCTAGAATCTCTCTTATAGACTCATAGACTTTAAGGTAAGAAGGGACCATCGTGGTTATCTAATCGGACCTCCTGCACATTGCAGGCCACAGAACCTCACTCATCCACTCCTATAATAGACCCCTAACCTCTGGCTGAGTTACTGAAGTCCTCAAATCATGGTTTAAAGACTTCAAGTTACAGAGAATTCACCATTTACACTAGTTTAAACTTGCAAGTGCTCCATGCCCCATGCTTCAGAAGAAGGCGAAAAAACCCCTTGGTCTCAGCCAATTTGACCTGGGGGAAAATTTCTTCCTGATACCAAATACGGTGATCAGTTAGACTCTGAACATGTCGGGAAGGCCCACCAGGCAGAAATAATTCTCTGTATTAACCTAGAACCCTCCCCATTTTGTGTCCTGTCTCCTGCAGTTGCAGATGGGCCAAATGCCATCGTAGGCAGTCCCTTCATACCATCCTCTCCATAAACATATCAAGTTCAGTCTTGAAGCCAGTTAGGGTTTTTCCCCCACTGCTTCCCTTGGAAGGCTGCTCCAGAACTTCATTCCTCTGGTGGTTGGAAACCTTCATCTAATTTTGAGCCTAAACTTGTTGATGGCCAGTTTATAACATTTGTTCTTGTGTCCATATTGGCAGTTAACTTAAATAACTTCTCTCCTTCCTTGGTATTTATCCCTCTGATGTATTTATAGACAGAAATCATATCTCCCCTCATCCTTCTTTTGGTTAGGCTAAACATGTAAGCTATTTGAGTCTCCTCTCGTAAGGTAGGTTTCCCATTCCTCGGATCATACTAGTAGCCCTTCTCTGCACTTCTCCAGTTTGAATTCATCTTTCTTAAACATGGGAGATCAGAATTGCCCACAGTATTCCAGATGAAGTCTCACCAGTGCCTTGTATAATGGTACTAACACTTCCCTGTGTCTACTGGAAATACCTTGCCAGATGCATCCTAGAACTTCTTTAGCATTTTTCATGGCCGCATCAAATTGACAGCTCTTAGTCATCCTGTGATCAACCAATACACCAGGTCTTTCTCCTCTTCTGTTGCTTCCAACTGATAAGCCCTCATCTTATACCAAAAATTCTTGCTGTTAGTCCCTAAATGCACTTTACGCTATTAAATTTCATCCCATCTCCAGTTTTCAAGGTCATCCAGGTCTTCTTGTATGATATTCCAGTCCTCCTCTGTATAGGCCAGGGATCAGCAACCTTTGGCACGTGGCCTGTCAGGGAAATCTGCTGGTGGGCCAGGTCAGTTTGTTTACCTGCAGCATCCGCAGGTTCAGCCGATTGCGGCTCCCATTGGCCGTGGTTTGATGTTCCAGGCCAATGAGGGCTGCGGAAAGTGGCGGCCAGCACATACCTCAGTCCACACCAATCAGCAATCAGCCAAACCTGTGGATGCTGCAGGCAAACAAACTGACCTGGCACACCAGCAGATTTCCCTGATGGGACGCATGCCAAAGGTTGCCGATCCCTGGTATAGGCTATACCTCCCATCTTTGTATCATCTACAAATTTTATTTGCACACTCTCGCTTTTTGTGCCAAGGTCAGTAATAAAAATGTTAAATAAGATTGGTCCCAAGACTGATTTCTGAGGAACTCCACTAGTAACCTCCCTCCAGCCTGGCAGTTCACCTTTCCATATGACCTATTGTAGTCACTCCTTTAACTAGTTCCTTATCCACCCAAGCCTGCCTTAGGAATCTTCTTCTCCCCAGCTGCCCTCTCCTTTAAGGAACATTTCTATCAACCACATCCTCAAAGGTGCTCCTTTGAGGTTCCAGGTCCAGGCTCCTTCCTGCAGGCCCCTCTGTGGTTCCTTTCCTAGAGAGAAAATGTCAAATTTCCTCTCCTTCCCCACACAGCTTTACCATACAGTCATGTGTTCCCCACTGAGTCTAGTCCTTAATTATCGTATTCCCTCCAGGTGCCCAGAATGGGCTAATTGGGTTCTCCAACTCTATCAGCATGGTGTTTATACCCTCCATCAAAACCCAAATAATTGTTTTAGAGCCTAGTACTTCCTCTTTGAATATTCATATGTTACAGATTCCAGTGCATGCCAGATCACATAAATTGAAAATGGAAATGCTGATACTTGGTATTGAACTCTTAGAGAACTAAGGGAAAATCCAGAGGGAATATGGTCTGAGTGTTGTAGGCTAGAGTAAGGGTAGAGACTGACTGTTGGCCGAAGAAGGAGCAAATAGAAAGTCCTTTGGCTTAGTCCTTGAAAACACCGGCAAGTGAAATGCTTCTGGATCTCCCCAAGGAGTACTGTTGTCACTAGGATGAAGGAGAAAAATGTTCCTAGTGCAGGGTCCAGGGCAGGGGATGGCTTTACAAATTTGATTAGTTCAAATGAAGCTTCATATAAACATACAGACTGGGATTTTAAAAGGAATTTAAGAGTTAGGTGTCCACCTCCCACTGAGATTTGAATGCTGAACTGAAAAATCCCATCCCCAATTTTTTGGATGTTTCTATGAACAAAACTTTTGCCCACTACTGGTGCCATGCCAAGAATCTCTCATGCACTATATAATCTCCCTCAGTTCGCTGCATGTCAAGAAGGAAGCTTTCTGTATGTTTTTGTTGCCCACTGTACATTTCACTTTTCTGTATTTACTGGGTCTCTGGAATAAGTTTTGCTATAATTTTGAATCACAATATGGTATCTCTTGAACCTCCCAGTTAGTATCTCAAGGAACTAGCTGAGGCTTAGATTTCTGTTGTGTTATTGTTTGGTTATAAATAAAGCTAAGCCCCAGGAAAGGGGTGAGTTTAGACACTGACTTGGGATGCATAATCTATTGAGATGTGGAGGGACTCACTTCATTGACAAGGCCTTAATAATAACAATGGAGATCCTGTGGCCTAAATCATAGTAGATTACTATGGTAAGCACAACTATGGCAACATAGGTTCAATACCTCATGTACATCCAATGTAAAATAAGATCCATGCTCTCCTCCTCATTTGTAGTGGATACTAGACAAACAAATGCAAACACTATCATTTCACTGCACACATTAAGCTTGAGTTTGAGTGCAGCTATATCTTCTATTAAAAAAAATCCTAATTTACATTCACCACTTATGAATACTGTGAAAGGACACACAAAACTCTAATTGACAGTTTGCTCTTTTTAGAATTATCCAGAAGAAATATTACTTGAGATTTGTTTCTGCCTAATTATCAGCATATGCCAATTTTGGTTTTGACCTCATCCCTTCCCCTTCGTATTTATGGTGTTCCTTATTAAACTGCTGCCTGTGTACTTCAGCTGACTGCATTTAGAAAGGTAATCTTTATTGTTTTCAAGTGTTTCCCAGTGAAGTACTTTCTATAATGCACATGTATAATTACAACATTCATTATTTATTTTAAAGCATTTTACTATTGCAACTCAACTCTTCATTCAGATGCTCGTTTTTTTGGAAAACCTTGGCTGAGACTATTTTGATTCAAAGAACTAGCAGTAGTGTTTGGATGGGGAGGGCTACGATAATATTCTGAGCAGTTAGTTTAGGATAAAATTTTGCAGGAAAAATTAGTATTCCAGGCTCAGAGTTAAAAGAAGCACTGTGGAGTTCTGCTGTATTCGGTCCTTTCATTTCTAGGGTTTTATTTCCAAGGATTTTTCCTCTTCTTTCTTCCTCTTTTTATGTTTGCCCAGTTAGACCGACACTTTTCTGTAAACTGATGATCTGTGCTCCATTATTATTCCACATTAAACTGCTGCAGAATGCCAGTCAGGCATTATGATTTTTTTCACTCCAGCTGTGCTGAACCACAAGTAGATATGAAGTAATTGACCTTGTTGTTCACTGACTTGTACAATGCTTTGCTACCTACTGTTTTGTGCCACTCACTTCATTTCATGCATCTTCTAAAGTCATGACCTTTGTAGTGGATATTACTCTCCAACACAGACAAAAACCACCTTTACAAAAGTAAAGCATTAAACATGATCAGTCCAACATTCTGGGAAAACAGAGGCCAAGCAAGCCTGCAGTACTAAGATTCAGGATTCCAGTTGTGAAGATCAGCATTTGGAAAAAAAACTCTATTGGGCAGTTAATTCCTGGTACTATTTGGAGGAAGAGACTATGCCTTTTGTTATGTTTCTAAACCACCCAGCCCATTGTAGGTGCTACCTGAAACAGATAATGAAAGCATAATAAAATGATGTCACTCCAGTTAAAGATCCATGACTGAAGCCAGTGGAGTTACCTCAGGAATGAATTTGGCCCTAGATGTTTTACAACCCAATTTAAAAATGTAGAGACCATTTGAAAGAGGAAAAAATGAAAAGAAAAAATTATTTTACGTTTTGTGACATAAAAAACACATAGAAACAAAAAACTCACCTGCCCCTTCATTTCTACCTTCCTCCTTTCCAAGTTCTTATCTTCCTTGCTCTAGTTCCAATCCATTCTTTTCCTATTTTCTCCTAGTTGGTAATAGCTCCTGCTTCTTAACTTACATGTCCACTCTGTCTTGTCTGATGCAGGAACATTAAAAAAAAGAATAGGGCCAAATTATACCTCTTATGAAGCTGAGCAGCACTGTGGGAGGAATTAGTACATTAGCAGAGCAGTGGTGAGAGGAAGCATTAGGGCTGTTAAAAACATACTACCTCCTGTGCACTAGGGAGAGCATTATTTAGCATACCCTTTCATAACCTTGCCAACTTCAAGAGACCAAAAATCATGAGTCAGATCCCCAAAGAAGTCAGGAGATTGGCATCACAAATCATGAGATATTAAAAACATGATCAAATCACATTTTCAGTCTATCCTTTGACAAACTCCTGTCTACTCTTCCGGCTGCATGTGCGAGATAATTTCAGGTTGAAAAGTCAATCTTTAATGCAGACAAAAATGCATGCCTGTACTACGTCTGATGGAGATCCCACCTACCCTCTCCGCAACCCTCAAATGTGGGAACTGCCATCCATTTCCTATTACTGTCTTCACACCCGCCCTCTGGCTCACTCACCCCTCTCCCAGGGTTTCTCCTCTGCCCATATCCCAGTAGATGAGAAGTATCAAGGCAGCACAAGGCAGGAAAGATTTGCTGCTGGGTCCAGGGCACCAGACCCAGCAGCAGTTCCCCCACACACACACACTGCCTCCTGCTGCCCCAAGATCAACTGACTGTAATAGAACCATTCACTGAAGGGATAAGTGGCAGGGCAGGTCTATGTCCTCATTCATGAGGTACTTACACACCAGATCTTTCCAGCCCTGAAAATTTTGGGATTGGAGAACTTTCTCATAGGATTGCAAGAGCTCTTCCTGCAGGCTCCAAAATCCTGTGATCCATGATTGTTTCAAGAGAGTAGGCAACACTGCCTTGCCCTGGATACTCAGAGGGGGCTCCCCTTTCCCACCACTGCCCCCAGACTGGGGGAGCTGCCATTTTGTCCTCTCCATCTCCCACTCCATCACTGTCTTCTGCATCACTAGCCTCCCTCCCACAGACCCCAGGACCTGTCTCAGCCTTCCTCCTGCCCTCTCCCCCACACCATCTCCTGGCACCTCATTCCCCTAAAGTCCCTAATTCTGCTCCCTGCTTCCCACAATGCCTTGTTCCTGCTAACTGTCTGCATTCACCTTTCATAGTCTGCTGCATCTTACAGTCCTTGTGCCTTGTCTAGCCCCCTAGACCATCAAGTGGCGGCCATTGTGCCTTTGGGCATGGCTTCAATTTCATTGAAAACAATGGGTGGTGCAGCCAGCTTTATTAAGGGCAGCCTTACTATTAGAAATATTATTGGAGAGAAGCAGACTCTGTTGTCAGAAATCAACAGGCACAAACTTATGTATTTTGATCACATCAGACCTAGATATGGAAATAATCTTGAGAAATTACCATGGAAGGAATAGGGTGGGTCATTGTAGTAGGGGATGATCAGCGAGGAGATTGATAAAATGGAATCTGGCAGATCACTCGAAGGTCAGCTGCTGAGTGTGTAAAGTTAGCAATGGATTGAGAATGACTCTGAAAATTCTGCTACGATGTCACCAGTACTCTCTCATGAATAAATGGACTTTACATTACATTCACTTTCGCAAGCAGATAGAATGTTGGAAAATGGCAGCCAACTTGCTGCCCTATTAACCGTAATAGGAAATGGTGGCCATTTTGAGTACGGGAAACATCATGTGGTGGCACCTTTCATCAGATAAGCAAAAAGACACCCCAAACTCACTAGAGTAGCAATAAAATAATGAGAGTTACCAATACTGATTTTTTTTTTAAAGGAAACAAATTCTTTACCCAATACAACCATCCCAACACTAAAAGCGGCTAAGGTTATGGCTCTGACCATGCCCAAGCTTTGAGGGCTAGGTAGCTACTAGCTACCGTAAGTAGCATGGGCTGAACTAGTGCCCTTCCACACCACCACACACATGCTGCACACATAGCAGCCACTGCCCTCAGAGTGCAAGAATTGATCCAGTCCCCTTTGTTCCAACCAACAGAATTGACCAAGCAGAGAGAGGGATGGGATCTGTAATGTCTAGAATGACAGTGAAAGGATCAGGCTCTCTTGTGCTCCCTAGAGGAATGGTGCCTGCTTCAGACAACATATCTTCTGACGCCCCTGCTTGGTTTGTACATTTCCATACTGCACGGATTGTGTCTCCCAGGCAAAGTTAAGCTTTTCTGCTTAAAATAGTCATATGGATCATGTGTGCCAGAGTGCTTTGGATTGGGACTCTCAGTCTTCAAACTGGAGGAGTCTTGGAGAAAGGTGATGCGAATTCCAAGATTTAAGGCCATTCAAGCCTATTTGCCAATCCATGGAGTATTAACAGGGTCTCAAAGGGGACCGCCAAAGTTTCAATAGAAAAAAGTACCATTTGAGAAGGAAAGAAAGGAATTTACTTATAGAGTGAGAAGAAGCAGCCAAAAGTGAGAAATGAAATAATCAATATTTAAATATCTCAGCAATCAACCACAGAAATAAGAGATACTGGAGTATTGTCTTTTACCAACAAAGTTCCTGGTAGTTTGAAAGTTTGGAAGAATATTTTTAAACCATTCCCTTCATATTTTAGGTTAATTAAAAATAATTCAAAAAGGCCTATCACTTGGTTTTAGTTCATTTTGAAAAACATGATTCCCAGTTATAACTAAACCAATTAATTTAGACAAGAAATTTGTTGCTAGACAACAGCAAGCCACAGAGAATATATAGTCAGATACACAGTGTAATAAGAAAGGCAGAAAAACATTAATGTATTCTTTGTTCAGAATACTACTGTATATGCTTTAAATCACACCCTCCATGACAACATGGAGAAATTAATTTCAGATACAACTTGAAACTTTAAAAAAAAAATCCTCTCTGTTCACCACCAGCAGACAACTATTGTTAAATGCAAAAATAAGACTTTTCTTGAGTAGGAAAGGATGTCTTATTTAACTGCCTTTTCAACTATGATCACTAGTTGATTCTATAGAACTGGAAATTCTAGCTACAGTGAGTAAAATTAATTGAATGATCTCAGTCCCCAGAAGCCTGCATTTCTTAGAAAAGATCTACAATCCATACAATATGCTAGGCACATTTGTCAGTTTCCTTTCAAAGACACCCAGAAGTGAATTAATTAAGGAAGCACAAAGGTACTTCAATTCTCCTTTTTCTCATTTAAAAAAAAAATCTCTAAAAGATTTAAGTGTCTTTCTACCCTGAAAAGTTACTTTGTATAAATGGCATTGGGGGGTTCCAGGTTTATTGTGTCTAAATAATTTCTGTATGTAGTGTGCTCAGTTAAAAGTTTTTAAAAGTGTTTTTTTCCCCCTTACTCTGCCTGCCCTGCAATCTAAACTTGGACTCTGAGAGCCCACCTGGGTTCTTTCCATCTCATTCACTATCACCAAACAAACACAAAGCAGACCAAATAAAATTTCAATGACATCTGTGCACAACTTCATTGTCTTCAGTGGGATTGCACAGGTATAACTGATTGGAACTTAAACAACCATCTTGTTGCTGATACACAAGATGAAACAGAATCTTCAGTTCACTCTTAGTTATTCTATCTTTACAGGGTGAATGAGTAAAAAGTAGTAAAAGCTTATTTGTCACATGTCAGTAGATATGACTGAAGACACCGAGGGATTAGTTCTGGTGCTGAAGATAGGGTGCCATTTTTGCACAGCTGCTTTTCAGAATAAAACTGTTCTTTCATGTTAAGGTGATGGCAAAAGGCACTTTATAAAGCCCTAAATAAATAGATGGGATGACATGCAGTAGCGTAGCTTCCATGAAACACTCTTCAGTAAGTTGTATATCAATAAAAAGGACATTTGAATCCAGACACAATGCTTTGGAAATATTTTCCCCACAGTCACTATACCACACTGCCTAACATATAGGCTGGGTTATTCTGACCTGTGCTGTGATTTAACTGTTCAACAGTATAGTCTAAATCCTAGGGAGGAATGGAAGAAATTGTCCTGCCAGCATCAGCACACTAAGGGGACCCAAACACAAAAGGAAAGGAGACCCGTTTGGCATTGTTGCCTTGACTTTCAACATATGGAAGGTCTCTGCAGCTCCAGGTACCCATGCACACAAACCGATTGGGATAGGGAAAACAGGAGAGCAAAATCACCATGCACTGTCTTCTCCCTCCACTCCAAGCCCTGAGGGCAGAGGGGAAATCCTATCCCATATCCTGATCCTACCAGTGCTATGGAACCTCCCATCACAAGGATTCCCTGCTAGCATAATTCCAGGGGAAGAAGCAAAGAATCCTAGAGCTGATATAGAAGCCCAGGATCCCCTGTGGACAGATACGTGTCTCCAATCAGATTCTCAGATCTCAGAAGATCCACAGGGCTTGAGGGCTGAGTCCCTTGAGATTTTTTTCTTTGTGTATGAAAAGAAGGAGAATAAACTCTGTCACATCCAATTGGAAAAATTTGGAAGCAACCCCACTAGGGAAATTGCAATGGACCACTCACTTTTTGAGCACCTCCTAGAGACCAGATTCAGTACTGTAGACCTCTTCTCATCCCTCGTATGCCCTGCAAACTTCTGGATGACCTTGTGGGAGGCCTTCAGTAGCTTGGCCCTCCGTCCATGTCACAAAGTCCAAATGAACCCCCTCTGGGTTATTAATGAGTCCAGCACCTAACAGTCTATTTGCCCTTGAAAGGGTCTTCAGCCCCAACTCTGGGTCCTTTAAATTTGTCCCTTTGTTCAGGCTCCCAAATAAGACTCAGCCCTTCCTGGGGTTTATGCCACTTTATCTGTGGCCAGTAGGGGAATCCTGGCCCACCCACTACTCTGGGTTCCAAACCAGGGACCTTATACACAGCAGCCACATATCGGTTACTCCAATCCTCTGCTACTATTTACCTGGGCCTCTTCCTACCAGGCACTTTTATTTCCAACTCTGTCTCAGGGCCAACATCCTCAGGTCCTTCTTCTGCAATCTCAGTGTAAGTGCAGCAAGCCATAACTCTGTCTACATTTTGGGCTCCTTTGGCTAGAGAGGAGCCCCCTTCTTCACTCTTCTGGTCCCAGCCAGCTCCTGACCTGCTAAACCCCTATGACGGTCTATATCCCTGTATTCACCCCTTGCACACTATTGTAATAATCTTTGTACAAAGTATGCCTTATGAGGTATCATTTGAAAACTCATAATTTGCTGGTCAATATTGTCCTGATATAAAAAATGTGTGGCAACATTGTAAGGTGAAGTTATAGGATTCCATTTTATGGTGGTATTAACACATGTTCCAAACCACGGCCACAGTCGGCAAACTGAAGTTGGCAAACAAATCTGTCTCAAAGAAAAGGAAGTGTGCTCTGCTTAATTTGCATTTAATCAATAAACACAGTCATCAAGCACAAAGGGAGTTCCAACAGGTGGAGCATGTGATATCCTCCCCTGTATCAGAGGGGTAGCCGTGTTAGTATGGATCTGTAAAAAGCAACAGAGAGTCCTGTAGCACCTTTAAGACTAACAGATGTATTGGAGCATAAGCTTTCATGGGTGAATGCCCACTTGTTTGGATGCATGTAAAGAAGCATCCGAAGAAGTGGTATTCACCCACGAAAGCTTATGCTCCAATACATCTGTTAGTCTTAAAGGTGCCACAGGACTCTCTGTTCCTCCCCTGTAGACATTTTGTCTCCTGAATCTCAGCTGGAAATGTTTTCTAAGAGGGAGACTATAGTTAGGCAAATTGGCCGCACACAGACCCGGAGCGGGAGGGGCCACTCCCCCCAACACACTACAGAGACAGACACTATAAATATGAGGGATAAACACCACAAGGTGTCCCTCCTCCCCCGTCTCAGTTTCTGTCCATTGATTAACTGCACCAGAAGAAACAAAGGAAGCAGCAATTACAAAGAAGAAGGGGTCCTGGCATATAAATTTGGCTAGTAAGACTATTGAGAGCATGTGGTGAGAGAAACTTTGCTTTGGCTTTAACATAGTTTCTTTAAGTTAGCATTAGTTCTGCTTTATCTTTATTTCTCTTCTAACCATTTCTGACTTTTATGCCTCAATATTTGTATTCACTTAAAATGTCTGTCTTTGTAGTTAAAAACTTATTATTTTATCTAAATCAGTGTTTGAACTGAAGTGTTTGGGAAACTCCATTTCAGATATCAGCATTTGTGCATATCAGTTCTATTAATGAAATGACAGACTTCATATGAAGAGCTTGTATTGTCCAAGAGAGGATTAGGCAGTACAAGACATACATTTCTGGGGGAAATCTGGGACTGGGAGTGTGCTGGGAGTGTGCTGGGGGGGGGCACCCTGCAATTACAGGTGCTGGAACTAGAGGTGCTGTGGGTGTGGCAACTCCCCCTGGCTTGAAATGGTTTCCATTATATACGGGGTTTACAGATTGGTTCAATGGCTCTCAGCACCCCCACTATACAAATTGTTCCAGCACCCCTGCTGCAGCGTAATTCAGGCTAGTGAAAACCTGAGTGTGACTGGCAGGTTGCAGTGCACACAGGCATAGCTGGGAATGATTTACACACTAGAGGCTGTTTGTGAGCAGCCCCTGAGTAGAGGCAAAAACAGCAAAGCAGTGTAAAGAACATCCCAGATTTGAGGGAAGGGGTGACACAGCTACTCATTAGTCTAGATTGTACCTTGGGTATGCCACAACCCCTGCAGCTCCTTTTATCTGAACCTGCTGGGCACTGTCTGGCTGCTTCCATGAGGCCTCTCGAGAGAAAGGCTTGGAGGATCCACCTTTGCTTCTCCTTTCCTGTCACTTTGCTGCTTCCAGGGTCAGGGTGCAGTAGGTCTGTAGGGCCTCCTGCAGGGCATCAAAAAGGCCAGCTACAACCGGTAATGGAAATCTTATGAAATGGTCCTCACTCCTACAGATTTTCCCTCAGAGAGGCACAACCACTCTCTCGGTCCATACCCAGGCAAAACCTCTATTCAGGCCTTATAAGTCTACTTTTTATAAAATTAAAAACATGTTACACAGGCATCTATCTGTATATCTCTTTCAAAGTCCTGTAATATTTTTATGAAATGGAATCATCTTGTTCTTTGGGCTTTTGTAACCTGAGGCTCTAGTCTACCATCCTGCGTATTTAAATATAAAGAATTAATAAAGATATTAGCATAAGAAACACTAAGCTGTTTATTGTTCACACACAAACTATTTTGCACAGCAGATGAGCAATCCATTTTTTGCCACTAAATGGAAAGCATACATGTTCCTGGGCAACAGCTGAATTTTGTGCAGTACATAAATTTCTTAACCTGGATTTGTATGTTTTTCCCTCACACAAAATGTTATAGGAAGTTAAGCCTTGGTTTTGCCTTAAAAAGGGCGCCGGGGGGGGGGGGGGGGGATGGGGGCCGGAGGCAGGATGAGGACTCCATCTCCCACATTTGTAATTTGAATTGTTCAGCTAGCTACCCATTACTTTTTCAAGCATACATGTAGTTCTGATACTGTTTTGGCTGTGACATAATTGGCTTTAATAGCCCATATATTCACATTGCCATTAGTACAATCTGCATTAATAAATTAACATAGCAACTCCGGCACCCAGCCAATAAGAAGTCTTTAGGAAGTCATGGATCTGCAGACTCAGCAGAAAGGAGCCCCCTCCTAGTAAATCCATCACTATATTCCAAAGTTTGGTGCTAAAAATTTCTGTATTTGTTACAATCTCTGTCAATCTCTATATCTCTCTATGAGTATGTCTACACTGGAGCTGGAAGCTGTGATTTCCAGCTTAAACAGACATACCCATGCTGGCTCTGATTGAGCTAACACACTAACAAATAGAAATGTAGCTTCAGTAGCAGTGGAAGGGGCTAGCCATCCAAGTTCATACCTTTGGTCTCAGATGGGATTGGACAGGACGCTCATGGCACCATGGCTACACTTCTATTTTTAGCTCCCTAGCTTGATAAGAGCTAGTGCAGGAACATCTGCTCAAGAAATTACACCTTCCTGCTCCAGCATAGACATCCCCTCTATCTAGACATTATAAGAACTATTAAGTGAAGAAAATGGTTAATTTTAAATATGAAATAAGATGTGTTCCAACTGAAAAACAATGCATAACTATATTGAAGGTGTACATTTCTTATGAAGAATTTGGAGGTAGTTGAGCAAAAACGAGACTAGAATAACAGCCCTTAGTTCTGAATGTTTGCTATTCTTGCTGCTATTCACACTGTGTAAAAGGGGCATCAAGCATGGATGTTCAAAAGTCAATAGAAAATTTTATTGTAAACTGTACTACATACACCAAGATGAAAAAATAAGTGTTCATTTTGGTTTTTACTTATGCAGACAAACTGTTATAAATTTAATCATAACTTGACGTTGCCACTTGAGTACATATTATACCAAAACTTTGCTTCTGAAAAGAGAACTTGTGGTTTCATGACAAGAGCAGGAAATTGCAAACCAGGATTCCTGTGTTCTCTTTCCAACGCTGCCACTGACCCAGTGTGTTATCTTTGTATCTCAGTTTATGGACTATAATATTAGCTACCTCACAGTGTAGGCTATGTGCCTTTGATTAGTAAATATTGATCAAATGTTGATATATAAAAGGTGCTATTTAAATACAAAGTATAGCATTCCTTTGTTTTTATGACGATTATTCCAATCAAAATATGATTCCACTATCGTAAGCTTGCATACCTAATTTCTTAACTACTAATTGTATTCCATTATATCTGGAATTCATAAATGTAACATCACTAAAACATAACCTTTTTTTTCTCTAGCATACAAAAAAAACATTTTTACACCAATTTTGACTGTATTCAAAGGTTAGAAAAAGCACAAACTGGACCATCTCCCTTTTGTCATTTACCACACACCAGAATGAACAAAACCGACATGCCAAGGCACAGGGAATTCAGAAGTGAAAATAAATGAGTTTCAGATAAGCTGCTGTGCAGAATAATAATGTGTCTTCAAAATGATCCTAATCTTTAAAACCAAAGTAGTAATTAAATAAAAAGTAATGACATCTCAACAAAAACTGCACTCATTTCAAATAACAGCACTAGAACCCCCTTGGAGTAATAGCTACAAAATGTCCATCATGTTTATGTATGTGAAGTTTATGCCTCACTAAGTGCATCTTAATATTGTTTATATGGTGTTTTGTTTACAAGGTTATAAAAACTGATAGGCTCTTAGGTGTTAAAAATATTAACTGGAAGTGTATGGTATATCACTGTTTGGATTCCCAGATTACGCCTTTTATTTGGATTTTAAAATGCAGTGGCTTTTTAATGCGAGGTTGTGAATGGCAACCTACTGAGAGGAAAAACAAATCAAAAACAATTGGTTAATAAAAATTTTAAAATAAATCTGCTATGAGGATATTTTCTTCTCTACGTTCTTCTCACCAGAATGGAACCTTGAGTTAACCTCCTCCAACAGAAGAATTCAATGAAGTCTGCTTTCCATGTGCTTTCTATTAGGCCTTCACCTAAGGATTTTTTCCTTACAACTTTTTTTAAAAAGGATTAATGGTCAAGTTTTTCCATTTTATTTATGAAGAGTAAGTTTCTTCTTCAGTATGGGTTGATGAATAATGTTCTATAGATATTTCCACAAAGAATTCTCTTTCCCAAAAAGGCCTCTGCCACCAATTTTTCACAATAGCACTAAAGACAAACAATTTTCCATCAAGGAAGATGGTGGCCCCTGATAGCATTAGAGGCCAATATATTCCCTGAGGATAGTTTGGCTTTCTTTTCATTTAAAACAATAGGAGACGAAAGTCATCTAAAAAAAGGGGGAGCTATTTATGGAATTATCTGTATAACAACATTACTCACCAGCCCCCACTGAAGAAGAAACTTTCAGTTATGAAGAGTAATAGCAAAAACGTCTTAGTCCTAAAGAATTTCAGACCAACCAATTGCACCACATTTACTCAACAGAGAGGGCAGGAAGGGGAGGCTGCAAGGGCATATTGTCTGGTTGCTTTCCTCTTCTCTAGACTGAGGTAAAGCAGCCAAAGCATACTGGTGATGCTGGGTCTAAAAGTTAAAATAAGAAAAAAATGAAGATTTAAGGTTAATACTGTAATACCTTCCTATCATCATAAATATTGCATGGTAACATTCCCTTTCATTCCTTATTTACTGTTCATGAATGAAATTTTTAATAATTAAAAAAGCAAGAAAATTCCCAGATAAAAGTTATGTTAAAATGGAATTTGAGAGTAAAATGAGATGTTGCAATTATCCCCAAAACAAACATTATGAACCTACTAGGTTCAGAGTTAAGATTAACATTACGAGAAACCCAAATATATTCATGCATGGATATGCAGAGCTAATGAGCTGAAATAACCTCAGCTCCACCCTATAGTGAAACTGTGGGGAAAATATGAAAAACAATCTAATGCATTTTTAAAATACAATTTATTCTAATCACAGTGTCACTATAGGAAGGAATTAAAGTTGTTTGAGTGCACTAACTCTGCATTTCCATATGTAAAAATTTTTGGATTTCTTTTAAGGTTAAACTGAATTTTCTGCATTTATAATTAGAACTTTTGATTTTTGGTTTTACTCAGTAAACATGGACAAAAACAGTGACATTTATTTTTATCCAATAAACACCAGAAAAACACCTGAAATGGTTACTTGTATCTAAGGGCTTGTCTACATGGGAACAGTAATGCAGACTACAGGAGGTGTGATTTCTAAAGCGCACTAACATGTTATGCATTGATTGGTCTATGTAGACCCTACTAGTATGCACTAAAGGTTCCCTAGAGTGCTTTAATGTAGTGCTGTTTGAAACAGTACAATATTAAATTGCACTAGGGAATATTACAAAGATTACTCATTACAGTATATACTACTGTAATGAGTGTGTGTATAATGTACATTACTCATCAGAGTATATACAAAAAGAAAGCCCCAAAAACCCTGTTTTTGGGACTTCTACATAAAATCCAAAGATTGTTAAAAATAAACTCTGAAGAATTAAATTAATATACCTCCCCAAACAGAAACCCTATTATAATATTTAGCTTGAGGACAATCAAACAACCCTATAAGGTATTTTACCCTAAATTATTGATACATGCAGTCAAACTTAACATAGCTGATAATACATAAAGATGGGATAAAAGTATTTCGCA
This sequence comes from Malaclemys terrapin pileata, assembly GCF_027887155.1. NCBI lineage: Eukaryota > Metazoa > Chordata > Testudines > Emydidae > Malaclemys > Malaclemys terrapin. The sequence continues at coordinate 77,931,019 of NC_071505.1, forward strand.
AACATCTTCCCCTCCCATTTGAAGCTCCAGTTGAAATCCAAGAGACAGATCCTCAGCTGGTGTAAAATGTCATAGCTCTATTGACTTCTGTGAAACTGTTTTTTTTTTTTTTTGTAGCAGAGGGCATGATTTAAACTTCTGAAAGACTTGGCACTGTAGCAATGTACCGGCTTGATCAGAAATAGAGAATAATAGAACTGTCATGAAAAAGGCTGACCTCACAGAATTTACAAATACATTTTGCAGGCTCAGTATGTTTGTAAATGATTCCTATAAGCACCCAAACTTTTTGGTTTCTTAGCTGAGTTGAAACTTCAATCATCCGAGGTTTATTCATTACTATTCATCATTCCTACTTAAGGATATATTCCTCTTTGAACAGGGGGAGAAGGAGGATGAGTTAGCGTAGGATTAAGACTGGTCAAGAACCACCCCCTCTAAGAAAATGATCAAAAGCAAATCTATGTGACAAGAATGTCACCAAGATGTCTTCCCTTTCAGCCCCCCTGCTGCAGGTCCAATTTTAAATAGTCCTATTTAGGGCAAAAGTGGTCCTCTTATAAAAAAAAATCAGAACTTCTTTTGGATGAAAAATCAAGTGATGGATCTGCTAAACAGAGCACTACAACTTCCATCATCCCCTTCCCACTGCACATCCACTTCCTCCCTGCCAGGTTCAGGAGCGACCCTTCCCTTTCCCCTGCATGGCTATCCAGGAGCTACAGAGAAGCTGAAGCAGCATCTGCATGGCAAGCAGGGAGCTGGAGAGAAGCTGAATTCAGAGCTCATTCCCCAGGAATCTGATGCAGAGCTGTATGTGGAATAGGCTATGAGTGCTGGATACTACAGTTGGATGCTGGTCTGTGTTGGACTCACAGGGGAGATGCTGGGGGGGGCAGGGAGCCAGTGCAGATGGGCCCCCAATGAGAGGCACTAGCTGAGCCTAGCTTGTAAACCTGCAAACACCTATTTGCCTGGAATAGAGACTGGACTGTAGAAGGTACCCGAGGCACTTGCCCTGAAGAGCCTTGACTTACTATTGGACTGTCCTAGGGTTGCCAACCTGGTAATATTTAAAAACCAGATACTCCAGCAGGAGTGCTGGAACATCTTCTGCCCCCCCTCTTCCCCCTGCGGCCCCGCCTCTGACCCGCCTATTACCCCCAAAGCCCTGCCCCTGTACCACCTCTTTCCCCGAGCCCCGCCCTGCCCTGCCTTTTCCCCTGATGCCCTGCCCCATCCATTCCTCTTCTCCCCTCCCCCCCTTTCATCACTGCTTTTCCCTTCCCACCCCCCACCACTCGGGTCAGGAGGGACTTACCTGCAATGCAGGTAGGAAGTGGCCCTGGCTGAGTATGGGCTGGAACCAGGGATGAGCTGGTGCCTCCCTGCCTCCCCACTTGCAGTATCTGGACTTTGGGTGTCCAGTCTGTAGATCTGACCAGACACTGTCAGGTCCCCTTTTCGACTGGACTTTCTGGTCAAAAACCAGACACTGGCCACCCTACCAAGGACCCAAGAAAGAATTACTATTGCTCCTTTTGAACTGTAACTGTTTCAGTCTTTGTACCTAGGGTATTTGCAACCCTTCCCTTTCCTGCCAGCCCTAGTAAAATACCCTTTCCCTTAGCTATGGGTCTAAGTGGTTATTGGGACCCACCAGAGCTACTCCTACAAGGCCTAGCTTGTGAAGCTCCTAATGTGCTTGCTGCCAAGCTGCATGCTACTGGCACCCTAGTGGTTTGGTGTACTGAGCAGTCTCAGTCAGTACAGTCATTTCATATTTTCAAAGATGCCAGCATTTCAAATCTCTCATGTTTTTTCTATGAAATGTTCTGCTGGAAAAACAATGAAACTTATAGATCATGAAGTGGACCAGTAAAAAATATTGGAAATTTACATTTTTATCTGTTTCACAAAGCCCGTGCACCCACTTGAGCATTGTTCCAAATGTGTACAATATGTTTTATGATACACAGAAAAGGACCGGTACCATTCCTATTGAAGTCAGCAGCAACATCCTACTGGTTTAAATGGGAACAGAATTGGAACCAAAGCTAGTTATATTAGATAGTCATATTCCTAATTATTCATTTTCCCTGTGCAATGAGGCATCCATCTGTCTACTCATTTAGTTATACAAAAATAACAGAGCTTTCCATGGGGATTGCAGCCTTTTTTCTACTTTAGGTAGCATTGTGAAGGTACTTTGCCTGATACTGCAGAACTTGTTATATTCTGAAACCAGATTTTGAGATATTCCATTTCCCAGAAGGCTAGTTGGAAGACAGACAGGAGGCCTAGAAAGCCAGGCTCAGCTCTGTCTTGCAGTTTCTGAGGGCAAATTAAAGTACAACATTTAAAAAACAGGGAATGCAGATGTTGTTCTGCTGGTGATAAAATGGAACCTGATAGAGGAGAACATGCTTAAAGCAAAAGACTCATGGACAAAATAAGAAGGTTAACATGAAGAATCAGCCTGGGGTTTGGGATGATGCAGAATCATAATTAGAGCCTTATTTATCACATTTTTTTTCCACTTTCATTCTGTTTAAAGAGAATAAGTGATGATACATAATATATACTGAATTTATGTTTATGCCACTAGCTTATAGCTCCAGGAGGAATTGACTAGTGATGACAGAACTGCCTGCAGAGCTGGCAGTTCCCAATTTACTATTTCCTTAGTGTTTCACTTTCTATCTATATTTCAAGGTGCAAGTTTTCAAGGAATTACTGTTCATCATATACATATTTTAAAAGACTCAGTTTTACATTCATATTGTATATAACTTTTCAGCAGGTTTCCCTAAAGGAAATTAAATAAAATCTAAAAATATAGAACATGAGTATGTGGAAACAAGCATTAGCATGCTAGAGGAATTAAGGACTCAAAAAATGCATTTGGTGGAACAAAGACACACAGTTCATAGATTATAAGACCAGAAGGGATTGCTGTTTTACAGGAGGTCAGACTAGATAATCAAACAGGCCATATTTATAAACTATGATCAAGCACCCTTTAACTTTCTCTTAGATAAGATAAACTCAAGGAGTTCAACCTATCACTATAAGGAAAAGTTTCCAACCTTTTAATCGTCCTGGTGGCTCTTCTCTAAACCTTCTCCAATTTATCAACATCTTTCTTGAATTATGGACACCAGAACCAGATGTAGTATTCCTGTAGTGCTCCAGAGCAGTGGTGGGCAACCAGCGGCCCATCAGGGTAACCTGCTGGCGGGTCTCCAGACCGTTTGTTTAAATTTGCACTGCTGCCCGCAGCTCCCAGTGGCCGCGGTTCACTGTTCCTGGCCAATGGGAGCTGCAGGAAGCAGCGTGGGCCGCAGGGATGTACTCGCCGCCACTTCTCACAGCTTCCATTGGCCGGGAACGATGAGCCGCTGTTTGGAGACCCGCCAGCAGATTACCCTGATGGGCCGCAGGTTGCCCACCACTGCTTCAGAGCCAAACACAGATGCAATATAACCTTCCTACTCTATACAATATTCCCCAGTTTATACGTCCTAAAATCACATTAGCCCCTTTGGCCATAGTATCACACTGGGAGTTCACATTCAGTTAATCATCCATCATGATCCCTAACTGCTTCCCAGGACAGAGTTCCTCATTGTGTAAGTATGGCCTTCGTTCATGGACGTATAACTTTACGTTTAAACAAAAAAGCCTGTTAGTATGATACCTGAGCCTCCTACACTATAATCACCTGAACTGCCAATAATTTATAACTATATACACCTCATAACATATCTCAATGGAGCTTGAAGTCACATATATGCACTGCAATATAAGATTAAAAAAAAATTCATCTGCCTCCATAAAAAGGAAAGAGATAGAGAGATAAGACACTAGTATTTTCAGTATATAACCCTTCTGCCAGGTGAAGCCAGCAGCAACGAGGGCCGGGTTCAGTATCTCGGGGTTCCTTTTCAACAATACAACACAAAACCGTCTCGAGCCCCCACCCAGTGACATGGGACAATTACACACCATCCCCTGGGTGCCTCTAAGACGCAATTCTTCCCCTCTCGTAAGCACAGAGTCTGAGTGTAGCAAAAAAAAATTAATAAAAGGAGGGAAATAACTCGGCATTAATTTGTGGAAACACCACAAACAGGGCTCATAAACATAAACCATGATCAAAAGACCCACTCGCAAGTAAGTTGGGCAGTGTCCTTTTCCCCTCAGGTTCTTAAGTCCAGCAACCCAAAAGTCCCTATAAGCTGCCCATCCCTTCTCTGCACCCCACTCATAGTTGTTGTCCTTGGACAGTGAAGACCCAGAGTTCAGAGGTGCATCTGCAGTGTTCACCTCCCACACTGGGTGGAGGGGGGGTGGGAAGAAGGCAGCTTTCTCGCTCCGCTGCTCAGGCAATCATTCACCACCCCTTTCTGTGTGGTTCTGCTCCTCTCTGCCAACCACCCTGCTGGCTGCTTACTGCGCCACTCCGCTGGCCGCACCTCTCCACCATCCGCCCTGCTGGCCACTCATCAAGCTGTCTTCAGGGTCCACCACTTAACAAAGCTCTCAGTGATTTCAGCTATTAATGGGGGAGCCTCACTTCTGGTGCACACTGGGTAGTCTCTTGCATCAGAGATACAATCCCAAACCAGGTCTAATACTTAGACCTTAGTATCAATGATTTCAGCTCTACAGAATGTAACAAGACTCTCAACTGAGTCTAAATTAGCTCTGTTATTACACAATGGAGAGAGGAAGTATCAGAAGGTGTCTGGAGCCCTTAGGCAGGGCCCACACCACCAGGTACAAGTACCTGGGCCCACCCTCTCTCAACTCACTGGGCTTTGGAATCCATGTCCCCTGCCTAACGAGTGCCATTTAGCTGAGGGTGAGTACCTCAATTGGGAAATGCCAAGTACAGTTCTGCTGCTCTGGATTCTCGCAGTAAAGATAACAACCCCAATAACAAGGAGACTGGGAATCCAACACCAGCCAAAAGTGACCATTTGGGCAAGCAATCCCATCATGCTGAGCACCTAGGCAGGTTGGGTGTGCCCATGCAAACGAGATCAGCTCCTGAAGTCCTCTTCCACAGCTCATCACTAGATGTCAGGAGAGAGCTCACTCAGACTCTGCTTACAAGTAGAACATTAATATTGTCAGGAAATACCCCCTAACCATCCCAAAACATGTATATAAAGCCAGACCCTGCTAACCTTACTCATAGTAAAAATCAAATCGCTACATACACTAAACCAAAAAATGGCAAAATGTTATGGCTCCATATTATATATTTCTTAACAACATAGAACCACTGCACATTTTGCACAGTTGTCTTGCATTATGGGTGAGATTTTTCAGAAGCCCTTAACGTTCACCTAACAGCTCTCATTGAAGTCAGTAGGAGCAGAATTAGGCCAACACTGAGTGCTTTTGAATATCCTATTGTACCATTCATAACTAGATATGATCAGATATAGGGATAGGTGGCATGTTTTAAAATTAAATCTCTCCCAGCTCTTGCTGAGAGCACTTTAATCCTACCTTGCTTTTGAAAAACTCAAACTGGATTGCTTTTCCCTGAAAAACCTGATGTCCTGGCCAATGTAATTGAACCGCACTCCTAAAATTATGTTAATTGTTTTAAAACTAAATAAATGTCTCTGCACCCCAATTGCTGGGGCATTTTGGTTTGTTGCATTCATTTGGAAGCAATAAAGAGGTCTAAAGAGTCAAAGGTGTTAACATAACCCAGTCAATGTCCAACATTAAACAGTTTTAAACACAATTCAGGGTTTGGTATACAGACACCTCAGCCTGCTGAGTACTATGGCAAACACCATCAAAAAATCCTTTTAACCTTTTATTAAACATACAAAAAACAGAAGGAAAAACAGTTAAAACATTTGAACTGTAAAGTATTAAGTAAGGCTTTCATTTTAACTAAATCACTTTTTTCTTTTTCCCTTTAGCTTGAAGGAGTTTTTAGAACAATCCCTCGATTGTCTGACAGTCTTTTAGATGGTATTAAAGATGGTAATAACTATCCTTTCTGGGGAAAAGAGAGGAAGTTAGTTGAGATGGTTACTTGATTGCCTTAATGGGGCTAAGTCGGGAGGACCGGACGATCTTCATCCGAGAATATTGAAGGAATTGGCGCGGGAAATAGCAGGCCCGTTAGCGATAATATTTAATGAATCTGTAAACTCGGGGGTGGTCCCGTTAGACTGGAGAATAGCTAATGTGGTTCCTATTTTCAAGAAAGGGAAAAAAAGTGATCCGGGTAACTACAGGCCTGTTAGTTTAACATCTGTAGTGTGCAAGGTGTTAGAGAAAATTCTGAAAGAGAAACTAGTTGAGGACCTGGAGGTTAGTGGCAATTGCGATAAATTACAACATGGTTTTACGAAGGGCAGATCGTGCCAAACGAATCTGATCTCCTTCTTTGAGAAAGTAACGGATTTATTAGATAAGGGAAATGCGGTGGACCTAATATACCTGGATTTCAGTAAAGCGTTTGATACTGTACCCCATGAGGAATTATTGGTTAAACTGAAAAACATGGGGATCGATATGAAAATCCAGAGGTGGATAAGGAATTGGTTAATGGGGAGAATGCAGCGGGTCGTATTAAAGGGTGAACTGTCGGGTTGGAGGGAGGTTACTAGTGGAGTGCCTCAAGGTTCGGTTTTGGGACCCATTTTATTTAATCTATTTATAACTGACCTCGGGACCGATTGCAGGAGTGGGCTGATAAAGTTTGCGGATGATACGAAGGTGGGAGGCGTTGTAAATTCGGAGGAGGATAGGGATATCCTGCAGGGAGACTTGAATGAGCTTGTGAATTGGAGTATCAGAAATAGGATGAAATTTAATAGTAAAAAGTGTAAGGTAATGCATTTGGGGATGACTAATAACAATTTTAGTTACAAGATGGGGACGCATTGGTTAGAAGTAACGGAAGAGGAGAAGGACCTAGGGGTCCTCGTAGACCGCAGGATGACTATGAGTCGACAATGCGACGTGGCGGTGAAAAAAGCCAATGCTGTCTTGGGATGCATTAGGCGAGGTATATCTAGTAGGGATAAGGAGGTCCTGCTCCCGTTGTACAAGGCGCTGGTGAGACCTCACTTGGAGTACTGTGTGCAGTTCTGGTCTCCCATGTTTAAAAAAGATGAACTCAAACTGGAACGGGTGCAGAGAGGGGCCACTAGGATGATCAGGGGAATGGAAAGCCTGTCGTATGAAAAGAGACTGGAGGAGCTTGGGTTGTTTAGTCTGACAAAGCGAAGGCTGAGGGGGGATATGATTGCTATCTTTAAATATATTAGAGGGATTAATACAAGGGAGGGAGAAGAATTATTCCAGCTTAGTACTAATGTGGATACGAGAACGAATGGATATAAACTGGCCGTGGGGAAGTTCAGGCTTGAAATTAGACGAAGGTTTTTGACCGTCAGAGGGGTGAAATATTGGAACGGCCTTCCGAGGGAAACGGTGGGGGCGACGGACCTGTCTGGTTTTAAGATTAAGTTAGATAAATTTATGGAGGGAATGGTTTAATGGTAAAACATAGTAGTCAAGGAAAACCAAACAATGGTAGGTAAATCGTATAATGGCTGACAGGGGTCAGGCTGGTGACTCTTGCCTATATGCTCGGGGTCTGACTGATCGCCATTTTTGGGGTCGGGAAGGAATTTTCCTCCAGGGCAGATTGGCCGAGCCTCTGGAGGTTTTTCGCCTTCCTCCGCAGCATGGGGCAGGGATCTCTAGCAGGAGGGTCTCTGCCGATTGAAGTCACCTAAAACAGGATTGGGGACTTCAACAGCAGAGTCCAGGGAAGGGGTAGGGACGGTTTTATGGCCTGCAGCATGCAGGGGGTCAGACTAGATGATCATAATGGTCCCTTCTGACCTTAAAGTCTATGAGTCTATGAGTCTATGAGATGGTCAGGAGCTCTTGTTATTGCTGCTGTTATTAAAGTCCAATCCCATTTCCTAGAACACAACACACACACACACACTCAGGACGAGAAAATAAGAGAAAAGATAAAAAATGCAGCTTGTGTCTCTATAGGCTCCTGGCCTATTTCTAGCAGCCAGAAGAGAGAAGCCTGCATAGTTACAAGTAAAATTAATATTTTGTTTAAAGTTATTTCCTAGACTGTTGTAGTAATACCATACAAATACTGGGCCAGATCCTCAGCTAATTTAAATTGGCATAGTTCCATTAAAGTCATAGTTCCGATAAAGTCCGTGCTAAGACAATTTACACCAGATGAGGCCAGGCCTACTTTAAGTTTTAATTTCTTCCTACACTTATTATTCAAATTTTGTTTTAATTTGGGGGCATCATGTTTTTCTTTCTTTTAAACTCATCACACAGAAAATTTATTCTCTCCTTGAGAGCAAAACAAACCCATTCTATCTGTAAAATCATAAGAAAAAGACCTGTCTGTCTCATGTTAGCATGACAGTTAATTTTTTGGCTAGCACAATCAGTTTATACTAGCAACAAAGATAGTGGGCCTGCATCAGCTAGATAAAGCTTGGCTGTTTATTAAGCATCCTTGTCAGCGCCTCAGGCTTTTAACTATCTCCAGGTGGTTTTTATCTAAATGATACGGGATCACGACATCAGTTCTTGCTTAAATATTAATATTTCAGAGTTATTTCTTCTGAGGTTTGAAAAAGTTGTAATATAGTTTATGAAGTTTTAAATTAAGTGGTTTCCACATCACCACTCGGACCATAAGTAAAAAGTAAGAATTTCTACATCACAACAGACCAGTGGTCTTGTAGTCCAGTATCATGTTTCTGACACTGGACAGAATCAAAGCAAGGGAAAGAAATCCCATAATAGGCTGATCAAAAAACAGAATTTCCATTCTGCAGGGAAGTTCTGGTATTTTGACTTTTTGTTTTTGTCTGGCATCAGAATGAAAAGTCAAAACTATTCACAAAACGAAAAGTTTCAAAAAAAAAAAATATTTAGAAGTATCCAAATGTTTAATTTCAATGTTTTCAATCAAAATGAAACATTTTGACATACCCAAATAGAACTTTTTTGTTTCAGGTTCATATTAATGCCTCATGGGAGCTGTAGTTCCATGTCCCTTCTCTCCTCCATTTTCCCCTTTAAAACCTGTTTTCCGGATTTCCTCTGTCTCCTGTGATACATCATGGTCGTTCCTGATGGCTAAGCGGCCATGGTTCCTCATGGGACGAAATATTACAACTCCCATGATGCACTGCTGTACCTTAAATGGATAAATAGATGATTTGAAACAAAACTTTTTGTTTGAAAATTCCACCAAAAATATTTTTTTCCTGTGGAAAATGTTTATTTTAATGAAACTCCATTTTGCAAAGGGAAAATGTCTCATTCAACATTTTTTTGATCAGCCCTACCCCATAGCAAACTATTCGGAGATCATTTACCCACAATGGAAGTTTTTTTCTAGACTCGAAGTTTGGAGATTGGCTGATGCCATGAAACATGATTGTGCCTTCTAATGTTTCTCAGTCTTGCTCTATGTTATCTCAACTAGGTTTCTGTAATCCTACTTTAAGGCACAATCTCTAGTAGCAATGAGTTCTACAGATTGACTATGCACTGCATAAAAAATGTTATTTTTATTTGTTGCTGCGCTTCCATTTTTGCTATGTTCCTTTATTTTATGCTAGGAAAAAGAGTAAATAGCAGTGCAGAATTTACCTTTTCTATTCCATTCACCATTTTGAATATATCTATCATTTCCGTTCCTATTCATCTCCTTTCTCAATGAAATAGTTTCCATCTTTTCAGTCTCTCTTCATAAGGACATCTTTGCATGCCTGTAACAATTTTTGTCACTCATCTCTCAATCCCCTGTCTGCTACAGATAACAGTCTGGTTCCACTTTGAGTAAGTTAGAGCCCATGCTTTGAGTATAGACTCTTCCTTACACAAGTGCCTAATAAATGTAAACTCCTACTCTTTAAACCATTTTTTCATCCACATATTGAGATTCAGTTGCATCCTTGTATCTAGTTTCCTGTACTTTGGAAGTAGCATCACTTCAGAGCAAGCAACCCCAGAGATTCTGGACCTAAGCTTCTTTCATAATCACCTACATTTATCTTCCAGGACCTCTTTCCTATTCCTTTCTACCAACACAACCTCCTTCCCAGTACTTTTCTACTGTCTCATTTCAAATGCCACATTTGCATTTGCTAGGAAAGTCAATGAACTTTTCTTATGGTCAACACAGCTATTGATATATTGAATAATCAAATCCTGCATCACCACAATCTGTCTGCATCTCACAACTCTAACCCCCTCTTGTGGAGTAGACTCTTTGATGCATGGAGGAATGATCAAACTCCTCTACCATGACTGGAAGATGGGTTCCAATTATATGAGTTTGTCCTTCCATTCCACCATGATTCCCTCCTATCACAGGGATGGCTTCCTCAACTGGAAGATCAAAAGTAACCAGCTTTGAGCAGGGGCCTCCCTTCAGTATCCTAAAATGTTTTCCCTATAAATAATTCTCTCTCTCTCTCTCTGCTTCATTAGTTCAACACCTATGGCCTCAAGATGCTTTTCTTGGACTCAAAGTGAGTTGATATCACTGAATGCATATGTATGCCACTTGGCCATATGGCAAATAGTTGTGACTTCTACACTCTTTGCAGTCAAATCGGTCCGGCCCTTACCATGGATATTCATTAAATCTTTTGCTCTATACTTGTTGTTCTTTGCATTATAGTAGCACCTAAATGCCCCAACCAAAATTGGATTCCCATTGTGTAAGGCAGGAGAGACATGCAGTAAAAGACCACTCCTGCCCCAAAGGACTTCTAATCTAAACAGACAAGACTATGGGTATGTCTCCACTTTGAGCTGGGGGCATGATTACCAGATCAAGAACACATACTTGCGCTAGCGGTCATCAAGCTAGCACACTGAAAATAGAGTGTAGCCATGGCAGGGAAAGCAGCAGGAAGTGCTAGCCACCTCGACTACATGGCCATCAGGGATGCTAGGTATGTACTCAGCGCAGGTAGCTCTTCCTGCTGCTTGTGCTTCCATGGCTTCATTCTATTTTTAGCATTCCAGCTCAATGACAGGTTGCACAATTATGTCTCCTCAAGCTAGTAATCAGACCCTCAGCTGTAAGTGCAGACATACCCAAAAAGGGAGGGAAGGTAAATAGGGGTGCAGCAACTTGCCCAATGTTACACGCTGGGTCAGTGGCAGAACAAGGACTAGAACCTATGAAGTTCCACTCCAGTGCTCTATCCACTGGCCCACACTGCTTCTTCAATGTGCATTGTAAATTGGCACCATTAACTGGGAGCCTAGATTGCATTAAGTGTTGTCTTTATGTTCAAGCTGAAATTAAGTTTTTAGTGCTTTACATAGTTTAACAGATCTTTACTTATTCCACTCAACTAATTAAAGCTCCCTACTCCTTCAGTGCTGAACTCCTACTTAGTTCAGACTCCCTTGTGTCTAGTCTATCAGAGCCTATCACTCTGTCGGGGGCTTCTGCTTCTCAGCTCAAGAACTGCAATCCCCAGCCGTACTTCTATTCTATATGCACATCAGTGCCCCAGTTAAAATTCCTAGTATCATGACATTAGTAATTATTTTCAACATTACAATTCATTTTTTAAAAACTAAAGCATATGTATAAGTGAGGTGGGTTTAGTAGTTTATTTGAAAAGCAAGCATTAATAAGGCAAGATTATCTAGTTCCAAAATGGTTTTGTTTTAAAAAAACTCAGTGAATAAAACAGCATCAACCATATTTTTTAAAAAAATTATCCAGACGGGCAAATTAAATTGACTTAAGGGGCTATTTGAGTAAAAGCATACTTTACTTTGAATATTTTATAATATAATACATAAATCATTGCAGAAAAACCTGTATTGCAAGTTAACTCAGGGGATAGGAGAAAGGTTAAAGCTTAGATAAGTAATGTATGAGAAAGAAAATCTCCTTTACCTTGAGGAAAGGAACCATGGGTGTGATGATACAGATTTTTCAGAGAACAGATTTATTAGTGCCTTCAAGCAAAAATTTGCTAAGGATCCTGTTCATTAAAGAAAATAAAATGGACTCCTGTTGTTGGTTCAAGCTGTTTCTACAATTTGCATCCCAATGTGTTTGTCCTAGTTAGGGGCTATCCCAGCTGTCCAAAGACAAGAGGGATTCCTTAATATACTTTGCCTTACTGAAAAAACAGACTGAGGTGCTCTGAGGTTTCCACCAATGTTGAAAAAGGAAAACAAAATTATTCTGCTCTGCTAACATTTTTCTAGGGTTTGTCATTGACCAAAGGCAATTTTTGTAAATAAACAAACTTACATGAAACAGCTAGACATTTTCCAATGATGATGAACACTTAAAATCTGAAGAAATTGCGGTCTGTTCACACATCAAAAATGTTTATTAAAATTGCAAGATTGGACAATTTTTAAGTTTCACTGAAAAAAATTGTGTAGGAAACCTCAGGAACTTTTCCAAACTCTAACCCTAATTACATGTCCTGTCAGTTTTCTTTTAACATTATTTTTAAAATAGTCACACAAAGAGATCACTAGAGAATTATAGGGCTCAATCATGCTCTAATTTACATGGGATTGTACACTGTATATCACTGCAAAGTTTAGCATATCCCCAAACCAGAATACTCCTTTAGATTCCATTTAGAGACAGAACCAAAATACAATTCAGACTGGAATATGGTGGAGGACTGGGGGCAGACAAATGAAGATGCAATTAATTCCATAAGTATGCAGTAAATAGTCCTAATGCCCTGCTATGATATAACATAAAACTGACAAAAAGAAGAACATAAGCTTTCATGGACTACTGTAAGGTGCCACAAGTACTCCTGTTCTTCTTTTTGCGGATACAGACTAACACGGCTGTTACTCTGAAACCTGTCATAAAACTGACAGTAAGAACTGTTGTGATAACTGGGCCTACAAATTTACCCTAACTGTAAGCTTAATTGTAAAAGTATATTTAAGTTCATAAGATATTTTAATAACCTATTATAGGAAAAGAGGGTCAAGCTGTTTTCAACAATGAATGTTATATACAGGTGCAATAGAACCAGACAGAGATTACTCCAAACAAAAAAAGGCCATGTTGATATGATACAAGGACTATGTTGAAATCATCCTTGGTAAAAACACAAGACATGGAACCAGAAATTAATGAACCAAAATTGGTGTGTCAGATATTAGGCCAAATTGGTGGACAAAATCATGAGGGGATGGGCTATTCCATCCATCACTCCCTTTTTTTGGAATCCTTAAAGAAACACTTTGAGGGAAGAATATGAAAGAACAGATGGCGGCTACTGGAGTGAGTTTCACCATCATGGCTGCTACCCCCATCTTTTCCTGGGACCCCAGGGCTTCATCGCCCTGATCCTGAAAGATGTCCTGACCAGACCAAGTAAAAGAGAGAGGGGCCCAGTTAACAGCATGACCCCTACCAGCCCCAGCTGAATCCCAACCACCACCTGAGATTGAGCAGAATTGGACTTCTGCAGCAGCAGAATCAATAGCTATAGCTCATCTCAACTAACTTCTCTTTTAACCAAAAAGGACTGTTATTAGCATCTAACAGACTGACAAGGTGGGTGAGATAATATGTCTTAGTGGACCAACTTCTGTTGGTGAGAGAGAGAAGCTTTCGAGCCACACAGAGCTCTTCTTCTTCTTCTTCAAGAAGGGAACAAGAAATGTTAAAATGATGGCCTTACTTAACCCTGTACATTTCAGGTGTTTTAACTGTTTTTCTTTCTTTTCTGTATCTTTATTCAAAAGTTAAAAAGGATTTTTAATAGTGTGAAGATTCTAAGCAGGCTGAGGTCTCTGCATACCAAATCCTGAACCTTATTTAAAACTGTTTAATGTTAGACGGTGACTAGGTTATGTTAACATCTTTAGTATATTTATTCCATTTAAATTAATAGAACAGAACCTAAATAGAGTTTGGAACTCTGGAAGCTTGAAAGGTCCTTTTGACTTATAAACTGAGCAAGTTTGCTAGGGAATTCACTGAAAGTAAATATACATGGAATACCACGAGTCTTTACAGCATCACTTTTCTGACTATAGCCACACTTTAAGAGGAATTCTTGTTTGCTATTGTTCATATCGGAGACAAGGGTGACTGGAGAACAGTAGTAACCAGATTGCTGAATAGGTCTGACAAGTTCGTAGAAAAGGAATGTACAGTGCTTACCTTTTATTGACTGTTAAACAAAATATTAGAGAATAGAGAAATAGACATGTCATATCTGAATCACTGGCAGCAGAATAACCAGTTTCTAGCATAATGCTGTGTATAAAACAACAAAGCAAACAAATATTAAGCCTCTTCTCACAAGGCTGACATGAATTATTTGCATATTGTAAGTCATTTTGCTTTGCTGGAGTTTTTTTCAATGCCCAATATGTTACAGAAATCCACAACTTGGTAACGAGAAAGAAAGAGGTGGAACAAAATAACCTCTGTCAATAATGTCTGATTTACAGGCATAATTATCTTTCTGAAATGTAAAAAGTAAGTCTGGACAAATGATCTTCCCACATGCTTCACGATAGAGTCCACACAGCCTGTGGAGGCTCAAAACTCACTCCCTTCCTGGGGCTTTAATATATTATGTAAATGAACAACAAAACAAGTCTTCCCCCCAAACTTGGGTCCTTCTAGATTAGCTTCTTCTGAATCTGTTCTGAATCGCCTGTAAAAGGAGAAGCCATCCTAGCATCTTGTCTCTGATTTAATACGAATAAAGTTCTTTGGCCTAGCCACATAATCTAAAACTATAGAGTCTGATTTTGATCTTATGTTGGTTTTACAAAGTATAACACCATTAACTTCCATTGAATTACCTCCAATTTACACTGCTAAAAGTGAAATACGAAACAGGTCAAGAGGTGTTTTTCTTAAGTTTGGAGAAAATCCCAAACCATGGCACAGTATTTTCACTGTTAATAACTAACACATATTTGTCCTCTGTAAAAGGATAAGGTATAATCTAAATGCAACTTTGATTGGCATTATTAATAGCTCAAACATCTAATTTTTTTATATATAAAAAGAGTCTCTCTGGCTGGTAAAATGGCTCTAGAAGAAACACCAACAAGATTCTTGCAGACATTCCTCTGTTTAGCAATACATAGACTAAGAATAGTGATGAGCCATACCAAATCCATAATTTATTGAAAAGATGCAGAGTCCCCAGAATATTTTTTCCTTTCACCTTAGAAAAGGAACATTAATTTTGTCATTCCTGTAGTAGAGAAACCATTATTCTAGTTTACCAAAGATCTCTTCATTATCAACCTCTAATGCATTATTAATCCAGTCTCACTCACAAGATTCAAATGATTGCATTTTACTAACAATAATTCTCTCTTTGAAATTAGTGGCAGAGACAGATTCTAAAACATATTCAGCCTCTTATTGGATTCAAGTCCTAGAGGAGCAATATCACCTCTTTACCTGCTGTGCCAAAAGTAGCCAGTGAATTTTTTTTCTTTTTTATACAGTCAAGGCTTACATTTTTTAAAAAGGGCTGGTTAATATACCCAGCTTTTTATAGTCACTGCACAGAGACTGGCCAAAAGCCTTTATTTTCTAAATAAAGGAAAGCATTTTCTGAAATGAAGCGAGAGCAACGAGGGTGATGTCGTGGTGGGCGTGTGCTATAGACCACCAGATCAGGAGGATGAGGTAGATGAGGTTTTCTTTGGACAATTAACTGAAGTTTCCAGAACACAGGCCCTGGTTCTAATGGGGGACTTCAATCACTCTGACATGTGCTGGGAGAGCAATACAGTAGTGCACAGACAATCCAGGAAGTTTTTGGAGAGTGCTGGGGACAACTTTCTGGTGCAACAACTGGAGGAACCAACCAGGGGCCATTCTCCTCTTGACCTGCTGCTTACAAACAAGGAATAATTGGTAGGGGAAATAGATGTGGGTGACAACCTGGGCAGCAGTGACCATGAGATGGTTGAGTTCAGGATCCTCACAAAAGGAAGAAAGGAAAGTAGCAAAATATGGACCCTGGACTTCAGAAAAGCAGACTTTGACTCCCTTAGGGAACTGATGGGCAGGATCTCCTGGGAGGCTAATATGAGGAGAAAAGGAGTCCAGGAAAGCTGGAAGTATTTTAAAGAAGCCTTATTGAGGATACAGGAACCGATGTGCAGAAAGAATAGCAAATATGGCAGGTGACCAGAGTAGCTTAACAGTGAAATCTTTGATGAGCTTAAACACAAAAAGGAAGCTTGCAAGAAGCAGAAACTTGGTCAGATAACTACGGAAGAGTATAAAAATATTGCTCAAGCATGCAGGGGTGTAATCAGGAAGGCCAAAACCCAAGAGTTTCAGCTAGCAAGGGATGTGAAGGGTAACAAGAAGGGTTTCTACAGGTATGTTAGCAACAAGAAAAAGGGCAGGGAAAGTATGGGACCCTTAATGAATGGGGGAGGCAATCTAGTGACAGATGATGTGGAAAAAGCTAATGTACTCAATGCTTTTTTTGTCTCTGTCTTCACAGACAAGGTCAGCTCCCAGACAGCTGTCCTGGGCAACACAGTATGGGGAGGAGGTGAGCAGCCCTGAGTGGTGAAAGAACAGTTTAAGGATTATTTAGGAAAGCTGGACATGCACAAGTCCCTGGGTCCAGATCTAATGCATCTGAGGGTGCTGAGGGAATTGGCTGATGTGACTGCAGAGCCATTGGCCATTATCTTTGAAAACTCGTGGCAATTGGGAGAGGTCCGAGACGATTGGAAAAAGGCAAATATAGTGCCTATCTTTAAAAAAGGGAAGAAAGAGAACCCAATGAACTACAGACTGGTCAGCCTCACCTCAGTCCCTGGAAAAGTCATGGAGCAGGTCCTCAAGGAATCAGTTCTGAAGCACTTAGAGGAGAGGAAAGTGATGAGGAACAGTCAGAATGGATTTACCAAGGGCAAGTCATGCCTGACCAACCTGATTGCCTTCTATGATGAGATAACTGGCTCTCTGGATATGGGGAAAGCGGTGGATGTGATATAGTTGACTTAGCAAAGCTTTTGATATGGTCTCTCACAGCATTCTTGCCGGCAAGTTAAAAAAATATGGATTGGATGAATGGACTATAAGGTGGATAGAAAGCTGGCTAAATTTTCGGGCTCAATGGGTAGTGATCAATGGCTCCATGTCTAGTTGGCAGCCAGTATCAAGTGGAGTGCCCCAGGGGTCGGTCCTGGGGCCGGCTTTGTTCAGTATCTTTATTAATGATCTGGACGATGGGATAGATTGTACCCTCAGCAAGTTCGCGGATGACACTAAGCTGGGGGGAGAGGTAGATATGCTGGAGGGTAGGGATAGGGTCCAGAGTGACCTAGACAAATTGGAGGATTGGGCCAAAAGAAATCTGATGAGGTTCAACAAGGACAAGTGCAGAGTCCTGCACTTAGGACTGAAGAATCCCATGCACTGCTACCGACTGGCTAAGCAGCAGTTCTGCAGGAAAGAACCTGGGGATTACAGTGGATGAGAAGCTGAATATGAGTCAGCAGTATGCCCTTGTTGCCAGGAAGGCTAATGGCTTATTGGGTTGCATAAGGGGTCAGGAGTTCAGCAACCTAAACTCATGGATCCTCAGTGATCTGCGAAAGGTCCCTAGCCTTTGCTTTGCAATCCCTTTTTCACCCTCCAGTTTTCTGTGGCCTATTCTGAGCACCTCAAACTATAGTGATTGGAACTACATTTACACCTAAGATAGACACAGCAAAGCTCCTACAAGAAAAAGCCCTACTCCCCACACCATCTAAGAATTTAGGACAATGCATCTGTGCATTTGGTCTGTAGTAACTTGCACGCCTTTGCTTAGCAGTTTTAATAAGAGGGAAAGGAGAGGTTAATAGAAAGAAGCCAGGTCCCAGCCTCACCAATCCCAGGGATCTGGATCCCAATGGACCTTCAGTAGGATGTAGAGGTGCCAAGGATCAGCACTTCCACCACCCCTTCACCTTCTTCTGCCATATCTACCAAAGATGCTCCTCTCCCCTTGTGGAAGAGAAGGTGGCATGGGGCAAATGCAGCTTGCTCTACTTAGATGAGTAAGGAAAGCAAGATTTGGCCCTAACTTTGTTTAATGATAACTATTACATCTTTTTCCTCTATTGCATTTCTCATTTCATATTTATATTCCAGGAAAATATACTATTAAACAATGTGCTTGCTTTGTTGAGAATGAATATAAAGGAATACGAGAAACAAGGTGGGTGAGGTTATATCTTTTGTTGGACCAACTTCTGTTAGTGAGAGACACAAGCTTTCAAGATTACATTGAGCTCTTCTTCAACAACACTGAATCTAAATGAATGCATCAGATAAGCATGAGGAAGCTTTCAAAGATAACTGAAATAGATTTCAAAGTAAAAATGGTATAGTAATTCATTTATGAAGAATCCATCCTATGAAGAGTAGCAGTAGTTACATTTTATGTCCATCTAATGGTCTGGGATATGAAAAAAATAGTCTTCATTATAATTCATCTAGGCAATCAAAAATATAAAAGTCATGTCTTGCTACACATTTTAAATTGAAGCCTTTGCAAATTCAGCCTTTTTTCACAAGGCGTTTGTATTCAACAGTGCAGACGTGCCGAAGTGTCAGACTAGTATACACATTTGCTAATCTTGTGTGCTAATGTCAGTGTTATTTAGGTTATCAAAGCCATTAGCTGCACAAAACTGGAATTGCAAAAACATATTTATCAATTGTTTAACCACAATTGTTTGTCTTGGTGTCTAACATGAATTTTTAGTTCCATTTTCAGTGATTAAAAAGAAGGCGTTTCATGTCTCTTTACTTAAAATTTAGCATATTCCATGTAATGTGATGCATTAAATTGCTTACCCACTGTAATTTTCTTTTTATAATGCAAACTCTGCCCTTAAGCCCTTGGAGCTATTATATCAGCATTTCCTGACAAATACATAAACCTGTGAATGTGTTGAAACTATTCAGTGTGGCTGCTGCCACTCTGGGCTCATGAACACACTGCGAGGCAAGCAGAAAACATTTAAAAAAAAAACTCTTAACTTAAAAAAAAAAATAAAAGCATACATCATCTTTTTTGATTGTCTATACACTGCATTTTAACAAGGCATATTTACAAGATAAAGCTGAGAGATCTGTTAAAAGATAATAGCAACTCTAAAAAGAAACTTTAAGAGATGCTGAAAATGTCTCAAATATTAAGACCTACTGTATTTATCACTTTAAAAAAAGCATTAAGGAACAAATTACCAAGTTCTACTAAAAATCACTAGCAACTATGGAAACAGCAGAAGGCTGGAAAGCCAGTAGACATAAAAAAAATCTATAAGAAGATTCACAGAACTAACACAAAAATAACATAAAATATAAAGGCAAGTAAAGATAGATAAGCAATTTAAGAAATGGAAATTTCTTGAAATTTGATTTGCTATAACAAAATTGTATGTAAAAATTTTAGAGCATCATCAAAAGAGAGAAAATAGAACATGAATCTAATAACAGTGAATGTAATGTGATATTCCAGTAAACTTGTCAACAAGTCAAGAGATATCTAGAGCATCAAATCTAGAAGATAAACTGTTATAAAACAATCCATTAGAGTAGCTTTGAATGCTTTTTTAGATAGATGCTTTAGCTGTAGGTAATAAATAAAACCCCAACAAATAGAAATAAAAATAACCACTTCCTTATAACAAAATGAATAATAATATATCTACTGTGTAGCTCAAAGCACTGAAGCTGCTTCACAGCCCGTTCATATAACATTTATTCAAGTTAGTATGCCTTTTGCAAATAGTTCTATTTACTTCAGTAGGACTACTTGCATTAGGATTATTCACAAGAGCACAGGCTAGGGGATGGGGACCTTTATTTCTCATTCCTCCATTATAGTGCATGGGGGCTTGGTCGTAAAGGTTGCAAGTGCCTCTTGTGAAGTATTGGGGCACATCCAACTCTAATCTCAAGGGGAAGTGAAGTGCTCTGCACCTCAGAGGAGAAGCTCAGGGGCTGAAAGGTTAATTGTTACATATCCAGTTGTTTACAGTTTCTTTCTCCCTGGTAATGTCTTAACATAATTTAGAGTATAAAAGTGCTTTTTAAGATTGATTTAATGAACCAGTGTTATCTCATTTATACCTGTGTAAATATAGAGTAGCTCTATTTTCTGCAGTAAAGATAGTTATAATTATAAAAATATGGATGGTCAAAAGCACCCACTCTAGGCACCAGGCTCCTCAGCCATCATCTATCAAGGGAAGAACTCATGTCTTTATCCCTCCTGACCGGGTTTTTTTGTTTTGTTTTGTTTTGTTTTTGAGGCTGCACAGTTCTCTGCCTACACTGTGATATCCCCAGTAAGCCAGACTGCCTAAACATTCAGTGTCTACATTTTGCTTTCGCTCTGAAGGCTATGAACAGCTATAATTACCAGCAGTTCCCACATCTATTTTTAAGCAAACACATTTATTCTTAAGTTGAAAGCATTACAGAGAAAACAGGTTAAAACAATTAAAAAAAATACATGAGCTAAAAAGCTTACCAGAGGTCACCGCAACTCCAACCTCAGGCTCTAGTAGGTGTCAGTCCTTCAAAACCCACAAGCAGGTTTTCCTTGAAATTACAAGTTCATAACTGTTTCAGAATCAGAACCATAACAACCAGTTGGGCAGTTCATCTGTTTCTGTATACAACTCTGGCTTTTGATGTCTAGTCTCAGGGAACAGGTAACTAGCAGACAAAAACCCTCTTCTTATGGCATAGTTTCAAAAGATTGGGTTTTTGCATAACCATAGGTAGGAAAATTGCATTAACTTCTCCAAGAAATTTATTTCACATGTATTGTGCCAAAAGTCCATTCTTGTCTGGCACATTTTTCAATATAGTCTTTTGAACTCCCAGGCCTCACATCATATCTACCCCCTAGAGAAGCTGCATACAGTCTCAGCCCGTAATAATACAAAAATGATTCATTTTATACAATGGGCCCCAAAGATACTTAAAGGTCTCCCAAGGATATTGCAAGATATTGCTATATCTGTCACATTGAGACCAACATCTGGGCCTATGACAATTATGCTTTTGAAATACAGTTACAAAGTTTTAGAACTACTTATTATATTTTCAGCTAGATTCATAGATTCCGCGGCCAGAAGGGACCATTGTGATAATATAGTCTGACCTCCAGCATAACACAGGCCACAAAACTTCCCCAAAATAATTAGAGCATATCTTTTAGAAATATAGAGACCAAATTTTTAGAAACACATCCAATCTTGATTTAAAAATGGTCTGTGATGGAGAATCCACCATGATCCATACATGGTTCCAGTGATGAATTACTCTTTCACCATTAAAATTTTACACTTTATTTCCACTCTAAAGTCAGAATCTGCTGGATCCAGGGAATTTAAATGTGGCTAGATGCACTCTGAATTCTAGAGAGTCTTCTAGATCCAGGGTTGTGGCCAAATTGCATACATCCCAGTGATATGAACTCAGGGCTCCAGGCAGGCAGAGCTAACCCTTGCATCCACAGCTTCATGGATATTGTTATTGAAGCTAGCTTTGATCTAGATAGATCAAACCTAGCTTGGGTTTGGCTACATACGCTGCATTCACAGTTCCCGCTTACAATGTAGCCATACCCCAAGCTTGCCATTGCATTCCCCTGATACTGCTCTGTGCAGGGCTGATCAAACTTGTGCCATGTTAAAGCAGCTTGAGTGCTTCTCTGAGTTATGCCAGACTTCAATAACCATAGTGGGTCAAAATACAGGCAAGAATCAAAATGGCCACTCCTCCTTCATCAGCTGTATTCTATGTCAGCATCATTCTTTCAGTGAGCTGACTCCCCTTTAGCCAGTTAGGGGATGAGATTGAACCAATGACGTAGTGCAAATTGAACACATCACCCCAGAGAATCTTACCCTGTGACCATTAATAAGTGCTCAGTATTTAATGACAGATGCTTACTATGACCTATCACACACATGAAAATTATTTCTAAATATGAACGTTTATTAAAGTGAAGAAACAAAGAAAGACAGAAAAGGAAAATGTGTTAATTAAAATCAGCCATATCAGAAATTATAGGGTATTAAAATCACTCAGTTTCTTTTGCATCGATACTAAAAGTAGGCAGAGATGTAATGGTGTTTTCTATCAATGTTTCTCTCTTTTACTGTACCCTCTTAACAGCAATCAAACGATAGAAGTGTTCTATAACAAAAGGTTTATTTATCTACCCTTTATTTCTGTTTAAAAAGGGAATTTGAGATCACCTTTCGAGAAAAATTCCCTTTTATAGGCAAATCTTTCTCTCCTTCCTAATCCAAGTAGTTTGATTCACTAAAAGCTTTGACCTAGAAAAAATAATATTACCGCCTTCCATAAAAATGGAAGCAAAGGCATATGTAATAATATCCAGATGGAAAAGAAATTAGGGGCTTACTATGAAAAACTGCTGTCAGAAGATATCCACCCCATCAGGATTCAACTCAGTGATTTCTTTAAATATATACAGACTTTTAAGATAGCAAGCATCTAAAAGTACATTTTAGAAAACTCAACTAAAATAGTCCTGAATGGAAGTGATCCTCTGTGCAGCGGGGAAATACCAGATCTGACACTTTCCAAGCTGAATTTGATTAATATTTTAGTGAGTCTTTGGGGGCATTTATTGTAACATGTATAATGCAGCATTTGAAAAAGTTGCCTGTCTCTATTAGGAGTGCAATTATTTTTGTTGTTTTGAAACCTGGTAAAATACGGGAAAGTACAGTAATTATAGGGCAATTTTCTGAATTAATGCAGTCTTCAAAATACTCACACAAGTAATAACAAAAATGATTAGAGTTGATCCTAACCAAAACCAAATCATGAGATTCAAACAGGATTCATAAGAATGCGGCACTCAAAAAAGAATCTGACTTGTTCTTGACCTCATTAGTATAATTCAAAATAAGAGTAATGAAACGATAGCTCTAATACCAGATGCAAAAAAGGGGTCGGATTTGCCATTGACTGGAGTAATGGAATGGCACCACAGTAAAACCAGAAAAATGCAGCAGAAAAATCAAACCCAGCCTGTTTGAAGAATATTTTCATAATTGGGCTAAGATGCTATTTAATGACATTAAGATATCAGTTACCCTTAATGGGAATCCCTGCTGTGCTCCTTTTATTTACAGAAAGTTAAGGGGACACCAGGAGACCTCTCCTGGTGTCCCCTTAACTTTCTGTAAATAAAAGGAGCACAGCAGGGATTCCCATTGCCCTTGCTAGCTCTTAGTCATGCTTTATAACTTTTAACAAAAGAATTATACCAAAAATTAAAAAGAGATCAAAGATGCCAAATAAGTGCCACAATTCATACTCCATGCAGCCCACTGAAATCTGTGGAGCGGTACAGAGAAAAAGGGCCTGATCCAAAGCCCAGTGAAGTCAATGGAAAGATTTTCATCAACTACAGTGTGCTTTTGATTAGGTTCAAAGTCTGCAGCTACATTGACACAATGCGTTTACACTCGGTGTACACAAATAATACTGGTATTTACAATGGCACCATATAATGCAATTCTTGAAATTTTAGATCTTATCAGTTGCTTCAGCACAATGTCTAGTTACAAAATAAATTGAGGGAAATCAAAATTAATATCTAGTAACTAGCAAGAAACAGTATTATAGATTCCCAAATGCAGTCTTTTCTTCTTTTTATGTTATTTGCTTAAGAAGCTGATAGTAACTTCTTTAGTTCTGCATTGACAGAGAATATATTTAATTTGGAAAGAAATTAGACTGCTGTTTCTGGAAACAAAATTACTCTAAACTCTTCAGACTGTTTCAGCGTTCCTTCAAATGAGCTCCAAGGCCACCAGGGTGATGATTAATCTGCTGATTTTTAATTTTTAAAATGTCTTTTTAAAATTCAACAACTGTAACAAGAACTTCTTCCTGACACTTTAGGCTCTCATGGAAACTTTAAAAATGAATTGAGAATCGCCTTCTCATAACTATTAATTAGTAGCATATCTATTTCTTTACTAATTCAGTTATGCTTTTCTATAACCACATTG
Organism: Malaclemys terrapin pileata; assembly: GCF_027887155.1. Lineage (NCBI taxonomy): Eukaryota > Metazoa > Chordata > Testudines > Emydidae > Malaclemys > Malaclemys terrapin. The sequence goes on from NC_071505.1 coordinate 77,955,154, forward strand.
TATTACTGTTATATTTAGTTGGTTCTAATAAATGTATCACATACACACGGGCCTGATTCTGCCCTCATTTAAACTAGTGTAAATCAGCAATAACTCCATTGAATTCAACGAAGCTACACTGGTATAAATGTAATGTAAATGAGGTCAGAGTCATGTGAAAAGCTGCGTCAATTACAGTTTGTCCCAAACAAGTGAAATAAAACCAACATTACAGACTATATGCCACATATTTTAGAGTGGTTTTAGAACTTTTTTTAAAGTGTATCCATTCTTTTTTTTTTAATCTAGCCTCCTACTGGTAAAACATGTACCTTCACTACCAGGAGTTAACACAGGGCTCAGAGAGAATCAGAAAAACCTTTAAATATGCAAACTGAAATACATTTTCTATGTGTAATTCTTCAGTTGTACATTCATTCTAGGACTAAAGCAACTTTTAAATCCCATAAATTGGAAATCTCCCTTTCCAGTAGTGAAAAGCTCCCATTACTAATCCTGTAGGATCTGAAGACACCAGATTTTTGTGTGGCTCTTCATAAAAATGGTGGCTGTTTGAAGAAGCGGGGAATTTTGCAATGTTCTAAGAAGCCTCAGGGGTAGATAGATTAATGGGCAGCATGGAGGTAAAATAGTCAGAGATGAGTGTTAAATATAATTTGGCACATGGATATTACCTCTAGAGGTTTGTTCTCTCCCTTTCTCACACAGAGTGATGACCTTAATTTGTAAATTTTAACTAAGACAAAGTTACCTCAATATCTGGAGTACTCCCAAAGGGAAAACTTTCATTACTGTGAGCCTTTCCCTGCTGCCGAAGCCTTTCAGTACAACAGGGGAAGGGCTCCAGTAGCGGGGAGGAAATGGGACACTACATTGCTATATTTAGCAGTGTAGACAGGGAGGCACAGCTTGGTAACTAGAGAGCATGCAGGACATGTACTTGCATACATATTCATATCCTCCAGCTGTGTCTTTACTCTTCTTGCCTAAGCAGTGCCTCGCTGGCTACACTGCTATATGCCACCCACCTGTCTCAATAGGTGGGGGAACTTGATGGGGCTGGCAGTGAAGGGAGACAGTCCCAGCAGCAAGGGAGAGAACACTTACTGAGGGACACCAGGTAGCTCCTCCCCACCCCTGGGAGTCTCTGGCACCCATTGGTCAGCTGGGGGCAGATGAGAAAGGCTAATTGGCCAGAATTCCCCAGTTCCCAGGATTGAACCTGGACTGGGGGCCATATGGAGCCTCTTTAAGCTCTGATCCAGCAGCTCCCAACGTATTCACCACAAACTAGGAATGGGAACCTGGCCTGACCGATGTTGTGGGTCTAGCTGATTGCCTGTTTGGAGAGTCAGGAAGGAATTCTCTTTCCTATGGGCCAATTGGCAGAGGACTTGGGATTTTTTGGCCTTGCTTGCAGCATGTGCAAGCCACAGTAGGTTATGTAGGAACACACTTAGCACCTTAGGTACTTGGGTTGAGTTGTTTATTCATCACAACTTGTGACTGTTTTCCAGTGTGGTTAAAAGGATAACATGAACAGTTCCCAGAGTTAAAAGGCCTGAGACTTGGTGATCCGGCTTGGGCTCATGGGATAGGATGAGACCTTGTGGCCATCATGGGCTGAGGTCCCCACACTCTGTCCCCCTCATGGAGAGGAGGGTGCTAGGACTCAGAGACCTGAGTTCTGGGGGATAAGTTGAGTTACGGATTATATGGTAAGGAGCCCTGTATCCCCTTCACTCAAACCAGTTAAATGCCTGTTATAGGAGAGTATGGGCGGGTAGCACCCCTTCATGTGCTAAAGTTGCAGCCTGCCGCTTAATTCCATGTATGCAGCTGTCCTCATTTTGCTACTGTGTCCACATCAATTATACCTGTCCTGGCAGGGATATGCGGGCATGTACTCTACACACCACCCAAAGAAGCATACAGTGTACTTCTGGCTCTTGCTTTTCCCTGCTGTTTCCTCCCACCAGAGCCTTTCCTCACCACAGTGAGGAAAAGCCTTTCCCGGCTGCCTCCCCTCTGCCACAGCCTTTCACTGGCACATGTAGCTACACGCTGCAGTGTGGACACAGCTTGCTTTTCACTGCAGCGTGTAGCTACACATACCATACCTGACGCCACCAGTGGTGTATAGCATAGATTTAGCCTATGAGTCAGACTGCATTTTTTTACATTTTGTTACAATAATAAGGAATGCCTTATGTTTGTGTCTATACAAATGCTGGGACTCATTAACATGTTACTACAGGTATTTCAACAGTAGTGGTGGTTGGATACGGCAATACCACATACAGTATGTAGAGTTAAATCAGGTTTGAGTTGTTTTATTTGGGGGGATTTTTTGGTTCCTCCCCTTCCTCCTTAGTGGTATTTCCTATATTCCTTGTATCAGGAGTAAAATTATATAATGGGGGGGGGGAGATTTATCATTTTAGCTTGCTAATTATTAAACAACTAGTGTTGGTCAAAATACAGGGGGGGAAATATGCAAGCTTTCCCCTCATTCTTTGCCAAAATTTGATTATAGACACAAATGTTGAAGTTTCCCATTTTAAAAAATGTCAACCAGCTCTATTAATAAACATCTATATTACAGTAGGGTTTAGATAATCCAACCAGGATCAGGGCCTGGGCCCCATTATGCTAACCACTATACAGGCATGAAGATGCTGTCCCTGCACCAAAGAGCTTACAAGATACGTGACATACAAAATGGTTGGGTGAGAGGGCTACAATCAAACATTCAGTTTTATGCCTATCCTCCCATTTGTTCTACGATCAGCAAGAGTAAATGATGGAAAGGCAACAGAATTTAGGATGACAAGTACTGCATGAACAGCAGCAGTCTCTTGGGACACTTCTCCTGAACTGTATTTACCAGACTGTGTACCCCACAATGAATGGTTCCAGCACTGGGTGAGATCCTGGTTACAGCGAAGTGAATGGCAAAACTCCCATTAACTTCAGTGGGGCCAAGATTTCACCCTTTGCATCTGCACACACTGCTTTAAGTGTGTTCAGTAAATGAGAGTTCAATCTGATGAGCTGGAGTTACACAGGAAGGTAAGCCCTCTTTTTAAATTAAAGGAAGAATATCTTATTTTAGATTAAAAACATCATAAATCAAACCTTGACTACTGCAAATATACAGTATTATATGGTATACCATATACAGTGTTATATTCTGGTTGTTCTTTAAATGAAAAGGCCAGAAAGCGAATGATACCCATTCTATCGCAAAACAAATCCAGAGCTGACAAAAAAAGAAAAGCAGTCAGAAATGGACCCTGGACTGCCGCCTCCCTACATATTATAAGTGTGTTTCTTTTAGACGCAGATATTAACAAGGAAAATACTCACCCAGTCCAATGAGTGATGCTAAACAGAGGGTTGAACATTTTTTTAAGTTTAAAAGTTTATTTAAAAAATAATGATTCTAGTGTAGTAAAATGTTGCCTTTGAAACTTTCCAGGCTTGACAAATCATCTTAACAGCACATCATGCCCTGTTACATCGGCATATTAGGTAAGGCAGTGTGACAAAGTAACAGGGCATGACAGGCCAATCAGATTGACCTGAGAGCATTCTGCAGCCTTGACTACTACTCCGCTTATTACTGAATGTCAAAATGAATAAGGACCAAATTTCCAGTGCTACTTGTACCTACCCACAAAGGAGCTTGCAGTTCGTCTACAGGTTGGTGTCTGTTTCACCTCAGTGCTTTGAGAATTAGAATACAACCATGGATGGCCTAGATCCGGGGTGTGCTCAGACATTTTGGTTGCACTCACAAAAATGGGATTTTGAAGAGGGGCGTGTGTGTGCCCTTCAGTTAAATAGCTCACTTCTTTGCTCCTCTCCAGGCCCTTTGCATCTCCAAGTGGCACTGATTCAGTTTTACTTTGTAGTTACTGTGAAACAAACTGGAATGATGAGAGTGTAGTCCACTACCTGGGTGTAGGTGGAAGAATCCAGAAACACTATAAGTAGATACACAGCAGCAGCAAAGCGTTAGAAGTACTGTACTTCAATGTGCTTGGGCAGAAAAGTGGGCAGAATGAATTATTCTTATTTTTTCATTAATTTGACCCTTGTTACTCTATCCAGCTCTATCAGACAACAACTTGACCTGAGCCCAGCACAAGAAACCTCATCATAACATGGAAGATATGCTTTCTGTCTTTTTCAGTAAGACTTGATATGGTAGTTTTGGGCAGAGGAGGGGGAGGAGGAGATGAAATATAAGGGCAGAGATGGCTTTACACAGACTCTTTTACAGAGACTCTCACGTTACTTGCAGACCCTATGGAGATGGGAAGGGAGACCTTATTCTGCCTCTCTCTCCCCCTTTCCTGCCCATTCTTCTTAATCCTCCTGTAAACAAGTAGGCTCCTCGCTCCTCAGCCTCTTAACCCTAGCCCTCTCTCATGTGTGGTTGTGTGGCTAACCTCTAACTGCAGTGGATGGCCTGGATTAATGGAAGGCCACCTCTACCACCAGTTATTGGCTTTTGCCTGCCTAAACCAAAACTGTGTGCCAGTCTTAGCCTGAACGGCACCAGCACTATTCTGAAAATATGATGTGTGCACTATCCAACATCACAACCACAAACCCACTAGTTTTTGCACATCTTCTCCTTTGGTGCCCACACACTCTGCACAAGCCCATCAGCTCCCTTTGAAGCTTCCATGTGTTCCAATCTCCCTCTTACATAGAAAATAAGTGCTTATATAGGAATCTTAAAGGATTTGACAGTTTGGCCTTAATGGTATAAAATCTCAGATACAATGGCTCCAATTCAGGAAAGCACTTACTATGTGTAACTTTCACTGAAGTCAAAGGGTATGTCTACACTGCATCTGGGAGGGAATCTCCCAGCCCGGGGCCACAGATTGTGCTAGCAGATCTCACACTTGTGCTCTAAAAATAGCTCTGTTGATGTTGAGGTTCAACCTGGAGCTCAGGGGGGTGAGATGGGTATGGGTTTGAAAGCCAGAGCCACATCATCAAAACAACATCTATATAAGTTTGTAGACTGGGAGGCTCACTCTCAGAGGCAGTGCAGACATGTCCAATGGGTCTTCAGCACATGCTTAAGTGCTTTCCTGAATTGGGGCTGCATGGTCAGGCAACAAGCTAATGCTGCCCTAAATATATGAATGAAATATGTACACATACAAACTTCTTTTTAGAATGTTTTCAATGTGTGTTGCAACATGGATAGCTCAGCAATTTTAAGGCAGAACTATGGATTCTCTGCTCGTCTCTTTTTCTTAGTTTGCCCAATTTGCAGAAAGGGGAGGGATTTAACGATGTACACTTAAGAAAAACTTATTATATAAGCAACTCATTTAGCTGCTTTAGAAACACATTTTTAAAGAACTCATTACAATGGGACTGATTTTAGGAAATCAAAGGGAATTTTGCCTGACTGGAGGACAACAGGACAGATAGGATTCCTTTTAGGATATTTTCATTAATGTATATATTCACTTACTGTGATTTCAGAAACAAGAAGTATAAAAGAAATTGTAGGTAAATATTTTGAAGTCAGTGGGACTCCTGGATGGTCAGCAGCTCTGAAAATCAGGGCAGTTATTTATATGCCTAAATATGTATCTATTTGCCAAGCTTTAATCACTCAAGTTTGAAAATTCTTGCCTGTACTTTAAGATGACTAAGTATATCCATTTTATCCCCAATACAGCGTTTTTTTTTCCATATTAATACAAAATTATGTCTTCAGAACACAGTCTTAAATTTCTAATCATCTGGTGATTATAAATGTTAAAGCCAAAACTTAAATCTGTTGGATATATTTTGCAAGGTATTTTCACAACTAGTACATTTTTAAAATGCAGAGGCCTACGTTTCCCACCGGGCTATCACAACAGCAAGAAAAAAAAATTACTGAGCCATGAAAGCTTCCTTTGTTAACATACAGATCACATTATTTATACAATCTGCATGTTTAATGAATGCATAAAAATTCAAATGTCAATGGAGATAAAGTGAAATTACATTATATCAAGGAAGAATTAGCTTTTCGACCGAGAGAGTTTTGACTTTGAGGTGAAAAAGTTTTAAGATTAAGCACAAGCAGTTAGAAAAAAAAAAGGGGGGGGGAGGGGAGAGAAGAAAGAGAAATAAACCAAATAGAACAAACAAATGATTGTCTCAAATTAAGCCTTTGAAGCAAAGGAAACAAGCTGTTGGGTCACTGTATAATTACTGTGTTCTCAGACTTTAAAAAACAAATAGAATTAAAAGCAGCAATCTCCATTTACCTGCCCAATTTGTATATCACAATATGTGAATTAATGTGGGTATACTTCCAGAGTTTATACCAAAATATGAATATAAAGTTATCATGATGCCATTGTGTGAGATACAATTTAGGGACTTATAAAATCTACCACATGTTCAGATTCATTTTTAGAAATGAAAAATTATTTCCATTTCTGACGTGAGATATTCTGAGATAAGTATGATGCAACAACGCACTCCAGGGACTGGCACCTTCAGAGCCTTACATCAGAGTTGTAGCATGTATCATAGTAGATAGATGACTGAGTAGCTTTTCTGTATATCCAGGGCAGTTACAAGTTACAGAAAGTGTCTGAAAATTGCTAGGCCTCAATGAGTAAGGATGAAAGTTTGTATATGGAGCTTAATGTATTTTAGATGAAAAACTTAATGCTGAGTTTTTTAGGTGAAAAACCTCAATTTTGTCTAGCAAAAAATAAGGAAAGATGTCTTTATTCTTGGTATGATACAAGAATGAACCTTAAAAGTGTCAATTCCTTTAAAAAAAAAAAAAAAAGCAGGGAATTACACTAGCAGAAATAGATTTTGCATTAATTTGAGCCTACAGTACAGGATGTCAATTGCAATCACACTGAAAGTCATTAAATTGCACTAATCCACTTTGCAGGAAGTGTTTTTGTATTTTTCTTGCTAACTACAATCAAGTAGACATAGAGAACAAAGCCATTCAAAAGAAGCTTCTCCTTCACAGAGACCATGGCATCACTATCAGATGTTTATTCACATCTCTTTGGCATATGCTGAATTTTGGTGATCCTTCATTATTGTCAACAGAAAGGCAAAATCATACAAGTCCCTTCCCACATTTGCCACTCAGAACAGTTTATTTATATGGGTTACAAAAACGCTTGCATTAGCCTTGTCTGAATGATTTTTTTCCAGGAACACTGCCTCTTTCTGGATGATGATTTTCTAGGAATACTCTTCATATAGGATCCAGTTCAGTTAAGCACTTCAACATGTGTTTAGGGTTAAAAACATCCTTAAACACCATTAATGTAAATGGGATTTAGCATTAAGCACATGCTTAAGTGCATTGCCGAATTGGGAGTATAAGGTCTCATCCTGCAGGTTGCTGCGCATGTCCTACAAGCACTGAGCACCTTCAACTCCCAGTGACTGCCGTGACTACTGAAGGTGTTTAGCATCCTGCAAGCTCAGGCCCCCTATGGCTCACTTTACACTCTACGTACATTTTCATGTTGGTGACAGAGCTAACGTGATCAGTCCGAATTTTTCCCTTTTATATTAACATATATCGATTAAAATGCATATTGAGCTTTCATTATTGCAATGACTTTTAAATGTTGAAAATGAGACATTGCCCTGGGTAGCTTTCCTGGCATATTTTTGGAACTGCTGCAATTTCCTTCTAGATTTGTAAACAAGATGAGCAAAAAACCATCACTTCTTCAAAACAGCCCGAAATGGGAAAATTGCCAGTGGTCTTCACTGCATCAGTAGAAGATGACCCAGCATTTAAAATGATGATTTACAATTTGACACCATAAATTAATAACTTTAGCATCTGTAGCTCCACTAATTTGACAAGTTTGCAGCATATTGTCCATAAAAAGCTAGTAAATGCCTTACCATCCCAAAAATGTTCCATAACATTTTCTGTTTCTCTAGCAATCATGTTGCTAGAAAACTTAGGGTCCAGTGCACGTCTCTGCATTGTTACAAACAGGAGTCTGCGCTAACCAACAGGGTAGTTCTGCTTGGCCCTTGATACATGCCCCCTGTATCAGAATTCCTTCCCTAGAGTTTCAGTTCTTTAGTTGGAATTGGGTGGGTGGGTGGTGGCACCTGTTTAAGCATAGGGCATGCTAAAGCACCCCCCCCCTTCTCGGCCTAAGGGGAGGAGCCATTGGACCTGGGCATCCTATAAGTTCAGGGGACAACAAATGCAAAAACAGGGACAGGTGTGAGGGTCACAGGTATAAAGTGCCCCCTATACCAGAATTCCTTCTCTAGAGTTCCAGTTCCCTAGCTGCAGTAGGTGGGTGGTGATAGTCGAGCCAGCTAGGCTTCTCCAAAATTCTTTCCGCAACCAAATCCAATAGGGGACCCGAGCAGAATTTAACAACCTGTGCTTGTAGAAAAGCAGGCATCTTCCTGCACTGGGCTGTAGAACTCCCCTATTTCTGCAATAGAAGGGACATCTGCAGCAGCACAGGATGAGGCCATCTGCAGTATCCATCCACAGTAGTGGATCTTCTTTCTGTCATGAGATTGGAAGGAGCCAAGTATGTAATGAAGGCAAGGGCCAGAATTTCTCCAGGGGTTCTGAGGCAGTGCATCCTGAAGCAATAAAGGGTAGGTAGCATAGGCTCCCATGCTGGGTTCATTGTGCTAGCTGGTGGAGAAGGTGGTCAAGGTCAAGCTATAGAACTACATTGTGCCTCCCTGCCCACTCTTTTGGGCACCTAGTAACACTGGTAAAGCTAGCTTAGTGCAGTACTTGTACTCCCACCACTAAGATTGAGGCTGGCTCATACACAGTGTCATAAGTGAAAGAGAGAGAGAGACAACAACATCTTGGCCCAGCTCTGCAAAGTTATTTAAGCACTAGCTCCCATGCCTTCCCCACCATATTGCCATTCATGCAGGGCAGCCACAAAGTGGTCCACAAAGATATAAAATGTGGACTAAAGGATGGATTACACTGGGGAGATGAGAATGTCAACATGTTGAAAGTTCAAATCCTGAGTGGTTTAAAGTATCTTCAGGGATAGGCTCTGGAGAACTAGATCATTTGAAAAAAAGCAACAGAGGGTCCTGTGGCACCTTTAAAACTAACATGCATCTGAAGATGACTTGCATCTGAAGAAGTGAGCTTATGCTCCCAATACTTCTGTTAGTCTTAAAGGTGCCACAGGACCCTCTGTTGCTTTTTACAGATTCAGACTAACACGGCTACCCCTCTGATACTATATCATTTGAGTGCTTAAGGCCTCCCGGCTAAATACTGACACCCTGTGTACTGCAAGTTCTTTCCTTGGCATTGGAACTACCTGAACAGCTATGTATTGCTACTTGAGCATCCTGCAGTAACAGAGCAAACATTTTTTTTAAATGAATGTTTTATGTAACAAGACACTAGATTTTACTATAGGCTCAGATTTGTTAATTAAACACTAACAATACATTTTACTTTACTCTTCTATGTTAGGAGAACATATACTACGTAGATTTGACATAATATGTGTTTTGCTGTTCAAAGCTTCAAAAAGGAAGAAAAATAAACAATGACCTTAGTAGAAAAGTCAGCAACTTTCAAGCACTGAGTAACAAGTTAAGATGACTAATTTTCTCATTCTGCAATGAAAACGCTCAGTAGTCATAGTCTTTCATAAAATGTGGACTTGGAATTAATCTTTCTAAAATGTTCTTTTAAATTAAATGTTCTTGAAGTTATAGCTGGAAGGACCAGAGAGAAAAGAAAAGGCTTTATAGTTCCTCCAATCTGAGCCTCTGAAATAATCACAAATATTCCCAACATCATTCCCTACTTTGGGGCAAGCCAGGTACAAAGGTCTATTTAAGTACTCTGAACCTGGGGCTGGCAAAAGATCAGGCCACTCTTTGCATGCTAGAGAAGACTCAAGGCTGCACTAATTTATATCTTCCTGGCTATGGTCCCAAGGGGCTAATCTGGCAGCTGGTAATTCGGTAGGATATTTGGTAGAGCTCGGTGAAATAACAATCAAAACATTTTTTTAAACAAAAAATGCAGATGTGAGTTGACCAAAACATTTTTTGTAAATGTGTGTCAATTTTGGCAAATTGTTTAGTCAAAAAAATGTTTCAAAACGATTGGGGTAGAGTCACAAAATCAAGGCGGAGGAGGAGGTCCACTTATACACCACAGCCCAGTAGCTAGCGCACTCACTTGAGTTGTGGGAGACTCTGGGACATCTCCCTCCTCTCAGGTTAATGCCCTAATCAGCAAGATATTGGCTATTCCAGGTCTCAGTTTTTCCTATGGAAGCTGTTCCACTTTGCATAATTAATTAAATGTTCATTGGAGCAAGGACTGGAACCTGGGTGTCCCCAGTCTGATGCGAGTGCCCTAACCAACAGGCTCTAGAGTCATTCTCACTCTTTCTGGCCCAATGAATATTTAAGTATTTGATATGAAGGGGAACAGCTTTTACATAAGAGATTAAGAGAGACCCACCCCAAAATACCCAATTGCCTGGTGGTGGTTAGGACACTCAGCTGCGGGGGGAGGGGAGGTCGTGGTTTCAAAATGTTTCTCCCGAGTTGGGAATGGAACTCAGGTCTCCCCTCTTTCCATTAAGTGCCCTAACCCCTGGACTGTTGGGGAGCACCACCTCCTCCTCTCTATTGTGTGAAACCTTTGTTTCTACATGTCATTTTGAAGGACATAAATCCACACCGTGTAGAGGTCAAGCATAGGAGTTTATTACACTCAGCGCTGGCGGAGTGTCACCTTGCTTATTAGGCTCAGAGACACTGTCAATCAATTGATTACAATAGAATATATAGATTTTCCATGGGTAGGGGAAAGTGACGGGGTAGGCAGTTCCACACCCCGGGATAGGTTTTGCAGCAAGACAAGATAGTACATTAGCCAATGGTTAAAAGATTACATAATGTCTCCACCCATGGTCTCAAGTTAGCTAGTTAACATTTAATTAATACTTTGCTAAAATGTTATTAGTATAAAGTATATATATTGAATTCTGATTTGGGGTCCATAGGAATGGAGCAACTCCTTTGATTGTCCAACAGATACATTCCTAGGGGTTAAAGCAAAGAAACAGTGAAAGTACATGACAATACAGATTGTCTTCTTTATGCCTTAAGGCAGGGCATTGGTCCCTTGGAAGGGAGGTGGAAGGATGCCATATTTTATACTGACGTGCCAATTTTCATAAACTCAAGGTTGGATCTGTGGGAAGAACGTTCCCTACAGAAGACACTGACACAATAGGAACAGGGATCCTTTGTTCAATCTGCAACTCTGAATAAGACAATTATTTAGTTATTGCTTCAACATCTAGCATTTCTACTCACCAAGCCTATTTTAGCAAAGGCAACATTATCTGTTTACCCCAGCTTTTCTCTTAGCTAATCACTATTGCCAGGCCTCTGGTCTCTCGACCAAACTCTGAACTTTGGGTCTGGAAAAGAGCTGGCACAATCCATATACCAGGTTGTTATAGAAAATGCACATGGATTTTAACCCTTCACATTTGCTTTTACCACAAAAAGGATAAAAATGCCCAAAATTGGAATGAAACATTTAGTTTCGGGATCTAATTTTTTCTGAATTTTTATTTGCCAAAAATTCTGGAAAATGTTTGTTTTGGATTGACCTGAAACTTTTTTTAAAAGACCTTCAGACCTGCCAGTGAATGGGAAAAAAAATCAGTTATTTGCACAGCTCTAGTATTTGGATTTTGCAGATACCTCTTCCCCCTTTCTCCTAGTCACTCAGATATCCACGTAGGGTATTCAGAAGAGGTGGTGTATAAGCCACAACAGAGGCCCTGTGTCATCTGATGATAGAGGAAGAGTTCTCAGGGACCAGATCTGTCAGATTCATGGCTGCTTTGCCCCACCAATGCAGAATGAAGCAACGAGAACAGAGGGGCAGGCTGTGGTTCTTTATGACATTTTTGGTATTCTTGTGTTTTCTCTACTTTTTCTAAATAGAAAAGACTAGAACTGCATCTGTTAGTCTAGATGTGGCTGTAAGTGCAGATTTTTGATAGCCTAGAGACCAGTAACATGTATAAACCACTACCAGCTGTTGGAATACCAGTTGTTATGCTTATTGCCTAAAGCAACTAAAAGAAGCCTTTCTGAAACCCTAGGACAACTAGCAGACCAGGAGGAGAGGGTGAAGTGAATGACCTCGAGAAGTGAACATGACCCTCTGCCCTCCTGACTTGAGTTGTTTTTTGAAGCATGTGGTTTTTGCAAGATGGAAAGTCTGACAATAGTTGAAGAAGTGAGCTGTAGTCCATGAAAGCTTATGCTCTAATAAATTTGTTAGTCTCTAAGGTGCCACAAGCACTCCTGTACTTTTTGCGGATAGAGACTAACACGGCTGCCACTCTGAAACCTATTGCTATACAGCTAGTTAACTGATGGAAAGTTCCCGTGCCTGACGGATGGAAAATTGCCCACCTGACAGGCTCAAAATCTCCACTCTTAACTTAGCTTCTGCTGAGCAGTTTTGTTAATGAACAAGCTATGTAATACTAATCAGTTGTATATAAAAAGAGGAAGAAATCTGAGCTCAATGGACGCTTGGACAACTCTCAAGTTCCCTGGAAGATGGCCGGCCAACTACTGGATGCTTGCAATTATCCACTTCAGACCTCCTCAAGAGCCTGAGTAAATATGAATTTGGCATTTTGGGGGTGTTTTACTAACCTGTTGCAGATGTGTGCAAGTGCTTGAGACTAAGTAAAGTATAACTTTAAGTGAGAGCACTCTTGTATTGTCCTGTTTGTGCCAGCCATCTATCAGTCGGACAGCCATGTCTCCATTGATTTATTTCCTGACACCACCTTGCATGGAGGAAAGTTACCCAGAGCTTTGGGTTGAAAGAACCCCAGGTAACACGGGTGCACAGTGGTTATACAAAGTGGTACTTTCTCTTCCCTAGGTTTGCATGGAATACATTATCTCTATAGCCAAGAACAGAGAAGGCAACCAGGAGCTGGGGTAATTCCTAGGAAGAGAGATCACTGATGAAAAAAAATGAAGCCAACATTAGTGAAAAAATGATAAGATAGGCATGCTGAGAATGTCTCAAGTATTAAAAAAATTCTCCATGGGCCAAATGAACTAGACACAGAGAAAAAAAGAGCCCGAGAGTGCAATGAACAGAATTCATCACAAACTCAATGGAGGAAGAAACTGATCTTCAGGAATAAAAGCTCATGATTTAATAATGAAAAATCCCCAGACTTACAGACAAGTTGTATGCATAATTTATATGATAGAGATAAAGTTTGGGAAGATTTAAAACATAGTAGGGTTGATCTGGAAGGCAGGACTCTCAAGACATTTATCATAGAAAATGGGTTATTAACCATTTGGTGGAATTGGTACAATGATGTTTCCTTTATCTTTATTTTCCTCAACTGCCTTATTTCTATATACCAGTAAGGGGGAAGATAAAATATTTAGATTTGTACAATAGGATTTTTTTTTTAAAAGTTAAGTTTAATAGGATCTTTAAACCTATAGTTTGTGAATAATTCTAACAAAAATGGGGAAAATAAGACACAGAATGTGAACTTTGGATAATATTTTACTTTTTTTTCATTATGGTTTGATGAAAAATAAGTTGATACTGAAAAAAATATTAGGAATTCAAAAGTCACCACTTTTTCCCTGGATTGTTTCTGTTTTTTTCAGACCCCTTTTGCAAGAAATCTGAAATACTCTAGGCTCTCTACTTTGCTCCACGTGTTGCTTTCCATATGCTGATTACTAAAGTATTAGTTATACATAGTAGTATGTTTGTCTAGAATTTTGAACATTTTAAAGCAGCTAAAATATATTAATTATTCAGTATTGTAGTATTGTCTAGAAGCTTCATTCATTAACTAAGATCCCATTTTGCAGTGACCGGAGCCGCCAGGGTCCCTTTTCGACCGGGCATTCCAGTTGAAAACCGGACACCTGGCAACGCTAGATATTAGTGGACCTTGGAGAGAGACGAATTTGCATGATAGCCAAGCATCCAATTATAAGTTTTGGAAGAAGGCTCTAAAAATCACTGATCCCCTATAGGGAAATGGCAAGAAAGAACTAAAAGTCTGCATGACACAGGCTCCTTCAGGAATTCCTTTGATGAATTACATCATCATTGCTAAATATGGAGAGTTTGTTCTTGCCATATTGTTTCAAAAATTTTAAGCAATGCTAAAATAGAATATAAACAAGGATCTTTCTGTGACATGCTGCAACTTCACAGGCCCTTTCAGAAGGTCAACTTCAACAATGACTTCAGCAGCACAGTTTCTTCCTCTGTTTCCCCAGGTGCTATAGCCCTCCCTGGCCCTAAGGAGCTACCCACTGAAGTACAGCAACTCTGGATATGAAACTAGGAAATTAACAGCAAAAAAACCCTCAGTTTAAATGACAGTAAAAGTTGCAGCAGGACACCCTTCACCCCATCTGAAGCCTAAAAAGTATGGAGAATTCGTTGTTTAAGGAAGTTTCCTGAATTCTTTGTCCCCTTTACATTGCCTACAATGCTCTTGATGCCACACAAGGTGATATCAGCAATGTTAAAGCAGATTAATTTCCCAAATGCATGCAATATGAAACAGTCAGATGTGCCAATTTGTTGCTACAAGAAGATCTGAGGTCATCATTAAGGTTTGGTGTTACACTAAATTTGATGAAGCTGGGGTATGCCTTACTTTTTTGGTATCTGTTGGAGATGGAAGTGAAAGGCTTATGGCGTTGAAGTGTGTTATTGACAGTGCTGTAGGCAATGTTAAGGTGGCAAAGAATGCAGGCGACTTATTCCTTAACTTCTTAATTCCATGTTTTAAGGTTTTCAGTGGATGAGGTGTGTCCTGCTGCAATTATAACTGTCACAAAGTTTGTATGTTACCATACAGAGTTTTACCTATTTTTCCTCTCTTCTCTATGATCCTACATGGAGTTAATTACTATGAATAGTGGGCTAGCAGGCATTCCATTACCTGAAGTTTGAAATGCAGCATTTATTTTCAGCATAGATTGTTTGCCTGCAATTGCTTAAGTTCCTTTTTAGAAGTTTGTAGAATTTAGTTGTAAATACAGCTCTAGTTTTCATACTTAGGTATCTCAAAACACTTTACTGCATTAACTGGGGGCCTAATCTTTGTCCCTCTGAAGTCTATAGGAGTTTGTCAGGCCTTACATAAGAAAGAAGAGGAATCATTATGCACCCATCTACAGTTCACTAATAGCCTTAAAGACAAAGCGATATCCCTAGTAGTGCTGGGCAAATAACATTTTCTTTAGCCCACTGGCAATTCCAAAAAATGGAAAAAAGTTCTTTTGGCTTGAACAAAACATTTTGTTCAATCCAAAGCTAAATGTTTTGTTTAGATTTTGAGCATTTTTAAAGTTATTTTATTTAAAAAACTAAAAAAGGAAATTTCAAATCAAAAAGTCATTTTGAATAAAAAAAATCAAAATGAAATTATTTGATTTTTTCAGGCTTTTTTCTGACTGAATAAATTTGGCAAATTCAACATTTTGCAAAATGTTTTGCTGTGGCCAAATCTGCATTCTCATCAAAAAAGTTTCTGGGGTGAAAAGTTTCACTCAGTTCTAATCCCCAGAGCAGTTTGAACATCCGGGATGTATACCACTGAGAACTGAGGGGGAGGGAGGGGAGAGGGGCAAAGACAAAAAGAAATTCTCCCTCATCCCATGCTAATGGAGCAATAAATTCATTCCACTGAACTCCTAACCCTGCAAAGCCCGTGGCTAGTGACCTGCCACTTTCATGGTTTATAAGTAGATGCACTTCAATAGGACCCTTACGGGATCCTTTCAAGTACTACAGTGAAAGCTTTCAGTTTCCTTAGAAGAATTTTCATTCTTTCATCTCACCCAAGACGTGAAATCACTATTTAATCTTTTAAGATTTTCTAGTAGAGGATTTAAAGCATTATATGAGCAAGTCATTTCTTTCTTTTGAACATCCTGCTGATAATACGGTCTTCCTTTTATGATGCATGTGATCGGGTTTGAACTTGCAGTAAGAGGATTCATCCAATCCATCTCTGGGATTTCTTTCATACGGAATACTTATTCCAGAGATGTTCAATATTGTCATTATATGCAGTCAATTCTTAAGCCATAGCTTTATAAAAAGTTTGCTGTGAGACTACTACAATAAGTTGCCCTTATTCTTTGTAAGGTTTACTGGTATTATACGATAATAAATAGGTAAAAGACTTCAAGAATTGGAAACGCTTCTTTGTTTGTTTTTTTTAAACTTTGAACCTAGCCATTTCTGAGCTTGTAAATAACTTATTTTGCAGAGGAAATCCCTTCAATTTAACAAGATCAGTCATTAGCAACCAGTGACAGATACAGTTATCTCTTAGAACGCTTCATGTTACAAATCTTCTATACCTCACAACAAAAAGTGTATAGCTTTTTGCCATTATTGTCATGTTCCAGAAACATTTAAGGTCAGATCCTGCAAACCCTCTATGCACAGAACTCCCCTTGACTTCAGTGCAAGGAGGGAGGGTTTACTGGCCTAGACTCTAAGACATTTACAACAGGAACCTTATATTAATCTGCCTATAAAGCATCATCTGTGAAGTTATATAAATATTAGTAAACAAAACAGCAATCCTGTGCTTTAATCACACCATCATTCTTCCCTCCATAATCAACATCAGGGATTGTGTGACTGTTTGGATCGTTTGCCTGACTAGAGTCTATACTTTATATAAAGTACAAATATATTTTATACAAATAGACCCAGAGATTACTTATAGAATCATTTTATTGTTTTTTCTTATTGCAGTATACCCACTGAAGTAACTGAGGGAGAGACTTTGTCTGAGTCTCAATTGACCAGTGTGGAAGCAGAGGTTTTTCTCCCACACCAGCATCTGGCATAGTTATTCATACCAGTGCAGAATGAGTGCAAAGTGGGCACAAAGTACCATTTTGATTTGGTAGTGGTTAAGATGCACTTTGCACTAAACACTTATACAAGGTACAGGATAACAGAGAATCAGGCCCCGCGTTTTTATTTAAAGAAGACCACACAGATAACTTCTGGTATACTGACACATCCTTCACACTTCCATGAGGTTTGTTTAGGTACATCCAGTAAAATAATCCAAGGACTATTTTTTCTTGGAGATGTCAATATTTCTAAGGCCATGAGGCACTACAAGCAGGGAAACTGTTTAGGGGAAAATATTTCAAAATACGAAGCTTTACTTTTGTGCACAACTTTAGCACCATGTTAAATATGATGAACTGATTCTTTACAAAAGAAAAATAGACTGTGAAACAAAGCCCACCATTAAAAGAAGGTATTGACAAGAACACTTAGGACCATGCCTAGTTAGGAATGGATAGTTCATTTAATTAGTAGTACAGCCATACGGGAGATAGTCATCTCTTATTGAATTCCATTTTTCTATTTTAAATTTTTATGTTAAAACCTTGCAAAAAGCAGATGCTACGCAATGTGAAATGTTTTAATTTTTCTTCATTCTTTTTCATATTAGATCTCACAGAGGAGGAACGTTAGGCTAGCCAACATCCTACCAATGACTGGAAATGCCGTTGAAAATGACAAGTGAGAATTTTCATGGAGAAACAAGCAATCCCTCCTTCCATTTAAGATAGGTACTGCAGGAGCAAATAAGCTGTTCAACAACAGTGATTACTAAAAAGTAAGGTGGCTTGTGTGGCTTCAGCATTTTATGCCATGATAACAAATCAAATTTAAACCAAAACCTGAGACCCTAAAAATCTCAAAACTGTAGGGAGGTTCAGCTCCAGATGTGAACTTTACCCACTCAGGCTCAGCTCCACTAACATCATAGACTATCAACTTTAAAATTCTCAGATATTAAGTTTATTGCCTTGAAATGAAATAAGTTTGGTGAAATTTAGATTCTACATTTGAATGGTGTAAAGTTACATTCAGAAATACATCCAGAATTTAAGGGTTTAAAGCAAGCATTATAAACCAAGGAAATCTGGCTTTAAGATTCAATTTAACAAAATCCATACATGTTAAGATATAGAAATGCATAGTTAAGGCCCAGACAACTCTAACTCTGCCTTGTAGTGACACACTGTAATGACTATACAATTGATGGATGAATATTAATACCCATGGTCCCAGATTATATTGAAAAAAGTAAATCCAATGCTTTAAAATCAATTTAATCTAATCCAGTACCACTAGTACTAATATTGTTAATCAATTTTATAGGTTATAGATTCTAAGGCTGGATGGGACCACTATGATCATCTAGTCTGACCTCCTCTGTAACACAAGCCATAGAATTTCCTCAAAATAATTCTTGCTTGAACAAGGGCATATATTTTAAAAATACATCCAATCTCAATTTAAAAATTGCTAGTGATGAAGAATCCACCACAACCTTTGGTAAATTGGTCAAATGGTTAATTGCTCACTGTTCAAAATTTGCTCCTTATTTCCAGTCCAAATTTGTCTAGCTTCAATGTCCAACCATTTGTTATGCGGTCTGCTACATTGAAGAGCCCATTATCAAATATTTGATCGCCTGTAAGTTATTGTAGAATGTCACTATGACCCTAAGAGCCCCTCAGTGCAAAGGGTTCACCACTGCCATGTAACAACGCCACCTATGAGGCCTGACATAGTCACTACATCTAACACATTGCAGCCATAGTATTTATTTGTAAAGAGTGTCATATGAAGTATCAGATGAAAGGTGGTAACACATGGGTCATTAATACCATTGTGTGATGTATATATGGAGGGTGTGTAAAGAGTTCTTATGTGTGCAGGAAATATGTTCCTAAAATGTGTTTTGGGGGCAGAGTTGGCAAACAAATTTGTCCTAGACAAAGGAATGTTGATTTGCCAGTGTCTCTAATGTAAATTGAACATGGTGATGCCAGAGACAACGGAAATTTATTTGCATCTAAGGAAGTTATCAGTAGGATGAAGAAACAGCGTGGCATCAGCATACTAGAGGACATGCTGCAGGCTCCTCTACCCCGATATAACATGAATTCTGATGTAACGCGGTAAAGCAGTGCTCCAGGGGGGCAGGGCTGCGCACTCCGGCGGATCAAAGCAAGTTTGATATAACGCGGTTTCACCTATAACATGGTAAGATTTTTTGGCTCCCAAGGACAGCGTTATATCGGGGTAGAGGTTCAATATAAATAAGGAATCCCTGCTTTAAGCACAAAGCAGAACTCAATGTTAACTATAGTCACTACCCAATGACTCCACAATAAAATAAAAACCTAAGAGAACCACCAAGACGTGCAAAAATGAGTAACCACATTGTCATTGCTATTAGCCTCCTGATTCTTTGCCACATCCTGTTTCTACTTTGTCACAGTCCCTTGCCATTAATTAGTAGTAGTGTTACAGTAATGTCTAAAAAGCACAAATTAAGTCAGAGCCCCAGTGTGCTAGGTACTATACAAGTTATAGTAAGAGTTTCTGCCATGAATGGTTTATAGCCTAAACAGACAAGACAGCATCCTACATATTGGATCATGCTATGTGTAAATGTAGATTGTAAGCACATTTGATCAGGTACCATATCTTTCTGTATCTTCTGCAAGGTGCCTAGAACACTTTTGAGTGAAATAAATAATAGTTAAAGCAATATCACTTTTGTTAATATACTGGTTTGTTGGTGGTAGTCTGGGCTGAGCCTATTGTCTATACCACTGATCAGCATAGTAGTTACGCACAAGCTTAACTGTAGGTCCACGAGTAGTACCATTAAAGTTTATGAACATTTCATATACCATTTCCCTCCTCTCACACATCACTAAGGCCTTGTCTATGCACAGAAGTTGCACCAATCTAGCTAGAGATGTTCACCCAATGCAACGGAAATAATGAAAATTTCTGTATGTATACTCTTACGTTTGTTTTAAACCTGGCTTATATTGGTTTAGCTTCATCGTGTGATTTAAATAATTCATTTATTTAAATTACAGAGGCAAGCTAAACCAACATAAACCTAGTTTAAACCAATGTAAGAAAGTTAGTCCATTTTAACATCACATCTTTATTTTACTTTAACCTGTGAGAGTTTGTAAGTAGACCAGGACTGCAGGGTATGCATCACATGTGGTCTGTCTGTCATCTGGTTTATATTTCTCTCAGCCATTCCTTAAAAATAGTTCTAATATAAACTGATTAGAATGATCAGTGCACCTCTCACAACTGTCACGTTCTACAGTAACTAATCCCACTGTGGCTGTATTTTTCCTCAGAACAGTGCAGTGACTTCTCCTGTAGAAAAATAGAGGAAGTAATGCTAATAGCTGGATAATGACTCAGTGCTTGCATGCCACTCCACTCATTTGGGGAGAGACCGCTCATAAGTTTCATATGTGCTACTGAAAATAGTAAAATACACTGTAGCTCTCAGTTGCGGATCAGATTTGCTGTTCTGCTCTCTTTACAGGATGCAGCTGCTACCCCCAGCTCAGCTCTTTCATAAAGGAATCAGTGGTATACAGTAGCCTACACAGAGTCCCTACCACCTAGAGATATGCTTCCAGCTGCAAGCCAGAAGCATGCAGTCTCTCCCTGTCACCCTTTGGCATGTCCAATGCCACTTACCCAACTTTGGTAAACATTAGTCTTAATCAGGATGAACCCAAGCCCAGTCTTTATCCAGACCTTGTCCAGCTGGTTCCCAAAAGGGTGATCTCCAAACAGTAGCCCCAAGTACAAACTTAGACAAGTTCTACCCCAAATTATCCACAGTTAATATGTAAATGAAGTACAGCCTCGCTGAGTAGACTCCCCTTAGTCTTCAGTAGCTACCAGCTGAGAGCTCACTCAGTTACTTCTCCCTTTTCTCCTAGGCGTCACTCCACAGGACTCATAATAACTACATCAGCCATTGCTATATGCAATGTTGTTGTAGCCATGCTGGTCCCAGAATATTAGAGAGACAAAGTGGGTGAGGTAATATCTTTTATTGGATCAACTTCTGCTGGTGAGAGAGACAAGTTTTTGAGCTTACACAGAGCTCTTCTTCAGATATTACCTCACGCATCTGGTCTCTCTAAAAACAACATCAGACAGTTAAGCAGAGGGCATCTACATTTCTTGATGATATTGTGTGCTTTCTTCTTCAATAAAATCTACAATAAATATGCTGCAACCATCTTGGGGCACATTCTGCTCTCAGTTATGCCACTAGTGCAACCTCAATCTCTTCAGGGGAATTGCACAAGTGTTAATGAAAGCATTAGATTGCCTGTATTCTCTTTGGTAATCAATACAATGAATTTCCCAAAGTGGTATTTGCATGGATTATACAAGCACTGACAAAAATCAGTGTATTACTAAAACCCCAAAAGGAAAAACTATCCTCTTTATCACACAGTTGCTCTGAACCGTTTGACAGAATTTAACAGGAATGTAGCTGCACAGATGTTGTTTCAGTGACAGGATCATTTAAATCCTGTATAAAACTAATAAGTCAGTAATAGTCAGTGAACTTTTGATTTATGCAGGTGTATTCAACAGTCGAATAAGACACTAGGGAACCATTTCCAGCTATGATGGAGAAGACAAGAAGGGAGCAGGCAAGATGGTACTTCTGTTGGAACTACAGGCCAACGTAGGAATTCCGAACAAATAGATTATTTTTTTGCCAGAAGCTGGGAATGAGTGACAGGGAAAGGATCACTTGAGGATTACCTGTTCTGTTCATTCCCTCTGGGGCACCTGGCATTGGACGCTGTCAGAATACAGGATACTGGGCTAGATGGACCTTTGGTTTGACCCAGTATGGCCATTCTTATGTTCTTATTTGGGTAAAGATTTGATAAAAGCTGAAAGACTGTAGGCCTTTTGGCTGGGATTTGCAAAGGAGCCCAGTGGAATTAGGCACCCGCATGGCACTGAAAGTCAATTGGATTTGGGCAATTAATTCCTTCTGGGTACATCTTGCGTACATCCGGTATGAAACTGCAGAAAAACCTGAGTCTCTCTGGATTAAGTTTAGAAGTGTGAGTAACAAGGGTGATGTCATGGTGGGAGTCTGCTATAGACCACCAGACCAGGGGGATGAGGTGGACAAGGCTTTCTTCCAGCAACAGAATTTACTTGATCGCAGGCCCTGGTTCTCATGGGAGACTTCAATCACCCTGATACCTTCTGGGAGAGCAATCCAGCCGTGCACAGACAATCCAGGAAGTTTTTGGAAAGTGTAGGGGACAATTTCCTGGTGCAAGTGCTGGAGGAACCAACTAAGGGCAGAGCTCTTCTTGACCTGCTTCTCACAAACAGGGAAGAATTAGTAAGGAAAGCAAAAGTGGATGAGAACCTGGGAGGCAGTGACCATGAGATGGTCGAGTTCAGGATCCTGACACAAGGAAGAAAGGAGAGCAGCAGAATACGGACCCTGGTCTTCAGAAAAGCAGACTTTGACTCCCTCAGGATCCCCTGGGAGAATAACATGAGGAGGAAAGGAGTCCAGGAGAGCTGGCTGTATTTTAAAGAATCCTTACTGAGGTTGCAGGAACAAACCATCCCGATGTGTAGCAAGAATAGTAAATATGGCATGCGACCAGTTTGGCTTAACAGTGAAATCCTTGCTGATCTTAAACACAAAAAAGAAGCTTACAAGAAGTGGAAGATTGGACAAATGACCAGGGAGGAGTATAAAAATATTGCTCAGGCATGCAGGAGTGAAATCAGGAAGGCCAAATCACACTTGCAGTTGCAGCGATCAAGAGATGTTAAAAGTAACAAGAAGGGTTTCTTCAGGTATGTTAGCAACAAGAAGGTGGTCAAGGAAAGTGTGGGCCCCTTACTGAATGAGGGAGGCAAACTAGTGACCGAGGATGTGGAAAAAGCTAATGTACTCAATGCTTTTTTTGCCTCTGTCTTCACGAAGAAGGTCAGCTCCCAGACTGCTGCACTGTGCAGCACAGCATGGGGAGGAGGTGACCAGCCCTCTGTGGAGAAAGAAGTGGCTCAGGACTATTTAGAAAAACTGGACGAGCACAAGTCCTGGGGCTGGTCCTCAAGGAATCAATTCTGAAGCACTTAAGGGAGAGGAAAGTGATCAGGAATAGTCAGCATGCCTGACTAACCTAATTGCCTTCTATGATGTGATAACTGTCTCTATGGATGAAGGGAAAGCAGTAGACATGTTATTCCTTGACTTTAGCAAAGCTTTTGATATGGTCTACCACAGTATTCTTGCCAGCAAGTTAAAGAAGTATGGGCTAGATGAATGGACTATAAGGTGGATAGAAACCTGGCTAGATCATCAGGATCAACGGGTAGTGATCAATGGCTCCATGTCTAGTTGGCAGCCGGTATCAAGTGGAGTGCCCCAAGGGTTGGTCCTAGGGCTGGTTTTGTTCAGTATTTTCATTCATGGCGTGGACTGCACCCTCAGCAAGTTTGCAGATGACACTAAACTGGGAGGAGGAGTGGTAGATACACTAGAGGGTAGGGATAGGATACAGAGGGACCTAGACAAATTAGAGGATTGGGCCAAAAGAAATCTGATGAGGTTCAACAAGGAGAAGTGCAGAGTCCTGCACTTAGGATGGAAGAATCCCATGCACTGCTACAGACTAGGGACCGAATGGCTAGGCAGCAGTTCTGCAGAAAAGTACCTACGGGTTACAGTGGACAAGAAGTTGGATATGAGTCGATGGTGTGCCCTTGTTGCCAAGAAGGCTACCGGCATTTTGGGCTGTATAAGTAGGGGCATTGCCAGCAGGTTGAGGGACGTGATCATTCCCCTCTATTCGACATTGGTGAGGCCTCATCTGGCGTACTGTGTCCAGTTTTCGGCCCCACACTACAAGAAGGATGTGGAAAAATTGGAAAGAGTCCAGCGGAGGGCAACAAAAATGATTAAGGGGCTGGAGCACATGACTTATGAGGAGAGGCTGAAGGAACTGGGTTTGTTTAGTCTACAGAAGAGAAGAATGGGGGGGGATTTGATAGCTGCTTTCAACTACCTGAAAGGGGGTTGGGGCCCGGTGGAGTCCACCACAGGGGAATCCAACGGAAACACACCGATCATGCTTCAGGCAGTCCGACAGCCAGACTGAAATTGGCTGTCTCTGGGCCACTTCCTACCCTCCTCTTGGGGTGTACCTGGACCAACGGGCACCCTCTGGCTCCTCTGGGTAGGTGGCCAGAGGTATTCATGGCAGGTCCACTACAGACACAGGTTCCCTGATGAGCAGGGTGTCTCTGGGCTTGGCAGCAGAGTCAGCAGCCTGGAGCAAGCAGGATGTGTCTGTCTCCCTCAGTATCTCAGCTCCAACTGAGCTAGAGGCTCCGCCTTTTATACTTCCTGTTCTGCTTATCCACTTCTGGTGGGAGGGGTGAGGCAGGTCTGGCTCCACTCATCTTGGCACAGAGGGTGGTTCCTCCTCCTCTGGGTTGGAGGGAGGCCACATCGCCTCACTATACTGGATAATACCCACAGGACAGATTTACATCAAGACCAGCCAGCCATGTCAACTCTTTTAATGTGCCCCCTCCCAAGGACGCCTCAGAGAGCATATGGACAATGGCGGCCCAGTGACTCAACAGGGCACATAGAGCATGTGATCCTTGACTCCATATTTGGGACAACAACTTCCCATGTACATGGACTGGGGGTATAAATTGGAGACTGACATCATCTTCTTGCCTCTTTCCTGCTCCACATATCTGGATTATGATTTCTAACAAAGGCAAGCTTTGAACAATTTACTGAGGACCCCCAATCTTTTGGGTGACTCAGAGAGACTTACTACAAATTAGCAGATTTAACATTACTGCTATTACCCTGATCTACAAACTATGAAATCAACTGAATGTACATGATTCATGTTAGCCTTTTAATAACTCTTCTTTTTTATATTAATAAACCTTTAGTTTACTAAAGGATTTGGCTATCAGCATGGTTTTGGGGTAAGAGCTGAAGTATATTTTGACCTGGTGTGTGTCTAGCACTTTGGAACTGTATGAATATATGTGATTACTGGTTTTAATAATCATTTATCACAGAAGTCTGGTTTGTCTGGGTGGTGCATGAGAGGCTAGAGGGCCTGAAGGGGACTGTCTATAGCTTCACGATAACCAGTATAGTATTTTGGAAGCACACATTTGTTACTGGCTTGGTGAAATCTTATGATAGAATATTCCACTGGTTTGGGTTACGTGCCCTGTTTTCTGGCCGTCTGACCTGATATTGGTGCTCTGAGCTGAGTCCCATACCTGGCAGCATGACACAGGCTCTTGCAGATAAATCTGATTCCAGAGGTTATTACGACACAGTCAAAGCTGTGTATGGCCCTACACGATCTGCCTTGACACCACTAACAAGTGCTGATGGTTGTTCTCCCACAGATTGCATGGCCATACAACAACAGTGGCATGAACATTTTATTGAACTACTTAATCATTTATCTACTGTTTCTGATGAATTGCTGGATAGTGGCTGCCAATTGCTGATCCATCCACGTGAGCCAAGGTGTTGAAAGCTGTTCAAATAATGAAAAATAACTAAACTAATCTCCTGATCCCGATGGCATTCCAGCTGAATGTTTTCAAACATGGAGGAAATCTCAGTGACAGGCTCTCTGAATTTCTTACAAGTCTGGCTTCTAAACCTCATACCGCAATAACTGAAAGATGCCAACATGATCACTATTTATATGAGTAAACACTCAAAGAGTGGCTGTGATAACTATTGTGGTATCTCTTTGCCTTCTGTGGCCAGCAGGATGCTTGCACAGATCCTCCTGAACCAACTCCTGACCCAAATCATTGACAATGTTCTATCTGAGTCACAATACAGCTTTCATGCCCAGGGAAATACTGCTAACGTGATTTTCATTGTTCAACCATTAACAGGAAAAATGTTGCAAACACCAACGTTTGTATACCGTTTTTCTATATTTAACCAAGGCATTTCCAGAGGCACTGGCCTCTGGAAATTGCTCACTAAATTTGGATGTCCAGACATGTTAATTAACATCATTTATCAATTCCACGAAGGCATAGATAGAAGACTTGGGTCTGTTAACGGTGATGCTGATCTATTTCTAATCACAGATGGGGTGATGCTAGGAGGTCCTCTCATTGAGCCTTATTGGTCTATCCTTTGTTGCAATGCTAGAGGAAGCCTTTTGTGGCTCTTCAGAGAGTGTCTTTATATGTTTCCGCACTGGTAAGCTCTTCAAATCTTTCCTATCTCCACAGCATGTTGAACAATGAAGAGACAAATCAACCATAAAGTGTATGCATGATTGCAGAAAGCCAGCACTACAAGCATACAGTGCTTGGTCACCTCTATCACCTAATCTGAAAACAGATTTGTCTATAGACAAATATCAAAGTCTATAATGCTGTTGTCCTCATGACATTGTTCTATGGGTGCAAAACACAGAGCTGCTAAATGGCACATTAAAAAGCTTGACAGTTTCCATTTGTGATTGCTGGGCATCAAATGGCCAGACCAGGTTTCCAACACAGAAGTCCTGGCAAAAGCTGGTTTGGTTGGCATCAAGGCTCATTTGATCTGTGACCAGTTGAGATGGACTGGCCATGTAATTTGTATGCTTGAGACCTGTTTATCAAAAGAGGTGTTATATGCTGAATTAAGCTATGGCAACTGTAAGCATGGAGCACAAATGAAATGCTTCAAAGACACCCTTAAACAAAATCTATGCAAAACATACATTACTGACTTAATCTTTGAGCAACTGGTGATTGATTGAATTGCATGGTGCCACACCAGAAGAATGGGCGTCCATGACTTTGAGAAGAATTGTGCTGAGCAACTGCAAGCATGGAAACAATGTGCAGCTCAATCAACACAACAAGGCATATGTCTCTGTGGCCAATGAGGTAAACACTGTTCTTCACAAATTGATCTACGGAGTCTGACTATCTACATGAATAAAGTTAAGAGCATGCATGAGTATTTGCAAGCTTAGAGCCCTACAGAAGCCCAGATATTTTGTCCATCTAGGGTACTTTTCAATGTTTTATTGCTTCTATCCTGAATGTAGTCTTCTCCAAGAACAACTGCTTCTGTAATTGTCACCTTAACAGCCAATAAATGTTTTGATCCTGTGATTTCCTTCTCTGAAGCACTTATCTTTAGGGAGGAACCAGACAGATGCTGGCAGAAGCAGCTTATACAGGGACCATGGGACACTAACAATGTGATCAAAGTGTTCTCCACAGTTTTGACTTATATTCTTCCCTCTATGCTGATTGCCCGTTGGCACCAACCTCTTCCAGCTCCCTCCCTCCTGCTCAGTGACACTGAAGAGGAAAAACAATGAAAAAAAAAAGAACCAGTCTTTAAAAATAAATGTAATCTAATTTGGGTTCTCAAACACTAAAATGTCTTACCTGTAATCATATGGTTTTTACATGGTTCTCCTACAGTGCAGTGTTCGGATTTCTGCTGATGGACAAACTTTCAGTTATGAAGAATAATGGGGGGAATTGACCATTTATCCAATTAAAAATATTCCTATTTTTCCTAAAATATGCACAAGATTTCAGTGAGTTTTAACTAAATCTGAAATTTGAAGCATTTGTGACAGGGCAGAGGTAAGTTTGTTTGGGTGCCAACCTGCATTTCCATACTTTAACATGTTTGTATTTCTTTAACACAGAGCTGAGCAGTAATGGGATTTTTCATGCTGTGAAAAATTCCTCCATTGACTTTTTCCTCATTTTGTAACAAAAGAAAAAAACCTCAGAATTTGTCATGGGATGGCTGCTTGGATGCCCACCTGCCCTCAAGGACAGCAGCATGGAGAGTCAGCCAGCTGGATAACTGACCACCAGCTTCCCCACAGAAATAGGAGTCCCTAGGAACCCCAACTCCACAGCAACCTTCCAGGCAAGCTGCCAAAGAACCAGGGATCCCTGCCAGATGAGCTACCAAGGAACCTGGGAGCTGGAGCTTGCCCAGTGGGCTGCCGTGGGAGCTGAGGACTCAGGAAATATTGCGAAGTTTCCAACTAGCTCTACTTTCTGTTTCAACTTAGTTAAATTTCCTGGGTTTGTAACACTTGTACTAATTATCCCCAAAACATCCCTGGAACGAAGTTTACCCTAAATTAATGTTACCATAACTCCATTTTAAGGTCTCTTTTTCCTGGGAATTAAAGTTATATGGCAACATTAGTTTTATGTTTTGTTTCACTTAAATAAAACAAGTGATCATCTATTCTCAGACAAAAACTATGTGAAAACAGATTAAGTTTCAGAGTATGTATCAATGTAAGGTAAACAAATTATAGGTATATTGTAATTATCCCAAAACCAAGCATTGTAGACCCAGGAAATTCATGATAAAGGTTGCACATAAAAGAAAACCAAACCTTAACTTTCCCCTATCATGTGACCCCATTTTGGATCACAAATAAAATGTGAATTAACAATGTGATGCAGTTGTTAAAAAAGCTAATGTTCTGAGGTATATTAAACAGGAGTGCCTTATGTAAGAGCTGAAAGGCTATTGTCCCACTCTACTCAGCGCAGGTAAGAGTTCACCTCCAATTCTGGGCACCACACATTAAGAAAGATGTGGACAAATTGGAGAAAGTCCAGAAGAAAGCAACAAAAATAATTAAAAGGTTTAGAAAATCTGGCCTCTGAGGGAAGGTTAGAAAAACTGAACATGTTTAGTCATGAAAAAGAAGACTGAAGGGGGACATGATAACGGTCTTCAAATACATTAAGGGCTGTTATAAAGAGAACAGTGACCAACTGCTCTTCACATCCACTGGAGTTAGGATGAGAAGTAATGGGCTTAATCTGCAGCAAGGGAGATTTAGGTCAGATAAAATGAAAAGCTTTCTAACTATTAGGATAGTTAAGCTCTGGAATAGGCATCCAGGGGAGACTCTGGAATCCAC
Organism: Malaclemys terrapin pileata; assembly: GCF_027887155.1. Classification (NCBI taxonomy): domain Eukaryota; kingdom Metazoa; phylum Chordata; order Testudines; family Emydidae; genus Malaclemys; species Malaclemys terrapin. Next base: position 77,984,134 of record NC_071505.1, read on the forward strand.
ATCATTGGAGGTTTTCAAAAACAGGTTGGATAAACACCATCAAAGGTGGCCTAAGTTTACTTGGTCCTGCCTCAATGCAGGGGGCTAGACTTGATATCTCTGGATTCTTTCCAGCCCTACTTCTCTATGATTTTATGACCATGTAATAACCATACAGTTATGATTAGGGCATTTTAGGCACACATTAATTTAAACTGAGTTTTATGGAAAAAAAAAAACAGTGTCTTAATTTTCACCTCAAATTGTCACTGTGCATTAGAAATCATGTGGTAATAGTATTTGCAAATGATAATACTTTATAAATACTATATTATAGCAACTCCTTTATTCAGCTTTTTTCTTCTGTCAAGGTCTCTCACTTAATCCTTTTATTATTTTGGCCAAATCTATGACTGGTAGATGTTCCTTGGCGTTATTAGGGAGGGTTCCTAGTACTGAAGGGAACATGGGGTATTGGTTCACCACTCTCAGGATCTTACTGTGTAGGGGGTTGCTCCAACCTTAACCATATAGGGTGCTTTCAGGTACTTCAGTAATAGATGCTATACAAACATCTTTACAAAAAAATCCACAAAATATAGATAGGTTGGCCAACATACTGCAGTCCTGAAACAGAGTATTCCATACCTGTTAGTCCAGTATGGTCCCCTCTCCACTGAAACAGTCTTGCCAAAATCAGTGGTGGGTTTATAATGTGAATAAGTGAACTGCACATCCTAAGTTCTTTACTTTTGACCATACTCTAATTTGAACCTTGGTCTCCTGAAATGAAAGGCTAATGTATAATACTAATCTTCCTTCACCCCTTTTCCTTCTATAAGAAGGATGACTACTACACTGTTTACATACTAAATTCTTAATTTCTTTTTAATTTAAATTAATTATTCAGGTCATAACAACTCTCTCAACCTATAAATGTTAGGATGCTTCTCTAGGAAAAAAATCACAAATCACTCCTCCAAAAATAAAATTGATTTGTATTAATTCATCTACATTATTCATAGGGGGGGAAGGCATGTTCTTTATTAGCTTCTTCACTGAGAGAACAAATGGCTCATTAATTTTAAAACACACAAGTCTGAGAATGTTATCCATGTCAGATAGAATAATGACTTACATTATAAGGAACATAATAAACTGCATACAAAATACAATCACCCATTATTCACTCTGAATAAATATACACTCATGTTTGTACTATGAAAACTTCAAGAAGGAGGAAAATAATGAGATGCACATAATAGCAGGTGAGTGGGAAAGGGGAATTCTGTTCTTGAAGGATAAGACATTCATACTGAGACACACGGGAACACTGACATTTCTATATGTTTCTGACAATACATTGGTTCTATCATGCTTGTGCTGAAAACACTTTTGGGGAGTCATCTCAAATCTAGCTAGTCATTCAGGAGAACTCCTAGTATTAACTCTAAAGTGCTCTTCTTTTTGTAACTTTTTGTCCACAACACTTTATTTGTTCACCAGTGTAAATGTCAGGATGCCCAAGAGGAATGGAAGTGCTGAAAAATTCTTCTTATACAGCACTCTGCCATGCCTAGCAGAGAACAAAGTACGCAGTTATTTTCCCCTACTTGAACACTGCACAAACCAGAACCTGTTATGCATGATGCTGGTAAGCCCTGAAAGGGATAACATGGCACTTTTGTCTCGAGGTCAGCAAAAGGAAAGATTTACAGAGATCCAATGGTGCAATTTGGAGCTAAAAGAGACAGTGTAGAAACTATAGCTAAGCCTATGTTGGAGAGCAAGCAGGGTCACAAACAGTATGGTGACACGAGACAGGAGAGGAATTCTCCAGCTAAACAGCTGTGCCTGACAGGCTGAGTGCAGCCCTCAAAAACAGTGGGCAGTTACTAAAAATAATTGCATTTTGGTGATGGCTATAGCAATTTCTAGCAAAGTGGGGTATAAATTTGCTTCCATCTTGCAGACTAGGAGACTGGCTGATGTGCTGGGTAGGGGCAGAAATAAGGATCTCCCCACACAGAATGGACTACACAGTTATTAGGCTGTATTAGGATTCTCCACCCAGGTGAAAGAAATCCTTTTTCCCTGTCCACTGATCTGAGTAAATCACCCTCCATTTTGATGCTCTCTGTTGGCTCCTTCTCCAATGCATCAAAAGTAAACTTCGTTTGTCACCCTCTCTGTGAAGATTAAAAAACATACATGATATTTACTGAAGAGAGCTGCTCTTTCAATGATGAAATTGTGTGTGTGTGTGTGTGTGTGTGTGTGTGTGTGTGTGTGTAAATGTACACTCCACCATGCAGATATGTGTGTGTGCACGCGCATATTATATTGTATACACACATACACACACACGGTGGAGTGAACATTTACACTGATTTGACTTCGTGACTAGAGCATTAGACTGGGACTCAGAATACCTGGGTCCTATTCCTGACTCTACTACTGGCTTGCTGTGTGAGCTTGGGCAAGTCACTGCTACTCTGTGCCTCAATTTCCCCATCTGTAATATGGGGATAATGCTATTGACCTCCTTTACAAAGTGCTTTGAGATCTACTCATGGAAAGCACTGTATAAAACCTAGGTATTATTATTATGTAAAAACCTTAGGTGAGGGGTTCCTACTCCCAAGAAAAAAGTGAAATTAAAATCTGAATGTGTTCAACACCCAAGTGGATGGAGAAAAAGCAATATTATTAATTTGATGCTAGATCATGCTAAACTCTCATGTGTCTGACTCTTTTCTAGTCACTCTAAGGAAGAAAAATTGTTAGAACAGGTTTAAATGCTAACTAAGCATCGTGAAGGCTTACCTGTGAACAGTGCATCCAACATCCCGATATGGAGAAGAAATGGACTTTTTCTGAACTATTCTCCAGCAAATTTGCCAAATACAAATTTGCAGATCAAGTACTATAAAAAAATAAGACATTACGAAAATCTTTTTCTAGAAACTTATGCATCTCAGAGTGCCAGTTCGCTATTAGTAATGATCAGCCAACTGTGTCCAGAGGTCCTATACAATTCCTAGAATGAATTTCATTTTTAGAGACACATTTATCCTTCTGCAACAGAAACTGAAGGAGTATTTCTTTGCCTGAGGTGGCAAATATATTACTTTTGTGGATACCATAACAACATTACACACACACTGCAATACAACAAGTAGCTTTAAAAGTTTAAACAGGAACTTGGATATATGGAAGTTGTAGAATCAAGGAAAAAAAATAGCACAAGTATTTTCTTAATTTATCCAGATATTGCCTAGGAAAAAAAGCTTACTTAGCAGAAATATCACTTTTCACCTAGAAAACAGGTATTAAAAATACGCAAAGGCAGCTGCTTTTGGAAAACTACATTTTTGTAGTCCCAACTGAGACATGTTTTTACACCTCCCAACTTTAATAGTCACATTGCATTACTTGATTTAGTGCAGCATAATGCAGGGTGACTAATGCAACCAGACGGTAAAACATCACTGAAAAAAATCCATCATCTGGGAAATGTGAAAAATAAATGCAGTCTTCTGAAAACAAAGGTTAAGTAAATCAAAGTTTTCAAGGGAGAAAACTCAGTTAGAATGTTTTATTTAAGAACAGTTCATCTCAATGTCCTGAGGTCTTTTTTCTCTGCAAGACCCTGCATCATGGAGCTGCTGTCCCCTTTAAGGGGAGTCTGGCCTAGGCGATCTATGAGCTACTTTAAGGAACCCATCTAGGCAATTAATTGGATAACGAGCACCTGGGCCTGCTAAAAGGCCATCAGGGCTCAGTTGCAGGGAAGTGCTCATAGAGAGAGATGCTTTCCTAAGGGAGATAAAAGCTCCCAGGACTGAGAACACACACTGAAATAGGAGGGCTTAGCAACACCTAAACTCAAGGGGAGAGACTTTAGTTAAGTTATTCTGGATTTAATAAAATAGAGTCCCAACAGATGAAGTTTGTCTTACATCTGTTTGGACTGAATCAATTCTTAAGGGGCCCTGAGAGAAGAGAAGCTGAGGCAGGGAGTGCCTGCAGCACCACTGTAGCTCAGCAGGGCACACTCTGGGGCAAATCTCAAAAGATTCAGGGGCTCAGAGCTGAACTTCTTTGGAGTGAAAAACTGAAATGGAAGCCTTACAGCGAGTTCTCTCCTGAGACTTCACATGCCTGGTTAGGATGGAAATGCCACAAGATACAGACATTTATACAGTTTGGCATTCTCTCTAACCTTATTCCATTACCACCACTTACCAGGCCTTCCTCATACACACCTGCTCCCTCGGGAATATCTGCTCCAGCTGAACAAAAAATAAAATGATACAGTGATGCTATCAAGATGGACACATGTGGCCCAATCCAGCCACAGAAATCAATGGGAGCCATTCCATTAACTTTAAATGGACTTGGGACATGTGTATGAATCTATATAAATCACATCATTTTATTATTTTAACCTTCCTCTTCACTTTACCCTTTTCTACCCTTTCCTCGGTTTATGGCTGTAGGCCTGGCTTGACATAAGTAACTTGCCTCATTTCTTAGTGGGCATGATTGGGAAGGTGAATGGATGGTTAAGCTGTAAATAGGGACTTGACCAGCAGTATGCTGGAGTCAGGATGTCTGTGCTAGCTAAGATAAGTAGCAAGACCCTGATGCTAGGGGAAATGTGGCATGTAAGGATCAGGTTCCACATGAACACCACATGGACAGAACATGCTGTACAGGGATTGGCTTGGTTACTTTGCAGGAACCAATCCAAAAACATGTGATGTAATGTATAGCAATGTAATGTGTAAATGCATATAAAGGAAGAGGTTTTCTGTGTAAATTTGGATGTCTGGTATGTCCTTATATCCACCCCTACACTTGAGTCTGATCAACTCAGTGTAGGTTTGCTGCATACCAAATAAAGGAACTTAAGTGACAAAATCTGGATTTGAACTGAGTGTTTTGGATCCCAATGAAATGGGTGAAGTGTTCTCCCAGAACTGGACAATGTGTTCTGGATAAGCCAAGTGGAAAAGGTCTCTAAAGGAATCCCAACAATGGCTCCCACTCATTGTGTCATGTCAAATAGTTCAAGCTTTGCAGGGTAGGGACCATGTTTTACTTGTTCTGTGAATCATCCAGTACTGTTAAGGCCCAATCAAACATTCATTGAACTCAATGAAGATGGCTCTCACTGGCTTCGGTGGGTGTTGGATAGAGGCCTGTAAATGCTGAATAAATAATACTATTGTAACATTGCAGAGCAACTGGTGAATCATACATTAAAAATGCAAAGCAAAACACAAATACAGACATTTTAGTTTCAAGAAAATTTTAAAAAATGAACCTAAGAGATTCTATTAAGTTTTTATTCTTTGCTTATAGCAAAGCAACTAATATAAAGTCAATTTCCTGAAGGAAAAACACTTTAATATAAAAATTTATTTAAAATGAAAAGATGATATAGCTTACCAATAACACATACAAAAATACTATTCAGGGAGCCAATTACATGCAACTAGAGACAAAATCAATAATACATGAAATTTTTAAAAACCCTGGCCTTTAGTATAGTCTGCTCAGCTTAAGCTAGTACAGGGGTTGGCAACCGATGGCACACGTGCCAAAGATGGCACGTGAGCAGATTTTTAATGGCACGCTGCTGCCTGCCAGGGTCCCTCTCAGCCTGCTGCAAACCCCCAAAAATCCTGCCTGACCCAGCCCGCTCTTCTCCGCCCGCCGCCTACCGCTCTCTCTGGCAGGGGCAGAAGCAAGCTTGCTCCTGCCGGCTGCTGCTGTACGACAGGCTCCGCAGGCAGCTAAGCTTCCCCCTCTCCCGCCTCTTCCCCCAGCATGCTGCGTGGAGCCCTGCCTCCTCCCCCTCCCTGATGCCAGACCGGTAAGGAGGCAGGTAAGGGAGGCAGGAGCAGGGCCTTGGGTAAGGGAGGCAGGAGCGGGGCCTTGGGTAAGGGAGGCAGGAGCGGGCCATATCCCTCCAGCCCCTGCCGTGAGCTGTTCAGGGCAGGGGGCTGGGAACACCCCCCTGATCCCAGCCCACTCCCCCCAGCCCTCTGCCCTGACCCCTGCATCCTCCTTGCACCTCAGCCCCCTGCACCCCATCCCTGACTCCTGCACCCTCCACACATACCCAGCCCCCCCACACCCCCTGCCCTGACTCCTGAATTCCCTACAAATACCCAGCCCCCCATACTCTGATTCTTGCACCGCCACATCCCCACCCCCCACCCTGAGCACCAGGTTGGCAGCAGGCTGAGCGGGGCCAGCGGCTGGGACCCCAGCTGGCAAGGGGCCAGCAGCCAGAACCCCAGACTGGCAGTGGACTGAGCAGGGCCGGCAGCCGGGATCCTGGCTGGCAGGAGCCGGTGGACGGAACTCCAGACCGGCAGCGGGCTGAGCCGCTCGGCCTGCTGATGGTCTGGGATGCTGGCCCCGCTCAGCCCGCTGCCAGTCTGGGGTCCCAGCCCCTGGCCCCGCTCAGCCCACTGCCAGTCTGGGGTTCTGGCTGCTGGCCCCTTGCCAGATGGGGTTCCAGCCGCAGGCCCCGCTCAGCCCGCTGCCCGCCTAGGTGAACGGAACCCTAGGCCTGCAGCGGAATGAGCAGGCTGGCGTCTTAAGATCAGCATTTTAATTTAATTTTAAATTAAGCTTCTTAAATATTTTGAAAACCTTGTTTACTTTCCATACAACAGTAGTTTAGTTATATTATGTATAGACTTATAGAGAGAGACCTTCTAAAAAACGTTAAAATGTATTATCGGCACGCAAAACCGTAAATTAGAGTGAATAAATGAAGACTTGGCACACCGCTTCTGAAAGGTTGCCGACCCCTGAGCTAGTAAAAGGATTCCTATCAGCCCACAGATCTCAGCTGCAGCAGTGAGAATGATCAATATCTTTGTACTAGCAATGCTCCAAGGACCACTTTCATCAAGAAAATTCTCAAAACCTTTTTTCTATTAGTTATCCATTGTTATTCAGTTACTACTTTTCCATAAGCCTTTGAGTCACTCAGCAATCAATCAAGTGACCACATGTTTTTTTCCAGGGCTTCTTCAATTAGCAAGCCTGTATTTTTTATACTAACTTTTTAGCAGTAGATAATTAGAGGTAAAGTGTAACTTGGTCAATTTAGATTGCTTAAATCAAATCTGAAGTGTAACTTTCTGAGCATCCCTAACAGACAAGTTAATGAACTGCAGAAAAGATGTTATGCACTTATTTTTTTAAAACTTCACAGTTGATGTAGCACTAGTTTCATTGTTGACCGTCTGTTTAGAATAGGGTTACCATATTTCAGCAAGAAAAAAAGAGGACGGGAGGAGCCCCACCCTAGCCCCGCCCCTGCCCCTCCCACTTCCCGCCCCCCCCAGAACCCCCAACCCTCCCCCCGTTCCTTGTCCCCTGACTGCCCCCTCCTGGGACCCCTGCCCCTAACTGCCCTCCAGAACCCCACCCCCTACCTAAGACTCCCTGTTCCTTGTCCCCTAACTGCCCCCTCCTAAGACCCCCCCCAACTGCCCCCCAGGACCCTACCCCCTACCTGTACCCTGACTGCCCAAAACTTTCTCCACTCCCCCCAAAATGCCCCCCCCCGTTTCTTGACTGCCACCTCCAGAACCTTCCTGCCCCCGGTCCCCCTTACCCTGCTGCTCAGAACAGAGTGTTGGGCTCTGTGTGAGCCGAGCCGGACACGTGGCTGAGCTCCCCAGCACAACAAAACCCGGTCCCTGGCCCTGCACAACAAAACCCAGTCCCTGGCCCTGCACAGTGCTGCCGGACTGGGCTGCAAGGGAGCTGCCGGCTCAGAATGCAGGGCGGATCCGGCTCCTCTACAGCTGCTCCTGAGTCCAGCCCGGGACTTCCCTGCAGCCCTCCCAGCCGCTCGCTCTGCTCTGCGGGGGGGGGGGGAAATCCCGGACATTGTGAGTGCTTTACAAATTCCCCCCGGACGCTATTTTTAGCACAAAAAGGAGGACATGTCCGGGTAAATCCGGACGAATGGTAACCCTAGTTTAGAATACACTATTGAACTGCTTCCAGCTTATTTCTAGGTGTAATTTCATTGTTGTTTGACAATTTCTGTTATGGAGCAATGCTTTTGCTTAGTGACATCATAGCCACAAACACGAGCTTTCTTTGAAAACCTGAAATGAATTATACTTTATGTATTATCTCAGTTTCATAAGATTAACAAGAACTGTCAGGGATCATATGACTGGGATCATATGCCCAGTCATTCCCTCCTGCAGATACTGTTAGTATTTTGGTGACTACAGGTTTACTGAAAAACAGGATTTGTGAATATCCTATTCACAAAAACATTCCGTTCCCACTGCTGTTCTTTGTATAAAGTCCTAGAGTTTAAGGCCAGGAAGGCCCACCAGAGAGTGTAGACTGACTTCCTGTATATCACAGGCCACCAGCACCTGCACACTAAACCAAACAACCAAAGTTAGACAAAAATATTACAGCCCAGAGGGTGTTAAACATATGTTCCACAGGCGGAGAATAGGAGGATGCATCAATATCTGAGGCCCCTGCAACGTCAGGGAGTTAAATCAAATATACCCAGATAATCCCAGCAGCTATACCCAGATAATCCTCTGTGCTGCAGAGGAAGACAAAAAACCCCTCAAGTCACTGTCAGTCTGACATGGGGGAAAACTCCCACCTAATATGATCAGTTGGATCCTGAGCATGCAAGCAAGAACCAGCCAGCTCAGCACTCGAGAGAGAGAGCGAATGCTCAGTGCACTGGCCCACCCCAGTGTCCCCCCTCCAGCCATGGCCATCACTGATGCTTTAGAGGTAGAAACCAAAGAAAACCTAGAATACGTTGGACGGGGGGAGGGGAGAATCCCTTCTTAATCCATGTAGGTGAGCTGCTGAAGTCTTGATGAGTGAGCTTTAGGGACATAAGACAAACTGGGAGGGACTATGATGCTCTTCTCAGAGCACCAAGAGCCACTGCCTCAGCAAGGGAGAGTTTTGCTGGATCTTAAACTGTGTGACAGCTCCCTGCCACACCAGTCATGTGGCATTTGCCTCACTAGCAAATGCCACATGATTCTGCCAGTCTTAATCCTGCCTTACAGGCAACATTCAGTGAACCTCAGTTCCTGTAATGTCCAGAGACATCTCTCTGCAGTGTCCAATCCCTCTCACTGGACACTCACAGAAATATTACGTTCGCTGCCTCCAACGAGACAGTACACACCAGCCTGTTAGGTTAGCTGAAAACCCACACTTTAATATAACAGCACTGAGATGGTTTATTAATAAAGAACAGAGATTTAAGTGGTACTAACAGAAATAACAGAAACAATTGGTTACAAATAAAACAAAGTAAAAACACACTTTCTAGTGCCTAAAACCTAATTCTAGTAAGCTACATATTTGCCTAAAACATTTTGTAACATCAAGCTAGTAGCATCTCCAGCTCTTCTGGTAGGAGGCTCCAATGTTCACAGAATCAGAGGATTCTATCCCCTTAGTGATTGATAACTAGAAAGTATTTTCACTATCCTTATATTTCCCGAAGTCCATTGTCTTTGCCTTAAGATCCAGGAAGGCCCCCTGGGGATTCACACCTCAGCATGTCCCCTAGTATGCTCACCAAGCTGCTTCCTCCAGCGCATGTTAGTTTGATGGTTTTGCTTACCTTATATGTTAATGTACTTTCATTGCCCTCTGCCTATAATTGAGCCAGGCAGAGAAGGTAAATCCACATTCCTTTGTCTAAGGCAGGCTTGTTAATTCACTGCCTCCACAACATGAGAACATACTTCCAGCACACATACATAACTCTTTATACACAACCTGTACATGCATCACACTATGATATTCATGACCAGTGTGGCACCAGTTTTTATAAGATACCTTACAAGGCTCTGTTTAGCTAAATTTTCTGACAACAGTGTGATGAGTGTGCCCTTGGACAATTAGCATAAAGAGACTCTTAGGATCACAGGGATGCCAAACCCTGCCCTTCACCATCATAAGCAACCCTGTCATACTGTCTCACCCATAAATTTGTCCAGCTCACTTAAAACTAATTAAGTTGTTTGCCCCCACAGCTCCATTCGGAAGGCAGTTCCATCAGAGGAGTGAAGTACAGGTTAGAAACCTTCTAGTTTGCAGCCTGAATTTGAATTTGTTCAGGGTGAGTTTATAACTATTTGTTCTTATGCCAACAACCTCTCTCACACATATACACCCCAATGTTTTTAGGGAGATCAGATACCCCCTCAGCCTTCTGTTTGCCACGTTACACAAGTCAAGCTCTTCCAGTCTCTTCTCATAACACAGGCCCTCCATTCCCCTGATTGTCCTAGTGGCTTTTCTCTGCAGCTGTTCTAGTTTAAATTCATCTTTCTTGAACACAGGTAACCAGAACTGTACACAGTATTCCAAATGAGATCTTACTAGTGCCTTCTGCAATGGCATTAATACTTCTCTCAACTGAAAATGCCTTACCGGATGCCATCCTAGGATGGCATTTGCCTTTTTTGCAGCCGCATCACATTGGTGACTCATTGACAAGTTTCAGAGTAGCAGCGGTTTTAGTCTATATCCCCAAAAAGAACAGGAGTACTTGTGGCACCTTAGAGACTAACCAATTTATTTGAGCATAAGCTTTCGTGGGCTAGAGCCCACTTCATCAGATGCATAGAATGGAACATATAGTAAGAAGATATATATACATGCAAAGAACATGAAAAGGTGGAAGCTGCCATACCAACTCTTAAGAGGCTAATTAATTAAGATGAGCTATTATCAGCAGGAGAAAAAAAAACTTTTGTAGTGATAATCAAGATGGCCTATTTCAGATAGTTGACAAAAAGGTGTGAGGACACTTCACATGGGGAAATAATGAATTACACATGGCCAATTTGTGTAATGACCCAGCCACTCCCAGTCTCTATTCAAGCCCAAATTAATGGTATCTAGTTTACATATTAATTCAAGTTCAGCAGTTTCTCATTGGAGTCTGTTTTTGAAGCTTTTCTGTTGCAAAATTGCCACCTTTAAGTCTGTTACTGAGTGACCAGAGAGACTGAAGTGTTCTACTGGTTTTTGAATGTTATGATTCCCGATGTCAGATTTGTGTCCATTTATTCTTTTGCGTAGAGACTGTCCGGTCTGGCCAATGTACATGGCAGAGGGGCATTGCTGGCACATGATGACATATATCACATTGGTAGATGTATCTTGTAATCAACCAACGCATCCAGATCTCTCTCCTCTGTCACTTCCAACTGATGAGTGCCCTGCTTGTAGCAGACCTTACTCTTTGGTATTCTACACAGCATTAAAAGACACACAGGCATGATCACAGCTGCCCCAGGTCAAGTGACTCAAACTGTCGGGGCTCAGGCTGTGGGGCTAAAACCTGCAGTGCAGACGTTCAGGGTCTGAGTACCATGCATCCATTACATAGGAGGGTCTCAGAGCCCAGACACCCACCCGACTTCTGCACTGTAGTCGTTAGCCCCACAGACTAAGCCTTGTGAGTCCAAATCAGCTGACCTAGGCTCTGAGACTCAGAACCAGAGATTTTTTATTGCAATGTAGACATACCTAAGTGCATGACTTTGCACTGTATACTATTGAATTTCATCACATAGACTGGCGTGACAGTCTTCCAGATCTTCCTGTGTAATATTCCAACCCTCTTCGGTATTGGCAATGCCTCCCATATTTACATCATCAGCAAATTTCATTACTGCACACCTACTTTTTGTGCCAAGGTAATTAATAAAATATTGACTAGAACTGGCCTTAAGACTGATTCTTGAGAAACTCCACAAGTAACCCCCCTTCCAGTCCGACAATTCACTTTTCTGCACAACCTGTTGCCTTCTCCCCTTTAGCCAGTTCCTTATCCACCTTACGATTCAAAACTAATCCCATCTTCTCTAATTTAATAATTCCCACATGGTACCATGTCAAACATTTTATTAAAGTCCAAGTATATTAGTTCTACTGCATTTCCCTTATCTAAAAAAACAAACAAACAAAAAAAACCCCATTTATTTTCTCTAAGAAGGAAATCAGGTTAGCAGTGCTTAATCTATCTTTGGTAAACCCATGTTGCATCACAACCCCTTTTCCATGTATTTTCATTAATGTAATTATTCTTTCCTTCAAAATTTGCTCCAAAGTCTTGCATACTACTGAGGATAGACTAACAGGTCTGTGATTGCATGGATCAATTTTTCTTCCTTTTTTCTACAGAAGTATGATGGTAGCTATTCTCCAGTCATACGGTACTACCCCCAAATAAACAGATTTATTAAAAATTCTTGCTACCAGACTAGCAATCTCATGTGCCAGTTATTTCAGAGTTCGGGTATAGAAATTATCCAGACCCCCTGATTTGAGCACTTTAAGCCTTTTGAGTTTCTTTCACATCTAATTTCCATTTCTATACACACATTTCCAGCAGCCATCCTGCCTTCATGCCCATCTTTCATATCATTATCTCCAGTAAAAAACAAGGCAACGTACTCATTTAGTTTGGGGGTCGTACCTAGATTTTTAATCTCCTCCCCATCTATGCTGCACAGCAGTCCTTATTCTCTTTTTGTTTACATATAACTAAAATGCCTCATTATTTTAATTTCCGTGGAAAGAGCTAATTCAACTTGACTTTTAGCAATTCTCACTTCATTCCTACATTTTTTAACCTCCAAGATTTACATTTATCTTATGATCAATCCTTTTCTTCATTTCATGGAGGCTTCTGCTTACTTCTAATAACTTTTTTGAAGTGGTTTTTCATCCAACTGGGTCTGGCGCCTTTCCCTACAAGTCTTTTCCCCTTGCTCAGGATGGAAATTTCAGACATCTTGTGTACAGTTGACTTAAAGAAATGTATGTTCATGTGCACAAAATATTTGTTATTTAGAATTCACAGTTGATTATTCTCTTTTAAAATATGTTGGTCACCCACTCTGGGAGCAGAAATAAGCCTATGAAATTTAAGTGACCGTCACACATCATAGAGAATTATTAGTTAATAGAACTCAGAATGTACTTATCCACCAAAGCACTTAAGCACATGCGTAACTGTAGGCACACAACTAGTTTCCATTAAAGTCAGTTGGACTCCAGTGTTTAAAATTAAGCACATGCATAAGTGTTTTGCTGCACAGAGGTCAAAATTTAACCATTAAAGAATCACCCATATCCTGAAAGTTGTTTGAACTATTTGACAAACTACTTACAATTAATTAATACATCTCAAAAATAAGGGGGAGGAAGCTGGATGTGTCAGATAATGTATTCTGAAACAATTCAACAAATTCTAGTCTTGCCGTAGGTTGTCACCGCATCAGCATTTCAGACAAGCGGGGAGAACTGCCTTGCAGAACAGGAAGAGGGCTGCTTAGGCTGTGCATCCACTGAAAACATGGACCCAAACTCTGCAGAGTGCAATCTCATGGGACAGTTGTCTCTCAAGGCACAATCCAGATGTCTAACCTCCCAGTCCAGAATCCATCCATTGACTCACCCACCACAATTCAAAGCCCTCCAAAGAGAAGGAATATTGGCTGGACTAGTATTAATGTCAACAACAATCTGCCAAAGATTTCTGCCTTCCTCCCTGAGAGGCATGCTATGAACAGGAGCTGATCCTCAGCTCCACCACCCCACTGGCAAGTCACCCCTTCCTCCCCCCCCCCACACCAATATCTGCAAGCTCTCAACACCTGGAACTCATGCAAAGGATGGCTTTGGACTGGATGGCACTGAAAGAGAGGGAAGAATTATGCAGAATAACCTGTTTTCCACCAAAGGATCAACAGGATTCACTGCTGCACACTTTACCTCCTCCCACTAGTGTAAAGTGAGGTGACCTTCAACAGCTGAGGGTCAGACTTCTCAATAAACAAACCTCAAGCATGCTAATATACCATCTAGTTTTCAGATCTAGTCAAGCATTTTACCTATTCTACACAACGCAGATTAGAAAAAAATCTAAATAAAGAATTTTAAAATGCCAGTAATTACTCCCCACTTCAGAGTAAATCATATAACCCACTAGCACCGCATAAAGTAGATATATAAGAACTACTAATAAGGAGAAAATCTGAGACCAAAAAACTCAAAGCTGCTCTTCCAGATTTCCAACTTCAGCATTCAAAAGTGGGACCGCAGCCAATTATCTTCCAAGATTAAAGGACACATGCATCTCTTCTGTAGTGTATCCACAACACACATATACAGTTATGGCTTTAAAGTTTCAAACTGTTACCTCAATTCCCCTAGCCCCTTTATTAATTCAAATATATTTGGGGAATCTAACCAAGTCATCTTGTCATGTACGTAAGGTATATAGTCCTCTGAGGGAACACAAAATACAGTGTCTCAGATGAGAGCAACTGGTTTGTATATGAATCTCTAGGTCAAGCTTGCGGTTTCATTTTAAGGTGTTCTCCACAACAGGGCACTTCATAGGCTTTTCATCCACACAAATGAGAACTGTAGCATTCAATCCCATGCAAGCCCTCCCTCTCACATTAATTGGTACCTATATCTCTTTGAAGTATGATTTTCTGTAGCTAGTTAAGAGTGAGAGAAACCTCTAGAGTGAATGAAAGATCCAATGATGTACATCCAGCCCCCTAAGCTACATGGCTACTGCAATCATGATGGAAGAACTCCAAAGAGAGTCATTGCTTGAGTTAAGTGGATGTTTAAATAAATGTGCATAGGCATATCCTATTCTCAGTTTAGTACTGTTTAGACACATTGACATTCATAGCCTACACTGACATCAGTTCCTCCTTGAAATATTCTAGGTCTAACTCTCCCCTTACTAATACTAGTGTAAATCAGGTGGAACACCAATGGAGTTAGACTGGTAAAACACACATTAGTGAGAGGATAATTAGGCCCTTCCCTTCAAAACTAAATAATTATTATGTAATAAAATAAACAAAAATATAGCAATACCAACTACCAATACCAAAATCAGATACAGTATAGGGAGCATGACAACTCCAACTGTGCCTGGCTGCAGAAGCAGGGCTGTAACTGGTGATGGGAGAGGCAGCACTGAGGGGTCTCAAAATTAGACTGGAAAATATGCACAAGAGTGGAGTAGCCAAGAATAAGCTGCCCTTAAGAAGGGACATGATAATAGCATACAAATCTTTCAAATATGTATACATTAAGTATAGAGAAGAACAATTTGCCAGGGTAACAGGGACTGTAACTATGTGTAATGGGATAAAATTAAGACAGGAAAGTATAGAACGAATATCATGAAAAGCTTCCTGACAATGAGGGCTACTGGAGAGTGATGGAAACCTCAATGTTTTGCGATTTTAAAAACTAGGCTGACCAAAACACTAGAAATACATTGTAGGGAATATTGCATTTGCAAGAAAATGCACTAGATGCTCTCATAGGACTTTTTGAGACTAACTTCTATTTTCTATGAAATTGCCAAATCACTGCCACTAGTACACAGTATTTCATTTTTCCCTTTTGCATTGAGATGTGTAGCCAAAATTAATTTCACATTCACCCATCCAAAGCAAAGACAGGTTCTTGTGGTTATGGTAAAGAATTAATTTAACTGTAGTAAAATATATATTTCTGGAATTTGAACAAATGATTGAAGATTAAAATATACTAGCCCGTTTGATTATATATGATACTGAAGGTACAACTGACCACACTAAACTTTAAAAATGACAATACCATTACAATAATTTTTCTATTAAGTATTTTAAAATTAAGCTTTCGATTTTGGCTTTAAGACTCAGCCATAAATAGAAGACAGTGCAGATCAACATCTTCCCTAACAGCTCAGGAGAGATTCAAGAAGACAATCCATCTCCAAGCTTTCCAATCTGTAAGAAGGGTTGATGCACCTGAGTTTACCTAGACTTCTCTGTACAGTGCTGGGGGAAGAGGAGGAGGAGGAGGAGGAGAAAGAGAAGAAGAAGAAAGTCTATGTCACACCTCCTCCCCATCCACCTCACTGATAAAATGCGCCTACTGATCGAGCACAAGGAAGCAGCAGTCCCTGTGTTTGCTATCATGACTGCTTCTTGCATGGAGTGTGCAATGGGTAGAGAGAAGGGAGGTGTTCCTTGCACAGAGGCCAGTTACATTAAACATAGGGCCAGACCATGCATTGGGCTCAATATTAACATGAGAGTTCTCCATGTTTCTAAAACTCAAATGTATTTACAGAAATGCTGCAACTACAGCTAGCATTCAAGTCATGTGGACAAGATTTGGCTTCCTGGTGCACATTGCAGAACTCCTTCCTCTGGAAACCTATGCTCTGCTCTCCCAGTTCCATACAGGCTGCTATACCCCATATCCAAATTTCTCCTACCAACCATCCAGCGAGACCCAAATAGTACAATAACCTTAGATTGCAAAGAGTTGCCTATTTTCACTTTAGCCTCCTACATCATTCATCACTAAACATGTAACTGCAATGATAAACAAATATTCAAAGAGAGCTATAAGCAGTCCACTCTCTACCAGAATTTTAAGGACAGGGATCATCCTATTTTGCCACCACAAAGGAGCACAGTTTCCTCACCAGTCCAATCCAATTGACTGACCTGCAAAGAAAAAGGTTTCCAGGAACAATGAATGCTTTTGGCATAAAAGAGAGGGAAGGAATTCAGCAACAAACATACATAGCCAGAAGAACCTCAAACAAACACTTTTCCCAGCATGTAAGACAGATGCTGCTGATCTGATATCAGGCCCATATATGAGAAATCTTTTTCAAACGGCCTGGTCCAATTCCAATTGACTTAAATAAGAGTTGGATTAGGCCCCAAAAGAATGTTTTTTCTAATATTTAAAGTGATGGGAGACATGCAGTCATTTGAACATGGAGAAGAGAACTTGAGCTTCTAAGTATGAAAGTTGATGAACAGAGCAAAGAGCATGAATAAAATAAGCTACACAGAATAGTGGGTAATTTTTAAAGTCAGAAGGAATATTGTTTTTCTTTTAAAAATGGAACACACAAAGCACCATGGAAGCGGAGCTCTCTCTCAATGTAGACAGCTTTGTCTGTTGCTTGAGCATGTTAATGTGAGGCTTCCTTGAAATGTGGGAATTAATTTTCTAAGTTATGCCATTTCTGCGGCTAAAATGGGAGTGGATAATTACCTCTTGGAGCATGTGGTTGTTGTGAGATAATGCTAACACCTCTCTTGTGGGATATGATGAAACAATGGGCTTCAATCTCTCCCTGAAGTCCACTATTTGAGATATATCCTCTGCCACTGCAAATCTCAGCCAGGTCATTATTCTCATTAAACACTTTAAATACCACCTGTTCTTCCTGAGAAAAAAAGAGCTAGTGAAAGGAAATATTTAGAGTTATGCTTGTCCTCTGCAAGCAACAGCAATGGCAAGTTTGCAAAGGATATCACTTTTAATAATGTCACTATTATAAATTTGCTACTATCTTGGGCCTTCATTGTAGATTATCATAATTGCCACTAGATGTAATAGAGATAGATAACTGCAATACAAGGCTGTTTGAAGTCATTTGAAGCAAATATATACCATCCTCTATTCACTCTTTTCTGTCTTCAGTATCCTCACTAAGGGCATGTCTACACTATAAACTTAAGTCGACCTTTGTTATGTCAATTTACAGCCACCGCAGTAATTACTATGGTGGTTCATGTCCACATTGCCCTTCTTCTGTCAGTGATGCGCATGCTCACACCAGAAGGCCAGTACGGCAGCCCCGTTCCCAGCGGGGAGCAGAGAGCTCAGGGGGCCAGAGTCTGGGACCTGAAAGCCTGGCAGCAACCCAGATCAGAGCAGGGAGCCAGGAGCCTGTGGGACAGCAGGGCTTCATGCAGGGAGCCCAGGTGGCAGCCTGTCTTGGAGCGGACACCAGACAGCAGCCCAGCTGGGGAGCCAGGAGCCAGCTTTCTTGTCAATTTCACAGCTCCTAATAGCCAACCCCAGCTAAATCATCCCAGCCAGTGCTTTGTCAAGCCAGGCCTTAAAAACCTCTAAGGATGGAGATTCCACCACCTCCCTAGGTAACCCATTCCAGTGCTTCACCACCCTTCTAAGGAAAACCTTTTTCACAATATCCAACCTAGACCTCCCCCACTGCAACTTGAGAACATTGCTCCTTGCTCTGTCATCTGCCACCACTGAGAACAGCCTAGTTCCATCCTCTTTGGAACCCCTGCTTCAGGTAGTTGAAGGCTGCTATCAAATCCCTCCTCACTCTTCTCTTCTGCAGACTTCTCTTCCCTCAGCCTCTCCTCGCAAGTCATGTGCCCCAGCCCCCTGATCATTTTCATTGTCCTCTGCTGGACTCGCTCCAATTTGTCCACATCCCTTCTGTAGTGGGGGGACCAAAACTCGACGCAATATTCCAGGTGTGGCCTCGCCAGTGCTGAATAGAGAGGAATAATCACTTCCCTCGATCTGCTGGCAATGTTCCTACTAATACAGCCCAGTATGCTGTTGACCTTCTTGGCAACAAAGGCACACTGCTTCTCATCCACTGTAATCCCCCGATCCTTTTCTGCAGAACTGCTGCTTAGCCCGTCGGTCCCCAGATTGTAGAGGTGCATGGGATTCTTCTGTCCTAAGTGCAGGACTCTGCACTTGTCCTTGTTGAACTTCATCAGATTTCTTTTGGCCCAGTCCTCCAATTTATCTAGGTCACTCAGGGTTGGGGGGAAGGGGTGACACTTAGATATCTGATGCTGACTAAGAAGGCCATCACCAAATGATTATCCTTACCCTGGTGTGACAATGGGGGTTACTGGAAGAGCTGTTAACTTTTGATAACCCTCTACCAGCAGCTCCACTCAATGGAAAATCCCAGCCTAAGATCTGAAGAGCAAAATCAGTCTGACTTAAAAGAAACGTGCTTTCTAAGCCCTGGTCTATACTACACAGTTAGGTCGAGACAAGGCAGTTTATGTCGACCTAGCTATGGATATGTCTTCACTTAAATTTGGTTCCTGCAGATGTAAGTGCCCTGCTACGTTGATTTAGTAACACCACCTCTCCAAGCAGTGTAGAGTCATAGTCAATGTAATTAGGTCGACTCAGTATTAGTGCAGACATTGCGTTACTTACATTGACGGTAACTGGCCTCCAGGAGCTGACCCATAATGCCCCAAACTGACCACTCTGGTCAGCATTGTGAACTCTGCTGCCCAGGGGTCAAGTGAACAGGAAGCCTCCCCTCCCCTTTAAAGTCCTATAAATTTTTGAAATTCCTTTTCCTAGGTGCCCAACTTGGCAAACACACCTAGCAGCTCTCCATTGTTGAGTGTGACCTTGCCACTCCAGATGCATGCCTGCCTGAAATAGACAGAAGATATTAGATCTCCTGGGCCTGTGGGGAGAAGAAGCTGTGCAGGCACAGCACCGAACCAGTCGTAGAAACATGGACATCTATGAGCAGATTTCTCAGGGGATGCAGGAGAAGGGCTACAACAGGGACCAGCCTCAGTGCCATGTGAAAGCCATAGAATGAGTTCAGCATCTTGAGTTTCTATTTCCATAGTGAATACATGGACAATGGTATCTCCATGTGTTGTATCTGCAGCTGCTGCCGTTGCGGCCTTAGGGTCTCCTCCTCCACATCGGTGGAATGCCTGAGCCAGATGAGGAAGAGAAAGAAGAGGACTCAGGATGACATGTTCCAAGAGATCCTGCAAGCAAGTGCTCTGTCAGAGAATGAGCACAGGGCCTGGAGTTTCACCCTTGCAGGCAACATGGAAAAGGATAGAGTGGAGAGGAAAAGGGCAAAGGAAAAGGAGAGGGATGTGCAGCAGGACATGCTTGCGCTTCTCAGACAGCAAACACAGATGCCGCAGACTCTGGTGGGCCTTCAGATTCAATAATCCCATGCTCGCCTCCCTTCGCAGCCCATAGAGACCTCAATATCAGGACCTCCCTATACCCCCCCTTCAACATTCCTTGTGGCATCAGAGGTCGGAGCACTATCCCTATTGCTCCACCCAGGGGAACATTAAAGACAATCATAGCTTCACATACACCAACTGTGACTTTCACAGGTCAGTATATGTGTACCTGAAATGGAAATGACTGTTCTTTCTCCTTCGTAAGTTCTGGTTCCTTACTGTATTAAATTTTATTTTTTTTAATTCCCTGGTTCATGTTACAGAATAAAATACTATTTTGTGAGCAAAATTTCTCACTGAGGTCCAAACTTGTAAGTGACCCTTCAAACGAACAAAGGCTGATTCAACTGTCATTCTGCACCTACTGAGCCAATAGTTAAAGTGCTCCTTGCTACTGTTGAGGTGGCTGGTGTACAGCTTCATGAGCCAGGGCAACCAGGGGTGGGCTGGGTCCCTCAGGATCACTAATGGCATTTCAACATTCCCAATGGTAATCCACCAGTCAGGAAAAAAAGTCCCTGCTTGCAGCTTTATGAACAGTTCTGTGTTCTTAAAGATGCGTATGTCATGCACCTTCCCAAACCAGCCTACATTGATGTCAATAAAGCATCCCCAGTGATCTGCCAGCACTTGCGTAACCATAGAAAAGAAGCTATTTCTGTTGATGTACTCTGGGGCAAGATGGTACTCTGGCAAGGTGGTCTGGTGCTAGAATAGGGATATACGTACCATCTGTTGCCCCACTGTAGTTTGGGAAACCCACTGCTGCAAAACCATCCACTATATTCTACACATTGCCAAGAGTTACAGGTCTGCGATAGATTTCCCAACTCCAAATTGTTACTGGTCAGTCAGGAATCAATCTGGTGTTACAGTCTTCCACAGTGCAATTGCTACTCACTTCTCAACTGTCAGAGCAGCTCTCATTTTGGTGTCCCTGTGCTGGAGGGCTGTGTCATGCTCAGCGCACAGATTCAGAATGTGACCTTGCACATCAGAAAGTTCTGCAGCCACTGCTCGTCATCCCAAGCCTGCATTCAGGGCTGGCCTTACCATGAGGTGAAATGAGGTGGCCGCCTCAGGTGCCAGACTGTGGGGGGGTGCCACTAGGACCCAGAGTGTAGAAAATTGTGTCTGTTGCTTGTGCATATGTATTCTCTCTGCTCTAGATGCACAGAGATGGTGGAGTGCTGTGCTGGAGGAAGGAGGGCACAAGAGACATAACAGGCAGGCAGGAGAAAAGGGGAGAGGGAATAACAGAAAGGCGCAGGAGCTGCAGGGAGAGAGAGAAGGAGGAGCCCTTAAGACGCTGATATCTTCCCTCACTCTGGCCCTGCTACCAGCCTGCTTATTTGTCCCCT
The DNA here is from genome assembly GCF_027887155.1 of Malaclemys terrapin pileata. NCBI lineage: Eukaryota > Metazoa > Chordata > Testudines > Emydidae > Malaclemys > Malaclemys terrapin. The sequence goes on from NC_071505.1 coordinate 78,005,384, forward strand.
TCAATTGAGTGTTGACAGCCACTATAGCTGGCACAGACCAGCAGTCATGAGTGAAAGAAAAAAATGCCCCTCTGGGACAGCATTCAGAAAAAGAAAGAAAGCTTTTCTATCTAAGCAGGAAGGAGCTCTCCTGAGATACATAGACACAACTGTTCACGGTGAGCCTTCCAGCCCCAGTCAAGATGTGAGTGGTGAGGAAATGCCTGATCTTCCAGTTAGTCAGAGTGCAGGTGACCTGTCAGCTACTGCAGCATCCACATCTCCATCTCAAATGGATGTAACCATGCACATTCCTGAAGAAAAAAATTGTAGATCAGACAAGAGTGTGGTGGAGGCACAAGAAACAGCTGTTGCTGAGTTTAGTTCCTTAAGTCTAGATGATCCAGGACTGTGGACCAACTTGAGCAGTAGTCTGAGGGACTTCCTTGTACTGCATGGGCCACAGCAAGTGAAAAACATCATGTTCCCCAAAGACAATGAAAATAGAAGTTTCCATCCAACACATTACTGGCATGACATCCCCAAGGAGTGAAGTCCCAAGGGGAGCAGTGGGGGCAAAAGACATATCTGGCTTCAAAACTAAGCTTGATAAGTTTATGGAGGGGATGGTACAATGGGATAGCCTAATTTTAGCAATTAATTGATCTTTGACTATTAGCGGTAAATATGCCCAATGGCCTGTTATCGGATGTTAGAGGGGATGGGATCTGAGTTACTACTGAGAATTATTTCCTGGGTATCTGGCTGCTGAGTCTTGCCCACATGCTCAGGGTTTAGCTGGTCGCCATACTTGGGATTGGGAAGGAATTTTCCTCCAGGGCAGATTGGCAGAGGCCCTGGGGGTTTTTTGCCTTCCTCTTCAGTGTGGGGCATGGGTCACTTGCTGAGGATTCTCTGCACCTTGAAATCTTTAAACCATGATTTGAGGACTTCAATGGCTCAGACATAGGTTAGGGGTTTGTTGCGGGAGTGGGTGGGTGAGATTCTGCGGCCTCCATTGTGCAGGAGGTCAGACTAGATGATCATACTGGTCCCTTCTGACCTTAAAGTCAATGAGTCTATAATGGTCACAAAGTGGAGAGGCCATGGCTTATGTACTCAAAAACCCAGAATGCTGCATACTGTTTTTGTTGCAAACTCTTCCAGACTAATGTTCCAGCCACACTGGGTTCTACAAGAACAAAGGATTGGAAAAATCTGGCTAGAAATCTGGCATGCCATGAGAAGGCAGTAAATCACCAGAGAGCATTCCATAGATGGAAAGAGCTTGAGATGAGACTAAGGTTAAAGGCCACCACAGATCAGCATCAAGAGAAGATTGCATCAGAGTCTTCTTACTGGAAAAATGTTCTGAAAAGGCTCATTGCCATTGTGAGAATGCTTGCTACCCAAAACCTAACACTGCATGGCATTTCAGATCAGCTGTATGTGTCAAACAATAGAAACTTCCTTAAAATTGTGGAGCTGATGGCTGAGTTTGATGCTGTACTCCAGGAGCATCTAAGAAGAGTCACCACCCAAGGAATGTACACACACCACTACCTTGGAAAAACAATTTAAAATGAGATCATACAGTTACTGGTAACAAAAGTCAAACAGAAGATTGTGGCAGATCTGAAGTCAGCAAGATATTACTCTGTTATTCTGGACTGCACACCTGACATCAGCCATATGGAATAAATTACTTTAAAGGTGTGTTTTGTAACAACAACAGAACCTAGTGAAAATGTCCCTGCAATGGTGACTGTCAGAGAGCATTTTCTAGAATTTATTGTCATTGATGATACTAAAGGAGCTGGTATGACAAATGTGCTTCTTAAAAAGCTGGAAGATACGGGAATTGCAATAGCTGACATGAGAGGTCAGGGCTACGATAACGGTGCCAATATGAGAGGAAAAAACAGAGGAGTGCAGACACGGATCCGAGAGTTAAACCCTCGAGCTTTTTTGTCCCGTGCAGTTCTCATTCATTGATCTTGGTGGTCAATGATGTAGCATCAGCTTCTAGTCAGGCTGCTGGATTTTTTAATGTACTTCAAAGCATCTATGTATTTTTCTCTGCATCAACTCATTGATGGCAAATTTTGAAGCAACATCTGGGAACATCCTCTTTGACACTGAAACCACTGAGTGCCGCACAATGGAAAAGTCGAGTGGAGGCGATAAAGACTAACACACACCAAATTGGGAAGATAGATGATGCCATAGTTGCCATTATGGAGGATAATGCTATGACAGGAACTGTTTGTGGGAGAACAGTGCAGAGGGAAATGGAATCACCAGAAACCTACATAACTTCAAATTTGTGTGTGGCTTAGTGTTGTGGCACGACATACTGTTTGAAATAGATGTTGTAAGCAAGAGAGTCCAAGGTGCTGACCTGGATATATCTGGAGCAATGGAACAACTGGACAAAGCAAAGTCATACCTACAATCTTACCGCTCAGATGAGGGATTTCAAAACATTCTGAAGAGTGCACTGAAGTTGGCAGAGGAACTTCACACTGAAGCTATTTTCCCACCCATTCAAGAATACAAGAGTCACCAAAGAAGACGACATTTTGATTATGAGGCACGGGATAATCCCATCAGAGACCCCAAACAACAATTCAAAGTTGAATTCTTTAACCAGGTGCTAGATTGTGCAATACAGTCAGTTGAAGAACGTTTCATGCAGCTCAAGGAACACAGCAGTACATTTGGGATTTTGCATGATATGCCAAAACTCCTCACTATACCTGAAGAAGACCTACACCAGCAATGCAGGGCACTAGAGACAGTGTTGACACATGATGACATGCGCGATATTGACGCGAGTGATTTAGGTGATGAACTGAAAGCCCTTTCAAAATACACTTAGGCAGAATCAACTCCAAAGGTTGTTCTGGAATATATGTGCACAAATAAGATGACCACCCTCTTTCCAAATGCTTTTTTTGCTCTGCGCATACTTCTAACACTTCCTGGAACAGTTGCCAGTGGAGAATGCAGCTTCTCCAAGCTGAAGTTAATAAAAAACACATCTACAATGACACAGGAGAGGCTGGTCGGCCTTGCAACCATCTCAATATAGCAGGGGTAGGCAACCGATGGCACACGTGCCGAAAGCGGCACGCGAGCTAATTTTCAGTGGCATTCACACCGCTCGGGTCCTGGCCACCGGTCCGGGGGACTCTGCATTTTAATTTAATTTTAAATGAAGCTTCTTAAACATTTTAAAAACCTTATTTACTTTACATACAATAATAGTTTAGTTATATATTATAGACTTATAGAAAGAGCCCTTCTAAAAATGTTAAAATGTATTACTGGCACGCGAAACCTTAAATCAGAGTGAATAAATGAAGACTCGGCACACCACTTCTGAAAGGTTGCTGACCCCTGCAATAGAGCATGAACTGGCCCAGACTGTGGACCTTCAGGAAGCAGTTCAAATCTTTGCAACCAAGAAGGCATGGAAAGCACCACATTATTCAAACAGCTAAAAATGCCAGTGTTTACTATGCAGACAAGAAAAGTTAACTTTCAAACACCTGAACAGCAAATGTAAGTAAGTGTTACTTACAATTTTTGAACGAGGCATTTTAAGTTGTTGGTTCTCCTTTATTGGGGTAGATAGCAGAGCAGTACCATGAGAGAAGCAGAATATGAAGAAGGCAGAATTGAGACCTTTCAAAGTTTTGGCCCAAACAAGGGGGCACAGGGGCATCATTTGAGCTCCCTGCCTCAGGTACCAAAATGTTATGGGCTGGCCCTACCTGCATTACAATGCAATCTCACCAGTCAGTCGTTGTTTCTCTGGCCCAGATCCAGCACTTCACCATTTCCAGCTGCTCTGTGAATGCCTCCAACAACCTTGAATTGTTTCTATGTCCCACATCAATCTAGCATCTAAGGCACTATCATGTTCCCTGCAGCTCTGCAAATACTATAGGATCATGCACCCTGTGCTTGCGACGCTCATGGAAATGATGCAGAGTTATGCAGGCTCCATGCTTCTGTCAGAGATGGCGGACAGCAAGGAGGGATGTGTGAGTTTATGGGATTTTGAAAAGAAGGTGAGAAAGTTATGGAATGCAGATGAAATTATGGGATGGAGAAAACTGCATTATAGAAAGTTGACCCCATGCTCCCAATCACTCCTGCGTGACTCATTTCAGTCCCATCAAGCATTGCAAGAACTTCCCAAAAGACCCTGTGCTAGATGATGGCAAATTGCACAGTGGGATACTGAACCATGGTGCACTACACTTTGCATTGATACAAGCATTCCTGATGAGGACGTGCAACACCAACACAAGGAGCCAAATATGCATGCGCATAAGCAATGCAATAACTTCGGCAGCTGTATGCCAACATAACTTAAGTTGACATAATTTTATAGTGTAGGCATGTCCTTAGCAAGGGAGAGATGCCATCGCTAGAATGAGAAGACCACGCAGGAGGAGCTTGAAGGACACTGACCAACACCAAAAAAGGGTCTCAGGAGTTCTGAGGAAACTGAGGTAGTGAATTTGCATGCACATTTGTTTTCCTCCCTCTCCCCCCCCCATAGATCTGAAGCTGATGTGCTTTTTAAATCAATGGTATGTACAATTAAGAAGCTTTTTTGCAAAATGTGTGTGTTTCTTGCTTTAACTGTCGGTGCTCAGGAGTTGGGGCTTGGGGACAGCATGCATAAGCTACTGGGATGAACTAGGTGGGTTCAGCACTGGTTTTAGGGCCCAGCAGGCCCAGCAGTATTAGGGCAGGCACAGGGACATTTGCCCTGCCCCCCAAATGAATTTCAAGGAGCCCCAAATTATTGTAAAAAAGGACAAAATATGTACCAAGTTATCACATTAAGCAGCGGAAGTGGCAGAGCTGTATATTTCCATCTCTGAGTCATTTTCGTAACAGACAATGTTGTGTTTAAAATAATCACCTCAATGATAAAATCAGACTTGTCTAGATGAGAAACGGAGAGGTCAGTGATTAACATGAATGTCACATCAGAGCTCTCACATACATGCTGTGGCCCAGCATGAAGTATCACTGCAAACCACTCACATTCAACTATAGGAGCCAGCCGGGGAAGACCTGCTGAACCAACTACTTGCTGCTGGTTCTGCATTCATAATTAATTAGTCTCACTTTGAGAATATATTTGAGGCATGAGCATGTGGTCTCTTCACCAGTCACATAATTTCTTTATCAGAGGGGTAGCCATGTTAGTCTGGATCTGTAAAAAGCAACAGAGAGTCCTGTGGCACCTTTAAGACTAATAGATGTATTGGAGCATAAGCTTCCGTGGCTCAATACCCACTTCGTCAGACACATGTAATGGAAATTTCCAGAGGCAGGTATAAATATGCAGGCAAGAATCAGTCTGGAGATAACGAGGTTAGTTCAATCAGGGAGGGTGAGGTCCTCTGCTAGCAAAAAAGCAGTTTCTCCTCCCTTGGTGTTCACACCTCAACTGCTAGCAGAGGACCTCACCCTCCCTGATTGAGCTAACCTAGTTATCTGCAGACTGATTCTTGCCTGCATATTTATACCTGCCTCTGGAAATTTCCATTACATGTGTCTGACGAAGTGGGTATTGAGCCACGGAAGCTTATGCTCCAATACATCTATTAGTCTTAAAGGTGCCACAGGACTCTCTGTTGATAATTTCTTTAGCCATTTTATAATTACTGGTTAAAGTATTAAAAAAGAGACAGACCTCTACTGAGTTTAGGTAGGCTAACCCACACAGCATTACTGGGTAATAGCCTGCTGGCACCATCTTGGTGACACTAGAATGAAGGCGGGTACCATGTTGGTAACGAGTGGCGTGAGGAAAGGGGTAGGAGGTCATTCACTGTTAATATGGGAACCTTCAACCATGATACCATCAAAAAAGCAGAAATATCAATCAGGGGCTGAAAAGCAAAAATGCCAGGTTACCAGAGTTGATATACGCAACATTAGCAGGCCAGCCTAGCAGAGTGGTTTTTGGTCCTGGGAACAGGAAGTAAAAAGATAATTTAGGACATAGTGTATCAATAACCACAGTGGCTGTCTGCATTAAAAATTCAGAAGAGAAACTTATGAAATATGAGATGAATATGTTTGCAACTTCTAAAGCTGAGAGAGGTAGCACTGACAATTTAAATGAGCCATCTGTTGCTATTTGTCATGAAGATGATGATGAATCTGTCAGCTCAGCTTCCTTAGCAAGTGTCCAGGAAGAAATCCCAAGTAAAAGCTCATCATAAGAGACTGGGGCAAGATCCAGCAATGTGGCCACATTCCCAAGAACATTCAAACTCCATTCATTGTTATCTTGTTGAGAAAGGACGTACTCAGGTGACACCTGAAACTTTTAATTTTCCACAATGGAATGGCAGATGTTTCACTGATACGATTTTATTGAGTTTACTACCAAATGGAAAAGCCATCAGTCAAAGCTGGATGTAGTATTCCTGTGCAGGGAACAAAGCATTCTGTTTTCCATGCCACGTTTGCCAGAGCAGCTTCAAGACATCTCAACATCACATAGATGATTTCATAAATAGTGTGTCATTCTGGAAGAATCTGAAACCTAAACTAAGAAAGCATGTGGCATCAGAAGGTCATACGAACTGTGGCTCAGTCTGGAGAGAACTGCACAACTGTCTCAAGAATTCTGTGACTTGATGAAAAGCTGCAGCAGGAAACTGAAGGTGAGAAACATTGGCATTTAATATTGCAGTGATGTCTGGGTCACACTATTTCTTGGTGAGAGAAATCTGCCATTTCAAAGTGAGATTGAACACTTGGGAGAAAGACAGAATGGAAACTTCCTGGGACTGACTGAGTTCCTGTCTTAGTATGATCCTGTTTTGACATTTGGATACAGTGAAAGCAGGTGCAAATGTGCATTATCTTAGTAAAGACACCCAGAATGCCCCCTTGATGCTTCAACAATAGTGCACCAAAAGCGGGGGGGGGGGGGGCTGTGGATTCAATCCAAAGTCACTAGAGCGAATCCAGATCACTAGAAAGAAACTAATAGCCATTACCATCTCGTGGCTGCTCAGTGGTCTATCTGAAATATTCCGATGGAAGTGAAAACTGCAAAATATTATGCACTGATGCTCAACTGTACACCTCATTGTTCCATATGGAACGAATGGCTGTAATTCTTTGGTATGTAGAAGTCTATAAAGAACAAGCATCTATTAAAGAGCCTTTTCTTATATTCCTGAATGTCAAAGTCACTACAGAGCAGACTGGTTTTGAAGCAGCTAGAAGACATGGGACTTTAACATTAGGTTCTGCAGTCTTATTTGATAATGGTTCAAACATGAGGTGCAGGCACAAATTTGGAAAGTTAAAGCACAAACATGGCATGGGAGTTATTATAGTCAAAATTGGAACTTGTTGCCTTTTGCTGCTGCTGTAGCTTCTTCACTTGAGTCCAAAAATATTTAGTGTACTGCAAAGATTGTATGTGTTATCTGGTGGATCTGCTAAAAATATCCCACCTTCTAAAAAAGCATGTGGATATTTCCCTGAAATCCTGGTCTGAAACTACATAGAAGGCAAATGTCTTCCTATCCTTTCATGGTAGTCTTCACTGTGTGGTACAAAGTGCTGAAAGAAATCAGCACAATCAACAAGCAGTTTAAGGGAACTGATATAGATCTTTGTATGGCATGCAGATTAATAAAAACCATCAGCAGCATCCTTTCAGGATTAACATAAGACAAGTTTTGACATTACACTTGAGAAAACCAAAGTGGCTCATGAGTTGGATGGAGAACCAATATTTCCTGTTATTAATGGAGCTACTGTCAGTGAAATGGATACAAAAGACAAGTTCAGTACTGACTTTTTTTGAAATTCACTTCTGGAAATTATTACAGAAATTTACAGCAGATTTGAAGGAATTTGTAGCTTTGTATGGTTTCTTACAGATCATTTCCCGAACTACAATGAATCTGGAAAAGGCATGTAAAGAATTGGCTGCAACTGAAGCAGACTTGGCAGCAGACCAACTGGATGAATTTGTGATATTAGAATGTATTTTGAACACAGATTAAGAAAAGCTATGCACAAAATTTTGAACTTTATCATTAAGAACAAACTCCACTTAATATTTCCAAATAGTTTATTGCATGTATTTAACAATTCCTATTACTATGACTTCAGCTGAAAGTTCTTTCTCTTAACACTCATAAAGATATATTTGTGGCTCAAATGTCACAGGAGATTGAATGCTTCAACCCTATTGTCTATTGAAAGTCAAGTTGGAAAGCAGTTGGATTTCACAGAACTGATTCTTGCTTTTGTGGCTACAAAAGTATCAAAGATTGTGTTTTAGTGATTCTATTTCCATGCAAATAAACTTTTAAAAAATATTCCTTTCTTTTAATTTGAGATGAAGTGTTCACTTTGACTATTCCAGGCCAGTGACTGATTTCTGATTTAACCCATTGCTTTTACATAACTGCTAATCTATAGTGAATTCTATGTTATTTAATCCAGCGTTTTGCTTCAACTGACAGTATTTCAGCAGCTACCATCACCAGTCAGCACGTAAAGAACATTGGCAAGTGGTAAGCTGACCTGCTGATTCACTTCTTTTTATCAGTATTGTATTGGGAAGGCCTTAGCTTTAAATGTTGCTTCTTTGTTGCAAAGCCTATCAAAAAGAGAAAACTGAATGGAACTTGTGCCTTGTCAATCCACAGTTCTTTTTGAAGTATGTTGTTTTATTGATTGATCTATTTTGTGAATGTGTCTCTTCCTAAATGCTGAATAGTTCTCAGCAAAGGTTTTTATTATTTCAAGTCTTTCTAAGGTACTGGCAGAAAATTAATATGCTGGTATTTTGTTTGCTATATAACCAGATTCCATCTGGAGGATCTTCATAGCAAGAACAGTATAATTTAACATCTTGTTAACATACTTTAAACCAAGCCTTTGCATTAGAGTTATCAACAGAAATACCTCCCTTGCCTTTTAGTAAAATAGATAAAAGGAAGCAGTGTTGCAACACTGTCAATGTTTCATTAATTCTATTTTCATATTGGAATTTTTATTTTTGCAAGTCTGACAGGGAAAAATATACTTAAAAAGCAGCACTATTTAAGCAGTCTTCATCCTTTCTATAAAATTATAGCAAAATACTGCCCAGTAGCCAAATTTTAAAACTTTCAAAATACAACGTTTTCAAGGGCTCTAACCAGCTACTGGACTCCTGGAAGGTTTTTTTTAAATTTGTGACATCAAAGGGCCCCAAAATACCCACTTGCTGTTGCACTCCCACCTCTCCAACAGCCCTGGGGCCTAGTGGTGTCCCACATCCTAAGCGGTACCAGACAGGGAGTCTGCACTCTGGGAGAGTGCCTGAGAAGCCAGACTCAGGCTATGTCTACATTACAAGCTACGGGTATGATTCCCCACTTGTGTAGACGTACATGTGCTAGCTCTCATCAAGCCACAGTGAGTATACATAGAAGTGGCACTGTTGTAGTAAGGGGAGTAGTAGTGTGTTTTGTACTTAGAGACAGTTCTTGCTCAGAGCCAGTGGGCTTCAAAAACACATGGGATCCAAAAGGTTGATTCAATACTGCAGCCTGGTGATAATCCATGAGGGGGAGAAAAGGGCTATAACAGCTTCCAGTAAACACAAGTCTGAACAATAAAGATTTTCTCCCTTTATCAGATCTCATTTTGAATGTAAACACACACAAAAACTTTTCAGATAGCAATAGTTTTCTTATACCTGAAACAGATGAATCAGGATGATTAACAGGGAATATATTTTAATGGCATCAACAGTATTGTTAGCCTCAAATATAGAGACTATGAGTCAAACATGAAAACATCACAGGATTAGCTTAAAAAAGATTTTAAAAATAATAATAGGTCACTGTTTCTTGCATACTTTTCAATTTGAGCTTGTAGAAGGAAGGTGCCTTCTGGTTCATGTGTGAAGGCTAATGTAGTGCCCATCTTTTAAAAAGGGAAGAAGGAGGATCCAGGGAACTACAGGCCAGTCAGCCTCACCTCAGTCCCTGGAAAAATCATGGAGCAGGTCCTCAAGGAATCAATTCTGAAGCACTTAGAGGAAAGTGATCAGGAACAGCCAGCATGGATTCATCAAGGGCAAGTCATGCCTGACTAACCGAATTGCCTTCTATGAGGAGATAACTGGCTCTGTGGATGAAGGGAAAGCAGTGGATGTGTTATTCCTTGACTTTAGCAAAGCTTTTGATACAGTCTCCCACAGTATTCTTGTCAGCAAGTTAAAGAAGTATGGGCTGGATGAATGGACTATAAAGTGGATAGAAAGCTGACTAGATCGTCAGGCTGAACAAGTAGTGATCAACGGCTCCACGTCTAGTTGGCAGCCGGTTTCAAGTGGAGTGCCCCAGGGGTCGGTCTTGGAGCCGATTTTGGTCAATATTTTCATTAATGATCTGGAGGATGGCGTGGACTGCACTCTCAGCAAGTTTGCAGATGAAACTAAACTGGGAGGAGTGGTAGATATGCTGGAGAGTAGGGATAGGATACAGAGGGACCTAGACAAATTAGAGGATTGGGCCAAAAGAAACCCGATGAGGTTCAACAAGGAGAAGTGCAGAGTCCTGCACTTAGAATGGAAGAATCCCATTCACTGTTACAGACTAGGGATCGAATGGCTAGGAAGCAGTTCTGCAGAAAAGGATCTAGGGGTTACAGTGAACGAGAAGCTGGATATGAGTCAACAGTGTGCCCTTGTTGCCAAGAAGGCTAACGGCATTCTGGGCTGTATAAGTATGGGCATTGCCAGCAGATCAAGGGATGTGATCATTCCCCTCTATTCGACATTGGTGAGGCCTCACCTGGAGTACTGTGTCCACTTTTGGGCCCCACACTACAAGAAGGATGTGGAAAAATTGGAAAGAGTCCAACGGAGGGCAACAAAAATGATTAGGGGGCTGGAGCACATGACTTCTGAGGAGAGGCTGAGGGAAGTGGGATTCTTTAGTCTGCAGAAGAGAAGAATGAGGGGGTATTTGATAGCTGCTTTCAACTACCTGAAAGGGAGTTCCAAAGAGGATGAATCTAGACTGTTCTCAGTGGTACCTGATTACAGAACAAGGAGTAATGGTCTCAAGTTGCAGCGGGGGAGATTTAGGTTGGATATTAAGAAAAACTTTTTCACTAGGAGGGTGGTGAAGCACTGGAATGGGTTACCTAGGGAGGTGGTGGAATCTCCTTCCTTAGAGGTTTTTAAGGTCAGACTTGACAAAGCCCTGGCTGGGATGATTTAGTTGGGAATTGGTCCTGCTTTGAGCAGGGGTTTGGAATAGATGACCTTCTGAGGTCCCTTCCAAACCTGATATTCTATGATTCTATGATTATGTCAAGTCTGAGATTCAGCCTGAAAGCACACACTAAAATATGGGCCTCCATGCTGGCTGCTCAGATAGTGACCCACTTACCTACTCATAAAACCTGAGGAAAAAGCTTCCATTTGACCCCTCCCCATTCCCCTAACCATCTCCCTCCCCACCAAATTGAGTTTCTCAAATCTCTCATATTCCCCTTCCATGCTCACCTCAGTCCCGTCCCTCAACTGTGCCTCTATATTTACATATCTATCTTAAGAGTTTCATACTAAAGCACAAACTTTAACTCTTTTATTTTCAATGACATTAAGAAAGAATTCACAATGCACTGAATAAAGTGTAGACAAATGTGGCAGTCCAGTCTCCCTTTAACAATATATGTGTAACTCCCATTTGTGGGAGTGGAAATCACACAAAGAGTGAGAGAAGTAGAGGCACCTTAAAGTAACTCTAACCTAATTATGTAGAAGACTTTAAATCTTAGCTCTATGTGTTCAGAAATACTTGGAATGCATCCAAAGGTTAACATTTCATTGGGATATGTTTTAGCTGAATTTCCTGCTGTTGAAAACAGCTACACTGAACACATTTGAAACAACACTCCTCTAACCACAGATGATGTATAGCCAGGATTATCATAAGGAGTCACAATGCAAGCATCCTCTTGCTGCCTTGACAAGAAGCCCCAATCCCGAACCACAGAACCCAACCCTAGGAATGGGAATATTCAATCCCCAGGCCAATTCAATCCTTGCCTGCGCTTCAGAGACATCCAAAAGAGGGGTCAGTGCCATTTTTTATTTGGACATCTCCAGGAAGCAGACTGAGAATACGAATATTTCAGATAGACCACTAAGCAGCCACGAGATGGCAATGGCTATTAGTTTCTTTCTAGTGATCTAGATTCGCTCTGGTGACTTTAGATTCAATCCACAACCCCCCCCCCCACACACACACTTTTTTTGTGCACTATTGTTGAAGCATCAAGGGGGCAGAAAATAGCTTGATATACTCAGCACAGCCTGCACCGCCTCCTCAGTCAAGGGGGCATAGCCTAAGTGCTCTGCATTCCAGACATCCCTGGATGGCAATGGGTTAGAACCACCCATCATAAATTACACCAGATTTGGGACTGCTCATATCTATGCCAGAGCAAGTGCTGATCCCACTTCTAAAAGTTGCAACTGGATCCTTTACATCTGTATGTCTCAGCAGTTCTCAGCTCCCCTGGAGTTGACAGGCCACATACCCATCCAAAGACATCTAGTCCTTTGTAAAAGATATTTAGAGAAAATAGACATGTAGAGGCCTACAATTTCAGTAACCATTACATTAAAGTATGATAATATGATGGACAAAACTTATTAAGTTTAAGTATTCTAGGAGTTCATTGTATTAAAAATGCAAGCATTTATGTACTATTGAGGGTTTATACGTAATTCCATAAGGGAGGAGGACCACCTCCAGGAACTAAGATTGGAAAATGGTTAGGCAATTTACTCAGGTTGTAACATCTCCTGAGAGCTACCATCACCTTGAGAGACATTTGCACATAGTGGCTCAAGCTTAATTCTCTACAGACCAACAGACAAGGAAAGGATAAATAGCCTGAGTTTAAATTGACTCAGGGCCATCTTTCTGATCCAATAAATAGACAGGGTCTCTCGTCCAAGGGGAGGGGCAATCCTTATGAAAGGATTGGAAGGATTTTGGCATACTGAGGCCCCATAATACTGAGAGAGCTTATTCTGAGCAGAAGCTGTGATGAACTTGTGACCACAGGTAGATGCCGGTGAGGCTGGAAGAACTGTTCACCAGCCAGAGCCCTTGTGGAGTCAGGGGATGGTCTCTGGTAAGCTCATTGACATGCATGTAGGTTCTTTTATTGTTCTTAATATGTTCTCTGTAATGATTTTACCTTAAAAATAAATGAGCATGCTTAGAAAGAACGGTGTGGTAGCTTAACCGTGGCAATTGCACTTTTTACTGTTTCTGAGGAGAAAAGTAAAGAAGGCCATTTTAGGTAGCCTGACATTGCTAGGGAGGTCACAGTACAGGCAGGGAACTATGCAGTCTTGAAATATCCTGGTCAAGAGGGAGAAAGAGAAATGGGTCTCCTACTTAAAAGAGGTGATGGCTAAGGAGCAGGGAGCCTAGAGTGGGCACCCTTGCAGAACCAGAGAGAGGCAACACAGGTGCAGTTGCCCCCAACTGTGACAATGGTAACTTGACAATAGGTTTTAACATTAAACCTAGTACTCTAACAATGATTAAAGTCATTAAACTATTTAAGTCCTTGAGACCAGAACATACATTTATGAATTAGTTTCAGTGGGTGTCTTCTGGCAGATGCTTCTACAAAATATGTAAGTAAAAACTGTCTTCACTGTCAGACAAACCTACAAAAATAGCATTTGCTGATGCTAGGGGTAGCTTCTCTGCCAAATTAAATATGAGCTATCTACTCCACAGAAGCCTTTTCATCAAAATGATGCTAAAGTTTGTTTGTTTTTCAAAGAAAGGCCTGTGGCATAAAAATTCGTCATATTAAAAAATGGGATCTTCCAAAAAGGAGTCAAAATACTCACCTGCAATCCTACGTATGTTTTTTTTGTTTGTTTCATTCTATATTTGGAATACATAATGAAAGCTAGCTGCAGATAAATTTATTTATTTCTTCAGAGCTTTAGACTGCTTTTTAAAAAAAAAAAAAAAAAAAAAATCAGAAATAACAGGTTGCATTTTGCATTACCCTGTGAAGGCCAGTGTGACTAAATTAAAACTGCAGGCATGTGTGAAGAGCACTATAATTAGTCACTTTTCAAATAAATAAAATGTCAGAAAAGAAGAATACAGCCTTGATCAGCAGCACTAATTTTAGTAGAGTATACATAAAAGGCAGTGATCATTCTATAAATTTTCTTCCACAGATACACATTTATGAAATTCTCCTACACAAAGGAGGATAGTATTTTCCTCAGTGCTTCATTACTGTGTGTATATACACACACACACATATACATATATGCACAAAAGTGAAAGTATTATGTATTTTACATTATAAGATTTACCTTTTAATCATCAGTCTTTATTAAACTATTATTTTACTGGTTACATTTATTGAGGGGGGGCTGCAGAGGAAGAGAGGCATGGACAAAAAATGTTTTGCAAGTTTACAACAGTGATTGACCTCTCAGACATCAGGTTGCCTCATTTCCCTCTTCCACTACACGCTTCCCCCTTTACGTAAGGTAATTAGTTTGATTTAGTCTTCTGGGCAAACCATTAAAAGTCCTCCAGTTCCAGGATGAGCAAGAGTCCAATGAACTTTCACCCCTTGATAGAAGGGCTCCCTCTCTGAACCCAGGCTTCAAAGAAATCCTCTCTACAAAAGCCACACCTCTTCCCTTTGGTATGTCAATAGCATACTTCCCAGCCTCTTCTCTGGAATATTTGAGGCTATTTTTCCACAGCCCCTTCAAGCTCTTTACCTAATCTCCTCACTGCAGGGAGCCTTATTACCAGTCTCTTGGCTCCTCATTGGTAAAGCCCATGAGTGGTTCTCTGGCACCCTCCTGGCCTTTCACAATCTTTGCTTTCAAAATCAAAGACCATCCCTTCCTTGAGGTTGTTTCCACAGCCCTTTAACTGTCTCTGGAGTCCTAACAGCAACCACCACAGATTCTTCCAGGAGTCCTTCAGTGGAAAGACCAAAACCAAGTCTTGAATCATTCTTGGTCTCTGCCTTTCTTCTATATCTTGCCTCCCTTTCCCAGCATTTCTGTTTTTAGTCCCTATAGTTCCTCTGCTCCATGGGAGCTAGAAGTCCCAGGAAGACCAGACCATGGAACAGGCACATGCTGCACCTGGAATTGCCCTTAAGGGAGAGCAAACCCTGTGCTGTAGCTCTCCCAAAAATGAAGTGGAGCTGTCCACAGAAAACTTGTAGTTACACATGAGTGGTGCCAACTAGACAAGATGTTTTCATTCTAGACAGTGGGTGGGGAATGGGACATTAGG
This sequence comes from Malaclemys terrapin pileata, assembly GCF_027887155.1. NCBI lineage: Eukaryota > Metazoa > Chordata > Testudines > Emydidae > Malaclemys > Malaclemys terrapin. The sequence continues at coordinate 78,020,752 of NC_071505.1, forward strand.
AAAAAATAGCCCTTAGATTCTTAGAAGAAGCTGATCTTCCACCTGGGGAGCCTTCCTGAGAACAGCCTTCCTACCAACAGCCTCTGAGTAATGGCTGCTAGGACTCTGCAAGGACATGTGATGAGACCACATGTCTCTAGACTCCATCTTGGGATGTCCATGTTTTTCCACAGACCAGTCTGGGAATCAAGCTTTGAAACAAAGGGTTCTCGCCATATGCAAAAGCTATATAAAGCGGGGAGTGACATCATGTAGTGTTCTTCACTCCCCACACAAGAAGACTCCTAAAAACACCTTAAGAACAAAGACTGAACTGGGGGGTAAGTGCTGGACCCAGGCCAAAGGGATTTTTATCCTGTGAATGGAACACCTGTGGATTCCAAGCTGTAAGCAAGTGAAGCTTGCCCCTTAAGAATCTGCAGGCTGCTTGTATCATTCTTAGGGTGAGAATCTAGTATTCATAACTAATCTATTTAGTCTATTCAGTTTAGTTTGTGTTTTTTGTTTATTTGCTAGGTAATCTGCTTTGATCTGTTTGCTATCACTTAAAATCTATCTTCTGTAGTTAATAAACTTATTTTTGTTCTATCTAAACCAGTATGTGGGAATCATAACTCAGGGGCAGAAGGCTGTTGCATATTCCTCTCCACATTGAGGAAGGGAGGGAATTTTATGAGCTTATATGTACAGTTCCCTGTGCAGAGAAAGACAGCATAATTTTGGGTTTATTCTCCAGAGGGGATATGTGTCTGAGGACCTGGGAGTAACTTTCCCCTGCAGGGGCTTGTCAGTGAGCCTGCTTGTAACTGCAGCTGGGTGTGTCCCTATCTGTATGTGTGCTGGTGAAAGAGCAGGTTGGAGGGCCCTGTAGCTTGTCACAGCAGCACTGTGTGATCAAGAGCCCATACTGGAGGGTCAGGAGGCTCGGTGGTACCCCAGTTTCAGGTGGCACCCATCACACCTACATCATCTAGTACAGCATAAGAAATCTTTTCTTAACCTGAAGTGAAAACACTGCCAGTTATCTAGATACACACAATAGAAAAAAATAATTTATTTTATATACCTACCTCCAAGCCCACACACAGCAGCTAGGGGAGACTGTCCATGGAACCAAAGAGGATTCATTCCCCCAATCAACTACCAAGGTCAAGAGTAGGAAGTTCATTTGGGGTAACACTGGTGTACATATTTGCAGCCTTTTGAATGGATGAGATCTGAAAGACACAGGGTAGTAAAGGGAGAAGAAGGAAGAAACAGTGTTAGCACCCTGTAGAGCTTCTACAGAGAGTGGGAGAGGGAAGGAGGATTTTCCAGGAGAGATGATGAAGAACTTATCAGAGAGGAAGGATCATGACAATTAAGGTCTTTTCTACATGCATTTTTCACAATCCTCCCACTATTTGTCCAGCGGTATTACAAATCCACTCACTAGTCTATATAGTGAACAAATGTTTTTACCACCGTGCTCCCTCACTATGGTCTAAGTATTACATGTTTATCCAAATCAGACTTTAAGAGTCATCACACAGTAAAGGGAATAACAAATATTCCTAATAATGGAATATCGATAAGTCCTTAGGCACCAAATTCTGGTCCTAGTTACACAACTGTAAATCTGAGACAACTCAACTGAAGTCTAACGCAACCCCTCATTTACACTGGTATTAACTATGAGCAGAATCTGGTTTTAAATTATTTTAAAAGTGGTAAAAATGTGATTGTGCAAGTAAGTCCTAAACAAGGGTAATCAGTTAAAGAGTCACAGCACTTCCCCTAAAGAGTAATTGAAAAAACATGGATTCCAGTAATCATAAGAGTATTCATAAGAATTCCTTTAAATCAATCTAATTAAACAAGAAGTGACAGCTCCTTAGTAAATGTTTCTTTGTCAAGCAGTTTTGTAAAGTGTGATTGCATCATGGGAGACATGTCTAAGCTTTTTCTATCCCCCTTCTTTTCACTTCTATCATGACAGCTTTTTTAAAAAAATCCATCTGGACACATACTGATGACTTGCAGTGATCCCACTGGCTTATAAGCAATTAAAAGGGTACTAGATTAACCAGTTTTCTATGGCAATTCTTGATACGGTGCACTACATAAGCCTACAAAACAAAGTAAAATCATAAAGGCAATACTGTACAACAAAATACAATATTATAACAAAGGGTGTAAAATAATTACACTGGATATATTTTGTGCCCATGATTAATCTTATAAATGTGCAGAAAAGTCATGCTTTTGATGGTCACAGTGAAAGACAGGCATCTGCTTGATAGGTAGGCAGTTTGATTCTGGCATTGATTGGTAGGATTGTGGAACTTGACTGCACTACTGTTTGCTCTTGGGAAGAAGGAGAAAACACAAAAAAGTCTGTCATTGGCCGAGAAGCAAACCATCTGGTGAAGTCATGAATGGCTGAGTTCAACAGCAGGGAAGCCTACTGTTAATCAGTTTCGCAGTCAATCGAGAACTCTGGAGGATCTATTAAAGGGATCAAGATCTAACAAAAAAGTTGCAAAAGAGGATTTGGAATAAATGTGAATTTTATTTCAAAATGTAAAATAAATCATAGGCCTATATGCTGTCTAGAATTGTGGGGGAGGAAAGAAAGAGAGAGCACTGCTCTACCACATGCTCCCCCCCATGCTCTTGAGTCTGCAGAAGCCCCTCCACCCGCAGCTTGTGGGTTTGGTATTCTATGAGTTGAACTGAGTATTCCAGATCCATGGAGACAGCCACATATTATGGCATGCTGTTCTCTGAACTGGTGGATATCCAAATAGATAGCCACATAGGGGGTTCTCCATGCTTCACACCTGTTTCTTCATCCCCTGGAGACAGAGTTTGCTCAAGTGTAAAACAAAAGTCAAACAGCAGCCTATGAGGAGGTCAGGCTGTTGAGAAAGGGCGTTAAGAGGTAACTTGTCAGAAGGCTGCAGTTTGCTTCCCCCGTGGATCACTGGGACCTGCAGTGCTTAAATGCCATGCTCTATACCTCCTTCATGGCCCTTTCCCTGAAAAGAAATTTTGAACATTCCAAGGAAACTCTATGAGGTTCACCACACCTTGTTTCCTGAGCTTTCTGATCCTTTCCTACAGGTTTTAAGAACAAAATGTTATGATATCGTCCAATAGTGAAACTTAGGAACATGTGAATGGTCATTCTGGGTCAGACCAATCGTCCATCTAGCCCAGTATCATATCTTCCAATACCAGATGTTTCAAAGGGAATGAAGAGAGCAGGGCAATTATCGAATGATTCATCTTCTGGCAGCTGGAGGTTTAGAGACGTCCAGAGCATTGGGTTGCATCCCTGGCCATCTTAGCTAATCGCCATTAATAGACTTATCGTCCACGAACTTATCTAATTCATTTTCCAACCATTATACTTTTGACCTTCACAACATCTCCTGGCAATGAGTTCCACAGTTTGGCTGTGCACTGTGTGAAGAAGTACTTCCTTATGTTTATTTTAAACCTATTGACTATTAATTTCACTGGGTGACCCCTGGTTCTTGTGTTATGTGAAGGAGTAAATAACACTTCTTATTCATTTTCTCCCTAACATTCATGATTTTATAGACCTCTATCATACCCCCCTTAGTCATCTCTTTCCCAAGCTGAACAGTCAAATCTTTTTAATCTCTCATTATATGGAAGTTGTTCCATAATCCTAGTTATTTTTGCTGCCCTTCTCTGTACCTTTTCCAATTATAATATGACTTTTTTTTTAGATGGGTCAACCAGAACTGAATGTAATATTTAAAGTGTGGGTGTACCATGGATTTATATAGTGGCACTATGATATTTTCCCAATGGTTCCTGACATTGTTAGCTTTTTTGACTGCTGTTGCATGTTGAGCGGATGTTTTTCCAGAGAACTAACCACAGTGACTCCAATATCTCTTTCTTGAGTGGTAACAGCAAATTTAGACCCCCATCAGTTTGTATGTTTAGGTATGATTATGTTTTCCAACATGCATTACTTTGCATTTATAACATTGAATTTCATTTGTCATTTTGTTGCCCAGTCACCCAATTTAGTGAGATCCCTTTGTAACTCTTTACAGTCAGTTTTGGACTTATTCTTGAGTCATTTAGGCCTGGTCTACACCACGAGTTTAGGTCGAATTTAGCAGCGTTAAATCAAATTAAGCCTGGACACATCCACACAATGAAGCCCTTTCTTTCGACTTAAGGGGCCCTTTAAACCGGTTTCTTTACTCCACCTCCGACAAGGGGATTAGCGCTGAAATCACCCTTTCCGGGTAAGATTTGGGGTAGTGTGGATGGAATTCGACAGTATTGGCCTCTGGGAGCTATCCCAGAGTGCTTCATTGTGACCGCTCTGGACAGCACTCTCAACTCAGATGCACTGACCAGGTAGACAGGAAAAGCCCCGCAAACTTTTGAATTCCATTTCCTGTTTGCCCAGCATGGAGAGCACAGGTGACCATGCAGAGCTCATCAGCACAGGTACCCATGATGGAGTCCCAGGATCGCAAAAGAGCTCCAGCATGGACTGAAGGGGAGGTACGGGATCTGCTCGCCATATGGGGAGACGAATCAGTGCTAGCTGAACTCCGTAGCAGTAAACAAAATGGCAAAAAAGTCTCAAAGACCATGAAGGACAGAGGCCATGACAGGGATGCATAGCAGTGCCGCGTGAAAATTAAGGAGCTAAGGCAAGCCTACCACAAAGCCAGAGAGGCAAACGGAAGGTCCAGGGCAGAGCCGCAGACATGCTACTTCTACGCGGAGCTGCATGCCATGCTAGAGAGTGCAGCCACCATTACCCCAACCCTGTGCTTTGACTCCATCAATGGAGAATCACGCAACAGGGAAGCGGGTTCGGCTACGCGGAAGATGATGATGATGAAGACAATGAAGATAGCTCACAGCAAGGAAGCGGAGAAACCGGTTTCCCCAACAGCCAGGATATGTTTATCACCCTGGACTTGGAACCAATAACCCCCGAACTCACCCAAGGTGTGCTCCAAGACCCTGAGGGCACACAAGGGACCTCCGGTGAGTGTACCTTTGTAAATATTGCACATGGTTTAAAAGCAAGCGTGTTTAATGATTAATGATTAATTTGTCCTAGCAATCACGGCCAGTACAGCTACTGGAAAAGTCTGTTAACGTGTATGGGAATGGAGCAGAAATCCCCCAGGGACATCTCCAGAAACCTCTCCTTGATGTACTCCCAAAGCCTTTGCAAAAGGTTTCTGGGGAGGGCTGCCTTATCCAGTCTGTCATGGTAGGACACTTTACCATGCCAGGCCAGTAGCACAGTCTGGAATCATTGCATAACAAAGCATGGCAGCATATGGTCCCAGTGTTTGCTGGCATGCAGACAACATCCATTCCTTATCTCTCTTTGTTCTCCTCAGGAGAGTGATATCATTCACGGTCACCTGGTTGAAATGGGGTGATTTTATTAAGGGGACATTCAGAGGTGCCCGTTCCTGCTCGGCTGAACAGAAATATTCCCCGCTGTTAGCCACGCGGTGGGGGAGGGGTGAAGTGATCATCCCAGAGAATTGGGGGTGCAGGGGTGAGGGGGGTTAGTTGGGTTTGTGCTGCATGTTAACCCGGAAACCGCAGCCCCTCCTTTTACATTGCAAACCCATTTTAAATGGCCAACCCAACGGATGCTTGGTATGGGAAATGAGGGCGCTGCTGTTTGAAACCACTGCACCCTGCTGTACTCTTCTAACCACCCTGGTCTCTAGCTGCGCGTAATCAGCAGCCAGGCGATTTGCCTCAACCTCCCACCCCGCCATATATGTCTCCCCGTTACTCTCACAGATATTGTGTAGCGCACAGCAAGCAGCAATAATAATGGGGATATTGGTTTCACTGAGGTCTAGCCAAGTCAGTAAACTGCGCCAGCGCAGTTTTAAACATCCAAATGCACATTCTACCACCACTCTGCACTTGCTCAGCCTATAGTTAAACAGATCCTGACTACTGTCCAGGCTGCCTGTGTACTGCTTCATGAGCCAGGACATTAAGGGGTAGGCTGGGTCCCCAAGGATAACTATAGGCATTTCAACATCCCCAACGGTTATTTTCTGGTCCAGGAAGAAAGTCCCTTCCTGCAGCTTTTGAAACAGACCAGAGTTCCTGAAGATGCGAGCATCATGTACCTTTCCTGGCCATCCCACGTTGATGTTAGTGAAACATCCCTTGTGATCCACCAGGGCTTGCAGCAGCATTGAAAAGTACCCTTTTCGGTTTATGTACTCGGTGGCTTGGTGCTCCGGTGACAAGATAGGGATATGGGTTCCGTCTATCGCCCCACCACAGTTTGGGAATCCCATTGCAGCAAAGCCATCCACTATGACCTGCAAGTTTCCCAGAGTCACTACCCTTGATATCAGTAGGTCTTTGATTGCATTGGCTACTTGGATCACTGCAACCCCCACAGTAGATTTGCCCACTCCAAATTGATTCCTGACTGACTGGTAGCTGTCTGGCATTGCAAGCTTCCACGGAGCTATCGCCACTCACTTCTCAACTGTGAGGGCTGCTCTCATCCTGGTATTCTGGTGCTTCAGGGCAGGGAAAAGCAAGTCAAAGTTCCATGAAAGTGTCCGTACACATTCGAAAGTTTCGCAGCCACTGGGCATCATCCCACACCTGCAACACGATGCGGTCCCATCAATCTGTGCTTGTTTCCCGGGCCCAGAATCGGCGTTCCACGCCATGAACCTGCCCCAGTAACACCATGATTTGCACATTGCTGGGGCCCGTACTTTGTGAGAGGTCTATGTCCATGTCAGTTTTTTCATCACTCTCGTCGCCGCGCTGCAATCGTCTCCTCGCTTGTTTTTGCTTTGGCATGTTCTGGCTCTGCATATACTCCAGGACAATACGCATGGTGTTCATAGTGCTCATAATTGCCATGGTGATCTGAGCGGGCTCCATGATCCCAGTGCTATGGCATCTGGGCTGAAAAAAGGCGTGAAACTATTGTCTGACAGAGGGAGGGAGGGGCTAGTGATGACATGACTTATAGGGAATTAAAATCAACAAAGGTGGCTGTGCATCAAGGAGAAACACAAACAACTGTCACACAGAATGCCGCCCTCCCCCCTCCCCCCCCGCAAAGATTGAACTCAAAACCCTGGGTTTAGCAGGCCATTGATTTCACGGAGAGAGGGGGAAGCAAATGAATACAGAACAAATCTGGTCCATCTATCTTTTACATCTTAGGCTGGCAGCAGACGGTGCAGCATGACTGATAGCCATCGGCATCTTCCGGGTGCTTGGCAGAAAATGGTGCATTACGACTGCTAGCCATCATCGTCAAGACGGTGCAATGGGACTGCCGGCAGGACTGAAACTCCAGCAGACAAAACATGTCTGCCCAGGCGCCTCTGACTGAACTCACTGAGGAGTACGATGACGATGGATACCAGTCGTAATACAGCATCTGCTGCCAAAAGACAAGGAGGTGCTGCTGTATAGCAATGCAGTACCATGTCTGCTGGCACCCAGATGATGTATGGTGATGGTGAGCTGAGCTGAGCTGAGCTGAGCGGGCTCCATGCTTGCCGTGGTAAGTCGTCTGCACAGGTAACCCAGGAAAAAAGGCGCAAAACGATTGTCTGCCGTTGCTGTCACGGGCATTGGGATCTCAACCCAGAATTCCAATGGGCGGCGGAGACTGCAGCAACTGTGGGATACCACCCACAGTGCAATGCTCCAGAAGTCGACGCTAGCCTTGGTACTGTGGACGCCGTCCGCTGACTTAATGCACTTAGAGCATTTTATGTGGGGACACACACAATCAACTGTATAAAAATGATTTGTATAAAACCGGCTTCTATAAATTCGACCTAATTTCGTAGTGTAGACATACCCTTAGTATCATCTGTAAACTTTGCCACCTCGTTTTTTACCCCCTTTTCCAGATTATTTATGAATATGTTGAATAGCATTGCTCCCAGCACAGATCCTTGGGGACCCCTCTATTTACCTCTCTCCATTCTGAAAACTGACCATTTATTCCTACTGTTTGCTTCCTATTTTTTAACTACTTACTGATCCATGAGAGGACCTTCCCTCTTATCCCATGTTTGCCTACTTTGCTTAAGAGCCTTTGTGCGGGACATTGTCAAATGCTTTCTGAAAGTCCAAGTCCACTATATTGACTGGATCACCCTTGTCTCCATGCTTGTTGATCCCCTCAAAGAATGGTGAGGCATGATTTCCCTTTACAAAATCCATGTTGACTCTTCCCCAACAAATGGTGCTAATCTAGGTGTCTAATAATTCTGTTCTTTACTATAGTGTCAACAATGGGTGGAAATTGGCGGGGCTTGGGGGTGCACTGCCCCCCAAAACAGTATATGTTAATAGTGGGAAAACAACTAAAACCATCCTCAGAGAAAAGAGAAAACTGGCCCTTGACCGTCTCCAATAAAGCTGGGGGAGATTTGGGGGCCCAGCTCTAGGGGTTCCCCACTACCTGGGGCCTAGGGCCGGGCTCTGCACAGCCCACCCAGCCCAGCTCTGACCTCCCCTTCCAGCTGCAGCGATTGGTGGTGCATGGCTCCAGCTCGCTCCCTGCCAGCAGCAGCCAATCCCCATGACATGGTGGTTGGGATGCCACCAAGCCCAGTCTGGAAGACAAGAGCCGTGCATGCGCTTGCTGTGGCACCAGGTCAGAGGTGCTGCTGCTTGGAATGGGGCTGCCATGTTATAAACCTGGGCAGTAGAAAGGGCAGGTGGAGGAGACCTTTGCTGGGCTATTTCCTACTTCCATCCTGATTCAGTGTGTGACTCAGCCTCATAGTGGAAACCTTCTAAGATAGTACAAAAGTGAATAATGCTCTCAGACTGTATGCATTATGTCTTTCTATGCATTTGTATAGCACCTAAAACACGTAGGTCCAAGTGCTAATTGGGCACCAGTGCAATAAATGTTAAACATCACAACTAAAACTGACAGCATTGTCCCAAAGACTTGCACTCATTTTGCTTGTCTTACACTGCATGCTGAACTCCAGAGGCATCAATTAAAGGATCAGCTTCCCTGACATAGGTTAAAAAACCAAGCAGAATTCCACCCTCCCCATGTTGGATCTTCTCCAGCAATAAAATTGCTACCCAGGATTTCTTCCTGCCTGGCTATACCCAGTCCCAGAAAGACAACAGCCTACACTTTGTACCAACAAATTAATAAGGACCCTGTGCAACAACCTGAAGCTCTAGAGGGTACCAAAAGACATATCTTATACATAAATAAATGAGTTAGAAAAAGAGAGGCGGTATGTTCTTTGAATATAGCTACTGGAAAAAATTGAGCTCTGCATGAAGCACAGTACGAACAGGAAAGGGACACCAGGTGTAGCGGTGGTATAAAAATGCTGGGCACACTGACAAGCAACTGTCACCTCAAAAATATGTTCACAAGAGAGTTTCTGCTCCTGCTGCTGCTTACTGCATTCAGTATTTGAATTTCTAGGACATACAGGAAATGTCTCCTTGGCTTTCAAACAAAACGCTAAAAGTGTTTAGATTTTTTGCTGCAGTCTGGGGAGCTCTCTAATTCACAGTATACATTCAAAGGTGGCCTAAGAAGCGTGCACTAGGGAGACTCCCCCTCAAGCCCTGATCCACACAAACACACACACCATCTGTCCCACCCTCCCCAGCTACTTCCAAGAGCTCCATCGAGCTACTTACAGGGCTGGGGGAGAATTCCACTGTACCTCAGCCCTGTACATCATAGTTGGCCTTTTCATACTGCCTGAATCACATATGAAGGGCCCTGGGCCAGAATCCATCCTTGGTGTTGATTTGGTTTAAAAGAGTTTGTTTATATATATATATAATCTCATCCCATCTCTGCTTGAGTGCTTTGCTCCACACAGACATGCTAATGAGGGGAGGTATCGTGGGGGAGGAAACTGACCCTCCTCCCCTCCCTCACTCTAAGGAGAGGGAGAAGGTTAATTTCATATAGGCGCCAACATTCAGATTTCTTCTTTTTCAATTGTCTGCAATGTTAGACTCTCCAACCTCCTGTTCCAGCAAATATTAAGTGCAGACAACAGCAATGCTCACTTTGTCTGTCACCCATACATACAGTTTTGCCTCCATGTCATTTGGAGTAATTTTAACAAATGCAAATATTAGGGCAATAGTTCCAGTTTAAACTAGATTAACAGTTTTTGTTTGTTTGTTTGTTTTAAAAAAAGGTAACTAAAAATATAGCAACCCCAGAAAACTAAACAATACCAACCGAAGCAAATCTCCTCCCGGAATATGGTCTAGCTCATGCAGCACCAATTGCTGCAGAAGCAGGAGGCAGCACAGCAAAACTGTCTAACAGAAAGACACCAGCAGAAGGATCCACAAGAGAAGGTTGCAGGCCCAACACATCCTCCACTGCAGCTGCCATAGCAGCTGTTCAGAATCATCTACTACCAGCTCCCATGACACCAGCAACCACATGCCTTTCTCTAGCACCATCCTCCTGTAACCTATGGCCTTGAATACTTCAGATACATAGAGTTTAAGACCCCCAAGAAACCATTAGATCATCTAGTCTGACCTCCTGTGTATCACAGATTATTAAAATTCACCTTACTATCCCTGTATTGATCCAACAACCTGTGTTTGATTAATGCATAAACTTGCATTTGGCTAAAGCATAATCACCCAGAAAAGCATCCAGTCTTGATTTGAAGACAGCAAGAGGTGGAAAATCCACCACTTCCCTTGGTAGTTTGCTCCAGGAGATAATCATATAAGAACACCCACACTGGGTCAGACCAAAGGTCCATCTAGCCCAGTATCCTGTCTTCCAACAGCAGCCAATCTTAGATGCCCCAGTTAGAATGAACAGAACAGGTAATCATCAAGTGATCCATCCTCTGTCATCCATTCCCAGCTTATAGAAAACAGAAGCTGGGGACACCATCCCTGCCCATCCTGGCTAACAGCCATTGATGGACCTATCCTCCATGAATTTATCTAGTTCTTTTCTGAATCCTGTTATAGTCTTGGCCTTCCTTGGCCTCTGGCAAAGAGTTCCACAGGCTGACTGTGCATTGTGTGAAGAAATACTTCCTTTTGTTTGTTTTAAACCTGCTGCCTATTAATTTCATTTGATGACCCCTAGTTCTTGTGTTATGAGAAGGAGTAAATAACACTTCCTTATTTACTTTCTCCACACCAATCATGATTTTATAAACCTCTATCATATCCCCCCCTTAGTCATCTCTTTTCCAAGCTGAAAACTCCCAACCTCATTACTCTCTCCTCATATGGAAGCAGTTCCATACCCCTAATCATTTTTGTTGCCCTTTTCTAAACCTTTTCCAATTCCAATACATCTTTTTTTGAGATGGGGCGACCGCATCTGCATGCATGGGCGTACCATGGATTTAGATAGAGGCAATGATATTTTCTGTCTTATGATCTATCCCTTTCTTAATGATTCCCAACATTGTGTTTGTTTTGACTGTCACTGTGCATTGAGTGAAGGTTGTTTTCAGAGAACTATCCACAATGACTCCAAGATCCCTCTCTTGAGTAGTAACAGCTAATTTAGACCCCATCACTTTATATGTACAATTGGGATGTTTTCCAATGTGCATTACTTTGCATTTATAAACATTGAATTTCATTTGCCATTTTGTTGCTCAATCACCCCGTTTTGTGATATCCCTTTGTAGCTAATTCGCAGTCTGCTTTGGACTTACCTATCCTGAGTATCATCGAATCAAAGGGTTGGAAGAGACCTCAGGAGGTGATCTAGTCCAACCCCCTGCTCAAAGCCAGACCAACCCCAGCTAAATCATCCCAGCCAGCGCTTTGTTAAGCCGGACCTTAAAAACCTCTAAGGGTACAGATTACACCACCTCCCTAGGTAATCCATTCACCACCCTTATAGTGAAAAAGTTTTTCGTAATATCCAACCTAGACCTCCCCCCATTGCAACTTGAGATGATTGCTCCTTGTTCTGTCATCTGCCACCACTGAGAACAGCTGAGCTCCATCCTCTTTAGAACCCCCATTCAGGTAGTTGAAGGCCACTATCAAATCCCCCCTCACTCTTCTCTTCTGCAATAAAAAATAACCCAAGTTCCCTCAGCCTCTCCACATAAGTCATGTGCTCCATCTTTGTGTTTTTAAAAGTTAAAGAATTTGAACCAGACCCTCAGCTCGTGTAAATCAGCATACATCCATTACAGGCAATGGAGCCTACCAATTTACAGTGGCTGAGGGTCTGGCCCCTTATTTAGAATCATAGAATATTAGGGTTGGAGTCAGGGGTGAAAGTAATTTACAGGACTTACCGATACGACCGGAGTCCTGAGCAGGGGCATGGCCTCAACCAGAAGAGGCGGGGCCTCTCAAGATTTAAAGGCCCTGGGGCACCGGCTGTGGCTGGGAGCCCCAGGGCCTTTAAATCACCCCAGGGCTCCCAGCTGCAGAGGTGGCTGGGAGCCCCCAGGGCTCAGGGGCAAATTAAAGGGCCCGGAGCTCCAGCCGCCGTGGAGCTCCAGGCCCTTTAAATCCCTGCCACAGCTCCAGCAGCCGCGCTCGGGCGGGGAATCAAAGGGCCTGGAGCGGAGCCCTGAGCCCTTTGAATCCCCGCCGCTCCCCGCAGCGGCCGGAGCACCGGGCCCTTTAAATCCCTGCTGCGGAAGCCGGTGCAGTCCGGCACGGCGTACTGGCTCTTGCCGGTACGCCAAACCAGACCGACTTGACCTCCAACCAGAGGTTAAAGTCATTTAGTCCAATCCCCTGCTCAAAGCAGGACCAACACCAACTAAATCAAAATCCCCCTTAACTCTTCTCTTCTGCAGACTAAATAACCCCAGTTCCCTCAGCCTCTCCTCGCAAGTCATGTGCCCCAGACCCCTGATAATTTTTGTTGCCCTCCGCTGGACTCGCTCCAATTTGTCCACATCCCTTCTATAGTGGGCGGACCAAAACTGGACGCAATACTCCAGATATGGCCTCACCATTGCCGAATAGAATCTCTTCCCGTAACCTGCTGGTAATGCTCCTACTAATGCAACCCAATATGCCATTAGCCTTCTTGGCAACAAGGGCACAGTGTTGACTCATATCCAGCTACTTGTCCACTGTAATCCCCAGGACCTTTTCTGCAGAACTGCCGCTTAGCCAGCCTGTAGCAGTGCATAGGAGTATTCCATCCTATGCACAGGACTCTGCATTTGTCCTTGCTGAACCTCATCAGATTTCTTTTGGCCCAATCCTACAATTTGTCTAGGTCACTCTGGACCCTATCCCTACCCTCCAGCGTATCTACCTCTCCTTCCAGCTTAGTGTCATCCGCGAACTCGCTGAGGGTGCAATCATCCCATCATCCCGATCATTAATGAAGATGTTGAACAAAACTGGCCCCAGGACCAACCCCTGGGCACTCCGCTTGATACCGGCTTCCAACTAGACATCGAGCCATTGATCACTACCTGTTGAGCCTGACGATCTAGCCACCTTTCTATCCACCTTATAGTCCATTCATCCAATCCATACTTCTTTAACTTGCTGGCAAGAATACTGTGGGAGACTGTATCAAAAGCTTTGTTAAAGTCAAGGTATATCACGTCCACCACTTTCCCCATATCCAAAGAGCCAGTTATGTCATCATAGAAGGCAATCAGATTGGTCAGGCATGACTTGCCCTTGGTGAATCCATGTTGACTGTTCCGGATTACCTTCTTCTCCTCCAAGTGCTTCAAAATGGATTCATTGAAGACCTGCTCAATAACCTTTTTGGGAACGAAGGTGAGGCTGACCAGTCTGTAGTAGTTACCCAGATTCTCCTCCTTCCATTTTTAAAGATGGGCACCATATTAGCCTTTTTCCAATCATCCAGGACCTCCCCCGATCGCCAAGAGTTTTCAAAGATAATGGTCAATGGCTCTGCAATCACAACAGCCAATTCCCTCAGCACCCTAAATAGTCCTTACCCTGTATTAGTTTTGTATCATCTGCAAATTTTGCCACCTCACGGTTTACCCCTTTTTCCAGATCATTTATTAATATGTTGAATAGTACTGATCCCAGTAAAGACCTTTGGTGGACATCACTTTATTTTTATTTTCCTCTCTCCATTCTGAGAACTGACCATTTATTTCTACCCTTTGTTTCTTATCTTTTAAGCAGTTACCAGATCATGAGAGGACCTTCCCTCTTATCCCGTGACAACTAACCTTGCTTAAGAGCCTTTCATGAGGGACCTTGTCAAGGACTTTCTGAAAATTTAAGTACAATATATACACTGGATTCCCCTTGTCCATGTTTGTTGACCCCCTCAAAGAATTCTAGTAGATTGGTGACGCATGTTTTCCCATTACAAAAACCATGTTGACTCTTCCTCAACAAATTATGTTCATCTATGTGTCTGACAATTCTGTTCTTTACTATAGTTTCAACCAGTTTGCCTGGTATTGAAGTCAGGCTTATTGGCCTGTAATCACCAGTAGCACCTCTGGAGCCCTTTTTAAAAATTAGTGTCACATTAACTATCCTCCAGTCAGTTGGTACAGAAGCTGATTTAAATGATAGGTTACAAACCACAGTTAGTAGTTATGCAATTTCTCATTTGAATTCCTTCAAAACTCTTGGGTGAATACCATCTGGTCCTGGTGACTTATTACTGTTTAATGTATCATTTTTTCCCCAAAACCTCCTCTAATGACACCTCAATCTGGGACAGTTCCTCAGATTTGTCACCTAAAAATAATGGCTCAGGTTTGTGAATCTCCCTCACATCCTCAGCTGTGAAGACCAATGCAAAGAATTCATTTATTTCCTCCACAATAGCCTTATCGTCCTTGAATGTTCCTTTAGCATCTTGATTGTCCAGTGGCCCCACTGGTTGTTTAGCAGGCTTCCTGCTTCTGATGCACTTAAAAAAAATTGCTATTACTTTTTTGAGTCTTTGGCTAGCTGTTCTTCAAATTCTTTTTTGGTCTTCCTAATTATATTTTTACACTTCACTTGCCCGAGTTTATGCTCATTTCTATTTTCCTCACTGGGATTTAACTTCCACTTTTTAAAGGATGCCTTTTGCCTCTCACTGCTTCTTTTACTTTGTTGTTTAGCCACGGTGGCACCCTTTTGGTTCGCTATGTTTTAATTTAATTTATGTAACTTTAAATTTACATTTAAGTTGAGCCTCTATTATGGTGTCATTAAAACGTTTCCATGCAGTTTGCAGGGATTTCACTTTTGGCACTGTACCTTTTAATTTCTGTTTAACTAACTTCCTCATTTTTGTGTAATTCCCCTTTCTGAAATTAAATGCTACAGTGTTGGGCTGCTGTGATGTTTTCCCCGCCACAGGGATGTTAAATTTAATTATATTATGGTCTCTATTACCAAGCAGTCCAGCTATAGTCACCTCTTGGACCAGATCCTATGCGCCACTTAGGCCTAAATCAAGAATTGCCTCTCCTCTTGTCGGTTCCAGGACTAACTGCTCCAAGAAGAAATTTAAAGTGTCAAGAAACTTTAATTCTGCATCTCATCCTGAGGTGATATGTACCCAGTCAATATGGGGGTAGTTAAAATACCCCATTATTATTGAGTTTTTTATTTTTATAGCCTCTCTAATCTCCCTGAGCATTTCACAGTCACTATCACCATCCTGATCAGGTGGTCCGTAGTAAATCCTTACTGCTATATTCTTATTAGTCGAGCTTGAAATTACTATCTATAGAGATTCTGTGCTACAGTTTGGTTCATTTAAGATTTTTACTTCATCGCCCTCACTGCAAAAAGGGTTCTACTTCCTCAGATTCAAAGCCACTTACTGGTGTTGAGTGTCATCATGGAAGAGATGCTAGCATTGGACGCAGCATGTAGGCTCTCCTCCACCATACCCACCTTCTGCAGCCTGAATTTCATAAAACACCTGGGGTCTAACAGATGTTGGCCCAATAAAATATAGTACGGCATAAGCCTCAGGATGTCACCTTGAAGTCTGTTTCAGGAAGCAAGACATGTGTTGATCAGTCCCTTGCCTCACAACATTTCAGTCAGAGCCATATGGCCAGACAAAATATTGCTTCTGAAGAGCTGCTGGATTAGGGATCCCTCAGCCATTTCTCCTTGTAGTGATGGCAGTTGCACACTGTCCACAAAAGCTTGCATGCCACTCAACATTCCTCCACCTCTTTACTGCTGCCAGTTTATTTATTTAGTGTTGGGGCAGCTCGTCAGTACCGGCAAGTGAGGCACAGCCTAACCAAAGAATTCAGAAGCTAATTCCCAATCCTAAAAGCTACATTTGTGTGTCTATATATTAGTATTAGGACAGTTAGGCGTATATTTTAAATAAGTTAACATATCTAAGTCCACAAGGAGAGAAAGTGAGTAATCTGACAGATCACAAGTGCTTCCTCTCCATAAACACAATGCTGCTGCAGGAGAGGCTCAGATCAATATAGGTAATTGTACCTCAGAAAGATGCTCTGTTACCATGGCAACTTACCACGCCCAGGTATCACTGTGAGGGCAGGACTGTGATAACCATGGACTGGTGAGGCTCTGGCAGAACTGCACCAGTTAAAGGCTGTTCTGACAGTGGGGCTGGCAGGGGGTCGGCCCAGGAAAACATAGGGCTCAAGGAGCAGGGAAGACTGCAGTCATAAGCCTAGCTGAGTAGAAACCCCCAGTGAGGACTGCAAGGAGGACAAGTCTGCAGCCCTTGGGGAGGCTATCTGCTGCTAACAGCTCCTGGCCAGGAATGGCTCCCACACTCCTGGCTGCAAACTGTGAGGGAGGGAGTGGGGCCATGACAGCAGAGCTGCAGAGGGCTTCCAGATTCTGCACAGCCAGCAACACCAGATCCCTGCAAGCACAACATGTGAGGAAGGCTGCAGGCCTGCAAAGAGGATGCTTCTCCACTTGTAGGTGGTTCCTAATGCACCGGCCTAGAACTGGGGACTTTGCAGCTGTTTCTTTCCAAGACCCGGGCCCTATCCCTGGGAGGAGCTGCTCCCTGGGGCTCAACCTGCTGGTCCCTCTTGCCTGGCAGGGGCTGCCACCACCCCTGGCTGGGAGTGAGTGAAAGCACAGTTCATGCCGGTGGGAAGAGCGGGAGCCTGGTCAGGAATGGGTGCTGGAGCAACACGGAGTAGCCCCACAAAATGCCCTGGGGAAAGGACCCCAAGTCTGATCCCCCTGAAATTCCCTGGGAGCGGGAGGGAACCTCAGTCCAACCTGTGCAGAAGAGGGGAAGTGCTCTGGGGAAGTGCTCATTGTTCAGTATATGCCGTAAACTGGTCAGAAAGTTGACAACCCTAAACAAAACCAAACACCCCTGCCGAGACCCTGCCCTGCTCACTCCATCTTCTCCGCTCCCTCTGTCGCTTGCTCTCCCTCATCCTCATTCACTCATTCATTTTCATCGGGCTGGAGAGGGTCCCATTTCAACTGGATGTTCCGCTGAAGACTGGACACCTAGCAACCCTACATCAAACAAGCCCCCACATAAAACCTGAGGAAGGGATCCCCCAGCTTGACACCCCCCAAAAATGACCTAGGCTCCTCTCTGCAATACCCCAGCCTTCCCCACCCCACCTCTGCTACCCGTCACTATTTCTGGAAGGCTTCTCCCCACCCCAGTGCTCCTTGGGTGGTGGTGGTGTGACCCAGCCCAGTCCCGGGTACTGTGTTTTCTCTCAGGTGCTTTCTAGGAGGACAAGGCCTTGGCCACAGAGGAGACCAACACACTGCTGAAGGGCTCTTGCCAGTTGCTCGTCCTCCTCCTCCTTGCGGTACTGCCCGGGTATCTCTGCTCTGCATTCCGCCCCCCTCACCTTACACCTACAGGGATCTGCTGTCAGCAACCCTGAGGCTGTGCATGGAGCCCAGTCTTGTGCAGCCCCTCTGTCATGGGAGCAAGCAGTCCTGGCAGGGAAAAGCAGAGACCCTCAGCACTCCCCGCTGGTGAATGAGAGAGCAGGCCCCACCAGGGCTCCCTACGCTGCTACTGGGCTGATGATGCCAAATACCTGCAGGGGCAAGGAGGAAAGCGGTGGGAGACTACTCCCACTGCGTTTTGAGATTTGAGATGTGTGCCTCACCTATCAACAAAGGTGCCACTGTTTAGTATACATTTGCTTCTCCCATGCTTCTGAAAAAAACACTTTCCTTTCTTCCTCTAACATCCAATGTGTTGGCACAAGCACTTCCAGAATGGATATACTCATAAATATCTATAATTGTGGATGCTATGATGAAAAGCCAAAGCATCACAAACATTATTGTGAATAAATTTTTTGAAAAATAAAAAGGTGTTGTGAATAATATAGTGATATAGTTTTTTTTTTTTTTTTTTTTTTTTTTTTTTTACACAAGGGCAAATACTTCTTTGCGCTATTCTTGCTTACACCTTATTCTTTTATCAGTCTGTATACATGGGAACAGGGGGGAATTAGTTTTGTGCCTTTAACCCTCTGCTATTTGGCCTTCCCTGTGCAATGGTCAGGTGCATTGTAATGCCAAATTTGTTCCCCTTTTTTCTGACTCATATATATAGGCTGATGTTAGATGATGGATATTGCATCGGATCAACCAAAACTTGGATCTAGTATGACGACTCCTATTTTTTAGTATTGTTAGGCAGGCTGGGATAGAAACACGCTTTACAAAAAAAAGTTTACTAATGAAACTGAAGTGCCCGTAAATGGTTCAGATATTACCACTTTCCCACTGCATAATGTGCCAGATACCTTGAATGAGACATACCTGGTATGACCAGAAGGGCTACAGGTATGTCCCAACTTTCTATAGCATTTAGATACCCATGCGATAGATGCCTTGGAAAGGTCACAGATTCATAGGAGTATTTGTTAAGCAACAAAAATGTGCTCAGAGCTGGGCAAGACATACTACAGACAATCCTTTCTTGGGGCCAAAGACTAATAGTTCAGATGAGAGCTATCAATTTTAATGGAACATCAAAAGACTACAGCAGCACAGCTGGAGTGGAGGTGCAGCAGCAAAAGTGGTTAAGTCATTCTTTGTAATGTTATTTATTTCTTTTTTAAATAGAAATTTTTCAGCCCTTCCTAGAGTTAACATCTCCCAACCTGGAAGGAAATGGCATGAGTGGCAGAACATTCTCTGGCTATTTTGCTTTCCTGTGAAAGCTTTGCTCTATTTCCCTTTTCACATGCAATGAAGCAGGGAAGCTCTAACAAAACCATTGATATTTTTGTTGCATCAATTTCTTGCCATTAAAATTGTCTCATTTTGTAAATTCAATCATCTTTGCTCACTGTTTGCCACGTCTTATTTAAGATTGATTCTTATCAGTGTCACCATGTTAGCCTTCATAGCATATATATTTATGCAGAAGGGGAGGCGGGGGAATCGAAGCTTACATGCTAAAAGTGATAGCCCATTGCAGACCAAGATTTATATTGGCTTTACCAGAGAAACACCATCACTGCTGTTTAAATATTCCATTGTGTATACTCTGAATCAAAGACAAAGCAAAGATGAACATGACTAATTACTTTAAAGCAAGGTTTTGGGGTGCTTCAGTTTAGGCATCAAAGAACAATGCTTTCCTCCTTTTGAGCCCCACCTCCAGATAAACCAAGGTTGTCAAACAGTATGTCTGCACTCAGGCCCTGATCCAACAGAAAGACTCTCACTGAATTCAAAACAAGTCTTTAAAAACAAATGTTTGAAGGCAAGGCCTGAGAAGTCAGACAGACAGCAGTTGGATAGTATTGTGAACAATAAGTTAAAATAAATATAATAATTTGGAATAGACTATTCTTGCCTCTACGTATGGGTATTGTCCTTAAGGAAGCTATTATTCCGGATAGGGATTAATCCTGCATTCCTTGTAGGTACATACACAAATCAAGCCCTTTTGGAAAAACTTAGAACACAGCGATCCTGCTGGAGCAGCCCATTATGCAGTTGCTTTTAAGCAAGTCACCCAAGGTAACATCAAAAGTCCTGCTGTGGGGCTGGACACACATAGCTCCCTCCAAAGTCTGCAATGCTTAGTCTTACTGAGTCAGCCAAGAGAGTTGCTATAAAACAATTACCTGCTCCCTTCTCCCACCTTTTTCTATTGCCAAGAATGTTGCCCCTGCTGCACTCTGAATCCCTTGCAAGTCTAGTCTCAAAATCCTATTTTCCTCATAGTATTACTTTGTGCTACCAGCAGGCCTTCCATTGATGCATGTTACATTTAGCTCTCCGCATGTAATTAGAGAGAGTGTAGAGATAATGAAGTCTGAGTGACAGGAGATTGTTAGTGTGTGTATGTTGAGAGCCCAAGAGCAATGTTAGCTCTGCTCAGTGTTAAATGTGATGTGATCTGATGGACTCTTTCTTGATTGAATAGTCACTATGGTTGTCCCATTTACATTGTATTGATTAAGGATGTTGGACAGACCTGTTAAATAAGAGACAGTTCACATTCTCTCTCATGCTGCTCTATTTTAATAAACATTGTTCTCATTTAATACATTTTTTATTTTAAGATAAATTCATTTCACATAATGTATATATGCAGTATAAGTTTTGGGGTTTTTTAGGAACACTGACATGTAAGTCAGCAATGAGAAGAGGAACAAAGCATGAAAAAAAAAAAAAAACATTTTTTCACTTCTACAAGATATTTATGACAGCTATGTCAATATCCTGGACCAACCTTTTGGAACTAAATTAAACTTTGTTGAATTGGGGTGAGGTGCTTAGGAGCTCATTGCATTGAAAACACAAACACTTGTGTGTTGTTGTGGGATTGTATATATGAGTTTCAAAGTACTTTCGGGAACAATGCATGTGAAATGGATTTCATGCAAAGCACTTGTGGTAAGAGGAATGTAAATGACCCACCTCTGAATCCATCCTTTTGAAGCTTGGCCTTGAGCAGGTGCAGTTATGCTGAACTGTGAAAACAGTCATCCACCCTATAACAATGTAGAACAACTACAAACTCAAGCCCCAAATCTACAAGTTCAACATGACTAGATCCTTGTACCCTGACAAAATTCCTTGCATGTTCAGAGCCTAAAATGGTCTTCTTTGCTATTATCCTAATTTTGGGATTTATTTTATGAGAGATTTTATTCTTGTTACTAGTCTCATGGGCTGGTTAATATACACTGTTCCTCCAACAATAAAAAATAGGGGTATTCAGAGTCCATTTCTAGATCTTCTGTTGGACTTTGGAAGATTTTTTTCAAGAGTTCAAGTAGTGTCACCCCCACTGCAAGTGGAAAATACATTTATTGGATAAAGTACCAAAAATGCTTTACTAAGACTGAAATGTTATACAATGCAATGAAAGCCAAGAAGTAGCTGCTCCATCCATCATGTTTATGAAGTGACATCTTCACTTCCTCCCCTACAAAAATGGAGGAAATATGCTATTCATCTAAAGGTTATAAATTATTATTGCTTTAGTACCCAAAGGTATCAGTGAAGATCAGGGCCCCTTAAATAGATGTCAGTACCTGCTCTTAAAAGGAAGAGATAGAGGAAAGGAGGCACAACATATAAGCAGAGATTAAAGGTAATGATAGACACGTCTTCCTTCTTATGGATCCTGGTGTGTGGGGTAAAAGCAGGGCCGCCGAGAGCAGGTTCAGGCCCCAGCGAAAACATTTTTTGGAGCCTCCAAGCAAGGGCGGACCGGCTAAACAGGGCTGACGAGGGCGGGGGAAGAAGCCGGGGAAGAAGCCCCCTTCCAGACCGCTGGGCCCCGGTAATTTGTACCGGCCTCCCCCCCGTCAGCCCTGGGTAAGAGTGAGTGTCCAGCCAAGAGAAGTAAATAGAAGCACAGTAGTGGTGTGTCCAGGGGGAAAAGAGATATTGAGTGAGACCCAAAGAAGGAGCAATGGAAAGAAGGACAGGGGGCAGGGACAGTTTGCCTGGCAATAGGACAGAGAGGGAGGGGCAAACATGTCCAGAGTTTGAATTGTAAAGTTGTATGCTAACATCTGTGGCATCCACAGCTGTGGCTGTGAAAATCTGGGGGCAATCAACTGGCTTTTCTTTGCATTAGTGTTCCTTCTTCTAACTGTTGCTGGCAAAGTCCTTGCTGCTCATATAATCACTTCCATCCCAAAGAGTCCTGCTTTGTTTTGCCCAGCCCATACAGCTGTGAGGGTGGTACAGTGCAGCCTGGCTAGATAGCATTATTGCTACTATTCTCAGTCCCAAATAATTATTGCCTGAGCTAACTGGAGCTGAGAAAGCAGTGAGGAATCCTTTAGGTACTTCAGATCATACTTCACCTAATGCGCCAACATTTGATAGCGTGCCATATTGCCAGTTAAGGAGATCAGCTATGCAGGAAAAAAAAAGTTAGGGGTCTTTTGGGATAAGAGATTGATATATAAGTATAAAATATTAATCTATATCTAATTCAGGCCATGGGCTGCTGACTGACACCCTGAAAATTCCTCAGGCTGGCAGCAATATAAAGAACTGAAGTCACCAGATATAACTAGTATTCACTAAAATTCCAGGAGCAGAGACAAACAAGCACAGAAGCTAGGCACATTAGTGTGGGATGGAAGAGGCTAGGGGGGCAGAATGAGACCACTCAGGTTCCCCCAAAAATGTGTGAGAGAGCTTCATT
Source organism: Malaclemys terrapin pileata (assembly GCF_027887155.1). Lineage (NCBI taxonomy): Eukaryota > Metazoa > Chordata > Testudines > Emydidae > Malaclemys > Malaclemys terrapin. Next base: position 78,043,382 of record NC_071505.1, read on the forward strand.
GCACAGGCTCCATGCACTGTCCTCTCCCCCGTCAATCTCCCTTTTTAGCTAATCCCCTCTCAGCAGAATCCTCCCCCCCAAAAAATTTCAGAAACAAGAACTGGAAATTACATGATGTTTGCAGACCATCATTGCTGCTCATCCTGTTTGCATATGTCAAGGCTGCTTCCCCACTCTGAACTTTAGGGTACAAATGTGGGGGCCTGCATGAAAACTTCTAAGCTTAACTACCAGCTTAGATCTGGTCCGCTGCCACCACTCCCAAATGTGCTAATTCCCTTCCCTGGGTAGCCTTGAGAGACTCTTCACCAATTCCCTGGTGTATACAGATCCAAACCCCTTGGATATTAAAACAAGGAGAAATTAACCATCCCCCCTCCTACCCCCCACCAACTCCTGGTGGATCAAGATCCAACCCCCTTGGATCTAAAAACAAGGACAAATCAATCAGGTTCTTAAAAAGAAGGCTTTTAATTAAAGAAAAAGGTAAAAATCCCCTCTGTAAAATCAGGATGGAAACTAACTTTACAGGGTAATCAAACTTGAAGAGCCCAGAGGAATCCCCTCTAGCCTTAAGTTCAAAGTTACAGCAACAGAGATAAACACTCTAGCAAAAAGGTACATTTACAAGTTGAGAAAACAAAGATAAAAACTAACACGCCTTGCCTGGCTATTTACTTACAAGTTGGAAATATGAGAGACTTGTTCAGAAAGATTTGGAGAGCATGGATTGATGTCTGGTCCCTCTCAGTCCCAAGAGCGAACAACCCCCAAAACAAAGAGCACAAACAAAAGCCTTCCCCCCACCAAGATTTGAAAGTATCTTGTCCCCTTATTGGTCCTTTGGATCAGATGTCAGCCAGGTTACCTGAGCTTCTTAACCCTTTACAGGGAAAAGGATTTTGGAGTCTCTGGCCAGGAGGGATTTTATAGTACTGTACACAGGAGGGCTGTTACCCTTCCCTTTATAGTTATGACAGTATATTATAGCCGCTCCCCAAAACTCATGGTTTTGTCAATCCAATTTGTATGGGTTCCAGGCAGGACTAGTTCTAGGCACCAGCAAAACAAGCACATGCTTGGGGTGGCAAATTTTTTGCTTGGGGCAGCAAAAAAAACCTAGAGCCGGCCCTGGCTCCAGGGCAGGGCCTGTTACTCTGTATACAGTGCCTAGTGAAGCCAGGCTCTGCTCTTGGTTGGGGCTCTTAGGCACTACTGTAATATAAGAGATACGTTAATAGACAAACGCACTATTAGCAACAACCGAAGTCTGTTGCATTTCAAGAGAAATAACCATGCTATATTGATTTTATTAGTGAGAACCGCTCTGAAGGCATCTGCAGTGCACTTAAAGCTATGCTTGGCTCCAAAACAGGCAGTGAAGAGATCCAGCCATGCCAGAAATGCTATGAATTGCTCATAGATGTCAAAGAGTTCGGTTTTCTGGCCAGCAAGCTGACAGGCAGGCTTCTGGCTTCAATAGACAACCCTGTCCTAAGAACTGAAAAAGAAACCCTTTGAAATAAATCACTAGCTCAAAAGGTTGAGAAATCCTACATCAATACAAGGTAGAACCTGCCTCTGAGGCATCTACACAGGCACTCACAGGAAGAACAAGGTCTGACAGGGTTCATTCAACACTGGGGCACGTTCTTGTGGCTAGGTCAGGGGATTAGCAGCAATCCCTTCTTTGTATGGTGGCCCTTCTCTCTTCTCAAGGTGCTCCTTCTTTGCTATTCAGCACTCCATCCAGGTCACTACATTTCTCTCCTTCCAAGGTATTAAATTCCCATTGGGTCAGCTGTCTTCCAGTCTGGTGCAGATCCTGTACCTTTCTCCCCAGTGGCCAGTAGGGAAACCTGGGCCCACCCACTACTCCAGGTTCCAGTCTGCAGACCTTCTGTCCAGCAATTAGAGTGTGCTTACTCACAGATCCCATTGCTATTTCCCTGGTCTCCTTCCTAATTCCCTGCTCTATCCTCCACCCACCTCCAAACTCCCTCCTCTCAGGAAGTAACTATAGACTACTTCCCACTTTGACTTCTTGACAAACTCTGTAGTCCCAAAGACCCCTCCCCTCTCACAAGGAGTGGCTATAGACATCTTCCCCTGGAGTTCTTTTCTGATCTCAACTTCCTCCCTTTATACAGGCTCAACCTGCTCCTTCCCAGCTGGGCTCCATCTTCACTTAGTTCTTGTCATTCAAGCCAAAATCTCCTCCCAGGTGCAGCTAACCAGGCTAATTGACCTGTTTTAACCTGCTTTGCCTTGTGTGAGGTAAAGGCATGGGGGGGCGGAGGGTGACACAGCAGCTATTATAGACATTGTAAAGCAAGTACAAATATTTAGCCAATTATTGTTCAAATGTTGTAAGTGTGTTTTATTTTTAATGTAATATCTAACAAAGCATTCTCTGGAAATGCTTAGTGTTTTTTTTTTAATGTCTGTAAATTGCATTTGTATTTTTATTAAAACATAATAGGGCTTAAAATATTAAAAACTGGGTGGTCTATCTGTATAGTATGGTAATGTATTGCATGCAATAGTTGTCTATCAGATTGTGTGCACATTAAGGTCTGCCTCAAATGCAGTAGGGCCCAAGACTGTGAAAGGGCTTTTGGTGGCTAGGGGATTGAAAAAAGAAAGAAAGAAAAAAAAAAAAACACACCTCTTCCCTTGTCCCACATGCAGCTAGATAAGTCAGCCCGTCACCTGTGGTACTTCCTCCAAAAATTGTGTTACCATTTCCTTCTAGCTACATATAATTTGCAGTTCTGAGAAGGGCCTCTAAAACATTGTGCTCGAAGGAGATGCTAGAATATCAAATACAAGAAAATATCTGAGACCCAAAGATACCAGGTGTGATTCTATATCCAGCAGACATGCTTAAGGAGACACCTTAACAAATGGTGATTATTGAGCGTTATTTGTACAAGGTCTAGCAAAGTAGGCTGGGAGATGCCAAGACTTTATGTGAATGATCAGCATTCTGATCTGAGGCCTGGTCTACACTACGACTTTAATTCGGATTTATCAGCTTTAATTCGAATTTACCCTGTAACCGTCCACACAACGACGCTATTTATTTCGATGTAAAGGGCCCTTTAAATCGATTTCTGTACTCCACCCCGACGAGCGGAGGAGCGCCAAAATTGATTTTAACATTTCGAATTAGGGATAGTGTGGCCGCAATTCGATGGTATTGGCCTCTGGGAGCTATCCCACAGTGCATCATTGTGACCGCTCTGGACAGCAATCTAAACTCGGATGCACTGGCCAGGTAGACAGGAAAAGCCCCGCGAACATTTGAATTTCATTTCCTGTTTGCCCAGCGTGGAGAGCACAGGTGACCACAGATAGCTCATCAGCACAGGTAACCATGCAGGCTGATAATCGAAAAAGAGCACCAGCATGGACCGTGAGGGAGGTACTGGATCTGATCGCTGTATGGGGAGAGGATTCAGTGTTTGCAGAACTTCGTTCTAAAAGACGAAATGCAAAAACTTTTGAAAAAATCTCCAAGGGCATGATGGAGAGAGGCCACAATAGGGACTCTGAGCAGTGCCGCGTGAAAGTCAAGGAGCTCAGACAAGTGTATCAAAAAACAAAGGAGGCAAACGGTCGCTCCGGGTCAGAGCCGCGGACATGCCGCTTCTACGCCGAGTTGCATGCAATTCTAGGGGGGGCTGCCACCACTACCCCACCTGTGATCGTGGATTCTGGGTCGGGGATAGTCTCATCAGCGACGCCTGAGGATTCTGCTCATGGGGGAGAGGAGGAGGAGGAGGATGAGGATGAGCTTGCAGAGAGCACCCAGCACTCCGTTCTCCCCAACAGCCAGGATCTTTTTCTCACCCTGACTGAAGTACCCTCCCAAGCCAGTACCCAAGACTCTGACCCCATGGAAGGGACCGCAGGTGAGTTTACCTTTTAATATATAAAACTTGTTGTAAAAGCAAACGGTTTTTAATGATTACTTTGCCCTGAGGACTTGGGATGCATTCGCGGTCAGTTCAGCTACTGGAAAAGTCTGTTAACGTGTCTGGGGATGGAGCGGAAATCCTCCAGGGACATCTCCATGAAGCTCTCCTGGAGGTACTCCGAAAGCCTTGCCAGAAGGTTTCTGGGCAGTGCATCCTTATTCCCTCCTCCATGGTAGGACACTTGACCACGCCATGCTTGCAGCAAGTAATCTGGTATCATTGCCTGACAAAGCCTGGCAGCGTATGGTCCCGGTGTTTGCTGGCATTCAAGCAACATCCGTTCTTTATCTTGTTGTGTAATCCTCAGGAGAGTGATATCACTCCTGGTAACCTGGTTGAAATACGGGAACTTAATTAAGGGGACAGAGGTGGCCGTTCCTACTGGGCTGTTTGCCTGTGGCGGAAAATAAATCCTTCCCTGCAGTTAGCCAAGCGCAGATGGGAAATTGGCCCTGAGTTTTTCGCGTTTGGCTAGCAGGGATCTTCCCTGTTACCAGCCACGCAGTGGGGGGGGGGTACCGTGATCATCCCAGAGAATTCATGGCGGGAGGGGGGCGGTTAGTTTGGTGCCTGCAGGGATCTTCCCTGATACCAGCCACGCGGTGGGGGGGAGGGGTACAGCGATCATCCCAGAGAATTCATGGCGAGAGGGGGGGTGGTTAGTTTGTTTTCTGATGCTGCTGCTGAATGTTAACAGAAAAACCGCAGCACTCTACAGGCTATGCTTGGTATGTGGGAAAGGAGGGCGCAGAAGCTGTAAGACAATGGCTTACCATGGCCGCATGCAAGCCGAATTCTGTTGCCCAGACCTGTGATCTCTAGCAGCAAAGCCACAGGCACTCAGCATTAAGAGGCAAAATGCGACCTTGCACAGAAATCACATGTGCTATGTAATGTGAATAGTGTTGGTCACCGTGAAAGAGTATAAGCATTGTTCTGCAAAATGTAGCTTTTTAAACAATTCTCTCTTTTTTCCCCTCCCTACAGCAGCTGCAAATTCCTCAAGCCTCCCTCCTCCATCCCGAAGGTTATCACAGATAAGGCGTCGTAAGAAGAGAACGCGAGACGAGATGTTTTCTGAAATTATGGAATCCAGCCGCAGTGACAGAGCTCATCTGAATGAGTGGAAGGAAACAGTTTCAAAGTATAGGAAAGAAGCCAGTGAACGTGAGGACAGGAGGGACCAACGTGAGGACAGGAGGGACCAACGTGAGGACAGGAGGGACGCTCGAGATGAGAGGTGGCGGCAGGAAGACCAGAGGAGGCAGGATGCAACGCTGGGGCTGCTGCGTGAGCAAACAGACATGCTCCGGCGTCTGGTGGAGCTTCAGGAATGGCTGCTGGAAAACAGACTGCCGCTTCAGCCCCTGTTCCACCCTCCCCCCTCCCCATGTTCCGTATCCTCCTCACCCAGACGTGTAAGAACACGGCGGGGGGGGGAGGCTCCGTACACCTTCCCATTCCACCCCAATAGACAGCCCAAGCAAAAGGCTGTCATTTTTTTAACCTTTTCTTTGTGGCTTTTTCCTTCCCAGCAATCCTCCTCCCAAATACCACCCGGGTTCCCTCCCTCTTTTTCTAATCTATTAATAAAGAATAAATGATTTTTAAATGATAGTGACTTTATTTGGTTTGAAAGAAAGCTGGGGGAAGGGGGAGGGTGGGTTCCTTACAGAAAATGAGTCAATAAAGGGGGCGGGTTTTCATGAAGGAGAAACAAACAGATATTTCACACTGTAGCCTGGCCAGTCATGAAACTGTTTTTTAAAGCTTCTCTGATGCACAGCGCTTCCTGGTGTGCTCTTCTAATCGCCCTGGTATCTGGCTGCGCGTAATCAGCAGCCAGGCGATTTGCCTCAGCCTCCCACCCCGCCATAAAGGTCTCCCCCTTACTTTCACAGAGATTATGGAGCACACAGCAAGCAGAAATAACAATGGGGAGATTTCTTTGGCTGAGGTCAGAGCGAGTCAATAATGATCGCCAGCGACCTTTTAAATGGCCAAATGCACATTCTACCACCATTCTGCACTTGCTTAGCCTGTAGTTAAACAGCTCCTGACTCCTGTCCAGGCTGCCTGTGTACGGCTTCATGAGCCATGGCATTAAGGGGTAGGCGGGGTCCCCAAGAATAAGTATTGGCATTTCAACATCCCCAACGGTTATTTTCTGGTCCGGAAAGTAAGTCCCTTGCTGCAGCCCTTTAAAGAGAGTAGTGTTCCTGAAAACGCGAGCCTCATGAACCCTTCCCGCCCAGCCCGCGTTGATGTTAGTGAAACGTCCCTTGTGATCCACAAGTGCTTGCAAAGTGAAAAGTACCCCTTGCGGTTCATGTACTCGGTGGCTTGGTGCTCCGGTGCCAAGATAGGGATATGGGTTCCGTCTATCGCCCCACCACAGTTAGGGAATCCCATTGCAGCAAAACCATCCACTATAGCCTGCACATTTCCCAGAGTCACTAACTTTCGTAGCAGCACCTGAGTGATTGCTTTGGCTACTTGCATCACAGCAGCCCCCACCGTAGATTTGCCCACTCCAAATTGATTCCCGACTGACCGGTAGCTGTCTGGCATTGCAAGCTTCCACAGGGCTATCGCCACGCGCTTCTCAACTGTGAGGGCTGCTCTCATCTTGGTATTCTGGCGTTTCAGGGCAGAGGACAGCAAGTCACAAAGTTCCATGAAAGTGCCCTTACGCATGCAAAAGTTCCGCAGCCACTGGGAATCGTCCCAGACCTGCAACACTATGCGGTCCCACCAGTCTGTGCTTGTTTCCCTTGCCCAGAATTGGCGTTCCATGGATAGAATCTGCCCCATTAACAACATGATCTCCAAAGCACCGGGGCCCGTGGTTTCACAGAATTCTGTATCCGTGTCCGTGTCCATGTCCATGTCAATGTCCTCATCATGCTTGTCGCTGCGTTGCCGCCGCCGCTGCCTCCTCGCCTCGTTTTTCTGGTCCTGGCTGAGCATAAACTCCACGAGAACGCGCGAGGTGTTTACAATGTTCATGACTGCTGTCTTGAGCTCAGCGGGCTCCATGCTTGCCGTGGTATGGAGTCTGCAGTGTTCACTCACCCAGGAAAAAAGGCACGAAAATGGTTGTCTGCCGTCCGTTGCTTTCATGCAGGGAGGGAGGAGGGAGGGAGGAGGTGAGGCTGTACCCAGAACCACCTGCGACAATGTTTTTTGTCCCATCAGGCACTGGGATCTTAACCCACAATCCCAATGGGCGCGGGAGACTGCGGGAACTATGGGATAGCTATGGGATAGCTACCCACAGTGCAACGGTGCAGAAATCGACGCTAGCCCCGGTACTTGGACGCACACCACCGAATTAATGTGCTTAGTGTGGCCGCATACATTTCAACTTTATACAACCTGTTTTTCAAATCCGAATTATATAAATTCGGATTAATCCCGTAGTGTAGACATACCCTGAGCAACATTCTGCCCAGCTGGACAACAAAAGAGGGAACTAGTTGTTGTGACACTGCAGGAAAACACACTGATCTAACTAACACCACCATCTATTTTTTGTGGTAGTATTACTAGGCGACTTATCTAACACCATCAGTCCCATAAAGACTCCAGTAGTGAAAAGAGGAGGTACTGATGGTGACACCTCTTTTAGTCTTGATGGTCACTCTGTCACCTGTACCCAATGTTGCTTCTGCTCATGTCCTCATTCACTTCATCTTTCCCACACAGCTCAGAGGTGTAGTCTAATTTTGCAGCTACTTGAACATCATGGATTTTAAGTTAGGAACAGAACTCAAATAGTTGCATGTTTCTTTCCTGCTTAAAAGGTGACAAAATGCCTGTTCTGGGCTGCAGTTGAGGATGTAGGAATTCTGAGCTAGGAGGACACACACTCCTATCTCTGCAGAGACAGTCCTCAACTCCCAAACTAAATGAAAGATCCACTGATAGTTACACCCTGCACTTCTATCTGCTGGCCTCCCTGATGAAGAGCAGAAAACCCACCTCCCCATTTAACAGCAAGACTGGAAACACTATCCTGGTCCTGCTATGCTGGCCTTTTAAACTCTCTGGGATGTCAGGATTTTCACTAAGCCCAGAGGCAATTCTAAAATAGGGTTTTCTCAAAGCTTACATGAGCCTGTGAAGGGTTTTCCCATAGCTGGTTGGCAATTCCCCTAAATCCAGCACTCTATCTAACCTGTCTAAAGCCCAGAAGGCCCCTGTGAAAGAAAGCTTCCTAGTTCCATCATAGTGGTCTCTGAATTCTGCCCCTGAAGATGCTTTGTGACATGGGGGAACAAGGGAAACCTAAGATCTTCCTGAAGAAAGCCACCCTCCCATAAGACAGTGAGCCTGCAGAGCAATATGTAATTAAAGGAACCCAGGGAGCACTTGAGAAAAGAGAAGGTTAAGGTTGGAGGAAGACAAGATTGTATTATCAGCGTGTCATTGACTATCGATATGTCTCAAGACCTTGCATCACAGAACCATAAAAGTAAGACCACTTCTAGTTGCTGTTAAAAAACCTGCCTCTTTAGTAGAGTAATATAATATTCAACATGAGTAAGGGTATCAAAATCTTGTCCTAGGTGTAAAGTGATATTTAAATATATAATGCACACGCAAAGTGTAAACAGCAGTAGCTACACTTTTAAACACTCTAGAATTAGATATTCTTACCCTACAGAGCCTTCCTTTATTCTAGAAGAGGTGATTTTCGGGGTCATGGAAGCTGTATAAACATTCCTATACATTTTACCATCTCAGACTCCAGACTGTACTACAGTAGGATTAAATATTTCAAATCATATCTGAATGCACTCAATCCAAACATGAAAAATGAAATGTAACACTTAGCTCATTAATTTTTAATCTAAGAGAGATGTTTTTAGGATATAAACAAAGCATTGTATATTGTGATCTATTATGAATTCTTAGGTTTTCTTCCTGCATAGCTAAAGAAGGATCTTCTGATAACAAGGCTGATAAGGCAGGGCATCACTAGATCCTTTGTTAGCCATGGAGGAAGAAAACATAAGAAGTCATAACAGATCACAAACTGCACAGAGCTGCACTGTACTTTAGACACCTAAGGTACACGTAAAATTCACAAGGAACATATTGATAGTACAATCTGTTCCAATACTGCAATTTAGTCCCCTCATCGATCTCCTACAACAGTCAGTGTCATCTTTCAAAGTGTGTCATAAAACCCCTCTAATGCTTTTAATTGTGCAATATTATTGAGTCATTGTCAGCTAATAGTTCTGTGATTTTCATCTTGCCTGTGAAATATTCTTTCCTTAACCATTAGAAACATCCAGTCTGAGCCAAAAAAATTCATCCCTGGTGTTCACTTCAGTGTGCTTACACTAAGAAAGAATGTAGTTGTACACAAAAACGAAACGTTGTGCATCAGTTAAGGTTGGTCTATACATAACACATTAACACAAAAGAAAAGCAAGAAAGTGAAGAGTGAAAGCTAACTGTGCATACCCTCTACTTCTTCATCCAAATACACAACTACCACACACCACAGACTACAAATCACCATCTTAACTCCGCTTCCACGAGGATTCCTGGCTTCCAGCATTCCCTCCACACCTCACTTCCTTCCCAAGGCTATGGATCTTCCCATCCCTGGTGGTTCACAAAAGCTGACCTTCAGAGCACATTCTAGAACATTTTTCTGGCCAAACATTTGCTTAGCTATGGCCAATCACCAATTATAATTCCTGGGAAGGTATAGCTATTTGCATTTTTCATGGACAGCAATGTAATTTAACATAAAAGTACATCTAAATTATGCAGTATTCTCAGATGTTACAATGGGCATATTTTAAAAAAAAGTGATCATTCCATTGATTCCAAAAGTTTAACCACAACTTGCTGACATGATGGTGAACATGATTTGCCCTTATCTACACTGATTAGTTGATTGTGGTGAGCATCATGTCATCTAATTCCAGCTCTCAACATTGTGTCTGAACATGGTAGATTTTGGAGGAAATATGCTCTAGTCTAGTGTATACAACACTGGACCAGGTGTCAGGAGATGTGGATTCTGTTCGCAGATAAGCCACTGAGCTGCTGTGACCCTAGGCAAGTCCATACCAACGTACTGCCCTTTCCATTCCCACCCTTTGTGGGATATGGGAAGGTTGTGATTTGTGGTCTGTGGCAGTTGTGTATTTGGGTGGAGACATAGAGGGAATGCACTGTTAGCTTTAATTCTTCACTTCTTTCCTTGTCTATGTAAGCAGAGTCAGGATGAGCTCTACCCTGACATATGGTGGTGAATTGTGGTGAGTTGTGGAAAAGAACTTCAGGGGCTCATCTTGTTTGCATAGGCACATCCACCCTGCCTAGCATGAGCCTAAAGCTGCCCAAATGGTCACTTTGGCTGCTGTGGGATCCCCAGTTTCTCTGTTATTAGTGCAGGAAGAATAAAGTGTTGTTACCCTGATTATGTGAATCAAGGCCAGTGGAACTGTTTTATGACAGAGGGACTCACCATCAACTAAGTAGCACTCGCTAGACAAGGGACATGGGTTCCAAAAACCTAGTGAATGGAGAGAGGCTGGGAACAAGTATTTGTACCTGATGGTATGGGCCCCCTTTGAGGGCCTGAAACACCAATTGCACCATCTTCTCTCTCCACTGTTGAATATCAGAACTAATTTTGGTTCTATTAAGAGTCTGGTTACAGGCTGCTATGCTGAATTCACTTTGGGCCAATGGTGCACCAGCACTGGGGCTCCCCTACTACAAGCTGAAATCACTAAAGAGCTAAAATTACTAAGAGCTGAGATCACTGAGTGCTGTGTTAACTAGTGGGGGAGCCTGAGATATATTGCTAAGTGGCTGGCAGAGCTGAGCAGTTTGCGGGACGGCTGGAGCGGCTCATGGGACAGCTGGTGGAGTGGAGAGGCTCGTGGTGAAGGCTGCAGCAGAACCCCATGGAGAGGCAGGGCAGTCGGCCTCGGACCACATAAGGTGCCCCTTAACACCCCATGTTTTCCACCCAAGCTGGGGGGCAAGACTCTGCAGATAAACATTTGAACTCCGAGGCTGCACTGACCAGGGACAGAAACTTTTGGGTTGTTGGACTTTTGGGTGATTTTGGGGTTGCTGGACTTAAGACCCTGAGGGGAAAAGATACTGCCAAACTTACTTGGGGTGGGTCTTTTGCTCATGGTTTGTGTTATGAAACCTATTTGGGGTGTTTCCCCAACACAATACTGCATTGTTTCCCTCCTTTATTAAAAGGATTTGCTATACTCAGACTCCGTGCTTGCGAGAGGGGAAGTATTGCCTTTTAGTGGCCCCCAGGGGGTGGTATGTAATTGTCCCAGGTCACTGGGTGGGCTGGTTTTGCATTGCGTTATTGAAACGGAACCCCTAGATACTGAACCTGGCCCTTGTTACTGCCAACTCAGACGGGCAGAAGGGTTACATCTACATAGATTTTAAGCTCTTTGGGACAGTAACTGTTGCTTACTGTGTATTTGTACAGTGGCTAGCACAGTGGAGCCTTGATCTCTATTAAGGCCTTTAGACACTACTATAAAACAAACACTTAAAACAGTTAAAATAGTTAAGTCTTAAAGAAAGAGTGATAAAGGTGACAATATTGGTCTTTACTGACATTACAATGACACCTATAGGAGAGGCAAACTGTTTCTCTCCTCCAAATCCTTTCCAGTCTCTGCTAGCTCTTTCTGCTCTTAAAAGTATTTAGACTGCAGATCAACAAGCTACCCCTAAAATATATGGTTTCTGACATAATGACTAATGTTTCTCTGAAAACAATTTACTCTGCTGTACAACACACAGACTAGTTTTGCCTCTTTTGAGTCAGAAATAGATTTAGTGTCATCTAGAATCTCGGGTCTGGATCAATAAACTTTAATTGTTGAAATTAAAGCTAAAAAGCAGGAGGATACGGTTATCAAGACTCAACATAACTAATAACATTTGAGCTTAATTCTTTAGTACTGTTCTAGAGTTAGAAAGGATGGAAGTTTTTACATTATCAAATAATTTAATGACTAAATACTTCTGAATTTATTGAAGGAATTATTTGAAAATTTCCTCTTTCTATCCTGAAGATATTTCATAACTTATTAAACATCCTGTTGATACACTACGTTTAGTCTCCTCTACGTCTGCTGGAACCATAGTACTGACTTTGGCAATGCTGTTTGGCAGAGGGCATGCTGTGAATGTGGTCTGGAAAATGAAAGGGAATGTACCATTCTTGAATAAAATATATATTTGTATTTTCCCTGCCCTCTCCAAATCTAGGCAAAACTGAAGAAGAAAGTTATTGAAGTTGATTCTACTCTCACTTATTCTAATACAGAAGGGTCCTAAACTGTCATCCCTGGAATGCTTGCTAGCGAGCTGGAGAAAGGGGCAAGTTAGGTGAAACAAATAAGAGCCCAGCACCACCTGGGTGCCAAATTGCATTAAAAAAAAAATCTAACAATACATCAAATACTTCCTTATTCTTATTCCATATAAGCAAGTGTTGTAGTTGCCACAGCAATGTTACGTGATCATGAATGGAAGAGGAAGTGGTTCACATCCAGGGAGCTCTCCTGACATTGAGTAATATTTTATGTCACAAGCAGTCCCATTGCAATCAAGTATCAGAATCTGCCCTGCTCCACACCTATTATATTGTGTAGAACCTCCACCCTAGTGTAAACAAGTAGTAGTTCCGGTCAAGACAATGAAGTCTGTGTAAGTGAGATCATAATGGTGACCTATGCCTTCTGCATTATTCCCTGGAAAACTGAAGGACAAAAAAAAAAAATCATTACAGTGATGCCAATGCATTTTATCATCTTGTTTATGAAGCAAGTGAACAACAGGGTCAAGATCCCAATGAAGGAGATAGCACCTTTCTTCTAGAATATGAATAGTATCTACTTTTGCTTCATCTTTCAAGATATGCCTTCATGAAATGATCTTTGAGCTTTCACTTGCTGTTTCTAATTAGCAAGTTTATACTATCTATCTGATATAGACTTTAGAGCTAAAGAATTATTTTAATTTTAAATTTGATAGCTCCTATTGCGGTTTATCTGAGGTAGATGTTGGGAAGTGAAGAAGGCTTGATACATGTGGGGAGGAACTTGTACACACACTGGGTAATGGAACATAGGCCTGAATCAGTAATACTTGCTAGTTCTCTTTTGGATTTAAAAAAAACCTATTTGTTTCTGAAGTACTATTAAAATTCTTCATTAAAGAAAAAAACAGATGATCAGTGACATGGGAAGGGAAATGATATGGAGAACTTCTCTTCTGAAGGCAGATGGGGCAGGTGTACACGAGAGGAAAAAAAATATTGAAAAACCTCCAACAGGTGCTTTGGGGTGTATTTAAATCCTTAAACAGCACACATTGGTTTGAATACCAGGACCGCAATGTTTGCAGTGATATCTACCACAAGGAAACATGAAGATGCCATTCAAAGGACCACATGGCTGCTGTTTTTTTGGACTTGCATCAGGCATTGAAAAGGTTACAGATTTTTTTTCTCTCCCCACAGAAACTCTTGGCATATTCACCATTGCAGTGCCTCACCTTCATCCCAAAGAATAGCTAAGTGGCTATTTTATTGAACTGCTGCTATTCTTGATGGGGGATCAGGTGGAATAACACTCTATTTTTGATCCCTGGAGATGCAGCTAATAACTTTGTCATGGCCCAGCCTATTGAAGCTTAGGATAGAAGATTAATGATCTATGAATTCTGAACATTTGGGGCAAACATCTCTGTAGAATTTGTCAATACTTGTTGCAGATTCATCTCATGATACAGCTCTTCAATGCATGCATATAGTATTTCCTCAACACTACGTGACAGTTCTCAGAAAATAAATTACATACTGTGCACAAATAAGTGATAGAATTTACTACAAAAATAGCATTACATCTTCAGCGATTAGTAACATATCAGTAATTCTGCACTAGTGCCAACTATCATAAGACAAAGTATGTCTACTATTCTGGGGAGCACTGCCAGATCTGTAGAATTCAACAAACTTGGCTTAAAGAACAAGCATCATGTTACTAGCATAGGAATGCCCTCTAATAATCCTGTTAAGCTTCTAGGCATGATCGATGTATAGAGTTGCTTTCAAAAGCCTGAACAGATGGAGACTGATCCATATTACATAACACTATTCTTCCTCTCCAACTAATCCTCTTCCTCCATGCTTTAACATTAAAATATCCACCTAGCAGAACACTTATTTATAAGGCACCTATCACTCAAGTACCTAAATGCCTAACACACTGAAAAAATTGTCAATAGCGACTAGAACTGAGCAGGAAACTGTTTCTTGTCCCATGAGAATTTTAGGATTTTGAAAAACTTCCCACTCCGCTTTGGGATAAAACTGAAACCTTGGGGAAAAAAATGGAAAAAGATTTGGGGAGAAAAGGGGCCATCCCATTACAGCCAGTAACCCAGTAGCTATGGTACTCCTCTGAAATGCAGGAGCCATGGGAAAGGAAGGTTCAAGTCTTTGCTATGTCTGATTCAGAGCAGGGACTTGAACCCTGGTCTCTCCCATCCCACATGAGTGCCCCAACCATGAGGATATTGACTATTCTGGCAGGTGCCTCTTTCAATCACTGGAGTTGGAGTTACTCTACTTTGTATACATAATTAAACAGTAGCTAGGCCAGAGAGAAATTGTCGCTATTCCTTAGCGATTATGGCACTCACCTGGGATGCAGGAAACGTGTGAGGACCAGGGTTCAAGTCCCCGCTGTGAATCAGGAACAGCAGGGACTTGAGATGAAATGCCTTGGGAGAACCAGCTTTAAGCCCCTGTCTGACACTTCCCAGGTATACCCAGGGTTGTGATGCACCTGGCTACCACCTGCCCTTTGCATGAAGAAGCCTGGTCTGTGCCTGCCATGGGTCAGCTCCCCAATCCCACTGAACACTGGTAACACATGCATTCCCCCCAAAGGCCTTGCAGGCCCAACTGTCATTCGACAAGTTATCAGTAAGGACACTCCAGACACCTGAGTGACTCTCTGGACTGCGTAGCCGCTGGTTCACTGGACCCTCACAGTAGTCACTGATGCTGTTTCTCTGGAAGCAGTGTATCCCCCAGTTTACCAGTTCCACCTCAGATCATTGCTCTGCTTTACTCACAGCACTTAGAACATAAGAACGGTCATACTGGGTCAGACCAATGGTCCATTTAGCCAAATATCCTGCCTTCCAACAGTGACCAATGCCAGGTGTCCCAGAGGGAAAGAACAGAACAGGCAATCATTGAGTGATCTATCCCCTGTCATCCACTCCCAGCCTTCTGACAATAGAGGCTAGGGACACTCAGATCATTGGGTTCCAAACTTAGATTTGTTTGTAGTGAAATCAGGTACAAGTTTATTTAACAAAGCATAGAGAATCAAGTAGCAGCAATGATGAGTATTGGAAACAAACGGTTACATATCAAATCACAACATGCATTCTAGGGTCTAACTAACAAGATACTCTCATATCTAATAAAGTATTGCTCACTCAAAATCCCTACAGTACTTTACAGCCAAGCAGCCTGTGAGCCTTCTTTCATGACACATACACAGGATCAGTTTGCCTCCTAGGTGAAGGCTTCAGTTACTTTGCACTACAAGATATACTAAACCAATCCTGTGTCTTTATTCAAAAACAGGAACATGCTTCCCACCCCCATACCCCCCGTTGTTTGTTTCATCCACCAGATTTCACAATCCCTCAATTCACAACTGGTTCAATATGCAAGTTGGCATACAATACACAATGCACTAATGGCTGGAGAGGGAGACAGATGTCATTTACCTCCTGCCTGAAAGGAACATCTCCAAGGTATGTCACCTCCTGGTGACCTGTCTTAACTCCAAGACCTTAAAAAGCATAATTTTCAGGATAGTTACATAACTCCTTAAATATTATCGGTACATGCATTCCATAATGATTATGATGACCAGTGGGCTACTAACCCTCAGTAAACCTCATATGCTACCCTTTGGCGAACTATTATGCACATATCTAACCAAGGGGATCCCTGTACAATCCTATTTAGATGATTTAGTTGGGGATTGGTCCTGCTTTGAGCAGGGGGTTGGACTAGATGACCTCCCGAGGTCCCTTCCAACCCTAATATTCTATGATTCTATGCACTCCTTGTGCACTCTGCCAGTTGGCATCTAGGGGTCTGTGGGAAACACCATGCTCTGCCTGAATCAGAGCAGAGACTTGAACTTTAAAATCTTTCCATGTTACCTGCAGTGCAGGTAAGTGCCATAACCATTGGCTATAAGGGAGAGTACTCTCTTCACAGCACAAATTTCACCCTGGACCTACAAAACCTGCCCATTTAAAGTTTCATTAAAACTACCCCTTTCCCAAGAAGAGTTTTGCATCTGATTAATTTGTATTTTCCAGAGGCGGCGGCGGGGGGGGGGGGGGGGGAACTGTTCTGTCAAAAAAAATCCCAACTAGCTCTAGTAGTTACTTGAACGGTATTGAATTCCCATGATGACCAACTGGTCACCTGAGGTAAAAGGCTTTTCCATATCCTACAACCAGTCCCCTGCACTATCCAGTCAAGATTATTTACAACTAAAATTTAATCTGTTTCCTTTTTGGAGGAACAATCATTTCAATAATAGATTCTGTACATAGCTGTGACTAACTCATGAACCTAAAACAAATGTTACTAACCTATATTTCTATTGATTAACATTCTTTTCTTATAATGGAGTAGCTGAAGGTTTCAAAATCATTGAACATCTAGTCAAACCATCAACTTTAGAAAATACATTAAAGCTATGTAAAAAACCAAACATCAAATGAATCTAGAATGTTGTTGGGCATTCAATATGAGATATCAGAAAAATAAGATTAGTCGGAGCAGAAAGTGAGAAATCTTTCATCTTCTACATACCCAATCAATAGTATTGATTTTTAAATGATTATTACTATGGCTATGGTGGCACCTAGTGGTACACAATATATAATGGTATATGAAATAACTGATCATCAATTATCATTTAAAGAAACTATTGTTCTCTCTTTCAGACAAGTTTCAAGTGCTGCATTACTTTAGTGTTGTATCAAACACTTGGCTATACGAGGGGGAATCTTAAGATTAGCATCCTAACATTGTCAAGAAAAGAGCCTTTAAAAAAAGGAAGCTGGCAATTCTGTTGCTTCCCCCAAATTGGCATATTTTGCCCATATGATAGAAGAAATAGACTTTCCAAAATATATTTCCCCTTTTGCCCACTTTTTTATTGTTCTCTTCCCTCATCTCCCATCCTCTGTTGGAAACAGACACACAGGACCAGATTCTTGATTACATCCAAGCTATGGACAAAGGCAGCAAGAAGTGAGGAACCACCTAGGAGCCAGTTATGTCTCCCTGATCCTGAGCTGCCCTGCCTCAACATGTTAGAGCTACTCCCTTGCAGATCTAACTCACACCAGTGGAGATGGAGTTCTGCATTCTCATACTTGCCTCCTGCCACTGGAACGCCCCCTCCCAGGGCCTACATCAGGGGCTAGGGCTTTCTGGTAGATGAGTGCCCTACTCTGACAGAGTGTTCCTCTACAGTAGGGGAATTCTTTGCTGGCCATGTCAAGTCCACTTTACACAGTCCAAGGTGCAGAGAATCCAGATCACCAACTTAAATATATTTGTCCTTTCCTTCCTATTACTACTAGAGGCTATAGCAGGTTTCCATAGCAATTACCAATAAATGTCTGGTGTACTCAATTTTTCAGTTTAAACTTACACATTTTCACACCACTGCAACTTTTGAGCCAAAATTTATACACGCCCAGGACCACTGCACCTCACAAGGGATTCACACCATAGAAAGCATGCACCCAGCCCTCCTTTAGAGTATGTGTCACAAAAAAGCAACTTTCATCTCTATAGGCTTCCCATTGGTGGAGAATTCAGAGAAGACGTATACAAAAGTCCCCTGGTCACACGCTCTCCACCCAGTACTAGCCACTGCTGAGGCTGCACTCGAAGCTTACAGGTCACCCCCCAGCACAGGGTAAATTGTGGACTCCTGGTGCTGTCACAATCCCCTGTATTTTCTGCTGCTGGAAACCAGTGTCATGTTCCTCAGCAAGAGAAACTGGCAAAAGTCTTTGATGACTGCTGACCACCAAGATGATGGCAGTGTTTTGAAATATCAATATAGGCAATCCTCTGTAATACCCAAGCATCCCATTTTACAAGGGAAATAAAAAGGGTTTTGTTTTTTTTTAAATCATCTGCTTTTTTAACATATTCAGGGCATAGAAAGTGGAATGGCAGAAGGCATGGAGGGGAATATAGGAAAAGTGAACAAATGGAATATCAGTGCTGGCACATCGTTGGCAAAGCACAGGGGATGTAAGATGGGGAGGGGCAGTTACGTAGGGTTTTGAAAGTGATCACACAAAGCTTGAGCTTGATAGGGTAAAGAACACAAAGCCGGTGAAGGCATTGATGGGTGGTGGGAGACAAGGAGAAATAATATGACTCTTTTCTCATTGAGCTATGCCTACATTCTTCATTTCATTAATGGAGACAAAAATCCCAGTGTAACTAACAGTTAAGTGTGATATAGATTCTGCAGTCTCCCACGGTTATAAAAAATTCCCCTTTTAGTGCTCCCTCTACATTAGCAAGGAACATTGCAGTGAACCACAAATCACTTAATAGGAATTTTAAAGTTAAATGAAGTCTGGAATAATACTCATCTTCAGCCAAAATACTACAGTCATCTCAAAGTTATCTCCTAACACGGTTATGGGTTATATGATATTCCTGCTTTCCAAATTTATGCCGTTTTGAGTCTGTTGGTTAAGAATAAATCACACACAGGCATGCATGCATGTGCACACACACACGCACACGCACACACACACACAAAGGAATTCATTCTCCCCTGTGACATACAGAGATTTCTTTTTTCCCCCTTCATCAGGCATAGAAAGAAAGATTTTGCTGGAAAAAAATCCCTCTCTCCTTACCCCAACTATCCTGAAGCCAACAGTCACCTGCAGAGGGTAATGTTGGTTGCCAGTTTAATTGCCAGGTAAATAATATCCTATAAAATTATTTATATTGCTGTTACATGTACAAGCCTATGTCATGGACCTAGGGACTGTACAGATAAACAAAAAAAAGATAGACCCTGCCCCCAAAAGTGTAGTCTAAGTAATTACCAACTTTACCAAAGTTGCTAGATGCTTGTTACTAGGAAATATGCAATATCAAAATTATAGTATCACCACCTTCTATGACCAAAATAACTAATTCTCCTTGCTCCCAACTTTTTATTCTGATCTACAGATCATCTTGTTTAGTTTTTATTATTTTGAAGTAAAGCTACACACACGATTTTAGCTGGTCCTATGTGACTGACTACTTTACCCCACACTTACTCTTTTAACAAAAAAAACCAAACAAACAAAAACAGTCTACAATACCCATCACCATGAAGAGTTATTTCTCTAAACCAAATGAAATTATTTACAGAAAACCACTATGTGAAAGTGTTCTCAGTCCTTTAAACAACTGGAAAGAATTTACATCTTTTGTTTTTTCCACAGGATTAATACATTGGATATACATGAATTATTTTAAATGGGTCCCAGGACATCAGTGATTTATATTAAATACTTTGTATGTAGCCAACTCAGATTCTTCAGGAAAGGCAATTTGCAGTTCTGAACTCTAACAATAACTCATACACATTAAAAAGGAATAATCTCATGTTATACACAGACAAACAAACTCTGGCCAGTGTCCTTCTAAAGAAAGCTGTACTGACAGAACAGTAGCATCAAAGACCAGGATGCGGGTGGTCATGCCCAGTGGACAGAGCAGGAGTTGCTTGCCAGGAGTCGGAGCCTAAGGTCAGATGCCCGAGCCAAGGGTCGGAGCCTAAGTCATGAGTCTGAGCTAAGGATCCGAGCTGGGTTACCCAGAATGGAGGGCTAGGAATAAGGCAGGAACAGAAACTATAACAGCCATGACAGAATGCTTTGAGCAGCCACCAAACTGCTACTGCTTCTGGGCTTAATAGCCCATCTGCTGACCCTTCCCACCAATCAGGCAGTATATCAATCAGGCAGCCTACTACTGGCCAACTGTGCTCATTAAGTTGCCTGGAGACTTGTTCTGCTGCAGGTTCTGATCCCTGACAAGTCATTTCTGTTAGTTTGAGGTAATATTCTGATGAAAAACAATGAAAGTTCTCCCCTTTGCTGCAATCTGTTGCAAAGGTTTGTTTAAGAAAATCTCAAACAAGCACAAGTATGTTGATTTGCAAGTATTTTTTATTTTTTTTTATTTTTGCAAAGTCCTCTGATAGATCCATTTAAATGGCCATTGCTACTTAGCTGGTAAGAAAAGTGTGACGTGCGTGTTAAATGCATAAAAGAGACATGATCTATATTGTTTATGCTGATTTTCCAAGCGCACCTCAGTCATAGACGCCAACTCTGTGGGTGCTGCGGGTGCATTATGCTCTACTCATCCCCACATGGGGTCTCTCGTGCGCTGTGGTAATAACCTTGGTCTCTGGAGCTTAGGGAAGTGCTGTAGTTACTTCAGCTGCTAAGGCTCTAGTGAACAGCCCTACAACTGCCTGCAACCCCCCGCCCCCCCATGATCCTCCCAGAGCCCCCAACATGCTGCCTCTATACCTCGCTCACTTCCCTCCAACTGCCACAGAACCTTCCTGTCCTTGTCACCCGCTGTCCCTTCTGAGCAAGAGGAAATTAAGAAGAGGCAGAACAGAACATTCACCACGCTGCCTTCTGCTGGACCCATCACTGCTCAGCTGATTTATCACAATGTATCATTTTTCCATTATATCTCATCACCAGTCATTCAGAGAGAGCCCAAAGTGTGTTACGAACAGTACACAGGAATCACTTATCCACATATATGGTGGAACCTACCTCTACCCAACTCTTCATAAGGCTGTGTGAATAAATTATGTCTACCTATGAAACTGCACCCATCTTCGTGTGTCTCCTTAAACCCACTTAGTCAAGGAAGCATCCCCCTTAACGCACTAACAATACTGGGTTTTTTTAAATCCATCAGAAATCATGGAAACTAAGTAAATCATAATTAATCATCAACATTCTCTCTGTATCATACTAGGGCATTAGTTCAAAAGAGACAGAGGAAAATACACCACCCATTGAATCAATACTACTTCAGATGATACCTGCAATTTCAAATTAAAAACTCTCCCATCCAAAATACAGACCACGCTCAACCCTGTGTAGATTTTTACAGCCCTGGTATGGCCACAGCTGAGTCAACATATTAGCATATACAAACATAGGGAAGGATTAGTCAGTGATTAGTCTGTTAACCAACATGATACCTACTGCTTATACAGCTGTGGGACTCATTTTCCAATGAATGGATTGGGTATGTATGATATATATCGGCAGGCAGACACATCCTGAAATGCAGAGAGTACAAATATGGTGTGAGCATTCTACTCTGGTTTTGCCAAATATAGAGATGACCCCTTCTGTGTGAATTTAGCACTCCTTTATTCTGGAATGCAAAAGATACTACAACAGTAGTGTTATAAGTTTGCCAACCAATGACATGTCAAAGTGACCTGAAAAGTACTGATTAATACTAATATGCAAGTCTTTTCTAACTCAAATGCACAAGAGATGGAAATCCTCCACACTGGCATCAATAAAACAAAACAAAACACAAGATAATTATGCTCCAAATATGAACCTGTGCAAAAGAGATGATGTACAAAACGTTCAAAAACCTGATGACATAGTACCAGAGAGATAAATTTAGCCCTGGGGCTCCTTTCTGATATCATGAAAGAAGTTTCTACCATTGCTGACTTTTAATTTATCCTTGTCCTTTTCTGGATCTCCTTTTCTTTTAAGCTATGTATCAGTAATATGTAGTGCTCTCTTACTGCAGCACAGTATAGTAATAATGCTATAAAAGGTACAGTTGACTTTAAATATTAATATAGTACATGTCAATTACCTCCATCAGATGGCATGATGCCATCCCTTCATGAATTACCAGGGCCAGGGCATGAGGTAATGTTGCATGAGGGAAAAGCTTGATAAGATTTGTCGTTAGGATTAGGAAGTTATGAGAGATTGCCTATTATTCATGTACACAGGCATGCTTTCTGGTGGTCATGCCAGAAGAGGGCTTGTCACAGCTATTGAAACTTACTGTTGTCCTTCATGAACATGTGTCTGTAGTAGTTACCCTAAGAAATTGGCCAGGAACTTAAAGAGTCAAAACTACTCCCCTTGTCAGGTTCCACAGCTCACAGACAGGACAGCATCATTCAAGCTATCATTTGTCTGACAGAGTGGTTGCCATAAAAAAAAAAAAAAAAAAAAAACTTTAAAAATATTAATTACCTTATAAATGACAAAACAGTACAGTTAAAATAACAGTCACAAGTAGCCTATACCCAAACAAACACAAAATCTCCCCTTTCAGGGGAGAAAATGAATAATCCAACAATTTCCCCTTTGCCAGGATGTTACCAGTTCAGCTGAATATACTTCCCTCTGCACAGTTTATCCAAAGTCTTTTAAAATAAGGTTTGAAACCCCCATCACCACCACCACCACCAACCCACCCCCAGAATGGTCAATCAGAAGAGCAGCCTTTCATCTTTCCTTAACATGATGCCTCCTTTACCAGATAACCAATTCTTATGCCCAGTATCTGGGTCTGATAGGTTATGGATCCCATCTGTCTGTACACTACACCCTTTAACCCTTCTGTAAATGGGTTGACTCACCACTAGCACCTCCTTGTAACTAGATATGGCATAGCATCTCTCTTCCCATCAGGTAGCTCCAGCCAATGGTTGCTCCACCTCTGTAGTGGTCTGCCTCTTCCTATGACTTTACTCTCCAGCCAAGTCACTTTAAAGTCTCTCCCCTTCCAGGGTAGTGCCCGAACAAAAAAGCAAGGGGAATTAAATATAAATAAACGGAGTTCTTAGGGACAGAGGAGAAGGATTCCCCTTCAAGATACACCAGAATGTGGCCCTCCCCTCCCTCAGGGAGGGGCCATCAGGGAAGCTCCTACCTTCAGAAAGCCCTTTTCTTAGGAGCTGGAGGCCTGTTCTCTTCCCTAATCTTCCAATAAGCGAGTGGCTCTGCTCCCCTTTTAAGCTCCTCCTTCAGTCTGTTCATGCCTTGCAGGTGTGGCAAGGTGAAGCTCCCTTAGCTCAGAGCAGTTCCTTAATCCCTTGTTGTCCATTGTGGAATCTGTATGCCTCTTCACACTTCCTTGTCTGTGCCTACATCCCTCCCTACAAAGCCAACAGAGATAATAGATCTTTTTCATTTTCCAGTCTCTGCCTTCTACCATCACTATTGCAGGCTTACCCAGAAGTGGCAGTGGGAATAATTAGTAGCTGGTGTCTAGGAAGAATGATTAAAAAGTACTAGTCAGAGGAAGAACTAGGGATACAAACTCAGAAAGGCCATGTTGGCTGAAGTGTGTTGGGAGTGCAGAAGCAGAGGAGTCACTGAAGGGAGTAGAGTTCATAGTATAAGCTGGAAGAATACTTATGAAGAAGGAAGGGGGAAGGGATGAGGGGGTAGGCAAGACAAGGGATGTTGTCTTGAGAAAGTGGTCCAGGTGAGGGAGGTAGAGGGGACACAGATTAAAGATTAGGAGAGGATCACAGATGGGGGGTAAACCAAAAGGGTGTAATCATGCCTGGAGAAAGATGGAAAATAAAAGCACAGTGGATGGAGCTTGTTGGAACTGTTTTCCTTACAACTCCGGCTCTTTTTCAAATTTTTGGTGGTTTTAGACAGCTTTTGTGGACGAAAGCTTTTCAGGGCAAAATGCATAAAATGAGCATCAGGACTTCCTCTGAGCATGACTGTTCACTAAGACCTGCAGCACACTGAATACAACGCAGCTTGGGATATGATGGGACAGATCAGCTTCAAGCAGGGGTAAGCCTCACACATGCAAACACTTCACTTTGTTGCCATGCAAAGTCCCATTGAAGGAAATGGGCTGCTCGCAGTAGTAAAGTTAAGCACATGCACAAGAGTTTGCAGGGCTGTGACCCATCCAAAACACTCGGGGGTGGGGGGGGTGAGGGGGCTGGACTAAATATTATTACTGGAAATTTCATGGAGGGTAGGGGGAGAATTGTGTATTTTTCCCCCAATTAATTAAATGTTTTAGTTTTTAGCAAAAAATGTTTTTAAGTTTTCCAAAACTGAACATTTTTATTAAACCCCAACAATTTTTACAGAAATCTAAAAGTTTTTCAGTTTTCAATTTTTAATAAAAAAAAAATGGGAAATTTTCAAAGGAAATTTAAATTTTTCTGGAAAATTTTCATTTGCTTCAATAAGCCATATTTCATCATAAAAAATGTTTGACTAGCTCTGTTTACAGGCCTTTACTTCTACCCTGCAAATACTTATGCACATGCTTAGTTTTATACGTGAGTAGTCCTATTGAGTTCAATGGGACTATTCACATGCATAAATGGTTGTGGGATCACAGCCTTAAATAAGCTTATTCATCTTCAAAATACCCCTGTAAGGTAGATTAGTATTGTAAATCTTCAAGTCTAACCCCTCACCTACATATGCAGCATATAGTTCCCCAGCAGATTATGTATTGAAGATGAAAAAACTGTTCTCCTGACTCCTACTTTTAATTTTGCTGCCTGTCTCAGATGTTGATCTCTTCCATTTCTGGCTGTGGTTAAGCCTTGGTTCTACATTGCATCTTCTACATGACCCATGCTAAAATTCTTAGTGGGTATCTGAGAACCAGCTGCCAAACATAAGATCATTTCTTAAATATCAGTGATGATCTAGAACAGGGGTCGGCAACCTTTCAGAAGTGGTGTGCCGACTCTTCATTTATTCACTCTAATTTAAGGTTTCGCGTGCCAGTAATACATTTTAACATTTTTTAGAAGGTCTCTCTCTATAAGTCTATATATAATATAACTGAACTACTGTTGTATGTAAAGTAAACAAGGTTTACAAAATGTTTAAGAAGCTTCATTTAAAATTAAATTAAAATGCTGATCTTAAGCAGCCGACCTGCTCAGCCCACTGCCAGCCTGGGGTTCCGTTCACCTAAGCCGGCAGCGGGCTGAGTGAGGCCTGCGGCCGGAACCCCGGCTGGCAAGGGGCCAGCAGCCAGAACCCCAGGTTGGCAGTGGGCTGAGCGGGGCCAGCGGCTGGGACCCCAGCTGGCAAGGGGCCAGCACCCAGAACCCCAGACAGGCAGCGGGCTGAGCGGGGCCAGCACCCCAGACAAGCAGCGGGCCGAGCGGCTCAGCCCGCTGCCGGTCTGGGGTTCCGTCTGCTGGCTCCTGCCAGCCAGGGTCCCAGCTGCCGGCCCTGATCAGCCCACTGCCGGTCTGGGTTTCTGGCTGCCGGCCCCTTGCCAGCTGGGGTCCCAGCCGCCGGCCCTGCTCAGCCCACTGCCAACCTGGGGATGTGGGGGGTGCAGAAGTCAGGGCATGGGGTGTGGGGGGGGGCTGAGTATGTGTGGAGAGTGCAGAAATCAGGGATGGGGTCGTGGGGGGAGGTTTCAGGGAGCTGGGGTGCAAGGGGGATGCAGGGCAGAGGGCTGGGGGCATGTGAGGGGGTGCAGGAGTCAGGGCATGGGGTGTGTGAGGGGGCTGGGTATGTGTGGAGAGTGCAGGAATCAGGGATGGGGTCATGGGGGGAGGTTTCAGGGGGCTGGGGTGCAAGGCAGAGGTCTGGGGGTGGGGTGCTCCCAGCCTTCTGCCCCCTGAGCAGCTCACGGCAGGGGGCTGGAGGGATACGTCCCGCTCTTACCCTCCTTCCCCCTGCCTCTTCTCCACCTCCTTACTGGTCTGAGCAGCGAGGGCGCTGGAGCTGCTCTTCTCCCCTCCCCTCACAAGGGCCATGGGCAGCAGGGAGGGAGAGGAGGCGGGGCTCGACGCAGCACGCTGGGGGAAGAGCGGGCTGGGTTAGACAGAATTTTTAATGGCATGCTGCTACCTGCCAGGGTCCAGCTCAGCCTGCTGCTGAGGCAGCAGCATGCCATTAAAAATCTGCACACGTGCCATAGGTTGCCGACCCCTGATCTAGAACTACCACTTTGCTACTATCAGGGATATGGCCTTAAGCAATGTTTTAAATACATTAACTCAGAAGTCTAAAAATCATTGTGTCTCATGCCTATAAGATGTGGCCTTCTAATTCTTTACTTATAAAACATATGTAGTTTCTTGAATATACTTTTATCACAGCAAAACAAGCACTTAAGAAAGTTAGGTTATTTGTTATCCTTTCGGATGCATGTCAGGTACACCTGTTAAAGTGCATTTAATCACCTACAGAGACTAGCCTAGATGAAAAGTTTAGCTAAATTATCATTCTGTTGGCTTCTGAAAAAAAGAAAAATTAATGCTTTATTAATATCCCAGTTTGCCCTCTAATGCACTTTTGGCAAGGCTCCCCAGCTCTACAAAACGATAGTCAGTACAAAATACTCCAGTCTATCTTGTCGCTCATGCTAAGAGTTACAGACACATTATTCTAGTTTACTCTTTATCATTCCAACTTACCCATTAGTGAAAGGATTGCTAACCAGAGTTTTGCTAATGGCATATAAAACTTTCCATGGTCACTTTAGTCTCATTTCCCATTTTTATGTTCGTTCTCAGAACTTTCAGATGAGATACAGCACCTGGCATGTAAGTGTGTAACAGAATATGTAACTGAAAAAGAACAGACAATAAAAAAGAGAAATAAAGACTTAGGATCTATTTGCACTTCCAGGTGTAACTCCCATTTTATTCTAAAAGGACGGACATGCAAAATCCTTGTGAGAAGTACCCTTACACCTAATGCACGTCATGTAGAATGAATGGAAATAAAGGGGAGATAAGCATTTTATGTACAAGACCAAAGCTGAAGGATCCAACCTATAAAAGTTGCATTTCAAAGACTTATCTAAACACTAGCAAACTATTATTGCTACATGACTCTGTAGGAATGACTTGTTTTAATGGGCTGGCATGGTCATGGAAAAATAGAATCAACACTTATAGTTCCATTAATATTAGCGATCTCTCATAGGGTTTTATACTGCCGCCCATCACCATAGTCAGAGCTCCTTCCATGTAATGTTAATGGGAATAGCAAGTCCTTAGTAGACTTTATGGAGGCTGTGGATGTCCTCTCTTTTTAGGGTAAGAAAGCTACTTGTGGTATTTTGTTGTTGTTCAGTTGTGTGTGTTATCTGATTGTATTTTGGGATAGATGGGGAGTGTCACTATCGCAAGTGTCATTCTTGCTATTGTGGAAAGGCTTTTTCAAAGAGGAACGTTTTATTACTTACCATTTATTGGATTAAAATAGCTCTGGGCAGCTAACAAATGGAGACCTAGTCCCAATTGGTTGCCGTGGGGCTACTCATGGTAACAGAGTTAATTTAAGCATGTGATTAAGAGTTTGCAGATTAGGTCATATTTATCATTTCTCATTGACTTCAGGTCAATTTTGCTCAGATTATGAAGTTTTTCAAACAATATTTTTGTTTTGTTAACCACCATCTCTGCAAACTTACCCTGGGATCTGAAAGTAGAGCTGTATTCTTTCTGCTCACATACCATTGCCAGTCACTGTGGCGCATTATAGGCATAATGACAAGTTTCAGAGTAACAGCCGTGTTAGTCTGTATCCGCAAAAAGAAGAACAGGAGTACTTGTGGCACCTTAGAGACTAACAAATTTATTAGAGCATAAGCTTTCGTGGACGTATCCGAAGAAGTGGGCTGTAGTCCACGAAAGCTTATGCTCTAATAAATTTGTTAGTCTCTAAGGTGCCACAAGTACTCCTGTTCTTCTTATTATAGGCATAGTGAAGGTATAATTAGGATGTGAATCTCACCATTCTATAATATTTGTAGTTGCAAACCTACTGACAGATTCACTGGGAATGAACACTGCTTCTGTCTGAATGGGAGACTTCTGTCCACACAGTGCCCATGCATTTTAGCAGAGCACAATCAGGTTATTCAGGATATGCACTGGAGACAGTATTTAGTCCATAGTTTGGTATAACTATGGTTGACATGCACCAGGAAAGAAAAAAATTAGTTTTTCAGTTGGTGGATGTAAATAAGAGTGGGGGGTGGGGAGCAGGGTGGTTAGGAGGTTACTATTTTTCTAAACAGTAAATGATTACATCTCATTTTTGTAAAGCATATTCCTGAAAACTATTGCAGTGACTTGATTATAAAAAGCTGTTCTGCTTCCGTACTCAGGATCCCAATTGCCTATTTTATCCACATAGGTATTGTGTTGGGGTGAGGAAGAGAGGGCAGAGAAGGTTGGGTTTGTTTTTAGTTATCTCAGTAGCTTTCTGACAATTCACTGAGCTGCTGTTTTATGTACTAGACTATGCAGACCATGTGAGGACAGCTTGCAGACAAGCCATTTTTAGTTAGGAAACGTATGCTTAATGGCGCTAGTGTTTGAAGTTTCCTCTGAATCAAATTTTGTAGAGCACCTGCTTTGGTTTCATTTCATTTGGAATTTGGCAGAAAAGAAGTCATGAAGGGAAAAAATTCTTTGTTGATATACTTCCCCTGTTCACAGTAGAGGCAGAATATGAATTAATTATGACTCTGTGTGAAGCCAATACCTTGGTGACTGAGCTTGTGATGTGTTTTGATATGTTTTATTACAGTATTATATTTGGTGATTGCATTTTTGTTGAGTTTTTTTATGTACAGTGTTACAACAATGAATTTTTATTGGTATATTTTATTGATTCTTTGTACAGGTGGGCTACCTGAATGTGATTAATTTTGTTGTTAAATGTGTTTATTTGGTACATATTCAAGCAGTAGTTTATTGAATCATCCTTTAGTATAAAATCTTTTTCTAGAGTGGCTTATTTAGGTCAGAGTCACTGTTCCCCTGTAAATCTAAAGAAACCCCAGGATCTAACAGTACCTTAAGCTATGAGGATAAATATTGACGTGTGATACTAATTATTGATGTGCCTGTAGGAAAGAATGGATCACAGGACCACATACACATGTAAGTAGGTATTCATAGTCATTAAATATATTCAATCCTGACCCAGAAAAAAAAATGTAAGTTACGTTATAACACTTTGTTTTTCTTTTTTGTGATATTGGGAGATACATTCTACATTTTTAAAGTGTAGAAGTAATCATAGTAAATACATTTGACACCAACAGCTAGTCAGGCAAGAATCCTCACATGCAGGGATACCAGCTACTCACAAGCTATTCTCATACACACACAGGATCCTGTCGGACAGTGTTTGGGATGAAAGGAAAGTTAAGATACTGTATAGCATTCACCTTTTAAATAAAAAGGGCTTTTTAACGCAGCTTAAAAGTTGACTGTTTTGTAACTCTCCTGAAATAGAAAGGGTGTGCCATAAAAGTAGGCCCACGACGATGACAGCATGACCATGGGATCTAACAGCCATATACTCCTTGATCTGCGGGCAAAGTGTTTCAGAGACTGGCAAAAGGCTTGCTCACTGAGATACTTTGAATCAGCCAACAAGTGTCTTTGTATAGAGAGATGGGCCCCCTACAGAAGCTCAAATCTGAAACATCCTTGAACTTCTAAACTAGTGGCCGTGGAAGGGGGTTTGAGATATGGAAGCAAATTTTTCAGCTGTGTTTAACAGAGAAAACCAAGATCAAAAGACCCAGAGACTTTGGTTTTGTTTATTACTCCAATTATTTGAAATTAAACAGGAACACAAGATCAATCTGCATCCTTGAGATTCATGACGAAGTATAACTCTGTCTCCAGTTATTCAGAGGCAATGACTAGTAGCTCATGTCTATGAATGCTATCATTATAAACTGATATTTTTGAAGATTTTGATTCACCAATTAACATTTACTTCCAGATAAAAAATTAGGGGCTGACTTTAGTTTTAAATTAATCTGCTTTTAAGATATAGTAACTCCTAAGTAAATGGTTAAGCACTGAGATGTCAGGAAATGCCACAGTTAAAGGTACACACCCAATCTTAACACTGCCGCTAGCTTTTTATGCATTACGGTACAACCTTTTACTACATGGTCACTTTTTAAAAAATACAGTATAACACCACACTTTTTTTTCTACACCTTTGATACACATGTGTAGAATCTGTGCTTCCCTTAAATATTTGACACGTGGTTCTGATCAGTTGACAGTAGTTTAAGTGCTAATACAACAAAGGCCTCTCTACGTAGATTTCACAGTCAGAAGGGACCATTATGATCATGTAGTCTGATTCCCTGCATAACACAGCCCATAGAATTTTACACAGTAATTCCTATGTCAAGCCCAACAACTTTTGGTTGAACTAAAGCATCTCTTTCAGAAAGACATCCAGTCTTGATTTAGAGAATCCACCACTTCCCTTGGTAAACTGTTCCAATTGTTAATTACCCTCAATGTTTAAAATTTGTATATTATTTCTAATTTGATCTTATCTAGCATCAATTTCCAGCTGCTGCATCTTGTTATGTCTTTGTCTGCTATGTTATGGAGCCCTGTGCTATCAGAAGCCTATGTGTGTGGGTACTTCTAGAACATAATCAAGTCATCTCTTCACCTTCTCTTTCTTAAGCTAAATAGATTGAGCATCTTCAGGCTCCCACTATACAGTCGGCTTTCCAGATCTCAGATCATTCTTGTGGCTTTTTTCTGAACCCCTTCCAATTTTTCAACATCCCTTTTTAAGTGCAGGCAGCAAAACTGGACATAGTGTTTCTATAATGGTTTCACTAAAGCAATATACAGAGGTACTACCACCTCCCTACTCCTACTAAATATTTTCCTGTTTCTACTTCCAATGATAGTGCGACACTGAGGCTAACAAGGCTGACACAATCAGCTCATGTTCAGCTAATTATCTACCATGACCCCCAAGTCCTTTTCAGAGTAACTTGCTTTTCAGGACACAGTACCCCATCCTGGAAGTGTGACCTACATGTCTGGTTTCTAGATGTATTACCTTGCAAATTGCTTGTACTAAAATGCATTATCGTCCCCTTGACTGACTCAGAAAGGTACTAAAGCATGCCTATCTTTAAGCATTTTAACTTACTGCTGTTTGAAACAGTATTATATTAAAGTGTACCTAGGAACATTTAGTGCCCAGCAGCAGGGTCTACACAGATCAATTAATGCACAACACATTCATGTGCTTTAGAAATTACACCCCCTAGAATGCATTACTGCACCCTGAAGACAAACTCTTAGGCCCCAGTACTGCAAAGACCTAGACACATACTTAATTTTACACTGTATGTAGTTATAGGCATATTTGTGGTGTGTAAAGTTAAGCATGCATGTAGATCTTGGCAGGATTGGAACCTTAGGTTACATCACCTGAGATTGTATAGAAGTGGTTAAGTAGATGACTTTGTATTATTGCTTTAACTAAAAGAACAATCCATTAACAGGACAAAAGAAAAAAACCCCAAGGAAATAGAAGTAAGGTGAGTCTAATTAAGAGCCAGTGCACTTCAAATCTTAAAAACACTGAGGCAAAAATACAGCATAATAAAAATCTACAAGAAACACCTCTCTCTATTCCAAGAAAAATCTTAAATATTTATGACAGCTGATGGGGCTAAATCATTTGGGGAATCAATAATTGACTACTAGGAAGGTTTCAGATCCATTATAAATATTAAAGACTTTTAATAATTATTTTACAAATTCAAATTAGCACATACCAAGGAGGCTTTAAATATTGTGGGAGGTAGAGACAAGTTGAGAAGTTAGGTGCTGTAGAACCCATAAAACTAAATTAGAAACATTACTTGAATATATGCTTCTATAGTGCAAAGGAACACAATATTGTGACACCTCATAACACGGTTGTAATAGGGTTTGATCCTTTGCTCACTGAGGCCAATGGCTAAACTCACAATGGTGCAGGATCAGAGCCATACAATGGTTGCTACTGTGACTGATACGCAGCCCAAGTATTGGTAATATTAGTTCAGGGCAAATGTCGTGCCAATTCCCCCTTTAGAAACTTGTAATGTAATTGTTGTAATTATTAACTAGAAGTAAGCTTCTTTAGTGCCTGTGTTCATAGAATACAGTACTAGACATGGAAAGGATACAGACTAAAGGCCTAAGCTTATCACCATTACAGCCGGGTGATTTTTTTTTTTAGTGAATAGTAAAATCATCCCAAAGTTCATTTTTTGGGAAGCACCAAAGCTGGTGACAAATCCAAGTCCAATTCTCCCAGTAATTTAGGGTGGACATTTTTTTTTTCAAATTGAGGCCAGGAATTTATCATTGAACCTTCCTTTTCCTGTTCCTGAAAGATGAGAAGAGGAAGCAAAATATCATGATCTTCGTGGCTATTGCCCGAGTAATTTTTTTTTTTTAATTCACTCAGCTGAGGTTTATTTTAAAAAAATGCAGTTTCAGGTCAACTGAAACTATTCACAAATTTGACCCAAATTCACCAAATCATTTCAAAGAAAATTTGGGGGGGAAGCTAGAGTCACAAGGGAATTTAGGTGCCTTTTACAAATGTAGCAGCACAAGAAGTTGCAGCGGCCTAATATCAAATAGGCCATTGGTTCAGGCACCTACCTGGCATGTAGAAATCCTAGGTTCAACTCCCTATGCAGGAGCAGGGAGATAAACTCAGGTTCCCCCTGCCCTGGTGAATAGCCTAAGCACCAGATTATTAAGTATTCTGGGGTGGGCCTCTCTCATTTTAAAATTCACCCAGCAGTTAACAAAAACTAAATCCAACTTTTACATATTGTTCATATAATTTGGTAAGTAAAAGTAAAGCATTACTGCCTTCGGAGCCAGCCACACATCCACCCCGGCATAAGCGGAGACAGGTGGTGTGGTGTAAAGCACCATTACAGCCAATCTTCTACTTGCAGCTGTAAACCTGGACAACTCAGGATTAGAGAGCTGCAAATGGCTCCCTTACAGTCCCTCTTCTCACCACATCTGAGTGGAATTTAGATACAGTCAAGAGTCCAGCCCATTAATTCTAGAGCTGTTTGAAAAAGACAAAAACACATTCATGAAATTTCTTGGCGAACTTTTGGTCTGGATTATTTCACCCTTCGATTTTTGTCAAAATGTGCAAAATCTGAAATTATGCCTTTTTATTTTGCAAATCGATTTATCTAAAAGATTTTTACTTTCTGAAGTATTTTCTGTAACACAGATATACTGCGCCAAACCAGTGCATTGGAAGTGTGGAAAAGTAGCTGCAAAGAGGCTGTGTAGCAGCATTATTGTCTAACAGCAGTTTGCCGGGGGAGCATCCCCCTCTAACACCTGCTTAATGGAGCTGGTCACAAAAGTTTTTCCTTTTCCCCACAAAATGTCTCAATGAATGTGTGTGTGTGCATGCACGCAAACACGTGTGCTCACATAAAATGCCAATTTTGCTTAGAAAATTGTCAGGCTTTTGTTTAAAACAATTCAGTTATCAATGAAACCCCACCTACTCCACCTACGCTTTTTTTTTTTTTAAATGATGATTGATGAATGATGAAGAAAACAAATGTCATGAGGACATCCATTTTGTCCAAAGTTTTTTAATTGGAAAAAGTTTAATTGAAATTTTTTTCAACCAGACTACTACTTAGACCTGGACCCTGCAATTTTTTCTGCAGGGATGGACCTTGTGCTGCTGCAGAGCCCTATTGACTTAAAGGCTTTTTGAAGGGCGAGATGATTTTCACCTTGGATTCATTAGGTTGCTATACATAACTGCTGACTACTCTTCCATTCTAACCTTACAGTGTCAGTTTTAAAGAAGAAATGACAGACATCCATGAAGGAAAACAAAACAAGAAAAGATATAGAAAATCCAGTATTTTTCCATTCTAAACCAAGTGTCAATATTTTTCCTACCTTACAGTATATGATCAAGTCTGGATTTTATTCTTCTCCCATAGGCAGAGGAAGAAGATAGAGAAAACATTGTAAAAAATAATGGTACAGTGTCAAGTATATTAACAGGAAAAAAAATAGAGTGAATACGAAAAAATGTATGAACAGCTCTTGCTGGAAGAATAGAAGTACAACAGCCAGCCACTGACATTTCAGGCTCTTAGCATTAATTCTCAAGAGTGTCTTCTGAATAAGTTATTATTCCCATCAAACTAAGTAAAAGGTGATCCATCAATTAAGATTTCTGTGAACCCTTACCAAAGTTGAAGATATACTTGAAGAATAATAAGGTACTTGTATTCAAATACTGTTGATATGCATTATACATTAAAGCAAGAACAGTGCAGAATGAAATTAATACAGTCCACATACAGTGTATCTATCTGCATAAGTAGTTTCATTTCTGTCTCTAATTTGTAATTAGATATTAGGTGTCAATCTGGATGACAAGTATGGTTCATTCACTCCAAAAGTTCAAACTTTCTCACACAATTGGTGTGTACCATGCATGACTGCTAGAGGCAAATGCAGAGCATTGCTATTGACTCTAGAGATTGCCTGTGATCTCCTGCATCATGACTATTTCTAATCCAGAGACCCAGTTTCAAGATGAGGTCTCCCTGGATAAAAGCCCTAACTGGAGCTATTAACATTTGTTTAAAAAGAGAGAAAGGGAGAAAGAATTAGAACATGAAACACAGAAGTCCACGTTGCAGACATTAAGAGCCACTTGAATACATTTAGAATAGCTGCTCCCTGCTACAGGCCTGCCAAGTCTCGTAGCTTGGATAGATACAGGCTGTTTCACACAGCTGATCCACTGTTTCACATGGACTATACCTGCCCCTGAATTTAGTTAGGATTCATAGTTTTTCATGGTTTTCCATTGTTCATTCTAAAAGACAATGAGCTGTATCCAATCTCTCAATACCTGCCTTTGGAAGGACCAGAAAAGCCACCTGTCTTCAGTCAATGCAAATGTAATAAAAATATAAAAACAAAGAGATGATGAGCTGATGATTGTATCAGACAGAAGTTGACAGCAATAATGTTGCTGGGTCCACTCTTCTACAGAGTATAATTTGGATTTACATGGGAAGCATATATTGCAGATTTCTGATTTGAGTTCACAGATTGTTATTTCATCTAAGGCATATAGGGTGGGCTACTTTACCTTTACAAAAATAGGATGTACATTATAAAAACAATGGTGAATGATCCAAGAATGTCTAAAAATATCCTAAAACAAGCAACTGCAATATGTTTTTCTTATCTAAAAAACAGAGCAAACACCAAAAGATTTGCAACCTAAATTAGAGCTGGCCTTTAGCACTCAAACCACTTTTACTTTCAATTGAGTTGGATGAATATATATATATTCCTAAACACTGCTTATACAATAACTGGTCTATAGGCAGATGACCTTTAGCACAGGCGCTTTGCATCACACAGCCACAACTATGTAGGGAAGTCATAAAATCTATTTGTCTCACACACTCTAAAAGATCTCCATCAGTTTTGAAATGCACTTCCTATCATACTAAACTGACATGTGGTAATAAAATGTATCTAAATATACATTTTAAAGTAAAAAGGAACAAATATTATTGAATTTTCTAGGTGACTTTATTGTCTACAAAGCTTCCTTCTTCATTTTAAGGTCTGAGTTTCTGTGATGAAGCATACATTTTGTTAAACTATTCTGTTAGAACTTCCCCTTACTTTTTGTAAGTAATCCTGTCTGGATTCTCTTCCACTATTAGAAATACATAATAGAATTCTTCAATAACCTGGCTAACCAGTATTAAGCACAATTTTGTTCAAGATCTAGTTAATATTGGAGAATATTCATTATCTTAGAAAGATGGGGCTGGTCATTAACTATGAGAGCTAAAGCTACTCCCTATCAAGCGTTAGATTCTTTTTATTACTGTTCCTGAGTTTATCTAAGAACAATATTCTGTGAATAATTTAAGTATAGTAAAAATGTTTTGAGTTGATGCATGCTTATACATTTGATTAGTTATGCCTTGTTTAAACTATCTGGGCTCAAATAGACACTCTTGTGATCTATGGTTTCCATCTAATTGCCTCTTTGTCCCGGAAGTGGGATGGAGTATTATAATAGTATGTGAGATGTGTCCGTTTACATACTGGCCCTGAAAGCTACCAAGAAACTTCCCAAGAGGCTATAGGACTGGGAAGCTCCTCAGTGTTTTTATCTCTCTACATTGAGCCAGCAGGCCCCTGAAGAGAAATAGGACAAGGAGAAAGAAGCACAACCGGCTCCAGGCACCAGCCGACCAAGCACGTGCTTGGGGCGGCACCTTAGAAGGGGCGGCCAATGTTGGGGTGGCGGGAGGCGCTCGCGGTGTTTGTGTTTTTTTATTCGGCAGGGTGGCGCTCGAGGGTTTTTTTTGTTGTTGTTGTTTTGGATGGGCAGCGTGGGGGGTGTTTCAGCAGCGCTAGGAGGGCGGGGGGGGCTTCAGCGGCGCGGCGCTCGGGGGTTTGGGCGGCCCAGCACGGCGCTCCGGGGGGGAGGCGCGGAGTTCGGTGTCCCGGCGCTGAGGGGGAGCTGGGGGGGGGGTCTTCGGCGGTGCTCGCAGCGGGGGTTTGGGCGGCCCGGTGCGGCGCTTGGGGGGGGGAGGGTTATGGCGGGGCGGCACTCTTCTTTTTTGCCTGGGGCAGCAAAAAAGTTAGAGCCGACCCTGGAAAGAAGAGAAGAACTAAGACAAAGAGGAGCTACAGGGAAAGATCAGAGGACTCCAAAAGGAGTTATCATTGAAAGTCTCATGGCCTTCTAACCTAGTGTATACATACGGCACTATTTCTACAGAGTAGTGATCACAGAAGACAATGTAATTTAATTAAATGGAGTCTTTCCATTTGTGTGTGGATGTTTGTCTTCCCTCAGAAACGTGTGGTTTGACCAGGAGGAGTGAGCATGAGGATTTTCAGTTCAGATTTATTAAAAAGGAATGGCAATAATTCCTGCAGCTTCTTTATATTCAGTCACATGTGTTGAATTAATTTTCATATTTCCACCATTTTATCAAGCTGGCACAACCTGCTGCCCTCCCTTTTTCTACACTGTGCATACTTTACCAGTTTATCAATTGATAACTTATTAAGAGCTTCAGTAACTCTGGGCATGCAAATAATCCTAGAGTTATCTGCTTTCATTTTTAATCTGAAAACAAAGCCAAATTTAGAGGCACCTGACACTCTATATGGGATAATAGATGAGAGGTTTTTAGCAGGGATTTTCTTTTGTAAAAGAACAGCTTTAAGAGTCTATTTAATTTAAAAGAAAAGATGCCAATAAAAGCATTTTCTCCCTGTTTCATTGGCAACAGATGTTAATGTACTTGGCATACAAGTGTAGGAAGCCAGAGGACTGGAATTTTACCTCCATGTGGTTAAAAATGGAGGCAGTTCAGCAGGGCCAGCAGGAAGAGAGCAAGGTGACTGGACTCTGGGTCTCCCACTACAGAGTCATTCACTCGCTGTGGCCCAGTGACTAATTAAATATTTATCCAAAGTGAAACAGCTTCAACGGGAGAACTTGAAGGAGCCCCAAATCAGAGTTTCCCATCGGGCAGCAGCTAGTGCACTCTCCTGGAGAGATGGCAGGTCCCCGTTCAAACCTTTCTGCCCATCAAGCACAGGGGGGAACTGAAACCAGGTCACATCCAGGGTGAGTGCTTTAACCACTGGGCTAAATATTATAAGGTCACCACCTCCTCCTCTTGCCTGATTTTGAACAGGATCTGATTACATAGGTGGCTTCTGAGCACACCTACTGGATCATGCTCCACGACAGCCTTTTGCCTATCTTCCTCCAGTTTGTGGATCACACTGGGTCTTAGGCAGCAGATAGGCACCCAGATGCCTAGAATGAGGCAGCAGTACAGTTGCCCAAAGGCAGAAACGTAGGCATCTAGGGAATATTTACCCTGAAAAATTTAGGCACCTAGAAGGTTAATGGAGCAGGGGTTTTGTGGATTGCAGTGGTGCCTAAAAATAACGTAACACCACACAACAGCTACTTATTTACAGTAACTGTTGTTCTTCATGATGTGTTGTGCACATAGAGATTCCACTTCAGAGGTGTGTGTGCACCCAATGCACTGTAATTGGAAAATGGTGCCAGCAATATCAGTGGGTGGCGTATGTACCCTCATGTGCCCAGTTGAGGGAATAACAGGGGTGTGTCTACCACCTCTCTCTCCATTCCTTCTCACTGCTTTGTGAAAGTATTAACCAAAGTGGCAGGGAAGATGGGAGGGTCATGGAATGTATATGCACAACGCATCTCAAAGAACATCAGTTACTGGAGATAAGTGATGACTTTTTCTCATACACATTCCACTATAGGTCACTCTGTAGCAGTTCCCTTTCAGGTGGTGGGATTTGGGATCATCTGAACAGAGACTTCAAAATGGATTTGTTGATGCTGGCATCATCACAAGAACACTGAGTGATGGCATAATGTCTGGAAAGGATATGCATAGATGACCTGTTATGGGAACATTGCTCAGAAAGGTTAAAGAAGTGGACTGAGCTCTGGTGGAGTGATCTTGTTAATCTCAGTGGAGGAGAGACTTCTGCAAGATCATAGCAAAGTTTGCTACAGTCTTACATACACTGAGGTGACATTGATTGATTTTCTTGGCCTACTCTAAGAAAAGCTTAGTAGAGGCTCTGAGCTATGTAATGTAGTTAAGGTCGAACACTAAACCTCTACGGACATCTAAAGGATAAAGTCTTTATTCAGCATTAGAAGAATGAGGTTTAGATTGGTTTAGGTAAAAAGCTGACACCACCTTTTACGTGAACTTAGGATGTGCTCTAAGATAGGACTTATCCTTATTAAAAAAATTGTATAGGGCAGGGGAGGGAGGCATCTTCGAACTACAAGCTTTGTTATCTAACTCTTCTTGCTGAAGTAATTGCCATCAGAAATGCAGTTGTCATGGATAGCAGTGGTGGTGACCTCATCCCCAGGGGTTCAACAAGGAGGGCCATTAACCTGGATGGAACTAAGTTATGATCCCATGTCACTACCAGTTCAGAGACTGGAGGATAGACATTGAATAGACCTTTCAAAATTCTGGACACCAGA
Source organism: Malaclemys terrapin pileata (assembly GCF_027887155.1). Classification (NCBI taxonomy): domain Eukaryota; kingdom Metazoa; phylum Chordata; order Testudines; family Emydidae; genus Malaclemys; species Malaclemys terrapin. Next base: position 78,082,492 of record NC_071505.1, read on the forward strand.
TGGTGTGAAAAAACAGAACTGCTCCTTTGGTGGATGAACTGCTGATACAGATGCCAGGTGAATTGTCACAGAGCTGACTGAAAGCCCCAATGACTTCAATACAAGAAGTAATCTGATATATGAAAAATGTCCAGGTGTTGTGATTGCACCCAGACAGAAAATGTCCTCCACTTTACTGCATAGGTGGTTCTAGTGGCATCATCCTGCTATTTACCAGGATAACCTGGACATCTCTGGAGCACAGTTTTTCCATGAGTGTTAAACCAGAGATCAGCCATGCAGTGATGTGGAAAGACTGAAGAGTAGGGTGCAGATATTGACCCTGATTGAGCAGAGGAAGCATTATTGGTGGCCTGATGGAAAGTTGATGCAGGCCTGTAAACCAACATGGCCTCAGCCAAGCTGGTGCTATTAAGGTCAGCCTTGCCTTGTCTCTTCTCAGCTTTCCAGTCACCCTGGAGGTAGCGGAACTGGAAAGAATGTCTATAGCAGCTGACAGGACCACAGAAGGAGAAAAGCATCTGTAATGGAATCCAGACTGCAGCCTCTCCTGGAGCAAAAAACTCCTGTATTTGTTGTTCTGGTCAGTAGCAAACAAATCTATTATTGGCTACCCCGCCCCACTGCTGGAAAATCTGGAGGAGGTCCTTTCTGATGGATCACTCACAATGGTCTACAAAAATCCTGTTGAGGGAGTCCATAATGTTGTTTCTCGCTCCTGGGAGATGGAAAACTTTCAGGGAGACTCGGTTTCAGATGCATAGGTTCTATAGGTGGATTGCCTCCTGACATAACTGAGTGGATCTCTCACCCCCTTGCCTGTTGAGATATAGATAACACCATGTTTTAAGGCCTTGCACTATCCGATTCTTGATAGTGGGCAAAAATGTTTCTCAGGCCGAACAAATGGTCCCCAACTCTGGCACATTTATGTGGAAAGAGACTTCTTGGAGTGACCACAGAACTTATGCACTCAGTGTGCCAAGATGGGCACCGCAACCTGTCACTGATGCATCCATTACTCAAGTCAAGGTCAGTTGCGGGGATAGGAAGGGAATCCTGCAAATGTTCCATGGTTCTCACTACTTATCCAGGGATTGAAGCATTCATGAGGGTCACAAATATTCATCTCCAGAGAGTGTCTCATTGGACAATAAACCAAGTGGAGCCAGAGCTATAGTCAACATAGGTGAAGTCTGGTATGTGGCATCATGTATATGCATGAAGCCATATGGCTGTGAAATTTTAGGCAGGAATGTATGGTTATGATTGGGTTGAATTTTAGGGTTTCAGCCAGAGAGTGTATGGATTGGAACAAGCCCATTGGTGTGATGGACTGAACAAGTGAGCCTGCACTCTGGTCACTTAGATACCAATTATCTCCTCAGAGAAAGCCAGTTGAGAAAATAAGATAAGCAGGCTAGTGGGGTAGGTGGGATAAAGCGCCAATTAGCCCATCACCCTTTATTTGATAAAAAGGCTCAGGAAGGACGTTCCAAGAGAAGGGGGAAGAGAAAGAAGAACAGGACTAACTGAGGCCAGTCACATGGAAGCCTCAGGGAAAAGACCTCTGTTCCCTCAGGTCCTGAGAAGAGAGCCAAAAGCACAGAAGATACTGTAAACAGACTGTTGCACAAGGACTGTAATGATGTTGGTAGAGGGAACTCAAAATAAATGGCACTGTGAATGCACAACTAGTGTCTCCACAGTTGCAGTGAGACAAGAACCCAGAAGCATAGGTGTGCCCCGTTATAGTTGGCATATAGGTCATCGAAGTTGTGGCATCTAGGTCTACCTCATGAATGTTGTATGCTATGTTGACTGCAACCTTGACTCACCAAATTCAGTTTCATGCTGAGGTGAGTGAACAGCTGCCTGATAGTGAGGATGTTGTGCTGTACTTGGACATTTGAGGCTCCATATTCTAGCCAATGGTCCAGGTAAAGGAAAATTTGGACACTGAGGCAGTGCAGATAAGCCACTACTACTTCCATGCATTTTGTAAAGACTGCTGGGGTCAATGACAGGACAAAGGAGAGTACTGTGTAGTGGGAGTGGGTGTGTCCTGCTATGAAGCAAAGGCATTTCCTGTGTCTCAGATGTATTGCCACATTGAAGTACATAGCCTACAAATCGAGTACAGCATGCCAATCTCCACTGTCCAGGGAAGGAATAATGGAAGCGAAGATAAGCATCTTGAACTTGATTTTTTGGATAAAGCAGTTCAACTTCCTAAGATCCAAAATGGATTGAACAACCCTGGTCTTTTTGGGGATCAGGAAGTAGCAGAACTAGTATCCTTTCCCTCTGTGATGGCAAAGAACCTCCTCTATCACTCCCAATTCCAGAAGAGACTGTAGTTCCTACAATAATATGGTCTTGTGATATGGCTCCTGAAAAAGGACAGGGAGGGAAGTGAATTGGATAATGTATCCCTCCTTTACAGCACTGAGCATCCACATCTGCTTCTTTCCTTCTAAGCTCTTTAAAAGGTGATGTACATCTTCCAAAGGGTGGGGTAGTTGGTGACATCAGTATGCAGTCCCCAAGAAAACTGTCACCATGAATGCTTGGTGTTGTCGATGTCTGGTGAGAAGACCCTCTTGCAGACAATGTTGTCTGGCAGCAGCAAGAAGGCCTGGCCTATCTCTTAGAGGAGCGTTGAGATTTCTGCTGGAAATAAGGTCTAATATGGTTGAGGACTCTTTGTAACTGGAGTATAAATCCCTAGCAATCACCAAGTCACCTGGAAATCTTTCAGAGTACTCATGTCATCATTAGTCTTGAAAGAGAAAAAATTAAACCCCTCAAACAGCAAATCCTCAATTGTGTTTTGCTGCTTTTTTGGTATACTGGATTCCTGGAGCCAAAAGGAAGTTCTCATGGCAATGGTCACGCATCAAGAAGAAGTATCTTCTGCACTGATAGCTGCCTGGAATGAAGTTCTGGTCATGAGATATCCTTCAGAGACCAGAGCCATAAACTGCTCCCTAGCCTTCTCCAGCAGTTGGTCTGAAACCTTAGCGATCACAGAAAAATTAAGCATTATACTTGGGCAAAAGAACGTGATAATTGACTATCCTCATTTGCAGCATTGCTGGGGAATAAGCCTTTAAGAGAACAAGTCTTCTATGCTCCTTCTCTTTAAGAGAGGTGTTAGGGTGCAACTGGCAGGAGCACTCATTAGCTGCCATAACCATCAAGGAGTTGGAATCAGGATGATTGAAAAAAAAATAATCAAAGCCCTTCTGGTGGACTTTATCATTGGTCCATCCTTTTGGCAGTTGGTGGTATGGAACCCAGGGTCTGCCAGAGGGTTTTCCACCAGCTTCAGCAAGGCCTTGTTAATTGGAAGAGTGACTCTTCCCAAAACCAGGGTTTGTAAAATGTCAAGGAGGGTGTGTGGATTCACACAAATGGGTTCTATCCATACTCCCAGAGAAGTTGCCACGCATGTCATCAGACCCTGAAGGACCTTGAAATCCTTTGGGGATGGAGAGGTGGACTCATGTGTGACCGATTGTCCAGAGACAATGAATAGAATTGTGGAGAAGCATTCAGGGTTCCTCCATTATTTTGCCTTCCTCAATAAGGTCCAACACAGTGTGGGGATGGACAGGCTGACGAGCCTGCTCAGGAGTTTCTCGAACTGGAGAAGGGGATCTCCTCAAACTGGAGAAGGGGATCTCCTCGAGTGTAAGAGAGAGATGGCGCCTAAGCTCCCTTGGGATAGGCCACAGTCAAGAAGGCAGGCACCATATGGAAACTTCCTTATAAGAGGACAATTCCTTAGATCCTGTGTCCTTGCCCTGATAATGGTAAAGTGATCTAAAGGAATGTGGATATGATACCTGTCCCTCGGGCTCAGAGTACAATGAGGAGATGTAGGACTCCTCAGGGAAGGGAGAGGCTCTCACTATTGGGATCCCAGAGGATGTTGCTAAGGGAGATAGCCTAGGATCAAGAGATGGTGTGGGATGAGGTGGTCAAAATGTTGAGGATGTAATTGGTGTCGTCAGTGCCAGAGGAGCTTCTGGTGATATTGGTCTGAGAAAGCGAAGTGATGACGTTGGAGGTTCCAATGGTGCTAGCTGTACTGACAGTGTAGGTTTCATCAGTGGTGCAGACTGTGCCAGCTGTATTGATGGTGCTTCTAATGGCATCAGGGGAGCTGAGTGTGTTGACAGCAATGACTGCACTGGAGATGCTAGGTCTGTTGAGTGAACCAAAGATGCAAGTGGTGCCACGGATGTTGGATGCACCGACAGAGCCATGGTGAATGCTGGATTTGCATGCAGTAGTGGAGAATCCAGTACAGGGAGACACAGCAAATCTTTCACAGAAAGACAGACCTGAGGAGTTGAAGGCACTGCGGAAGGCAAGTGTTGAAGCTGCAGTGCCAGCGGTGCTGAGATAGTCTGGAGTGATGAAGAAGGGCCTAGGACAAGTGAAGGCACCAGACTCGATGGTTCTGGAGGAACCAGAGTTAACAGTTCCACCTCAGATGGAGCTGGCGAATGCTTTTGTTTGTGATGTCTCAAACTATTTCCAGAGGATTTACCAGAAGATTTCTTTGATGAAGACACAGATTTTGAGTGTTTCTCATAAGGAGAATGGTTCAAGTGCTTGGAGGAGGCTGGGGGAGTGGAGGAAGAACAATATTTCTCTGACGACTTGCATTTAGAGTCCTGGGCAAGTAGCAGGGGCACTTCTCATGGGTACCGCATCCATTGGTTCATACTCAAGGTCTGGTTCTAACCCCATATGCTCAGGACACATTGTCTCCTTCATTAATGGACTTCCAAAAGGTAGTCCCCTCTGCTGTTTCGTTCTAGTGGAGAAAGAGATATGAATTGGATGTTTGTCCCCTGCATGCCCTTCCTTAGCCAGGTTGAGCAGTTTTTGTGCCTGTCAATGACAGAGATCACAGCCTTGCTGCACGTGGCACACTGTTTGTAACCTGGGGATTTTTCCATAATAAATCTCCAGGATTTACACTAAAATCTGAACTAAACTATTCTAATACTAAGGACTAACTAAACTAATAACTATATAGAACTATTTACAAGTTTAAGATTGGAAGTCTGTCTAACCATTAGCAAAAGCCATGGGGAGCACAACTTTCACCCTGGGTGGTGAGAAAGAACTGAGAAATAGTGGTGGACTCACCCTTTTTATGCCCTCTGCTAGGCTCATGAGGAGAGCAGGATCACATGCTGCCTAGTGGTACTGTTGGCAAAAGTCTCTGACTGGAGTGGATCGACACACACAGACACACAAACACACACACACACCTAAAATGGAATGTATTATATGTGCATGATCACTTGAAGGAGAATTGGAACTTAGATGCTGAGCTATCTTTGTAGATCAGGGCCTCAAAGCAGGGCCGTAACTAGGGTGAGGCAAGAGGGGCAGTCGTCCAGGGTGCAGAGCCAGTGGGGGCACAAAAATGTGGCAGCACAGAATGGGGTCCAATAGCATCAGCCCTCCCACCCCCGCAGGATTGGGCCCAGCAGTGTCAGCCAGAGTCCATGAGCATAGTTTGGGGAGGGGAGGCATTCCCCCCAAACAGAGGCCTGAGCTGGGAGTGGAGGGGCTGGTCCAAAGCTGCTTCTCCTGCCGGGTGCTCATTGCTTCTGCAGCTGTACACTGCCTCCGGGTCATAGTGCCAGGAATCGGGCAGGACAAGGGGCGGCAGGGAGTGGGAGTTTGGGAAGGGGGTGAGGTGGGGGGAAGAGGCAGTGAGGAAAGAAAGGGGATGGGATTGGGCAGGGGGAGGAGATGGGATAGGAGAATGGGTTGAGGCAGGGAGATATGGGAGTGGTGGATGGGGCAGGGGACAGTGGGGAGAGGAAAATTGATGGGATGCATAGAAGGAAGGGTGAGGGGCAATGAGGAAGGGGGATGGGATGGGGAAGAGACTCCTCCCCTGCCCCCAACAGAGTCCTCTATTTGGGAACTTGAAATATGGTAACCATAGGGGTTGCTCCGTTCTCACAGCCTTGGTTTCTGGAGCTGGTGGGAGCAAGTCTGCCCTGTGAGCAGCTGCCTGCTGCCAGTGGAAATGAGTATTCTAGGGAGAACATATGATTGGCCATACTGGGTCAGACCAGAGGACCATCTAGCCCAGTAGCCAATGCCAGGTGCCCCAGAGGGAATGAACAGAACATGGATCAAGTGATCCATCCTGTTGCCCATTCCCAGCTTCTGGCAAACAGAGGCTAGGGACACCATTGCTGACCAGCCTGGCTAATAGCCACTGATGGACTTATCCTCCATGAATTTATCTAGTTCTTTTTTGAACCCTGTTATAGTCTTTGCCTTCACAACATCCTCTGGCAAAGAGTTCCACAGGTTGACTGTGCGTTGTGTGAAAAAATACTTCCTTTTGTTTGTTTTAAACCTGCTGCCTATTAATTTCATATGGTGCCCCCTAGTTCTTGTGTTATGAGGAGTAAATAACAGTTCCTTATTTACCTTCTCCACATGAGTCATGATTTCATAGACCTCTATCATATCCCCCCTTAGTCATCTCTTTTCCAAGCTTGTCCAAGAACTTTGGGGAGCATCTCATGACAGCCAGGCTCCATGGGTAGGGGCCAGCTCCAGGGGGTGTCACCAGCTGGCACCAAGCTCCTTCAGGACAGAGGCAAGAGCATGTCAGGGCACAGCTTGGAGCTGTGCCATCCGCCTTGACTGGGGCATGCCCAGCTGTGCGGAGGCGGCCTGCTGGGCAGGGCCCCCACAGCTCCCAAAGCGTGTAGAACTAGGGCCCAAGCGGACCAGACAGCTCCCACCAGCTTCTGATCTGCTGACTCCTGGGAGGAGGCAATGGTTTTCAAACTGTGCGGTGCATCTCCGTAGGAAGGTGCACCCCACATTGTGAAAACCTCTGTGATAAATGGGAGGTAGAAATCTGGGGGGCACATGACCCTGCATGCCCTCCCCCCATGTATCACCTCGAGGGGATGCATATATGATTGATTGCCCCAGGTGCTACAATGCTCTGGGGCTCTGCCTTAAAGATCAGTTTTTCAATAGCAAGGGAATATGACCCAGTGGTTGGAGTAGGGAACTGATATAGGAATGAACTCCAGAAATCCTGAATATCTGCCATTGACCTGCTTGAAAAAGTCCCTTGAACCTTTTTGTTACTGACGTTTTCCTATCTCTTAGGGGTATATGGTATTTATTTTAGTTCAATGCTGTTTTTCTAATTCCTCATTAGAGAATTCAGAGGTATCGATCTCCTTTACATTCCATTTTGTATGCCACGCATGGCAATTTTTCTACACTAACAATACTTTGCACTTACATATATTCTTTCATCTGAGACTTTGAAGATGCCTTGCAAACATTAGTTCTTTATTATGCCTCACTCCACCCTGTTCAGGTACCAAAGAGTTCTTCTAAAAGTGTTTACAATTTATTACAGTACTTGGTTTAGATTCAGGTTTGGATTTCCGGGAAGAAGCTGAAAGTCCAAGTACAGTCTCTTGGTGGCAGAAATTGCTCCTAGAGATAGAAGGCTTGCAGTAATGGCACAAGTGCCTTCCACCCTCACATTTATAGAGGTCCCACGGCTGGCTGGCACAGCCTAGAAAATGAGCAACTCTGACCACAGAGAGAACAGGGTCAAGTTAGTGTCTACCAGACAACTTCCACCAGTGGAATTCCATATGGAGACCTAGCTAGAAACCAAAGCAGGCCGATCCTGGTGAAAAATGCTCCCTCAGTGGTACAGCCGCCCCTTGTGGTGCAGAGAGGTGTAAATTGAATCTCTCTGGAACTACCAGGGTGAAACAATTCCTATGTTTGTAACTATTTGTACTGCACATATATTAAGTTTGAGCTGCTAAATAGCTCCTTATTGGCTACTTTTTGTTTTCACTACTTTTATAGACATTTGCTCTTTCAGTCCTTTCCTCTTGTGTGCTCACTTTAAAGGTAACCTGCATTTTGCAAGAGCTGAAATACAAGAGTCTCATTTTCCCTGTCCCTATAATTCCCTGGTGCTAACAGTTCCACTTCTAGTGTATCTTTTGCCAGCAATGGATATCATGCTGGGAAAATCCAACTCTTAATCTTCTTAAGGCTGAGGCTAGAGCTGTAGAGATAGTATAATAGCAGTCAGCTCATTCTCACATGGAAGTTTAGACATTCAGTAATGCCATTACAAAGATTGCCCAGGGGAAGTCAAACTGAAGGAATCCTTGCAGTGCCTCTCAGACTGAATGTCTAACCTCCATAAAGAGGTAGCAGCCTCTCTTAGGGGATGTTCAAGCAAGCCCAGGGAAAATAGGCCACAAACAGAATACTTTTTCCTTTTCCTGTTGAATCATTCTCTCTCTCTCTCCACAAAAGTGAAATAATTTCTTATATATTTAGCGAATCAATGGCCACAGCTACTGATTACAGAGCCATGGCAAGTGTTCCCTCCTCTACCCCAAAATAGGGCTTCAAAGGCATATGCTAGAAAGAAAGAACATTACTTTGATCAGTACTTAGAAACTTAATAAAAATTATTACAGTAATAGGATTTTTTTTAATGAACAGGACAACACTGTAACCTAACAACGTTTTCATTTTCCATATGGTCGCACTGGTTTTTCCTTACATATTCTAGTTGTTCTAGTTTCTCCCTCAGCTTTTCTAGCTTGTACTTCCATTATTCTGTCTTCCTATTTCCATAGGTTTTAAGGCCAGAAGAGATCATTATGATAAACTATTCTGATCTGCATAGTACAGACCATAGACCCTCACCTAATAATGTCTTCATGAAGCCCATAACTTCTCTCTCCTTACCTATTTTTTCCAGTTTGATCTCTCAGTATTTCCCTTCCCCACTCCTGTTTTTTCAGTCTCTGCAACCATTTCTCTATCACCAACCAATTGTAATTAGTCCTTTCTGTCCATCTTATTCCACATTTTCCTACTTCTTTTACCATTTTTTTCAATCTCCCTACTTTTCCTCTTCCATGCACTGAAGCCCATGCTCCTCACTAAAAAGTCCAAAAGCTTTCCTTTACCTTGCTTAAGAAAACAAAATGTCTAAGAACTTACCTCTTGCTGCTGAACCTGAATGTATTGCACTGTACATCCAAGCTCTTCTCTGAGAGGAACCAGGTGACTGTTTCTTGCTGCTGCCTGTGCTATCAGGTGTTTTCTCTCTGTGCATTTTTAGGTTTACAGCACAGATAAATCTCCCCTCCCCTAAAGCCAATCCCAGAACAATAGTAATAGCTGATACTGACTGACTGACTGACTGGAGCATTGACTGTTTTAGAGATGGTTGCATGTTTTCCTTAGTAAAAATCTCTGAAAAATGCTGCCTCATCTACTCTACAATTAAAGTGACTGGGTAAAATGTCTCCTTCTTCCTCAGTAGGTCTGCTCCCTGCATGTAATCAACATCCATTCACTTGAGTGACAAAAAATATTTTTTACTGCTTTTTACTCATTTTACTACTTCAGAACCAACACAGCAAAGAGATTAAGTGGGATTCTATTCCTTGTGCATCATGAATAGGGTTGTTTACTAATTTCTACTCAATACACCAATGTACACCCTATTGAAGGCAATGGGGTTTGCACAGGTGTCACTAGGAGATTAATCTAAAAATGGAAGGGGAGAGGTTGTGCAGGTGTCACAGTGGGTCTAATTTGACCTTCATTACTGATGATGATTCATGAAGAAAAAAAAAGAACTTGGCTTGACTCTCAAAGTTCAAGTTGAGTTTGCAGAGCTGGTAACTAGAAAAAATACCAGTTTTTATTCATAGATTGAACATGTCTATTATACAGATTTTGGCCAGATGACAAACATGGGATCCAACTATGCCTTGTTTACGGTCCCTTTTAGCAGTAGAATTGAATTTATACAATCTTTTAACATGTGTAAGATACACCAAGGGGTCCTTTGTAGACAGGTTTCCCCTTACACATGCTTTTTAATAATGTTTCCCATGCTTTAGAGCAGGAATTCTATGTAAAAAATAGAGGAGCTCTGAATTAGAGATTAGCCTTTTCTGTATAATGCCTCTTCAGGAAATAATTTAAAGATATGATGGAAGTTTAATTTTCATAGGTATAAAAACATACAGCTATAAAAAAATCATTCTTGCGTTGATGTTTTATTGATTGATGCATTCCTCTTCATTATAAACAAATACTGGGAAAAAGGGGTTGAGCAAGGAACCTGATTGAATATGGTGGCTTAATCCACCAGGAAAATGAATCCAGTTTAATCCATGTAATTTGTTCTACAAGCAAAGAACTGTGATGTTGCAAAAACCGAGATACACTACCAATCTCTCATCAATGGCTACTAGATGAAGGATCTCTTTACTCCTGAAACCTGGATTTTTAATACACTTAATTATATATCTAATCTTTCACTGCAGACCTGTCTACTATCTTTTTGTCACAATCTTTACCCTTTTCAGCTCTTAATTAACTGCTAATGTTACTATGTTTTTCTATATCACATTTTCTTTTAATTTGCCACACAGCACTGGGGTTGCCTGTTGGCAGCCAGTCTCTGTTGTTTATTTAACATGCTGAACTCAGAGCACACTTGGTATACATGTGATAGACAAGCCAATAGAACATGCAAATAATAATAAAAAATATTGCAAGAGCCAAAAATGTTCAGCAGTTACACACTGCCTAAATGCCTAATCTTTTAAAGACATTTTCAAGGCCCAATTAAAAATGGGAACATTTAAATAAAACCTACTGGCAGTTTCATAGAAGCCAAATTAGTAAATTAAATCAGGGATGCTCTCTCTCCATGCTCCATTGATCTACACTGCTGGCTAATTATATGTCATTCAGAGCAGATATATGAAGAAAATATTAATTTTTAGGGTAAATAAAAGGAACTATAAATATTCCTTCACACAGTGTATAGTCAACTGTGCCAGTGGAATCCAGGATCAAGGGCAGAAATCTGGGAAGTGGTGGAGACGCAGCACGCATTCACAATCTCCTGTCCCAGTGGGGACCTAGATGGATGGTGAGGTCATAAAAGTGGGTGGGGTCAGACTGGGAAAGAGCAGTGCAGGGCCTGTCTCTGCAGGAAAGGCATTAGCTCAGCACCTCTACTGGACAGTCTCTGTAGTGGTCCTCTCCTGGAGCCCTAGATCAAATTTCAAGCTGCATTCCTGCAATAAAAGCCTGCTGATAGTACTGCTGCCTGTAGGCAGGACTGCCCGGGAGGGCAAGTGGTGCAATTTGCCCCAGGCCCTGGGCCCCACAGGGGCCCCCACAAGAATATAGTATTCTATAGTATTGCAACTTTTTTTATGGAAGGGGCCCCCGAAAATGCTTTGCCCCAGGCCCCCTGAATCCTCTGGGTGGGCCTGCCTTCCTCACATGGTTAAGAATACAACATAACAACACATTGGAAAGGATGATCTGACCTACTACTACTACACGTTAATAGATTCTAATTTACCTGTAACCACACAAGAAATGGACATGGGCATCATTGTGAACAATTCTGCTCAATATGCAGCATTGGTCAAAAAAGCAAACAGAAAGCTAGGATGCGAAAGGAAGGGATGTAATGCAGTTATATAAATCAATGGTACATCCTCACCTGGAACACTGTGTTCTGCTCTGGTCAGTCCATATCAAAAAGGGTTCAGAGACAGAGAACAAGATGTCCATATATGGAGAAAGTTAAAAGACTGGGACCATTTAGTTTAAAGAGGAGATAATTTAGGGGGGGCCTTTGTGACATATTTGAATGTATTGAATCTGTTTATATGAATTCACAGTTATCGTTCTTTAAATAGTTGCTTATGTTGAATCTACTATATAGTGGTTACTATGTTTCTTTCTTCTTCTATATCACAAGAGAGAGTCAACTGTCAGGGCTCCAACCTCTTGTACCTGTCTGTGTTTCTAATCAGGGATTTGTGCTGTATCTGCCACACACAATAGCTGACAACAAGGATTTCAAGAATCTTCTATTCATCAGAATAGCAAAACAATCTATGACATTGGTTGCAGACCAGAGCGAAAGGTTCTGCTACCACTGTGTGTACTCCAAACTACAGTACTGAACTAATAGCAGTGAGGTGGAAAGGCAGGCTAGATTGGAAAAATGGAGGCCTTTGACAGTGCCATGGAGCACTGGCTCATGTACAGAGAGAGGCTGGAACAGTATTTTGAAGTAAATGAGATTCCTTCAGAAAAATATGTAGCAGCATTACTGAGTGTAATGGGTGGAAAAATATACAGTTTAGTTCACGGTCTGATCGCCCCCAGAGAAGCCAGCAAGCAAAACCTCTAAAGAGATAGTGCAAATTGTTCAAGAGCACTTGGCACCTAGGCCCCTGATTATATCAGAAAGGTTCAGGTTTCATAAGCGGAATAAATAGAAGGTGAATCTATTTTCTCCTTTGCAATAGAGTTAAAATGATTGTCAGAACACTGTGCTTTTAAGGATGGGCTTAATAAGGCTCAAAGAGAGAGATTTGTGCGTGGACTGCTTAATGAAAGCACACAGAAAAGGCTCTTAACTGAGGGAAAATCTAATCTTTAAACGCACAGTAGAAATTGGAGTAGCGATGGAATTGCACACCAGAGTTAAAACAAAAGTAGGAATCCATAAACTATCTGTAACCCAAGGCAAAAGCTAGTCTACTTAGCAGACAGACACATGTTATAGGTGGGGAAAAGGGTTCTGCTTGCCTTCTGATTGCCAAATTAAAGATGCATATTGCAGAAGCTGTAATAAAAAAAATGGGCATATCCAAGCGGTTTGTTGCACTAAAAGAATTATGGAAGAAACCAAATCAGGGCATTAGTGATGGTAATATAGTATTTAGGCCTGTTTATTTGCCAGAGATAGAATTTTGGGTTTTGTTTGCCCATTTGAATTTTGAGGTTTTTAAAATACAATTGTTTGTGTCTTATATTGACATATGTGAACAAGGAACAAAGAACGTGTGTTGCTTTTGCCGACAGCCAGATGGGGTTTTTAGAACAGTGAGAAAAGATAAGAAATAGAGTTAAAGTGTTGCTGGATATGGTGGGAGTTTAATATACGATTGTGTACAATATACGATTAATGACAATTGAAGGACAGTTCTGCCCCGACTCCTCTTCCAAGACAAGGTCAGTTGGGAGGGGCAAGAGGGATGGGGGAGGGCTATGAGAAACACTAAAAGCCAAAGAAAAGGTGACCCTGGTCGGAACACAATCTCACTCCCTACCCCTCCCATAGGGTACAAAAGAGGTGGTACCAAAGCCCCCAGACTCAAGACCCTCCAAAATGGAATATGACTATAAGTTGTATGGGGTGGTACCAGGGCCAAGCACTACAGGTATAATTAAACATACCAAGAAGGAGGAGGGAGAGAAGGAAGCTTTACTGGCGTAAAGAACTGTGGTTATGCTTGCTTGTTAACCTCAATAAACATTGCATTGCCTGACTTTCTGCTGTCTATCTGCAGAACAAGAACCGAGGGAGGGTGTGGGAGCCCTAATAGAGGGAACAGAAAAAAGAATATCAATGTATGTTCTGTAGACACAGGCAGCAGTGACACAGACTGTGGGAGTGGAGTAGTCAACCTGGATATATACAGTGTGAGCAAAAATGAAAAGTCAGCAATCTGGTTGACACTCCAGGTGGTGGAGGAAAATGCTCAAAATGAAATTGGACACAGGCTGCACAGTGTCTGTTATCTCACGTTCAGAATATGAGAACTTTTAAAAATATCAAAATGAGGGAGACACCAATGTAACATAAATGAACAGGAAAAAAGACATGCAAGTGAATGTAGAGTATAAAATTAAGCAATGTTTATTACACTTATACATCATTGAGAAGGGGGAACTGACCCTTTGGGGTTGTGAATGGTTACATAAGGTTCCTCTGGATTGGATATCTATAATGATACAGCAGTCACTTTCAGCAGACCCCACTAAAACAGTTAAACAGCAGCTGGAAGGGATACTAAGTCAGGCACCAGGTGTATTCAAGGAGGGGATAGGAACTCTAAAGCACATGTAGGCTAAAATAATCCTAGTTGATAAAGTGCAGCTCAAGTTTCACAAAGCGTAACCTGTTCCTTACAGGCATCACTTGAAAGTAGATGCTGAATTGGAAGGTCTAGAACAGGGGTAGGCAACCTATGGCACGCATGCCAAAGGTGGCACGCGAGCTGATTTTCAGTGGCACTCACACTGCCTGGGTCCTGGCCACTGGTCCGGGGTGCTTTGCATTTTAATTTAATTTTAAATGAAGCTTCTTAAAAATTTTATAAACCTTATTTACTTTACATACAACAAAAGTTTAGTTATATATTATAGACTTATAGAAAGAGACTTTTTAAAAATGTTAAAATGTATTACTGGCACGTGAAACCTTAAATTAGAGTGAATAAATGAAGACTCAGCACACCACTTCTGAAAGGTTGCTGACCCCTGGTCTAGAAAGAGAGGACATACTTTCAAAAATGACCTGGAGTAAGTGGGGAACTCCTATAATTCCAATTGTAAAAAAAAAAGGAGGGGGTCTAATAAGGATATGTGGAGATTTTAAGGTCACTATAAACCCTGTACTAAAAGTTGAAAAATACCCCCTATCTCAAATTGAAGACACTTTTGCTACATAGGTAGGGGGACAATGATTCAGCAACACTGATTTGTCCCAGGTCTACCTACATGTTGCGGAAGAGTCTAAGGCATACCTTAGAATCAACAAACAAGGCTAGTGTTTGGTATTGCTTCAGCTCCTGCTATATGACAATGGACCATGATTTGCAAGATATTCCAAGGATACAGTGTTATTTAGATCAGTGGCTCTCAACCTTTCTAGATTACCGCCCACCTTTCAAGAGTCTCATTTGTCTTGTATACCCCCAAGTTTCACCTCACTTAAAAACTTACAAAATCACATGAAAATACAAAAGTGTCACAGCACACTATTACTGAAAAATTGCTTATTTTCTAATGCTTACCATATAATTATAAAATAAATCAATTGGAATATAAATATAAATATTTCCTTACATTTCAGTGTATAGTATACAGAGCAGTATAAATATGGGTACCCGCATGGCTCCTCAGTATGCCAACATTTTTATGGCTGCCTTAGAACAACGCTTCCTCAGCTCTCATCCCCTTAAGTCCCTACTCTACTTGCACTACATTGATTACATCTTTGTCATCTGGACCCATGGGAAGGAGGTCCTTGAGGAATTCCACCGAGATTTCAATGATTTCCACCCTACCATCAACCTGGACCAGTCCACACAAGAGGTCCACTTCCTAGACACTACAGTAATAATAAGCGATGGTCACATAAACACCAACCTATACTGGAAACCTACTGGCTGCTATACTTACCTACATGCCTCCAGCTTTCATCCAGACCACATCACACAATCCATTGTCTACAGCCAAACTCTAAGATACAACCACATTTGCTCTGATCCCTCAGACAGAGACAAACACCCACAGAATCTCTATCAAGCGCTCTTAAAACTACAATACCCACCTGGTGAAGTGAAGAAACAGATTGACAGAGCCAGAAGGATACCGAGCAGTCACCTACTACAAGACAGGCCCAACATGTTGACCAATTGCAAGACTCCATGGCTGACAAAAGAAGCAAAATTCGGGGAGTCGACAGTTGTTACCACCTCAGTGTCCCAGCTAGAAGCAACACCAATGATATTATAATGGAAAGCAGCTGTGCTGAGCAACCAGCATCATCTGAGGGAACATCTGAGTCAGACATTGCTGCAGACACGGTATTTCCTCATGGAAGTGTTCATAATGTTGGCAGACACTCTCCAGAAAGAGAACGCAAGCTGCCTGCAAGGCTTGATATGCAACTGGACATTTGGCTGTTTCCCCACAAGTACCAACCTGCTCCTGTATTTTTCACTTCATGCATCTGATGAAGTGGGTTCTAGCCCACAAGTACTTCTAAAGGTGTTTTGCCTATTTCATTTCAGTGGTCAGGACAGATGTTATATACCTGTACGTATTGAGCAGAGTGATGAATCTGTTTATGTGAATTTCCAGTTATAGTTCTTTAAGCAGTTTTTTATGTTGAAACTGTTGTTACATAATACTCACAGTTTCTTTCTTCTTCCGTATTAAAAGACAGAGTCAGCCCTTCAATCTTGTGTGCATGTCTATGTTTCTAATCAAGGATTTGTACTATATCTGCCATATACAATAGCCATGACAGGTGTACAAAATAATGATTCATAAAGAGAAAATAAATCAGGGGCTCATCGTTACCCTTTTGTATAATGCCAGACAAAAAAAAAGGGGACATTCAATTAAAGTGAAAGGCAGCAAATTTAAAATTGATGAAAATAAAATAAATTATTTTACAAAATAAACAATTAACCTGTGGAACTAATTGCCACAATAGATCATTGAGACTAAGAATTTAATAATATTCAAAAAAAGGATTGGACATTTATATGAATTACAGAAATATTCACAGTTCCACTAGATAAGATGAGAAAAATATTTAGAAAGAGTACAAAACTCTCTGCATCAGGGCATATGCCAGCCATCAGCTGAAAGGATCTGGAAGAAACTTCCCCATTGGACAAATTATTCCATATCTGTCTTGTCTGGAGTTGCTTGAATCCTTCTCTAAAGCATCCTACACTGAACGCTGTCAGAGAGTGGATACTGGACTGGATGGACCACTGGTCTGATCCAGTATGGCAGTCCCCATGTTCCTGTGAATCCCCACTCTAGCACAGCATGCAGAAATTGCAAACTGTAGCCCCTTGAGCCCAAGAAGGTGAATCTGGCCAAACATATGGAATTCACTGCCTGAGGTCACTGAGTCAAATAATGTGGACAATTGTTAAAAACAGCTGAGTAATTTTATGGTCAACCATAACATAAGTGTACATTCAAAGAGAAATGATAATCAAATCTCCTATTTCAGGGTATCAGCTGTTTGCAACAGGGGACAGTAAGAATTACAGTGTTTTGCTGGGTGTAAGATGTCATCAGATCAGATTTTTAATACCAAACTAGAGAGATGAATAGTCTGCTCTAATATGACAAAACCTACATTCCTATCATGCAAAACAAAAACAAAAAAACAGAATTCTAGTCCAATAATACGAGTGTTCTACACTGCTATTCAAATAGCTTTTAAATGATGTTAGTATACTTCATGCTAGCATCTTTTAAATAAAGGCTTTTTAAACAGCTATCTCCAGTGTATCCACAGTGGGTTCACTCATGCTGGAATAAGCATAGGAGAATCTGCTGTGAATCATGGAGGAGCATTGCTTTAATATAGTGCAACATAAGCAAGAGCAAATAAAACAATGAAAACACAAAAGAGTTCGACTCTTGAGGCTGTTTATTCTGCAGCAATTTCAGCACAAGCCATGCTGATGGCTTTTCTAATGCCTTAAATCAAACAGCAGGTATCTGTGGCCTTAAGGTAAAAAATATTAAACATCTGCCAGTTTTTAGTCTTGAAACATTGCAGTAGTCTTGTCTGAGGGGAATTCTTAGTATTGCTCCTCTGGGAAGCTCTGTCTTGCTGTCATCTGGGGATGCAGACATTTTCATCTATGCACATATGACTGTCACTTTGTGGTGGTGACCGATCACGAACAACAAACTCATGTTCAGCAACCAAAATTTTCAGCCACCAGTTTGCTGATCAAATTCAAGTTTGCTGAAGATTCATATCCATAATAATGTAATTTATCACTTGGGGAAAGATCTATCTTGCAGACCACTTCTTCTGACACACACAAACAGCAGCTGCTCATGTAAATTTTCTCAACTTTCTTGTTGTTTCTAAGAAAGACAATGTGGGTGAGGTAATAGCTTTTATTTTACCACCTTCTGCTGGTGAAAGAGACAAGCTTTTGAGATACATGGAGCTATTCTTCTGGTCTAGGAAAAGTACTCAAGAGTGTCACAGCTAAATAAAAATTGGAACAGATTGTTTTGCATAAGTAGTTAACACATATTCTCAGAAACCATTCAAGGAGAAGTTCAAAGTAAACATCTCTGCTGCCATAGGACAAAAAAAATGGGGTTAGTGGGTTACAGATTGTTGTAATAAACCATAAATGCAGTGTCTTTATTAAGACCATGATTTTGCATCTACAAAGTTATGAACTTAAGCTCCTAGGTTTGTCTTTTGAATGTGTTGAGCAGGGTTCCTTTGAGGATGAAAACTGAGAGGTCAGATATGGAGTGCTCATTTTGTGAAAAGTGTTCACCCATGGGTAATATGGTGTTTTTGTCTTTTATCATTTTCCATGTGAGTTCATTTGATAGTGTAGTGATTATCTGGTTTCACCCACGTAGTTGTTATGGGGCATTTAGCTGTGACATTCTGAGTACTTTTCCCAGACTTGAAGAAGAGCTCTGTGTAGGAAAGGCACTGAGTTTTACTTTTCCCCGTGGGTGCTCCACTCCTGCTCTGCCCGGAGGCCCTGCCCCCACTCCACTGCTACCCCAAGGCCCCGCCCTTGCTCTGCCTCTTCCTGCCCCTGCTCCCCAAGGCCCATCCTCACTCCTGATCGGCGACGGCACCCAACAGCTCTGGCTGGTGGGTGCTGTGCACCCACTGGGTTTTTTTTCTGTGGATGCTCCAGCCCTGGAGCACCCAGAGTCAGCACCTACGCTGTGTAGCTCGAAAGCTTATCTCTTTCACCACCATAAGTTGGTCCAATAAAAGCTGTTACCTGACCTGCCTTGTCTCTCTAATATCCTGGGACCAACATGGCTAGAACAACACTGCAAACAATGTTGTTCCTAAAGCAATAAATGATTCATCTGACACATAAGAACTGCCATTCTGGACACCTGGTTATAAACTATTATTGAAATCACGCTAGAGCAGTAATGGAAATGTTTATCTGCAAGTTGATGGCATCAGATGCCAGAAGTACAAGAGTAATGAGCTCTTTAAACATCACATAAAAGATGAACTTACACTCAGAGCTATAAGCCTCAGATCATAATGTACACTTCTGTGACACAACATTGCTTTTGTCTCATTTCCTGTGGTATCACACAATTGACTTAACTCCTGAAGGCCAACAAAGTACACTGCAATCCAAAGTGTTCCTGAGAGAAAAAGTCTAATTCCCAAGATTAAACCACGAAACTGAATTCCATATAAAAATCCAACTGATTTTGTCAAGCTGCTTACCCTTGATAAGTAACTATGAACTACTCAACCCAACCTTCAAAAAACAGTGATGTCCATGCTAGACAAGTCTATTTAGTATATGAAGTGTCAGCAGTCATTGAAACACACAATTGCCCACCATTCCAAAGTACCCAGTTTAACACAATTTGCTGTGTATCTTGATTTCCATCATTAGAAAATCTTGCCACATTGGCCACAAACCAAGGATAAAACCGAACACTTCATTAGGACACAAGAACATTCAGTGTATCTCCATGATAGCTGAGGTAAGAAGTTGTATCAGTTCTTATTAGTTCCTCAGGCTACCCCTCGCAACTTGATTAGTGCTATTGGATACAATTCTGTTTGGCCTGCAACACAGAACTAGGTTGCCCAAGGTAAAAACAATCACCTATGATGAGTCCATAAGAGTATGCATCACACCAGCAGATTTAAAAATAAAAGAATATGCGGAGCATAAAGATTCCACTTCTGAGCACTGGTGATGTGGTGCTCCTCAAGAATACATAACTACACAACAAACTATCCACCCTCTATCACACTGACTCTCACTTGGGCCATCAAAATCAAAGGCTGTTAACCAACAGAATAAGTAAATATGAGGTGATTTGCTATATCTACCTCATTAAAATGCAGTTCTACACTAAACATTGGCTCCATAAAGACTACATAATGAGGCTCCGTGTTAACTATTTCTCAGTAATTTATTTATCAGATTTGCTCAGTTGTAACTCACCCTGAGATCTGAAGGTAAAGCAGGGTTTTTTCCTTCTCAAACATCGAGAATAATGCAGGCCAAATGCTACACTCAGGGAGCAATCTGGCCAGTTGCTAAACACTCTGACCTAACCCAGCAAAGCATATAATCACATGCTTAACTTTAGGCATGTGAATAGTTCTATTGAAGTCAATGGGAGTGCACAGCATCTTATAGGATAAAGCCCTTACTCCTAGGAAACACTACTGTTTTCAGATTCTGCCCTTAGTTACAGCTCTACACCCTCTTTGCCGTCAGTGGGGTGGCAGAGGTGTAACAAACAGAGTTTGGCGTTCCATTTGGAATTTAGTTAACAATCCTAGTTGCTAATCTGCACCCACCAATAGAATCAGGCTCACTACCTCTTGTCTGTGTTGCTTTTGCTACCAAGTTTAAATTTTAGGAAGCAGATCTGTTGAGTGAGAAAATGTCCCCCGTTTACAAAGTCCCTTTTCAGAGTACAAGTACACTTAAGCCATGATCACAGCCAAGATTTTCAATGAGAGATAGGCATCTAACCAGTTTAGGAGCTTTTGAAAAATCCCACTAGGTGCCTATCTACACCTGTAGGTGCCTAAACACCTTGTACAACTGGCCCCTGAATCTTGACCCAGTTCTGAAAAGTGGTGATATCATTACATCCCTCCATCAGACCTTTCCTGACAGCACTTCCACCTGAGTTGAGCTGCTCTGTGCCAGGCCCAGTGAGTTGCCTGTGCTTCAATAAACAGACCACAGGCTACTGATTGGTTTTGGAAACTATAACACATGAACAGAAGCCTGTTTTTACAGTTAGCAAAAGGAAGGATGTATTGTTCTAAGTGGGTTCCCTCCAGATGTCTAGACTGATCCTAGAGACTCCATCTGTATATTGGCCAGTGTATGCTGGAACAGACCTGTGTATGTACTTAGCATTGTGTGCATTCAGTACAAAAATGATTAATAAAGTTCATGGTTATGTACCTCATTATCAAGTCTCAGGAAACTTCCAGTAACCTGGAATAAAATATCCTGCTTTCCAAAAAGCTTTAATAAGCACAAGCAGATTTTGACCTCACATTTTACTTCGTTTGGAAGCAACACGTTCAGATATGGTAACCTCTAGAACACACACTACCACTGTAATGAACCAGATGGACTAGATGGTGCACTAGATGAACAGATGGTGCACAATTGGAAGCTATCCTTAGTGGCAGTTCTCCATTGTGACTCTCACCTCTGTTAATACCAGTTAGGCAAGAGCATCAAGGCTAGAATTAGGCCCCAGAGTGTCCATTGTTCCAGATGTCTTTTCTTTTTTATCTGCAAATTTTATAAACATATCTCATCTATATTTAAGTGCCCTCTATCTCTGCTCTAAAATGCATTATGGTTAGACCATAGTGTTTCAAAGTTTGTGCTTCAGAGCATTAAGTTTCCATGTATATTTTCATCTGCAAGAAATCATAATGCCAAACTCATATGGGTCTGAGTCTCAGTTTCCTCA
The DNA here is from genome assembly GCF_027887155.1 of Malaclemys terrapin pileata. Lineage (NCBI taxonomy): Eukaryota > Metazoa > Chordata > Testudines > Emydidae > Malaclemys > Malaclemys terrapin. Next base: position 78,103,921 of record NC_071505.1, read on the forward strand.
TTCCTGTGTGTTGGCCAGTGATGGAGAGGGGACAACATTGGATTTATGGCACTCTTGTGCTCCCCATATTCTGGGACCATGCAGAGGCTGGTCTGTCCCCCTGTATACATTAAAGCAGCCTTGGACCTGCTCCAATTCGCACTTTGCTTCCCATAGCCCTCTCCAGTAGGCAATGGGTCCAGGGCTGATGCAGAGGCTTTACGACAGCTCTGCACCAAGGAGTGAGGCCCTCTCTACAAGTGGATTTGCAATGGGTCTTTTCCACTCACTTTAAACTCCTGCCAAAGCAGCACGAAAGGGATTTTACTACAAATTAGCATCAGATGCTATATGTTTAAGAAAGTTAGTAAAATCACATTTTTAGTGATTTAATTCCATTCCTATGGCTATACTGACCTCTAGTGACTACAATTCTGATTAGACTTTTTCACAATCAAATCCATTTATATTTTTCTTAATTTTTATTTTTTAAAATTAAATATTTATATGCTGTAAAATCTGTACTAATGATCACCTCCACTGGGAGCTCACTGCCTTAAATCCCTATATTAAAGTATCACCAAAGTTTCTGGTACAATTTTGTTCAAACTTTAAAGACAAGCTGTACAAGGCTACAAATTTGTGCTGGTCCTTTGGGTGTATACTAAAGAGAGATTTTGAGTTATTACTTATATATATAGCTTATTTCATGTTACAATGCTATTATACCCCTGGAGTTATTACTCTGAAATGTAGGGTCTCAGGATGGGAGTTTTTGCAGGTTCTTATAAAATACAGGTGATGGCATTTTTTAGTCTGCTAACTATCTAAAATGTCTAACCTATTTCAGGTGCCTAAAATGCCTAACCTATTTTATTACTAATATAATTCTGCTTTGAGAAATATGATCTGGAAAACAATGCAAAGTATGGGCCTGTTTGTGCAAAATGCTGATTTTCCTCAATTCCCACTGAAGTGCTTAATGGGGTACTAAAGACAAAGGCCTGGTCTACATCGGGGGAGGGGGGGATAGAGGGTGGAATCGATCTAAGTTACACAACTTCAGCTATGTGAATAACGTAGCTGAAGTCGATGTACTTAGATCTAATCACCGAGGTGTCTTCACTGTGGTGAGCTGCCACTCCCCCGTCGACTACGCCTGTGCCTCTTGCGGCGGTGGAGTACAGGAGTCGACGGGAGAGAGCTCGGGGGTCAATTTATCGCGTCTAGACTAGACGCGATAAATCCACCCCCACTGGATCGATTGCTGCCTGCCAATCCGGCGGGTAGTATAGACATACCCAAAGCCAATCAGATATAAGAGGATTAAACAATATTGTAGGAGAGGCCCTGGTAATTTGGAAATAACAATACCAGACATTGTTCCATTTTTGTTTGGGTATTTTTGTTTTTTAATTAATTCTAAGACTATTTTCCAACTGTGACAAAGACCTAAGCTAGGCATCTGATCCTGTAAAGTGCTGAAAACTCTCAATTCCAATTGACTTCAGTGGTAGTTAATGGCACTTAGCACCTCACCAGAAGTGTTCAGTACCTAAATATCAAGCTCTGTATTTATTGTGTTTTTGTCAATGACTGAGACTTAAAGTGGTAATGAACATGGGGGTCATGTTTGTAATGTCTTCCTTTAGGTTAACATTTACCAAGGGGCTTGTACACACTAGCACTTACTTTGGTATAACTTAAGTCACTCAGGGGTGTGGAAAAGTCACCTCCCTGAGTGATGTAAGTTACACCAACCTAAGCACCGGTGTGGACAGTGCTATGTCGGTGGGAGAAGTTCTCCTGCTGATATAACTACTGTCGCTCGGGCAGGTGGAGTAATTATGCCAACGGGAGGGCTCTCTCCCGTCAGTATAGAATATCTGCACTAGCAGCACTACAGTGGTGCAGCTCCGTTGGTACAGCTGAACTGCCATAGCAATTCTAGAGTAGACTAGCCCCAAGTCATTACAGATAGAGTTTAATAGTTGACAGGGCCGGCTCCAGGCACCAGCGTAGCAAGCAGGTGCCTGGGGCAGCCAGTGAAGAGGGGAGTGGCACATCCAGCAGTTTGGCGGCGGGGCCGTCACTCCCTCTCAGAGCGAAGGACTTGCCACCGTAGAATGAAGCAGCGATAGAGCTGCCGTTGATCGCGATAGCGGCTTTTTTTTTTTTTTTTGGGTGCTTGGGGCGGCAAAAACGCTAGAGCCAGCCCTGATAGTTGATAACATTTTAAAAACCCTAGTTCTCAGTTAGGCTATGTCTACACTACAAGTGCTACAGCAGCACTGTTGCTCTAACGCTGTAGTGTGGACACTTACTACAGAGACAGAAGGGGTTTTTCCATCGCTGTAGTAAAACCTCCTTTCTGGGAGGCAGTAGCTAGGTCAATGGAAGAATTTGTCCATCGAGCCAGCTGCATCTACAATAGGAGTTAGGATGACCTAACTATGTAGCACTGGGTATGAAATATTTTCAGAACCCTGAATAATGTAGATAGATTGAACAAACTTTTAGGTGCATACCAGGTCTTAGTAAAAATAAAATAGATTTTGGAATGCAAAAGGCATTAAGGACCTGATCCAAAACTCATTCATGTAAATAATAGAGTAAGAGCATTTCAGAGATATATGGATCTCAGTGGAGCCAAAACTGGGAATTAGGTACCTAAACCCAAAACTTAGAGGCCTGGGGTTTAGGTACTTAAGTACCTTTGTGGATCCCACCCTAAGTCCCCTAGTTTGAAGCTGTTCACAGACCCTATCTTACAGATCAAGACCCTCTCTGCCCAGAGTGAGATGATATTTCCATTGAAATCCCTCTGAAATGCTGCTGTGCTGCACTAAATCCAGCTAGCCATATCCCCATTCTTATTATTAATTATGCCCTACAGCATTTGGGCAAACAAAATGGAAGGAGGCTGCATTCAAAGATCTGGTTTAGCATCAGTCTGTACTTTACAGCCAGGATCACAGTTAAAAATTATTTGAATAGTCCAACTTTCAAACTAGGTTAAACTTCAACAATATACAGAATAGACTGCAGACCTCATAAATACACAAGCAGTATGTAGGTTTTTTTAATTTGCATTTTTATCAGTTTTGAAACCATACAGTGTACACTTCCTGCATCTTATTTTTAGAATTTGCATTTTATCATCTTTGGATCTCCAGTGTGAAGCATGTGATAATCTCATTCCTTGAATTTGCATTTTTATCATTTTTTATTGTAAATTGTATGATGGATTGTGCTTCACTTCTTTATTTTCTCGAAGTCTCTTTCTTTCTGTTTTTTACTTGCTTCCATTTCTTTTTGGATCTGTAGTCAAAATACACAGCATATTTTTGTATAATATATTGTTATAAATGTCTATGTCCATTTAAAGACTTATTCAGTATTTGAGCATTTAGCACTTATAACAATTACAATAAAGAGAAAATATTCACTCAATATAACTGACGCATTTTTAAAATGCAACACAGATTTTTTTTCTCCAACATCTTCACAAATAGATCTTTAAGCACTGTGTGAATGCGTGTGTGTGCACATTAAAAATGCATATCACATATAGAATTTATGCAATAACGTTTGGGAAAATGTGGGCAGCTTTGTAAATTGGAAAACCTGAATGGCAGAGCTTATTTATTAACTACAGTCAGACCACCACTGAAGTCTGATCCAACAGTGGAAACATTGATTCACTCAGGGACATCATTTTCAGCATTTAAGAGCAATTCAGTTCACCAGGTCTGTGGGTGTTCGCACACTATTTAAAAGATATCTTCTGAAACTAGCAATCTTGAGGACGATATAAGACTGTATGCCACCAAGGAAGAAGAACCTGCCTTGCATCACCTAGCAATTTCCATAGCTGGGGACTATGAGAGGATCACAGAGATTCCACAAGCTCCACCGCTGTATTGCCACATATGGATTGGGAAGGGCTTCGGGCCTGATACAGACACTGAAGTGAAGATGTCTGGACTTAGGTTTCAGTTCAGCAAGGTACTTGAGCATATGCCTAACTTTAAGTCTAAGTAGCCCACTACTAACATGGTTTCAGTTAGGTACATGCTTAAATACCTTGGTGAATAGAAGTCTTAGAAAGCAAAGGGAGGGTGAGGAAGGGTGCCAATTGTGATGACAACCCACCATGGATTGTCAGAGGGAACCGACACATTCTGCATTCAGTGCATCAGCTCTACTGCTTGAGCTACAAGACTTAGTCCCCTAGCTTGCAGCTGTTGCATTCTCATTAAGGTCTTCTTTGGACAAACCACTAAAGGGGGACAAAGCTCCACACTGTACTAATGTGGATTGCATAACCATATTACTTTGTCCAGCACTGCAAGCCAATAGCTACTCCATACAGTAACAACAGCATAGTAATTCCTGACTTTAGAGGAAGTCACGTATCTTGCCAAAAGTGGGAAAGCATGAGATATTGGGTAAAAGGAGGTGGTCTCAAAACAAAAGGGCAGACAACTATCTCAGATTTGTCAGCACCTCTTAGAAACCAGCAGTCTTAAGATAGGTGCCTAAGTAGAAGCTTCTTCCAGATTATAGCTGGAGAGAGAATTAAAACAGATATGTCATCTTTAATATATTACAGTGCACTGAAAGTAATGCTGTCAAATAGGTACCTGAATGGATTTTTTCAGATTTAGAGTATGCTTTTGTATGTGGGCTTCTTTTTCTCCACGCTGGTGAATTATAGGATGCTGCAGTCCATTTGTCTGTAAGAAAATATATTTCTTGATTTACATTTTCACTTGCAATTACAGTACACTGCTTCTCATTCTGCTACTCATGTTACAAACATATTAGCTATAATATCAACTGACACAACACAAGCCAGCTCCAAAATATAAATAATTTAAACTTCAAACAGAGACTGAGGGCTTGTCTACCCAGCGCCTCGGTTCACACCAGCTGGCATGTAAATTCTAATGTGCACCAGCATGTTGTGCACTAACTGGCCTGGGTGGCCCCTGTTGGCATGCACTAAAAATTCCCAAGTGCATGTTAAATTAGTACCATTTCAAACAGTACTACATTAATATACACTAGGGAATTTTTGGTGTGCGCCAGCTGGGTTCACATGAGCCAGTTAGTGCACAATATGCTGGCGCTCATTAGAATTTACACAGCAGCTGATGATGACTAAAACACTGTGTAGACAAATCCTTACTCACCAGTAAGAAATCATTTGTATTCTTGTAGCATTTTCAGGAGACCCATAGGCACTCCCAAATCCGATGAATATTTTCATGGCGATCCTCGTCTTTGACAAAACAATAATATAATAATAGCCTGGAAGATATATTTGACTTTTTGGTAAAGAAACAGATTTGGAAAGTGAATCTCAAAATGTGATTTCCAGAGATCTGTACAGCCCTTCCTAGAGCCACTGAATGGAATGTTGTGGGAATCAAACATCAGGGAAAGGTGAGTTTGTGTATACCTGTTTCTCTGTGGAAGTGGTATGAAGAACTACAACGTTTAAGAAACTCTGGCTTAGTAGATTACTACATTTCATAAAGATTAAGATCTCAATCCAGCAAACTGTTTAAATATGTGCTTAATTTTAAAGAACATGAGTAATCCCACTGAAGACAGTGTGCTTAAAGATAAGCACACCTTAAGTGCTTGCTGGATCAGGGCTCAAATTGATATGAAAGATTTTGAGCTGCTCTATTTTGTTTCCTAAACATGGCACTGAAAACATGCCTTTGCCACCATTAACTGAAAATAGGGGAAGAACTGAAATAAAATTAACTAAATGGGTAAGAAATAAGATGGCAATAGTAGACCTTAATGTTAAGATGCATAAGTTAACATTTGGAAACATATTAAAAAGGATGAGGTAATTGTTTACAGTTTAATAGTTTGGTAATTTGGTATGTGTAAAGTGTTGGTGCAGTCAAGCAGAATGAGATGGCATTTTAAGATCAGCCTATGTTGGCAGGCAGACAAGTGTGGGATGAGGTCAGGTAAAGGTAACTCCAGCAGTACAGGGAGCGATTAGTCAGGCATGTTCAGTCCAAAACTAGGTGAGAGTCACCATACCATAATAATAAACAGCCCATAGCACTAAAACTTGTGTAACAGCTCTGACTGACAGTTAGATTTAGCAGTTGTGATTGGCCTATAAGTATGGACCAATCAGACAGTGTGCTAATGTCAGGATTGGGAAAAAACGGTTACCTACCTTTTCGTAATTGTTAAAAAAAAAACAAGGAGTCCGGTGGCACCTTAAAGACTAACAGATTTATTTGGGCATAAGCTTTCGTGGGTAGAAAAACCACTTCTTCAGATATGTTGCTCATGTCCATTTCATTCTAGGTGTGTGCGCGCCCACGTGCACAGTCGGAGATTTTTGCCTTAGCGGTATCTGTAGTGTTGGCTGTAGCGCCTTCTTGTGTACTGTACCCATCTGCCGGTATATTAGATGCCGCCGGCCCTATGTCCTCTCAGTCTCTTCTTGCCAACAACTCCGACAGAGGGGCAGGAGGGCGAGTAATGGAATGGACATGAGCAACACATCTCGAAGAACAACAGTTACAAAAAGGTAGGTAACTGTTTTTTCTTCTTCAAGTGCTTGCTCATGTCAATTCCATTCTAGGTGATTCACAAGCAGTATCCTTGGAGGTGAGCTAGGAGTTCACAATCAAGTGGCTTGTAGCACTGCTCTCCAGAAGCCAGAATCATCCTGGGCCTGCTTGGTAAGTGCGTAATGGGACGTGAACATGTGGACGGACAACCAGGTGCTGGCCCTACAGATATCCTGGTTCAGCACTTGGACTCGGTAAGCCGCCGAAGAGGCTTGTGCCCTGATTGAATGGGCAGTTAAAATCGTCGGAGGGGACACCTTTGCCTGATCATAGCAGCAGCGAATACAGGCAGTGATCCAAGATGAAATTCTCTGAGCCGACACTGGGCGACCTTTCATCTTGTCGGCCCCTGCGACGAACAACTGCATTGACTGGCGGAATGGCTTAATCCTTTCAATGTAGAAGGCTAGCACCCTGCTAACATTTAGGGAATGCAACCTGTGCTCCTCCTCCAACTTACACAGTTTGGGGAAAAAAGACAGGTAAGTATATATCCTGGCCCATATGAAACTGTGAAACCACCTCGGGCAGGAATTCCGGGTGCATCCGCAGCTGGACCTTGTCCTTGTAGAAGACCAAACACTGTGATTCTGAGGTAAGCACCATAATCTCCGAGACCCTGTAGTCAGATGTTATTGCAAGTAAGAACATGACCTTCCAGGAAAGGAGGAAGAGGGCGAGCAGGAAGCCAGAGGCTCGAAGGGGTGGACCGTGAGTCACGAAAGCACTAAATTCAGATCCCTTTGGAGGAATGGAATCCCAGACATGGGGTAGAGAAGTTCCAGGCCTTTGAGGAACCTGAACGTCATGTCCTGAGTGAAAACCGACTTGCCCTGGAACAGAGGATGGAAGGCCGAAATAGCAGCCAAGTCGACCTTACAGATGAAAGGGACAAGCCGTGGAGCTTGAGATGCAGAAGATAGTCTAGGATCAACTGCAGTGAGGCCCACTAAGGCTGAATGCCTTTATCCAAAGTCCAACATGTGAACCACTTCCATTTGGCCAAGTAGGTTGCTCTGGTGGAGGAGGCAGAGGATGGAAGGGCTTCCTGGCCTGTGAGGAGTATGAAGGCCCAGAGAGTGGAAGGTGGCATGGGAGTCTGTCAGGCCATGCAGCCGTGCGTCCATGAGCTCAGAGGAGAGCCCAGTTCTCTCAAACAGTAGGTCCTGCAGAGTGGCCTGCATCTCCTGGCATAACCTGCAATCCAGGCTGGGCTGATGGAGGATATGACACTGAAAAGGTCATCCAATTGATCTGCCAACTCTTCAATTTCCAGATTTAAATTGGTAGCCACCCTTTTAAGGAGAGCCTGGAGCTCCTTGAAGTCATTGGAGGGACTGCCAGTCTGGGAGGGGCCCGCCACCACTATGTTTGGCAATGAAGACGATGATTGCACCACAGGGAGGGGCGGGTTCCTCTTCACTTTCTGGGGACGGGCTCCTTTGGCACTGGAGCCTGCTGTGTTTCCCCAGTGTCGGATTCTGCACCATATTCCAAGCCTGGTGTCTGCGGTGCCGTGGGTGGTTTGTCCGAGGAAGCCAGGGAGGAGTTGTAGGAGTGCAGGACCAGCATCATCAGCACACCCCGAGGATTCCAATAAGGCCATTGAGCAGGCCACTGTCCTTGCTGCCACGCTGCTGCCACAGATGTTGCACCGGTCTTGTGGGTGGGCAGCGACTCACCCTTTCTTGGCAAGAAGCTGAAATCCTGCTCCAAACTGAACCATTCCCCCTCCAGTGACCAGGGCAGAGCTGTGGAAGCCTGTGTCTGCTGACTGACCCTTGTCGGAGACCAGCGTGTAGAGGGCAAGGATCAATTCCTGTCCGATGAGTGGTACTGGGACGGAGAGGACCAGTGCTGCAATGAGGAGCAGTCCCACACATGGGTGGGGACTGACACCTGGGAGATCGTCTAGGCGATAGTGAACTGCGCCATGGCGATCTCTGGTGGGAGGTTCGCTGGTACCGCGAGAACGGGGACCGGTGCCTTGACTTCAGAGTTCCATGCCTCGTAGAAGGAGAACACAGCACAGGGACCTGGGTCTTCTGGCCGGAGACCGGGGTTGCGGGGCTGGGGTCCTAGGCTGTGGTGATGGGGCCTACCCCTGCAGTCCGGGGACCGAGGGCACCCCACTGCCCTTTTGGGTGGTCCCATGATTGGCTTGCCCTTAGACAGTAGGACCGTAGCTGAGTCCAGTGCCTGGCGCATCTGCGGTGTCAGCTGGCCCACTAGATCTTTAGCTGCCTGGGCCGCTTCAGGCAACAAAGACCCTAAGAGGAGCCAGAGTCCCCTGCCACTCCCAGGAATCGGAGTCGGATCCTTGGCTGGGGGGTCCAAATCCAGCAGTACCCCCTTGAAGCTCCGGGGCGGATATGTGGCCTGACGTAGGTCCTTTGCCTGAAGCCCCATTCCCCTCCTTAGTTGGTGCCAGGGAGCCCTTCTTTTTCTGCTGCTTCTTGGGCACTGGTAAGGGGGAATGGTGCCAGACGGGGCCCGGTGCTGGTGGTGCACTCCACACCGATGCTGAGGTGGCTAGGAGTGGAGTCCGAAGGGGAGGGCTCTGATGCCAGATGAAGCTCAGACTCCATGAGGAGGGCCCAAAAGCAGATATCCCACTCCTTCTGGGTTCTAGGGTGAAAGTTCTTACAAATCCTACACTTGTCCTTTATATGTGACTTCCCCAAACACTTCAAACAACTGTCGCGGAGTCGACGAGGGAGCCTGCCTGCCGAGTGTGGACCAAGGTAAATTCGAACTAAGGTACTTCGAACTTCAGCTACGTTATTCACGTAGCTGAAGTTGCGTACCTTAGTTCGAATTAGGGGGGTAGTGTAGACCTGGCCAAAGAGACTGATGTGCAGAGATTGCAGCAGAGAGGCAGGTGGCAGTAGAAGGTGACTGACAGTCAGCCAGCGAACAAGTGGCTGGCAAGGTGGTGAGCAGAACGAGCGGCTGGTGAGGCAGCGAGGAACTGTGGCTGGAGGGATGGCCAGTGGAGAAGAACCGCGACTGCAGGGGCAGCCAGGTGACAGGGAGCAGCGGCTGGCAGGGTGGCCAGGCAGCAAGGAACAGCGGCTGGCGGGGCGGCCAGCCAGAGCAAGCACAAGCAAGGTGCCTTCTTCCCCAGGTGGGAGGTGAACTGACACAGATGCACCTCTGAACCCCGGGTCCTCATTGACCAAGGACAACTACTGTGAGTGGGGTATGGTGAGGGATCAGAGAGGAGCACAGAAAAGGAACTTTTGGTTGTAGAACTCAAGAACATGAGGCGGAAGGCACTGCCCCATGCACTCTGGTGTCCTTCTCACATTTTTATGATTATGAATCCTGCTTGTGGCATTTTCCCTAATTCATGTCAGGTGACTTCCCTTCTTTCATTAAAAGTTTATTTTCTACACTCAGACTCTGTGGGGAAGTATTGCCTCTCAGAGGCACACAGGCATGATGTGTAATTTTCCCAGGTTACTGGATGGGGGCTTGAGCCAGTTCAGTGTTGTGTTGTTGAAAAGGAACCCCTAAATATTGAACCTGGCTCTGACTGCTGCCAGCTCCACCTGGCAGAAGGGTTACACAACTAACACTTAAACTAATGGCTAACTAAGTACATAAGAACTATAAAACAAAGGAGGTAACAATAGCTGTTGGGAACTGCTAATGCTCTTGCAATGCTAGATGAGGCGCTCCGACCAACCGTCACAGGCAGTAAGAAGGAACAGAGAGGACGTAGGGCCGGTGGGGCCTAATATACTGGTGCAATAGCCTGGCACTCAAGAGGGCACTACAGCCGACCCTACAGATACCGCTAAGGCAAAAATCTATGACGACTGTGCATGTGGGCATGCACACACCTAGAATGGAATCGACATGAGCAAGCACTTGAAGATGAACAAGCCAATCAGAACAGGTCAAAAACTATATAACAGGAGAGAGGGTTAACAGGCAAAAGTCAGTCAAGACAGGGAGCCAGGAGAAGATTAGACCAAAAATAAGGAATCTAAGGCTAGGTCTACACTACCCGCCTGAATCAGTGGGTAGAAATAGATCTCTCGGGGATCGAATTATCGCATCTCGTCGGGACACGACAATCAATCCCCGAATCGACGCACTAACTCCACCAGCAGAGGTAGGAGTAAGCGCCATCGACGGGGAGCCGCGGAGGTCGATTTTGCCGCCGTCCCCATAGCGGGGTAAGTCGGCTCCGATACGTCGAATTCAGCTACGCTATTCGTGTAGCTGAATTTGCGTATCTTAAATTGACTGCCCCCGTAGTGAAGACCTACCCTAAGAGAGCGAAGAACAGTGAAGAGGCAACCCCAGGGTAACAGCAGTAGCAGCGGTTCCACTGAGACAGAGCCGAGGGAGAGAAGCCTACAGAGTGTAAGCATGCTAACTATAGTATAGGATATAGAATAGAAGTAGGCTTAATGAATGTGTATCCTTGGGTAAATAAAGATGGGTGTCTGTGGTGTATATGTCTATGTTATTATGTCTAAAACTTAGAGTTTATTAAGATTGCTGTCAGTGTCCTGCACATGACACCATGTGCAGAACATAATCACTCAAGCCATTCTAACTGTATGACATTATGATCTCAGGTACTTTAATTTGTATACCTGTGCTAAGGGATTTATGTTTATATTTTAATTTAGGTTTAGATTAATTGTGTTATGAAAGATTGGTTACACTAAATAAAATACTTTGTTTTGCAAAATAACTGACTGGTTGTCAATACTTTGAGCGGAAGGCTATATCTGTGTCCTCCCAGGGGTGAACAGATCTAGTTTGTTCTGGGAAATTTCCTGAATGGCATAGGGAGATCCTTGGTAAGCCTTAGCAATTTCACTAGGGCGGGCCCCCTTTCTCCTTGCAAAAGCGGTCAAGTAAAGGGAATCACTAGTAAGCCCAGGAAGGGACAATAAGCAAGCTATTGTGGGGGGTACCCTGGATTTGTTTTGTGGGGGTAACAAAATGAGAAAGAAGTGGTGAACCAGATGAACACATTAATATTACAGGCAGAGCTGGTAGCATGGCCTATCATTAAGGTTACTTGACACTTCCCATTATAAGACACTGTCTTCAGTTGCTTATAACTTTGCCAAACTTTAACTGTTTGGGTTGCGGTTTTCCATACTGGGTATCTCAGGCTGAATGTTTTTTGGAAAATTTCAGCCAAAATGATTCAGCCTTTTCCAAGAACAAGACTAGGGGGAAAATACCTTCTTTTGCTTTGTCCATATGAAAAAAATCTGATGACCTTATTTTTGAAAAGTTTGAACACCCCTATGCTTCGGAACAGGGACTTGAAATTTAGCAGCACGGTGGCCTTTGGCAGCACATGCCTTTTGAATCCCTGTGAACAATTGCTCAAATTTGGCCAAATTGCAAGCCTTTGGAAATCACAATTTGCACATATACAGTGGAGACTTCTTAGATTTTAGCAGACAAAATCCATCTACCCTAAGTATGCTCCAGCCCTGGGCTGAGCCTACTTTCCCCACAATTGCATTTCTGGCCTGCTATGGGACATACTAGGTCTGAGTATCTGAACTGAGAGCAGGGAACCTGTCTCTGCTGGGCCTCTTACTGGCCCTGGCAGCCTCAAGGAAGAAGCTGCCTGATTTGAATGCAGATGGGACAACAGCAGGACCTGTGGAGGGTGGGACGGGGGAGTAGTAGATTGGGAGAAGGAACTGGAGAAGAGTAAAATGGAAATTGGTACTAGAGGCTGGCAACAGTGGGAGGGAGGGTAAAGGGAAACTGGGACTGAGAGTTAGGAAGGGAGGGTTGGGATTTTCAAGGAGACTAGGACTGGAAGCTACAGGGGAAACTCGGGCTAGCTTGGTATGGAGACTGGGAGCTGGGTGAGACCAATAGTGACTGGCTGAGGAAGGAGAATGGGAGTGAGAGAAATGGGGTGGGAGTGGACTGAATCTTTGTAATTACCTATGTCTAAGAACATTCTTTTCTCAGAGCAAAATTCAACAAGAGAAATCAGGAAAAAAGGAAACTAAAAGAATTTGTAATGACTCTGTAGTGTTTTTAGTGACTCTCTGATGGAGAGTGGACTACAGTTTAAATTATTTACAACTGAATTTGTGGCTGGAATAAGAGATGATAATTTGTCCAAAAGAATGACGTTAATCCCCAATTAACCCCTGGAGACTGCAATCATATGGGAGAGGAAAAGACAAGATGCTGAATTGCAAGTAATAATTATGATTTTGTTTGTGGAGTAAGACAGCTTCAACAAGTTTAAAACAGAGAGAAGGCCATAGAGTAAACTTAAAGCTATGCCCTGAAACAAAATGCCAGAAACAAAGACAAGACTTCAGAATTTGACCTGAAACTTTCTTCTCAAGTACCTAAATGGTACTAGGCACTGCCAGGAAGGCAATGAACATACTTCAAAGATGGAAGAAGAGCACAAGGAAAATGTCATTGTTGCCATCCTGGAAGGACTGCAGACAGAAGCTAATTCAGTTGTCAGAATGACAGAAACAGAAAGTGACAGCCTATCAACCTGTACATCATGAAAATCCCCAATAGATTTAAAACTGGCACAAGAAGTTTAAAAAATCCCCATTTTTACAATAGGAAATAGATCCCAACAAAACCCCAGCAAAACACTGGTGAATCAGGGATAAAATTATCTTGTGCAAAGGTGGTTCCTTGGTCTCCTGTTTAGGAAAAAAAAGGTTGAATAAGACATGTTTGTGGAAGGGAACTGGGATTTTCACTACTGAGTTGTTCAACTAGACAAGGTCTGGAATTAATATTCAGTATAGGCAGTGGAGTTAAAGATTGAACATTGGGTTATAAAATAAAGTTTCTTAAACCCTTCACAAGATTAAGCACATTATAAAACCGGATATCCAATTACACTAAACTCAGATGTATTGCCCCCTTTGTCCTATCTATCGAATAGCTTAAATTTCCTTTCCATGAACAGAAAGAGAAGCGGTAATGAGATAGAACAGAAATGCTTGACTAACAACCACAGCAGAAAACAAATGCTCTGAGATAATCATAATTCCCAAACCATTGACTAAATGTACATCTTTGAGGATTTAACAAAATGAAGTCAGAGTGCACACCATAGGAACTAATCGGTAATACATGGCATAAAATGCCTTCTGCTGCCCAGACCTTAGCCTGGCTGGGCAGAGAAAAATTCTACAGAACATGTGCCTAGCAAAGAATTCCAATAAATCCAACTCCCTCAGTAGACTCTAACCTAATACATCTTGGGGAACCTTCATTTTAAATCTCTTTACATGCCAGATGGAGGACATAAGGAGAGATCTGATCAAACTATGACAAAATGCTCAATGCTACTGTTAAGAAACTTCAAGAAGACGCCACGCTGAATGACAAAGTTCTCAAGAGACAGATTTATGTCTCTGGGTCATATCACTAACGGAAAAGGAAAGGTACAGTAGAGTCATCTAGTAAATTGATCCCAGAATATAGTACACCAAGTAAAATTCAATACTCGATTCTTGGACAAAACTAGATTCTGATCAATCTGCGGATGGGTTTATACAGGTGACGGGTCCTCTCTCTCCTGTGCTCCTGTTCAGGAACTGGTCAAAATCTTTTTGAGGACTACAGCTGTGGACTGCAGATCACTGCCAGTGCTCCAATGGGCACTATCTGTTGAAAATGGTGAGGATGAGAGTGAGGCCATGGACTCATCTCTTTCCTTCAGACAGCAGAGCTGACTGGACATGGAGGTGGATTTGTGCTGCACCCTCTAAAGATGACAGAACTACTGCTCAAGAAAATTCTGTCTGATTTTAATTGGCAACTTCCACAGAAGTCCATGACAGTTTTCATTTTTACCTGTAAATATTGCAATGAGACCTGCTTATTACAATTATATTGGGTCAAATTCTGCTCTTGGTTTTTCATAGACTCCAAGACAGAAGGGACCATTGTGATCATCTAGTCTGACCTCCTGTATAGCACAGGCTATAGAACGTCCTCAAAACAATTCCTAGAGCAGATCGTTTAGAAAAACATCCAGTCTTAAAATTGTCCATGATGAAGAATCCACCATGACCCTGGGTAAACTGTTTCAATGGTTAACTACTCTCACTGTTTCTAAGTGATGGAGAAGCCACCATGATGCTTGGTAAGTTGTTCAAGTGGTTATTTACTTTCACGGTTAAAAATTAATGCTGTATTTCCAGTCTGAATTTGTCTAGCTGGTTATGCTAATCTGGTGGAGTTGCACTGGCATAACTGAGGTACATGACCAATTATATGGCTCTTCTAGGCAAGGAATCCTGTGTAATCAGGAGCTCACCTTTAGGCGGATTCAGCTTGGATTCTTTGGTAACACTGACATTACTGTAGGTCGTGTTTGTTGATCTTCCAGGTTCTGGAGAATTCAAGGAAATGCTTCTCCCAGTGGCTCTTTGAGATGGAACATAACAAGTATTTTCAGCATCCTTGCTTTGATCATTTTGTTGGCAATTTGCTTTACCTTTTGGGTTTGAAGCATGCATTGCTGCAAGGGGGAAAAAACAATATTATGCTAAACTTGCTAGATGCTATTCAATGTCTGACATAGTGTGTCAGAGAGAAGGGCACTCAGAGTATGTCTACACAATGTTTTGGAGTGAGCCTCCCAACCCTAAGGGGATTCCAACAGCCAAGCCAAGGGGCTTCCACCAGCATTCTAAAAATAGCTGTGGAGACAGTGCTTTGAAGTTCCAGCTTGGGCTGGAGCTCGGGCTCTGATGCCTAGTGAGGGGGGTGAGCTTCTAGGGACAGGGAAATATTAACTTAAAACAAATTAACCAAATGATTTCTCAAAATACCTTTGCCTGCAAACATGCTGAATGAGTTTTTTGGTTCTTCAGAAATCCATTTCTTTTTCTTCACTCCTTTAAAGTGACGCTTCTTTACTGGCTCAGTGTGACTCATTGCTAAGGGAGAAAAATAAGACAAATTTATTTTTTGAAAAAACACATTATTCAGTAAAATTCCCTCATTAAAGTAGTAAAGTGTTGTGGTGAATTAAAACAAGAATAACTTCCTCACATTTTACATACACTCTCTGTTGGATACAGACCTTTCTTTTATGTGCTTAAAAAATGATTCTGAAAACAGTAATTATAGTAAGAATATCAGTAAGTATCATCCCTAAGAGCAAAATCATAATGCTTCCAAGAAGTTTTGTTGATTCTGTTAGAAAAAAAAGTTCTCAACATTTTGGCAGCAAATTTCCAGCTTATTTTAGAAAACTAGGTGTTACTAGAGTACGTAACAGATATTTCTGGCCCAAATTCTGGCTCAAAAGGTGTCCATATGCAAGCCAAAAAATCTGAGCCAATACAACATATATTTTAAGGAGTACAGATATTTGCTGTAATCCACACATATGTTCTCCAACTATAACCCATGGATTTTGTGTAAGCTTGTTTGAGCAGGAGATCCTTTACAAAAGTGAGTGTGTTACACCCACAACAGAATTTTATGCATGTTCACCCAAAACACAGCATGGCAACTATGGAATGAGCTATTATGCAACATATAACTGACCTGTATATGTCCTTGGCCTTATCAGTCAGCTGGACTAGATGAGACACTGGTAATTATGATGCTTAACATGTGCTTACACCAAGAGTAAGGAGATTGAGTAAGGGAAGAACAGAATCTCACATCCTGCATTGCATGGCAGCTATCAAGCTCTATGACCCTATGTTCCCTGCTCCATACAGGAATTCAGGGCTTTGTCTGCTCTCACATCCAGATGATCAGCATAAGCACTACCTTTTGTTCCTATCAGTTCAGGCCAAAATATAGGAGAAATGCATTACTTCCACTTCAATGTATGTAGGCAGTTTCATTACTTTTTAACCTACTTATGATTTATAGCCAGAATTTGTCTTCTTATCTTTTACTTCAACAACAGAAAAATAATATGCAAGAAATGATTTTCCCACAATAATCATATACATAAAAAACAATATATTCAGATAAGGAAATTTTGTGTTCTTCCAAACATATTCTGTAGTGCAAATTATGGTCCCAATTTAGAAAGTTACTTTAACGTGTGCCTAATCTGAAATACAAGAGTAGTTCTTATGTAGATTTAATCATGTGCTCAAGTGCTTAGCTGAATCAGGACCTTATACTGGTATTCATTAGGGTCCCGATTCTCTGAGATGCTATGCGCCCTCAATTCTCATCGACTTTCACTGGAATTGACAGTGATCACCGCCTCCAAGGATTAGACCTTTGGGCTTTAGGAAGATAAAGATAACTAGCAAGCTGATAGTGTTATATTGAAGTCATTGGGAGCAAGACTGCCCTAACCCAATAAAAGTGCTTTCATCAATTAGTATGATGAAAGAAACCATATTGTTGATGGGACTTCACCAATTCACTCAAAGTGTGTGGAATATAACATATATCATTTAGGTCCTGCCTCAAGTGTCCAGTCTAATTACAAAGGAAGCAAAAAATGTTTTCCAAAATTACAAAACATAAAAATAATGATTCAGACCTTTCACATCTGAACGTCTGGACGTAGTTAATTCTTTTTCTCCAGTTAAGATTTCACTTTGCTTCCCTCCAACAAATATGCTCCTTTGTGGTACATAACAATCACCTCCTGCAAAAAATTATGATGCATCACCAAATTATAAATAGAGACATAGTATGTCCTCATTTTAAGATAAAATTGATTGTACTGTATTTAAAATGCAGAATGCAACCTTTTCACTTTATTCTTTTTTATCATTTAATTTGTGTTAGTTTTTGGTTAAATTCATATAAAATAGTAAGAACATAAACATGAAAAACAAATAGAAACCAGTTATGTAAAAATGTATTTACAAAAGTCAGATAAATGAAAAATATATTTAATATTCTTTTAATTCATACCTCTCAATATGAATGTACATTTCTATAATTAATTCTCCCTCTGAATTAATTCTTGATTAACCAAATACAAAGCACTAGGACAACAGGCAATAACACATAAAACATAAAACGAACACATACCTTGCTTATAACCCATACAGGGCTCAGGAAAGTGATAAAATTTATAAAATGCTACCAAAAACCCTATTATTTCTGCTATTACTTACATCTGATATCTTTCTGATAAGATCACTCTTTATTTTTGCAAGAAAAATGCAGCAAAATTAATCTATCTGGGCTTCAGTAAAGCATCTGACACAGTACCACATGGGAAATTATTAAATTGGAGAGGATGGGGTTTCAAAGGAAAAGGGGATAGCCAATGCTAGGTAAACATAAATGCTTGTGGTATCCAGGTTCATTCTTAATGACTGAAATCCTGGTCCTGTACTGAGATCTCTAAGCAGACTCCTATGGCTGCACAGAACCCACTGAAAATGGGCACAAGGATCTGCCCACATGGAACAGGATCGGGGCCTTAATATTTTCCCATGTGACTGCCAAAAACATAGTCTGTTCAGCTTTACTAACGATATTCTCTCAAATACACCTCTACCCCTATATAACGCTGTCCTCGGGAGCCAAAAAATCTTACCGCATTATAGGTGAAACCGCGTTATATCGAACTTGCTTTGATCTGCCGGAGTGCACAGCCCTGCCCCCCCGGAGCGCTGATTTACCGTGTTATATCCGAATTCGTGTTATATTGAGTCGAGTTATATCAGGGTAGAGGTGTATAGCAATTTCTGAAAGTTTAGTATACCCCTGTTATATCTGACTGTCATGCATGTCTGAGTTTCTTTGCAGCCAGCGTAGCTCTAAGAAACAATCTCTTTTCAAGATTAAATTAAAATCCAATTAAGTGGAGTCACCAAACTGAAAATATTTTTTCACTATGTTACTGAGATGGGTGGAATTCAAATACAACAGTAATATTTTTTTTATTAACAGCACTGAAATAAAAGACTTTACAGAAAATACAGAAATAAATTCCATGAAAGGTATATTTGGAAATTATTTTATCTACCAACGGATATTAGATAATGAGAACACATATTTTAAAGTAATTACCTCCATTTTCAAAGGCACCAAGATCAGTCCTGGTGTTACCATCTAATGATGATGTTACCTCTCCTTGTCTTTCTATAATATTAAACTTTGTTGGAACTGTAACACCATCACCTGGAAAGAAAACAGAGGGTTTTTTTTTGGCTTAGTTATGTGGAGTCAGTGTATTTATGATAGATGAATGAACTTGGGAGAGTAAACAAAGATATGGATAGCACTGTGCAACATGGACATTTTTGCACACTGACTGATTTTATGGATAGACACATCTGCAAGCATTTCTGAATTATGAGCAAAACTTGCATGAATGCTTAAAGGTTTAATAGAATTAAATCTCAGAGTATAAAGTTGAGAGTAAACCCCTATCTCTGACAGAGGTATTCCAAAAATACAATGCACTAAAACTTTTGAATTGATATCTGAGCAAACCTTGTTTATTGCACATATATCAAACATATTTAATTGTACTGCAAATGATTAGCCATTTCACTTCAGCATAATTAATTTAATTCTACTTGTATTATTTCTTTCTGTAAACAATGACAGAGCACCAGCATATTTTTATTCATCAGCAGATTTGGTCGAAATTCAGACCTATGAAAGGAAGTATCCTCATAGGATGCAACTGCTCCAGCCTCCTGTCAAATCCACAGAGTTCATATTCCACAGACACTCCACAGCCAGACCCACGGAGGTGGGATCCTGCGGTGGGGGATATGGGCAGTATGCTTTAATAAATTCCCTGACTTATGTCTCACACAGGTCTTAACAGGAAAGATCTGCCTAAGATTTCTGGGGCCTCAGTGAGCATTTCTACACTGCCTCTGGGAGCAAGCCTCCCAGACCTGGTCCACAGACATGTGGTAGATGGGCTCGTGTTAGAGCTTTAAAAATAGCTGTGTAAACATTGCAACTGATGCTGGAGCTTGGGCTCTGAAGCACTGTCTACATAGCTATTTTTAGAATGCTAGCATGAGCCCCCAATAACACAAGTCTGCGGACCCAAGCTGGGCGGCTCACTCCCAGATGCAGTGTAGACATACCCAGTGAGGTCAGATTATGGATCCAAGTTAGTGTTGCTTTTGCTAATGAATATCATAAAAGTGAACAGAACCTGACTGCATCCCAAGAAGTATAGTGAGACATTGTGATATTCATAACTGACTGCTCTGTGCCATTATAAACTTTCCTTTTTGAAGATAATGTCCCTCTCCTCCCACACCACTCTCTATGACTTAATCATTGGTTTAGAGTATATTTCCTCTAACCTCTCCTTAAATATTCTCCTTTCCACTTTTATTGAGTCATTTGGGTGCTTTGTAATGTAATTTACACTGTAAGTACATGAAATACACATTACACGATTCCTGTGAAGTGCCACCACACACAGGCTATAGGAGAGCTGGTAAAAATTGGTAAAAACCAGAGGTCCAAAAATATAATACTTTTACCAACCAATATTATTTCAGATTATCTCTATCTGAACCAAAATAATATACTCTCTTTCACTTTGCAGTTCTTCATTATTGTTCACTATCTTCCTGCTTCAATTTTCTTTATATGTAATTGTAGATCCAGATGGTTATCCATGAAGTTTTCTATTTTGTTGTAAACAACTTTATGGCAATGATAAATGTGTTACTAATACTAACATCTCACTTCTTTCTCAAACACTTTAATGGCCAACACACTAATTACACTAACGTCCAGGAATGTTCAGAGCATAAATCACTCTGTTAAGAAGCAGCAATACTATCACCTATTATAATAATAAAAGCTGACATTGATTTTTGCAGGCATACCACCTGACTAACGGGGAAAAAGAAAAACTCTTTAAAATCTTGAGTGGAATAAATGTTCATTAATTCATGTGCCTTGGAGCTCAGATGTGTTGTAGCAGGCCCAATAAAAAAAAGAGATTGTAACCTTATTTCAAAAGATACTAGAAGACAAATTGTAGCAGAGATGCATGTCATGGAGTTCAGGAAAGTACAAGATGTTCTACTCAATTGACCTGGACTTATTTCATCATTCTGTAGTCAATGCAGGTGTCCCATCCTCATCACCATGTCTATGCTGTTTCCATTTAATTAAAAAAGTCACAAAAATATTTCTATTGGTTTTATTTTGTATAATTCTTTTTTTCTAAATTTGCAAAACCTAATATTTGGATCTAAACTACCTGATAGTGTCTTTCTATGTAATTACATATATATAAACCTTATCCTTGAAGTGAAAAGCGTTACCACTCAAGTACTTACCTTCCTGTAAGTCTCTGCCAGTTTCCATGGGTTTCAATAGCTCATTATCCAGCGTTGAAGACATGATTTTTGCTGACTCGTTCTCCTGAGGAGTCTGAATTCTGTAATATTCTCCTACTCATGCCCCCCAAAAGAAAGAAAAAATTGTCTTTACTTACTGATTATATTAATATTTTTAAAATTATCAATAATTATATATTTACCAGATTTATAACACATCTCCTTTATTGCTTTTTCTTCCTCAATGTCTGCTGGAGTCTTTGTCAATAAATAAGAGGCATCTATAGGAAATATTTTTAAAAGAGAGAACTATACCTGAGTACAGACACCTCAGGATTTGTTAATGCACTATTCTTAAATATAAACAAATTCATTATAAAATGAAGTAACTTCCCCCCTGCCCCTTTCCTATTGCTAGTGTATCCCAGCCCTCTGCTTTCCGGACAGAGAAACTATTGCTTATTGACAGATATTTTTATGACCAATATTGTCTTAGTTACAATGAAAGTCAAAAGGTTTACCATTACTGATGTTTATTTTAGATGGTGATTAAATTAAAAATAATTCAAAAGCCTTTCTTCGGTCCTATCAAAACAACCATACAATCACACATAAAAGGAAGTGATCCTGAGTGGGTAAATAAAAAATACTTTAGTTGAATGACCTATTCTCTGATAGGCTATCTGGGGACGCACTGAGCATATTTTGCACATTCATAAGACACTTGGCTAAAGCCTTGTCTTCAAAAGGAAGCTGCACAGATATAATTAACTATTTGTTTTTTAAACAGTTTAGTCAATTCAGTGCAAACTCATGTGTGGACACTCTTATTTCAGTTTAAGAGTGATTTAGTTCAGAAGCTCAACCAAAATAGGACTGTCTACGTAGGGGTGAGAAATAAAACTGATTTAAATTACAGTGGTGCAACTTTCTTATGTAGACAAGCCCTGTGGCTATGACCCTAGCCCTAGGTTGAATAGTTGTATGCAACTATATGCAAGCAGCCTCTTCAGAAAGGTAAGTACACACTAAGAATAGGGGTAATTTCAAGGGCAGGTGTAGTCCATGAGGTTAGTACAACCTCTGTAGAACAGCAAGCATGGAAATGACTTTAGGCTGGATAGAACTCTAAGTCTTCTTGTTTGGCATAAAAATTACATCATCTCTGAACTGCTGCAGATACTTTAAATTCTCAACTAAATGCCACCTAGCAACAGCTAACATGTTTCTTGTTAAAGCTAAAGCACAAAATGAAATTAGCATCCTGATCAAACATATACAGTGATAAATCTAAGAGCCTTGGGAGAAATAAAAGAATGAGTAAAATGATCATTTAAATTACAGATAGAGCCAAATAAGTCTGAACATCCCTGAACTTTGAGTGAGAAAGTTTGGATCTGTATCTGAATTGTTGTATTTCAATGCCAGGTGAATTGTGGCACTTGGATCCATTTCCAATTAAGGAAAAAATAGTATTTGAATTATATCAGTAAGAAAAAATAGATATTAGATATTTTGAAAGTTTATTCATGAGAGTCTACATTTACTATGTGTTTTGTACAATAAAATAAAGATAATTATAAAATGAGTTGTAATGAGGTTATTCCCAAATATTTGACCTCTTTCCTCAAAAATGGCATGATTGTTGAAAACAGCCAAAAATCTGTTGGCAACCATTTTGCAAATTATTTGAGAAAATCCATTTTAGTTTCAGATTTCAAAAAAAAAGTCATATTTACAGTTCTCCTCTTCTTCCTCTTCCTCTTCCTCCTCCAGGCTGATGTTTATGATCAGTGGAGGATGAATGGGTCTTAAAATGCTTTCTTGACCTTTTAGGGGTTCTTGAGTGTGGGCAGGATGCAGAGTTCCTTCTTGAACTTCCTTTTGGAGTGTGCCATCTATAGGAAAGTACATGAAGTTCAGTCTGTTAATAAGGCACTAGAACACAAAAATCAGGTTCTGATCAGTTTGTTATACATTTGAAATCATAATCGTATTTGACAAAGCCACAAATTGCCAAACTGTGTCTTTTAGGCACTGTACTGGGAAGGAGGTTGGCAGAAATGTGTCTCCACAGCAGAAGGAACAGGGGGAGACATGGTGACTCAGGGACACACAGTGCCTCCCAGAGATTTTCAGCATGCAAGGATAACATACCATTGCACCAGCCCTGAGTAGGAAATAGCATACAGTCCTTCCAGTGGCTGGCCATCTCTTCTGGCTGGTGTGTGGATGGGGAGGTATAAATAACTTTGCCTACTCCTGCCCCTTTTTAGGGGCTTGTCTACACTGACTGGGCTTTGGCTCAGGCTCAAATCCCCCTTCACCTGCACAAAATTCTGTTTAACTCTGTCCAAACCCCAGGATCTCACAGGAATGGAGGATTCAAGCCTGAGTCCAACAGAGGCTTTGGCCCAAACTCTATTGTTTTGCATTGTAGATGCAGCTCAGGCCTGGGCCCCCCAGATTTGGGTCCTGAGAGTCCACCAACCCCATCTCACAACCCCATGGACATGTCCTTTGTCTTTCCTATCCCAAGACTGGCCAACTGACTCCTAATTCAAATGCAACCCTCCTGGTTCAAATGCAACTGCTCAGCGTTTAACCCTTCCATTTTATTCTGCCCACTGAGCTGCAAGCAAAGTGACCAATTTCCTGCATTTGTAATGGTCACCGCCATCAAGAAGTCTTTTGCCAAGCGTGCTGCTATTTGGTCATGGGAGCACCACCACATTTTGCTTAATCTCTGGTGCAAGGTGAGCAAACAGTTCAACTTTCGCAAGAATTCCAGGAATGAGCATGCATACCAGCTAATAGTGAAGAAACTGGCAGTGCTGGGGATTCACTGGACCAGTGACCAGTGCAGGGCGCAGATTAAGCAGTTCAAGACCAACTCCCGGAAAGCTAGGGATGAGAACTGGATCTCTGGGAACTCACTATCATCCTGCCACTTTTACAAGGAGTTTGACCAGGTGCTGTGTACTGTGCCGAGCACTGAGCCACCAGTGCTCTATGGTCTCACCCCTGAATACAGTATAGGATCAAAAGGGAGCCAACAAGTGCTGGCTGAAGCTGCCCAAGTGACTCTTGTACCCAGACCAGTCCCCCAGAGCAGCTGTAGCACATTCTGGGTCCCTACTCTGAAGAACTTTTTGATGACTCCCTGGAAGAGCTGTCCACCACGGAACCGGCATCAGAAACACAAGAGGCAGAAGTAGCCCCTGAGCCTGGTAAGTTTCTGGATTCATGTTTGTTGTTATTAATATAGGGATGGGAGCGATTTCCAGTTTATGGGAGGGATTTCCAGTTTATTACCCAATGCAAAATTTATTGCACGCTCCAGGCAGCAGTATGTATCTGCTAATAGGGGATTGCACAAAGATTTTGAAGAACACAGCAAGCCACAGTAATACAGACAGCATTGATGACGCTGGAATCCTAACGTGTCTATAAACAGCACCAGTGGGATTTTAATCTGCTAAATGCACATTCAACCACCATTCCACACATACTCAGAGTGTAAATAAACCTTCTTTTGCTAGGGACTCTTATAACGATATGGTTTCATAAGCAAAAGAAAAAGGGGTTACACTGGATACTCTAAAATAAC
The DNA here is from genome assembly GCF_027887155.1 of Malaclemys terrapin pileata. NCBI lineage: Eukaryota > Metazoa > Chordata > Testudines > Emydidae > Malaclemys > Malaclemys terrapin. Next base: position 78,128,391 of record NC_071505.1, read on the forward strand.
AGTGGGGATAGTAACTCCATTTATGACAATGTCATTTGGTGGGAATAGTGTCCCAACCTGTCCATGAATGTAGATTCCCGATCAGTGGAAAACCCTGGCATTATGAACGTTTCCAGTGTAGCCCACACTGGTGTCCATAAATCAGCCTCTGTGGTCCACGAGGGCCTGCATAATAATGGAGTAGTATCCTTTGCAGTTTATGCACTCATGTACTCCTTGAGGAGGTCAAACTGTGGGCACATGAGTCCTATCAATGGCCCTGGCACAGTTTGGAAACCCCATTCTCTCAAAACCAGCAATTACTTAAGGAATATTTGTTTACGCCCACCACCTTTGGGTAAATCACATGCCTGACTGCGTCTGAAACCTCTGTAACCACTTTACATGGTGGGGGGGATAGCTCAGTGGTTTGAGCATTGGCCTGCTAAACCCAGGGTTGTAAGCTCAATCGTTGAGGGGGCCATTTAGGGATCTGGGGCAAAAATCTGTCTGGGGATTGGTCCTGCTTTGAGCAGGGGGTTGGACTAGATGCCCTCCTGAGGTCCCTTCCAACCCTGATATTCTATGATATTCTACACATAGTTGACTTTTCAATGCTGAACTGGTTAGCAACAGACTTGTAGCAGTCTGTGGTAATCAGATTCCAGACAATTATAGCAGCCCACTTCTGGACCAGTATGGCTGCCCTCATGAGTGTCTTTACACTGGAGTGTAGGTGCGAGTTGCTCACAAAGTTCCAGAACTGTAGCTTTCTTCATGCAAAAGTTCTGGATCCACTACTGGTCATCCCAGGTCTGCATGACGATGTGATCCTACCAGGCTGTGCTTGGGCCCCTGCTCCAGAAGCTCTGGTCTACATGGGGGGAAATCACCAGCTACAGCAAGAGTTGTGAGCAGCATCAGCCAGTTTGATTCTTCCATGTCTGTATCATCCTCCTCTTCCATCAGGCACCTTTAGTAGGTCAGAAACCACCTACAGAACATCCACCAGCATCTCATGGATGCTTTGCCTGTTTGCTGAAACAGGCTTGGCAAGATCTATTGCTAACGTGGCAGACTGCAACAACTTCCTGTAACATGTGGGGTAGACAGTCAAGTTTTCCCACACTGCAACACTAACCAGGGGCTGGAATGGCTACAGCTGCAGAGGGCACTAGGATGCCAGAGAAACAGTGGTTTGACTCAGGACTGAGTATTGCAGTGTGGACACTGGAGCCCTGGATTTGCAGCCCAGGTCAAGAAATTCTAAACCTAGAGTCAATATGCAGTGTGGAGGCCAAGCCCTGGATTTTTTTGTAATATTTAATGACCTGCTCTCCCACAGACATCCGGAACCACTGTTGGTAAGAGGAAACCCTACTCCACCACTGAACAAAGCTCCCTATTTAATGCTGCCGTGTGCATCCAGCTGTGGATCACCTGTGAGTTTAGAAATTATACTTTCTAATAGCTCTTCCAAGCTGCACTCTCATCCATAATTTGGTATGCTTTTACAATTGTTATTCTAAAAAGAGAGCTTCCTCTGTTAAGTCTTTCATGGGTTGCCAGTGCACCATAATGTGTTTGGCTTGCACACGTGTCATCATGTACAGTACGCGTTGGACACACTCCCATGAAATAGACAGCTCTGGCAAAGTCTGCATTCAGCTTTAGTTAGATTTGTCTCACAGACAGAAAAGAACTCCCCCATTAGGCTACATTTTCTTTGTTCCTGTTCTTCTGGAACAAAACTGAAGCCTTTTGCCAATGCCTGTCCAATCAGTATGCTTGGAAATATGCCACATGATAGTCCATGTTAATGTGACACCACTATAATGATCAGTAGTGATCTAAATTATTGAGAAAGTATTGTTTAAGTTGTATTTTTTTTGCAAATTAGTATACATTAATGTGTTTAATATACATATTAAAGTAGTTTATAAAAGTCTAGAGTCATACTTAAGTCAAATATGAACTGAAGATTCATCACATATGTATTGTTTAAGGGCTACATAACACTCCCACTGAAGTTATTATTCCACTGACTTCAGCATAAGCCCGATATTTTTAGCGTCCATATTGATCCAAATGTTGACCTCAATCAGTAGGGTCTGTGACACATTCACTGACACCATCCCATTCTATGAAGTTGAGTTGGTCTTTAATATTTTGCCTTAAGGCTACAGTCACTTTTCTTGCTTTACAGATCCATAAGAGGGACACTTTACATGAAACAACCTATTCCACAAAATACAACCTTGTATTCTTTAAGAATATCATATGCAGTAGCTTTGGCTCCAGAGTCTGGATGTGTACATATGGTGATCCCAGTCCTGAAGACCTAACTCAGGCAAAACTTCATTAAAGTTGGTAGGAGTTTTGTTTTAGGAAGGGTTGAAAAAGTACTAGCCATTTTTCCAGAAATAGTCTGGATTTCTGGAAATCAGAGAGTAAAAGAGAAATCATAATTAAGAAGTATTTGCTTCACATATTCTCTCCCTACCCCCATCCCCATGTGCCCAGCCTGAAAGGCTTAATTGAAGTCAATTAAGGGGGAAAAACACTTAAAAGTGACTTGCACACATGATGCAGCATTAGAAATTATTTTTAACTGTCTCCAAATGAGGGCCATTTCATACATATGCAATTTTAAATTTCCATGATTTGATGTGATGTCCCATCATAGACTGCTGGTGACATCATACCCAGCAAAGAACCTTTTTCTTTTAAAATATTGCCTAGGTTTCTAAACTTTTTCATTATTTTATGAATAGTAAAAATAATAAAAAATAGTAAACATTCTGAGTAAATTCATAGATTCATAGATTCTAGGACTGGAAGGGACCTCGAGAGGTCATCGAGTCCAGTCCCCTGCTCGCATGGCAGGACCAAATACTGTCTAGACCATCCCTGATAGACATTTATCTAACCTACTCTTAAATAACCAATAAACCAAAATATGAAATAGTAAATGTTTGTATGTGTTGGTTTTTGTGAATATTTTATTGCTATTCCTATCTGCTAAATCTAATCTGTCTTTCATTTTGAGATTTTCTATTTTCATCACCACCGTTACTATGCGCTAACTTTCTTCCCCACCTCAGGCTGTTTAATAATTGAAGGCAATTGATGGAATCTAAAATTTATCTTTACTTAGCTAGCCTGTATTTGCAAAAACAAAAATCAGTTCTCTCCTATTTCATTTGTTCATTGTATTTTAATTTCTGGAGTAGCATACACCATGTTGTGGCCACTGTGAATGCTGTGTTTTACACCAGGAAAAGGTTTACATAGATTCTAACTCTCTGGTTCACTGTAACTATGAGGCACTTGTCTCAAAAACATTCCCATTTGGCAAAGCTAACCATTTAATCAACATCTAATCACTTGCTCCATTACTGAACGGAATCTTAAAATAAAAAGTTTTCCACTCAGCCAGAACCCCACTTTGAAAACACAGTTCTCCCAAATGCCAAGAGATGCTGTAAAACCGGTGCAGGAGGATGAGTTCTTATTTTGTTATTGACATTCGGCTGGTTACCTGCTTTGAACTTATAAGTGAGAAATTTTTACATAGCCTCACCCTCTTCAGATGTATAAATTAGATCATTTGTATCAGGAATGTGAGCAGAACAGCCAGCAGTTGACAGGAGAAAAATTTTGATTATTTCTTTCTATATTAAGATCAGTAGATCATTCCCACAGATGGAATGGATTATTTCAGATGTTGTTTTAGAAGGCTTCCTTGATTTGTATGTATGTGAGGGAGTGGGGGGAAATTAAAAAGAATAGCGAGAGAAGGTGTAACTGCTGCCCACACAGTTGCAATCCACTAGTCATGTATGGTTAACCAATGAATCATGGCCATGCAGTAATGTACAGTATACATTCTTCTAAAATTGTGACTGCATAAATGACCCCAAATGAATACTATATGCTGTGAAAAAAGTACTGTACTGCTTTAACATTCAGCTCCTGTGTTTGAGTGAAGCCCTGAAGAGACCTCACTGTCAGTGTAGAGGCCATTATGTAGTTGGAAGTGGATGAGAGTGGGTGTTAGCAAGGCCCAAAGCTTGACAGAGGTAGTAAAAAGTACAGGGATTTCCTATAACACAAACTCTTCAAACTAGATTTGACTGCTTATACACAAATCACTGCCTCACATGACTGTCATTCAGCACATCAAGGACACACATAGCATGTATAATGTTACAGTGTATAATTTTTCACTCGTGAGACAAATGGATTAAAATTTGAGTTGCTACTCAGTACATCACCTTTGATGTAACTGTTACCTACAGAAATTCCTAACACAATGGCCAAAAAAATTCCTATGGGAACCCTAGTCAAACATAACTATAAGTCCTTTACTAACCTTAACTTCAGATCATATTCCACCCAATCTGCAATGCTGTCTTTCTTCACCTACAAAGGTTTATATCAACACTAGAAGTGGCCAATACATTTTTAGCATATCTATTTCAATATGCAAATTATTGAGAAAATAGTTTTACTCACTGCTACTAGGTGGCAAAAAAAGTCCATTTATATTACGAGGTTTGCTATGATGGAAGACACAACTGATCCTCACACAGCCTAAAGGCTGTGTTTCCCAGAAACATGAGATTCTGTTGTATTTTTGCTACAGGAAAAATAAAAAAGGGACAGTTTTCAGATATGATGATTATAACAAACAACAAAAAATAATGGGCAGAACACTGATTAGTACCATATATCAGTTAAAAAATAATATGGTATTGTTACGAAGGCATAGGATTAGGATACATGAGGCCTGATTCTGATCTTTTACAACAGTGTAAATTAGGAATTTCTTCACTGAGATCAATGGAGTTATAATGGTGTCAGATCAGAATCAAGGCAATGGATTCTACTCCTGGCTCTGCTACAGACTTTCTGAGATGCTTAGAAAAAAAACATTAATTTTCTAATACCCCAAATTCACTTAATTTTTGTGTCTCAAGGCTTGTCTATTTGAACAGTTAGTGCGCAGCCAGCTGGGGTGTAAATCTATCTCACATTAGTGTGCCGCACACTAACTGTACATGTGGACCCTGCTATCACACATTAAAAGTTCCATAATGTGCTTTGATCTACTCTGCTTTGAAATGGGAACAGAATAAAGTGAACTATAGAACTTTTAGTGTGTGGTAGCAGGGTCCACATGGACAGTTAGCGTGCATCACACTAATGTGAGGTAGACTTATTCCCGCACTTACTGCGCACTAACTGTTCATCTAGACTAGCGCTTGGTTTCCTTATCTGTAAAATAGGGATAATAATACCTACCTCACAGGCATGTTGTGAAACTAAATACATTCATGTTTGTAATGTGCTTTGAGAGCCTTGTATGAAATCTGCTATATAAGTTCAAAGTATTACATTTGTATTCTTTTATTATAAAAAGGATATTATTAATTATTATTATGAAAGGAAAATCAGAAAAGCAATTAACATCCAGTGACTGACTTTGAATCAATACAAGTTTTAAAGCTTGCAGTGCATGCTAGCCACAGACTTGGAAAAATAAAAAAAAGCTTGTATCTGGGTGCCACAAGGTCTTCATATTTGAATATGAACTTGAGTGTTAGATGTGAAGTTTAACAGAAGTGAGGGTCAGTTTTGCTTTAAGAATGAGTGTACTTCAAGAAACTTATCTACCTGTATTTCCATATGTCTAAATCGGCAAAGCTGATGTGAACATCTTCCCTCTCTCCATAATGAGCAAACAATCTCACTGCCAATGGCTTTTTCACAGTGACGGAATCGGCACTTGGAACCCTAACACAGAAAAAAGGCAAGTCAAAGTTGTATGATGTTAGATGCGTCAGTAGTTGGTTTATATCTTCTTTATTAATGAGGAAGTGGGCAATACACTAGTCTGTATTATTGTTGTGACAACATACCTGCAAGCAACGGAAAAAATTTAGGACCTGATTCACTGATGCTAGGTCCACTATGCCCAATACCTGCTGCACAGGTAAAAATCCCAAGCCAGTGGGAGTTATACCTGTGCGGTTGAGGGCAGAAGAGGCCATTGGTCTCAATGGAACTGCAACTGATTTATGCCAGTGTAAATGGAGGGAAAAATCAGGTCCTGATATAATTGCTTTGTCCAGTCTAGTTAAAATACCTGAAGATATGGGGCTCCCATTACTTATGAACTTGGGAGACTATTCCACAGTCTACTGGGTATTACTGTTTTCCTGATATTTGAACTAAATTTCTCTTGCCCAGCTCTATCCCTTTACACCTATTTATATCCCTGGATCACCCTAAGCAATTCCTCACCCTCCTTGTTGTTTATACTGCTCTCAGATACTAGCAAATGTTAACATAACTCTCCCGTAGTAATCACTAAGCAAACTACATAGATTTTGTTCTTTCAGTGCCCTATTCTCCATTACATAAGAGCTATGCTCAGAGGTAGTGGGCAGTGGCAGTCACAGGACGTCAGAGTAGCAGGGGGCATTTTCTAACATCCGCAGCTAGTGTAAGACCTATAATGGGGCTTAAGAAAGCAGGAGATCAGGCTTAGAGAAGCTCAGCTCAACCACATCCCCCATGCCAGCCCCAGTCACCAACTGACACCAACTTACAGCAGGGATATCAGGGCAGCTGGTGTTATGCAGCACAAAGTAAATTTAGCAGACTGAAAGATTGATCCTTAATCTTTTCTCATAAATCAAACATTCCAGCTACTTAATCATTTTGTTCTCTTTCTTTGATTCCATCCAGCCGGTCAATATCTTTCTGGTTCTGAAGTGCCCACCACTACATGCAGTCTTAAAGATGTAGTTTCACCACCTGGGAGCATGGAGTGGTATGATGCAAACTACTTAAATGCTCTCTTGTATTAGCTAGCATTTGTCCAGGTTAAATTTCATTTTATTTTCTTTCTGTTATTCCTCTACCATTTTTGGAGTTTGGAACACCTCCTAATTTAGTAACATCTGTGAATTTTAATACCATTTACTCCTCTTTTCAGAGCATCATAAAAGACATTAACTATAATAGGACCAAGGAGTACTGTCTGTAAAATGCACTACTTTATTAAATAAAATCACTGCAGCTGGCCAGACTGGGGATTTGTACTGAAAGTAATACCTATTCACTAAGGTCCTAATCCTGCAACTGGAGTACTAACATAGACTTCTGCATCACCCCATTGACTTTGCCTACTGGGTCCATTCTCACAAGCACTTCTTCAAAGGGTGATAACATCAAGAATGTCATGTGTCTGACAAAGTGGGTATTCACCCACGAAAGCTTATGCTCCAATACATCTATTAGTCTATAAGGTGCCACAGGACTCTTTATTGCTTTTTACAGATCCAGACTAACACGGCTACCCCTCTGATATTAGGAATGAAGTGATTTCAAAAAAGCAGTATTAAGGAAAGTCAGTTAGTCACACTATCAATACCAGGCAAAGTTCCTGTTGTCTAACAAATTTATAAATGTTGTTTATCACAGGTTATAAAAAAGTTGTTTAAATGAAACAGAAGTGTGTTGAGTGATCTTTATGTAGTGTTTACAAAAGTCCACCTTGAACAGTGCACATTTTTTATGAATTAAACCCCTTTAGAGTGTGAGCTTGATTTTCAGAACTAATGAGCACGCACAAATCAATCTGAGGTGAATGGAAACTGCAGGTCCTTATCATCTCTCAAAATCAGGATCTATGGTATGTCAAATATACATGTATGGAGACACACACAGAGTGACATATATATCAGTATATAAAGAAGAGACGTAAGTTCAAACGATAAACTCCTCCTTACAGCAGGAAAATCAAAGATGCAAACCACTGTAAATTCTACAATATTTACCTTTATGCAGGTGGAATAAAAATAGAAATAGCAGTCATTCCCAACTTCTGCCATTGTCACCTCTTGTACTTCTACTCCACTGTCTTTATACAAGAAGAGTATAAACGTACAGGTAAGAACTACCAATGTGTATGGAAACAAAACTCCTTTTTCTGAAGACAGTGGTTTTCAGGATCTAAGCTCTATTTCCTTTTAAAAACAGACTTCCAATTATAGTATATCTCAAAATTATATTTAAACTAATTACAAATCAGACGGTACCTTCTCCAGGTTTGCCGAAGTGATGAAACATTGAAAGTGGTTGCTAGTCAGTGCACAAATTCAAACTTCCAGAATTTCTCTCATTGTTACTTTAGTTCTTATGACATCATCACAAATGACATCACATGACTGTTTAGACTGGGACTGCTCACTTATTTCCATTGCTGTTGAGTAAAAGAGAAAAAAACGAAGTTGTTCCAAATAGTCTGTTATCCTAGTGTTTCTCTGATTCAAAACAGATTGAAACATAATTCACATGAGTTAGAGAACATACAACATTCACATAAATATTTGATGCAGGAACATGTATAGTTTGTAGCCGTATCGATCTCAGGATATTAGAGAGACGAGGTGGGTGAGGTAATATCTTTTGTGGGACCAACTTCTGTTGGTGAGAGAGACAAGCTTTTGAGCCACACACAGCTCTTTTTCAAGTCTGGGGAAGGAACTCTCAGGTCAAAGCAAAATGCAAGGTGGAACAGAGTATTTAGCATAAGTAGTTATGTAAGGGACCATTGAAGGCAGAGTGGCCCATTAACACTGCGGCAGTCATAGGACAAAAAGAGGGAGTTAGTGGGTTACAGATTGTTGTTTGTCCAATGATTGCAGGGATGCTAATGGACTCCCCACCTCCCGTGCCAGTAGACTTGGGCTTGCGAGGCTCAGACTAAAGGGCTGTTGAATTACGGTGTAGAAATTTGGGCTCGGGCTGGAGCCCAGGCTCTAGGACTCTGCGAACCCAGCCAGACATCTGGAAAAGAATTTTCTGTAGTATCTCAGTGCCCTACCCATCTAGTGTCCCATCACCAGCCACTGGGGATATTTGCTACTAGCAGTCGAAGATCGGGTACATGCCATTATTGGCAGTCATCATACCATCCCCTCCATAAATGTATCAAGTTCAGTCTTGAAGCCAGTTAGGTTTCTTGCCACCACTGCTCCCTTTGGAAGGCCGTTATAGAATTTCACTCCTCTGATGGCTTGAAACCTTTGTCTAATTTCAAGCATTAACTTGTAGGTGATCAGTTTATATCCATTTGTTCTTGTGTCAACACTGGTGCTTAATTTAAATAACTCCTCTCCCTCCCTGATATTTACAGAAAGCAATCATATCTCCCCTCAGACTTCATTTGGTTAAGCTAAACAAGCCAAGCTCTTTGAATCTCCTCTCATTAGGTAGGTTTTTCATTCCTTGGATCATCCTAGTAGCCCTTCTTTGCACCCATTTCAGTCTGAATTCTTCTTTTTTAAATTTGGAAGACCAGAATTACATGTTATTCCAGATGAGGTTTCACCTGTGTCTTGTATAATTGTACAAACACTTCCTTATCTCTACTGGAAATACCTCACCTGATGAATCTTAGGGACTTCATTAGACTTTTTCATGGCCACATCACATTGGCACCTCAGTCATCTTGTGACCAATTAATACACCTAAGTCTTTCTCCTCCTCTGTTGCTTCCAACAGATAAATCCCCAGTTTATAGCAAAAAATCTTTTTAGTTCCTAAGTGCATGACCTTGCACTTTGTGCTATTAAATTTCATCCCATTTCTATTACTCCAGTTTTCAAGGTTGTCCAGATCTTCTTGTTTGATATTCCAGTCCTCCTCTGGATTGGCAATACCTCCCAACTTTGTGTCATCCACAGATTTTATTAGCACACTCCCACTTTTTGTGCCAAGGTCATTAACAAAAATGTTAAGTAAGACTGAGCCCAAGACAGATCCCCGAGGAACTCCACTAGTGGTCTCCCTCCAGTCTGACAGTTCACCTTTCACTATGACCTGCTATAGTCACCCTCGCCCCTTTAACCATTTCCTTATCTACCTTTCAATTCTCATATCAATCCCCATCTTCTCCAATTTAACTAATACTTTCCCATGTGGAATTGTATTAAATGCCTTACTGATTAGATTTACTGTATTCCCTTTGTCTAAAAAATCAGTTATCTTCTCAAAGAAAAAGATCAGGTTGGTCTGACACAATCTACCTTTTGTAAAATCATGTTGTATTTTATCCCTATTTCCGTTTATCTCTATGTCCTTAACTACTTTGTCTTTCAAAATTTGTACTAAGACCTTGCATGCAATTGAAGTCAAACTAACAGGCCTGTAGTTTCCCAGATCACTTCCCCCTCCTTTGCTAAAAATAGGTCCTATATTAGCAATCCTAAAGTCAGAGGGTACAACACCCAAGTTTACAAATTCATTAAAAAATCCTTGATATTGAGCTTTCAATTTCACGTCCCAGATCCTTTAATATTCTTGGATGGAAATTATCCAGGCCCCCTGATTTAGTCCCATTATGCAGTTTGTTTTTGACTTCCCCCTTGGATATAGTAATTTCCATTAACCACTCTACCACTATCCCTAAGCTCCTCATTACCCTTATTAAAAACTGAGGTGAAGTATTTATTTAGGTGTTGGACCATTCCTAGATTGATCTCCACCCCATCTTTACTGCTTAGCAGTCCCAATTCTTCTTCCTTTGTTTTCTTTTTATTTATATGCATACAGAACTTTTTATCCACTGGCTGTGGTAAGAAAAGAACTGAACTAATTAGCTCTACATAGCCCTTTTATATCCTCAGATCCAAATATTCAGAGCTGTGAGAGGGTGTTTGAGGAATCTCAGTGGGTGCTGCTTTCCAGCAGATTTCTGAAGCTCAACAGTGCCAGTGGGTTTATCTCATAATAAGAAATATGCAGAGGCCAACTCCAGAATCAAATTAGTTTTAATAAATCAAATTATTTTGTGATGTTTATGACCTGAGATGATTCTGCTTTCTCTCTGTGATTTCAAATCACTTTAGAAACGTTAATTGAGCACTATTCCACTTCTTATAGATGTGGAAACTGAGGTACAGACCAGTTACTTCCATAAGATCACACAGCAAGTTTGTGGGAGAACTAGGAATAGAACACAGAAGTCTTGACTCCACACAGTCCTCCATATTAAAAACGGTATTGTTAATAATAATAAATACATAAAATAAATAACAAAATGTCCTGGTACTTGGATAGGCCTTGTTGAGAACAGTTTAGGAAACTGGCATTCCACAAAGAAGTACCATGCAGCACATGCTAGTATTTGAGAAATTCTTACACGGGGAAATAGGATAGGACCCTCACAATACATTAAGTTGGAACCAGCAACATTTTCCAGTGACAGATATTTAGTTTATGTTCTTTCTGAGAAAGCAGACATCACTGCTCTCAGCCCAGTCCTGTCCATATGCCCAATGTCTCATTTCTATCTTTTCCCATAACCAGGTTTCACTGAGTTTCATCCACCCTTCCATGCCTGGAAAGTCAGTGAGGAAAGATGCGTTTACATTACTGAATAGAGGACAATGAAAGCCACGGACAACACACATGTAGAAAATGGAGCTGAGCTACTGCAGCAGAGGCAGCTTACAACATTGAGGCTACTTCTGAGCTGAACCAAGGTTGAGGCAGAGGATGAAGGTCTCCAACTGCAACACACAAGCGCAAGGCTCGCGCCCTACCTCCCTACATCAGGGGACTGTGGGGCTCTAACACCCACACAGCTACCCCACAACCATTCCTAGAGCAGGGGCATGTGGGGGTGTAACACCCACACAGCTACTCCCCGACCATCCCTAGAGTAGGGGAGTGTGGGGCTGTAACACCCTCACAGCTACCCCCCAACCATTCCCAGGGCAGGGGGTGGGGCTGTAACCCACACGGCTAACCTCCCTCCCATCCCTAGAGCAGGAGAGTGCGGGCCTGTAACACCCAGAGGGCGACGGATGCAATGAGCGGTCCCTGTGCGGCGGGGAGGCTACAACTCTCGCACAGACACACCCGCCGGGCCCGGGGGGCGGGCCACTCACACACACGCAGGGCGCAGCTGCAGGCCGCGAGGCCCTTCGGCGGCTGCCGCCCCTCGAACTCCATTTCCCAGCGCGCGCTGCAGGCCCGGCCCTGCCCTGCCCTGCCGGCGGGAGGCGGCTCCGGCTCCGCTCTCGGTCCGGTTGCGCGTGAGGGGAGCCGGGGCCATGAGCCGCCTGGGCTCGGTGCAGCGGAAGGTGCCCTGCCTGTTTGTGACGCAGGTGAAAGAGGAGCCCTCGGCCAAGCGGGAGCGCCAGGTACCGGGGCAGCGCCTGGGCCCGGCCGAGCGAGCGGGGGCAGGAGCCGCGGGTGCGGAGGGGACCTGCCGCCCATGAGGGGCGAGCTCAGGGGTCGCGCTGGAGCTACTGGCCGTGGGGGAGGAGAGGAAGCCGCTCGGGCGTGGTGGACACCGGGTGATGGAGGGACTGGCCGGGGCGTGTGCTGAGGAAGAGGGGGCGCGGTGGGTACCGAGGTGATGGGGGAGGGGGTGCCGTGGGTACCCGGGAGATGGGGGGGGGGGGGCTCAGGATGTTGGGGGGAAGGAGGAGGAGGGGGCGCGGTGGGTACCCGGGTGATGGTGGGACTGGCTGGGGGGAGCCTCAGGGTGCTGGGGAGGAGGGGTTGCAGTGGGCTGGTTGGGGACAAGGGCGTTTGAGACTTGCAGCCACATCTAGCTCTAGCAATGCTGGTGCATCTTTGAATTCTTGGTGGATCCATGCATCTTTTCATTGTGTAAGGCAGCAATAGGGAACTGTCCACATACCAGGTTGAGGGTAAGGCAGGTGGAATAAAACCTTATCTGAATGATGATTTCTTTTTGAGACGTAATTGGGGTGATTTGCTCTTTTTTATCCTCCTTCAGCCCACTTTTCTTTAGCATCTTTCTGGGGAGGTCTTTCCTGGAGACTTTGGTTGGTTGATCTATCCCAATGACTTCAGGGGTGGCCTGCTGGCATCATTCTTCCTTAACTCTGATGGAAATGATTGGTCACATAACACTTCTGATGGGTTCTCTTAGAGTATGTCTACACTACAATATTAGGTCAAATTTATAGAAGCCGGTTTTATAGAAATCGTTTTTATACAGTCGATTGTGTGTGTCCCCACATAAAATGCTCTAAGTGCATTAAGTCGGCGGACCGCCTCCACAGTACCGAGGCTAGCATCGACTTCCGGAGCGTTGCACTGTGGGTAGCTATCCCACAGTTCCCGCAGTCTCCGCCGCCCATTGGAATTCTGGGTTGAGATCCCAATGCCTGATGATGCAAAAACAGTGTCGCGGGGGGTTCTGGGTACATGTCGTCAGGCCCCTCCCCCTCCGTCAGAGCACCGGCAGACAATCGATTTGCACCTTTTTACCTGGGTTACCTGTGCAGACAACATACCACGGCAAGCATGGAGCCCGCTCAGCTCAGCGTCACCATATGTCATCTGGGTGCTGGCAGACATGGGGCTGCATTGCTATACAACAGCAGCTTCTTGCCTTTTGGCAGTAGATGGTGTATTACGATTGATATCTGTCATCGTCATATTCCTCAGTGAGTTCAATCAGAGGCACCTGGGCAGACATGTTTTGTCTCCTGGAGACTCAGTCCTGCTGGCAGTCCTATTGAACCGTCTTGACGATGATGACTAGCAGTCGTAATACAGCATTTTCTGCTAAGCACCCAGGAAATGCCGATGGATATCAGTCATGCTGCACCGTCTGCTGCCAGCTTAAGATGTAAAAAATAGATGGACCAGATTTGTTCTGTATTCATTTGCCCCCCCCTCCGTGAAATCAACGGCCTGCTAAACCCAGGGTTTTGAGTTCAATCTTGGGGGGGGGGGAGGCATTCTGTGTGACAGTTGTTTGTGTTTCTCCCTGATGCACAGCCACCTTTGTTGATTTTAATTCCCTGTACCTGTAAGCCATGTCATCACTCGCCCCTCCCTCCCGCCCTTTGTCAGACAATAGTTTCGTGCCTTTTTTCAGCCCAGACGCCATAGCACTGGGATCATGGCGCCCGCTCAGATCACCGCGGCAATTATGAGCACTATGAACACCACGCGCATTGTCCTGGAGTATATGCAGAGCCAGAACATGCCAAAGCAAAACCAGGCGAGGAGGCGATTGCAGCGCGGCGACGAGAGTGATGAGGAAATTGACAGGGACATAGACCTCTCACAAAGTACAGGCCCCAGCAATGTGCAAATCATGGTGTTACTGGGGCAGGTTCATGGCGTGGAATGCCGATTCTGGGCCCGGGAAACAAGCACAGACTGCTGGGACCGCATCGTGTTGCAGGTGCGGGACGATGCCCAGTGGCTGCGAAACTTTCGCATGCATAAGGGCACTTTCATGGAACTTTGTGACTTGCTTTCCCCTGCCCTGAAGCGCCAGAATACCAGGATGAGAGCAGCCCTCACAGTTGAGAAGCGAGTGACAATAGCCCTGTGGAAGCTTGCAACGCCAGACAGCTACCGGTCAGTCAGGAATCAATTTGGAGTGGGCAAATCTACTGTGGGGGCTGCTGTGATCCAAGTAGCCAACGCAATCAAAGACCTGCTGATATCAAGGGTAGTGACTCTGGGAAACGTGCAGGTCATAGTGGATGGCTTTGGTGCAATGGGATTCCCAAACTGTGGTGGGGCGATAGACGGAACCCATATCCCTATCTTGTCACTGGAGCACCAAGCCACCGAGTACATAAACCGCAAGGGGTACTTTTCAATGCTGCTGCAAGCCCTGGTGGATCACAAGGGAAGTTTCACCAACATCAACGTGGGATGGCCGGGAAAGGTACATGATGCTCGCGTATTCAGGCACTCTGGTCTGTTTCGAAAGCTGGAGGAAGGGACTTTCTTCCCGGACCAGAAAATAACTGTTGGGGATGTTGAAATGCCTATCGTTATCCTTGGGGACCCAGCCTACCCCTTAATGCCATGGCTCATGAAGCCGTACACAGGCAGCCTGGACAGTAGTCAGGACCTGTTCAACTATAGGCTGAGCAAGTGCCGAATGGTGGTGGAATGTGCATTTGGACGTTTAAACTCTGCCAGCACGCTTTTACTGACTCAGATAGACCTCAGCGAAGCCAATATTCCAATTGTTATTGCTGCTTGCTATGCGCTCCACAATATCTGTGAGAGTAAGGGGGAGACATTTATGGCGGGGTGGGAGGTTGAGGCAAATCGCCTGGCTGCTGATTACACGGAGCCAGCCACGAGGGCAGTTAGAAGAGTACAGCAGGGTGCGGTGCACATCAGAGAAGCTTTGAAAAACAGTTTTGTGACCAGCCAGGCTACGGTGTACCCCCGGTTCACTCTACTTCCCTGTAAACTAACCACCCTCCCCTCCTCCCTTCAAGCACCGCTTGCAGAGGCAATAAAGTCCTTGTTACTTCACATTCATGCATTCTTTATTAATTCATCACACCACTAGGGGGATAACTGCCAAGGTAGCCCGGGAGGGGTGGGGGAGAAGGGAAGGAAAAGGACACACTGCAGTTGTAGTGGCGGTCTCTGCTCCTGCTGCCTTTCCTGCAGCTCAACCATACGCTGGAGCATATCAGTTTGATGTTCCAGCAGCCGGAGCATCAACTCTTGCCTTCTGTCAGCAAGCTGACGCCACCTATCCTCTTCAGCCCGCCACTTGCTCTCTTCAGCCCGCGATTCTGCCCACCACCTCTCCTCTTGTTCATATTGTGCTTTTTTGCACTCTGACATTGACTGCCTCCACGCCTTCTGCTGTGCTCTGTCAGCATGGGAGGACATCTGGAGCTCCGCGAACATATCATCCCGAGTCCGCCGTTTTCTCCTTCTAATCTTCACTAGCCTCTGTGAAGGAGAAACATTTGCAGCTGGTGGAGGAGAAGGGAGAGGTGGTTAAAAAAGACGCATTTTAGAGAACAATGGGTACACTCTTTCACGTTAAATTTTGCGGTTCACATTACACAGCACATGTGCTTTCGTTACAAGGTCGCATTTTTCCTCTTATATTGAGGGCCTGCTGGTTTGGTGTGAGAGATCACTCACGCAGTGCCAGGCAACAGATTTCAGCTTGGAGGCAGCCAATGTAAGCCACAGTCTTTTGGCTTTTTTAACCTTCTTAACATGTGGGAATGGTTTCAAACAGTAGCGCCCTCATTTCCCGTACCAAGCACCCATTGGATTGGCCATTTAAAATGGGTTTGCAGTGTAAAAGGAGGGGCTGCGGTTTCCAGGTTAACATGCAGCACAAACCCAACTACCCCCCCCCACACACACACCCAATTCTCTGGGATGATCACTTCACCCCTCCCCCAACTGCGTGGCTAACAGCGGGGAACATTTCTGTTCAGCTGAGCAGGAACGGGCACCTCTGAATGTCCCCTTAATAAAATCACCCCATTTCAACCAGGTGATCGTGAATGATATCAGTCTCCTGAGGATAACAAAGAGAGATAAGGAATGGATGTTGTCTGCATGCCAACCAAACGCTGCCATGCTTTGTTATGCAATGATTGCAGACTACGTGCTACTGGCCTGGCGTGGTAAAGTGTCCTACAATGGCGGACGGGATAAGGCAGCCCTCCCCAGAAACCTTTTGCAAAGGCTTTGGGAGTACATCAAGGAGAGCTTTCTGGAGATGTCCCTGGAGGATTTCCGCTCCATCCCCGTACACGTTAACAGACTTTTCCAGTAGCTGTACTGGCGGTGATTGCCAGGGCAAATTAATCATTAAACACGCTTGCTTTTAAACCATGTGTAATATTTACAAAGGTACACTCACCAGAGGTCCCTTGTGTGCCCTCGGGGTCTGGGAGCATGCCTTGGGTGAGTTCGGGGGTTACTGGTTCCAGATCCAGGGTGATAAACATATCCTGGCTGTTGGGGAAACCGGTTTCTCCGCTTCCTTGCTGTGAGCTATCTTCATTGTCTTCATCATCATCTTCCTCGTACCCCTAACCCGCTTCCCTGTTGTGTGATTCTCCATTGATGGAGTCAAAGCACACGGTTGGGGTAGTGGTGGCTGCACCCCCTGGCATGGCATACAGCTCCGCGTAGAAGCGGCATGTTTGCGTCTCTGCCCCGGACTTTCCATTTGCCTCTCTGGCTTTGTGGTAGGCTTGCCTTAGATCCTTAATTTTCACGCGGCACTGCTGTGCATCCCTGTTATGGCTTCTGTCCTTCATGGCCTTTGAGACTTTTTCTAATATTTTGCCATTTCGTTTACTGCTACGGAATTCAGCTAGCACTGATTCGTCTCCCCATATGGCGAGCAGATCCCGTATCTCCCATTCTGTCCATGCTGGAGCTCTTTTGCGATCCTGGGACTCCATCATGGTTACCTGTGCTGATGAGCTCTGCGTGGTTACCTGTGCTCTCCACGCTGGGCAAACAGGAAATGAAATTCAAAAGTTCGCGGGGCTTTTCCTGTCTACCTGGTCAGTGCATCTGAGTTGAGAATGCTGTCCAGAGCGGTCACAATGAAGCACAGTGGGATAGCTCCCGGAGGCCAATAACATCGAATTCCATCCACACTACCCCAAATCCGACCCGGAAAGGCTAATCCCCTCGTCGGAGGTGGAGTAAAGAAACCGGTTTAAAGGGCCCTTTAAGTCGAAAGAAAGAGCTTCATCGTGTGGACGTGTCCAGGCTTAATTCGATTTAACGCTGCTAAATTCGACCTAAACTCGTAGTGTGGACCAGGCCTTAGTCTCCTGTTAAAAGGATTTAGGAGTTTATAACCCAGCAAGCAAGTATTGTGAAATCCCTGCTCTTGCAGGATCCAGTCCTAACTCTGTTTCAAGGAGTTAGCTCCTGCAGACCCGAAAGAGGGCGATGATATGGGTATTTGGTGTTTCACATTTTGTTCGTTTAAGTTCTTGGGGCTAATGTTATTTTGACTGTGGTTATGTTAGTGTGTTTTCTTCCTTACATTACTGTTTCTTACCGTTATAAGAAACAGACAGAAGGTTAGGGTAAAGTAAGAACTTGTTACATGCATAATTATCAAAAATTAGTCAAGTATTACCCTGTTTCCCCGAAAATAAGACATCCTCCGAAAATAAGGCCTACTTACAGTTTTGCCTCTCGTTGTAATATAAGGCATCCCCCCGATAATAAGACCTCCCCGATAATAAGGCATCCACCGATAATAAGGCATTTTTCATTTCTGAAAAATAAGACATCCCCTGAAAATAAGACCTAGCGCATCTTTGGGAGCAAAAATTAATATAAGACACTGTCTTATTTTCGGGGAAACAGGGTATGTGGAAGAACAGAAGATTAAGTATATATGTACTGAAACGGAAGGAAAAAAGTGTGAACTTGATTCTGTCCTGTCTTGCACCTTCTGTATTCATCTACACTAGTGCAATGTAGGTGTCATGCTCTAATAAATTTGTTAGTCTCTAAGGTGCCACAAGTACTCCTGTTCTTTTTGCGGATATAGACTAACACGGCTGCTACTCTGTAATCTGATCAAGTAGCATTTTACAGCCATGATGCACAGGTGTAGATTGCTGTAGAAGGTGCAAAACAGGGAGAGAATCAGGCGCTTTATTCTTATGTATTTCAATAACAGTAGTACTTAGAGGCTTCAACCAACATTGGGGCACCATCATGCTAGGTGCTTTACCACATAGTGAAAGAGACAGTCCCTATGTCAAAGAGCTTACAGTCTAAAGAGTGGGGGAAAGGATATTATTCTACAGGAGAATATTTTAAAAGTAACCTTTACCAAAAATGATTTTTCTTCATCTAAACCTATTTCTAGAAATCGTACCAACACCATTTCTCAGAAAACAATATCAACTTCACAATGTCCACTGGGTGTCTGTTCAGACTCCTTGGAACACTCACCTCTTTATTCTTTCAGGAAGAAAGGTTTAGTTCAAGACTACAATCTTTATTATGTTGTTCAAAATGTGTCTGCTTTAACCAGCTTCCATCACTCTGGTATGTTTATTATCACCATCGTTTTAGTACTAGTAGGGCTTCCATCTCTAAACTGAAGTTTAGGAGCAGTTAGTCCCTCAGATGATGCATGGAACTTTTGTTGCCATGGTAATGTCTTGAAGGCATCTATTGAAATTCTGTAGCACCAGGCTGGAACTCTTCTACATTACACACATTACTTCAAAGCGGGGGAGCAGATTGTTCCTAAAGATAAACCCAGGATAGAAAGGAGGGAAGCAGCCTCATTAAATGATTATTTATCTATGACAACAGGTGTGATAGTTTTATTCGTTTGCCTTGGTGCATTTTCAGATTGTAATATATTGTGAAATAGTTGCATTCTTAGGCAATATTAGAAACTAGGAATAAAAAAAATGATGCTGGATTTGTAGATGTCAATTATAATATATTAGAGTCCGTATGGGAAGTTATGGAGTGAGGTTTAAATAATTGTTGTCTTTTCAGCCATTTAAAGTTTTGGCAACTGAAACCATAAATAGAAAGGCGTTAGATGCAGATATATACAATGCAATTCCAACTGAGAAGGTGGATGGAACCTGCTGTTATGTAACAACGTATAAAGGTAATATGGAAGATTTGTATGCAGACTTCTCATGTTGATTAGTACCCATAAGTTGTGAATAAATTTCTTTTTATTGATTTCACATTTTATTGCATTCCTTTATCTGGGAAATTCAGATTCTCACATTAAAAAATATATGGCTTTACTATAAAATTATGCAGTAACTGATAATGTAAGTATACTGTAATTATATAGAAGATAGACCTAGCTGTAAAATTGTTCTGGATTTTCGTATAGCTTGTGAAACCAAAGTCCAGGTGAAAATGATCTTGTTTAAATTAACCTGGTAGCCAAAGAAAACTATTTTACCTGGCTAGTCAGGTTGGCATTTTGTCATTAGAACTATTTTTTCTCAGAAAGTCCGATAGACGGTATATTATTTGCAGAGGTGCGAGGAAAAAGTGTAGTTCAATGAATACCTGATGAACTCTTGAAAATTCCTCCTGTTCTCACTTACTACTGAAAGTATATTTTTAATATGCATATATCTGTTTTGTGGGTTTTTTAAATATATATTTCAAGCAGTTTGTGCATCATATTAAGTAAGCAAGGTACTGTTCACAGTGCTCTTAGGTTTTCTGATAAGTGAGCAAATTAACCTCAATTTAAATATGTCCTCTTTTTATATGTTGTTTTTTTTTTTTTTGAAGGCAGGAGGGAATAGAATATTTACTGTTGGATATTTTACCTCTCATGTTAAACTGTCCATTTTAATGGCAGAAATACTGTTTTGCATGCTATTATCTAATTTTTTTTCGTAATTGTGAAACCTGTAGGGCAGCCGTATCTTTGGGCGAGGTTGGATAGAAAACCCAACAAACTATCTGAGAAAAGGTTTAAAAGATTCCTGTATTCAATGGAAGACTCAAAAGGTCAGTGAGGGTTTTTTCTCTTTTTTTTCTCTTGGTAATTGAAGTATTTCTTTGAGATAAAGACCTTTGGTTAAACAAAACCAGTATTATGTTGAAATATTAATGATCCGGCTCAAAACTTTTATATTTCTTTTCAAATACTATGATGACTTTACTTATCTTCATGTACTATCATTATAATTTTGGCTAAATAGTCACTTGATCCTCACTCTGGGCTAGTATTAAATACTAAACTTTTTCTGAGTGCATGTCTCCTTCATGGTATTTCTTTTGCTAGAATGGAAATTCATTGCTAGCACAGAAAAATTCTTATCAAGGATTTCCTTTCTGCTAGCGCCATCTCCCACAATTCTGGATATCTAGAATCATAGAAGATTAGGTTGGAAGAGACCTCAGGAGATCATCTAGTCCAACCCCCTTCTCAGAGCAGGACCAGCACCAACTAAATCATCCCAGCCAGGGCTTTGTCAAGCTGGGCCTTAAAAACCTCTAAGGATGGAGATTCCACCACCTCCCTAGGTAACCCATTCCAGTGCTTCACCACCCTCCTAGTGAAATAGTGTTTCCTAATATCCAACCTAGACCTCCCCCACTGCAACTTAAGACCATTGCTCCTTGTTCTGTCATCTGCCACCACTGAGAACAGCCGAGCTCCATCCTCTTTGGAACCCCCCTTCAGGTAGTTGAAAGCAGCTATCAAATCCCCCCTCATTCTTCTCTTTTGCAGACTAAACAAGCCCAGTTCCCTCAGCCTCTCCTCGTAAGTCATGGGCCCCAGCCCCCTAATAATTTTTGTTGCCCTCCGCTAGAGTGTCTCCAATTTGTGCACATCCTTTCTGTAGTATGGGGCCCAAAACTGGACGCAATACTCCAGATGTGGCCTCACCAATGCCGAATAAAGGGGAATAATCACTTCCCTCAATCTGCTGGCAATGCTCCTACTAATGCAGCCCAATATGCCCTTAGCCTTCTTGGCAACAAGGGCACATTTCTGACTCATATCCAGCTTCTCATCCACTGTAATCCCCCGGTCCTTTTCTGCAGAACTGCTGCTTAGCCAGTCAGTCCCCAGCTTGTAGTGGTGCATGGGATTCTTCCGTCCTAAGTGCAGGACTCTGCACTTGTCCTTGTTGAACCTAATCAGATTTCTTTTGGCCCAATCCTCCAATTTGTCTAGGTCACTCTGGACCTTATCCCTACCCTCCAGCGTATCTACCTCTCCCCAGCTTAGTGAACTTGCTGAGGGTATAATCCATCCCATCATCCAGATCATTAATAAAGATGTTGAACAAAACTGGCCCCAGGACTGACCCCTGGGGCATTCCGCTTGATAGTGGCTGCCAACTAGACATCGAGCCGTTGATCGCTACCCGTTGAACCTGACAATCTAGCCAGCTTTCTATCCCCCTTATAGTCCATTCATCCAATCCATACTTTTTTAACGTGCTGGCAAGAATACTGTCAAAAGCTTTGCTAAAGTCAAGATAGATCACATCCACTGCTTTTCCCATATCCACAGAGCCAGTTATCTCATCATAGAAGGCAATCAGGTTGATCAGGCATGACTTGCCCTTGGTGAATCCATGTTGACTGTTCCTGATCACCTTCCTCTTCTCCAAGTGCTTCAAAGTGGTTTCCTTGAGGACCTGCTCCATGATTTTTCCAGGGACTGAGGTGAGGCTGACCGGTCTGTAGTTTCCCGGGTTCTCCTTCTTCGCCTTTTAAAGGTGGAGCTTCGTTCCTCTTTTTGCAGCTCTCAGAGGCAGATCAGTGTTTTAGTGTTGCAGTCTGGCCACAGCCCTTCTGCTCCTGCTTGCTGCCAAATGAGTTATTCCCAAGATGAAAAATTTGCATAACATCATTATTAAAAAACATTCCAGGGATAATGGAATAGCTATGTACATTAGACCAAGGAAGATGGTCATATGGTAAGGATTCCACTTAATATCTGACCTTTGACTCATGAACTATCCAGGGTGGGAATTTTGGGAGATGCTGCTAGCAGAAAAGAAATTATCAGTAAGAAGTTTTCCATTCTGCAGCCTAGCATCTCTCACAGTGCTGGACATCTGGAAAGTAGCAAGCAGTGAACAGATGTAGGGAGGTTATGAAACAAAAGTTCGGTAGGAAAGAATTACCCCACTTTTTGTGAGTCTGTATTCATTTCTGGGCCACTGCTTGCAGCATCTTCCTGCCAAAGGAGGCCTCTGCAGAAAATAGAAGGTCCATGTCATAATACTTAATGAAGGGGTTGGCTGTAGACCAAGTGGCTGCTTTTCAGATTTCCGCAGTGGATGCAGTTGCTTGTTCCACCCATGAGGTTGCTAAGGATCTCATGAAGTGTGCCTTGATCCCTTCGGGGACAGGAGCCTCTGATGATTTGTAGGCTTCCACAATACATAGTCTAATCCACCTAGCGATGGAGGATTTGGAGAGCTCTGAGTACTTGGCATTTTGGGTGGAAAGACACGAATAGGGAGCCTGGTATTTTTGTGGATTCTGTATGTTTGAGAGAGATTTTCAATGCCTTTTGACATATAAGATGTTGTGCCTTTTTTAGTTGGATGCTGTGGTTTTGAACAGAATGAAGGATGCACATCCTCTTGTGTAGGCCTGAGACCTGATCAACCTCCCTCCCCCCCTTCCCCAATATTAAACCAGCCTTAGGTGAAACTGAGGGAGTTCACCACTAAAATTGAAAAAAAGAATGTTCTGCTGCTGATAAAGCACCCACACCTCAGGAATGTCCCTAACGAGAGTTATAACCACCAGCATTGTAAAGTAGACACACCCAGGCGTTGGGAAATTACGGAGGATACAGAAAGAAATTCAACAAATGATAAGTTAAGCTCTAACCAGTGTTTTTATGCTGACCATCTGCATAAACGGAGAAGGTCACAACTAAGTTACAATTTGGGCTTGAAAGATAAAATGTAAAAAAACTCGGGCAGAAAGGCGGACACAGGTGCCAGTGTGTAATTGGTAAAAATTTTTGTTATTTAGGTTTGTGGGATAGGTTTAGTACATTTGAAGGAGGTAGATAGCTTTACCTATATAATATAAATGAAAAACAGTGCTCTTTGGGAGCCATTTCTGGACTGCAGTTCAGCATCAAGCTGCTGGAACTCTGACCCCTTTGCACAACCGTGATGTGTAGAGGCATCACCAGAAATCCCCAGATGAGTGGATCCTGACTGGCGATTGGGTGAATTTTGTCTGTATATTGGGAGTGATAAGCATAAGAGATTTGCATGGTATATGTATTCTGTGTGTGCTGCTAATAAATAGATGTTTAGAGCACAGCTGTGTAAGGCTCTTTCACTGGGAAAAGATTATGCAGACCTGTAGAGCTCTGAGCCCCATGGAAAGGGCAGGTACTTAAATTGACCAGGTTTCTCCCTGAGCCCCATGAGAAAGGGTAGGTGCCTTACGCCCCGAGCCTTTGGAGGGAGAGGGTTGGGGTGCCTAAATTGACAGGGTCACACCTTGAGCCCTCAGTAGGATATAGGCGGGGTGCCCTGTATTGTGCGAGGAACACTTGGGAAGTGTGGGAGGAAGAGCTTACCTTACAAAGAAAGGATTCTGTTGTCCTGAGCATCATCTTGTCCTCATGGAACATGCAGTAAGGCTCCTGTATAGATAAGACTACCAGCACAGACTCTTGCCTGGCAGACGTAATTGCTATTAAGAAATAAGTCTTATGGATAAATAAAAGATTAATACTAAAATCAGAGGCTTGTCAGGGCGTACAGAACTAGCAGAAAGTCCCATTTTGGGAAGAGTGGCCTGACCACTGGTCTGGCTAATCAGACTGCTTGAAGGACTCTAGCCACCTGTGGATTGTCTGCAGGGAGTCTGAGGATCCTGTGAATAACATGCTACTAAGAGCAGATATCTAGCGTGCAATGGTGCAGGGCTGAAGGCCTGTGTCTATGATTTCCTGGAGAAAGTCCAGAATGATTGGAATTCCTGGATTTCTGAGATTTGCATTGTGCTCCTGGCACCATGTTGTTAAATCCTGCCCAGACAAGGGAGTACGCTTTAGTATTGAGACGCTGCTAGATTAAAGCAGTCAGTGAGTGTGGAGGACAGACAGAAGCACTTGAATGTCTCGTTCTCAATAATCAGGCTGTTAGTTGAAGCCATTTGAGGTTCTCAGTCTAGAGGCCCTGGGCTATTTGGGTCTTCAAGTGAGCACCCCAGCCTTCTAGGCTGGAGTCAATTGTAAGGACTAAAGGATCTGGAAGGCAGATGGGCATATCATTGGGGTTATTGCCATGGACTGACCACCGCTATAAGTTCCAGCAGCTTGATGTTGAACTGCAGTTCAGAAATGGCTCCCAAAGAGCACTGTTTTCATTTATATTATATAGGTAAAGCTATCTACCTCCTTCAAATGTACTAAGCCTATCACATTATCCCACATACCTAACTAACAAAAAATTTACTAATTACATTACCTATGTGTCCTCCTTTCTGCCCAAGTTTTTTTACATTTTATCTTTCATGCCCAAATTGTAACTTAGTTGTGACCTTCTCCGTTTATGCAGATGGTCAGCATAAAAACGCTGGTTAGAGCTTATCTTATCATTTGAATACATATGTTGGAATATGTACTTGATCTTTCATGTGTTCTGGGAGTGGTCCCACACATTTAATATAAAGGCTGAAGACTTCTGATGCGTGATTGTGCCTATGGAGTGTTCCTCATACACAGCACAAGGAGTCCTAGCAATTCGAGGCATAGAGCTATGCCTGCAGCTCTGGAGTAAGAAAATAAATTCCTGGGTGGAACCAGAGCACTTTTCTTCGCGTTTATGATGAAGCCATGCACCTGGAAGAGATCTGACGAGGGTCTGAAACATAGCCCCGCATGCTGCTGACTGCACTGGAACTCTGATGAGGATGTTGTCCAGGAAAGGGTACAGCTGAGTTCACTATGACCTGTCTGTGGCTATTATCATCAACATCATCTTTGTAAAAACCCTGCGGCTTGAAACAAGCTGAACAGGAGAGTTTGGTACTGATAATCTTTCCTGCCATAGGCAACCCTCAGAAGTCTGCGGTGGCACTGTCTGATGGGGATATGAAAATATGTATCTGCTAGATCTACTGAAGTAAAGAAGTCCCCCAGGACATCGATGACATTGGTGGGCAGGGTCTTCTTCTGAAACTTCATTTTCTTCATCTACTTGTTGAGCCTTTTGATGTTAAGAATGGCTCAAATACCCCCTGTGCACTTCTGTACAGTATCATGCCCATATCCAGAAGATAAGATATTTCATTCTGGATTGGATTGTCTGGTTGTTAGAGCTGGGTAACTGGATGAAGAACGGATGGGGTGGAGTCCACAGCCTATGAGAGTATCCCTGGCTTATTATTTCCCTGATCCACTTGTCTGTGGTCGATGAAAACCATTCCGTTACGAAATGAGAAATCCTGTCCCCTTGCTTCAGCTCTTGGTGAAGGCTTATGAGATCTTTGTCATAAAGTGGATTTCAGGGAGGCTGAGGTCATCTGAACTGTTTCTTCCCTCCTCACCCCACTCCCTAATTCCATTGTTTGGGGAATCTGACTCTGTGGGGAAGAGGAAAGGTGCACTTCTTTCTGAATGCCAGTCTCTGTTCTTTTCTGTGGGCACTTAGTGGGAAGGGAGAAAATATTTGGATTTAGCCACATTGTCAGCAACCACCATATCCAGCTTTTCTCCAAAAAGGAGGGAGCCTGTAAACTTGGCTGAGTATAGGACATGCTTAGGGTACGTCTACACTACCCGCCGGATCGGCGGGTAGTGATCGATCTATTGGGGATCGATTTTATCGCGGCTACACCCCAATCGCTCTGCTGTCGACTCCGGAACTCCACCACTGCGAGAGGCGGAACCGGAGTCAACGGGGGAGTGGCAGCAGTCGACTCACCGCCATCCTCCCAGCCAGGAGGAGCTATTCGCGTAGCTGAAGTTGCGTATCTTAGGTTGACACCCCCTCCCTCCCCCCAGTGTAGACCTAGCCTTAGAGTGAGTATCCACCTTCCAGGGTTGTAGCCATAGGTGACGCCTGGCTACTGGACCTCATTGCATCCACTGAGGCATCAGCTACGAACACTGTTTCTAGGGAGAGTTCTTTGAAGTGGAGTAAAAGTCAGGGTGATCTCTCTCTTTAAAGGCCTTGAGATCTTACAGCCAGGAAAAAGATGCTCTTGTAAAGCAGGAATACTTGGAGAGTGGTGGAGGAAGCTTCAAAGTCCATTTTAAGAGTGGCCTTCATCTTTCTATCCGTGGGTTCCTTAAGCTTGAACTCCACTTCTGAGGAAATAATCATATCCCTGGTGAGGGACGCTACATTGGCATCAACTTTTGGTTTATCAGTAATAGAGCCCTTGGGTTCTTGAAGGTTGTAGAGTCTGAGGTCGTTGTTAATATGCTTGCCTTTTCCAGGTTTGTTCCATCCATCCCTAATCACTTCCTCAGAGGGAGAAGCGAAGGGATATTGCAGCCACATGTGAGGATTTTGAGGGGAGAAATTTACTCTGAAGTTTACTCACAGGAGTCTGCTTAGGTTTCAGAGTCAGAAAGCTCATCTTCCTCAGTGGGGGAGGAAGAGGAATCAGAGGACTCATAACTTCTGGATTTTTTAATGTGCTTTTTCTTTCCCTTTTTTGCCTTTTAGATTTTTTTTTTTTTTTACCTTTTGAATGCGCTTTGGGAGTGCAGAAACTCTGCTGTGGCTTTGGTGAAATCTTTTGCGGCTTGCCTTCCTTAAGACCTGAAGACCCTCTCGAAAGCTCTTTCTCAGAATCCTTCCCACCCAGTCCCATTGTCCCTGGGAGGGGGAAACTCATTGTCAGAGGGTATGTCTACACTGCAATTAGACATCTGTGGCTGGCCCGTGCCAACTGACTCAAGCTCAGGGGCTCAAGCTAAGGGGCTGTTTAATAGCCGTGTAGACGTTCAAGCTTGGAGGAACAAGCAGGGGGACACTGCAGTGGTGGTTCAGGGAGGTTGAACTCCCAAAGGGTTAACTGACTCAGGGAGGGGGAGGAATTCTGAGAAGGGAGAACACTGCTCCCCACTGGCCAAAAATTGAGCAAAGAAGTTAATTAGAGGTAGGGCAGGAGCAAAAGAACCTGCCACTGTCTGCTGCTGCAGTTGCAGAGAATCTGGCAGCAAGCAGGAACAGAGATGTTCTAGCCAGACCGTTCAGTGCTAAAAGGCTGCCCTGCCTCCATGAGCTGCAGAGAGGAGAGCAGCCCCAGAAGTCCAGGATTGTGGGAATGGAAATTCTTTGCCTAAATATCTTAGTAGACCAAATTACTTAAAAAACAAAAAACAAAAATTGAACAAAAAACCAGAAGTGCTGGTACTCTTCCTATGTCAGATTATTTGAAAGATGATCAGATGGTAGAATTAGCTAATGTTTTGTCACAAAATAAATATTACTTTTTTTTTTTTTTTTTTTTTTTTTTTAGAATTTATTTGGAATATTGAAGAAGACTTCAGACCTGTCCCAGAATGCTGGATTCCAGCAAAGGAAATCCAGCAATCCAGTGGAAACCCTTTGCCTGATGAAAATGGACACATTCCAGGTATATACCATACAGTCTGGTTTAAATGAAAACGGGACTTTTCTCTACTTCTAAAGTGGATTAGAATTAGGCCCAGAATTAAAATACCAACAGAACAAGACTCAAAATGGCACCAGACCCTGCCAGAACAATAGATGCAAAACCTGAAGACACCTTTCCACTGCTAAAATGATCAACACCTCCCACCCCACACCTTTCAAGATTCATTGATCCTACACATGCCTACCTCAAGCTATGGTGTACCTCCTCCAGAGCACTAAGTGCCCGAATAACAACTGTGTGTGTGTGTGTGAAACCATAGGCGCCGACTCCTTGTTCCACAGGGAATAATTAACGGGTGCTCCGCACCCACCGGCAACCAAGCTCCCCCCCCTCGCATTCTCTCCCCCCGTCCCCTCCAAGCGCGCCACGTCCCTGCTCTTCCTGCTGTTAGGCAGCGCTTAGGAATTTCCGGGAGGGAGGGTGAAGGAGCAGAGACGTGACACACTCAGGGGAGGAGGCGGAGAAGAGGCAGGACAGGGACTTGGGGGAAGGGCGTGGGAAGGGGGCAGGGCTGGGGTGGGAAAAGGCGGGGTGGGGCAGGGACTTTGGGGAAGGGGTGGAATGGGGGGTGGGACGAGGGCGGTGCAGAGACGGGGCAGGGGTGGGGCCAGGGACGGGTGGGGATTGAGCACCCACCGGGCAGAGGGGAAGTCGGTGCCTATGGGTGAAGCCAATCACTACCCTCTCTAATGAACTCGCACCTGTGGATGAACACTTTTCACAAAGTGATCACTCTATATCTGACCTTATCAGTCCCTCATGCTCAAAGGAAGCCTGCACAACACTTTCAAAAGACAAGTCTGGGAGCAAAAATTCATTACTCTGCTAGACATTAAAAATGTGGACTGAACAGAGACACTGGATTTATGGCTTATTACAACACTAACCCCCTCTCTTTGTCCTATGACTGCAGAGGTATTAACGGATCACTCTGCCTTTAATGATCCCTTACAATATGTGCAAACTACTTATACTAAACAATCTGTTCCACCGTGAATTTTGCTGTAACCCTGGGAGTACCTTTCCCGGGCTTGAAAAAAGCTCTGTGTGGCTCGAAAGCTTGTCTCTCTCACTAACAGAAGTTGGTCCAATAAAAGATATTACCTCACAGACCTTGCCTCTCTGATATCCTGGGACCGATATCACTACACTACACTGCATAGTACCATATGTTAGGAAGGGACTTCCTGAATGTCATTTACTCGTTATTCAGTCGTGCTTTGTTCCGCTGTCGTAGAAATTTTTTTTCCTGTGGCATTTGGCCTCGCTGATTTGCAAAGCTTTGAGCCAGAAGAGACAGTTGTCCCTGTTAAATTCCTTTGACACATTTCTTTGAGTACAGTGTAACTTTGTCCTTGGGATAAGTTTATTTTCCTTGTAAAAATATAATTAGATATGTAGCTCTTCATATTAGTAGAATGCTATAGTTTACAGCTACTTTCTAATGCATGTACAGCTTTTAATGTGATTGACAAGAAGTAAAATGGAATGTTTTCTCATAGGTTGGGTGCCAGTGGAGAAAAATAGCAAACAATATTGCTGGCATTCATCTGTTGTTAATTATGAGGCTGAAATAGCCCTTATATTGAAGTGCCATGCTGATGATCCTGGACTTTTGGAAATCAGTTCTGTGCCATTATCAGATCTTTTGGAACAAACACTGGAGCTTATTGGAACTAATATTAATGCAAATCCATATGGCAAGTATAATGTGTTGTTGTTTAATACTCATTAAAACCTTAAATATTTTAATGTGTTTTAATTGAGAGTGAATGGTATGGTGTTTCTTAATTACAAAATAAGAGATTGGAATGACTTCATTAAGCTCCATGAATTAGAAGCAACTTTTACGTTGCCAAAATGGCTTATTAACATATTATAATCCAGTGGTTCTCAAACTTTTGTACTGGTGACCCCTTTCACACAGCAAGGTTCTGAGTGCGACCCCCCCCCCCCCCCCGGCCCCCATAAATTAAAAACACTTAAAAAAATATTTAACACGATTATAAATGTTGGAGGTGAAACAGTGTTTGGGGTGGAGACTGACAGATCCGGACTCTTCCCCCCCCCCCCCATGTAATAACCTTGTGACCCCCTGAGGGTTCACAACCCCCAGTTGAGAACCCCACTTATAACCCTTTAAAAATGAAAATGAGAGGATAGTTACAGTAGTGCCCAAAGGGTGGAGTACAGAGATATTATTAGATATTTCAGTGATTGGCAGTTTCCACACAATGCACACAGTCTCTTTAACTATCTTTCTCTCCCTTCCCAACCTGTTGCATGTAATTCCAAAGGGTTGCCACTAAGATACTTTTCTTCTCCTCCATGCACGACTACAACTATGTCTTCACTGCAAACAATAGCTGTGCTTTTACAAGGTAGCTAAGTTGATATAGTACTGTAGTTGTTACCTCTGTGCAGCTAGTCAAGTTAATCCCTGTGCCTTCCACATGGGTTGACCTTAATTAGTTACATTCAGGTAAAAACTACCCAGGCTATGTGTTCACTAGGATTTTACATCAAGATAGCTATCATAATGCAAAAACACACTTTTTTCTTGCAGTGAAGACATAACCTTGAACTAGCAGGGGCAATGTTTGCTCCACTTTCCAAAGCCAGTCAGTGATGTGCTGCTAACTTTTAATAAGAGGCCTCCACAAAAAAATTTCCTTTTGGGTTGAGGTGAACTGCTGCTGCAGTGAAGTTGGATGAATGACTGGAGCATATACATTTGTTTTCCATTTAAACAGACATCTTTTCTCAGAACCAAAGAAGGGTGCAACACCACTTGGG
Source organism: Malaclemys terrapin pileata (assembly GCF_027887155.1). Taxonomy (NCBI): domain Eukaryota; kingdom Metazoa; phylum Chordata; order Testudines; family Emydidae; genus Malaclemys; species Malaclemys terrapin. Next base: position 78,159,138 of record NC_071505.1, read on the forward strand.
AAACAAACAATAAATTACACTTCACTGGAAATATTTATTTATATATATATACATTGATAGAACAAAATGATCACCCCTCTCTCTCTCTCTCTCTTTCTTTTATAACACAGTTTAAAAATGAGCAGGTTAAATAGGCTTTGGAGTGTTACATGTGCTTACTTGTAACAGTTTATTCCGAACATAACAGCTTTTGTCCTAGCATAGCAGGAAGAGTATGCTATAGTTCTACTATAGCATCCCTATTATCACTTCAATAACGACACATGAAGTTTGTGTTATTCCTGGGGGAATTCAGCACCAAAGAATTAAACATTCTGTGCACAATATTTTGAAGTTCTGCAAAATTCTGCATATTTTGTGAAAATAACTATATAATCCTACTAGTTTCAATTATTTTGGTAATTTATTTCAAAATACCTGCCAGCAATTATGTCTGTAACAATACAGAGAACAAAAAAGATTCAGCAAATGTTTTTTTTTGACAGATTCCTGGCTAAGCATATTAATACAGAACTTTGAATAATAATTCATTTAAACTACAATACAGAAATATATTTCCCATACTCCTCAGAAGCAGTGGAAAGGCTTGGGGGAGTCAGGGGTAACGGAGCAGCTGAGGGAGAGAGGAGGAGTTTGAAAGTGAACCTGGAGGGTTGTTGAGCGTGGGTAGGAGAAGTATGGAACAGGTTTTTTATTTTTTATTTTTTTTTGATTGGGGGGGGGGGATGTTGGGGAGCCTCCCCCATGCAGACCCTGGCTGACCCCTAGCCTCTCCCATTCAGTCAGGCACATCTCCCCTTGTCCCAGTGTTTCCCTGCACCCCGACTCCCCATTCAGCCAGGCATATCTGCACATGTTCCCATGTGGCTCTGTAGCCCCCACTCTTGTTGAGCCCCTGGCTCAATGCTGTCACCCCCTCCCCCCCAGCAGCCCTGTGTGCCCCACTTTGTCCTTCCCCCCCATATTCTGTGCTTTCTCACCTGGCCACATAGCCAGGATGCTGTGAGGAAGGCAGCCTCTGACCCCTCCCTGCTCCAGCTTGTGAGCTAGCTGCCCTGTCTTCTGGTGCCACAGCAACCCCTGGTGGATGAAAGATGTAATTGAAGCACATCTCCCACAAAATGTATATTCTGTCACGGGGAGAGGAGGAGGGGGCGGGATTTGTGGGGGACATGAATTCTGCATGTGCGCAGTGGTGCATAATTCTCCCAGGAGTATTGTGTCAAGAAGTGTTAACTTGTGGCTCTTCAGAGCATATTGAAGCAGAAATCTCTTAGCTTGCAACAGAGACTTAGTATGTTCTAATCTAATTTAGACTATTTTCATTTGGTAACTGTAGAGCTTAAATATATAAAGCTTGCTGTTTACGTATCTCACCACAATAGTATGTTAAGGGTAAATCACAGTTTAAGAACTAAGAACTCTCTAGTTCTTAAACTGTGAGAGTTTTTTCTGTGGTAAGCATGTCAAGGTGTAGTTCCTTTGGATTCTAATAAGGTGGTTGTAGTAGTGTTGTTATGGGACACATCTGGAATCCTGTCAAAAGTCAAAGATATCTATCTACACACACTTTCTTTAAAAACAAAAAAAAAATACTTGTTTTTTAGATGCACCTTCCCATACAAACTGCAGAGGTGATTATTTAATTTCCTAGAAGCTGTACCTTTAAAACTGAGAATACAGCCTATATACACGACTGTACTTCTGTTGGCTTACATTTGTAATGTCATAATATTGTATGGGGCAAGAAGATACAGTGGAATCAGAAAATTATGAAGACTTGTTATGTCTCCCTAATATGAAAATAAAAATGAATATCCCACGTTACCCTGGACAGGAAATCTACTTCTATTGCTGAAAAGAAGGGGTGAAATCCTCTCTTTAGAAATCAATGGAAAAATTTCCATTTATTTCAGCTGAGCCTGGATTTCATCCAACGTGTTTTATAGGCCAACCCTGGGTATCTGACAGAAATATTCTGTGACAGCATTCTTAATGTGGCTGTAATAAGTAATAAAAATAAGGGAAATTTTGGCTTCAGTGACTGTACATGATTTAACAGGTTTTTTTTTTTTTATTTATTTCTAGGATTAGGAAGCAAGAAGCACCCTGTTCATCTTCTTGTACCACATGGAGCATTTGAAATAAAGAATCCACCTATGCTGAAACACAGTGATATATTGGCTTGGTTTGAAAGCTGTAGAGAGGGTAAAATTGAAGGAATTGTATGGCATTGTAATGATGGACATTTAATCAAGGTAATTATTTTAGAATGTCATGAATGAATCTGCACTCCCCAAAACTTAAAAAAAAAAAAAAAAAAAAAAAAAAAAAAAGCTGAAACACTTCAAGGACAAAACTACTAGTGTAAAAGGCACTGGATTAAAACACCATATGCACTGCTACTTCTAGTTGGGTGAGAATCAGTTTAGCTACTTCGAGATCATTTTTCAAATTAGCACTCGACAGCTTTGATCGGCTCCTCACAAGCCCAGTGTGATAATTTTCAACATAAACTGTGAGTTAGGCACTAGTCACCTATCTTTGCTCCCAGTACAAGCTTCAGTGGGAAGCCAACTGGAGTATCTTACCCAGTTTCTTTCCGGGGGCAGGAGGGCTCCAGCACTCCACATACCACTTCTCACTTCTTGTAGCCGGAACACATGGCTCTCTTGCCCAGCAGCTGTACCTTTTTGTAACTGCAGTGTGATGTAGCTTTTCAAACTATATTGGACTCCTTGCAATACTTACGGTATTTATTAACTGTTATAAAAAAAAATTAACTTCAAAAACTGCTATAGTCATTTAGGTTGATGGAGGTAAATCCACCTGCCATTATCCTATACATTGCTTTCAATAAACATTCCACCCCCCTTCAAGGTCTCTAAGGTGGATGCCAAGAAGAGCACACAAATGTCTTAGCATAATAGGTCCAAATATTCAGCAAGTAACAATGTATAAAACTCCTGCCTCCACCCTAAATAAATTATGCCAGTAGTTTGAACAATTAATTGAAAACCCCTGTATTGTCTTGTCCTGTGGAGGTAGCACCCAACAATTAAGGCTGGCTTTTTTTTTTAATTTCAAGGGCTTGTTTGTGCTAAAAAAAAACCTATTATAATCTCTGTAACTGTTGTTCTTTGAGATGTGTTGCACATGTCCATTCCAATGTGGATGTGTGTGCATCCCAAGCACAGTTGCTGGAATTTTTTCCCCTAGTGCAAGGGTGGGGAACCTATAGCCCACAGGCCAGATCTGGGCCATTGCTTAATTTCATCCGGCCTGTGACAAGTCTTGGTGCCCTCTCTCCCCGTGGGGCTGAAGCCACGAATGTTGGCTCACGCCACTGCAGGGGGAAGCTCTGAGCCTCCGTGCTCACCTGGGCAGGTGAGTTGAATGTTTTATATTTCTCTCTTTAAACTCCCTCCCCCCCCCACAAATTAATTTGTTTTTTACTTGTGTGGGGCCTGCAATTGATTTTTTTTCTGTGGGTCAGTGGCTTGGAGCGCTCACATACCTATATTGGAATGGACATGTACAAGCACTCGAAGAACAGATCCTTCTAAAACAAGGGATCACTTTATAATAATCAAAATGAGCTGGCATTGTTTCTGCAAGAACGGTCTTCAAACTCTGGTTTGTGGAGGACTAGTTAGTGATGTAGTCTGCCACTTTTCACATTCACCTGCTAAATCACATTAAAATGACAGCTAAAAAATATAACGCTGTCGTAGTTTTCATCACAGCAGTTGCAATTGTTGCTACCTACTTTTTTTGAGATCCCTATCCCCCTGCTTTTCTTCACTTTTAATGTCTGAATTCCTGCTGCTATCTAAAACAAGTTGTTATACTTCAGCTGTAGGAAAGTTAGTAGTTTGAAGTGGTATATGGCAAACTTCCAGAAGCAATTTGACATATAAGTTTCACACACTGTGTACAAGAGCTCTGAGCTTTGTAAGTGATTTGTCAAAACCGGGACATCAGTGACCACAGCAGCTAGCTGTTGAGTTACCAGTGATGGATATTTGTAATAAGTGGTCAAATGTATGAGGATGTTTACACTGATCTCCTGTTTCTCTCTTCTTAGCTCCATCGACATCATCTTGGTATGTGCTGGCCAATTCCAGAGACGTATCTGAATTCTCAACCAGTTGTCATTGCTGTTAATAGGACCAAATATGACTGTGACTTTGAACCAAAGTGTTTGTTTAACCATTTTTCAAAGCTGGATGGGCAGAGGTTCAGTAGACTAAAAGATATAAAGTTTGATGTTTAAAGAGAAAAAAGAATCTTGTCAGAGGTGGCTGCCATATGTATTATTGTACCTTCTTCTCCTGCTTTGCCCACAATATAAGTGGATATTTTTGCAAATAATTGTGGCATAGGGAGCTCCATAGCTACAATGCAAATGATTGGCATAAATATGATCAATAATATGAAGCAAAAGAACAGTAAAGGCAAATCCAAAATCCCTCTCTTAGATTTCAGCACATTTGTTGTTTGGTTTTGAAAGAGCCTTAAATGTTGAAACTGTTGGGGCTAAGAGGAGGACAGTGTAATGTTAGCTGCTTCCATGGGCTTGTATAGTGAAGCAGAAAGTGATGGTTTTAAAACAAAAACAGAAGTCAGCTAACTTTTAGAGTTTCTGAATTTTTACAGCCTGCAGTTTATTCTGAAGTCAAACTGCAACTCACAGAACACTCATGTTTGGGCCCAATGCTTTCTATTATATCTGTGAAGTAACACAGATTTAAATCAGTAAGTGAGACCATAATCAGGCCCTACATTTTTTAAAAATGTTTACAATTGTAACAATTTTTTATTTGGATTTAAACATTCCACAATATTTGTAAACCCTCTCCTCCCCCCCCCCCCCCCCCCCATGCTGCAGTAGCGTGCTACGGCTTGAAAACCAAGTAGTGAAATTGTTTACATTATCCAATCTCTTGGGACAAACTGTTTTTTTTTTGTTAATAAGCGAGCATAAATAGTGAAAAGTAAACTAGTTTTAATTATTTTGAAAATGCTTTGTAGAAACAGACAAATAAAAGGAATGTGATAGTCCATAACCGTTTAGAAAATAACTACACTATCAAGAGCAGCATGTAATGTTTCAAAAACTTAACTTAGAAAAATAGACAATTCAAATTGTGTATTTTCACAATTTGGTTCTATTTACATCTATGCTCTGCATGTACCATACATTCACCAACACTAAATCTATAAAACTATTAACAGTTTTCAAATAAATTAAATTAGCTTTACATCTAAGCACAATATATACATATATATATTCATTGCCTTGAAGTATTACAACTCTTTCTGTTGTGCAGTAGTGTCAGGCAGCAGGTCCGGCTTTGTAGTCAAGGGCTTCCTCACCCCAGGATTGCTGAAATCCTTTGATCTCTCCTGCTGTTTCCTGCTGACATTTCTGAACTAAAGCATAAAATATGCAAAACGAGTGGGGAGGAAATAAGACAAGTTTTCACATTGATTGCTAGATCTTTAACATCTGAAGTACTAATGACAAGATTTTAGTAACTTTTTTGAAAAGTCTGCTTCTCTCGTTCTCTGTTGTCAAACTATTGTAACTTCAATGGAGCTGGTCCTAATTCACAACGGTGAGAAATTAGAATCAAGCTTGCATACAAGCTTGCATACATATAACCGCCAAGTGACGCAATTTATGTGTTACTTCTTAAAATACTTAACATGGATTTAATCAATAGACACATTAGCTGGAATATCCACTTGAACACCAAACTGTTCAGAAAGCTTCTTTAATTTCTCCTCCAAGATAATATTTTTTTTTACTTCTTCATTGTAGTTGTATTTCAGATCCTCAATTTCTTCAAAAAAGGAAGGGTCAAAGTTATCTAGTTCTCTTTTCAGCTGTTTGATTTCTTCCTAATAAAAGAATTGAATAGTACCAATTTACTACAATTCAAAATTCTACATTCTGTTTTTGTGTCAACATGTATATAAAAGACTAAATGATAACATTAATTGTGTTATTGCCTTTTCCTTTATGGGATAGATTTTTAAAAACTAGCTTTGCTTTGTGCACTCTGAATGTAAAGGTACAGGTTATCATGTGTATACCTTAGTACCTAATTGCACCTGCAAGTCAGGTGCTCTGGTATATGAAAAAGGAAGCTGGGTTAAAAGTTTGGTACCTACCATATGTTGAAACAGAAATGTTTACAGTGAGACTGAAGTGAAATTGTTAAATTAATCACACAGTCAGTACAGCATAATTATTACATAACGTGATAAGAGAAAAGAGCTTTTGGGGGGAAACAGTGCTGTGCTTCTAAATAACGTATTCTTCTGACTCTAGCTTTAGGGACTGAGTCTCAAGTCCGAGTACATTCTATTCTGGATCTCCCCTTAATAGTTGAAAGAGAGCAGAACTTCCCTTCCTCCCTTTTTATTTGATACTCTCGATAGCCCCATCAAAGTTGTGAACCAAACATGCAGCTGTAAGAAGGTTTTGGTTGCAGTTTGAGTCATTTTGTAAAAGTGGGAGGGGCCAAGGAGTGGCAGTTATTGGCCACTGAAACATTCAGGGGAGAGACACGCATGACGACAAGCTGACAAAGTGGTTCAGTATTTTTAACAATGCCACTTTCCATCTGTCATGCACTACATGCATGAATCCATAGAGTAGGGATGTACTATAAACTTGTTTTTAGAGAATTTGTATTTTAAAAGTCATAAGTCTGGCCATTCTATAAGCTATTGTATTCTCAAGTTGAATTGCTTTGAATTAGTAAATGTAACTACAGATATAAGACCTCAACTAATGGGTGGATGCAAACTTCTTAGCTGTCCATTAGTTCATAAGATAAGTGAACAATATCACAGTGGTGGTATCCATACAATACTCACTGTAAGTTGCTTTTTTTCCAGATCTGAGGCTTGCAGCTGTGTCTGGAGATCTACTACATCTACCATTAATTTGTCAATTCTTCCTTTCTCTAAAAAAATAATCATGTTATGAAAAGGACAAGTTAGATTACTAAATTCAAGATACTGCAAGACAATTAAAATGCTTAACCTCTTCGTAAATATTATATCTAATAAGCAATACATAGTGGAGAACATTAAACCCAGTTACCCAATATTGCAATGTGGCAAAAAGTCATCCCCAACACTATTCTGGTGGCTCCATCTATTTCTGTACAACAAGGTTTCAATGAAAAATATTAAGTGGTTAGTCTTTGTTGTGAAGTAAACATTTTGATTGACTGAGTGCAGTGCTATCTTAATGAATCTGCAGTCAGAATCTGAAATGAATCTGAAACAATAGCTCTGAGAGGTTTGACATGCCCCCCCCCTTTTTTTTTTAAATTAAGTCTTATTAACTTTGGTTCCTGGTAATAAGTTTAAAGACCAACATTGCTAATTTCACTGTGATAGCTGAATGTTTCTGCTGAAACTTTTGTTTTTTAAATCCAATGCGCCTGGCAGTGCTAGACTGTTAAACACAGAAGAAAGCAATTATGTCATTTACTCCAGTACATTGTCCAATCCAGTTTTAAATGATTCAATCAACAGTGCTCCTACCACTTCTCCTGAGAAACTATTCCAAAACTGAAGGATGGGAGTTGTGGTAAATGTTCTTTAGATCAAAGGTGCTTTTAAAATTTAATTTAATAGCATAGTTCCACTGTTACGCCCCCGTCCTGACACTTGTTATGTGGTTACAAGCAGTACTGAGTAGCTGTAAACTTGCTAGTGGATAGCCTAAAACATGATTCCTGATAGCAGTTGTATAATACATACACAGTTGTAATTTAATTTACTGTTATGGAATTACTCCCAATTCTCACTAGCGTAGTAAATGAGAGCAGATTCCAGCCCAAATTATTGAAAAATCCTTATACTTTAGATACTGAAAAGGACTACCGGCTGCAGAGCCTTCGCTTGCATTGATGCCTGTTTGATGTCGGTAAGCCTCCACCTGGTGAGCTAGTCCTGCTTTTTCCTTCTCCAGCCGATTATTGGTTAATCTGTAAAACAATTAATTTGAAATACTGTGAAGAGTAAAAATTGCTCTGGGTATTCCTCTCTAAGAACTTCTCAGTCTCATTTCTGTACATGGTGGAGCGGGGGTTCATTTTTTAGGAGTGATTTTTCTTGGTACTTTACCTGAGAAGCTGAAGCTCTCTAGCAAGACCTTGCTCTGTGCTAGCACCTTCAGGAAAGTGTTTGAGAAGCTCAATCTTAGGTTTAAAAAAAGGATAAGGAAAATGAGGAAATTTTACATTTGAAAACAATATCTGTAGTTACATTTACTAATTCAAAGCAACTCAATTTGAGAATACAATAGATAAAGTAATACAGGGAAAGGAAAAAATAGAAGCTTAGTAGCAGAGAGAATTGTAGTATTAATCTTAAAGAAAAGGCAAACTGAACTTATGATTGGACAAACAAATAAATTGCAATATAAAATCTTTCAGAAGCATCTTTGTAGATGCTGGTAATTCCTATAAAGACTCTAAAGTTATCTGCAAGCCTATTCTAGTAAATATGAATTAGTGCTTCGGCTGCCTTGTAGGAAGGAATAGAAAATACAGAGTAGTCTAGATAAAGATCGAGGGCGAGATTTACTAAGGTATTTATATGCATAAAGATGCAGATAGACATCTAATGGGATTTACAAAAGTGTCAAAGTGAGCTAGGCCTAGCCTCCTTAGGTGCTTTTTGAAAGTCCCACTAGGTGTCTGTCTGCATCTCTAGCTGCCTAAATACTTTTAAGTTTGGCCATAAGGACTTGATTATGTAAAAAAACTTAAATGAAGGTAAAATTTTAATCTCTATGAATTCCACTATTTTAAAGTATTAACTTTCACATTGTTTGAAGCTGATCATAACTAACATCTTTTAAGCAATAAAAGCAGAGGACCTGATCATGTGATCCTTATTTTTGTTAGAAACAATTACTTATGAGTAAAGGTTGTAGGATCAGGCCCATAGTCACTAGTTGAGGAATTAGTGTCCTTTATCCTCACATACTGTTCTCTCTCAGAGGTTTTGGAAGGAGGGAAGTGGTCAGGAGTCAGAAGGAGTTTTGAGCATTATCAAATATGGAAGAAAGCAAAGTAGAGGTGGCAGTGGGTATGGGCAGCAATCAGTTAAAACAAGGCATTCAAAGAATCAGACAAATCAAATAGCACAATTGGCAAATCACCTAGATAAATGCAGTCAAATAACTAATTAGTTGAAAATATGGTAGTCAGTTGAAAACAATGGAAGATAAATGGGAAATAATCAGTTCAAATAAAATGCAGATCAGTCTAATAGGGGACTATACAGAGAAGTCAAGAATTCTGGGACAACGTGGATGCACTCCCTTCAAGCTTTGGTCCTGGATAGGTTAGATACAGATGAATGGAACCTTCCTGTGGCCACTGAGGGCTTGCACAATCTGGCCCTAGCAAGAGCTCTGGCTGTGTGGCATGGCTCGCTACTGGTGGCAGGTCAGAGGGAAATAGTATAGTAGTCACCTCACTGAGCCTATTTGAGTGAGCCCTAAGATTCTCTTGGCATGGGAAGCCTTCAAGAGAGTAGGAGTGCTAGATACACACTGATCCAAAGAGACAGACACATCAAAGAGTTTCTCCCTTTCTTGAGATCCTTCAGACAGGATAAATAATAATACTTTACTCTCATAAAGTGCTGTTCTTTTGTAGCTCACTCAAGGTGCTTTACAAAGAAAGGCAAGTTGTATTAGCTGAATTTTACAGAGGGGCAAACTGAAGTTTGGAGATAGAAAGTGACTTGCTCAAAATCACACAGCCAGTAAGCGGTAGAGACAGGACGTGAACTCAGTTCTCTCGACTCAACGTATGTCTACACTTACAGTGGCATGTAGAGTACAGACACTGCACATGCAACTAGCATGGGTATAAATAGCAGGGTAGATGAGGAGGCATGGATTAGGCGAGTAGAATACCCTACATGCTTGAACTCCCACAGTATATGTCCTACACAGGCTCTCTACTTGCCCAAGCAGTGCTTCCCACATCTACACTGCTATTTTAACTAGTGCAGTGCAATATCCTGCGGCTACCCCACTGCCAGAGCGTTTCCCTGCTACAGTGAAAGGCTCTGCCAGCTTCCCAGCTTTTCATTGCCACAGTGAAAGGCTCCAGTAGTGTGGAGCTGCTAGAGCCTTTCATTTTGGCATGTAGCTACACACAACAGTGACAAATGTGGACGTGGTCTACTTTTCACTGTGATGTTGTGACTTACTGTACTTCAAAATAGCACCCTGTAACCCCCATATTCACCACTTGTATATAGTTATTTTGTACAAAGAATGCCCTGTAAATTATCATATGAAAAGTAATGATTTGCTGAAACTCACTGTTCTGTCAAAATATGTATAACTTCATTCTACACAGAGTTATGAGATTTTGCTATATGGTTGTTACTGAAATATGTTGTGAATCTGGGAGACGCCCACAACTAGCTCTCAAGTGGCAACAAAGGACGTGACCTACACCCTGACAGGTGTTAAGTGACCATCACCAGCCATTGACCAGCATGGGAATTGTAACAAGAGATGTACTATTCAATAAGAGACAGCTGCTTGAGCTCCACACAATGGGGATTGCTTAATTCCCTGACTCAGCAACCTATCAGGACATGTGATACCTGACTCCATGTCTGAACCAGTATTTTTCCAGGCCCATGAACTGAGGGTATAAAATAAAGGACAGTGGCATCATAAGATCACTTCTCTCCTCCCCCATCTACTCTGAAGGCAATAAGAATGTTGGGAAGAAAAAGACTTTGAACTGGGGAGATTGGTTCTAGGCTAAGCAGTATTAAGAACTGTGAACTGCTTACAGTGCCTAGTGGGGTGAGATTGACTGACTGACTCAACCCATGCTTAGTCTGATAAAGTTTAGGATTTAGAATGCGTGTTTACTTTTTATTTCTTATGTAACCATCTCTGACCTTTATACCTAACACTTATAATTGCTTAAAATCTATCTTTCTGTAGTGAATAAACTTATTTTAATGTTTAATCTTAACCAGTGAGTTCGTCCTAAGCGCTTGGGGGAATCTCCTGAGATAACAAAGGCTGGTGCATGTCCACTATATCCTTTGATAAAGTAGCGAACAAATTAATGAGCTTGCATCGTTCATGAGCAGTATAACATTTCTGGGGTTGAAGGCTGAGTCTGGGGGGAATTTGCTGATGTTTCCCTGTGTACAGTTTGAGTTGCTTGGAGAGCACTCATGCAACTTAGTTGGGTATGTCTCTGCATGTTGTTAGCTGAGTGATAACAGGACCTGGGCGGGTTTGCTGCTTGTCACTAGCATAGCATTGGAAGAGACAACCCTGTCTGAAGAGTTAAGGGCATACCGGCTCCCACAGTTCCAGATTTTACCCTGAGGGTCTGTCACAGATATATAGCTACATGTGTAGTGCCTGTACTGTACATTTCTGTAAGTGTAGGCATAGTCTCCACCTTGTGTTCTATCCTTTAAATCACAGTGTATTCTTGACCTAAGTCAATGGGACATTTTGTCAGTGGCAGGGTACGAATGGAATGTTCAAAGGGAAGCATTTATACATGGGAATAGGGGGTGAGTTATGTATACTGTGGGGCCTAGCTCACACTCTACCTTACTATCAGGTTAAAAAAAAAAAAAAAAAAAAAACAGACCCTGGGGAATTTTGCCAATTTCACTCCAATGAACTAAGGCCCAAGAATGAGAATTCTGTGCAGATGGTATCTTTCAAGGATGAAATGGTCAATAGGGAGAGAGTTTAGAGGTAGTATTTTAATAAAGCAAAACATTTAAATCAGTATTTCCTAAATAAAGCCTTTATCTTTTTGTGCTAGATATGTTATGAATACAGTGGTTTGTATTTCAATTAGAAGAGGTTTATTCCAGTTAGGGCATTTGAATGAACATGCTTCTCAAATGAATTGTAATAGTCAATGATCTCATATAGTTTTGCTTTTTGTACTGGGTATTTTAATCTATTGTTGCTGAAGTGTTTATTCTTAATCACGTCCACAACTTCTGTTCTGCTGATATAGAGTTATGTTTGATGAAGAACAGCTGCAAACTTTATTTGAGAGAGACAAATAAATTGCAAAGTGTCTTGCACCAGATTGTTGATACAAAACGGCAAAGTTTACATACAGATCTCTGCTGATTTTGCCCCTGCCCAGTGTTCAGATTACTGATACTTAATCCAAAACTAGCAAAGAAGAATATAGCACATAAACTTTAAAAATTACTCAAAATAAGTCACAGTTCTATGCATTCTGACAAACCTTTGATTGCTCATATAATGCTGGAGAAATGGGATATACCCATTAAAAACAAGACAAGACTGAGGCTACTCCTGGCAAATAGAGTCCTGGGGCTAATTACTCGGGACATTTAAAAGAACCATGTGTCAAGTCTAGTGGGCCAAAAATTTGACCCAACTTTTCTTTTTAAATATATGATTGTAAAGTGTTTATTAATTTATATTTTTCAATATATTAAATACACTTGTAAGCATCTCTACATTCTGCATATACAGAATATAACATTAAACAGTTACAAGTTAAATGATAAAATGTCAAACTGAAAGCCTTCCTCCTATACAATGTGGGATTCCACCCTCTGAACCAACCCATGAAAGCTAAAGTCTGAATAAGGAGATTGTTGACTTTGACTTTCTGAGCATAGTGCAAGAACTAACAGCTCTATTGAATGAGTTAGAAGAAAATTTTAAGGCATATTAAAATATCCATACCTACAGTTCAGCACTTACAAACAATACTACAGTGATAAATGTTTAGACGTGTAAAGTGGAGGAAAGTCTACCTCTGATTATGTTTCCCATTTAATTATGTTAAAATGGAGTTAAAGTTGAGAATTCATATCAGAAATTTAGGGTTAATCACATTATAGGGATTAGACCAATATTAAGCTTTGTTAACCAAGAACATTCACAGTTAAGGTTAAATTTAAAAGAAATCCAAACATGCTGAAGTATGGAAATGTATAGTTAGGGTACACAAATAATGAAAAACATTACAATAACAAAGCTACAGACATGTACAAGGGAGAAAAAATCTGCCTTTTATTATAGATAAGATAAATTTGTCACCGTTAGACTATGTTTTACTCACTTGTTCCTTTAAGTCCTGTGTGTTTTTTTCAATCTTGTGTTCACGCTCTGTTGCCTCTCGCAGTAGCTGTTTAAGATCAGTAATGCTTTGATTTTTTTTGGCAACATCAGTTTCCAGTTCTTTCATCTTAGTTTCATACATCCTGAAAACAGGAAAGAAAATTAAGGCCATTCAGCAAATACTATGCTTAGTCTAGAAAATATTTTTTCCCCATCCTGCAAACCCGACACACAGTCCAAAGGACTATAGCAAAATCTAACCTTTTGAAAAACAAAGATGGTGACCCCAGTAGAACACGCGCATGTGTGCTAAAAACAGAATGTAGCCAAACAGCACAGGCAGCAGGACAGGCTAGTCACACTGAGTACGTACCATGGTCTTGAATGGGTACTTAGGATGTACCCATCCCCCTGTCTGTGCCATCGCAGTTACACTCTACTGATAGCCCATTAGCTCAGTGAAAGCTAGCATGAGTATGTCTCCTTGAGCTGGGAATCACACCCCCAGTTCTAAGTGCAGACATACCCTTAGTGTTCTAGAGTTCTAGTGCAGACACTCTTATTTAGATAGGCTGTCAAAGTTTTGGAAAAACAACCACCCTGTTTGTAAATAACTTGTACAGAGCATAAGAATGGGTGTTGGCTTTGATTTTCAAGGGAACAGTTGAGGAACATGATACACCTCTACCTCGATAGAACGCTGTCCTCGAGAGCCAAAAAATCTTACCGCGTTATAGGTGAAACCGCATTATATTGAACTTGTTTTGATCCACCAGAGTGCGCCGCCCCACCCCGGAGCACTGCTTTACCGCATTATATCCGAATTTGTGTTATATCGGGTTGCGTTACATTGAGGTAGAGGTGTATGTAGCAGTTTATAATGAAATTCATCAACATTAAATTACTTGCTACAATAAGAGTAAATCTAGTGTCAAATAACTCATAGTTAGGAGAAAAGATCCACAAGGCAACATTTATTAAGTGAATTGACTGTAGAAGAATGGAAGTTATATGAATAGTGTTGTTGAGCAATTAATATAATTTACCACAGTATATGGAAAACAAACTTTCCTTCAATATTAGCTAAGAAAGTGTTCTTCATTGTGCATTTTTTCTGGGCAAGTATATTTATTATGGCTAAACCAGAAGGAACTTGATGCCTTAAGATCAGAGTAACACTTTCTCATCCACTACAGGTGGAAGAATTGACTGGCTCCAGGCCCAACTGTTTACTCAAAATATATTATCTTGGAAAGGTAGGCAGAAGGGTCTGGGTATATTACCTTCTGTTCTCTCTAATCCTTTGTAGGATGCCTGGGGTTCATCTACCATCATACTCCTGATGTGGGGAAGGGGCTCCTTCCTCCTCTCAGACTATTGTTTTGTTGAGGTATTTTTTTTTGTGGTGGTGTAATTTTGAAGCAGCATAACCCCTTGTTTATATCCCTTCCCATTGACCACCACCACCAGAGTGCTATTAACAAGGCAAAGTCAGAGAAATTCAGGTCACAGACCTTTCAACAGTTTTGTGGGTGGCTGTTGTTTGATCAATTGTGGAGGAATTTGCCTTCATGATAGGGTGCTATGGGGCTTGCTTATCATGCTCAACAAATACCATAAAATTATTCTTCAAAGCCCAGTTACAATATTCTGTAATAGTACAGGGCAGAATCTGGAAGGTAGTCCCCTCAGCATAGCAATCCAGCATTTTGCAGCTGCAAGGGAGGGTTCATTCTCAGAACAGGAAACAGTTTCTGGAGCAGCAGAGCCCAACAGGGTGTAGGGACACATGTCTGCTGGATCTGGGTTAGAAGTTTGTATGTTGAACATACGTAATACAGTAAATTCATCACTGATTGCTATGAGGTCAGTAAAAAATGCTTTAGAAAAGGAACTGAGAACTATGATCATGAAAGTATCATTCATTTAAAAATACTTAAGAAAACAAATCATTTTCCCTGTTTTATTCTCAGTTCCTACCTTGTTACAACAATTGATTTCCAGCTTTTGCTGTCAGCTCCTTCGAGTTGTGGACCTCTGCTTTCAGCAAAGTTTAACCTCTTAACAGTCTCCTCCAGTTCCACAGTCAACTTCTCATTTATTATCTCTATGTTATTCTTTGCTATTCGTAGCTTTTCTGCAGTGTCAGCTTCCTGTTGTCCAATGAGGCACAAAATTATATACATTGTGGCAAAGTGCATTTATGCTTCTTTTATCTTATCCAAAATACAGAACCTCATGCAGCACTGAACTCTACAAAATTACACTCAGAAACTGGGTCAGTACTGATTCAGATGGAAGAGCGCCACATACTAGATCATAAACACTATTGCCAATAGCATCTGGGTATTTCTTCGAAGTCTCCCATCCAAGACACTGGCCTTATTCAATTCTGCTTAGCCTTTGTGATCTAATAGGACTACAGCACAAATTGGTATGGTATCAAGAATATAATGAATACTATCTATTTTGTATTTAGGGAGCCCATCAAAATAGTATCTGAGTGTGTACTGAATAGAACAAGTGTAAATTCAATATTCAATATGTATACTTCCAGCCAAATTAAAAAGAAAAGATGCTTAATATAACCAACCATTTGCTCAAATGGCTGGATACTATCCTATAACCGTACTTTTTTCAGCTCTTTACGTAGCCTCTCATTTTCAGCAATGATTTTTTCCATGCCTCTGGTTTTTGATTCATAACGCATACTGAGCTGGCCACCCAGATGAAGTTTCATTTTTTCCATTTCAGACTAAATATTAAACAAAAATCAGAAAAAAAATATGTATTTACACAACTTAGAATCTTTTGAGTTCTCATTTTGAATGCTACAGTTATCTAGCACATGCAGGTCCCAATTCAGCAAAGCACTTTAGCACATGCTTGTATCTATACCTCAAATACATAAAAATATATTTTGAATATCAAAATTTCCCTTAGAAACACATCTCTGTGTCACAATAACTTGCATTACACTAAAATTCACATTTTGCTTTAGAAGTTACTCATATAATTATGAGAGTGAAAGAATACAGAACATCTGTTTTGTTTGGCAGGTCTAGTACTTTGTGGAGGAAGTGCATATGTAAAGCTTTGCTTCTGTGTAGTACAAAGTTCACATTTGTGATTTTTTTTTTTTAACTGAAACAAATTTTTGTGCCATATAATGTGAATAGCTTTGATTATATACACTACAGAAAGTGTTTCATCTAAAACATAAATAACATTATTAATCAGTTTTCCTAATTAATTTACATATAAGTTGCTACACAAAATAATAATGAATGCTAAATTAGTACCTTTAGCCTCTCATTTTCAAGTTCAAGGCTAACTAGTTTTTCATTAGAGACAACTCCTGGGGCCTTTTTCAGATCTTCATTTTCTCTCTGCACTTTCTCTACAACCTTTTTCATCAAACCAATGGTTTTTTCTAATTCTGGAATGGTCTTTCCACTTCTACCAGACTACACAGAAAAGACGGGGGGAAAAAGAAAAGGAAAAAAAGCATAATGAAGTAAATGCTTGAAATTCTAAGTGAGATACAAATGTGTCTGAAGTCTTGTTTTTTTTTTTAAATTGCCTTGTTGTAAACACACAAAATAAGGTAACCATAATTTGGGATTATAGTTCTGAATCTGAAATTTGTTAGGACACAAATGGAGGTGGAGGACACAAAGGAAGTCCATGCTCAACAAATCGCAAGATTGGGGGTCTAAATTTTTGTGTTATCAAAAGAACTGACACAACATTTATACATTTGGTATGTAAATACATTGTGCTATGAAAATTCTGCATTTATACATACATATTAGCATAGTTCCACTGTGCTAATTCCTTTAGAATGCACCACTTGGCCAAGCAAGTATGAAGTACTGCATTTCAGTGGATTATCTCTTCCCCTTCCTACTTCATTAATACAGAAAAAAAAAAAAAGAAGGGAAAAAGACTCTACACAGAGTAAACTCCAACGTACAATCACTTCAGTAAATTAAGAGACTTTCACAACTACTTTCCTCTTATCCAGTAAAGGAGGAGACAGACCTTGTTGCTTCTGAAGTCAAGAAGTAAAGGAACAGTGGCATAGTGTAGGAGGTCAAAGGAATATGGGGAGTCCTGTTATGGCTCTCCGCAGCACTATGCTGACTCCTCTTTACTTCTTGGGAAGCCCAGGGAGGAAAAATTGTGGAGGCAGCACACTTCGCTCCTTGTACAGTTTAAGAGCCACAGTGTTTGCATCTTGTAAGTGTCATGCTTGTGGTTTCATGAGACGTTGGTAATGGAGGAGTGCTGTTTTTGCTGCAGTATTTGTTTTCTGGTCTTCTGAGGAATGAAGAAGGGAACTGACGACTGCATCAATCAATAAGATACGCTTGAGGTAAACTGAAGCTTCATTTATATAATTCTCTTGTATATTAAAAAACAGAATATTTCTCTAGCAACAGGTTCCACTGTCTAACATCCTAATCCCATTTGATTAGCTCTACCAAAAGATTTTCAAATACATTATTCAATATTTTGCATACACTTATGGTTATATTCTCTTATTGGTGAAGAGATATTTTTGCAGGTAACTGTTGTTAATCCAGATGGTAGACTAAGGCTCTGATCCTGCAAAGATTTAAGTGTGTGAGAAACTTTACTAACAGTAATAGACAATTGACTAGTATCTTGGATCCTTAATGAAGGAACTACTTAATGTAAAAAGTGTAAAAACTAATATTTCCCATCTTCTTTTGCTTGATGATAAACATTTCAGTTGTAATTAAACCGTACTTGTGTATTTCAATCATTTAATTATTCTGAAAAACACAGTAGCATTACTCACCCCTCTAACACTGCCTAGCTTGCGCTCGACTTCCGCTTTCTCTCTTTTGAGAAGCTCACACATTTCTTTCAAGTCACCTACTTGGTCCTAAAGAATACAAATAATAATCATTTTATTTAGGTTTTACTCAATTAACAGGTGAATTGAAACTTTTTTTTTAAATTACAAATTTTCCAGCTTCAGTTACTTTACTTTGAGAAACCTGAAACAAAACGAAAAAATAATTTCCCCCTTGCCCATATAATTCATCACTTGCTACCAACCACAGTTTACAAAAGCCATGCCCTCTAAGTTTGCCCCCATATTTTATTCTTTAATAGAAACATTAAAGAATGTTGGTATGCTGCTGGTCTTACATATTAAGTGCATTATAAAGATCTTTTAAAAACCCAAACAAAAAAATGATTACAGATTATGTGAGAGTTCTGTATATTTTCTCATAATCTAGATTCTTAGGTTACGGCACAATCTAGCTTCAACTAATATGTTAGAACATAGGAATAATTAAAAAAAAAAAAAAACCCACCTTTTCTGATTTTTTTACAAATTTCCCAGGAAAACTCTACCCTACTAGGAGAGATGTCAATCTGAAATTGGATTGGGTTTTTTGGGGGGCGACGGGGGTGGGGGTGGGGAAGGGAAATGGGCAGAAGTTGGGAAAGGGCCAGTTTGAAAATAGGGACTGTAATGGGAAGCTGGCTTCAACTACACAATGGAACAGCTACTACCCCACTCCATAATTTATACCATAAAGGGACAAATTTAAAAGGGACCTCTTACCCAGGCATATTTAATTATTAATTTTCTAAATTTGTAAACATTTATGTATGATAAACTGCAGCTACGTATTTAGGTCCCTTCAATGGGCAGGACTCTGTGCATATGCACAACTCCATTGACTTTAAAGTGCCTCTCTGAGGGTGCAGGGTTCCACTCTTATGGTATTCATTGCAGGATGTGGGCTTTAGACCCCTAAGCTGTAAATAGATGTATGTATTTGAAAGACTAGGCCTTACAGGTGGGCTTGTGAAATCTGCCCCCAGTGTTTTTGGTTTTCAATATATTTACATCAAATGTATATAGTATGTATGGAATATGTATTAGCACAACAGAGTTCATAAAAGTTTTTTTTTAAATGTACAATTACATTCTCAATGAGCCTTTAAAATATGTTATATGCTAAAAAAAAATACCTTTAATCTTGGCAGATCTTTATTAGCCTGCTCTAGCTGGAATCTTAGTTCAACATTTTCAGATGATAACCTCAAATTTTCTTTCTGAAGCTCCTGTTGTCTTTGACACTGATCATCTGATCCTATTCCTGACGTCTTAAGAAAAAGAAGGAGCAGAATAAAATATTATGAAATGTTGAGGTATTAATTCTTACATTAGTTACACTGGATAACGATCAATAATCTGGGCAATAAAGATACAATCCTGTTACATTCCATATTGAAATACTGAGACTAAAAAAAGTGTTTATACAGCAAGATACCTTCTTATAGAGTTCACCCATCAGTATTTTTTTTACCACATTAAAGTTAATAAAACAGATAGAGAAAGCTAATGTGGACCTTTGACTCAACTTCTTCCTTTAATTCCTTTATGAACATTTTAAAAATTTGCTTAAATTAAGTAAGGTGAAGGTATAAAACAGTATAGACTTCTGTTTGGCAAAAATAAACACTGTATTTTGAAATCTCAAAATCTAGTAAGGGAAAAAATTACAGTGTTCTAAACAGGGATATTATGCTTGTGAATAGCATCTATTTTAGAGCCACCTTCTGATACGTTTACTCACATTGATAGCACTTCACACTATAATCAGTCCCCCACTGAAGTCAGATCATTGAGACTAAAGTGCATCTCAACAGGAAAAGGATATCTGAATCTGGTCCCTAGTAATACCTAGCGCTTATACCTCACTTTTCATCTGTAGATCTTAATAAAGGAGGCATTATTATCCGTATTTTTACAAAGGGGAAACAAACACAGAGGTGAAGTGATTTGCCCAAAGTCACCCAGAACATCAGTGGCAGAGCCAGGAATAGAAGCCAGGCTGTTTGAGTACCAGTCCACTGCTGTGACTATGAGACCATACTGTAACTATCCATCTAGGTATTTTGTACCAAATTCATTACCATAGAATCTGAGCACCAAGTAAGATGAACAAATTAGAATGCAAGAATTAATAAAAGATAAGTGGAATTATTTCTACTATACTTTTACAGAGACTCAACTTTGAAACAGCTATAAATTGTCACTAGCCAAGAGGCTCCAACTGTTAGCATAATTTATGCAAAGTTAGTCTCAGAAGAAAAAGAAAAATCCCAAGAACCTTTTCTCTTTTTCAACCAGATCAAACTGCTTGGATTAAAAAAAAAAAAAAAAATTGAACAAGGAAACAAAAAACTCCACATTGGGCCCAATTCTGAATATGTGTGCAAGGGACTTACTCTCACAGGATTACAACATGAGTAGAGATAAGGCAGTAAAAACTAAGGATAGTCTCCCTTGAAATAAATATAAAATAAATATAGAAACCTGCAAAGATAAAATAAAGAAACTCTGATAATTCCACAAATAATTAGAATTAATGAACTAAGTATCACCAATAAAAACATGGGGGAATAAAGCAACTGCCTCACTAGTAAAATATATTCTCTCTAATAAATATAAATGATATTGTCACAGCACAGACTGCTAAAGAAGCACACAGCAGGAAGATAATCAAAAAACTAAATGCGTATCAGGAAACAAACAATTTTACAATAAATATTTTAGTCTATATCATGTAGACATATAAACAATGCAGCTAATAGGGAAGTGAAGGATTAAAGGACTGCTATAGTGCCAAACCTGAGGCATTTCACAAAGTCCTGGGGTTGGTTCAGTCCCCTCTGTACCAGTTTGGTGATTTCCATATGTATCTTCTTCAGTGTGTTTATCCACTCCATTATTCATTTTTATATTTTCTGGCTTATAATCATTAGGTTGATTAGAAGGCTCCCCGGAATCAGACTGATTGCAACTCATTCTAGCAGCACAAGATTCTGCTCTACTTCCTTCATTGTTATTAGTTGATTGCTTGCACACTTTTTGCTTCCCTTCTTTCTCTCCATCATGTTCTTCATTAACTTCACCCTCTTCAGGTCCTGTTATATTTTCTTGTTCATCACTGATACCCTCTTCATCAGCTTCGGTTTTCAGAGAGCTTCTCCTTTTGCCTTTTGATCCTACCCTAGAATTATTTGAATTCTCATGTTTTTCACAATCTTCAATTTCCTGTTCTGGAGTTAATTCAGTAATTGCATCTCCAGCAGCCTGATGGCATTCATCAGTAATGTTTGCACCCTCATCTATTTCATTGCCATTTGTAATACTAAGAGTGGGTTGGTGTTTTACTTTGCCCTTACTTGAAGCAGTTTTCTTCCACGGATATTTCAAATGCTTGTGTTTACTGACATTGTTAGCAAAAGAGGAATTAGTCAATGCAGCTGTGTCACATGCAGCACTCTGTTTGAAGCAGAAGAAAGGTGTAATGAAGCATGAAAAGAAAAGAGATAGATAGTAAAAGAAATAAGACAGCATACCTATATATAACATCATGTCCACTTGTGGTAGATTTATTAAGAACCAGATAACCTGACATTAGGAATACAGAGAACTCTGTGTGCAAGAGACTATGTAGCCAAAACGAAACTCATTATCTCCTCCCCAATGTTCCATTGCTGTGGACAACACAGCATCCTCCCAGGCTCTCAGTCTCACAAAGCTGGGTCATCATTGACTACTTGTCTTCTCCCTACACATTCAGGGTGTTAACAATAGTGCTGTTTCTATCTGCTGAACATTTAAAAGAGCTGGAGCTTCTTCTCTATTCTAAAGGCTAAAAATACTCTTGTCCATGCCACAGTCAGTGTGTCACAGACATGCCCAAGCATGTGCTGTTAGGTACATTACATCTGTGTTCGACCACTTTCTTGATATTACACAGAAAAGGGTCTTGTGTGGTCTCTGCCGAAAACAAAGAACTACATGATTGTCATGTTTATTACAAGATGTTTGTATGGGAAACAATTTTAGAGTGATGTAACATGTAGGATATTGTGTTCCAAATCTGTTGTGAGTGAAACCTATCACCTGAGGAGGGGGAGTCTGACAGCAGACTCAAGCAATGTAAGTAAAATGAACATTCCTGGAGACAGCCCATGGTTACTGTCTGGACTAGATGCAGGCTGGAGATTTACAAAGACAAACGAACCTCATGAGAGTTCTGAGAAGAGCGGGCCCTCTTGGTTAAGAGAGCAGGAGGAAATGGCCCTAGTGGTTATCCTTTATAGGAGAAGACTGACAGCGGGAAGGAGAGGTCTTATGAATGGTGAATCCCAGCTTTATGGGCTGGATAAGCACTGAAAGACAGACCATTGGATGCGAAATACCTTATTAGACAGGAATAGTCTAATTGTTAATAAGTATAGACTGTAGATTTGTGTTTTATGTTTTTTCTTTTACCTGTAAGGAGGGGTTACTCACCTTATGCAGTAACTGGAATTCTTCAAGACGTGTCCGTAGGTGTGCTCCTCTTCAGGTGCATACCCAACAGAGGGAGGACTACAGCCCTTTATGCCCTCACAAGGAAGCAAAGGGCACATGTACAGCCCTGACAGACATTGCTATTAAAAAAAAAAAATCTGATCTTGTGCATGAGGTGCATGCACACCTACAGTGGGATTCACACTGATACACATTCAAAGAAGAATTATTTATTTCCTACAGCCACACCCAGCTTTGTACCTTCTTCCATGCTGTGCCCTACACTGTCCTCCATCTTATTGTGCTGGTTCCCCGTTCTATTCAAATCCCTCCTAAACAAGCTCCAAACGCTAGCCAATGCTAGGCAATAAATAATGAAAGGGGGGGGGGGAAACCCTACACTAAGCCAAGACCTTCCTCTGGGTCTCCCCGTGTGTCTTGCCTTTTATGTCTTTTAGACTGTAAGATCTTTGAGGTAGGGAGTACAGTAACTCCTCGCTTAACGTTGTAGTTATGTTCCTGAAAAATGTGACTTTAAGTGAAACGATGTTAAGCGAATCCAATTTCCCCATAAGAATTAATCTAAATGGGGGGGGTTAGGTTCCAGGGAAATTTTTTGCACCAGACAAAAGACTATATTTTATACACACACAGTAAAAGTTTTAAACCAACAATGTAATACTGTACACAGCAATGATGATTGTGAAGCTTGGTTGAGGTGGGGCAGTGGAAGAGGGTGGGGGATATTTCCCAGGGAATGCCTTACTGCTAAATCTAGCACTCGGCTAAGCCCTCATGGGTTAACACATTGTTAATGTATCCTCACACTCTACAAGGCAGCACAAACGGAGGGAGGGGAGACAGCATGGCAGACAGAGACACACACCCCGTGTGTGAGAGAGAGAAATGTGCATTGCCCCTTTAAGTACGCTGACCCCACTTTAAGTACATTGCCTTTTTAAGTAGATCAACAAGTTGAGACAGTGGCTACTGCCAGAAAGCTCCCTCTATCCTGATCCCCGTTGTGTATCCCCCCTGCTCTATGGAAATGGGGTAAGCGGGGGACAGGAGCAGGGGGGGGAGGGACACTCTGACATTAGCCCCGCTCTACCCCCGCACAGCAAGCGGGAGGCTCTGGGGAGCAGCTCCAAGGCAGAGGGCAGGAGCAGCACACGGCAGTGGGGGGAGGGACAGCTGATCTGCCAGCAATTGATAGCCTGCTGGGCGGCTGCTGCACAGGGAACTTAGGGGAGCGGGGAGCTGATAGGGGGGCTGCTAGTCCACCCTGGTTCCAAGCACCCACCAGCTAGCTCCAACGGGTTGCTCTTTCTGCAAACAGTGGACAAAGCAGGCGGCACCCAAACAACATTATAAGGGAGCATTGCGCAACTTTAAATGAGCATGTTCTCTAATAGATCAGCAACGTAACAACGTTAACCGGGACGACTTTAAGTGAGGAGTTACTGTATCTGTCCTCTGTGCTTATAGCACTAAGCACATCTTTCTTCCTTTTAGCCCCATAATGTTTATGAAAAACAGTAATACATTTTAGTTCTTAGAATTAAAAATAATGCTAAACATTCTTGCCATAAGGTTAATAAAGGAGAAAAAAGTTCATTTTTTCAGATGCTGTATTGGATGATTGCAATCTGAAACAAAATGGACCAAATACTACAGAATAACAGATGGATGATAAATATGTCTTTGAGTAGGAGATGCATTCAGTTTTCACTTTGGGTAATAACATAAAGTTGTTTGCTTACCGAAGGTCTTGAAAATGTGTCTCTTGAAAACTGTCTCTCCAATGCATGAAGCTTTTCCTGCAAATATCGATTTTTTAAATGTAACTCTTCTACCACAGAATCTCGTGGGAGAGCCTGTTGTGTTCTATATCAAAAATAAACAAATCAATGTTTGTTATTAATACAGGAAAGCATCCTTTAATGTAAATCAAGTATGGACTTCTGGTTTCCTAGACTGAAGATTTTAAATATTTTTTTTAGATAAATGTAGATATACTAAATCAATTTTATTTATATAAACTGAATTAAATAAACCCCAGGATCCAAGAACTCAGAATTTGGCATAGTATTCAGACTTAAGAAATCCTAAGAGTCTATTTTCTCTTGATGTTTATGTGAAATTTCTGTTACCAATAATGGTGCATTATGCATACACACTGAAAACATAACACGTTTCCAAAACTTGAGAGAAAAAAAACCTAGCGCTAAGGTGTTATAGTTGAACTAACAACTCAACTGTGTTTTCACTTTCATGCACTGGGAGCCAGCTTCTATTTATGTGAATTAATTCCTTGAACAATAAACCCAAAATGTATTTAAACGGGAAAATTATAAGCTTTCCAAATGGGGTCTCTCCTTTTGGAACAACTCTTACCTCATATGAGCAATTTCATTTTGTAAGTCTATATTCCGTTTTCTTAGTTCTTCCAGCTCTTTCTCTGACTCTGATGCCCGTACTCCCACAACATGGTCAACAGTAATACCACTGGTCTTGAGTTTCTTTTGTAAAGCAATTTTCTCTTTATCAGCTCTGCAACATTCAATTTGTGTTTACTAAAATCTTGGTACATTTGTTTACCAATCTGCTTCATCTAAAAGTGAACAGCATTTCATTCTAATGACTCTAGACCTGCAATCCAATTGCCCATTGAACTTTTCTTGATTTAAATTACCTTATAAATGGACATTTTTCTAGTTTCTCATCAAAGATTTTTTTCTGGTTTCTCATAAAAGAATATTGAGTGAATATTGTGCATTTCACAAATCACTTGCAGGTTTTGCTTAAGCATTCATTGATATTTTACATTTATGTAACCCTTTACAAAAACAGAAAGCCCAAGCAAAGCATAGCTAGTGAAAGGAACTTACAAATATATATAATTCTTTGTTATTCTTTTGTTACTTTTCATCTCTTGAATTCTAGGTCAGTGAAAATTTTGCTATGACTACATTGAAAACATGGTTAAATGAAATAAAAACATCTTTTCTTGAGTTTTGCTGAAAAAGTCTTGGTCATCACAATGCCAGCGGGGTAAACACTGCAGATTAATACAGCTGCTAATTCTAGCAGTCTGATGAAACTAAACAGCGGTAAGAAAAGTCTGTCCTCACCTGCAGCTGGTGCTTCTTTGACTGTGATAAAAACAAATTATTAATAGGGCTGTCGATTAATCACAGTTAACTCACGCGATTAACTCAAAAACATTAATCACGATTAAAAAAATTTATAGCGATTAATTGCAGTTTTAGTCACACTATTAAACAGTAAAATACTGAAATGTATTAAATATCTTGGATGTTTTTCTACATTTTCATATATATTGTATTCTGTGTTGTAATTGAAATCAAAGTGTATAATTATTTTTATTACAAATATTTTCACTGTAAAAATGATAAAAGAAATAGTATTTTTCAATTCACCTTATACAAGTACCGTAGTGCAATCTCTTTGTCGTGGAAGTGCAACTTACAAGTGTAGATTTTTTTGGGTTACATAACTGCACTCAAAAACAAAACAATGTAAAACTTCAGAGCCTACAAGTCCACTCAGTCCTACTTCTTGTTCAGCCAATCGCTAAGACATACACGTTTGTTTACATTTATAGGAGATAATGCTGCCCTCTTCTTATTTACAATGTCACCATAAAGTGAGAACAGGCATTTGCATGGCACTTTTGTAGCTGGCATTGCAAGGTATTTACATGCCAGCTATGCTAAACATTTGTGTGTCCCTTCATGCTTCGGCCACCGTTCCAGAGGACATGCTTCCATGCTGATGACGCTCATTAAAAAAATAATGTGTTAATTAAATTTGTGACTGAACTCCTTGGGGGAGAATTATATGTCCCTTGCTCTGTTCTACCCACTTTCTGCCATATATTTCATATTATAGTAGTCTCGGATGATGACCTAGCACATGTTGTTCATTTTAAGAACACTTTCACTGCAGATTTCACAAACGCAAAGAAGGTACCAATGTGAGATTTCTAAAGATAGCTACAGCACTTGACCCAAGGTTTAAGAATCTGAAGTGCATTCCAAAATCTGAGAGGGACAAGGTGTGGAGCATGCTTTCAGAAGTCTTAAAAGAGCAACACTCCAATGCGGAAACTACAGAATCCGAACCACCAAAAAAGAAAAACAACCTTCTGCTGGTGGCCTCTGACTCAGATAATGAAAATGAACATGTGTCAGTCCACACTGCTTTGGATTGTTGTCAAGCAGAACCAGTCAACAGCATGGACACGTCCCCTGGAATGGTGGTTGAAGCATGAAGGGATGTATGAATCTTTAGTGCATCTGCCATGTAAATATCTTGCCACGCCGGCTACAACAGTGCCATGAGAATGCCTGTTCTCACTTTCAGGTGACACTGTAAACAAGAAGCGGGCAGCATTATCTCCTGCAAATGTAAACAAATTTGTTTGTCTGAGTGATTGGCTGAACAAGAAGTAGGAGTGGACTTTTAGAGCCTGCAAGTCCACTTGCAGGCTCTAAAAGTCCACACCTACTTCTAAAATTTTACATTGTTTTATTTTTTACTGCAGTTTTTTTTTATGTAATTCTACATTTGTAAGTTCAACTTTCATGATAACATGATAAAGAGACTGCACTACAGTACTTGTATTAGGTGAACTGAAAAATACTATTTCTTTTGTTTTTTTACAGTGCAAATACTTGTAATCAAAAATAAATATAAAGTGAGCACTGTACACACCATATTCCATGTTGTAATTGAAATCAAGATATTTGAAAATGTAGAAAACATTCAAAAATATTTAAATAAATGGTATTCTATTATTAACAGTGCGATTAATCATGATTAATTTTTTTTAATCGCTTGACAGCCCTAATTATTAATAGAGAACTTAGAAACAGTCTTTGAGCAAAACTAATTTAATTAATAAAATACTGTCAGCTCCTACAAAAAACAGGATACTAGAATAGCCAGAAACAAGCTATCCCTTGTAGTCTCAACATAAATGTAAATTATAAGCATCTATTTTGTTAATATAATAAAACTGTTACAATATTTTTGGAACCAAGAAACCAAGTTTCCTTTATTTTATACCATCAGTTTAGAAATATGTCTAATTAAAATCAACTCACTTGGAATAAAGTTCCTTTAATGTATTGAACTGCTTTGTTAAAGTGTCCATTTCTTTCTCCTTTTCTTTTAGTTTGTTCCGCATCCCTTCCATTCTGGCTTGCCATTTTTTACCCTCTTCCCACCTAGCTATTTCTTCCCTAGAGCTCTGTAAAACATTCAAAAAGAAAGTAACATTTCCTTTTGGTCTAGTTTAACACCACAGAAAAAGAAACAAGTTTGACGAGCACTATTTGATTAAAAGTTCCTGTTTCAAAATTTTAAACAAAAATAGATGTTTAAATATAGCAATTATTACTAGGTGATTGGTGCATATACTGGGTGTTATGAAATTTGATGCACAACCTGGTACATCTGAATGCTATCAGAGAATCATTCTGTAAAATTAAACATTCACTTTACAAAAAAGGACTGACACATTTTTATGAAATCCAATGTTAGGGATGCTTACACAAGATATTTTCCCACTTTGAAACAAGTTAACGGAAGATAGGAGAAAAGATCATGATGCTATTTTGTGCTAATTATAATATATACAGCAGATCCTCTTTCCTCCTCCAACTCACCAAGAGCTCAGATGCCCCTGCAGTATCGTAGTTGCTGGTCCAATGGTGATTTTAAACTCACTTTCTATCATAGAAAAATGAATTTCTATTTAATAGTCCCAATTCAGTTTTTATAACAGAAAATAAGGTACGACTTTATGACAAATGGCTATTGAAAAAGCTAAGCTAATGTTATTTTTACAGGTGGCAATGAAGTTTTTTGTCCTGGAGTCCCTTGCCTCCCTTAGTTGATCCTCTCGCCTTTCTTTTCCACATCCACTTTAAACTTTTACTATTAACTACAAAAATGAATTGAGATCTGATTCATAGGAAAATGGGGGGGGGGGGGGGGGAGAGAGATGATTATTTTTCCTAGCATTTAATAGGATTTAGTATTTTATTTGGGTCATGAGATCCCAGCTGTGCAATGTTGAAAGTTGGTGAACAGCTGTCCTAGCACAAAAAAGGTCAAAATGATTACCTGGAGCATGTCTTTTGAAAATCAGTGAACTGGATTCAGTGAATCAGATTTCATAATGAGAAACAAAATCCTGCAACCTTAACTGTGGAGTCAGGAGTGTGAGTCCTTAATAAAAACATGGTTATTTAGCAACTCAAACAGTGCTCCCCTAAGATAAACCCCTACCCCCTGCAAAATTCAAAGTTCTGACCAATGTTCCAAACCTGCAGAAACGTGTGCATGTGATGTGCATATGTCATTTCAGAATTGGGCACTAAGACTGAATCGGAAAGTGAAGTTGAATAATATCAAATAGCATAAACTGTCTTGATAAGCTAGGTGTAATTTGCATTAGTTTGGATCAACCACTTCAATTACTTCTTGGAATTTTATTATTCCACTGATTAATAGTGCTCTCACTACAAACATGTATAAGTAATTTCAAGAACTAAAAATGTTCTTTACCATGAGGCTGGCAAAAGAGAAATAACTACAAGAACTCAAAGTGGTTTTATACCCAAGATTCAGTCTGCAGAACCAACACATAACATACATAAATATCTGCTCTGCATAGGCACACCCTTACTCTTGAAGAAACTCCCACTGAAGTCAATGGGCCACCACATGGATACAAGGAACTACAGATACAGACAGCCTCACTGAATTCAATGGGATTCCATTTGAGAGTAGGGATCTACCTGCATGGACTTAGTTGCAGGACCAGGGTCTAAGTGTATTTGTTATTTTTAATTCCATACATACATATGTAGAACATTTACAAATACATTAATGCTATGGAAAGTAAAATAAAACACATTTTTTATATACATACATACATACATACATACATACACACACACACATACACACCCATAGTACAAGACAAAAATACATCTCAAACACTAGCAATTTATGTACAGTGCTTCAAACTTATCTAATGGGAATTGTAAGCTCTTGCTTAAAATCATCTTGAATGTATAAAATGCCACTGAATGCAGTTTGAGAACAAAACATGTATTTTGCTCCAGTCTGCTTTACTAGGTACCAAGACAAGACACTAATCTGTTATCATAGCAGCAGAAACCAAACAAGAGACTGAACAAATACATCCTTCGCCAGTCAGAATCGATATCCAGTAGGAAATATATCTTTTTGAAGGGACACCATCCATTAAAAAACAAACAAACAAACAAACAAACAAACAAACAAACACACATTTTTGTCTCAAAATGTTTTTAAACTGCTATAATTACAAGAAACACCATAGGTTGCTACCACTGAAAGAAATAATATTTTTCAGTTTCTTTACTTTATGAATTTGACAATACTTTTATGTAGTCAATCACTGTTATCTTGTACAGTCGAGTCAGTTTCCTAAATTTCTTGTACAGATTTTGTATTCAGCAAGAAGGGAAGGGAAAATATTAATAAAATATAGGAATATGTGACATCAGAAAAAATTATAAGGGGAATCAGGAGCAGGTGAAATTTCTGAAGCCACTTCTGATTTGTTGTTTTTCTTAAACTGGGTAGATTTCAAGTTGATGGTGTCCCTTTCAATACCATAAATTAAATGCCTTGTCACATACCTTGTCTTCTTTTACACTTTTCTTTTCTACCTCCTCACTCTTTTCAACTTCACTTTCAAGCTTTTTAATTTTTTTCTGAAGTTCATCGATGAATTTTTGTTCATCAGCTTTGCTCTGAAAAATTATGATTATCTTTACACCTTAATGATCACCATTTAGATACTTTCCTACTTTTTCTCCCACTGGGATAAATACAGAAACTAAATATTGACTGATTTATTCATTTCAACGGAAGTGCTTTGAACAGATATTACAATTTAGGTTATAAAGTGTCTTTTTAAAGATTACAACTACTATTTAAGTGTTAGATGGTTACTTTATATTCTGTCATGAGTAATAGACTCAAAAAGAATGTTTACACTATTGCTGTTTTAAACTTAGTAAGGATTAGGTATTAAATTGCTGTAAATTACTATGACTCTTTCGAACCAGATAAGTTCACACAACTTGGTTTAAAGGACACATACCTGAGAATTTAATAGTATGTGAAATCTCTATTTGCAGATTTAGAAATGAAAAAAGAATGGATTCGTAGACAGAAAAAACACTGTTACTTAGAAATATCTACAGAGCACAGAAACTATACAGAAAGTTTTTAAACATTTTAAGACCATGTTCATTTGACAAAAATAAACTAGTACCAGTACTTCGTGCTTAAATTTCTGAGAGGAATCCAACTGGAGACTGCTGGGAACTGCATTACCAGTAGCATAAAATGATCTACTATGCATAGCTTGTATTGAGAAGAGGAGGATAGAGAAGAGTAAATAAAATGGCATCTACTAGAAAAACAGTATGTTCGTGGAGGGAATACGTAATTGAAGTGGTGGATTGACCAGGCCACATACAAAAATGAAACAAAGACAAAGGGACGTATTTAAAGCGGACTGCAACTTTATTAATTTTTAATTAACTGTAACTGGAGGTTGAAGCTAAACCCTCTCAGAAAACCACAAAGCATTTACTTGGGTCTAGTATGGTATTAAATGATCTCATTGCCATATAACCAATAGCTAGGGTTGGACCTTTTCAGCCTGTACACCTAGGTTTCAACTCACCTTTGAAACTTCTTGACCTCCTACTGCGAGAAGAAAGGAGAGTTCCCTCAGTTTGCAATAATTTAAGTCTCCCCTTCTTCTTACAAACTGTGAGTTCTACAAGCCATCTCGTGGGTCTTTCATTCACCTTTACCTCAGGAAGCTGGTCTTTTTCAGCCTCTTACCCACATTTGACATCTGCAACAAAGGATGCTAGCCGATAGCTTGGTGGCACCCCCACTACACTGTTTGGTATCTGCTGCCTCCAATCTCTAAATTCTCCTCACCATGTATTGATCCCTCTGCTTGATAAACATACTCAGTGGTCCAAAAACAGTACATCCATTAGAGAATATTTGACTGAATTCCTAGATTTTTACACTAATAAAAACGAAGCTCACCTGAATGCTGTTTGTTAGTCTTTTTATCCGCTTTTTCAGTTCTTCATTTTCATTTTCCATTTCTTCTTTTTCTCTTAGCCTTTTAGTAATGGCTTTTTGCTTTTTTTGAAGTTCTTGGTTTAAATCATCCATCTCATCTAACAAAGAGCGCTCTCTAGTTTTACTTACTTTAAGGGCATCTTTGAATTTTGTAAGTTGCTCATTTAATTCCTCTATATGAATCTATAAAAAATAAATTTTAAAAAAGTGTTAGTCAAAGTTGCCAACTATCTAAAACATATTGAGGTTAAGGAGATATATTTCCTGGATTCCACAGACATTTCTCAAATCAGTTATTTCATATATTGTCAACTATATTTAAGTAATCTGCAAAGTGAAGTAAAATATGTTTAAATAATCACTTAGAAGATAATTTGTAAATTCCTATAAATCTGTTGATATGTTTAAGTAGCAAAAAGTCAGTTTGAAAAACATTTTTAAGTTTAAATTTAAATAAGTAAAATAAACAACCAAAATAATCAACTTTTGGGGTGTGTTTTTTTTTTAAATGGCAAAACCAAATTTATTTTCTGTGTTAAAGAAAAAGGTTGAACCTTTATATACACCTCTACCCTGATATAACGTGACCCAATATAACACGAATTCGGATATAACGCGGTAAAGCAGTGCTCGGGGGGGCAGGGGGAGGGCAGCGGGGGCGGGGCTGCGCACTCCGGTGGATCAGAGCAAGTTTGATATAACGCGGTTTCACCTATAACGCGGTAAGATTTTTTGGCTCTCGAGAACAGCGTTATATTGAGGTAGTGGTGTACCAAGTTTAAGCCTGGTGTAAGTGTTCTATCTGTAAGTTCTAAAATTCTGAAGAAAAAATGTAGGCTAATTAGTAGTACTGCAAGTACTTATACATTTTGTTTGATTATTTGTTTTAATATTTAAAAACAAATGTACACAATGGGCCCGACCCAACTTCCAATAAAGTCAATAGAAAGACTGTCACTGACTTCACTGGGAGTTGTATCAAACCTTATGACAGTACAACATTCATTATTATAATACTCAAAAAGAAATTATGAACATTGTGTTCTCTTTTCAAATAAGAATACAATGTAGAACACAGTGTAAAGAGGTTAATTAGTGCTTACCGTGAGCTCCTTTGTTTGTTTGTCAACAATCTGCTGAACATTCATGTATGCCTCTTTTTGTGATGCTACAGAAATAATCTGCTGTTCAGCATTAGCAGTCATTTCTGCTCGGAGCTCCAGAAGTGCTTTACTCAAAGCCTGAAAATATCAACAAATTTGTTTGTAAGTAAGCAAATTGCTGAAAATGAATGTTAAAAAATTGCTAAAGGGAATTACATTTTACTACCTTTTATGTTAAATTACCCATATGTATTCCATACTAACTGCACAATTCATATAATCTTTTGGCCTGTTTCCATATGATTTACAATGATGAGCCAGATTCACTAGTATGCTCTAACTGCTTTGCAATACTCTGGCAACACAAAATCACAATAAATGCAGCTTAGTTGGCCAGGTAATCTAAGTTTAAGGCTGTTTTGCATCACCGGAGTAGCATAAAGCAGCTGAAATATATCGGTGAATCTGGCTCCACAAATTACAGAGAAGTTAAATTCTACATCAAATGTCATTAATTTTCTGGTCCTTTTTCTACAGCAGGCTATACAGTCCTAATGAATCTCCATAAAACGGCATCTTTCAAGTATTCTTTGTCCATCTCTTAAACCCTCTAGTGGCACTTCTGAAAACAAGTTGTGGAAATGTTTGCTATAAATAATTTTCATAGTTATTTGGTTTTACATCAACTTCTTGTCTCCAAGATAGATGCTAAATCATAAAATAAAATTAAATTACTTACTTTCTGTTGTTTCTCTTTTAAGGCTAACTGGTTCTTCAACCTTTCCACTAGGTTTTTCATTGTAGTTGTTGGCGCTCTATTATTTGCTTCTTTTTGGGCCTCTAATTCAGTTTTTACTTGCAGCAATTCCTTCTCTATCTGCGACAACAGGTTTCTCAATTCATTTGCTTCATCTTTCAGTTTTTTCACTTCAGCTACATGCTTTTCTTCAAGCCTAGTACAACAAAGTAATAAATAGCAGTGTCACGAAGTACTTAATTTAGTAAGCTCCAGGTGGATAAAAAAGGCTGAAAATATTACACGTTTTTGATAATTTCAGATTACAGAATAATTGTGGTCCCACTTCCAGAATTAATACCAAACAGTGATCAAATGCACAGCACCAGTGGGACTACTCACATGAGTAAAGCAAGCAAGACTAGATAACAATTTCCTTTTCTTAAACATATCATATGGGCTAAATTTTCATAACGTTCATCTCTGTTACGTAGCAAGCCCAATATGTTGTTTAAGATATAGAAGAAAATATTTTTGACAGTTCAAAAAACGATGTTCAGAGCACCAAAATTTCAATTAAAAAGGAAGTGTTCAGTAATGCAACATTTATAATTGACCATTACATATTTTAAACAACAATTTTCAAATGATAGCCTTGATGACGACCCACAAAACAAATATTTTAAAGTTACACTTGTGGCTTTATAAATTGTTAGGTTAGTTTCTTCAATCAAACCTTATATTCAGCAGTCATATTAACAAATTGTTGCTAAAGCATGTACAAGAAGGCTAACGGCATATTGGGCTGCATTAGTAGGAGCATTGCCAGCCAGATCAAGGTAAGTGACTATTTCCCTCTATTCGGCACTGGTGAGGCCGCATCTGGAGTATTGCGTCCAGTTTTGGGCCTCCTACTACAGAAAGGATGTGGACAAATTGGAGAGAGTCCAGCGGAGGGCAACAAAAATTATTAGGAGATGAGGACACATGATTTATGAGGAGATTCTGAGGGAACTGTGCTTATTTAGACTGTAGAAAAGAAGAGTGAGGGGGGATTTGATAGCAGCCTTCAACTACCTGAAGGGGGGTTCCAAAGAAGATGGAGCTTGGCTGTTCAAAGTGGTGGCAGATGGTAGAACAAGGAGCAATGGTCTCAAGTTGCAGTGGGGGAGATCTAGGTTGGATATTAGGAAAAACTTTTTCACTAGGAGGGTGGTGAAGCACTGGAATGGGCTACCTAGGGAGATGGTGGAATCTCCATCTTTAGAGGTTTTTAAGGCCCAGCCTGGCAAAGCCCTGGCTGGGATGATTTAGTTGGGGTTGGTCCTGCTTTGAGCAGGGGGTTGAACTAGATCAGGGGTTCTCAACCTTTTTCTTTCTGAGGTCCACCCCAACAGGCTACAAAAACACCAGGGCCTGGCGGGGAGAGAGCACGGAGCTCCGGGCCGGGGTGGGGTGACCCTTAGGCATAGGCATAGTTTTACTTCTATTTTCTGGGGGGCATGGGCTGGCGGGGCTCGAGCCAGTTCCACAGAGCAGGGTCCAGCAAGGGAGCACCACCTCCAGACTCATTCAGGAGGCCACCTAGCCTGTCTGGGCTGTGGGGGGGATGCAAACAAAAAATATAACTCAAAGGGGGGGACTCAGTTCAAAAAGTTTGAAAACCGCTCAGGTTGCTGGGAGAGGGTAGCTAGGGGCTGTGTGAAGTGAGGGGAATAGTTCAGGGTGAAGGCAGGGGATAGCTAGGGGCTGTGTGCAGGCAGGGGGTAGCTAGGGATTGTTTATGGGCGGGGGGCTCCCAGTGTGGCTCCCAGCTTCAGGCGGGGGTGGGGGAGCGATGGGGCTCCCGGCTTCAGCCCCCACTGCTCCTGGCTTGGAGGGGGAGGGAGGGGAGAAGTTTGCCGGCTTCAGCCCCGCATCGCTCCCAGCTGGGGTCGGGGGACTGCAGGTTTCAGCCCCGGGACTCCGCGGACCCCAGAAAGGGCTCACGGACCCCCGGTTGAGAAGCACTGGATTAGATGACCTTCTGAGGTCTCTTACAACTCTAATCTTTTGTGATTCTAATTCAATAAATGGTCTTAATGACACAGTATACGTTTTAGACCAGGGATCGGCCAACTTTGGCATGGGCCGGGCCAGTTTGTTTACCTGCCGCATCTGCAGGTTCAGCTGATCGCGGCTCCCACTGGCCGCGGCTCGCCGCTCCAGGCCAATGGGGGCTGGAGGAAGCAGTGCGGGCTGAAGGATGTGCTGGATGCCGCTTCCCACAGCCCCCATTGGCCTGGAACGGCGAACTGTGGCCAGTGGGAGCCGCGATTGGCTGAACCTGCGGACACCCGGCAGGTAAACAAACCGGCCTGGCCCACCACGGGGCTTACCCTGGTGGACCATGTGCCAAAGGTTGCCGATCCCTGTTTTAGACTTATAGCTGATTGGTCTAATCAAATTATTACTTGAATTGTAATAATTGTATATCTAAATACTTACTGAGCCTTGACGTTTTCAAACTCTCTGATTTTTAATAAAGTAAGTTGTTTTTGTTTCTCCAAATCATATGATGTTTTCTTTAATCTGCCTAGAAGTAAAGCAAGAGAGTTGTCCTGTTCTGCTACTGTTTGCTCCATCTCAGCCAGACGAATGAAATGTTTGTTGGTGGGAACTGATAAAGAAGGTTTTTTCATTAACTCCTATAAAAACAGAAAAATCATTTGTATTAAATATTCTACATCTTATACAGCAAAGTGCTGCAATTATTTCATTATGTTAAATTTGATCCCAAACATAACAAAGCAACAACATTTATAGTATATTTTATAACCAGTGATGTGACTCATAGCACTATCCTCAAATGTTAGCCACACTGAACGTTGGTAAATGGTCTCTGTATCTGAAGAGTAGTTTTGTAAATGGTTAAATATAGATGATCAGTCTTTGAGAAACAGTGTCAAAAGCGAATCTTTAATTAGGATGGAGCTTATTTTATTTTCTGTAGGACAGAGGTTCTCAAACTTTAGCAACCCAAGAGCCCCCATTTTGATTTAAAAATTTTCAGACCCCGAAGCTCCCCACTCAGCCCCAGACCCCGCCCCCACTCCACCCCTTCTCCCAAGGCCCCACCCCACCTCTTCCCGGCCCTGCTCCATCCCTGCCCCCCTCTTCCCCACCTCGTTCTTTCCCCTCCCATAAGCGCGCTCCATCCCCGCTCCTCCCCCTCCTTCCAGTGCCTCCTGCACGTTGCTGAACAGCTGTTCTCTGGCGTGCAGGAGGCACTGGGAGGGTGGGGGAGGAGTTGATCAGTGTGGCCCGCAGACGCCCTGGAGTACCATTGAGGACCCCCAGGGGTCCACGGACCCCAGTTTCAGAAATGCTGCTGTAGAATATTAAAAAAGGAGAGAGAAAATGGAAGACATCAACCTCCCCAAGGGATCTCTATTAAATAGGACATGTTGAATTATGCACTTATACACTGAAGTACCAAATGTGTTAATTGACCCCTATTTCCTCACTCGTCTTTCTCAAATTCTTTCAATTTCACCTTCATACAATAATAATGTAATGACAGTCCTACTTATTTATCTTCCTGTTTATACTATCTTGGACTGAAAAACTGCTCCTCTGGTATGGAGAATTAACATAATTTTCAAAATTTACAAAAAAACAAACCAACATACAAACAAATATACAACAATGAACAAAATAATCCCCCATCCCAAACAAACCAACAAACCTACCAAAGCAGTTTGTTTGAATTTAATAAGTGAATTATCAGCTTGAAAATCTAGCTTCTGATGTAGAACCCGGAGGTCTTCTTCATGTTTCTTTGAGATTTCCTCTTGCTCCTATTAGCACAAAATGAACATTTTTTTAATTTCATGTATACATGCATGATACTCCAGAAATCCATGGAACTGGTGTACTTTCCATGCTAATTACTTTTACTTTGAAATAGAATACGAGCTGAGGAAATCCTTTCACTGGCAAGCAAATATAAGCACTAAGGAGTTAAAGTAATTTCATTATCCTGGCAATTTTTTCTAGGAGAGGGGGAAAAAAAGTAAATGCCCAAAACTACATGAATGCAATGTTAAATGAAGCCTCTCAATATGTTCAGATTTAAGTCATAGTATTACATTTTTCTGGAAGTGTGCAAATACCCAGAAAGAGACAATTTTCCCTTCTTTAATTCTCAAAGTGCAAGACAAAGCTTGGAGTTTGTAACATTCTGTACTCTCACTGGTTTTGTGTATATAGGCAGAGCATCAATCATAGAACACTCCTTATTCAGTCAGGCAGACCAAGGAGTATTTAACATATTGATTTGGTCATGCAGGAGTCACTGATTGTGGGTCTGACTAAAGAACAAGACTCATGAATCTCAAGAAAGGCGCTGAGTATGTTTGCCTCTCTGCCTTCCTTTTATACGGTTTTCAATGCTAACATACTTCCCAAAGAATCAGTATTCCTGCCTTTCCCGATTGTTCTCTCTACCATCTCCTTTAAGACGGTCATTCTCTTCACCGTTTCTGGTCTTTTCCATCCTTTATTTATGCACCTCATTTCCTCATCAAATTGGCATCTTTAACAAACTTTACATTCATCTTAAAGAATTTTTTTAAAGTTCTTATACAGCTAATGAATAAAATGTTTTTATGACTGCAACCACAGGTCACAATCCTGTAATGAGACCTGTGCAAGAGTCTACCCATGCCAAGCTCGCTGCATGATCTGGGCCATAATGAACCGCTACAGCACACAGAATTCTGGTTTTCTCCCCCCAAGGAAAGTGTAGGAAAAACAACCAAAATGCAGAATTATACTATTTGTTAATTTCATGCATCTATCACTGCAGACTTTGCTTCCTAATCCTGCCATATTAAAGCAATTCCAAAGGAGAACAATCAGAACATTTTTACATAAATACATTTTTAAATACAAGAGGTTAAGAAAACCTGAACTTTGTGCAATGAGAAATTCATAACAAAGGCCCTGTTCTGCTCCTACTAAAGTCAACGGGAATTTTGCAATGCCTCTGTTAGGGTTCCTTCCCCACTCTGAACTTTAGGGTAAAGATGTGGGGACCTGCATGAAAGACCCCCTAAGCTTATTTCTACCAGCTTAGGTTAAAAACTCCCCAAAGCACAAATACTTCCTTGTACCTTGGATTAGGTAACGCTGCCACCACCAAGTGATTTAAATAAACATTTAGGGAGGGCCACTTGGAGCCCTACCTTCCCGAAATATCCCCCCAAACCCCTACACCCCTTTTCCTGGGGAGGCTTGAGAATATATCCTCACCAATTGGTACAGGTGAACACAGACCCATACCCTCGAATCTTAAAACAATGAAAAATCAATCAGGTTCTTAAAAGAAGAATTTTAATTAAAGAAAAGGTAAAAGAATTACCTCTGTAAAATTGGGATGGCAAGTACTTTATGTTCTTGAGTCTTTTGTTATTCTGTAGAGGATCTCCCCTCTAGGCAAAACCTTAAAGTTACAAATCCAAAGACAAAACCTCCCTCTGGACAAGGAAAATCACAGGCCAAAATAAAAGTAAGCTAACGCATTTCCTTATTATTACTTATTAATTCTAATTGAGTTGGATTGCTTACCTTCTTGATCTGTCTCCGGCAAGCATCCAGAACAGACAAGACAGACAAAGAACAGACAAAACAATGCCTTTTCCCCCTCCTCAGATTTGAAAGTGTCTTGTCCCCTTATTGGTCCTTTTGGTCAGGTGCCAGCTAGGTTACCTGAGCTTCTTAACTCTTTATAGGTCAAAGGAGTTTGTGCCTCTGGCCAGAAGAGATTTTATAGTACTGTATACAGAAAGGTGGTTACCCTTCCCTTTATATTTATGACACCCTCCATTGAAAGCAGGACTGGGCACAAAATTAACTCAAACTCTTAAAAAAAAAAATAATACAAAATAACACAAAAAGTGTGTGTACCTCTCTAGCTTTTGCAAGGAGATGCTGATACTTCTTCAACACTTCCTCCTTTTGATTTAGTCTTGCTTGCATATTTGTAATGGTTTGATGGGCAACTTTCAGGGCATGATGGTATTCTGGATCATCTTCTTTTCTACCTAGCTCAGCTATTATCTTCTCTCTTTCTGCTGTTGCAGGTAATCGAAGCCTTAGTTCATTTATAACTCTGTCTCTTGATAAAACATTTTGTTCTGCTTTCCAGAGTGCAGTTTCTTTCTCTTTCAGTTTCTACAACAAAGGAAATTATTACTAATCTTATAGAAATATTATGTTTAAAAAAAAATGTGTCAGAATATGTCTAAATCGAATTACAAATCAAAAAATGGCTTTGTTTTCAATTTTCCCTACTTGGAATTATTAGACACACTACACACCAGTACAATTATAACTTGTATTTCACTGTGCGGAATTGTCATAGCACAATGTATTTACATACCAAATTTATTAATATAGTATTTTTAGAGGATTAATTTTATATTTAGTGTTTGATAAGAAATCTATGTAACAGATTTTCACTTTGGTAACCTTTCTTAAAGGAATTAGTGGTGTCATTTGTGAAATTTAACACTGTTTATTAAATCAATTAATGCTACAGAATGCTAATTAAGCCTAATTAGTACTAAGAAACCTAATTTTATACAATCTCAGCACCTTGAATATAAACTGTTTCCAATTCTCTTCCTGTTTGAGTTTTTTCATATCTAAAGAGCAACAGAAATTAGCTTTTCATAATATTCAGATATCAAACTATTCAGTGGTACTCTTTTCTTATAAATGCATGCCTCATATTACACATTAGAAAATAAACTCAGATGAACATATTTATTCTTGTTCTATGCATAT
Organism: Malaclemys terrapin pileata; assembly: GCF_027887155.1. Classification (NCBI taxonomy): domain Eukaryota; kingdom Metazoa; phylum Chordata; order Testudines; family Emydidae; genus Malaclemys; species Malaclemys terrapin. The sequence goes on from NC_071505.1 coordinate 78,199,529, forward strand.
GCTTTTAATAGTTTAGGTGTATATTCATCTAATTACCTCTTCTAATAATTTGCAGGTTGCCCGCGTTTCTAAGATTGTTCGAACGTTCTCCCTAATTTTCCTCAAAGCTAGCTCAAGCTGCTGTGGAAGGGGCAAACTAGGATCTGGAACCGAACCTGTAGCATCTTCAAACTGCACAGAAAAGACAGACATGAACATTACTTTTCTGACAATTCTAATCAGCACACTTATTAATTTATTTAAAATAAATCAGTATAGGTACCTTTCGAGCAGTACTAAGTATTTCATTTTGCTGACGGTCATATACGTCTAGTTGGCGTTCTAACTCTACTTCTCTCTGATCCCAAGCCATCTGCCGCTCTTCATAAAACTATAAAAAAAAGTTTGATTAAAGAGATCTACATTGAAATCCTGACCCAATGATGTCAATGAGAACTTTATTATTCACTTCAACAGGGCAAGGATTTCACCCCTACTTTAGAGAATTTGAAAGCAATTCCAATGTGCCATTGATGGCAATACATCTTTAACTGTAACAGCATGGGATAACAGACATTTAAGTAGCATACATCTTGTACTTGTAAGTTATGAGTTTTTTAAATGTAACAAAAGAATTTTAAAAATCATTAAATAAAACAGAAAATATATGGTTATTCTAACACTATGCAGAAGTTTATACCTTGCTCTGCTGTACAATTTCTTCTTCCAGATTGCTGATTGTACGCTCATATTCAGAAATGATATTATTCAAATATTTAATCTCTTCTTTTTGTTTGACTAACTCTCGAGTCAGTTTAAGTTCCTGGAGACGAAGTTCTTCCATTTTCATATGCCATTCAATTACCTTATAAATAATAATAGTTCGTACAGTTCATTATCAATATCATCTTAATCAGACGAAAAGAGCAAAATGTTGGATGTCTTTTCCAAAGTGAAACTAAGTTTGCAAAACAACCCAGAAAAGTTGTATATAATTAACTATAACATTCAAATATATATATATATATATATATATATATACACACACACACACACACACACACACACACTAATAGTAGCAATATCTATCACTTACATAGATCCCAAAATGCTCAAAAAACTTTACAGACTGATTGAAAACTAAATATACCAAGGCCACTTTACTCACCATTGAAATACAAATGTCAGAATGCAATACTATACAATAGTTGGGACAGAAAATGAGACTGTCTTATCCAGTTGAAAGGTAACTGTCTAGAAAAGGCAAAATATAATTATCCAAATAACAAAGTAGTTGGGACTTGTGCTATAAGTGGGTAGCACAGTGCTTCCTATTTCATACTGTATTGAATCTCTAATACCACTTCCTACAGCATTTAAATTTGCTTTAGAGGCCTTCAGTCAAAAGAAAAACCAAGTCTGACCCTACTTAGACTATGGGCTGGTCTACACTACTGTGGCACGTAGACTCAAGTTACGCTACTTAAATTACGTGAATAACGTAATTGAAGTAGAAGTAGCTTAGGTCAATTTACCGAGGTGTCTACACCACGCTGGGTCAACAGGAGACGCTCTGCCACTGACTTCCCTTACTCTCCTTGGGGAGGTGGAGCACGGGAGTCAACCAGAGAGCGCTCTGCAATCGATTTAGCAGGTCTTCCCCAGACCCGCTAAATCGACACCACTGCATCGATCGCAACAATGCCGATCTACCAGTAAGTGTAGACATGGTCTGATATACCAACTAGTAAAGCTGGCCATTATCCTTTCTTTAGAAAACAAAACAAACAGATGTTACAATACTGCACATTCTGAAATCATGAAGGCACATATTAAAGCAAAAATTTAGTGTATAGAGTAGATTAAAGTTTTAATTAAACATATATAACATTAATGATTACTAAAAGCTATAAGATGTCAAACCTTTTGGGCTCCTCTTGTATCTTTCAATGTGCCTATTAACTCTTCTAAACCTTTTACTTTTAATTCCATCTCCATTGCTCTGTTCTCTATGTTTCGACGCTCTTCCTGGGCACGCTGGACTTCTTCCATGATTTTTAATTTGTCATTCTGTAGCTGAATCATGGTTTTAGAGAATTTCTCCTGTTGTGCCAAGGGCAGAGCACCACTAAACTGTCGCCGCAGAGACTGCACAGTCTGGCGTAGATGTTTGGCTCTATTTCTCCCTTCTAGTCGGGCATAGTATAATCCCTGCTCTTTGTCGTCAAGCTTCTGTTCTAAGCGTAGATTATAAATCTCCATCTTTTGCAGTTTCATTGTAAGTGCTTCTAGCTTGCCCACAGCAGTGGTCTCACTAATCTGAAGAGCTACGATATGCTGGTGTAATTTTGCAATAAGAGCTTTTTCATCTGACTGCGCCTAAGCACCAAAATATATAACACAGACATTTTTTAAAATATAAAACCATTCGTTGAAAATTAAACATATTTACATGAAGTGTAAGTGATTACCAGATTACAATGCCTATCATACTCCCAATGAAGTTAATGGCAAAACTCCTTTGTGCATCAATGGAAGCAGCATCTGGCCTCATATCAATTCATGTTTTGTTCAGTATTACTTCTATAGCCAAAATAATAATAAAAAAATCTGTCTTTTCAAATACAGATTTTAAAAATAATATTTCTCCAAAGAAAGCACTTTCTTAACCTAATATAAAAATATTCTATCCCTAACCCGCCCTCCCAAAACAAATCAGTTAACTATAAAGTCTTAACAAAGCAGGGCAGTACTGACCATACCTGATAGTCTAAAACTTGCATTCGAAGGGATTCCACTTCCTTCTCTCTGGATTGCTGCCGTGCATCCAGAGCTGCAACTTGCATTTTGGCAATATCAGAAAGTTCCCTTAACCTAGTAGAGGGAAATAAGAATACTATCTCAATTTAAAATATTAAATAATCATTCAAGCTAAAATGGTGTCCAAGTTCCTTTACCAATATAATGTTAAGCTCTACTACACAAAAGGTCCTGAAGAGAGGTGCTTAAAGGCATCTCTCCCTCATATTAGGAGATTCAAAGTTAACATACTTTTCAGCATTTCTAGATCTTTTTCCTTCCCATATACAAGTATGGATACTGTCCCCATTATTAAAGCTCCTGCTAATCTCTTCTCATGCCTATTTTGGAAATAAGACTGAGGTTTATGGATCTGATTCTTCAGTTTCACTACTTAAGTCAATGGCAAACATCCCAATTGACTTCAAGATTACAGGAGCAGACGCGTTACAAGCACCTTATTAAAATTGTCTTTACAAAAGTTTATAATTGCTCTATAAGGAACAGGAAAAAAAAAAAAAAAAAACAGTAGAGAAGAGTCCTGGAAGGGGTATAGACTGTTTACACAGAGAGACCACTATCCACAGTCACAATTATAATTCTAGGCCACAAATGTTAGTATTTCAATTCATAATCTTGTGAAGTCAGAAAGATAATCTTGTAGCATCTTTATAATCTCTGCAATTATATGGCATTGCAGATTTGCTTTTAACTTTTGGAAATTTTGATACACAAAAGTCTTGATAAAGTGTATCTTCCACATCAAAACCAGTATTTTTCTTTTACCGCAAAAAAAAAAAAGCGCCAAATATTACTTAAGAAAAACATATTTAGAAACAATTCATTTTACAGAGTATATCATATTTGTTTCCATGTCACTTCCTCTGCTATTTTCTACTGAAGACATTCTTATGGGAAAAAAAAGGTATTTTTTATGTCTGATGACAACTTTCAGAAGGGCATAAATGGCAGCAGATAATTCAAAGATCTTGTTTTGGGGCAAATATGACAACACTTAGGTAACAATATTTTAAATACTTTGTATAAGCAGGATTCTTTCAAAATACTCAGTGAAGTATCAATGGATCTTCCAAAAATTAATATTTTTGTTTCCCTGCAGTATTTTCACCAGTTTTCTATATACTTGATAAGGATGCAACAAAAGGAACAGATTATTGTTTTGCTAATTTGTCTGAAATATTTTAATAACCCCAAAAAGTTGTTGTATCTAATTAAGACCCTTATGCAGGAAAGCATTTAAGCACCTGCTTACATTCATACCTATTCAGGACAGCACATAAGCATTTGCTTAAGTCCCATCAGAATCAGTGTTCTTCTAAATCTGATCCTTTATGTAATGCTTCATCCAAAATTCCAGGTTTAGAATATGTAAAGACAGATGAAAATTCTTTTATTGTTAATGTAGAAGCAACATATATCTGTATAATTCAATTATGGAATACTTCCAAACATACTGTAATACTAAATTTGGTACTTCTGCACTTACTTTGATACCTCAATCTTCAGTTCCATTTCACTCTTCTCTAATTCCATGATTTTTCGTCTATCCGCATCACTTATTGATTTACTCACACTGTTTGTCAGTTCATCTCTTAATGCCTGTTCCACCTTTTGTGCCTCGAGGTTGATTTTAGTAAGCTAAAAAAAAAACCAGTGTATTTGCTAAACATCTTTGGAATAGGCATACAATATATTTTTAGTCAGCACAAAATGTTACGTAAGAACATAAGAAAGGCCGTATCAGGTCAGACCAAAGGTCCATCTAGCCCAGTATCCTGTCTACCGACAGTGGCCAATGCCAGGTGCCCCAGAGGGAGTGAACCTAACAGGCAATGATCAAGTGATCTCTCTCCTGCCATCCATCTCCACCCTCTGACAGACAGAGGCTAGGGACACCATTCCTTAACCATCCTAGCTAATAGCCATTAATGGACTTAACCACCATGAATTTATCCAGTTCTTTTTTAAACTCTGTTATAGTCCTAGGCTTCACAACTTCCTCAGGTAAGGAGTTCCACAAGTTGACTGTGCGCTGCGTGAAGAACTTCCTTTTATTTGTTTTAAACCTGCTGCCTATTAATTTCATTTGATGACCCCTAGTTCTTGTATTATGGGAATAAGTAAATAACTTTTCCTTATCCACTTTCTCCACATCACTCATGATTTTATATCTCTCTCTCATATCCCCCCTTAGTCTCCTCTTTTCCAGGCTGAAGAGTCCTAGCCTCTTTAATCTCTCCTCATATGGGACCTGTTCCAAACCCCTAATCCTTTTAGTTGCCCTTTTCTGAACTTTTCTAGTGCCAGTATATCTTTTTTGAGATAAGGAGACCACATCTGTACGCAGTATTCGAGATGAGGGCGTACCATCGATTTATATAAGGGCAAGAATATATTCTCAGTCTTATTCTCTATCCCCTTTTTAATGATTCCTAACATCCTGTTTGCTTTTTTGACCGCCTCTGCACACTGCCTGGACATTTTCAGAGAACTATCCACGATGACTCCAAGATCTTTTTCCTGACTTGTTGTAGCTAAATTAGCCCCCATCATATTGTATGTATAGTTGGGGTTATTTTTTCCAATGTGCATTACTTTACATTATCCACATTAAATTTAATTTGCCATTTTGTTGCCCAATCACTTAGTTTTGTGAGATCTTTTTGAAGTTCTTCACAGTCTGCTTTGGTCTTAACTATCTTGAGCAGTTTAGTATCATCTGCAAACTTTGCCACCTCACTGTTTACCCCTTTCTCCAGATCATTTATGAATAAGTTGAATAGGATCAGTCCGAGGACTGACCCTTGGGGAACACCACTAGTTACCCCTCTCCATTCTGAGAATTTATCATTAATTCCTATCCTTTGTTCCCTGTCTTTTAACCAGTTCTCAATACATGAAAGGACCTTCCCTTTTATCCCATGGCAGCTTAATTTACATAAGAGCCATTGGTGAGGAACCTTGTCAAAGGCTTTCTGGAAATCTAAGTACACTATGTCCACTGGATCCCCCTTGTCCACATGTTTGTTGACCCCTTCAAAGAATTCTAATAGATTAGTAAGACACGATTTCCCTTTACAGAAACCATGTTGACTATTGCTCAACAGTTTATGTTTTTCTATGTGTCGGACAATTTTATTCTTAACTATTGTTTCGACTAATTTGCCTGGTACAGGCATTAGACTTACCGGTCTGTAATTGCCGGGATCACCTCTAGAGCCCTTTTTGAATATTGGCGTTACATTAGCTAACTTCCAGTCATTGGGTACAGAATCTGATTTAAAGGACAGGTTACAAACCTTAGTTAACAGTTCCGCAACTTCACATTTGAGTTCTTTCAGAACTCTTGAGTGAATGCCATCTGGTCCCAGTGACTTGTTAATGTTAAGTTTATCAATTAATTCCAAAACCTCCTCTCATGACACTTCAATCCGTGACAGTTCCTCAGATTTGTCACCTACAAAAGCCAGCTCAGGTTTGGGAATCTCCCTAACATCCTCAGCCGTGAAAACTGAAGCAAAGAATCCATTTAGTTTCTCCGCAATGACTTTATCGTCTTTAAGCGCTCCTTTTGTATCTCGATCATCAAGGGGCCCCACTGGTTGTTTAGCAGGCTTCCTGCTTCTGATGTACTTAAAAAACATTTTATTACCACCTTTGGAGTTTTGGCTAGCCGTTCTTCAAACTTCTCTTTGGCTTTTCTTATTATGTTCTTGCACTTAATTTGGCAGTGTTTATGCTTTATGTTTTGACTTTCACTTTTTAAAGGAAGTCTTTATCTCTCACTGCTTCTTTTACATGGTTGTTAAGCCACGGTGGCTCTTTTTTAGTTCTTTTACCACGTTTCTTAATTTGGGGTATACATTGAAGTTGGGCCTCTATTATGGTGTGAAGTTGTATTTAGTGAAACTGTTTCCTCTCAGTTTCTTCCTTTGGTTTTCTTTTGTTCTACTCTGAAACATCCAACTTCTTGCTTACAACATTGCATGCATGTCAGAGTAGCTATGTAGGCATCCATACAACAAAATATTCTAAAAGAAAACCAATATTTTCAGTTTCTTGAAACAGTGAAAGCAAAAAAACTAACTATAAAATGGTGTAGAAAAAGGGAACAATACTTGGACTATAAACTCTTCAAGACAGGGATTTTCTTTGTTATATGTTTGCACAATGCCTAGAACTAAGGTGCTGGTACTACAAATAATTATTATTAATACTAAAATAATAATAAGACGACTCACTGAATAGTGTATTTATATTACCATTACTAGCCAGCATTTTCACAATAATGTGACTAGTCATTTTTGTTGCTCAATTCGAGACACAGAATCATAGAAGATTAGAATTGGAAGAGACCTCAGGAGGTCATCTAGTCGAACCACCTGCTCAAGCAGGACAGCCCCAACTAAATCATCCCAGCCAGGGCTTTGTCAAGCTGGGCCTTAAACATCTCTACAGAAGGAGATTCCACCACCTCCCTAGGTAACCAATTCCAGAGCTTCACCACCCTCCTAGTGAAAAAGTTTTTCCTAATATCCAACCTAAACCTCCCCCACTGCAACTTGTGACCATTGGTCCTTGTTCTGTCATCTGCCACCACTGAGAACAGCTTAGCTCCATTCTCTTTGGAACTCCACTTCTCAAAAAGGCCAGAATTTAGGAGAGTTAGTGCTCAACAATTCCTGAAAATCAGGCCTCTTGAAGAAGTCTCAAATTGGGCACCAAAAATTGAAGCACTCAAGGGCACTAGTCACTTTTGGAAATCAAATAGCTTTGGGCCAAGACAGATTTCTGCAGGGCCTGAAGTGGCATAGCAGAAAGCCCTGCAGATAACATTCCAAGCATAAGACACAACATAGAAAAGGACACAGAAGGTTTGTTAGAAAGTCAAGATAACATTATTTTGTGGGGAAGAAAGGGTGGAGGAGGACGCAAAAGCCAACAAGGTCTGAAACATATGCAAGACCATGATAGTCACTGATGATCATAGAAAAAATAGCAGAAAACAGTTTATATCAGTTAGACATTGGGAACAGAAAGATCAAGAACTGTGATTCTTGCAAAAATCTGGTTGCCAAGGAACTAACAAGGTTTTGCAATATGCCCACTGTGTGAGAGTCATATTATATCAGCATTAATTTTATAGGGAATAACTAAGTTCCGAAATAAATTACTGACAAATTAATATATTACATATTAAATATATATCTCTTCAAGCAAAAATCTATTTACAAGCAGTTACATTTTGATAAGTAAACCTATCTATCAAAAAAGGCACAAATGGTAGGTATCTAATACAGCAACACACCAAAAAGCTCTAAGTGCATTTCTAGGATGTAATTGACAAATTATTTAATTACATCTCTTTATACCTCAGCAAACTTAGTTTCCAGTTCAAAGTTACGTTCTTCCACTTGCTTTAAAGTGTTCCTTAAGTGTTCATACATTCGATGCGAGTGTTCAGCTCTCTGTCTTTCATTTAGTTCCTTCATTTCCAGCACAGTGATTTTCTTAGAAATAGAAACAATCTCACTGTTGGTAATTGCTTTTGTGGTCTTGTCCATGGCATTGTCACCCCCTACATTCAATAATATTTTAATTAGGCTTAACAAGGTTTTCAAATTAGAAAAACAAAAATACAACTTCTTAACATAGCACAAGTACTTTTGATTTACCTCTGTAAGGAACCAGAACACCTAAACAGTTTCTGGAATTGGAAGAGCTAGGCATTTAACTAGTCTTCCCTCATCACACATCAGAAATCTAAAAAAAATCTTATCAATTTTTAAGAAAACATTAGCTATGTAAGAAGATCCCAGGATTATCACGTTGTCTGTGTGTCACTCTGAAGTCTAGAATATTTGTTGAGTCAGTGTAAAATGATGGAAAGAGCTACAAGCATGGTTGAGAGCTTTTTGTGTTTAGACTAGAACGTAAGAATCTAAAAATAGCCATACTGGGTCAGACCAATGGTCCATTTAGCCCAGTATCCTGTCTTCCAACAGTTGCCAATGCCAGGTGCCTCAGAGGGAATTAATAGAACAGGGTAATTATTGAGAGATCCATCCAGTCCCAACTTCTGTTAGTCAGAGGCTAGGGACACTCAGAGCACAGGATTACATCCCTAACCATCTTGGCTAATAGTCATTGATGGACCAATCCTTCAGGAACTTTTCTAAGGCCTGGTCTACACGGGGGGGGGGGGGGGGGGAGGATGATCGATCTAAGATACGCAACTTCAGCTACAAGAATAGCGTAGCTGAAGTCGACATATCTTAGATCAATTTAGAATCACTTACTTCGTGTCCTCGTGGCGCAGGATCGACAGCCGCCGCTCCCCCATCAACTCTGCTTCCGCCTCTCGCCATGGTGGAGTTCCGGAGTTGACGGCAGAACGATCAGGGATCGATTTATCGTGTCTAGTGTAGACACAATAAATCGATCCCCGATAGATCGATCACTAACCGCCGATCTGACGTACCCAAATTATACTTTTGGCCTTCACAACATCCCCTGGCAACAAGTTCTATATGTTGACTGGGTGTTGTGTGAAGAAGTACTTCCTTTTGTTTATTTTAAAGCTGCTGTCTATTAATTTTGTTGGGTAACCCCTGGTTCTTGTATTATGTGAAGGTGTAAATGACACTTCCTTATTTACTTTCTCCACACCATTCATGATTTTATAGACCTCTATCATATCCCCTGTTAGTCACCTCTTTTCCAAGATGACCAGTCCCAGTCTTTTTAATCTCTCCTCATATGGAACCTGTTCCATACCCTCAGTCATTTTGTTGCCCTTCTCTGTACCTTTTCCAATTCTAATATATCTTTTTTTAGATAGGGCGACGAGAACTGCACGCAGTATTCAAGGTGTAGGTGTATCACAGGTTCAATCATCACTGGGATTTGCGGTCTGTTACTGTCCAATTTTTAAGTTCCCAGCCATTTTCAGCATTTTTATACATTAAGAATTACATCCATATGACAGCATGGAATTTCATTTAGTAATTAATATAACAGGCACAACAGCAACCATCATCATTAAGACTGCATAACCATTTTCAATGTAACCTCTCATTTTTAGTCACTCAGCCAGCAAATAACTGGCAGAAAATGAATAAAACACTAAGTGAACAAACAAGTGTAGAAGAGACGACTACATAAGAGAGAAATCGGGGAAGTAAGTTGGACCCACACAATGCTGCAGTTATTGAGAACATTAAAGTAGTATGTTGAAGTTTATAAATCCAGGCAGAGGAAACCACTGTCCTGCAAACCACTTGCCTGCTTACTTGACTGATGTTCCAACAGGACCCAGGGCCTCTGAATCAGATTCAACTGAGGTCACCTAAAAAGTCCCACTCTTTAATCCCAACCTTTAGCCCACTTGAAGGGAGGGTGACTGAAAGCTGTTGGCACCACTGGGGGCTAGCAATTCCCCTGTGAGAGAACCAGGTGGTTCAGCAGCTGCTGGGTCAGAACGTATCTGCCCTGAGAGTGTACTGTCAAAGAGGAAGAAGAGCCAGAACTGGCCACCTCACCAAGTCCACCTGCCATCAAGGCAGTGAAAAAGCATTGTTAAATTTTTTTTGCTGGATTTCAAGCTTTAACAAAATAATAATATAGCTAACCTTACTAAATAATAAAAGTCTATTCTATTTGGAAAATACCAACCAAGAAGTTCTCTAAAAGACTAAAATAATCCTAAACTTGAGTAAGGTTTATGCACTAAAATCTTCTTAACCTCTGAATGAAGAGGAAATGAGGGAAATACATTATAATTTAATCTAAAGTTTCCTAAAGATATTTTGTTTTCAATCTTTATATAAAAATTAGTTTTTCAAAGGAAATACTGTATGTTCTTTACTTATATGAAATAGCTTTTATACTTGCCCAACTTAGTTGTTTGGTCCCAAGCTTGTTCTACAGTGTGAAGTTTTTCTTTTGTGATCTCAAGTTCTTTATTTAATGAATTTATCTGTTCCTTCAAGGATGCATTCTCACTCTGTATGGCAGAGACAACGTAATAGAGCAATACAACAGTAATGTGGTTGATGGTTAAAAATATTATTGTTTGGCATAACTTATTAACCCATAATAGAACAGCCTATGGTATCCAGTTCTTATACAATAATCAAAATGTTTGTCTTTGGCCTGTGTATGTTGTATGCTTCTATTTACCATGCATTCTTATCAACAAAATATTAAACTCAAAGAGTTTTTTTCTTATAGAAGACTAGGTACACGATGCCCAAGACTTAAAAACCAAAACCCTTTATTGGTATTTCAAAATGTTCCCTCTCCCCCAGACCAAATGATGGCTGAAACTAATACTTTAAACCAGTACAACAAATAAGATCTTTATGTTGCTTTAAACGTTCATGATTAATTCCAAAAGAAACAAAAAGGAGGAAAGGATTGCCAACTGTTTTGTTTTAAAATACTCTTATTTTAATTGGCTTAGTTTGCAAACACATTTCATACAATTTGTTCATGCTGAGAAGTGCTTCTTAGTTTTGGACCTTTCAGATTACTGGGATAAGCAAAAGAAGTAAACTTTTCTCTCAGTAAAAAAAAAAAAAAAAAAAAAAACAACCAACACATCTTAGGGAAACACTCATTCTGCAGTTACCAATTATACATCCAACAGCCTGAAAACAATGTCTGGAGTAACTGGCTACTGTGAGCTAAATTGTCATTACCCTCAGAAAAATCTCTGGACAGGGTTATTACAAAGTTTTACCTTATGAGGTTCTCCTTGAACTAGCCCCTCTGGTGGGATTAAATGGAAGGAGAGGGCATGGATTTTTGAAGAGAGCCCCCACTTCAGTATGGAGAAAAAAGTTTGCAGGAATAGTTGCAGTTTCATTGGTCTCTATATCACACTGTGACCATATTTTCTAAATCAAAACGTAGGTCATTTTTGTTTTGACATTTTTACAGCGTTATCTTTTTGAATAGTTATTTCACAAAAGTACATTTGAAAAATACATATGCTGGTATCACTACTGCCAGCTTCTGACTCAGGCATGTGTTGTTCTTGTTCCATGGAGCAGGAGATTGTTTCCAATAACTCAGTGTTTGAATTTATCATGAAACATTGGATAAAAGTCATTAACATTCCTTTGGAAAAAAGCATAGCTTTGGTTGCCTGATAAAATGAAAAAAAAACAGGACATTTCAGGTAAAAACCAACAGAGGGTCCTGTGGCACCTTTAAGACTAACTTTAGTCTTAAAGATGCCACAGGACCCTCTGTTGCTTTTTACAGATTCAGACTAACACGACTACCCCTCTGATACTTGACATTTCAGGTGTTTTTCAAAAAAAGTTTGTGGGACACCAGGAGCTTCATATGAAAAACTGGGACTCTTTACCAACAACACTGATAGTGGCTGGGTTCCCTTTGATTGCTCAATAACAATTACGGAAAGGAAAGCTTTACAATTTGGTGCTTTCCTGCCTAGACTTTGCCCTGAGTCCCTGAACTAACTTACTCACTCACTGTCTCTGTCAGGTCTTTCTAAAATTGCCTATCACTTTGGTGCTTAAGTGAAATATGACAGCTCTTTTCCTTCACTCCCTCCAGCTCATATACTTTTCTCATAGCCACAGTTTATCATTTTTGGTACTCTCAAACATATCATATAAAAATGTATAACTAAATTCCTTCTAATTTTTAAAGGTTTAATGCTGAGAATCACTTCTTACAGTTTATGAAGTTTAAATTGTACTTAAAATTAAAATTGTTAGCTGAAATCAGCACTTTTGAGCTTGAACAGTGACACAGGCTGAAACAGAGCAGGAGCCTCAATGTCAGATATTGTAAACCTGTTTTGTTCTTTGATACCAATTTGAATATTGAGAAAAGCTGTATTACATATTTCCATGTATATGAATCTCTTACTGTGAGGAGCTCCAGCAATGGGACTTCCATAGGAGTGAGGTAAAGGAAGAGGGTATGGTGTTACAGCAGCTACAGTGCTCTCCTCTTCTTAGGGCTGGTCTACACTGGCAACTTACACAAGCATAGCTATATCTCTCAGGGATGTGAAAAATCCACACCTCTGAGTGACATAGCTATGCTGACCTAAGCCCCGGTGTAGACTGTGTTAGACTGAAGGAAGAATTCTGGGGAAGTGGATTTACTACAGCAACAGGAAAACCCCTCCCATTGCTGTAGTGAGTGTCTACACTGAAGTGCTATAGAGGTGCAGCTGCAGACATACTCCTAGTGGACCCAAGGGGGACAATCTGGCCCTATATATTTATATCTTTCTTCAACATAACAAAATGTGGTTATTTCCATAACGGTCAAGAGAGTATCAAATAACATTACCTCCATGTGCTCCAAGTTAGTTGTTCTCTGGACAAGCAAGTTATCTTTTTGTAGCATATCCCTGTATTTAGCAGTTAACTCATTATACTGCTTATTAGCCAGTTCTAGCTCAGACAGAGGCACACTGTCATCCAAACCTTTTTGCAGAGCTGCAATCTTAAAGCTTGCCATTTCCTATGAAAATAATGATATTATATTGGTTTACTGTATACCTGAAGCTTTTAAATTGCTACCATTAGCCTAAAACATATACACACACAGCTAAAGCAATGCTTGCTTCTTTTCCAAATACATCCAATACTAATATAGTTTTGTAAGGACAATTATTTCACTATTACTTTTAGAACCTGGTCTGCCCCCACCCTTTTTTTCTATTTAAGAGATAAATTTCAAAATAGTTCAGTAACAATTTATTGTAATGAAAGAGAACTGAAAATCTGTCTCACAGGGAACAGAGCATTTTGAGACATAAATTAAATATGGGACTATAACAATATCAGTTATGCCATTGCAAATCTAGCAGTTTGCCTAGGATGCTGAACACTATGCATAAAAAGTACAGGGGCTATGCTGTATTTGGCCCTTTTTAGAATCCCAGCCTTGATTCTTAATTTTATAGCTGAAATCAGCACTTCTGATGTGGGTGTAACATATCAATACCCAGTGCTGTGTTTACTTTTCTCATAGCCACATGATTGCTTATTGCTGGTTCAGTTGCATTTGTCATCTCCAGTTTATCATTTTTGGTACTCACAAACATATCTTTAAAGATTTAATGCTGAGACTCACTTCTTACAGTTTATGAAGTTTAAATTGTACCTAAAATTAAAATAGTTAGCTGAAATCAGCACTTCTGAGCCTGAACAGTGACACAGGCTGAAACAGAGCGGGAGATTCAGTGTCAGATATTGTAAACCTGTTTTGTTCTTTGATACCAATTTGAATACTGAGAAAAGCTGTATTACATATTCTCATGTATACACATTAACATGCTATTTACATGTTAAAATATTCAACGTCTAAATAGCAAAGTTCTTCTGACTGGTCAACCAGTATTATGGCAAGGTGTAATCTGTTTAATAATCTCTGATATTGTGTTTCTATTCTTCCAAAATCACAATCGTGTCTTTTTTTCCAATCAAACTAGCAGTAGGAGACTCCAAAATGCCAATTTTAACTTAAATAAATAAATGGAATTCACAAATGTTTCCAATTCAGTGTTCACCTTTCAGAATGTCGGTCAATGCAAAATGAATGAAGTTTTAAGACAAAAGGTATACCATACAAGCCATACCTTGAATCTCTGCAAGTGTCCAATCTTTTCTCCAACTGCAGTCTCCATTGATGTTAGTTCAGCCTTTTGTTTCTCATTTTCTTTTCTAAGATGCCGTTCCATTTCAAGTAAAGTTGTATATTGTCTTGTCAGTGACCGTTCGTTCACTCGCAAGACGGTCATTTTTCTACTGTTTTCTGCAAGTAGTTTTTTGGTTTCATCCGTACCCAGCTGAAGTGCATCCAGTAAATTCTATAAAAATCAATAAAATATTATTACTGTTGTGCTGAAAACTTTTATAATGTCTGGAAATACATGCCAGTAAAATAAACTAATCAGAGCTCCGTTCTGCTCAAACTCTCGTTGTTGAAATATTTTTTGCTACTTAATTCTACTAGCAAAAAACATTCTACATTTGGATAATTAATTGACAGGAATTTTGTATAAGGCAGGCATTTTCTAAGGTTAGAAGGACATGGATATTTCTCAACTCATGTCTCGTCATCAAAGGCTGGGTAGGAGAATTATTTTTTCTCTACCCCCTCATTTACAAAACCTGTCAAAGGGTCTATGATGTGGCTTTTACTTTCTGAATCAAAACATTTTTCTCTGTTTGATTGTTTTCTAAATCAAAGAAATTTCCCAGTGACACTTGCCTCTGTAGAAACTCTTTTACAAGGAATTTTCCAGTTTGAGAGGTCAATAATACTAGCACTGCATGGGGACTGGAATTTCCCATTCATGGAAAATTTCACATTTCTCAAAAAATAAATGAGTCAGTGCTCCGGAAGCCCTGAGAATCCTGGCTCCATGGCAACTCACATGGTGGGCTGCTGAGGAGACAGAAGCCTGGGATCTGGAGGAGCTTTGGAAGTGGGGATGTCATGGTTCCCAGTCTCCTGACTCCCCGTCAGCTGGAAGACTGGAAGCTCTGGGAACCCCAGCTCTACCGCCCTCCAGGCAGGAAGTACCCACACACGGTATTGGGGGGGAGGAGGAGTGTTCCCCCAAAGATTAATCTAGCACTAAAAACTATGAAAACACTTCAACTATTAACTGTATAAGATACTAAAAACTATTTACAAAGCTACATATTATTTTAAGGGATCAAGCTGAAGCTAGGGACACCGAGAGGTTCCGACCCAGATGATGTAGCGGTGAGAAGGAACTGGAGAGGTGGTCAGTCTGCCCCTCCTTATATCCCCTTGGTTTAAGGCTTGAGGTGAGACAGGGTGCATAGGCGGACCAATGGACACCACTTTCAAATTCTCCAGCTCCGGGTGTATGCGTAATCCACAATAGAATACAATAGGGACCATCACTTGAAGGAGAAAAGATGGTTACTCACCTTTGTAACTGTTGTTCTTCGAGATGTGTTGCTCATATCCATTCCAATTAGGTGTGCGCGCACCGCGTGGACAATCGTCGGAAGATTTTTACCCTAGCAACACTCGGTGGGTAGGCTGAGGCGCCCCCTGGAGTGGCGCCTTTATGGAGCCGGATATATGCTGTGGCCGACCCAGCGCCCCCTCAGTTCCTTTTTGCCGGCTACTCCAACAGAGGGGAAGGAGGGCGGGTTTGGAATGGATATGAGCAACACATCTCGAAGAACAACAGTTACAAAGGTGAGTAACCATCTTTTCTTCTTTGACTGCTTGCTCATATCAATTCCAATTAGGTGACTCCCAAGCCTTTCCTAGGCGGTGGGGTCAGAGTGAGATGTCGCGGAGTGAAGGACCACTGAACCAAATGCAGCATCACCCCTGGACCGCTGCACTATCGCATAGTGGACGGTGAAGGTATGCACTGATGACCAAGTCGCTGCCCTACATATCTCCTGAATGGGCACATGCGCCAGGAAAGCAGAGGATGAAGCCTGAGCCCACGTGGAGTGGGCGGTAAGCTGCGTAGATGGGACATCCGCCAAGTCATAGCACGCATGGATGCATGATGTGATCCAGGACGAGATGCACTGGGAGGAGACCGGAAGGTCCTTCATCCGGTCTGCCACAGCAACAAACAGCTGTGACGTTTTCCTGAAGGGTTTTGTTCGCTCGATGTAGAAGGCCAGGACCCTGCGAACGTCTAGGGAGTGCATGCGGCCTCGGGTAGAAGACAGGGAGGAATATGTCCTGGTTGACATGGAAGGCAGACACCACATTAGGGAGGAAGGCCGGGTGGGGTCGCAGCTGTACCTTGTCCTTGTGGAACACCGTATATGGTGGTTCCGATGTGAGTGCCCTGAGCTCAGACACGTGCCTCACCGAGGTGATAGCTACAAGAAAGGCTGTCTTCCAGGAAAGGTACAGGAGTAAGCAGGTGGCCATCGGCTCGAACGGGGCACCCATGAGTCTGGATAGGACCAGGTTAAGATCCCACATAGGGACTGGTTGTCGAATTCGTGGGAACAGGCACTCCAACCCCTTGAGAAACCTGCTGACCATGGGACTGGAGAAGACCAAATGCCCATTTTCGCCCGGGTGGAAAGCCGAAATAGCTGCCAGGTGCACCTTGATGGAAGATACTGCCAAACCCTGCTGCTTTAAGGACAGGAGGTAGTCCAAGATGATAGGTACTGATGCCTGTAGGGGGGGGGGGGGGGTCATATGATTCCGGGCGCACCAGCAGGAAAAACGCTTCCACTTGGCTAAGTATGTGGACCTGGTAGAGGGCTTCCTGCTATCCAAAAAGATCTGCTGGACCGAGTGAGAACAGCACAGCTCAGACTGATTTAGCCATGCAGCATCCACGGTGTGAAGTGAAGAGACTGCAGGTTGGGATGACAGAGTCGACAGTGATCCTGAGTGATCAGGTCTGGCCACCGCAAGAGTGGAATCGGGGTGTCCACCGACAGCTCTAGGAGAGTGGTATACCAGGGCTGTTTGGGCCACACCGGGGTGACCAGAATCAGACAGGCTCTGTCCCTGCGCAGCTTGATTAGGACCCTGTGGATTAACAGGAATGGAGGAAAGGCATAGCACAGGTGATCCTTCCACTGAATTAGGAAGGCGGCCGACAGGGAACCCGGAGAGTGCCCTTGGAGAGAGCAGAACACCTGGTATTTCCGATTCTCGCGAGAGGCGAATAGGTCCATCAGGGGAAAGCCCCACTTCAGGAAGACAGAGTGGATGACGTCCGGGCGAACCGACCACTCGTGAGCCTGGAATGATCTGCTGAGATGGTCCACTAAGGTGTTCTAGACCCCTGGGAGAAACGACGCCACCAGATGGATAGAGAGGGCTATGCAGAATTCCCAGATGAGTGGCCTACTGACAGACGGGGGACGACCGGGCTCCCCCTTGCTTGTTGATGTAAAACATGGCTGTAGTGTTGTCTGTGAGGACGGCAACACAATGGCCTTGAATGCGCTCTCAGAATGCTTGACATGCCAGGCGCACTGCTCTGCATTCCTGTACGTTGATGTGCAGGGATAACTCTCCTGCCGACCATAGCCCCTGTGTACAGAGGTTCCCGAGGTGGGCTCCCCATCTCAGGGATGATGTATCCGTGACTAGGGACACGGAGGGCTGCAGGGTGTGAAATGGCACCCCTTCGCACACTGATTTGGGGTCCAGCCACCAGCATAGAGAGGCTAATACCCTTGTCGGGATGGTAACCACTGTGCTCAAGCTGTCCCAACCTGAGCGGTATAATGTTGATAGGCAGGCTTGGAGTGGATGTAGTCGCAGCCTGGCGTGCTGGTCACAAACGTGCAAGAGGCCATGTGTCCCAGGAGGCATAGGCATGTTTTCACGGTCGAGGTTGGGAAGCTTTGCAGGCTGGGGACGATGTTCACCAGGGATTGGAAGCGTGCTTCCAGCAGAATTGCCCGGACTAGGCCTGAATCTAATACTGCTCCTATGAATTCTATCCTCTGGGTTGGTACCAGAGTGGATTTCGCGACATTGAGCAGGAGGCCCAGCCGATTGAACATGTTCATGGTGATCTGAACATGAGACTGCACTGATCCCTGGAGCAACCTCGAATAAGCCAGTCGTCGAGATATGGGAACACTTGGATCCGTTGTCAACAAAGGGAGGCAGTCACCACAGCCATGCATTTGGTAAACACCCTGGGGGCCGTGGACAGGCCGAAAGGAAAGACGGTGAAGTGAAAGTGCTGTTGATTGATCACAAAGCGTAGGAAGCGTCTGTGCGCTGGGTAGATTGCCATGTGGAAGTACGCGTCTGCATGTCGAGGGCGGCGTACCAGTCTCCAGGATCTAAAAAAGGAATAATGGTCCCTAGTGAGACCATGCGGAACTTCAACTTTACCATAAATTTGTTGAGTCCGCGTAGGTCCAGGATGGGCCGAAGCCCGCCCTTGGCCTTGGGGATTAGGAAGTAGCGGGAATAAAAGGCCTTGCCCCTTGACTCTCCCGGAACCTTCTCTATCGCTCCCAAAACCAGGAGTGATTGGACCTCCTGTAGAAGGAGGTGCTCGTGAGAAGGATCCCTGAAGAGGGACGGGGCAGGAGGGGGGAGGGAGGGAGAAAGCAAATTGGAGGGAGTATCCCCTTTTCACCGTGCGTAGGACCCAATGGTCTGATGTTATGTAGGACCACGCACGGAGAAAACGGGAAAGACTATTTTGGAAAGGCAGGGAAGGATCCTGAATGGAGACTGGTGCTCCGTCGTTGGGCGCACCCTCAAAAGTTCTGCTTAGGCCCTGCTGATGGCTTGGGAGGGCCCTGGCCTTGGCTGGCTTGGTGTCCAGTTTGTTTTCTTTTACCACCTCAACTTCTTCTAAAGAAGTCCTGTCTCGGCCGAGCGGGAGGGTATGACCTCTGATGCTGTGGTCTGAAGGGCCTTCTCTGCGTTACTGGAGTATGCATTCCCAAAGAGCACATGATAATTCTCGAGTCCTTCAGACTCTGCAGCCTTGAGTCTGTCTTCTCGGAGAATAGGCCCTGGCCATCAAAGGGCAGGTCCTGGAGGGTCTGCTGTAACTCTGGTGGTAAGCCAGAGACCTGTAGCCAGGAGATGCGGCGCATGGCTGTGCCCGAAGCCAGGGTCCTAGCTGCCGAGTCTGCCACGTCCAGAGAGGCTTGTAGGGAGGTTCTGGCCACCTTTTCTTGCCCTCCTCTATTATAGCCCCAAATTCCTCTCTGGGCTCCTGTGGAACCAACTCCTTTAATTTCCCCATAGAGTGCCACAAATTATAGTCATATCGGCTCAGGAGTGCCTGCTGGTTGGCCACCCTGAGCTGCAAGCCTCCGGCCAAGTACACCTTGTGCCCAAACAAGTCTAAGCATCTAGCGTCCCTTGATTTAGGTGCCGGGGCCTGCTGACCATGCCACTCCTTCTCGTTGACCGAAGCCACAACAAGGGAGCACGGTTGGGGGTGCGTGTAGAGGTACTCATAGTCCTTCGAAGGGACAAAGTACTTCCTTTCCACCCCCTTGGCCGTAGGTGGAATAGAGGCTGGCAATTGCCAGATTGTCTTGGCATTGGCCTGTATGGTTTGTATGATGGGGAGGGCAACTCTGGACGGTGCCTCCGCGGACAGAACGTCTACCACAGGGTCCTCTACCTCCACCACCTCCTCTACCTGGAGGTTCATATTGCCCGCCACTCTGCGAAGAAGTTCCTGGTAGGCGCGGAGGTCCATAGGAGGAGGGCCCGAAACCGTAGACCCCGCCACTGCCTCATCAGGTGAGGAAGATACCCCCAAGACTAAGGGATCCTGCACGAGGTCCTCTTGTGGAGGATCTTGTTGCTCAAGGTCCATCACACTAGGAGCGTGGGCTTGCATTGGTGCTGGAGCAGTCGCCTCAGAGCCTCCGGGGGGGGGAGGGGGAGGGCGAGACAAAGTGGCAGGGCTCCGAAGGGGCAGAACGGGAAGCCCCCGAAGGAGCCCCCTGGGTCTGATGGTATGCCCACGGGGTCCAGAAGGACCACTGTGGGGGATTGTGGCCCAGGTCCTGGCCTTCTTCTAGCCACTGGCCTGTACTACCCTCACCCTGGCCTGGGCATGGTAGCCACCTTGCGAGCACAACAACGCAGAGGTGGAGCAAGATGGCCAAGGCGGTGCTGTACGCGCCGGTGCCGAGTACCCCGGTGCTGTGGTGCCATGAGGCAGAACAGTACCGAGACGTCGATCGGTGCCTGCGGTCGTATCGGTACTGGGGGCCTGATATGGATCTCGATGACGACCTCCGGTGAGATCGGCGTTGGGATCAGCTCTGAGTCGAGTGCCGCTCTGACTGGTACCAGGAGCGGTGCTGGGAGTCCGATCAGTACCGGCTGTAATGCAATTCGAATCTCCGTGAGCTCGAGCGGCGTCACGAGTATGACCGGCGCCAAGAACGAGAGCGGTGCCGGGGCTGCGACCAACGCCGTGATGGGTGTTGGGAAGAAGATCGGGACCAGGACTGGTGTCATCCTTCTTCACTCGGCGACGGTGATCGCATGAGCGACGGCTTTCCCTTCAACATCACCGTCTGTGCCGGAGGTGCTGCCAGCTGCAGAGGAGTCGGCTCTGTGAGAGCGATCAAGTCCCGCGCCATTGAAAAGGTCTCTGGTGTGGAGGGTAGTCTCAGCTCGACTGCGGTGTGCCCCAGGGAGCTTACGTGCACCGGACTCGACGGCCCTTGCAGGAGCCGATATTTGTCCTTTGTGCTCTGGTAATGGACATGGCTCCAACTGTGGTGCGGGAAGCGTCGGCAGCTGTCGCACTGACAAACAAGAAGTGGCCGGCACCTGCTTGGGCTGCTTCTTCTTCTGTCTCAGAGACAGAGACCTGCGCCATGGTGGTGGAGGTGTTGGGGAGATCTGGCGCCGCCAGTCTTTGGTAGAGTCCGAACGCGGTGCCAGACTAGTCGGTGCCGCAGGGGCACTCCGCACCGAGGACGACGGTGCCAAGTCTCGGCATGCGGAGGAAGAGACCAGGCTAAGTGCTGCCTCCATAAGGAGCTGCTTCAGTCTAAAGTCCCACTCCTTCCTGGTCCTCGGTTTTAAGGCTTTGCAAATGCGGTACTTGTCTGCTTGGTGGGATTCCCCCAGACACCGTAGGCAAGAGTCATGGGGGTCTCCCATGGCATCGGCCTCTGGCAAGCCAAGCAGGGTTTGAAGCCCGGAGACCCAGGCATGGGTCTAGGTACCGGGATAGGGGAGAGGGGAGAAGACCCCGTTCCCCCCCCCCCACTAATTAAACTAACTCTAACTATACTAAGTAATTCACAACTATTAACAACTATAACCAACTATTAACAACTAATCAGAAACTATTAACAGGTACTAAAGTGAATGCTAGGGAGAGTGTAGATCAGCTAAACTGCGCTCCACAGTTCCAATGACCATCACGGGCGCCACTCCAGGGGGCACCTCAGCCGACCCACCGATTGTTGCTAGGGTAAAAATCTTCCAATGATCGTGCACGCGGTGCGCGCACACCTAATTGGAATCGATATGAGCAAGCACTCGAAGAAGAACATTTTGTTTGAAAACTTCTAATCATTCTAGTCAAAATTTCATATGAATAAACAAGAATATTTTAAAATACATTAACATACCTCCTCTTTGGACAGATTTATGTGCTAGTGGCTCTGGAAATGAAAGATAGCTGGAAAAAGAGATTCTTAAAGAAACAAACAATTTTTGGATAGCACCATAAGTGTGTCAGGTGTTTAAATATATATTTAAAGATTTTTCCAAGAGAAAAATTCAAAATATCCTAATTTCACTGCTGTGTATTCCAGAAATTCTAGACACTCAGAGTGGGATACTATAATAATTTAGTTACGCTGTAGGTTCTTTTAAATAATTTTTACCTTTTCCCTTTTATCTCCAAGAAAGAGACCTAAAATTCAGGCTTTTGCTTGTGCTGCAAAGGACAGAGTATTTTGTCTTTTGGGGTTTTTTTTATGACCCAAGTGAAAATGTTCAGAAAATGAATGTTCTAGCTTTTGGATATACATTTAGGTCATAGTTGCTCAAAAAATAACTTAAAAAAAAATCTGTCAAGGATCTACAAAAATGATTGCAAGTGATACAGTGGGAGACAAGCAGTCTTCTGAATTTCATAGTCTGATACAGTGTTTATTTGTGCCAGGAACTGCCAGGGCTAAGCCACCCTAGGCTTGGCAGTTCATAGCCCCGGCACCTCTGGGCTTACCGCGTCAGTTATGAAAGTCAAAAATTGCTTGAGCCCCGGCACCTCTTTCACTACAAATTAAGTGCTGGTCTGATAGGGTTATTTCTTGCTCCTAATAAAATACACTGGGTCAAACACAACCATGATATAAGCAAGTATGACATCACTAATTAAGCAGCAAGAACTTGCAGTCTCTTATGGGGCTGAATTTGGTCTATTATTATACTATTCGTGCCAACAGTTTAAATACATTAAACGAATAAAACACAAAGTGCATAAATAAGATGAACATGTGAGTAATATTACAATTCAAGATAGTGTAGTTGTAAGTCATACCAGTAACTAATTTCTCTCTCCACTTGTGCCAAGTTAACTTTGGAAATTTTTTTACTCCTGCATTAATAACTCTAAAATTGCAAAAATCAACACATTTTCAAGCAAAGTTAAACAATTAAAAAAAAAACCACACTGCTTACATTGTATTCCTTTATTTTCATAGCATCCTGTTCTTTCTGATCTTCTAGCTTCTTCTTTTCTTCTTTCATTTTTTCAGATTCTGTTTGCCAACTTTCTTTTTCACTAAAAAAAAATATATTTATTTAAATAAAAATAGTTCAATTTTTTCATTCAGAAATATGAAATATTGTAAAGATTTTTCAAAACTGTTTGTAAATCATGTTACCATTATAACCTTATTTACTGAAATATGCTATTTTAACATTAACACATTTTTCAATTTTTTTAAACATGTTTAGAAAACTCAAAATTAACTTCACTATTAAAAGTTGGAACTGTATTTTATAGTCTGTGGTGAAGAATGCATACTTATCTAAATTTGAAAACATGTTATTAAGAGAAACATTCCAATAAACTTGAACACGTGAAGTATGAGATACTTCTCGCAGAAAGCCCAGATCTCCCTCTTGTGAAAAAGGAGATTCAAAAAGGATGCCAGCCTTCTTGCCAGACTGCTACCATGTTATGAACAGGTAAAGGAATCCTGGTGTGTTTTCCTTCTGAAGTCTATTAGATCAGCAGATTTGAAAAGATATTTGAAGTTGCTCCCAAAGATTGCAAGGCTTGTCTACATGGCCCTGCAGTGTGGACTGCCAGAGGGTGAACTGCAGTGCACACTACAGTGTTGCTCTCTAAGTGTCCCATGTAGACCCTGCTAGAGTGAACTAAAAGGTACCAATTTCACATTAACACAATCCCATTTGAAAGGTACCTATTCACGCTAGCAGGATTCACATAGGGCAGTTATCGATTAACACTTTAGTGGGCGCTGCAACTCACTTTAGTGGGCCCTGTAGTCTGCACTGTGGGGCCAAACCCCCCTCATCAGTGAGGAAAGTGTGGCCCGTCGGGACTCAATAACTGAAGAGACTGACCTAAGCTTCGGGAGGTTCTCCCATACAAGTTTCAACTGGTCTGGGGAGATGAGGAAGCTCATAAGCAGTCCAGACTCTAAAATTTTTCCCTGGTCACAGTGAGGTTCTGTGGGCTAGGAGCAGTTGTGGGAGAGCTCCTCTTCTTTGGCTCCAAGTGGCTCTCCTCGCAGACAAACTACATCTACATCTTAGCTTCCACCATGGTGGGGATAAGGGGCAAAAAGCAGAGAATAAGTTTGACAGTGGTTCTATTTGGGATACAGAGGCCTGGAATCTTTGCTTCTTTAAGGGGGTGGCAAGATTCTGCTCACTGTTCCTTCAAAAAAGCTTTTACACATTGAATGATCTAGTCAATAATTTTGTGATGATATAGAGTTTCTTTGCAAGATGCCAATTTATCAACCACAAAACATTTTGTGGAAATATCTTGGGTTCTGCAAACTTTCATTGAATCACAGTCAGGATTCCTGGCAAGCTGCTGAGTAGCTCAGGCTTCCAGGATCTGCGGCAGCTGTGCCATACAGAGTGCCCAAAGGCTAAGGGCACCATGCCTTCTTGGGCCCACATATCCAGGGCAGCCCTGCCATACAAACTGGAAGCTCTGTAATAGTGGAGCTGCCTCAGAGTTATGGACCCTAGAAGGCAAGGGTTGTTGGCTCCACTATGCAGACTGCACCAGGACTGGAGACCCCGGACTTCTAGTATCTGCGGCTCCAGAGTCCCTGCCGTGGTCCCGGGAACCTTAAAGATTTGGGAGGGTCATGAAGCAGGGCAGCCCTTGGGGCACTAGCTCAAACCAGGGCTCTCAGGATTTTCCAGGTCTCTGCTATACAGCAGAGTGCCTGGAAACTTTGGAAGCTGTGGAGACCCAGCTTGAACCAGAGCTCTCAGGGCTTCTAGGCGGCCTGCTTCATGGCAGGTGACTCCCTTGACTACGAGAAACTCCCAAGGCTGCCTCCAATTCCTTCTGGGGATGTGGGGGAAGTTCAGGTAGTGCCTTGCAAGCAGCGGAGTCAGCTGCTCTGTTTAGTTTCAGGAAAATCTAAATAAAATGGATACTTTTTTTCCTGAAACAAAAACTTATAATTTCCTTTTCATGAAAATTTAGAAATGTCCTGTTTTTGTTCCAAAATGGAACAAACACTTTCAAAATTTCAGAATTTTCAATGGAACAGAAATTCCAAGTTTTGACCAGCTGTACTTGAATGCATCAGGGAAGGTAGGAGCACTCAATCACTATTTTATTTGCCTGGCTGGAGGTAGAGAATCTAGTACATAGGCAGAGGGGTGTGGCCAAACCTCAAGGTCCCATGCGTAAGACTATCTGCCTCTTGTACTTGCAGGAATAGAAGTGCTACCCAAATGTCACAGACTGACACAAAAACAGGATCCAGAAACTGCTAGTGAAGTTAGTCAACAAACATAAATCTCCAGAAAAAAAAAGAAAGCTCTTTTGTCTCAGAAGCTGCCCAAGTGAGCCTCCAGGCCTAATTCAATAGTGAAATATCAATCTGGGCAGCCCTCAGAACCTAGAATCCAAATTAGGACATGCTTGTATCTAAATAATTTCTGCCTTAACCCTCCGGTGGGAAAGATGCATTTTGTGGTAATCAGAAGCAGTCATCACTCAAAGAAGGAGAGGAATTGTCCTAGGAACTGACATTACACGAAGGGCCAAAGACACCCCTGGAGCTGACATCTCCAATCTGCACTTGTGTTCCCTGGATCCATAGCAATGTTTCCTTTTCCTCCTTTGTAATAACACTGGGTCCCTCAGCTCAAGATTCCATCTGAGCTCCAATTTTTCCTACTCTTATGTCTGAAAGCAGAAAAGAGTGGAAGTGAGGCTTCCACAAATGTCAGATACAAATGAGTTCCCAGATGCAGATTCAAGAGAAGCTTGACAAGGTTGCAGTTTGCAGATTTCCCTGGTGCTAAAATGATCTCTGTCACTATGAAAATTGTACAGGCTAGTTCTTGCCACAAAGCAGGCAACAAAATGTGAGTGCGACACTGCTTTTCTAAAAGGTTTTTGAAGCACAGCAGCACCAAGGGGAATATACAGAGGCCACCTAAAAGAAGAATGATTATTTCACACAAGTCTCCATGATGCTAACAGAAATAACAACTTGAATATAGTGGGGAAATTATTAATATTTTCTTCTATTTAAAATATTTAAAACACTTTGAAAGTTTAAGGTTTGAACAGCCCGACTATCTCAAAAGGAAGACCCCCAAAGGATTTGTACCTTTGATATTCCTTATATAGCAAGCCTTGTTGATGGCGAATTACTGCAAATTTTCGCTTATATTCTTCTACTGCTTCTTCTAATTTCTTAAGTAACTGTTCTTTATTTTCTAGTTCCTAATAATCATTTTCAAAATAAAAATTAATGATATAATTAACAATGTATGCTTCAAATCTGAAAATATTCATCAATGGTATTCTCTAGCATAGACCTTTGCGCCACTGAGATCAACATATTGAAGAAACGGAGCTTGTGTCTTTATGCTAAAACAACATGTCAAAAACAGTCTAAATAAAAGTAATGTTTAAATATTTGTAAGTAATAAATTAAAAAATAATAAATAATTTTACAGCTCACAAACCAAAAAGAGTTGAGAATTACTTGACATTTTGGATTTGTCCACACAGACTACTAATGAAACTGCACACCTGGAAAGTGTTAAGCATTTCTCACACTGCCAAATGCATTCATACTTCATAACTATACAATGTAAAAAATCTTTTCTGATACAAGCAAGCTGATCGGGGTGATGATAGGCACACATCTTATTAGTTATGTTTAGTGTACTTGTTTTTTAAGTTCCCATCCCCCATTTATGTTTCGTGTGCTTGTTTTTTAAGTTCCCATGCCCCCATTTATCACCATATCTTTCCCTTCATCCCAGCAATCAACAGTTTTAATTCAAGCATATTTAAGCCCTTCTTCTCAACATTCAGACCATTCCCTCCAAACAAATGAGCAACTAACTCACATGAGAAATAAAAGAAGTAAACATAAGATTACAAGGAGCTTTGGACAGAACAAGTGTGTGGCAGAAGAAGGAGAGAATTCAATGAGAATAGGTGCATGGATCTGCAGACCAGCATTCAGTTAAAAAACAACAACACAGATTTCTTTTAAACAACATAACTCTTACATATTAACTTTTGTGTATTTCTTGATAAATGCCCATTCTAGAAGAAGAATTACAGGTTTGTAAAAAGAATGCAAAAGCTACAAAGGTTATAAAGGCTATAAACACTTTTTCATGGCAGAACATACAAATATTTTCAGTACTTATATATTTCTTCCAGCTAAATGTACTCTGTCAACTTTCTGGGGGAAAAATCTTCTAATATAATCTTGGTAAAACTACATTTATGGCATTCTGGTCATGAAGAAATTGACCCATAGCAAGCAAAGCAAGTGGCTTTCTTTATAAATTCACAGAAAAGACCAACTTCCTACTGGCCAAATTAGGAAGTTTATATTCTTCACCATTTATTTTATGCTTGAATATGGTCTCCTAACCTTCCGTACTATATAAAACAGGCATAGGAACTTAGATGAGAAGAACAATAGAATAGACATTTTTTGTCGATTGTCCTCTGGCTTTACAAACATTAGACTTTAGGTAAAAATGTAAAAACTGTCCACTCTCTTCCATACATATTTTTCTCCCAAGTGTATTGTATAAAAGTCTGTTTGTGATGCTGGGAATATATGGTTGTTTAATAAACTCTTTAACATTACTCACAAAGCACATCAAGCTTAGCAGCCCCAAAATGAAAAATTCGAGTACCTCAAGCTGTCCAGGAGGAGGAGCCAATTCATATTGAGTTTTCTTCCAGACATTCTAAAATATTCCTGATTTTTGGGATCTTTAAATTGCATTTGATGACTACACTGCATATGAAACAATGCAATTCTAGACAAGAAGTCTTTTGTCTTGTTGGGTACGGGAGAGGAAAGAGGGATTGGCTCTTCCCTGCAGATTGCTTTGGTGGGGTTAGAAATAAAATAATCTCTAGCCCAGAGATGTCATACAAGGAAGGTTCAGGAAACTATATTCTATTACAACAATACACATTACAGTTTTTAGGAGACTCCCCAGTTTCCACATACGATATAGTAACAGATTTGGAAGGATTTACAAATACCCCTAGTGTGCAGGTTTAAATCAGTTACCTGTAAAAGATGTATTAAATATTCGTTCTGAGAATTAACTATATTAGCATTTGAAGGAGTCATCCCTTCTGGACGGTTTACTGCTCTGAATACTATATTGGCACCTTCCGATTGACGTAACAAACAAACTTCATCTTTAAGTTGTGCAATCTAAAGAAAATAAATAAAGAGAATAGAAGCAGTAAGACGAAACTCCTATTATTCAGCCAAAAATATGGATACAAAATGTAGAGGTGTCCAGTCTCACACTGTTCTGAATTATAAACATCTCATAATTTAGTAGTCCCAATTATTTTTTTTAATGTTTTAAAGTAAATTTTTCTATTTTTAAAATTACAATTCCACAAAAAAATTAAACACAATACTTTGAGTCAAATGGTTAAAAATGATCAAGCATCCAGAGCAGGCTCACACAGCTGGCGATCCATCTCAATTTTACTTCAGTTGCTCAATCATATAATTTGTAGGTTATTTTTCCTTTCTTTTTACCCGCAAACATTCATATGGAGACTGAGCTAAGCCTCGATGTCCAAAACTGCATGGCTCAGATGGCTATCCAGCACATTTATTCTAAATTTACCATGTCTTTCTTTTTTAAACTCCTCAAAGAGCTTTTGGTTGACAACAATCTCTAACTACAATGCTCCAGAAAATACTGTTCTGTAATGCTACAAATACTAGGAAGTCATACTGGATCACACAGCTGTCTTAAAGGGTTTGTATAGAGAGTATGCCTTTTTATAAAGATGTCAGTTTGAAGATATGTTCAATATTAATATGTTATATCCTTTGGGATATATAATATAAACATTTGGAAGCATTCACAGTTGAGCTAAAATCACCAGCTATTATTTCAGTGGCAAAAAGGGAAAACATTTTAAAATCAATTTATTCGTTGAACCCCCGTTAGCCTTGTTATTTGAGTCTCTCACATATTTAAGAAGTGTAAAATGATTATTGCTCATTTTAAGAAAAATGAAACAAAAATGTTTTTGCAACTGACATTTAGCACAGCTTTCCCCAACACCTCACCTAGTAGACACAACTCTATGATGGGGCATTGGATATTAGGGTTTTTGTAAGTATGGAATAACATTTGGATTATTTGGATTTTAACTCAGTGAGAACAAGTACATAGATTATAATCCATAAATATAGCAACAAGTATGTATGATTGTATCTCTTGTCAATTATATCTGCAGGTTTTAGATATTTTCAAAATGTGTACGTAAAAAATAAAATGCAAGTTACGTTAAAAAAACTGACAGCAATATCTAGCATTTAAAACTATTTTAATACAAAATATTAAGTGTATTTTGTTCTGTTATCCATGGAGCCAGCAAATTATTCTATATTTTCACTGTAAAACAAATTAGAATATATACCTTTATATTAGCATTTGCTAACTGGTTAGAGAAATTTGTTGCCTCTTTTCGAGATCCTTTCAGCTCCTGCCTCAATTCTTCATTTCGCCCCGTAAGCTGGTCAACTTGAGCTTTCAAATGCAAATTGGCATCAAATATTCCTTCTGCATTCTTTGATTCGATTGCCTATCACATTAAGAATTAATTTAGTAAACAGAAAAACAAAAAACAAACAAAAGAACACAAATACTTCTCCATATTTCCCAATAAACTGGAGCTTTCCAGTGTGAATAAGTGGGGCTCAAAATTGCAGCCACTGTGACAGAGGGAGTACAGAGACTAATACCATCAAATCATCATAAGGAGGAAGTGAGAGATAAAAGTAGGCAAAGCCATAACTCAACCCCATCCTTGTGTCAGCTGGCAGAACTGGCTGGCTGTGCTGAGGGGAGTTCCAACAACCCAAAATGAGCATCACTGATGCAATCCCACCAGTAAAGCTAGGGTGCACTGGGAAGCATTCATGACTGTGAGCTCGGCGCAGATCTAGCCGCTAAGTGATTAAGAAAACTAAATCTAACAGTACAAACACTTTCAGCATGAACATCATGTCTCAAGCTAATATTTCAGTGATCTGATTCTCTACCAAGATAACTCAAAGTAGATTATTACTTTTTAAAAGTCATATATTTAATACAACATTATAATCTGCTTTTATGTAAAATACTACATCCATATTTAAAGTATTCTGCAATGCTTTGAAGACTGACTATTCAGTCAAGATGAATTTTACTCTCATGGGTCAATTTGATTTGTGTTTTTAAGATTTTAGGGGGTATTTTGAACATATAACAGCTAATGTTCAACACTGAAGCAGTCAAAGCAAAGATAACTCTATAAATAACTTCTACCAAGCCAAATAATTCAAATGAAAGAAGGCTTACATTTACTAATCGCTCCAGACTAGGGATCATTAAGGCCGTTTCTCCTCCTTTCACACTAGGATCCTTCTGCATTTCCCTGACAGCTTGTAAAATCTCTTTCATTCCTTGCTCAAGCTGCTTGTTTTCTTCTGATAATTCTTTTACTGCAATACAATAATGTATATTTCTAAAATACTTTAAAATACTCTGGAAAAATACATCTTGGAAAAATTTCATCTTGGTTTCTGTTAGTCTGATATACAATAAAAATGGCTTATCTTATTCAAGGAAATACCCACCCACTTACAGAGTTCAGAGACTTCAGATTTCTGTGCACAAGTAGTAAATGCATCATTCTGACTCCCCAACCCTTTGTTTACTAATGATCTAATCCAGCAAAGCACATAAGCACATGCCTAACATTAAGCAAGTAAGTTGTACCACTGTCTTCAATGGGACATTCATGGGTTTAAAGTTAGGCATGTGCTTAAGTGCTGTGCTGGATTGGATCTAAGCAACTTGTTATTTTAATACCAAATATTAAAATAAATAAAATGTGTTCCATGAAGTGCCACTGATGTAAATCTTTAAGTTTAAAATGAGGAATATGTACCACACAGTAGAATCTCTTTTAAAGAAGATATATGAAAGTTTAAAGTATTTATTGAAGTTCTAAAGAAATAAAAGACCTTGTTAAATTAAATTTCATCGTCATCATTTTGTAGCTTATCAGGAACAACCCTCAATCTACATTTCAGAGTTTAAAGGTATTAGGTCACACACTCACACACACACACACACACACACACACACACACACACACACTTTCATGCATTCTGAGAAAAACACCAAGTAAACTGTAAACTTAAAATATTAAAGGAAAAAATAGATTTGCAAGCGTAACAAAATAAAGCAGGAGAATATTAGCCCTCTAAAAATTATACATAAAGATCTGACTATCAGCAGCTATTTATAAATTTAATCATGGCCTATACTAACAAAGAATTACAGCTTACATTTAGATTGAAATTTGGCTATCGCAGTCCTGTTCCGTTCCAAATCTTTCTCTCTCTCATTTAATTCTTTTGCAAGGTATTCATTCTACCAACAAAAACAAAAAAACAAAAAAAAAATCTTAAAAACTGGATTTTCAAGACATAAGTTTTAGAGTCTTTTAGTACTAGAATACTTAAGAGCATGCAATTGAGTAATAGCTGTTAAATAAAAATAGATTCCTGAAGAAATATTAAATCATACATATCTGACAGTACAATTATATTATTATAAGAAAACAGTAAAAGAAACAGTGTCATCTGCACAACAACAAAACCAGTAAAAGAAAAATATTAAAGCCATAAATAATGTTTACGCAAGCATTTAAAGTTTCCTCTCTTCATAAATATCCTATGAAAGCCTTGCACTACCTGAACTGCCTGGCTTCTGTATCTCTCAAGCTCGAGTTCTGCATTTCTATATAATGTGTTCTTGGCCAACAAATCCCTGGATATCTGCTCATTCTAGAGGAACAATGAATAATTAGCAAATGATTTGATTTCCATTTATGTATGTTACCTTTCCAAGACCTTTTCTGTGATATGAATAAAAGAAACAACTTTTACATTTTAGCAGTAAATTAAATGAATATTATTTGTTTTAGAATTTAGTTAACACATTACTTAAAAATGACCTGTTGGAGCAAAGCATAAGAGACAATAGTTTAAAAGACTGACTTATACAGACATACGAGTCCCATTTACCAATTATGGATATCAAAAAGAAGAATAGTTTGATAAATATAGAAAATACCTCTCATAGCTGTCACTCATTTAAGTTAGTGATGGGAAAGAACTCTTTAATTAACTTGTTCATTCCTGTGCTAATGATGTTCCCTATGTCATATTCTCCAGGGCTTCTTTCAGTCCAATTTTAAAAAAGATTCATGCAATAGAGACTCCACTACTTCCTTTGGAAGATTATTTCAGCAGACTAATATAGAGTTCCCCAAATTTTTCATATTGTAGACTTCATGTCATGAATGACTCCCATACGATTCATGATCAAGTGGGTCACCTCCCCTTACACTGGAAATCCAATAAAATCCGTTTGGGAAGTACAGCAATTGCTTACACAGACAATTAATGTTAGGAAACTATTTAGTGCATTGAAAAATAAATACAACTTTGCATATGTGACCAACTAGCTCCTTTATGAATCACTGGAAAGTGTTCATATACCACCATCTAGGAAGCACTAATCTAACAGATTTCACCACTTGAAAACTTTTCCTAATATTAAATCTACAGTTTCTTTGCCACTAGATGAAGAGATGGGAGAGAAAAGCAATTGAAAGCCAGCTCAGAAACTTCTCACTAGCTGGAGGATGACTGAAAGAAAGGAATCTTTCATCTCCTTAATACCTTGGTTCTTTTCCTATCCTCGTTGGTAGAAGAAACTTCAGAAGCTACTTCTCCCCTATGCCTTGCATTGGCTAAAGCTGTGGCATCCTTTGACAGAGGACACTGCTCTGATATTCCACCAATCACAAACTCATAGAAACGTAGGACTGGAAGGGACCTCAAGAGGTCATCAAGTCCAGCTCTCTGCACTTAGACAGGACCAAGTAAACCTAGACTATCCCCGATAGATATTTGTCCAACCTTCTCCTTAAAAACCTCCCATGATTGGGATTTCACAACCTCACTTGGAAGTCTATTCCAGTATTTAACTACCTTTATAGTTAGAATTTTTTTCCTAATATCTAATCTAAATCTCCCTTACTGCAGATTAATCTGATTACTTCCTGTCCTACATTCAATGCACATGGAAAACAATTGATTACAGTCCTCTTTATCAACAGTCCTTAACATATTTAGCCTTCCTTTCTTGACTAAACATGCCTAGTTTTTTAACCTTTCCTCATAGGTCAGGTTTTCTAAACCTTGTATCACTTTTGTTGCTCTCCTCTGGACTCTCACCAATTTGTTCACATCTTCCCTAAATTGTGGCACCCAGAATTGGACACAGTACCCAGAATTGGACACAGAATTGTGGCACCCAGAATTGGACACAGAATTGGGACACAGAATTGGACAGTGAGGCCTTATAAGTGCTGAGTAGAGTAGGACAATTACCTCCCATGTCTTACATAAGATACCCCGTTAATACACCCCAAAATGATATTAGCCTTGTTAGGAACTGCATCATTGTTGTGTATATTCAGTTTGTGATCCTCTATAACCCTCTGGTCCTTTTCAGCAGTACTACCACTTATTAGCCAGTTATTCCCCATTTTGTAGTTTTGCATTTGATTTTTTCCTTCCTAGGTGAGGCACTTCGCACTTGTCTTTATTGAATTTAAGATCAATTCTCCAATTCGTCAAGATCCTTTTGAATTCTAACCCTGTCCTCCAAAGGGCCTGCAACCCCTCCCAACTTGGTGTCATCTGGAAATTTTATAAGCATATTCTTCTCTCCATTATCTAAATCAGTAACGAAAATATTGAATTCTGTGTCTCTCACAGAACTGACCCCTATCAGACCCCACTATATACATCCTCACAGTTTGACAGTGAACCACTGATAACTATTTGAATATGGTCTTGCAACCAGTTATGAACCCACCTTACAGTAATTTCATATAGACCACATTTCCCTAGCTTGCTTATGAGACTATTAAATGGGACTGTGTCAAAATACTTGGTAAAAATCAAGATATGGCAGCAAACAAGTAACTCTATCAAAGAAGAAATTAGGTTGTTTTTTGTTCTTGACAAATCCATGCCAACAATTCCTTACAAGCCTATTATCCTCTATGGAGTGTTGTTGTAGCGGTGTTAGTCCCAGAATATTAGCTTATCTTCAAGTATGGGAAAGAGACTCAAAATATAACAGCTAAATACAAGATTGAACAGCTAGTTTATAGAATAAGTAGTTAGTGGGTTTGATATACACCTTAACACATTCAAAATTGTGTTCACCAAACAAGGATATTCCACAAGAGAAGTAAATCTCATCATGGAATGGGCCACCCAAAATTCTCAGAGAATCTGCTTCAATACAAAAATAAAACCCCCTCTGACCGCACACCCCTGGTTGTCACCTATCACCTCACACTGGAACGCATGCAAAGCATCATCAAACAACTGCAACTCATACTCAATGGGGACCCCACCCTGAAAAAAAAATCTTTCCTGGCCTTCAAACAGCCCCACAGCCTCTCCAAGCTCATCATCAGAAGCAAGCTTCCCAGAGACCAGGACACACCAACTCAAAGTAGCACCACACCCTGCCACAACAACAGATGCAACACCTGCAGACATATCTCCACTGCTACAATGATCAACACTCTCCACAACACACCTTTCCAGACCCATGGATCCTACACATGCCTATCACAACATATGGCGTACCTCATCCAGTGCACTAAATGTCCCAATAACAACTATGTGGGTGAAACCAGACGATCACTAGACTCTCCAATGAACTGAAACAGGAAAATAATAAAAGACAAAAACACTGTCACTTATGTGTGAACACTTTTCACAAAGCAATCACTCTATTGCTGACCTATGAGACCTCATCCTCAAAGGAAACTGCACAGCACTTTCAAAAAACAAAGCCTGGGAGCTTCAATTCATAACCTTGCTAGACACTAAAAATCACGGTCTTAATAAAGACATTGGATTTATGGCATTCTATAACCCACTAACCCCTACCCCATTTGTCCTATTACTACAGGAGTGTTAACGGGCCACTTCACTTTGAATGGTTCCTTAGAATATGTGCTAATTACTTATGCTAAACTAGCTGTTCAATCTTGTATTTAGCTGGGACGCTCTTAGGCCTTATCTACACTGCCATTTTACAGTGCTGAAACGTTCTCACTCAGGGGTGTGAAAAAACACCCCGCCCCCGAGCGCTGCAAGTTTCAGCATTGTAAAGTGGCAGTGTAGAGAGCGCTGTTAGTTACTCCCCTCATGGGGATGTTTTTTTTTTGTTTGTTTGTTTTGTTTTTTTAACAGGTGCCGCGACTACACAGCCACGTTAAAGCACTGCTGCAGCAGCGCTTTAAAGTTGCTAGTGAAGACATACCCTTAGAGCCCTTCCCAGACCTGAGAAAAAGCTCTGTGTAGCTCAAAAGCTTGTCTCTCATCAACAGAAGTTGGTCCAATAAAAGATATTACCTCATCCACCCTCTCTCTCTGTTATTCTCTAGGTGCTTACAAATTGATTGTTTAATAATTTGTTCCAGCATCTTTCCAGGTATTTAGGTTGACTGGTCTATAATTCCCCAGGTCCTCTTTTGTTTCCATTTTTAAAAATAGGTACTATGTTAGCCCTTCTCTAGTCCTCTGGGACCTCACACGTCTTCCATGAGTTCTCAAAAGGTCATTGCTAATGGTTTTAAAGGTGCTTCAGCTAGTTCCTTACGTACCCAAGAATGAAATTCATCAGGCCCTAATAACTTGTATACACTTATCTAAATATTCTTTAACCTGTTCTTTCCCTATTTTGGCTTGTGTTCCTTCCTCCATATTGTTAACATTAATTGTGTTGAGTATCTGGTCACCATTAACCTTTTTTAGTGAAGGCTGAAGCAAAATAAACATTAAACACTGCAACCTTCCTGATGTCATGAGTTATTACCTCTCCTTCCCTGCTAAATAGAGAACCTACACTTTCCTTTGTCTTTCTTTTGCTCCTTATATATTTAAAAAACCTCTTCTTATGGCCTTTTATATCCCTTGCTAGGTGTAACACATCCTGTGCCTTAGCCTTTCTGATTTTGTTCCTATATGCTTGTGCTATACTTTTGTACTCCCCCTTAGCAATTCATTAATGTTTCTACTAGTATCAGGCCTTGGCTACACTTGCAGCTGTACAGCGCTATGAGATAAACCTGTCTTTGTACAGCTGAGTAGGGAAAAGCGCTGCAGTCTGTCCACACTGACAGCTGACAGCGCAGTGGTGTGGCCACACTTGCAACATTTGCAGCTGTATTGGGAGCGGTGCATTATGGGCAGCTATCCCAGCATTCATGTGGCTGCAATGTGCTTTTCAAAACGGGGGCGGGGGGGGGGGATTGTGACAGGGAGTGTGGGGGGAGAGAGAGTGCTTTTTGGAGCATATCAGCTCTCTATTTTGCAAGTTCCGAACTCCCGGCCCCCTGCTCATTCATTCACTCACTCAAAGCAAGCTGCAAACTGTTTGCTTTTCTCTGTGGTACGAGCTTTAAAACCAGCACTTCCGCATTCCTGCAGCTGGTCACAACAATGGAGAGGATTGGCCACTTGACAAGGTGATTAGTACAGCGCTGCAAGCGTTTACACTCACACCCGTGAGTCGTAGCCATTCCGCTGCAGCTGTTATTCCTCTCGGGGAGGTGGAGTACCTGCAGTGGTGTACCCAGGGAGATACAGCGCTGCAAGTGCCCTGCCAGTGTGAACGGGGAGTTAGTTACAGTGCTGGGGAGGCTTTACAGTGCTGTAACTTGCAAGTGTAGCCAACGCCTCAGAGAGCGGCACTGTCTCAGCCCCCACTTCATTCAGATAAGGGCTGTAAATTTCTGGACTTTATCTAAATGTAAACTAATTAACAAGTGACTCACCTCATGCCACAGGCACCGGCTTCCTCCAGGCCCCGGGGTGCTCAGCCCCCCCCCGCCCATCCACCAACCCTGTCCCCTCCCCACAAGCCTCCACCACCACTTCACCTCTTCCCGCCCCCGCTACACCTCCACCCCACCTCTTTCTGCCCAGTTCTGCTCCATCCCCCGAGCACGCCCCATCCACACTCCTCCCCCTCACTCCCAGTACCTCCTGCACACCACCAAACAGCTGATCACAGAGGGCGGGAGGCGCTGGGAGGGAGGGGAAGGAGTTGATCATTGGGGCCACAAGTGGACAGGAGGTGCTGGAGAGGTGGTGGGGAGCCGGCCACTGGTGGATGCTAAGCACCCACTAATTTTTTTCCGTGGGTGCGCCAACCCTGGAGCACCCACCGAGTCAGCACCTATGCCTCATGCTACTGTGGCCTGTTGCATAACTGAAACTAAAACATAAGAATGGAAAGAACACTACAGTCATGAGGGAGTCTGAAAGGTAAGATTGGAAGGGGGAGAAGTTAAACAAGGGTTTGTTTTGTTTTTTTGCAAAACACAAAACTGACCACAGAACTAAAAAGCTCTCTAATCTTGTTTTCCATTTAAAAACAAACAAACAAACAAAAAACCCTCTTTTGTACTTTTGATGTCTACATATTGGCTAAGAAGCAGTTGTGATTCTGGTGGCTTTATATTTAAAGAACTTTCTATGTTTTATTACTGACGCCTCAAATGTGCTGGAATGGAACTGTCTTATATATGTTAATGAAGTTGAAACACAGAAAATAAAAAATGTACATTGTTATCTGTTACTGCGTATATTTTCTGAATAATTACAAAAGGTAAACTTACAGGTATGCTGGAGAAGCCTCACCTGCGATCTAAGAAAAAATAATTCACTCCTCAACTGCCCTATGAGATTTTCGACTGGATCTGCCTGACATACGTATTCTGATGGTCCACCTTCAAGTCCACTTTTCAAAATTTCTGCCTGCAATGATTCTGGAAAGGCTATCTGTTCTTTGCTGACATCATGAAAATCAGTTAAGAAATCAGAATACTTTATTTGAGAATAGTCCTGTTCATCTTTCAGCTTCGCTACTTGTGATTTATAGGATGTTAGTGGCTTTCCAAGAATAGACTGACAAAAAATGGCAGATTTTTGACTAAGAGTCAGCCCTCCCTGGAAATCTTCAGAAAATGTTTGGTCTGAACCAGAGCATATTGCTGTTTGTTTCTGAAAAGATGCTTTTTCCTCATAATTTTCACCGTTCTGTCCTTGAATCTGCTGGCTTTTGGAATCCTTTTGCATTATTTGTGCAGCAGAAAATGAACATGGATAGTCTGATTTTAAGCCTTTTGATAGCTGTCTATTAGTTACATAGTCTGTTGTTCCTAGTGTCTCTGTAGATTGTAATCCTGATGATCTGTAAAGTTCTTTTATAGTAAAAGTTTCTGAACTATGGCCATCATCTTTTGGCTGCATCTGTGCCAGGTGTCTAGAATCTAACTGGACAAAAATATTTCCACTTTTTTCTGACTGATTTAGATTACGAAGTACACTAGAAATTCTTCTTGATAGATTTCCCAAAGCCATGGTATTTTCAGATATATCCTTCTCAGATTTTACCAAACTAACTGATGCTCCTCTAATTGAAAGTATGTTTTTCATTTCCATGTTATATGAACTGTTATCCTGTATTCATAGAAAAGTAAACAATGCTTATTATTGTTACATCAGTATGTAAAGACAATTCATTTATGATTAGGAGTACTTGTGGCACCTTAGAGACTAACAAATGTATATGAGCATAAGCTTTCGTGGGCTAAAACCCACTTCATCGGATGCATGCAGTGGAAAATACAGTACAAAGATGTGTATATATATATTTTCCTACTGTATTTTCCACTGCATGCATCCGATGAAGTGGGTTTTAGCCCACGAAAGCTTATGCTCATATACATTTGTTAGTCTCTAAGGTGCCACAAGTACTCCTCGTTCTTTTTGCTGATACAGACTAACACGGCTACCACTCTGAAACCTGTCATTTAGGATTATTTCTTTAGATAGTTACACTAATAATTAATAACTATATGGAAGTCTAAAAACTATATATGCAGACACTAACAGTTCCTAGTTTGGGGCCCAACTTGTACAGAAAAAATACAATACACA
Organism: Malaclemys terrapin pileata; assembly: GCF_027887155.1. Taxonomy (NCBI): domain Eukaryota; kingdom Metazoa; phylum Chordata; order Testudines; family Emydidae; genus Malaclemys; species Malaclemys terrapin. The sequence continues at coordinate 78,238,684 of NC_071505.1, forward strand.
CTAACATATCATGACCCTACCTTTGCTTTAACTTCATCAACATTAACTGTGCTCATGAAGTCTGATTTCCCTTTTTTTGTCTTCAGATCTTCAGTAAAGCTATCAATCAGCTGCAGGTCATCTGCATCCAATCCTAATTACCAATACATGTATGAATAACGAATTATTATGAATGAATTTATCAATCCCCTGACAACAAAATGAAATGTTCCAAACAGTGGGCTAGCTCTATGGTCCCTGTTCTGTGATGCAAAGAAGTCATAAAGTTGCTCCTGGTAGGCAGCTGATGATTCCCCTGGGGTGGATGTACTTCTGGCTGGTGTAGAATTGGCATAGCCAGCTCTTTGCAACATCTCTGTTACAAACATTTGCCTGAAGAGAGAGGGAGGGTGCGGCTGGAGCGTTCTGCACTCTGACAACACTTCAGATGCCATTACAAGCCAGCACAAGTTAGAACACACATGAGGCTGGAGAATTAGTGAAATACAAAGCCACTCCATCCCTTTCCTTCCAACTTGAACTCGGGTGCAGCTGAAGATCGGGGCCACTATCTATACTCAGCTTCATAACATTTAGATATATTAGCAAATGCGGCACATTGTCAAGTTATCCCAAATAAATCTACACAGAACCACTTTCAGTGGCTGGTCTGAAAACTGACAAAATCTAAATAAACAGCCATGATTCTGTCCTACCTAACATTGCTGCTCTTTTTCCTTTCTCCTGAGCCAGTTTACGAATCTGTTGTTTCAGTGCAAGTCTTTCTTCTTCCAGTCTTTCAATCTGCACATTAATCAAATATTAATATTTATTTCTGTTCAGTTTCATTTTACAAAATATGCATAAACACAGTTTATCACTTGCCTCTTTTAAAAGGATCTGGTTTTCAGCTCTGTACTGCTGCTGTTTTAGTGCCTTGCTGTTTTTAAATTCAGTTAAATCTATCATTGTTTTTGGATCAAGACCTGCAACACAATCCATGCTGTGTAATTATTCATTAGTTAGAAAAAATAATTCTAACTTTACAAAGCATTAACACATAACCCATTTAAATAAGAATATTTTGATAAATATTCAAGTAGGATTACAAATAATTATACAGAAAACCAGTAAGGGCACTTATTTTCTTCATATATAACAGCTCTTCCATGCCTAATATAATCTGGAAAAAGGACAATATTAGTTGACTTACCCATAACTAAAAGTAATATACTTAATTTCAGGTAGTAATTTATCTTTTGCTATAAAAGACCCTAAACAGACTAACTCATGTTTTTTCTTTCTGCATTTTTCAATCAATATTATGACAGATAACACTATAATATTTTCTTTGCAAATATCATAGTGTTAGAATGTAGTATGCTGGATGAGCCATTCTGGAATCAGGAAAAGTTAGATAGCATCATGGAAATAAAAATGAAGATTGCAAACACTGCTTCTTCTTGTTCTTCTGGGGGACGTGGAGGGGTGGGGGAGGAGAGAGAGAAATGTAGCTCTGTCAAGAGCAGCTTACTGACCACATCTGTTCATGAACAATCCTACAGCTAATAATTTCTTCCTAATAAAGAAATAAATTCATCACTTCATTTTTAGTAAGACAAATAAAATAACTTACACACACTGAATTACAATAAGGTAAGATATTTGAATAATATAATGTTATTTGAACTCTATGACACAGTGAAATCTTTGTAAAATTTCATGAATGACATACCTAAGCGTTCCCTGAGGTCTTCATTTTCATCAAGAAAATCATTGATTTTAAGTTCAAGTTTGTTCACTTCCTTAATCAATCCTTCAGTCTCATGATCTCTTATTTTAATCTGCTTTTTTAAATCCTTTATTTCAGCAATAGCATCTTCCAAACCATATATCCCCTGAAATAGTCCCAAAAGTGAATTTAAAAGGACTTCATAAATTCTCCAAACATTATACTAAAATTAAAGACTCATGACAGGCAAGAAGAAGGTTATGAGTAAGAGGAGGGATTCTTTTGAAAGAACATTATAGGAATAAGTTGAAGTAATCCACCCCCTTGAAAGGCCTGATCCAAAGTCCATTGAAGAGCAAGTATAATAATTTTTCTGATCATGGAAAATAGCACTTTGTAATTAGAGTGGAAGTCTTAATTTATAATACTTTATGTCTCTTTCCTTTTTTAAATTTTTGATCAAAATTGGCACATGACTATAAGTGTTTGTAAGTAGTGTCACCATGACAATGCATGCAGTTTTACTGAATTCCAGCATACCTTTGTCAAAAACCATACATACAGATTTTACATAATGTCATTGGATGCAGATATCTTCTTCTGGAAATCTGAAGTGTCCTATTTTTTTTTTTATTTTATCAATCAAAATAGAAGGGTTCTTTAATAATTAAAAAAGTTTACTTAAGACATATTGCTAATCCAAACAGCATTTGCAGTGAAAAGTTGAATGAGTATGAACACAAAGGTGTTTTTTGCTTAAAGTAAACGTTAACCATACTTGTTCAATGTTTCATAATAAACTTATTCAGAACACGGAGTTATTTGAACAAATCCTCTACCTTTGAGAAATCCACATGCCTCTCTGTTGAGTCTGAAGTAGCAATACTAGCGCACATTTTAAAAAAGTACTTTTTAAGAATATTCTGCAGCCCTAAAAAATGTTGCCATAAAAAGGTCCTGTTTTTTTATTTTGAAAATATGGTTAAAAAAAAAACAAAAAAAAAACCTTTGTTGCACTGTCAAACAGAATTGTCATGTGATCACACTTTCACAAGTATTGCTTAAAAAAAAAAAAAAAAAAAAAAAAAACAAAAACTTAAAGCTTATCACTGATAATCAGACATCATCCGGCAATGTGACACTTACTATTTAACAAACAACACAATTCAATGCAATGGAAAGGAACTGCATCTTTTTCTTTACCCTGAGATGTACATGTGTAACATGTACACGCTAAGTCCCTGATCCTGCAATGAGCGCCACACACACACAGATCTCTGCAAAGAATCAGGGCCCAAATTTGCAGAATATTTTGGGAACGTAAACATTTAAAGCACAGTTAGGATCAGGAAAGCAATTATCTAAAAATAGCATCTTTTCATTCATCTTACTTCTCTGACAAACATTTTTTTACTTGGTGCTCTCAGTGAGTTTCAGAAGTGCTTTTCCCACTGTCTGCATGATGGAGTTCTGTTACTAGCTTAACTGTGGACCCTTCAAAAGCTCCTCATCTTGGCTATCCAACTTCTGTTGTCTCAAGACAACTATTCTGGATGCTCAAATAGAAGCTTCACATACCTTGCCAAATATAGCTTAACTCAAGACTCAATTCACTCATCTACCATTTACAACAAGATCAAGGAATGCATAAGAATGAGAGAAAAACAACATGGGAAGTTGTTCATTTGACATTTGTTTTTGTTTTATTTTTCAGCTAGAACATAGTAAATGGATAAACTGCAAATAAAAAAAAGATCTGTTGAAGATATAGTCAAAAACTACTCTTTTCATTTTATCAAATAAACTGTGTACCGTTTCATAGTCTCTCATTCGCTTCAGAGCCTCAATGAGTTCTTTGTCCTTTTCCCTAGCATCAGACTCTGCTAATTCTGCCACTCTCTCAGCCTCTTTAGTTCTCTGTTCCAGCAGTTGCAATTTTTCCTGTATTTCTCCAATACGATTCTGCTGAGCAAGAGATGAGAGACCTGGAAAGAAAGGCAAATTTTGCTGTTATATTTTGAATGATTAAGAACATTAAGCCATTTCTGATATGAAGTAACTGAGTGCTTCCACTTTGCTTGGATTGAATCTAGAAAAGTTGCCTCAAGTAAATTATTATTTTGTATTTCAGTTTTGGTTTTCACAGATCTTTTAACTTCATTCTGCAATAAATAGTTTTAAAGCAGTTTATATTATGGCCTTTTTATTTTTACAAGCAACCATTAAGGCAACTTATCTGAAGTTAGTTCATATAACGGACAATAGCATTCCATTTGAGTTCAATGGCACAACTCACATATTTAGAACTCTTAATGGTGTGTAAGACTTTACAGGATCAAGACTTTATATATTAAGGCCCTGATCCTGAAAAGACTTATGTATATGTTTAATCTTATGTATTCTGATTACTTCCATTGAAGCCAATAAGAGTGCTCACAGTAAATGAAGTTAAGCACATATGTAAGGGCTTGACTACATGGGAAATATATTCAGTTATAATGGTATAATTATACTAGTGTAGTTAAATTGTTACATTTATGCTGGTATAACTCTCCTACATAGACACTCTTATTCCAGAAAAAGAATGATTTTTTTCCCCAGCTCATCTTAGTCCTTGGCTACACTGTCGCTGTACAACGCTGCAAATTGCTGCGCTCAGGGGTGTGAAAACGTGTTCCCCCGCCACGGCAGCACTGTGAATTCCCAAGTGTAGCCAAGGCCTTAAACTGCTTCCAAAGTGACATAAATTAAACCAGAAAGAAGCATTTTTATACCAAAATAACTGTGTCCACAAGGGGTGTTATACCAGTATAATTATAGCAGTTTAAATTCACACCTTATACCTTTATAACTTCCCTATGGAGATAAATAAGGCCTAAATCTATGCAGAATCAGAGCCCAGCTACATTTCTTTGCTTCTGGAGGTCTAATAAATGTTCTCTTACTGCAGTTTGTATCTGAATTTAACTTACTCTTTTTAAGTTAATTTTTCACAGAGTCACAGTTAAATTACCGTATCTACTTTTGTAATTGGTATGCAGGCAATATATTACTGTTTGTACATATAACTATGCAACAGAAGATGTAACTGCATATTTCTGAGTAAAACTTACACAAATCTACAGAACTTGAAGAAATATGACAAGTATTTATAAAACAGTCTTTAATACTAGATACTTCAATAGCTATAAACAATGAATTTGATCACACCCACACACTGAAAGTCAGTCCCCAATGTTTGTCAATGGAAACAGTGAATCAGTAAGGGAATAAATGTCATTCATATTCTTTAAACAATGTAAAGTTTTAAAAAATGCTCATTATAAGTTGCCAACATGTATCTTTAAATAAAAATACCAACTTACCTTTATCTTTTTGGAGTTCATTTTTCAAATCCTCAATAATCAATGCATTTTTTTCCATTTCTTTTGTATATTGTTCAATTTGCTCAGTGAGCAACCTGATCTGACTGTCTCGTTCTTGCACCCCCTACAAAAATGCAATTATGTTAGAAAAGTAATTAACATTTAATAAACTGCTAACACAGAGTAACTTACTACTTTGAACAGAAAGAAAATGAAGAGATGTAGAACAGTTGATACAAAAAAAATCTGAAAGAAACAATTAAAGAAACAGTAATACTTACAACATAAAGTTCAGATATTATCTAGTAGTTGGGTATATAAAGGCAAAGCAGTAAAAATAAAAGAAAAATAGTCAAGTAAAATATACAATTAATATAAGCTTGTAAAAATAGTACTTTAAGCAATACCCTTTAAATACATATTTATTGAGCTGTTTTGAGATATATATCAACTTCAGTGGACCAACATGCAAACTTAAAGTTAAGCATGTGCATGTTGGCAAGATTGGGGTCTTTCTTGCAAATTCCTCATAAGCATCTGGTGCTGGCTACTGACAGAGACAGGATTCTGGACTAGACAGACCACTGGCCTGTAGGGCAATTCTTGTGTTCCTGGATGCATGTGTCTTTCAGAGGTTTAGTGAAAATTTGGTTGGGATTTCTCAAAGTTAGAGGTTTAAAAAATAAAAATGTACTCTGTACAATCTACAAAAAGAAGAACAGGAGTACTTGTGGCACCTTAGAGACTAACAAATTTATTAGAGCATAAGCTTTCGTGGACTACAGCCCACTTCTTACAGACTAACACGGCTGTTACTCTGAAATCTGTACAATCTAGTTGCATATATGCAATGTGAGCTCTTAACTGTATGCCACTATTCTACAGATTCTGTGCATGCATGTGTAGCTTAGGAAACTGCATAGAGAGTCTGATGTATTTCTCTATGCTAAGTGAAAGAAGTCAGACTGGAAAGGAGAACAGTTCAAAAGAAGTCACAGAAAGACTGTAAAACAGGAAAGTCTCAAAAACAGCAGCTGAACTGATTTGATAAAAACTTTGCAGAAACAAAAGTTCAGTCTTTCGCAGAAATCAAACCAGCCACATTTCAGCTGAAAGGTAAGAGATTGACACAGTTACATATGGTTTTACAATTCCTTATTTCTGATGTAAATAATTTTCTACACAAAAGTGCGAGGACACCAAATTTGTGTGGAACATGCATAATTTTGGGACTAAAATGAGGGACACTTGAAAGGAGGTAAGCCTTTGCATAGGTCTGAAACAGACTCTCAACTGCCCAATGACATAGTGTTTGACACATGGACTGTACAGGTAGTTATTTAAAAGAGAGGTTATGACACATGCACTTTTGCATAGACAGTACCTGCTGGAGTGCCATAACGTTGTTTTTGTCTGCATCAAGTTGGGCCATTTTCAGTTTCTCTCTCAAGTTAAACAACATCTGCTGATATTCTATGATTTCATCATCTTTAGAAGCCAAGATTCTCTGCAAGGAACATAAGCAACATAATAAGGAGAGACACCTTAAATAATTCCTAAAGGTAACATGCAATCGGAAACTACTATAAAGTACCTTCCATTCTTCAACTTTTGCATTTACAGCTGCCATGAGGGGATCATCTTCTTCATTTTTTGCTTTAAGTTGGTCTGTTAGTTCCTGTATCTGTAAATAGACACTCTGATTAATTAATAAAAATTTACACATATTATATTACACACACACAAACAAACACCTGTAAATACACTTATTACATTAATGCTATAGCAGTAATACAAACTTGTGCTATAGTTAGAGGAATGCTAACATTTTATATGAAGCCTTTTTTCTATGATTTATAATCAAGTTCTTAACATTTGTGCTGGGTTTCAAGTTAGCTCTCTAGTCAAGAACGGGGTTTTTGTTGTTGTTTGTTTTTTTGTTAAAGAAAGTAGTATTTTTTCTTATTTGGAGCTGGATAAAATAAACTGAACATTTTTTCTCTGATAGAAAGAAAGCTGCATTTTTAAAACATTAAAAATATTGTGCTTTAGGTTTAAGGCAAATTGCCACTATGCAGCATTGTCCAGAAAAGTACATACCCTTCAATAATGGACAAGCCATTTATTACCTGAAACTTATACTGTTCCTTTTCCTTTCTTAATTGGTCCATAACAATATCAGACTGCTGCACAATAAGTTTCATTTTGTTATACTCATCAGTCATCTTCTCCATTTCCTGCACTGATTCTTCCAAGTTCTTCCTCATTTCCTGGTTTTGAGCTTCTAATTTCTCATTAGTTTCGGTCAAACTCTACAAAGTTAAAGAAAAAGTTACTTTTAAAAATATATGGTTTGGTACTTCAAATCTTCTATCAGTATATAACTTGTACTAAATGTAGAGTCTGGAAGTTTAGGGGATTAGTAATGGGATACAGTTTTTCATCTCTAGATGACCACTTGAAATTCAGCCCAGTCTGTTAGGCACTGAAAGGTTATGCCAAATGACAATGAAGTGGTATCATTATCATTGTACTAAATTGATTAAGTATCCATAAACTTTACCTGAATTTCATCCAGATATTGGACAAGCTCAAAGTTCTTTTTGGATAATTGAGATCTGTAATCGGACTCATCTCCTCTACGTGACATATGCATTTCCTTTTGTGAATCTATTTGTCTCTGGTAGTCAATTACATCCTGGCGAAGTTGTTCATTCTGCATACAAAGAAGCCCCAAAATAAAGAATTAGTAAAAATTAGAGGTAGAAAATACTATTTTTCTAGAAAGCTACCACACACACTTAAGATAGTAAAAGTTCATTCAAATTCCTACAGTACGCTTTTGAATACCTTGGATCCTCACCTTTTTCTTTATTCGTTTTTTCTCCAAATTAAAAAGGACAGAACAAAGTAAGAAAGGAGATGAAAAGCAACACAGAATTAGAAATAATACATTTTAAAAAAGTAAGACAAGCAAAAAGAGAAACATTTTAAAAATGCATAGCTTTATATACATTAACCAAGAATAATGGAACAGTATACTAGAAATGAAAAGACTACCAAGCACATAGCTTCTAAACTTAAATAGGTGAAACTCATCAGTTTTGACAAGGAAGGGAAAAATTAGCTTTCAAAATCTCAAACTCATTGAAAGTTCACGATCTGGAAATTTCTCAGCAGACAGAAAAAAATACCAGAAACTAAAAAAGTTTGTAAGATTCTTTTGAATGTCCTTTAAAACTTGCTTTAAAAGGCAGACAAGTGAAATTTCACATAGCCAGTCAACAGGAATATAGAATTAAAAATTTTATTAAAGTTAATGTTTAAAATTGAATAGACACAAGTTAAGAGGGAAGGTACTGTACATCTGGGGTCAGGCTTGAGTTAGGAGGGATTAAAGGTAACGGTTGCAAGGGTGAAGAGATACGTACATACCACATAACCAGCATAGACCCAGATTGGGGTGCAAGAGTTTTTCAAGTGTCAGTGGATAAGTGGGCTCGGGTATGCCACCCATGGACTGTATAAGGAGTCCAAGTCAGTATTGGTGTAACGAATGAGTACATGGGTGGGATGCATCCCTTGGTTCGTCAGGGAAGGAAGTGGGTTATTTCCCTGGTCGGTGGTCTCAGTTACTCAGTGTGGTAATGACGGTGTCCTGTGATGTGTTCCATACAAATGTCTCTGGACCACCTGATGGTGTCGGACATCATGAGCTGTCTCATGAGCCGGGCGTAGCGTCAACCGACTCCGCACGCTCTCAGAACCGGCTCGTTGTGGGGGTCCCACGAGCCCAGGGCTCCTACGATCAGGGAGTGTATCTGGACCTCGTAGCCCTGGGCTCTCAGGGTCTCGGCCAGCGGGGTGTACTTCAACTCTTTCCGTGCTCGGGCCTCGTGGAAGGCCGGTGACCTGTTTTCAAAAGGCACCGTGACGTCTACCAGGAGGACCTTCTTCTTTTCTGCATCCATCACGATGATGTTGGGTCGCAGTCAGCTGTCTGTCCCGGGGATGGCGGAGTCGAGGGTGATCTTTCCCCGGGAAGGCAGGATGGCTTTCACCAGCCGGTTCTGGATGGCATTGTGGCGGTGCCGCCAGGCTCCGGAGTGCTGCTTGCATCCACACAGGACGTGCGGCAGGGTCTCATTTGCGTAACCGCACTTCCTGCAGCGCTTGTCCCGGATGCCGTGGCAGATGGCTCCGTTGAGGGGAACGCAGTTGAGTCGGGCCCTGTGGACGAACCGCCAGTCAGCGAACCTGGTGAAGCTGCCCCCGGGGACAAGTGGTTACTGGCGTCCCACTTGCTGGACACCTCAAACACCTTGCTCTGGTCCGGCTTCCGCTTGAGGTTCTCGGCACAGTGGCAGCGGATGGCATCTTTCAGGGACCTTTCCAGCATAGCTCTGGCAGTCGGAGTGATGATGGTGTGGTCCGGGGTCTTTACACGTGGCACCAGTATTCCCAGTTCCTGGCGCTCCTCGCACTACTTCCAGCAGCAGTCGATCCTCTTTCAGGTGTCTCGAGGCGTTGCGGGCGCGGGACCAGAGAGAGGACAGCTCTCCCCCCACTCTCCCGAACTCAGCCTCCAGGGAGCCGCTGAGGTAAGTGGCGACGTCTTGCTCGGAGGGGGCCCTGGCGATGCGTTTCCGGATCACGTCCCATACGGCTTCCTGCATGACGCTCCTCACCGTTGGGTCCGGGCACATCAGGAGGCGGAAGGCGTGGGTCATCACTGCCATGTTGCACAGGTCACCCATCCGAGGAACGTTGGCGCCGCCCTGACTGTGGGAAATGTAGATGATGTCGGTGCTGGCCCTCTGGGGAAGGTAGAGCCACTTCCTTACCAGCTGCCTGATGGTGCTGTCGGCCTTGTTCAGGGGCACCTTGGCTACGGTCGATCCCCTAAGGACAAAGGAGATGCAGGGGATCAGGAAGGTATTGAGGGTGTTGATCTTTTGCCAGGGGGCGAGCAGGGAGGAGTCAATTTTGGCCGCGTCTCGCAGGATCTCCGCGATGGTGTCTTCGGGGGTGTGTCGGATGCGGACTCCTGTTGGTGTGCCCAGGTGTTGGTATACCTCTCCCTCTTCAAGGGAGGCCATGGGCACGCCCTGGATCAGGAGTCGTGACAGCTGGATCAGCACCCTGGCACCACCATCGACATGGAGGGAGGCGCGCTTTTTGGGGTTGAAGTGAAGGCTCATCCACTCAGTGGCTTGGCTGGTGACGTCGAGCATTTGCTGGAGGCTTTCCAAGCTGTCGGTGACCAGGGCCATATCATCTGCCTAGGCCAGAATGCTGATTTTCCTGCCGTGCAGGTTAAAGCCGGTCGGGCCACTGGAGATGGCTCAGATGAGCAGTTCCATGGCCATGTTGAAGATAATGGGGCTGAGGGGACATCCTTGTTTCACGCCGCGGCAGATGGGGATGGTGTCCGTCTCTCCGTCCGTGGCGTGGATGGTGATGGTGCAGTCCTTGTAGAGATCCCGGAGGATCTGGGTGAAGGTTTCTGGCATCCCGAACTCTCCCAGGGTGGCAAAGATGTGGTGGTTGGTATGGACCCAAAGGTGTGGTCAGGTCAAGCCATGCTACAGCGCACTGCCTCTTGGACCTCCTGGCCTCCTGGATGGCCGTCTGAAGGAGGAAGTTGTGCTCGTAGCATCCCGCTACAACCAGTGACATGAGAAAGGAGCCGGGCAGTAATGGAAGAAGTGCATCTTGGTAGCTGTGGCCTGAAAGAGGACCTAACTGAAGGATGAATGTTAGAAAAAGAGAGGGGGGGAAAAACTGCAAAAGTTCCCACACACAAGAAAAGAAAAGTGTCCAGTTGCCTAAAATACTTTATGAGTATCACTGAATAATCCACCCTGAGAGATCAGCCTAACCATTATTTTACTTCATTTTGGCATCTAAAATAACATAGTATATTTAAATAACACATTATTTTATATTATGACTCTACAAAAAGGTTTTTATTATTTCATATTTTTATTACAGTAGATCTCAGAGGCTCAGTAAAAATAATGGCCCCATTGTGTTATGGGCTATGCAAATTCGAAGACAGATGCAATTCCTACCCTCGAAGAGTCAAGTTTCATCAAACATGTACTTCTTTTAAAGGAGATTCTTAAAATCTGGTTACTTAGAACTTAACGTTCCCCTAGTTCCAGTACCTGATAAATGTGCCAAAATAAAATTAGACTGTCGCGTCAAAAATTCAAGAGAAACATATATGAAATAAATTAATTCGATAGGTATTATATGACTAACACTTTTCTACTAACCTCTCTTCTTAACTTGCTGTTTTCATTTTCTGCATCCTCATTTCGAAGAGCAAGCTAGAATGACAGGAATAGCGTCATTATATATATTTTAAATAGCCTAACTGTCATATGTTATGGAATCTCAGAGCCAAGTTCTACCCTTGGATACATACTGGAGAAGACAGTGGGAGGTACTTCATTTGGTCTTTAGTTTAGAATTCCTCAGGAGAGTAAGTAGTGCTGGCACAAACCACTCAACTACGTACATAAGGACTAAAGGCCATCTAAAACTCAATTTGATTTTCTACAATTAAATGTATCATTTATATAGTGCTTTTACAATTTTAAAGCACCATCAATACTTTAACCATCACAGCAGCCCTGTAAGATAGGTGATATCATTATCCCATTTTACATACGGAGAAAGAGACACACAGATTAAAGGTCACAAAATGAATCAGTGACAAAACTAGTCACCCACCACCATTCATGTTCCCCTACTTCATGTGGGCTCAAAAATAAAGCTTTGTTAAGATAACAATATAAAAGTGTATGACAATCAGAAAACCAAGACATAATGCAAATAATTCTACTCCAGTTCATTTGTTATCACCATTTATTACAAAAAATAAAACTTCATACACACACACACACAAAATGTGTGCTGTGGTCCCATATCATCAACACATTTCATTTCAAAGACCATTCTCAGAATGCTCTTCTAGTAAAGTATGCATTAGAATCTTATGATAGTTTTAGAGATGTTGGATTGAGAAATTTCTTACCTGATCATTTTCTCTCTATTAGCAGCTTCTCTCCAAATTCATTACTCATGGACTAATGCCCTCCACCTGTGGAATTCACAGGTGGTTCAATGTTGTTGTGGGGGACTTGAGGGCTAAGCTTCACCCTTCAGCTCAGGCCACCAGAAGAGTTCTTGCACCGTCATAGAAACATTCCAGCAAACAATTATTAGCATTAAGGCAACTATACCCTTAAGACAATATATGTCTAAATCTTCATTTAGAGAAAAATTTCAATTATATTCTGGTGAATTACCAGACTACTAAATTGGATGAAATTCAGAGAGAAGCTGCTAATAGAAAGAAAATTATCAGATAAGAAATTTCTCATTCTGTTGCACAGCTTCTCTCATTTATTACTCATGGGAAGTAGCAAGCAGGGAATCCCAGTAGTAAGGAGGGAAAGGAGAAGCAGTTTAATTATTATAGTAGAATAATATGCAGGAAAGGAAAATCCCCCATACAAAGCAAGAGATTTATAAACTAAGGAGCTGTATGGGAACCAAAGCAGTAGCATCTTCCTACTAAAGGCTGCAGAGGAAAGAAAATCTTCCTGAGATGAGGCTCATACACTTTTCACTGAGTGCCTTTAGGGACTTCTATGAATAGTTTCCCATATGCCTAACAACTGATCCAGGATTTTTACATCTTGCCTGCAGCAACCTCGAGCCCTTGGCATTTTGGATAGAATAAGATGAACCAGCTACAATTGGCATACGTACTCCATATGCTGGAGCTATATCTTTAGAGCTCTAGGAATGCCCATTTGTTCCACAAGCTTCCAAGGGTTCAAACAAAATGATGGAAGAACTATTTCCCAGGAATCGTGGAGAGAGGAACTTACCTTGAACAGAAAGGTTTCTGGGGCTATAAAAAAATAACCTTTTCCTTATGACAAAGGTCTTGTATGGATATGGGAACTAATTCCAAAAGTTGCCTTTCAGAGGCAATGGTGATGAGAAAGACCAGGCAAGGCATGTCTAATTTGTCACTTTGATTAAACTTGGCACCTGATGGTAAGATGGAGTTTACGAAATGCCAGTATGGCTGGTATCCTCATTTCTAAGTAGGACTCCAACCAAACCTCCTGGAGAAACTCTAATATAGCTAAAATCACCAGAACTTTGGGATTATTATTTGCATCACAATAACATCTAGTGGTAAGGGCACCATTGTGCTGGGCACAGTGCAAACACTACCCCAAAGAGCTTTCTGTTTCCCTTCGCACCAGAAATATAAATTTGACCAGATCAATTAATTATTCTGGTGGAGTTCTGTCTGGATACCAAACTGTATTAGAAGTTAATGAAAAATCCATGCTGAACTACACTTCTCTTCTGATACCCAGGCTGTTAAATGCAGATATTCCCAATCTTAAGGAAGGAGTCACTGCTTCAAGAGGTCTGGTGTTTTCTGCAGGTACAATGTGGGGTCGCTGGCTGTCTGGCACGTCTAAAGTTTCTTCTGGGCCACTAGAGCACTAGAGTTAGAGCACTAGGAGGAGGACCAAAATCTCCCTTTTCTTCTTTTCTGTATCTTTTAGGTGAACTCTCTGGAAAGGTAGCAGATTCTTCTCTACCCAGGGCATTATTTCCTTTGCCATGGAGAAGCTTTGACTTTTGTATCCCTAGTTTTGGAAGTGATATAAACACTCATGGCTCAAACATAAGCAAACCCCTAATGGCAAGGAGGAAACTTCTGAAAGTACCATAATTGCCCACTATATAGTTTCTTGCACCTTCTACTGATGCGGCTGGTACTGGTTGCATCATAGACAGTATAGGGGACTTGATGGAAGACTGGTACGAATTCCTATGGCCAGGTATGTGATGTATTTTTTAGGATACACCCTGAGAGAGGTGTCCAAATGAACTAAAAGGATGTATACTATTAGATTTTGGAAATCTTGTATGCTTGCTTCCATAGTAAATATGCAAGGATCTAGACTGAAAATTGGGTTGGCTTTCCACATGTCATTTGCACTTACTGTCACAGTTCAGGAAAACTGCACCTCTATTCTCCCCCGCAGGGTCGCTCGAGGGCGCCCACTCTGAGCTTCTCAGCCGTCACCTCTCTTGGTTGGAAACCCATGTCTCTCTCCATCATGGGCAGGATTTTTTCCAGAACACACAGCTTTCTGCCTACACTGTGATATCCCCAGCAAGCTAGGCTGGAATTGTCCAGATATTAGATCCCCAGAAACAAGGATAAGGGAGCTAACCAACACCCGGGCAGGTGTCAAACAACCATCAACAGCCATTGTCCTGCAAGGGTTAAAATTCAATGACTCACTTGCACAAGGCCACACCAGGGAATTGCTTAACCTTGCCTGGTGACTCAGCAATGCCAAACAGACATGCCTGGACTTGTGTTCTCCAAGCACATGGACTAAGGATATAAAACAGAACACAGTGGCCCCATGCTTTTCCTTTTCTTCTCCCGCTACCTACGCTGCAAGCAACAAGAATGCTCAGAAAACTGAAGACTTCAACAGAGGAGACTGGCCCAGGTTTAAGAGAGAAACCTGTATATTAAGGACTGTAAGATCCAGTGGGGTGAGAACATTGCTTCATCTAAATACTGTCTATGTGATAAGGGTTATATTTTATTTTATTTTGGTAACCACTCTGACTTTTTGCCTATCACTTGTAATCACTTAAAATCTATCTTTTGTAATCAATCAAAAAACTTGTTTTACTGTTTATCTTTACCGGTGAGTTTGCCTGAAGTGCTTGGTAAATCTGCTAAGGTCACAAAGGCTGGTGTATATCTACTTTCCATTAATGAAGTGGTGACCCAATTAATAAACTTGCATTGCTCAATAAAGGGTCTTCAGCAGTGCAAGACAGTATATTCCTGAGGTACAAAGCTGGGAGCTGCGGGTGGGTTGGCTGGTATCTTTCTCTGTGTGATTCATGAGTGGCTCTGGGAGCATTCATGCAATCTAGCTGGATGTGGGGCTCCACATGCGGTTATGCTGAGTGATAACAGTGCCTGGAAGGGTTTGCTGCTTGTCACTAGCAAAGCATTATGAGAGACAGCCCAGGCTGGAGAGTTAAGGGGGCACAGTGGTCCCACAGTCTGATGCTGCACCCCATGGATTCTGTCACAGTTCTCTTGGAAACTTCTGCTCCATATTTTTCCCTCTTCCATGGTAATAGCCCCTTCTTGGGTGCCCTTTGGGTTGGTAGCAAGCAACAGATTGCTATGCTGGCTTTGAGAGTGAGTGATGAGGTCTCTTTGCAATCTCATCTGATAATTTCTCTGTTTCCCCCCACTAGCTCCTCACCTGTAAGTTTGCATTCATCAGATAGCCGTTTAGGATAAATGATGGCGATTCGTGGATGTAACATGGCTTCCTTTTGATCACCAAGTTAAAACCCATTGCTTGTTACAAATCATATCAAGGGTTTGACCAAGACAGAACCCAAGATGTCTCACTCCAAGCAAAAATCATACCCCAAGTCTATGAGCCATTCATTTGCCATAGAGTAGGCTTTCCTTGCAAAGTATATGAAAAACCTTTGGCCTGAAAGGCGATAGCTGAGGGCTTTGAAATTGATGTGCATCGTGTCATCACTGTTATGGTCTATGGCACTGGTTCGCAAACTTTTTGTATTGGAGACCCCTTTCACACAGCAAGCCTCTGAGTGCAACCCTCCCCCTTAAATTAAAAACACTTAATATATTTAACACTATCTTAAATTCCAAATTTATAACCCTATTGTTTAAAATGAATGTACTTTTTCTCACTGCTTTTAAATTAAGACTAAAACCCATTTTTATTGAAATTAATGTTAGATGCAGAAAAGTTATTTTTAAGTTACTGTTAAGTAGAATTTCATTTTAATACATGACAGCAATTAATCACCATAAACATAAGCATCATCATAAGCATCAAGAAAATCAGTGAGATGGACGATACTGTTTATTTGAGACAGGAAATTTTATTCTTGGTGTTGTGCTAGAAAAGGCACATCTGATGTTGACCTTTACATCAAATCAGTTTCGGGATTTCGTCTTTATTGTGAGAAGGCTGCAGAATCCACTCTTGAGTTTATAGATAGTGGGGAATGGCAGAAGGACTCTCAGGGCCATTTCAGCCATGAGTGAGCAACTGAACACCAGAACTGGTTTGGAGGCACCTGTGTGAATTTTGCTTTCACTTCGTCATCATTGATCATGTTGATAAACTGTTCTTGCTCAGCCATCACACTGAAAGGGTTCTTCACCAAGGAATGAAGTGCTTCTGGTAGCACTGGAAAGTAGTGTGAGAACTCTTCATGAAGGGTTTTCAGATGTTCACTAATAGCTGACTTGAGAGCACTATCAACATTGACTTCCTCCTCCTTGCTGAATGAGAAAAGTGTCAGAAACATGCCATATCTGTCTGTGTCCAAATTACTGCGCCACAGATCCAACTTCATCTGGAAGGCTCTGATTTTATTAGTCAGGTCTATTAACATTGAACATTTTCCCTGAGGTGACAGATGGAGGTTCATTAAGGCTATCGAAGTTATTGACTAGGTATGCTAAGCAGAGAAGCCATTTCTCGTCACTGAACATTTTGTTCAGCTCTTGTTTCTCTTTTTGCAGGAAAAACTCCTCCATCTCTTCATGAAGTATAAAAACGCACTTTAATGAATGGCCCCTAGAAAGCCATCGAACTTGAGGAAAAGCAGAACTTCGTATTCACCATGCATTTCTTTGCAGAGCTCTTGAAAAAGATGACTATTCAAAGCATATAACATCCACCATAGCATTAAAGCACATTGGCAATGTCTTTGCAGCTAGGACTTGACAATGGATTCCACAAGTGTCAATCACATTAGGTGACACGCACTTTACCTTCTGCTGAACGCCAGACCACACATCATTCGTGGCTGGAGCACCATCAGTACATATACCAAAGAAAGATTTTTTCCACTTATTGTCACTGCTTTCAAAAAAGGCATTCACCTTACTGAAAATGCCCTGTGCTGATGTGGTTGTTTCAAGTTGTTCACAGAATAAGAATTGATCTTTAACATCCCCATTATTAACATATCGTACAAACACTATCAATTCCACACAGTCAGTAACATCAATAACTTCATCAAGTTGAGGCTGAACATACTGAAAGCAGAATGTTTAATTTTCTGCACAACTTGTTCTTTGATATCTTCAGACATCTCACACATCCTGTGTTTCACAGTATCATTCGACATGGAAAGCATATTAAGCTTTTTGACAGTATCATTGCCAACCATAAGCGAGACAACATCTTTGCACACTGACAGAACAAACTTCTCACCTCTTGTATGTAGCTTCTTGGCACGGACAATTCATAGCAACACAACATAAGAGGCCTCCACAGCCGAGGACCTTTGCTGACGGAAATTTTCATCTGCATCAGGCATGGCTGGCTTTGTCGCCTCTTCGGTGCGTTTGAAAAAAAATCCACATTTTGATTTTTATGCTCAGGATGTCTAGTTTCAAGATGTTGCTGCAGCTTGCATGGTTTCATTGATTCAGCCAACAAAACTTGACAGCACATGATGCACTGTGGTTTTTCAATACCAGAGGTAACAGTGCTGGTAAAACAGTGTTTAATGTAGACTCAAGCTACTTTCACTTTTTAGCAGTTTTAAGCAGTAGACGTGGCCATTATTTTCAAGAGAAAATATGTGCCTGTGTGTCTGACTGTTAAATTATAAATTACTTTTTTTTGCCTATCTCAGTGTTCTGATAGGTCTGCAGTTTAATGCAGGTCTTCAGCTACTGAATAATCAAGCCCTCTAATGTTGTCTCAATCCCAGGGCCAGCTTTGGGGAAAATGGTGCTCTGAGCGAACTTCTATTTTGGCGTCCTTTCTTTGGAAGCAAAGCAGGGCTGGAAGCAAAGTGGGGCAGAGGGTGGAGCTAGGCTGTCAGGCCTGTGCATGACGGGACTTGGGCTGACAGCCCAAGCACCATCATGTGTGGAGCTGACAGCTCACAACTCCCATGTAATAACCTCATGACCTCGTGAGGGGTCACAACCCCCAGTTTGAAAACCCTTTGTCTATGGGGTCTTTTGGCAGAAGTCCCCTTCTGACTTGGTTTTTGAGTAGCAAAGCTATCATTGCACCAACCTTGAGATCCCCAAATTTATGAAATGTTTATGTTTTATATAAACATTTTAGTTTAACCAGGTGTCCTCATTTGGATTTTATGATGCCTTCAAAGGACGCATCATTGGGAAAACATGTATCTAATAATGATTCAAAGGGAAATATTTTATTAATATTAATGAGTTCTTTGAAAGCCCCTAAGTCCTGAAGAAGTCCTGTAGATTCTGTTTGGTTTGTCTGTGATGTACTTATGGTACTTATTTCCCTGGCTGTTTACCAGGGGAAGGTAGTACACTATTCATCCTGGCATGGGGACCACACAACCGAAGAGGGGTACTGTACACATAACTTGAATGTGGAAATAGCTTACTGGATGTCCCAGGAGCCTCAGGGCAAGTCTACACAACCTGCAGTACCGAGCCTCCCAGCCTGGGTTGACAGACTCAGGGCACGTCTTCACTACCCACCGGATCGGTGGGTAGCAATCGATCTATTGGGGATCGACTTATCACGTCTAGTGAAGATGCAATAAAATCGATCCCTGATCGCTCTGCCGTCGACTCCAGAAATCCACCACGGCAAGAGGCGGAAGCAGAGTCGACAGTAGCGCGTCAGCGGTCGACTCGCCGCCATCCTCACAGCCAGGTAAGTCGACCTAAAATACGCAACTTCAGCTACGCTATTCATGTAGTTGACGTTGCGTATCTTAGGTCACCCCACCCCCCCCACCCCAGCCTCAGGCTCGCTCTACCACACTAAAAATAGCTGTAGAGATGTTGCAGCTTGGACTAAAGCCTGGGCTCTGAAGCCTAGGGAGCAGCGTGGACTTCAGAGCCCAAGCCACAACTATAAAGCTCTGTTTTAGACACCTATTCTTAATATAGTAGCGCAAACCTAAGGCTGTTGACCCAGGTTGGGAGGCTTGCTGTTACGGTCCAGGTCTCTTGAGGGACTCAGCCCCTGAGCTGGCAGGGTACCTTCTTCTTGTCCTTTGACTCTCACCTAAAATGCTCCTGATGGGACCCCTTCCGAATTCCAGGTGGGGGACGAGTAATGAATTCAGAGAGAAGCTGTGCAATGGAATAAAATATTTCTTACCTGTTCATTAACTTTCTTCTCTTTTTCTAGCTCCTTTTCCATATCTGTTAATTCTCTGTCTTTTTGTTCCAACTGCTTTTCCAGCTGACGGATCTCATCACGCAAAAACCGAGTATCACGACCACCAGCAGCTCGCTGTGCCATCTTAGAAGAACATTAAAAACTAACAAATGTACATTTTTTCTTCAAATTAAAAATGTAGGGCAGCTAGTGAGACAGATTTATTTGTATGGAAGTAAAAATGTTTGCAAACAGTTTAAAAAAAACAAGATAATGGGTGATGTTTCCATGTAATGTTTTAGTAACAACAAAAATTACTTGAGCACAAATCTTCAGAATTATTAAAATAAAGATCTCCCTAGATATCTCCATACATACACTGTGCTCTGCAGATATGTACTTGGTACATATTCCAAATTAATACTGAAATTAACCACCATACATGGCAAATACATCTCTTTCAACAGTAGGTACTGTTTTTATTTGTGAAACAAATTTCCTCAGGCATGTCAAAGGCACTTTCCCTCACTGAGGCCTAAGTGTCTGATCCAAAGCCTAGAGAATCAGTCCCCAAAAATCTCAGCATGGGTGGGTGGGTGTGTGTAAAACGGGACATTTGTTTGGACATCCGGGAGAATGCAGTATCCCCAGAAGAGGAATCACTGAGGAGAGCCTCTGCCTGAAATATCCCCTCCTCCAGCTCACACCCCCTCAAAGTAGGTCAGGGGAGGATGTTACTGGTTGGACCTAAAGCGGGGATTTGCCACTCCCATGGGGATAGGTGGGAGGAAAGTACAGGTTGGAGTCAGGCCCCTCTCCCTCTTTGGGTTTGTTACATCCCACTGGCCAGTTAGGAGGAGGATTGGTAGCCAGTTGGCTCTCATACTCCCCTCTCTTAAAAATTTAAACTTTTTCCTGTGCTACACAAGTCTTTTGCCTCTTCAGCAGTCCTGCCCTCCCTCCCTGTAGGGTAGATAGAGAGCTTTGTTTCCTCACAATATCATGGAGGCACAGTTGAAGTAAAAAATAATAGGATTTAGAAGTCTGATACTAAGCGATAATATAAGAATGTGTCATTTGTCACAATCTGCAGTCGGTGTCCAGTGTGGATAAAGGCTAATAGAGCCAGCTTCCAGAGGTAAATGAGACCCGTGATTTTTGCTAGCTTTGCTTGTGCCTGTACACAGAAGAGGACGCCTGAAATCTTTCAGACAGAGGCTTCCCCTTGGTACTCTCTATCCCACGTCAATTAAAGAACTCAGACATGAGCTGAATCCAGGGAGTAGACTGAAGGGTATACAGGATTATAGATTAGATCAGGGGTTCCCAAACTTGGTTCACAGCTTGTTCAGGGTAAGACCCTGGCGGCCGCGAGATGCTTTGTTTACCTGAGCATCTGCAGATACGGCTGCTCGCAGCTCCCAGTGCGGTTCGCCATTCCCAGCCAATGAGAGCTGTGGGAAGCGGTGGGCTGACCCGCACCACTTCCTGCAGCTCCCATTAGCCAGGAACGGCGAACCGCGGCCACTGGGAGCTGCGAGCAGCCGTACTTCTGGATGCTCAGGTAAACAAAGCGTCTCGCAGCCCAGCAGGGACTTACCCTGAACAAGCCGCGAACCAAGTTTGGGAACCCCTGGGTTAGATCAGCAGTTCTCAAACTGTGGGTTGCGAGTTCATTTTAATGGGGTCACCTGGACTGGCGTTAGACTCACTGGGGCCCAAACCCCACCACCCGGGGCTGATGCCGAAGCCCAAACCCCACCACCCGGGGCTGACGCCGAAGCAACTTAGCTTTGTGGGTCCCCAGGGAATTGCCCTGCTTGCCACCCTCTAACGCCAGCCCTGATTTTAGAGTAACACAGGGCACTGGGGTCGTGTAGAGATTTTGTTGTCAGATGGGGTCACAGTGCAATGAAGCTTAAAAATGCTGGGTTAGATATTGGGAGCGCTGTAATGATGCACTGGACCTGGTTATGTGCCTGGTATGTGAGATAAGGTGGAGACATATACCACCTCTACCCAGTGTTAAGTTCATAAAGTTGCAGCCTGCAGCTTAAAATCTATTTCACTGTCTGTCTTTCATTTACTTGAATGGCCTGAAAAAAAAAAATCAATGTCTTCTAACTGACTTTTATAGGCTTTTGATAAGTCCCTAACATGAACACCTATCTAGGTTTTTTGAGTTCTTTATCCAAGCACAAAACCCACCACTTTTTTTTAAACATTTTAAAAAGGAACAGATTATTTCTCCATGCTCAAAACTCAAATAATGTTAAAAACTGTATCCAAGTCCACAGAGAATAAATACCATTGGAGCTCTAGAAACTAATTTAGTTTAAAAACAAACATACCTCTAATTCATTTTCTAGTTTCATAACCTTTGCTTTTAATTGATTTTCTGTTGAAATAAAAATGGGACATACTGGGTTATCCAAGACCTCTCAGCAAAGGAAATACTTATGAGAACTACAGTAACAGCAGCAATCTTCATTCCCATTTATCAATATCGGGATGAAATCTTGTCCCCATTGAAATCAATGGAAATTTTGCCATTGGTTTCAATGTGGACAGGATTCCACCTATAGTTATTTAAGCCTAATGTTTTATTAGTTATAGACCCCATGTAATAAGTCACTTTGTGCATAGCTATTTTTTTTTTTTTAATGCTTATTCAGAAGAGTTACTCACCAAATTTGGCTTGCTCCTCCCCAGCTTTTTCAACTTCTTCTAATGCCAGCTCTACCTCTTGGGCTTTCATCTAACAAAGAAATATACATAGCAAGAAAACAGATTTACCTTTAGGCTAATTTATGAGATGATGAGAACTTCCTCAAAATCTCATTCTAGAACTAATGGAACATCACTCACACCAGTGGTCGAGTCAGGTATAGAACCAGATACCCTCCGAGCACCAGGCAGCTGCTCTATCCACAAGGCCACACTAGGTATTTTTCCATAGGAATCATACTAACAATAAAGAAACCTTATGTACTCAGAAGCACACATCCTGAAAACTATAGAAAAGGTCCCTACAAAAAACAGACTTTGTAACCTGGTTGGCACTGCCATTTTCAATACATCTGTGATAGAATACAAGTAGTGTGATATAAAGATTTCATAAGCATGGTTTTGGGAGATACCTCGATATTGATGCAAAAAATGACATTAATAAATTATAAAATAATTTTAAAGTTGTTACAAACTTGTCTGCACATTACTGAATATTAAGATATAACTACAAGAATGTTATACCCAGGGTGCTTATAAATATAAGAATACATATGTTTAGCTAGTTAATGTTAAAACTAATCAAAGAAATTCAATAAGATTTCGGTTTCTCTCTCTCAACGTCAACCATACCTCTGACCACGTAGAACAATGTTTTAAGTAGAGGGCTAACTGTAAAAAGGAATGTAGGATATATTATCAGAGCAATAAATCTAGGTAGAGTGAACTCTAATAACCCCCACCCTCTTGCAAGAAAACCTACTTATGTTCTTAAAAACCTTATAGAATAACATGTGTAGCTGGAGATGTTTTAAACTTTTGTTTATTTCTTAAAATGTTGAAATGAAAAACACCTTTTGTGAAATGGATAATTGCAAATACATTAGCTAAATGCAAAGCGCCTAATACAGCTCCTAATGTCACTGCAATGTGTGACGCTGGGCCAGAAAGAGTTAAGCAAGTATCAGCGTAAATGACCCAAATTCTACCTTTAAAGACATATTAGAAAAGTATGTCAGTGGTAATTAGGGCTATTCCTTACAAGTAGCTAGCAAAGCAATGTTAGATAGACTACAGCTTTGAAATGTAAACTTGTATTGTTAAAGAATTGGAAGAAGATAGTAATTGTAGTAGTCTATGTTTATCTATATCTTGTTAGAGGTTAACAATGTAGTCAAATGGTTCCTGTCTATGTTGTATTCTGTGAATTGAGAGATCAAAAGGAGATCTTAACATTTAAATGAACTGTGAATATAGTAGTATCACTGTATCAATTTCTCTTTTAAATATATAGCAGAGCACCTGCGAATGGTGGAAGATAGACAATTGATTTATGTTAATCTGTATATCTAATTACCGGTGATGCTTAGGAAATAGGTCTACTTCCAAGTCGCGATGATTGCCTATTGGTCAACTGAGGACTCCGTGCTGTCAAAAGAAGGCCTGGAACTGTATAAAGGACTCTTGGGTCCTGATCCTTTTTATCTCAGATATCCTTAAGCTTTATTCAGGGGAAGCTTGAGTCGTAAAACTGAAATCTCCAGTCCCATCTGGATCACCCTGGATATGAACATTGGATTATAACCTATGGACTAACTCTGAAAGAACTCTTTGCAACTCCAAAGCTCCCAATCTCTACTATGAAACTGATCTCAAAACTGTACTCATATCTGTATGTATAATGATCTTAACCAACACTCTCTTTTCTTTATTAATAAATTTTAGTTTAGTTAATAAGAATTGGCTGTAAGTGTGCATTTGGTAAGATCTGGAATATTCATTAACCTGGGAGGTAATGTGTCCAATTCTTTGGGATTGGTAGAACTTGGCTGTCTGGGAGAGAGCCCAAAGGCTGGGTTGCTTTTAAGTTAAGGGAGCTGGCGTTTTGGCTTCTGTGTAACCAGTAAGATATTATAGAAGCTGTTTTGTGGCTAGCTTGGTGGATCTAAGTATCGGAATAACCACCAGCTTTGGGGATTGTCTGCCCCATTCTTTGCAATTTGCCCTAACTGAGTAACCTCAGCATGGCCCCCCTGGGACCTCGGTCACACTATGTAAATAATAACGTTTTATGTCCCAACATGGAATCAAATGACCTTGCAAACTAGAGTAAGAAGCCATTTATGTAAACAAGGTTTATATTAATAGATAATAAATTAATTACTGACAGTGCACAAGCAAACCCTCAACCAATTCAGGAAGACAAGAAAATCCATCATTCCAAAAATCATTTAGAATCATCAACTTAAGCTAAAGACTTTCTCAAAGTTATTTAATTTTAAAAGACTTTTAAGAACCAAAAACTCATATATAAAAAACAGGAATATTTGGACTTTTTGAAAACAGACTTTCATTTCCTGTTAAACTTTTATAAAATTGAAAGACTACCTCAGACAATAGACTGAATAAAGAGAAACTAGCTTTGAAGAGTTATCTGATGCTTTCCTGCCACAAGTCAATTAAAGGACTGTTGTATATTCATTAAACAGACTGCACTGTCAGGAGTTGAAGAGTGTCACCTAAGCCAATCCTGAGGGGATGAAGTCAATGAAAGGGTAAGCAGCCAACTGTGAATCTAAACAAACCTGAAAGAGGTATGTTCTCCTATAATTTCATTAAAATAGGAAGGAGAAGGGTATAGAAACTCTGAAGCAAGCCTCCCTCACATACACCCTCTGTCACCCTGTTCAGACACAGCTCTCCATAAGTAAGTTGCCACAGACAGATAAGAAAAACAAAGAACACTCAAGAAGAAACCAACTCCAGGAAAATCTCCCGAAGACTTCAACATGGATTGGTGAGAGAAAGTTCACTAAATACACTGGTAAGTGTTTCGATTTAAAACTTTTGTAATGATTTTGTTGAAAGACTGTTGTAACTTAGAAAACATGGGGCTTGTCTATACGTACAGCTTAGTGAAGACGTTACCTACATCGACAGGAAAGCTTCTCCTGTCATCTTACATACTCCACCTCCCTGAGAGGCGGTAGCTATGTCGAGGGGAGAAGCCGTTCCGTCAACATAGCACTTTCTACACCAGGAGTTCGGTCCATATATCTGCATTGCTCAGGAGTGTGAATTTTCCCCTGAGCGATGTAGCTATACTGACATAAGTTTGCAGTGTAAACCAGTGCTAACACCAAGTTAATCTCCAAGTGGTTAGACCCTGTATTTCTGGAGAGGATAAACAGAGAAATAATGGGATGTAACTGGATCTAAAATTCTTAATTTTCATAAGTTTTAAGACAGATCCTTAAATGGCTTTCTTCTGAGTAACTAATTTAAATATCTTCTTCAATTTCATAGGATTTAGCTAAGATTGCTTACTTTACCCAACTATAAATTGTTTAGGTTATTAATTATTAATAGGCTTCACTTCCTTTAAACAAATTATTTTGTTCAGATGAACAGTTTTAAATATCTAATAAGATGCTAAAGCTTAATTCACAATAATTTGGGAAATAATATACTTTGGTCTTAGCTTACCAAAAGAAAAGCATCCCCACCCTCTGGGATGGCTCACGCTCAAGGGAATTAACAGCTCTCCACAGAGAGACATGCAGAACAGATTGTAACAGAAGTAACCAGTTTATTATTTGTGTTCAGTCATTTGTTTGGTTTAATTTTTTAAAATCTTTCTTTAATAATAAAATAGCCATGGTTAAAAATTGTGATTATTTTGCTTGGTCTTGATCATGGTGTCCTGTAAGGTATGTAAAAGAACCTCTATGACTACATGAGGGGGAGCCACACCCCTGAACTGGCAATAAGAGAACAATTAATAAGAGCTCGCCTACAATTCCTTGTTTCTCTAAACTAAATGTTGTTAGTAATTTTTCAAATAAAATTACTTGGCATCCAACAATTTAAAACTATCCTTTTCAACCCTACACCACCTTCCTAATGAGCTGACACTCAAGTTTTGAAGGTTATTCCAGACTAGTACCACTCAAACAGGCACCACACCATCATGTATTTTTATGCACCACAAATGTTACAGAAAAACAATTTTTAAGATATTTTACAGCATCTAAAAATTGTTTGAGATTTGTGTTTGTATTTCTCTATCTGGAAAGCAGGCTCTTTTAATTACACAATCTGTTTTTCCATTCATCCTACACACATGTAACTCCCAGGAGCACTTATGTGAAGCAACAAAGTGTGCATGTCTTCCAGTAAACCTGGGGAGTTACATGTGTGTAGACAAAAGAACTGAGCCCTGAGTTTCCACTTGAAAATGGAAACGAATACTTTTATCTAAAAATAAATACATGAATGCATTTTAAAAAGTCATGTTGTTTTAAAAAATAAGATTAATACAAACCTTCATTAGTGACTGTGTAATTTTAAAAAGATGTACCACATGTTCAGGATTTTCATCTTTTAAGTCATTTCCTTCAACCTAAATATAGATGAGAATATGGTTTAGTTAAACATCAAGAAAATTAAATAAACACACTTAATACTACACACGTATTATACCAGTTCAGGTTAATTAAAGAATGAATAATAAAACTGTTAAAGTTCACTTAAAATACCTTGGATACAGTCACCAGCAAACTATCTGCCAATTCTTCTTGACGAGGCAGATCATCAGCATCAATTCTCATAAGCTTCTTCCAATCTAAATTGGGTGGCATCTTGAATTTAAAATAGTTTTTCTGTAACAATAAAATAATCAAACACCAGTATTTATTACCATTTATGAACTTGTAGCTATGATTGTCAAAAGCAACCATGTGAATGGCAGAGACCGATGCTCAGAACCATCCACCAATCTCATAATGCAGTACATTGTGTTTCTCGGTGAACAAACTGAGATCTTTGAATCAGATATTCCAGAAGGCAAATCTGCCTGTGGTAACAGAAAATCTCATATATAACATCCAACAATTGCACTGCGAACATGTGATTACCGCATCCATTTCTGTAAGACAGCAAAATTCTTGTGCTAGCTACTACCCTCTTCTTTTCGCTTACTGTGGCTGTATCTATAAAATCCAGTAGTTAACCTGAAAGCTGGCCAATCTGTTCTGAGGGTAATAAGAAGTGAAAGAGTAAATCCATCTACAGGGATGTCTATATCCTGTCTATATCTGTGTGTCACGATGGCTTGCCATTGTATTGGACGTGGTGAGAAATGCCTGGACTATATCCATAAGGGGGGGTTTGAGTTTGTGGATTACTACATTCACCTTGGCTGCTCCTGCCACGCGCTGACAATAGCCCCAAAAGAGCAATTAGACCCTGCTAAGTTTAAACACAGAACAAGCATTTTATATATATATATTGCCCTAAATTAGAAGGATAGCAACAATGCAGTAAACAAAACAAAAACAAAACAAAAAAAAAAGCCAGAACAGTCAATATATTTAGTCCATTGCTGCGAACTAACAGAGAATTGGACAGATCACCCTCTCAGGGCTGGTCTCCACTTACCGGGGGATTGACGCATGGCAATCGATCCCCCAGGGGTCAATTTACTGGGTCTAGTGAAGACCAGCTAAATCGACCGCCAATTGCTCTCCCGTTGACTCCAGTACTCCACTGAAACGAGAAGCATAAGGTAAGTTGACGGGAGAGTTTCTTCCATCAACCCAGCGCCGCGTAGACACCGCAATAAGTCGACCTAAGGTACGTCAACTCCAGTTACGTTATTCACATAGCTGGAGTTGCATAATTTAGGTCGACTTAGCCACATAGTGTAGACCTGCCCTCAGACATCCAACTTCTCCTATGTACCCCCGTCTACAAAAAGAGAGGACTTTTGATGTCTTTTTAGCCCTCATACTCCCCACACTTGAGGCTGTGGGAATCTCTCACATACTTCTGGGAACTGGCACAACTTGCTCTGCATTACTTCAGCCCAGTCTAGAGTTTCACCAGCTTAACCTCCCTTTTTATATTGCACAGCCACACAACCTCAGCTGCCACTACCTTCCTCGAAGCACTCCTAGAATTGTCTGCAATGACTACATGAAAACTTTTCTCCTCCAGCCGTGCAATTAAGTTATGAGGCAAATCATCCTTCCCTAGCCTCCAGTGACCTGCCAGCTCTCTGTACTTCAGATTTATTATCTCAGTTATATCGTTTTTACAAGTCTAAATCCTGTTTTATTGGGGAATCCTTAGACACTGAGCAAAAGTACCTAAAGAGAGGGAGAAGAGATCTATTAATTGCTGCAATATAATTCAGAAGCTCTACATTACTTGATTTCATATACTGGCCAGTATTAAAAAGTCTTTAATAGCCCATATGCATAATATGCCATAAAAAAGAAAAACATAGGAATTGTGGGAAAATATATTCCATAACATTCTAGAGCAGTGGTGAACAACCTGCGGCCCACATGAGGCCCATCAGGGTAATCCGCTGGTGGGCTGCAAGACAGTTTGTTTATGTTGACTATCTGCAGGCATCCCACCTGCAGCTCCTAATGGCCGTGGTTTGCCGTTCCCGGCCAATGGGAGCTGCGGGAAGCGGTGGCCCCCACGTCCCTGTGGTCTGCACCACTTCCCGCAGCTTGCATTGGCCGGGAACAAAGAACCGTGGCCACTGGGAGCTGCAGGAAACCATGCCTGCAGACGGTCAAAGTAAACAAACTGTCTCACAGCCCGCCAGCAGATGATCCTGACGGGACACATGCGGCCAGTGGGCCGCAGGTTGCCCACCACTGTTCTAGAATCAGTTTCTCTGTGTTTACTAAGTGTTCTGGAAAATATAATCAATCGTTTTCCAAGGATGACACTACACATGCATTATGTATGTATTTCTGATCTTCTGCTTCTCCTGGATGACAGGGAGACACAGCTGCAGTATGCCATAGAGAAGAAATTCAAGGACCTTTTGAAATGCTAGTCCTACCCAGTTAATTAGGAGAAAAGAGATTAAGAAGGGGAAAATATTCTAAGCAGAAGGAGAAAATGATGTGTCAGAGTAGCAGATGACCAAGGAAAACAAGAGGCTGAGACTGCAGATTAGGCAAATAGGCTATTGGCATCATGAAAACATGGGCCATGAGATGTCAACAAGTAGTACTGAAATGGAACCACAGGCCCACTTCCACAGACAGATAAATGATTGAGGGTTTTGCTGATGAAGGGACAGTAAAACCCTCAATCAAGGACACATCTAAGAATATAAGCACAGAATTATCTTCCAACAGCCCCACTCTAAAATTCTGCTGTGCAACCAGTCCTTCACTATTCTTCCACACATCTCTTGTCCTTCCTAATCCCTAATTAGCTAATGACTCAGGCATCACAAATCCTATTTACACAAACCTATAGGCTACTTTCATTTCAGGATACCAACTTTATGTCTGACCATGTAAGCAGGATCTGAATGAATTCTACCCTGACATCTAGTGATAAACTAGGGAAGAAGATTTTAGCAACCGACCTTGTTTGCATAGATTGGCCTAAGTGCGCAGCATGATGGAGCTGCTTTGCACAAATGATCACTTTTGGCAGGTGTTGGATTGCAAATCACTTTGTTATTTGGTGCAGGGCTAATAAAGTCTTGTTATCCTTGGTGTGTGGGAGCAGAACTGTGCTTGGCATGCCCTGATTGATGGTTTTACCCTCAGCTGAACTGCACTCACTAAGCGAGGGGAGGACCAAGGACAGTGGGATATGGTGGAAGGAGAAAGGAGGAATATGTTAAAGGAACTTTTGGTTGTTGGACTTAAGAACCTGAGGCAAAAGACACTGCCCAACATACTCTGTGGTGGGTATTTTGCTCATGATCTTATGCTTATGAATCCTGCTGTGACGTTGCACGCCATGTTTTATGGAAATATGATCATGAGTGTAAATATGATGTAACTGGAATATGCTTTATGCAAAAGATCTCTTGTAAGGTATCATAACAAAGGTTATAACCTACTGAATATATTCCTCCTATTTGTATGCATGTATCATTCTTGTATCTGAAGCTAAAAATATGAAGTATAACTCTGAGGTCCTATTATAATTATGCAAAGTGGGCCATTAATGGTGGTTTAGAATCTTGATGGCTCCCATTGACCCAGTCAATTGGTTGTAAATGGTTCATTTACGTGCAAACCTTCCTGTGTATGTGTGGGCCAACACAGGAAGAATAGAGACTAGGGGTCTTACAGGGACGTGACCAGGTCACATGATGCTGGAATCCATCTTAATCCTTGTACTTTTCCATTGACGAGGCGGGGTGGAGACAAGCACAGATAAAAGATTCCAGCCTTGTGCCAAAGCTATAAAAGGGGGTGGAGCAGAAAAAAGGGGGTGGCCAGTCATGAGAAAACCCCTGCTTACCCCGAGATGTCTGCTGGATCTAACAAAGACTATACCAGGGGAAAGGACTGGACCCAGACTAGGAAGGAGTCTAGTCTGTGAAAGAAGCTTATTGGAACATCTTTGAGGGTGAGATATTACCTGTAATCAGTTTCTTAATGTATTAGGCTTAGACTTGTGTGCTTTGTTTTATTTTGCTTTGTGACTTACTTTGTTCTGTCTGTTATTACTTGAAACCACTTAAATCCCACTTTTTATACTTAATAAAATCACTTTTGTTTATTAATAAACCCAGAGTAAGTAATTAATACCTGGGGAAGCAAACAGCTGTGCATATCTCTCTATCAGTGATATAGAGGGCGAACAACTTACGCATTTACCCTGAATAAGCTTTATACCGAGTAAATCAAATTTATTTGGGGCTTGGATCCCATTGGGAACTGGGTGTCTGGGTACTAGAGACAGGTAAACTGCTGAGCTATTTTCACTTAAAGCCTGTAGCTTTGGAGCATGGTCCAGACCCTGAGTCTGTGTCTCGCTCAACAAGACAGGGTTCTAGAGTCCCAAGATGGACCATTTATTTACTCATATGTCTTTTATATAGGCATCAATCTTGCAATTGGTCCAAGTGGAAAGACCTCTGTGTTTGTATGAATGAATCTATTAATCCAATTATAGGATTGGGACTTTAAATTGTAAATTCTTAGGAGCACTGATTGGGTCTTATATGTCCTGTAAATCCAAAGGACACTTTTGGGTGCAGTAAACCAAATAATGCTATACAGCATCAGTTTATTGATGATGGCACAGTCCAAAAAAAAAAAAAAAATCTCTATAACACTTGCTCGCTCCACTTGCTAGAACATGCTGTGCTGGTTGTATTTGTAGTTGATCTCTTTATGGCAATGGATGAAGCTCATGGGTCTATGCTGATATTATTAAATCTATCTGCTGCTCCACTGCAAAATCCTCATCGTGGCACAGCGGTGGCCCTGGCCGTCTGACAGCTATGATAGCGGGGCGTATGCCCTGGTAGGTCTAACCATGCTACAAAGGTGTCAGACTATTCAATCCAGGGAGGGGGACTGCTCTCTCAGAAAGAGTGCATCTCCTTCTCCTTAGAGGTTGAAGGCTAGCTAAACTTGAGGAGGTACGCATGCCTGCCTGCCTAGCCAGTGGGATGGCTTGAAGTTAACTAAAACAACACGAGTAAATGGGTCTTAGTTCCCTGCACGTCATCAAACTAAGGTGGCAGAGTGGAAAATGAGCGACAAGAGGCTGCTAGGCCAACAAGGAAAAGGACAACCCTCGCTGTGTGTACTTACAATTGTAGGTTGCTGGCGAGGGAGGAAACATTAAACCATCTGATGGAGGAGAAGAAAAGGATAAGATGCGATATCCTTGGTGTCAGCGAAACCCAACAAAAGAAGGAGTTGGAAGTCAATTGGAAGGATGGAAGCACTGTGAGGCTCGGAAAGGAAGATGGCACTAGAAATGTTGGAGGAGTCAGATTTCTCGTCAGTAAGGATTGGTCTTTGAAAGTCATATCATGCCAGCTAATATCATTGTGTATTGGTGTGTTGCATCTTCAGATGGAGTCAAAAGCTATCCTAAAGGTCATCCAGGCCTATGCTCCCACAAGTGCAAGTGAGGATGAAGAAATGGAAGAATTCTACCGAGAGCTCGAAAGAGCCCTTGTGCAAAAGTCCACTTACACTATCACGATGGGAGATTTTAACGCCAAGGTCGGGCGAGGGAAAGCTGGTGAAAAGTTCTTAGGGAGATACGGCAGTGGCGAAAGGAATGAAAGAGGAAAAAGGCTGGTAGTAATGGCAGAAATGAAAGAACTGTACGTGGCAAACATCTAGTACAAAAAGAAGACCGCAAGAGGGTGAATGTTGATCACACCAAACACAAAGAGCAAGAATGAAATTGACTATATTTTAGTCAATAAAAGGTGCATTGTTCAAGACGTCTCTGTGGTGCAGCCTTTCAAAACTGGCAGTGACCATCGCCTGCTTAGCGCGAAGTTGATTTTTGACGAAGCGCCGGAAAAGAAGGCGTTACAGATGGTAAATAGGAAACAGCGGCCGAAGACATTCGATGAAGCAAAGCTGAAGAAAGTGATTTCTGGGTTTGACTGGAGCCAGACGGAAAAGTGTGATGAGGACTATAGCATCTTTGCTGACAAGCTGAGATGTTGCATAAAAGCAGCTGAAATTGAAAAGCTGAAGAAGGCGAAGGGAAGATTCTCTAATGAAACGAAAAGCTTGCTGGAGAAGCAGAGAAATATGAAAAGGAGCTCAGATAACAATCTCGAGTACTCCATTCTGTGCAAGCTTATACAGCGAAAACTGAAGGATGACTTTAAGAACTTCCAGAAAGAAAAGCTCCTCAAAATAGCTGAATTATGCAAGAGCCTCAAGACATACAAGCAGGAATTGACGCAGTATAGATTGAGTGTAACAGCATTGAAGAACAAGGACAGACAGACAGTAATCGATAGAGCAGGAATGGTGGAAGTCTGCAAGGACTTTTATACAGAAGTGTTCAATTCAAGAATCAACGTCCCTCTCCCAACGCTGCAAGAGTCAGAAGAACGCGTCCCCCCCAATAATTGTCAGCAAAGTCCAAAACGCACTATACCAGATGAAGAAGGGAAAAGCTCCAGGCAAAGATGGAATAACGTCAGAAATTATTTCTGCAGGAGGCGAAAAACTTTGGAAGACCCTCGCTTTAGGATTCAGTCGATATCTTGAAAAAGGAAAAATACCATCAAGCTGGAAGGAGTCGAACACCTTCTTGTTGCACAAGAAGGGCGATTGAGAAAATCTTAAGAACTACCGCCCTATATGCCTGCTCTCTCACATCTACAAGCTCTTTACAAAGGTGTTAACAAACCAAGTCTCACAGAGTCTGAATGAACAACAGCCGAGAGAGCAGGCAGGGTTTCAAAGAAATTTTAGCACGATCGACCATATATTTAACCGTAGCCAGCTCCTAAAAAGAGCGAGGAAATACAAACTCCCACTGTGCATTGCTTTCGTCGACTATGAAAAAGCCTTCGATAGCATCGAGTTTAACGCACTATTAAAAGCGCAGGGTATTAACACGCAGAGCAGTGTATTAACACGCAGTACATCAGTTTGTTGAAGGAAGTGAATACTGGATGTACAACAGACATTACTCTCCTCCGCTTCCCAATCGAGAAAGGCGTAAAGCAAGGAGATACGATTTCACCAAAACTATTCACCACTTGCCTCGAAATGGTTATGAACAAGATCAATTGGAGGAGTGGTGTCAACATAAACGGAGAACGATTATCTCATCTCAGATTCGCAGACGACATCGTACTAATTGCTGAAAGCATCAACCAACTGCAGAGCATCCTACGAAGACTCGACAAGAAAAGCACTCAGGTCAGCCTGAAGATGAACTGCTGCAAAACGAAATAGATGCGATCAGACGTCTTACGAAATGCCCGAATAACGGTAACAGGAAAACAAATCAAAGAAGTGGAACAGTACATATATTTGGGCCAAGAAGTTAATGTGCACCAAGACCTAAATGGAGAACTCTCGTGAAGGATTCGGGGAGGATGGTGTGTGTTTAATTCCATCAAGGACATCCTTAAAGGAAAAATCTACAAGACCACACATACAAATATCTTCAATTCAACAGTGCTGCCAGCCATGCTGTATGGCAGTGAAACATGGGCACTGACAAAGAGAGAAGAGCAGCGGCTGTTGGTAGCTAAAAGGACAATGGAACGAGCTATGTTGGGAATTTCCCTTCTGGATCGCATCCCAAATTAAATGATCAGAGAACGCATTGGTGTGAAAGATATTGTCATGGAAAGCAGATATGACAAGATGCGACAGGCGGGCCATACAGCATGGCTCACGGACAATAGGTGGACCGCAATCATTGCTGAGTGGTACCCACAAGAGCAGAAAAGATCACCTGGTCGGCCTCCAAGAAGATGGGAAAATGACACTGTTAAACGCTTCGGACGAACGTGGAGAAGAAAGGCAAGAGTGCAAGAAGAATGGCGGACGTGTTGTGATTGGTGCAGCTGAAGACTGATCGATCCAGGTGATCTGCTGCTTTGGATACTAATGATCATGAGGTGTTGTTGACCAATTTGCCTGTGGACCTATGCAGCAGCAGATGGGGCTGATTTTAGATGGCTCGGGGTTCTCAAATCGCTCCTCTTCCCTAAGAGTCATCGCATACAGGGCTCCATTTAGTTACACCTTTTCTTCAGTGTACAGTATATATAGGATCATTGAGAGGGTATGTGAGGAGATGTGGCTTGTGATTCCATCAGTATGCTGATGACACACAACTCTGACTTCTTTTCATCTCAGCCAGCCAGAGTAGTAAACTGCATTACCTTGTAGTTGTTTGAAATGGGAGCATGGTTGAGATGTAGTTCAATCCAATGACTTGAATATAACACATTATAGTTAATATAGTCCAATACTTTAAGTGAAGTGTAGAGAATGGATAAGCAAGTTCCATCAATGGCATCATCTGTGACCTAGGAACCTCTGGGTGCCAACTGGCAGAAGGCACAGGGAGTGTAGACACTTTTACAGGGATCCGCTGGGTTAGATATATGCATAATAGTTCACCAAAGGGTGGCATATGAGCTTTCTACCAAGAGCCAATATCACACTAGTCATCATAATCATTGCCAAATGTATGTCAGGATAATATTTCAGAAATTATCCATCTATACTGTGAATTATGTTCTTAAGGTAGGCAGATCACCAGAAGGGGACACTCCACAGACAGATTCTTTGCAGGCAGGGATAACAGATGCTTACCTCACTGTCCAGTCATTGTATACCAGTGGTTCTCAACCTATGTACCATTGTGGACTGCATATACAGCTGTCTATGTGTTATGTGGGCCTCATCCACAAAATATGTATGATGTCTATATGGCCCTGAGGATGTCACATAGGCCGCAGATGTGTGCTGATTGGGCCACAAGCGGCCCACAGGCTGAGAACCATTGTTGTATACTGTCCACTTTATAATGGCAGTGGTCTATTTGCATAGTGACTGTGATACCAGTGGAAAGACTGTGAAATCTACAAGAGTAAATTTACAGAAAGAAATAAACAGCAGGAAGGGATCCGGTTTACAAGTAAAGACAGTGGATTGTGGGGGCATAGCCAAGAGTGGAGAGGTATACTTGGCATACCTAGCATACCTTCACACCTAGCAGACAGTGTGTCATCTCTCATGAAAAAGGGATCACATCCTGCCTGGCTGGAAAGTGCTGGTGAACAATATTTTATTAGGCATGAGAGTATCTTGTTAACTAAGACTAAACCCTAGAATGCATGTTATGCATGTTATTTTATATGTAACCCTTTGTTTCCGATACTTCAACTTGCTATCCCTGGAATCTCTATACTTAGATAAATCAACTTTTGTTTTCACTCTAAACATAACTAAGTGATAAGCATTAAGAGGAGTGGTAACCAGTAAGTTAAGATGTACCGATTTGGAAGCAGTGAATCTGTGAATTATGTAAATGCCCCATGGACCAGGGGCTGGACACTCTAGGAGATGCTCGACGGGCTCGAGAGAGCTGGCCCAGTCAAGGCATCCTCAGGCTAAGGACAGGTAGCAGTGAGCCTGGGTACACAGGGAGCATCACACCATCACAGTTAGAGACCCGATGGCTTCACATCCTTTCTATTTGCCAGGAACGTTTTTAAAGGCTTGACACGCACCCTGTGGCTCCCTCCCTCACAAGCCACCAGACCATGGCTGTGGATCTTCCCCATCAGCGTGTCCCAGCGCACGGCAGTCTCCGCTCGCACACAGCCTCCACCAGCAAGAGCCGTGCTCTTGTCCACGCGGACCGAGGCCCTCCCACGGTGCGTGGCCGCGCTCTGCAGGGAGGCAGCTGCGCTCTCCCACCCGACCACAGCCAGGCTCCGGCTCCTCAGCCGCGCAGGGCGCTGCCAGCGGGAGGCTGCGGCGCGGCTCCCTCGCAAGTGCCCGGATAACGCGCCCCGAGCCCGGGACCCGTGGAGGCGGGACGTGGGGAGCAGACGGGGGACGCCGCTACCACCCCAACTGCGCTCCAGGCCCACCGGCGGCCTCCCCCCCCGCCCGGCAGCTCACCTCCCCCGCGTCCCGCCCCATCCCCCCACCGCCGCGCGCTCCTGCCCTCACCCCTCTCCGTGGAAGCTACTGCAGGCAACGGCTGCTGCTAGGCGACGCCATCAAACATTGCTCCGCGGCCGCGCTCAGCCACAGCAGGGAGGGACCCGGATACACGTAGACGCCAATCGAATCAAAACTCCCGC
Organism: Malaclemys terrapin pileata; assembly: GCF_027887155.1. NCBI lineage: Eukaryota > Metazoa > Chordata > Testudines > Emydidae > Malaclemys > Malaclemys terrapin. The sequence continues at coordinate 78,275,347 of NC_071505.1, forward strand.
GGGACTACAAGCCCCAGCGTGCACAGCGGACCCGGCGGAGACTACCACTCCCGGCATGCAACGCGCCACAAAGGGCGAGGACGGCTCTCAATGGCACATAATTACATGCGTCTGACGAAGTGGGCATTCACCCACGAAAGCTTATGCTCCAATACATCTGTTAGTCTTAAAGGTGCCACAGGACCCTCTGTTGCTAATGGCACATAAGACCGCGTTGTGCAAGGGGGAATCCGCCAACCCTAAATCCAAGACTACATTTCCCAGCATGCCATGCGGCATCGCCGAGACTACAGGTCCCAGTATTTTAGGCTACCTCAAGCCAGCCCGCACGCTGGGACCTGTAGTCTGAAGGGATAACTCCCGGCATCCTTCGGGCGGGCGGTGGCTCTGCGCTTGCGTAGCGCAGAAGGGCGCGTCCCCGCTCTCCCTAGCCCGGGCTCGGTGGCCGCGGAGCGAGTTATGGGTGTTTACAGCAGGGAGCGCGCATTACCCCACGGCGCCAGGTAGGGGAGCGCTGCCAGGGAGGGGCGATGGGGGCGGCCGGGCTGGGACCTCCCCCAGGCGAGTGGGGTGGAGGGAATACGGCGGGGTGGTTGATGCCGCCCGCGGTCACTCGCCGGGGAGGGGCTGCTCCGCCCGTGCCGCGACGCGCTCACCCCGCCCCGCTTCTCACCCCGGCTCCTGCGCGCCTCTTGCCGCCCCTGCTCTGAGTCTTGCCTCAGCGTCGGCTGCGAGGTCCCTATACCGCCCCGAGTACGGGTCCTTCCAGGCCTGCCTCAGCCGTACACCCCTTCCCGCCCGCAGAGCAGAGGTCTGCCCCGGCTCCGGACCCCTAAGGCCCTCTCTCCGCAGTTCTGCACCTCGGAAGAGGCTGCATTGCAGTGCTACTATCCACATACAGCTGGCATGCTGTGACTGGGGGCTCCTTGGGGCAGGGAGCAGTTTCTTGAGTTGTGCAGTGCCTGGCCCAGCGGGTATCCCCTACCTCAATACAAATAAGCTATGGAAAATATTAGGATATTCAGAACAACAAAAAACCCAGTAGCATATAGCCCTCAAAGCTGAGCTTGGTTTTTCTCCTGCCTTGCAAGTGGATCTGTAGCTGTTAGTTTTTCCATAGTCTTCTTTGTATGTACTGTTGAACTTTGATGCTCAACCATGCCTGGCACATTTTAGATTATTTGACTCTCCCTATGTGCATACATGCCTCATCCTGATTGTAACCCCTCTCATCCTTGAGGGAGTGTTCAAATTCTAATATAGTTTCCTCAGAGGTCACTTTCACTTTTTTCTAGGCGTGGAGTTGCAGGTAACCAATCCCAATGTAAACAAAAGCAATGCTTAGGCCATGTCTACAGTACAGCAGCTATGGCAGCACAGCTACAGCACTGCATTGGCCTGGGACGGCGAACCGCAGCCAGTGGGAGCCGCAATCGGCCAAACCTGCGGACGCGGCTGGTAAACAAGCCGGCCTGGACCGCCAGGGGCTTTCCCCGCACAAGCAGCGGCCCGACTTTGAGAAGCACTGCAGTAGAGTAGACGTTTCGTATATCAACGGGAAGGATTTGTCCATCAGTGGAGTTAATCCATCTCTCAGGGAGGTGGTACTTAGGTTGTCTACTTAGGTTGACCTTAGAAAAAATGTAGAAAAATTCTTAATGACATTGCAAAGGGTGCGCAATTTTTCACAAACCTGAGGGATATAGCTATGTAGATCTAATTTATGGTGTATACTAGGTCTTATTTAGTGGGGTGGGGACAGGAAGGAATATACAGAAATCCAGAGAAGAGTGTAACAAACTTCACTGTGACTTAACCAAGCTAAGTGAGTTGGCATCATGATGGCAAATGACATTGTATGTAGGTAAATGCAAAATAATGCATACTGAAAAGAAATATTAAACTGTTCGTATGCCCAAGAGCAGTGGTCCCCAACGTGGTGCCTGTGGGCGCCATGGCATTTATGTGCACCACCTAGTACACAGCAGGGGAGAGAAGCTGCGGCTCTGCGCCTGCCGGGGACAGAGAACTCCGGGTCTGCAGGCTGTGGGCGCCAGTGTTCTCGGGCCCAGGCAGGCGTAGTGCCGAGGCTTAAGCCGGAGAGGAGCCGCGGCCCCGCGCCTGCCGGGGACAAAGAACTCCAGAGCTGCAGGCTGTGGGCGTTGGTGTTCTCGGTCCAAGGCAGGCGCGGTGCCAAGGCTTAAGCCGGAGAGAAGCCGCAGCCCCGCGCCTGCTGGGGATAGAGAACTCCGGGGTGAGGGGCTCCCGGAGTGTGTGAGGAGCCGGGGAGGGAGGGAAGCGGGGCCTGGGATGCAGGGAGGGAGGGAGGAGGAGGGGTCCTCCTGCCGCCACTACTGCTGTTCTGAATCTCCCCAGGGCGGCACGGCATTTCCCTGCCCAAGTGGGCTGTGCAGGGCGCCCACTGGGCTGGGCAGGGGGCGCAGATCCCGGCTCGCGCGCTGATGGGACGAGTGGCTGGGCAGCTCGAGCTGCCAGGGAGCTGCCCCCTCCTCCTCCTGCACCCAGCCTGCTGCGCACCTCCCTCGCCTGAGCCCTGTGCTGCTTGCCCCGGGCCCCCACAGTGCCAGGGGTGGAGAGAGGCAGAGCCCGGCTCCGAGCAGGGCAGCGGGGGATACTGCCCCGCCGTGGGAACCTCGCGGCTCGGGCACCTGGGGGTCAGTGTCCGTCCTCTCAGCTCTGCCTGCACAGGGCTGGGGAAGCAGCTGTCAGCGCCTGCCCCTCTCAGCCCTTGCACCCCCATCCTGCTCACTGCCTCTTCACTTGTACCTCCCCCCATCACTCCTTCACCGAACCCCTTCCCCTTGTACTCTCCCTTCACCCGCACCTCTCCCCTTGTACCCTCCCCCAGCCCTCTCCTCCCACACCTCCTCTTCCCGTGCACCTCTTCTCCCGCAACCCTCCTGATACCCCCTCTCCTCCTCCATGAGTACATCACACCCCACTCCTCTGCCAGTGTAGAGCCCCCAAGCACCCCCACACCCGCTCCTCTGCCTGAACCCTCTTTACTACATCCCCATCCCTTTCTAGGTACAAGGTTTGAGGGTTAGTCCCTATGCCTTCCATGTGCATTTGGGTGCGGGTGGGGGAGGGCAGCCAAAAAATTTTTTGCTTGGGTGGCAAAAACCTAGAACCGGCCTTGCCCCGGCAGGTGCAGGGCCCGCCTAGTGCCCAGCAGGGGAGAGAAGCCGGGTCCCCTCGCCTGCTGGGGACAGAGTACTCCGGGGTTGCGGGCGCAGTTCTCTGTCTTCGCGGCTTCTCTCTGGATTCATACATTATGTAATATTAAATATGATGTTTTTTGTATTATTTAATGTACAAATACAAAATAAGCCTTGAAAAATTGTTGGTGCCCGCCACACTCTTCTGAAAACATGAATGTGCTACTGGCCACAAAAAGGTTGGGGACCACTGCCCTAAAGCAGTGGTTCTCAAACTAGGGCCGCTACTTGTTCAGGGAAAGGCCCTGGTGGGCTGGGCCGGTTTGTTTACCTGCCGCATCTGCAGGTTCAGCCGATCCAGACCAATGGGGGCTGCAGGAAGCGGTGCTGGCCGCCCTTCCTGCAGCCCCCATTGGCCTGGAGCGGCGAACCGCGGCCAGTGGGAGCCGCGATTGGCCGAACCTGCGGACGCGGCAGGTAAACAAATTGGCCCGGCCCACCAGGGGCTATCCCTGAACAAGCATCAGCCCTAGTTTGAGAACCACTGCCCTAGAGGGTTCTGAGTCAACTATCTACTCCTGTGGGAATTCTGTGCCAAAAAATTAAAAATTCTGCAACCGAAATTAAAAATTCTCTACGCCAGCCGAACTATAAACCAGACTTTCTATGAAGATTAGAAATGCTGGTTTATAGAGCTTTCTAGTTGGTACGGGGACAGATAACATAGATTTTATTGTATAAGGAACAGAATGGAGAATCTTACAGCAAATATCCCATAAATCTAGATGTTGCCTCATCTAGTAAACTGCAGTACTGGTCCTCCAGTTTCAAAAAGAATATTGCAGATTGAGGGAGGGTTTGGAGAAAGGCAAATAAACTATCAGAAAGATGGAAAAACTTTTATGAGAGATTGAAAAGACTAGGAGTGATTACCTGAGAAAGGAGCTAAACAAGAAGGAATAGGATAAAGTATACAAAATAATGAATGGTACAGAGAAGGTGGACTGGAAGCTTCTGTTCTACATGTCTCATCATACAATGAAAAGTGGGACAGTCAGTGAAATTAAAAACACCAAATTTAAAACCAATAAACACAACATATAATTAAACTTTTGGAACTTGTAGCCACAGGCTGTTGTTGAAACCAAAGGCTTAGAAGAGCTCTGTTTCTTTTGGAAAGAATTAAAGTTAGTAACTGTTTGTTATTAATGTTTTCATTTGAGAGCTTCTGAAAGAAATCAACGAAATTGGAATATATCTGAACCCTCAGAAATATTGAGTAGATGTAAATTATATATGTAATATTTTTCAGGAGTTAGAACTCTAGCACAAAAACTTGCTACAGGTTACTTAACAGTCCTAGTATCTGAGGAATTTTAATGGAGACCTATTCTTGTCAGGTTCCCACGCAGTTTTGAAAAACACTAAGTGGCTCAAACTGGTATTCACCTATGTAAAAGTGTGTGTGGTGCTGGACCATGAACTGTTCTTAATGCATTTCTTCTGTGCTGGAATTACTTTACCATCTTTACACAGAACTTGAAAAGGTTTATTAGAGTAGTAAAGTATTCTGGGAATAATATAAAAGACACACTATACAAGACTTATACACTGTATACAAGACTTACACAATGTAAATGTATTTCCCTTCTACCATTTGCATATGGAATAACCAAAGGTGTAAAATAGTAAATGTGTGAAAAAGTAGTAAATGCTACACAACCAGCAGAAGAGGAATATTCAGTCCACTCCCAGTTGTATAAAATTGGTTCTCAATTAATTAAGTCTGTCTGATCAATATAAGCCCAATTCTTTTTTTTTTCCTGCAAGATTCCATAGTAGGAATGATGTTGCAGAAAGCTTGCTTACCACAGGATTGCTAATTATGAAATCATGAATAGGTGTACCATACTTTGAATTACAATAGCATTTCTGTCTAAACAGGAATTTTCTAACTTCTCCACAAAGGTAGTCAGATCATCTTGAAAACTGACATGCAAATTTATGGTTTAAATTTAGGGCTGTTTGGTCTAGGGGTTCCTGGTTACTCACAAAAGTCCTACTCCTTATTCCCCTTATGGCCTTTTTTTCTAAATTCAATTTTCTTAACCATTTTTGTTGGGGGGAGGGGCATATCTGTGGGCAACACCCAAAGGAACATCGTTGTTCTAGCATAAAATGCCAGCACGGTACATGGAGGGCATTGAGAACCCTTGCACACAAAATACCCACTAGTTTAGGGTGAAAGCCAGGAGACCGTGAATTAAAGTCTTATGTTTAACTGGCAATATTTATTTGCCTCTCATGATTCTTATTATTGGTTAATACCCCATATTCTCTGCTTAGGATAGACATCTGTCATATCCCCACCTGTCTTACCAGTAGGATAACTGAGATTGTGTCAGCTTTCTGTGGATAGTACAGGTAATAGACCTAGGTCCTTAAAGTACAAGACTCAAGTCTTCATTCAGCCACCCTGGCTTTTGAAATGACGGTATCAAATGTCAGTGCTTACCTAGTCTGCCAGTAACAACTGCCCTAATGACTAGATCAGCGATTCTCAAATTGTGGGTCATGACCCCATTTTAATGGGGTCACCAGGGCTGGCTGCTTTGGCCTCCCAGCCTGGGGCATTGGGGCTTTGGCTCTTTCTCACCTACCTCCGCTCTGGGTGATGGGGCTTGGGCGGGCTCAGGCTTTGGTCCCGCCCCTCCTGGGGTCCTGTGGTAATGTTTCTTGTCAGAAGGCGGTCACAGTGCAATGAAGTTTGAGGACTCCTGCACTAGACTACAATTCCTTTACCGAACTAGGAATAGAATTCGGGGATCCTGATTCCCAACATTCTAATGATGTCTTGCAAAAAGTTTTGCAATGTATTTGGAAGATGTGTTAGCTCCAGGGGCAGAAGACTGTGGTGTAGATTTGAAGGTCCCTAATGCTGAATTCAGAGTAGCAGCCGTGTTAGTCTGTATCGCAAAAACAACAGGAGTACTCGTGGCACCTTAGAGACTAACAAATTTATTAGATCATAAGCTTTCGTGGACTACAGCCCACTTCTTCGGATGCATATAGAATGGAATAAATATTGAGGAAATATATATACACATACACATTCAGAGAGCATGAACAGGTGGGAGTTGTCTTACCAACCCTGAGAGGCCAATTAAGTAAGAGGAAAAAAAACTTTTGAAGTGATAATCAAGCTAGCCCAGTACAGACTGTCTGATAAGAAGTGTGAGAATACTTACAAGGGGAGATAGATTCAATGTTTGTAATGGCTCAGCCATTCCCAGTCCTTATTCAATCCTGAGTTGATTGTGTCTAGTTTGCATATCAATTCCAGCTCAGCAGTCTCTCGTTGGAGTCTGTTTTTGAAGTTTTTCTGTTGTAAGATAGCCACCTGCAGGTCTGTCATTGAATGGCCAGACAGGTTAAAGTGTTCTCCCACTGGTTTTTGAGTATTATGATTCCTGATGTCAGATTTGTGTCCATTAATTCTTTTGCGTAGAGACTGTCCGGTTTGGCCAATGTACATGGCAGAGGGACATTGCTGGCACATGATGGCATATATCACATTGGTAGATGTGCAAGTGAACGAGCCCCTGATGGTATGGCTGATGTGATTAGGTCCTATGATGATGTCACTTGAATAAATATGTGGACAGAGTTGGCATCGGGCTTTGTTACAAGGATAGGTTCCTGGGTCAGTGTTTTTGTTCAGTGATGTGTGGTTGCTGGTGAGTATTTGCTTTAGGTTGGGGGGTTGTCTGTAAGCGAGGACAGGTCTGTCTCCCAAGATCTGTGAGAATAAAGGATCATCTTTCAGGATAGGTTGTAGATCTCTGATGATGCGCTGGAGAGGTTTTAGTTGGGGGCTGAAGGTGACAGCTAGTGGTGTTCAGAACACAGAGCTTATGCTCTAATAAATTTGTTAGTCTCTAAGGTGCCACAAGTACTCCTGTTCCTAATGCTGAAGTGAGTCAGTATAATTCAACGTATTGGAATTTCTGTCTTGCCCATTTAAAGTTGCAGCCAGTTTTCAGTTTATAAATCTTCACATGCTTTCCTTAATTCACCAAAAAGTCAAATGGTTTTGGCCTCACAAAGGTAGGCTTTGGCCTGACAAAGGTTTCACAAGGTAACTTCTCACAGAGCCAGAAACATAATCCATGTTCTTCAGATAGCAGAACGTACTCATCCACTAAGGGTACGTTGACACGTACCTCCTTCTCTTACATAGCAAAAAACAAGCATGCAAAGTCACTCCCAGCTGAATACATGAATGCTATGCTCAGCCATCTATGAATAGGTACAGGGCGACATATCCCTTGGTCCCAGCCTCATATCCCTTGGTTCCAGCCTTGACCCCCAGAAATGTGCATCTTGTACTGTTCAGTAGCCGACTGGATGGTACAAGCTCATATTTAGTCCATCATTCTGACAATGGGTAATCAATATTCACCTGCACTGTTGACCTGAACAGAGATGACTTTTTTGTTTTTGTTTACACTGTCACCTACTAACAAATGGTTGCTTCAGCAATTAATAGTTTTCTAAAACCTGTAGTCAGTCCTTTGTTGTCTCTGAGGAGCTAGTCTGTGGGTGTTCCTCAGAATTACAATATCTCTCAGCAACAACATATAATAAAATCCCATGGCTTTACACACACTTACATTTTAACAGAACAATGATTTTCAGCAGATTGAGTTTTCAAATGATGCCTCACAAGGCATACGTTGTACAAAATATATCATAATCATATAAACGTTGTATATATGAGGTACTGGGTTTTACATGGGATACACGATGTCACATCTTGGTGTAACATTTTAAAATTTCAAATAATTGGGATCTTTCTTTAAGCGATACCATTTGTTAGCTCTCTCTAGCAGTGGCTGTTTCACCATTGTTGAGGATGACCCTTGAGTCGAACTCAGCAATGTCTAATGTTGACTGAGAAGAGGTGATATCCCAGCCAAAGAGTGAACCCATTCTGATGATAGAGATATCAGAACCCCCTGTCTGCTTAGCTTGTTCACTTCATGTAGTTGCAGGGTGTTTTTTTTCTTAATTTTAAATAATAGTGAATTCACTTAAAAAAAAAAAAACCTTAAGATTATTGCAGAAAACAGAGCCTTTTTGTAATAAAAAATATGCCTTCTGGAATGTGGGGTGTCAAACTCCAAACTTATGTTAGAAAACTATACGATGCTCAGTTAAGGTTTTCCTAAGTACTACTGAAAAGTATTACTACAAGAAAAAAAAAAAAGGGGAGCGTGGGCGGGAATTGATTTGTTCAGTAGTTAGAGTTCCACTGTGTGTGAAATAGCTTTACTCCCATTAGGATGACAGTAGGAAGTAGGACATAGCAGTACTTTGTGCATTCCTTAAAAAAATGTCATTTCCTTCTTGTCCAACACAACTCCAGATTACTCTTTATTCATGCACTCCTACTGACCTCACTGTGCTCTGTAGAGCAGTGCTTCTCAAAGCCGGTCCGCTGCTTGTGCAGGGAAAGCCCCTGGCGGTCCGGGCCGGTTTGTTTACTTGCCGCGTCTGCAGGTTCGGCTGATCGCGGGTCCTACTGGCTGCAGTTCACCATCCCAGGCCAGTGGGGGCTGAAGGGCAACCAGCCCGCAACATTTCCCGCAGCCCCCATTGGCCTGAGACACGAACTGCGGCCAGTGGGAGCCGCGATCAGCCAAACCTGTGGATCCAGCAGGTAAACAAACTGGCCCAGACTGCAAGGGGCTTTCCCTGAACAAGTGGTGGACCTGCTTTGAGAAGCACTGCTTTAGAGCACTGTTGATTTAAGGAATTACTCGCAGCTGCTTTGGCAGAGGTCACCATAAACAGACAAGCTTAAGTATGGGTAAGGTGCTATGGCCTTCCTGAGGGACTCCTGTAGGGAGTAGTGGGCTGGCAGAGTTAATGTTGTATGTGAACCAACTCCTTAGCTGTGCATTTCCTGTTTTTTTGTTTTTTAAAATTCAGTGACTTATTCTCTTTTTTAATTACAAAGGTATTTTTAAATTTGAGGAGAGGATCCCTGAAATAGTTGAATTGCTCTATTACTCTACACTTGGAGTACTGAAAAAGTCTTCTGTGCTATTTGTAAAGAAAACCCTTTCCAACTCTCACTTTCTTGATTTCAGTTTCTTCTGACTGATACTTCTCATAGCTACCTGGGCTAATAGCACATCTTATACCTCCTGATCTCTTTAAATGCTTACCCCCTTAGGCCCTGGGCCCCCAGCCATCACCATTATTTATTTAGGAAAAAAGCTTTTAAGAGAACACAAATATTAAAACAATAAAACAGACTATGCACATGTCTAGTTTACCAGGTGCCTAACCATCAGTGACGCTTGCTTGGAGCGCTCAGGATTGTGAGTCACCTTGTTATGCTCCACCCCCCTTTTTGTCCTCTCCTTTGCCTCCAGAGAGAGAGAGAGAGTTGCTTGTGCTTAACTAAGTGTTAGCTCCTTGACACCACCAATCTGTTAGCCACCCAAATAATCTCCTTAGGGTTCTGCCAAACCTTACATTACCTTGCGGATGACCAATAGATATACCTCCTGAGTCCTTTTGAAGTGTTCCCCTGTAGCGTCCAGCTCTTAACCACTGAACACTCACAGAAATTACCAGGTAAGCTGTTCTCAAAGGAATAGTGCATATACCAGTTTGGTTCAACGGAGGATCAGCTGCAATATAACATCACAGTACTAAGATATATTTATAGTGAAAACAATCATAAGTTTATTTTCAATGGCTAAGGTTTAAGAGATAGTGAACAAAGATAATGATGGAAACGTAAATGATTACAGATAAAACCAAAAGTACCACACTTCCTAGAGTCTACACGTAACTTTAGACAAGGATTTTAGCCCATTAAAGTTGTTTATCGTACCTAAAGCAAACTCCCATCGTTTCCAAACTCCCAGTGTTTCCAACCAGCATGGCTGGGATCCTCCTTTCATGAATGCAAAAATTGTACTTTTTGTTTCCACGGTGAAAGATAACAAAATGTCTCTTCACATTCTTTTTGTATTCCCGAAGGTCATTGTTTTGTCCCTAGAGTCAGGCCTGTGGTTTATTCCCTATTGTGCAGGCTCCATGTTGCCTTCATATTCTCATGTTGATATCATATGCAAGCAGTCTTCATTGTATTGGCTGATGATACTTATTTTACATGTGAATATACATCCCTTGTCTGGCCAAAACCTGTTTGTCAACCCTGCCTGGGATACAGGCTCTAACAATATTTTTCAGTATGTATAAACAGCTCCTTAAATATCAATTGAATGTACATCTTGCAATGATTATGAGGACCAGTATAACATGAGCTTTTATTAGAGACCACACAAGACTTTTTTTGCATAAATACAATGAAAGCAATGTGTTAGGTGTAATGAGTTTATCAGGCCTGAAAGGAGTTGCTGCTAGAGAAGAGTGGACCCTTTGCCAGTTGGCACTGAGGTATTCATAGTGTCACACCATGTTTCACATTGGGATCGTGGTAGGTCTCTGCTTCCTATAGACTCCCCAAGACCCCTAGGGGCTGGCTGGCATTGTCTGTACTCTAATTCACAAACCATTTTTTTTTCTCCAGCTTCATCTGCTTAGTCCTTGGATAAACACTCCCTTTCCATAAGGGCAAGTCTTCCCTGGCAGCACTTTAATGTGCCTTGTGTAGTCACGGCATAGCACTGGGAGAGAGCTCTCCCCACACTCTAAAAAAAACACCTCCATGAGGGGCATAGCTACCAGTGCTGGGAGAACTGTCTACACTGGCACTTTACAGCGCTGAAACGTGCAGTGCTCAGGGGGGTGTTTTTTCACACCCCTGAGCGAGACACTTGCAGCACTGTAAAGTGCCAGTGTAGACAATCCCTAAGAGCAGGTCACTTTTTAACTGTTTATTGCTCTTTGATCTGTTAGGTCCCAGCCTCAGCAGGGCCTGTAATTGCCTTCTTGTTTGTTCTTCCCTACAGCCCCCTGCTAATTTAGAACAATCTATTCATACAGGAAAGTCTTATAACCCAGTATGCAGTAACTTCACCTCACTGACCAGGTCATATCAATGTTAGTAAAATAATTACTTCACAGTATTCTTAGATTAGTGCATAGCAATTTATTGACTGTTTCTAGTGCTTGATGAGTTTACCAGACAACTGTGGAAGATGAAATTGAAAGAGGGGGTTCAGTTTTAGTATTTTCCCTAAATATCATTTTTCATCTTTATAGAAAATCCCCATAAGCATGCAATAAGTGTGATCAGGAGTAATGCCAACATAGTTTGCATAATTAGAAAAAAATATATTAAGTTCACCTCTTCATGAACTTGCTACTGAGAATGCAGATAAACAAAGTGTCCGCTTCAACAGTAAGTTAAACTTTTTATTATTACAAATCATTACTTTCTTCACTTGCAGTTGAGCGTCCAAGGTACTTAACTGAAGCACTTACGTTTTATATAAAATGTTTCCTGTATATTCCAGAAGGTTGGGTTTATAGGATTAGTTTTCTATTTAGTAGCTGCTTTGCACAAACAAAATTATATTAAAAATGCAGTTTTAAAATTCTACAAAAACATTAACCATACAGTCTATGCCATTAAGGTAGGCAAGTGCCCTCTTATTTGTGATTAGGATTTGAGAGCACTAGAGTTTTACGGTTCTGTTATTTATACTAGAGCTGTCAAATGATTTTAAAAAATCACAATTAATCATGAGATTAAAAAACTCATGATTAATCCGAGTTTGAATCATGCTGTTAAACAATACTAGAATACCAATTTAAATTTATTATATGTATTTTGGATGTTTTTTACATTTTCAAATATGTTGATTTCAATTACAACACAGTTCAAAGTGTACAGTGCTCACTATCTTATTTTTATTACAGATATTTACACTGTAAATAAGATAAACAAAAGAAATAGTATTTTTCAATTCACCTCATACAAGTACTGTTGTGCAATCTCTTTATTATGAAAGTGCAACTTACAAATGTAAAATTATTTTTTTACGTAACTGCACTCAAAAACAAAACAGTGTAAAACTTTAGAGCCTACAAGTCGAAGCATGAAGGGGCAAATGAATGTTTAGCATACCTGGCACATAAATACCTTGCAATGCTGGCTACAACAGTGCCATGTGAATGCCTGTTCTCACTTTCAGGTGACGTAAATAAAAAGCGGGCAGCATTATCTCCGGGAAATGTAAATAAACTTGATTGTCTTAGCAATTGGCTGAACAAGAAGTAGAACTGAGTGGACTTGTCTGAGGTGAATTGAAAAATACCATTTATTTCGTTTGTTTTTACAGTGCAAATATTTGTAATAAAAATAATATAAAGTGAGCACTGTACACTTTGCATTCTGTGTTGTAATTGAAATCAATATATTTGAAAATGTAGAAAAACATCCAAAATATTGATAATAAATTTAAATTAGTATTCTCTTATTGTTTAACAGTGCAACTAATACTGTGATTAATCATGACTTTTTTAATTTAATTTGTTTTGCATTAATTATATGCATGAATTGTGATTAATTGATAGCCCCAATCTATCCCATTCATAGAGCAGTGCTCTGACTACAAGTGTCTCTGGCAGCAAGGCTTATGGTATGTGATAGCCACTTTTGATTTTTTTTTGTAAATTGAAATAAGTAAATGAAACACAGCAGAAGAGAGGTTTGTTTGGATGTAAGCCTTCATTAAGGGGAGAAAGTTTAGTCACAACATTTTTCTTAATATTAGGTTTTGTAAAATTTGTTTTGAAAACCTCAGTTTTAAGCTTAAATTTATTACTGTGACCTCGTGTGTATAAATTTAGCTTTGAATGAAGTTAGTTTTGTAGTGTTTATACCTTTTTAATATGGATTGTTCTAAAGCTATTCAACAGCTGATGTTGAAATAAACTAAAATTGAAATCAATAAAATCTGTGTTCATGAAACTGTCAATTTTTCTAGATTTAATCCATGAAAGCTTGCAGAGAAGATGGCTGATGTTAGCCTGAAGGAAATAGCACTGATAGTAGGTGTGGTGGCAGCCTGTTACTGGAACAGTCTCTTCTGTGGCTTCGTTTTTGATGATGTTTCAGCAATTCTGGACAATAAAGACTTGCATCCTTCTACTCCTTTAAAAAATCTGTTTCAGAATGACTTCTGGGGGACTCCGATGTCTGAGGTAAATTGGCCATAAGATATATTTAGTCTCAGAAATATTGAAGAACGTACAAAGTTCCACTTCTTATGTTCTCCTTTATCATTTCATTTTTGCAGAATAGTTTGATACACCTTTACCTCGATATAATGCTGTCCTCGGGAGCCAAAAAATCTTACCGCCTTATAGGTGAAACCGTGTTATATTGAACTTGATTTGATCCATCAGTGTGTGCAGCCCTGCCCCCCAGAGCACTGCTTTACCGCGTTCTATCCGAATTTGTGTTATATCGAGGTAGAGGTGTAGTTGGTAAATAATACCAATTTCTAACCTGTGTTCCTGATTTATGTGTTTTATAAACTCGTTTGGTTAATCGACAGCCTCTTGTAACAAAATATAAACTAGGCCGGTATCACCTATAATGTTTTTGTCGGTCCAGTCTTATTTTTTATATTAGGACATGTAGTTTCAGAACACTATCCAAGAATTAAAAACAATAACAAAAAACCCTAATAGTAGACTATTCTATGGAAACTGGAAGAAAAGATGGTCTTGTAGTTCATGCAGTTGCCTAGTACTTGGGAGAGATGAGTTCCCAAACTTTACCTTGGGCAAATCACTTCATCTCCCTAGATGAAATCCTGGCAAAACTCCTTTTGACTTCATTGGGGCGAGGATTTCGTCATCTGTGCCTCACTTCCAAATATTTCCCAGTCTCACATAAGAAATTCATTAATGTTTTGGAGGCACTCATTACTAAAATGGAGGGAGAGGGGCATATAAGTACCTAGATACGCCTCTGTACACAGTCTGTTATATCCTCAGGTCTGATATTAGACATTCTGAGACCTTAGTAGAAATACAGAGATTAAATAAAATATGCATGCATATATTCACAGCTAAAATCCAACTGCTAAAAAGTAAATGGTCTCACGTATACAAAACTGCCAAGCTCTGTTTAATTGTAATGTAAACCTAACAGTTGAGTATTGAATTTTTTTCAGTTTGAGAGAAACCCAAAGAACTATTACAACACTTTAACCATTAAGAATGTGCTTTACTAGTAAACAAATCTATTCTGATACAGTCTCACTATTTTACAATTCATAAGGACTGTACCCTGAAATAAAACAAAATTTCAGATGCATCAAATGTTTACCTGTGTTAATTAGTCAGTCAATTAATTAGTTTCCCTATATTTGTTTTACAGATCACCCAACAATTTAAGAAATGTCAGTACAATCCATGTATTTCTTCATGAATATTAATTTATTTTTCTCAGTTTGATAACTTCCTAAGATTTAGTATCACAAGAATAAAATAAAATGCCATAAAAATAGTTTGGAAACACTTCCACATATTTTAAAATATCTTTTTATGGCTGTGATATTATATCATTTTAAGAAACAGTCCTCTGACTATATAGCCATGAAATAGGATTTGGGACTTTCTTACTAGCTTGCAGTGTCAGGATATAATACTGTAGATATATTTGTAATTTCTGGTGCCTATATTAATAGCAATTGAGGTACCTTTTCAAGGAAGAGTTACATTAATATCCTACTTATTGTGACTTCACAGTCTTATGTCAATTCACACTCATTTCATATCGAAGGAAAATTATCTTTATAATGACATGTGGCAACTCTACTAACTCCCAGTAATCTAGAAAGAGTTCTCACCAAACTGTACATTCAGAATATTTAAATTATAAGATTTATCAATTAAACAGATTAATAATCTTTGAGAAAACTATCCTAATTGTTTCATCTCAAATGCTTCTTATTTAAAAATGTGTGTATTTTTAAGACATGCCAGACTGGAATGGTATGATGATAATGGATGATAATGAGTAAAATACACATTTTATTTTCACTTTTCTGGTTAAACCAGCTTTGAGTACACATTATATAATTCAGAAGTATGCTCATGAAGGCCAAAGAAGAACCTAGATAGATACAAACTTTGCTCATATATCAAACTAATACATGTATTAAAAATAGTTGAATTTTAATTTTATGTTTTTGGCCATTTTTATGAGTGCTTTATCTAGTAGAGCACCAGCTATGGTAAGTAGTGGATCAGACAGTATACTTGAAAAATGTACAATACCCACTTGGAAGCTGGGGAAATGATCTAAATTAACTCTTTACATTTTTACTATCCTCCTTAATTCTCCCTAGAATTTTAAATGGATGTCAATCTCTACTTTCTGCTCCTAATTGCTGCATAGTGCTACTCTGTGCTGTTAACCAACTGGTGTTTTCGTCTTCGGTAGATGCACTTCGGTAGTGGAAAAAATACGTGTGTGTAGTTTAAATTGCTTTGGGATTAAAGGCCCTGTATTAGTGTAAATTGATGATTATTATGGTTTATTTATTTCCCTGTAGGAGAGGAGTCATAAGTCATATCGACCGCTTACTGTCCTCACATTTCGTTTAAACTACCTCTTCAGTGAGTTAAATGCCGTTTCTTATCACCTCCTAAATGTGGTTTTTCATGCGGTGGTCTGCATAGTCTTCCTTAAGGTCTGTAAGCTTTTTCTGGACAACAGGAGCAGTGTAATTGCATCCTTGCTGTTTGCAGTGCACCCAATACACACTGAAGCGGTAGGTAAACCTGAGAAGGGCATTTTTCATTCATTTATTAAAATGTGTGGCTCAATTTAATTTTGTGTGTGTATGGTGTGTGTGTGTGAGTATATTGTAGCCTCTAAAAGTATTTATACTGCTGAAGTGTAAGAAAAAGTATCATAAAGTTAAACGCATTTTAACAGTGAGGATTTGATACGGCTTTTGCTATTGTACAAAAAAAGTTCCACAGTTTAAATCTATCCCAATTCAGATTTTGTGGCTTGTGTTAAATTACTTTTATGATCTCAATCCAATTCATAGTGAACAAGTAGCTGCATTGCAAAACTAATAATTCAACACAATTCAAAACAATTAGAAATAATTGACAATCATAGCACAAAAGTCAAGGATGATCCAGATCCTGTTTTGGTGTGTTGTTTGTGTTTAAACAAAGTTGTGGAAGCTTTTGCTGGAGCCAGTTAGCTTAGCTCACAGAATGAATGAATTTCTGGCTCTACCTAATAATTCATTTTACACTAAGTTCTACAAGAATTAGGTAGTGCTATGGTTACACTTTAAGTCCCTTCTGAAAGTGGTAATGGAGTTCCACTCCAATTACACCAGTTATCCTGACAACCTTTTTTCATTACTGTACAGCCATCCCAATAAGGCCTTTTTCCACAAGTTTGATGTGAAAATATCTGTATGTTTTATCTGGAACGTACACTAGAGCCCTTAGGAACATAGTGATTGTCATACTAGATCAAACTTGTGGTCCACCTAGGCCAGTGTCCTGTCTTTGACAGTGAGCAGTACTGGAAACTTGAGAAAGATGCAAGAATTTCCATAGTAGACAAGGTATACTCTGCCCAGACAGGATATTCTTCCTAACCTCTGATTGTTGAGGTTGGTAATGCCTGGAAGCATAAGGATTTATACCTCCTTTATTTGTGTTCTCTTGTGTAATCTGCAGATGTTATCAGAATAAATTTATTATCCTCTTTTTGCCTCCTACTGATCTCTTGGTTTCAGGGATATCTTGTGGCATGGAGTTTCACAGAGAATTTATACAACACATAAATAACATTTCCTCATTTCAGATTTGAATGATTGCTTTCGATTTCATTGGTTGATCTCTTGTTCTCTTATTATGATGATTTAATTTGGTGCATCTAGTGGAGTCACTTTACACTGTTAATTATTTTCTTATACCTCCATCATGTCTTCTTTTAATCATTATGGAAGTATTTTCCCTGCCACATTCATTGTCCATTATTGGACTACTTCTAGTTCTGACATTGAGTGTCTTGCAGATTCACTATCTGTCTTGTTTGACACCAAAACAATAAACTTCATTATTGCCAAGAATACCTTGTCTACAGGGCTTTTTGATTGTATTTTTACTGCTTCAGCCAACCAGTCTGGTAGCTTGGTAATGTCAAAACTCAATTCTTTTTGAAACGGAGCAGCTCTGGTTAGCTAGCATCAGATCTGTTTCTATCTCGGAGATTTGTAAAGCAGCTACATGGTATTTTCTGTACATATTTCCAAGTGTATCTTTGTATAGATTGGGTTTCCATCCAGGATGACATTGTTCACAAACCTGTTCCTCAGACACTCCTAATCCCAAGAATTGTATTTGTCTCAGGAATTCTCTTTAAGTTGCCCACTTTTGAAAATTTTCTGAATATCTCTTAGTCCTCCCCAAGTTTTTGCATTGTAAAGGAGTTATCTTTCATATACACCAAAAAGAGAAACTAGTCCTGTTTTTCACCTTTTAAGGCAGGGGTTCTCAAACTGGGGGTTGGGACCCTTCGGGGTCATGAGGTTATTACAGGGGGGGCATGAGCTGTCAGCCTCCACCCCAAACCTCGCTTTGCCTCCAGCATTTATAATAGTGTTAAATGTGTAAAAAAGTGTTTTTATTTTATAAGGGGGGTTGCACACAGATGCTTGCTATGTGAAAGGGATCACCAGTACAGTAACTCCTCACTTAACGTTGTAGTTATGTTTCGCTTAATGTCACATTTTTCAGGAATGGTGTTAAGCGAATCCAATTTCCCCATACGAATTAATGTAAATGAGGGGGTTGGGTTCCAGGGAAATTTTTTCATCAGACAAAAGACTATATACTTACATACGCACACAGTATAAGTTTTATATAAACAATTTAATACTGGTACACGATGATGATTGTGAAGCTTGGTTAAGGTGGAGGGATCAGAGGGTTGGATATTTCCCAGGGAATGCCTTACTGCTAAATGATGAACTAGCAGTTGGCTGAGCCCTCAGGGGTTAACTCTCACACTCTACAAGCAGCAGGAATGGAGGGAGGGGAGATAGCATCGCAGACAGAGACACACACCCTGTGTGTGAGAGAGAGAGAGATGTGCATTTCCCCTGACCCTACTCTTAAGTACACTGCCTTGTTAATTAGATCAGCTTGCTGAGACTGCAGCTGTTGCCAGCAAGCTCCCTCCATCCTGAGCCTTGTTGTGTGTCCCCCCCGCTCTATGGAAGATGGGGTAAGCAGGGTGCAGGACCTGACAGCCCCTCTTTTCCGCCCCCCCCCCCCCCCCCCGCACAGCAAGCAGGAGTCTCAGGGAGCAGCTCCAAGGCAGAGGGCAGGGCAGCACATGGCAGTGGAGGGAGGGACAGCTGAACTGCCGGCAATTGAAAGCCTGTTGAGCAGCTGCTGCACAGGGAACTTAGGGGAGCGGGGAGCTGATAGGGGGCTGCCAGTCCATCCTGGTTCCAAGCCCCCACCAGCTAGCTGCAACAGGCTGCTCTTCCTGCAAGCAGTGGACGAAGCAGGCGGCTGCCAAACGACGTTAGAAGGGAGCATTGCGCAACTTTAAACGAGCATGTTCCCTAATTGATCAGCAACGTAACAACGAAACAACGTTAACCAGGACGACTTTAAGTGAGGAGTTACTGTACAAAAGTTTGAGAATCACTGTTTTAAGGCATGATTAGATTTGATTTTTCTCTTGTTAATCGTTTTATTTCTTATTTTAGAGATGTATCTTTAGCTTTAGTTCCCAAGAGTGGGAAGCATATGTTTGGGGAAAATAATACTTATTTATAATTCTAGTTCTCTAAACATACAGATCTCTGCATCACCTCTCAACTTTTTCCCTCAGAACTTGAAAAAAATTATTTAGGATATTTTTACCTTATTTGTAATTGTTTGTTTGTTTTTTATTTGAATCCCCATTACAAGCTTTTCAAAGGAAGGTATTTTATTAAGTGTCTCAAACTTGCAAAAATTTAAAGACCAGGGAGTTCTTGTCCGGTCTTGTGCTTCCAAGCTGTCACAGATCCAGGTCCAGTGCTCTTGCATGGCTTTGGAACAGTCCCTGAGAGGACTCATTTGGAATGTTAACCCCCTTTAGGATCACACTCTCACTGGGGCAAACCCCTTGGCTTCACCACCTCCTGCGATCAAACCCTGGAGCCTTCTGCACACCCGAAGGGAGCAATGTATCCCCCAACTTCCTTAGATTGGAATGACTTTCAGGCAGTATTGTCAAAGCAGAAGGGTTTATTAGATGTCTGGAACACAGCGTAGATAGCATCGAGGATAGAAAGTTACAACTCAGTCTGTCTGGCTCAGTCCTGACCCTCCAGAGCCTCCTCCCCAATTGCCCCAGTCAAGAAGCATGTCTCCTGCTTCCAGTAGTCCATATTATACTCAAGGGCACCTCCTCCATTCTTTGTTCTCATTCCCAGACAAAAACAGGTCACCTGGTCATCCTCCTTAGCTCTTTGTTCTCCTTCTGGCCAAAACTGACTGGCTTCCTATTGAGAGGGGGTCTGCAATCCCAGGTCTTTCATTGTTAGGCACTGAATGTCCGGGCCATTGTCTCCTGAGTTCATCATGGGTGTGAGACCCCAGACAGCCAGGTGTCAATCCCACTGCGTTGCTACAAAGAATAAGCCACCTTTTACCACCATCTAGTTAACCATGCAGCACTTAGGGGAAACTGAGGCACACACAGAATTCATACAGAATATTAAGAAAAATTCCCACTTCATCACACAAGCACAAACCCAAGAGTAGCAATTCAGAGAGACATATCTTTGAGAAAAAGAATTACCGGTAAGTAGTTTATTTTATTTTCTCTGTCCTTTTATTAATTAATGTAAGGATTGACTTGCCTCTCATCTTTACAGAAGCAGCTACTCATTTTAGTTCTGTTTGGCTAATAGTTTCTATTAGTGGTTCATGACTTGGTCAAGTCACTCTATCTATAATTTTATCACTTTATTTCATTGCTGATGTGATACATTGTTTCTTTATCTTGCCTATTTACACACCCTTCTGCAATGTACAGAGGAGGTCTGTACCTTGTTTTAAAGTTACCCTAAACTTATTGGTACTATAATTTTATAGTATAAGGGTCATACTACTCTCATGCTGCACAATGAACTTTCATTGAAATCATATTGTATGTTCTTTGCCAGGGTTATTCATAATAAATACTCCAGTAATTTAATTAGATAGTACATGAGTAATTCCCGACATTTGCCACATGAGGGCACTTGAGGACTGTATATGTAATTGGTGGAAGTAGTAAAGCCCCAGTCTGATCTCAGGTATATGGGTGCATTTCTAAAGTGAACTCAACAGGAGTTGCATTTACATACCTGTGGAAGATTCAGGCCCTTTTTTTTTAATTCTTGTTTAGTTCTATCACTGGCTTCTAATTTCTGTAATATGAGCAATTTTCAAGACCTAATTCTGTTCAGAAGTTAACAGTGTTAACTTTTTTCCCCCCATTAGGTAACTGGAGTGGTTGGCAGAGCAGAGCTTTTATCATCTATCTTTTTTCTAGCTGCTTTTTTGTCATACACCAAATCAAAAGGGCCAGACAATACCATAGGTAAATACCTAACATCATATATACAGAACGGTTTTGATTTTAGTATATTGGTTACAGGTAGTAAAATATAAACATAAATATTCCAGTTAACCAGTTAGTCTTAAAGAATGTCTCCTTAATTCAGACTGATGGTGCCTTGGTAATAACATAAATAATACTTTGTACTATAAAGTGTCTTTCATCTGAGTTACAATCATTAACTAAACCATACAACTCTCTGGTAAAAAGGGTTACTATTTTCATTTTTATAGAGGAGAGTGTACTGGAGTACATAGGCTAATTGACTCTCCGAAGTCAGTGACAGATCTGGAAGTAGAACTTAAGAGTTAAGAATCAGTCCCCTGTTCTAACAGCTGCAACACTTGGAAATTTATGCAAGTATTGCTTAGAGCGGTGGTTTCCAACTTTTTTTCATTTGCAGTCCCCTAAAAAATTTCAAATGGAAGTGCAGACCCTTCTGGAAATCTTAGGAAGGGGGGTCCACAGATCAAAAGTTGAAAACCATTGGCTTAGAGATACAGGTATGAAAAGAAATTTTTGGAAAGCTAGTAAATTATTTTCTTTTCATTTTCCTATTTGGAATATTTATACAAGTCTTCACACCTCTTTTCTTTATCACATATTTCAGCTTCAAAGAGATGAGTGAGAAACTGATAAGGTACTTAATGTAAAGTGAGGCAAAGACAGAGCGGGTGGTAAATGTGTGGATAAACTGCAACCTAATAGGGATCTTGTTGAAATACTGGCAAGTGAAAACTGTAGATAGTTAACTTTAATTAGTCAAATTATGTTGTTCACATGGCTGTCCTGTAAAATAGTATGTTTTTATAATGTCTGTCCTTTTACGTTGCAGTGTGGACTCCAATTGCAGTGACAGTGTGTCTAGTAGCCGTTGCAACTTTGTGCAAAGAACAAGGAATAACAGTGGTGGGGATATGCTGTGTCTATGAAGTATTTATAGCTCAAGGGGTAAGTTATTGTTGTAAAAATTTCCATTGTAACTATTTCCTTTGTCAAGCAGATCTGCAGTATTTTTGTAAGCGTTTTAAATAACCATCACGTACTTGTGTGCTGAGTATTTTGTCTGCTGAAGCAAATTGTGTATTTTTGTGATCTTGAAACAAAAAAATGCATATGTTCCCCGTCACTGTATCATGTAAATACCTACTAACACAGGTACTTTTGTATGCAGACAAAGATATTAGCAAAAATGGAAATAAATTAAAATTTGACATCTCTTTAATTTGAATACAGACTGACGCTTGCAAAGGCCAGAATTATGTATATAATGTGGTTAAAGTGTAGGGCACATAAAAATTAATTTTCCTTTTCATTTCTTTACATGAAATTAGAGAAGGTGCTTTCTATGGAGACTTTTTCATCAGATGTTAATGAACTACCAAGTGTTCTGGAGTATCGCATTTGAATCAATTAGCATTTAGATTTTTGTGAAATCTCATCCTTCTGTAAAGGCTCTAAAGTCAGTTTCTAAATAAAATATATTTTAAAATGTAAGGTTTCATTTTACCCTTTGACAGTTAAAATTTGACTTGTCCATAATTTAATATTAATTTTCTTTATCAAGAGAAGGTGATATTCCTAGCCATTAAAATGTTTTTTTTTCTTAACATATCTTTCAGTAGTATAGTTTGTATAGTTTAAGTATATTTAATTACGCATTTTAAGAAATTTTATTTTTAGAAGTTGTGCCAAAACTGCAAAAATATTAGCCAAAATAAAAAGAAATTGTCAATAACAAGCATTCGAGGCTACATTTTCAACTTTGTGCCTGCAAAAATTTGCATGTGTGTTTTGTGTGTGCAGTTTATGCACGTGTCTTTTGACTTGTTCCTACCTTTGAAATTTTGGTCTAGAATTTCTAAACTAATTCAGTAGTATTTCTTTATACAGTGGATGCCACTTAATAGCAAGCCTGATTTTTAACAACTTCTTTAACGGCGTTTTTCCAGGAACCCATCCCATGCCATTGACATTGTTAATATAGGTTAATGGGATTCAGATATTGGCGATGGCATGCTTTTTGAAAACTCTTTTTGAACGAAAGTCCTGCCCGCAGGCAGGTTTGTGGAGTTGCAGCCAGGGAACGCACATCCTAGTACTTCTTTCCTTGGCTGCAGCCCTGCAAACTTTCTTGCCCACAGGGATCACACAGGAGGCATTGGGCTGTGGCATCCACATCTCTGCCCAAAGCAGAAGCCCTGCCAGAGTCCTGGGGTTGCGGACTGGGTGAGGAGGTAGTGGACAACGTGGGTGCAGGGAGGGTGGGCCTGCAGCCCAGATGCCAGAGCTTTTCACAGGGCACTTGGGGCTCAGAGCTCTGCAGTACCTCTCCCCACTGCTGTCCTGCACTAGCTGGCCCACAGCCTCCCCTCCTTATGGAAAGTGCCAGGCCGCAGACCCCCTTCATGCTGCTGCCTTGCCCGCAGCCAGGGAAGGCACCTTACAGTGATTCATTACTGCAGATCTTCACACACCTGCCTTCACTTATTGGTAGTTGCTAGATAATTGAAACTTTTTTGCTGGCAACCATGGGGTTGCTAATAAGCAGAATCTACTGTATTTTCATTATTTTGTCATTGCAAAGTCATGGGTGATCCTCATATGCCCTCTTGGAGTCCAGTATGGCACTGCAGATGTGCTCCACCTTAATTTCCCCAGCTGCGACAGCAATAGATTCACTTTAACAGCCCAGGGCCAGGAGAAGCCAACATCATAACAAAATAGCATGTCCCCTTTTAATAAGGTTTGAGGACATAAGCAATTACAATACTTCACCTCAGGGCCCTGGTTCAGAACTAGCTCCCTATATTAAAGTCCACAAAACAAAGACTCAGAGTTTGGTTAGGCTGATCTCCTAGATCAGGGGTGCGCAAACTTTTTGGCCCGAGGGCCACATCTGGGTATGGAAATTGTATGGTGTGCTATGAATGCTCATGAAATTGGGGGTTAGAGTGCGGAAGGGGGTGAGGGCTCCAGCTGGGGTCACAGGCTTGGGTGCAGCTGGGGGGTCGAGGGTGCAGGAGGGTGCACTGTGCTGGGACCGAGGGGTTCAGAGGGTGGGAGGGGGATCAGGATTGGGGCGTAGGAGGGGGTCAGGGGTGCAGGCTCCGGGTGGTATTTATCTCAAGCAGTCCCAGTAGCAGCAGCATGCTCCCCCCTCTGATTCCTACGCAGAGGCGCGGCCAGGCAGCTCTGCATGCTGCCCCATCCACAGGTGCTACCCCTGCAGCTCCCACTGACCACGGTTCCCGGCTGCCCCTACACGTAGGAGCCAGAGCAGGGACGTGCCTCTGTTTTTGGGAGCCATGCGGAGCCACAGCACACGTGGAGCAGGGCAAGCCCCGGAACCCACTCCCAAAACTTCTGAAGGACTGATTGTGGCCCCCGGGCTGTAGTTTGCCCACCCTGTCCTAGATCCTGAAAGAGAAACTAAACTCGGCATGGCTTCTACTGCCCTTTGTCCTATTCAATTTTCTGGTCCTGTATAAACAGCTTAACTGTAGGGGCAGGACCTTCTTAATTATATAGCAAGCTGTCCACAACTGTCCCTTAAAGAAGCAGTATATTTTTTCAGTCTATAAAAGTTTTATTGAAACCTAGTACAAAAATCTTACACTCAAAGTAAGGGAATGCTCACACAGTCTTAATTCTATCCACTTGCACATATGCATTACAATAGTCTAGTTATAATCCATATTATTTTTTAAATAATAAAATAGAATGTACTGATTTTTTTTCTATAATCTTATACCTTGATGAAACATCTTGGAGCATACCGTTTTATGCCTGAGTTCATTGAAATTATTTATATGAAAAATATACGATATACAGAGTTTACTTTGTTTCTGTTTATGCAACAGTGTATTAGTGAGAATTTGTTGACATATGTGGGCTATCTGAATTCATTGCTAAGTTTTATAGTTAATTGCCTACGCCCTTGAATTGCACCGAAAGAAAGCTAGCTGCTGTTCGAAAAGAAAATGAATAGTCATAGTGCATAGCTGCTGGTAAAATTAAAAAAATAAATTCCATAAAGAGAAGAAAACTTCTTCTTTAAAAAGTTTGTCAATAAAAATGTATGGGACTGTTATGACAGTGAAAATGGTGTTAATGTAAAAGAACAAAAAAGAATGTATCTACAATTGTCATAAAAATTGTGTTTGAGAATGGTGTCCTCATGTAATATGACTGTCTTCATGCAGATTTAAGACTGCACATGATACCTTAACTTTTGGTATTTTTTTGACTTTGGGGATTGATATTTTTTTTTTTTTTTTTAAGAGAAAACAAAAAGGAATTTCATTCCTTTAGAACTTAAAAGCTTTGCTGTCTTGACAAAAAATTAGTAATATGTTTTTTTTTTTAACTCCATAATCTGAAACTGACTAGACACCTGTGGAATGTCCTGTTCCATACATCTTCAGTACAGTTAGTTGTTAGCCTCAGTGAGGCCTAGTTAAGTTAGCCTGTATGATGGCTACTTCTGTGTAATATTACAAGCTGTTTGGCTTTAGTGCTGTTCAAAAAATTTGCAAGAATTTTTTCATAATATGGAAAGTGTTTCTCCCCCTCCACACACACGCGCGCGCACACACACACACACATTTTTGTATACAAAAACAGGTGAAATATTTTTGTTCTCATTTATTTAAAATAAAAAAAAAGTTACTTTGGGCAGAGACAAACCATGTGAAAAACCCTTGGATGCTTTTGTTCAAAATATTAAAGCTTTCAAAAGTTGTTAGTTACTAGACCCAGGCAGGCAACCTTAACTTTAGCAGGCACTGACAGTCCCCCTAGAATAAAGTTCGTGTTGGTTAAGTATAGTGAATGTGATTAAACAAGACTGTACTGTCTGATAACATACATCATGTTCTGTTTTCTAGTATACTTTGCCTATGCTGTTGGATGCTGCCGTGCAGATTCTCCGAGGGAAATGCAGTATTCCTTATTCTATGCTCCAAACACTGTTAAAGCTTATTGTTCTGATGTTCAGTACACTGCTCCTTGTTGTAGTCAGAGTCCAGGTCATTCAGTCTCAGCTTCCAGTGTTTACCAGGTAAAAAACAAAAATTAATTTAATGGGAAAGTTTGTTTTATTATTTTAAAAGATAGTAATAAATCAAACTGACCTCATTAAGTGACAATTAAAAATGGCCACAAAATACTTTAGGTAGTGTTTAGATTTAACTTACTTTAATATTACCTTGGAATTCCCATACAGTCTTATATTTATCTGTGATAAACCACCTATTATGTTACAGCAATAACTGCAGTTGTTAAGCTCCAGTTAAATAGCAGTGGCCAGTGAGCACTCATTGAATGGTAAGAACATTTGGTCACTAGTATATTCAAACTTGTAGGCAGAAGGTAAAAGCCTTCATTAATGAAGCATTTTCACTATATATAGTACAATGTGTGTCTAATAAACCTCACACACAAATAATTTAGTGTTTACAGTAAGTAAAACTGCAGTCCTTCAGTTCTAATACCACTCTCCAGATGCATGTCTGAATATCAAGCATCAATATTTGGAATGTATAAAGCCTCCTATATCATCTAAAATAGCTAGAAAAAGATAATTTATTTCATGTTTAGATGAGAAACTATTTTTAGTAATGCATTTATTAAAAGAATAAGGTAATGAAAGCTGTGATTTCATTTGAGAACTCAATATGAAGTAATCTGAATAAATTAAATGATTAAAAAAAGCTAAAATATTTAAAATCTAATTTTCACTGTTTAGGCTGCATCTTTGTATATCAGACCTGATCCTCCAAGTGCTTTTAGCCCACATGCTTAACTTTAACCTCAGTGGGATTACTCACATGTTCAATGTTAAACACATTAGTCCCATGTTGATGGAAAAAACGGGTGCGTTAGCATAATGTGACTGAAAAGCCCCATTAGGATGCAAGCTAAGACATTTGAAGCAGTGTTAGCTGGCTGTGTTTTATAATATTGTGTAAGTACATACACCTCTACCTCGATATAATGCTGTCCTCGGGAGCCAAAAATCTTACCACGTTATAGGTGAAACCGTGTTATATTAAACTTGCTTTGATCCACCGGAGTGGGCAGCCCTGCCCCCCCGGAGCACTGCTTTACCGCATTATATCCGAATTCGTGTTATATTGGGTCACGTTATATCAAGGTAGCAGTGTATTTATAAATCTAGGCTACAACGCAGCCAGCTATCACTGCTTCAAACATATTAATCTCCACTTTTTTTATTTCATACTAATTTGCCTATATTTGGACTGCAAACTTGAGTTTTTTCTCTTGTAAACGTGTTAGTCCACGTACTAATATTTCAGTTTGAATAGAAATATAGTTCAAAACTACATGTAGTGTTGCAGTCAAAACAAAATAATGGAGGAAAATAATGAAAGATAATGCTGTTTGGTGAAACCTGAGATACTTGTCACTCATTATATAGGTTCCATTCTTCAAGATACTGGTTCTTTATTGTGGTCAGACTTTGGAAGACACATACCCTTTACTATTAATTTCATTGCTCTTACTATTCATAAATTTGGAATTTTGTGTCATTCTTGTGAGTGATATGTAAATGTAATATACTAGCATTTCCCCTTGGAAATTAGGCCTGAATACTTAATTATGGCCAAAGACTGTTCACAAGGGTTTTAAAAGTAGTCTCTACACTCCCTCTGTGCTAAGCTAGTTGTGTAGCATCCCAGCCCTCTGAAGAAACTTAGAGCAGCCTCAGGCCTACTCTAACTTATGCCATCTGCCAGTGGTCCTAAGGAGCTGATATGGCGAGTGTTTACAGAAGCCCCAGCCAATTCCCCTTTCCCTAGCCATGCACATTATAAATGCAACAAAGATAAGATGGCTTGCTAGTTCCTAATCCATCTTTATCCTGCTGCAGGAATCCCCCACATAAGTGATGTTTTAGGTCCAGCATCTGGCAGTGGTGTGGTGCAAAATGACTGCATTGCAGTGAGGGGTCTAAGCTGTAACTTTTTTCCAACTAAAAGGTCCTTTTTTTTTTCTTCTCTTCTTACTTAGGTTTGATAACCCAGCAGCTGTAAGTCCATCTCCTGCAAGGCAGCTGACTTTCAACTACCTCCTCCCTGTAAATGCTTGGCTTCTTCTAAATCCCTCAGAGCTATGCTGTGATTGGACTATGGGAACTATTCCACTTGTGGAGTCTTTCCTAGATATAAGAAATATTGCCACCATTACATTTTTTTGCTTTTTGGGATCTTTGATTGTCTTCAGTCTCCGATACCCTGGGGATTCCTCCAAGACTGTATTGATGGTAGGAATGATGCATGTTTTTAGTCTTTTTGGTTACAATGACGTGGCCTATACTGAAAGTAGTGGAAAACTCCTGAGATTCCCTTAGCTTTTCCTTACATGAATTTCAGCATCATTTTTAAGAAATAAAAGGGCTTTCCCTGGTAAGGAATCTTGAACATTGAGACTCCATAGTTCCAGAGAAAATAATCAGTTCAGAGAGAAAAAGGATTAATAGAATTTACATCACAAATAGTCAGTTAAATAGTACTAGCTTATTTTAAAGAGGCCTTTTTATTTCTAGTGTTTAAAGTGTCTGCTTCACTGATTGAAACATCTTTTTATAATAGAATGTTCACTGCAAGTCTCATGTAGCACAGCTGCATACACATGGGTTGTTTTTTAGTTTGTTTATTTGTTTAATTCTTTTAGCTGTTAGATTTCATGCCAAAGAATCAGTGTCAAAGTGCCTGGAGCCCAATTCCCCAGAAAATGGGGATGCATTACTATATATTAGATACAACAGTCCCTCAAGTACTGTAACATGTAAACAATACTGTAGGTCAGAAAACTGCTTCTAATGTGTTTTCTTTAGGGATACTAGTACAGTGAACCCCTTGTAGGCTGGATGTAGGTGGTTCGGCTAGCATGAAGCAACATTGACTTCTAGAATATTCCATTTTCAAACTTTGATCAAAATTGCTGCTACCATGCAACTTTCTTTTCCTCCTAGATGTTTTCCCTATTAAGAAAAATCACACAACAGTCATTAAGTAAAATGGGCAAACCCAGTCTTTGTCCAGTGAGACCAATTGTAATGTACATCTACTTTGTACTGATGTATAAAAATCTATAGTATGTTTATGCATCTGTATCACAGCTGATACTGTAGGTGGAAAAAGAGATTTCACCCATCTGGTAGAGCAATTGTATGAGAAAGAGCTCATTATCTAAATAAACTAGGTAAGCTATAAATGCTGCCTAATAAAGGTATAAGACAGTTGCTGTCTAGATATCTTAATTGTGATTTAGAAATCTTTTTCTAAAGTAACCCACCAAAAGTCTTTTCACTAATTGGCTAGTTTTGAAATAAAGACTCAATGACTTCCAAGTGTGACCTGTTCTTAGCCAATGGATATAAGGTGTTTTCTTCAATTAAAAGTTTTGTTGCTTTAATTTATCCAGCATAGTTAAAAATGGCAGACACCCTCTTTAACTTGCACACCAGTGTAGAACTGCTCATTCTGATTCCGCAATGAAAAATAAGCTGTATAGTATCTTATGCCTGTAGAACTGTGCCCACACCTGGTCTTTTACCAGCATAATTGTATCCGCGAAAAATCATGCCTTTGACTCACATACTTGTTCTGGTAAAACTTAAGTATAGACTGTGTCTTCATTGTCCAACAATGGGGCCCCATCTATTGTCTATAAAGAAAATTTGGTGTTGTGACTTTTTATGTATCTCTTTATTTTGAACTAATTTTTTACCTCTGCATTTTTACAACACATTACTTATTTAGTGCTTGCTAATCTACGATCCACAAGATAGGGAGTTAAAATAGTCCCAAAGCCAATTTCTAATTGGGTATACTGCATGTTTTGGTGTAGAATAAGTAGTTAAGCCATCAGACCTAATTGCAAATAATACAGTAATTATCTAATTGCAGATATTATTGTTCACTGAATCAAGACAGAAAATGCCATCACAGCTCCTGGTACTGAAAACTGCCAGAAAACCCTGTTGACTCTGGCTCAGTTTTAGCTGGGTTTCTATTGACTTTCTTATTTGTTTTGATCTCATAATTAAACCAAAGTATTTATAATCTGTAATTCAAACTATTCTGATGCCAGATATTTTTAATTTATGATTTAGCGTTAAATTTTCCAAGATGAGTAATTTGTAGTAGTAAGTGAATGGATATGGCAACTTCCATTGAATTAGGTGAGCTTTTCCCTCTTAGTTTTTTGACATAATTTTTTTTCTCACCTTTAGTTTAGTTACATCTCTCAGTAACCAAAGAGAGCCGTAGTTAAGGTGGCACTTTATGCTCTAAAAAGCTTATGCTGATATATTCATCTTAGGTGTTTCCATGTGTTCATCACTGCTGTATCTACTAACAGATTTTAATTAAATTATATCTGATTTTAATGTACTTTCCCTATGTACTTGATATGGACTGGAAAAACAGGTTATAGTATATGGTTAAGCAACATTTTTTTCTTCATCCCACAACTTGGTATTAGATTGATCATTTTAAAGTGCAGTTCTGCTCCATGATAAGTCCCTGTGAATGTGACACCTAATTACTTAGTGGATTAGCTCCATGTCCGTTTGGTTTAGTGACAAAAATAAGTTTACTGCTTGTTATTCCTGTCAGCACTTCAGAACTACAGCAGTTGAGAGAGCAAGCTAGATTTTTTTTCCTTCTTGTGCATCACCAACAGAGGAACTTAAAGAAATTAGGTGTCCAGATCCCACTGAAATTTGAGTGCCTACCTCCTTTGAAAATCCTGATGAGAATTATTTACTAACACTCAATGAGTTACACTTGAGCAAGCCCATTGCAGCTGGCACTGAGGGCACATTTTGGTCCACAGATGATGCATGAGAAGAAAAGAACCCACGCCTTCACTTGGATCCCAGGTGGAGTTTGCAAGTCTGCCAGTTGGGTGGCAAATTATAAAAAGACATTAACTGTGCTCATTTTACATGTACCATATTAAATGTGAAATCCCGTAATGCCATTTTACAGACCCTTTCCAGAATAGAACAACAACATAAAAGAAAGCTGCCATTTTTGCTTGACATAAGCAGTCTGAAAATCCTGTTCTTGGAAATAGAACAGGAGTACTTGTGGCACCTTAGAGATTAACAAATTTATTAGAGCATAAGCTTTCGTGGACTACAGCCCACTTCTTCAGATACTGAAATCTGTTCTTGGAAATAAGTCTCCAGAGTCAATGTCAGTATGTACAACTGGGTGTTATGATCTCTGTAATAAAGTTTAGCACCTTTCAAGTCATTTTGGTTTTTCTTGTTCCAAATTTCCTTTTGACCTTTAACTAGTAACTCAAGCTGTTGACTTCATGTAGAAGACTGTTGTTCAGAATCCTTCTTTCTGAAGTGGCTGACAGCAATTATAGACAGTGCAGCAGTATGTACATCCAGTTATGGCTGCCTTAAACAGATTTAATTTGTATACTGCAGAAAACACAAAGTAAAGTTGTTTACACAACTTTTATTAACTTAGTATGAAAGATATCCCTAAACAGATCCCAAATATTTAAGAAAACTAAACACAATTCAACTTATACTGCTATTGAACACAATTGGTGAACTGTTAGGGCATTTAAATAGCTCTTAATATCAATGAGAATTGATAATTAGTGAGTGCATCCCCGCATTATATTCTTACCCTGTTCTGCTTGTTAGTGCTGTTCTTGTAGTAATTTCTGACCATGTTAACTCTGAGCATCATTTTTTGCCCTAGACCAGGGGAGGCAAACTTTTTGGCCTGAGATCTGCATCGGGTTTTGGAAATTTGTATGGAGGCCGGTTGGGGTGAGGGGAGTGGCCCAGCCCCCACCTCCTATCCACCCCACCTCACCCCCGCTTCTGGCCCCCTGACGGTCCCCCTGGACTCCTGGCCCATCCAAACCCTCCTTCCTGACTGCTCCCCCGGGACCCCTGCCCCATCTACCCCCGCTGCTTGCTGTCCCCTCACACACATATCTGGAACCCCCGCCCCGACTGCCCTGCGCCAGCCCATCCAACCACCCCCTTTCTTCCTGAGTGCCCTCCCAGGACCCCTTCTCTCTGTCCCGTGACTGTCCCTGGAACCACCGTCCCTGACTGCCTGATGCCCCATCCAACCCCTCCTTCATTACTGACTGTCCCCCTGGGATGACTGCCCCATCCAACCACCTCTTCTCCCTGACCACCTCCAGAACCCCTGCCCCTGACTGCCCCTTGCCGCCCATCCAACCTCCCCTCCTTCCTGACTGCGCCCCCTGGGACCGCTATCCCCATTCAACCCATGTTCCCCACCCTGACCACTATCACACCCCCACACCCTGACCACCACCCCGAACTCCCCTGCCCTCCAGCTCCCCCTGCCCCCTTACCGTGCTGCTTGGAGCACCGGTGGCTGGCGGCACTGCAGCCGCGCCGCCCGGTTGTTGCCAGCCACGCACTGCGCAGCACAGAGCACCGGGTCAGACTGGGCTCTGCAACTGTGCTGCCCCAGGAGCTCGCCGCCCAGAGTATTGCGTCGGCGGCGCAGTGAGTTGAGGCTGCGGGGGAGGGGCCGGGAGCCAGCCTCCCAGGCCAGGAACTCAGGGGCCGGGAAGGAGGATCCCGCGGGCCGGATGTGGCCCACGGGCCGTAGTTTTCCCACCTCTGCCCTAGACCCTTTATATTAAACAAAAAAAATTACTACACACTTCCATCCTGGGCCATTAACAAAAAGTCACTGTTATATAGGGGACCAGTGACAGTTCTGGTGTCCAGCGCCACTAAAGCAATGGTTCCCAACTTCACATTGCCTATGAATTGGTACTTAAACTAACTTCGAAAAAGAGTACACACCTTTTTTAAAGGAAATTGTCCACTTTCTTCTCTGAGTTCCCAATAAGTAGTAATATCTGACAATATCCTTTCCTACCACCACGTCTTTGGAGAGTTGGTTCACTCTTCTAGTAAGGGAATTAATTGAAAAAGAAACTGGGACTGTGCCATAGTAGACTTGCAAGAAAAATATATTAGTAACATTATGTATCTCTTATTAAACTCTACACACAAGTAACTCTTGCCTTTTTCCAAATAAATTGGATTACACCTTCAATGCTTTACTTATATATTTATTTTATACTTCTGAAAGTTTTTCAGCAGATTACAAAAATGAACATGAAAAGTCAGTTAGGCTTAATATAAGGAAGTATGATTTTAGAGTAAAACAGTTTTTTAAGTTCAGATCTAGGTTATTGCAATAAAACTACCAGCTGCTAGTGGTTAAGTGGCCATAAATATGGCAAAGTTTAATTTATAGCATGAAAGGGAAATTCAGATTATATGGCTGTTTGTTAAAGATGCATCTATTTCAGTATGAGAGTTAAAATATATCTATGGTAGCATAACTTAATTCCTATATGAAGCTATATTTATTAATACTTACAGCAAATGTCAGAGTATTTGAGATTCAGTATTAATATTTGGTCAGGTTTATAAAATACCTCTTTCTTTTTCAACATGGGCTTGTAAATTTACTGAACTGTCACATAAGTAGATTCTTGAAGATTTCCAGCCAGTTGGCTTCACTTGAGAGATTTATGCATCCAAAAAGCCCCAAGAAAAATGGGAAATGTAAGCAAATTTAGTTAAATCAATTTTTTTCAGTGCCTTCATGAAATCATTTAATGGATTTAGCTTTTGAGTATTCCTAACAGTGTAATTAACATAAAATTAATTTAGGCCTTGTCTATGTTGAGCTTTCTGATAAGTTACTACAAAGTAGCTCCACCAGCATTAGCAATGTAGCTTGTGTAGCTTGGTTGAGGGCTTTTTATACTGTCACTTATCTGGGAAGAGTAGTATGATTCAATGGCAAAAATACCAGCAGCCAGTCTGCACTTGTGTTCCATTTGTAGAGCTAGCACTATGCAGTGGGAGAAATTGACAAAAAAAAAATAGTGTAGAAACAGCCCTAGGATAGCTCAGGACTATGTGCAGGCTTGTCTAAACTCCTTCATAGTCTAAATGATGACTTTGCCAGTTTCCGTTTTCAGGTCCACTATATAATTGTGAGCTGTAGCAAATATAAATGCAATTGGTCATAGTTTCAACAACAAAACCATTTTTATGGCATGAACATGCACTATTTTGACTTTATGGAGATATTTGGCATGCATTCACTCCATGTGTAATTGTAAAAGGTGTAAATTGGTTAAAATGCTTTTAAATCAAATTGTAATTTCCAAAACTTGTCTTTTTATTTGAAGTCAAATGTCTTCTGAAATATACTTGATTAAAAGTATTTTTAAAACCAACACATATATTTTGTACTGTTAGTTTTGGAGTGAACAACATGTGAGTAAGAGTTGGGAGGGAAATATTTTAAAATGGACAAGAATGATCACAATAATTATTTCACATACTTACTGATAATAGGAATTCAGCTAGCCACATGTTTAGCAATATGAATCCAAACATAACTGAGTCTAAATCGAGTTTGAAAGTACCATTAAAGTGTCATGGGAAGTTTCATTCTCTTCCTTTAAATATGACAAAAGCTCTGAAATGGATTCAAAGGGCTACGTTATGGGTCAATAACCAATGCAACTGGATTCTAGAACTTCTCTGATAGAGCTCTTACATTATACAATTCAGAGTTTTGTGTAATGTATAAGAAAGATAATATTAAATCTTATTTCAAACCATTAGTAAATAATTTCAAGGCAAATTAGGAAATTCAATTATGGTTCTGATGCTCATATGTCATATACTAATGCACAAGTTTAACAGCATACAAGTAATCTACATGGATACAGGGCAAAAAAGAATAGTTGTAAGAGCTATAATGTTGAAAATTCTGACTTTCACATTACTGAAACACGGTGATTTAGAACCTAGGACCATCTCATGTCACTTTTTGTATGCAGAATTCCTCATTGAAATCAGTGGGAAATTCTTAAAAATTATGGTATAAAGTTGGTCTTGCTGTTTGGGGTTATTTGTCTTATTTCCTATTGTTTTTCATGCAGTGTGAGAACCATTGTTTTAAAGAAATGTTAGCAGATGGATCTTTTTCCCCACTTCCAACTTGTAGGCCACCAAATAAGTTAATTGGTAATGCTTCATAGGTTACTAAGCAAAAATGGATTCTTTCTCTTTGTAGACTAAAAATTACCTCCCATGTGAAAGAGGTCTATTCTTAGTGTAACGTAGAAATTACACTTGAGATTTAAGTGTGCTTAGTCTTCTACTTTTCATAAGGATTGTTTAATTTAATTTTATTATTATTTTTCTATTTGTTCAGGTGGCAGGCACAATTTTTATAACTCTCTAGTTTTGATTACTAGTTCGTGTTTGCTTTTGTTTTCTAGGCACTCTGTTTAATAGTGTTGCCATTCATTCCTGCATCAAACCTCTTTTTTCCTGTTGGGTTTGTAGTAGCAGAACGAGTGTTGTACGTCCCTAGCATGGGATTCTGCATTCTAGTAGCACATGGGTGGAAAAAACTATCAAACAAAAGGTAGGTCAAAATTAGGGTTTTTGGGGGGGCGTATGTGTAATTCTATGAATAAAGATAGTGGACAGAAACCATGCATAATTAATTAATATCTGTAAAATGCTTTGAGATTGATGTAAGTGCTATATAAATGTTAAGTATTTATTCATTATAAAATAAAGGTAGATAAGTGGCTCTGCAAGCTTCTTCTAAAGAGCTCTAACCAGGTGTGTTTCTGTCTTTGTATGTTATATCTGTTATTCCAGTCCAGGTTGCATCTTGAACAAGGACTGCTAGTCAGGATGAATTATATGGCAGTTTTATGATGTGAACAAATGTCCAAAAGGGACTTGGGAGGAGGTTCTCAAACGTATTGTCAGGCTATACTGGGAAAAGGACAAGAGTGGTTTAATTAGGCCACAAACTTCATTATTAACTGTCTGGGAGTACCTGGCAGATAAAAGTTTACAGCGTAGGTAATTCCATGATCATTTCAATATTTACTGGAGGGCTTCCATCAGTCCCCCCACCTTTTCCATCCTGGTCCCCAGCCAACCTGCTGCTGGGACCCTACCATCCCCCTATTCCCTCAAATGAGGATTAAGGTGGGGCTATATGGGGGGGGGTTGGCTCCGTGCTGTACCAGTTATAGGAGCCCAAACCGTCCCTATTTCTATTCTTTTAAGAAACACTTTCTTTAAATTCTTTACCAAACTATCTGATCGCTGTATCCTTCGCCTATGGAGTACTTGTATTGGACAACCACCCCATAGAATTGAGTTGCAACCTCATAGACTAGCACCTCTTCCTTGCTCACCCCAAATAAGCTCCCCCTTTCTCCCTGGAACCCACTGTGGGGAAGGTGGAAAAAACCCCACTCTGCCTTGGTTAATCTGGCAGTGAGGGGAAATTCCTTCCCAGCCCCTTGCAAAAGCAGCCCACAGTGGATACTGACCAAACCTAGTATTTCACCATTTTCGAGGGTGGGTGCTGCTCTGCTTGGTCCAGATGAAAGAGTGCTTCCCTCACCCGGCTCGTACCTATATACTCTCCCCCATCTTCTGGTCACCGGGGGAGAGGGGCGAGTTAGCATCCTCACACTGATATGTTCTGCAGCTACAGCAACATCCTCGTCTCTGCCCTTAAAGAGGTATACCCTTTTTCTCTGGCAAGTCAGACAGTGCACCCCCCTGCCCTCCCTGCTTAAAGTGTGGTGCAGTAATTTTCACTTGTATCCAAAATGTTATTTGGACTTAGTGTCATTGCTTTAAAATGTGGTGTTCATTTGGCTCTTGTAGATTCTTGCAATGAGAGAGCCATGAAATTCCACCTTTCTGCTATTTTTAGGTGGTAATGAGTCTTTTGATTTATGACAATGAAAAAATGCAAATTTTGAATAGGGAGAAGCATATTTACTCACCTGCTTATGTTGAAATCTGCCTTGTTTCTATTAAAAAAATTATCACCAGTCAGAGGAACCAATGGCATCTTGAAAATTGTGTCTCAGATTAAGGGACTGTATGTAATTTTAAAATTACTTTTGTATTAAATATACTTCTTGAACTAAAACTTGGAGGTAAAAGAAGCTATTTTTGTTGGTATATGTGTAGGATGAACATAGATCCCATACAATTATCACAGGTGCTTTCAAAATGTTGTTCTGCCTTGTGTTAGTGTCTTGCTTTTAAAGTGTCTGCACTGTACATATGCAAAGGTGAAATGCTAATGTACTTAATCCCATTGAATCACTTAATATTTCAGGTTCAAATATTGTGAAGCAATCTTGGAATTCATACCACCACCTTCGCAGAGGAATATTTGGGTTTCTTTGATATTTCCCTGATTAATTCGCTATCTTTTATACTGAGCGCTTTGTTAGCTTTTAATATTTCTAATTCTTAGTGCCTGCCACATCCAAATTGTAAGATATTTTACAATTGCTTAAGTGTAGAATAAGTGGGTTAAAATTTGTTTTGAGATTGAATTTGGAAATGGGATCAAATGCTAAGAAAGGAAGGTAGTCCTTGCCTCCCTCTTTCTCCTGATCCACAAATTGTAAGCTCGAAGGATTTGACTTGTTTAATTAAGTTTCTATAATGTATTGGTGAAAAGCAAATTGGGGGTGTCTTTCAGGTTATAGAGGAATGGCTACTTTGAAAACCTATTCCTAGGGATAATTTACAGTGCAGGTAGTCTTTCATCTTGTAACCTGAGTGGTGCTGTCAACTGAGTGTATGGTTCACTACAAAGCATTTCTTCATGAGTTTTATATTCTCTGCGATTTACCTTTTTCCAAAAGGTGTTAGTGTCAATAATTGTCTTTTTCTTTAATAAAAAAATAATAATAAAAAAATTTCTTTTTTTGAAACCAAATAGTTTCTATTGCAGTGCAATATTCTTTATTTCAGGTTACATGCTAAAGTTGCTGCTAAGTAGACCTAGCCTTTCTAAGCCTAATAATTAGTCCCATCTGTGTTTATATCAAAGAAACACAAATGTTTAATTTTATTTTCCTTAGCATTGCTATACACTTTCTAAAGATTAAGCACAAAGAAATATAAATTAAGAATCTGTTCTAAGGAGAATATGTTCAAACTTGACTTATTCTTTTATTTAAAGGATGAATACTGTCACCTGTGTATATTTAACTGCATAGTTTATATAATGTTCAAATAAAATATATTTCAGTTTGCTGTATATTTAAAAATGTTGATTACTGGTTTAGTTTTACGAGATGCAGAGCTAAGGATGGACAGTGGCAGTTTCTCTGTGCAAGGGTCACCCCATAGGAGACATTGCACAAACTCCTAGTCACACTTTCACAGCCCTAGCACTACAGTGACATGAGAGCAAATGCCCTATAAATGGACGTGAGACTTCCTGCTGTCTGATCCCTGCCATCTGATCCCTGCACACTATGTGCATAGGAAGGTCTCAGGTCTCCCATGGCCTCCCAGGACCATTCGCACAGGCACCTCGAGGGTCTTACGTAAAGAGAAAGGGCCCATTTTCTCAGGAAGGTGTGGGAATAACATATATCTTTTTGAAAAGAGAACTAATGATGTCTGGGTAAAGGAACAATGATTGATATATAAATAGAATAATAAGGTGTGTGCCAATCACCATAGTTTTTCTGGCCTGTCTTCCTCCTAGGTCTGCACAATATCTAAAGCATTTAAAAAGCCTTTTGTTTTCATCATGTCCCCTAGAGAAGCAGCAGTCCCTCATTCTTACTCCAAAAATACAGCACATTGGGAACAATTATTATAGAACATACAGTATAAGAAATTACTGACAACAATGAGCCGCTACAAGTTCTTTACGTTGATAAGGTTGCATAAGATAAGCATTTTAAAGCTGTCTTAAAACCAAACAATAGAAATGTATTTACCAGAAGGTTACTGTGTCCTTACTAATTTTTTCCCAGTGGGATGGATTAAGATTTGGGGTCCAAATGATTAGGCTGCTACTATATCTTCTATATCTATCTCAGATCAACCACGTAGCACCCCCCAAAACACCCAGTCTGGATAGAAAATAAACTGGACAAAACTCTAGAAAAAGAAGTTTTCATAGTTTCAGGCCAAAAGCGACCACTGTGGTCATCTAATCTGGCCTCCTGTATAACACAGACCTTAGAACTTCACAATAATTCCTTGTTGATGAAGTTGTATTGGGGGACTGGTCACCTAATGCTGAATTTTCCCCATTATTTTCAGTTTCTAAAACTGATTAAAAAGAGCTAAAGATGCATTAAAACTTTCTTCCATTTAAGAAATTGTAGTTGCCACTGTTATGTGCCACAGGCTGTTATGTGATTGTGAATAGACAAATTGGTCCAGGAAACAACCTCTCCACTAAAATGATGTCCAAACTATGTAAAAAAGTTAGAGAAACTGCATTAAAAACTTGTATAGGATGGTCCTGTATTAGACATAGATGATGGAATAGATGACCTAGTACGTGTTCTCAATATCTGCTTTTTAAAATACTTAAATAACTTTTTCATTTGACTTCAGGATCCCATTCATTGCCTTAATTTTGAATTCGACTTTTGAGAGTTTGTCATATGTTAGAATCTCCCACATTTTAATTTTAGTTGTAGAAAATTGTTGTGGATTATTGTAATGAACTTATTTATCAAGTGGACATTGTGACATTACAATTGATACAGTAAATAACAAAAGTTTGAGGCTAAATATTCTTTTCCTCAAAGTTTAGAGTTTAGATTAGCTGCTAGTGTTCAGTTGGAATAAATTACAATAGCAATTGCAAAATGTTCTCTCTTCTTGCTTTAAGTCACCAATGAGTACCAGGTAACAATTATACCTATTCTCTGAAAGGAGGTAAAATATCCCCCTTACCATATTATTGAAATTGTGTAGTGGTCAGTATTTTTACAGCTCCGGTTTTGTTTTGTTTTATTTTATTTTATTGTTTGCTTGTTTAACAGTGTGCTGAGAAAGCTGTCCTGGATTTGTCTGTCTGTAGTGCTGTTCACTCATGCCTTAAAAACACTGCACAGAAACTGGGATTGGGAATCAGAATACACCTTATTTATGTCAGCTTTAAAGGTACGGTGTTATGTTTCAAAGTGGCATAGGGCAAGTGGATAATGGATCATTGGCTGCGCTGGAAGAAGGACAGGAGATGCTAGATGTGGTTTAATTAAGCCACAATTTTATTCTTAAATGTCTGGGTACCCAGCAGATAAAAATTCAGTTCTGGTAATTCCATAATTGTTTCAGTAGATATACCCGGTGGGCTTCCATCAGCCCTTCCCCTTACCCATCCTGGTCCCCAGCCAACCCACTGTTGGGATCTTGCCATCCCCCACCTCGAATGAGATTTAAGGAGGGCGGGGCTATAAAGAAGAGGGGATTGGCTCCCTGCCATTCCAGTCGTAGGAGCCACAATACCCCCCTTCTTTCCCCGTCCCCTCCCCTCGCTTCTGCTCCTTTAAAGATTACCTCATTTAATTCCTTTGCCAGTCCATTTTTTCTGATCACTATCCCTTCCATATGGAGTACCTGTACTGGACATCCACCCCACATTTACATAATTAGTTGCAATGTCATAGCCTAACTTTCATTTCATGTTTGCTCCAACTAAGCACCCCTGAACCTGCTGTGGGGAATGTGGAAATAAAAAACAGTTCTCCTTGGCCAATCTGGCAACGAGGGAAAAATTCCTTCCCAACCCCCAAAGAAAGTAGCAACTAGTGCAGTGCTCACAGCGGATTCTGACAAACCTCAATATTTCACCACTTCCATTGGCGCGAGGGTGGGCACTGCTCTGCCTGGTCCAGGTAAAAGAGAGCTTTTCCTGCACTGGCATGGACCTATATAGTTCCCCCTCTCTTTTGGTCACCTGGAGTGAGGATGGGTCAGTGTCCCAACACTGGCCTGGTGTGCAGCTGCAGCAGAAAGTCATTCCCTGGCTCTCTAGTCCTTAAGAGTACACACCTTTTTCCAGCAAGCCAGACAATAGCCCCCACTACTTACTGTGCAGTGAGACCTTTTTAGCCAGTTTCTTCAAAATTCTAAGTGCAGTTGAGCATGATAATATTGGAGAATTGCGGTGTTTGGTTTACAAGTTACATAGCGTCATGGCAATCCTTATGCCCAAAGAATTGCTTCTGAGAATGTTTTAAAACCAGTGTGTCAGTTCACATTGGAATTAATGTGCAAAAAAATAAGGTATTGGGGCTTTTTCTTGATTGTGAGTAAGCACAGTAAGCATACATTTGAAGGTATTCTATAGCGTGGTTGATCATTTGGATGAACCCAAAGATGCATTTATTCTGTTGAGGACCAAATCTTTGAAAAATTTGAGCTCCAAAAATAAGCCATCTTTGAATTGAAGGTGGGGAGGGGAAATCTGTTTACTCTTGGATGCCCATTTCCCATTAAGAATTGTAATACAGCTTGGAACCTTTTTGGACTTTTATAAGGATTGAATTTGGCAGATCTTGGTAAAGAAAATAGATCCTGGGCAACAAGTTTACTTTATTTGCTGTAATTCTCCGAATCTGTGATTTGATATTCTTTTTAGTAGTTTCATGGAATTTATATAACTTTCTAAATTATTTGCTTTGCTTCTTTAAATTTATTCAATATAGTTAAAAGCACTATAAGTGATATATACTTGAAATTTAATATATGTATGCCTCTATATTCAGGTAAATAAGAACAATGCCAAACTATGGAATAATGTGGGTCATGCTTTAGAAAATGAAAAGAACTTTGAAAGAGCTTTGAGATTCTTCATACAGGCCACACGAGTGCAACCAGGTAAAAGTTATTGATGAATTTCATTTGCTCAGGTGCATTCAGTGGTGTTGATGATTTCTTCTTAATAATTTGATACTGTAAGGCAGGCCTGCACAACCCATAAAGTGGCGAGGGCTATATTACTCCAAAGAAAACAGCTGAGGGCCAAAACCCCCCGAGAGCTGCCAACCCTGCCCCAGCACCACCCAAAACGCAACACCGCACCCCCCCCAGCGCTACCTGCCCCGCGGAAACAAACCCTCCTTCTCCAGCGTCACCCCACCGAAACAGCAGTATTGAACCTCGGTAATTTGTTATAGCGGGCCCTAAAGGTAGTATAATTAAGGTAAAAGAAAAATGTCTTTTTGCTAGAAGTAGAATAAGATTCCCCCCCACACACACTTTGTAATCAATTGCCCTGTTGAATGAATGAGGTGTGAATGAGGAAGGTGTGGAAGGCAGGCACCTCCAGACAGCTGCAACACTTGGAGAGGGCAGGGCCGGCTCTAGGATTTTTGCCGCTCCAAGCAAAAAAATTTTTGGCCGCTCCCCCCTTTTTTTTCGTGCCTCTCTGCCCCTGGCCCCGCCTCAACTCCACCCCTTCTGAACCCCTTCCCCAAATCCCCAGCCCTGCCTCCTCCCCCGGTGTGCCGCATTTCCCCCCCACCATTGCTTCCTGAGGGCCCCCTGTGACCTCCTGCCCTAGCTCACCTATGCTCCGCCTGCTCCCCCTGGTGTACTGCTGCTCCGCAGCACGTTTAGGGGAGCAGGTGGAGCAGAGGTGAGCTAGGGTGGGGGGGTGCAGGAAGTAACGGGGGGGTAGAGGAACCACTCCCCACTCCAGCTCACCTCTGCTCCACCACCGCCGCCGCCTCCCCCGAGTGCCCCGCCGCTCGGCTTGTCCTCCCTCCCAGCCTTGCTGCATGAAACAGCTGTTTCGCACGCGGCAAGCCTGGGAGGGAGGGGGGAGAAGCGGAGTGGCAGTGGCGCTCTCAGGGGAGCAGGCGGAGCGGAGGCAAGCTGGGTCGGCGGGGGCACTATTTCCCCATGCCCCAGAGTCAGCGCCTATGATGGCCGGTGCCAGAATGCCGCCCCTAGAATTGTGCCGCCCCAAGCACCTGCTTGTTTTGCTGGTGCCTGGAGCTGGCCCTGGGAAAGGGGATGGGAGCCAGACCAGATCAGTAGAACAGGTCAGCCACCGATTTGCCGCTCGCCTCCTCAGCCCCCCTCCCCCGGTTCACCGACTCACTCCCTGCAACTGCCTGCCCATTTGCCTACTCACCCCCCCACGGGCTGCACAGTGAGCCCACCTACTCAACCCACGCGGTCCGCACAGTGAGCCCACGCGGGCCACATGCGGCCCCTGGGCCTCATGTTTTGCAGGCCTGCTGTAAGGGAATCTCTTTTTGTAGTCTATTCTAAGTGCACTGTTTCAAGAAATTACTTCTGCATTAATTATGTTTGTTTCCATAACTGAACTTTAAATCACGTAATGCATTTAGTAGGTTGACTATAGTGAGATTATTCTCTGTAAGAAAATGTAAACAAAAATATTATCTTATTGTAAACTTTCTTGAGTAAAGTTTTGTGGATGTACAGAAATGCAGGGTTTTTAATCTCTTAAAAGGAATACAATCTTAAGTTGTAACAAAAGTTAATGAAGCTTAAGTACATATGCAATATTAATACTAAATACATATTCCTTATATTTTATGTATTGATACTGTATTGACCCAAAGGATGCAGGTGATACTGTGATAGTTTTGAAAACTAAAAAAATATATCTGAAAGGAAAAAGTAAATAACTTACGGTTTAACATGCATATAATATTTGTGGCATACTATACACAATTTGGTGCACTTTTTGACATTCTTTACAATGTACAGTACATGTTTTATTATATAGGAGTTGTGGTTTTGGAGTGCATTATAATTAATAGTATGGTTGGGTGTTTTGTTTGAAACCCAAAGTCAAGTTTTGATTTTTTTTCGATGCCGTTACAGCTGTTAGGGTATTAGCTGTTTAAAAACAAAGGGGGGAGAGTGAAAAAGGATTATTGTCACCTAATTATAGGTTCTTTGCACTTAAGTTGCCATGGTGAAAAGAGAAAAATTACTAACCAAAAACCCTTATGATCATTTAGCTTTTGTATGCTAAACATGTGGATCTAAGATCCACAGTCTTCCTGTTTTAGTGGTTTGTTTGTGATTTTGTAGTCTCAAAATGACTTCAAACTGCTAGTACTATTACTATTTTCAAAAAGCTTTTGAAAGAATTGTTTTGTTTTGAAGTTTCATCTTGCCATTACTCAATTATGAATTAACCTTTTAAGTGCTGTGTATTGGGGTCACAAAACTGTTATAGATTGCACTTCCTTTGTCAATAAAGATATCTGAGATTAATATGTTCAAATAATTGTGTAAAATTAGCCAAAAGAAAGGAAAACAGAAATTTTCTAAAAAGAATTGGAAGTCATTCCTGGCTTTTTGAAAGTGGTTTTGTATTTTAGTGAGGTGGATAGCGTTCAGATCTATTTGTTGCTCTTATCAGAATCAGACTTCTAGTCTTCTACATTATGTAGGCTTTATTTGATTACTTCCTCTGCCTTATTCTGTAAAGCCCATTGGGTTCTGTTTGGGATGTCGAAGTCCTTTAAGCCGAAAGGGCATTTGGTTTGATTTAAGACTAGCATGTAAAGCCTGCTTCTGT
This sequence comes from Malaclemys terrapin pileata, assembly GCF_027887155.1. NCBI lineage: Eukaryota > Metazoa > Chordata > Testudines > Emydidae > Malaclemys > Malaclemys terrapin. The sequence continues at coordinate 78,319,650 of NC_071505.1, forward strand.
CTGTAAAAGAACTTTGTAGAAATGCTTATAATTTGTTCTTTGATAAGTCTCTCACTAGAAAGTCATATAAAAAACATCGATCCATGTGAGCCGAATTGTCATCCTCATGTCAATTCTACTTGAACTGATCTGCGGGATAACTACGTAGAAAGTACTGCAGTCGTTCACTTCAGATTCTTTCCTAGATTGTTATCACATATGGAATCAAAATATATGGGATGATGTAGAAAATATACTTAGAACAATATTGTTCAATGTTCTAACATCAGCTTCTGAACATTGAGTGCTTTAGCCAAGAATCGATTTTTACAGAGTTTGAAAACCCTAAAAGGGATCTACTGACTTACGAATAAATAATCTTGACACAATTCTGCTTATAATGTTTTCCTGTGTTACCTTTTCTTTTGTATATTGTGATACAGCAGGGCAAAGGAGCAGTGGGAGAGTGGTAGAGGGGAGATATGTAAGCTCTAAGTTAATTAAGATGTGGTTCACTGTACTCTAGGGAAGGTTACTACAGGTTAATTGGAGCACCTGTAGCCAATTAAGGCCCTGTCAGGAACCTAATTAAAAAAACCCTGCTTCAGGCAGACAGTGTGTAGCGAGGAAGGCGAGAGGACTGGAGTTTGGAGGTGTGTTTCTGAAAATTGAAAGACCAGAGAACTGGAGGAAGCGAGACCTTGCCTCAGCAGAGCAGGGAGACTCCCTTCCCCAGCTTCAAGGACCGAGGGTAACCCTGCCCAAGGGGGAAGAGGGTAAGAAACCCACAGGTATTGAGAGGGGCTAGGGCTCAGAGTGAGGAGGAAACCCAGACCCCTCCCCCCACTTGCCTCCTCTACTACCACCTACCCAGGCCACTAGCGGGGCCCTCGGGTAAACGGTGGCGTCCTAGCCCCCCCACCACCAAGAAAAGCACAGGACCCACCATACCAACATCAGCCATTTTGTCATGATAGCCGTGTCTTTATAAAAAAGAAAAAGTAAGAGTTTATCTCTTGCTTACTCTTAACCTGAAGTTATAATTTTTATATAATTCTCATGTGGTATAACTTGCCCCTGGCAGACGCTTGTGCACCATTTTGGTTCACCCACAGTTAGTTATTGTAAAGATGTTTCTTTTACTGTCTCAAACATAACTGTGACTTCAGGTGAGAAGTGTCAGGAAAAGTTAGAACTCTTCAGCCATCAGATGCTATTTCAATAAAAAGTTCCTTCTTTAAGAAAAGGAGAAGGGGAAGATCCACAAGAAGTGTGACCAAAATCCAGTTCATTTAGAATATTTTGTCAGTTTTCCAGCAGGCATCAGTGACTCCTTAATACTCCTTTGGCTTACATTAATAATAGAGGCATTAATATTTAATATTCATGAGGCATAGATTTTTAATTACACTTACTTATATGAGACATGAATGTTATATTAAATATTTTTTTAAAGATGATATTGGTGCCCACATGAACGTAGGAAGAACGTATAAAAATTTAAACAAAACCAAAGAAGCAGAAGAGTCATACATGATTGCTAAATCACTGATGCCACAGGTAAGTAGTAACGTTGTTTTTTAATTACCATCCTTTGAAATTTTTCTAGGTATGTCTGCACTTATGATGGCCTGTAGAGTACAGACGCTGCATACCCAGCTAGCATGAGTAGGGCCCTACAAAATTCATGGTCCATTCTGGTCAATTTCACAGCCAGAGGGATTTAAAATTGGTCAACTTCCATGATTTCAGATGTTTACATCTGAAATATCAGGGTGTTGTAACCATGGGGGTCCCAACCTCAGAAGAAGCCCCAGAGCAGAACCCCTAACTGGGTCACCACGAGCCCCAGCAGGAGCCCCGAGGGAAGAAACTCCAAGCTCAGGTGCGCTGAGCCCTGACTGCAGCTGCAGGGCTGAAGCCTCGATCCCAGACTGCCCCAAGCCCCAGCTGGGGGCTGGAAGTCCCGGTCCCGGGCTGCCTCGGCTGGGGTCGGGGAGTGGAAGCTGACCCAAGCCCTGGCTGGAGCGGGGCAGAGGCCTTGAACCTGGGCTGCCCTGGCTGCAGTCGGTAGGAATGGGAACCCCCAGCCCTAAGAGCGGCTGGGTGAGGAAGCCCCGAGATCAGTGCCCAGAGCCGTGGCAGGAGTCCTGGGGTGGGGGGGCAGAAGCCCAGAGCCCGGACACAGCCTGCCTTTTTCTGTTGCATGTAGCTGCAAATGTAGACAGGATCTCAGGCGCATCATGGATTAAAGATTGACCATTGTGCAGCAAGTGCTTCTGCTGCTTCTTTACTTAATGTGTAAAGTTGTACACTGTTATGAATAGTTTAAGGAAGTATGTGATTAAATTGTTGCTGTGTAGTGCAACAAGTTGAGGGTTATTGATGATCTGATGCAGTTTAAATGTTAGGGCTGTCCTGATACCCACCTCAGATAGTGGCCCTTCCAGCTTTCATAGGAGCTTTGATGGTACCAATATAACATTAGGATGGAGAAGAGAAAAGTGAAGTTAAAATACCTGTCAGAAAAATATCCATGTTCCTAGTGAGTGGATGGGAAGGGTTCTGCTTGGGGCTGTAAGTTGGTGGGTAAGTATTTGCCATGGTTCCAATTATGATATTTAAGCTATACTGTCTACCTGATATTCCAGCTATAGTTTAAATTTTGTGCCTCTGATTTTTAAACTACTGGTAAATTGATATGGCTTTTTAAATAAGGTTCTTGGCATATCAAATTGCACTCTCCTATTTTTTTCTTTTTTTTGGAGGGAAGGGATGTTTTAGAATGCATATTTTCAGTGCTGACATGGCATTGTAAATTCAAGGGGGGGGGGGGGTGTTAGTGTTATATATCCTGTTTTACCTTGATGATAAAAGAAGTTTGGAAAGCAGCTTCATGCGTTTAACTATATGAGTTCTTTCTGATTGTTTTTAACTTTCCACTGATTTTTTGTTTGTTTGTTTTGCCAGATTATCCCAGGTAAAAAATACGCAGCACGAGTTGCTCCTAACCATCTAAATGTTTATATAAATCTTGCAAACTTGATTCGGGCAAACGAATCTCGCCTTGAAGAAGCAGATCAGTTGTATCGACAAGCAATTAGTATGAGGCCAGATTTCAAACAGGCTTACATTAGCAGGTATTTTTGTTGATTTTTGGAGATTGTTTATTCTTCAAAACATACTAAAGTTTTGTTTAATATTACAGAACACCAATATACAACTTAATTTATTTACTCTATAATGGATTTAGTTTTGAGCTGTTTGTTTAAGAATACGAAAAAAATCTGTCAGTTTAGTTTTGAAAACAAGATAGTTTTATTGGTTGTAGTCAAATATCATAGTTCAATCCCAAATATCATAGTTCAATCCCAGAAGTTTATGAACTTCTGCTACTGGTAATTTGCCTCCAAGCTTGTTCTAAGTTATAACTTTGTATATCACTATAAACCATCCTGCTTTAAGGAATGCTTACTCACAACGTTCTTTTCATATCCACTGGGGTTGGGGCCCCAAACTGCAGCCTGTTCAAATGGACAGTACAGCAAGCTCTGCCCTAAATTCCTGTGTCTGCAGTGCTGCCTTTTTAAAGCCTTCTGAATAGGTCTTTTGATATGAAATCCTATTATCTGATTATTTCAAGTTTTCTTTACTCCCGTTCCACAGCCCTCAAATTTAGGGAAACAAACTGTTACACATATATTTTATAATAAAAAGTTATGTTTCTTCGACATGAAAGTTAAACAGAAATTTGGTTCCTCAACAGGGGTGAATTACTTTTAAAAATGAATAAGCCTGTGAAAGCGAAGGAAGCTTATCTTAGAGCCCTGGAACTGGACAGAACCAATGCAGACTTGTGGTACAACTTGGCAATTGTTTACATTGAACTAAAAGATCCAACAGAAGCCCTGAAGAACTTTAACCAGGCATTAGAACTTAATCCTAAACATAAACTGGCGTTGTTCAATTCTGCACTACTCATGCAAGAATCTGGTATGTTGTTTTGCTTAAAATATTTACTCTATATTTGTATTTATCACACACACCGTGATTAAGCTTCTAATGAATTCTGACTTTTCATCTTTAGAAAACAGTCATATTATGTTTTTCTCAAGAACTGCAATAAGAGAAGAAACTGTTTCCTCTCTTAGTTGCCCCTGTAGGCTTTTCTAGACCTTATGAAACTTCTTTAGTTTTACCAAGGTTTTACTTGTGCATGTAACCCATCTGATGTATGTGTTTGTTTTTAAGTTTCCATTTATTTTTAAGGTACCTTCTTAGCATATAGAGCAGGGGTGGTCAAACTTATTGACCTTCTGAGCCACATATGATAATTTTCATAACCTGCTCGCCTGCCAGGGCTCAGGACTTCAGTCCTGTGGGGCTTCCCTGCTGGGGAATTGGGCTTCTGCCCTGCAACAGGGTAGTGGGGCTTGAGAGTTCTGCCCCATGGGAGGTGCCTGCCAAGGCTCAGAGCCCCAGCAGGCACACCCGCAGGGCTGAAGCCCTGAGCCCCACCAGAGGCCAGAAGCCCCGAGCTCTCCTCCCCGCCAGTCTATTAGGCAGAGAAGGTGGGGACATGGTGAGCTCCAGGAGCTGCACTTTGACTGTAAAAGAGCTGCATGTGGCTCCCGAGCTGCAGTTTGGCCACCCCTGATACAGAGCATACATAAAATCCTCGTCTCTAACCAGTTTCACAAAATGCTTGTAAATGTTGATACGTATTTTACATATGTTTATCTATTCTTCACTGACTAAAAGTTTCCATTGACTGCAGTGGGCTTTAAAGCTGGCGTTAAATAATACCTGCTTCTTTCTATATGGTGCCTTGTAATGTCAGTGGCTAATGTAAATCTACATCAGTTTTCACTTACTGTGCTTAATTTCTAGTAGAAGTTTTTGAAAAGTATTGTTAAATTAACCCTGTATATGCACATTGACAGTTACTAAGATTATGTGGCAAAAATAACTAGTTACAAATTTACTTTTTACTGTGGAGAAAAGAAGAGTGAACTGCCTCTAAATAGGAATAGTGTGTATTTTACATAAAGTTGAGCAAAATCCCATACTAAAATATATGTAGTAGAGTATTGTAAAAGGTGCAATGAGCCATTATTTAGTTTTCACCATAACCTGATCAGACCACAACCTCTTTGCAGTGTGTGTTCCAGTATTTAAACAAAATTCTTATCTGACCAATTTTGAAACACACAAACTTTAAAAGGTGCAAAATAGATTACGTGAGCTGTCTGTAATTGTGGAAGATTCTAGGATCTTGGATTTGATATGCTGTTGGAAGATATTTTAGCTTGGCTTTGAGGGTCAGATATGATGATCTAATTGTCCCTCCCAGCCTTAAAATCTATTCTTTAACAATAAAATGAGGTCTTTCACTCAGATTTCCTTTGCAAGAACTATTTGTCCGAAATGACCTTTTCTCCTCATTCTATTTGCTCACATTTTCTCAGACTTGTAGAGATCCCATTATCTGGATCTATCATATCAGAACTAAAACTTCTTCTTCAACAGGGAAGAGCAGTATGATATAATTATATCTTTTTATAGCCTTCAAAGATATTAAGTAGCATTTGAGACCCCACCATTTCTGCAGCTTTATTTAATGCTAAGCATATATAATATTAAAGAATGTTACATTTTAGTTTAGGGGTTATGTTAACATTTTTTCAGGGCTATTTTAAAAATGTTTGGAAAAATATCTGAAATGTATTTTCTGTCACTTTAGGTGACCCTATGCTTAGACCTGAAGCCAAGAAAAGGCTGTTAAGTTATGTGAAAGAGGAACCACAAGATGCAAATGGCTACTTCAACTTGGGTATGCTGGCAATGGATGACAAAAGAGATGCTGAAGCAGAGTCTTGGATGAAGAAAGCCATAAGGTTACAACCAGGCTTCCGAAGCGCTTTGTTTAATTTGGCACTGCTTTATTCTCAGACTGCAAAAGAGCTGATGGCCTTGCCAGTCCTGGAAGAGTTATTGAGATATTACCCTGATCATACCAAAGGTTTAATTTTAAAGGGCGACATCTTAATGAACCAAAAGAAAGATATAAGTGGAGCTAAAAAGTGTTTTGAAAAAATCCTGGAAATGGATCCTAACAATGTACAAGGAAAACATAATCTTTGTGTAGTTTATTTTGAGGAGCGAGACTTAATAAAAGCAGAAAAATGTCTTGTTGAGACATTGGTATTAGCACCACATGAGGAATATATTCAACGTCATTTAAATATAGTCAGAAGTAAAATTTCATTGCTCGGTGCTGCAGAACAGTCAACTTTTCCAGCAGATGGGACTGCAGCTGTGGGGGGAAAAAAAATTCCATTTGAAAACTTGAAAGAAGTAAAAAATGAACAGAAAACCACCCAGACATTGAATAGTAACATTAACAAAGGACAGTCAAATAGCAAGAAACTAACAGAAAAAAATAACACAGACAAAGAGACTAAAAAAAAATCTACAAAAGAAATCAAAGACATTGAAAAAAAAAGAGTTGCTGCTTTGAAAAGACTAGAAGAGATTGAACGTATTTTAAATGGTGAATAGCCTTTATCGTGTCACAATAGAGCGGGGAGAGGACACGACTTTTGATTATTGCATAATGTTTGATCAAACTGGAAATTAGACTGGTGCTTTGAAAATGGAAAGAATATTAACAGCATATCATTTAACAAGCAGAAGAGGGCTGCATTACAACACAGAGAACAATCTGTTGAGAAATCCATAACATTTAATCAAGTTTTTTGAGTTGGGGGTTGAGTATGAGAAGAAAACATGGATCTTCTAATGGTGAAAAATGGCACTCTAACACTAAGATACTGATGGCCAGAGAGACTCCATAACAGTATTCTCAAGGAAGCATCAAAAAATCTCAATAGAGAGTTAATGGGGTAACCCAGCTACATTGCAGCTTGATTCTGTATGATTCTATTTTTATTAACTTTTTCTAAATTTCAGTATGTGTGTGCCATTTAAATCTTTCTAGATCTTCACTATGCAGTAAACTTTTCTTTGCATTACTAGTGTTCCAGAGCTTAACAAAGAATAAATACACACACTGTCACCAGTGGTATTTTTAAGGTTGTTTTTTTTTCTTCAAACAATATACACTGATGAAACAACACACTAAAATAATAAATGCAACTGTTTTCTAAATATGGGATGATACAATAATGTTTTAATTGTTCTTCATTTACTATAAAAATCATTTGTACCGTTTTATCTAACTGATAAATAGAAATCCTGTGGTGCTCTCTTGACATTTTACTGTGTTTTTTCCTTTTGAAAAAAATGCATATGCATCTTTCTCTACTACCAGTCATCTAGGTGTAAAAAAATCATTGTACATCAAACCTTTGGGGGGTTGGTTCATTTGCTCTTGAGTTCACTGGACACTGACAAATGCATCTTCAGTAACTAGTATGCTATGCAGTGGCCCATGGTGCACTTGTATCAATTGATCCCATGGTGTAATAAATTCTTCATTATGTATAGTAAACTGGCTTTATTATTTGCAGTCATCAAACTGTATTTTAGTCCTGTGACTTTCAACAGAAACTCATTATAAAAATGATTTACCTACTCTTTAGAGCAGTGTTACAATAATTAAGCCACAAAATTCAGCACTCTTTAACATAAGGAAATGTACCTTCTGATTTACTTCCAAACACCAAACTCCTCTATTGTTTGATATTTTGTCACTGAGTAAGCATGATTTTTTTTATTAAATATTTATTTTGACTACTGAATTCCTAAAAAGTTTCCATTAACATGTCTGTCACAATGCACAAATGTAATTTCTCACATGGAACATTTTGTTTGATAATTTCAACATTGTTTTTATCCTTGTGGTTATGCATATGTTTTTGTTTAAATATACTGTTGATTACCTAAAATTGCTTATTTGTCTTGCTTTACTGTATATATGAAACATGAAAAGAAGCATGAAAATCACAGGTTAATGCGGAGTCTCCTTATTTATTTCAAATTATATTCACATTAGAATGAGCTCAACAATAATCAGATTTTTTAAGAACTATGAAAACACACTGCTAAGTACCATTTCCTGTTTACTTGCATTTTGTTTGTTAGGAGTCTTCCTGTTAGCTTAGTTTCAAGTAGTATAGATCTAACATTTCTGACTTAATTAAAATTAAAGCAGTTAAAAAAAATCAGTAATTTTACAGGCTGAATTTAAAAAAAAAATCCTAAATAAATATTTAGTTTGGCAAATCATCTCTTATTTTATTAATCAGTTATTTTAGCCCTTCATTTCAAACAAGGAAGGAAAACCATTCAGGAAGAAATTAATATTCACATTTAGATGGTAGACTCTAGATAAGATCACAATGACAACCCTGAACACCATCCTTCTGTACATAGTTAAGGGCACTCGGGTGCCTCCACTTCACTGTCTGTACTACCATATTATCCTTCCCAACCCAAAAAAGACCTTGTGGAGGCTTCCCCTTGAAGTCCAGAGTTGATGCTATAGGGAGATGAGATAGAAGATCAGTGTGGGTAGGGGCCAAAGTGCACATATCTCCCATCCGGCTCCATGGAAATTTGTTGAAAAAGATACTATTGGTTGCATTATCCTTTTTTCCACAAATGGTTTTATCTCCCTCCTCCTTGTAATCCCACAGCTAAGGACAGGATCACAGCTCTAACCAAGCCAAGGGAGGGGGCCACCTTCAGTGTACAAATACAGGACTCCTCTGCAGCTGACCCAGGCTTTCCATGGTTCCTCAAGGATTTTCCAGGCTTGGGACCAGAGGGGTGTGGAAATCTCAGCCTTCTTCCCCTATGCTTTCTCCCTGTCCTTATGGGATTTTCCATGGGAGGAGATGATCTGAGCCATGACTGCCTTATCTAGTGTAACTATAGTGCAGCACATTTACAGCAGGAACAAAGCTTTTTATAGGCCAATTGATGTAAAAAATCTAATGTTATATATCTATTTGTTACATGAGAGACTTTTTCTCTAAGCCCTTTAGGAGGAGAGAAATTTTAGTGTGAACCTATCAGTAGCCAGTCTACTTCCTGGCATTTTAGTTAGTCCTCAGATCAGGTTCTCCAGCCTCTGCGTAGGATCTTAATAAGTCACCTGCACAGTCATGATCCTTTCTGTCACTGGGCAGACTTCTGCTTCAAGCAACAGAAGCAGAAATTTTGCTGTATCACAATTGTGTTAATCTCAATATTAGCCTGGCATACGCATCCCTCCTCTCCTGGAGGGCTCTCAAATGTTTTTGAGTGGGTCTCAGACACCTCTTTGGTGCTACTACAGCAATTATTTACATGGAAAAGTAATAATTTGGAAAGTATTCATATATTTGTGGTTTTTTAAATGTGATTTAACAAACTAGAGACAAGGAAAGCAGCACCATGTGAACTGCCAGCCCTCTGCGCACCACTATCAAGTGCTCTGTGGATCACAGGTAGTCCGCTGATTTCAGTTTGAGAATCACTGTTTTATTCTCTAACTGACACAATTATGGGAACAGTGGCTGGTGATATGGAACCTGTTGGGGGGAAAAACCTGAGTCTCTAGATTAAGTTTAGAAGTGTGAGCAACAAGGCTGATGTCATGGTGGGAGTCTGCTATAGACCACCAGACCAGGGGGATGGGGTGGACAAAGCTTTCTTCCAGCAACTAACAGAAGTTACTAGATCACAGGCTCTGGTTCTCATGAGGGACTTGAATCACCCCAATATCTGCTGGGAGAACAGGATGGCACGGAACATGAACTTGCAAGCAGAGGAGGTGGTAGAGGTGGAGGTTCTGGTGGTGGATATTCTGTCAGTGGAAGCTCCATCAATGTTAGCCCTACCCCTTATTCAGACTATCCAATCCAGCACCAGAACAATCTGGCAAACATCTGCATCCATCCCACTGACTGCTAAGGGAGTGGAGCACAAATACTTTGTCCCCTCAAAGGGGTACAATTATTTGTTCACCCACCTGCAGCTTTGTTCACTAGTGGTAGCATCGGTGAACAAGAACGAACGGCTTGGCCACCAGGCTCCAGCTCCTAAATCAAAGGACGCCATGCGCCTTGATCTGTTTGGGCGCAAAGTTTATTCTGTGGGGGGGTCTTCAGCTCAGGATCGCTAGTCAGCAGGCGCTCCTGAGCCATTACAATTTTAACTCCTGGAACTCCATGCTGAAATTTAAGGAGTTAGTACCTCCTGAGTCCAGAGAGGAGTTTGGTTGATGAGGGCAAAATAGTGGCATGGACCTCATTGCAGGCCTCGCTGGACGCTGCGGATTCTGCTGCACGCACTTTGTCCTCGGGGATAGCCATGAGGTGTATCTCTTGGCTGCAAGTCTCCAGCCTGCCACCAGAGCGTCAGCAAACACTGCAGGACCTCCCCTTTGATGGAGAGGGCCTGTTTTCGGACAAAACCGATTCCAGGCTACAAAGCCTTAAGGACTCAAGGGCGATAATCAAGTCCCTGGGCATGCACACACCGGCTACCCAGCGGAAACCCTTCAAACCCCTGTAGCCACAACAGCGCTCCTATCCTCCTCCTCGACCGAGGCAGGGTTTTTATAGGAGATAGGGGCATAATAGAAGGAGGAAGCCCTCCAACGCCCTGTCTTTGCAAGGCCTGGGCCTGTCCAAGCCTTCGTCAGGCTCAAAACAGACCTTTTGAAGGGACACTCGAGGATGATGTCCCGGACCTCATTCAGGATCCTACCCCACTCTTCTTGAATCGTTTATCCCACTTCCACTGTGCCTGGTCCTACATAACTATGGACCGCTGGGTCCTCCGCACAGTGGAAGCAGGATACTCTCTCCAATTTTATTCCTCCCCACCCTCCTTCCCTGTCCCTCTTCAGGGACTCTTCTCATGAGCAACTCCTTATTCAGGAGGTTCAGACGCTCCTCGCCATGGGAGCGATCGAGGAGGTTCCAAGGGAGCTAAGGGGCAGGGGGTTTTACTCCTGATATTTCCTAATCCCCCAAGGTAAAGGGAGGGCTTCGGCCCATTCTGGACCTGCGCGATCTCAGCAAGTTCATGGTAAAGTTGAAATTCCAAATGGTCTCCTTGGGCACCATCATACCTTCCCTGGATCTTGGAGACTGGTACACCACCCTCGACATGAAGGATGAATATTTCCACATAGCGATTCATTCAGCGCACAGACGCTTCCTCTGCTTTGTGGTCAACCGCGAACATTATCAGTTCACGGCCCTTCCCTTTGGTCTCTCCACGGCCCCCCGAGTGTTTACCAAATGTGTGGCGGCCTTCCTTCATCAACGGCGGGTGCAGCTATACCCTTACCTCGATGACTGGCTTATCCGGGGATGCACCAAAGAACAGGTGCAGTCCGACCTCAGCTTGGTTAAGGACACATTTCATCGATTAGGCCTTCTTCTCAATGTGGCAAAGTCGACACTAGAACCGACCCAGAGAATAGAATTCATCGGGGCGGTTCTGGACTCTGTGCAAGCACAAGCCCTCCTGCCAGACTCTCGTTTCCAGGCTATAGTGGTCCTTGTCCAGAGCCTTTAGAGCTTCCCAACCTCATTGGCAAGAAGTTGCTTGAGTCTTCTCAGCCACATGGCTTCCTGCACATACATGACCAGGCATGCCAGACTTCAACTCCACCCGTTACAAGCCTGGCTTGCATCAGTCTATTGCCCAGGTCGAGACAGCCTGAACTTGGTGGTCACCATCCCGGAGTGGGTCCTGGCCTCCCTCCGCTGGTGGCTAAATCCCCAAGTGGTTTGCGAAGGAATCCCTTTTCACAGCCTATAGCCCTCCTTGTCCCTGGTCACAGATGCGTCAGCCCTGAGATGGGGTGCCCACCTCGGGGACATTCAGACGCAGGGCCTATGGCCCCCGTCCACGCTCTCCCTTCATATCAACATGCAGGAGCTGATGGCGGTGCGGCTTGCCTGTCAAGCCTTCCAGGAGCAGTTGCAGGGTCGTTGTGTGGCGGTCCTCACAGCCAACACCACGGCCATGTTCTACATCAACAAACAAGGGGGGCCCGCTCCTCCCTCCTCTGTCAGGAGGCCGTTCGACTGTAGGAATTCTGCATAGCCCACTCTATTCACCTGATGACGTCTTTACTACCCAGGGACCAGAACATGCTGGCGGACCACCTGAGCAGGTTCTTCCGCTCCCATGAGTCGTCCCTTTGACCAGATGTCATCCACCCCACCTTCCGAAGGTGGAGATTTCCCCAAGTCGACCTCTTCGCCTCCTGCAGCAATCAGAAATGTCCGACTTTCTGCTTCCTCCAGGGCCACTCCCCGGGCTCTCTCACAGACTCCTTCCTGCTCCCCTGGACGAGTCGACTATTTTACGCCTTTCCCCCATTTCCCCTGGTGCACAGGGTCTTGCTCAAAGTATGCAGGGACAGGGCGTGAGCGATTCTGGTAGCTCCCGCGTGGCCCAGACAGCATTGGTACACCACGCTACTGGAACTCTCTGTGGATGCTCCAGTCCCATTGCCTCTTCTTCCAGACCTGATTACTCAGGATCGCGGTCGCCTCTGCCATCCTGATGTATGCTCTCTCCACCTCACGGTGTGGATGCTCCATGGCTGAACCCTGCAGAAGTTTGCTTTTTGGAATCTGTGCAACAAGTACAGATGGGCAGCAGGAAGCCCTCCACTCGGGCCACATATTTGGCTAAGTGGAAGCGGTTAACGTGCTGGTGCACTCAGCACAGAACACCTCTCCTGGAAAACAGATTTCCTTGTCGCTATCACATCGGCGCGGCATGTCTCTGAGCTCAGAGCCCTTACCTCTGAACCGCCCTATACTATCTTTCATAAGGATAAAGTGCAGCTTCGGCCTCATCCAGCCTTTCTTCCAAAGGTTGTATCAGCCTTCCATATCAGCCAGGACATCTTCCGTTTTTTATCCAAAACCTAGGGTTACCATACTTTAGTTTTAAAAAAGGAGGACACTCCATGGGGCCCTCTCCCTGCCTCAACTCCGCCCCTTCCCTGCCCCAACCCCGCCCCTTCCCCAAAGTCCCCGCCTCAACTCTGCCCCCTCCCCTGAACGCTCCGCCCCCTGCTCCTCCCCCTCCCCTACTTCCCGCGAATCAAATGTTCGCGGGAAGCCTGAAACACGGAGGCAGCAGGTAAGCTGGGGCTGGGACAGGGTGCGGCACGGCCCAATCAGGTCCCCTTGGCCGAGCGGCTCCCTCCGGCGGCCGGCCGGACCAGGTCAAGAGGCTCCGGCCTCGGCATCTCCCGCCTGGCTCGGCTCAGGCCCTGGGGCCCCGGCCCCGGCCGAACACCACCAGCCCCGGCCCCGTCCTGGCCCCAGCCGAACACCCCCGGCCCCGGGGCCAAACACCCCCGGCTGAGCACTGCCGGGCCCTCCCTCCCTATTTTCCCGGATATGTCCGGCTTTTTGGGATTTCCTCCCAGACGGGGATTTGCGGCCCAAAAAGCCGGACATGTCCGGGAAAATCCGGATGTATGGTAACCCTAGTAAAGCCCTGAGTGGTACTAGACCTCTCCCAAAGCACACACATGGGTGCTAGCATTACTGGGAACCAGGCAGTGTCATTTCAGGCTTCTGGGGCTCTTTAGCAGGCTGTTCCCACAACCAAGGTATTTTACCTTTCACCCTTCTCACCTGAGTGGTCCCTAGGCCAGGATGAATAATACCTTCTGTAAACAGCCAAGGAAAATACTGCACCCACCAAAACAAACAAACAAAACCCTGCATGACCCTCCCAGGACAGGAAACGAGTGGTTTTCAAGGAATTATTTAAAATATCTTGCCCTTCGAGCATTGTTAGATACAAGGTTTCCCATACATGCCTCCTTTGAAGACATCATTAGATTGAAATGGGGACTTCTGGTTAAAACCAAATGTTAAACTAAAATTTTACATAAAAACAAAAAAAAGGAATTAGTTTTTGAGCTCTCACATTGGTACAGTAATCGCTCCACCCATGAAAGACATACTCACACTTTCAGAAGGGGACTTCCTCCCAAAAGACCCATAGAGCAAGGACACGCTACACAGAAATTTCAGTGGAGCACCTTGAAGATAAGGACGGAGACTTTGAACTTGAGTCTATATTCCATCATATATTTATAGCAATAAACACTGTCAAAACCATGTTAAATACTTTATAAACATACATACGGAAAGGTCCTTACTATTTAGCTGGTTCCTTCAATAGTGATATTACTAAATTGTTAATAGGTATTGTTCTACATGGAAGCACTGACAGATTTTGTATTCTTGTGATTCTACAAGTCAGATCTCACTTCAGTGGTCCTTAAACACGATAATATTTTATTGATAACTGCACTTTGCACTGCTAGAATAAAGCGCCAAGAACTTGAGAATCCAGCCCTTAGTTTATAGGCTTATAAAGTCCAAGAGTCTAATGTCTGCATTAGACTTTGTTGCTTACATCATCCTTTGTCCAGCTTACACACAGAGTTAGATTTAATTTAATAAGCATATGGCTTCACCTTCCGAAGCCAACAGGAAATGCAGGTAATCAGTGTTTCTGAAAATCAGGCCAGTATTGTCTAGAAATAAAATGAATTAAATTTCTCCTGATTCAGACATACCAGTAAGAACATCCTTTCAAATTCAGATTTCTCCCAGAGGATGCCTTTTTACCCTATCCTTTAAGGATTGCGCAGTTATTAATAAGTTGTGCCCTGGGTGTTTTGTAATTATTCTAGAGCAGCATCTCTAGCCTTGTCTACATTGAAGAAGTTTACAAAACATTCCCACCAGTTCATCTGAAACCAATGTTAGAATCAGTGTGAGCCCTAGTGTAGACAAGGCTCCTTCTTAGCTAAACCTGTTGAAAAGAAGGCTTAACTAAGGCCCGGTCTGCGCAGAGATTTTGTACAGTTATAACTAGGGGTGTAATTTTTTCTTACCAATGTAGTTACACTGGTATAACTCTAGTGTTTATGCAGTCATACCTGTATAAAGATGTAACTGCATCTACACTAGATAAATTGTACTGCTTTAATTATATATCAGTATAGTTAGAGTGGTACATTTTTTGTGCATAGACAGACCCTTACAGTGGTGAAATGTCACCAGTCTCATGAACGCTGGTGTTCTCACCAAACAGTGGTGGAAAGCTTTTGTAACTTTCCCCATTATAGATAATGGCCACAGTTCTTTACCTAGAATTCACATTTTTGTACAAAGAGTTAGAAAAATATCAGCTAAAATAAATTTATCTGAGTATTAAAATAATGCAAGCTGATCATACTAACCACAGTTACTCAACATGCATTTTTGGTTCCTATGTACCAATATGTTCAGTTCTAGGGTGTTGCCTTTTTAAATTATGTTAGCTGTGTACTTTTAATTATATGTTCATTCATCCACAAACAATAGGGGTAGATGGGGAAGGAAGTGCAACAATTACAGGATGTTTTACACAAAAAGAGTAGTAACAATTTTGATTTTGAAATACATTCCTAAGTACATTCTCACCTTTATTTGATCTGCAATTGTAAGCACAGTCCTATAATTTTGTTGCATGAGATTATTATCAACAAAAAATTTTGAAGATGAGAAAATGCACTGCTTCCAAAGAATTAGTAGGTCTGCTGTGAGAGTTGACTATATTTACTGAAAGGGAGTTTCTTTGCATGTTGACTATTGATTGTTACTTGTATTTGTCATTTTTCCCCAGCTCAAACCAAATTCAGGGGTAATGTGAGGGGGTGGTGGGAGTGGGGGGGAGGTTGTATGTGTAGTGGTTTTACACCAACTCCTCTTCTCAATTTGCATAGTTACAGTTTTTAGTGTGTGGGTGCATTTCTGTTTATCAGTTCTAAGAATATCAAAAGGCATATCTGCCTGTGCCAGTTCTGGTGGCTTTTAAAGACTTCTCTGGAATTGTTTAAGTGTGTACCCTCTCATTAGCAGACAATGAAGGCATGAATATATTGTGTAGGAAAGTGTAGGTAATTGAGGGAATGGAGGAAGCAAAAGTATATGAAATAAACTGCCAAGCACTATTGAATTCCAGTGATATGAAAGGCACACAATTACTGCTTTGTTTAAAGGTGATATAAAATAGGAAAAAATCTTATTAAATTAATCTACAGAAGTAAATAATTGATAAAACAAGTACAAAAGAAGACATTGAATACAATCCTTTTCTAAAGCAAGCATGCAATGATCAGTACACTGTTCAAACATTCAGCACATTCACAGAATTTTTTTTTTTTAAATGCACAAATGAAAAAGAAGAAAGCTGTCATGTAAAAATAAATGGGTAGGAAATTCAGATGCCATGTAAAATCACATGAGAGGCAGAATGGACTCTTGAGAATCATTATCCTAATAATAGGTACTTTGTTTATTGCAGGTATTCAGAATTGAAAGATGAGCCCTATTGGTCAGCTTTAATAGGATACATATTACATAGTGCCAGTGCTGGGTTTACAGTGGTGCCATGGAGCTGGGCCTATGCTCAGAAAGGGCCCCGGCCTGCCCTGCTTGCACTGTGCCCTGACACCCCGCCAGCCTACTGGCACCCCACCCCGCCCACCACTTGCTCTTCTCGGCCTGCCCACTGGCCGGCCAACGGCTCCTCTCCATCCCTTGGCTCCACCTGCCAGCTTCTCTCTGCCTCTTGGCTGGAGCCCAGTGCACCTCCGGCTCTGGGCAGTCTCTGCTTCCCACCACCTGTGGGGCCCCACCTGTCTCCCCAGAGCTGAGCCACTTGGGACTGGTGCAGAAGCCTGGCCAGTCTCAGCTAATTAGGGGGTGGGAACAGTGGGGGGGGGCTTGGCTGGGCCCCTCCAGACAAGTGGGTCCTAAGGGACCAGCCCTGGCTGCACCAACCTCAGCCCAGCAGACACAGTCTCCTCCCAGAGAGCCAGTGAGTGTGACCGAGATGCAGGGCGTGGGGGAGTGGGTCTCTGGAGGTGGGAAGATGCTGGCTGTGAGGGGGTGAGGAAAATCTGTGTGTGTTGGGGTACTAGGGAGTGAGGGTTCTGTGTGGGGTGTTTGGCAGTTGTGGGGCTGTGAGCAGGGGGCGCTGGGCAGGGGTGGTGGTGTGGGGGAGGCGCTGGGCATAGCAGGTCCGAGGGGGCTCTGGCCATAGGGAATTGGAGGGGGTTGTTCCGGTGTTGGGCGGGGGGCGGTAGCCTGGCATGGCCCACTCCCGAGGGAAAGGGGCATGGTGGCAGCACAGGACCGGGCGGGCCATTGTGCATCTGGCAATTGCAGGTTTATAAATAGTGCCCTCGCACTGGGCAGAGCGGGGCTGCCCCTACCATGCCCCTGGCCGGCGCCTCGCTCTGGGGACCAACCTCCTGATGCCATGCTCCATTGCCCACAGGGGGGCTGTGGCAGGGTGCTGGTGGAGAAGCTCTTAATCAGCTCCTGCCACTCCAGCCCCAATCAAGGGGAATGGATTGGGGCTGAGTGAATAGCCCTGTGCCTGCCTGGTAACGGGCACCTGCCAGCCTCATTAGCCCAGAGCTATAAAGGCTGAGGGGAAGCCAGAGAAGGGGAAGGGGAAGCGGAGTCCGAGCCCCCGTGGCTGTTTCTGGCCAGGCCTGTTGTAGGCAAAATAGCTGTGAAGCCTGTATATAGTTGGGAACTGGTGGTGGGAAACCTTTTGAGAATAAAAGGCTCGGGTGTTGCACCAGACTGAAGTGTCCCTGATTCATTGAAGAGGGAGGCCCAGGGGCTGAATGGCCAAGGGCATAGCATGAACCCTGTTACAGGGGCCCACAAATAAGTTTGGCGCCAGGCCCACAATAGGTTAATCTGGCCCTGCACAGTGCATTTCTGTTCCCTAACACAGCACTTAGAATCAGGGTTCCTGTGCAAATATTCACATTTTTAAACGTTAGATTCACTGTCCATGGATATTTCTTAGCATTTGCTGTTTCCATGAACACTCCTGATAAATTTCAGAGTAGCAGCCGTGTTAGTCTGTATCCGCAAAAAGAAGAACAGGAGTACTTGTGGCACCTTAGAGACTAACAAATTTATTAGAGCATAAGCTTTCGTGGACTACAGCCCACTTCTTCAGATGCATATAGAATGGAACATATATTGAGGAGATATATATACACACATATAGAGAGCATAAACAGGTGGGAGTTGTCTTACCAACTCTGAGAGGCCAATTAATTAAGAGAAAAAAAACTTTTGAAGTGATAATCAAGCTAGCCCAGTACAGACATTTTGATAAGAAGTGTGAGAATACTTACAAGGGGAGATAGATTCAATGTTTGTAATGGCACAGCCATTCCCAGTCCTTATTCAAACCGGAGTTGATTGTGTCTAGTTTGCATATCAATTTGCTGTAATATTCATGGAACATAAATGCTAAACAGGCATAAAAAATACTGGAGTGAATTAATCTGAAACAAATGCAAAAGCATTTTTGCATAATTTTCTCTGCTTCATTTTATTTTATTGACAAATGAACACATTCCCATGTCTAGCATTATGTTCAATTTTTCCTCCTTGTGTTGCACTGCAAATTTTCCCTAAATACTCAGTTTTTAAATTAAAAAATAAAACTCTACAAACCACAGAATGGGCTGTTAACTACTGACCAATCATTTTTTTTTATTTTATTAAAGGTTTAAAAACAATTTGTTCTTTCCATCAATTTTCTAGTTCCTCCCATCTTCTCCTCTCAAACTCCTTATTTTTCTTATGTGGATGTTCGCCACAACATCCTCTTCCCTCCTTGCAGTCTCTTTTCCCCTAAATTACAACAGCTTGTTTGTTGACATTGTGAGCATAAAATTGGCAGAGCTGGTCTGTGATCCTAGTGCTAGGAACAATATAAACAACTCCCATCTATGCAATGAGGAATAAACTTAAAGTGCAGAAAACAGCTGTTTTGTTTGAGTTACCTAATAACAAGGGAAAACAAGAGAACACAGCCATCTCAAATATACTGGGCATCAGCTCTAAAATCCTTTGGATGCCTTTCACCCAGCTCCATTGCCATTAGGAAAGTACTTAAACTTTAAATCCCATTTACTCAACAAGTGCCTAATTACTGTTGAACTCCCCTGGGTTGAACCTCTTATATGAAGTTTTCCAAACATGCTCAGTTGTGGTCCTTTAATTTTGGGAGGGACAAGTAGCTGCAGCCTTAGGGTGGCCATAATGTATCTGAATGTTGTGGTCTGCTAAGTATGTTTAGCACCTGTTTTGTTTCCCCTGTTTTTTCCTTTCTCTTGTTTCTATGGTAGTAGCACATTTTCACATCACAGTTATTCTAGGAGCCTGTACAAGAGCCTGTATGGAGGACAGTGAACCAGTAGGGAAATAAAGGGGACATGGAAAGGAAAAGGAAGAAAGTACATGAAAGGGTTTAAAAGCTTTTTTTTTTTAAATATATAGTCTCCTATTTGTTGAGATGGGCGGGGTGTTACATTTTTTCTTCTTACATGGAATTTTCTGCTGAAGGGAATAAGAAACTTTTGCAACCTGAGTACAGGAGACAGAACACAGTAATTCTAAGATCCAGTAGGAATAGTAAAATGTGTTTATTCACAATATCATTACTGGGATTTACTATACAGCAATAATGACTATGAGCTAATGAATCTGGTTACTATATGGTAAGTGAGAAATAATTATGGAGCGGTTATGCAAATCACACCAATAACTACTCAGAGGGCTGGGTTTTCCATATATGAGATCTTTCTGTAAAGTTATCTATTATCAATACCTATAAAGCAATTGATTGCTATGATGTTATATTGTATCACTGGGTTTAATCTCTAATCAAGATCTGTCTAGGGCTGTTGTAGAGGCAGGGCACTCAGTTTGAAATGAGGGTAACTTTTATCACCAATTTCTCTTCCTGCCTCAGAGCTAGATTGTGCCACACTTAGGGTATGTCTACACTACGGGATTAATCCGAATTTATATAATTTGAATTTGGGAAACAGATTGTATAAAGTCGAATGTATGCGGCCACACTAAGCACATTAATTCGGTGGTGTGCGTCCATGTTCCGGGGCTAGCATCGATTTCTGGAGCATTGCACTGTGGGTAGCTATCCCATAGTTCCCGCAGTCTCCCCCACCCATTGGAATTCTGGGTTGAGATCCCAGTGCCTGATGGGACAAAAAACATTGTCGCAGGTGGTTCTGGGTACAGCCTCACCCCTCCGTCCCTCCCTCCCTGCATGAAAGCAACAGACGGCAGACAACCATTTTGCGCCCTTTTTCCTGGGTGAACACTGCAGACTCCATACCACGGCAAGCATGGAGCCCACTCAGCTCAGGACAGTAGTCATGAACATTGTAAACACCTTGCGCATTCTCGTGGAGTTTATGCTGAGCCAGGACCAGAAAAATGAGGCGAGGAGGCAGCGGCAGCGCAGCGACAAGCGTGATGAGGACATGGACATGGACACGGACACAGAATTTTGTCAAACCATGGGCCCCGGTGCTTTGGAGATCATGTTGTTAATGGGGCAGGTTCTATCCATGGAACGCCGATTCTGGGCAAGGGAAACAAGCACAGACTGGTGGGACCGCATAGTGTTGCAGGTGTGGGATGATTCCCAGTGGCTGTGGAACTTTTGCATGCGTAAGGGCACTTTCATGGAACTTTGTGACTTGCTGTCCCCTGCCCTGAAACGCCAGAATACCAGGATGAGAGCAGCCCTCACAGTTGAGAAGCGAGTGGCGATAGCCCTGTGGAAGCTTGCAACGCCAGACAGCTACCGGTCAGTCGGGAATCAATTTGGAATGGGCAAATCTACTTTGGGGGCTGCTGTGATGCAAGTAGCCAAAGCAATCACTCAGGTGCTGCTACGAAAGGTAGTGACTCTGGGAAATGTGCAGGTCATAGTGGATGGCTTTGCTGCAATGGGATTCCCTCACTGTGGTGGGGCGATAGATGGAACCCATATCCCTATCTTGGCACCGGAGCACCAGGGTACCCAGTACATAAACCGCAAGGGGTACTTTTCAGTGGTGCTGCAAGCACTTGTGGATCACAAGGGACGTTTCACCAACATCAACGTGGGCTGGCCGGGAAGGGTTCATGACGCTCGCGTCTTCAGGAACACTACTCTGTTTAAAGGGCTGCAGCTAGGGACTTACTTTCCGGACCAGAAAATAACCGTTGGGGATGTTGAAATGCCAATAGTTATTCTTGGGGGCCCAGCCTACCCCTTAATGCCATGGCTCATGAAGCCATACCCAGGCAGCCTGGACAGGAGTCAGGAGCTGTTCAACTACAGGCTGAGCAAGTGCAGAATGAAGGGGTGGGCTCTGCTGGCGCAGGGGAAGGGCCGGCGACAGGCATAGCTCCCCAGAGCAGCAGGCTCATGGAGGCAGCTCACCACTGCTGCAGATTGTTGAGGAATTGATTGGGACTGAGTGCTCAGGACCGGGCGAGGATTGAAGTTAACTGCTCCTAATGGCCCCCCTCCATCGCCTTCTCCTGCCTTAGCCCAGTCCCCCTGCAGAGCGCAGGAGTCTCAGGCCACCCCCTGGGGCACTGAACGGTGTTGTTTCCCCAGGATAGTTTTCTCCAGGAGCCGCGAGTGTGTGTTGTCCTGGAAATAGCGCTGTACGCATCTTGGGGCATGGGCGGGCTGTGCTTTGCCTTGGGCAGTGCCTGGGTGCCCGGCCAGCTGGGAGCTGTGTAGGTGATGGGCTACGGGGGGTGGAGGTGGGGGGTGGTGGCTCAGATTGGGGGATAAAGAAGACCCGATGGGTTTTTATTTTATTTTTTCTTCCCCCCCCTTTCTGGCTTCCTAAGCAAGGTACCACATCTGGCTGCTGGGTTTGTGGATGTTCTCCTGCAAAATGCCACCTGTGCAAACCCTTCCGTGGCTGGATCATGCTTGTGTTTTTATTTTAAGTACAAAATAAAGGTAGGACTCACGGGCAGGGCATGTCTGTGTCCTCAGCCATGCAGGTCTCACATAATGCTCTGCCTAGCCCTGAAAATTGTGTATTGGAAGAACTCCGATTTTTGTGACAGCTCCTTCTGCAGACAACAATATCCTGTGACTAACACTCAATACTGCCTTCTTTTAGCTGCTCAGAGGCAATTGCTTTTTATGCACCATCCCCTACTATCTCGCTAGGTTGGGGGAGCTATAGATTGAAGGGAAATGGCAGCCATCTTGCTGGCTTCAGCCTAATTGACACTAATAGGAGATGGTGGCCATTTTGAATAAGGGAAAATTCATGAGTTGGTTCATTTCATCTTGTTATCATGACACAGGTTAAAAAGCACCACAAAATCACTAGAGTGATAATAAAATCAGCAGGGTTGCCAATACTGTTCCATGTACCACAATAGATAGGGCAAATTTCTCTGTTGCAGGAACTCAAGATAGTTTTCCCTGCAGACCAGTAACACATTTAAACCTTGATCCTGCAATCACATCAGCATGAATGGATGATTGGGGCCTTAGGCAAGACCATCGTCAACAAATACTCACATAAGTGCAGTTGTGCACATACTTATGTATTTGCATACTTAAGCCTTTAGGTGTACAGAAGCAATCACGTTTAAAAAATTGTGGGGGGTAGGGGTAGGAAGCGGTCAGTGGAGTACATTTTGGTTCAGAAGTTGAGGGGAGAACAAGGAGATGGCTCCACACATGAGCTTGATCTCCTCTTCTCAAAAGCTCCCGCTGTTCTACATTTATATCAGATGCCTGTGTGCATGCCTATGCCTATATTTGCCTAGAGTGTACATGTGTATGTGTATAGTGCTGTGTCTCCCCCGGTGTTGTGTCCCCATCTCCTCCTTCTCTTTGTATCTATGGTGCCCTCCATGTGCTGCACCCCCATGTTTTATGTGCCTACTTGTCCCCGAGTATTCTGTCTTCCCTACTGTTCTGTGACCCCCAAATCCTCCCACTGTCCTCCCTTTCATGTTCTGTGACTCCACTCCTCTAGAGTGCAGTCTCCCCCAAAAGGGTGCTCGTCCCCTTTCCAACAGTATTTTCCTCACTCCACACCTCCATTCGGCATCTGGGAGGAGGGGAGGGAGCAGTGGGTGGGTGTTCTCTGCATCCTCACATGTGTTTTAGGCCTGTGGTGGAGGGTACTTTTCTTCTGTCTTCCTAGGAGGGTAGCCATCAGGAGGAAAGCTCGGCTCTTCCCTGTGGCTCCACCTGCTAGCTTAATCTGACAATGCCTTTCCTGCCTCTCCACCACAGTCTTAAAGTTAGAGTAGGGAGAACTATCCCTCCTGATTGAAAGTGGATAAGGGAAATGTCACCCCCTAGAAGTTGTGCCTGTGCCTTGATGATTTCAGTGTGTGATTGTTCTGTTTCATTGTATCCTCTGATTCACAACAAAGAGTACTCATTGTGAAGCTAGATCTTTCCCTCTGTCTTGCAAAGGAAGAAGATGAAGAAGAGCCAA
This sequence comes from Malaclemys terrapin pileata, assembly GCF_027887155.1. Lineage (NCBI taxonomy): Eukaryota > Metazoa > Chordata > Testudines > Emydidae > Malaclemys > Malaclemys terrapin. Next base: position 78,343,009 of record NC_071505.1, read on the forward strand.
ACCCTGTCCTGTGGGCAGTGGCCTGCAGAGAGCTCCTCCCACCAAAGACTGATGACTGGGGCATAGGAGGGGGTACACAAAGGACAGTGGGACCTGAGAGGGGTCCAGGGAGCCCCGCGCGCACACACACACACACACACATAAAATAAAAATAAATTTTTGTTTGACACCAATCTATTATTTATATAGATCCATCCAAGTATAGTGTAATGATGTGCAAACACTACTCTAAGAATATAATGTTTCCCGTGTGGTAAATCACAATCTGTGGGTTGCCGCCATACTAGACTATATTATATATTGGCATTTTTTATTGAATTGCTCTCCATCTGAATGTATCAGATGTTGCCATCATTGGTAAAATTGAGTGAAACGAATTCTGAGATTGAGCAATAGCTGTAGCATTGGCGTTATAGAGTGTACAGATAAAAATAAAATAAGGTTCTGCTGAGAGATCCCAAGGCTTCTTTCTTATATTTAGTGAGCACATTTTTGGAAGGCTCCCACTAATACTTCTCCAAGTTTTGTTTTCCTCTAATGACAATTTCTCTTTTTGATTCTAAACACATTTTATCGTTGATCTGGGGAATGTAACTTGTGCAATCATTGTTATCATTAATTTTAATCAAGTTTATTGTAAAAAGGACCAGTTTTGCTGCAAACAAAAATTCACTGTATTTGAAATATCAGGTGTGAGTCAACTTCTAAATTTTCAGTACCAGACAGGCATATCAACACATAGTTATATTCATGCTAAAACAAGTTGTTATATTTTATTTTTATTAAAGTTCTGACAGTATGCTCAGATAGCAAGACAGTCCAGAAGACATTCTAAATTAGAAAGAAATACAAATAATGCTTCAATGTCTGTATGGCTGTGACATACCAGGATACAATCCAGACTAAACAGTAGCTGTGTCACTTCTGCCCTGCAACGTGGGGTGCCTTACCAGCCCTTACTGAAGTAGCTCTCACTTGGACCATTCACAAACAGCCTTCCAGCCTGCAAACCACACACTACGTGTCTGTGTACAACTGCAGCCTGCCAGCCACACTTGGGTTTCATTCTGGCTCTCACCAGTCTGGGTTATACTGCAGGATGAGCCCAACACATACCCCAGTCTTAGTTTTATTTTCCCCCCAAAAATGTATATTCTGTACTGCCTAGTCCTCTCCTGGACAATACAAGTTATATTAAGTTTGTTATTTCTTTAATAGAAATAATATGCTCTGCTTACAACTTGTCATCCCAAATAGAGTTTCTCAGACACATAAATTTAAACACACTGGATTAGATAAAACAAGTTTATTAATTACAAAGAGAGAGATTTTAATTGAGTACAAGTAATGAAGCATAAAAGTCAGAGTTACAAGAAAAATACAACTGATGCCTAACTTAACTTTGCTTTGAATTTAACATAATTTATTTTCTCACCACCTGCTTTCAGCAGTCTTACTGGCCAAAGTTCTTAGGTCAGGACCCCCTCTCCCTTCCTGCTTGATTACTCTGTTTACTGCTTAAATGTAAATTAAGCAGAGCACATATTCCTTTGTTTAAAACAGGCCTGTTTTTTAACCTCAGTTTGGAACATGTGGTAATAACACCATACAGTGGAATCTTATAACTTCACATACAATGTTGCCACACACATTTTATCAGGATGATCCTGATCAGCAAATGATGAGTTTTCAAATGATACCTTACAAGCCATACTTTGTACAAAGATTATTAAAATAATGTGTAGCATATGAATACAGGGTAAATTCTGTCACAATAGCACCCAGCAGAATGGTGCCCAAAACCTGACTGAGGCCTCTGGGTACTACTGTACTATACATAGCATAAGTATCTTGATAATATGCAGAAATACAGACAATAGTTTTCCCTTCTTGCCTATAGTTTTGCTCATAAGCAGCAGTTGCATTAAGTTTGCAGGATATTTGGAAATACATACTAACTGTTTCTTTCTAAACATTGGCAGCTATTAAAACTCATATGCAAAAATCTTCATTTGAAGACAGTTAGGATAATTACACATATAACATACCTGATGCAAATTAACAAAAGCAAGGAAATGAAAAGTTAAGCCACCTAACAGTATATATGCTTTCCTTTTCCATTCACAGGCATACACCTTCCAGTTACCACTACTATATAACATAGACCATGGACTCCAACCTTAGCACTGCCCTCTTTCCCCCTGAAATGTCTTTTCCTGCGACATAATTTCCAGATGCATTGTTTCATTGTGGTGGTGATGGTGGTATTGGGAACTTACCTATAGGTAGTTTGCTTCATAGACAGGAAGGCTGAGAGTGGCCACTGTAGAAAAAGAGACAGTTGGGAACTGCTTTACTGAATAAAGATGATCTGTCAAGCACCTTGGGCCCAGTGTGATTAATGAACACCATAGTGATATCTGCATGATAGAGGAAAATAATATGGAGGTGTTTGACAAAGCTCAAAAGTAGTCTAGTTTAGTAAAACACACCTCCAACCCCCTGAACCTCTGAATTGCCTGTGTCATTTTGAATGGGCCACCTTGTCTTGCCATGCAACAGTTCATAGCTAACATGTTGGCATATAAGCAACATAGCAATGGGTAAACAAGTATGTTTGAAGTCTTTATGGAAAACCCTTTCACTGCTTTTTTTCAGGCATACAGAGCCAAGATTGACATTTCTAGCAATCAATCCTCGTTTGGTATAACAAGAAAACACACAGATTTCATCTAGTCCTGTATTTCTTCTTCTTTCCCTATGACCTTCTCATATCCTATTATATATCTGTCTAAAATAATTGTAGGTGGGTATGTTATTTTAGGCACTAAGAGACCTCAATCTGTGTTTTATTACTCCTCAAAAATTTGGCTCTAAAACAGTCTCTTGTCAGAGTCAGAGTGGTCAGAGTGGTTAGAAGCAGCAGGGGACGAGGGTGGTGAGGCTGCCTGAGGGAGAGAGAGGCTGTCAGCGAGGACTCTGAGGAGCCGAAAGTGGCCCCCTAGTTGAGCTGCCAGAAAAGCGCTCCTGCCCTGCAGCAACTCCTTGCTCTGGTGTGGTCCAGAGGCAAGCCACCGCTCAGACCCCCACAGTCACCACCTGGATGGTACCGCTCACGGTTGAAGGAAGGTTCCCAACACCATTTCCCGCTCAGTGACTGCAGTCCGCGCTGTTCCCCGTCAACCCCAACCAGGTTGTCTGGCTGAGTAGGGGTTCCAGGCACCGCTACGCTTGATGAGGATGAGGGAATGTAGACCCTGAGAAGAGAGAGTGCCCCGCTGAGACTAGCACAGACGGCACAGGAGGTTGTTATCTCCGAGAAGCTACCATAGCCCCTCACGGTATGGACATCGATGCTGTTCCCGCTCTTCATCTCGCTCGAGGTCCCTGCTGCGGCACCACCCGTGCAGCCCCAAAGTTGATCTCCAGCACCCTGCCGTCACGGATCTGCCCACTGGGGCCATTCGTGGAGCATCCACTACAGACAGTAGTCCCGCTCCTCCACGCCGGGATCACAGTCTCGCGTTTGGCACCACTCCTGATGTCACCACTCGTCCAAGTCCCGGGATAACGGTAGATCATATGCCAGCCCAGCCTCCCTTCGGAATCGTCAGTCGATGGGCCAGGCTAGTCAGGCTGGACAGCCCGCTCCGCCAGTGCCACATCAGGTGCAGTGGCACCAGGCTCCCTGGCCAGCGCCATGGTACCAATGGGCCCCGTGGGCCCTGACACAGCCTCCGGTGGTGGCTTGCTTGGTGGCTGAAGCCTTGGAAAGACCATTGGCCTCCCTCTCTCAACCTCCTAGAAAAGAGTCGGTGGAGCGCTCATTCCTAGTCCTGCACTCAGAAGGGGACCAAGTGGTGGGACCTGCGGTACTGGTGGGGATGCAGAGTACTGCACCCTCATCCTCATCCTCCCTGGATGAGGCAATCATGGACCCTCCTCCACCCATCCCACAAGAGGACACAAAAGCTCACCTGTTGAAAAGGGTGGCATCAAGCCTCAGCCTACAAGCCGAGGAGGTGGAGGAACCCTCAGACTCCCTCTTCAATGTCCTCTTGGTTTTGGCACCGGCCAGGGTGGCTCTACCACTCCATTAAAGGGTGGCAAAGATCTCGAACGCCTTGTGGCAAACCCCAACTTCCTTGCACCCCATATCTAAGAGGGCAGAATGGAAGTATTTTGTGCCCGCCAAGGAGCATGAATACTTGTATACCCTTCCTGCCCCCAACTCTCTAGTAGCTGAGTCGGTCAACCATAGGGAGCGACAAGGTCAGTCCCTCCTACTCGTAAAAATAAGGACTTGAGGAGACTAGATCTATTCAGTAGAAATGTTTATTTGTCCTCAAGCTTCCAACTGAGGGTGGCGAACCACCAAGCCCTGCTGGGTAGATACAATTTCAATTTGTGGGGCTCTATGCCCAAATTTGCAGACCCCCTCCAGGAGCATGATAAGGAGGAGTTCAAGGCTCTGGTTGAGGAGGGCAGGCTGCCACCAGGGTGGCCCTTCAGGCAGCCTCGATACCACGGATACGGCTGCACGGTCTATGGCCTCTGTGGTGTCCAGGAGAAGAGCATCGTGGCTCCTGCTTTCCGGGTTGTCCAGCGAGGCACAGAACTCCTTACAGGACCTTCCATTCAATGGCAAGGCCCTGTTTGCGGAACAAACAGATGTGAAATTACACCATCTGAAGGACTCCCGCACAACATTAAAGACCCTCATCCTCTGTGTCCCGGCACCAACCAGGACCAAGTTCAAAATGCAGAAGACTCCCAGTCAGGCCAACCACTCCAGATATGAGCCCCCATATAAAAAATCAAGGGACTATAAAAAGCACAAGCAAAAGCAATCCCGGTTTGGGCCCTCTAAGGGCAAACAGGCGGGTAAGCACCAGTTTTGATGAGACACCCGGGGGCGACTTACCAGTTCATACCCGGGATTCACCCAAAATAAAACTTCCCTTCTCCAACCGGTTGTGTGCATTCCTTCCAGAGTGGTCACGGCTGACCGCGAACTGATGGGTCCTCAACACCGTCTCCTGAGGCTATGCTCTCCAGTTTATTTCTACTCCACCCATGCTCCATCCCCGTCCCTCTTCAGGGACCCCTCTCACAAGAGCCTACTTAAGCAGTGGAGGTGGTGCCAGAGGAGTTCAGATGCAAGGGGTACTAATACCTTTCGCTATTTCCTTATCCCTGCAAGGCCTGAACCAGTATATGGTAAAGCTCAAGTTTTTCATGGTCTCTCTGTCCTCCATCATCCCCTCCCTGGATCCCAGGGATTGGTACACCGCCCTCGATCTACAGGACACGTACTTCCACGTTCAGATATTCAAGGGACATAGGCGTTTCCTCCACTTCACGGTTGGGCAGGAACACTACTAGCTCACTGTCCTCCTGTTTAGCCTATCCACGGCTCCCAGGGTCTTCACAAAGTGTATGTCTGTGGTAGCGGTCTACCTCAGATGTCAGGGTGTCCATATTTTCCCCTACCTCGACGACTGGCTAGTCAAGGAGAGCTCCAGGTCACAAGTATAGGGTCACGTAACACTCCTCCTGTCCACATGCACCACACTGGGGCTGTTGGTAAACGACACCAAGTCCACGTTAGTCCCAGGGCAGTGCATAGAGTTCACTGGGGGCAATTCTGGATGCAAAGTTGGACAGAGCCTCTCTCCCATCGGACAGATTTTAAACCCTAAGGGAGCTCATCAGTGCGGTCACGAGGTTCCCTGTAACGACAGCCAGAGCATGCTTCCAACTCCTGGGTCATATGTCAGCATGCACGTATGTGGTTCGTCACACCAGACTCAGGATGTGGCCCCTCCAGCTCTGGTTGGCTTTGGTATTCTCCCAGTCCAGAGACAGGATGGACAAAGACCTCACTGTGCCTGAACCTGTGATAGCTTCTCTACGCTGATGGTCCTCTCTGGGGAACATGCACCAAGGGGTCCTGTTCAGGGGCTAACCCCCGACCCCCCGACTGTGGAATTAGTGTCCGATGCATCAGCCCTGGGGTGCAGAGCCCATGTGGGAAACCTCCAGACCCGAGATCTGTGGTCTGTGCAGCACCTTGCCCTGCATATAAATGTCAAGGAGCTCAGGGTGGTCCGGCTGGCGTGTGTGGCCTTCTGCTCGCACCTGAAGGGCAGAGTGGTTAGGGTTCTCACGGACAACAAGGCCCCGATGTTCTACATCAACAGGCAAGGCGGAGCCTGTTCCTCAGTCCTTTGCCAGGAAGCCCTCAGGCTGTGGGACTTCTGCATAGCTCATGATATTTACCTGGAAGCCCACCATTTACTGGATGTCTGGAACTCTCGGGCAGATCGGTTGAGCTGGGACTTCTCTTGAGATCATACTTTCTTCCATATTGCCTTTGAAACAGATATTAGACAAATATTGTCTATACCAGTGGTTCTCAAACTAGGGCCTCCGCTTGTTAAGGGAAAGCCCCTGGTGGGCCGGGCCAGTTTGTTTACCTGCCACGTCTGCAGGTTCGGCCAATCGCAGCTCCCAGTGGCCGCAGTTCACCGCTCCAGGCCAATGGGAGCTGCAGGAAGCGGCGCGAGCCGAGGGACATACTGGCCACCGCTTCCCGCAGCCATGGCCCTGGAAAAAGAATATAATATTTCATAAAAGTTGAGCAGTATGCCTGTATCTTTTTACATAATCTATGTTGTCCACAAAAGAGAATTTCTATAATAATAGGACAAAAGAGTAATAGGTAACAAATGTTGCCATAAACCAACTGGGAGTCATTTTCTCTCCTGAAACATCATTAGAGCAAAGCTCATGCCAAACATCAGTGACTCCAGGAAAATATATAGTCATTAAATCATTTCCAGTGTAATTACCTTTTTGAAGATACATCATGTTAGTATTTAAATGACATTTTAGTGTGCATCTTAAGGGAAAACTTTTGGTCCCTGCATAGTCTTCTATATTCCTTTTGCTTAGCATTTTTAACTAATATCTTCCCAGGTCTTTAGTGTACTTATCCTCCAAGATAGTGATCATAACTACCATGTAGCTCATTGTCAATGTTTTTGAGTAGTTCTGGAATGAAACTTTGTTCTAGTAATCAAGAATCTCAGAAGTTTAACTATACTCTTCTTCACAAAGACAGAATGGCAATTCAATTTATTGCTTTTGAATTTTGACAGATATGGTATCTTATTCATGATTTGCAGTATTGCCAGCTCTAGTGATTTTTTTTCTTGACAGGCAAATTTCTAGTCTCCCAGTGTTGCACGAATTCTTAGTAGAGAAATCCAATCTAAAGCATCAAATATAGTAGACAACAGTGGACATATTTAGGACATGTTTTAAAGACATGACTCCAGGGGAAGTGATATTTTGAGCATCATTTGGAAAGAGAAAAAGAATGAAATCTAGAGAAACCTTATGCAGAACAATAGAGAAAGAAGCCAGATCCATCAACATGACACTCAGAAGCCTGAACAGAGAAACACAAGATTGAAATAAATGGCGAAAACTGGTGGATGCCCTATGCACTTGAGGGTGTAGAAGGATAAAGAAAAGAATGATGCAAGCAGCTCTGGAATCTAGGCCTGTCCTATCCTGAATTGCAGTTCCACCTAGTGGAAACCCCCCTCTGGTTGTTTCCCCCACTTCCTCCTGAGGAAGAGGACCTAATTAGAGCTGCTGCAGAAAGCAGGCAGAGCATCCCCTTCCCCTTAGCAGTCAACACCTTTCTCACAGGAGAGGTGAGGGAAGGAGGGAATGGAAAGACCCTAGCAAATCAGGGCAGTTCTTCCATCCACCCCTTCTGTGAGCAATAGGATGGTTCCTCTGCTCTTCTCCTCCCCTCCCTGCAACACCAGACCTGGAAAGGGGCCTGTATGAGGGAACAGCCACTAGACCTGCTCATCCTCACCCTGGAAGGCAGAAAAGGGAACCTACTGAAGCACCTAAGGCTTGAGAAAGGGGGATTAAAGAGCCCCAGGAACTGCTGAAGTGAAGCTGGGGGGGACAGAACTGATGTGGTAGGTCTGCGGAAGTGGGGCAGAATTGATGGGAGGGATGGGCAGATGATGGGGAGTTTGGGGGGCAGAATTTATTAGTGAGAAAAATTAATTGCTGAAAAGGAGGACAGGCAGATATGGGGGTGAGAGCTCCTGCAGTGGAGGTCAAAATCGCCTTACCCAGTAAATTTGGGAGCATTGACAATACTAATTTTGTCATACAAATACTGGGGTTAAACAGGGGGAGGTCAAAAATAAAAAGACTCACCAATAATACAGTATTTTAAAAAGACTCTCATGATTTTGAGGCCAGCCACATGAATTTTTAACATTTGGGGATACAGGATACAAAACAAAACCCGACACAAGTAATCACTCATGGGATCAGCAAAAATAATTTGCTTAATGGAGGTAGTCTTCTAATCAAAGTGGAGCACTATCTTTGAGGGTACTTTGAGGCAGTCCCAAGCCTGATAAGAATCATTTTATGTAAATTTCACTGTATTTAAACTTTTGCAACAATATCACTTGTCAAGCTAGTACTTCAAGTCAGTGTGTCATCATACAGCGTAATCAAAATTAATTCACTACATGAATAACCATGCACCAATTTATATAAGAGCTGATTCAGCAATGCACTCTGAGCAAATGCCTGATTTTAGGGATGGAAGTTGTCCTACTGAAGCCAATCGAATTACTCATTTGCTTAAGTATCTTGCCTACTCAACACTAAATTTTAAGGGTTTGATCCCCAGCTGCGCTGAGCTTAAGTAAGGAGCAAAGTGACTGTAAGCCACCTTTTCATTTTCCGTCATCCTGGGACTGGCCTGAGGCTGAGCTAACCCCCAGAGTTGTCAGGCTGTCTGGAATAGCTCATGAGCATGAGTGTCAACCTCAAGGCAGACTGTCGAGGAACAGGGCACAAACCCCAAACTGGTTGTAAATTCTATAATTTGATTTCACCAACCAGGTAACAAGTGTGCGCTCCTAAAGCACTATAACAACCTTAATATGTAAAAAGCAACAGAGGGTCCTGTGGCACCTTTAAGACTAACAGAAGTATTGGGAGCATAAGCTTTCGTGGGTAAGAACCTGACTTCTTCAGATGCAAGTAATGGAAATCTCCAGAGGCAGGTATAAATCAGTATGGAGATAACGAGGTTAGTTCAATCAGGGAGGGTGAGGTGCTCTTCTAGCAGTTGAGGTGTGAACACCAAGGGAGGAGAAACTGCTTCTGTAGTTGGATAGCCATTCACAGAATTTGTTTAATCCTGATTTGATGGTGTCAAATTTGCAAATGAACTGGAGCTCAGCAGTTTCTCTTTGGAGTCTGGTCCTGAAGTTTTTTTGCTGTAAGATGGCTACCTTTACATTTGCTATTGTGTGGCCAGGGAGATTGAAGTGTTCTCCTACAGGTTTTTGTATATTGCCATTCCTGATATCTGACTTGTGTCCATTTATCCTCGTGCATAGTGACTGTCCAGTTTGGCCAATGTACATAGCAGAGGGGCATTGCTGGCACATGATGGCATATATAACATTGGTGGACGTGCAGGTGAATGAGCCGGTGATGTTGTAGCTGATCTGGTTAGGTCCTGTGATGGTGTTGCTGGTGTAGATATGTGGGCAGAGTTGGCATCGAGGTTTGTTGCATGGGTTGGTTCCTGAGTTAGAGTTGTTATGGTGCGGTGCGTGGTTGCTGGTGAGAATATGCTTAAGGTTGGCGGGTTGTCTGTGGGCGAGGACTGGCCTGCCTCCAAAGGTCTGTGAAAGTGAGGGATCATTGTCCAGGATGGGTTGTAGATCACTGATGATGCGTTGGAGAGGTTTAAGCTGAGGACTGTAGGTGATGGCCAGTGGAATTCTGTTGGTTTCTTTTTTGGGCCTGTCTTGTAGCAGGAGGCTTCTGGGTACACGTCTGGTTCTGTTGATTTATTTCTTTATTTCCTTGTGTGGGTATCGTAGTTTTGAGAATGCTTGGTGAAGATCTTGTAGGTGTTGGTCTCTGTCTGAGGGGTTGGAGCAGATGCGGTTGTACCTCAGTGCTTGGCTGTAGACGATGGATTGTGTGGTGTGTCTGGGGTGGAAGCTGGAGGCATGAAGGTAGGCATAGCGGTTGGTGGGTTTTCGGTGTTAACGTGGCTATCGCTTATTTGTATTTATTTAATCCATCAGATCAGGATTAAACGAAGACTGTAAATGGCTATCCAACTACAGAAGCAGTTTCTCCTCCCTTGGTGTTCACACCTCAACTGCTAGAAAAGCACCTCACCCTCCCTGATTGAACTAACCTCGTTATCTCCATACTGATTTATACCTGCCTCTGGAGATTTCCATTACTTGCATCTGAAGAAGTCAGGTTCTTACCCACAAAAGCTTATGCTCCCAATACTTCTGTTAGTCTTAAAGGTGCCACAGGACCCTCTGTTGCTTTTTACAGATTCAGACTAACACGGCTACCCCTCTGAACCTTAACATGGAGTCACAGACAATCCCCTTGGGTACTCCGGTCCATCTTGCCACCCAGGCAAGCCTGCCTTCATCACAGATGGTCCTTTACACCAAAAATCACAATAATATTCAGGTTACTTCCGGTACGAAAGGACCAGTCACTTACCACAGGTCAATTGTACCTCAGATCTCAAACCAAAGACAATGCTTGTAGCCAATCCTATAATAAACTAACTAAAGATTTATTAACTTAGAGAAAGAAATGAAAGTTATTTACCAGGATAAAGTAGGTAAACATACACACAAATGAGTTACAGTCTTAGGTTCCAAAATATGATAGTAGCTGCTGTATATGCAAGCTCTATATGTCCTTTAGGGCAAACCCAAACTAAGCAGCTTCGAGATCCCTTGTTTTTCCAAATTCCCAGCTGCATATTGATACAGTTCCTTCTGGTGAGACATTTTTATTCTCTTCCCCCAGAGTTTAAACTGATGGAGCTTGTGTAGGTGTCTGTCTCATCTTCATGGGTTTGTGGAGAGGAGGGGTAATCAACAAAGTCTTTGTCCTTTGATGTTTCACAATGGCTCATTTGGATTCAACAGACCTTCTTGTGTGCAGGAACAGCAACTTACACTAATTAATGTTTCTTTCCTGTTTGGTGAGTTACACACTTACAGAGGTTTATAATGCAAACACTCAATATAACTATATACCATGGGCTACAGATGTAAGTGAGATCAATGCATGCAGCATCCTACAACCATTTCATTAAGTCTAAACACATTCTTATAACTCTAATATCTATTATAACAATATTAACAAACAGGTGAGCCAGATTGGTTTCCAGCTATGCATTTGTCAGTGTTCAGAGGGGCCTCGGGGCCTTGGCATGAGCTGGCATCTGGGCTTGATCCTCAGTTGTGCTGAGCTCAGGCAAGGAGGCAAAGTGGTTTTTAGCCATCTTTTCATTTTCCCTAATCCTGGGACTGGCTGAGGCTGAACTAGCCCTCAGAGTATGTTAGGGTTAGTCCTATAGGCATCTTGCTGCTGGCCTAGGTTTGCCCACTTGAAGTACTAGTGAACTACATAGTAAACTACTGCCCTGGCCCCTCCCACCTGGCCTCCCAACCCCGTGGCCTGCTTCATAATTCCTAGTAAACATAGGGGTTGGGAGTAGATGGTATAAACCAGGGGTCGGCAACCTTTGGCACACAGTCAGTCCACCAGGGTAAGCACCCTGGCAGGCCGGGCTGATTTGTTTATCTGCCACGTCCGCAGGTTCGGCCGATCGTGGCTCCCACTGGCCGCAGTTCGCCGCTCCAGGCCAATGGGGGCTGTGGGAAGCGGTGCAGGCCAAGGGATGTGCTGGCTGCTGCTTCGATTTCAGGGTAATCTGCTCTTCAGAATTCTGGTTTAACATTTTTGACCTCCATAACTATAATTACTGTGTGTCTACTTTCTATTCAACAACATTTCCAATGTTCTTCTTAGGACATAATTAAAGCCACTTTTAAGGAAAGTCTTAGTAAACAAATCCAAAATATTTAAAATAGAAAAGTTCACATAGATTCTTTGTCTAAGGCAAATTAGAAGCAGATTTTTAAAAAAACTCCTGGGTAATCAGAATCAGTTTATGATATGGAAACAAAATCCTTTGGGTCAAACAAATTACTTTTTAGCTTTGGCAGAGGGTATATTCAATGAATAAAAATATTCTGTTTTCTCAGGGTGCGTCTTCCTGTTTTTCAGTTTGACATTTACCCGTCTTTAGCAAACAAGATACCGTATTTCCAATGATGGTTGCAGAGAGTTTACAATAATCTGGCTTTACTAGCGCTGGTAGTATAGATTCTGCAATGAAGGTACTAACTCAGAAATAAAATCTTTGTCACGATTGAAAGTTAGCAAATTCCTTTCCCACAGGAGGATTTTTTTAAACTTAGAACAATCTTTTTCTTCACTTTTGTTTAGGCATGTAAAGGGCTTGAGATATCTATTTTCCTGTATGTGAATATAGATTCGACAAGCCCGATTACAGGTTCCATAGTAGGGATATGTGAAGTTTTGTTCTTAGGCAAGAAGCCTTCAGTTACAGTGATCTTTAAAAAAGAAAACTTACAAATCTTATAATTCTATCATTAGTGTGCTTCAGTATGTGGAAGTCCTGCTGTCAGTGGGAGGAATTCTTGCATCCATTATTTATTCTTGACAGAATCTCTGGGAGAAATACATATTTATTAGGAAAACTTCCACCAGAATTTTCACAGTCCAAGCTGCTTTAGCTAAAAGAAGTTCAACTTGATACTGAAAGACTACAAATTTTGGCAGTATAAAGTGATATAATGGGGGAAAAGCAATGACTGTTTCGACGAAAATATAAGCAAATTCTGAAAATAGGATTTACTCCGTACCATTCTAGTGACCTGGGAATTTGTGGGTCCTGAAAAAAATGGATTGCTGTTTTGTCAGGTAATCTTGATTGAATGAAAGGTTAAATTTTAGCTGTTTGGTTCTGGAATAAGCAAAGCACATTATTGTACATACACAATTGCCTGGGACATGGGAGACATTCTGAAGAAATCTTCATGGTTGGTGTTGACTGCTGGGATCCTTTCAGTATGTTTATGAAACATTGCTAAGATTCTCATTTAGAGATTATATTTTAAGACTGGCTCTGCTCTGATGGGGACACTCTTCTTTAGGAGAGAAGGGAATCTTTCTTTCTCTAGGAGAGATCAAAGTATATTTTTCCCAAAGTATATCTTTCCCAAAATCAGCAGTAAGTTCTATCTTAATGTGTCATAAATAACTAAAACAGTTTATAGATGGGCAAAGGAATTTCATTCAAGCGTTGATTAATCCTGCGACCTTTAGATTCGCAACTAATTCCTCTCTGTTAGTCAGAATCAGTTCTAAAATGGCTGTCCCTTTGATTACTTCCTCCACTTTCTGAAACAAAAAGTAGTCACCAGTACATTCCAGGAACTTACTGGACATTTTGTGTTTTGCCATATTACTTTTCCAATGATATCTGGGTAGTTAAAGTCATAGGTACCGACTCCATGGGTGCTCTGGGGCTGGAGCATCCATGGAAAAAAATGGTGCTCAGTACCCACTGGCAGCCCCATGGATCAGCACCTTCCTCTCCTGCCCCAGTGCCGCTTGCCTGCTGGCAGCCCCACCAATCAGCTCCTCCCCCTCTCCCCAGCACCTCCTGGCCACCATGGATCAGCTGTTCAGCGGTGTGCACGAGGTGCTGGGGGAGGGGGAAGAGCAAGGGCAGGAAGAGGCCGGGGAGGGAAGAGGCAGGGCGGAGGTGGGAACTTGGGGTAAGGAGTGGAGTGGGGGTACGGCTTGGGGCCTGGAGCGGAGCAGGGGCCGAGCACCCCGCCCCCAGGATCTGAGTAAGTCGGCACCTATGGTTAAAGTCCCCCATTACTATCAGGTCTTGTGTCTGGATATTTCTGTTATTCGGTGTCTCATAAGGCAAGAACCCCATGCGTTTAAAATAGTGGTAGTCTACATCCCTGAATTGGCATTAAGGGAGAGAATTAAGATTCGGCTTACCATTTCTTGTTTGTCTAGATTATAAATTTTCCTAATTTTGGAGATGAAATTATTTGGTGTTTAAAATATCCCTTTCTACCCCAGTCTGATAACACTAACATCTGTAAACACAGAGTCTATACAGTATATAATACACACATGACAGTTCCAAGACCGAACCTGGCTTTTATCGCATTCTTACAGGAAATGCACATTGCATGACAGGCCTTGTTTTGATTCAGTTCCCAGCAGATGTGGATTTCTAAGCTTTGTTGCTGAGATTTTGTTGTTGTTGGCAACATTTTTCCTTCTGTTTGAGACACCACAGACATATTTGCCCTCTTCTGCTGGAAATTCAGAGATGATTGTATGTTAGGCTTATAGTTCAAAAAACTTCTCCACATAGGTTTCTAGTATATCTGTTCTCTCTCAGGGCTAGGTTCATGGATCCTCAGTTTGGGTTGTCACCAGCCTGTAGCTGTAGGGGGCAGAATCGAAGCTAATTGGATAGCTGATGTGGAACTAGCCCTCACATTCTGAAGTCCCCATCACTTTAGTTTTGTGTAGAATCCAGCACCTTCTGGAAGAGAGAGAAAGAATTTTTGTTATGTAGTGATTTGGATAAAATTTGATTTAATTTGGACATATTGGTCACACAAAAAACAAAATGTGTGGGGGCTGAAAGAGGCAGTTTGTCTCCTGCCTGAAGTTACCACAATGCCCCCACTTCTGCCCCCTCTGCTCAGGCAATAGGCTAGAAGGATGAGAGAGAAGGGTCCAAAGAAGAGGAGACCCAGGTTGTGTTCCTCCTGCTCTAGTTTGTACCCCTACCATAGAGTGCTAAAGGACAAATTTGTGCCTTGTGCACTCCAGCCTCTTCATCCACTTGGACCATGGAAGGGTTTGCTTCATCCCCTTCTCCAACTCAAGAGCCCAATAATACTGTTCTCTACTATTCAGACTTATTTTTAAATATTTTATTTTCAGCAGTAAAAGGCATTTGGAGCAGCAAAAGTGCTAGAGCTGGACTTCGACTGCATTCCCTGTATCCAATTTTATTTTATTTTATTTTGCATCATGTGTTGGCTAGTGCTTATCAGTGCTGATAAATCTCCAGATGTAATAGGAAGTGTATTTTGTAGAGATGTGGTGAAATTTCTCCACAGATGATTCTATTCAAAGAAAAGAACAAATATTTATGTAAATCAAAACAGAAATCTTCTGTTAATTGTAGAGCACTTACAGATGTTCTGGCAGTCAAATCTCCCCATTGACTGACAAGTTGATTGTAAGGCTTATACTGAAAAGGAAGTCCAAAAATAATATGAAGTAGTAATACTTGGCAATTTGGTGTGCTAGGTATATAATATCATCTGTATGTCATAAATCTGAAATAGATAGAAATTAAATGACTTGCTCAAGATCACCCAATGAATTAATGGCAAAGCTGTGAACAAAATCCAAGTTCCTGTTCACCTTGTGCTCAAACCATAATGGATGTTGATAAATTGGAAAGGGTTCAGAGAAGAGTCAGGAGAATAATTAAAGAATTAGGAAACATACCTTATAATGATAGGCTCAAGGAGCTCAATCTATTGAGCTTGAGCAACCTCCACCCCCCCCCCTCCAAGATTAAGGGATGACTTGATTACAGTCTATAAGCACCTACATGGGGAACAAGTATTTGATAATGGGTTCTTCTATCTGGTAGAGAAAGATATGACATGGTTTAATGGCTGGAAAGTGAAGCTAGTAGGGCTGTCGATTAATCGCAGTAAACCCACAGAAATCTTAAAAGAGCAATTCTCCGATGCAGAAACTACAGAACCCAAACCACCAAAAAAGAAAATCAACCTTCTGCTGGTGGAATCTCACTCAAATAATGAAAATGAATGATACGTTGGTCCTCACTGCTTTGGACTGTTATTGAGCAGAACCCGTCATCAGTATGGACACATGTCCCCTGGAATGGTGATTGAAGCATGAAGGAACATATGAATCTTTAGCATATCTGGCACGTAAATACCTTGCAATGCCAGCTACAACAGTGCTCTGAGAATGACTCTTCTCATTTTCAGGTGACACTGCAAACAAGAAGCAGGCCAC
Organism: Malaclemys terrapin pileata; assembly: GCF_027887155.1. NCBI lineage: Eukaryota > Metazoa > Chordata > Testudines > Emydidae > Malaclemys > Malaclemys terrapin. The sequence goes on from NC_071505.1 coordinate 78,359,098, forward strand.
ATTATCTTCTGCAAATGTAACCAAACTTGTTTGAGTGATTGGCTGAACAAGAAGTAGGACTGAGTGGACTTGCAGGCTCTTAAATTTTACATTGTTTTATTTTTCAGTGCAGATTTTTTTGTACATAATTCTACATTTGTAAGTTCAACTTTAATGATAAAGAGATTGCACTACAGTACTTGTATTAGGTGAATTGAAAAATACTATTTCTTTTGTTTTTATGCAGTGCAAATACTTGTAATCAAAAATAAATATAAAGTGAGCATTGTACACTTTGTATTCTGTGTTTTAACTGAAATCAATATATTTGAAAATGTAGAAAACATCCACAAATATTTAAATAAATGGTATTCTATTACAGTTTAACAGTGCAATTAATCACGTGATTAATCATGATTAATTTTTTTAATCGCATGACAGCCCTAGAAGCAAGACAAGTTCAGATCGGAAATAAGGTGTAATTTTTTAACAATGAGGGTAATTAACCTAATTAACCATTGGAATAATTTACCAAGAGTTGTGGTGGATTTTCCATCACTGGCAATTTTTAAATCAAATTTGGATGTTTTTCTAAAAAAATATATTCTAGGTATTTTGGGGGGGAAGTTTATGGACTGTGTTATACAGAAGGTCAGACCAGATGGTCACAATGGTCCCTTCTGGCACTGGAATCTATGAATTAAACTTTACATTTCTCTAAACTTAGGTCTGTGCTGTATGCAGCTAGGCTGTGAGAAGCATTCCACACAAAAACAATTATTTTACTATAAAAGATTTCTCCTTTATGAACTGTTCACTGAAAATATTCCAGAAGACACTATTCTGTGATATCAATGAAATTGGATGCTTGGTTCCCCAAATAATTCAGAGTTCTGCATTAGTAATGGATGGAAAAAGCCACATCTCCATATGTGGATTTAAATTTATTTTATAAATCTAAGAGTAAAAAAGAGACAGTAGGTATTAAAAGTGAAGTCTGCCAGTATATAGATGAAAAGTGGTGTTGGTTTTGTCAAATATGTACAGGTGGGTTTAAAAAAGAAAAAACAGGAAGAGTAGGGACAGAATATTATATACCAAAATATGGAATTAGTCCATCTAAAAGCTTACTTGATTTTTTAGCTGTCATGACAGTTGAACTAGTAGCAATTGTGCAAGCACAAATTGGATCTGGGATGTAAACCCAGGAGCTCACGGTTATTTTTTCAGATTCAATCTTGGGCTTTATAGCAATAAAAAAGAGTCAGTATGTACAAGTGATTTAATCAATCAAATTATATTTCTAATAAAAAAGTTAATACAGAAGGGGATACATATGGCATTAGCTTGGATCCCAGGACATATGGAGATAACAGGGAACAAAATGGTGGACAAAGCAGCTAAAATCCCTGCAAGAAATGGAAAGATTGTCATAGAAATATCCTTGAGTAAATATGAATTCAAAAGCCTGATACTGAAAAATTTAAAAGAGTGGCAAAAAAATTGGACTAATGAAAAAAGAGGAAGAAGGTTTTTTGAAATCTGCCCTGAAGCTGAGGATAAGGGCATACTTCAGGGCCTGGATAGAACTAATAAGTGCTTTTGTTTAGAGTACTGGCTGGCCATTGTGTCTTAAACAAAAATCTTTTTTGAATAAATAGACACAAAGATGGACTATGTGCGATCTTTAAGATGGAAAAAACAATTGGTGATCTTTTTTGGGTATGTAAGAGCTTTGATAAAGAAAGAGAAAAGCTTTCCGAAGAATTCAAATATCATAAGATAACAAAAGTTACATCATGGTATTTAGTAGAAATATCAGGGAAATTGGTTGGTGCCAGGAAGGTATTATTACATTACCTAAAGGACACAGGGCAGAGTGAGAAAATATAAACGGCTAAGTATTTAGGAATTATAGTTGGTGGCAGATATAGATTCTTCAGATAAGTCTGCTTCACCATTTAAAAAGAAAAAGGAAAAAACAAAACAAAACAGGAGAGACACCAATAGGAACATCCAGGGAGGACAGGGACTGAACTATAAAGGGAGGCAGCTGGGGAAGAAGCTGGTTTTAATATTACAGCTAGCTAACTGAACCAGCGCAGACCCCAAGAAAGAGGGCTGTGGAGCTCCTGAATGAAGGGGGATGGTGGGACCTGAAGGGTGAAGAGTCTGTGTTTTGGAAAAGGACTAAATTATTAAGACCTCACAAAGGGAGAATTTTGTTTGTATCTAAGGCCTGGTCTACACTATAGGGTTAGGTTGAATTTAGCCACATTAGGTCGATTTAAAAATGATTGCGTCCACATAACCAACCCCGTTCCGTCGACCTAAAGGGCTCTAAAAATCGACTTCTGTACTCCTCCCTGACCCTTCCTGGGTCAATTTTGGGGTAGTGCGGACGCAAATCGATGGTATTGGCCTCCAGGAGCTATCCCAGAGTGCTCCATTGTGACTGCTTTGGACAGCACTTTGAATTCCGATACACTAGCCAGGTCCAAAGGAAAAGCCCCAGGAACTTTTGAATTTAATTTCCTGTTTGGTCAGTGTGGCGAGCTCAGCAGCACAGGTGACCACGCAGTCCCCTCAGAATTGCAAACGAGCTCCAGCATGGACCGAAAGGGAGACACTGGATCTGATTGCTGTATGGGGAGAAGCATCTGTGCAGGCCAAATGCCGATCAAAAAGAAGAAATGCAAATATATTTGCCAAAATCTCAGAGGGCATGTTGGACAGAGGCTACAACAGGGACACCCAGCATTGCCATGTGAAAGTTAAGGAGCTCAGGCAAGCCTACCAAAAGACAAAGGAGGCAAACAGTTGCTCCAGGTTAGAGCCCCATACATGCTGCTTCTATGACCAGCTGCATGGTATTCTAGGTGGGGACCCTACCACTATCCCACCATTGTCCATGGACACCTGCAAGGGGGGAGTCTCACGCAACAGGGAAGAGGATTTTGCGGAGGAGGAGGAGGAGGAGAATGCACAGCAGGCCAGGGTGAATCTGTTCTCCCCGGCAGCCAGGAACTTTTCAGCACTCTGGAGCCAATACCCTCCCAAGGCGGGATCCCCGACCCTGAAGCCGGAGAAGGCATCTCTGGTGAGTGCACATTTGTAACAACAGTACAGGGTTTAAAAGCAATAGTGTTTAATGTTTGATTTGCCCTGAAGAACTGGGATGCATTCAAGGCCTGTACACATGGAAAGGTCTGTTCACATGTCTGGGGAAGGAGTGGGAATCCTCCAGGGACATCTCCATGAAGCTCTCCTGGAGGTACTCTGAAAACCTTTGCAGAAAGTTTCTGGGGAGGGCAGCCTTATTCCGTCCTCCATGGTAGGACACTTTACCATGCCCAAGCAACAAAAGGCTATCATTCAAACAGTTTGATTGTTAGTGTGACTACAATAAACAATGTGGCCTTGTCCTTCCCTCCTCCCGCACCCCACCCGAGCTACCTTGTATGTTATCTCTCTTTTCTTTTTTAATTAATAAAGAAAGAATGCATGGTTTCAAAACAATAGTTACTTTATTTCGAAGGGGAAAGAGTGCTTGGCTTACAGAGTATTAAAATCAACAAAGGGGCTGGGTTTGCATCAAGGAGAAACACATACAACTGTCACACCGAAGCCTGGCCAGTCATGAAACTGGTTTTCAAAGCCTCTCTGATGCGCAGCGTGCCTTGCTGTGCTCTTCTAATCACACTGGTGTCTGGCTGCTCAAAATCGGATGCCAGGCGATTTGCCTCAACCTCCCACCCCGCCATAAACATCTCCTCCTTACTCTCACAGATATTATGGAGCACACAGCAAGCAGCAATAACAATGGGAATGTTGGTTGCGCTGAGGACTGACCTACTCAGCAAATAGCGCCAGCATGCTTTTAAACGGCCAAAGGCACATTCTACCACCATTCTGCACTTGTTCAGCCTATAGTTGAACTGCTCCTTACTACTGTCCAGGCTGCCTGTGTAAGGCTTCATGAGCCATGGGAGCAAGGGGTAGGCTGGGTCCCCAAGGCTAACTATTGGCATTTCAACATCCCCAACGTTAATTTTCTGGTCTGGGAAGTAAGTCCCTTCTAGCAGCTGCTCAAACAGCCCGGAGTTCCTAAAGATGTGAGCATCATGCATCTTTCCCGGCCACCCCACGTTGATGTCGGTGAAACGTCCCTTGTGATCCACCAGTACTTGCAGCACCATTGAGAAGTACCCCTTGCGGTTTATGTACTGGTTGGCAAGATGGTCCGGTGCCAAGATGGGGATATGCATTCCGTCTATTGCCCCACCACAGTTAGGGAACCCCATTGCAGCAAAGCCTTCCAGTATGACTTGCAGATTTCCCAGAGTCACCACCCTTGATAACAGAACGTCAATGATTGCATTGGCTACTTGAATCACAGCAACCCCCTCAGTAGACTTGCCCACTCCAAATTGATTCCCGATTGACATGTAGCAGTCAGGCACTGCAAGCTTCCACAGGGCTATCGCCACTCGCTTCTCAACTGTCAGGGCAGCTCTCATCTTGGTATTCCTGCGCTTCAGTGTGGGGGAAAGCAACTCACAGAGTTGCAGGAAAGTGGACTTACGCATGCGAAAGTTTCGCAGTCACTGTGAATCATCCCATACCCTGCAACACTATGCAGTCTCACCAGTCTGTGCTTGTTTGCCTGGCCCAGAATCGACGTTCCACTATATCAACCAGACCTAGTGCCGCCATGATGTCTCAATTGCCACAGCCCGTGCTTTCAGGAACATCTGTGTCCATGTCCCCATCAAAATCTTCCTCATCCTGGCATCTCTTAGCGTGGTTCTGCATATACTCCAGGATAATGTGTGAGGTGTTTACAATGCTTATAACAGCAGCGGTGGGGGTGAGCTGAGCGGGCTCCATGCTTGCCGTGGTATGGCATCTGCATGGGTAACCCAGGAAAAACGGCGCAAAATGATTGTCTGCTGTTGCTTTCCCGGAGGGAGGGGTGACTGATGACATGTACCCGAAACTACTCGCGACAATGTTTTTGCCCCATCAGGCATTGGGAGCTTAATCCAGAATTCCAATGGGCAATGGAGATTGCGGAAACTGTGGGATAGCTACCCACAGTGCACCGCTCTGTACGTCAATGCTAGCCACGGTAGTGAGGACGCACTCTGCAGACTTAATGCACTTAGTGTGGACATAAGCGATCGACTGTATACAATCGATTTCTAAAAATTGACTTCTATAAAATCGATGTAATTTCATAGTTTAGACATACCCTTACAGTAAGTCATTCCAAAGAACTAAAAGAGAGCTGAGGGAAAGTAGCCTGCAGCGCTACCTTAGCTTAGGCCATAAGAGGGTGGGGCGGGGATGCTCTAGGGTGACACATGTCCATACTGCCTCCCACCACCCCATCCAACCCCTGCTCCTTCCTGACTGCCCCCCGGGACCCTTGCCCCCATTCAATCCCCCTGTTCCCTGCCCTCTAATCGCCCAGACCCCTATCCACCCCCCCCCACCACTCCGAACTCCCCTGCCCTCTATCCAACACCCCCTCCCTGCTGCTCCCTTACTGCGCTGCCTGGAGGTGGCTGGCGGCACTACAGCCGCCGGGCCGGGGCTGGAGTCACCGGGCTGAGGCCGCTGGACCGGGACCGCCGGGCTGGAGCCACCAGGCTGGGGCCAGGGCCACCCGGCTGGAGCCGCTGGGCTGGAGCCGCTGGGATGGGGCCGCTGGGATGGAGCTGGGGCCGGGGCCGGGACTGCTCAGCCAGGGCGCGCCACCACACAGCGTCTCCCTGGAACCTTCCTCGCACCCCCCCCCCCGCCCCAGCTCACCTGTGCGAAGCCGCTGCTTGCTTCTCAGCCCTCCCAGGCTTCCTGTGCGAACAGCTGATTCGCGGGAAGCAGGGGAGAGAGAAGAGAAGAGGGTTGGAGCGTTCAGGGGAGGAGGCAGAAAAGAGCTGGGGTCGGGGGCGGGGCAGAGGCAGCTTTACCGGTTGTTTAATTTAAAAGCCCTTGTAGAACCAGTTGTCCCGCGCGGGACAACCGGTTCTAAAAGGGCTTCTAAATTTAACAACCGGTTTCAGTGAACCAGTGCGAACCGGCTCCAGCTCACCACTGGCCGGCACCAGGTGGCAGGCTCCGGGGTCTGGACAGCTAGCCAGAGTCGGGGTCCGGGCAGCCAGAGGGCTGACGCCCGGCACCACACAGCAGGATCAGGATCTGGGCTCCGGCCTGCCATCTGGCCCCAAACAGCAGGGTCAGGGTCTCAGCTGCCGCTCGGCCCTGCACAGCAGGGTCCAGGGTTGTGGCGGGGTTCAGGGTCTGGGTCCTGGCTCCCCCCCAACCCCGCACTGTGGGGTCCAGGGTCAGGGGTCCCTTTGGCTTTTGGTAGGCTTGCCTGAGCCCCTTAACTTTCACACGGCTCTGCTGTGTGTCCCTGTTGTAGCCTCTGTCCAACATGCCCTCTGAGATTTTGGCAAATATATTTGCATTTCTTCTTTTTGATCGGAGTTCGGCCTGCACAGATGCTTCTCCCCATACAGCAACCAGACCCAGTGTCTCCCTTTCGGTCCATGCTGGAGCTTGTTTGCGATTCTGGGGGGACTGCATGGTCACCTGTGCTGCTGAGCTCGCCACGCTGACCAAACAGGAAATTAAATTCAAAAGTTCCCGGGGCTTTTCCTGTGGACCTGGCTAGTTCAACAGGCATCGGAAAAGGTCCTAAGTGCTTGAGAATGTAAAGTTTTTGGATTTGCCTGTTTAATAAGAACATTAAACAAAAGAGATTCCAGCAATAAGGGTGAACCTTTATTTTAAGGGATAGAAAGAAAGGGTGAAATGCACAAAGGGGACTTAGACACCTAGCTGCCACTTATAGGCACTTAAATCCAAAATTTAGATACTCAAAATACTCCTACTCAGCTGCCACCTAACTCTGTAGGTATCCAAATTCCCTAGGCACCTAATTTTCCTGTGGTAAAATCTCCTGGGAGCCTAAATTTCTGCTGTTGAACATACACACACTGCCTAAATCCTGACAGCACCAAGCAGCTCAGAGCCTAATTCATGCCTAAACCCCAGGGGATTCACAAGATAGTCATTCCCCCCACCTATCGCTCTGGCAGGGCCTGATCTGTGCTCAGAGGCTGTCTTAGAGCCCATCTACTGTACAAGCCTTGCACAAAACACAGGAGATGGTGGTGGTACCAGTGCCCTTATAACAAACAACCCAAAGGTACAGCACTCTACCAGAATGTGGAGACTCAGGTACACATCTCCTGTCTGTTTGATAGGGATTTGAGCCCAGGTCTCCTCTCTCTGAGGCAGGAGAGTGCCCTAACCACTGGACTAGGAGGTATCCTGAGGTAGGGCTTGCTCTGAATCTCTCCCATTGAAGTTGCTCTCCATTTTGTAGAACATTTAAATCATCATGGAAGCAGGGATTGACCTCAGGTCTCCCAGGGTATGTCTACACGGCAATTAAAAACCTGCAGCTGGCCTCTGCCAGCTGACTCAGGCTCGCGGGCTCAGGCTAACGGGCTGTTTAATTGTGGTGTAGATGTTCAGGCTTGGACTGCAGCCCAGGCTATAGGACCGTGGGAGGTTGGAGGATCCCGGAGCTTGGGCTGCAGCCTGAGCCTGAACATCTACACCTCAATTAAAGAGCCATAGATGGCGGATATAATAGGCCAGGGGAGGCTCTGCCTCTGCCTCCCCTAGCACAGCGGCTGTCATGGAACCCCAGTTGTGGGTTTGGCAGGAGGGACATTTTTGCTTTTTATTATGCCCCATGCAGGTTCTGTGGCAGCTGAGGAGGCAGTATATGCTATTCAGCTTCCTGGGTTCATCAGTAATCTCCCTGGAGTCACTGAGTAAAACATACCGCCTCCTCAGCCACCCCAGAACCTGTATGGGGCATAGCAAAAGCTCAGGTTCTTCTTCCAGAATAGAGAAGAAAAGAGCTTTTGAATTTTCGCAGGTGGCTTGGAGTCTGTGGAGGGGAGGCGTGGCTCCAAGAGCTCTGGCCAGCCCAGGGCTACTCTGAGCAGGTGGCGCAGGGGGAGGGGGCCTCAGGGCTCCAGATGGCCCAGGGCTTCTCTGGCTATGGGGGGAGGAAGGGGGTCTCGGGGCTCTAGCCATGGAGGGCAGGGGATCTTGGGACTCCGGCCGTGGGGGAGGGAAGGAGGTCTCAGGGCTTGGGCTGCAAGAGGGGCAGGGGGTCTTGGGGCTCAGGCCGTAGGGGAGGGAAGAAGGTCTCGGGGCTCGGACTGTGAGAGGAGTAGGCGATCTCAGGGCTCTGACTGCAGAGGGAGGAGAGGGGCTTGGGCTGCAAGAGGAGTGGGGGGTCTCAGGGCTCCAGCCACAGGGGGGAAGTTGGGGGGACAGGGGGTCTCGGGGCTCTGGCCCTGGGGGGGGAGCAGTCAGGCAGAAGGGGTGGAGCTGGGGGCTAGCCTTCCCAAAGTGGGGCTCTATCTGCTGCCCATGTAAATAGACCTTAGTCAAGCCAGAGTCATGGGTGTCTAACTGCAGTGTAGACCTACCTATACACCCCACGTGAGTGCTCTAACTACTGGGTTATAGAATCAGTCTTTCTCTGCCCAATGGTTATTTAAGTATTTTATACAAAATAACTGGCGTCTCTTAGCGTGGTTCTGCATATACTCCAGGATAATGTGTGAAGTGTTTACAATGCTTATAACAGCAGCGGTGGGGGTGAGCTGAGCGGGCTCCATGCTTGCCGTGGTATGGCATCTGCATGGGTAACCCAGGAAAAACGGCGCAAAATGATTGTCTGCTGTTGCTTTCCCGGAGGGAGGGGTGACTGATGACATGTACCCGAAACTACTCGCGACAATGTTTTTGCCCCATCAGGCATTGGGAGCTTAATCCAGAATTCCAATGGGCAATGGAGATTGCAGAAACTGTGGGATAGCTACCCACAGTGCACCGCTCTGTACGTCAATGCTAGCCACGGTAGTGAGGACGCACTCTGCAGACTTAATGCACTTAGTGTGGACATAAGCGATCGACTGTATACAATCGATTTCTAAAAATTGACTTCTATAAAATCGATGTAATTTCATAGTTTAGACATACCCTTACAGTAAGTCATTCCAAAGAACTAAAAGAGAGCTGAGGGAAAGTAGCCTGCAGCGCTACCTTAGCTTAGGCCATAAGAGGGTGGGGCGGGGATGCTCTAGGGTGACACATGTCCATACTGCCTCCCACCACCCCATCCAACCCCTGCTCCTTCCTGACTGCCCCCCGGGACCCTTGCCCCCATTCAATCCCCCTGTTCCCTGCCCTCTAATCGCCCAGACCCCTATCCACCCCCCCCCCACCACTCCGAACTCCCCTGCCCTCTATCCAACACCCCCTCCCTGCTGCTCCCTTACTGCGCTGCCTGGAGGTGGCTGGCGGCACTACAGCCGCCGGGCCGGGGCTGGAGTCACCGGGCTGAGGCCGCTGGACCGGGACCGCCGGGCCGGAGCCACCAGGCTGGGGCCAGGGCCACCCGGCTGGAGCCGCTGGGCTGGAGCCGCTGGGATGGGGCCGCTGGGATGGAGCTGGGGCCGGGGCCGGGACTGCTCAGCCAGGGCGCGCCACCACACAGCGTCTCCCTGGAACCTTCCTCGCACCCCCCCCCCGCCCCAGCTCACCTGTGCGAAGCCGCTGCTTGCTTCTCAGCCCTCCCAGGCTTCCTGTGCGAACAGCTGATTCGCGGGAAGCAGGGGAGAGAGAAGAGAAGAGGGTTGGAGCGTTCAGGGGAGGAGGCAGAAAAGAGCTGGGGTCGGGGGCGGGGCAGAGGCAGCTTTACCGGTTGTTTAATTTAAAAGCCCTTGTAGAACCAGTTGTCCCGCACGGGACAACCGGTTCTAAAAGGGCTTCTAAATTTAACAACCGGTTTCAGTGAACCAGTGCGAACCGGCTCCAGCTCACCACTGGCCGGCACCAGGTGGCAGGCTCCGGGGTCTGGACAGCTAGCCAGAGTCGGGGTCCGGGCAGCCAGAGGGCTGACGCCCGGCACCACACAGCAGGATCAGGATCTGGGCTCCGGCCTGCCATCTGGCCCCAAACAGCAGGGTCAGGGTCTCAGCTGCCGCTCGGCCCTGCACAGCAGGGTCCAGGGTTGTGGCGGGGTTCAGGGTCTGGGTCCTGGCTCCCCCCCAACCCCGCACTGTGGGGTCCAGGGTCAGGGGTCCCTTTGGCTTTTGGTAGGCTTGCCTGAGCCCCTTAACTTTCACACGGCTCTGCTGTGTGTCCCTGTTGTAGCCTCTGTCCAACATGCCCTCTGAGATTTTGGCAAATATATTTGCATTTCTTCTTTTTGATCGGAGTTCGGCCTGCACAGATGCTTCTCCCCATACAGCAACCAGACCCAGTGTCTCCCGTTCGGTCCATGCTGGAGCTTGTTTGCGATTCTGGGGGGACTGCATGGTCACCTGTGCTGCTGAGCTCGCCACGCTGACCAAACAGGAAATTAAATTCAAAAGTTCCCGGGGCTTTTCCTGTGGACCTGGCTAGTTCAACAGGCATCGGAAAAGGTCCTAAGTGCTTGAGAATGTAAAGTTTTTGGATTTGCCTGTTTAATATTTTTATGGAAAAGTTCTTTTGGAAGGCATCAATGATTTGTTTATTCTAATTACTTTGCTAAAGTAAGTTGGTATTAATACAGGTTAATGTGATGAATGCATCAATATAACAGTAATTATTTTTGCTTTAAATCAGAACTAACACCCATCATGGATGTTGGTTAGTTTATTCTACATTCTTATTACTAGTCTGAAAGTCTCCTAAGTGTACATAAAATCCACCATACTTTTTGGAGCATTCCTGTGGGGTGGGGAGAAAACATTCAAATGTCGGCAACCATGCACTGAAGCTAAACCACTGACTTCTCTTCTTCTGTGTCAGGGAGGACTTGTGACAGTGCAAGAACTTCCCTTCCACATTTCTAAAAATTGATTTGTTAAATTTAAAAGGGACCTTGAAACATTTCATCTCCCTGGTCCTCCCACATATCTTTAAATTAATCCTAGTGATGTCTGAGAACTTGACTCTGATGCAGCAAACAAATTGCAAACGCTATTCATGAGCAACACATTCTCCTGTTAAAGAAAAGAATTAGAGCTAATCTCTTCGCTATTTTACACTTACTTAGACATCTCATTGAGACTGATACCTTCATTATTAACTAGCATCAGCAGGGTATGCCCTGACAAAAAAACTCTCTTTGGGATCAATAGCAAACAACAGCTTGAGCTTAACTCCTGGCACCACTAACTAAACATGATGTAATTTGAATGTTTGACCCTATCTGACTCCATTGTTCAGAAAAAAACAAGTGGGTACATAGAGCTATAACTTGACTTCTCAGGAAAAATTAGTAAACCCAAGCTTGCAAATACTTAGGCATGTACTTTATGTAAGTCAGTAATCCCATTGAAGTCAATGATGTTACTTGCCTAAGTAAAATTACTCACTTGCCTAAATATTTGCAGGATTGGGTTTACAAATTTTTCCTGAGACGTGTGTATTACAAAGTATAGCCACGTATAGCAGTGCCTGACAACATGAATGTATTTGCTAATTCAAAAATAATTCTCCCACATCAGAGGACTTTGGTGACCTCAGTGTTTTACTATATTGATCTATCTAAGTTCTTCTGAGAGCCAGCAGCACGGTATGTGAGTGCCTCTTAGAGATAACCAGACGCACAACAGACCAGTAGTATACACTGGACATTATGCTTTTTATCTCAAAATATATTTTTAAAGTTATTGCAGGCATGTACTGTAAGGTAAACTTTGATTTTTCAAGCCTACAGTCACCACAGCTTTTAAAAAAATAAATATGATTTACTAATTAAGTTATTTTCCTAGGGAAGCCTCATTTGTGTCTCTTGGGTCTCTTTTTATTTCCCTTTAAATCTCCTTTTCCCCACCTTGCTACTTCTCATTGTTCCAAATGCTGCTGAATTGAGATGCCAATGGGAAAAATAAGAACATTAAACAAAAGAGATTCCAGCAATAAGGGTGAACCTTTATTTTAAGGGATAGAAAGAAAGGGTGAAATGCACAAAGGGGACTTAGACACCTAGCTGCCACTTATAGGCACTTAAATCCAAAATTTAGATACTCAAAATACTCCTACTCAGCTGCCACCTAACTCTGTAGGTATCCAAATTCCCTAGGCACCTAATTTTCCTGTGGTAAAATCTCCTGGGAGCCTAAATTTCTGCTGTTGAACATACACACACTGCCTGAATCCTGACAGCACCAAGCAGCTCAGAGCCTAATTCATGCCTAAACCCCAGGGGATTCACAAGATAGTCATTCCCCCCACCTATCGCTCTGGCAGGGCCTGATCTGTGCTCAGAGGCTGTCTTAGAGCCCATCTACTGTACAAGCCTTGCACAAAACACAGGAGATGGTGGTGGTACCAGTGCCCTTATAACAAACAACCCAAAGGTACAGCACTCTACCAGAATGTGGAGACTCAGGTACACATCTCCTGTCTGTTTGATAGGGATTTGAGCCCAGGTCTCCTCTCTCTGAGGCAGGAGAGTGCCCTAACCACTGGACTAGGAGGTATCCTGAGGTAGGGCTTGCTCTGAATCTCTCCCATTGAAGTTGCTCTCCATTTTGTAGAACATTTAAATCATCATGGAAGCAGGGATTGACCTCAGGTCTCCCAGGGTATGTCTACACGGCAATTAAAAACCTGCAGCTGGCCTCTGCCAGCTGACTCAGGCTCGCGGGCTCAGGCTAACGGGCTGTTTAATTGTGGTGTAGATGTTCAGGCTTGGACTGCAGCCCAGGCTATAGGACCGTGGGAGGTTGGAGGATCCCGGAGCTTGGGCTGCAGCCTGAGCCTGAACATCTACACCTCAATTAAAGAGCCATAGATGGCGGATATAATAGGCCAGGGGAGGCTCTGCCTCTGCCTCCCCTAGCACAGCGGCTGTCATGGAACCCCAGTTGTGGGTTTGGCAGGAGGGACATTTTTGCTTTTTATTATGCCCCATGCAGGTTCTGTGGCAGCTGAGGAGGCAGTATATGCTATTCAGCTTCCTGGGTTCATCAGTAATCTCCCTGGAGTCACTGAGTAAAACATACCGCCTCCTCAGCCACCCCAGAACCTGTATGGGGCATAGCAAAAGCTCAGGTTCTTCTTCCAGAATAGAGAAGAAAAGAGCTTTTGAATTTTCGCAGGTGGCTTGGAGTCTGTGGAGGGGAGGCGTGGCTCCAAGAGCTCTGGCCAGCCCAGGGCTACTCTGAGCAGGTGGCGCAGGGGGAGGGGGCCTCAGGGCTCCAGATGGCCCAGGGCTTCTCTGGCTATGGGGGGAGGAAGGGGGTCTCGGGGCTCTAGCCATGGAGGGCAGGGGATCTTGGGACTCCGGCCGTGGGGGAGGGAAGGAGGTCTCAGGGCTTGGGCTGCAAGAGGGGCAGGGGGTCTTGGGGCTCAGGCCGTAGGGGAGGGAAGAAGGTCTCGGGGCTCGGACTGTGAGAGGAGTAGGCGATCTCAGGGCTCTGACTGCAGAGGGAGGAGAGGGGCTTGGGCTGCAAGAGGAGTGGGGGGTCTCAGGGCTCCAGCCACAGGGGGGAAGTTGGGGGGACAGGGGGTCTCGGGGCTCTGGCCCTGGGGGGGGAGCAGTCAGGCAGAAGGGGTGGAGCTGGGGGCTAGCCTTCCCAAAGTGGGGCTCTATCTGCTGCCCATGTAAATAGACCTTAGTCAAGCCAGAGTCATGGGTGTCTAACTGCAGTGTAGACCTACCTATACACCCCACGTGAGTGCTCTAACTACTGGGTTATAGAATCAGTCTGTCTCTGCCCAATGGTTATTTAAGTATTTTATACAAAATGGGACATCTTCAACAGGAGAGAGGATCCTCTCCCACAACAAACCATCCTCTAGTGACTAAGGCACTGATTTAGGAGTGGGGAGAGTTGGTTTCAAACCTGCTTCATATCAGGAAGAGTGGAAATTTGAACCTTGGTCTCCTGAATTCTGGGTAAATGTTCTAGCCACTTGGGCAGCAAGGGCACTTTCACCTCCCCCTTCTGGGTTTTTCTTGAAAATGGACTGACCTGGCTTAGGCACCTAACTCCACAAGAGAGTTCATAGCTATGAATCCCAAGCAGAGGGAAGCACCTAATTCCCTCTTAAGGGTGGGACTTAGGTCATACCCTTCTGCATAGCATTTCCTCCTGGTTAGCTTAGGTGGCTTCCTGCTCAGCATTTGACATCTATGAATCCTGGTTTTAGGCACCTAACTTTCCCCATGCATTTTATAGGGAGCCTGGGTCTCTAACTCAGCATTGTGAATTCCAGTTGATGGTAGGCTGCCTGTGATAGAGTGCTGGGCAACAGCAGCTAATCCAGCACTCTGATCACTGCAACTTCAATTAGTTACCCTGAGCACACCTGAATATGGGAATTGTGCCAAATTAATAGATTGAGACTCGGCTGGAAAGAATATATTATCTCATTAATTCAGAAGGTACAAAGACACAAGAAGGAAGCACAGAGAGGGACAGAAAGTGAATGACCTGGTAGAGTTAAGGCCACAGGAGGTCTCTGCTGGGCTCAGCTTTCTTATATCCCCATGATACTGTTAAAGCTGTTGCACAATCTGTAAAGGTGGTGGGAACAAACTTTGCAAATAGATCACTGTGTGTTTTACCTAACAAATAGCTTGTTTGTCTGGCAAGAGGCAGGAGTGGAGTGTGCCCCTGCCACAGTGCCTAAATGTTAGGTGCTGTAGTGCTCATCCTAAGTCCCTCATTTGTATTCCGTCCATAGAGGGAAAACTCCTAAGTAGGTCCCAAGACCTTAGGATTTAAAGATGCTAAAAAGTTGCTCAAAGCATATCTTTTTCTAGATATTTGAATATTATCCAAGAGGCTAGAAGGGCCCCTGTATTGTTAAGGTTCCTTTTCCTTGGATATGTTGACATTTCCTGATTTCTAATGGTGTTCTGTGTGACCGCCTCCTACTCACCAGGGATGAGGTTGTTTGTTAGAGTAGGAGGGAGCATGGCCAGTTATCTTTCCCCACTTCCAGTTGAATACTGCACAAACCACAGCTCAGATGGTCCCAGAGAATTGGCTCATAATTGTTAGCAGATGAACCAGACTTCCATGATGCTTTGTAAATTAATCAAAATGCTTTGTATCTGTAATCTTTTGTACTCAGGCTAAATCTTGATGTGTTGTTGAATGATGGATTGTGTGTGACCTCTTGCTCTAATCCATTGACCCTTAGGGAAACCAAGAAAGGGAATGCTTACTACAGATACCTTCTGGGACTGAAGAGGTAAAGATATGTTGAACAGTGTCTTTAGCTTATCAATTATATAAATTGAGATACCATGAAAGGAACTCATGGGTTGAAAGATCACAAGAATGGAATTTTCTTTTTCTTTTTTGTAGGTCTGATATATAAAGGGGTGAGTTTCTGAAAGATAGTTTGGAATGGATATGGCTGCAGGACTGCTTCCCAGGATTGGTGACATATTTGCCTCTCTTTATTATGCTGACTACACTTCAATTAAAAAAAATTATTGAGCCTGGTTATCTGCCCTCTGTTAATAACAGAATCGAACCTTTACCTAACATAATGTTACAATGACAAAACAGCACAATGCAAGAGTGTGGTATGGAAAATTACCAGGGATAGAGAGAATGTCTTTTTAGGTGTCTGCACTATTAGTTACCAAAACCTAATCACATTACAAAAGTATTTTTTTTAAATAGTGATCTATTCTTTATGTGTGTTTAAAAGCAGAGGGTGAAATTATTTGCCAGATTTTGAGCTTTATTTAGATAAGTACAGAAAGATTCTTATTAGCTTGTGGCAATCCTTAGTTTTATAATAAGCCTTTCTTTTGGCAAAACACTGATGTTTCTTTCAGTAAAAATTGAAGTTTCTCAGAGATTTGAAGTAGGGAACAAACAAACAAAGCTCTGTTTTAAAGGAACAGCTGGCTTCTGGAGCCAGCTGGCTTCTGAGTGTGCATTTGTTAAACTTTCTGCAAGTTGAAAATTAAAATAATACTCCAGTACTAGTAAAGACCAACGTCAGTGTGATGATAGGACCAAAAAGAGTTCTTAGACTGAAAGACAATCTGTTCTCTAATTTAAGTATTAATTTGAGAGGTCATATGGAGGAAGGTATGACTGGATGTATACTTGTTACCTAACCAAAATTCATCATTAGATTGCAAAACAAAATTTTAATTGTTAATGTGTCCTTTAGATAACAACTTTCAGCTTTTTGCCAAAAGTACTTAATCTTCTACTGGTAAATTGGTAAGTATTACTTCTTCTAACAAAAGATTTGTTGTTAAGACTAAGTGTTTTAATTCTAAATTAAATTAATATTTACAGTGGCGATCTGTCTTCACTCAACATTGCCAAATCATAAAATGATATGTGATCTTGCACAAAATTTTGCTACTGCCTTTTCCTTCATTCAAACACTCTTCCCAACTTAGCAGCACACTTTTTTCATTTTAGAAAGTAATGGTAATTTGATAGTCCCTGAGCTGGGTGTTTAGGGGCCTCTGCTTCTGGAGCAGGCAGAACCTAGTGTAGCCCAGTGGGCTAGTTTGCCTTTATTATATTTACTGCTTTGCATTATATTCTGCTTTGCATTATATTCAGCAGTAATGCAAGAAACCTACAGGCCTGTTGTGACAGATTTATGTTCCCAATCTGCCTGGGGCATCAGGTGATCAGGCTGAGGCCGCAGGATCTTTAGGGGAGGAGATGAAGAGCAAACCAATTGTCTGAATTTTAAAGCTTTATTAATAAAATAATAAAATAACAGCGGAGAGTGCTGGGGATCCCCCACATCACTCAGAGGAAGGAAAAAGCAAAGCATTAGTGCCCCAAGTCCTAACCCACTTTCATACTCATGCCCGCACTACCCGAGGATGGCCAAGCCTGGGTGTAACATAAGTAGAAGAGCGGGAGGGGTGGACGGGAGTTCTTGTCCCGTGCACGGGTCATCCAGGGTCCGCTGTTGATTTCCAACTTGCTCCGGCTCTCAGGAGAGTTTTTAAGTCCTGGGTTCTTTAGGGGGTGTTTCGTTCAGGGACCTCTGTTCCTGGTGCTCTTTGTACCAAACCGGCTTTCTGTGGCCTCCTCAGCATTCCCAAAACGGGACGCGAGAGTCTGTTTTTCCCCTCGCTGGCCTTCCTCTTCTCGCTCATTTTGGCTGCCTCTGAAAGTCTGTTCAGCTGAATATTCCTTTCTCACGGCTGGTCGGGGTGAAATCCAGGCCCCTGTCTATCTTGGCAGGCAGCCAAGAGTCAGATGTGTGTTGTGGCCTTATCTTCAGACTGAGCTAGCCGAAGTGTCGAATTAACCCGTTCTCTGCTCTCTTCCTTCTCTTCCCCTCCCCCCCCGCCCCAGATTCTCGTAACCTGCAAAGGAATCTGCCACTCCACACTCACACCTTTGAGCCTCCCCAACATGCTTTGCGATGCTTGCAACAGCATTAGCAACATGCAGTGCTGATCTGCCTTCCCAGGGGACCTGAGGGAGGGGGCCATTGGGTTGTGACACTGTATCCTGTAAGACATTAGCTTCAGCAAGTTAGCATAAGGTTTGAGACGTATGAACTTTGAACAGATAAACTTTGCACAGATAAATGGCCCAACGGAAAACCCCAAGTATTTGGGAAGCTGAAAATAGAGTTTAAGGGGAAGTTGTGGCTGCAGTAAATAATTCAACCACACAAGTGTCTTGGCAATGAACTGATGTACATAACAGGTGCATGAGATACATTTCAGGCTAGCCTGCTTGCTTGCCTATATATATATAATATATATATATATATTTCTTATACGTTTCTTATTTTCTTATAGATTTGATTATTTGTTTTATTATAATAGGCCACATCCTGTGTGGTGAGCTAAGGCAAAGTTAGCATACATATGTTTGGGACCTTTCACCTAGATAGATGGTGATGAGCTAAAGCATAAGGTCCATGTATGACTGCGACCTTTACCATCGAGGATGTGTTAAAGCAGGTTGGCATAGGGGCTTTCCTAAATTCATACCCTTTTAAACGTAACAGGTCCACCACAACTTGGAACTTGGAAAGAACTGAAATAACCAGATCAGACAGAAATAAAAAAATGTGATACCTAACCACAAAAGGGCCATGGTAATGAATGGACGTATATGATAACACTGCTCTACAGCCAAAATGCTTCTGAAATAAATGTAGTCAAACTTTACTAATTCTGGGTCACTGAGAATGAAAATGATGCTTAAAATTGTTGATTGGCTCTAGTTTTCAAGATATGCTATTGAGTCAATATATATGACTCTTGACTTGGGAATGGAGGAGGATAAGTGAGTTATAAAGGGAAGGGATCTCAATTTAAACCAGAAATGACTAAAATACATCTTTGACTGGATCTATGAATAAATCTATGACTGAGTTTGGACAGTACTTGCTTTTTAGGCAAAACAATGAATGATGCAATCTGAAGCTGGTATTGCATCATACATGATATGAATTGCATCATGTTATTCCTAGAAGTCATGGATGATGCAATCATAACGAAGCTTACATCACTCTGCTGAACAAATTGCCCTATATCAGCTCTAGAAATCATACAGTGTCGTGCTCTCTTATTTGTCAGTGTTTGAATTTGCAAAGGGACACATTTCTGTTTAGCCAAAGTGAGCAGAGATGGCTCGTACTTGTGTGAACAGTGCAGATAACTTCTGCTATGTTTGTGGTGAAGTGACTTTTGCATCACAAAAGTGCAGTATAACCACTATGGTTAAGAAAGCCTATCGCCTTTATTTTGGCTGCAAAATTGGAGATCAGGACAAGAGGTAGGCCCCATACATATGCTGCAACACTTGTGCAACAAATATTCACCAGTGGTTGAACAGAAAAAGGAAATCTATGCCTTTTGCAGTGCCAATGATTTGGAAAGCGCCAACAGCTCATACCAGCAATTGTTACTTCTGCATGGTGCCTCCAGTTGGGAAAGGTGTGTCAAAGAAGAAAAAGTAGACTGTGAATTATCCAAACATTCCATCAGCTATGTGCCCAGTACCCCACGGAGAAGGACTGCCGGTCCTGATGCACCAGAATCATTCTCACTTGAGTCAGACGAGGAAGAGGAAGAGGATGAAACTTCTTGTCCTGAACCATCAATGTCACAGGACCCACATTTTCTCCCATCCTCCTCCTCTGAACCACACCTCATAACACAAGGTGAACTGAATGACCTGTCAGGGATTTGGAACTACCCAAGAGTAAGACAGAGCTGTTGGGCTCCAGACTACAGCAGTGGAATCTCCTGGCAGGTGATGTTAGGGTTTCCATGTTCCGTGACCATCAAAAGGATCTTGTCCCATTCTTCTTCATGGAAGGTGATCTTGTAGCCTGCAACAACATCGATGGTGTGATGGCAGCCCTCAATATCATTCACGATCCGGATGAGTGGAGACTGTTCATTGATTCATCGAAGACGAGTCTTAAAGCTGTTTTACTGCATAATGGCAATGTTTTGCCATCAATTCCAGTTGGTCATGCAGTCCATATGAAGGAAACCTATGACAACATGAAACAACTTTTGAGGTGCATAAACTATGACCAACATCAGTGGCAGCTTTGTGGCGATTTGAAGGTTGTTGCTCTCTTGCTTGGTCTGCAGACTGGATACACAAAGTACTGCTGTTTTCTCTGCGAATGGGATAGTTGTGCAAGAGATTCCCACTACATCAAGAAAGATTGGCCACTCCAACAGTCATTGGAGCCTGGGAGGAAAAGTGTTCAGCATTCACAACTTGTTGAATCAAGCAAGATTTTGTTACCACCCTTACACATCAAGCTGGGTCTGATGAAGAACTCTGTCAAGGCCATTGACAAAACACAAGCAGCTTTCAAGTACCTTGTCGAAAATTTCCAAGGTTAAGTGAAGCTAAGATAAAGGAAGGTGTCTTTGTTGGTCCTCAGATTCGTGAACTTCTTCGAGATGATGCATTTGACCATGCACTGCGTGGCAAGGAAAAGACGGCATGGAAAGCCTTCCAGTTAGTGGCAATAAATTTTCTCGGAAACAACAAGGCAGACAACTACAGGTTGGTGGTGGAAAACCTCCTCAAGGCATACAAAAGCCTTGGTTGCAACATGTCACTAAAGATACATTTTTTGCACTCTCATCTAGATTTTTTTTCCACCGAACTGCGGAGCAGTGAGCGACAAGCACGGCGAGCGATCTCACCAGGACATTGCAACAATGGAGAAATGCTATCAGGACAAATGGAGCCCATCAATGCTTGCAGACTATTGCTGGACAGTGACAAGAGATGCTCCATTTAATGAATACAAGAGACAAGCCAAGAGGCGCAGAGTAGACACTGAATAGGACTAAACTATGTACAGAATAGTTTTTTGCCTTTTGTTTCATAATAAATTTTATTTATATAACCCTTTTGCTGATTTTTAAAGTGTTACATAAACAGTACAGGTGAAATATTATCATGTAAAGCAACCATAAACACATGAAAAGACCTAGGTTTACAATTTATGATTAAAACTCTATCTACACAATATACATAGACATAAAATGTAAAAACTTAAATATCTTAGAAACAGTAGCCAATCAGTTGTTTTCATTGTCATATTTGAATTCAGCACATCAAAATACATAATAAATAGTACATTTTATCTCTGAAGCAGACGACTTCTCAAAAATTGTAGACCAGTGTAATAAGTTGAGATCATTGATATACTAACCTATAGGAAAAAGACTCTCCAACATTAGTAAGGTGAGGAAATACAAATAAGGAGAAGGGAAAAATCCCCTATTGAATATGCATCAACCATAACAGCGTCAGCGTAATATATTATAAAAGTGGCATCCCAGCCTAGGGACGGTAGGAGAGGGAGATGTAGTTCTTGTGAGGTGCCAGAATGATGGCCACTGGTGATGATGGGGAAGGTGATGGTAACGAGGAAGATGATGGCTAACATTTGAGGCTAACATTGTTCTACAAGGGATAGTGTGAGTATATGGGTGTGCAGATGTACATTCTGTAGTATCTCTATCTTACTAAGTCGAGGTGTTTGTGACTGTGCTAAATGTATTAATAAACTATATTTGTAAATATAAAAGAGTTCCTATAGTGTGAGTGTTGCAACTGTGCACATCAGGGTTCCCAACTATATAATAATTTGAATAATACTGGGCCTGAGCTTGGGGCAACC
Organism: Malaclemys terrapin pileata; assembly: GCF_027887155.1. NCBI lineage: Eukaryota > Metazoa > Chordata > Testudines > Emydidae > Malaclemys > Malaclemys terrapin. The sequence goes on from NC_071505.1 coordinate 78,380,308, forward strand.
ATCAAAGTGATAACTGAGGATTCTTAAATAATCAATATAATTAATACATAATCTAAAGATCAGGCAACACTAGTGACTCTGCTGACACCATTAGGGCTGTTTAAAAGCTTTTACACAATCTTCTCTGCTCCTCAAAAAAATAGCCTTTTCTTAAAAACAAAAACTGTCATCATCATCAACCAATCCATCATCATAATTTTTTGCCAGTTTTCTAGATATTTTACTGAAATGTTTATGAAAATAGTTTTTGAAAATCATTATTGAAAATATTGATCCCATATTGTCTTACTGAAAATCATGTTTTCACTAAATGAGTAATTTAGACAACAATTTCAATACATTTCTGTAAGAAATACATCAGAACATGTTATAAAATGGGTCTATTTTGAATCAGTTATGTTCAGAGCATAGAAACAGAAATTAGATAAAAATATTAAAAAATCTTGCTGGAAGGTTGCAGTGTAATGCTATTTTATTTCTTAAAATCCAGAAACTTAACACACAAGAACAACAACAACAACAAAAAACAGAGAGAAGCAGGCTCCTTCCAAAGGCAGAGAGGCACAAGTCATTCCACCTTGCTCTAGACTGATTCTTTGTAGACTGACTTAAGGCTGCCAGATCTTCATCACATGCCTCCCCATACAGAGTCCCCTTACGCTGCAGGCAGGTCCAGGAAAACCCCTGTCAATCTGAAGTGTTAAAATGGTAAGCTCTCAGTTTTCAATATACCACAGAACTTTGCAAAATAGGAACAACTTCAAAATTTTTCATAAAATTGTTTTCCTGTTTTTTGCCATTTCTAGTTATATGACATTTAAATAGCTCTGCTCTGCTGGGGCTCCTGGTTGGCTATGGATCAGTTAAAATTGTTATCACTATTATACAGATAGTGGGAGTGAGAAGGAATAAGGCTGAAAGAGATTCAATGAGTTCTCTATGGAATTCAATTTCAGAACCAAGTTTTAAACTCCAGGCCATCTGTCATTCAGTCCACTGATTAAGCCAAAAGACCAACTTTTGTGGGGTACTTGCAAGAGGAGGAACGCTAGTGCCTTAGGGCCTTATTTTGTGGAAAGATATCATGTACATAAGGGAAAGGATTTCAGTTTCCAACAAAGAACAAAGACAGCTAATTCTACAGCAGCATTCCCTTTTCCCTCAGACACTGGAGCTGGGTTCTCCATAGTTTGGGGATCCAAGTGGGTAAGCACATTGCAGTGCCACTGTGGCAGACAGTTAAAAAGGGATAAGGTAGGCAGTCAGGCTCTTTAAGGGGATTCTTTACTAAAGATACTGACTGTGGAAGCCCTGTCAGTATAGTTCTGTTAGTACCATGCTGCCAGAGCAGGCGTGTATAGAGTCATTACAGAGGTTCAGGGCTTTCTACTGAAGCTTTGGGATGCATTTTTAAAATGCAGATCCTTGAATTTTCAATTCTCTTTGGGCTGGAAATTATCATGAGTGTGAGTACATGGAGAATCCAGCAATTGAAATGAGAGTATTGCTTTCATATGGAAAGCCAACCCAGATAATGTAGATGCTCAGGCTTAAATTTTTAGAGCATTTGTAAAAATGTCACATGGGAATTGCTCATGCAAAAAACCTGCAGGGATTTGTGCCTAGATATTCCTTTTTAACATATAAACAAATATTATGGTAATAAGTTGTGTAGAAATACCTATAGTAGATACAAGTTATGTTATTTGAAAGAGTTCATTAACATCTTGGCAAGATTTATTGCTTTAAAGTTCAATACTTAATTATTTTTAAAAATAGGCTTCTACTGATGAACTTCCTAGAATTGTGTCCAACCTCTTTAAAGGCACAATTGATTTAGTCAGTACCTTGTCCTGTGTTTTAAAAGTTAACAATGTCATTGTCATTATATTCAGAATGCATATCCTTGTTGCTGCTAGACTCTGGTTAAGCAGTGATGAAATTTAGAGTTTTTTGTAGGACCAGAATAAGTCCATAGGTCTTACATGTCTGAATTTTTTGCAGCGTTCCACCATCTCTAGCCTATATTACACACACACACACACACAAAAACCCCCTATGTTAAAATAACATTGGGTATGTCTATACTAGAAAACTACAGTGGTGCCATTGTAGTGCAGATACTTACTACAGTGATGGATAGACCCTGCTCCACACCTCCTGGGTGTGAGTACGGCGGTGGTGAGTGGCAGGTGGGTGTCACTGAGAGCACAGGAAAGACAGGCCCGTGTTTTAAGTTCCAGGGTGAGGCCACAATGTGGCCTGGTGCAGCCAATATGGGAAAGTCTGATTTTGCCCCATTAAGCCCTGGGATAGAGGGAGCATGCTCAGTCCAGTCCAGACTTGAGCATACTCAGTGAAGACAGAATTTTTGAAGATTTTAGCCACTAAACCTAAAGAAATCTCTACGTCCATGTGTGAACTGCAATTTTTCAAAGGCTTATAATTTTATGAGATTTGGGCAGTTGTTTAAAGGGACAACAAAAGGCACATCCTCTGCCAAATTTCAAGTCCCAGTTCCAAAGCCTGGGGATGTTGGAATTGTTCAATGAAAAGGTTGCCAGAATTTTTTAATGTGGGACAAATAATGTATTTTTCCTCAGCTTCATTCTCAGAAATCATTTAATTGTTTCAGCTGAAAATTTCAGAAGAGCTCAGCCTGAGGCAGACCCTTGGCATGTACAATTTTAGGTCAAACACTTTGACAAAATAAGCAACTCAAAACAGGATCTTATAATGTGTTGGGAAACCTTAATAAGCAGTGCTACCAGCCCCATGTATAATAATTCTAAACTTAATATGGTAAATATATAACTATGGGAATACTTCTTTCTTTGTCCTCTATTTATCATCCTAAGTAGCACAAAACACAAAAACAGGAAGAAGTCCAAATGCTTTTCAATGGGTCTGTACCAGACTGGGCATAGTTGGCATTTCTCAGGTAACTCTCAACAAAGTAGTGCATCATACAGCTCCAGTAGGTTGTTTAGTGGTACTGTGAACTTGTATAGAGAAGTCTGTCGGCTATGGAGCTTCTTATTTAGCCTCTGGTTTGTCTTGTAATAGTGGTATAATAGACTCCTATGCCATAAGGCACTTCTCATAGTATTGGATGTTTTTATTGGCCATTCCCATAATCTAAAGATCACTTTGCAATGTATTTTACAAATACTAATTAAAACCTTCCAACACTATTAAGTCAGGTGTGTAAAGATGCAACTGGAATAGGCAGAACATAATTAATTGAGTTGGAATTTGGTCAGGACACCCAGATTAACACCCACAACTCTTATTAATTTAACAAGAGGAACAGTATTCCTCTGAAATTTCACTCCACCCCTAGTCAGTATAAGCCCTCATTAAGGCCCTCATTCTGGAAAGCATCCCTATTCAGGAAAACACAAACATATGATTAATAGCTTGAAGCATGTGCCTTTGTCTCATTGAAGCTTGGTTTTAAAAATCTTTTAAAAACAGATCTAAGGATATTTTACAAAGTTTATCAAATATATCAGCTTTGTCAGTCTCCACAAATCATGGTAGGCCAAGGTCTAAGTTATGCCCTGATATCTAATATATATCTGTAGTCTTAGCCAGACAATTCATATGATCTGTGGGGTGGGGTGGGGTGGGATGGAGTGGGGAGGAAGGGTTGGCGCAAGGCTTCTGATCAATGAGCCTCTCCTCCCACCCAAGCAATGGATGTTCAAGGCATTAGAATCTCTTCTCATCAGTCTTGTTTTGTTGAATAAAACAACTTCCCCATGGACTGCCCTAAAACTAAACTCAAGCTATCAAACTTTAAAAGCATTTGTTCTATTATTTATCAATGGGATGATTCCCCTAACCATCCTTCCTGTATAAGTGCATGATCCATAATGTAAAGAAATTGTCTTAAGAATATAATGACTGCACAATTTGAGCATACTTTGGTCTGTTAGTCATGTGTCACTTGGTAACTGAAGTTCAAGTAAGCAGTGTGGCATAACTAGTTGGAGAGATAAGGCCTACTTTACACTGTGTTAAATCCATATATGCTATTTTTTCTTCCCTATGTTTAAATAATGTATGAACTTTATGCATGTCAGAAAAATTTAAAAACTGCTCAGATTGGATGCATCTCCAAATGTTACCCATCAGAGATTTCCACGGGAAAAAAAAATCCACTTATGCCTCACGCAATCAGCTGAGGAGGTTATACAACACTAACCAATATAGAAGAGAAAACTGTGGAACACAGGGACTGAAATGTCTTTTACGTGAAGAAGAGCAGATCTGCAAATAGGAGAGCTTTTATGAAATGTTCATTTGCAACTTGGTTTTGTGCTGACATTACGCACTGAATCTCACACTACACAGAATCAGGAAATGCCTCCTGATGTGTTCATTTCAAGTGATATTTAATGGATGGAAAGAACTGGTTCTTGGTAGGGGCTTATTTTGGGGAGTTCAGGCCACAGAGTAGGACATAGAAATCTATTACATCCCATAAACATACTTACAACAACCTAATGTTGCTTTGGATCCAGTTTACAGCTTCCATACATTCTAGGCTGTCTTTGAATATTCATTTCTCAGCCCACTTTTTCTCAGCACTAACCATCCACCAGGAAAGGTTACAGGCCTGTAGGACTCTGAAACTGATGGACCTGCACCACCAGCTTCTGTATATATAGATGCTGGAGTGAATCTAACCAGCTAGCTCATTCAAATTACTGGATGCTGGAATTTAGACATCAAAGCTTGCTCTAAACTATCTCTTTTTGAATAGCTGGTAGAAAGTTTTTCCCACTGATGAAATACATTTTAATTCTGACAATTGAAATGCCATCCAACTGACTTTGGCTTAAACTGAAAACTCCATAGGCTTTCCTTTGAAATCACTCAAATGTTTGTAGATCTTGCTGGCAGAATAACCATACTACACAGGACATCAAAGCAAGTGTGCACTATGGTCACAGTCTTCAGCTGTGCCAGTCTTTAGAAATTCAAGCTAATCATCATTGCATTGTCTAAACTGTACATAGACGCTCCAAAATTGAACATCTTTGGTAGAACAAGTTTGAATCTCACAAAGATTTCAGAAATTTTAATGGCGAGATCTTTAGCAACCCTTAACTACTAGCTTTACAAAACCATTACGCTCTCCATTGACAGTTATTTTGGATTTATTGTTTCAATCATTGGTTTTTGGCACCAAAGCAAGTAATATCTATCTACCTCTCACTTTGTGTCAATTTGTTTTGTTTTTGAGCATGAAAGTTTGCAGATTTGATGGTCTTTCAGCCAAAATGTCTACCTTCCCATAAGTCAAGAGAGCACCACTGCAGGCGGGGCAGGTTATTTTCTTTTTCCTGACAGCACCTGAAGCAAAAGGCTGCCACAGCTATTGCAAAATTATATATTTAATAGAAATAAAAATGCTTACAGTCCAAAAGATTACCTGCAAGTTGCATTCAATAAAATGTATTGTTACCTGCTTTGGGGCTAAAAATGAGTATACTGAACCAAAATAATTAGGTATGTGTCCTGAGCCACAAAGTTTAATGGGTTCTAATCCAGACTCCCTATCTTAAAGCTCAAAAAAGTGACTAGATAAAACATTTGGACCCAATTATGAGATTGAGGTATAAAGTGGATGTTGTTTCTGCATTTCTGTGGATGATTCAAATGTGAGTCACTTCCACCTCTCAGATTCTCCAGCTATCCTAACACTATATCCACTGATGCAATCTGGAGTATATATTGAGAAGAGGTGGTAACAGGAAAGGGCAGGAAGTATTACCATCATTCTGCCCTCTTGTAGAGTCCCAGATCTGGCTGTCATTTCAGCAATGCTAGGGAAATGCACTGATCTCTGAAAGAAAAATGGGGTCCTAAAGTTACAGAGGAAATGGATTTAACTGTCACAAAACCTGACTATATCTGTGAGAACAAACACCAGCTTAATCACAAAATTCCTGATACCATGCCCATGTAAGGGCCCCTTTGATTCACAATGTAACGGTACATGAAACGTAACATTCCAGCCTGGGGTTTATACCTGGAACTTCAGCATACTTCCTTGGGTGTAAGTGGATGATTTCTTAGCAAGCTAAAAAGCCTGTAATAGTGAGTTCAGAATGTCAGTATTTTCCATTGTGGTGTACAAAGTCAGGTATTTCTGTAAATATTTTACACACTAGAAATACTCTGCATTGTTACCGTTTACAAGCCACTAACTCAGATGTGCTGTAATGTCATTCTTATCCAAACTCCTCTATTCATGTACCACAGAACTTGTGAAAAGAGATCCATCCTGTGAGATCTTTTCCTTACTTTTAAAATCTGTGTCTTTTAGAGAACAAGTACGTCTCATATTTTGTCCATAATTTTTGTAGTTTAATTAATTCAGTTTGAATTTTCCCTAAATCGTTACAACAGTATGAAAAGTAAAAGGAAAAACAATGCTGTTTTAAATGCATTGGGATCAGTAATTGAGACCAGATTTTAATATGGCTCCGAATGAAACACTCTGGGTTGCATCCACAAAAGGATTTAGGCATTGCAATAGAGCATCACGGCTCCTAACTTTTAGACACCTAGGAAATGACAGGAACAACACAGCGATTCATGCACCTGAGTTAGGTGCCTAGACTCCCTATACAATGAATGAGGAGAGATAAGTGCCTAACAATGCGATCCACAAAAACCACCATGCTAGGTGGGAGCTGCCTAAGCTAGTAAATGGATATGCCAACCAGACAGGTGTGTGCTAAGCCCCACTTCTCTCTCAGAGATAAGTGCCAAAGTCTGGACTGCAGGAAGGTACCTGCAGGAAGGATTCCCTCAAAGGGGAATCAGCCACCTGCAGTCAGGCAGCCGAGAAGCCTAAGCCACTTCTTGAGGGAAGGAGTCAGGCACCTGCCTTGCTCCACACAAAACAGCTGGAGGATCCCACCTGATAACTTTAAGAGCACTTGCCTGGGATGTGGGTGACTCAAGTTCAATTCCCTTCCCCTCCATCCCCAACCAGAGAGGAAAAAAGGATTTGAAGTTGGCTCTTCCACCTCTCTGGATATTGCTCTGACCACTGAGCTATGGGATATTGTGATGTAGAACTCCCGCAGTCCTGCCTAAGCTGTTCCACTGTGGATAAAGATTGAGGGGAGCCAGGGTTTCCCACCTCCCAGGTGAGGACCCTACTCACTGCACTATAGGATCATGTGTGTGGGTGCTCTCTCCTCTCTCTACCTCTCTGGATGAATGACTGTTAAAGCTATTTATCTAAGTGAAACATCACAGGACCAGAGAAAGAGAGCAAGAGAATGAGAATGCCTCTGAGCATGCTCACCCAGAATAGGCCCCAGATGTGACCTTAGGCAGCTGAATGCCAGTTCATGAATCACTCTGGGTCTCAGGTAGAAGTTAGGATGCCGCTAGAGACTGCTAGAGTTGCCCTTCTCTCAACCTTTTCTAGTGCCAGTATATCATTTTTGAACTGAGAAGACCATATCTGTACCCAGTATTCAAGATGTGGGCAAACCACAGATTTATATAAGTGCAATAAGATATTCTCTGTCTTATTCTCTATCCTTTTTTGAATGATTACTAACATCCTGTTTGCTTTTTTGACCGCCTCTGCATACTGCGTGGATGTCTCCAAAGAACTATCCATGATGACTCCAAGATCTCTTTCCTGATTAGTTGTAGATAAATTAGCCCCATCATATTGTATGTATAGTTGGGGTTATTTTTTCTAATGTGCATTACTTTACATTTATCCACATTAAATTTCATTTGCCATTTTGTTGCCCAATCACTTAGTTTTGTGAGATCTTTTTGAAGTTCTTCACAGTCTGCTTTGGTCTTAACTATCTTGAGCAGTTTAGTATCATCTGCAAACTTTGCCACCTCACTGTTTACCCCTTTCTCCAGATCATTTATGAATAAGTTGAATAGGATTGGTCCTAGGACTGACCCTTGGGGAACACCACTAGTTACCCCTCTCCATTCTGAAAATTTACCATTTATTCCTACCCTTTGTTCCCTGTCTTTTAACCAATTCTCAATCCATGAAAGGATCTTCCCTCTTATCCCATGACTATTTAATTTACGTAAGAGCCTTTGGTGAGGGATCTTGTCAAAGGCTTTCTGGAAATCTAAGTACACTATGTCCACTGGATCCCCCTTGTCCACATGTTTGTTGACCCCTTCAAAGAACTCTAATAGATTAATAAGACATGATTTCCCTTTACAGAAACCATGTTGACTTTTTCCCAACAAGTTATGTGCTTCTATGTGTCTGACAATTTTATTCTTTACTATTGTTTCAACTAACATGCCCGGTACTGACGTTAGACTTACCAATCTGTAATTGCCGGGATCACCTCTAGAGCCCTTTTTAAATATCAGCATTACATTAGCTATCTTCCAGTCATTGTGTATAGAAGCTGATTTAAAGGACAGGTTACAAACCATAGTTAATAGTTCTGCAATATCATATTTAAGTTCTTTCAGAACTCTTGGGTGAATGCCATCTGGTGCTGGTGACTTGTTACTGTTAAGTTTATCAATTAATTCCAAAACCTCCTCTAGTGACACTTCAATCTGTGACAATTCCTCAGATTTGTCACCTACAAAGGACAGATCAGGTTTGGGAATCTCCCTAATATCCTCAGCCGTGAAGACTGAAGCAAAGAATTCATTTAGTTTCTCCACAATGACTTTATCATTTTTAAATGCTCCTTTTGTATCTCGATCGCCCAGGGGCCCCACTGATGGTTTAGCAGGCTTCCTGCTTCTTATGTACTTTAAAAACATTTTGTTATTACTTTTTGAGTTTTTTGCTAGCTGTTCTTCAAACTCTTTTTTGGCTTTTGTTATTACGTTTTTACACTTAATTTGGCAGTGTTTATGCTCCTTTTTATTTACCTCACTAGGATTTGACTTTCACTTTTTAAAAGATGCCTTTTTATCTCTCACTGCTTCTTTTACATGGTTGTTAAGCCACAGTGGCTCTTTTTTAGTTCTTTTACTGTGATTTTTAATTTGGGGTATACATTTAAGTTGTACCTGTATTATGGTGTCTTTGAAAAGTGTCCATGCAGTTTGCGGGGATTTCACTCTAGTCACTGTACCTTTTAATTTCTGTTTAACTAACTTCCTCATTTTTGCATAGTTCCCCTTTCTGAAATTAAATGCCACAGCGTTGGGCTGTTGAGGTGTTCTTCCCACCACAGGAATGTTAAATGTTATTATATTATGGTCACTATTTCCAAGCGGTCCTCTTATAGTTACTTATGAGGAACAGGAAGCTAAAGCCAATGAAAAGGTCTCTCTTCTAGCCAACATCTCCTCTTCATTTCTGGATGAAGCAGTCATGCCTTCTCCACCATCCTTGGTGGATGATTTTAAGCAGTTTCAGGATCTGGTGAAGGGAATTGCTGATTCCTTGCAAATCCCTCTCAAGAAGGTTAAAAAACCTCATCATAAGTTGCTTGATATCCTTCATCTGCCCTCATATGCCTGTATAGCTTTGCCCATCAATGAGATCCTTCTGGACCCCACAAAGATCATCTGGCATACCCCTGCTACTATTCCACCTACATGCAAGAGAGTGGAAGAGAAAATTACATTCCAGCAAAAGACAATTTTTATTTTCTTATTCCTCTCCTAATTTTTTGGTGGTCGATGCAGTTAATGAATGTGGTAGGCAGCATTACGCTAACCCCACCCCCATGAAAAAGATCATGAGTGTCTAGACTTATTTGGTAAAAAAATCTTATTTGTCCGCCTCCTTACAATTTAGAATCAACAACTACCAGGTGTTAATAGCAAAATATAATCCTGTAAATTACACCAAAATGAACTCTTTTGTTGACCACCTACTAGGGGAGCACAGAGAGCAATTCCAGGCAATTATTGCAGAGGGTCAGTTACTTGCCAGAACATCTCTACAAGCTTTCCTTGACACTGCTGATACAGCCGCCCATTCGATCTCGATAGCGATAGTTATGAGAAGAGCTTCCTAGCTCCAAGTCTCTGGGTTTCCAAAAGAGGTCCAGAATACTGTGGAAGACCTTCCTTTTGATGGATCTGTTTTCAGACAGCACAGACAAATCTCTGTGTACATTAGGACTACTTTGGATTCACTTGGGATCTATACACCTGCCTACCAGATGAGGTTTAGCAAGTCCCAGACAGCTCAGAGATCCCATCCTGCCCAGTGCCTGACCTTTCAGAGGCCATATGAACTGCATCAAAAGAGACAATTCCAGAGAAGGAAACCATCCACCTCTCAGCCTTCCACATCACATCCTTCTACCTCCAAGAAGCAATTTTGGCAGGCTGGTCAAGGGCCTGATTTACCATCCTCAACCTTACCAGCTACACCAATGTACCTGCCTTCCTCCCTTCAGTGATTGCCTTTACCACTTCAGGCTGGCTTGGGAGTTGATACTAGAGACAAGTGGGTTTTGGATATTATCTGCACTGGGTACACCATCAACTATACTACTCTTCCACACACACCGCCTTCCATGTCCCTCTTCAGGGACCCCTTGTCATGAGAGCTTGCTGGTTAAGAAATAAACTCCTATGCTTGGGTCCTATAGAACCAGTTCCCATGCAGCACAGAGGAAAGGGGTTTTATTCCAGATACCTCCTGGTACCAAAAAAGAATGGCAGTTGGAGACCCATCCTAGATTGAAGTGATAATTCTGTCACTAGATCAAGGGGATTGGTTCTGGGACCTTGACCTTCAGGATGCATATTCCACATTGTGATCCACCCATCTCACAAACTATTCCTACATTTCACCATCAGCCAGGACACTTTCAGTACTGGGTGCTCCCTTTTGGCCTGTCATCTGCCTGGAGGGTCTTTTTGAAAATCACGTCAGTAACAGCAGCGCAGCTACACAGGAAAGGTATTTTAGTGTTCCCTTACCTTGATGCTTGACTGCTGAAAGGTCGCTTCCTAGAACTGAAGTCATGGGCAACTTCTGAAATCAAAGATCTTTTTCTCTAATTGGGTCTGCAACTGAACATTCAAAAATCCATTTTGATCCCTGTGCAAAATTTAGAATTCATAGGAGCTCATATTGATTCAATAATGGCAAGAGCCTACCTTCCTTTGCACAGGTTGTGGCCATTTCCAAAATAGCCAATACAATCCAGTTCAACCTCTAAACTGCAGTCAAGAACTGTCTACAGTTGTAGGGGCACATGGGACCCAGTACCTTCATCACAGACCATACAAGACTCTGAATGCACTGCCTTCAATGGTGGCTCAGGACTGTTTATTCACCAAACAGACACTGTTTAAATATGCTTCTTTCCATACCCATCTGCGTAAAACAATCCCTCAGGTGGTGGAAAGCCCATCACAACATGTGTGCAGGAGTCCCAAGGGTTGTCATAGCGACAGATGCAGCCTGCTAGGATGGGGAGCACATCTGGATGCTCACACGGCCCAAGTGGATGTTGCAAGAGACCATGCTACATATTAAGCTCCTGGGACTTAAAGCAGTCAGATACACCTGTGTCCAGTTTTTATCACTACTCAGGGGCAAGCACATAAAGGTCATGATGGACAACAACATATCATGCAGCAAGGAGGAGCAAAATCCCCTTCCCTCTGCACCAAGGTTGTCAAGCTTTGGAATTGATGCATTGTAGCAGTGCCTGCTCCTGGCCCCTTCACAAACGCAGTCAGAGACCAACTGAAGTGCAGCACCCGTGTCCTTTTATTGTTTGTGTCCATTCCCACTACCTATTATTCACAGATATTTACAGAGATCAACACTCTGGGAGACTACTAGCTTCCCAGCCAGCAGGGATCTAGAGCCCACGCTCCTCCCTTTCCTGTCTCCCCCTGCTTCCTGTCTCTTAGCCAGCTTTTTAGGGCAGGCTGGCTACCCAGGCCTGCAGGTGGATCCACTATGATAATTAGGGCATGGCCCTTCAGCCAGCCCAACTAATACCCTTCTTTCTCTGGAACAGGGCTAACAGAGGCCTGGTTTGTTTCTCCTAGCCAGCACCCTGTTACATGCATACACAATCAGATTGTCATCACAGCAGCCTATCTTCCAGGGGACCAGAATGTGACTATGGATATACTTAGCAGGCATTTCTTCCAAGACATGATTGGGAAATAGACTCCAGCGTATTACTCCACATATTCTGGCAATGGGGCATTCCCCAGATAGACTTGCCACAATGACAAACAAGAAGTGTGTTCAGTTTTGTGTGAGAGACGGACTGGGTCACCGATCCCTGGAGGATGCCTTTCACCTTCATTGGTCATCAGATCTACTGTACACATTCCTACAGACTCCTCTAATAGCTGAAGTTCTGCTCAAAATAAAAAAGGACAAAGCCATCGTCATCCTAATAGTTCTGACCTGGCCCAGACAAAAATGGTTTCCATATCACATACAGCTGTGAAGCATTTGCTCACTGATCATGCTCCATGTCACACCTCATCTCCTCTCCCAGGAAGGTGAGAAGATCCTTCACTCCAATCTTAGAGTGCTTTGTCTCAAAGCATGGTTGGTCAATGGTTCACAGGATTAGAGACAACCTGCTCAGAGGAGGTAAAAACAGTACTATTATACAGCAGAAAAGAGTCTCCTTGATACACATAACTCAAATATGGACAAGATTTGTCTGTTGGTGTGACCTCAGACATATTCTACCTATGACCCCATTGCTGATAGACATACTAGACTATATCCTAACATTAAAAAGTTTTGGGCTATCACTGAGCTCCATTAGAGTCAACCTGTCAGCCATCACAGATTTTCATTCTCCAATAGAGGGTTATTACATTTTTTCCACCCAACAACAGTGAGATTCCATGGGGGGGGGGGAGGGAGAGAGGGTTGGAAATTTCTGTCTGCCAGCCAAACATCCTACTCCAGTTTGGGACCTCAATCTGGTTTTTAAATGCCTTACAAAATCACCATTTGAACCGATGGCTACCTACTCATTCCTCCATTTGTCAATGAAAACAGCATTCCTGATAGCCATCATGTCAGTACGATGGCTTGGGGAAATAGATCCCCTTATGGCATGGCCTTCTTTCACAGTATTTTTTAAGGACAAGGTCACATTGAGACCCCACCCCAAATTTTTGCCTAAAGTTTCCTCTGAGATTCATATAGAACAACTCATTCACCTGTCAATCTTCCACCCTAGATGTCACCTAAATAAACAAGAGACACTGTTGCACACCCTTGAAGTCAGTAGAAATCTGGCCTTCTATCTGGATAGGACTAAACCCAAATGGTCTTCCTCATAGATAGATCGACAGGGTCTGCAATCTCTAATCAAAGACTTTCCAAATGGATATCCAACTGCATTAATTCTTCTACAAATCTTGTAATATTCAAGCACCTTTGGACATACGTACTCACTCTGTGAGGTCCATTTCCACCTCTACAGCATTTCTCAAAAATATGCCCATTATTGAAATATGTAAGGTCGCTACTTGGGCTTCTATACAAACATTCGCTGATCACTATGCAATAACTCTGCTTCTGTTACTATATTTGGCTCAGCTGTACTTTCTTCATGCTGGACTCGACTCCGAAGCCCCCTCCTCCTTAGAGGGAACTGCTCGGTAGTCATGTAGAGTGGACCATCCATAGGAACACTACTCGAAGAAGAAGAAATGCTTACTCACCCTGTGCAGTAACTGTAATTCTTCAACATGTGTATCCCTAGGGGTGCTCCACTACCTGCCCTCCTTTCCCTCTGCTTTGGAGTTCTCTGCTTTGTGATAGAGAAGGAATTGGAGGATAGTTCACCCACGCAATGCTATGTAACAATGGCACAGGGCACGAAGCTGACTAGCACACATGTGCAGGCTGAACAGGCACTGCTTTGAGACCGTCTCCGATCAAAGGCACAGGGGGCGCTAGCACAGCTAGAATGGAGCACCACAGGGGGACACATATTGAAGAACCACAGTTACTGCACAGGGTAACTTCTGACAATATGCAGCAGCTCTTTTTTAGATCTAGATAATATGATGGGCCTTTTATTATCTTCTTTCTGGAATAATGATAGTAGGAGTACTTTGTATTGATTAATAATTGGTTGTAAACTGTATTAAAAGAAGCAGCTTTAAGTTACAGAATTTAGACCAGTGGTTGGCAGACTGTGTCCCGCAGGTTGCCCACCACTGATTTAGACCTTTTTCTTATGGCAGCTCTGGTGGGGAGGTGCATAAGATGAAATCCACATTTGCAGTGTGTATATTATCTCCCATGGCTTCTGAAGATTGTTTGTGCCAAATTAATTTCTGACATGTTGTATAGTTACTACCCATTGTAGATCGCTTATGTTAATTTGAACTAACTTAAACACTGTACACTGTGTGCTGTCCAGTACACACAGTGCCTTATTTCCTCCAACTTAAGATCATGGCCTTCATTCAGCTCCACTGAAGTCAGAATTTTTCCACCGTCTCAATGGCTATTTGGGTTGTATTTCTGAGGAATGAGGTAAACTCCTGAGTCTATAAATATTGATATTTAAATCCAGCTGCAGTAGTCATAAGCCTACAGTACTTGTTACTAGATCCAAGTTTCTTGTGGGGCAGGCTTATTTGCTGTTCACAAAGACATAGACAATGACAGTGACTTCAAAGCACATCTTTACATAATACTTAAAGAAAGGGAAAGTTCATTCACAAAGAATGAAGATAAAACACTGAAAGATCAAAAAGATTTCAAAGAAATGTGATCATGTATGGTATTTCTGATATAGCCACTCTGCAGGACATGTTGTAGCACACTCTGCAAGAGTGGGGTTTTCTTAAAAATAAGTATATTTAACAAAGAAGCATGGCTTCTAAATATTATATATTTTGCACAATGAATGACAATACAAATTCATTTTTGCTGCTGAGAGGAAAAGTTTTGTTACCTGTGAAAAGATGATATAGAGATATAACCTGCTGGTTTCCAATGATCAGTATTAAATTAAAAATTACAGAAATAAATCAAATTAGACAAAAACTTACAGTGAGGTTGAATAAACACTGGAACAAGCAATGGGGAAAAGTGGTGTTTTCTAATCAAGACTGGATGCCTTTCTGGAAGATAAATTGTTTGACTAAAGCATATTAGGCTTCAAAAACAGACTCCAATGAGAAACTGCTGAACTTGAATTGATATGCAAACTAGATACAATCAATTTAGGCTTAAATAGAGACTGGGAATGGCTGAGCCATTACACACATTGAATCTATTTCCCCATGGTTCAGTATCCTCACAGCTTCTTGTCAAACTGTCTTAAATGAGCTATCTTGATTATCACTACAAAAGTTTTTTTTTCTCCTGCTGACAACAGTTCATCTTAATTAATTAGCCTCTTAGAGTTGGTTGGGCAACTCCCACCTTTTCATGTTCTCTGTATGTATATATATCTCCTCACTATATGTTCCATTCTATGCATCCAATGAAGTGGGCTGTAGCCCACGAAAGCTTATGCTCAAATAAATTTGTTAGTCTCTAAGGTGCCACAAGTACTCCTGGTTTTTTTGCGGATACAGACTAGCACGGCTGCTACTCTGAAACCTGTGAAATTAAATGGCCTGTGTATATGGGCCATTTAATGTGGTCAGACTAGATGATCAAGTGGTCCCTTCTGGCCTCACATTCTATGAATACATAACTATTGGGTGCTTTCATGATGATCAAGCTATAAATAGAATATGGGCCTTGGAGCTATGGCTCATCTCCTCCAGAATCATGCTTAAAGAAATTATGTTTAACAAATGAACTATCATCCCTTAAAGCCAAATTCTGGCAAATATTGCTAATGTGGACTAATACTTTGTTCTGGGAATAGTCCAGCTGAAATCAGCCTAAAGAAGACTCTGCCCAACAATACTCAAGTAATTCTAAGTCTGACAACACTATGCATCATTACAGTAGTTATCTGACAGTGACTGCTGCATTAAGATTGTACAACAGTGTATGTCATTCAGAGCTGAAACTTTTTGTTATACCTTTCTGAAATACTTTGTGGTGGATCATCTGAGCAGAGGGGGGGTGAACAAACCGCAGTGTGGTGAATGTGTTGAGGGTGAATCTGCTGCTGCTTATTTCCAGTAGATCACCAGGAGGGGAGGTTCTGTGGGCGTTGAAGGACAGTTGGGGAACGAGTCCCAGAGGTTGCAGTGTTGCCAACTGTCATGATATTTGGCATTTTTTCTGAAAGCCTCAGATGCTGGAATCAGGAGACTGCAGGCGAATCTCAGCTTTCATTTCAAAACAAGTTTCTAGCACTCATGATTTCAGAGAAAAGTTTGAACGCATGAAGTAAATGTAACCTACAGGCTTGAGAGCTGGAAAGTAAATAAAAGGAACCCAACATTGACTATTTAAAAAAACCCTCATGATTTATTTTAAACATTTGGTGTTGGCAATACTGGGGCAAGGTTTCATGTTACTCTGGGAGGAGCATGGCATTTGGATTGCTGTTTGGGACACATCAGCTGTGGGAACCTTAGCAGCTGAAGTGCCTATAGCACTTTCCTGCCTGAGCATGCGACTAGGACCTATGTCAGAGCCGGTGTTGCTATTACAGCACTCAAGGGCCCCTTGCAGGTGTGATGTTTACAGTTCACCTTTTGCTTGAACTTTTCCATACTTCATCTGTCAAAGGGGAATACTTCTTAAAGCTTGATTAAAATATTTTCAGCTGTTTCCTAAGTCAGTGTGGTTAAATACACACAATAGCTGGGTGGCAGGACTCTTCTGATGACCTCATCCTTTGAGCAGGTGCTGGAAGCCTGCATAAAGCTGCTTGCTCATTGTAATAGGTGCAGTTCATTAACTCTAAAATGGATATAAGAGCTTCTCCTGTGCAAACACATGGACATACCTCAAGCCCACTAAGCCAGACACAGTTCCCCCACCCATCCCTTACTACACTGGCATAATACATTTGTTGGGTACCCTAGTCCTCAAGATCACAGCCAAACCCTCCATCTCCCTATAGTAACAAACTATATCCAGGGCAAATCCATATTCATATGCCCCAGTTTCCTACATGAAAAACACATGATAGAAAGGGCTGATGGCTCCCTGTATATTATGAGTGAGCATCATTTCTGGATCCCTCATGGCAGCTCAGGTTTTCCCTTCTGCATCTTTCCCATGTTTCATTTCTCTCTTCCTAGAGAGACATTTCTACTTCCCTTATCCAAAGTGCAGTTGTGAGCCACACCTGCCACAATGATACAGAGGAAGTTGAACAACTTTGTGTTCTAACATTTGCTAACAGGGTATGGGAATAGAAGAACCTAGCCATTCTCTTACATTCCCTATTTAAAACAATAATTTGCTACACTTCCTCCCTTTTCCCTCCCTTTCTCCTCCCCACAAGGTATGTCAAAAATGGCCAAAAAAAAATTCGTACGAGTTGTTGTTTTAGGCCCCAATACTGCAATCATATCTGTGGGGAGGAGACCCATGCACGAAACCCTACTGACGGCAGTGGGACACCATGAAGGCACAAAACTTTGTCCACATACCAGTCTGAAGCTTGAGCTTGTAAAAAGTGACTAGCAAGTCTTAATCACCTTTGAACTTCAGTTTTTGGAATTAAAATTATACAGAAAATTCTCTAGATTTTTTGACAGCCCACCAAGCTTACATAAAGTGCAGCTCTTTCACCAAGCTCCATGTTTTATATTAACATTAAAGCCTGATCTACACTACAAAATTAGGTTGATGTAAGCCACTTTTGACCTAGCAGTGCATATGTCTACACTTAAATTTGTCTCCCACTGATGTAAGCTCTCCATTATGCTGACAAAGTCTCTGAGCGGCGTTGAGCCGTAGTCTATGTACTGAGGTCAACACAGCATGAGTTCAGACACTGTTACCTATTTCAACCCTAACAGTTCTCCAGCAGCTGTCCCACAAAACCTGACACTGACCGCTCTGGTCACAATTGTTAACGCCACTGCTCAGGGGTCATGGACTCTGGAAGCCCCTTCCCACGCACACTTTAAAACCCCATGAATTTTTGAAATGCTTTCTCCTGATTGTCCATCTCAGCAAACACACCTTGGAGCTCTCCATTGTTGAGTGCAGCTGACCCAGCCGGCTACATGCTCCAGACATGCTCCAGCCTGGAATATCCAGGAAATACTGGCTCTCCTGGGCCTGTGGGGACAGGAGGCTGTGCAAGCCACATGTATGTGTACCAGCTGTAGAATCGTGGACATCTACGAGCAGATTACACGGGGGATGCAGGAGAAGAAGTATGACAGGGACCAACAGCATTGCCACATGAAAGCAAAGGATCTGCGTAAGGCATATCAGAAGGACAGGGAGGATAACTATCAATCCAGTGCCAAGCTGCAGACCTGCCAGTTTTACAAGAGCTGGATGCCATACTTGGTGGAGACCCCACCACCACCCCACACATCCCAGTGGATATCTCTGAGGAGCATGAGTTACACATGCCCTTGCTGCGAACAGCAAGGGCAAGGAGGAGGTGGGGAAGGATGTGGGACATGCAACCAAGGTAAGTGAGGGATTCAGCTATGCTGCAAACCAGGAACTGTTTGAGTCTCCACTGCAGTCCAGTCAGCCTCAGAAGTCGAGCACAGGTGAGCCCCATGCAAGGGAAGGAACCTCGGGTAAGTGTGTAAATGTATTTCCCATTACAGTGATGGCTTCCCCAACTTAGCAGAACACAGCTATCAACTTTTCATTAATTTACTTGTAGCAGTACAATGAAGAGAGGTAGAGTTGTTGTCTGCTTGTCATTCCTCTGTAGAGTTAGGCAGGGGGGCCATGCGGAGCAGTTTGTTCACGTACACAGGGATGTCCCTTGAATCCTCCTGAGAGATCTCAATTAAATGTTCATGAAGGTACTCTGCAATCCTCTCCTGAAAGTTTCTGGGGTTGTCAGCTTTATTTCTTCCTCTGTGGTAGGACACTTCCCCATGCCAGTCAGCAATAACTTCAGCAGGCAGCATTGCAGTACACAGACTAGCAGCGTACGGGCCTGGGCAGCGTCAGGATGCCAACAGCAGCTGTGCTTTCTGTGCCTTTGTTACCCTCCGGAGCGGAAAATCAGCTGAAATCACCATCGCCTGTGGTATCAGTGATCAGAGCCATTGCTCTACACTTATAATTTCATGAACCTGAGCAATTCCCTCTTCATTTCCCTCTGCCCTGGTGGGCCATACGCACCATGGCTGGTGCTGTGAGTGACACCATGCACAAGCACTCTGAAGCAGGTGTCAATAAGCA
The DNA here is from genome assembly GCF_027887155.1 of Malaclemys terrapin pileata. NCBI lineage: Eukaryota > Metazoa > Chordata > Testudines > Emydidae > Malaclemys > Malaclemys terrapin. The sequence goes on from NC_071505.1 coordinate 78,399,575, forward strand.
TGACTTGGTTAAAATTTTAGAGGAGCAAGGGACAGGAGTTCTGAACCTTAATTTTCACTTTCAGTTGTGACTGCACTGACAATGGTACCTCTCTGTTTTATCTGTAGCTGCTGCCATTGCAGCCTTGTGGGGTTTGCCCTCCACACACTCCAAATTCCTGAGCGAGATGAGGAGAAATAAGAGGACTCGGGATGACATGTTCAGCGAGATCCTGCAAGCCAGTGCTGCATCAGACTGTGAACAGAGGGCCTGGAGGATGAATATTGCACAATGTATGGAGAGGGAAGGAGTGGAGAGGAGAAAGGCCCAGGAGTTCCAGCAGGAAAAGGAGAGGGAGGGCACCAGGACATAATGGAACTTCTCTGGCAGCAAACACAGATGCTGCAGACTCTTGTGGACCTACAGGTCCAACAATCCCGATCTTGCCTCCTTTTGTATTCCATGGAGAACTCCAATATAGCACCTCCCTACACCTTTTCCCCAACATTCCACATGGCACCAGGGCCCACCTCCGTATCCTTACGACTCCACACCAGGGGACGTTAAGAACAACCTCAGCTTCACATACACTGACCTATGAGAGCCACATGTATGTGTTGATGCATGTGTAGCTAAAATGTACATGAATGTTACTTTCCCTTCTTTATCCTCTGTTACAAAAATGTATTTAAGTTTTAATGAATTTGCTTTAAACTTGAACAGAATTTTTCCCAAATGTTTTTATTAGTCAATGAAACTCTATTATTTGGAAAATAATGGATCTTTATTAGTTCCCAACATATGCTGCAGAATGCCTGTCAGGAATGAAAGCACCCACTTAGTTATTGTACACTGTGACACAACTGATAGGATCAGTGACAAACAGTGTAATCATAAATGTATAGCAAACACTACAAAATTAATAAGTGCATTGTCAGTGTTATATTCATTGATGTGTACCACACAATCCCTAACAGGCTGCTGAACTGCAGGGCCAAGTAGAGTACAGTACACCACAATGTAACACTGTGGCTCACTGTTAAAGGGTTCTTTCAAAGCTTCCCTGAGCCATATAGCTCTGCATTGAGCTCTTCTGATAGCCCTTATGTCTGGCTGTTCAAACTAAGCAGACAGCTGCTCCATCTCCACCCTGACACAAACTTCTCCACCTTTGCTTCACAGATATTATGCAGGACACAGCAGGGAGTTCTAACCATTAGGATATCTTTCTTATTGAGATCCAATCTTGTGAGTAAATAAAGCCCTTTCAATCTACTAAATCTACCAATCTATCAAAAGCACATTCAACTGTCGTTCTGCACCTGCTGAGACTGTAGTTGAATCTTTCCTGAGTGCTGTCGAGGTGGCCAGTATTCAGGAGGGTGTGGGACATAGCAAGAACCAATTCAAGCTTGTCAGAGATGGCAGACAGTGACAAATCCCATGTGGGTTCATGGGATTTTCAAAATAGGTGCAAAAATTATGGGATAGAGGCATTATGGAGTGGAGGAAGTTCCAAGATGGGAACTTGACCCCGCAGCCTCAGTCACCCCCGTGTGACTCATTTGTGCCCCACCATGCCAAACTTCCCAAAAAACAGTGTGCTGGATGGTAGTGAGTGAGTTGCAAGCTGGAATAACCACTCATGGTGCACTGCACAGTCTATCATAATAAGCACTCCTGTTGAGTATGTGCAGCGCCAATGCAAGAAGCCAAGTATGTACATGCAAAAGCGATGTACTAACTGCAGCGGCTTTATGCCGACATAACTTGCAGTGGTAAAAGATGAGTAAAAGATGCCCTAAGATAAGTAAACATAGGTAATAATTCATTCCTTTTATAAAAAAAAAAAAAATGAATAATGGAGGAAGCTTCATTGAGGAACGGGTTTATTTAGTCTGCTGTAATTTCACACACACTTCATCAGAAAAATGTAGCAGAGAAGTATTTTAATGTGGGGAAAAGTTACCTAAATACAATAGCTGTCATGAAATCAGAAATAGAAACAAAAAGCTGTGTGCTACAGTGTGACTTTTTTCTTAGAAACAGATTTGTTTCTTTCTATCAATGGATCTGAAAACAACCATAAGGCAACTAGTATCTCTCGGTGGCTTAAATAAATCAATATCTTAAATGTCACTGGCCACATTTAATGCTAAGAACAGTATTAAGAAAGAAAAGTCAAAGAAATCAGTTCTCTTTGATTTTGTTTTATGTAACATCCTTAGTACATAGCACTATCAGATTTCTCATGGAGAGTCAGTTATACACGTTATGAGGAAAAGGAAGATTTCATTAATATTTGTATTATGCTAGTGTCTAGGTGCCAGCAAAGAACAGGGCCCCATTGTACTAGGCACTGTACAAACAAAACAATAGACAGTCCCTTCCTGGAACGTGATTCTACAAAGAATGGATCTCAATGGGAGTGAGGTATCAGGCTGATGTCTGTTAAGATGCTCTCTTTCAAAATACTTTCCATTGTTCCCAGTGGCTGTGAAGCCAAGCTGCCCGCAGGGAAGATGGTGGTGCTCTTTGGTATCAGAAGACAAAGAGGAAAAGATGAATGGAGGCAGTGACCATCTTAACTAAGGACAGTCAGTGGTATTGGTCTCATTGAGAACAATAGGAGATAGAAGCCATTCCCTCCCACAGAAGGGGAGCCAAGTAAGGTCGCACAGGTAACCTAATTCTGGCATTTCCTAACTTTTGAGAGCTTGATTCTTCAACCTTAGCATTCTTTTAACATAGTTTGTGTGTGTGTAATTTCCTATTGTTTAAAAAAAATGGAAAAAAGAGATATTCCTTCATGAGGCCTCACATTTACACCCATGTGGTTCATCAGAGGGATTGGACCCTTTAGGTCCACCACACAAACCTCGACCACTTGAGCTAATGGGGTGACATAGTAGTAGTAGGTTGTCATCCTCTGTGGACTAGCCCTAGAGGGGGATGAGACACTTTGCCAGTGGGTTTCACAGCTGTTTATTGACAGCAGAAGAATGCTGAGAATATGGAATATTGGGATCCATTCCAGGTTCTGGAGGAGTGAGTGTGCTCTAGTGGGTACAGACTCTTCTGTCTATTCCCCTCAGGCACGATCCTTTCTACCCATCCCCCTCCAACTTGACCCTGTTCCAATCCTGCCTCTTCCCTACCCCTGGCTTCTTGTCCCATTCTCACCTATCCAGTAATAGTCTCCACTCATCAGGCTTCTTATCCCTATTTCAGTCTCCTTGCCCAGCCAGTCCTTGTCTCCCCCTTGGGGTTCTCCATGTGCTTCCAAGTCTCCTTGCCCAGCCTTTCCCATGTCCTCCAACCCAGAGTTCTTTGTCCCCAATCTCCTTGTGTAGTCAGTCCTAGATCCCCCTTCCAAGCTCCTTGTCCAATTTGTCTCGCTCCTCTTCTTCTCCCTGCCACCGGACCCAGTCCAGTTTCTCTCCCCAAGGTTCCCATTCAATCTCAATCTCCCATCCCATTGTGTCCTTGGGTCTTTGCACCACCCTTATTGCCAAGCGAATTCCAGTTCTCAACCTGCACCCCCAGCTCCTTGTCAGATCTGTCTCCCCTCACACCACATCCTGTTCCATAGTCCCTATACCATTCACTCTCAGTCTTGTCCTCTTTCTCCATCTTTTCATCCAATCTCAAAGAACAGGCGCACAGACTGAAAGATAGAAGGGAAGAATAGATGGCCGCTATTGAAGCAAGCTTCACCCCCATTGTTTCCTGGGATTCTAGGCCTTTGTCATCCTAATCCTTAGAGACATCCTGATCAGACTGGGCCAGAGAGAGGGACCCAGTTGATATCACCATCTCTATCAGCTACAGCTGAATCCCAAACATGACCTGAGGTGAAACAGGATTGGGCTTTAACAACAGCAGCTCCAGCTTTTCTCCATTCATTTCTTTTCTTTTCCCCAAAAGGATAATTTTGGACTTTAACAACAACTGCAACAACATCTCAATTAACTCCTCTTTTACCCCAAAGGAAAGTTATTGCCATCTTTGATACCATATAAGAGATTGCCAAACAAGAGATTTTTTCCTTCTAAAACCCAGTCAGGTGAAAAGGAAATGGATCAAGAAATGCTGTTAAAATGAAAGCCTTATTTAACACTCTACTCTTCAAATACTTTAGCTATTTTCCCTTCTTTTCTATATCTTTAATAAAAGACTAAAAGAATTTTTAACCATGTGTTTGCCTTGGTGCTAGACAGGCTGAGGTCTCTATATACCAAACCCTGAACTTTGTTTAACACAGTCATTAATCAATATTGAACAGTGTTATGTTAATACCTTGGGCCCATATATACTCCATCTAAATTAATACAACAGGTCCCATTGGTCTGACAGGTTTCACACTAGATCTGGGGTGAAGTAGGGATGTGCAACGGCCCAAGCCCTGTTTTACAGCACAGTGGATTGGCTCCTTGAACATATCTCCACAAGTACTGGTATAACTGTCAGTTCAACCTCTTTTACCAACTTGGATTATGCAGATGATGTCATCCTCTTTGGTCAGGATGCAACTGATCTCTAAAATGCACTAAAGAGATTACAACACGAGGCAGATGCCTTTCAGCTAAGAATTTCATGGGCAAAAACAAAAATCCAGAGTGTTAGCGCAAAAGCTATGATACAAGACATCTGTGCTGCCAGACAAATTGTGGAAGTAGTAGATGACTTTATCTACTTAGGCAGTAAACTGTCATCAAATGGGCACAGCCAAACAGACATCCTAAACTAAAACCTAACCCTTTGTCTCTGAGTTCTGCATTATGATTGGTTATGGTAGCATTGCTATCCTGTTCTATCTCCACTCTGGACTCTAGGCAATCTGGGAAATGGAGTCTTGCACCTCTGCCACCATTGTTGCTGTAGTCCAGGGGTGAGTCTCCTAGCTGCTCAGTGTGGTATTTCAGGAGGACCCACTCCAAAGGCATTACAAATTAGGGGTTACACATGATTTTGCCTTTGTTGGGCTCTACTTTAATCCCACACAATTGCTTTTTTGGGCTAAGGGCTGCTCCGAGCGCCGACGGGCTGGCTGGGGTTGTTCCAGGTGCCAGCGGATCAGCCGGGTTCGGGGCTGCTCTGGGCACCGTTGAAGTTCAGACTGCGCTGGCGGGCCAGCCAGTGAGAGCAGGGATCGGAAAAGGTGTAATGGGGGCGGCCCACAGGCAGAAGCGGTGGGGCAGGGGACTAGCCTCCCCGAACAGGGGGTGCACGTGCCACCCATGTCGACCAGACAAAGACATCCCCTTTGTAACACCTCTTTTATACATAGATATAAACAAGTTACGTATAGCCCCTCTGATGTAGATAGTTACCAGCCTTTATCTTGTACATGTTGGTTCGATCAAAACATCTCTATCCATCACCCTGTCATACTGACCTTATCTTTAAGAGGGGTCAGAGATGTCTCTGGACTTCTCAGTCACTACAGAGAGTAGGGTTGCCAGATGAACCCAATGGGAGCTGTGGGGGCAGTGCCTGTGGGTGCAGGCGGCATGCAACGCACAGAGCCGCCTGCTGCCTCTGCGCCTAGGGGCTGGATGTGCTGCCCGCTTCCGGGAGCCTTGCGGAGCCAGGACAGGAAGAGAGCCCCACTGCACCACCGCCTGGGAGCCGCCTGAGGTAAGCGCTTCCCGACTGGAGCCCGCACCCTGAACTCCCTCCCACACCCCAACCCCCTACTCCAGCCCTGAGCCTCCTCTCACACCCAAACTTCCTCCCAGACCCCGCACCCCCACCCCCTGCCCCAGGTCAGAACCCCCTCCTGCACCCAAACTCCTTCCCAAAGCACACACCCCGCACCCCCACCCCCTGCCCAAGGTCAGAACCCCCTCCTGCACCCAAACTCCTTCCCAAAGCACACACCCCGCACCCCCTCCTGCATCCCAACCCCCTACCTCAGCCCTGAGCACCGTCGAGGAGCCTGCACCCCACACCCCCTCTTGAACCCAACCCCCCTACCCCAACCCTGAGCCCCCTCCTGCACCCAAACTCCCTTCCAGATCCCACACCCCCTCCTGCACTCCAACTTCCTACTCCAGCCCTGAGCCCCCTCCTGCACCCCAAGCCCCTCATCCCGGGCCCCACCCCAAAACCCACACCCCCAGCCAGAGCCTGCACCCCCTCCTGCATCTCAACCCCCAACCCTGAGCCCACTCTCACACTCCAAATCCCTTGGCCCCAGCCAAGAGCCTCCCCTTGTACCCCAAAACCCTCATCCCCTGTCCCACCCCAGAGCCCGCACCCCCAGCTGGAACCCTCACCCTCTCCCACACTCCACCCCCCTGCTCCAGTCCAGTAAAAGTGAGTGAGGGTGGAGGAGAGTGAGCGATGGAGGGAGTGGGGACTGGAGTGAGTGGGGGGGAGCTCAGAGAAGGGGCAGGGCAGGGTGGGGCCTCAGGGAAGAGGCAAGGGTGTTCGGTTTTATGCAATTAGAAAGTTGGCAACCCTAGCAGAGAGGCTGATAATCACTGCTGGTAAGTGTCCTCTTCATGCAGGAGTCAGGCTGCTTCTGGTTCCAGAGTTTCCCCTCACCACCAAGGAATGCAGAACTCAAGTTGCAGATTACAAAACTATACTAAAATCTAAATTTTAGTCTCCCACCCCAGAGCAGAGCTGGCCAAGTGGTGACTGATCTCACCTAGGGAGCTGTAGGGCTAACTCAGCCTGTTTGGGGGAAGTTTTCCAAACAAAACTCTACAAACTGGGAGTCACCTTGGAGCAGGAAAAGCTCAAGCTTAGGGGTCATGCTTTCAGGTCCCCAGAGGTCAGTTCTCTGCACGCAGACCTGGGGCTCACCAGCTCCCCACACAGCCTGTCCTGCCCTTTTCCCTGTGGCTCCAGACTCTCCCCTCCCCTGAGCTCCCTGGGAACTCACTCCTTACTGGTTCCCGAGCAGACTCTGAGTCTGCCTTGACTCCCCCTCCCTACCAGAGACAGTGTGCCTCTCCCAGCACACAGAGCCCCAGGAATCTAGGTAATCTCCTTGGGGGTTACAACTATATAAAAGCTAGGTCTTTTGCTTATTATCTAGTCACAGTAGCAAATCAGCTCCAAACCTAGGTGAGAACTACAACTGCCACTAACTCCTATCAACAAACATTTTTCTTTCTGTTTAAACAGAAAAAAAAAAATTTAATGCAGAGTTAAGGTTGCCCCGTGAGAGCTTGTGCCCTTCTAGAAGGTTGAGCTGAGCAAATCTAAACCATCTAAAAAACAAGAAATACCGAGTTAAGATAAATGCCCATATAGTCCTAACTCTGCTCTCTTTGAGTCATGCTTCACAATATCCATAACTCACACACACTAACATTTTGCCTTTTCACTGTAATAAGCAGGTCCTCCTACCTACACTTGCCCTACACTCAAACCCAGAGCCTATTTCCCGTGGCAGAATACCATACTTGTAAAATTTAACCACTCCATACGCTTCGCACTTGCACACAGGATACTACCTACATCTATAATTTCCCCTGCTCATCATTAAATCCACCAACTGCTTTCATATCCCTCCGCACTACTGACAATACCCGTGGCAAGAAGACCCCAGTGCCCTGCTACTTACAACCTACACAGTTCCATAGTGAAATGACGCAGACTGGGACTTCAAGGTACACATGCACCTCTTTCTTTTGATAACAACGGGGTGAGGCAGGGGAACACAGACCCAGATCCCCTAAAATCATAGTCAGAGCTCTTCCAAGTATTCCAGCTTATTTCTCCACCATTCAGTACAGCTACATCTAACACAGTGTATGTCGCTGGAGTGCATTTAGATAATTCCCAGTGGCTATTGCAGCTCCAGGGGAGCAGAGTTTAGGTTCCATGGGTGTTTACTTAACTGTATATTTCCTGGTTTTCACCTCTGTTTTAAATGAAGTTTTTTGCCATTTAATAAATATAAGATTAGCAAGCAGCTTTACATTGTTCACAATACTGTTGATTTCATGCATCTTTGGCAGGTATTTAGTGGCAGATGTGCTTAGCAATGTTGTGGGCTATTTTTATAGCTGCTTCTAGCTTTTTGGAAGCTGTTGCTTCTGCTGTGTTATTCAGTTTAGAAGCAGGCATCATCAATTGATTGCACCTACATTTTATAATGCGTTTTGAAGACACCTGTTTGATTATTTATGTTGTGGCAGCATCCTAAATCCATAGTTATGATTAGGGTATCATTGTGGTAGGTTATTTGTAATATTGTCATTTACTGCAAGCCCAGAATTGGTTTTGTATGAAGTGACAGGAATGGTAATATTTAAATTGCTAGTGATATGTACATCAGATTTAATCAAATGTTTTTATAAACTATGGTTACTCCTTTCCATTCTTAAGTGTTGGAATCCCATGTAATGAACACTTCTTTTTAGCCAGAAGTTACAGAAAATTAAGAATATTAATTTATTTTAATCAGTTATTAAAAAGTTTGAAATTTCTGAAAAGGATCTCTAAACTTTTATATGCATCCAGCTCATAATTTTTAGACTTAACATCAGAATAAAATTAAGAATGCAGTTTTTACAGATTTCTAGTCTACAGTGAAATTTCACCTGAATCTACGGTTCTTAAACTTTGAGGATGACAGATGTCAATCCATACACTTGAAGTTGGCTGGAGTTTGAAGAGAAGGGTAGTAAAGTGGAGGGTTGGAGAGGAAGTGTTAGTAGAAATTTAACCTCACTCTGAATCTTTTTACGGATTTGACATCTCTAATCCAAATAAGTAAAAGCATATTACCAATGGGGAATCTCACTCAAAGATGGCCCTGGATTTGTAGCCCCGCGACTACAGAACCAATTTTGGGCATAGATTGCTTGCAGGAGGGAGGAATAGTGGTTAATTGTGCTAACAAAGGTTTATGGAGGACCCCAAAGAAAGACTGGACCCCTGAAGTAAGGCAGGAAGATTCCGGATTGCTGACATGTAGTATGCTGGGGGTGGCAGTAGTGACCGGGGATAGCAGGGAGGAGTGGAGGAAGCGCTTTCCCTAGGCATGGGCGGCCCACAATCTGGACTGCGGTAAATGGACTGGGGATCCAGTGAAAATAGAAGGACCAGTGGTCCTCCCACAGAAACAATATCCTATCCCCACTGTGGCATGCCAGGCTGTAGCAGAGATAGTCAGGGAGCTGGAAGGACAGAGAGTAGTAAAAAAAAAAACAAAAATGACGTTCCCCTTTAACTCCCCAATATGGCCTGTGAGGAAAGCTGATGGTGTCTCATGGAGACTGACTGTCGACTATCGAAAAGTCAATGCCATAACCCCCCAGTGGGCGCCAATAGTCGTGGACATGACCCAGGTGTTACAAGACATACCAAGGGAAGCTAAAAAATTTTCTGTATTGGATTTGTCTAATTGTTTCTTTGCTATCCCACTTGAGGAAAAATCACAGGACCAATTCGCCTTCCATGTGGACAGGGTACAGTATTGCTTTACTCGTATATCCCAGGGATTTCATAGCGCCCCCGCTATTGCGCATAAGGTAGTGACCCAAATGTTAGAGCATCTCCCTTCAGGGAATAAGGGGTGGGTGGTCTCATATGTTGATAATATCCTGGTAATGGGAAGTGGGTCCATTGGGGACAGCTCAGGCATGTAGGGGGAACCACCCGGCTCCATGTTCCTCTCTATGATAGCCTACGGTTTACAATGTTTAAGTCTTTTTCACAGCTTCTGTTTTTCAAAGCACCAGAAAGGACTGGTACCAGCTAAAGAACAACTGAAACATACTATGGTGCACTGTCATGACAAAACTTCTATGTTGTCTCATGTTCTGTGTTTTGTGTTTCATGTTTCATGTTTTATGTTTGTCTTGTAGCGCTTGTTTCATTGCTAGCATTATGGTGTATGGTGTTTGGGAAAAGGGAAGATACCGCATTAGGCAGGGAACAGCAACAAATCATTCTCACAAGCCCTCTTTAACTCCAGCTAGAACCCTCCCTTTCCTTATCCCTCTGTCTCCTGCCAAATTGTCAGTCACATACCTATCCCCATGGTGGCCACCTCCGTCCAAAAGCCTGGGATAACTTTTACCAATTGTTTACCTTCCTACCAAATGTTCTGATTTTCATCTAAATGTTGTACATTAGAAGGGCTGTTTGACACTCATTGTTACATCCTCCAATCAATATTTTGATATGTATTTCTGTTACTGTGGACATGCTATGTGTAATAAAAATCTGGAATTGTTCCAGCAGTTGAAGCACTGGCATGGATGAGCGGAGGCACGCCGTCCCCCTTTGGATGGTCACCACAACTTGGGGCGACCAAGGGGCGGGAAATGTTATGTAAAGCCTCCGCTCAAATGCAATTGTAAGATCTGTAACTTGTATCATTAAGTTCTGCAACCTTTTGCAGACTTTGTAACTTCAGTTATTGTTAGCATAGCCTTTTAAGTTTTGTAACCTTTGCAAGCTTTGTGGCCTTTTTAGGTTGCCACTTGTATGAACTTCCAAGCTTTGCAATATCCCATCCCTCAGAGAGAGTGTGAACAAGGGAGTGTGAACAAGGGAGCGTATGTGGGACTGGGCGGAGAGGAACTGCAAGGAAAGAGGAGCCCGGAGACAGGAACCAGGAGCATCTGATATAATCTGCCCTGAGAAGGCAGTCATGAAGTGCTGTAAAGAAAAGAAGAACCTGGTATGCATGAAAGGAACTGGTCTGGGAATGCTTCTCGGTGACAGACACACCAGATCTACTATGCTTCATCTTCTTGGCCTCCATGCTGTCTCTGGTAACTCTCTGCCTGTGTAAGTGTGTGGGTGCATGAGGGTATGAATGTAGGGAGTGTATGAATAAGCTCCATCTCTTTTCTATCTGATTACGATGCCAACAGTGGCATCGTAATAAAACTAATACAAGTGTGACCCTGGGTTGGTTTTTAGGGGAACAGAGGTAACAGTAAAGTGGAGGGTTGGAGAGGAAGTGTTAGTAGAAATTTAACCTCACTCTGAATCTTTTTACGGATTTGACATCTCTAATCCAAATAAGTAAAAGCATATTACCAATTTGTTATAATGTTTGATAATTCATTTTGATCAGCAACAAAGCAAGACAGGGAATGAAGAGGTCAAAGGATGACAAAGTCCATTATATGCATGACAATACCCTCTTGATTAAGGGGGACTGAAAAAAATTGACGTACCGGCACAAATTAGAGATTGTTTTTTTACAAATGTTGGTGCCCTTTGATTACAAAGGGGATAGGCTCTTCTTTTAGTAATAACAGGGATAAGAAGCCCGTTTACAAATTCCAAAATATGTTGTATCGCTTTACGCAAAGGAAAGAAAAAGGGGACAGACAATGTATAAATAAAGGATTGTTCTCCCAAATATCAAAGTGAAACTACAGAGTGTGCTGGCTATGCGATATTTGGATGTGGGGGGTCTCTCCTGTTGAAGCTGTTCCACTGTGAATAAATAATTTTAAAATGGTCACTAAAACAGGGCCACTGGAGCCTGGATCTTCCACTTGCCAAGTGAGTGCTCTAACCATCACGCTTCAGAGTCATGCCCATGCTTGCTGTCTCACGTTCTCTGGCCCAATGGATCTTTCATTATCTATCCAAACTGGAACAGCTTCAATAGCAGAGACTGAGGGGGCCCTGTATCAGAATAGCCCATAGCCCCAAAGTTAGGGTATGCATCTGAGAGGTAGCAAATCCTCCCTTAGGTAGAGGGAGGACTTGAACTGGGAGTCTCCAACATCCAGGTGAATATCCTATCCACTGGGATACAAGTTACGAGGGAGATCTTCCCCCCCCCCCCCCCCCCAGCCATTTTTGTAAGCTTGTTTATAGGGGCCCAATCCAGTATTCAAACTCCGTCCACACTTACTGGATTGGGCCACGCAGGTGAGTTAGGCAGAGGAATGCCTATCTTCCCCTGGTTCATGCATCTCTCTGGGCCTTAAGTGTCTGGACATCTGTCTGGACATGGGGCTGCAGTGCACATGTGCGGAGGCAGAAACAGAGGGCTAGGGAATTTTGACTGCAAAAATTTAGGCATTGAGTGGGTTTAGGCACCTCCAGGATTCGGCAGCAGCTAAGCAGGGGTTTTGTGAAACTCAGTGGGGCCTGATGCTGGCATTTAGAGGCCTAAAGTGGCAATCAGGTGCTTTAGTCCTTTTGTGACTCTAGCCCCTTGTGAGATTTTCAAAAGTGCCTAAATGCATAACTCCCTTTGAAATCAATGGGCCTTAGATGCCTAGGTATGTTTTAAAATCCCACAAGGTCCCTGTCTGTATCTTTAGGCTCCTAAATACTTTTCAAAATCTGACTGGGAGTGAATGAGATGCTACACTGGGTGTCAGGAGGCTTGGGTTCTATTCCTTACTATGCTATTAATTTAATATGTTACTTTAGATAAATCACTTCACCTTTCTGTGCATCTGTTTCCCCCTAGCCTTTATTTGCTTTGTCTATTAAGATTTTAAGCTAATTCAGACAGAGACAGTTTCTCACTGTGTCTATGCAGTGCCTGATATAATGGGGGCCCAATCTCAATTGGAATCTCTAGGTGCTACTGTAACACAAATAATAAATAAAATGATATGAGAGTTAAAGTAGTGAATTAAGCTTATTTTTTTTAGGCAGGGAGTGTGGAGGGGTGCAGTTCTCTGTATCTATAGTCTTCCCAATTTGGATGTGGCCCATTATATAGGCATACTCTTGAGTGTGAAGTAGTAAGGATAGTACTCACTAAATTTCTTCATCCCGGAAATGACTCCTGGCAACAGCATGAAATATGAGCTATATTTTTTTTAAGATTTCTTGAGAATAAAATTGACTTTTGGAGTCTGTCATCAAACAAATACTTCTACAGTGGTATTAGAAAAAGTAATAGTATCCTATTGTATATTATAATTGGCCCATCTGCAGGATGTCACTGTAATTAGAAATACCCCAGAAACTGCTGCATGTCTGCTAGCATGCTCTATGTACCGCAAGCTCTGTAGGTGCTCCAAGCACTAAATTTGAAAGGCTCTAGATCTTGACAGTTTCCCACCAAATACTTGGACTTCGAATAACTGAAGATTATTTTATTAGAGTTGCCAGAAATAAAAAGGTGCATCTATCCTAGGCACCATTTCAGCTGTAGAAATGATCAAGCCAATAGTTCTTCTGTCATTTCCTAGGGCAGTTCCTCTATAGCCAGCTATCAGGCTGCTGCTTCTAGTCTCTTTCCTGCTCCTGCTTTCATGTGTCCTCTGGCTCACACCCTCAGTGTCCCACACCTGGTCTTCTCTGACCTTAAGAAGTCCTTTATCTTCCTGAACTCTGTGGATTATAAAGCCCTCTACTGGCTGGATCTTGAGCTGGGGCAACAGAGTACAGTAATTAGACAGCAGGCTTCTGACAATATTTGTTGAGTAACCGGTTCTGATGCCACACAGCTGTACAAAATAAAAAGGTCAGTAAAAAAACTGCACAAAATCCTAGATGAGATAATAAATATCCCTCAACTGAATGGAAGGAATTATCAATTTGTTATCTTGTTGAGGTGCAATTATTCTGCATTTTCGCATTCAATATGCTTTCTCAATTGTTGAAAAATATTGCAAATGCATTAGACAGTTTTCAGCTATGAAAGCCATTTGTTACAATCTTTTTTTAAAAAAAATCAGACAACTGTTCCAGAGAATGGTCAGCTACTTGTTATGAATCAAACCTTTCCAGACTCTGAGACACATCTGAATAAACAAATCTTTCCCTGAAGCAAATATTACTCAGAGCTAGACAAGAGAAAGAAGAAAGCTATATGGTACTTCAGAAATAATTAATGAGGTAGCACAGCTGACCAGAATAGAAATTCTTGGCTTAGGAGGTTATAAGAGGCTCAGCTTCTGCAGCCCATGCCTTCTTTTTAAAAGATTGTTTCTAGTTCCTATGATGTGAACATAACTTTCCAAATGTGAACTGACTACGATATGATGCAGTGTCATTTTCCTGAATTTGCAGACATACAGCTCCTGTCTCTGTTGCAACTCATCATTTCCCCAAGTTGCAGCAGAGTAAAGTGAATAAAACTTTGGTTTCATAGATGATAGCCAGAACGCTTTGGGCAGCTGTGAAACTACTGAGAATCGTGTCAACTTCATACCACAGCCTGGAAAGATAATGAGCAACAAGGAGGCAGAAGGTGGAATGATTCACTGGGGAGGAAGTTCTAATAAATGGAGGCTGAGAGAGAGTTGGAAAAGTCTTCTATCTGGCTCCTCACAGTGTAGGGGGGAGACTCTGGGAGCGGAACAGCAGTGGAGAACTTCTCCCTCACAGAAAACCCCTTCTTTCTTTCTGGGAGCTAGAGGAGATGGAATGTTATGTTCATAACTTCACCTACTAACTGAGTTTAAAACCAAAAAACACACCTTCCTTCCAAAACCCTAGAACAAAAAACTCTTCCTCTTCCAGAAGCTAGGTGTGGCATGCTTCCTGGGCTTTTATCCTAGATCTTGTCCCCACCATCTCCTTTTGTATCTGTCTTTGGCTAGCAGATGTCTGGTGCATTTTGAAGCCCTGCCAATCACATTTCTAAAGTAAAGAATTGAGAGTGGTTGATCCAGATCTGTAGCTAAACACTTGGGATTTTAAAAAGCTCTGTGACATTTTTTCCCTTTAGTTTTCAGATTTGTGCCCATGAACTTCAGATCAGGATCAGAAACAAATGTAGCAAAATATTGCAAGAGAGACAGTCCTTTTAGCATTTCGGTCTGGATCAGAAACAGGAATTCCCAGAAGTCTCATGGGAAAGTTTGTCTCTTTAAAGTTTCCATTCCAATTTTTTCCCACCGTAGAGGTTTGAGTAGTTCAAATAAGAATTCTTTTGGAGTGGGAGTGAAACTTACATAAATCATACCAGTCATTTATCGAAAGATTCGCATACTTTAATCAGCTAACACACATCTTTAAAATATGTTAGCAGCAAGATGCTTACGAAGTCTTTTTATGGTTATAATTCAGCTATATTGACAAAGAAAATACACCGTCCATTTAGTTTTTCAGCTAGTCAAATTAACCATTAATTAATCTCTGAGTAGGAGGGTCTCAAGCTTGTCTATATAATTAAGTTTATCATCCCAAATATTTCTCACCACATCTATTCTGAGTTTTTCAGAAAGGATACAAAAAATTATGCCACAATAAACCCTCCAGCATCCTCATCCACTTTTCTTCTTTCTCCTAAAGAGCTGGTCTGATATATCATTCTTTCCAAGTCAGGGCAATCAGGCTCTTTGTACTAATTATGTTCTTGATTTTTCAGAACATCTGTAGCTCTCATTGTCTTCAGGTTGAATTGTGGTTGATCAAGCAGAGGTGACACATGGGGGAGACATGCAGGGGTCACATCCCTCCCTCCCCCCGATTTGCTGCTTGTCTTCTACTGAGCATACTCACATGGACTGCACATGCTCAGTAACACTGCTGATGCCAGCTGCCTTCATTCTGCCCTTCCCCCCATCAGCAGGCACAATTCATCTTTGGGTTGATGAGTACCTCTGGATATTAGACACTTGAGCCAAATCTTCAAAATCTGGTCTCTATTAGAATGAGCAACTTTGCACATGTGATCAATTATGTATGTATAACTTGTATCTCTATTATTATATGTATTACCATAGCCCTAATCAGTGTCTCAGGCCCCATAGTGCTAGGCACTGGGCAAACACAGAACAGATGGTCCCTGTCCCAAAGAGCGTATAATCTAAGTATAAGAGAAGACAACAGATGAATACAGACAGATGGGGAAATACAAGTGAACAGTGAGATGATATTGGTCAGCATGATAGGTCTCTGTGCAGCAGCAGCCTAACTGTTGTCAAGTTTTTTGGTAGCATCACCATATAGGAAAACTTTAAGGTGCTAATGCTTACATGCACCATTTAGGTAATCTAAGAACTACCATGTAAGGAGCTAGGGGTCTAGAACCTGTGCCTGCAACTTCCAAAGGAGGCAATAGTCTCTATGCTGCCACATAATAGCTTGGAAAAAGAACAGGAGTACTTGTGGCACCTTAGAGACTAACAAATTTATTAGCGCATAAGCTTTCGTGGACTAGAGCCCACTTCTTCAGATGCATATCGAGTGGAATAAATATTGAGGAGATATATATACACACATACAGAGAGCATAAACAGGTGGGAGTTGTCTTACCAACTCTGAGAGGCTATCTTGATTTTTTTCTCTTACTTAATTGGCCTCTCAGAGTTGGTAAGACAACTCCCACCTGTTTATGCTCTCTGTATGTGTGTATATATATCTCCTCAATATTTATTCCACTCGATATGCATCCGAAGAAGTGGGCTGTAGCCCACGAAAGCTTATGCTCTAATAAATTTGTTAGTCTCTAAGGTGCCACAAGTACTCCTGTTCTTTTTGCGGATACAGACTAACATGGCTGCTACTCTGAAACCTGTCATAATAGCTTGGGGCAGTAGAAATACTCGGCGGGTCATGAGCCTCAGGGGCCCACACACCACACAGTATGTGACACCCACAGTGTCCCCAACTGACAGGACATCTCGACTCCTGATTGGCCTGGGCATACTATTTAAACCTGGGGGTGATACAGAAAACATGTCTGTGCAAATTGGGTGAGCTGCTGCAACAGAGCCTACTTCCTCATGCTGCTTCTGAACTTCGTTTCCTGACCCTGGCTCTACTTTGTGGCTCTAATACCTGGTTTCTTACTCAGCTTTGTCTCCTTCTGCTTCCTGACTTTGGCTTTATCTTCTGGCTCCAAAACCCAGTTTCTGACTTGGCTTAGCCTCATGTTCCTGGTTTCTGACCCTGAATCAATCCACAACTCTGTATTCCTGACATATGACTCTGGCTTTAGCCATTAGGCTGGCTGCACATGACCCACCCCTGACGTGTGCATGTGTAAGTCTTAGCAGTTGCATCTGCAAATTCATCTGAGGCCCATTAATTTTGCAAATTGTGCTGGTATAAGTATCAGAGTATTTAAAGGTTATGCACAAGTGGTAGCATATATAGCTGGAGATTGGTTTACCTACCAGTGAAGAGTGAGTAGAGGCCTGGCTGAAAATATATTACTATATTTACAAAACAGAAATGGGTTTTGCTTGTGTAAATGCTTTCCTTTGTATGTATCAATAATTGCATATTGAACGTTTTATTAACGAAGAGGCCAGGTTGCAGCTCCGTTTGAAATGTAGCTCTGCCACCATGATGCACATGTAGCTTGTACACTAAAATGGCAGAAATGCCATTGAAAATGTAGGCCAAGCTTTTCAGAAACTGTTACCTACATTAGGCTCCCAGGTCTTTATTTAGGCACCTCAACAAGTGTCCTGATTTACAGAAGGGCTGAGCACCCAGCAGCTCCCATTTGAGTCACATAAACTGAACAAAGTTTATGATGATTTGTGTCCTCCCACAATGGTAGGACTCAACTTGTATCTCTTGCGCTTGACCTTAATTAAAAGGGTGCTGTGCCTGGTCAGGAAGTATCTCTGGGTTTCATTATAAAATGATTCCATTAAGACAGTGGTCTCCAACCTTTTTACACACAAGATCACTTTTTGAATTTCATAGAATCATAGAATCATAGAATATCAGAGTTGGAAGGGACCTCAAGAGGTCATCTAGTCCAACCCCCTGCTCAAAGCAGGACCAATTCCCAGCTAAATCATCCCAGCCATGGCTTTGTCAAGCCGGGCCTTAAAAACCTCCAAGGAAGGAGACTCCACCACCTCCCTAGGTAACGCATTCCAGTGTTTCACCACCCTCCTAGTGAAATAGTGTTTCCTGATATCCAACCTGGACCTCCCCCACTGCAACTTGAGACCATTGCTCCTTGTTCTGTCATCTGCCACCACTGAGAACAGCCGAGCTCCATCCTCTTTGGAACCCCCCTTCAGGTAGTTGAAGGCTGCTATCAAATCCCCCCTCATTCTTCTCTTCTGGAGACTAAACAATCCCAGTTCTCTCAGCCTCTCCTCATAAGTCATGTGCTCCAGACCCCTAATCATTTTTGTTGCCCTCCGCTGGACTCTTTCCAATTTTTCCACATCCTTCTTGTAGTGTGGGGCCCAAAACTGGACACAGTATTCCAGATGAGGCCTCACCAATGTCGAATAAAGGGGAACGATCACGTTCCTCGATCTGCTGGCAATGCCCCTACTTATACAGCCCAAAATGCCGTTAGCCTTCTTGGCAACAAGAGCACACTGTTGACTCATATCCAGCTTCTCGTCCACTGTGACCCCTAGGTCCTTTTCAGCAGAACTGCTACCTAGCCATTCGGTCCCTAGTCTGTAGCAGTGCATGGGATTCTTCCGTCCTAAGTGCAGGACTCTGCACTTGTCCTTGTTGAACCTCATCAGGTTTTTTTCTGCCCAATCCTCTAATTTGTCTAGGTCCCTCTGTATCCGATCCCTACCCTCTAGTGTATCTACCACGCCTCCTAGTTTAGTGTCATATGCAAACTTGCTGAGAGTGCAGTCCACACCATCCTCCAGATCATTAATAAAGATATTAAACAAAACCGGCCCCAGGACCGACCCTTGGGGCACTCCACTTGAAACCGGCTGCCAACTAGACATGGAGCCATTGATCACTACCCGTTGAGCCCGACGATCTAGCCAGCTTTCTATCCACCTTACAGTCCATTCATCCAGCCCATACTTCTTTAACTTGGCGGCAAGAATACTGTGGGAGACCGTATCAAAAGCTTTGCTAAAGTCAAGGAATAACACATCCACTGCTTTCCCCTCATCCACAGAGCCAGTTATCTCATCATAGAAGGCAATTAGGTTAGTCAGGCACGACTTCCCCTTCGTGAATCCATGCTGACTGTTCCTGATCACTTTCCTCTCCTCTAAATGTTTCATAATTGATTCCTTGAGGACCTGCTCCATGATTTTTCCAGGGACTGAGGTGAGGCTGACTGGCCTGTAGTTCCCCGGATCCTCCTTCTTCCCTTTTTTAAAGATGGGCACTACATTAGCCTTTTTCCAGTCATCTGGGACCTCCCCCGATCGCCATGAGTTTTCAAAAATAATGGCTAATGGCTCTGCAATCTCACCCGGGAGATTGTGCAACCCAGGATCTACCCCGCTCCTTCCCTGAGGCCCACTCGACTCACTCCATTCCCCCTCCCTCTCTTGCTCGCTCTCCCCCACTCTCACTCACTTTCATCGGCCTGGGGCAGAGGGTTGGGTGCAGGAGAGGGTACAGGGTGTTGGCTTTGGGAGGGGGTTTCAGGACTGGGGCAGGGGTTCGTGGTGCAGGAGGGTTCGGGGTGCTGGCTCTAGGCGGGGGTTCAGGACTGCGGGCTGGGGTGTGGGAGAGATGTGGGCTCCCGTCAGGCAGCATTTACCTCGGTCGTCTCCCGGTCGGCCATGCAGAGGGACTAAGGCAGGCTCCCTGCCTGTCCCGGGCCCATGCTGCTCCTGGAAGCAGCCAGCATGCCCCTGAGGTGGGCAGGGGTCTCTGTGCGCAGCTTCTGCGTGCAAGCACTGCTCCCACAGCTCCCATTGGTCGCAGTTCCCTGTTAGGACTTTTAGCGGCTGGAGATTGCGATTGACTGTCAGAAGCTCCAGGATCAAAATCATGGAACATAAATATCAGATAAGCTCCACTGTTGTTACATTTTTGGTTACTTTGGTGTTATTTCCTTACACATGTAAGACAGTATATCCAGGACCCGGGAAACCAGTGCATAGTGGTCAGCATGAAAATGCTAAAGAGGAAACCCCAAATGATCTATTACCTTCTAATTCATTTTTAATCTCAATTTGGAAAATTCAGCCAAATTATCAAAGCTCTTAATTCTGCTGCATCATTGTTCCAGCCACTGAATGTTGCACTCTTAATCAGCTCTTCCCCATTTAAATCTTGACAGGGTTTCCTCTGAAGTTTCTGTAGTCTCCCCTGGCAGTGGTCCTTACACACATCCTACTAGCAAAGAAATGCTTTCATCCATATGGATGACAAAGGAGATCTTATTCTTCCATTTCATAAATCCAGCAAACTCCAAGTCTGTAAATAGTCATAAATTAAACATACATTTTGGTATTTGTATGGGGAAGCTGTTGTGTTTAGAGACTGAGAATAGCCAGAGTGATCAGAGAAAACTCTGGTTAACAAATCACATGCTTCTACCAAAGGTCTAAATCTTTGTGAAATAAAAATAGTGGTCTCTCCTAGAGTTGTGTTCTGCAGAAAAGAAGGAATAGTCAATCTCTCTCTCTCTCTCTCTCTCTCTCACTCTTTTTTTTTATTTTTTTGGTAGAACACCAGCCATCTATCAATTGTAAATTAACTAGTAGCTATTCAGTAGCTTCACCGTCTAAAAGGTCACATTTTTTCCTCTATCGAGAGCACTAGAAAATTTTAAAATATAAAAAGACATTCCACATTAGTTTGTTCTAAAAAGAAAGCTCAGCTTATTGTAGGGTCCTTACAGAAGGATTCACGGGTATCTATTCACTAAGGTAAATCTTTGATTATATATATTCAAAGGCAGCATTTTGTGGAGTTTAGCTTCTCTAGATCCGACTGAAATCACAGTACAGTAAAAGGGACCCTGGGGTTAATATTGTCAGAACCCCAGGTATCGGAAATGAAAGATTTCTCCAATGCTACTTCTTCTGTTATAACAGAGAACTTCACACTCTAGTATCATTAATCTAGTATTAATTAATCATGAGCATAAGAATTCACGTTAATGTTAAAAAAAATCTTGGTTGATATGTAGGATAAAAATCAATATCTATCTGTCCATACAGTATATCCTATTGAATAGGATGTACTCTAAACATGGTGTACCTTCTATATTCATGGGGATTCAAAAATGGTGGTAAAGAAGTCTTTATTTTGGTCTCTGCCTTGTCGATTAATCCAGTGTTTCCCAAAGTGTGAGAAGCACTGTCCCCCACACTCCAGGGGCAAGAAGGAGTATCCAGAGTCTGGACAAAGATAGACCTCTCGGTTGTTGCCAGAGTCTCAGCTTACTTTTTAAAAATGAAAGTCTGTAGTTGTTATGCTTGTACAGAAATGTAACTGATGCAGTGATGTCTGCCTAACTTTGCAGAGAGCCTGACTCAATAGGGCTGATGTGTGAGCTGACCCATTTGTTTGTTTGCTTGCGTGATAACTCAGATACCAGTGATGATCCTTTAAAATGTTATCATTTCACTGCTCATCACAGTCTGTAAGAAAGAAGAGAAAGTATTATATTATGCAGATCTGCACAATCTCAGTGAATGTTCACTTTTGTGCAATGAATGGGTGGTTTGGTGATACCACTACAGTACTTACTTTTTCCGCCCCAATCAAGAAGAAGGCAAGCTGAAGGAGCCCAGCAGGACAGCTGAACCCCAACAAAGGTAAGCCAAATCTGAGGACCCCAGATGAGGCCTTGGGTGTGAGATGCTTTGTTAGAGAAATAATTAATGTTGCCACTTTGTAATAATAACTAAAAAAATCACTGTTAAATAATGCTATTGTAACTTTGAAAAGAAGTGTTCTCTTTTAGTTTTAAATAATAAAATCTCTTATATTCAAACATTTCTTCATATCCAATATTGAATGGATGTCATGCCATTAAATGAAATTTTAAGGATGTGTTTTAAAACTCAACTTAATATTATTTAATTAAACATTGGGAAAGATTGATACAATCTGTAATCTTATAGGGCCTGACTGGGCTCACATAAAAGTCCATGGAAACACTCTTGTTGACTTCTGGGAAGAAGGGGTCTGCTCTCCAAACTTAGGTGTAAATTCTTCAAAGCTAAGAAATGAATTGGGAAGGAAAACCTCACAAAATACATTTGTAATTGAGATCATGCTTATTTGTTGATATGCTAATATGATTATTTAGAGTACAAACCTTGGTTAGATTTATATTGGATAAAGGAAATTTTAGTTGTTGCAGCTCTTATCTCCTAATCACAGTACATAATATAACATTAATCATAGATTTTTAAGGCCAAAAGTGATCATCAAGTCTGACCTGCATACCACAAACCCCGCTCATGAGGATGGGATGCTTATCCATTCACACTTCATTCTGCATTTTTACTCTTGTTGGGTTATTCACTATTGTCTATTAAAATTGTTTTTGTGCATTAGATACTAGATAGTGTGGAATAATTGGCAGCCAATGTAAATACAGTCCTATTCCCTTTGCCTTTTCACAGCAGTATGCTAGCTTTCTATAAAGTGCTTTTTTGGCAATAAAAATAATTTTAAAAAGTTTCTACAATATCACATTTTTTTCTGTCCTTTTGATATTCAAATCTGCTGTAATAAACTAAAATATAGTAACTTGATGTGGAATCAGTTTTTGGTTGGGATGCATCTTTTTTCAAATGATTGAAAGGAACATAGAATGTGTTTCCGGTACTAAAAGACCCTATTTAAATGTAAGCAGAGTCAGGATGAGCTCTACCCTGACATCTGGTGGTGAATTATGGCGAGTGTGGAAAAGAACTCCAGGGGCTGATCTTGTTTGCATAGGCACACCCACTCGCCTGGCAGGAAACAACAGCAACTCAAAGTGGTTACTTTGGCTGGTGTGGGATCCCCAGTTTCTCTGTTATTGGGGCAGGAAGAATAAAGTTTTGTTACCCTGATTCTGTGAATCAAGGCCAGTGGAACTGGTGTATGACAGAAGGACTGAGTGAGTCATTCACCATTACCTAAGTAGCATTTGCTTGTCAAGGGGCATGGGTTACAAAACCCAGTGAATTGAGAGAAGATGGGGACAGGTATTTGTACCTGATGGTGTGGCCCTCCCCTCCCCTCCCCGAGGGGGTTAAAACACCAATTGCACTACCTCCTCTCTCCACTGTTGAATGTCAGAGCTAACTTTGATTCCCTTAGGAGTCTAGTTACAGACTGCTGAGCTGAGTTCACTTTGGGCCAATAGTGCACCAGCACTGGGGCTCCCCTACTATTAGCTGAAATCACTAAGAGCTGAAATCACAAAAGAGCTCAAGCTATTTAAGAGCTGAGATCACTGAGGCTGTGTTAACTAGTGGGGGAGCCTGAAGCTATATTGCTAAGCTAACTTAGCTTAGCGGGGGGTGAGCGGAGCGGAGCGGCTGGAGGAGCAGCTAGCAGAGCAGAGCCTTGTGGGAGCGGCCCAAGGGACGGCTGGAGCGGAGCGGAGCAGCTCACAGGTCGGTGAGCGGAGCGGCTGGAGGAGCAGCTAGCAGAGCAGAGCCTTGTGGGAGCGGCCCAAGGGACGGCTGGAGCGGAGCGGAGCGGAGCGGCTCACAGGTCGGTGAGCGGAGCGGCGCAGCTCACAGGTCGGTGAGCGGATCGGAGTGGCTCACAGGTCGGTGAGCGGAGCGGAGCAGCGCGGCTCACAAGTCGGTGAGCAGAGCGGAGCGGAGCAGCTGTCAGAGCAGTTTGTGGGACTGCGGGTGGAGTGGAGCAGTTCGTGGTGAAGGCTGCAGTGGAACCCCACGGAGAAGCAGCCGGTTGGCCTCGGATCACGTAAGGTGCCCCTTAACACCCTGCTCACCCCCCCCTTTGAACTCTGGGGCTGCACTGATCATGGACAGAGACTTTGGGGGGTTGTCGGACTTTTGGGACTTTTGTGATTCTTGGGTTGCTGGACCCAAGAGACTTTGGGATTGGTGGACTTTTGGGACTTTGGTGATTCTTGGGTCGCTGCTTTCAAGAACCAACGGGAGAGGACACGGCCCAATTTGCTGGGGTGGGTCTTCGCTCATGGTTTGGTCTAAAAACTCTAGTTGTGGTGTTTTTCCATTTAATGCTGATGTTGTTTACCTCATGTTATTAAACACTTTCTGTTACACTCAGACTCCGTGCTTGCGAGAGGGGAAGTATTGCCTCTTAGAGGTGCCCAGGGGGTGGTATGTAATTGTCCCAGGTCACTGGGTGGGGGATCAAGCCGGTTTTGCATTGCGTTATTGAAACGGAACCCCTAGATACAGAACCCGGCCCTTGTTGCTGCCAACTTAGATGGGGAGAAGGGTTACATTTTTGGGGGCTCGTCCGGGATCCCCTGGGTCAGTACCCCTCGCAAGCACCTGTTGAGTGTTCCCCTGCATTGGGAAACAATTGTGGTTATATTTTGAGGAAATTACTGTTTGTATAATGGCTAATATGTCGGGTTTGTTGGGCCCCGGCCCTGCAGCCTCTAGCTCAGGGGCCACAGTCTCAGCCAATGATTGGACAAAAGCACTGGGGCAAATATTGGAAAAGGTTGTGTTGCCCCATGCTAGGTCAAACTCTTGTCGTGAGTTAAGGTTATTTGCTGGGGCAGAGGAGTTCGAACCCTGGTTGGAGCATACCACTGAAATGCTGCAGGAGTGGGCCGTACCTGATGCAGAAAAGCGAAGATGTCTGATAGAGAGCCTTAGTGGCCCAGCATTAGATGTGATTCGCACCCTGAAGCTCATTGACCCTGGGGTCAGTGTGAAGGACTGCCTAGAGGCCCTTGATCATACCTTTGGGAGTGTAGAGGGCCCTGAAGACAGTTACTGTAAGTTCCTTAATTCCCGACAGCAAATTGGCGAGAAGATTTCAGCCTATATACAGAGGCTGGAAAGACTGCTTCAGAGAGCTGTCATGAGGGGTGCAGTGACTGCTGAACAGATGGATCAGACCAGACTGGCTCAAATTGTAAGAGGAGCTCAATATCAGAACTCGATTCTACTCCATCTTCGGCTAAGAGAACGACGGGAACATCCCCCAAGTTATTCCCAGCTGATAAAGGAGGTCAGAGAAGAGGAAGAAAGGCAAGCTGCCAGCGAGTTTTGGGAAGCCCAAACATTGGAGCCAGCCGGCACAACACCACTGCAAATGGCCAGTGTACTGATGGTGAGCACCACAGAGGAACTTGCCCAACAAGTGCAGGTCCTGACAGAACGGATAGCTGAACTGCAAAGCACCATTGACCAAGCTAAGACTTCCGGGAATAAGTAGCCTCTGACCGTGGCGATGGAGAAGTCAGCATTTAGAGCCACCATCCCATCTGGGCGAAGAGGGAAAGGACAATTCTTCTGCTACCGATGTGGTCAGGATGGACACAGTGCTGCCAAGTGCCATAATGAAGAAAACCCCTCCTTAGTGTATGGAAAGCTGAGGATCAGTTGGGAGAGATCCGGTAGCTGCCAGAGAGTCCGGGGACGGGGACCACCCAGGCCTGCAGGATTTGAAGATTCCCCCAGAAAAGACTGTCCAGCTGGGATCCCCGCAGGACTGATAGGGCCTCGAGCAGAGGTCATGGTGAAGATTGAAGGGGTGGAGTGTAAAGCCGTGCTTGACACTGGATCTCAAGTGACTATTATATTTCAGTCATTCTACCAACAAATGCTTAGGCACCTGCCTATACAGCCACTGACTGGCGTTGGTCTGTGTGGCCTCAGCATGGATGAATACCCCTACCAAGGGTATATCATAGTGCACCTGGAATTCCCAGAGGAGGTTGCTGGGGTAAGAGAAGAGGTGGACACAGCGGCATTAATATGCCCTGACCCTAAAGGGACCTCTGATGTGTCTGTGCTAATAGGGACCAACTCCAGTCTCTTCAAGGTGCTCGCGGATTACTGCAGACGACGGGCTGGGGACCAGTACCTGAATACCCTGATGATCCATACGCTTTGTGCTGGATATAGGAAGCCTATAGGAAGATTGAGGGTGCTAAAAAGGAGACATCTGAGCTACCGATTGGGGCGCTGAAGTACATGGGCACAACCCCGTTAGTAGTGCCTGCAAGGACGGAGCAAGAAGTGCTTGTCATGAGTACTCGGCTGAAAGGCAGTAAAGGGGCATTAGCAATGGTAGAGCAGCCAGTTGAAGGAGAGCTCCCGGAAGGAGTGCTGGTCCCCAGTGGAGTCATAACCCTACCTGCTGAAGCCCAGGAAAAGGTGACTATACTGATTGCTAATGAAACAAGTCGAGATGTTGTTGTGAAGCAAGGACAAAAGATAGCGGATCTCTTTGAGCCTGAATCAATTGTAAAACCCCAGTGTGAGACTCAAGTTCCGCCAATAGACCCTGCAAAGTTTGACTTTGGAGATTCACCATTGTCCGAGGAGTGGAAAGATCGCCTGAGGAGGAAACTTTGTGAAAGATCCAAGGTGTTCTCATTGCATGAGTGGGATGTGGGATGTGCAAAAGGAGTAGAGCACAACATCAGACTACATGACTCTCGACCTTTCGGGGAGAGATCTAGGAGGATTGCCCTCTCCGAGATGGAAGATGTGCGACAACATCTTCAGGAGCTGGCTGCGAATGGCATCATTACAGAGTCCCGCAGCCCATATGCCTCACCCATTGTGGTGGTCCGTAAAAAGAATGGGAAAATCCGGATGTGTATTGACTACCGCACCCTAAACCGCCGTACTGTGGTTGACCAGTACACAATGCCCCGAGTCCAAGATGCCTTAGACTGTTTGCTGGGAAGCCAGTGGTTCTCTGTGTTGGATCTTCGGAGTGGATACTACCAGATCCCTCTGGGTGAAGCAGATAAGGAGAAGACAGCCTTCATCTGCCCATTAGGGTTTTATCAGTTTGAACGCATGCCCCAAGGGATCTCTGGAGCACCTGCCACATTTCAACGTCTTATGGAGAAAGTTGTGGGAGACATGAATTTACTGCAAGTGTTAGTTTATTTGGATGACCTGATAGTGTTTGGAAGAACCTTGGAGGAGCATGAAGAAAGACTTCTTAAAGTGCTTGATAGGTTAGAGGATTATGGTTTGAAGCTTTCAATTGACAAATGCCAGTTCTGCAGGACCTCAGTGAAGTATGTGGGTCACATCGTGTCCCAAGAGGGTGTGAGTACTGATCCCGATAAAATAGAAGCCCTCACTACATGGCCATGTCCAAGTAACTACAGAGAACTCAAGACCTTTCTTGGGTTTAGTGGCTACTATCGCAGATTTGTGAAAAACTATGCTACGATTGTAAAACCTCTGAATGATCTTACCAGGGGATACCAGTCCAGCAGGAACAAATCTAAGACCAAGAATAAGGGAAGGTCCCCAAAGCCTCCTGTGCAGAGACACTATGGCCCCTTCGAACCATTTGGGCCACGGTGGGATGAGAGATGTGAAAGGGCTTTTCGAGAAATCATTACTTGCCTAACTCATGCTCCAGTCCTAGTCTTTGCTGACCCAAGCAAGCCATTTATCCTGCATACTGATGCCAGTTTGGAGGGTCTGGGAGCAGTACTGTACCAGGAAGTGGAAGGAAGACGTAAACCTGTAGCCTTTGCCAGCCGAGGACTGTCTGATAGTGAAACTCGCTATCCCACCCACAAGCTGGAGTTCTTGGCCTTGAAATGGGCCATCACTGAGAAATTTCGAGACTACTTATATGGTGCTCAGTTCCAGGTGTGGACAGATAACAACCCACTGACCTATGTGTTAACAAGTGCTAAGCTGGATGCTACAGGGCAAAGATGGGTGGCCGCTTTGGCTAGCTATGACTTCAGCATTCAATACCGATCAGGGAGAAGCAATGTAGATGCAGATGCATTGTCCAGGCGTCCACAGGCACCAGGAGTTGCTGTGATACCCACAGATGGAGTGAGGGCTATTTGCAGTGTGAGTCGCCGGGAGCCAGAGTCCCATGAGAGTCTTCATGGATGTGCTGCAGAAGCTTTGGGCCTGCCCCCTGAATGCGTGCCTTCTGCTTCAGTGAACTATATTGCGTTGGACCAATCTCCTTTGCCCATGCTCAATGCGGCTGACTGGCAGGAAGCCCAGCTGCAAGATATTGGCATTCGTGATACACTACTTGCCAAAAGGGAGGGGTGAAGCCCAGCTGTGGTTGTCCCACCTAACCCGGAGGGTAAACTACTTTTGAGAGAATGGACCAAACTAAAACTGATTCAGGGAGTGCTACATCGAGTGACCACAGACCCTTTACAAAAGCAACGAGCACAGCTAGTGCTGCCAAAAGAGTACAGAGCCCTGGCCATGAGGGCCCTGCATGATGACTTTGGACATTTAGGGATGGAGAGGACCCTGGAACTTCTTCGTAGTAGATTCTATTGGCCTCGGATGGCTGAAGATGTTCGCAGGAAATGTGAGACCTGCGCTCGATGTGTTCAAAGGAAAACTCTGCCCACGAGGGCTGCATATCTCAAGAACATCACCAGCACCAAACCTTTGGAACTGGTATGCATCGATTTCTTGTCTTTAGAAGTAGACAAGAGGAATATTGGGAACATTCTAGTAGTGACTGACCATTATACACGATATGCGCAGGCATATCCCACGCGTGATCAGAGGGCCACCACGGTTGCTCGAGTACTGTGGGAGAAATATTTCTCAGTTTATGGATTTCCAGCCCGGATACACTCGGATCAGGGGCGGGACTTTGAGAGTCATCTTCTGAAGGAGGTGCTGAGGATAGCGGGAATTAAGAAGTCTAGAACAACGCCTTATCACCCGCAAGGTGATCCTCAGCCAGAGAGGTTCAACCGAACCCTATTAGATATGTTGGGGACTTTGCGACCAGAGCAGAAAGCAACCTGGAGCCAACATGTTGCATATCTGGTGCACGCCTACAATGCCACAAAG
This sequence comes from Malaclemys terrapin pileata, assembly GCF_027887155.1. Taxonomy (NCBI): domain Eukaryota; kingdom Metazoa; phylum Chordata; order Testudines; family Emydidae; genus Malaclemys; species Malaclemys terrapin. The sequence continues at coordinate 78,428,107 of NC_071505.1, forward strand.
AATGATGCTACAGGAGTCACCCCATATCTCTTAATGTTTGGACGAGAACCAAGATTACCCATAGACCTGTGCTTTGGTGTATCAGAGGATGGAGATAGCTATGAAACTCATCAGCAATATGTATCCCGACTGAGAGAAAAGCTGCGGGATGCTTATCACTTAGCTACATCTGCGGCTCGGAAGAACGCCGACCGCAACAAACATCGATATGATGCTAGGGTACATCTGCAAGAACTCCAGCCGGGGGACAGAGTTCTGCTGCGAAATTTGGGTATTGCTGGCAAACACAAGATAGCCGACAGATGGAAGGCAATACCTTACTTGGTGATGGAAAAGCTAGGAGACCTGCTGGTCTACAAGATCAAACCTGAAGAGGGTCCAGGGCAGACAAAGACAGTGCATAGAAACCTTTTGCTCCCTGTGGGGGAATTGGTAGGCACCCCGAATGAGATGGGCCACAACAGGGCAACTGGGCAGAACGAAGGTGCTGGACCAAAGCCGCCCTCCAACGTGGACAGCCAGCCCCCTGCAGCTAACCTACCCCCATGCAGCACATCCGAGAGTGAGTCTGAGGAGGAAGACACAACCATGGTGTATCCTGGGATGGAGACAAGATTTCAGTCTCGATCGGCTGAATCAAAAGAGAGCTCTTCTTCTTCCGCCCTAAACCCCATGGCAGAAGTATTTAGGCCCATTCCTGACACCCCTGAGCGACTGGTGGGACCCCCATGTGATGACACACCCAGGTTATTGGACAGTGGAGACATACAGGTGGAGGATGTCCTGGGCACCTTGGACCCTCCACTGTTAGAACTAGAAATGCAGGGGCCTATGCCAGTAGCCGAGGGACCCTCAAAGGAAACCTCTCCATCCATCGTTCAAGAGGCTGTCCCGCGCACCACGGCAACAGAGATTCTCAATAGACGAGACAGGGTAATAAGACCAGTAAAACGGTTGACTTATGATGCACCTGGGGTAACTAGTGAGGAACCAATATGTTTAGCACACAGGCTTGTGGAAGCTAAAGTGGGCTATCTGAGGCCCTTTGGAGGGAACCAGTGAGTTGTTATAATAGGGAGTGTGATTTGTCGGGACGACAAATTTTCGGCTGGGGGGAGGATGTAAGCAGAGTCAGGATGAGCTCTACCCTGACATCTGGTGGTGAATTATGGCGAGTGTGGAAAAGAACTCCAGGGGCTGATCTTGTTTGCATAGGCACACCCACTCGCCTGGCAGGAAACAACAGCAACTCAAAGTGGTTACTTTGGCTGGTGTGGGATCCCCAGTTTCTCTGCTATTGGGGCAGGAAGAATAAAGTTTTGTTACCCTGATTCTGTGAATCAAGGCCAGTGGAACTGGTGTATGACAGAAGGACTGAGTGAGTCATTCACCATTACCTAAGTAGCATTTGCTTGTCAAGGGGCATGGGTTACAAAACCCAGTGAATTGAGAGAGGATGGGGACAGGTATTTGTACCTGATGGTGTGGCCCCCCCTCCCCGAGGGGGTTAAAACACCAATTGCACTACCTCCTCTCTCCACTGTTGAATGTCAGAGCTAACTTTGATTCCCTTAGGAGTCTAGTTACAGACTGCTGAGCTGAGTTCACTTTGGGCCAATAGTGCACCAGCACTGGGGCTCCCCTACTACTAGCTGAAATCACTAAGAGCTGAAATCACAAAAGAGCTCAAGCTATTTAAGAGCTGAGATCACTGAGGCTGTGTTAACTAGTGGGGGAGCCTGAAGCTATATTGCTAAGCTAACTTAGCTTAGCGGGGGGTGAGCGGAGCGGAGCGGCTGGAGGAGCAGCTAGCAGAGCAGAGCCTTGTGGGAGCGGCCCAAGGGACGGCTGGAGCGGAGCGGCTCACAGGTCGGTGAGCGGAGCGGCGCAGCTCACAGGTCGGTGAGCGGAGCGGAGCAGCTCACAGGTCGGTGAGCGGAGCGGAGCAGCGCGGCTCACAGGTCGGTGAGCGGAGCGGAGCGGAGCAGCTGCCAGAGCAGTTTGTGGGACTGCGGGTGGAGTGGAGCAGTTCGTGGTGAAGGCTGCAGTGGAACCCCACGGAGAAGCAGCCGGTTGGCCTCGGATCACGTGAGGTGCCCCTTAACACCCTGCTCACCCCCCCCTTTGAACTCTGGGGCTGCACTGATCATGGACAGAGACTTTGGGGGGTTGTCGGACTTTTGGGATTTTTGTGATTCTTGGGTTGCTGGACCCAAGAGACTTTGGGATTGGTGGACTTTTGGGACTTTGGTGATTCTTGGGTAGCTGCTTTCAAGAACCAACGGGAGAGGACACGGCCCAATTTGCTGGGGTGGGTCTTCGCTCATGGTTTGGTCTAAAAACTCTAGTTGTGGTGTTTTTCCATTTAATGCTGATGTTGTTTACCTCATGTTATTAAACACTTTCTGTTACACTCAGACTCCGTGCTTGCGAGAGGGGAAGTATTGCCTCTTAGAGGTGCCCAGGGGGTGGTATGTAATTGTCCCAGGTCACTGGGTGGGGGCTCGAGCCGGTTTTGCATTGCGTTATTGAAACGGAACCCCTAGATACAGAACCCGGCCCTTGTTGCTGCCAACTTAGATGGGCAGAAGGGTTACATAAATAATAGCCTCTTCCTTCAATCTCATCCCCTTCCTCTGCAGGTTGTGCTGGGAATATCTATAAATAAATGTAGCTATGCATAGGAAGCTAAAGATTTTCTTCAAGTGCTTTCATAAGTCCATTGAGCTACATGTGTATCTGCCTCATGCACTGCTGTTGGAGACTTTTCCCTGGCAGTACCTGGAGGGGTGGCCACACCAGTGTCCTAATTCCCTCATGTTCTAAGCAGAGGGTTTAATAGGCAGACCTACCCCACTTGTCCTTCAGTTCCTTTTTGCAGTCCCTGGTTAGTGATCAGAGCATACTGTTCTTCAGCTTATTCCTCCTGTGAATTTGCCTTTATAGCTAATTGTTAGCCTAGTTTGTAGTTAGCGATACTGTTTTGGTCCCTTGGACACGCTCATGTTGACAAGAGCAAGTTGAAGGACTGGAGTATCTGGTCTAGGCACAACTGGCTTCCAGTACTATACCAGCCATCTCACAGGGTGCCTTGGGGGATACCTCTGCTGTCCAGGTTTTTGTTTCAATTACACTGCAGAAGTAAATCTCACAGAAGGGAAGTTTTCCCCAACTGTTACTGACAGACCACTCGATGTCAGTGCCAAGCAGCCACTGCACCACAGAAACCTATCCCTGGGAGGGGAAGCTTCCATCCAGGCCACTTAAGATTGGTATTGAGCAAATGCTGGAAGCCAAAGACCAAGACTGTTCACTGCCTGCCTTAGATCTACCATCTACATTGGTGGTTCAAGACCAGCCGCAGGAAGATCCTATCATGCCTTCTCTGAACACCTTGTCCTTGTCACTGGTTGAGGCTCTGGTACTGGAAATGGCTTCTCTGATACTGGATGATTAAGTCCTAGAAAGAGCTCCTGAAAAGGATGTCTACATCCCTTTGTATCCAAATAGATGCTTGTGGAGGAGAATACTCACAAGCTGATAGACATTTTACAGCAAGGAAGGTTGCCCTCTGATAAATGAAGTAATAATGCAGTCTATTAAGGCTTTATGGCAAACCCTGTTGTCTATCATGCATTTGGCGAAGAGTACAGAACACAAATACCAGGTTTCATCTGAGGGGTTTCAACAGTTCTGTAAACATCCCAAACTGAGCTCCCTGGTAGTGGTGGCATTAAATGAAAGACACTGCCAAGGTAGAGCAAAAGCTACCCCCAAAGAAAAGTATACAAAAAATAGACTTTTTGGGCAGAAAGATGTATTCAGTTGTGGGGTTACAGCTCCATATATCTAGCCATCAGGCCCATTATGATTATTCAAATTATGATGCTATGTCTAAATTCATCAATAAGCTTTCTGAAGACTCAAGGGGTGATTTCCAGTCCCTTCTGGTGGAGGGTTGTCTGGTCTCACATTTAGCTCTGCAGGCTTTCCTGCTGCAGACTCAATTGCAAGAGTTGTGGTGATGGCAGTAACCAGGCACTGCTCATCATGGCTCCAATCACTGGGGATTCTTGTATAGGTACTTCAGACTGTTGGAGACCCCTTTTGAAGGCTATGCTCTAGTCTCCTCTAAGGCTAGGTCTACACTACCTGCCTGAATCAGCGGGTAGAAATCGATCTCTCGGGGATCGAATTATCGCATCTCGTCGGGACGCGACAATCGATCCCTGAATCGACGTGCTTACTCCACCAGCGGAGGTAGGAGTAAGCGCCGTCGACGGGGAGCCGCGGAGGTCGATTTTGCCACTGTCCTCACAGCGGGGTAAGTCGGATCCGATACGTCGAATTCAGCTACGCTATTCGCGTAGCTGAATTTGCGTATCTTAAATCGACCCCCCCCCCGTAGTGAAGACCTGCCCTAAGACAGATGAAGCACGAGTTAAATTATTACCAGCCTGGTATTAAATTATACAAGCCTCAAGGAGAACAACATTTCAGCTTCAGTTTCTACTGACAGCACTGTTATCTGCCTAGATAGGTCGACCAATCTAGGTGAAAACACAGACAATGGTCAAGGACCTCAAACCATAAGGCTCTTAGAAGCCTATCTGTTCCATCCCACCACCCAGTGATCAATTAACAGTGCTCAAACTTGAAGTCAACTTTTGGCAGAGGACTGCAAGCCTGGGATCAGGTGGCAATACTCTGAGGGTCTTGATTGGTTTCCTGCTTCTATTTAAACCAAGCAGAGAAAGAGGAAGTTGTCTGTGCAGCTGAGATTTTCTCCTTCTTACGACTGTCTCCCCTGAACTCCCTGGCTCCTGCTGTCTGACTCTGACCTCCTGGTATCCTGACTCAACCTGCCTCTTGATCATGACTCCATACCCTCTGGCCTGTTTCAGATTATGGTCTCCTGGTTTTCAGACCCTGCCTGGCTCCCGACTCCCACCCCAACCACCAGGGTCAGACCGCTCACTTCCTGGTCATGACAGCAACAAAAGAGGAGTCCCCTGCCATCCACCTCCACTGTCACTTCATCAAAGCAGCCTGTCTGACTCATCTGTCAGGATGGCATACCGACCATACTGGATCTCACAGCGAATCTCCATCCCATCAGGAGCAGATTGTTACATTTCCTAAGTGTGTGGCAGCAGAGCCATAACTAGGGAATTTTAGTGCCCAGGACAAGCAAGCATATTTGCACCACTAACCATTTTTTCCCTTAATTTCTCTGCCTCATTTGTCCATCCCAAATGCACCCTGGGTAGCTGCCCCACTCACCTCACCCTGGTTACAGCCCTGTGTGGTAGTCCATAACTTCAGACATGTGGGTGTTAAGCATGGTGGAATATACCCTGCAGTTCTTGTTTATCCCCTCTTGCACCCTCCTTCCTGTCCCTTTCAGGGACCCATCTCATGAGTCTCTGCCAAGAGAAGAAGTGCAGACTCTATGTTCTTTGATAGCAATTGAAGACTTCCCCACTCAGCTCAGGGCAGGGAGTTCTACTCCTGCTATTTCCTAATCCCAAGGACAAAAGGGTGTCTCAGGACCATTCTAGACCATCAGACTTTGAATGAATACATCAAGAATCCAAGCTTCCACAGGGCTTCACTTGCAACTATTATCCCTTTTTTAGATCTGGGAGATTGGTATGTTGCTATTGACTGAGGGATGCTTATTTCCACATGGTGATCCATCCTGGCCACAGAAGATTTTTAAGATTTGGAAGAAGACGAGAGCACTTCCAGTTCACAGTTCTACCCTTTGGCCTGTCATCTGTGCTGAGGGTTCTCACTGAATACCTGGACAATTCGTTGGTGAGGAGTTGCTCCTGTCAGCAGGTGGAAAGAAGCATCCATTGGATTCTCTGTCTGTTTCAGTGTCTCAGCTTGGAAGGACACCAAGCCTGACACCCCTCCAGCGAATACAATTTTATTCATTTCTGCCTCTGCCAAAGTTTTTAGCATTCTGAGACCTCTGTGTGTCTTACAAAGGCCATCCCTGAACCTCAGTGAGGAACTGCCTCAGGATTCTGGGGCATATGGCAGTATGCAGTTATGTGACCCCCCACATCTCTCCTATGCCAGGCTGCTTCTTTGAGGTTTACAGACATGGCTCAGATCAGTGTACTGCCTCTCAGGTGCATCACCTGGATAAGCCAGTGTATATCCCAGACATGGTCTTATCATTCTTGGATTGGCAGATAAACCAAGACAATGTTTGCAGAGGAGTCCTGTTCTCTCCGAACTCTCCTCTCCATGGCTTTGGTAATGGATGCTTTAACTATGGGCTAGAGACCACATCTAGGAAACCTGCAGAGCTCAAGGATTGTGGTTCGCTCACAAGGCCAAGCTACACATTTTAGAGTTGTGCAATCTCCAGAACATGTCACCAGTGTCTGCCACACATCCAAGTGCTTAAAGACAGCAGCACAGTGGTGTTTTACGTGAACAGGCACTGATCAGATAGCCTAGCCTAGGCCAGAAGGCAACCAGGCTTTGGAGTTTCTGCATTCAGAGTTCCCTGACCCTCACAGCATCACATCTTCCATGGGATTCAGAATGGTGCGCTGTTCAGCAGCAGTCCAGAATGTCTTGCTTGGTAGGAAACTATTCACAAGAGCTACTTACTCTAGAAAGTAGAAGTGTTTCTCTATCTGGGCAGCTAGCCACAGTGTGTCTCTTGTACAATCTGATACAAACATTTTGGAGTGTTTGTTACCCCTAAAAGAGTCAGGCCTATCAATCTGTTCCATCAATGTGTACCTGGCCATTATTTCAGCATTTCACTCCCATATTATGGGCAGGGCTTCTAACTCTATGACTACTAGCTTCCTAAAATGTCTAGAAAAGTTACTTTCACCTACAAGAGAACCTATTCCTTATTGGAATTTGAATTTGGTCTTACTAGTTCTTCTGGGCCCTCCATTCAAGCCTTTAGCCTGTGGGTAAGTGACTGGTCCCTTGAGACAGGAAGCAACCAGAATGTGGCATGATTTTTGGTGTACGTGACCATTTATCACTAAGTCCAGTTTATCTGGATGGCAAGATAGACTGGAGAGTCAACAGGACTGTCTGTGAATCCATGGTAAGACTGTTATAAATAAATAAATGGAGATATCCTATCTCCTAGAACTGGAAGGGACCTTGAAAAGTCATTGGGTCCAGCCCCCTGCCTTCACTAGCAAGACCAAGTACTGATTTTTGCCCCAGATTCCTAAGTGGCCCCCTCAAGGATTAGAGCTCACAACCCTGAGTTTAGCAGGCCAATACTCAAACCACTGAGCTATCCCCCTGAAGTGTGATCCAGCAGTTCACATTTGTTTCTGGCTTGGTGAAATCTAATTGTAGAACACATCATCAGCTTGGGGTTCTCCCCTGTTTTTGACAGTTTGCCCTGAGATCGGCACTTAAGGTCATGAGCCACTCCAGACAGCATGACACCCAGCTCTTTGCACAATTGGAGTGTTAGGAAAGGGGCAGACTTGCAGCACTGATGGCTATGTCAGTTTCCAAGTTAAAGAGGGTTGTATTTCAATTACTTTTCTACTGATACAGCTAGAACTCATCCAATAAATGCCAGAATTGCCCAAATTCTAGAGGGCTTGATTTGCAGAACTGTTGAACACCCACATCTTCTATTGACTTCAATTGGAGTTGTAGGTATTCAGCACCCGTAAAACCTCAAGCCTATAGTGTATTTTCTACTCAATTTCTGTTTTCTTCTTTACCTTTATGCAGGTTGCTTTCTTGTTTTGTCACGTTTTCAAGGGAGGATACTTTGGCATAATTTGTGTGTGTTTAGTGCACTAAATATGTAAAAGGAAAGTATGTAATCATAAGCATTCTATTCTTGGACATCACAACAGGTTTACTACTAAAGATTATCTATCAAAGTTTGGTTGGAGTGATTACTTCTCCTGTGGGCATTTAATATCATGTTGAACACTCTTCACAGCCAGATTAATTGTACTTTGCAGATACACGTTATAATTAGCCATGAATGAAGAAAGTTACTTGCAAATATTTTCATATAATCTGGTTTGATTACTTTCCTAACTACGTTTTCTCCTTAACTGTCTTTATTCTATCTTGTGCTCTACCTCTTCAGCTACACATAGAACAGAAACTAAAGGTGAAAAATAATTTTTAAAAAACCTATGTGTAGTGGGGTGGTTGCCCCACTCCTGCCTGGAAGGGTTTAAAACAGCCCCGGCAGAGGGCTGGGGCAAAGGGAAAAGCTACTGGGCTGATTGGGGAAGTAGCCACAGCTGGGCCACGCCCCAATCAGGCCACAGCTGTGGCTACTTCCCCACCTGTATAAGAGGCTGGGAGCCAGACACTCAGCAGTCTCTCTCTGCTTTCAGAGGGAGAAGGGCCTGGCTGTAGGGACCCAGACAGGGTACCTGTAGTGGAGCAGGGCTGGGGAAAGGCTGAGGAGCCTGGATAGCCCTGGGCTGTGGCCTAGTGGAAGGGTTGCAGAGGCAGCCCAGGGCTAGTCCAAGGCAGCAGGTCCAAACCCCCCTTGCTAGTGATGAGTGGGCTATGCTGCAATCTGCCCCAGGGAGCGGAGGCTAGTTGGTGACTGGTACTTGCCTAGTGCTGAGGCAAGGTGGGGATAGTGGGTGGGGGTTCCCCAGGGAGGGGAGACCCAGATCTGTAGGGTACTGCTGGGGGGGCAGCATCCCAGTAATAGGGGCACTGGGTCCTGTGAGGGACATGGGTGTTGGAGGACAAGGCAGATCACTGGCCTGCAGAGGGTGCTCCAGAGGCTGGTGAGCTAATTCCCTGGATGACCAGCAGGAGGTGCTGCAGGGGTGAGTCTGCTCCTCTACACTATGAAATCTTAAATTGAACCTGGTAAGATCTTTGAAAACATAGTTATTGTAATGCCTGCTTCTTTAACAATTATAGTGACTAGGATTGGGGTTAATGAAATTAATTTTTTACATTAAGTAAAATGGCAAGGAATTAATTAAATACACGCAAGTGATTCCCTACTCCACCCTATTAAGTGCAATAACATACATTTTAATCATTCAGAAGTAATGGAGTGAAATGCTGAACTCATGACCGAATGAAATGCTAAATGTCAGTCATGTTACTATGCTGATTGATAAGTACACAAATCTGACTTCTTGTCTTAGATACTGAGTGTATTTACTATAAAATTGAAGATTTTATATAATATTCTCATGCGCACACACACTGATCATATGATGAAAATTTAACAAAACCAATTATCTCTCTCCTTTCTGGGTAAAAGTAATAGCTCAGAACCTTGTCTAGCTGCTCAGTGCTGGGGGAAAAGAGGCAGGGAGAAAAGTAATTTTGTATATTTTTTTGCTGATTCTAGGACCATCCAGGAACTGATCAGTCAAAAATGCTAGACTAGACTTGGAACTGCTTTAACTTATAACCACATGCCTATCACAATATGTGGTAGGGTGACCAGACAGCAACTGTGAAAAATTGGGACAGGGGGTGGGGGGGGTAATAGGAGCCTATATAAGAAAGACACAAAAATCGGGACTGTCCCTATAAAATCAGGACATCTGGTCACCCTAATGTGGTGATCTCATCGAGTGCACTAAATGCTTCAAAACCAACATCAGTGAAACAAGAGAATTACTATACTTTTGAATGAACATATATGGAAAAAGATAGAAGACAATGTCAAGCTGTCTGGGGTGACTCAAGAGCGGGGGGTACCAACCTCACGGCAGATGACTAGGAAACAGGGCACAAACACCAAATTGATTGAGAGTTCTATACTTACATTTCAACAGCCATAATCAAGTGTAAACTCGGGCACTATAACTAGGGCCCTACCAAATTCATTCTTCTTAATGGTCAATTTCATGGCCATAAGATTTAAAAATTGGTAAACTTCACATTTTCAGATGTTTACATCTGAAATTTCACTGTGTTCTGACCGTGGGGGTTCTGATCCAAAAGGGGACAGTGTGGAGGGTCACAAACCTGTAGTACGGAGGGTCACAGGATTGCCATCCTCACTTCTGTGCTGCCTTCAGAGCTGGACTCTGAAGGCAGCAACGCAGAGCTTCCTGCAACCACAGGAGGTTCCCAGAGGTGGAGGTGTCTGATCTTCCCCCGTGCTCCTGGGAGCATCTCAGTCAGGGACTCCTAGCTGGCAGGACTTGGTCTTTCCTTGCACAGCTGCTCTGGCGGGGGGAGATCAGACCCACCTCCAGGTACTTCCCCCTGCTGCAGGAAGTTCCTGGGCTGGGCATCAGCCCTGGAGGTTCTTGCAGCAGGAGGAGGCTTCCAGAGGTGCAGGTGGGTTTGATCTCCCCTGTGCTGCTGGGGGCACCCTAGCAGGGGGCTGCTAGTCTCAGACAAGACTTCCTCTTCCTCTGCACGGCTGCTCTTGGGTACCTCTCGCAGCTGCAGAAAGCTCCGCACCCCACACATTCACTTCCTGCCCCCATCGCTCTGCAGCCGCAGGTGGAGGGGTCACTGTACAGTGTGTGCCACCCCTTCCAGATGCAATTATTAGCTTTTTTCAATAAAATAAAGAGTGGTCATGTGAACTTGACAGGATTTATTGATTGACACTTTACAGCAGCAAATAACATTGAGGGCTCAACTCCCTGATTGGTAGATATGGGCATCTGAGATGGTTTTGCATGGTGGTGATCTCAATTGGTAGCTGCACATTTGAGAACCATTGCCTTAAGTTAACATTTTTTTCCCCCACATGTTTTTGTTCTGGTTTCAAATGTAATTAATTGAATGTCAGCATGGAGTATCCAGCAAGTGTCTTTCTTCATTCCCTGTCACTGTGCTCTAAACACCTGTCTGTGTTTAGACACAGCTCTCTGCATCCAGGGATTTCGTTGGAATTGTCAGACAGTGCTGAGCTAGCCTTGCAAGATGTGGGATTCTGCCTTCCACTGAGTTCCAAAACTGTAGGACAGGGAAACTACAGTCCACTTCTTTTGCAATATTTTTGTAAGCAGGCAAATCTTGTCAAAGCCAAGAATTGCATCAAAGCGAGGTTAAATCCACCATCCATGGGTGCATTGTGCAGGGTCAAAAGTAGGCACAGCTTTTAGGGCCCCTGCTGCGGGTTGTTGAAACTTGGCTCTTCCCCATAGCTGTACTATTGTCTGAGCTTCCTAACCATGCAAGAAATCACCTGCTAAGCACTGGCATTTAACAGTACTGTCAGTGATTTTTTTCATTAGACTGCGCTTCAGCCCAGAACAGTACATCCATTACTTTGTTGTACGTTCGGTGGATTGTGACATGTCAAGATTCAAACCAAGTCATTAAATCCATCAGCCCTGCGGCATTCTGAACTTCCTCATTCAGTTCTTCTAAATGATGATGAGCTGAAAGTTCTGTTAAAACCTGCATTTTTGGTGTCCGTGTCAGTTCTTCTGCGACTAACTCAGAGTACAGGGAAAAAAAACTTCAGGACCAGATTCCAAAGAGAAACTGATGAGCTCCAGTTCATTTGCAAATTTGACACCATCAGATCAGGATTAAACAAAGACTGTGAGTGGCTATCCAACTACAGAAGCAGTTTCTCCTCCCTTGGTGTTCACACCTCAGCTGCTAGCAAAGCACCTCACCCTCCCTGATTGAACTAACCTCATTATCTCCATACTGATTTATACCTGCCTCTGGAGATTTCCATTACTTGCATCTGAAGAAGTCAGGTTCTTACCCACGAAAGCTTATGCTCCCAATACTTCTGTTAGTCTTAAAGGTGCCACAGGGCCCTCTGTTGCTTTTTACAGATTCAGACTAACACGGCTACCCCTCTGATACTTAACTTAGAGTAATACTTCAGGTGAGGTGCACAGTATTGTACAACTCAAACCCAGGAATTCCAATGAGTAATTACTGGCTCTGGAAGAAGTGCAATTTTTTGTTCCCCAATTTCAACCATTTCAGTCATGTTTGCAATGTGCTGCCTATATTGAAGTTTGTGGCTAGGGCAGTGTTTAAAGATGTGTTTAATTCAACTTTATCAAACTCCAATCTCCACAGCTCACTGACAAGAGAAATTATATGTGCATTACCTGTAATATGGATAGCATTTGGCATTAGACCTTGGAGAATAGATTTGAAAGACTTTTGTCATGTAAGTTGCATTGTTGCTTATGAAAGCAGATACTTTATCAAAGTTTGCACCATATTTTGAAATGGTTTTAATTATCGCTTGAGGAAGTGTTGTGTAGTTAATAGCATCCAAGTAATTGTAGTTGGCAAGCACAGTTGTTAGCTTTCCTATCTGTACATCTTTGTCCTGCCTACTCTTCGGCTGGAGATGCCAAGGTGCATTCTTCCTCCTCGGCAGTCAGCTAGACTGAGCTAGGCTTCTCCCTTTTATACTGCAGCAGCAGTTGGAGCATGTCCAACAGGAGCGAGAGGGAGTGGCTTTCACCACCCAGAGTGCTGTCTTAACCCTTTCTTCCTCAGTGCAGGGTAAGTACACCTCATCACATGGAGCAGTAATCCTTGTCCCTCAAAGTCCAAGGAGCATAAAGATAGTTTCTCCTTGTTAGAGCTTTTTATTTCTCCATCCACTCCCCTTCTGCTTCAAGTTGCAAACTTAGTGGATGGGAGGAATTCAGTTACACATCTTCATACGGTGAAGAAAAAAATCTACCATCTTTTTGTGACATTGCACCCCATAATGCTTTATAGAAATATGATTATGAATGTAAATGTGACAGAACTGGAATGTTTTATGCTACATATGCCAGTAACATACCTTTGCAAAGGTTATGTTCAATGAATATATTCATCCTATTCGTATGCATGTATCATTTTTATATCTGAAGTTATGAGCAGGGCCAACGAGAGGAGGGGGAAGCAGGTACAAATTACTGGGGCCTGGCGGTCCGGAAGGGGGCCCGGGGCCCAGCTTCCCCATCTGCCCTCCCCCCCCCCCCTCGTCAGCCCTGTTTAGCTGGCCTGCTTTTGCTGGGGGGCCTGAAAAAAAAAAAATTTCATCGGGGCCCGAACCCGCTCTCGGCGGCCCTGGTTATGAGCATTGGTTCTATGCTTGTATCTAAAGTCTTTTGCTGTAGAAAGCACCTAAAGCAGATTTGGTCAACATAGTGTGAAGGGGTTATTCAAGTAATTGGGAGTTCTTGGCTAACAATGGACCTTGATAGACACCAATCCACATCTGAGTTTTCCTAGGAATGTTTGGGCTAACATGTGGGTGATGGCATCGGCCTGTAGAGAACTGAGTCATGCATGGACATGTGACTTGCCCATGTGACTCCAAAACTCCATCTTGATTCTACACAGGGGGAGAGAGGGGTTTCCACCTACAAGAGACTATATAAGCCCCTGAAAACCCCTCCATTTTATCTTCAGCTGGCTCAAGAGATGCCTGAAAGAAACTGGAACAAAGGAGAGTAACTACAGCGGTGTGAGTGATTGCTGGACCCAGACTAGGAAGGAGTCTAGTCTGTCAAAGAAGCTTATTGGAGACTTACCTGCATTTAGTTTCCTACTGTATTAGGCATAGACTTTTGTGTTTTATTTTATTTTGCTTGGTAATTTACTTTGTTCTGTTTAACAGAAGTACTGGGAGCATAAGCTTTCGTGGGCACCTAATGTCCAGGATGACTACACCACTGCTCTGGAATCTCCTTATCTCTAAAGCTGCTTCAAGTCTTAATAGATTCATAGAGCTTAAGGCCAGAAGGGACCTTCCCCATACAGGTACTAGTAGACTGATCAAGTCACCATTTAACCTTTCAAACTCTCATTACATAAATGTCTGTCTTAGGGGTGGGCAAACTACGGCCTGGGGGCCACATCCGGCCCTCCAGCTGGTTTAATCCAGCCCTTGAGCTCCCGCTCGGGAGCGGGGTCTGGGGCTTGCCATCAGTGGCGTAGCCAGGATCTAAGAGCAGGGAAAGCAAACATAAAAAAGGCTCCTCCTCCGGCCGTTCCACGCCCCCGCACTTGGCTGGCTTCTCTGCCTGTGCCACTCCCCCTAGTGGCTGCCGGCCACCATGCTGCACCCCCCTCACTCTCTCTCCTCTGGCCGTGCCCGCCGCCCCGGCCCATTGACTGCGGGGCCCCCCCCTTGCTCCTCGGCCGTGGCTGGCCGCCCTGCTGCGCTCCCCCTCGCTCCTCCGGCTACAGCTGCTGGCCGTGCTGTGCAGGCCGCCATGCTGCACCCCCACCCCTGCTCTGCCTCCTCCAGCCACGCCTGCCGCCCCCCCATTGGCTGCCGGCCATGCTGCGAGTCGCCCTGCTGCATCCCCCCTCGCTCCTCAGGTGTTGCCCCCACCCCATGGCTCCTCCGGCTGTGCTGCCCACCCCCCCCTTGCCAGCAGGAGGTCAGCGCCGGCCGGCAGATGCGCTGCTTTTTGAAAACGTGCTGAGGGGAAGCGGCTGCTTCCCCTGCACCCCACTAGCTACGCTACTGCTTGCCATGCTCCGGCACTCCAGCTGGGGAGCGGAGTCATAAACTGCTCCACGCGCATGTGCAGAGGCTTGCAGAAGCAGCAACATGTTCCCCCTTTGGCTCCTACATTTAGGGGTAGCCAGGGGCCTCCGCATGCTGCCCCTGCCCCAAGCATCACCCCCGCAGCTCCCATTGGCCAGGAACTGCGGCTAATGGGAGCTGCGGTGGTGGTGCCTGCAGATGGGACAGTGTGCAGAGCCACCTGGCCACACCTCCGCATAGGAGCCGGAGGGGGACATGCCGCTGCTTCCAGGCGCTGCTTGAGGTATTCACTACCCAGAGCCTACACCTCTGACCCCCTCCCACACCACAACCTCCTGCCCCAGCCTGGAGTCCCCACCCCCTGAAATCCTAATTTCTGGCCCAACCCCAGAGCCCGCATCCCCAGCCAAAGTCCTCACCCCCTGTGCCCCAAACCCCTGCTGCAGCCCTGATCCCCCTCCTGCCCTCCAAACCCCTTGGTCCCAGCCTGGAGCACCCTCATACACTTCAAATCACTCATCCACAGCCCCACCCTAGAGCCCATATCTCCAGCTGGAGCCCTCCCTTCCCCCTGCACCTCAACCCCCAGCCTGGAGCTCCCTCCCACCCCAATCTCCTCATTTCTGGCCCCACCCCACAGCCCGCACCCAGCCAGAGCCCTCACCCCCTCCTGCAGCCCAACCCCAATTTTGTGAGCATTCATGACCCACCATATAATTTCCATACCCAGATGTGGCCCTCGGACTAAAGTTTGCCCACCTCTGGTCTATCCTAATCGTACTTTATTCCATATCTTTTTGCTTTGTTTGTTTACCACTCAGGAAAAGGCACTTTTATCTTTCTTTTTTTTTTTTTCAAAGGGAGCACATGTATCTTTCCTCCACGTGCCATCAGACTGGTTTCAACTGCCTATAGTGCTACCAATCCATATCCTCAAATATCTTGCAGATCTATATTTTGCACAAATATTTGAGAAGATTCTCATTCCCTCAAGCAGTGGTTACTTCTATGGCAGTTTATCAAGTATACACAAAGATGATTCTATTTTAATCACTTCTGTATTCCTGCATGCTTTGATTCCACCCTACATCCAGTAACCAGATTGGATTGTTGCCAAATGATCTGGAAGTATGTTGGGCAGCCAAACTTTTGACAGTGGAGACTGAACAAACTCTTCCTGAAAACCAGGCAATCGTAAACACAGGTGAAAAAATATGTAGACATTTACCCCTTAAATTCTAAAAACACAGTCCATTTGGGTAATAAAAATAAGAATTATTTATTGTTTGTTGAGCACTGAAAATGTACTTACCACTATATCAGACACAAAATAAAGCTTACAGTCTACATAAGAAGTTGCAAGCTACATAAATACAACTAATCTCCTGTCCTCCAAGCTAGAGTTTTACATAGAAAAAGAAAGGGTAGGCAAAAAACTAGTCAATATAAACAAATGAAGGAGGACTGCTGCTAGGATTAGGTCCATCACATTTCCAGCTTCCGTCCACTCCAGTCACGAAGGCCTGGTCTACCCTAAACAGTTAGGATGACTCAGCTACGTTGTTCATTGAGCAGTGTAGCTAAAACAACCTAATCCCTGATGTGGACAGGGCTAGGTTGATGGAGGCATCCTGGGGAGGTGAATTACTTGTGGGCCTATGTAGTATCTACAGTGGAGTGCTGCAGCAGCAGTACTGCAGCATTTCAAGTGTAGACAAGCCAGAAGGCATTTGCAAAAGAATTTGAAACTTTATGCGATCAGCTATGCTCTGCAGAAGCATTTAAGGACAAGATGGTTCTGATACCTTTTTTGAGACTCACAACTGCCACATTCTCCCAAACACAGAGACAGATGCTAGACCAGGGACTTTCAGTGGAGGGTCTGCTATCCATTTAGGTATCCGTATCTGAACTTAGAAACTGCAGTCATCACCATGGCACCTAATGCCTAGTCAGTCTCAAAGGCCTGCCATTAGTTATACCTTTGTTCCTTTTGATATTGTCTCCTACCCATTTTCAAGCACCTTGGTCTTCTTCTGCAGGAATACTTTTGTTAGGGACTGTCAAGACTGATTCCCCACACTGGCACTTTGAGTGCAGAAGGTGGGGGCCCACGAGGATTCTAAAAATTAATACTGGCCACTCCAGGCTTGTATTAAACCCCAAGGTTACAGCTTCTCTCTGACCTTGGATGGGTAGATGATGCCACCATCCAAATGCAAAAAAACCCTTTGAACCCAGAAAGGCGCACTTGGGAATTCCTCCCTGTGGGGTATCCTCAAGCCCTTTCACCCCCACTCTGGGAAAGAGCTGAGAAAGAAAACAAAGGAAATCAGCTGTTGCCACCAGCTAATTAAACAACATATGAACAAACCTCTTAGGACACACAGACCCAATCCTGGTCTTAAAAAAGGTAAATTTTATTAAAAAACAAAAAGAAAATACATCTGGAACGTAAGCTATTGCTAGATTTTAAAAAGAACAGATATAATAATTAAACGTCAAGAATGGTTTTCTTGAAGTCGAGCTTAAAGAATACAAGCAAAACAAAAGCACCTGGGGTTAGCACAGAGGAGTCCACAAGCCATAAAGAAATAAGAGAAACCTAATCTCATCTTCCTAGACATTCCCTGATCTATTTACATATCTGGGGTTTCAGATAAGTAGGCGTGAGGTATGATTTGATGATTTTTCATACCTGGTTTAAAGCATTGCTGCTCTGTGTCTCCTCTCTCTGGAGAACAGCAACAGGCAGACAAAGGGAAAGTTTTTTCCCAATTTTAAAATGTTCTAGACCTCCCATTGGCTCTTTTGGTCAGGTGCCCACTCCCTTCCTTTTACCTATGGGCTTTTTTAACCCTTAACATGTAATGCAAGTAGAAAACAGCTACTAACAGGGATTTTTGTAGCTAGCTGGCTGGCTGGATGTCCGTAAAAGGGAGCTATCAATCCCCTTCCTTTAACACAGGGACAATACATTAAACTTATTATATTGCCTTGATCCTTTTAGAATCTGAAAAGTCTGCATTTAAGTGGGTTGTTTTATGTTTCAGTGTAGACGTAAAAATAAAATCTTGTGACCTTTATATTTGAACCATAGAGCAAAATATTCTAAGGGCTAGAATGTGGCATAGAGGGTGGTATAGTGCATTAGGAGGCCATGTGCCTCCCTGAACTCCCCAGTTTGCAGTGACAGTGCAAGAACTGCATCATCCTTTAGGATAGTACAGCCTGCTCTCCCTAGCATACACACCCCGCTACACGGGTTATTGCTTCATTTCCTTCAGGCAATTTGTACCCACACAGGCATGTGGAAGGAGCACAGTAATGGTGATTATCCCGGGCTATTGCAAAGAGGCATCTAATGAGGTATTGGGGGGAGGGGAAAGGGTCTTTGTGCTTCCCCTTCCCCCAGCAAAAGGTCAAGGACAATCTTGTTCTTTGGATTTTGTTTGTCTGCATAAATCTTGAGAAGAAGAAGAATAGCATGTGGGCATGAGAAGTGCTGTCAGCTAGCTTTCCTAGATTAATGCCTCATTCAGTACTGAATCAAGGCCTATCAGCATCTTAAAAATTCAGAATGTTTTATTACTTTCTAAAAAATATTTTAATATGCTTCAGATGTTTGACTGAATTTAAGAATACCTTGAAATTAATTAATATAAATGGTTTACTTTGTCCCTTTCACTCCTCTAGTTAACTTATGAACACAAATTTGTATAAATTCACCTCATTCGAATATATGCATTTATATCTAGAGAAACCAAAGTAAAAAGGCCATGCCCTGACAACTTTATGGGAAAATGTTTGTGTTCGCAAACGTCTGTAGAACATCTTTAGAGAGTCCCTTTGAGATGAATATTCATCAAGCATAATTTTTGTTTTGATTTTACTAAATCAAAAGTCATAACTAATTTTACACTGTTCAAAAATTGTTAGTGGTGCAAGTTATTATACATGACAATTGCATCTGAACTGTATATTAAGCACATTTCAATTCTAAATTTCATACTGCAAATAAATCCAAGGATTTCTGTCTCAGGCAGAAATCTGTGTCTTCTCTCATTGCCTCATATCTTATGATATTTTGTTAGATTTCACATGCTTGAATGGTAGCAAGATGTTTAAATACAGTATCTCAGTACTGGAGATTTTGTACACCAGACATCATTATGACCAGTAGCAAACCAGCCATTGGGCTTTCATGGCTGGGAGAAGACTACATATTTTTTTAATTAAATGCAGTCTGCATATTTGAATGTTCTTGATTGATTTGTTTTCAGGTTGTCTTATTTCGTATTGACTAACATGGCTTTATTTTGGTGGTTAAACAAGTACTAGCTCTTAAAAGCTTACCCAATCCCTTTGATTACTAAATAAATATATGGAAGTTAGATAACCTGAATATTTGCAGTATTCAAAAGGTGTTTCCTACAGCAAGTATAGGGAAGTAGAGCTGGACAAAATGTTGGATAATTGCCAAAAGATGCAATTTGAGGTCAACCAAAGCAGTTTGCAAATTTGTCGAGTTTGCTGAATAGTTCATCTTAACTAAAAAAGTCAACACATTTTGACAGCGTCAAAACAAACTGTTTTGTGTCAACTCAAAATATTTCATTTCTTTTCAGACATTTTGACAAAAGTAAACAAAGGATTCATTCAGGTGGAGGTGGTACTAATTCACTTATAACCCCTGGGCTAAAGTTTATGGCACTCAGGTAAGATATGGGAGACCCAGGTTCAATTCTCCCTGCTACCTGAGGTGGAATAGAGACTTGAACTCCCAGCTACCAGCTTTCCTTCTTGATACTTGCACACTGAAGCCCTTCACAGCTCATTAGTTTGTTGTGAAATACTTATTTACTTATTTTACCTGTTTTACAGAACAAAATTAATGAATCCAAAATCCCATAGGGCCTAATTATTTTGTGGCTAATTATAGCCTGACTCAGCCTAACATGTCTTCAAATAATCTTTTCCCAAACATAATAATGCAGTTTCAATCTTCAGATTCCCTTGTGAGTTAATGATTAAGTTAGAGCATTCCCAGTTTGTAATGAGAACTAATAAAGAATTTTTAACAAATTTTATAGTCCAACTTCTTGCAACATCTAGGAGGCAATAAAACAACATTGGTTATGCAGCAAAGGGCAGGTACTATCCAACTATTTAGCAATACTCCTTGGGGTTGTTAAATAACTGCTTAATATTAGAATTTCACCTTACTGCAGTCCCAGTAGAGACAATTACCTTTATGTTTCCATCAAAAAGGAAATAAATCTTAATGGAGATGACTCCTTAGTCCTGTCTTAGTTATATCCCCATATCTGATATAATTTTTGAACATTTTAGCTTGCAGCAAAACTTAAAAGAGTTAGCTGCTTTGGCAATAGCTACTTTCTACCCCTTCATGGTTATGTTTTCTATTGGAGCAACAAGTTGAATTTAAGCAAAAAACATTTTGATTTGAACTTCAATAAGTATTGCCTGTGGAGTCTGTCTTCGTCACTATGTGATTCTTCTGTTCTTACACGATGCAGCAAAATGTTCCCACTCTCTTGTGATGACATTCTTTATTCCCTTCCCCCAATGCCCCCACATGCTCCTCCAGAGATAAGTCAGAACTACAACACTAGAGAAGCAGACAGAATTTTTGCAAACAGTGTTTATGCAAAACACACACAGTAGGATTCTAACGGCCAATAAAACGTTTGACACTGTAATCAGTAGTAAAATATTAATGAAATAGCATTAACAATACCTGTTTAATTTGACCATCTGTTTTCTATTTCCACTGAACCATTGCAACTAGCAGTATACTTAACACACGTATCCTTAGCCTAAATTTTCAAAAGTAGCTGGTGAGTCTGTAAAAAGCAACAGAGGGTCCTGTGGCACCTTTGAGACTAACAGAAGTACTGGGAGCATAAGCTTTCGTGGGTAAGAACCTGAAGATGTGAGGTTCTTACCCACGAAAGCTTATGCTCCCAGTACTTCTGTTAGTCTCAAAGGTGCCACAGGACCCTCTGTTGCTTTTTACAGATTCAGACTAACACGGCTACCCCTCTGATACTTGGTGATTTTGAGTGCTTCCAGTTTTGGTTGCCCTATTGAATCACCTTTAAAGGGCTTGATTTTCAGAGACAGATGTCTCAACAAGCTGAGCAAACAAAAAATGGAGGCACTCAAAAAATTGCTAGATTGTAAAAAGTTTATAAAATTTTAAAGTGCAAGATTACATATTTTTCAGATGTCTGAGCTCCACAATTGAGATCCTGGCCATAGTGAAACAAAGGAAATCTTGCCATTGATTTAAACAGGGCCAGAATGTCACTCCATGTCAGTTTAGTGTGTTCTGATACAGTCGGTTTTCTGAATGATCACCCATTATTACACCATAACAGTGCAAAATCCCCCCCTTAAAACAAAAGGAACACTTAGTGCTGAGGCTTGAGTTTTAACAAGCTCTTTTTTTGTAACCAGCTACTGAGAACTAGCAGATCTGTCTATAATAGATGTGCTTTGGCAATGTACCTTCAAGATGTGTGCCAAGGGTGAACTCCCTTGAAACACAGCAGTCAGGAGGGTTATAGATAAATGACATTTAAACTATTTACAAGGCAAAATCCAAAAATGAAAACAGGAAAATTGTCCTACATGATATATAATTAGTGTTGTCGAAGCTTGCTTTTAATATAGGGCAGAAACTTGTAAGTCTTTCAAATATGTAGCTGACAACATTAACAATAAAATAAAGTAACTTAGTCAGTTTACTTTGACACAGTTAAGTGAGATTTATAGTCTTCACACAGATACAGAATTTAATATATAAGGAAATACTGAGTGTCATTAGCAACCATACATAACATTTTACATAAAGTTTGGCAATGCACAAGTTGTTGCTTATATTGCTGTTTCAGTAAACAGCCATTTAAAAAAATGCTGATGGACTAAGGGCACGTCTTCACTACCTGCCGGATCGGCAGGTAGGAATTGACCTATTGGGGATTGACTTATCGCATCTAGTGAAGACGCGATAAAATCAATCCCCGATGGCTCTGCCGTCGACTCCGGAAATCCACCGTGGGAAGAGGTGGAAGCGGAATTGACGGCAGCGCGGCAGCGGTCAACTTGTCGCCATCCTCACAGCCAGGTAAGTCGACCTAAAATACGCAACTTCAGCTACGCTATTCACGTAGCTGAAGTTGCGTATCTTAGGTCGACACCCCCCCCACACACACACCCGTAGTGTAGACCTAGCCTAAGAATATGTCTACACTGCAATTAAAAGCCCATGGCTGGTCCATGCTAGCTGACTCAGGCTCGGGATAAGGGCCTGTTTAACTGTGGGGTAGACATTTGGGCTCGGGTTGGAAGTCAGGCTTTGGAACCTTGTCAAAGCCCTGGGCCCCTCCCACTTTGCATCACTGGTTCTGACTTTGTATAAAACAAAAGATGACAGGGGTTTTGTCAAACCAAAGCCTCGGCAGCTATTGCCCATCTCTGAAACTTTCTTTGAAAAGCAAACCAAAAACACGTTTGCTGAAGAGCCAATTATTTGGTAAAAGGCAAACCTCTGTGTATCTTGTATTTCTGCAGTAGAATAGGCAGCAGAGCTGGTAGAGTATACAATAAAGTGCTGTCTTTCTAAAGGTATTCTTAGTTAAATATAAAGAGAACCCCATCAAGTAATTCTCATCTACATGCCCAGACACTTGTGTTCCTTTTGATATGTTTCTTTTGAAATATAGGAAAAATACCAAGGCATGTTATACCATATCAGCATTTTTCCTGCAGAAACCTAGTGGAAAGGTGAGGCAGTATCACTTAAAGCTCATATTACAGTACATTGGAACCAATCCCTATCTAGCAGTGAAAATGTGTGTTTAGATCGAATAGAAGTTTGTCTGTCTTAACACTTTAAAGAAAGTGCCTCTAATAATTTTTTAATTAAGGCATATTAGTCTGGATAGTTCAGGGTGTTGGTAAAAACAACAAGGAGTCTGGTGGCACCTTAAAGACTAACAGATTTATTTGGGCATAAGCTTTCGTGGGTAAAAACCTCACTTCTTCTTGTTGTTTTTGTAGAAACAGACTAACACGGCTACCCCCAGATACTTGACAGGGTATTGGTAGTTATGGAATACAGGGACTTCTAAGCTGTTTAATAAAAAAAAATCAGGCCAGGTCATGAGTGACTAAAAGTTGTTAATATGTGATGGTTGTTCGGTGGACTATGAAATAATTTGGTGGATTTGATCCAATTCTTACTGGATAGCAAGCAAATGCAGCCCTTACTTACTTATATGGTGTTGAGATGAAGTATGTGTATGGAAGTCAGGGCAGAACTTGGCATCAAGAGCCCAAATCATAAACAAACAAAAACCCCACATACAAAACAAAATGCCACCACTACACTTTGTGTCCTGGTAATCTCAGAAGAGAGACCAAGGAGAAAATGGGTAGGAAAAGTTAATAGCCCTAGAGGAGATCTCCCTTTGTAATAGGGTTAGCTCACATTTATGGAACATTGTGGGTAAAATCGCATTACTTCTGCTTGCACTGTACTTGCTTTATCGAAGGTAATTAACTTGAAAATTTGTCTTTTTAGTGGGCTTAAACAGAACCTAAAACAAAGGTTCTGTATCTGAGATGCAGCCCCATCCTGGGGTACCCCTACGCCCAAGTTGTTGTAGAACCCACTTGTTCCTTTTTCCTATATGGTTTGTGTCCCATCTTAGGATCAGTGGGCCCTAGGTTTTCTGTGCTCCCTAGGCTGATGGCAGCTGTCAGCACTCAGCTTGCTGGAGTTAACCTGGATCTCAATGTGTGGTGCCTCCACCTAGTGGTCAGGTGAATAAATTAATATGCAGCCCCTATGACCTCTTGGACATTACAAATCAAAAGCAATAGAGGACCAAACAAGTTTAAAAGGAACAAATACTTCATTATGGGAAGGTCGGAGCTTAGTCAAAAGGGAGTAAGGATAGGTATTTGAGAAAGGGAAAAGAGGAACCAAGAGGAACAAACATGTTAAACTCCACAAAATATTAGAGGGACCATCCTTCTAATAATTAAATATAGTCAGAATCCCATGCAGACTACCAAAGCAAATGGCTGCTACCCCAGAATCTGCTCAAAGGGTCCCAGGTAGTAGGTGCAAACACTGTTCTTACGTTGGAGCACTATAGGGATGACTGAAAAGAAATCAGGGGCCTAACAAGTGAGGCTGGCAGCTGATCCTTTCCCTCTGAAAATGGAGCTTGAGGGCTCCTTCTCTCCCTCTGGGTCTGACCTGTGATCATTTGAGTGGACAGACTGGCTTCTCTTCCTGCCCAATGCTTTCAACAGGCAAGCTGTTTCAGAGACAGTTCTATTACTGCATAGTTCTGGTTGGTTGGGCTCAGGAAAACGGGGTTGTCTCCCATATTTGGCAGAGAACTACTCAGGAAGTGTCTCATTCTGCTGCTATAAGCTGATACCCCGTGGCTGACTCTCTTTTCCCCCAAACACTGTACATATCCAAGTGCAGTACACATTTCTGGGCAGCCTCAGATATGTGCAGGCGGTTGAGGACTGCAGTTGGTTGTCCTAGCATGTCTGTTAGGCCTCTGGCCCAATAACTCATCCTTCTTTCCTCTGTCCAAGCCCCCAGCGCTGGTTGGGGTCCAAAACACAGGCAGTTCCAGTTTCTGTAGCCGCTGCGCTGCTGCTCTGTCTTTTTGAGCTGTATATGTCAACTCCTCAAAATAGCATGGGGGCTACAGAGACGTTCTGAAGTCTTTCAAAATATTATGGAGGGCTTGTGTTCTGGAGTGTCAAACAAATAACAAGGATAAAGGCTTTCCTGATGGTGGCCTGAAGCCTGTGTTTCTTCAGAGAGTCCTGTGCTTATAACTTTTGCACACGTTGGTCCTGATCCTCAGCTGGTGTGAGTCAGCAAAGCTCTTTTGACTTCAATGGAGATACGCCGATTTACATCAGCGGAGGATCTGGCCCTTCATTTCATACATACATTTACAAAACTCATTTGTTAAAAACACGGCACCTTGAGATTCTGAGAATTCACCAGTTGATCCGGCAGAAGTGTAACAACATAAACATGTCTGGTATTAATCTGATCCACAGCCCAGTCAAAGAAATGTGCCAAAGGAATCCCCAAACATAAAGGTAGTGTTTGGCTTTTCTCTCACAGCTACTGACATTTTTTGCCTCCTGCTTCTTTTCAAATGGAGGAGACAGTCAACCCTGTCTCACTCAAGTTGATTCCCCCTTGCTGTAAAATCTGTAATTCTACTACTAGGATGACCTGACATGTTGCTTTAAAATCTCAGGACTATGTAAAATATTGCAGCTTTACTTGAGAAAAACAACCATCGGATGGAGAATTCTGATGACTATTTCTGAAGTGACTCTTTATGCAGATGTGTTGTATGTAGTACAAGAAATAATTTCATGAACACTTCCAGACAAAGCTATAACGCTTTCATTTCTATCTAACTACTAGATGACCAGACAAAATACTTATTCTAATCAGATTAAGGAACCTGCAGTTATCCTCTTTGCTGTAAGAAGTCTATTAATCAAAATGAATAATTAATAGCATTATCTTCAATTACTGTAATATGCCCCACTAGTCTGAAACACCAAGTTGCCCTCGCTTCTATCCCATGTAATCTCATTGAAGTTAATGGGAGTTCTACCTAACATTATGTCTATGCTATGGACCTTACAGCAGCACAGCTGTACTGCTGAAGCTGCACCCCTGTAAGGTCTCCTGTGTAGTCGCTCTATGCCGGCAAGAGAGAGCTCGTCCGTCGGCATAATTAAATCACCCCCAATGAGGAGTGGTTGCTATGTCAGTGGGAGAGCATCTCCTGCCAACATAGCGCTGTCTGCATAGCACTTTGGTTGGTGAAGCTTATGTCTGCCTGGGATGTGTTTTTGACACTCCTGACCGGCAAAAGTTTTGCCAACAAAAGTGCTAGTGTAGACAAAGCCTAAGAAATGGCCACGTAATTGGATCCCTGACCTTTCTGAGCCAAAATGCAGAATCTTTGCCAGTGTAACTAAGGGGGATTTGCAATCTCATCCTCTGTAATTTGTAAATATCTTTATCATCTTTTTGGTAAGAAGTCTGTAGCTGAAGCTGTGTAGATGACTTTGATGTAAACATAATTGAATCAGGATCCCTTCTAAATCAAATCATTGGAAAAACAAAGATGAAATAAGCTTGGATTATAGACCTGTAGTGTTTTTTTTTTTTTTGTAAGCCTCTTGCTAAATATTATCAATACAATATTGCTACTTTCCACTCTGAACAGTCTCTTTCAACCAGGACAATGCTACAGCTGTATTGCGATACTTTGAAAATGAGTTACATGACTCAAACTGTGTGAGCCAGCAATTATGATTAAGACTATTTGCGTAACTAGTCACTGGATAGTTAGTAAAATGATGTGACATTTTTAATTTCTCTACCTCTCTCAATCTGGAGGGGGAAAAAAGCTCTGTTGCTAATACAATTTGGAAAGGATCACACTTTAATGGGTATTTTGCAAGATCAATCAGATTATTTTGGAGATTAGTTTATCACTAAATCAATCTCTTAAACCCTGGCTGCTGTCTCTCTGGTAACAGTTCCATCATTTTTTGTGCTAGTAAAGGTCCTGCTGCGTCCAAATATTCTGCATCTTTTATTGCTGCTTCTTTCAAAAGTACAGCACCAGTAGTATATCAGGAGTGTTACAGAATCAGTGGATACTTTGCCCATAGGCAGTAAACTTGAAAAATCCTGAGTAAGCTGTAGGAGCTAAATAACTGGGCACAGCATACAGCTGAGCACAGGTTTTGGCTCAGTAGAAACCTATTTTATATATCTATGCATCTTTCCAACGTGGGTTGTCTATATTGGTAAATACAATAGGGGAAAACAGATTTCCTGATCTGACTTGACTCCCATCAAATGAAATTACATGACTACAATTATACATGTGTTATCTGTATGAGTTTATGGAAATGTTGGAGATACCTCTTGCAGCTGGGTGCTACCATATACTTAGTGTTAAAATTAGTACTTACTTTAGCAGCTGAATTGTGTGACAACAGAGCTCAAAGCTGCAGGAAACTCCTCTAGTTTCATGTTTCACTACAAATTCAAACTTGGGCCATTGAAAGTTTTGCTAAAATTCACAAATGTATGCATTGAAATCCTGTCACTTCTGTATTTTGTGTCGTTCTGCCAAAGCCTGGTAAACTTTAGGGCTTTCAACTGAGTTTCAAACTGACACTTTAAATTCACTGAAATACAAAGTGTCATAAAGGGATGATGGGCACTACATAGGGTCAAAACTGAAGAAAATATTCCCATGAACCTTGAAAAATAATACTTTCTATTATCTCCTGGTCCTACTTGGAAATTACACTAGATCATCTCATCCTCTATTTGTACTTCAGGTTGACAGTGAAGTACATGATGATTTCTTGGGTCTAATGCTACAGTCCTGATTCAGTCAACATTCCTGCATTCACCAGTGGGAATTCAGACTAAGCACAGCATGGTTTGATCCCTTTTTATAGTGTTATTATCAGAAGCAGAATATAAAAAGATGAACTCTATTTCACACTTCATTTCCATGACATATGGCTTGGAAGAGGCAGAATAGCATTACTGGCCACAGCTTCAGACATAACCCTATAGGTTTTCACTCCACAGAATGTTATGAATATGATATAGCCAATTACATGTCATGGTACAGGAGGAAAGCTGCTAACTATGAACATCTTTTTGTGCTAAACCATTATGGGGCTCCCATTCACAGATATTGGCCTTCAAGGAGTGGGTGCTGTTTAGCATTCCTCCTCGACAATGAAAATAATTTTCTTTATTATCTAGAGGAAAGCAATGAAATAGAAAAAAGTTTTGACAGACTATAAAGATGAGCTACATAAGACCCCCATCTGGATCAGTCTTGTTTTAATTTATTTATTAGGTACAGCCACAGCAGAAGAGAAACCAATGATTGGCTTGTGTCTTTGGAATAGAATGGAAATGAACATATACGTTACCTCAAGAGTTGGGTTGGAAACAGTTTTCCTGTCATATGCAAATTTTCAAGATTTCAGAAACTGGGCTAGAGAAACTAACTATATTGTTTGGTAGTCAGGGCACTCATTTCAGACTCAAACAAAGTAGGGGTTTGAACAGTGGCAGATTAATGATTTTGCTGCCCCTAGGCCCAGGGTTTTTTGCCGTCCCAAGATTGCAAGTGCCAAAGCAAAAACAAACAAAAAAACATCCGAGTGCTGAAGCAAAAAAAAAAAAAAACCCCTCCGAGAACGCAAGTGCCGCCTCTGCAAATTTGCCGCCCTAGGCCTAGGTCTTGTTGGCCTAGGCGATAATATGCCACTGGGTTTGAACCTGCATCTCTCACAGGTTGTGTGAGTGCCTGTAAGTGCGGTTCCTCATCTCTAGGGCACAGCCTTAAGCCCTGACATGGCAATGTAGATTATTTCACTTCTTATGCCCCTTTTGGTGGCCACTTCCTTAGCCTCACAATGGCCAGTTTCAGAGAGAAGATGCTAACAACTCCTTCTCTGGGTCTTCTGTGGCTCAGCTCTCTGGCCAAGTCACATAACAGTCAATTCCCCTTCAGAGTTAATAAAGGCCCATCTTAAATTTCACAATGTCTATACTTATACTTTTTCTGCCTCTCAGTCTCAACTGAAATCTTCTGCTTCCTGGCCTCTGCAGAGATTCCCTTGAATTGCTTCTTCCTCAGCAGGATTCTCCTACTGCTTCCCTTCATCAAGGATGCCAGCAGCTTGCCTCTAAGAATCTCCCTGTTCCTTGTAAGCCCTATGTCAGGCCTCCACCACAGGAACCTACTTTACTCCCTGGGGGTCTCTTTCTCCTGTTGCAGGTCCTAACTGAGGGCTTCCCCCTCTAACAGGAATCTACCACACATCCAGTGGCTCTTCCCAGAGGAGAACTCCCATTGTTCCTCCCTCTACTGAGATCCCAGCTCTGTTTAAGAAGTACATGTCCTGCTTCACCACCACAGCTGGGGCCAGTCTTTTTAATTAAGCCCCATTACACCAAGCTGGGGTTATGCCTGTATGTTGACAGCTCATCAATGAGGCTGAGCAATTGGTGCTAAGCCATGGGCAAGGCTGAGCCCAGCTTGCCTGAAAGGGCCAGCCAGACTTTAACAATCACAGAATCATAGAAGATTAGGGTTGGAAGAGACCTCAGGATGTCATCTAGTCCAACCCCCTGCTCAAAGCAGGACCTAACCCCCAACTAAATCATCCCAGCCAGGGCTTTGTCACACCGGGCTTTAACCCTCCTCTCCCAAAGAGCCAGCACTGAAAAAATTCCTTCCCGAAAAAAAAAAAACCCACTTACCGGGAACCTGCTCTTCTATTTGTCCTCCACCAAGTACCGGCCACTGCGACTGGCTACTTTCCTCCTAGCTCGAGAAGAGCTCCTGGTTGCATGGCTCCAGGAATTCTGGGGTGTCTCCATCCGGCCCACCACCATCACTCCTGTTTTCTTCCTTCTCCTTCCTGTCCCCCCCCCACTGGCTCTGAAGTGTCCATGGTGGTGCTTGGAGTGGAGGTGGGGTTAACCCCAAGTATCTCATCCAGCTCTTTGTAGAATTGGCAGGTCGTGGGGGGAGCACCCGAGCGGCCGTTTGCGTCGCAGGCTTTGCGGTAGGCACTCCGCAGCTCCTTCACTTTAATCCAGCACTGCAGGACGTCCTGGTCATGGCCCCTTTCCATCATGTCCTTTAATGTCTTCCCAAAGGTATCGTAATTCCTACAGCTGGAGCGCAGCTGGGACTGTACAGCTTCCTCCCCCCAAACACTGATGAGGTCCAGCAACTCGCCATTGCTCCATGCTGGGGCTCGCTTGGTGCGTGGAGGCATGGTCACCTGGAAAGATTCGCTGATAGCACTCCACGCCACGCCGGGCTGAGCAAACAGGAAGGGGATTTTTAAAATTCCTGGGGAATGTAAAGGGTGGGTCACATGGCTGGTCACCTGAGGCCAGGGCAGTAGAGTTTGAACTGATGACCAGAGTGGCTAGAACAGGCATTGTGGGATACTGCCAAATAATTTTGGAGGCCATTCACAGCGCATTGGGCGGCCACACTGGTGCCGCAGCGCTGCAGCGGTAGCGCAATACTCGCTATTCCTCTCGAAGAGGTGGAGTACATGCAGTGCTGCAATCCCGGAGATACAGCGCTGCAAATGCCTTGCCAGTATGGATGGGGAGTGAGTTACAGTGCTGGGGGAGCCTTTACAGTGCTGTAACTCACAAGTGTAGCCAAGGCCTGAGTCAGTGTTCTAAACACGACACAGGTCTTTGTGATACCCCAGCTCTCTCCCCCAGCTCTCTGACTCAGCCAGACACCTGGTGTTTGTGGCCAAGCCATTTTCGGGGTAGGAAGCTAGGAAAATGTTCAGAAAGGGAATGATGGATATTTGTGAAATACCTTAATTGCAAAACCCCTTTTCTGAAGGTTACCAAACCTCCCAGACAAATCCTACCTGGCCTAGGATTGCTCAGGGGTTTGGAGAAGTTACAGGGAAGTTAAAAATGGATCTTAGTTTTAAGTTAGGATCAGTCTGAACTATGGAGTGGCTACCACTGGCCCTTACATCCAGGTGAGCATCTCTATAGCAGCAGGATCTGGCTCCCATCCCCTCTCCAAGGGTTGCAGCTGCCTGGAGGTGCTTGCCTTCCGTGCCTTCCTCATTCATTCAACAGGACAATCGATTACAAAATGGGGGGAAGATCTTATTCTACTTCTTTTACCTTAATTATACTACCTCAGGCGCCTGCTATAACATATTACCAAGGTCCAATACAAAGTCATATAAAAGTTATACAAAAATGCATAATGCAGAGATTTATCTACAACTGCATTGGTTGACTGCTGTATGCAATAATATAGTGACCCCTGGGTCTTTGAATGAGGCTTTATACTGGGGTGGGGCTGAACGGTGGGTCGGAGGCGAGCAGGTGGGCAAGCAGTGGGTGGGCAAAGAGGCGAGCAGTGAGCCAGCAGGAGTTCTAGGGGCGGGCACAGGGGTTTCTGGAAGGGGATGGAGGAGGTGAAAGGAGGTGAGTGGTGGGTGGGGGACTGACTAGGAGGGATGCAGCAAGCCAGCGGGTGGGGGGGGAAGCTAGGGGGTGAGGAGGGGTGTGATGATGGGGCAAGCAGGGAAGGGGTGGTTCCTATTTTACTGCTGTGATCTGGTCACCCTATGTGCGCTGTTTCTTTCCCCCTCTACACTACAGGCTTCCGCACACTGTCAGTGCCTTCCTAGTGTGCCATACACTGTGAGATATCTCTTCTCTTTGTGTGTGACTTTATTCAACAAAATCTTGAGCTTCATAATGGATACCATGAATGAAAAGAGAAAAATAGAATCAGAGCACAGAGTTTTCAACACTGAATGGACGAATAAATACTTATGTACTGTTTCCCAAGACAAAATACCGTGCCTCGTGTGTCGTGAAACGTTAGCTGTTCCAAAAGAATACAACCTTTGGCGGCACTTTGAAACTAAACATCCCAATCTCGCCAAATTGAACCCAAATGAAAAAAAAAAAAAAAAGCAGCCAGTTTAGCGAAAAACTTTAGTGGAGAACAGCAAATTTTTAAGAAAGTGAGCACTGAGAATGATACAGTTACTAAAGTAAGCTTTCAAATTTCTAAGGAAATTGCTGCTGCTGGGAAATGCTTCACAGAAGGTGAGTTTTTAAAAAAAGAGTATGTTGATTGCTGTATCTGAGTTATGTCCAGAAAAGAGGGGAATATTTGAGAATGTCAGTCTATCACGCATGACTGTACAGAGAAGAATAGCTGACATTTCTACCAATCTAAATGATCAGTTAAAGCAGAGAGTCAGTGAATTCTGCTTTTACTCTCTAACTATGGATGACAGCACTGATTTAAAAGACACTGCCCAATATATACCTCCAGACCAGTGGCACCGCTATGGGCACCCGCATGGCCCCACAATATGCCAACATTTTTATGGCTGACCTGGAACAACGCTTCCTCAGCTCTCGTCCACTCATGCCCCTTCTCTACCTACGCTATATTGATGACATCTTCATCATCTGGACCCATGGGAAGGAGACCCTGGAAGAATTCCACCATGCTTTCAACAGCTTCCACCCCACCATCAACCTCAGCCTGGACCAATCTACACGGGAGGTCCACTTCCTGGACACCACCGTACAAATAAGCGATGGCCACATTAACACCACCCTATACCGAAAACCCACCGACCGCTACGCCTACCTTCATGCCTCCAGCTTCCACCCCGGTCACACCACACGATCCATCGTCTACAGCCAAGCACTGAGGTACAATCGCATCTGCTCCAACCCCTCAGACAGAGACCAACACCTACAAGATCTTCACCAAGCATTCTCAAAACTACGATACCCACACAAGGAAATAAAGAAACAAAATCAACAGAGCCAGACGTGTACCCAGAAGCCTCCTGCTACAAGACAGGCCCAGAAGAGAAACCAACAGAACTCCACTGGCCATCACCTACAGTCCTCAGCTTAAACCTCTCCAACGCATCATCAGTGATCTACAACCCATCCTGGACAATGATCCCTCACTTTCACAGACCTTGGGAGGCAGGCCAGTCCTCGCCCACAGACAACCTGCCAACCTTAAGCATATTCTCACCAGCAACCACGCACCGCACCATAACAACTCTAACTCAGGAACCAACCCATGCAACAAACCTCGATGCCAACTCTGCCCACATATCTACACCAGCAACACCATCACTGGACCTAACCAGATCAGCTACAACATCACCGGCTCATTCACCTGCACGTCCACCAATGTTATATATGCCATCATATGCCAGCAATGCCCCTCTGCTATGTACATTGGCCAAACTGGACAGTCACTACGCAAGAGGATAAATGGACACAAGTCAGATATCAGAATGGCAATATACAAAATCCTGTAGGAGAACACTTCAATCTCCCTGGCCACACAATAGCAGATGTAAAGGTAGCCATCTTACAGCAAAAAAAACTTCAGGACCAGACTCCAAAGAGAAACTGCTGAGCTCCAGTTCATTTGCAAATTTGACACCATCAGATCAGGATTAAACAAAGACTGTGAATGGCTATCCAACTACAGAAACAGTTTCTCCTCCCTTGGTGTTCACACCTCAACTGCTAGCAGAGCACCTCACCCTCCCTGATTGAACTAACCTCGTTATCTCCACACTGATATATACCTGCCTCTGGAGATTTCCATTACTTGCATCTGAAGAAGTGAGGTTCTTACCCACGAAAGCTTATGCTCCCAGTACTTCTGTTAGTCTCAAAGGTGCCACAGGACCCTCTGTTGCTTTTTACAGATTCAGACTAACATGGCTACCCCTCTGATACTGCCCAACTTCTTATTTTTATTAGAGGTATTGATAAAAACTTTGAAATTACTGAAGAACTTGTTGGCATGTGTTCCATGACAGGTCGCACAACCGGAAAAGCAATCTCCAGTGAAGTGATAAAGTGCATGCATGATAAATCGGGATTAGATTTATCAAATTTGGTGGCCATTTGTACTGATGGTACTCCAGCTATGTGCGGGGAAAAAAGGTTGGAGCAGTTACTCTTCTTGAAGGATTTATTGGGAGAGAAATAACCAAACATCACTGCATTATACATCAGCAGGTTTTGTGTAGCAAAGTCTTAAAATTTGAGCATATAATGTCAGTGGTAGTTTCCATTGTAAACTACATCCGCTCTAGAGGACTAAAACATAGGATGTTTCGAGCCTTTCTTGAAGAGGTAGACGCCGAATGCAGAGACTTAATCTATCATACGGAAGTGAGGTGGTTGAGTCGAGGAAGAGTGCTCCAGCGTTTCGTTGCTTTGAAAGAG
The DNA here is from genome assembly GCF_027887155.1 of Malaclemys terrapin pileata. Lineage (NCBI taxonomy): Eukaryota > Metazoa > Chordata > Testudines > Emydidae > Malaclemys > Malaclemys terrapin. The sequence goes on from NC_071505.1 coordinate 78,461,499, forward strand.
GAGATAGCAAAATTCCTAGAAAATGGACCAATAAAATTCCCAGAGCTTGAAAATGAGTCCTGGAATCAAGATCTTTTTCTTTTGTGATATCACAGCACACCTGAATGATCTCAACATTCAACTTCAGGGAAAAAACTCAGCTTGTATTTCAAATGTGTGCAGCAGTGAAAGCTTTCAAAATGAAATTGAAACTTTTCAGAAGTCATCTGTCAAAAGTTGAAATGTGTCACTTTCCCACTTGTGTACAGCGTATCCCTCAGCACAAACACGCCGAGTTAGGAGAAAAATACGCAAAGCACATTAATCTTTTGATTGAAGAATTTGACAGAAGACTTACTTTGTCTAAAGAAGAAGACATCCAGTTGAAGCTGATTGAAGATCCCTTTTCTGTGGATCCAGAGGAAGTGCCACTAGATTTGCAGTTGGAGGTTATTGAACTTCAGTGTTTGGCAGTTTACCAAAATAAGCACAGAGAAAGCACCCTGTGAAAAGTCTGGACGATGAAAAATACAAGAATCTTATTGAAGTTGCACTGAAAATGTTCAACATTTTTGGAAGTACTTACATATGTGAACAAGCATTTTCCATCATCATGAATAAAAACAAGCAACGTTCTTCTCTGACTGACAACCATTTGGAAGACATTATGAAAATATCCACTTCAAACATGATCCCTGAATACGACAAGCTTGTTGCCGAAAAGAGATGTAATATCTCTCAATAAATTTGCAAGATAATTATGAAAAGTACAAATGTTTTCTTTTAATGGAACCATTTTTTTCATTTTTCATAAAAAAAAATTAAAATTTAAAAAATTGTTTGCTTTTTACTTGAAAAATTCTTAAATTATCACCCCCCCCCCCCCAAAACCTTCCTTTTCGGCCCACAGCTGTTTCGACAGGGCGGCGCTGGGGAAGGAGGGTTGCTTTCCGTGGGATGGGCGGCGCTGGGGCAGGGGATGTTTTGGGGGGTGCAGCAGGGTGGTTACCCCGCTCCTGCCTTCAAGGACTTAAAACAGCCCTGGGGGAGGGCTCTGGCAGGGGAAAAGCTGGGCTGATTGGGGAAGCCGCTGCAGCTGGGCCATGCCCCAGTCAGGCCCCAACTGGCCTGTATAAAAAGGCTGTGAGCCAGAGGCCCAGATGAAGTCTCCCTCTGTTTCTGGAGAAAAAAGGGCCTGGCTATCTAGGGAGCTGAGCAGGGTACTGGGAGCGGAGCAGGGCTGGGGGAAGGCTAGAGGAGCTGGGGAGCTCCAGCCTGGAAAACCCCCAAGCTGCGTCCCTAGCTAAGGGCCTAAGACTAGTACCAGGGCTGCAGAGGGGCAGCCCAGCTATAGAGAGAAGCAGCAGGTCCAAACGCAACCTTGCCTGTGATGAGTGGCTTACACTGCAGTCTGTCCCATGGGCACAGGGGCTAGTTGCCTTATACTGAGGCGAGGTGGGGAGAGGGTTGGGGGTTCCCCAGAGAGAGGAGACCTAGAGCCAGAGTGTGGGGGTATTGCCAGGGGGCAGCATGCCAGATCAAAAGGCACTGGGGTCTGGGAGGGACACGGGGCCAGCGGCAGCGGGACACTGGCCTGCAGAGGGCACTCCAACGGCTGGATGAGCTAATTCCCAAGAAGACCAGCAGGAGGCGCCGCCTTACACGAGTGCTTGGGGGGGGGGGTGTTTCAGCGGGGCTGGGTGGCACTAGGGGCAGGGTTTCAGCGGGGCTGGGGGGTTTCGGCCCTCAGCTATTTTCTTTGGAGTAATATGCCCTCGCCGCTTTGAGTTGTGCAGGCCTGATCTACATCAACAGAAGAACCCCTTCTTTTGCTGTAGCAAGCATATACACTACAGTGCTATAGCAGCATAGGTGAAGCACTGTAGCTGTGCCACTATAGTGCCCATCGTGGAGACATGGCCATAGCCTACATATTCCTACACAAACAAAGGGCCTTTTTGCAGTGGAACTATCAGGACACGAGTTTGCAGCAGCAGAGCAGCTGCCCCTTTGCGTATGGAATGAGTGTGGTGGTGTGGCAAGCAGGGTAGGGCAGTAACTCAATGATGCAAAAACATCAGAAGCATCGTTGAACTGAACATTTTCAGATTCAGTTTTTTACGGTCTGCTTCTGACTATACAAATACACCATCTCTACACCTCTAAGAGTTGCACCTGTGTATTTGAGAGCATCATTGGGCCCATGTGCCATATGCGTAGGCTTATAAACTATGCTGTGGAGAGCAGGGAAGGAGTAACTTCCTCTCTAAAAATTACACTTGTAGTTTCATTCCTCCCAGCTTCTTTTATCAAGGTCATTTAGTCCTAACAGACCTTAAGGAGGAAGTGATGTTGTAGCTGTGTCAGTCCCAGGATATTCGAGAGACATGGTGGGTGAGGTAATATCTTTCATTGGACAAACTTTTGTTGGTGAGAGAGACAAGCTTTTGAGCTACACCAATCTCTTCCTCAGGTCTGGGAAAGTTAAGTAAGGTTTGTCTACACTACAAAATTAAGTCGACTTAAGTTAGGTTGACCTACAGCCACCGCAGTAATTAAATCAGCTGTTCATGTCCACATTACCCTCCTTCTGCCAGTGGTGCACATCCTCACTGGGAGCGTTTGCACCGACTTAAGTGGAACATGGAGAGGGGCTGACAGCATGCGTGGGACTGACTGCTGGAGCCCTGCTACCCCATGCTGACTTCTAGACCTCTGCTGCCATGGGCTGACAGCCAGAGGTGTCAGCCCTGCACAGGGTTGACCGCTGGAGCCCCAACACCCTGGGGCAGACTGCTGGAGCCCTGCTGTCCTAGGCTGACTCTTAGAGCTGTGCCACCCCAGGCTGATTGCCAGAGCTGTAAAAACAATGAGGAGTCTTTGTGGCACCTTAGAGACTAACAAATTTATTTGGGCATAAGCTGTCATGGACTAGAACCCACTTCATCAGATGCATGGAGTGGAAAATACAGAGGCAGGTAAAAATACACAGCACATGAAAAGATGGGAGTTGCCTTACCAAGTGTGTGTGTGGGGGGGGTCAGTGCTAATGAGCCAATTCAAATAAGGTGGAAGGTGGCTATTCTCAATGGTTGACAAGAAGGGACAAAAATCGCTTTTGTAGTGCTTCCACCTTAATTGAATTGGCTCATTAGCACTGACCCCCCGCCCCAACTTGGTAAGGCAACTCCAATCTTTTCATGTGCTGTGTATTTATACCTGCCTCTGTATTTTCCACTCCACTCACCTGATGAAGTGGGTTTTAGCCCATGAAAGCTTATGCCCAAATACATTTGTTAGCCTCTAAGGTGCCACGTTTTTGCTACCATTCTGAGAGTTGTAAAAGGTAGCAACAGTCGATGTAAGCAATGCAGTGTCTGCACAGACAGTGCGTTGACCTAACTACATCAGCTCAAGCGCTACACCTCTGGTGGAGGTGGAGTTATTACAACAGTGTAGTGGGCAAATAACCAGTGGGAACAACACTGTCGTGTAGATGCTTACAGAGTTAGGTCGAACTCTGTAGTGTAGACCAGGCCTTAGAGTGTCACAGCTAAATACAAGATCAAACAGATAGTTAACATACTTTAAGGGACCATTCAAGATGAAGTGGCCAGTTTACATCCCTGCAGTCACAGGACAAAAATGGGGCAGGGGCTAGTGGGTTACAGATTGTTGTAACAAGCCATAAATCCAGTGTCTTTATTAAAACCATGATTAGCAAAGTTATGAATTTAAGTTCCCTGGCTTGTCTTTTGAAAGCATTGTGCAGGTTTCCTTTGAAGATGAGGACAGATAGGTCAGCTATAGAGTGATGGCTTTGTGAAAAGTGTTCACCCACAGGTTTTATGGCATATTACAACAATCTGTAACCCACTAGCCCCTGCCCCCTTTTTGTCCTGTGACTGCAGGGGTGTTAACTGGTCACTTCATTTTGAATGGTCCTTTACAAAATGTGCTAACTACTTATGCTAAACTATCTGTTTGGTCTTGCATCTATCTGTGACACTCCGAATACTTTTCCCAAACCCGAGGAAGAGCTCTGTGTAGCTCAAAAGCTTGTCTCTCTCACCAACAGAAAGAAGTTGGTCCAATGAAAGATGTTGCCTAACATACCTTGTCTCTCTTCATGAGGAAGCAATTTGCAAATGAGTTCATTCATATATACAAAGTATCAGAGGGGTAGCCGTGTTAGTCTGTATCCACAAAAACAACAAGGAGTTTGGTGGCACCTTAAAGACTAATATATTCATTTGGGCATAAGCTTTCGTGGGTAAAAAACCCAATTTTTTGTACCCACGAAAGCTTATGCCCAAATAAATCTGTTAGTCTTTAAGGTGCCACTGGACTCCTCGTTATTTTCATGCATATATAGTGTCATTTTATCCAGAGGGGTACAATTTGGTTATCTTTCTTAGTTAAATGATGAGAAAAGCTGGGATCTGTGGGGATTACTCTGAATGTCTTAGGAGGCTATAGAAACCTTACACTGATAAGTGACAGTGAATGCATTATCTAACAAAATATGGCAAACTACTTATATCATCCAACAGCAACTGCAGCTAGCACTTCTGTAGTTTCAGGAGACAATGTACAGAATCCTAAGGAATCTACATTAGTGCCTCCAGGATTTGGCGAGGCTTGTGTTTTTTGCAATCTGCTCTGTGGATTGTATACACTTAGTGCCAGTATGTTGATGGATCTTTGGGAAGCTCTATAAATATTTTCTTACTTTTTGCACATTATATTAAACATTACAGGTGGAGAATGACCTTTCTGTGTCTGAACAGCAGTGCTTTGTGAAAGTCCTTATCAGTGAGCCCATGTCAAATACATTGTTTTTTAACTGTTCACCCCATCTAGTGCCTTTTAAAGAACATCAGTGAAGAGAATGATTTATCTCATTATTCTCTGTGTGAATAATACGGATTTATGTTTTGGGGTGGGTAACTTTCCCCAAATCTTCTATTATGGACAGATATAACTGGAACTACTGTTATACTACATGACAATTTTATTTATTTTACAGTAAATGTGCTGGTCTAAATTTTTAAATTAAAATAAGGCACTAGATTCTATTTCTGTAGAGCCACAAGTACAGGATTTCATAGAGTTATTTCCTAGGGGAGATGTGTGGAAAAAATTGTAATAAATGGGTTCCCACAATTGTACTATACAGCAGACCATAAAAAGCAAACAAACCTTTATTTTTTGTAAAACTGACAGTTGTTTATAATATTGCTGCTGAATCACTATACATTATTGGTGCTGTCAGTGCATATGGCATTTGTAAAGATCTGACCATAAATAATGATGCTGTATTCAGACACACATGACAGAACTATGAAAACTGTCTCTTTCGAGTTTGTTTTCTCCATAGTGGAACTCTCAGGTGATAGAATACTGCCCCAGTTCATTTCAAAGGAGGTACTTTCAAGTTAATTTGATAACCCTTACTTTTAATCCCCATCCCTTTAAAATGTGAATTTAGGTGGTTTTTTTGGCTTCAACTTTCCAAAAACATAATTGTAGTCCCTTCTCCACAAATGACCCTGCAGAAAACTAAAACCAGCACTAATCCTTTGCTTTAAGAAAAGTGAGATTTAAAAATAAATACTTTGCATTGCTATAGTCCTTTCCATTTGAGGATTTGAAAGCATTTTCCATTAATTCTCACACCACTAATTTGAGGTATTGTAGGGAAGTATTAATAGATGGAAAAAGTGGTGAAAATGGCACATATGGACCTCACGTCCCATAATCTCTGCTGGGACTGGAGTGGGACTGGAAACTGAATCCAATTCTTTTTCAACTCAAAAAGTCTTTTTATTAACAGACCCCTCCCACCAAATGTGAATTACCTTGTTTTCTGAAAAATGCTATATAGAAAGTAGTTTTTAAAAATGTAACAGTGTGATATACTTTGAACCTTTTCTAGTGCCAGTATATCTTTTTTGAGATGAGGAGACCACATCTGTATGCAGTGTTCAAGATGTGGGCGTACCACGGATTTATATAAGGGCAATAAGATATTCTCAGTCTTATTCTCTATCCTTTTTTGAATGATTCCTAACATCCTGTTTGCTTTTTTGACTGCCTCTGCACACTGCGTGGATGTCTTCAGCGAACTATCCACGATGACTCCAAGATCTTTTTCCTGATTCGTTGTAGCTAAATTAGCCCCCATCATATTGTATGTAGTTGGGGTTATTTTTTCCAATGTGCATTACTTTACATTATCCACATTAAATTTAATTTGCCATTTTGTTGCCCAATCACTTAGTTTTGTGAGATTTTTTTGAAGTTCTTCAAAGTCTGCTTTGGTCTTACTATCTTGAGCAGTTTAGTATCATCTGCAAACTTTGCCACCTCACTGTTTACCCCTTTCTCCAGATCATTTATGAATAAGTTGAATAGGACTGACCCTTGGGGAACACCACTAGTTACCCCTCTCCATTCTGAGAATTTACCATTTATTCCTACCCTTTGTTCCCTGTCTTTTTACCAGTTCTCAACTCATGAAAGGACCTTCCCTTTTATCCCATGACAACTTAATTTACGTAAGAGCCTTTGGTGAGGGACCTTGTCAAAGGCTTTCGGAAATCTAAGTACACTATGTCCAGTGGATCCCCCTTGTCCACATGTTTGTTGACTCCTTCAAAGAACTCTAATAGATTAGTAAGACACGATTTCCCTTTACAGAAACCATGTTGACTTTTGCCCAACAATTTATGTTCTTCTATGTGTCTGACAATTTTATTCTTTACTATTGTTTCAACTAATTTGCCCGGTACTGACGTTAGACTTACCGGTCTGTAATTGCCAGGATCACCTCTAGAGCCCTTTTTAAATATTGGTGTTACATTAGCTATCTTCTAGTCATTGGGTACAGAAGCCGATTTAAAGGACAGGTTACAAACCATAGTTAATAGTTCCGCAACTTCATATTTGAATTCTTTCAGAACTCTTGGGTGAATGCCATCTGGTCCCAGTGACTTGTTAATGTTAAGTTTATCAATTAATTCCAAAACCTCCTCTAATGACACCTCAATCTGTGACAGTTCCTCAGATTTGTCACCTACAAAAGCTGGCTCAGGTTTGGGAATCTTCCTAATATCCTCAGCTGTGAAGACTGAAGCAAAGAATCCATTTAGTTTCTCCGCAATGACTTTGTCGCCTTTAAGTGCTCCTTTTGTATCTCGATCATCCAGGAGCTCCACTGGTTGTTTAGCAGGCTTTCTGCTTCTGATGTACTTAAAAAACATTTTATTACCTTTTGAATTTTTGGCTAGCTGTTCTTCAAACTCCTCTTTGGCTTTTCTTATTACATTCTTGCACTTAATTTGGCAGTGTTTATGCTCCTTTCTATTTACCTCACTAGGATTAGAATTCCACTTTTTAAACAATGCCTTTTTCTCTCTCACTGCTTCTTTTACATGGTTGTTAAGCCACGGTGGCTCTTTTTTAGTTCTTTTACTGTGTTTCTTAATTTGGGGTATACATTTAAGTTGGGCCTCTATTATGGTGTCTTTAAAAAGCATTCATGCAGCTTGCAGGGATTTCACTTTAGTCACTTTACCTTTTAATTTAACTAACCCCCTCATTTTAGTGTCCTTTTTCCTCTGTAGAGAAGCAAAGTGTGTGTTGTAAATGGCTTGTCTAGTTTTTGTAAAATCCAGCCATGAGGAAGTTTGTCCACTACGTGGACTCTAGTGGGGGGAAAACCAACAGAGGCTTATTGTAGACAGTCATATGCTTTGAGGGTGGTGGTGGTGCATGCCCACTTCAGTAGTCCTATTCAAACCATAGGCAAGTCCTGGGTAGTAACAATAAGCACAATAACCCAGGCTGAAAAGCAACCACAATAGTCCCAGGTAATAAAGTAAACACAATAGTCCTGGTCCCCTACCTTCCCTCAGAGAGTCTCTGGCATTTGTCAGTCTGTGGGTAGGTTCTGACCCTGCCCAGACCCTTCTTCAGGGAGCTAGCATGAGAGATCTGCTCTCCTCAACTGACCTAGCTCTCATCAGTGAAGCTGATTGAGCCCAGTGTGGGTTTGGTGCACTCCACATCTCTTTCCTATCCCATTGTCCCCATTGGCTGCTTTTCACTGTCACACTCTGGCGAGCCTCCACAAGCAAACTATACTCTGAGATTAGAAAGCTAGTCTTGATTTTGTAATTTAAATCTTTTTCTCCCAGCGGTGATTCAATTAAAAGTTACTATCAGGAACCAAGTCAAGGGGAGTCTTGCCTAAAGCATGGAGCAACAGTCCAGCCTATCAGTTAAAGCTGAATCTAGCCAGTTCATGGTCCTAGAACAAGGCCACATGTCAGAATCAAAGCCAAAATCACAGTCAGAAGGCATGGCTGGGACAAGCACAACCACAGACAAAGAGCAGTCAATACATCACTGCTATTGAGCTTAAATATAAGCCTGCTGACTCCTGCAGCCAATCAGGTGGCTCAGTCAATCGGATGGCTTCTGTTAGGGCCAGCTGCACTCCTTTGGTTGCCAAGAGACTGGTTCTGTTGCAGGCTGGCAACTGACAATTAGATTTTTTAGTAAAGAGACAAGGTGAATAAGGTAATATCTTTTATTGGACCAACTTCAGCTGGTAGAATGTACAAGCTTTTGAGCGATATAGAGCTCTTCTTCAGTATGTATTATGTTTTGACAATCCCCAACAGCTAGTCCCCTTGGAAAAGAGCTACCTTATAGAATAAAATATAACTGATTATTAGACTCTTTCTATAGAATTTTAAATAGTTTGTAAATAAAATTCTCTAAAAGGGATATATTTCCTTATTCTAGAGAAATGCTTTTTTCAATTTTTCGTGTAATCTTTGTAGAAATCTATTGGTTTCATCACTATTTATTTCTCTGGGAGTTTTAAATAGGGATAAGAGGAGCATCTTGAAATGATCTCATCAACACAACTGTTCTTCCAGACTGGCTGATACTGCCATCCCAATTCTTTACTGGATGAACTGGTGCCAATTATGGGATGGAGCAAAGGCAACTGTGGGAACTTGACTCCAAGTCTCATACTCCTCCAAGGGGAGTGTTCATATTCCACAATTCACTGCAAAAATGTCCTACAAGGTAGTGTACTGGGTCTAGTGGACATTGGGATGCCTACCCATAGTACAGCACATATTTTTCCAAAAGGCAGACAAACGTGCACATGCTTTAGAGATATTACAATGTTGGTAGCTGTATTCTGGCAAAAATGTTACTGGTAAAACTTTCTAAAGTAGATATGACCTTTATAACAGGGTGCACATTTTTTCCTTTCATATCTAGAACTAGAACAAATAGTTAATTTTATACGCTAAATGAATTTTTGGAATATGTTGCTTCAGGGCATTTCCATGCCAAGTTTCATTTAATTAGGACTGATAAGAAACATCTTTGATTATGATGATGCTAAGGAATTTTTATAATTCAAATGTCAGACAAGAGCTTGTGCAAATTAGTAACTTCAGTATTCTTTTTGATTAAAATTGGATGATCCAGTTTATGAACAACTTGAAAACTTGAATGTGTCAGAGGAAGATATGATAGCTAAATAAACATGTCTTCAGTAAGAACATATTTATTTGGGAAAATGGCAGAGGTTTGTTGGGTATTTTTTTTGTCCCCTGATACCCACATTCCAGAATACAAGATATATTGTATAGAGGTACTCTGTTTTCTTTGGATATCTTCTTAACAATTCCTTAGTAGTTTAGAGGACAATTTGGATGATAAGATGGATAGTTATATACTTTCCCTTCTGTTCTCTGTAGGGCTATTTTATCAGTTTATGAATACATTGTTATTAATGGAGATCTAAAAAATTATAAATATAGGTAATCAAAAATGATTACATTTTTATTACAAATGTAGTCAGAATTGTGAAAATTTGAAAAGTTTCAACCAACTCTAAAAATAATAACAGGTTATTGTGCTAGGCTGCACATTTCCAACACTGAACAAAGACAGGAAGAGTTAATAATATGACTTGCATGTGAAAAGACTACAGTAATATAAGGGACCTACCATCAATCAAACATAGGCCTTGTCCCCTGCCTCCTCAGGCCACGCCCATATGTCACCCTAAGACCTGCCCCATGTGGTATGACTTTTGGGTCAAGACGGAGACACATGGCCAGAAGCAAAGGGTGTCATGTGACCCCTCTAAGAATTCCTCCCACTTCCCTCTACCAGTCAGGATGGGTTTCACCCCCTATAGGACTGAGAGGAGATTTGACCAATCAGGGGGTTTTCTGGGGTGGGGCGACCCTCCCGGAAGAAGCGTGTGACCCCTCTAAGAACTCCTCCCATCTCCCTCTACCAACCAGGATGGGTTTCATCCACAGAGGACTTCCCTGAGAGTAGATTTGACCAATTGGTGGAAGTTCTGGGGTGGGGTGACCCGCCCAGAAGAGGGTCAAGTGACCCATCTAAGAGCTCCCCCCTACTGCCCTCTACCAATCAGTGCACAGCACTGCTCCCGGAAGTCCCAGCGCCATGCTGGGAAGAGTCCATTTTGTTCCAAGAACACGTGTTTTAGAAATCGTGGAAACACTGAGAGGAAATATGGACTCCTTCATCACCCCCATGAGAATTTTGGACTTTGTTTTAGCTCTAAGGGCCTTGACAACCCGCGGAGAAAGCCGCTACATCATCAACAGTTCCAAGGAGGAGGAGGGAACAGCCACAAGGAGCCCTTTGGCCCAGCCGTTGATGGATATGCTGAACCCTGATCCTAAAACCCAAGTGCTCATGAGGCAGACCGATGAGCGTGATGGCCTCTCATTGTCCTCCCCATGGAGGAAGGCGACCATGGCTCATGGGAGTCACCGGTGGACAAGGTGAACGGAAAAGACATCGCTCAGATAAATGAATCAGGATGGGGTGTAATGGGGTTAGGAACTGGGTTGCATAAATCTAAAAACAAGCAGTGGGGGGGGCTTACACTGTTTTTTTTCTGAAAATCTCTCAACAGCTCGATTATGCCTTTCTAGAGGCCTTTGAGAACTTACACATCGGTAGCCCTGTGGGAATAAATATTCCGGGCATAAGCTGTTTTTGCTCGTGTCTGAGACACAGATCTCAAGAGGAAAATCCATAAAAGGACAAAATGGAAGAATGAAACAGCTCAGACTCCCTAATGGTAGGGGTCACGGTGTCAATTTTCACAGGCAGCTGTAAAAGGTCATGTTAAACCATGAGATTAATAAAACTTGTTTAAATTTGTCAATATGAACAATCATGTCTACGCACACGGCTCTGTTAAAGAAAATATATTACACCCCCGGGGAAGTTAGGAGCTTCGGTGGGGTGAACCCAGGGCCGGCTCCAGGCACCAGCCCACCAAGCATGTGCTTGGGGCGGTGCCTGGAGGGGGACGGCACGATGGGGCGCTCCAGCCCGAGAGTGGAGCCACAGCGGGCTCGCCCCCCTCCCCCTGGTGCTCCGGACGGTCGGGGACAGCTGGGCCCCGGCCGGGCTCGCCGCCCTCCCCCCAGCGCTCTGGACGGTCGGGGAGAGTGGGGCCACGGCGGGCTTGCTGCCCTCCCTCTGGCGCTCTGGCCCGGCCAGGCTCTCCGCCTTGCTCCCAGCGCTCCGGCCAGTCGGGGATTGCGAGCCTGCGGCCGGGCTCGGCGTCCTCCCCTGCTGCGCTGGGGGAGGGGGGGAGCGGCGGATGGCTTTTTTGCCTAGGGCAGCAAAAAAGCCAGAGCCGGCCCTGGGTGAACCCTCTTTTTCAAGCGGCCAAAAAGCATAGTAAAACTTTGAATAGAAGACAGGTAACAGCTTGGCTTTCGGACCAGTACCCTTATGCTTTACACCAGCGGTAGGCAACCTATGGCACACATGCCGAAGGCGGCACGTGAGCTGATTTTCAGTGGCACTCACACTGCCTGGGTCCTGGCCACCTGTCCGGGGGGCTCTGTATTTTAAGTTAATTTTAAATGAAGCTTCTTAAATATTTTAAAAACCTTATTTACTTTACATACAATAATAGTTTAGTTATATATTATAGACTTATAGAAAGAGACCTTCTAAAAATGTTAAAATGTATTACTGGCACACAAAACCTTAAATCAGAGTGAATAAATGAAGACTCGGCACAGCACTTCTGAAAGGTTGCCGATCCCTGCTTTACACAAACCGGCTCAAATACGTTTTAAAAGAAACAAGACCATAGTTTCAGATGTGGATGCGCAATGGCAGGCAGATTTGGTGGATATGCACCGGTTCTCCAAACACAACAGTGGTTTTAAGTACATCTTAACAGTGATCGACATTCTATCCACATATACCTGGGCCTTAGGCCTAAAAGACAAGACAAGGGGTGAGGTATCCAAGGTCTTTAAAGCTATTTTCAGTGAAGGTTGTATGCCTCAAAAATTACAAAGCGATTGGGGGAAAGAATTTTTAAACAAACCTTTAAGCATATTGTTAAAGCGGCATGACGTTCACCATTTTGTTACTAATAAGTCAAAGCAGGGGTAGTGGAGCGATTTAACAGAACTTTAAAAATTAGGATGTGGAGATATTTTACAGCCAATGACAGGTTTCAGAGTAACAGCCGTGTTAGTCTGTATCCGCAAAAAGAAGAACAGGAGTACTTGTGGCACCTTAGAGACTAAGAAATTTATTAGAGCATAAGCTTTCGTGGACTACAGCCCACTTCTTCGGATGCATATAGAATGGAACATATATTGAGGAGATATATATATACACACATACAGAGAGCATAAACAGGTGGGAGTTGTCTTACCAACTCTGAGAGGCCAATTAATTAAGAGAAAAAAAACTTTTGAAGTGATAATCAAGCTAGCCCAGTACAGACAGTTTGATAATAAGCATGAGAGTACTTACAAGGGGAGATAGAGTCAATGTTTGTAATGGCTCAGCCATTCCCAGTCCTTATTCAATCCTGAGTTGATTGTGTCTAGTTTGCATATCAATTCTAGCTCTGCAGTCTCTCTTTGGAGTCTGTTTTTGAAGTTTTTCTGTTGTAATATAGCCACAGTAGTGCCCAGGAAATGGACCGCTTGTGTGGATTGATCTAGGCTGAGGTTGATGGTGGGATGGAAATTATTGAAATCATGGTGAAATTCCTCAAGGGCTTCTTTTCCATGGGTCCAGATGATGAAGATGTCATCAATGTAGCGCAAGTAGAGTAGGGGCGTTAGGGGACGAGAGCTAAGGAAGCGTTGTTCTAAGTCAGCCATAAAAATGTTGGCATATTGTGGGGCCATGCGGGTACCCATAGCAGTGCCACTGACTTGAAGGTATATATTGTCCCCAAATGTGAAATAGTTGTGGGTGAGGACAAAATCACAAAGTTCAGCCACCAGGTTAGCTGTGACATTATCAGGGATACTGTTCCTGATAGCTTGTAGTCCATCTTTGTGTGGAATATTGGTGTAGAGGGCTTCTACGTCCATAGTGGCCAGGATGGTGTTTTCTGGAAGATCACCGATGGATTGTAGTTTCCTCAGGAAGTCAGTGGTGTCTCGAAGATAGCTGGGAGTGCTGGTAGCGTAGGGTCTTAGGACAGAGTCTACATAACCAGACAAGCCTGATGTTAGGGTGCCAATGCCTGAGATGATGGGGCGTCCAGGATATCCAGGTTTATGGATCTTGGGTAGCAAATAGAATACCCCTGGTCGGGGTTCTAGGCATGTGTCTGTACGGATTTGTTCCTGTGCTTTGTCAGGGAGTTTTTTTAGCAGATGGTGTAGTTTCTTTAGGTAATCCTCAGTGGGATCAGAGGATAATGGCCTGTAGAATGTGGTGAAACTACACCATTTCCTGGACACTACTGTGCTAATAAGCGACGGTCACATCAATACCACCCTATACCGGAAACCTACTGACCGCTACACTTACCTACATGCCTCCAGCTTCCATCCAGGACACACCACACGATCCATTGTCTACAGCCAAGCTCTAAGATATAACCGCATTTGCTCCAATCCCTCGGATAGAGACAAGCACCTACAAGATCTCTATCAAGCATTCTTAAAACTACAATACCCACCTGCTGAAGTGAAAAAACAGATTGACAGAGCCAGACGAGTACCCAGAAGTCACCTCCTACAAGACAGGCCCAACAAAGAAAATAACAGAACACCACTAGCTGTCACCTTCAGCCCCCAACTAAAACCTCTCCAGCGCATCATCAGAGATCTACAACCTATCCTGAAAGATGATCCTTTACTCTCACAGATCTTGGGAGACAGACCTGTCCTCGCTTACAGACAACCCCCCAACCTAAAGCAAATACTCACCAGCAACCACACATCACTGAACAAAACCACTAACCCAGGAACCTATCCTTGTAACAAACCCCGATGCCAACTCTGTCCACATATCTATTCAAGTGACATCATCATAGGACCTAATCACATCAGCCATACCATCAGGGGCTCGTTCACCTGCACATCTACCAATGTGATATATGCCATCATGTGCCAGCAATGCCCCTCTGCCATGTACATTGGCCAAACCGGACAGTCTCTACGCAAAAGAATTAATGGACACAAATCTGACATCAGGAATCAAAATACTCAAAAACCAGTGGGAGAACACTTTAACCTGTCTGGTCATTCAGTGACAGACCTGCGGGTGGCTATATTACAACAGAAAAACTTCAAAAACAGACTCCAAAGAGAGACTGCAGAGCTAGAATTGATATGCAAACTAGACACAATCAACTCCAGTTTGAATAAGGACTGGGAATGGCTGAGCCATTACAAACATTGACTCTATCTCCCCTTGTAAGTACTCTCACACTTATTATCAAACTGTCTGTACTGGGCTAGCTTGATTATTACTTCAAAAGGTTTTTTTTCTCTTAATTAATTGGCCTCTCAGAGTTGGTAAGACAACTCCCACCTGTTTATGCTCTCTGTATGTGTGTATATATATCTCCTCAATATATGTTCCATTCTATATGCATCCGAAGAAGTGGGCTGTAGTCCACGAAAGCTTATGCTCTAATAAATTTCTTAGTCTCTAAGGTGCCACAAGTACTCCTGTTCTTCTTTTTACAGCCAATAACACCTTTCACTACATCGACGTGTTACCTGACTTTATAAAGAGTTACAACCAGAACCTTCACAGAACTATACATACCAGACCCGCTGATGTTAACCCTTCAAATTCTCTGAAGGTATGGAAAACGGTTTACGGTGACGGTTTTAAAATAAAACTGGTTGTTGCCCCTTTTAGAAAAGGCGACCACATGAGACTATCTAAAACCAAAGGAGCTTTTGAAAAAGGTTATAAACAAACATTTACCGATGAGATATTCATAGTGGATGGAGCCTTAACCAGTGGCCAAAGACCTATATACTGATTAAAAGATTATGATGGTGAGACAGTTACTGGATCTTTTTACCCTGAAGAATTATAAA
Source organism: Malaclemys terrapin pileata (assembly GCF_027887155.1). Taxonomy (NCBI): domain Eukaryota; kingdom Metazoa; phylum Chordata; order Testudines; family Emydidae; genus Malaclemys; species Malaclemys terrapin. The sequence goes on from NC_071505.1 coordinate 78,476,897, forward strand.
AAGTAAACCCCAAATGAGACAGGATTTACAGGATTGAAAAAGTTCTAGTGGAGAAAGGAAAGGGAGAAAAAAGCAGCTACTGGTGAAATGGTTGGGGTGGCCCAGCTGGGTGGAAGCTTCTCAACTCTGTGACATTTAGATGTGAACCAAAACAATTCCTCCTGCTGAGAGAGAGAGAGAGAGAGAGAGAAAAAAATGAGATACGGTGGGTTTTACATTACTTTGCCCAGCAACACCAGCTCTGGGTTTTTTCCTGAAAAAAGCAGTTCAAACTTTGCAATATGGCTAATTAATCTCCAGGGTGCATGGAAGGTGGGATTAGTGGAAATACAATACCCACACAGCTAGAACTCTATCAATGAAGACACCCCTTTCGAAATTACTTTTGGAGATATGGCGTGGAGGTTCATCCTATGACAAGGTTATTACTTGTCCATACCTAAATGACTAGATCATATGAACAGTACTGTGGCTCGTCATCCCAGACCGCCTGAGGTAGTCATGAACTACGACCCTGTGGGTAGAAAATTTAGACTTAAATCTGCCGATTTTACTTATGTGTTTTCCACCTCCAGGGAACTAGCTAACATTCTGGGTTTGGGCCCCAAGTGCAGCGTCCAAAAAATCCCCTTCTCAGACATCACAGGGGTTTTCAACTCCTTGTATGTATACATGGATATCGTAGAACACCAGTTTGTGGGGGACTTTTCCGTTCCCCTGTTATGCTGCGTCCCCATCCGAGAAAGGAACAATGAGTTTGTCACCATCACCTACGATAAATCTCATTATGTCCCTGTCAGTAAACCCCACATTGACACCCTCACCACTGAAATAAAGACAGATCAGAACAGACACGCCTCATTTCGTTTAGTCAAGGTGATTGTCAAGCTGCACCTGCGTCCCCAGAGAGAGCGAAGTTTCTAAAAAGCAAAGCGCTATGGTGACCCAAAAAAATTACAGTGACCCCACTGTCTACAGGAACTATTACAAAGCCCATCGCTTTCACAAGCAGCGTTCATCAGATCGTCTACGATAATCATATTTACTTTATTGGTAGGAAACAAACAGTCATCGTCAAAAGCATCGAGCAGCCCCGCCACAAAATTGATAAAGGGATATTTACCAAGCAGTTCTTTATACAGAGGTTGCTAGCAACTGTAACATCACACAATGTGCTCAGGCATAACAGACAATGTTCGTTTGGCATTATCCAACACTTTTTTAATAAAATAACTTTTCCCGCAGTAGCTAGGCCCTGCGACAATTACAGAAAAGGGGTGTTTCCGCCTCGTATGCATTTTCAAAAGCCATAGGGCAGGGTTCTAAATCCTTCTCCGAGGACTCTCCTGTTGTAAATGACTTTTTGCGTTTTTTTAAGGGTCTTTGTCTCTATTTGCCACTCATTTTTGTTCCTTACGATAGAGGGCTGTTACACCTCTATCTTTTTTGGGGTGTTCTCTCCCAGGGCCGCACTATAGTCCAGGATTAGATCTTTCAAACTGTCAAAGTTGATCTTTTCACAGTTTGCTATGTTCAGGGTAATCCCTTTGACTTTCATACAGGCCTTTCCCCCCAACAGCTTGTACCCGTATGTTTTCAGGCCGGCTGACACAAACTCAGTGATGTGTTGATCTGGTGGGATCTCGTTTGTGAGGTCCCCCAGATAATCCCCCAGAGGAGAGTTCAAGTCACCCTCCCTTTTCACAAATATCACTGAGTCAGTGTTGTGGTACTGGCACCGCTCTTGCAGCCTGTCTAGCAGCTTATATAGTTCTAAGCGGGCATAAGCGGTGATGAAACAGGCTATGAAGATGTTGGTATTGCCAGAGACCGAGTAGAGGTCTTTTGCGTGCTTCCAAGACACACATGCTGTTTCATCATCGATAAACTCGCAGGATGAAACCTCGTAATTGGGGGGAAACAGGTACTGAAAGAGTTCGTCAGGGTCTCTCACAATGCTGGTATTGGGTAGTTTGTTCTTTGGCCGAATTTACCCCACAGAGAATTTTAAAACAGCTTAGCAATTTGATGCTTGGTGGGGTTCAACGTGATCTTGTGTTGGTGTAAACGCACTCCTTCTTTCCGGTAAAAATCATTAACATACTTATTTTGTTTTTCTTTGTCTGTGCACCAGCTGGGATACCCTGAAGCCTCTTGATTTTGGTGCAGGCATAATTTTACCCTTTGCAACCTTCAAATTTTACCCTTTGCAACCCCCATCGCCTGCAGGAGGTTGCTAAGCTTCATGGGTAAGAAGTTTAAAGAGTCTATAAAACGAATGCCCAGGGCCTTAACACACGTTAGTTTACTACCCCGAGTTATCAGTTCTATGCACATCTTTTCCTTCAGTAACTGTCTAATGATGAAGTATGCATTGTAACCTTTGGAATGGTGCACTAGGAACATGTAGTCCCAGAACTTTTTGCCAATAAAGGTCTTAACAAAGGTAGAAAGACACTCACCCCCCTTAAATTCCCAGGATTTTTCCAGCTTTAGGGACATAGCAATAATGTAATTGGGCACATGCAACCCCGACTCCTGTGTGCATTCAAAATCATTAAAAATATACTTTTCCGATAATTCAGGCTTTCTAATGCTATCCGTAAAACACAGGTGATCAAACCCTGACACTGCTTACAATCAGGGCCGGCTCCAGGCACCAGCTTAACAAGCAGGTGCTTGGGGCAGCCACGGGAGAGGGGCGACACCTGCGGCAATTCGGGGGCGGTAGGTCCCTCACTCCCTCTTTTTTTTTTTTTTTTTTCTTTTTGCTTGGGGCGGCAGAAATGCTGGAGCCGGCCCTGCTTACAATGCCTACTTTTACACCTGTGTCCCTTGTCCACATAAGACTGACACTGATCACATAAAGTTTTAGACAGGCATTTGACTTGTTTTTTCTATGTGCATTTGACGTGTCTGTCTAAACACTCTTTGGAGTGACAATACAGTCTACAGCTAGGGCACCTCAGCTGCACACCCACGCTATCTGAGCACATCACATTCAAGCAGAGGCGGCAACGAGACCTGCAAGTGTGATTGTGACTGTACACTGTGTGCAAAACTCACAATAATTTTTTGCACCAAACAACGTTTTCACATCCAGAACCCTATAATAATACTCATCGTGTAACAGGATGAAAAAAGTCTTGGGGAACACTGGGCCTCCCGTTTAAAAAAAACCCCACTTGCCTTTCGCCGCATAAAGCACCACCTGTATGTTGACTCCAAAATGCTGTTCAAACGCCACTACGTCACTGAGCATAATCTTTTTTGATCTGACCACCCTAGTTTCTCATGCAACTTTTTCGCCCCATCTAACAATTCCACGTCTGTGGGTTTACAGTCAGACGTGACGGCCAAGAGCTCGCCCGCAAAACACAGATTGGTACTGGTGTCAGTCAGGTCTACTAAACACTGTCTCTTTTTATGGATGATTTGACTACTGAGGATAGAATTTAAAACTCTACCACCACCCCCGCCCATGTTTTTTACAACTGTCACAATGAGGCACAATGTCCCATCGACATGCATCTCTCTCTTACTCTGTAACAGCTTTGAGGTCTGATTTAAGAAGTTTTCAGCAGACAGCTCATCCCTAGTTCTTCTTACTGTAAACAAAGGGTTGGTTAAATTACGACTCTCTAAACGTAACTGAACATAAGTGTCAGGGGCTACCCTACTCTTAACGTCATAGAGAACTAACTGTATCCCCCGGTGTATGGCTTTGACGACCTGCTAAGCTGAATTTATTTGCTCAAAACTGACAAAACAAAATTCCTCACAATACACTGAACCCCCAAATCTAGGTAATTCCCATTTCCAACTTCTGACTCACTCTGTTTGGAGGGTCTGCATCCGCATTTTCAGAGTTACTTGGGGGTTCTTCTATGGGACCATCAGCTGCGTCTTCTACGTCAGATGCTATTTGAGAGTCAGACTCCGAGGGGCTACCGCGAAGATCATCAGGAGTAGACAGGGACCTGTCTAGAGAGCCTTCTCGGGAATTTTTTAAATCAGACTCTGTTTGAGAGTCATCACCACCCTATAGGTCAAATTTTGCCTCCCCATTCTCAGACACATCAGTCTCAGAGCCTCCAATACGGGGCATCTCTTTTTGTTTTCTTCTCCTCATCACCTCTTTAGCCTTTAAAAAAATTTTTACAGCAACCCTGGCCCATAACTTTTGGGCAGTCGTTTAAGCACTAACTAATTTTAAAACAACCCATTTAAAAAACCTCACATTTTGCAGCGTAAAAGCCAAACAGTTTTGAAACAAAATACTGTAAAACCCCACACACTTATCTCTAGCATAGGGCCCCCTGAATCACACAAACACCCCAGCACTTTTAAACACACCAAAACAACAGTTTGCAACCAAATACTTTAAAAAACCCACACCTATCTCTAGCATAGGCCCCCTGAATTACCAGCAACAATTTAAACACTAACTAATTAAAAAAAAAAATTAAAACACACGCACGCTTTTAAAAGCCAATTGCAGAAAGTTACCTTCCGCCACAGGGTAAAGGGATGCTGGCACATGGTTATTCTGTTTCCCCCCACATATATTTGGGCCTTTGGATTAAAGAACAAGCAAAATTTTTAGTTAGCATTATCCCTCAATTGCATCAAATCCCTGTGCAATCTGCGTTATACCTGGTGTTTTTTAATTTAACAGTATTAAGCACAACTATAGTTAAAAATGGGGTTTTATCTGGCCCTGGTGAAAAGCAGCTATTAGTTGCTATTTCTATGCTGAACAGATCACACTGCACTAAAGATAGGCACCATTATTTAGTAAGGACCGCATGGCCAAAGAGTGACATTATATAATATATATTTTCAGAGTTATAAACAAGCAGCATACCTAGTCTTGCAGTCCAACAGCTATTCTGTTCAAGATAGTTTCTGTTGAAAGAGGACAGTCTCCAAAAAACCTGAGGTTTTTATACCATCCTAACTCTTTGTGTCAGAGTCTGTAGTTAGGTTGATTCGATCACTTACAACTCTGAACTAATAGATATTTAAGGAAATTAGGCATCCCTCCCCAAAGTTCCCTTTTGTGATCTGAGGGCCTTCTTACAGTATTAAACAGTAAATCACCATACACAACAATCCTTAATGTTACTGATATCAATTAATGTCTTGGTTGTTTTTTTTAAACATCGAGGAGTCCAGTGGCACCTTAAAGACTAACAGATTTATCTGGGCATACGCTTTCGTGGGTAAAAAACCCCCATTTCTTCAGATGCATGGGCATTTTTTAAACATGTTTCTTTCATGCTTAAAGTTTTGGGTTGTTTTGAAATAAAATGGAGGTATCACAACCATTGTAAGCACCCTACAAATACCCATAGCTTTTAAATGTTTTTACAGCAAATGCTTGTTCTATAAAAGTATGGTGGAGGTTTGTGAACCCTTAAAACATTTCAATTTTGGGTTAGACCCTTGTTTATTTTTGTAAATATATTATTTTAATGACTTTGATTTGCTAGAAAGACTGACCTGTAGCATTCAAACAACTCCTGGGTTATATTTAAACTGTCCAGTAGAGTTCTACCAATTCCTAGGTTATATTTAAACTATCCAATAGCATTCTACAAACTCCTGGGTTATATTTAAACTGTCCAATAGCGTCTACAAACTCCTGAGATTTTATTTCATTTAATATTAATCAGAGCTCACCATCCCCACCCACCTCCCTTACTGTGGGTGTACACCCATCAGACTTAATTACTAATCACTAATATGTTTAACCCTGATGCCAACAAGGGTGGATAATTACATCTAGACCCACAGACTCAAGAGAGTCACCCTTGCTATTGAGTGGGGGTGTGGTTAAACTATCAGCTCAACAGGGTGAGTCAGTTTTATTGTTTTCAAATCCACATCTCAACCATCCCTGTTTATAAAGAAGCTTTTTTTTGGCTTTTATTTTAAACACTTTTTTGGGGGGTGGAGGTCCCCACAAGATTCTACTACACACATTTCAGCTTTTTTGCTGCAAGTGGGTCTCTTTTACACAAAGACACAAGAGCTAGTTTCTCACAAACTTTTTTTTATTTAAAACACATACAGACCCTTGAAAACAAACCAAGATGCTCCATCAAAACTTCTATCTTGCTTAAGGGACACAAAGACCTTTTAATAGAAACACAGATAGTCACAAAGCCCTTTTCAATAGATATTTTTATTTGCAGCTACCAAGTTTTATATCACATGTTTGTCTCCTCACCATTCTCTAACTTAATCCTTTTAGATTTCTTACAAATAGTCTTTTTTCTTAAGCAGGGTTCTGTAACTTTTTGTGCAGACCAAACAGTCAATATAATGCTGTAAGCAGGCATCTTCCAGTTTGGTCATTTTCTTTAAAACACTGTCTGTGTCTCCACCGAATTGCACAGCATTTACCAAGGTAACCCCTTGTGCTAAATTTTCTTAGGTTAGGCACAGATACTGCAAAGCATAACCTATGGCAATAACAGCGTTTAATGAGCTTTCCAAACACAGCTCAGCGCACAGGTCCCGGAGTTTGCAGTTTATATCCTCCAAAATCCAACTCACACAATCATGGTGCTGGTCTATGACACAGTCCTCACAATCTTCGAAAAGCTTTTCCCTAAGGCAGCGATTAAGGACAGCGTAAACAGCAACACGTACAATAGATCGCATGACTTTTTTATGCTCACAGCATGGCACTGCCTCAGTTAATTCCTTGCCAAGCCTCCTCCTTAAATCCACATAGACATCATTCTCAGCATCCTCGTCAATGATTTGTACCGGCGTTGAGCAAAAACAAAGCGGGCCCCATTTGTCTTCGCTGTCTGATACAATGCTGCCTAGGGCCTCTGGGTCCTCTAGAAAGGCATCGTTGAGCTGTCGAGAAATTTTCAGAAAAGAAACAACTGTAAGCTCCCACTGCTTGTTTTTTAGATTTACGCACCCCCAGGTCAGTTCCTAACCCCATTACATCCCATCCTCAACCATCACTTCTTAATCGTTCATTTACCTGAGCAACGTCTTTTCTATTCACCTTGCCCACTATGGTCACCTTCCTCCTCGAGGGGTGGACGACGAGAGGCCGTCATGCTTGTCGGTCTTCCTCACGAGCGGTTGGGTTTCGGGGTTGGGTTCCGGGGTATCCATCAACGGCTGGGCCAAAGGGCTCCCAATGGCCGCTCCCTCCTCCTCCTCGGAACTGTCGCTGATGTAGTGCTTTCTCCGCAGGCGGTTGAAGGCCCTCGGAGCTAAAATAAAGTCCAAAGTTCTCACAGGGGTGGTGAAGGAGTCCATGTTTCCTCTCAGCCTTTCCACGATTTCAAAACATGTATTCTTGGAATGAAATGGCCTCTTCTGCGTGGCGCTGGGACTTCTGGGGGTGGTGCTGTGCTCTGATTGGTAGTGGGGTGTAGGGGGAGCTCTTGGAGTGGTCACACGACCCACTTCCATTCAGGTCACCCCGCCCCAGAACTCCCCCGCAATTGGTCAAATCTGCTCTCAGGGAGGTCCTCTGTGGATGAAACCCATCCTGATTGGGACATTCTGTTCATCCTGTGTGGACATTCTATTCCAGAATAAAAGTCACTTTATTATGGAATAATTAGTGTGCTTTGTGATCTCCCTAATTGTTCTGAAATAAAGTGACTTATTCCAGAATAAAGTGTCCACACGGGGAGCTATTCCAGAATACTTATAGCAAAATAATTTATTCTTCAAAAATTATTCTGATCAAATTCCTCATCTAGCCAAGCCCTACATTCTCTCATTTTCCTTCCAACAAGGAATTAGTCAGCTCAAGAAGTTCAAACCCTTCTTGCTTCTTGGAAGCCAGTAGATAGATTTCTGTACATTGTGACTCCTTTTTCTCTCTCTCCCCTCTCCTTTTTCAGTCTTTCTAGTTGTTTTACCGTCCGCATGCACTTTATTCAGTTGAGTTTGGAATGGAAACTCAAAACTATCTAAATTTGACTCAAGATATTGAATCCACAATATCTGAGTAGAGTCAGAATTAGGTGAAACAAGTTCACCGTTCCCTGTTCGAAGAATGAAGGGTTGAGTGTTGTTCATGCTTTCTACACTGCAGTGGACCACAAGGAAATATGACACCTGGAAAAATCTCCTCTGCTAGTCTCTGCTATTTCAGCTTCTGATTCACAGCCTGTCACATATTGGTCACACAAATAGCAGAACACTTTGTGCTATGGCCAAATCCATGGGTGGAAGGTATAATAGGCCAGGGGAGGCTAAGCATCCCCAAACCCAGGCAGTGGCCCTGTCCACACCCCACCCAGAGGCCGCGCGCTCACTCCGCCGCTCCCCTGAAGTCAGCAGGGGCTGGGCTCAGGTTGACTGGTGGCCAGGGGTGGCCTGGGGCCTGGGCTTGGGCCACGGTGGGGGTCTCAGGGATATTCTGTCTCTGGCGGGCAACAGGGGGGCAGGATAGAGGCGGGACCTTGGGCAGGAGGGGGTGGGGCGGGGGCTAGCCTCCCCAAATGGAGGGTTCACCAGCTGCCCATGGCCAAATCAATTAGCTTTGGAAAGGATTTAGCACTTTTAAATTGCTCAGTCTGACAGTGGGATCATAACAAGTCACTTTACCTCCTAGTCACTCAGTCAGCCAAGATGGAAATCTTGGTTTAAAAAGTAAGAAAGAAAGACTAAATGATGCATCTGAGCTAAGCTTTTCTTGCCCTTCCACCAGATGCAGAGTATTTATGTAAAGCACCATTTAAACAGGCCAAAAAACTGAAACAAATTACTGAGGTTATTTTAATATCCCAATACTGCATTGAGGGACTTAGGCCCACAAAATGTAGGACAAAGGGGGACACTGATTCCAAAAGGAGTGACAAATTTAGGTATTGTCTCTTCATTGTCCCTCTGTCCCTCCCCCAGCCTTAACTCTCTCCATCCTTATTCCCAAATCTTCCATTATCTACTTCTCTAGCTCCATTGATTCCTCCATTTAATCTTTCTCTTTCTTAATCTGTCCCTTTCTCTTATCTGACAGCCTTCCCATACAAGAACAGGGCCTATGGGAAACAGATTATCCCAGACTAGAGGTGACAAGGGGGATAGGAGGGAGATGTGAACTCTCCCATGCCTAGGTTTGGCCACACTCATCCCACTGCCTGGGAAGCACATGCACAGATAGTTAGCTTTCCAGGTGGCCAGCAGCTGAGAAGTGTTTGACTTTAATGAGGCCTGTGATTGGCCTTTGTTCAAGACCTCCTAAGCTGAGAAGTACACATAGCTGTTGAATGCTTCCTCCATTTTGTTGCCTGCTTTCACATTACTTCTATATATGTCTGGGGTCCACAGTAGGCTGGCAGAGGATGAACAAATAAATAGAGGACAGTTTGGAAAGAGATGGGTAAGTAAATGTGAAAAATCCCCTCCTTCTCAAAACCGTTTCATTTGCATCTTGTCCTATGAAATGGTGGATATTTCAGATCTACAACCATGTCTAGGCATGGCTTAAATTCTGTTGTGGTCAAAAGCAGATTCTAAGATGGTTTGATTGGCCAATATGGAAGTGGTTAGAAATGTATTCAAAAAGCAGGTCCCATCCCAGGTAAATTGTAAATCCATCAGAAGGGTAGAACATGATTTTTAAATATAGTTCTAACATAGTTTGACCATTCTATGTTGTTCATCCAATCTATGTTAGAACCTGATCTTGTCACAGTTAAATTTAAACTGGGCTTAAGCATGAAGAAAACTCAAATTATAAAGGGTTTGAAGATGAGCCTTAAAAAATTCAGGTCCCGCCCCAGATCTCAGCTGTTCTACTCCCAGTACTTATTCAATACATTCAGGGATGATTCAGAGAGCTCTGTTCTCAAATCTAAAGCCAGATGGCTTAACATCATTTTAGAGTCTAGAACTCAAATATTAATGTTCAGTTTTATTTAAAGACACTTATTCATAGAGATAAAACTGTAAAACGCAAAATAAAATTTATGTGTGAATTTACTGAAGATGATGGAATAATATCCACTGAATAATTTGAGACAGGTTTTTTTTATAGCCTTTTCATTATACAACCATCTTGCAGTGATTGGTAAATAAATTGCAAATATATTTATCAAATAACTTGTTTTATCAGCTTCACAAAGTTTGTATAACATAATCCATTTTTCCCATGATTTGGGAATTACTGGAATTTACTCTTGCCCAAGAAATGTAACATTAAACAAGAATATGCTGTTTAATTAAAAACCCTCACCCTGAAGCCTAATTACATTTCACACATTCCTCTGTCCTTTTAAAGAACTGTCTATTTAACTCTTGCAGCTGGCCCAGCTAGAGAGCACTGTGGCAATGTGGGAAACTGTATTACCCTAAACTAGGGTCCCTAGTATTCTCCATGAAACAGTGTAATACTGTAAAGATTGTATCTGCCTGTAGCAGAGACTGAGTCACCCTTTATATATTTGTTTCCTCAAGGCAGAAATTTTACATACTGATTTAGTTCTGACTATCCAGTATGGCATGATGCTTTCAATAGAAATGTACAGCTACCCAGTGTGATGGTTACTTAGCTGCCTTCAAAGGCACAGCCCTTGTCCCCTTGTATTAGGGAAATGCTGTCCTATCTGAAGACTGCTTATGATAGAAAGTCAAATACAATGACTTTCATGGAGAGCCAAGGGAGGTAACAGTGTTGTAAAACTTTTTGAGCTGTGTATATGGTGGGCTCTTAAATAGGGAAAAGAGACCTTCAGTAGTTCTGTAAGTATTCAGTGTTTGGAGAAACAGCCATGTGACTGATGAAGCCTGCAATGACTTTATGGCTGTGAAGAATCCTAAACAGCTGTATTTAGTTTCTTTATATTGTGCTATAAAAAGAGAACATCTTAATACAGCAACTTCTACTTGAGAGAAACTGTTGGATGGTGTACTCATCTTCTGCTTAGTTGTTTGAATATTGACTGAGGAAAGGCAAACAGGAGTGTTGTTGTAATGGGTTGTGAGGATACGGTAATATGTATAATTAATAAACTCCCCTTTTCCTGCACTTCAGCCTGCTTCTCTGCTTAACCAGAGGCCAAACCTCAGTCTTTTCAGACTTGGAAAAAAGTATTACCCAGACTTAAACTGTCAGAGAGTACCATACAATTTCTTATGGAATAAAATTTTATATAATATATATATCTTCAATCATTCTTTGAAATAATTGTGAAAACTTTTCTTAAACAACTATTATGCAGTATTCCCACATAGATTTACCCATTTTGGTTGTTATTACATAAGTTTCAATGCAAAGTGTGCCTTGGCACACTAACACATATGCATACAAACTTGCCTCTCATCTCATCACAGAGATTACTTCTCAGTCTGTGCATGTGTGTCATCTGGACTCATCAGAGCCAGAGGGGAATGACAGTCCTACATTTCTCCTCCAAACTCCTCAGCAGAAGCAGTCCAGAAATCTTCCTGGCCAGCAGTAGTTCCAGTCTAAGTCAATAGTTTCTCACATCCTCAGCATCCAGAGAGTCTGTAATCTAGATACAAAGTGGCACAGGCTCTGAGAGACAACTATCCCAGCAGACAAACCCTAGGCTTGCATTGTTCAGCTGCTGAGCCTACAGGACTGTCTCTAACCACTGCTTTGGAGAATATTCTGTTGTGGATCTTTCTCAGTCTCTCCTGTTGAAGCTATTCCACTTTCTATAAATAATTAAATATCTATTGGGCCAGACAAGGAGTGAAAAATAGCTCTGTAGTCTAGTGGTTAAGGCACTCACCTGAGAGGTGGGAGACCCAAATTAAAATCCCTGCTCCACACTGGGGTGGTGATGAATTGACGTGAGCAAGTATCCTAATGAGTGGAATAAAGATTATATGGGATTTCCCCTTTTCCCTGGCTTTTTGTGTGGGTCTTTCTTAGAAGAAATGGTTTAGGGGTCTAACACCAGCAGAAGGATGGGGCTTAGGCCACACCCCTCTCCTCAGCTTCTGCTGTCAACTAGTTTAGAACATAAGAACATCCATACTGGATCAGACCAAAGGTCCATACAGCCAGTATCCTGTCTTCCAACAGTGGCCAAGGTGCCAGGTGCCCAAGAGAGAATGAACAGAACAGGTAATCATCAAGTGATCCATCCCCTGTCACTCATTCCCACCATCCCTGCTCCTCCTGCCTAATAGCCATTGATGGACCTATCCTCCATGAATTTATCTAGTTCTCTTTTGAACCACACAACATCCTCCGGTGAAGAGCTCTACATGTTTTCTGTGCATTGTGTGAAGAAATACTTCCTTTTGTTTGGTTTTTAAGCCGCTGCCTATTAATTTTATTTGGTGACGAGTTCTTGTTATGAGAAGGAGTAAATAGCACTTCCTTATTTACTTTCTCCACACCAGTCATGATTTTCTAGACCTCAATCAAATCCCCCTTAGTCATTTCTTTTCCAAGATGAAAAGTCCCAGTCTTATTAATCTCTCCTCATACAGAAGCCGTTCCATACCCCTAATCATTTTTGTTGCCCTTTTCTGAACCTTTTCCAATTCAAATATATCTTTTTTGAGATGAGGTGACCCCATCTACACACAGTATTCAAGATGTCGGCGTACCATGGATTTATATAGAGGCAATATGATATCTTCTGTCTTATTATCTATCCCTTTCTTAATGATTCCCAACATTCTGTTTGCTTTTTTGACTGCCACTGCACATTGAGTAGATGTTTTCAGAGAGCTATCCACAATGACTCCAAGATCCCTTTTTTTGAGTGGTTTAGACCCAATGATTTTATATGTATAGTTGGGATTATGTTTTCCAATGTGCATTACTTTGCACTTATCAACACTGAATTCCATCTGCCATTTTGTTGCAGGTCACCCAGTTTTGTGAGATCCTTTTGTAGCCCTTCGCAGTCTGCCTGGGACTTCACTGTCTTGAGTAGTTTTGTATCATCTGCAAATTTTGCCACCTCACTGTTTACCCCTTTTTCCAGATCATTTATGAATATGTTGAACAGTACTGGTCCCAGTACAGACTCCTGGGAGAGACCACTATTTACCTCTCTCCATTCTGAAAACTGACCATTTACTCCTACCCTTTGTTTCCTATCTTTTAACCAGTTACTAATCCATGAGTGGACCTTCCCTCTTATCCCATGACAGCTTACTTTGCTTAAGAGCCTTTGGTGAGGGACCTTGTCAAAGGCTTTCTGGAAATCTAAGTACACTATATCCTCTGGATCCCCCTTGTCCACATGACCTACTCAAAGAATTCCAGTCCATTGTGAGGCATGATTTCCCTTTACAAAAAACATGTTGACTCTTCCCCAACATATTACGTTCATCTATGTGTCTGACAATTTTGTTCTTTAGTATAGTTTCAACCAGTTTGCCCAGTACTGAAGTCAGGCTTAAACCTGCTGGTTTTTGTGGATCCCACTTTTAGATGCCTATTTCTCCCCATGTATTGTATATGGAGCCTATATACCTAATTGAGGACCATGGATTCCATGGGGCAGGTAGGCATTTAAAAGCTAAGCACTGCAATGCTCAGCATTGGAGTGCCTAAGTCGTTAGCCTAAAAAGTGCCCTGCACTGCTCTCTGCACATGTGCAGACACACAGAGGATTCATTAAAAATCCATGTCTTCTCCCTGCTGCTTCTCTCCCTTTTTCAGACTAAAATATATCTAATTGTCTCCTATCTTATTTTCTACCTTAAAGAAGAGAGAATATTTTAAAATAGTAAAATGCTCCTACCTCATGGATTTGCAGTGATTGAAGAGAATGAATACAAAGTGCACTTTCTTTTTCTGTGGTCTCTTTATTGTGTGGATCTTTTCTATCTGGATGCAGACTACTCCCTTCTTTGTGTGTTTTTATTTCTAGGGTCACTTCATGCTTCCAGCTTTCCAAAAGGCGATAGGAGTTTTATCACTTTCCAAGTGAGGACTGAGGATTTTGTTCATTTTTATGTAACTCTGAGTTTGGGAATTACAAAAATTGGCTTTTTGAGATGGATTGAAATTTGGTATCTCCCTTCCCCACTAAAACTCTTGCTGTCACCCTCTTCCTCAAGCACCTCCTCAATCCTCCTTCACCTCCTCAACCACTCAATCCTCCTTCACCATAGCTTTTCCCTGTCTTTGCCTCTCCCCATAGGCTATCATTTCTCAACACATCTTCTGTTCCCATCAGCTTCTGCTAAAGGCCTGGATTGTTTTGCGCTGGGCTGTCAGCTACTTGTAAGCATAAAAGCTTCAAACCATTGAATAGTACAGGTAAACAGGATTTAATATTGCTATACATTTTTCAATGGTGATATGGTTCAAAGAAAGAACCCTTGACACAGAAAATACAAAAACAATGGCAACTTAACCATATTGTATCAGAGGACAAATGAAATGTTTCAGATGTTGAAACAAGTAACTTACTTTATTTGTTTTATGTCTTTGAAAACCTATTGATCTATTGTCAAGTATAGAGATACCTTAATCCTATTTCAAACACCAACAGACTCAAGAAAGAACTGCTAACTAGTAGATTGAAACTTCTGGTAAAGAAAGGACAAAGGCCTGCAGGCCAGGATGGGCTTCTGATAAAACACTTTGGGCGGTACTTCTAGAGGTCCAGTAGAAGAAGAGAGCTTCCAGCTGGCTGAAAGTGGAGAAGAACAAATAAATAATCCCACACAGGCTGAAAGTTCAGGATGCTGGAATCTCCCTTCTGTAATAATTGGGCATAGGCATTTGCCTGATCCTCAGTGTAGTAGATCCCTAGTATAATTGTTTTAGCAGGATTGGTTTTATAACAGCTTAAACCTGCATTACAATCAGGTAAGGATTATTACTAAAGCTGGACAAAACTGGTGAACCTCTTTTTAAAACATATTTTTGAAATTGTGTGGAAAAAGTGAAGTGTTTCAACTTGACTTATTCATCAGCACACACAACCATAAAGAAAGGTTCCAACGAAAGCTTGAGCTCTGAGGTAGGGAAGCAGACATCTAACAGCTACTGAAAACATTTGGAAGACTTCAAAATTCCTAAGAACTAAGGAAAGCACAACCCTTTCAAGAGCAGGCCAAGTTGACGCCATCTTTGGCAGTGCTCTCACAGAAGAATTCTCACAGATACTGATCACTGTGGCACATGTATGAGCAAATACTTGCATTGCAGGATAAAGTGCAACTGGTGTGACTTTTCAAAGTTGGAGAATTGATTCCATATCTTCAAGGATGAAAGAGATTAGAGGAAAATTCAGGGAATCAGTGTTTGCACCAAACAAACCATGATAATTGGCTCAGTCTAAAGAAGTAACTACTTAGAAAAAATGTTTCCCAATTATAATACCATTGTAGAATGCTACCTAGAGCGACTGAAGAATCAAATTTGCTCCTGAAGTAATGGGGGATCTGTGGTTTATTGTGGTAAATCTGATTTTCAGTGAGCAGCCTCTGAACTATTGCTTATACCTCCAGAGTGTCCTGGAGATGTCCTGGTATAGCCTACCAAGTGTCATCTTTGTGCTGGAGTACTGGAGACACATACATGTTGTGTAGATGGGAGATGAGTATCCCAGCTATACATGCTGTCCCGTTTGCTTGGTCTGTCTTCATTTTATCCTCCTTGCTCACTGTAACCTATGGTTTCAAGGGGCTTGATTTTCAGAGGTGCTGAACATCCACAATTCCAAAACATGTCCTAAGTAACTGGGAATGTTACATGTACTATGGGGAATAGCGCAGGGAGAATCCATCAAGTACACAGCTCAGTTTAGCAACATATTATGGTGGTTTTGATAGTAAGTTGTTCCATAACGAAAAAATATTGCTGTTACTGAAGGAATCTGATTTGTAGTCTCCCCCACCATGCCCCAATTGCCCCAAGGGGCTGAGGCCGGGAGCTTGGAAAGAAGAGGCTGGGGGGTGGGGCTGGCAGAGGTGGGGAGGCTGGTGGGGGTGAGGGGTCTGAAGGGGAGAGTGAGTGATGGAGATGGGGGAGAGGAGTGAGCGGGGGCAAAAGGCGGGGCAGGGGACAGGGCCAGGGTGTTTGGTTTTCAGCAATTAGAAAGTTGGCAACCCTAGGGAGGGGCCTTGGGTGAAGAGGCAGGAGAAGCGGGCGGGGGGCCTCAGGGGAGGGGGCCAAGCAGGGATGGGCCTTGGGACAGGGCCACAGTCCAGGCATGCCCAGCCTCCTCCTCGTCATGTGCCGCCCATGGTGTTTTGATTATACAGGCTCTGGATACAAGAGTGAGGCAGTGACCTCACAGAGGCCTGTGGGAGCCTGGAGCAGAGTCATTCTGAGCACAGGAGTGAGGCTTAGGTTTAGAACTGGGGAGTGGGGGTGGGGTCAGAGAACCTCCTCCGCCTGTAGCACCCAATGGGCATTCTGTGGGCCTGTTTTTTGTGGAAATGAGGCTGCTGGAAACTTCTCACCCCTCCCACTCTGGTCAGACCCTTCGCCCCCTGGGGATCTTGTCCCCCCAACTCTGCCGACCCCCAGTGTATACTGGGGTTGTAGGGCCTAGCTGGTTGTACAGTTTAGCTTACATAAGCAACAAAGTGTTCAGTCCTCTAGTATTTGTTATTTAAATACATTGCTAGATATTCTGCTTTCTCTAAGTTCAATACCCTTCTTTAGAGCACTGATTATGTTATAAAATTGTGGTCTGAAAGCACTGCTGACAGCCTGCAGAGAAGGGATGGAGCCACCTGCTATGTGAGACCAAAGGAATGTGCATGGGATTAGCAGGTGAGGCTGCCGGAAGAGCAGGGAAGAACCATGGTGCGGGAAAACAATAGACTAGCAATAGTACAGGTAGGGGTGGGAAGATGTAAAAAGACCTGAAGCAGACAATGTGATTAACTTTTTTCTAAAAGACAAAAACTTGCTGCACTTGTGAGAGCTAAAAACTACACAAGTACTTTCCTAATATTTTCTCTAAGTAATTGCCACAGCGATATTAAGTGACTGTAACTGGGAAGGGGTAATTCATGCCATATTAAGGCTATGTTTTAGTCATGGGTATTTTTAGTAAAAGTCATGACACAGATTTCTGGCAGTAAACAAAAATTCACGGCCCGTGACCTGTCCATGAGTTTTACTATATACCCCTAACTAAATCTTGGGAGGTGGCAGCTCGGAGGGTGGCGCTGTGGGGGATGTCCCATGGGGGTTCTGTGGGTGCTGCGGGGCAGAGGTCACAGCTTGGGGGATGCTGCTGATACTCTAGGGGGGGGGGACAGTTGCGGCCTGCGGGGGCACCACAGGGAGGCACCATGGGTGCCTGGGGGGGGGGGGGGTCACTGCTGGTGTTCGGAGTGGGGAGGTGAGTCGCGGCCCAGGGGGCACTGAGGGTGCTCGTGGGGGGGGGGGGTGTTGGCAGGGCTGGGGCAGGTTCCCTACCCAGCTCCTAGATTCATGTGCTGCCTCCACTCCACCACAAACCCTGGGAACTGCGGCCCATGGGAGCTGCAGGTGCGGTGCCTGCAGGCGGAGGCAGCACATGGAGCTAGTAGCTGAGGGAAGGGAGTTGCTGTCTCCCTTCCGGGGAGCCCCCCCCCCAGGTAAGCACCACCCTGCACCCCAACTACCAGCCCTGAAACCCCCACACCCAAACTCTTGCTGCGGGGCGGGGGGGCAAGACTGCCCCAGCAATGGCCAGTGCGCCTGGCCCAGGGGCTGCATGAGCTGCTCAGGCACAGAAATCCGTGACCTCCGTGACCAACACAGATCCTTAGCAATAGTTAATGGAAAGTCAGTTGACAGAGCACTTTTGCTATTAACATGTTGTCCATGTAATGGAAGTTTATGAACCCGTAGTTTAGTACCTGCCTAAAGAGGTTTAGTGATTTTTTTTTTTCACTTTTCTCTGGGCCATGCTGTTATTGACATAATCTGGGACCGTATAGACCATTCTAGCAACCAAGGTCGTGTAGTGGCACCACATCTTGTATAAAGGGAGTCAAATAAGGTGTCTAAGACAAGGTTATGGTTTCCGGGTTATGATTATGCTATCTGTATATGTGTATCATTTTTGTAGTTGAAGTTATGAATATTGGCTCTATACTGTCTGTATTTCAAACTTATGCTATGCTTCTGGGTGATACCTCAGACAAGTTGGTGTCAGCTCTGCCTAGCCTGCTTCATGACCCATTAAGGGCCATCAGCTATACAGTTGATTGAGAGAAGGCAGATACATCTTGTGACTCAGCAAAGTATGTAGGAACTTGCCCATGTGACTCCAGACTCCATTTTGCTGTAATTTTCCACAGTAAGAACAAAGGTCTTCTTACACCTGGAAAAGACTATAAAAGGATGATGCTTCATTTCCATCTCATCTTCAATCCTGCTTCTTACCTCTGGAGGGACTTTGCTACAAATGGAAGCTCTACACAAAGGACTGATGACCCATCCCAGATGTGGATGTACTCAAGAGACTTGATTTGAACCTGCAGTTTATTCAATCACCGCTACAAGCCTGAACCAAGAACTTTGCCATTACTGTGTGTAATTGATTCCATTTAACCAATTCTAGCTCTCATCTATATCTTTTTCCTTTTATGAATAAACCTTTAGATTCTAGATTCTAAAGGATTGGCAACAGTGTGATTTGTGGGTAAGATCTGATTTGTATATTGACCTGGGTCTGGGGGTTGGTCCTTTTGGATCAAGAGAACCTCTTTTCTTTTACTGGGGTATTGGTTTTCATAACCATTTGTCCCCATAACGAGTGGCACTGGTGGTGATATTGGGAAACTGGAGTGTCTAAGGGAATTGCTTGTTTAACTTATGGTTAGCCAGTGGGGCAAAACCAAAGTCTCCTCTGTTTGGCTGGTTTGGTTTGCCTTGGTGTGCATAGAGCCTTGGGCTGTAACTGCTCTGCTTTAAGCAATTTGTCCTGAATTGACGCTCTCAATTGGGTCCTGCCAGAACCAGCATCATTACAGCGGTATAGTTGTGCTAAGATCCACAGAACCAGGTCAATTAAGCTTTGGATCAGAACCCCACGCTATCCAAATTTGAATTTTAGTATTGAGAGTTTTGTTGGTTAAAGATCAGTGACCAGAAGGCATCTTCAGAAGCAATGAAATTGCAAGCCCTGAGAGACAGCCTGCAGTTTGAACATGAACAAAAACTGGCAGAAATTCGAATGAGAGAGAAGCAAGCGTTGGTCCACCTGGCGAAGGAGGCTGATGAAAGAAAGAAAGAAGCTGCTAAAAGAGAGGAAAGGGCTCATAGAAGGCAAATGGAACAACAGGCTGCTGAGGAGAGGATTCGCCAGATGCAACAGGAGATGGCCAGACTTAAGCTCCAAGTCAAAAAAGCAAGGGAAGAACAGCAGAAACTGTATCCTCTTGAACGTCCAGTTTATAACAATGTTGGTATGTTGTATAACTCTGAGCAGTTGTCTGGGTGTAACCAAATGTACCCCAACACTTCCACCTTTTATGTAAATACTGTTACTGTAAGTTCAGTAGAAGGTGGCCGCAGAAATTGTGCGAATGCTACGTATGGGAGTTGTAATGAAAAATTCATAGAGAGCAGGGCCGGCTCTGGCTTTTTTGCCGCCCTAGGCAGAGCACCGGGGGGAGGGCAGAGAGCCCCTGGCGGCCAGAGCGCCGGGAGGAGGGCGGCGAGCCCGGCCGGGGCTCTCCGCTCTCCCCGGCGGCCAGAGCGCCAGGAGGAGGGTGGAGAGCCCCCGGCGGCCAGAGCGCTGGGGCGGAGGGCGGCGAGCCTGCCGTGGCTCTCCGCTGACCCCGACTGGCTGGAGCGCCGCGGGGAGGGCGGTGAGACCAGTCGCGGCCCCACGCGCCCCGCCGTGCTGCCCCCCTCCAGGTGCCACCCCAAGCACATGCTTGGTGGGCTGGTGCCTGGAGCCGGCCTTGATAAAGTGTGTAAAAGTAAATGGTAAAAGCTGTTTAGGGCAAATTAAGTTTGTGTCTGCTAGGGAGAATGGTACTGTAACTCGGTTGCATCCAGTTAGTGTCTTAGCAAAATCCCAGAGACCAGATAATTCTGGTGCATGTATTTTGCCTATTGCTAATGTGAGGTTGGAAAAGGATGCAGCAACTCAGTCTAATCAGGGTGATATCCTAGCCAGGGCACAAGGAAAGCATAAAGGTGATTTGATTGTGTTACCTACTGACAGTTTGTGGCAAGAAGGAAAAAAATTCCTGAGCTTGTGTGTGGCAAAGGGAACGAGAATGCTTCTTACCTTTTGACTATGAAATCTAGCAGTTTGCCTGAAAGGGGATTGTGTAGAAATCCACCTGATGAGCCAGAGGTGATCATGGATGTGAGTAAGACCCAGAAAGAGTCTGTTGTTGCTCAGGAAAGTGTCCCTTTAGAGCAAGCCCTAGATGAAGAGGGTAAGGGAAGAATTTCTGTGAGGGGTAAATTGTTGCTTAGAGAAGCCCCTAGAGCAGGGGTTGGCAACCTACGGCACGCGTGCCAAAGATGGCTTGCGAGCTGATTTTTTTTTTTAATGGCACGCTGCTGCCTGCCGGGGCCCCAGCCGCTAGCCCCGCTCAGCCCACTGCCAGGACCCTGGAAGGCAGCAGCGTGCCATTAAAAATCCTGCCCTGCCCAGCCTCCTCTTCTCCACCCCCCACCCACTGCTCTTTCCTGCGGGGCAGGGCGCAGAAGCTTGGTCCTGCTGGCTGCTGTTGCAGGGCAGCCTCCACAAGCAGCCAAGCTCCCTCCTCCCCGACCTCTTCCCCCAGTGTATTGGGTTCCTGCCCCTCCGCCTCTCCCTCCCTGTGGCCAAACAGCTGAGGGTCCTGGAGGGGGGGGGAGCAGGGACTGCAGCTGCAGCGTGCTCGCTGCTCTGGAGAAGAGGCGGGGATGGGGCCTTGGGGAAGGAAGGTGGAATCAGGGCATATCCCCTCCAGCCCCCTGCCGTGCGGTGCTCAGGGCAGGGGGTTGGGAGCATCCCCACGACTCCAGCCCACACCCTCAGCTCCCTGTCTTGACTCTTGAACCCCCCACATCCCCTCCAGCCCTCTGCCCTGACCCCTGCACCCCTCTCTCACACACACCCAGCCCCCTGCGCTCCCCCACGACCCCAGCCCTGACTCTGGCACCCCCACACATACCCAGCTCCCCCCCACACCCCCACCTCCACCCTGAGCACCAAAAGAACGGTTACTTACCTTCTGTAACTGTTGTTCTTCGAGATGTGGTGTTCACGTCCATTACACAGGTGTGCGCGCGCCGCGTGCACGGACGTCGGAAACTTTTTCCCTTAGCGGCTCCCGTCAGGTCGGCAGAGCCCCCCCTCCCGCCAGAGCGGCGACCCGCTCTAGGGTATATATATCCCTGCAGACCCGACCCCTTCGGTTCCCTCTTGCCGGAGACTCCGACAGAGGGGAATTCATAGATTCTAGATTCATAGATTCTAGGACTGGAAGGGACCTCGAGAGGTCATCGAGTCCAGTCCCCTGCCCGCATGGCAGGACCAAATACTGCCTAGACCATCCCTAATAGACATTTATCTAACCTACTCTTAAATATCTCCAGAGACGGAGATTCCACAACCTCCCTAGGCAATTTGTTCCAGTGTTTAACCACCCTGACAGTTAGGAACTTTTTCCTAATGTCCAATCTCGACCTCCCTTGCTGCAGTTTAAACCCATTGTTTCTGGTTCTATCCTTAGAGGCTAAGGTGAACAAGTTCTCTCCCTCCTCCTTATGACACCCTTTTATATACCTGAAAACTGCTATCATGTCCCCTCTCAGTCTTCTCTTTTCCAAACTAAACAAACCCAATTCTTTCAGCCTTCCTTCATAGGTCATGTTCTCAAGACCTTTAATCATTCTTGTTGCTCTTCTTTGGACCCTTTCCAGTTTCTCCACATCTTTTTTAAAATGCGGCGCCCAGAACTGGACACAATACTCCAGCTGAGGCCTAACCAGAGCAGAGTAGAGCGGAAGAATGACTTCTCGTGTCTTGCTCACAACACACCTGTTAATGCATCCCAGAATCATGTTTGCTTTTTTTGCAACAGCATCACACTGTTGACTCATATTTAGCTTGTGGTCCACTATAACCCCTAGATCCCTTTCTGCCGTACTCCTTCCTAGACAGTCTTTTCCCATTCTGTATGTGTGAAATTGATTTTTCCTTCCTAAGTGGAGCACTTTGCATTTGTCTTTGTTAAACTTCATCCTGTTTAACTCAGACCATTTCTCCAATTTGTCCAGATCATTTTGAATTATGACCCTGTCCTCCAAAGTAGTTGCAATCCCTCCCAGTTTGGTATCATCCGCAAACTTAATAAGCGTACTTTCTATGCCAATATCTAAGTCGTTGATGAAGATATTGAACAGAGCCGGTCCCAAAACAGACCCCTGCGGTACCCCACTCGTTACGCCTTTCCAGCAGGATTGGGAACCATTAATAACAACTCTCTGAGTACGATTATCCAGCCAGTTATGCACCCACCTTATAGTAGCCCCATCTAATTTGTATTTGCCTAGTTTATCGATAAGAATATCATGCGAGACCGTATCAAATGCCTTACTAAAGTCTAGGTATACCACATCCACCGCTTCACCCTTATCCACAAGGCTCGTTATCCTATCAAAGAAAGCTATCAGATTGGTTTGACATGATTTGTTCTTCACAAATCCATGCTGGCTATTCCCTATCACCTTACCACCTTCCAAGTGTTGGCAGACGATTTCCTTAATTACTTGCTCCATTATCTTCCCTGGCACAGAAGTTAAACTAACTGGTCTGTAGTTACCTGGGTTGTTTTTATTTCCCTTTTTATAGATGGGCACTATATTTGCCCTTTTCCAGTCTTCTGGAATCTCTCCCGTCTCCCATGACTTTCCAAAGATAATAGCTAGAGGCTCAGATACCTCCTCTATTAGCTCCTTGAGTATTCTAGGATGCATTTCATCAGGCCCGGGTGACTTGCAGGCATCTAACTTTTCTAAGTGATGTTTAACTTGTTCTTTTTTTATTTTATCCGCTAAACCTACCCCCTTCCCATTAGCATTCACTATGTTAGGCATTCCTTCAGACTTCTCGGTGAAGACCGAAACAAAGAAGTCATTAAGCATCTCTGCCATTTCCAAGTTTCCTGTTACTGTTTCTCCCTCTTCACTAAGCAGTGGGCCTACCCTGTCTTTGGTCTTCCTCTTGCTTCTAATGTATTGATAAAAAGTCTTCTTGTTTCCTTTTATTCCCGTAGCTAGTTTGAGCTCATTTTGTGCCTTTGCCTTTCTAATCTTGCCCCTGCATTCCTGTGTTGTTTGCCTATATTCATCCTTTGTAATCTGTCCTAGTTTCCATTTTTTATATGACTCCTTTTTATTTTTTAGATCGTGCAAGATCTCGTGGTTAAGCCAAGGTGGTCTTTTGCCACATTTTCTATCTTTCCTAACCAGCGGAATAGCTTGCTTTTGGGCCCTTAATAGTGTCCCTTTGAAAAACTGCCAACTCTCCTCAGTTGTTTTTCCCCTCAGTCTTGATTCCCATGGGACCTTACCTATCAGCTCTCTGAGCTTCCCAAAATCTGCCTTCCTGAAATCCATTGTCTCTATTTTGCTGTTCTCCCTTCTACCCTTCCTTAGAATTGCAAAGTCTATGATTTCATGATCACTTTCACCCAGGCTGCCTTCTACTTTCACATTCTCAACGAGTTCCTCCCTATTTGTTAAAATCAAGTCTAGAACAGCTTCCCCCCTAGTAGCTTTTTCAACCTTCTGTAATAAAAAGTTGTCTCCAATGCAGTCCAAGAATTTGTTGGATAGTCTGTTCCCCGCTGTGTTATTTTCCCAACATATATCCGGATAGTTGAAGTCCCCCATCACCACCAAATCTTGGGCTTTGGATGATTTTGTTAGTTGCTTGAAAAAAGCCTCATCCACCTCTTCCACCTGGTTAGGTGGCCTGTAGTAGACGCCTAGCATGACATCTCCCTTGTTTTTTGCCCCTTTAAGCCTAACCCAGAGACTCTCAACACTTCCGTCTCCTATGTCCATCTCTACCTCAGTCCAAGTGTGTACATTTTTAATATATAAGGCAACACCTCCTCCCTTTTTCCCCTGTCTATCCTTCCTGAGCAGGCTGTACCCATCCACACCAACATTCCAATCATGTGTATTATCCCACCAAGTTTCAGTGATGCCAACAATGTCATAGTTGTATTTATTTATTAGCACTTCCAGTTCTTCCTGCTTATTCCCCATACTTCTCGCATTTGTATATAGGCATCTAAGATACTGGTTTGATCTTTCCTCCCAGTTTTTTCCTGACTCTCCTTTCTCTCTGCCAATATAGCCCACACTCCCTCTTGTTTCCGACTCATTTCCCTGGTCTCCATGTTCCCCACTTACCTGTGGGCTTTGCTCACCTGTCCCCGTCGAACCTAGTTTAAAGCCCTCCTCACTAGGTTAGCCAGTCTGTGTCCGAATAGGGTCTTACCTCTCCTCGAAAGGTGAACGCCATCTCTGCCTAGCAGTCCTTCCTCGAATAGCATCCCGTGGTCTAGGAAGCCAAAGCCCTCCTGGCGACACCATCTTCGCAGCCAGGCATTCACCTCCATGATGCATCTGTCTCTGCCCGGGCCCCTACCTTTAACAGGAAGAATTGAAGAGAATACCACCTGTGCTCCAAACTCCTTCACCCGTGCTCCCAGAGCCCTGTAGTCACTCTTGATCCGCTCAGTGTCACACCGCGCAGTATCATTTGTGCCCACATGGATGAGTAGCATGGGGTAGTAGTCAGAGGGCCGGATAATCCTCGACAATGCCTCCGTAACGTCTCGGATACGGGCCCCCGGCAGGCAGCATACCTCCCGAGATGAAATGTCAGGGCGACAGATGGGCGCCTCCGTCCCCCTCAGCAGAGAGTCTCCGACCACCACTACCCTACGTTTCCTATTCGCAGTGGTGGCAGCAGACTCTCCAGCCTTAGGGGTACGAGGCTTCTCCTCCTTTACTGTAGGGAGTGATTCCTTCTTTCCTGTATCAAGAAGAGCATAACGGTTACCTATAACCACGGCAGGAGGGTTCGGAGCAAGGGTGGAGCACTGCCTGCTGCCAGAAGTAACCAGCTGCCAGCGTCCACCCTGAGCCATCTCCTCCTCCACCAGTGGTGTATCAGCAGTCCTGTGTACTGGGACAGCTACCTCAGCTGTCTCCACATGGACACTGTCGAGGAATTGCTCGTGGATACGGATGCTCCTCAACCTAGCCACCTCCTCCTGTAGCTCTCCCACCTGCTGCCTGAGAGATTCCACCACCAGAATGAGAGTGGGAAGTGTAATAGACGTGAACAACACATCTTGAAGAACAACAGTTACAGAAGGTAAGTAACCGTTCTTTCTTCTTCGAGTGATTGTTCACGTCCATTACACATTAGGTGACTCACAAGCTTACCATTGGAGGTGGGTAGGAGTCAAGGTACAACTGATTGTAGCACAGCCCGTCCAACCACTGCGTCCTCTCTGGTCTGATGATGGATCGCGTAGTGGGCTGTGAACGTATGCACGGACAACCAGGTGGCTGCTTTACAGATTTCCTGGATAGGAACCTGTGCCAAGAAGGCCTCCGAGGACGCTTGGGCCCTAGTCAAGTGAGCCCGGATCTCTGGGGCCGGTACGTTGGCGAGCTCATAACACATGCGTATACAATACACAATCCATGCTGACAAGCGTTGTGTCAAGATAGGCAGGCCTCTCATACGTTCCGCAATGACAATAAACAGCTGAGGTGTTCTGCGGAACGACCTGGTCCGCTCCAGATAAAACGCCAATGCCCTCCGAACATCGAGGGTATGCAGGCTGCGGTGGCTAGGGTCCGCATGGGGCTTAGGGAAGAACACCGGTAGAAAAATGTCCTGTCCCATGTGAAACTGCGAGACCACTTTTGGAAGGAATTTGGGGTGTGGCCTCAGTTGCACCTTATCCTTATGGAAAACTGTATAAGGGGGATCTGAAGTGAGGGCCCTCAATTCCGATACCCTCCTGGCCGATGTGATGGCCACGAGAAACGCCACCTTCCACGAGAGGTGCATGAGGGAGCAAGCGGCTAGGGGTTCAAAGGGAGGCCCCATGAGCTTAGTCAGGACTAGGTTCAGACTCCACGCAGGGACCGGTGGGCGCGAGTAGGGAAACATCCTCTCCAGCCCCTTGAGGAATCGGGCTACTGTGGGGTTGGAGAACACTGACACTCCCAACTCCCCCAGATGGAACGCCGATATGGCAGCCAAATGCACTTTAATCGAGGCAGGGGCGAGCCCCCGATGCTTGAGGTGCAGTAAGTAGTCCAGGATCGATGGAACTGAGGCCTGCAGAGGCTGTATGTGCTGAGGCTCGCACCAGTGGGAGAACCTCTTCCATTTGGCCAGGTAGGTCGCTCTTGTGGAGGGCTTCCTACTACCAAGGAGAATTTGCTGTACCTGGTGAGAGCACCTGTGTTCCGCATCGTTCAGCCAGAGAGATACCACGCCGTGAGATGTAGCGACGATAGGTTCGGGTGGAGAAGGCGACCCCTGTCCTGTGTGACTAGGTCGCGATGGAGGGGGAGAGTAATCGGGTCGGCTATGGACAATTCCAGCAGGGTCGTGAACCAATGCTGTCGAGGCCACGCCGGGGCGATGAGGATGATTGTCGCCTTGTCCCTGCGGGTCTTGAGGAGGACCTTGTGGATGAGCGGGAATGGAGGGAAGGCATACCTCAGGCTCCCTCCCCACGGAATCGCGAAGGCATCTGCCCACGATCCCGGGCTGAGGTTCTGGAAAGAGCAAAACTGAGGGCATTACCTGTTGTCCTTGGTGGCGAAAAGATCCACCCGGGGAAAACCCCACCTCCGGAAGATTGAATGCAGGACGTCCTGCCTCAAAGCCCATTCGTGCATGTGGTATGATTGGCCGAGGCGGTCCGCTAACCTGTTTTGGATCCCTGGGAGATACGTTGTGATAAGATGGACCGCATGGGCTATACAGAAGTCGCATAGATGGAGTGCCTCGCAACAGAGGAGAGAGGACCGGGACCCGCCCTGCTTGTTTATATAGAACATGGCGGTAATGTTGTCCATCAGAACTGCCACGCTGTGACCTTCTATGGTGGTGTGGAAGGTCTGACAGGCAAGGCGAACCACCCTCAGCTCCTTCAAATTGATGTGAAGCAACCTGTCTTCCCTGGACCACAACCCTTGGGTCCGCAGTTCCCCCAGGTGCGCCCCCCAACCCAGGTCCAATGCATCTGTTACTAACGTCCGAGTGGGTTGTGGGGCAGTGAAGGGGATCCCCTCACAAACCTGCTGTTGATCGAGCCACCAGCGGAGGGAGCTCAACACCCGAGCCGGGATCGTCACCACTAGATCCAAGGGGTCTCTGTTGGGGTGGTACGTTTGGGCAAACCACAACTGCAAAGGTCTGAGCCTTAGGCGGGCATGTCTGACTACGAGTGTGCAGGCTGCCATGTGTCCCAGGAGCTGCATGCAGCACCTTGCTGTCGTCGTGACAAATTTCTGGACGGAGCTTACGGCCCCTTGAATTGCCAAGAACCGCGACTCTGGGAGACTTGCCCACGCAGTCACCGAGTCCAGGACTACACCTATGAAGTCCAGTCTCTGTGTGGGAGTTAACATGGACTTGGGCACATTGACCAGTAGGCCGAGCCTGCCGAACATCTGTAAGGCCAGTGTCACGTGAGAGCGGACCTCGGCCTCCGACCTGCCCGCGAGGAGCCAGTTGTCCAAGTACGGGAACATGCGCATCCTTCTTTTCCGAAGGAAGGATGCTACCACGGACATGCATTTTGTGAACACTCGCAGTGCCGATGCTAGGCCGAAGGGCAGGACCGTAAATTGAAAATGGCGCTGGTTGATGGTGAAACGCAGGAACCGCCGGTGGGCCGGGTTGATGGCGATGTGAAAATACGGATCTTTCATATCGAGGGCAGCGTACCAATCCCCCGGATCCATGGATGGGATAATAATTCCAAGGGAGACCATACGGAAACGCGTTCTGACCAGAAACTTGTTTAGTCCGCGCAGGTCCAAAATGGGACGAAGGCCCCCTTTTGCCTTGGGAATCAGGAAGTACCTGGAGTAGAATCCTTTTTCCCCTTAGGTCTGGTGGGACCTCTTCCACTGCTCCCACTGTGAGGAGGGTCTGCACCTCCTGCATGAGAAGTTGCTCGTGAGAGGAGTCCCTGAAGAGGGACGGGGAAGGGGGATGGAAGGGAGGGGGCGAGGAAAACTGGAGGGTAAAGCCCGCCTTCACTGTGCGCAGGACCCAGCGGTCCGATGTTATGCGTGACATGCACGGTAGAAATGGGACAGGCGGTCTTTGAAACCTAGAGGTGGATCCGGAATGGGATGTGGTACGCTGTCCTCGAGCGTAACTTCAAAAGCCTGGTTTATTCCCTGGCTGCGGCTTGCCCTGGCCATGACCTTGGCCTTGGTTAGGTGTATTGTTATGTCTTCGCCTGTTATCCCTGCCACGATGGCGGAACGGTTCGTGCCGAGGGCGAGGGTGGTACTGCCTCTGTGGTGGTTGAGGCTTAAAGGGCTTGCGCTGTGTCACTGGGGTATGCATTCCTAACGACTTTAGGGTCGCTCGCGAGTCCTTGAGGCTATGTAGCCTGGCATCCGTTTGGTCTGAAAACAAGCCTGACCCTTCAAACAGAAGGTCCTGCAGGGTGGTCTGCACCTCTGGTGGAAGGCCTGAAGCCTGTAACCATGCCGAGCGCCTCATCACTACCCCTGACGCGATTGTCCTAGCCGCTGAGTCGAGGGAGGCCTGCAACGAAGTTTTGGCCACCGCCATCCCCTCGTCCACTAGGGCCGTGAACTCTGGATGTGCGTCCGGAGGTAGGGATTCTTTGAACTTGGAGACTGATGCCCAAGAACTAAAATTGTGTCTATTTAGAATCGCCTGCTGATTAGCGATCCTCAGCTCATAGACTCATAGACTCATAGACATTAAGGTCAGAAGGGACCATTATGATCATCTGGTCTGACCCCCTGCATGCTGCAGGCCGCAAGACCCTTCCCTGTACTCTACCGTTGAAGTCCCCAGTCCTGTGTTTTAGTGACTTCAATCGGCTGAGACCCTCCTGCTAGTGATCCCTGCCCCATGCTGCGGAGGAAGGCGAAAAACCTCCAGAGGCTCAGCCAATCTACCCTGGAGGAAAATTCCTTCCCGACCCCAAATATGGCGATCAGTAATACCCCGAGCATATAGGCAAGAGTCTCTAGCCTGACCCTTGTTGGCCATTATGTTGTTCATGTACCATTGCTTGGTTTTCCTTGGCTACTATGTTTTATCATTAAACCATTCCCTCCATAAACTTATCCAACTTAATCTTAAAACCAGACAGGTCCGTCGCCCCCACCGTTTCCCTAGGAAGGCCGTTCCAATATTTCACCCCTCTGACGGTCAGAAACCTTCGTCTAATTTCTAGCCTAAACTTCCCCCCGGCCAGTTTGTATCCATTCGTTCTCGTGTCCACATTAGTACTAAACTGGAATAATTCCTCTCCCTCCCTTGTATTAACCCCTCTGATATATTTAAAGATAGCAATCATATCCCCCCTCAGCCTTCGCTTTGTCAGACTAAACAACCCAAGCTCCTCTAATCTCTTTTCATACGACAGGTTTTCCATTCCTCTGATCATCTTAGTCGCCCTTCTCTGCACCCGTTCCAGTTTGAGTTCATCTTTTTTAAACATTGGAGACCAGAACTGCACACAGTACTCCAAATGAGGTCTCACCAGCGCCTTATACAACGGAAGCAGGACCTCCCTATCTCTACTAGATATACCTCGCCTAATACATCCCAAGACCGCATTGGCTTTTTTCACCGCCACGTCACATTGCCGACTCATAGTCATCCTGCGGTCCACAAGGACCCCTAGGTCCTTCTCCTCTTCCGTTACTTCTAACCAATGCGTCCCCATCTTGTAACTAAAATTGTTATTATTCGTCCCCAAGTGCATAACCTTACACTTTTTACTATTAAATTTCATCCTATTTCTAATACTCCAATTCACAAGCTCATTCAAGTCTCCCTGCAGAGTATCCCTATCCTCCTCCGAGTTTGCAACTCCTCCCACCTTCGTATCATCCGCAAACTTTATCAGCCCACTCTTGCAATCTGTCCCGAGGTCAGTTATAAATAGATTAAATAAGATGGGTCCCAAAACCGAACCTTGAGGCACTCCACTAGTAACCTCCCTCCAACCCGACAATTCACCCTTTAATACGACCCGCTGCATTCTCCCCATTAACCAATTCCCTATCCACCTCTGGATTTTCATATCGATCCCCATGTTTTTCATTTTAACCAATAGTTCCTCATGGGGTACTGTATCAAACGCTTTACTGAAATCCAGGTAAATTAGGTCCACCGCATTTCCCTTATCTAATAAGTCCGTTACTTTCTCAAAGAAGGAGATCAGATTCGTTTGGCACGATCTGCCCTTCGTAAAACCATGCTGTAATTTATCGCATTTGCCATTAACTTCAAGGTCCTCAACTAGTTTCTCTTTCAGAATCTTCTCCAGCACCTTGCACACTACTGATGTTAAACTAACAGGCCTATAGTTACCCGGGTCACGTTTTTTCCCTTTCTTGAAAATAGGAACCACATTGGCTATTCTCCAGTCTAACGGGACTACCCCCGAGTTTACAGATTCATTAAATATAGTCGCTAATGGGCCTGCTATTTCCCGCGCCAATTCCTTCAATATTCTCGGATGAAGATCGTCCGGTCCACCCGACTTAGTCCCATTAAGGCGTTCTAGTTTTGTTTCTACCTCGGATGCGGTAATCCCCCATCCCGTATGCCCCTCTGTAACGGTGCTAGTATCCCTAATACCTTCATTGGCCTCATTAAACACCGATGCAAAATATTCATTGAGATATTGCGCCATGCCTAGATTATCTTTAATCTCCTCTCCGGCTATAGTCTTCAGCGGTCCCACTTCTTCTTTCTTTGCTTTCTTCCTATTTATATGGCTGTAAAACCTCTTGCTATTACTTTTAATTCCCCTCGCTAAGTCCAACTCTTCCTGGCCTTTGGCCTTTCTCACTCTATCTCTACATTCTCTAACTTCGCTAAGGTAAGTTTCCTTACTGATCCCTCCCCTCTTCCACTCTTTGTACGCTTTCTGTTTTTTCCTAATCGCCCCTTTCAGCCGGTCGCTCATCCAGCTCGGTCTAAGTCTCTTGCTTAGTAATCTTTTTCCCTTTTTGGGGATACAGGCCTCTGACAGCTCTTGCATCTTTAACTTAAAGTAATCCCAGGCTTCTTCTGCCTTTAGGTCCCTTAATACGTTTGCCCAATCCACTTCCCTTACCAGTCCCCTTAATTTGTTAAAATTGGCCTTTTTAAAATTATAAACCCTAGTCTTTGACTTAATTCTGGTACTCTTTCCATTTAGTTTAAAGCGAATTAGCTCATGATCACTGGAGCCCAAGTTGTCCCCCACTACCACTTCCTCAACAAGGTCCTCACTACTTACCAGAATCAAATCTAAAATGGCCTCCCCCCTCGTCGGCTCAGCTACCACTTGATAAAGGAATTGATCCGCAAGCACATCTAGGAACATCTGAGCCCTATTATTGCTACTAGCGTTTGTTCCCCAATCGATATCCGGGAAGTTAAAGTCCCCCATAATTACACAGTTTCTATTAGTATTTACCTCCCTTAATACATTAAACAATTCCTTATCCATATCCTGGGTCGATCCCGGCGGTCTATAGCACACCCCAAGCACTATCCCCGGAGAGGCTCTAGTAGTACTTTTACCCAGCTTGAGTATCGCC
This sequence comes from Malaclemys terrapin pileata, assembly GCF_027887155.1. Taxonomy (NCBI): domain Eukaryota; kingdom Metazoa; phylum Chordata; order Testudines; family Emydidae; genus Malaclemys; species Malaclemys terrapin. The sequence goes on from NC_071505.1 coordinate 78,508,659, forward strand.
CAGACGGACTCTGTATTATCTATTCCATCCACTATTATTTCTTCACAGCTTAATTCACTATTGACATACAATGCCACCCCCCCCCCCTTTACCTTTATCCCGGTCTTTCCTAAACAGCGCATACCCCTCCATACCTGCGTTCCAGTCGTGACTGCCATTCCACCACGTTTCAGTTATTCCTACGATATCCGGTTTCAATTCTCGGACCAAGAGCTCCAATTCCTCCATTTTATTACCTAGGCTTCTCGCATTGGTGTACAAACAGCCTAATATATGTTGTTTAGCCTGTCTCCCATTACTAGCACTGTATGTTGCGCTCCTCTTTGTGTTCGTCCCCCCTGTCCCTCCTATGTCCAATCTCATTTCCCCGGCTATGTCTCCTCTTATTACACTCAGCTTTTCAATACCGGAAACTGGCGTGGAGATTAACTGTGCATCTCCCAACCATCTCCCCAAACTTCCTAGTTTAAAGCTCTTTTGATAAGATGAGCCAGCCTCCCTCCCAGAAGTCTATTTCCTTCCCTACTCAGGTGAAGCCCATCCCGCGAGAACAGGTGTCTGTCCCCGAAAGCCTCCCAGTGGCCATACATCCCAAAGCCCTCCTTATAGCACCACTCCCTTAGCCAACTATTTATCCTCGCAATCCTATCAGCCCTTTGCTGCCCTTCCCTCGGAACAGGCAGAATCCCACTAAAGATAACCTGAGCCTCTATCTCCTTGAGAGTCTTCCCTAGCCTGGCATAATCTCCCTTGATTCTCTCTAACGAGAACCTAGCCATGTCATTCGTTCCCACATGAAGGATTATCAAGGGGTTCTTACCTGCTCCTTTCAGGATCCTTTTCAACCGCAGGTCCACATCGCGTATCTTTGCGCCCGGTAGACAGCACACCCTTCTGTTCTCCGGGTCCGCCCTGGTCACAGGCCTGTCCAATCTCCTCAGTAAAGAGTCTCCAATTACATACACCTGCCGTCGCCTGGCAACAGTGCGATCTAGTAATCTAGTCTCCGATCCCTCTAGTCCTGACCTGTGTCTGCTCCTATCTTCTCTTATGCTCCCCCTTATGCCTTCCTGTATCCTCTGGTGGCCCATAATTGGTGCTGTCTCCATCAACTCCTCCCCCCTCTCTCTCGGACTAGCCGCTCTTCTCTTCTTCCTCACCCTCCCACCTTCAGTCATCACCTGCTGCCCCTCTACCTCGTTCTCCAAACACTCAAACCTATTCCTGAGTTCTATTCCCCCCTCACTGGCCCTCCTTTTCCTTGGCCTACTTCTCACAGTCACATGCCTCCACTTCCCTGGATCTCCTCCTTCCATTCCCCTCTCGCTGTCATCTACTACTGCCTCCTCCTGCACCCTAGAGCCTTCCCCTTCAGCCCCGCCTTGCCCATCCTCCATCAGCTGCTCAAACCCCCGCCTAAACTCCACCAGGGTCTCTACCTGCATCTCCAGCCCCTTAATCTTTTCCTCCAGTAACGCTATAAGGCGACACTTCATACACACATACCTTTGTTCCGGGTCTCCTGCTAGGACTATATACATACCACAGCTTCCACATGCAGCCATCTGCATTCTGTCTGCTGCTGCTGCTTGGCTCATGGCTGCTGCAGTCTCTGCCCACAGCACCTGGGGCCACGGAGCACACGACACGCCCCGCCCTCCTGCCAACTCCCTCTCAAACTCCCCTGTTAGCCGCCCTGTTGGCTGCCGCTGCTCGCAGCTGTACCGCTGCCTGGCTGGGCGGCCGCTTTTATGGGCCCCTTGATCAGCCAAGCCCCGCCCCCTGCTCAGGCCTCGGCGTCCGTCCCAGCACCCAGCCCCTGCCGGCCCCTACAAACCAAAACAAACAAACACACGAGAACACCCAGGAACACCCAGGACAGATGCAAATACAGGTACCTTCTCCTCCAATGAGAACTCCCTCTCAAACTCCCCTGTTAGCCGCCCTGTTGGCTGCCGCTGCTCGCAGCTGTACCGCTGCCTGGCTGGGCGGCCGCTTTTATGGGCCCCTTGATCAGCCAAGCCCCGCCCCCTGCTCAGGCCTCGGCGTCCGTCCCAGCACCCAGCCCCTGCCGGCCCCTACAAACCAAAACAAACAAACACACGAGAACACCCAGGAACACCCAGGACAGATGCAAATACAGGTACCTTCTCCTCCAATGAGAACTCCCTCTCAAACTCCCCTGTTAGCCGCCCTGTTGGCTGCCGCTGCTCGCAGCTGTACCGCTGCCTGGCTGGGCGGCCGCTTTTATGGGCCCCTTGATCAGCCAAGCCCCGCCCCCTGCTCAGGCCTCGGCGTCCGTCCCAGCACCCAGCCCCTGCCGGCCCCTACAAACCAAAACAAACAAACACACGAGAACACCCAGGAACACCCAGGACAGATGCAAATACAGGTACCTTCTCCTCCAATGAGAACTCCCTCTCAAACTCCCCTGTTAGCCGCCCTGTTGGCTGCCGCTGCTCGCAGCTGTACCGCTGCCTGGCTGGGCGGCCGCTTTTATGGGCCCCTTGATCAGCCAAGCCCCGCCCCCTGCTCAGGCCTCGGCGTCCGTCCCAGCACCCAGCCCCTGCCGGCCCCTACAAACCAAAACAAACAAACACACGAGAACACCCAGGAACACCCAGGACAGATGCAAATACAGGTACCTTCTCCTCCAATGAGAACTCCCTCTCAAACTCCCCTGTTAGCCGCCCTGTTGGCTGCCGCTGCTCGCAGCTGTACCGCTGCCTGGCTGGGCGGCCGCTTTTATGGGCCCCCAGACGAGTAGACCTTCCTCCCGAATAAGTACAAGCGTTTCGCCTCCTTGCCCTTGGGCGCAGGGGCTTGCTGGCCATGACGCTCTCGTTCGTTGACCGCAGAGACTACCAGCGAACAAGGAGACGGGTGCAAAAAGAGGAAGTCGAACCCTCTAGATGGGGCGAAGTATTTTCTCTCCACGCCTCTTGCAGTTGGTGCACTGGAGGCCGGCGTTTGCCATACTGTCCTATAGTTAGACTGGACTGTCCGTATAATCGGGAGAGCGACTCTGGAGGGGCCCTCCAGGCTCAGGATGTCGACCATGGGGTCCTCCTGCTCTACAGACTCCTCTGCTGGCAAGCCCAGATTGAGGGCTACCCGGCAGAGCAGGTCCTGGTGCGCCCGATGATCAATCAGGGGAGGGCCAGACACTGTTGTGCCCGCCACTGCCTCGTCCGGCGAGGAGGAAGAGGTCGGGGCCTTTTGCCCATCCTCGCCTTCCTGCAACCCGTCATCAACTGGTTGTTCCTCTGGGGCCTGTCCCACGGCGTGGGACTGGGACGGTACCGTGCTCGGTGCCGAGTCCACTCCTTCCCGCTCCTGCGGTCTAGAGATCGTTGCCTCCTTGTGAGAGGGCGGGCGGCACCGCGGAGAGTGGGATCGGTACCCTGGTGGCCCAGATCTCGAGGCCCTAGATGGGGGGGCCTTGCTGGTGGTAGGCCCAGGGTGTCCAGAATGGCCATTGGTCTGGCTGGCCCCATTGGGGATGACCAGAGGCTTCATAGTCTCTACTGGCCTGTGTCCTATGGGCATACCCGCCGTACCATCCCGAGTCAGTCTCCGACACCACGGACGGTGATCTTGAAGGCCACGGCAGTGCCGTGGAACGGTGCTGGTCCGGGTTTGGGGAGTAGTGTCTCCGCGACCAGGACCTGGATCGGTACCGGTGACCACGGGACCGGGAACAACTACGGGTGGTCGGTCTCGGGGAACGTGTAGCCGATGCATCCCGGTGCCGACTCGAGTATGGATGCTGAGTCGGTGCTGACCGCTTATTGAGGCCCGACGGCTGTGGCGCTTTCTGCGCGGAGGGCAACCGGGAGTCCACCAAGGCGGAACTCGACTGGGACCAGTGCCGTGAACGGTGCCGAGATGGCGACCGTGATGGGCGCACCATCGCCGGCTTGCCTCTGGATGGCAGTCTCAGCGGAGCATCCTTAGTTTTGTGGAGGGCCCTCAACGGACAATTCAATGAGGTCTTTTGCTGCCTCAGATGTGTCCGGAGTGGAGGGCTGTTCAAAGAGCTCCTCCAGCCCTTCTTCCTCACTCGTCGAGCCCCGGGATAGGCACGTCGGGCCTTTCGGCGCCGAAGCCACTGCCGGGGCCATAATGGCCTTAGGCGCACTCGAGGTCTTCGCTGGCGCTGCCCTCTTATGCGGGGAGCGTCCTTGGGCCTTGGGTTGGCCCTTCGATTTTGCCGGCGAAGACGACCGGTGCCATAAATGCCCCCGTTGGGTCGGTGCCATGGGCTTCGGGTGACCCGCCGGTGCCGGTTCCCGAACCGATGCCGGGGCGCTCCGCACTGAGGCAGACGGTGCCATCAAAGTGGAGGGCTGTAACGCTGTCTCCATGAGCAGCTGCTTGAGGCGAAAGTCTCTTTCTTTCTTAGTTCTGGGCTTAAAGGCCTTACAGATCTTGCAGCGCTCTTTCTGGTGAGTTTTCCCCAGGCAGCGGAGACACGAGTCGTGGGGGTTGCTCAATGGCGTAGGCTTATGGCACGTGGCACAAGCCTTGAAGCCTTGGGCGTGCGGCATGCCCCACCACCCAGGGCCGGTGCCGGGGTTGACCAAACACCCACAACAAGAACTTCAAGTACTTCCTAAAGACCTGTTAACTACTAAGCTTAACACTAACACCTAAAGAACTGTTAACTGTTGCAGATAACACTAATGACTATGCTAAGGGACACTCTCAGACGAGAGACAGAGTTGTTCCAACGCCACCACGGACGGTAAGAAGGAACTGAAGGGGTCGGGTCTGCAGGGATATATATACCCTAGAGCGGGGCGCCGCTCTGGCGGGAGGAGGGCCCCTGCCAATCCGACGGGAGCCGCTAAGGGAAAAAGTTTCCGACGTCCGTGCACGCGGCACGCGCACACCTAATGTGTAATGGACGTGAACAATCACTCAAAGAAGAACGGAAGCTCCTACACCCCTCACACCAAATGGGAGCTGCCTAGGTAAGCACTCCACACCCAAATCTCCTGCCCAACCCTGAGCCCCCTCCCTCATTCTAGCTCCTGGCCAGACCCTACACTCCAACCCCTAGCCTGCTCCTTCACCCCCAGCCTGTGCTCAGTGCACTCCCACCCTCAGCTCAGTGCGAAGAGAGAGGAAGAGAATGGGCTAAAAACAGGGAGAAGGTAGGTACCCATTCTATGTGGGCAGGGCCGGACCGCAGACTGGCAGCAGGCTGAGTGGGGCTGGTAGCCGGGATCCTGGCTTGCAGGAGCTGGCGGACGGAACCCCAGACCTGCAGCGGGCTCAGCCACTCAGACCACTGCCTGTCTGGGGTTCTGGCTGCTGGCCCCTTGCCAGCCGGGGTCCCGGCCGCAGGCCTCACTCAGCCCGCTGCCAGCCTAGGAGAACGGAACCCCAGGTCGGCTGTGGGCTGAGCAGGCCGGCAGCTTAAGATCAGCATTTTAATTTAATTTTAAATGAAGCTTCTTAAACATTTTGAAAACCTTGTTTACTTTACATACAACAGTAGTTTAGTTATATACTATATAAACTTCTAGAGAGAGATCTTATAAAAAATGTTAAAATGTATTACTGGCACGCGAAACCTTAAATTAAAGTGAATAAATGAAGACTCAGCACACCACTTCTGAAAGGTTGCCGACCCCTGCCCTAGAGAAAGGAATCCTCAGGTAATCCGTGCAAGCAGTTTACTATAGCTGAAGGGTGTGGAAATAATTTAATCAAGGAAGTTTCAGTTCCTAACAGCCAGAAATTTTCTGTTGTGAATGGATCCACTGATTTTCCTTTTGAAAGACCAGTGTGGATAGCTTTGAGAAGGTCTCAGATGGAGTGAAAGCTGTTAAGAAAGTCGAACAATCTTGTAACCAAGTGGCTGTGTTTGGCCAGCTTGTTGGGGAGACAAAGTTGTTGAGAGAGGAATGTCTCCATGCTGATTCTGTAAGTGAACAGTCTGTCTCAGGTTAAGAGGGAGGCCTGGGTAGCTGAGTTTGCAGAGCAGAACAGCTGTGTAGTTAATCTTTTGGGAATGCAGGGGATGGCAGGTATACTCTCATCTCTAGACACTTTGAATATGACTTGTAGTCTCACAGTGAATTTAACATCTGATTCCATTTGGAAGCAGAGGTTGTTAAGGGAAGGACAACAGAACTTTAAGTCTAGCTTGTTAGTGAAAATGGATGGTATCTCTTTAAGACAGAGTCCAGCCTTGGAATTGGTAGCAGTTAAGGATCTGAAAACTGTGAACTGGCTCCTGTCTCTCGATGCAAATCACCTGGCTGGCAGGGAGAAGAAAGACTTGCTAATAGTCTTGCGTCTGATGAAGTGGGCATTCCCCCACGAAAGCTTATGCTCCAATACTTCTGTTAGTCTTAAAGGTGCCACAGGACCCTCTGTTGCTTTTTGCTAATAGCTGTTAGCAGGGAGAGCACACTCAATCAGCCAGTGAATTCTCTTAAGCAAGAGAAATCAGGGTTTGATCCTTCAGGACAAGGAGGAAAGAGAGAACTTACTTTTGCAAAGGGAAGCCACGGGTTAACCCTAAAATGCCCAAACTCCAATGGCATTGAGCCAAAGGTGTGGCATGACACACATGATTGTAAATGGACACTTCAATGAATGTTGTTATTGCTAATGGTAATTTTTGTAACTAATGTGTTGCTATTATCAAGAATAGTAATAATTGTAAAAATGTACAATGTGCCTAAGATTTTGGAAAATCCGTTGAACATGTTAAGAGTAATGCATAAAAACATACTTTATGTTAAAAGGCCTTGTTATACTGACGTTTCTCAGTTAATGCCTGTTAACTGTATTGGAACTTTTCACAGGGGAAAAGATGCTCCAGACCTAATGTGCTGTATAAAAAAGGGAAACTGAGGCACACAACCATATTGCTTTCATGGCTACATGAAATTCCTGTATTATGGACAACATTAATATCTACATTTCTCTTGATGTTAATTGTTAATGTTAACATTTGCCAGAGCTTGTATGGATAAAGTGGCTATGTTCCTTAGCGTTTGGCAAAATCACACAAGACATACAGGAACCATGCTGCAAGAGCAGATCCAATCCACTATTGTTCTAACCAAGTTTTACCTTGAGTTTCTAAAGAGATTCAATCATGTTGTTGAAGGTGATTTTGATAAACTATTTTTGTTATACACTAGTATGGCTTCTAACCCCATACTAGCTATAGTAAGACAGAACCAGGGATGGGGAACTCTTGGGATGCAGACAGTGATGTTTGTGTCATCCCTTCCTGCATCAATTTTGCGTTGGGGGTGTAATGTTGACATAATCTGGGACCATATAGATCATTGTTGCAACCAAGGTCCTTTAGTGGCACTAAATCTTGTATAAAGGGAGTCAAATAAGGCATCTAAGACAAGGTTATGGTTTCCTGGTTATGATTATGCTATCTGTATGTGTATCGTTTCTGTAGTTGAAATTATGAATATTGGCTCTATACTGTTTGTATTTCAAACTTATGCTATGCTTAATTGTTCCAATGGTTAATTATTCTCACTGTTAAAAAATGTACACCTTATTTTCACTCTGAATATGTCTAGCTTCAACTTCCAGCCATTGGATTGTGTTATACCTTTCTCTGCTAGGTTGAAGAGTGTATTAATAAATATTCCCCCCCCAGCAGTTACATATAGAATTAAATAGCCACAGGCTCTACTGGAGTGAAGTTGATCAATCACTTGTCTGATACATAAGGTACAGCATTATAAATAAATCTAGAAAACATTTGCAAGTTTTGCAGTGCCCAAAAATTGTGTAACTGTACGAAACAAGTAATAATCTATATCCAGGTGCTACAGAGCAATTTAACTACTTCACTGGGATGCTTTTCATCCAAACTTTGGCAAAGGGGCAATTGCCCAAGAAAATTTGCTGTATTGTTCTCAGGGAGCTATTCAAGCGTTTAGACACTTCCTCTCTGCCTTAGTTGAGGCTGTTAATTGGCTTTGTTGTCTACAAAGGTGAAGGTTGTTACCTGTTTTATTAATGCTGACAGCATTGTCTACATGACAGGTTAAACAGCCAATTCTAATAATCATCAGTCTCCATATAAGTGATGACCAGGAGAAATTTGTAACATGGCATTTTGTTGCTTGTAATAGTTAAATTGATAAAAGCTACAGGTTACCTTCCAGCTTCTTAACTTTAATTCGGCAGATTTTACTATTCTGAAAAGCACAATATGTAACAAATAAACAAAGAAGCTTTTGTGATCTCAGTGGAATATTATTCTGTGAGCTCAAGAAAACAGTCACACTGTGACAAAAAAAGAAAGATAATTGGCCTGTATTTGGCTAGAGGCCAAAGCCTGGAGAAAAATCATATCTGTATTTTTAATTCCTGCTCGCTTGTCATGGGATTGTGCAGAAAAGGCCATAAATCAGGAAAGCAGTAATTGCTTATGGGAAATGCTCCTGTATTGTGTTGAAATAACTTTTTTGGGAGTTTGGTGGGGGTCCTTACTCTCCATACCTCCGGGATTCAGCAGCGCATGTGAATTTCTTTTATACATTTTACAATCTAAAATTTTGATTGTGTTAGCACATGACCAGTGCAGTTAATGGGGAAACTTCAGCTCTTTTAGAATAGTTTTAAACTTTGGAAGAATTTCTACCACCAATAGTTACAGGAAAGGGGTAAGATGCTGGAACTTTAAGCTGCAGTAAAATGTGAAATCCTGAACCAACCCATCTTCATTAAAAATAAAAATTGTCAATTGTTAGAATTCAGGAACTTACTTTATATTTTTGCAGAAAGTAGTTCCTGCAGAAAACAAACAATTATGTGCTAACACAAGCTAAAATGATCTTGGAGCCAGTGGGTCACACTCTCAGCTGGTGTAAATCAGTGTAGCCTTAACCTGTTAAACTACACTTCTGTAATGCAATTCATATTGTTATAGTGCTGAGTGTTACTTTTCTGTTAGCTATAGGCGAGGGAAACTCAGTTGCCTTCGACTTTGGGGAGAAATCCTTCCTCTGAGGAAAGAAACAATTATTTTCTTATTCATCTTTGACTATAATATGACTTGCATCTTTTTGGAGACCTACAATTATGTAAAATAAAGTACAAAATACAGCAAGTAAGGGATTCCCTCAACTGTATAGAACATTTCAGGTCTGACTATAAATTACCTCTTTCCAAAAATAGACATTATAAAATAGGTTGCGTTCACAATTTTTTTTCATGGCAATTGAAACCAAAGTACCAGCATTTGACCCAAATGATTAATATCTATATGGGACTAGGAAGGTTATCCTAAGTGTCTGAGATTTGTATTTGTCCTCCTTTGGTCATGTCTACACAGCAGTTGAACACCCATAGCTGTCCTGGGTCAGCTGACTGGCTCACAGGGTTGGGCTGTAAAATTGTGGTGTAGATGTTCAGGCTGAAGAGGGAGCCCAAGCTCTGAGACCCAGTGAGGAGGGAGGACCCCAGAGACCAGGCTCCAGCCTGAGCCTGAATGTTTACACTGCAATTTTCCAGCCCACAGCTAAAACCCATAAGTCTGAGTCAACTGACGCAGGCCAGCTGCAGGTGTTTAATTGCTATGTAGACATGCTATGTAGCTAAGGAGCTACAATAATTTTTAATTTAAGTTTGAGGTTTGGGTGTAGTGTCCTGAATCACAAATAAAAATGTGTGTTGGCACTAGAAGCTTGATAATGGGTATAACATATCTTAAGACTTCATAGAACTTTATTTCTGAAACATCTGCACAATGCAAAAGGGTCTGGAATACCATTAAATCCATTTAAGAATATGCAGAGATTTATGAGAGATCATGAACATGACTGAGTCAAGACAATGTACTCATATCATGGCAGTGCATAAAATTTTTATTTAGAACAATAAAGTATATGTATATAATGTAATTCCATTTTCAAACCAGTATAAAAAAGGATCAGGGCCTACATCTATTTTTAAGAGGACATATATATACATACACATCATTTTATAAACTTTGTTGCTTAACCTTTCAGTCAGAATGTAACTATACAAGTTTTTGTCATTTACATCAAAATTTACAAACTCTCTCACATGATGCAACCACCAATGTTTGTGTCTTTGTCTCTAAAGTGTCTGAAATCTCCACATCCCTTCCATTTGCTAATATAATAGTAACATGCCACTCTTACTGTACATTTATTTTTAATACATAGTTGAATCAACTTCTATCTGGAGAAAATTTTTGGATAATTCTTAAATGCAAATCTCATTAAAAACAGCTATAGTAGTACACTGTTAACTTTTCAGTAAACAGTTGTATTGTGTGTGCTGAGCAGTTTCACCATATTACAAAGGGATAGCAACAGAAAATACACAGCTTGTGAAGATCAGAGTCGAGAAAATGTGCAAGTTTAAGATTTTATACATGCCCCATGATACAGCACATTGGTTTTTAAAAGCATTCTTATAAGATGACTTCATGACTAAATAAGTACCATTAGTTTATTCAAGTAAAACACACTTCTAAAAGAGCACATTGAATTTTGCAGTATACCATTAGCTGCTTTTTATTCTCACAAAGCTGCTATTAATAGCATGCAAAGTTCAGCTACTCCCAAGGAAACTTCCAAATGTTTCTTCCTTACAAAATCCACTGAGATCTGAGAACAATTTAGATTGACCTTAATATAACAAAACACTCCATTTTAACAAATGGACACTCATTTTTTCTAACCACAACAATGCATGGTCTGATCCTTCCCAAAAATAAAGGATTTGAAAATTGATTTGTATTCGGGAATGCACAACTACTTACAAGATAGGAAAAAGTAATTAAGGGCTTCATTCTGCCACCATTACTCCCATTGAGTAGTAACTTACTCCCCCGTGATATCAACTGCTTTTTGTAAATTGGCAGACACTATGGAGTAAATTCTACACAACAGGTAGAAGAATCAGGCCCTTTATAAAAATTTACATATCTTATTAGATTTCCAAATGCCAAACAATCTACCATATTTAGAAATATTTAAATATATTCATGTTTGTGACACTCCTGTAAGAAGGCCCAAATACTCAGTTTAAACCTGTTAAGTCGGATAAAAATGAAGGAAAAGCCATAAGCCGTCAAATGGATTATCCAGCTCACACACTTTGTGCTAATGGACATTATTTACATTCCAAATGAGAACAATTATGATTGTGTAAATTTTGTGTTGTCAGAAGGATTGTACATGGGAGTTGTTCCAGTGAGATAGATGAATGTCATTCAGCCTTAAATTTAACTTGTTCAAAGATGAATGTCTGTGGCATTGTTATAAACCCCTACGCTTTGAGATTGTTACTGTTTAGTAGCATTGCATTTGGGGGCAAATTTTATATCAATTTATAAATGCATTATTCATTGTTATCAAGGGTAAAATATGCACTAAACAAACAAAAAAACAACAACCCCGTAATTTGAACATGAAAGCCTAATTTGAGACACATCAAGATTAATTACTGCAAATGCTTAGTGTTTTATTACTGTTAATTTTCTCAAATATTCAGTTTGGCAAAATAGCACCTTTATAAACAATTAAGGTAGTTTAATAATATCGGGTTTTGTTCAATTACAGAATCTAAGAAAACGGCTAAAAATTCCAAATGCATTCATTTTTCTTGAGAATATACTGTAGATTGCAGCAAATGGGAAATGTTTTTTGTCTAACATTTTTGCCAAGTGTTCAGTGATAGTTGTTGCCATTTATTATGGGCACATTTCCTCTTTGTCAGAACATATATTCAAGCAATCTCAACACAACCAGTAAGGTGCAAGTAGAGCCCTGCATGGGGTTATTTTTTTTAATCCTGCTTCTGCAATACCCACTCTCACCTGCAAAAACCTTAGATTCTGCAAATCCTGCGTGAGAGAGAGAGATCCCCCCCCATCCTATTAAAAACAAAAACAAAAAAAAACAGTCTGTTAACACACACACACGCCAGATAATTTTTACCACTAAAAGAATAAACAAATCTTGCTTAAACCATGTAAAAATACTTTTAACTCCTGTTATAATAGACCTCAAATCTTTCTATCCCTTATTTAAATTTAAGCATTAAAACCTTGATTTAAAATAAAAAGAAACTTGCTTTACATTGCTGAAATTCTATTTATGACAAACTGATGAGAGATTTAGTGTTTTCCCGCAAATTACCAGTTTTTTTTTTTTTTTTTTTTTGCCCACCCAATCCTGCCAGCAACAAAGTACATTTTACCCACTCCCACTATTATGGCAGCAGGATCCTAGTCCCACTGCAGGGCTCTAGGTGCAAGTTCGCAAACAAACATTAGGTCATGCTGAGATTCTAAAAGTGGAACTTTTAAAGTAGGCTTGAAATACTAGTGTAAGAAATACAGACACATACATTATTGTGTCAGACGGAGCTGCTATAGATGGAGAATTCTACTGCTTGGTTTTCTGTAGTGCTAAAAGTTGCTAAGGGTCTGATTTTTAGAGGTGCTGAGCTTCTCCCATTTATTTCAATTGAAGTGGTGGGTGCTCCAGCACCTTATGAAAGTCAAGACATTAGGGTCCAATTCTGACTTACACAAAAGCCTCTTGACCTGCTGTAGGGACAGATCCTCAATTAGTGTAGATTATCATAGCTCCATTGACTTTAATGGAGCTATGACAGTTTATACCAGCTGAGTATCACTGCTAGAACATTGAAAACTAGACCCTACAGGGCAAATTTTGACCCCATTGAAATCAATAGGAGTTTGCCATTGACTTGCCAAGTTTCCACCCAAGTTGTCTATACATATCTGTAATCTCCATCATTGATCATAATACTTTTTGTACATTGTGGCACTCAGATGTCTTACTAATTAACAGACCCTATGTATAGTAAATTCCTTTGACATATAGTTCATAGCAGATTAAGGAAATAACTAAAGCATCCATGACAGTTCTTCTAAAAGTATCTCTAAAATATAGTCAGCTTTATGAAGTCATTAAAACAAAATATTTTAGACATATTTTAATTGACTGTTACTGGGTGAATGGTCAGCTGTTAGGCAGTTTGTCATTTGGGGTGAGACATTCCTTCTTTTTGCAGCAGACAACATTAAAATAGATAAATAAGTAGTATCCATTTTCTGGAAAGAGACTGTACAAATGGGATGCATAAAACGCACGTTGCAAGTTTCAGCATAGTATTTTTAGTGCCTCCTTAAAAATGCATGTCTGACAAAGTCTTAATTTATTATCAGTCTTGTTTCTGTAGTTCATGTATTTAATAATAGCAGTAGACACTGAGGACAACTGGAAATAAAGCTTTCATACCTTGACTAGAATTCATCTTAAAAAAAAAAAAAAAAAAAAAAAAGAGGAGGATGCCGGATTAAAAAATAAAACCATATTAGTCATTTAAAACACAATGCAAATAGCTTTTACTGTATGTCAGCAGTAATTAATAAATTCATTCTCAGTATCTTCCACATTTCCTACATCTTATATAAGCTAAGGAATCAGTGGCATGCATCATCAATATTTAGAAAAGGTTTCATGAGTGTACTGTTATTCCAGATGTTGAATGCAATTCAAACTTTGTTTTCCCTCCCCATTCTATGGCTGGGATTTTAATTGGAGTCTTCACACATACAACAGTTTCTCCTAATGCTGTCAAAGCTCCATCCTGCTACTGTCCCTTCCGCTTTACTTCTTTTTGATCCATTCTTTGCTTCTTCTAAATGGAGACCACCAGCCAAGCCAAGTTCTGTGGAGGATTTTTGAGGTGGACGTACATCCACCTGGCACAAGATAGAGACCACATCTCATTTTACATATGACCTTTGCTAGATATGAAACCAGTTCCTTAGAAGTGAAAGGCTAGCACACTGGTCCGGTGCACCACCTGTCTTGCAAGTTTTACACAACAATACTGCAGAGTATGTTTCTGTATCCATTTCTGCATTTTTTTTTTTAATTCAGAGAACTCCATTTGTAGGCATCAGGGTAAGCAAGAGGACACAGGATGTAAATTAAGAATACAAACTTCCTTATGACTTTCAAAGATTACATGTTTCTGGAGGCATTTGAAAGTTTTTTTTTTTGTTCAGGCCACGTACTTCCTTTGCCAGAATCAGCTGTAAGGACTGTACAGTTAAATGACTCCCAATTCCACACAAGGTAGGTATTTGAATAAAATACAGTTCTGCTCAGAGCACACTCTTCTTGATGCTGTTCAATTCAGTGCTGGTTTCACAGTAACAAACACACTCTTCGTTCTCATCTCTTTGAATCAGTATGGATCCTGGGGAGCAATCAATGCAGACTCAGTCTGTCACTCCAGAAGGAATATGAATATGCTTAAAGTTGCTTCATTTATGAAGCAAACATGGAACTGTTGGCTGCCTGCGGGGAAAAAAAGGAAATTGTATTTTTGCTGGTTTCTCACACTCATTACTCAGTAGCAGAAGCCTAGCAGAGAAATAATACTTTCTTTATAGAAATAACTAATGAAATAAATAACTTACATGTACATTCTTTCATCCCAAAGCACATTGCCAAACATTTTTAAAGGGGCCCAATTGCAGTTTCACGTACAATTCCTCTAGCTTCCCAATCCTGGGCACAGAATACATTTAGACTCTGTTCCTGCATACATACACACACACACACACACACACACACCCACCCACGCGTAGTCCTGTTGAATTTAATGGGACTGCTCATATGTGTATTTGCAGGATTGTTGAACAATTGCAGTACAGAGAAGCCTTAACAAAAGAGTTTTTAAAACGACAACAAAGTTAAGATGATACCCAGAAAAGCGAGCTGGTCTACTAGAGTAAATTCATTGGTTATGAAAAGCATGTAGTCAAAGCAAAATATTTTGGCATTTTCTTTTGTTTGAAAATAAAATCCATGTGCTTTTTTTCTCCCACACAACTAGGTGGCCAAGTTAATACCAATATGATACTAATGCATCATGAATGAAGGTCCCGGATAAATATAGAGTTTGACAATGATGCAGAACAGTCCAATAGCATAGCAGTATAGAGTTTCATATCTGGAATCACATCAGTATATTCTGTAAATATTCTTCCCCTGTGGAAAGTTTTCCATACTTTGTTATCTCCCCCATTCATCTCTTGCATTCAGGATAATATCTTTATATTATAAACTATTCTGAGACAGCCTGTCTCTCCATGATAAGCACTGCAGCTGAAGAGGGCCTTGGGCAGTGGGAGTTGGGAATTCTCAATGAAGGGCCTCTGACTGTTCAATTGGCTGTCACACCAAAGGAGGAAGCAAGATTTGTCTAGAGTGACCAGACAGCAAGTGTGAAAAATTGGGACAGGGGGTGGGGGTAATAGGTGCCTGTATAAGATAAAGTCCCAAATATTGGGACTGTCTTTATAACATCGGGACATCTGGTCACCCTAGAGCTGTTCCTCATTTTGGGATCTTTGTCTCCCACTGTGATATTGAGAGGTCTGGCTGCAAGACAAATGACTATGTTCAGAACACAGGATAATTATATGTGCAATAAGACGGTCTTACAAGTAGGCTAAGCTGACTAATACAAAGTTAGCTATAGATGTGGCTTCACAGAATAGACACCGTAAATTACAGCTGACAAAAGTTATGAAGTTTGGTAGGAATCTGTCATACTGTTTAAGGACTTACCAGTACATGAAACAGTAACAGTGTTGGAAAAAAGCAACAGCTACACTTGTAAGAGCTCTTTTTCTTTTTGCTGCAACATACTGGAAGACATAAAATAAATTTAGTTCCATTGTGCTAAAATATCCAAGGAATGGTGGCAATTAAAGGCCGCATTTGCTAATTAAAATAAATACATTAACAAGCATCACTGCAATGTTTGCGGTCAAAGTGTTTGAGCATTGTAATAAACATCTGTAATAAACTAATAATTACTGCTTAATCACAGTAGACGCTCAAAACTTTCTTGTGATGGGTGGTAGGAGAAAATATTGTACATGTTTAAAAAGACTTGATGGGGAAAATAATCAATTTTAATTTCTTAGAGGTCATCTCTTGCATTGAACTGTCTTTTTTTTTTTTTTTTTTTCCCCCTGAGCCAAGGTTTCATTCTACCTGTGGTGTCAAGGGGACAGCTTTATTAGTCACTGTACTAAAGTGGGATGAGTTATTTGTAGCGAATGATATCTATATTAATGTAAGCCTTAATATGTCAACTAGTCTTCCAGGAATAGGCTGATGTTTATGAATTTGTTTGTTTGAGTACTCTGAAAATTTCAGCCTAAGGTGACCAATCACAGTTTGTGAACCCAAAGTCATGTGGAATTGTTTCTTCCTTTTCAAAAAATTTTTTGTCCAATCAGTGAGAAGAGGGAAAAGATTTCAAGATGAACACACCTACCTGAATATTCACATGAACAGGAGTGGTGCCAGGGTTTTTGCCGCCCTAGGCGGCAGCGCTCCTCCTCTGAGCATTCAGCAGCGGGGGTCCTTCCGCTCCACGTCTTCGGGGCACTTCGGCGGCGGGTCCCGGAGCGAGTGAAGGACCCACCGCTGAAGACCCAGAGTGGAAGGACCCCCCCCCCGCTGTTGAATTTCTGCCGAGGGTGGCAAAATGCCACCCCCACAAATCCTGCCACCCTAGGCAACCTCCTAGGGTCGCCTAGTGGAAGCGCCAGCCCTGCACATGAATATTACATTTGAAGTTGGTTCATGTGAATTTTTGCAATATTAGTCCAGTGCTTCACAGCACAATGAATGGCAAAATCTGTTTCCAATTGCTGGTCCCCACATAGATCCAATCACATTTTGGGATTGGCTTGATACCACCCGGCTGCTCCCCTTCCTATATGGCAATCTTTCAGCACTGTTTTACCTTGTAGGTCTGATCATTTCCCCCCTCATTAGCAAATTCCACCTCCCTTGTGGAGTAAGCACAGAAGGAAGAAATAAAATCACCTGCTGGTATCTACCAACCTCCCCTTACAGCTGTTGCTGCTACCAAAATTCCCCAGGGGAAGAGAGGCCACCACAATCTGCCTTCCCTTTCCCCATACTAGGAAACACTGGAACATCTGGCTCCTTCACTCCAGCAGCAGGAGGGCAGGAAGTTGTGAGGAGTGCACCAGGGCCTCCTACGGTAACAAAGGATAGGGGAAGACTGACAGTGGCATCTCTCCTCCACCGGGAAAGCTGACATGCAGACAACCAACTTCTACTACACAGAGGGAAAATTACTGATGGAAGAAGGGGAAGTTAGTCTGAAGAGATGAACCTTTTCTGTCTCAGTACTGAAAACTAGAGGTGAAGATGAAGGATAATCATATATGATGAAGGGATGTGATCCCAGGTGGTATCCCTTCAGCCTACAAGGCTTTCATTTTTAATCTGATGCAGAAGGAATATTAAATCCATTTTACTCTGCAAAAGATCTCCTTTGAAGGGAAGTTGCTGTCACAGGAAGCAGATTTTGCCATTTGAGAATTCTGTAGCTGAACGTCCTCCCTTGACGTTACAAGTATGGAACTTCTCTCTGGCTTCTGAGTGATTAACTTTGCAACAATAATGTTCTCCTAATGGAGTTTTTTTTTTGTATACAGAAAAAATAATAATTACATTTAGTGTAGGAGCACACTTTAAGGAACATACTCTGGGCACAAATTCTATCCAATACATTTTTATGACAAGATGTTTCCAAGTGCATCTTTCAGACAGCAAGAGAAAGCATTAAGAAATGGAAAAATGATACTTGATTTTTCGAAGATGAGATGTATGTAAAGACTTCAGTGAAGCAAAATACCTTATCTCATTATCCTCTTGACAGTTATTACACTGTGTTGTTTCATCACTTTCTGGTCTGGGTGTGCGATGTGTTTTCTAAGAGGAAAGTGCATCAGATATAATTACTGTATAGTGACACTTTAAAAAACAAATGATGATTATTCATTTAAGTGTCCCTTTCTATTTTCAGTATCAATATGTTCTTGTACAAGATAAACCAAATCCCGCTTTCAGATGCACACATGCATCCCACTGAAGTCAAGCAGAGTTATGCATGCAAGTGTGATTGCATATAAAATACATTGTTAAATTCTGCTATGAAGTGTTATGTTTTTAACCAAGCACAATACCAGGTTAATATCTTCTAATTGTTAGAGTGTGAGAACCTGTCTAAAAAAACAACTGGGACTGCTTGTGTGAGCAAGATTACTCCTCTAAAGCTGTGCAGGATTGGAACCCATAGAAGCTTAAGTCTGATCTATTGTTAAATGTTTTGCTGGGACAGCTATGTCATTAGGAATGTGATAAAAATCACCCCCTAACTGATGTAGCTATGTTGGCAAAAATCCCCAGTGTTGACACAGTGATGCTGACAAAAGAACATTTTTGCCAGGAAACTTTACATCATTTGGGAACGGTTTATAATCTATACTGGTAAAATAATTTTGTGCCTCTGCTAGGAGGGTTTGCTGGTATAGCTTTTTGACCAACTTGAATAACCTGGCACCAGTTATAGCACCTGCTCTACTTTCAGCTGTAGATGCCTTGCTGGTGTCATCCTCCTTTGGTGCAAATATGACGGGCTCGTGCCAAAGCCCCCCAGGGGACATGCATCCTCTGATGTCGGCAGGCATGTCTGCAGTACACCGTGATAGTGTATTCAATTGTAGCAGGGATCTCCACTAATCCATCAAAATTGCAATCTGGAATGTTGCAACTCTTCACAGGTGTTGTCATCAGGTCATCTCGATTACTTATTGTACATCTTAAAAATCGGCATGGTCACCTCGCTGTCATAGTAGTCTGTGCACCGACAGAGGAATCTGTTGATTCAAAGATCATTTCTACGATCAGTTGGAATCTCTAGTACGCACCGTCTCTCCACATAATAATCTCATGATCCTGGGAAACCTAAATGCAATTATTGGCTCCCTGCGAATTGGGCTTGAATGGGTCATTGGTCATTATAGTTCAGGTACAACCAATGATAACTCTTGCCACTTGCTCACATTCTGTGCCTCTTATGACCCAAGAATGGAAAGGTTCTGGTTCAAGTGATGGTGCATATACCAGATGTCATGGATCTCTCACTATGGCATCTCTCAGAAGTAGTTGGACCACATCATCCCACATGTGACAGGTGTCTCTTCACCTCCTGTAGAGTATATTGTAGTGCGGAATATGCCATGAACACAGACCACCACCTAGTGGTTGCCCGCATGGCATTGACGCTTCGACGAGCAGGTAAGCCCTCTGCGATGATGAAGAAATTTGACATCGACGCACTTCTCCGCGAGCCAGTTTAGCCAACAGGTTTTGTAGCAACGTCAGCAATAGATTCTCTTCTTTAGCCGACCTTCCAGATGACATTGAGGTTGCTCTCTGCTCACCTCCATACTCCACCCATTTGCTGAGCCAACGATTGGCTATAAGTAGAATGACCGTATTGCCCTATGCTGAATATAGGACACCTGGTAAAATTACTCGTGTTCAACGGCAATCAATCAGAACTATGTCTGGTGTGGAGAAGTGGAACCTTGCCAACTGCCTGGAAGGATGGTATTGTGATCTCCCTTTTGTAAGGGCAAGGGACTGCAGAGTGAATGTAAGAGCTACAGACTGATCACCTTGTCCATGCCAAGGAAGATGTTTGCACATGTTCTGCTGGTGCATTTGGAGCCCCTGCTACAGCAGAAGCATTGCCCCCAACAGTCAGGCTTTACAAGGAACAGGTCCACATTAGACACTATTTTGGCCCTTTGCTTGTTGTTGGAGCTACACCATGAGTTCAAGAAGCCCCCACACATTGCGCATATTAATCTTAAGGCTGCGTTTGATTCAGCTGACCAAGTCACACTATGGAAGGCCTTACAGGGCATACATGTTCCTACCACTCTGCTGGACTTGATTAGACAGCTGCATAATGGAACCACTGTCCATGTACATCTGGTGTCAGACAGGGCTGCGTCTTGACCCCTGCACTTTTTTTTTTTGTGTCAGGCAATGGATTTTATAATGCAACATTCAGTCAGGTCAGTTGGCAATAAGCTTGGTGATCTCTCGCTCTCAGACCTTGACTATGCGGATAACGTTGTTCATCTAGGACAGAGCCCCAACAGGTTTCGCGAGGTACTCCAGCAAATGAGTTAGCTAAGGTTGGCCTCCATGTTTCATGGTCAAAGACAAAGCTGCAAAATCTAGGATCAGCTCCACCTGTGACTCCAATCTCTTTGAATAATGAAACTGTCGAAGCAATCTCCAGCTTCTGCTATTTGGGTTCTATACTCACCAATTCCTCCAACTCTCACACAGAGGTTCTCCATTAGATTGGTATTGCAGCGCCTGCCATGGGTCGTTTACTACAAATATGGAATCAAGATAATCTCAGCATGACCACCAAATTCAGGATCTATTCAAGCTGTATCCCCTCTGTACTGTTGTACGGCTGCGAAACATGGACAGTATGCTACTCAGACTGGACAAAGCTGGAGGCTTTCCACACAAAATGCCAATGTTGTATATTGGGCATAAAGTGGAATGACTTCATTTGTAATGCAGATATTTTTGGTTGCTGTGGTCTACAGACTACTGGAACCATTGTTCAGACTCTTATGCTTTTCAGACATATCTCAAGAATGCCATAAGATGTTCCAACGAACGCTGTTCTCAGAGTGGCTTGTAACATCCGGGATAAAATTCCACCAATGAGGGGTGGAGACGGCCCAGAGGCAGCCCCCCATTACATGGGTTCATCAAGTCTGTTCCGATGTTGGACTCTTGGGCCATGAAGCCCTTGCAGCCGCACAAGAACCGACCAAAAAGGGCTAACAATTGCTACTGCTGACTATTCAGCTAAGCGTTGAAGAAGAGTAAATCCTTTCTAGTGCAGACAAGGCCTCAATAAGTGGAAAAGCACTGCCGCATCAAGACATAAATTGGGAGAACTGGGAAGTTGTGGGATTTCTAGTTCCTACATTTCAGGCCTAGAGTTATTTTGTTAGCACACCAACAGGCATGATTTTTTTTTTTTTTTAATTTGGGAGAAAGGGCAGGAGTGAATTAGGAATTAAAAACAGATTCACTGATTATATACATTTGAAAGTTACATAATTCAATGAGGTTCAAATTATATGCCTCTATTTTTTAAAATCAAGATACTTGTTTGCTTAGGGATAAAATGTAACTGGTCTCTGCCTAACCAGGTAAGTTTGATATTTCTCACCTTCCAGCAGATGGCTCCCAAAGTAAAGCCAATAAGAAGAGAAAACAATGACGGCAGTGCTATGCTTATCACTTTCAGGCTGGGGCTGCTAATGAAGTCGAGTGCTTCTTCTGTAATTAAAAGCATGGTTAGTGATGACAGATTTTCTGGAAAAAAATTATTTTCAGGGTACCATTGTTAACAATAGCTAATTTATGCACATATGACAGCTCTCAGCATCCCAGGTAACTGAGATAAATACTGCGAGATATACCTTCAAAGTGGGTTTTTTTTTGAGGGGGGGGGGGGGAGAAGGGGGTTGTTTGTTTTTTTTGTTGGCGGTGATATTCATGCCAAAAGCTTACAGGAATTTTTTTGTTGCTATTGCACAAGTCCTATCCTTCATGCACATAAGCAATTTCCACTAATCTCAGCAGGAGTTATGTGTAGGCGGAGGCCAGAATTTGGACCGTTGGTTAATTAGTTAAGGCAGGATATGACAAGTCCTGTGGGAGTAGCCTACGGTTCCACCTTCTAAACTGCAAATTGAGCTACAGGACAATCTTTCGCCTTTTACTTAGTATCAGGAGCTGCAGCTCAAATGGTGCATTATCAGGGTACATGAAAACCTTACGTTGAGTATTGGAAAAGAAATGCAGTGGTTAGATAACTATAATATGCAGTTTATAAAATATAGGACCTGTGTTTAATCATGATTCTGATCAAGTCTGAACTCTACTAGAATCCTGCAGGTGTGTAAACACTAAAGGGAAATTTTAGTCAAGCAGAACAGATACCGGATTATTACATTACGGAAAGAGTAGATATTGTATGGAGAAAGAAAGACAGCTAGATGCAGCAGACATAGTTGTGTGGAATAGAGGGGAACACTGAACACAGAACCAACTGGTTAATCTGCTGTCACTGGCTGTTTTCCCTCCACAGCATTTGCAGTTTCTGCTAGCTTAAGTCTTCCAGTAAGTCTCTACTCCCTATGCACCTCTTTTATCAAGCCCTCCCACAATTCACAGAGTTAATGTAAGAATCTGGATTTGGGAGGGGTTTGCTGATGTGCATTTCAGAGATTTAGGGCCATGCCTCAACCAATAACTTAACCCCATATCTAGGACTAGACCTAAGGGGTTTTGGAACCAGAACTAGACCTCTTGAATAAACATGAAAATAATTCATATTGCTGAATACACGCTGAATACACACAGATCTTATTTTTAGAATTTTACTCAGGAAGAATGAAGAATTGCTTCTGCCCAGGTAAAGAAATCCTTATTTTGTTCGTTAGCCATATCTCCTTCTTGGACACTTTATGGTTATACATACTCCAGTTGTACAACATAAACTACCCAAAGCTATGGGTGTTCCCATTTTAAAAACTTTACTCTGTATACTCCAGGAAAAAAGAATAATAATAATAAAGGAAGGTATGTATGTTGTTGCAGATCTCAGAGAGCAGAAAAGTTATTTAATAACATGTTACCTAAGGTATCATATATAACCTACCGCAAATTCTCCACCTACTTTATGATGCCAATCTCAGCGTGCAATGGCAAGTGTGTAGACTTATGTAAAACACTTTTAGCAAAAGTTATTCAAAGTATTCAGCTAGATACAAGGATACCTAGTTAACTGCTATATTTTCACATGTGTTAATGTACATATTTCAACAAGTTTTTGGACCATAAACTAGCTTGATTGAAAATTAGACACTACTGACTGGAAAGTCTCATTTCTGATAAGGCAAAACTGAATGCTGAGGCTGCCTTCATTTAGCATTTACACAAACTTGAAAGGAATACTCAGTTAGGTTTGTACCTTGGGAGGCAGGGCATATGGGACACAGTCTTCTAAATACATGTCAGGTCATGAAAAATTGTAACTTTTGTAAATTTGTTTAAGATAATTTTGAGTTTATAGGTGGTGGTGGATTTGAGAGACTTGGAGAAACTGAATCTAGTCATGGCAGGTTTTATCATGTCCTATTTATTTCTGGTAATGTCTGCAGAGGGGTAGGTACTTCCAAAAACAAAACACAAAATCCTACTACATGATTCCTGCCCTTCCTGGAGAGAAGATATGGGGAATTGGTACAATATATGCAATTATGTTCAGATGTTTATATTCTAAATAGATTATATTTACACTGTTCCAATAAGACTTCTCAAGCTTGTCAGTGGGTCAGTTTTCTGTTGGAATCACAGCACAGATTGGCATAGATTCCCTCTTAAAGACCTAAGAAGTTAGTAGCCTTACAGATGTACTCAGGAAGAGCGTTCAATTGATAGGGGATGTCATCAAGGAAAGCAGAGGCATTTATGTGAGAAGCTGACAAAGCTCACAGTGGGAGAAGAGGGCAGCACAGAATGAGAGAGGGGAATTGACATCATAGTGAATCTTGTCTAACTTCACTTTGAAAAAATGTTCTGCCTCATTTTACTTCCTTACAATAGAAATTTCAAACCCAAAATATGGTTAGAGTCACCAAGACAACACTTGAGTTTCAGCAGGTTTTAGGCAACCCGCCCTTTAAAAATTCCTAACAGGCTCAGACTCCAACAGTCTTTAGATATTTTGTAGTGTGGGAACAGGACTGGCTCCAGGGTTTGTGCCACCCCAAGCGGCGGAAAAAAAATAAAAAGCCGCAATTGAGATCGGCGGCACTCTGGTGGCAGCTCCACCGTGCCGCTTTCTTCTTTGGTGGGAATTCGGTGGCAGGTGCTTCCCTCTGAGAGGGACCCACCGCCAAACATCCCGACGTGCCGCCCCTTCCCCTTAGCTGCCCCAAGCACCTGTTTGCTAGGCTGGTGCCTGGAGCCAGCCCTGCGTGGGAATGCTTAATGATCTGCTTTTCTCCCTGTCTTTAGTGTTTCTAGTCCAGTTTTCTGGGCCCAAATATTGAAAGGCTTAAGTAATATCATTCATGAATCTAAATACCTGATTATGCCCACAAAATGATTCTCAATTTTAATCTGTGGGCAAAAAATGGTATGCCAGATGGATAGCTAAATGCCTATTTTACATTTCTTTCTACCCTTGATCTTCATTTCCTGTTTGAAACTTGGGTTTGGAGATGCTGGTTTGAAAACAGTACTAAAGCAGATAGATTTAATCTGCGTCCAAACTACCTCCAGCTCCAGAGTCTGTCACAAATAGTCTATTTTCTGCCCCTTGCACTAATCACTGGTACTTGGGTATGGTGTGAGGAGTCCTGATCTTGGCTGCATTGCCTGGCATCCATCCCATGGTCATTGTGCTGGTCCAGGCTCCTGTTTTGGGTGCAGGCTGCTCCTCCAGCTATGCCCCTGGCCTGCTTCTGGGCTGACCCCATAGCCCTAGATACAGGATGCATTTGGGCCTATTCCCCCCCAGCAGCTGCAGCAAAAAAACTGTAGCTGTTTAGGCCTCAACTATGTGTGTGGTCTCTCTAGCCCTACCCATGTATCAGCTGATTGGCTTTGGGCTAACCTCCTGTCCTGGAGACATTCCTCTCTTCCAAAGAGAGGTGGGCTGGCCGCTGGAAATCAGGGGTAGGATTGTCCCAATCTCCTACTTAACTGCAGATCTAGAGAATGAAGGCTCTACACAATGGGTCAGTCTACAGTTGGGAGCTAAGGGTTTGGGAGCCAGGTTAAGGAGACATGCATACCTGTGCTAGCAAAGATTTCACTAGCGGCTAAAAATAGAGCGTAGACATGAGTGGCAGGAGGGGCTAGCCATCCGATTGTGTGCCTAGTGTCTGTGATGGAACTGTACTCAGGGCAGTGAGTTCCTTCCATCACTTGCGCTGCAGCAGCTACACTTCAATTTTTAGTCCATTAGCTCAATGAGAACTAGTGCAGATATGTCTCCTCGAGCTGGGAATTACACCCCTAGCTTGAAGTGCAGACATACCCTAGATCTCCCCGAACCACACCTCTGAAAGAGACCGCAATAGGGCAGGGAGGGCCTAATATCTGAAAGTGGCAATGGTGGGTGAGAATCTTCTGGAAACTGGGGGCTGGTGTGCAGAGCCACAAGCCAAGCAGGGAGCAGAAATGTAGGCAGCCAAGAGTCAGTTTGCCTAAGGGCCTGTAGGGAGTGGGGGAAGTGCCTTTCTCTTAGTAACTTCTCCTGTCTCATGGCCAAGAGTTGCTCTCTTGCTCATCAGCAAGGCAGGCTGCTACAGGCTTCTCTCTCCCTGTGCCTTCCTCAGCAGGAGCAGCACCATTCATCCCACCAGCTTCCCCACCATACCACATAGTCACCCCAGATACATGGGATGTGTATGGAAAGAGCTGGAAAGAGACCTACAGCATGGCACGGTTGTTGATGCAAAAAAGGAGCTGGGGAAATACTGTTACAACCTGGGATGCTGGCAAGAAAGTAGTTGTTCCTGGAATCAAGCCAGAAGTTACTAATGGAGAGTTACTTTTGTTCCCCAGTGTAAACTCTTTTCCCCATTTTCAGTCTCACTGCAGTTCCTGCAAATACCTGATGACTTCTCCTTCCATTCCAACGCAGCAGCTGGCAGATTCAGTGATGTTCCCAATGCCTTTCACAGATAATTTATTAGGGCAGGAGATGGGAAACATCTTTCTCTCCTATAGGCAGGACACTGAAATCAGGGCTCTGGGTGTTCACGCAGGTACTGCTCTAACTTCTGCTACAAATATTAGAGCAACACCTCAGTCTCCATCAGGCTCTGACAGACCCCTCACTCTCCAGAGGTGGGAAAATCAAACACTTGATTTAAATAACATACTAAGAGTTTGTTGGTTTTATGTTAATCCCCTAAGCTCAGGGTTTACTAGGTCTAAAATTTATTTTGTTTAAGTTGCTGTAAAAACTAAGAACCACCCTCTAAGGCTGCAGCAATTTTAACTAAGTTTAAAAGTAGATGTTCTGTAGTTTAATATGTGTAACTTCATCCTTAAAAATGTACCCATTAACCTGGGAGTTGTACAAAGATTGAGAAGAGAGGAAAATTAGTCCATCTGAACATGGCCTATTAGAATGTGCTGTATCCAAATAATCACTAGTTCAGGATTATCAAAATTGACAGCATAAGGCAACAGAGTTAGTATCATGATGCCAATTCAGGAAAACTTCAGTAGTAGTTTGGAACCGTTTCATTTTCTGTCCATTAGAATTAAATGGTGGGGCAGGCATGGTGGTTGAGGTCATATGATTCGTGAGTCCTAAAGACACTAGAAAATCAGCATACAGAGATTTGCATTCTGTCATTTTTGAAAGTCACCACATAGTTGTAATTGTACGGCATCCCTGCAGTCTGTCTGAATCGGGTCATTTCATTTTGATGTAATTACGGAAAATACGATGTACCATCAAACATTAGAATGATCCAATTGCTCTGCACAATTAAGACTATTTTCCTCTAAGTGCTCATTAAAACCAATGTTAAATGGAAATATACATATATCAGTTCATATACATATCATTTGTACTTACTGTTACTGTCACTGCTGTCATTCTTAAGGGAACTGGCAGCAACAGGAGGTAACAACAATGGATTTGTTACACTGACTCTTGGATCTAAATAGAAAATGAGTGTCAGTATTATGCAACTTAAAATACAGATCCCCCTACATAAGGCACTTGGTTATAGGGCTACTCTGGTCTGTTAACATATGATATTAGATTATGGCTATAGGGGCTGGATCCACAAAGGTACTTAGCATTTAAACCCCACATTTAGGTGTCACTGTGATGCACTAAACCCTTGCCTTGCTGCTGCCTGACCTTGTAGGCACCTAAACTCACTTGGCACCTAAGTTTTTGCAGTAGGAGTTCCCTAAGTACCTCAGTTTCTGCTTCTGGGCTTGCACACTGCTGCCTTGATTAGCCATCCAGGTGCTTATCTCCTGCCTGATGCTCAGAGTGAACCACAAACCAGGGAAAGATAGTTGGAGGAGTGCGTCTCTCTGCTGAGGAGCCTGATCTAGTAGGTGTGCTCAGAGGCCAACTACTGGATTGAGTCCCATTCAAAATCTGGCTGGAGGAGGAGGAGGCGGTAGTGACCTTATAATATTTAGTCCAGTGGTTTAGAGCATTAACCCGGGATGTGGGGAACCCAGGTTCCATTTCACCTCCTCACATACACGGGGAGAGAGAGATTTTGAACAGCAGTGTCCTACCCAGGGCTGGCTTTATGGGGGATGACTGCCCAGAGCACTGTGGTCAAAAGAAAAAGTGGGGCAGCCCTGGAGTGCAAGGCTGCAGAAGGGAGTTTGAGGCAATGGGGGGGTGGGAGCAAGGCAGCGGGTCCAGGGTGCGTAGTGGGCTGGGGGAGGCTGGGTAGTGGGCTGGGGGAGGCAGTAAGGGCCATGGGGTGGGTGGGGAACTTAGGGAGGCAGCAGGAACCAGGGGGATTGGATGGGTAGGGTGCCCGAGGAAGCAGTGGGGACCCTATCCACTTCCATATCTTCCACCTCTCCAGGAAAGTGCTGTAATAACTGAGAATTACAGAACAGAGGGTCCTGTGGCACCTTTAAGACTAACAGAAGTATTGGGAGCATAAGCTTTCGTGGGTAAGAACCTCACTTCTTCAGATGCACAAGAACTTGCATCTGAAGAAGTGAGGTTCTTACCCACGAAAGCTTATGCTCCCAATACTTCTGTTAGTCTTAAAGGTGCCACAGGACCCTCTGTTGTTTTTTACAGATTCAGACTAACACGGCTACCCCTCTGATACTTGAGAATCACAGAAGACCCCTGTTCAAATCCTTTCTACCCTTCTACCTGAGGGTGGAATTGAACCTCCATGTCTCTCACATCCCAGATGAATACTCTAATGACTAAAAGTTATAATGTGGGCACCAACGCCTCGAGCCACTTTGCATAGAGTGAGGCAGGTGCCTAACTCATTCTCACAAGAAACAACTTAGGCGCCAAAGCCACCTACTCCAGGAGAGGAGTTCCCACTTATGGATCACTAGCAGAGATAAGTGCCCAAGTCCATGAAAGGGGCAGGGCTTAGGGCACATCCTGCTTGCCAGCATCTCCCAGTGGCTAGTGTATGCAGCTCCTTCCTACTGACTTTTGAGGATCCTATTCTTAGGTGCCTATCTCTCCCCATTCATTGTATAGGGAGCCTAGTAGCAAACTCAGGCTTTGTAGATTGCATTGATGTTCCTGTGACTTTCTAGGTGTCTAAAAAAGTTAGGTGTTGCAACACTTCAGCCTCTGTGTGGATCCAGGCCTAAAGTACTTTCAGTTCTTATTGGTGTAACTGTGCAACTGGACAGGTTACCCTAATTAAAACAACTATAATAATAAATGGAGATATACCTATCTCATAGAACTGGAAGGGATCTTGAAAGGTCATTGAGTCCAGCCCCCTGCCTTCACTAGCAGGACCAAGTACCGATTTTTGTCCCAGATCCCTAAGTGGCCCCCTCAAGGATTGAACTTACAACCGTAAGTTTAGCAGGCCATTGTTCAAACCACTGAGCTATTCCTCCCTCCAATTAAGAATCATTGTGGCAACAAAATTTAAGAAATTCAAAACATCTATTCATTTTAAGGACTGCAATGGGAACAAGTATATGAAACCACAGGAATCTAACCTGAGCTTGTTAAAGTCTCTATATCATAAATCCATGATGCTATTTAATGGGAATGGGCCAAATTCACAGATGACTTTCAACTGGTGCTATTTACACTTAGTTCCAGACACTCAGCCTATAAACTATGCCACCTTAAGTACCTTTAGACCTGCTTACCAATGCTTAACCTACAGCACCTTACACATCGCCTCTGAATTGGCCCAGTATCCCCAAAGACATTTTCAAAAAGATCAAACTGTCATGGTTAAGCAAAAGTCAAGCGTAAGATAAAATGCAGTACTAAGAACATTGTAAAAGAACAACCCAGGATATTTTTGTTGATGTGAAAACAGTCTGAGCACATACAATGAAATAATTGTAGGCTGTATTAATAAACGATGCTATGTAATGATGCCAGTTTTGCTATCAGGCTTAATTCTATAGTACTAGCAGTGGGACTTCAGCCTTGGCATTAGTAGTCACTGTCACAGATATTAAGAAATATGAAGCTAATAGATCAGATCCTCAGACGCTCTGAACTGACATAACTTTATTGACTTCAAAGGAGTTACACCAATTTACACCAGCTGAGGATCTGGCTCAACAAAAATGGGAACAATTTTATGATCTTACTGTTCTCTGGTGTTTCTGTTGTTGATGGCAGAACACAGTCACTATGATCTGATTTTTTTGCAAAATCCGTGTAGGCGTCAATGGTTCTATTAAAGCGCCTAAAGAATTCTTCAGGAATGAACCTGCCTTCTTCATAAAGATGAACATTTTCTTTTCTAAAATTCTAGGAAAAATACAGAATTCCATTTTTTAAAAGTCCAGACAAATACTCATTTTGGTCAATCTGGCCTGAGAGATAGACAATGGCTCTACCAAGGAATACCAACTGGTGACCCAGAAATGAAGTTAACATTTAAGATGCAGAGTTCTGCTTTACTTCAGGAAATCTCAACCTTAAAAATACCAAAAGCTCTGATCCCAGGGTTTTGAATTAATTTATTTCACTTTGCAAAGTTAGTACTGTTAATCCACTCTTGAAAAATTGTCACAAAAATGTACAGCCTAAGCTTGGAATCTCCTCACTCATCTTATCCTAATAATGAAAAAAACCCATGAGATTTAAATTCTTACTTTAAAACAAAAAAAGTTGTTTGTTCCTGGGTGTGTGGAATTTTATAAGGTTGTGCTTGACCATTTTAATGTGAAACAGGAACACAATATATTCAGTGTTATCATAAGTGTTTTGGATATTGAAACAAGTAACAGTGGTCCAAGTTCCACTATTGGTGTCAGCCTGCCTCTCTGGAGAGGATCTAAAAAGAAGAGAGGGACTCCATAATTGTGAAGCCTGATGGATAATATGTTGTGCCAAACTAACTGAAGACCCTGAGATCCATGTTAATGCTATTTTTTTAACCTATCCTTATCTTTAATGACAGCAGTTATTTATCCCAGCAATTCAAGTTTGGCCAGGGGCTAGTTTTTGGTCCTAATAAGTGTGGCAGGGACAAGAGCATCTTTAAATCATGCACCAAGAAAAGCTACCTAGTGGGCGGTTCTTCAGTTTGTTTTATTTTTCTTGTTACAAGGATAGATCTAGGTTCATTCTTCTTCCAGGAAACAAAATTACCTAGTAGTTACCTCAACGTACAGAGATTACCTTCCTTATTTCCATTTATCTAAAAGTCTTTCTTTTAAGACAAAGATTTTAAGTAAAATCACACTTTTTTTAAATTAAATATCTTGTACCAACAAAACATGGGAAATTCAGATTGAATTTGCTAAGATAGATACTTTTGAGTGTGTGCTAAAGAACAAAATTAGGATTGTAATGGAAAGGTAATTAAAACCCTAACATACAATCACCATCACAGCAACTACATAATGCACCTAACTGCAGATCAGGAGATCAGGTTCTACTCGGAGGTTTGTCATAGACTCTCTGTTTGATAATGGGCAAGTCACTTCACCTCTCTGTGCAACTGTTTCTCTCTGTAAAATGGGAATAATTGCACTTGCCCACATTTGTAAGTTGTTTAAGATCTACTGATCAAAGGTAACTATACACAGAAGGTGAAATTCTTGACTTCAACAGGCCCAGGATCTCACACTTAGTACTTTTAAGTAAGTAATAATTAACAAAACCATTTACTCATACATAGAGTACTCACAGCTGGGCAATGTTACTCAGAATGCAATTAGATATATCAGGGCTTTTACCTAAATGTTATTAACAAACTTAACTCTTATTACTCTCATTCCTAATAAGGCTAGAATCAGACTCCTGGAGTGAGATTCCTTGAGCACTTCCAGCAACTACTGGAATCAGGAAGGCCCACTATCATGTATAATTTTCCTTGGCTAAATATCCATTAATTCAATATGAAGGTTTCTGAAACTGATTGATTAATATAATCTTACTAGTTCATCATAATTTTTTTCAGATATTTTCAGATTCAAATTAATAATTATGCTCAGGATTCCAGTGTAAGTTAGATGCAAAATGATTCATGCTTATTTGACATAGACCAGTTTGATTTACCTTGAGAATGAGAGTTAAATGTTCGCACTACGCACTGACAACATATTGAATATATCTGTCTGTTTGGGCATACATTGTAATCCCTCTGACGTTTTTTAAGTGGTTATACCTAAAGCTAAGATTTTGTCATGGATATTTTTAGTAAGAGTCACTGATAGGTCATGAGCAATAAACAAAAATTCACAGAAGCCTGTGGTGTGTATATAATTTTACTAAAAATATCTATGACAAAATGGGTAGGAGAAGGGTCTAACACATTCCTGCTGGGGCTCTAAAGTCCCCACACTGCCCATGACAGCGGCAGCGGGGCAGCTGCAGGGGCCCCAGCTTGGAGCCTGGAGGGGCCCCCTTGATTAACGGTGGCCTGGAGCTCCTGTTGGAGCATCCCACTGCAGTGGCGGCTGGGAGCTGTGGGTCTTGGCTGACAGCTCCAGCCCCACAGCTGTCATATTGGTCTCTGGAAGTCACAGATTCCATGACTTTGTGATCTCTCTGACAAAATCCTAGCCTTATCTTATACCTTTTTTCCACTTTATGTCACCAATAGCTAACATCTCTACATTGTACTCAATATATTTTTAAAGGGGAAGTAGTAGTTGCATTGAATAGGAATTGAAACAAAGAATATAGAACCTAAAGTAGCCTTGGTCATTGGGCTTTTTTGTTGTTGTTACTATATCAAGCCATGTATTCGGCTACAAAAATTCAGATATAATTATGCAGTATAAAGGGAAAAACTCTCTCTTTGAGAAGATTACCTTATTTTTCTCAGAATCTAGACATAACATAATATCATTGATTATCCTCGTGAGATTATTGATGATTGAATAGTTACTTAAAACATCAGACATATCTGAAAATTTTTGCAGAAGATTATGCAGACTCTTTGAAAACTCAGGCACCATCAAATGCAACCAACAGTGATTAGGCTGTCAGGGAAGATAAAAAAGAAGAGAGGCAGATTAAACACCACACTTAACCAATTTTTGCATAAGTAATGCAGAATGTAAAAGTAGATTAAATTGTTCCTTCCAATTTGCATCATCTTGCACTTGTCTAAATTGTAATTCAACTAATATTATGTTGCCTGCTGTTCTCTTGAGTCCTTATGGTGCACCTTGCAATCCTCCTTGATCTTGGCTGACTTAATTATGTTATCAGAAAAGGTTGTCAGCATAATGTTACCCCTTCTTCTAGTTTGGGAATAAATGTCAAACCTCAGTTTGAGCATCTGATCTGTGGGCTACTAGAGTATTAACCTCTTTCCATGCCAAAATTGGCCATTTATTCCTACTCTTTCATATCATACCTACTTCTGTCTTTTTAATGACTTTGTCTGGAAAGCAATTGTCAAATAATCTTCATTTCACTACTGTTGCTACCCTACACTTATATAGCACCTTAAATCCAGGAGGATCTTTGAGTTAAGGTTCTGTTCTGAAAAATAAGTTTCTAAACTTGGCATTGTGGGATTCCACGATTGTTTTCTTAATTTCTGAGCAACTCTGCATAATTTACAAGAAACTGCTTCCCCCTCCAGTCTTTTTTTACTAAATGCCTGCCCTGCAAGCTCATCCTGGGTATGAAAGTCAACCTGAGGTTTTTCCTTCTCATGTACCCTTACCAATAAAAAGAATTAAGAGGCCAAGTTATGACCTCAGTTACAGCTGTGCAGTATTGTACTTCAAACACTTCAAATCATGCCCCAAGTGATACTTGTGCAACCACAAGTCAGTGGGTTTGCACAGGTTTAGCTGATTGCTTCTGTAATTGGAACCTAGTAAATCATTCTGTTGATGTACAGGAAGTAATAAAATACAGCAGGTGTTGGCTCTGCAGGACTAACATGAGTAAAAAGTAGAGAAACCTAAGTCATTATGCTAAGTAGACATGCCTGAATATATACACAGGCAGTAGATCTGTTAAACGAAAAAGGGACAGATTTATATACTGACCACTTTATATATAGAAATCTCTTCACAACAAACCATGCCTTTGTCACACAATGCGCTATTACACGTTGTAGGAAAGATTTAAAAAAAAGAGAGAATAATAATAGATATCAGTACAGTAAGTAAAACACTGGAATTTGTCTAGAACACTAAGCTATTATCTCAGCTCTTTATAAAGTTGCCATGGCATCTTTAGTGACCACCAGTGGTCAAAATTATGTTTTGTATTTCATATGAAACCTATGCCTTCAGTAGCACAGTGCCTGTCTCTAACTCCTCTTGCAGTACCTTGCATGATATTTGGAGTTCTTCCTTCCAAATACTGACATGCCCAGATTTTCTTCACCTTGTGAGATAGATCACAATACTAAAGTGTTATATTTGGTATTCCTTATATGTTCCAAAATTTCTTGTTGTGTTCAATCAGCATCACTTGGAGCTGAATGCTCTTCTAGCCTAGTTTACCTCCTATTCATTACCATTTACCTTACCATTAGTTCACCTTTCTGCATTTTTATGGGGGGGGGGGGGGAGAGAGGCATGCATACCTTCTAAGACTAAATAAACTATTGAGCAGTCTTCATGAGTAGTGAACAGGTTCACATTTACAGTTTAGCTTTACGTTACAATCTTCACTAACTTTGTCATTTTTGTGTAAAAGAAACCACAAAGTAGTATTACAGTATTTAGCATTACAGTATACCTCCTGGTATGAGTCCCATGTAAGGATGTAGCAAGCCGTATGTAATGTTGTTGTTGTGTTGGCCCCAGGGTATTAGACAAGGTGGGCGAGGAAATATCTTTTATTGGATCAGCTTCTGTTGGTGAGAGAAGTTTTGAGCTTACACAGAGCTCTTCCTTCCGGTCTGGGAATGGGAAACGTGTAACAAACCGTGACATTTTGGGCATTGTGCAATTGACAATGCCTGGCCTTGCCTCTCAGCTCCTTTTGTAGAGGAACACTAACAGAAGGGCAGTAGAAAGAGCAAAGAATAGAAGCCTTGTTGACGTTTATTCTGTAGTAGGGTTACCATAATCCAGCAATCAAAAAAGAGGATGGGAGGAGCCCCGCCCCTGTCCTGCCCTAGCCCCGCCCCATCCTGTCCTAGCCCCGCCCCTCCCACTTCCCCCCCTCAGAACCCCCAACCTTCCCCCCCACTCCTTGTCCCCTGACTGCCCCCTCCTGAGACCCTCCCCCCATCCTAACTGGCCCTCTAGGACTCTACCCCCTACCTGTACCCTGACTTCCCCAACCCTTATCCACACCCCCACCCCCAGACAGACCCCTGGGACTCCCATGCCCCATCCAACCACTCCCCACCCCCAGACAGCCCCCCCCCCAGAACTCCCGACCCATCTAAACCCCTCTGCTCCCTATCCCCTGACAGCTCCGATCCCTCTCCCCACTCCTGCCCCCTGACAGCCCCCCCCAGAACTCCCAACCCTCCCCCTTGTCCCCTGACTGCCGCCTCCTGGGACCCCTGCTCCTAACTGCCCTCCAGAATCCCACCCCCTACCTAAGCCTCCCTGTTCCTTGTCCCCTAACTGCCCCCTCCTAAGACCCCCCCCAAATGCCCCCCAGGACCCTACCCCTACCTGTACCCTGACTGCCCAAAACCTTATCCACACCCCCACCCCCAGAAAGCCCCCCCCGAACTCCCGACCCCCCCCGTCTCTTAACTGCCCCCTCCAGAACCTCCCTGCCCCTTCTCCGACCCCCTGCCCCCCTTGTTGTTGGCCTTTCTTCACCTAATGTCTGGTGAACTTGCTCAGAAACTGGGCAGCAGCGGGGGAGGAGCTCCAAACTGCCGGAGCCGATCTGCGATGCAGGGAGGGAGGGAGGAGAAGGAGCTCTCTCTGGCTGAGTGTCGGAGCCCCAAGTAAGTGACACCGGCCGGCCGGCAGCACTGTTAGCCACGCGTGCTCTGCATGGGGGGGAAGTCCGGACATTTACAAATCCCCCCCGGACGCTATTTTTAGCTTAAAAAGCCGGACATGTCCAGGGGAATCCGGACGAAATGGTAACCCTATTCTGTAGTAGAAACAGGTCTGATACTGTGCCCTTCCATACACTCCCAGTGGCCCAGACAGCTCATCACCTGCACTGACTCTGCTACCACTAGAGCAGCACTACAAGCAATATCTTGTAGTATAGAATACAAAAATTCTGTGTTTCCAGCATGATTCTATTTTGTTGCCCTTTCTGCTCAATAAGTGAGATCTCTAGGAGAGTCATGAAGGGCTCTGACTTAATAGTGCTGTCAGCAGACTGATGATATTCAGCTCTAAATTTTCTTCTCATCAGAGTCAAGCTGTGCACTTTCCTTGCTTTCTCAGTAGGGAAAGATCAAAGATAGGGATAAGAATAAGCTGGCTGAAGTGTGTTCAGAAACACAGATGTAATAATAGTTGACAGAGAGAAATAGCTAATGGAACTGAGGAATTTACCACTGCTCCATCTGCACTAGTTATTTCAGCCCCTGACAAAGAGATTTACATCTCTGGGTACTTTTTACCTGACTGCTCTTATACTCCCAGGAAGTAGCAGTAGAAGCTTTTTATCTTTCTGCATTTAGCTAAGAGATTGCAGCTTCTTTTCATTGGTTTAGACCATGCCTTTTACCTCCAGGTTAGACTTTGAGGCATTGTCTCTTCCTATTTATGTCTTGGTGAGTTAGTATTGCTGCTCTTTGTGAATACATATGGATGTCAGTTTTTAGATGTGATGCAGCCAGATGCCATGGCAATGAAAGCACTGTACTTTAATGAAATACATTGTACATCCAAAGTTTGCATGTTTTATAGGCACCAATTCCTAAAGACAATACTGCTGAAAGGAAACTTGTTGTGCCAAAACAAAACATAATTAATTCTAAACTATATTTAACTAATCAATGTAGGATGCAAACTAGACTAAATCAGATTAATACCTATTATAGGTTGTCATAGTATTATATGATGTTTTGGTGATTACAAAAGTCACATTCTTGTTCACTTTATGAACCAGGGAATCAGGATGGATAAAAAATAAAAATCAATATTTTTTCAATTAAAAACAAATCAGATTAAAAAAATTAAAGACAGTTATTCTTTTTAAATAAATCTATTTAAAATTAAATGTGAAATTTACAAATTACTTAAGAGCTAAATTTTATTTATTAAAATTTTATATTAAATGACAAATAATATTAAGCAGTACATGTTTTCTGCCAAGTTTTAGAGAAACTAAGAGCACTAAATTGGTGGAAGCCATTGGTTAAGAATCTGGAATTAGAGTTTGCTGAAGTGTTAAACCAGTTTGACAGTAGTAGTCTCTTCTGCAGATGCAGAGAGAATATTTTCTTCAGTCCAGTTCATTAAAAGTAAAAACCAATAGTTGAAAAAGCAAGAAACCTTGTTTTCTTCTTCCAATCTATGAATAAAACTGGCTATGAGAGGATGAGATCTACTAGCTCTAAAATCATGAAGGAACTGGTGACCAGAAACATGTTAGTCTGTATCAGCAAAAAGAACAAGGAGTACTTGTGGCACCTTAGAGACTAAAAAAAATTATTTGAGCATAAGCTTTCATGGGCTAAAACCCACTTCACTGGATGCATGCAGTGGAGAATACAGTAGGAAAATATATATATATATATATATATATATATATATATATATATATATATATATATACACACACACACACACACACACACACACACACACACACACACACACACACACACACACACACAGGACATGAAAAAATGGGTATTGCCATACTAACTATAACAAGAGTAATCAAATAAGGTGAGCTATTATCAGCAGGAGAAAAAAAAACTTTTGTAGTGATAATCAGGATGGCCCATTTCCAACAGTTGACAAGAAGGTGTGAGTAACAGTAGGTGGAAAAATTAGCATGGGGAAATAGGTTTTACTTTGTGTAATGATCCATTGACTCCCAGTCTTTATTCAAGCCTAATTTAATGGTGTCCAGTCTGCAAATTAATTCCAATTCTGCAGTTTCTCGTTGGAGTATGTTTTTGAAGTTTTGTTATTGGAGTATTGCAAAATTGAGGTCCATAACTGAGTGACCAGGGAGGCTGAAGTGTTCTCCGACTGGTTTTTGAATGTTATAATTCTTGACGTCTGATTTGTGTCCATTTATTCTTTTGCGTAGAGACTGTCCGGTTTGTCATGTGTGGCTACAGTAGCCTGTTACTATTTCCTTGTTTCTGGATTATTGCTGTTTGGGACACATCAAAAATCATAATCTACAATATATTTTAGACCATATAGGATTCAGAAAGGACTCCTTTCTGATGCAAAGAAAATATTTTGTTCTGCTGAGTTTAATTAGCCTAAGATATCAGGTATAATTTGCACTCCTTCAGGTTCAAGTGGGATTTTTGGTTCGTGCAAACCTCCAAGCTTCAATAGAACTCAACCATCTATTTTGCCACAGTGCAACACTGATGCCACATACACATTAAGGTTGGACAGACTATTGTATTTTGGGGGTCTAAAAAACCCCCCAAAAGAAACAAAAAACCCAAAACAAAACCCCCAAAATCCTCATGGATTTTTGATAAATTCATGGAGGATAGATCCATCAATGGGTATTAGCCAGGATGGGCGGGGATGGTGTCCCTAGCCTCTGTTTGCAGGAGGCTGGGAATGAGTGACAGGGGATAGATCAGTTGATGATTACCTGTTCTGTTCATTCCCTCTGGGGCACCTAGCATTGGCCACTATCGGAGGACAGGCTACTGGGCTAGATGGACCTTTGGTCTCAACCAGTATGGCCGCTCTTACTTTCTACTTATATATAATATAATGTGCACAATTACTTAGAGACTTGACACTTTAAGGCCAGAAGGGACGATCATGATCATCTACTCTGACCTTGTGCATATTGCAGGCCACAGAACCTTACACACCCACTCCTGTAATAGATCCCTAACCTCTGGCTGAGTTACTGAAGTCCTCAAATCTTGATTTAAAGAATTCAAATAGCAGAGAATCAACCATTTACTCTCGTTCAAACCAGCAAGTGACCCATGCCTCACACTGCGGAGGAGGGCAAACCCCCTCCTCCTCCTCAGGGTCTCTCCCAATCTGACCTGGGTGGAAATTCTCTCCTGACCCCAAATATGGGGACCAGTTAGACACTGGGCATGTGGGCAAAACCCACCAGCCAGATACTTGGTAAATAATTCTCTGTAGTAACTCAGAGCCCTTCCCCTTCTTCTGTCCCATCACCTGCTACTAGCAGTCACAGATCGGCTACATTGTAAGCAGTTTCATATCATCCCCATGCCAAATTTAACAAGCTCAATCTTGAAGACAGTTAGGTTTTTTGTCTCCACTGCTGTCCTTGGGAGGCTGTTCCAGAACTTCACTCCTCTGATTATTAGAAATCTTCAATCAATTTCAAGCCTAAACTTATTGATGGCCACTTTATAGACATTTGTTCTTGTGCCAACTTGTTCCTTAACTTGAACACCAGGGAGGAAGAGGAATTATTTCTTACAATTATATCTTCCCTCAGTCTTCATTTTGTTAGTCTAAACAAGCCCAGTACCTTAAGATTCCTCTTGTAAAGTAGGTTTTCCATTCCTTAGATCATCCTACTAGCTCTTCTCTGCACCTGTTCCAGTTTGAATTAATCTTTCTTAATTGCACACAGTATTTCAAATGAGTCTCACCAGTGCCTTGTATAATGGTACTAACACTTCCCTGTCTCTACTGAAAATACCTCATCTGATGCATCCAAGGATCGCATTAGCTTTCTTCACACCCAAATCAAATTGATGGCTCATAGATTTGGGTGTATTGGTCGATCACAGAACGACTTTCTCCTCCTCCGTCACTTCCAACTGATACATCCACAGTTTATAGCAAAAAATCTTGTTAGTTTCAAAGTGCATCACCTTGCACTTTGCACTGTTAAATTTCTATTTCTATTGCTCCTGTTTTCAAGGTCATCCAAATTGTCTTGTATGATAT
Source organism: Malaclemys terrapin pileata (assembly GCF_027887155.1). NCBI lineage: Eukaryota > Metazoa > Chordata > Testudines > Emydidae > Malaclemys > Malaclemys terrapin. Next base: position 78,547,886 of record NC_071505.1, read on the forward strand.
TCCAGTCCTGGTCCGCATTGGCAACTCCCAACCTTTGTGTCATCCACAAATTTTACTAGCACACTCCCACTTCTCATGCCAATGTCATTAACAAAAACATTGAATAAGATTTGACCCAAGACTGATCCTTGAGGAATTCCACTAGTAACCTCCCTCCAGCCTGACAGTTCACCTTTCTGCATGACTCGTTGTAGCCTCCCCAGTTCCTTACCCTCCTTTTGAGTCTCACATTAATCCCCATTTTCTCCAATTTAATTAATAATTTTCCACATGGACCTGTATCAACTACTTTACTGAAATCCAAGAAGTTTAGACCTACTGCATTTTTCTTTGGGTAGAAAATTGGTTATCTTCTCAACGGAAGAGATCAGGTTGGACTGACAATCTACCTTTTGTAAAAATATGTTGCATTTCCCCCGAATTACCATTTACTTATATATAACTAACTACTCTCTCTTTCACAATTTGTTCTAAGACCTTGCATATAATTCAGGTCAAACTAACAGGTCTATAGTTTCATGGATCACTTTGTTCCCTTTCCTAAATAGAGGTACCATATTTGCAATTCTCCACTCAGAGTACGACCCCTGAGTTTACAGATCATTAAAACTCCTTGCTATTGGGCTAAAATTCATTTGCATGTTCCTTTAATAGGCTTGGATAGAGATTATCCAGGCCCTGCAATTTGGTTCAATTAATATGTTTGAGTTCTACCTCGGATATGGTAATTTCTACTTCCATATCCTTGTTCCCATTAGTCACCCTGCCATGGCCTCCAAGCTCCTCATTACCCTTATTAAAAACTGAGGCAAAATATTCATTTAGGTGTTGGTCCATACCTAAATTAATCTTTAATCTCAAACCCATCCTCAGTGCTAAGTGGTCCCCTTTCTTTCCTTGCTTTCTTTTTATTTATATGGCTAAAGTGCCTTTCAATATTGGTTTAATTTCCTTTGCAAGGTCCAGCTCTCCTGATCTTTTGGTAGTTCTCACTTTCCCCCTATGCTTTCTGATCTCCAACAGGTGGCTTCCCATGCTGATCCATCTCTTCTTCCACTCCTTGCAGGTCTTCTGCTTTTTCTTAATAAGCAGTCCACAATGTTTATCCAGTTTGGTTTGCAACCCTTACCTACATTTCCCCCCCTTGCTTGGGATTCAAGCTTCAAATAGCTTCTGTAACTGTCACTTAAAGTAATTCCAAGCCTTCTCCACATTCAGATCCTTGAGTTCTTCAGTCCAGTCCACTTCCCTAAATCTGTAATTTTTTAAAAAAAGTTTGCCCTTTTGAAATCAAGGATCCTAGTTGCAGAGGTATTTTTGTTAATTCATTTTAAACTAAATGAAAGAATAAAATCATGATCACTCAAATCAAAATTGTTCTTTACAACCAGTTCTTCTACGAGGTCCTCGCTTCTTACCAATACTAAATTTAAAATGGCATCACGTCTTGTTGGTTTAATGACTGTTTGGTGAAGAAATCGGTCAGCTATCACATCCAGGAATATCTGACCCTACCTTTTATTAGTAGCCCTTGTTCTCTGATATATATCTGGGAAATGAAAGCCCCATAATCACACAATTCCCAGTAGTATTTATCTCATTAAAAACATTAAAGAGGTCTTTATCCATATCCAAATCAGATCCTGGGGGTCTGTAGCAGACCCCAAGCACTATTCCATTGGAGCCTCAGTTACCTTTGTTCCCCAAAGTGTCCCAACAGATTCTGTTTTATCCATCACTTCTAATTTCTTAATAACCTACCTCGTCATTAATATATTATGCTACTCCTCCCCCTATGCCTTTATTTCTGTCTTTCCTGAACAGCACATACCCTTCAATATCTGTATTCCAGTCATGACTATTATTCCACCATATATATTTCTGTTATCTCTATAAGATCTGGTTTCACTTCCTGAAACAGTAGTTCTGCTTCCTCTTTTTTGTTATCCAAACTCCTTGCATGGTTGCACAGACATCTTAGTTTTTTCTGCATGGCTTCATCCAGATTTCTTGCCTAATTAGATACAATCATTTTACTGCCAGTATCGCCTACGTGACTGTTACTGTCAGTGGTACTGATGCTATCATTTCTCTTGTTGTCCATTCTCCTATCCTCTCTTGTTCCTTTCTCCATTGCTATATCCTCTTTTAATGCAAGTAATGGCTTAGATCATATGGTCATTGGGCTATCATTAGCCAGGCATTAGTTTGGTATATTGCTCAAAGTAATTTATACTTTTGGCACTTCTTTCACTCTAAAGATATCTATACCAGGGCTTTCTCAAATCATATATATTTTTTTAATTTTGAGCTTATGTCAGTGTAGCAATCTTTCAAATGTAATCCTTCATAAAATGAACAGTAGGCCATTTGAGGGAAACTTTAAAACCAGAACTAATATCAGATCACCCTAAGGCAATATTTCCAGGTGTGTATTCTTTAGATCATCACATGATTTGTAAACTTTTTAAAAAGCATATTTTAAGAGTGGTTATAAACTACAGTATGATGCAGGAAAAAAAGAGTGATGCAAAGCATTACGTGAGTGAAATACAATATTGTCCTAATCCCTCAGCAGCTTCATTAAGGAAACAGTTACTGAAACAATCAGTCTCTGGATGTTTCTTTTTCTTTTAGCAGCTTCTTATGTACATATTGTGGAAATGCTAATAAAACACATGTTCTTGCCACAAAACATTGTAGAGTATGTTCTCCAACATAAATAAAAACAAGTTATTTATCCAAACAACAAACAATATGTTCCTCATTCCCACTCAATAAAGTGGATAATGATTGAAATCTGACTATTTCCCAAAGAAAAGGTCTAAAAAAATGAAAGGTTTTGCAAGATTTCTGTAACTAGCAAGATTTTTTGTGACTGAAGCACTGATGTCCAAGACATACAGAGCTGCAGCCATCATTGCCTGGCTATTTTATTGGGATTGATTTCAAGTGATTGTACATACCAGAGTGTCCATCTTCTGAACATACCTAAGGGTTATCATATAATCATTTGGAAGATTTCCAACCTAGAACAAACAGGTAATAAAGAATATATTAGTGTTTGGTAAGAAAATGAAGGCTTTGTTTTAGTCATTGTAGTTAATATACATTTTATAAAGTATAGAACACAATTTCTAGAAATTACTTATCAGTTGCAAATAACTTAAGTCAGTTTTTAGGGATTGTGTACATAAGAACATAAGGATGGCAATACTGGGTCAGACCAAAGGTCAATCTAGCCCAGTATCCTGTCTTCCAACAGTGGCTAATGCCAGGTGCTTCAGAGGGAATCAACATAACAGGTAATCATCATATGATCCGTTCCCTGTTGCCCATTCCCAGCTTCATGCAAACAGAGGCTAGGGAAACCATCTCTACCCAACCCGGTTAAAAACCATTGATGGACCTATCCTCTTTATCTAGTTCTTTTTTGAACCCTGTTAGAGTCTTGGCCTTCAAAACATCCTCTGGAAAAGAGTTCCACCGGATGACTCTGCGTTGGGTAAAAAAAAACTTTTGTTTGTTTTAAACCTGCTGCCTATTAATTTCATTTGGTGACCCCTTGTTTGCTTTTCCATTATCTCCCTACTCTTCACAGATCCATGTTGACCTTATTCACAGAGGTCATCTCAAGGCACAATCTAAGATGGTAATACTGTGAAAGAGCAGACAGTTTAAGACTCAGGCTTCAAGCACAGAAGGGACCATTATGATCATCTAGTCTGACCTCTTGCATATTGCAGGCCACAGAACCTCACTCACTCCTGAAATAGACCCCTAATCTCTCACTGAGTTACTGTAGTCCTCAAATCATGTTTTAAAGACTTCAAGTTATAGAGAATTCACCATTTACACTAGTTTAAACCTGCAAGTGACCCCTGCCCCATGCTGCACAGGAAGGTGAAAACCCCCCAGGATCTCTGCCAATCTGACCCAGGGGAAAATTCCTTACTGACCCCAAATATGGTGATCAGTTAGACCCTAAGCATGTGGGCCAGATCTCCAGGCAGATAACTGGGAAAGAATTATCTGTAGTAACTCAATGCCCTCCCCATCTGGTGTCTTGTCTCCGGCAGTTGGGGATTTTTACTACTGGCAGTTTCCAATGGGCCACATGCCATTATAGGCACTCTCATCATCCTATCCTCTCCATAAACTTATCAACCTCAGTCTTGCAGCCAGTTAGGTTTTTTGCTCCCATTGCTTCCCTTGAAAGGCTGTTGCAGAACTTCACTCCTCTGAGGATTAGAAACCTTCACCTAATTTCAAGCCTAAACTTGTTGATGTCCAGTTTATATCCATTTGTTCTTGTGTCCACATTGGTGCTTACCTTAAATAATGCCTCTCCCTCTCTTGTATTTATCCCTCTGATGTATTTATAGAAAGTAATCATATCTAACCTCAGCCTTCTTTTGGTTAGGCTAAACATGTAAGCTATTTGAGTCTCCTCTCATAAAGTAGGTTTTCCATTCCTCGGATCATTCTAGCAGCCCTTCTCTGCACCTGTTCCAGTTTGAATTAATCCTTCTTAAACATCGGAGACCAGAATTGCACACAGTATTCCTGATAAGGTCTCACCAGTGCCTTGTATAACGGTACTAACACTTGCCTGTCTCTACTGGAAATACCTCACTTGATGCATCCTAGGCTGCATTAGCCTTTTTCATGGCCGCATTACATTAACAGCTCATTGTCATTGTGTGATAGACTTGCATGTATTGGTCATTCTCCTCCTCTGTTGCTTCCAACTGATAAGTCCCCATCTTATAGCAAAAATTCTTGTTGTTAGTCCCCAAATGCACTTTGCACTATTAAATTTTATCCCATTTCTATTACTCCAGTTTACACGGTTATCCAGATCTTCTTGTATGATATTCCGGCCCTCCTCTGTATTGGCTATACATCCCAACTTTGTGTCATCCGCAAACTTTATTAGCACCCTCTCACTTTTTGTGCCAAGGTTATTTAATAAAAATGTTAAAGAAGATTTGTCCGAAGACCGATCCCTGAGGTACTCCACTAGTAACCTCCCTCCAGCCTGACAGTTCATCTTTCAGAATGACCAGTCGTAGTCACCCCTTTAACCAATTCCGTATCCACCTGTCAATTCTCATATCAATCCTCATCTTCTTCAGTTTAACTAATCCCATTTCCCATATGGAACTGTATCAAAGGATTTACTGAAATCCAAGAAGATTAGATCTACTGCATTTCCTTTCTCTAAAAAAATCAGTCATCTTCTCAAAGAAAAAGATCATGTTAGTCTGGCATGATATACCTTTTGTAAAACTATGTTCCATTTTATCCCATTTACTGTCCACATCTATGTCCTTAACTACTTTCTCTTTCAAAATTTGTTCCAAGACCTTGCATACACTTGAGGTCAAACAGGTCTGTAGTTTCCTAGACCACTTTTTTCCCTTTCCTAAATATAGGTATTATATTTGCAATTCTCCAGTGATAGGGTACGACCCTCAAGTTTACAGATTGATTACAAATCCTTGGAAGCTTGCAATTTCATGTGCCAGTTCCTTTAATATTCTTGGATTAAAACTAGCCAGGCTCCCCAATTGAGTCCCATTAAGCTGTTTGAGTTTGATTTTCACCTCGGATGTGGTAATTTATACCTCCATATCTTCGTTGTCATTTGTTGCCCTGCCACTACTCCTAAGCTCTTTATTAGCCTTATTAAAACTGAGGGAAAGTATGTGTTGGGCCATGCTTAGATTATCTTTAATCTCCATCTCATCCTCAGTGCTTAGGGGTCCCATTTCTTCTTTCCTTGTTTTCTATTTATATGGCTATAGAATGTTTACTATTGGTCTTAATTCCCTTTGCAAGGTCCAACTCTGCTTGGCTTTTGGCAGTTCTCTCTTTATACCTACACTTTCTGACCACCAAGAGGTAGCTTTCCTTGCTGATCCCTCCTATCTTCCATTCCTTGTAGGCTTTGTGCTTTTTCTTAATCACCTATTTGAGATGCTTGCTCATCCAGGGTGGTCTGCAACCTTTGCTTACGATTTCCCCCCCTTGCTTGGGATGCAGGATTCAGAGAGCTTCTGCAACTTTCACTTAAAGTAATTCCAAGCCTCCTCCACAGTCATATCCTTGAGTTCTTCAGTCCAGTCCACTGCCTTAACTAATTCTCTTCATTTTTTAAAGTTAGCTCTTTTGAAATCAGGGACCCTTGTTGCAGATCTGTTTTTGTTTATCCTTCCACTTAGTTTAAATTGAATTAACTCATGATCACTCGAACCAAGATTGTCCTTTAGAACCAGTTCTTCTATGAGGTCCTCACTGCTCACCAATACCAAGTCTAAAATGGTATCCCCTCTTGTTCGTTCAGAACTATTTGTTGATGAAATCTGTCAGCGATCACATCCAGGAATATCTGGCCCTACTATTATTAGCACTTGTCCTCCAATCTATATCTGCTCAAGGAGCACACAAGAATTATAAGGCCATTGGGAAGAAACTAAATGAATGCTTTGCATTGGTCTTCACGGCGGAGGATGTGAGGGAGATTCCCAAACATGCGTCATTCTTTTTAGATGATCAATCTGAGGAACTGTCCCAGATTGAAGTGTCATTGGAAGAAGTTTTGGAACAAATTGATGAACTAAACAGTAATAATACCACCTGGTCCTGGTGATTTAACGCAAGAGTTCTGAAGGAATTCAAATGTGAAATTGCAGAACTAATAACTGTGGTTTGTAACCTATCATTTAAATCAGCTTCTGTACCAAATGGCTGGAAGATAGCTAATTTGAAACCAATTTTTAAAAAGGGCTCCAGAGGTGATCCCGGCAATTACAGGCCGCTAAGTCTGACTTCAGTATCAGATAAACTGGTGGAAACTACAGTAAAGAGCAAAATTGTCAGACACATAGATGAACATAAGTTGTTGGGGAAGAGTAAATGTGTTTTTTGTAAAGAGAAATCATGCCTCACCAATCCACTAGAATTCATTGAGGGGGTCAACAAACATGTGCACAAGGGGGATCCTGTGGATATAGTGCACTTAGATTTTCAGAAAGACTGACAAGCTTCCCCACCAAAGGCTCTTAAGCAAAGTAAGCGGTCATGGGATAAGAGGGATGAGTAACTGGTTAAAAGATAGGAAACAAAGGATAGGAATAAATGCTCAGTTTTCAGAATGGAGAGAGGTAAATAGTGGTGTCCCCCCAGGGATCTGTATTGGGACCAGTCCTATTCAACATATTCATAAATAATCTGGAAAAAGGGGTAAACAATGAGGTGACAAAATTTGCAGATGATACAAAACTACTCAAGACAGTGAAGTCCCAGGCAGACTGCGAAGAACTACAAAAGGACCTCACAAAACTGGGTGACTGGGCAACAAAATGGCAGATGGAATTCAGTGTAGATAAATGCAAAGTAATGCACATTGGAAAACAATCTCAACTATACATATAAAATGATGGGGTCTAAATTAGCTGTTACCACTCAAGAAAGGGATCTTGGAGTCCTTGTGGATAGTTCTCTGAAAACATCCACTCAATGTGCAGTGGCAGTCAAAAAAGCTAACAATGTTGAGAATAATTAAGAAAGGGATGATAAGAGACTACTAAGGGGGAATATGATAGAGGTTTATAAAATCATGACTGGTGTAGAGAAAGGAAATAGGAAGTGTTATTTATTGCTTCTCATAACACAAGAACTAGGGGTTACCAAATGTCATTAAAAGGCAGCAGGCTTAAAACAAATAAAAGGAAGCATTTCTTCACACAACACACAGTCAATCTGTGGAACTCCTTGACAGAGGATGTTGTGATGGCCAAGACCATAGCATGGTTCAAAAAAGAACTAGATAAGTTCATGGAGGATAGGTCCATCAATGGCCATCAATAGGGATGGGCAGGAGTGGTGTCCCTAGCCTCTGTTTTCCAGAAGCTGGGAATGGGTGACAGGAAATGGATCACTTTATGATTACCTGTTCTGTTCATTCCCTCTTGGGCACCTGGCATTGGCCACTGTTGGAAGACAGGATACTGGGATAAATGGACCTTTGGTTTGAACCAGGATGGCCATTCTTATGTTGTTCTTGAAATGAAGGCCCCATAATCACACAATTCCCAATAGTATTTATTTGATTGAAAGAGGTTTCTGTCCATATCCAAATTGGATCCTGGTGGTCTATAATGCACCCCAAGTACTATGTCAGAGGAATCTCTAATAGCATTCTTCCCCAAAGTGATTTTGGCCCAAACAGACTCTGCCTAATCCATTCCATTACTTCTAATTTCTTTGAGGTCTACCTCATCATCAATATACAATGCTACTCCACCACCTTTGCCTTTATTTCGGTCTTTCTTGAACAACACATATCCTTCAGGTTTCAGAGTGGTAGCCGTGTTAGTCTGTATCAGCAAAAAGAATGAGGAGTCCTTGTGGCACCTTAGAGAGTAAAATTTATTTAGACATAAGCTTTCGTGGGCTAAAACCCACTTCCATCAGATGCATGGAGTGGAAAATACAGTACAGTAGGAAGATATATACATACAGAAAACATGAAAAGATGGGGGTTGCCATACCAACTCTAACAAGACAAATCAATTAAAGTGGGCTATTATCAGCATGAGGAAAAAAACTTTTGTAGTGGTAATCAGGATGGCCCATTTCAAACAGTTGACAAGAAAGTGTGAGTAACAGTAGGGGGCAATTAGCATGGAGAAATAGTTTTTAGTTTGCGTAATGATCCATCCACTCCCAGTCTTTATTCAGGCCTAATTTGATGGTGTCCAATTTGCAAGTTAATTCCAGTTCTGCAGTTTCTCGTTGGAGTCTGTTTTTGAAGTTTTTTTGCTGAGGAATCGCCACTTTTAGGTCTGTAATTGAGTGTACAGGGAGGCTGAAGTGTTCTCTGACTGGTTTTTGAATGTTATAATATTTGACGTCTGATTTGTATCCATTTATTCTTTTGTGTAGAGACTGTCCGGTTTCGCCAATGTGCATGGCAAAGGGGCATTGCTGGCACACGCTAATTTTCCCCCCTACTATTATTCACACCTTCTTGTCAACTGTTTGAAATGGGCCATCCTGATTACCACTACAAACTTTTTTTCCCTCCTGCTGATAATAGCCCACTTTAATTGATTGGTATCATTAGAGTTAGTATGGCAATCCCCATCTTTTCATGTTCTTTGTGTATCTATCTATCTTCCTACTGTATTTTCCACTCCAGGCATCGGAGGAAGTGGGTTTTAGCCCACAAAAGCTTATGCCCAAATAAATGTGTTAGTCTCCAACGTGCCACAAGGACTCCTCGTTCTTTTTACGTAACCTTAAATACCTGTACTCCAGTCATGACTACTATTCCACCATATTTCTGTTATCCCTATAATATGTGGTTTCACTTCCTGCAGAAGTAGTTCTAGTTCCTCCATTTTGTTACCCAGGCTCCTTGCATTGGTGTACAAACATCTGAACTGTTGCTGCTTGGCTTTGCCCACATTCCTCATCCAATTTGGTACAGTAATTCTACTGTCGGTATCACCTGACTAGTATCAGCACTATCCTTCAGAAGAGTCTGAGTTATTAGTTATCTACATTTCCATCTTTTAACTGAACTTCTGGAAATATCTGATATCTATATGTGGAAAGTGAAACAGTCATTCTTTAAGTAACGTGTAATGCCCAAACAGGTAGACCCTGAATAAGAAATTTTCCTGGGGAGGGGAAAGGGGTGGAAAATCAATTAAAAAAAATAAACAAGAAATTGCCTGCACCCTGCTCACTAACGCTCCAGTTCAACAAAGCATGTTCATTTTTGAGCATGTGTTTCAAAGCCATTAAGTCTATTGGATGTAAACACATGCTTAAATGCTTTAACTGGGCCTAAACCTTGTTCAGAAAAGCATCCCCACTTCTTGTGAACAAGAGTCATTCTGTTATGGGCACTTTTACTTAGAAAAGTTTCCTTTTCTGAGTGCTGCTGTAGCAATTCCATTTAATTTCCCACACTCTCACTCATTGAATCCTTTGCACTAGCAATCGCTCTAACTATATAAAAAAATTCAAAGCAGTCACTGTATACACATGGTTCTGGTCAGCAGCAATACTTATTCCTAAATAAGTTCAAAATGTTACTGCATTCACATCATGGGCTGAGCCATGAGCCTCCCACTTTGATGATCTCCATCATTCCCCTATATATATATATATAGGGGAATGATGGATATTATATATATATATATATATATATATATATATATATATGTGTGTGTGTGTGTGCGCGCATGAATAATCACCTTCATGCCCTTATGTATTTATATAATTTGACCCTTATATAATCTGTATATTTTGACTGATTTTTACTTTCTTTGCACATGCACCTTCCAAAAGTAGAGGTTGAAAAGGTGCTACTAAATTCACCATACATATGTCCATATCTATTTCCCTTTGCTTCTTGATTCTGAGGTGCTGACTCAGTAGAATGTGACTTTAGAAAAATAGTGTTGCAGTATATTTGCCCTTGATTTATTTTTAAAGATAATGGTGGTACTTTTATTTCCTCTTTAAAATTGATTTACTTAATCTGAACCCTCTCCCACTCTTTTTATCTTATGCTTTCCTTTCTAATAGCACACCCACACATCATGCCACATTAAAAGATATTCTAGTTTCCTTTCCAGTTTATTTGCTATGCTCAAGGATACAGCATTAGCAGCATTTTAAACAGCAAAGACACTTCTGTTGGTGCAAAATTTCCCATATTTAATCTATAGGGGGATACTTGGCACTGTCAGCAATAGTATATTATTTTAAGAAAGGTCAGTTCAAGATTAAATTTGTTCCACATCAATGAACACTACAAGAATTGACATGCATTATGTATACAGTCTACTTTACAGGCATCAAAGCCTGTCAAGCACTTTTCATGCACAATTAAAAAAAATAAAGGGCCAAGATTACAGATTTATTGAGAATTCACATCCTAAGAAAAACCCCTAGAGATCCCAGGTTATCATTAGACATTTTTCTCTAGAATTGATTGTAGATCAGAAAAACATTGCAGAATTTGTAACTAAAAAGGGGAATTTGGGGATGGCCAAACCAGAGCATACATTCTCACTCTAACCAGAAAGAGCTTTTACTAAGATTTATTTATTAAACACTGTGGGCCAGATCTTTCACTGGTCTAAAATAGCATAGCACAGTTGAAGACAATGGAACTATGCTCTGCCCCAGGCTGGGATGGTAATTTACAGATATATGGGGAGACAAGCTCCCTGCTAAAATAAAGTAGGATATGTTTATCGAATTATTAATTCCATTTTGTATTATGTGTTGAACATCTGTCTCAACTTGCCCAAGGCAAGCCTATGGAATTGCTTTCCAGACAGCTGCCCTGTCTAGGAAAAGTGTTTGATACCTCACTGAAGGACTGTCAATGAGGAGCCAGCAACTTGATTGCCTCTGAACTGCTAACCCACTCCCAAGAGATGTTTTTTTAAAAAAAAACACATAGGGATCCAAATGCAGGGCAAGCATGATTGGTGGAGGGGCTGGAGCATCCCAGTGGAGCACATCACAAGGAAACATAGCCTGCTCTACACTACAAAATTACTTTGGTACAACTATGTCATTCAGGCATGTGAATAATCCACACCTCAGTATAACTAAGCACCAACGTAGACATAGCTACTGCCTCTCCCGTCGGCTTAGAGCATCTTCACCAAAAGCGCTACAGTGTCGCCGCTGCATTGGTACAGCTACTCTGCTGTAAATTTGTACTGTAGATTTAGCATCTATCTGAGGGTAATTAAGAGCAGGGTGTTGCTCTGGTAGGTGTGGTAGGGGGAAGGGAACTATCATCACATGTAAGGAGGACTTGCAGAAGTGACTCTGGTTAGCTTGAAATGGTGACAAACCTCAGACTCACAGAAGGGATGAGATCTGACAAGGGGAGGGTGCATTTCAGGACTTGGGTAACTCTCATGTGCTTTTTAAAAGTAAAACTCCTTTACTAAGCCTGTATTCCTTGCTTTCCTGCCATGTTGTCCCTGAAGGAGTTAAACTAGAAGCCCAGAACGGTGGAACTCTAGGAGTGCATGTGAAAGTTATTGGGGGATGCAGGAGACTCAGATTTTGGAATATAAGATGACTGGGCAGCAGCACCGCACATCTGAAAGAAAGACAGCAGGGACCCAGAGCTAGGCCAAACCCAGTTGGCTTCGAAGCACAGTAATGGGGGTCAACTTACTATAGATTGGTGGCTACACAGTGGATACAGGGCCAGGTTGCAATACCTGCCCAAAGTTTCCTATTTATATAAATTAAGCAAGTAAAGACACCATCTGTTGGTGGTTGTTATGGACACTATCAGGTCACATAGGGAGTCTCAATATTCAATTGAATGCTGTCAAGAAAGACAAGCGAAAAGTTGACTTTAAAAATATAGTTTAAAAAAATAATAGGAAAAGGGATAGAAATGCTGTACAGGTGATACAAATTACAGTACCCTGCCACACAGAGCACAAAAACAGAGTACAAGAAGGATGGAATGTTATGTGCAACTCTGCAATGAAATGATCCAATATTAGAGCTTTGGTTTTGAAAAGTCCTTTTATCATGAGCTATTTTGAGAATTTTGAAGTCAAAGAAAAAGAAAACCCTGAATTGAACTAAATGGCAACTTTTTACACATCTGATAATTGCATAGTAGCTATTTACATTTCTCTATAAATTCACACTTCTATAGTTTACACATATCTACACCCCTCCACGGGGATTTCAACTGACAGTGCTGATACTGCAGAACCATCTTCCAAGAATTTTCATCACCTCATACTACAATTATACCTGAAAACCCAGCTGTTGTTTTCTGGTGGCCACATAGATTATCAAGAGCAGCAGTCTTACTGCTCATACTTAAGGCTGGTGGTTTTCATGGCAAAAAATTAAAAATGTGACATTTCCTTTTTAAATAAAACAGAAGTCATAACACCCCATATTTTAAGCTGATTTTACGTTAGAAAAGTATTAAATAGCCATTAGCCATAGTTTAAAAGCAGAAAGAGGTCACAAATCACCAAATGTAAACATGAACATTTTCATAAAATTCTAGCTAATGTTTGTTTGATAAAGTATATTATCCATTCCAAAAATAATTAAAACCATTTTAAAACTCGTCACTCCCTCACAATCCACTACTTTGGACTGGATTTAAAGCACAATGTGTAAATGTTTATGGTAGTCTTGCAGAGCAGCAGGTTGGCTGGACTGACAACTATGACTCCTTACAAAAGCCTGAAAAAAATCATTTTTTTCACACAAGTTATGGCTATGATAAGCAAACAGCTAAGTTCAATATGCAAGCATTCTGAGCTTTGTTTTCTGCATTTTAACCCTACTCTAGTTTAGACACTCCTGCACCACCCCTTTAAGTTGGCAGAAACCACGCTGTCCACTCATGCTGGAAGCCTCCTTTCCAGGTCAGCCTTCTCATACCAATTTATTTCCATTATTAGATTTATCAAAATCTACCGGAAAATAAAGTGAGATCTAGCTCAGTTACTAAATTATCAGACTAATGAATTTGTGCTCCCCAGTGGTATTGCTTTAGGTAAGAAAATGGAATAATAAACATTGTGATTCAAGTTCATTTTGGGAAAGAACTTGAAAGTTTTTCATCTTGGGACTCATTAAAAGGCTAAAGTGATTTTATAACAAATTCTAAATGAGAAACATGTATTAGCTGCTTAGCTCCCATTTTAAAACTACTTTAATTTATAAAAATTAGCTCATACATTTCCCTGATTCTTTGTGCGAAAAACTCAAAGGAAACACACACACTTTGTTGAAATAATGTTAACACGGGAAATTCAGAGTTTGGGGTGAAACTCCTTTGATGGATAATCCTGATGCACGTGGAGTATCTTTTGCAACATAAGACATTTATAGATCACCCACCGTTTGTACATGCTGAAAACATCTTGGAATAAGAATGATGCAAAAAAGAATTCAGCTCAAGCTCTGTAATTGGGGTAATTGTTTGTCAGAGGTCAGTGACGTCACCAATTCCAGAATTTCCTGTTTTTATAGCACCCTGTCTTGCTGTCTGGGTCCCTTGCAAATATCGGAAATGCTGCCTGAGCTCTCTGCAGAGAGCTCAAGAGCTGCCTCTGCTTCCCAACTATCTGGGACACAGAAGTCCAAGGCAGTGAGGGGGGTTGGGGTGAAGTATGTATCATTTTATAAAGATCATAGCGGAGTCAAGAATCCTTAGTGAAATTCTGACCCCACTGGAGTCCATGGGAGTTTTGCCATGGACTTCAGTGGGCCCAGGATTTAACCCCCTGATTTTATCAGGGTTTGTTATGACTCATCTGACTATTTTTGGAGGGGCAAAATTCTGTGACAAGTGACGAGCCTTAACTATAAGATGTTAATCTCTGTAAAAAGCCAAGAACTTTAGTTTCTTTGTGAATTTCCAAGACATCTCCTTGACCTTTGAGAAATCCTTAGATAATATGCAAACGGTCTCATGGTGCAATATAAGTGATTTCATCTGCAGCCCTGTTAATCAAAAAGGCAAAAATGAAATAGTTTCAATAACCTTAATATAACTTCTAATCACAGAACAACATACTGTACCACACTAGGGATTTATAATATGGCAGTCTTAACAAAATTAGTTTAATAAATCAGAATGGTTAAAATCAAGGGTATCAAATTCATTTTTCTCAGATTGCCAAATTCCATTTTTTTCCATCCATGGGATAAGGTATACATTTAGGATTTTAATATTCTGAATTCACAGAAGAACAACCCACAGACATCAAATGGAGGTTTTCAGAAAGATCAAAAGTAAAATAGGTCATTGAAGTAGTAACATAGTCATTATTTGATCAGTACTTTATTGTCTCATTCAATGGGAAAATATACTCCCCGTAAGGACACCATTTCTGTCCTTTGTTTCTATTCCTACCCCATCCTCCTTGCTTTCCTGCCTTTGCATCTCTCCTCCTTGCTTTCTTCTGCATTTCCTTCCTTACAGCAGCTTTTACTTTCCACCCCCTGGGGCTTTATTCCAGCCACCTTCTGCATTCTATATGCAAAAATGATCAGTAATGAAATAGTTAATACAGACATTTTTAAAACCTCATCATTAGACTTAAAATAACATCCCAATTAAATTAATATTAGCTGGGAAGTTCACACTTTTCAGAGTTTATGGCTGTCTGAAGATTCAGGAAGACAATACTAGATTAATTATACTATTCTCACTCATGAAAACTTAGGACATGTCTACACTATAAACTTAATTACTGCAGTGGTTCATATCCACACTGTCCTTCTCCTGTCGGTGATTCGTGTCCTCAGCACCACCAGCTTAAGAGGGACAGTGTGGGGGGCAGAAAGCCAGGGCGCAGCTCTGCACACAGCTCCCTGCCAGGAGTCTGGCTCCCTGCCGGAAATGGGGCAACTGCACCAGGCTTCTCGGCTCCCCACCGGGAATGAGGCAGCTGCATTTGACTCCGGGTGCAGAGCTCCCGGCCGGGTGCAGCCATGCTCCCAGTGGGGAGCCAACAGCCGGGGGGAGGAGAGGAGAGGAGGAAGGGAATTGATGAAAATGACAGCCAATAGATGTAAGTAACGCAGTATCTATAGGGATACTGCATTGCCCGAACTACACCAACATAAGCCCTGAGCCTCTTGTGAAGGTGGAGTTATTATGTTGGTGTAGTAGGGCACTTACATTGGCGAGAGCAAGGCTGTAGGGTGTACACTGACATAATTAGATTGACGTAAGCTGCCTTACATCGATCAGGCCTCCTAAACATTTTTTTAAATATGAAAACTTAGATGCTGCAGAGTCTGAAAACTCCATGCAGGGCTCATAAGTATATTAAATAGAAAAAACAGAGTCCATAGGTGAGGTGTTTGAAGCCACTTGTTTAAATGGGTGGAGTCTTGCAAATACCGGATATTACTTGTGCCTCCAACTGAAAAACTTTTTAAATAAGTAGAAGACAAGAAAATGTAAGATTTATATTCCTAACAGAAGGAGCCTCTTATTTGCATAGATAAATTCTATTTGTGCTGTATAGTGACCTTGATGAAAATTCTATTGGGGAAAAAAAAATTACCATAGTAACAGTGACACTGACAACCACTATTGACGGGTGCTGCAATTATATTTTGTAACATGAAATATTTGCTCCACAAACAGAGTGCATTTCCCTTACGATGTCTTAATACAAAAAAATAAAAGCCCAGATGATTGGCAGTGTAGAAAGAATTCTCTCTAAAAAAATTATTTCTATAGCCATGAAATTATGGCTTCCAAATGCCCTTAAAAAAGGGCTGACTGAACTGGTTCTAATACCCACTTCTCCTCCCACGGATTAAATTTTGAATATTAAATTAAAATTGTCACTCAAATCTCAGAGAAAACTGTATTTAAATAAAAAGCTTAAAAATTCTGTTGATAAGGTTTCTCTAAAAAGAAAGCACTTTTGCTCATTTAAATTCTGTGCTTTTTAGGAGCATTTTATAGAGTATTTCTTCATGTTGCAAAACTAGATTATAGCGACTTCAAAAATATATCTATTTAGACAAATATATAATTTCTTAATCTCTTTTGACTTGCGCCTGCTGTCACTGAAGTCAATGGTGATATATGCCCACTGACCTAAATTCTGGTAAATGTTCCCCATGCAATTATTTATAGACTGAAAAAAAAAAAAAGAGTGAGGGGGAGGCTTAATTCTGCTCTGATATGCTAGTGTAAATCCAGACTAACACCACTGAAGCCAATGGTTGCATCACTTTATTACAGCAAAATGTGATCCTCAGTCTATTACTCAATATAAACTTGATTAGTCCAACATTCCACATAGTCAGAGATTACAGGAAGTTCCTCATTCCTTACTTTGATAGTAGAGTGCTGGCGTATAGCATATGTACTAAAATGCTGATTTCCAAACTGCATGCTATATTTTTATGTTAATAGAATAAAATATGGTTTAGTAGACTAGAAAAATGTTTTATAGACCAACAGCCAGGATCAAGGCACTTTATACATGCATTCTGACTCTTTATACCTGAGCAACTCCATTGTCTTCCAAATTACTACTAAGTCTTTATGTAACGGTAATGCCCAAAGACCGCATTTGGGACTGCGTCCCCATTATGCTGGTCTCTTTACAAACACAGGAAAGAGTGAATCTCTGCCCAGAAGGGTTTAGAATCTAACAGAAGTTTATGAACAGTAGGGGATGGGGAAGCAACATACAAGCAAATTCATCCAGTGAAGAATTGGCACATCTTAATTAGTTACATTTGTATTTCATCTAATTGAGGTAGAGGTATAGAGTAGGAAAAAGAAGAAAGGAGAAGAGGAATAGTCGTAGTTCATCACCTGCCTAGCCATGATGATCGTTTGTGGTCATCATGGCAGAGATAAGTCTTGGGCGAGAGTAGAAGGAACATAAGAGAGCTTGTTTAGATTTTAACCGGGCATTTTTACCATGCATAAGGGGCAGCATGAAAGAAACCATGGAGATGATTAAGGGAGAAACTGACTGGTGGGTGGTAAAGTCTGAGAACGCTGGCAGAGCAAAGGCAGGGGTTGACAGCACAGTAGGTTATTAGAACAACTAGGCTGGGTAGGGTTAAGTTCTGAAGGGCTCTAAAAGGCAAAGCCAAGAAGTGTATATTTGATTTGGAGATGAAGGTGAGTCAGGTGAGAGACTCGAGGGGGTTGATGTGGTCAGGACATCAAGCCAAGATTATTTTAACAGCAAAATTCTGAATAGACTTGAGCAGAGAGATTGCAGTAGTTAAGGCCAGGAAAGAAGAGGTTGCAGTAGTCAAGGTGTGACATGAGGGCATGGATGAGAGTTTGGGCTGTGTGAACAGAGGAAAAAAAAATACAGATTTTAGAGGTGCTATGTTAGGAAAAAATGGCAAGATTTATGGCCTGAAAATAAGGATTCAGTGAGAGGACAGAGTCAAAGATGACACCCAGGCAATGGGCCAGAATGACTGGCATTGTTCTACACAGTGAGTGAGAATAAGGGGGAGATGAGAGGGTTTGGCAGGTGGGAGAAATCAAGAACTCAGTTTTCGCCATATTGAGTTTAATTTGATGTCTGGACATTCATGATGAGAGGTTAGAATGACAGGTCAAGATACTAGATTGGATGATGTAAGATGATTTACAAATCTACCTCTGTACTGATGAGCTATCAGCATAAAGACAAACTGAGTTAAAGCCATAATTGTGGATAAGAGCACCTAGAGGTAAAACATAGGGGGAAATGATTAGGGGGGCTAGGACAGAGCCCTGAAGGGCATACACTTACTGATAGTTACATTTAATGTAACTAAAAGCAGAATTTGGCCCTTGTACACAAACAGCAAAGTAACTAAAGGCAAAACAGATATAATTGTGCATTTAGCATTAGCTCCTGTGGCATCCGAGCAACTACGATCTGTTTTAGTGAGAAAGGAACAGTTAAGGTATATAATGTGGAACTCTGAAACAAGTTCATTTGGGTTAATGAAGAAATAAGGCAAATCTATGCCATCAGAACTGAAACTCACTATGTAGACTTCTAGCACAACGGGGCCCTGGTCCATATCTGGGGCTTCTAGGTGATTCAGCAATAAAAATAATAAAAAAAACAACAGACTTTATTATGCTCCCCGCTTACATATGATTGATCTTTGTAACTCAATCTCCTGCAACCAGTGATAACCAGAGGCATTTTTCATTTCAATTCATATACTTTGCTTTGAAGTGCATAAATTTTACCAAAATGCTTACAGTTAAAAGATTTATATACTTTAATGATGCCGGAACTGAATGTTTGATCACTTAACTCTTTGGAGTATCTACATTTGTATGCATTAATAATACACTATCTCTAGATCATAAAATGTTAATGAATATAAAATAAATGCAACAAATCAACAGTTTTGAAGTATTCTGTGTAATACTGTACTTTGCTATTGCTGTAGTCTGAACAAACAGTGCTCAATATGAATTACTCTCCACGCTTGTATACAGGGTGTGTGTGTGTATTAAAAAACACACACACACACACACACACACACACACACTACTAATATAAGGCCCATGATACTTAGGGCTTGTCTTCACTACCGGGGAGATAGATGCTGCTGCAATTGATGCAACAGGGGGTCAATTTAGCAGGTCCAGTGAAGTTCCGCTAAATCGAGACCAGAGCTCTCTCTGGTTGACTCCATACTCCAACTCCCCGAGAAGAGTAAGATAAGTCAACGGGAGAGCCTCTCCCATTGACACAGCACAGTGAAGACACCACAGTAAGTCAACCTAAGCTACGTTGACTCCGGTTACGTTATTCATATAGCTGGAATAGTGTAACTTAGGTCAACTTACCCCGGTAGTTTAGACAAAACCTTAGGCTCTAAAACCACTGTAGTTTAAGCCCCATCCATGCCATTCCCAGTGCTGAGCTGTCAATAGTGCAGCATACCTAAAAGGGCACCATCAACACGTAATAGTCTAATTTTTTAAAAAAAGAGTTAAAGTAGTTTAAGGTATGACACCTATCTCCAAGTCCTGCTCCCCATTTTTGTGGTTTTATAGAGATGACTTGTGTGTGAAACACCCACACAAACTGACCATAAAGGGGAGAGAAAACACAAGTAAGCAAACTGGAAAAAATAGAAAAAAATTCCCTTCTAAGTCTTTGTATTATTCCCAGGCCTAAATTCCACTCACCACACGGGCACAGTCATCTGCCGCATGACTCCACCTGCAGGGTCTAGTCCTTAGGTGCTAGCTCTTGTAACAGAGGTAGATAACAAAATTCATATAGGAGTGAAGTTTTTTAAACTAAGCATCCTTTTAAGATGAGCTCTCATGGGAAAACAGTGTGAATGCTCATATTGCATGCAAATTTATTGCTCTCTGTTTATGCTTTATTTAGTTTTAAGCTATATATTGTTAAATTGGAAGAGCGAACAGATTTATTCCATCTGAAAATATGACAATTCATAAAATTGGTGGTGATCTTCTTTCAAAATAGTTTGTTCTTTATTTAGCTAACCCTCATAATCGGTTCTGTTATTTAAAGATACTTTTACAACATTTGAGGAAACAAAGCAGAATGTTCTTCAAATAGAAACTATTATCTTGAATAAACATTTAAATATTTTGGAATTAAGCTGAAGGGGACTGTGGTGAAGCATTAAGTTTTTGAGAAGGACCACAGAAAACAAACTGAGGAGTTAGGAGAATACACTATGTGCCTGATGGATATGAACTGCCCAAACAGGATAAGGACATCTGAGATGTGCCGGCACTAAATGCGAGCAACATCACACTGAAGTCTAGAAACTGAAGTATTTAATGCAACCTTAACAATGATCTTGCAACCATTTCATCATATCAGAGCAACAATTTGGACTGAAGGGAAGTTCTAGATGATAGGGCTTGTTAAGGGATATTTACTGCCTTTTACTGCTGAACACTTAAGAGCTATGGACCAGATCCTCAGTTGCTGGAAATCAGCATAGTTCCAGTCAATGAATTACACCAATGGAGCTGCACCAGATGAAACCAGTCAAGGATAAGGCCTTATATCTATACTTAGCTGAAAATTGCACTCATGTGATTAACAGTTAAATCATTTTTATGTTTAATTGAATTTAATTCTAGTAAGTAGGTGCCAGCCTGACAACCCTGAAGAATGAAGTCCTATTGAACACAAACTGGTACAAAAGGATCCTACATGATCACTCTTCCCTATTCTGCTTCAGTTGTGACTTGGACCAAATCTAAGGGTGAAGAGGGAATCCTTATTGAACTATCTGCTAAGCCTGCTAACAAAAGCATCTAATGTAAAGGTGTTTTTTTTAATTATGTGAACAGGGATATTGTAGAAACTGGGCCAATACCAACAATTTATTTCAGATAGGCCAAACATCCTTCAGTTCTAAACCCTTTTGGTCACCAATCTGGTTCACCATTCTGGTCTCAGTTATTCAAAAGGTATCAAAATATTTACTTTAATCTCTCCTTAAAATTTAGGTGTCCTTACTGCCTTCCATTGTTTAATATTTTAAGAAGAGTTTTTTTAAAAAGTCACTTACCAGTTTTGTAATGTCATTCACATCATCTGTCACTGGATTCCCACAGAGACCTTTGACAAGAGGATTAAGTAGGAGCAGTTGAAGATAAAAGCAAGTGATAATCCAAGTCTATATAAAAAAAGAATATTTATCTGATAAACATCTTCAAAATCATACCGAATATAGACAGTAACGTGAAAAACAAGATGATTTCGAAACATTGTTTTGGCTATAAAGATGGGAAGAAAAGACTACTTGCCTCATTGTTTATACTTAAAAAAAACCAAGGATGACAGTAGCTCCTTATGGTAGTACAGTGGCTTCTGTGCTTCAAGAACACACACGAACAAAAACTTTGATTGTGATACTCAGTTTAACACAATTAGCAGCATAATCAGGTTATTGCTGACTAATCAGATCTTTTCATTAAATTTCATCCCGGATCATTAAAATGTACAGTATATTCCATTCCAACAGATACATTCTAGTAATAACTAGCCATAGAACTGAAATCTCTGGAAAACAACACTCCTTATGGAAGTCAAAATGCAGCAAAACATAATACACCTTCAAATATATTCAATAATTACATATATGTTCTTCTAAAGTGCAGAAAATATGGATAATACTAACCAGTTTCAAAAAGGAAAAAACTATGAACACGTTAACTGAGAAGTTAGCATTTAGCATGGGAAAATAGACAAAAATTACTACTTTATGTGCCATAAATGGATTTTTGTGCAACAGGATCTTGAACAGATTCTTGTGTGATAGAATCAAGTGTTTTGGCAATAGTGGCTTTCATATGTGAAGATTAGTTGCAACATCTTCAACAGGCCAGTAAACAACCTAGATACTAAACCTACTATAGAGTCAGCCAGAGTTTACTTTATTCGCCGTCCACATGGCAGGGGTCATATGAAATACACTTAAATGATTAGACTTTTTCCAGGAAGGATACACTTAGAAAGTACTAATGGGAAAATTGTTTCTTAGCCCATCAGATCTTTCTTTTTGCACAGCTGGATTCTCCAGGCAAACTTATTCAACATTTATATACAGCTGCTAGGAAGAATGGTTGGACTTCATGGACTGATAACGCCAGTACCATTCAAATAACTGTCTGCAATCTGCAGATGGATGAGGAGGAGCAGATTGATGTTAAACCCTAGCAAGACAAAAGGTGATACAGACTGGCAGAAGGAAACCCTCTTAAAAGCTTACATCCATGGTATAGACTCCACTAGTTGGAGACACACATACCACATCAAGTCAACATGCAGCACAGGAGTACTTCTGGACCCCTCACCAACACTGAGCTCTTATGCAGCAGTGTCCATACAATACTCTGTCCTCTCCAGTTGGCTAGAAGTCTGTCACAGCAAGGCAGAGGAGGACCTGGCTTCAGTAGTACATGTCTTTGTTCCCTCCCATCTGTAATACATCAATGCAGTATACCTAGGTTTGAGAGACTCAGCCCTGAGAAAAGTCCCAACTGGTGCAGAATGCAGCAACTTGCATCTTCAGCAACACCTGTGACAAGCAAATCATCCCAGTACTTTGCTCACTACTGGCTTCCTGTAGAACCCCATGACAAGTTTAAGCTGTAGATCTTTATTTTCAGTGGGCTAGATGATCTGAGCTCAGGACTCAAAAGACTGCCTCAAACTCTGGAACTTCACTCCTGGCACAATGGAACTGTCTATCTGTCACAGACAAAGGCAAGGGCAAAACCTGTTTGTGCAGGAGACTGAGCCTCCATTGGGACTATGGAACTTGTTCCTCCAGGAACTAAGATTTCCCTCAAACCTTTCCACTTTCTAGGCTAAATGAAAAGCTCACTTCTTCTTTCAGCCTTGTCTTCAAACAGTATAGAGCACATTAGCTTTAAAAAAGAAAAAAAAATCCAATACATGAAAATTTTCTCTAGGGAGCTGTATAGAGAGGAGTGATACATGAGAGATATTATGCACCAATTTACTTCATTATTGGAAGGCACTCAGATACCATGGTGAGGATACATGCAGTATAAGAATCTAAACAGAACAGATCATAATAGCAACTATTTTATAAACAGTGGTTAAAATCATTCATCCTAGCTTTCAAGTGAACATTAACTGACCATTCATTCATGGGCGGCGGGGGAACCTCCTCTTTGGGAAGGCTCTCTCCCTCAGAGTTGTATTAGGCACCTAACTACCTCTGAAGTGCTGGACTTGGCCGCACCCCTCTCCAACATTTCCTACTGGCTAGCGCAGGCTGCTCCCTGCTCTGCTTACTGGCTTCTGTAAATCCCTTTTTTAGGCACCTATCTCTCCCTGTCCATTGTACAGGGAGCCTAGTGTCCACTGTGTGCTTAAAAGTTGGATATTGCAACACTCATTGTTGCCACACCCAAGTATCTTTGAGGATGCAGCCCTTTCCCTCTCTATGCTTCAGTTTCCCCCATCTGTAATATGGCGATAAGGCTATTAATCTTCTTTGTAAAGAACATTGAAACCTACTGATAAAACAACACTATATAAGAGCTAGGCATTATTTTTCCTGTGAATGAGAATTACCTTGCCCTCAAAACTGAAGAACTTGGAGGAAATTGAGGAGAACCTCAGATTCTCTCTCTCTCAACAGGGCTCTTTCTGTGGATTTTTCCATGGGACAGCAGGATCTGGGCCTGGCACCAGATTGTTATTAAAAAAATGCAGTAAATGTGACAATACCATAAACAGGCAACAGGTGGTATTTGGCTTCAAAATGCACCACTTCTACTATCAAAGTAAAAGGGCCAATTCTACTCTCAGAGACAATAGCGCAACTCCCATTGCAGTTACCAAGAGCTTTACACATGAAAATTAATCCTGATTAAGGTAGGGTGTGACTTTAGAATTAATTATTCCTGACTAACGATACGCCTTTTCCTGGAATAAGAGTGCTGTAAGCTGAATTAACTTAAAACATTTAAGACAAAGAATAGCTAATAAGAAATAATCTCTATGTAGACAAGCTGTAAGATTCAGGGGTGTTTTCAAACACATTCTTTGGAAATGCAGACTGCTGAAACATTGTCTTATTTACTCACTTGCTCATTGCACCAAATTCTGTTCTTCTTTACTTACTGTATAACAATGAGTCATACCAGTGTACTAAGGCCAGAATTTCACCTCACATATCTAATGAGCAGGGAAGTAATTCAATCTTTATATAGAAGGGTGATTTGCTATCCCAAGTGCCAAGCAGACCTGAACCAATTAGAAGCTCCAATAAAAGTAGTACCACATATTAGACAACAAACTGGACTTCGAGACCTTTTGTTAGTTACTGTACTTCATATGGTAATACCTTAAAGGTGTAGGCCATACATAAATTTTGAGAACAAAAATAACTTTACTCCTATGCAACAATATATATATATACTCCAAAAGTTGTGGTTCATTTATAACTTTTATAAAATACATATGCTTTGTGCATTTTGAGATATCAAATGAAAGTTTTTTTGTTCATTTCTTTCCTATTGTAGGTGATCTGGGAAGTTTAAACTTAATGCCATCCCACAGCTGCTGAGAAGCTGCAAAACTATTGCTGCTCTGAACAAGTTATCAAAATACTTTGATTATTTATATGTACATATTGATATCACATGTGCATGTACACACACACACACACACACACACGACTGCACAGACTAGAGAGCTAAAGGATATTTGTGTTATTTGTTCTTCATCTGGAGCCAACATTCTGATTTCATCAATAGGAGTTTTGTTAAATCAAGGATGGCATAACATGAGCCACTGTGAACGGTCACGCTGTCTGGAGTGCCTCACAACTGTGAGTGCTTACCTCAGGGCAAACTGTCAGAAAACAGGTCAGACACCCCAAACTGGTGATGTGTTCTAGAATTAGATTTCACCAGGCCAGTAAGAAATGTGAACTCCTGGATCACTGTAACAGTCTTACTATAGAGTCATAGACAGTCCCCTTGACCCTGTCTATATTGCCACTCAGACAAAATGGATTTAGTGATAAATGGTCACTTACACCAAAATCATATAATGGTCAGGTTGCTCCCAGTCCTAAGAGACCTGTCACTTGCCCCCAGATCAACTGGTACCCTAGCTCTTACACCAAAGACAACATCTGTAGCCAATCCTGTAATAAACTATCTAAAGGTTTATTAACCAGGAAAAAAGGAATAAGTGTTATTTACAGATTAAAGCAAGCAAACATACACACACAAATGAGTTACCATCTAAATCCTAAGAGTGACAGAGTTGTATTTATCAATTCAAAGTGTCATTCAGGGCAGACTTAGGGGTAACCCTGGGGACCTCTGCCTCAGCTGAGTGTCCGGCCCTGTTAGAGTTCAAACAGCCAAAAAAAAAAAAAATGGAAAATTTTCCTATGAGTTTGTTTTATTTTCTTCACTCAGCTTCCAAATCCATAGGAGGAGCTTCCTTGCACATAGAATTTCTCTACAGAGATAGGGCCATTAACCAGCCTTTATATTGAGATTTTGTTGATGGCCCATCTGATTTTAACAGTGCTTCTGGATGGGTGGGAGTGGAGGGAGGACGATTCCCATGCCTGGGTTTTCAAAATGATAAAGCAAAAAATTTACATATTTTCTTATAGCATGGAATACAGACATTGCAAGTGAGATTAATGCATGCAGAAACTTACAAGCATTTCATATAGTCTAAACACTAAATACATTCTTATATGACAAATACCTATTGTGAGCAAAATTAACATACAGGTGAACTGGTCTGGTGTCCAGCTATGAGTTTATTAGTTCTTAGCAAACGTTTTCAGTCTTGACAAGAGTTGGCATCTGGCCTGCCAGCATCAATCAAGGATAGCATAACATGAGCCATTGTGAACTTCACAAATTTATAAACAGTGCTTCCAGCTTTACATTTAAACAGGTATAAAGAAAGTTACTAGTACAGTATATTTTAAGTTATACTGGAAAAGCGTACAGATTTCCACATACAGTCTGAGGGTGATATTTTCAAAGCAGGGCATGGGATTTAGCCACACATTCTATTAAAGTTAACTGAAGATGTGTGACAAATCACATGCACTACTTGCAAAATCTCCACTTGCCTGCTTTGTAAGCTCCATGGCACTTGTTGACAATTTCATAGTGGAAGGGATGCCACAGGAATAAATGACAGGTGTGCCCGTCAGGAGAAGCATGAATAAATACCACTAACTTTCTGGAAAAAAGATTTTCCTAACTATTTTTTACCAGAAAAATATTCTGAAAGGACAAACATATAATCAAAGAAAACTGCTTTCAACATTGCCTCCTCCCTTGCTTTCTGTTATGCACCGTTAGTTAGCCTCACCCTATTTTTATTTTAGGAATAGGATGTACTCATTTATTTCCTTATTCTGAAGCTCACTGAACTGTGAAAAATGTATATAATCCCAGGAAAAAGGGAGAGGCTGAAACTGGACTAGGAGAGATTAGTTCAGAGCAAATTTCATGAATGGGTAATCTGAGTGCTCTCATGCTATAAAGCATCTGCATTTTTAGATAATGTACAGTTTTTTAGAGACTTGGCTAAAGGTCCAAAGTGCAGCAGCCTTCTGTTTCACAATACAACATGTGAGTTACGCTGGTTCATATGTAGCAATTTCATAAGGGGAAAAAAAAATAGGGGAATACCAACTTTTTTTTTTTTTTTAAAAAAAACATACACTGGAAAGCTTGGACATTTTCCAAAAGTCTAGCTTGTAGTGATAGCGTGGTTCCAAATGTAACTATGGAGAAGCTGTTGCTGCTCAGTAATAAATTACTTACAAGGAAAGAGGTAGTAACCACCTGGCAAGGCAAAAGAATCCAGATAGAAATAGCAACAAAACAGAAATAAAGAGAGTTGCTGTTCTACGTTACAAAATTTTATAGTGTTCAAACAAAGGCCACTAGCACTTATGTTGGGAAAAATTGTGTTATTCAAGGGTGTGGGAAAAACAACAACAAACAAACAAACAAAAAAAACACAAACCTGAGCGACATGTTTTATTGTCATTAGCGCTCATGTGCACAGCTTCTCCTGCTGACATAGCTACCACTGCTGGTTGAGGTGGTTTTATTATGTCATGCAAATGGGATGGGTGTAGTGGATAGGTAATCTGTTTATCCCAAAGCAGAAAAGGGTAAGAAACCCAGTCTCAGTCCAAAAAACAAAGCGAGGGACTTTGGAACACTGCAGTGGGAACCACTGGTTTAACCAGTTTAGAATCTGCACCTGAGACTGTATTCTGTAGAGAAGGAGCCATATTTGACACCCTAACTCCTGCCCTTCAAGCACTGCTCCACACCACTGGTTGAACTGTGTTGGCAGTATTATGTAGACCAGGGGTCCTGAACCATTAGGGTTACCATATTTCAACAATCAAAAAAGAGGACACGGGGGCGCCCCACCCTAGCCCCGCCCCCACCCACTCCCTCCCACTTCCTGCCCCCCGACTGCCCCCCTCAGAATCCCCAACCCACCCCACTCCTTGTCCCCTGACAGCCCGCTCCTGAGACCCCCCCCACCTTAAGACCTTACCCCCTACCTGTCCTCTGACTGCCCCGACCCTTATCCCCACCCCCAGACAGACCCCCGGGACTCCCATGCCCATCCAACCACTCCCTGAGCCCTGACTGCCCCCCCCCCAGAACCCCCAATTCATCTACCCCCCATTCCCTGTCCCCTGACTGCTCTGACCACTCTCCACACGCCTGCCCCGACAGGCCCCCCCAGAACCTCCAACCCATCCAACCCCCCTATTCCCTGTCCCTTGACTGCCCCCTCCAGAACCCCCCTGCCCCTTCTCCAACCCCCTGGCTCCCTTACCGTGCCACTCCGCAGCACACTCCAGGGGGCATTTGGACACAGCCACAACTGGCTCAGAGGGCCTGGGGGTGGGGAGACTTCAGAAGTCATTAATGGGGGGGACCCCCAAGGCCTCTAACCATCATCTGTCTGGGGCTTTGTTTTTTTAAATCTTCCCCAAAATCTATCCACGGCTACTGCTGCCAGGTTTCCTTTCCATTGGTCAAGTACCCCCCAGTCACCCTCCCCCTGCCCCCGCTCCCTTCCAGAAAGGGCATGACCAGCACCCCACGAGGAAACAGACACCTGGGCTCCAGACAGGAGCTAAACTCTGTTTTCCCTGCTGCGGGGCGGTTCTCTCCCCCCTGCAAAAGCAGGTTAGAACAGCCATGCCCTGGCTCTCCCCAGCCAGCGACATACTGGGCAGCAAGGGAGGGGGAGGGGGAGGGGGAGGAGGAGGGAGGAGCTCTAGAGCTGCCAGAGGCCAGCCACCTGGCCAGTGATTTGAAGCTGCAGGGGAGAGGAGGGGTGGGGGAAGGGGAGGAAAGGCTCTGGCTGCTAGAGCCCCACATGCTAGTGGCTCAATCCAGCTGGCCGCCCTATCACCTGCGCCGTGCTCGGGGGGGGGGGGGGGGGGAGAAGAAGGATGCCGGACATTTTAAGATATTTACAAATTCCCCCCCGACGCTATTTTTAACCTAAAAAGTCGGACATGTCCAGGAGAATCCGGACGAATGGTAACCCTATCAACCATTTCTCCTTCCCAGGATCCCCAAACCACCAGAGTTCCTTGCAGCAAAGCATACACTTCTCCAGAGTCTATACAGGCCACAAACGATTGAAAGACTCATTGAAGGATCATAGCAATAAGTTGCAAGTTGTTTGGCACACTGGGTGTGTGGCAAGTGCTTGACTGGAGCTTCTCCCATCTTCTCACCCACCCAGATTCACCAGCAAACACAGGACTACTTCAAGCGTCCACAGTCTCCTGAAGCACCGGTTCCTTACACCAGAGCAGAACCACGCCTTTGTGTAGTGAGATGTAGGAAAGAAGAGGCAGAAGCTGCAGTAAGTCTGGGTAAGGGTAGGGAGGAGGCAAGACAGGAGCAGGACAGCTAGAGAATCAGCAGGAAGGAGCAAGCTCCTTCTTGCCTCCACTCCTGATGAGCCTTAACAACTGTGGGATTTTACAAGTTTTTTATTTTCTCAAGAAAGGGATGCAACCTAGTGAGTGTACCCCTTGTGACCCACTTCCAAGGCATCCCCAGTCATCTGAGAAATCCTGCTGTAGACTGCAGAAAATGTGAATTACTTATACTGAAGTAATTTCTTTAACTCAGGAAATTAATCAGCCTTGAAGAGTTTAAAAAAATGGAAGATCAAGATGCTTATTTGATAGAACCCTTTCACAATTCCACTGTATTCAGTAAGCACATGTAACATTAAATCCACTGTTAGTGCTGATTTCAAAAGCAAATACACACTTCCATAGCAACTGAGACTGCTTTGGTATATTTTAACATGGGTGGGGAATGCAGATAAGGATAACAAAACAAATTTAAATAATTCAAGATGAAATAAGATTTATTTAGAACTCTGACAAATAGCAGGACTACAGAAGTATTCATTAAACTGCAATTTTGTTATGGTACTCACATGCATTCTGTAAACAAACAAATGTAAATATTTCACGTTATTTTTATATCCATAGTATCTTTGTGTGATATCTAAAATAGTTAACACAAAACACAAATATATTTAAATGTTTGTGTGTGTGGTGGTGGGAATTAGTCAGCTAATGTTACAAATTTAGTTGTACCCCTCCCACTCTTAATCTGTATCTACTTTTAGTTCACAAGACTGTCGTCTATAGTAGTTGTTTTAGCCTTATGTAGCATTCTTCCTCTGACTTCCCATAAACTTCACATCCACATAAACTGTTCCCTCCATCCTTGTTGAATCTCACTCATTTTCCTTTGGAAGATTTCTGAGGTGCTTAGGAGGGTTAACGGGAGAGGACAAAAGCAGTGTGTTTTGAATGGTTTGTCTGTTAGGTGATGTGACGTTGAAATGGAGCCTGCCAGAATCCACTAGCTGCATGTAGCGAGGAAAACACCGTTGCCCCAATGAACTTGGCGATTATGGGGCTTAGTTTCCTCTCAGTTACACTTGAAGTAAATCAGGAGTAACGAAATTCAAGTCAATGCATTACTATAGTCTACAAATAGTTAAGTGGAAATAGAAAATGACATACTCCATTGTGGAATACCTTTCCCTCTTTACTGCTACAATTATCTTCTCTACATCTATGCAGATACAGACATCCCACCCCCCCCCAGCCCTTTTCCCATAATGGGCATCATAGCGACACATCGCTCTGTCAATGCAATAACATTGTATTGCACCATTCGTCTTCTACACATCGTTCAGGATCTCAGGATAATCACTCTGCTCTTCTGCACTTCCAGGTTCACGTCATGCTGCCTCAGTAGAACTGCTGCGGCATGCTACGCTTTCTGCTCCCCTGACAGATGCAGCAGCAGCAGGCAGCACCAGCCAATTTGTTACTGCTGCACTTCGTGATATACAGAATTGTACCTGTGCCCCAAAGTACAGTGTCTCTAGTGGCATGTAAGATTTACTATTATAATACATCATGCACAAGATCGAGTTTAGCTTGAAATAGAGAGAATTTTCAATAGTCTAGTAATTTTTCATTAAATTTATTACAATAGAATGTTTTTGCTCAGTTTAATTTTCTGTAGGGATACTAATACAAAATATTACACTGTCCTCCACAAAAACACTATTGCCAAAAACACTTTGTCCGCTCTATAATCTTGCATGCCAATCTGTGATGCAGGCAGTTTCCTTGTGTCTCTTAATGTGCTTTGGATGACAGCCAGTAAGCTTAGCTTTCAAACACTGGGAAACTTAGTTACCAAGAAACAGGTACTTAGGCCTGGATGCTGGTCTCTTGAGGTCATGTTAACTATATTTCATTTAAATATTTACTGATTTTAATCCATCAAATAGCATTCTGATTCTGTCAGGATCTAAGAGTTCTTTGAATCTTCTCTGCACATCCCTACTCTTGGGATGCACCAACCAGCAGAGACCGTGGAATCTTCTGGTAGCAGGGCCTGTTAGAGTGCTCCTGCACCCTTCCTATCCCTATGCCCAGCATACGAGCACATTCTGAGGGCAAGGCATTAGAAGGAGGCTTGGTGCCTGTTGTCCCCTCAGTTCCTTCCAAATGCAGCAGTGAAAGGATGTGAACCTCTGGGGATCTCCCAGCTCCATAGCTAGAGTGCCTTTTTACCTTTTAGGCTAGTTATCATTAGGAAGTCTTATAGTTCATTTTTAGGATAGTTCAGATTAGCATTTTAGCTTTAAGTAGGAATATTTACCGGTACTGACATGGCACAGCCTAGCACGAAGCAGCATGGGTTTCAGAGATGCGTGTTATGCCCAGGTGTGTTCCCGGCATCTGAGGTGCATGTTCAGTGCCTGAAAGGCCTACAGGCGAGTCTCATCTTATGCTGGGGTTACGTTCCGCTGTCTGTGCATAAAGTGAAAGTCACGTATAGTCAAAATTACATTGCGTGTAATGGCGGGCGGAATCGCCTGCACTACAGGTACAGTATTTAAATTGTTATTTTTCTCTTTTTTTGTTTTTGCCGACCACGCAAAGCTGAATTCGCACATGTTAAATGCGTGTAAGATGAGACTCGCCTGTATAGGAGACTCATTCTCTGGCATGCTGTGCTATCTGCAGCACATGTACTCCTCGAGCCTGGAAGGAGAGACAGAACAGACTTCAGGCCCTTCTGTTACAAGAGGCCTTGTCAGTCAAGCCTCTGTGATGCAATAATTTTAAGGGATGCAAAAGGAAGTATGGGAGACCTGAATTGG
Organism: Malaclemys terrapin pileata; assembly: GCF_027887155.1. NCBI lineage: Eukaryota > Metazoa > Chordata > Testudines > Emydidae > Malaclemys > Malaclemys terrapin. The sequence continues at coordinate 78,579,721 of NC_071505.1, forward strand.
CTCCTGGCACTTGCAGATCCAAGAAAGTATCAGTTATAAATAATAACCAAGCTCCAGTTCCAAGACAACTGGGCTTCCAGTAGCCAAATCCTCTGATCTGGAACCAAAAATATTACGGTCTCCATTGGAACCAGTACCAGATAGAGACCCTAGGGATCTGGACAACGTACTGGGACTAACGATGTCGGTTCTGAAGAAAGAAAAGAAATATATTTTAATTTAGCCTATCAGTTAGTTCTCTGGACCATTTGCAGCAGGCAGATCCAACACAAAGACTCCTCGAATGAACACTCCTATAGATCCTATGAATCAATCAAGTGATATGATCCTGGATTGGGGGTAACTGGCAGGACTGGCCCATGCCACTGTGGATACCCTGTCCATAGTGGCCAACCCCTACTTAGCAATACCATTTGAGAAAATTGGACTGTCCAGTGCCAGAACAACTTCTGCCTGAACCTATGGATCTGAGACATCTGGATCCAACAGCCAGGGAACATTTCCCAACTTTAGGGCAAGACACTCTCTGATTAAGAGTACCAGGAAAGATCTCTGTATGATTTCTCCTTTTGTGAAGGAGTAGCACTGAGGTTATACATTTTTCTATGACCTTGAAATGGGATAAAGATCATTGTTTCTATGCAAGTCTAGGGCCAAGAATGATTGAGAAATAATGTAGCCACAAGAGCTAAAAAGGAATAGATGGAAGATTAGAGTTTAGTTCACTCAACATAACCTTGCATAACCTCAAAGGGAAGAGGATCACTTTTTCAGTAGCTTAAGGAACAAAAATTCAGAGACAGTTCAGTTCTCTAGCAAGTAGGCAGTGATATTCCTGTTAAGTGACTTAAAGAAGTAGAATTAATGAACACACAGGATTAACTTGGTGGCAAGGATAAGGTTCTCATTATGTGGGGTGGACTGATAAAACAGCCACATGCTGGACAGTTTATTTAATTTAAAATGTTTTAAAAAGTTATATTTCAGCTGTCTTGCTTGGTCAGTCAAATGAACACAAATCCACTGTCCTGCACATCTGGATCTTATTTTTGACCAGGAAAATTACACTAGGATTTTTTTCTTCCATTGGGATTTTTTTGTTATATATATATATGTGTGTGTGTGTGTGTGTGTGTGTGTGTGTTTTCTCCTCTTTGTTTGCTTGTATAAAGTGTTGTTGTAACCAAGTTGGTCTCAGGATATTAGAGACAAGGTGCGTGAGGTGATAACTTTTATTGGACCAACTTCTGTTGGTAACAGAAACAAGCTTTGATTAGAGAAGTGTTAAATGGCCACTTCACCTTGACTGATCCCTTGAAATGTGTGCGTAACATTCTGCAGGATACAATGTGGACTGTTGAACAGCTGTGTCCCCTCAATTCTATAATTCTTTTTACACTGCTTTGCTGAAAGAGTAGCCATTCCTGGCCTATTCATCCACAGCCTCCATAATGTAAATTACTCCCAGCTATGTTATAAAAAAAGTGCTCTTAGCCCACCACTCCTGAATTATATTGCAGAGCAACACCAACAGATTCCCAGTCCCAGACTTGTCCCCAGAAATGTATGTCTTGTACTGCCCAGTACCCTTCTGGACAATACAAGCTCATATAAAGTTCATCATTTCATTAATAGAAAATTATATGCCCAAACCTGATTATCTCAAATGGGGTTCCCCAAACACTTCAATCCACACACACTGTCTTAGATAAAAACAATAAAACAAGTTTATTAACTACAGAAAGATAGATTTTAAGTGATTACAAGTAATGAGGCATAAAAGTTTGTAACCAATTCTAAGAAATAAAAGATAAAATACAAACTAATACCTAACTTAACAAGCTAAATGAACTTAAAGCAAAAAGGTTTTTCCTCACCATGGGCTTACAGCAGTCTGGCTGGATCCCTTCAGCCAGGACCCCTCCCCCAGTTCAATTACGCTTTGTCTTTCAAATGTCATTGATGCCATAAGTAGAGATGAGTGGAGAAAGGTGATTTGGGGTCTCTGTTCCTCATTTTTATATCTTTTCCTCCTCTTTGAGAATCATTTCCAGTTGGGATTCAGGTGACAGCTAATGCCAGGAAGAAGAATGTTCCAGCAACAGAATGAGCGATGATGTGACAAAGGCTTACGCCATGGGGATAGAGGAGAATGAAGGAATTTTAGTGATATAGAAGAAAAAAAGCAAAAGGAACTAGTAATAGACAAGATAGGATGGGAAAAGAAGAGAATTGCTAGCAGTTGCTAAGTACAAGATAGCAGGATTGGGCCCTCCAATCACAGCCACTCATTGAAGACAATTGCAAGAGTTTCATGGACTACTTGAATCAAGATTAGAGCTTCGGTGTCTGGCATTACACCAATTTGGAAACAGTCAGTCACCAATGTTTGGGACTAATCATGGTATAGCCAGGTTAAAAATCTCTGTGCTTTAATGGCTAGAAGTCAAACCTGGGCATGTTATTTTACTGTGACCAAACCAAATATAAATATGTTCCGTTTAAAAGTATAAACAGGCTTTGACCCACATTCCTTGAACATAAAAGAGACAAGCATGCCTGTACAAGAAAACACTATTTTTATGACTCAATTAGATTTGGGTCTAATTTGTGCTGGCAGTTTTTGTTCTGGAGAAAGGACTGCTATATATCACTCAAATGTAATAATTTGAAATGGGTAGCAATTCTGAATGTTAGGGATACTATTGGTCTCTCTAAAATAGTCCAAACCTAGGAATTCTGTCCAGTACTACCTATTGGAAGCTTAGATATTATCCAGAGGAGAGTGCCAAGTAGCATTATACAAGTTTTCTAAATTAAATTGGTTGCCTATTGTTCATAATCCCACATATGACTCAAAGTTGAATTTTAAAAAATCTGTTCGCTTGCACTTCATTTCAAACAGGAGCTGACATCCAGATCTGTAACTGTTTAAAAAGGTTTGGTGAATAAACTTGCATTAAATAATGGCATAACTGAATGCATGACACAAACCATCCTGGCTTTACTTTACAATTAGTGACTGGGGGGGGTGGGGTGGAATTTAAGTCATAGAAACAATAAACCATTCACATGTTTCAATTTTAGCTCCTGTGAGTTTCCAAGCACCTCTCTTCACCTGTTGAATTACTCTGAAGTTATGCAGCACATTTAAATAGACCAAATCTGACTCATCATTAATGGACTGCGGTAACAAAGTTAGGCCATAAAAGTCAGTGTTAGTTATCATGACATCTTAGTCATGTTTTATACATAACCATACATACACACCCACACCCACAAGGAAATCTCCATACTCATGGTACCTTTTAATACTACAGTTTGAAACATTGGGCCTGATGCACCAGTGCATTATTCCTGTTTTACACTAGTGTAATTCCCTCCTATTTGTACTGGAGCTACTGTCACAAAATAGTTTGTGATACAGTTTGTAATGGGTTTGAAATGGTAGTAAACTGTTAAGACAACTACCATTTCAATTAATGGCTTAACAGGTATAATTACACATATAATTGAAGAGCTAAAAAATATAAAGAAAATACATTAAACTATTAAAAGGAAACAAAGGAACTATATAATTAAAGATCACGTGTTAGTAAACCCAAGCATTCATCCAGAGAAATTGCTGTGTGTCAAATTGCTCACATAAGCAGAGAACATGTATTGCTTTGTTAGTAAGGAAGAAATATTGTTACCTGTAACTTAATTAAAAAAAACAACAAACAAACAAAACCCCTTTATTTCCATGTTGTTCCTCAATGCAAACAATTTTGTGATCTAACATATTTACAGTCAATCATCATCCTAAACCCCTCTTTCTAAAATACCGGACGATCATTCAAACTGGAATTCTCTTTCTCAAAACAGTTTAATTGGCCTAATTTGAGACCATATTCCTGGTTTCACAGTGAGAATAGTGACACTCAAAGATAAATGCTCAGAACCAATGAAAACAGTGGTTTAGATTATATCATATAGGACTCAAAATAAGGTAAATAATTTCTACTCTGACAGGTTTCTACTGTGTTAAGAATAAAAAATTGCCCTCTGCCTTACTTATTTCAGGGTGCAGCATGGAGTAAAATTCACACTTCGAGCTGATTGGGCCCTGAAATTAATCAATTGAAGGAAAGAAGAGCAGAATGAAGGAGAGAGAGGGAGCACACACTGAAGGCTTGTCTCCACCTCAACAGTTAGCTTGAATAGAGTGTAGTAACTCAAGCTAACTTAGCTTCAGTGAGAAACAGTCACATCACTCAAGCAACAAAGAGTGACTAGATAAGCAGTTGATACATTGTGCTAACTCAAGTTTGTAATCAGTAGCTGCATTGCCACTGCATTACAAGCTGGAGCTTCAGCTGCATTCCAGCTTCAACTCATACCCTGTATGGGCTAACTAGCTTACATTTAAAGCACCAGTTAACATGAACTAGAGATTTTTGTGTGTGGATGGCAGTTAGGTTAAAGGCAACACTCAAGTTGTACCTGGAACAAATACTGTAGTGAAGACAAGCCCTGAAGAGTGAGTGAGGAAGATACTTATTTGAACAGAGCTTCAAATAGCACTGTCCCTCCACAATACAACATCCATGTCACTTTACTGTTGAGATGTCAACTGTGCTATATCAAATTTATTCCCATTGGGTCAAGCCCACATGATCAAATATTTTCAGTATAACAGCAAGGGAAAAAAAAAAAAAAAAAAAAAAAAAAACACGTTTGCTTTAGTTCGCCTTAGACTTATTCACTCAGTGCTTAATTTGTGCCAGGGCTGAGCCCCAGCACCTTTAGGCTTCATAATTTATTGCTGCATCAGTTATGAATGTAAAAAACTGCTTGAGCAGGCCTGGCCCCTATTTGCTTGAGCACCAGTACCTCTTTCATTATAAATTAAGCACTGCATTCACTCCTTCCATTTTGCATGTCCCTGCACTATAAAGAAGTTCGACAGCACTTTCACAGAATTGCCTATGCAGTAAGCAAGCAAAATTTTGTATTCCAAGACACGTACTTACAGGGATTCAGATCTTGGAGAAGAAAAAAAAAAAAGGAAAGAATAGAAGACCGATCTTTGAAGTTTAAACACTTTCCCTTCACTCTAGCCTACACATATGATCAGTTCTTATACAACTGAACAATTCCATCTTACATGAGTTTAAAGCACCATTGCCCATTATCTGGTATTGTCAACAGAATAGAAATGCTACAGGAGTAAATGTGCAGTGGTCACCACTGTGGGGGGGGGGGGGGAGGGGAAATCACCCTTTGGCAACAGTTAATTCACAGTTAAAGTTATTTCTTATTCTTGGTGTATGAAAAAAAAACTGGTATCTCAGATACCACAATGTGGTCACTGTTAGCAAATGTTGACTTTATAATGGCAACCACTATCACACGTGGGAAATGAGAATGAGCACCTGGGGGGTTTTCACCTTCCTCTACAGCATGAGGCAAAGGTCACTTGCAGATTTAAACTAGAATAAACAGTGGATTCTCTGTAACTTGGAGTATTTAAACCATGGTTTGAGGACTTGAGTAACTCAACCAGAGGTTAGGGGTCTATTTCAGGAATGGGTGAGGTTCTGTGGCCTGCAATATGCAGGTCAGACTAGATCAGGGGTTGGCAACATTCGGCACATGGCCCATTTTATGTTCTGTGTTGTAATTTAAATCAATATATTTGAAAATGTAGAAAAACATCCAAATATTTAATAAATTTCAATTGGTAGTTTATTGTTTAACAGTGCAATTAAAACTGCAATTAAAGCACATTTAATTTTTTTGAGTCAATCATATGAGTTAACGGCAATTAATTGACAGCCCTAATAAAAATTTCAAAGGGATTTAGATCCATACTCTTGAATTTTACAGTCCTATAGCTCATGGAAGAGCTTTTAAAGATTATGAGATAAGCAGGTCTGACAGAGCTTTTCCTGCAATGGGTTATCCCTGAAGAGACTCTCACATGGAGAAACACAAGAAGTCGTCTGCTTCAGAGATAAAATGTGCTATTTATTATGTATTTTGATGTGCTGAATTCAAATATGACAATTAAAACAACTGATTGGCTACTGTTTCTAAGATATTTAAGTTTGTACAGGTTATGTCTATGTATATTGTGTAGATAGAGTTTTAATCAAATTGTAAACCTAGGTCTTTTCATGTGTTTATGCTTGCTTTCCATGATAATATTTCACCTGTCCTGTTTATGTAACACTTTAAAAATCAGCAAAAGGGTTATATAAATAAAATTTATTATGAAACAAAAGGCAAAAAACTATTATGTACATAGTTTAGTCCTATTCAGTGTCTACTCTGAGCTTCTTGGCTTGTCTCCTGTATTCATTAAATGGAGCATCTCTTGTCACTGTCCAGCATTTGTCCTGATAGCGTTTCTCCATTGTTGCAATGTCCTGGTGAAATCGCTCTGTGCTCGTCGCTCACTGCTCCGTAGTTCAGTGGAAAAAAAAAAAAAAAATCTAGACGAGAGTGCAAAAAAAAAAAATGTATCTTTAGTGACATGTTGCAACCAAGGCTTTTGTATGCCTTGAGGAGGTTTTCCACCAACAACCTGTAGTTGTCTGCCTTGTTGTTTCCCAGAAAATTTATTGCCACTAACTGGAAGGCTCTCCATGCCATCTTTTCCTTGCCACACAGTGCATGGTCAAATGCATCATCTCGAAGAAGTTCACGAATCTGAGGACCAACAAAGACACCTTCCTTTATCTTAGCTTCACTTAACCTTGGAAATTTTCCAGAGGTACTTGAAAGCTGCTTGTGTTTTGTCAATGGCCTTGACAAAGTTCTTCAAGAGACCCAGCTTAATGTGTAAGGGTGGTAACAAAATCTTCTTTGATTCAACAAGTGGTGGATGCTGAACACTTTTCCTCCCAGGCTCCAATGACTGTCGGAGTGGCCAATCTTTCTTGATGTAGTGGGAATCTCTTGCACGACTATCCCATTCGCAGAGAAAACAGCAGTACTTTGTGTATCCAGTCTGCAGACCAAGCAAGAGAGCAACAACCTTCATATGGCCACAAAGCTGCCACTGATGTTGGTCATAGTTTATGCACCTCAAAAGTTGTTTCATGTTGTCATAGGTTTCCTTCATATGGACTGCATGACCAACTGGAATTGATGGCAAAACATTGCCATTATGCAGTAAAACAGCTTTAAGACTCGTCTTCGATGAATCAATGAACAGTCTCCACTCATCTGGATCGTGAACGATGTTGAGGGCTGCCATCACACCATTGATGTTGTTGCAGGCTACAAGATCACCTTCCATGAAGAAGAATGGGACAAGATCCTTTTGACGATCACAGAACGTGGAAACCCTAACATCACCTGCCAGGAGATTCCACTGCTGTAGTCTGGAGCCCAACAGCTCTGTCTTACTCTTGGGTAGTTCCAAATCCCTGACAGGTCAATCAGTTCACCTTGTGTTATGACGTGTGGTTCAGAGGAGGAGGATGGGAGAAAATGTGGGTCCTGTGACATTGATGGTTCAGGACCAGAAGTTTCATCCTCTTCCTCGTCTGACTCAAGTGAGAATGATTCTGGTGCATCAGGAACCGGCAGTCCTTCTCCGTGTAGTACTGGGCGTATAGCTGATGGAATGTTTGGATAATGCACAGTCGACTTTTTCTTTTTTGACACACCTTTCCCAACTGGAGGCACCATGCAGAAGTAACAATTGCTGGTATGATCTGTTGGCTCTCTCCAAATCATTGGCACTGCAAAAGGCATAGATTTCCTTTTCCTGTTCAACCACTGGCGAAGATTTGTTGCACAAGTGTTGCAGCATATGTATGGGGCCTACCTCTTGTCCTGATCTCCAATTTTGCAGCCAAAATAAAGGTGATAGGCTTTCTTAACCATAGTGGTTATACTGCACTTTTGTGATGCAAAAATCACTTCACCACAAACATAGCAGAAGTTATCTGCATTGTTCACACAAGTACGAGCCATCTCTGCTCACTTTGGCTAAACAGAAATGTGTCCCTTTGCAAAATCAAAGACTGACAAATAAGAGCACGACACTGTATGATTTCTAGAGCTGATATAGGGCAATTTGTTCAGCAGAGTGATGTAAGCTTAGTTATGATTGCACCATCCATGACTTCTAGGAATAACATGATGCAATTCATATCATGTATGACGCAATACCAGCTTCAGATTGCATCATTCATTGTTTTGCCTAAAAAGCAAGTACTGGCCAAACCCAGTCATGAATTTATTCATAGATCCAGTCAAAGATGTATTTTAGTCATTTCTGGTTTAAATTGAGATCCCTTCCCTTTATAACTCACTTATCCTCCACCATTCCCAAGTCAAGGGTCTTATATACTGACCCAATAGCATATCTTGAAAACTAGAGACAATCAACAATTTTAAGCATCATTTTCGTTCTCAGTGACCCAGAATTAATAAAGTTTGACTACCTTTATTTCAGAAGCATTTTGGCTGTAGAGCAGTGTTATTTATTGCCTGCCTTGGCATTACTGTTCGGTAGCAATATCTTTCACTTCTGAAGAGGTCATTGTCAAAGAACTGATACCGATTTTATTTTTGGAATATATTTCAGGTAATCTTTCTTGCTTTTTCCAGAGACAAATTACTACTTGGAATATCACAGCTGTGCTCATAGACTTTAAGGTCAGAAGGGACCATTGTGATCATCTAGTTCAGGGGTCAGTAACCTTTGGCATGCAGCCCATCAGGGTAATCCGCTGGCGAGCCAGGAGACATTTTGTTTACATTGACTGTCTGCAGGCATGGCCCACTGCAGCTCCCAGCAGCCACAGTTTGTCATTCCCGGCCAACAGGAGCTACGGGAAGCCACAGGGACATGCTGGCCGCCACTTCCCACAGCTCCCATTGGCCGGAAGAGCGAACCGCGGCCACTGGGAGCTGCGGGGGCGCCGTGCCTGCGGACAGTCAATGTAAATAAACTGTCTCGGGGTCCGCCAGCGGATTACCCTGACAGGCCATGTGCGACCTGCGGGATGCAGGTTGCCCACCACTAGTCTAAAGTTTTATATTTTTTAATTTTTGATTGTAGTTATTTTTTGTACATAATTATAAATTTATAAGTTCAACTTTCATGATAAAGTGATTGCACTACAGTACTTGTATTAGGTGAATTGAAAAATACTATTTCTTTTGGTTTTTTTACAATGCAAATATTTGTAATAAAAATAAATATAAAATGAGCATTGTACACTTTGTATGCTGTGTTATAATTGAAATCAATATATTTGAAAATGTAGAAAACATCCAAAAATATTTTAAATAAATGGTATTCTATTATTGTTTAACAGTGCGTTTAATTGTGATTAATCATGCCATTAATTTTTTTAATTTCGCAATTCATTTTTTGAATTGTGCAATTAATTGTAATTCATTTTTTAATCAATTGTGAGACATAATTTTTATAAGGATATTAGTTGCAGAGAAAAATCAAACTTTCCACAAACAGCGAGATCTATAAGCCCACAATTGGAAGAATAATTTCTGGAGAGGACACTGGGTATTGATCTGGGTCCATTCTCCTAATAGGAGAGAAATATAACAAGTAAGGAGACACGTAAGGAATGCTGGAGACAAGAGGTGATATTGTAAAGTAAAGGGAGCTAGAAAAATTCACAAACTAATCAGATAATTAGATAAGCATCTATAACAAGTTTCCAAACCTTTAGAGCTACCCATCATTAACACCAGTTATATACATTTCAATTAAATATATATCTGGGGAAGTTACTATGTTAGGTCACATTATTTAAAAACAATTACAATTATATTTGGAAAAAAACTGAGTATGTTCTTTAGGCAACATTTTTTAATTACTCTTCTATTAAATTGTAATAGAAAACTCTCAAATAAAAAAAAAGTCATAGGTCTAACATATCTAAATTATTAGAGACAGATTCTGCAATGCTTACTCACGATGTGCAATATCTTACTAAAAATCAATGGGACTACTAGATGTGAGTAAGGGTGGCGAAATCAGGCCCTTAATTTGAATCAAGTTAAAAAATACAACAATGTTTTAACCATTCCTGTGTATGCAACATCAACGTAACAAGTAAGAGGTCTTTTTCATACTAAAGAAACTACAGAAGTTTCCTCAATAGGGAGGAAAGATGGTTTCAGTGTTTGGGGCACTAGCCTGTAATTCAGGAGATCAGGGTTTAATTCCCTGCTCCACTGCATACCCTTTGTGATTCACTTAGGCTACCATTTTAGAGATAAGTGACTTTCAATGAGACTTAAGAGCCTAAATGCCTAAGTCATTACTGAAAATGGGATTACACTCTAAGTCACTTAGGCCTTGCAATGCCGTTAAAATTCTGGGCCTTAGTCTCTCTGTGACTCAGTTTCGCATGTGTAATATAATAATAGTATTTCCATCTCTCAAAGGACCTGGTGAGGATCCATACAGTAAAAGATAAGGTGCTCAGATACTACAGTGATGATTGCTCATTAACTGGGTTAAAATATGGTCAGTCTCTAGCACTGTAAATAGAACAAAAACCGTCTTCCTGATCTATGCTACAGAGTCTTGACTTCAGCATGTGGAATGATTTGGCAACACAGTTCAGTCCTATATGCATTTCCAAGAATGAACTTTGCTTTAATTAGGTCAGGAGACTCAACTTGATATGTGTCATACAGTAGTTTCTGAAAAGCAGATGAGGTCAGAGCGAAGGGGCCAAATCTTATAGTATCCTAGCTCCTAGACATTCTGTTCTGTCTCCCAAGCAGCACTTGTGGAGATCCATACTTTACTTCTGTGGACTTCAAGAGGAGAAAGAGAGCTATACACTGCAGGCCATTTGAACAATTGTGCAGGGCAGGAGAGACTGAGCAGAAGTTCAACTTTTGTTTGTTGGGAATGCCTCTGAATGCATTGTTTTGCACTGGATCCACATTTTCCTTTTTTGTTTTAGCATGCTATTATGCAGGACAGAAATATATAATTTGCTTCTCTGCTTTCTGCCAGCTTCCTTCTTATATTGTTTGATTGTACTTCATACTAATACACAGGCTTCCTCTCCAGTGGCAAAGAATGTAGTAAAGCTAGGACTGTCCCTTGAATGAAGCCCAGAAGGTCATGTAACCACTGGAAATGAATGCACCCATTCAACAGTGAAAAGCTTCATTTTGCCTTAAGCTCTTTTCCACTACTAAGGTCTCCAGGAGGTTGTGTCTAGCCTGATGCTGCAGGTCAAAATTCTGAAACATTTAGCCATTTCAATAGTGGGTGCCACTATCACTTGCTCCAGTTTTTCTAGTTAGCTCTGTGTGATGACCCCTTCCTGTACTGTTTCTTAATGATTTGAACCAATTTAGATTGTCCTTTAATTAGGCAAAGAATAAGAAAGATAGAGATTTACTAAATATTCTGGTTTCAGAGTAGCAGCCATATTAGTCTGTTCTGCAAAAAGAACAGGAGTACTTGTGGCACCTTCGAGACTAACAAATTTATTTGAGCATAAGCTTTCATGGGCTACAGCCCACTTCTTTGGATGCATAGAATGGAACATATGTTGAGGAGATATATATACACACATTCAGAGAGCATGAAAAGGTGGGAGTTGTTTTACCAACTCTGAGAGGCCAATTAAGTACGAGAAAAATTTTTTGAAGTGATAATCCAGATAGCCTAGTACAGACAGTTTGATAAGAAGCGTGAGAAAGATTCAATATTCTGGTAAACTGTATTATAGCATCATTACTCACCATATTTCCTCACATTTAAAAAGGTTGTTTTGCTATAAGTGATAGTGTTTGTTTTAATATTAGTATGTAAAAGAATATAGACTCACTTCCAGTATTAATGTTTAATTACTAAGAGCATAATCCTGCAAATCCTCTTATGAGAGTAATCCTTCAATTAGATTACTTCAATGGGACTATTCACATAGTAAAAGCTTGCAGGATTGGACCCTAAATGTTAAATCATATTTTAAAAAGAGAATTACCATCATTTTTTGACACAGCCAGGAGCTGTTGGTGTGTTTAAAATAGAGATGATTTTTTTTTTTAAACCAAAATACATACTTTTTGAAGAAACAGTTTCAGCATTTAAATTATTGATGAACCAATTCTTTGCAGTATCCCTAATTTTGTCAGGTCACAGACTGTATGACTGCTGCAAATAAAATGATAAACTTGATCATGTTCTGTTGTACCAAGTTTAGTTTTTAACAGCACATTTTTCCCCCACTGTCCATCAGCACTTTATTTGTAGATATGTATCCCTCAACTAGTCCCTTAGCTGAAATAAAAAGAACGAGGAATACTTGTGGCTCCTTAGAGACTAACAAATTTATTTGAGCATAAGCTTTCGTGGGCTAAAAGCGTTATTTTTGCTGATACAGACAGACTAACACGGCTACCACTCTGTTAGCTGAAATAGTTAAACACCTTATCTTGTGTAACATTATCTTAAACGTAAGAAACCGGGATCCTTTTTTTTCCCCCCTTCTATTTAAGTAGTTTTTCAAGGCAGTTTGATCCTGTTCAGCTTGACCTTTCTTAACACAGATCTAGTGAACAACTTCCTTCCCAGCCTTCCAATCCCCCTCCTTTTCTCTGCAGCAATCATAATGGATGTTTATGTAAAAAAGGAGTAACAAGACAATACTAACTCACGTCAATGCAATTCCACTATTTGGTTAAACACCCCATTTTGTATCTGTGTTATTAGTTTTCTTTCTCTGCATGTAGAAATGGATAGTTTTAGTGAAAAAAAAATCTTTCAGTTTACAGTTCCCTCTGCTTTGATCTCTTCAGGAGGATGATTGGTTTGGTTTTCTCCTCCTGTCAGTTTGCTAACCCATCACTTTAGATCACAGGTTGAATTCAGAAAAGAACAAGCAAAAGCTCTGCAGGATGCAAATTATTGTGTTTGGTGGCTTGTTTTGGGGGAATGGGTTAAGTTTAGATGGGGGAGGCGGGAAAGTTTAGACGGGGAGGGGAAGCTCAACTGCTTGAAGGCTGACAAGTTGCTTCACAGCAGTGACAGAAGCAGTTCCGCAAAGCTAAGCCATGATTTGAAAACCCCTGAGCTAAGCCATATGCTATGGAATGCCAGGACTTCCTGCTTTTCCCAGCTGAATGGGTGGGATCCATTATGCCTGCTTTGCTCTGTACTTGTGAATTTGGGAAAATGTTTTGATTTTTAAAAAAGTTGAACATTTCCTTTCACTAGGACTGTAAGTTACTTTGCCATAATTCTTAACTACTTGCTGAACAATTCCATTCTCTTTCCCATAAACAAGTTTAAAAGTAAGCTGATATGGGTTAGAACAACATGCTGGCTCTTCTGGTATCCAACCCATTTTAAATGAAAGTATAAACAAATATTATAGCAAAGCAACACTAATGAATAATATGTTCACTGCTGCTTTGCTGAGTTTGCTCACAAGGTTTGAAACAATAGTTTGGAGGTGTCAGCGACCCCCATTCAACTCAAGTGAATGTTAAGACATGGCAATTTACATACTTGATCATTTTAGTATAAACATGTGGTTAGATGTCACAGAAATTAAAGATGGAAAAGATTAATTAGTGCTGACACCTAGAGCTATTGCCGGAAAGTTCTTGTCCCTACACAGTATATTTTCTACTGCCATCTCCGGGCCAATTTTAAACATTCCAAATGATGGGGGCTTCCTGTTCCACTACTTCTCTTGGGAGACTATTATCCGCTTAGTAGATCACAGGTAGGAAATTTTTCCTGATTTTTTTTTCAGCATGAATTTTTTTTTTTTTTAAAAACCGTAGCACGTTAGTCCTAGATGTACACCGAGGCTCTAAATGACCTATCAGGGAAAGGGACCACATGTGTGCAGCAGTAACCAAGAGGGAGAAGAGAGCAGCAAAGTGGGGAGACTCCAGATAAGGAGAAAGGGGAACCAGCAGTCACCAGAAGGGTAGCAGCTGCTCACCAAAGGGAGCAGTGAGAGTAGAGCATGAGTTCCACTATTCCTTACCCCTCTCCAACAGCGTAATCTTCTGAGGTACCCTTGGCTCTCTCTGATGTCAGTGGGAGTTGAGGGTACTCAGCAGCTTGCAGAGTCAGGCCCTAAACTCTTGCCTTTAACAAACAGTTTCTGGTGATTTTTTAAATAAGATTATTTTCCTGCTGCCTTCTGACCAACTGTGCCTTCCCTCACCCCCTTTTAAAAATGTAAACAGTACAGTAATTGTAATCTCACATAGAACTTGGAGAAATAATGGCACATACTCCACCAAATGTACAGAGCAATTCTTTATTACTGGGGTGGGAAAGGGCAAGGGGAAGAATGCCAAATAGCCATCTAAAAATGTATCTGACATGCTATATAGTACAAGCTACTTGAATGAAGCTAGTGACCATGAACTATATTTCGCCTCGAGTTATTTCATGTTGTGGGTCCACTGTGTTTAGCACATACCTTTCTAATGTGTCTATCACACACAACATATGTAACTTATTTATTGAGGTCATGTTCCCAGCTGACTTCTGAGATCTTCTATGATTGGATTTTTACTTCAGACCTTTCTTGGAACTTTTACACAAATTGCTTGGTACACGAGACATTGCTGATCGGAAGGAATCCTTCAAGCCCCCCCACCTCCGTAAAATAGCAATGTTATTATTAATCATTGGAACCGATCTGCCCTTGCAAGGCGTCCAGAACCTCCCGTTTCCTATGCTAGCACTGTCTCGCGTTAGTGACAGCTGAAACTGAAGCAGCCAACCTGCTGAGGCTTAGGTGGTGGGAAAGGAGTTTACATTTCTACTCCACCCAAATCCATGTGTTAGCAGCTATGAGTCTCTCTAATAACCCAGACTTTAATAAACTAAGCCCTTTAATACTCCAGAGCCTGAAGCAGGTCTTATCGCACAGCAGCTGGTCTCACCTAAAGCCATTTACACAGCCAGGTAAAGCAAGCTGGCTCCCAAATTACCTCTAGCGCCTGCATCTTGATTCGTCCCCAGCACACATTTTTTTTTTTAGAAAAGTTCCCATTGAGCTGCGCGCCTCCTTTAGCTCTCCATCCCCCCAGCACCTCGGATGCTCCCTGCCTCCTGAAGTGCGCTGGGTCTATGTACTCACTTGTGTCTTCTTCATAAGGAAAGACAGCGCTGCAATCCAGCCCAGCCGGCCGCGTGCAATCTCCGTTCAGCGGCACTGTGGCTCCAGCATAGTGCAGCGGCAGATAGTCCACGCATTGGGGTTGCCCGGAGCGAGCGCCCACTCTCTCCCCGGCCCCTTGGCTCGCAAGCCGCGCTGCTCGCTGTCTCCACGGCGTGAGCAGAGACGCTGACTGAGACCGGAGCCGGCGCCGCGCCAGTTCTTTTATAGCGCCGCTCTGCCTCCAGCAGCAGGCGCAGTAGAAGCAGCGGCAGCCTGAGCCGGGGCGAGACATGCCTTTCCCCTCCCTCTCCTCCCACAGTCTCCAGGAATGGGGAGCAGACGCCGCGCCAACAGAGAGGGAAGTTCAACGCGTTACCAAGCCGGGTTTGTCCGCCCCCACCACGGGCGGGAAACCCAACCTGACCCTCCCCTTGGGGCAGGCCTTAGCCAGGGGCTCGCTGCCCTGCGCTGGTTGGGTTTAATTCCCGGGCCAGGGTATTGGCTTGTCGAGCTTTCCATCATGTATGGGGTTCACAGTTTGGTTCAGTGGCTCTCATCACCCCCACTATACAAATTGTTCCAGTAGTGGGTGTATACTGTTGTGCTGTACTTGGTGCAGGCCAAAGTCAGCACAGGGTGCTGACAGATCGGAGTGGGAGTCTTTTACACCCACTTTGCACACAGGGTATGGGGGCAACAATAAGTGGGTCCTTTACTGTTTAGACATCTGTTTGGAGAGAGGTGGCAAGACTAGAGTAGCAGTCACCATTTGGCTTATTGGTCCCTAGAAGCTGTTGCAAGTTAGAATAAATTAGAGCAGCCCTAAGGCTCCTTTAAATCATGCTGGGAGCTGAACCAGCCCCAGGCAGCCCTGAGGAGTGAGGGAGTGCAAAGATCGCTTATAGCCATAGTTGCCCTCTTTCCTCCCTTGCCTCAGTGCCAAGAAGAGTTCCAGTTCAACTGAGGGTTCAGGCAAAAGAAGGGGAAAATAATATACCTGCATCTTGAGAAATAGTTGCCAGTGCTTTTTTCTTAAGGTTGTAGCATAGCATGTAACCTTAAAATCCATGAACTGCACACTTGTAAAAAATAAAAGAATTAAAAAAACCCAGGATTTGGTACAGAGAAATCTAGCACTAAGACCTTGTAGAGAACTGCAAAGAAAAAATAATTAGAAAGGACAAAATTTTGGATTGAGGTGTGTTACTGTATTTCTACATAGGAAAGAACAATTCTTGTATGTGGAGTTCCAGAAGCCAGAGAAGGAGAGAGACAAAGGCTCTAAGATCCCTTAGCTGTCACTTCTGGAAATGGCGAGTTTGTGAGCTACAGCTACTGCACAGTATCAGATGCATAACAGACAGGTGAATGAGCGAAGACTCACCAGAGTGACATGGTGAGAGGAACAAACAACCTAGATGTTGAACCTAGAAATTTCACAGATTTAGGAGAGAAGAAAAGGAGTAATTAAGATGACTTGAATGACCTTTGAGTGTTAGACTAGCTCTTACTATGGTAGTTTTGTTCTTTTTGAAACACTTCGGGTGAAATTCTGGCCCCACTGAAGTTGGTAGAAGTTTTGCCATTAACTTCCATGTGGGCAGGATTTCAGTTTTTAAGGATATGTCTACACTTTGAGTTGGAGATGTAAGTCCCAGCTTGAGGAGACATACTTATGCTAGCTCTGATCAACCTAGCACACTAAAAATAGTGTGTAGCTGTGGCTAACCCATCTGAGACCCTAGATATGTACTCAGGATAGCTAGCTCATCTTGCCACTCATGCTCTATGTGTGCGTAGGAAATGTTTCAGGGAAGATTTACTCAGATGTTGCTCCCATTGAAACCAATGAAAGCTCCATCAGTATATCAGAGGGCATAATTTAGCTTTTAGAACAAGAGATTGGGATTAAAAAACAAAAGTGTGGTGAAGACACTCTTCAGAGTTTCAGTGTAAACAACACAGATCTCACACATAAAACATATAACACCTCCCCCATTCTAAATTAATCAAGATATTTCTCTTACCTGGCAGGGTTGTTTCAAAGTACCTGGGAGGCACTGGGATACCTGCCTTACAGTGACAAACTCAAGGAGCTCAATCTATTAAACAAAACGAAGAGAAGGGTAAGGGGTGACTTGATTACAATGTATAAGTACCTACATGGAAAAATATTTAATAACGGGTTCATTAATCTAGCAGAGAAGGTATAATATGATCCAATGGCTGAAAGTTGAAGCTAGACAAGTTTAAAGAGGAAATAAGCATACATTTTTTAACAGAGAAAGTATTTCAACTGTTAGAACAGTTTGCCACACATCATGGTGGATTCTCCTTCACTGACCATTTTTAGATCAAGGTTAGAGGTTTTTCAAAAAGAGATGCTCTAGGAATTATTTTGGAGAAGTTCTATGGCCTGTGTTATCACAATGGTCTTTTCTGGCCTTGGAATATATGAGTCTATGATGATGGGGACCTTGTCAGTATCTAGATAGAGCTACTAAAGGAGGAGAAACCATGAACTACCATGTTGCAGTAGAGTCATCCACATGCTCCCATGTGATTCTGAGCTGACAAGGTTAGGAAAACCATGTTGTGCTGTACTGTATTTATTTTGTCTGTCTTCTGCATCTTGTGGTTCAGGCACTGGTCTGGAACTCAGGAGAACTCTATGTATTCCACAAACTGCAGGTATAACTTTTGTTTCCCATCTGAAAAGTATTGCAAGGATACATTAATTAATGGTTGTGCAGCTTCCCTGAGCACCATGGTGATAGGAGCTATATGAGTACCTAGACAGAGCTATGAAAATTGAGGCTATTCAGGTCTGTCAGGAAGTCATTTCAAAAGCAGCCCAAGAAAAGCAGTTGACAATATGTATAAAGACCAATCCCGCCCATAGGGAGAAGGGCAGATCTTTCCCACTTAGAATTTCTATGGACCAAATTCTCTCTGGGTGTAAATTCAAACCTTGCCCTTTGGAGACAACTGGCTGAACTTTGCTCCCATACCAGCTTTACAGCTCTATAACAGCATTGCTTTTGTTGGGGGGGACGGGATTCTAGATTTAGACAGGTTTCAGAGTGGTAGCCGTGTTAGTCTGTATCAGCAAAAACAATGAGGAGTCCTTTTGGCACCTTAGTCTCTGAGGTGCCACAAGGACTCCTAGATTTAGACGGGATAGTGAGGACCTGGTGGTCCTAGGGCCTCTCCCCCCTTGCACTATTGCCCTCTTGTCCTTGCCTTGTCACTTCGCACCACTCCATCCCTTCTGCCTTTTAGAAAGATATATTTAGTCAAACACAAGTTACTGAGTTCACTACAGTTGTAACTGGGTGAAATTTGAAGGACTGTGATATACTGCAGGGCAGACTAGATGATCTCATGGTCCCTTCTGTCCTTAAACTCTATGAACCTATGAATGCATTTACATTATGAACTATAAGAAAAAAATAAAATCAGCTGTGTTTTCTTTGACCCAGACCTCCACTGTGTAGGAAAAATGAAATGTGATACTATCTTCTATCTGTGAATGAACAGCCTGATACTCCTCATTAAAGCTGGACAGGTTAACCATAATGATTATCTTATAACATGTTATCAGATTTCAATCTTGTTCTTTTGTCCCCTGCAGAACTAGTTTTTCAGAGCAGACTCTAGAGAGCTACATGTACTTAATGGACATAGCATGCATGAACACCATCATGGTTAAGGTAAGCAACCCCTAAACAATTTTTCAGCCTCACAATTTCTGGATCCCCAATTCAAACATCTGAAATGCATTATGCTCATGAGAATGCAGGTGTGGGACCCAGGAATGTAGAATTTTTTTCATCTTGAAATCCTGGGATTGTCAGTGCAATAGTTTTAAGGTTGTGACATACTGTGGGTATTTAGGATTGTAATCCTTAAGTGTTTGTAAAATAACTTATATGTTAATATTTGTTTGGCTAGGTAGCTAGGCACCTTGGCCGCTGAAATGCAGCAGTGTACACTTTCCCATTTTGATATTTAATTTTCACTTAACCATTATAATAATTGTGAGAGTCACTATAATTGTCTATTCACAATTTATGCAGATCTGCGTGGGGGGAAATCAGTACTAAAGACAATGTAAGGTAATGTCATTTTTCTTCTGGTTTTGCGAAGGCAAAAGTGGATAGATAAAGCAAAATTTTGCAGTGAACACATTGTTAATGGTTCATGTCATGCTATCTGATAACAAAACAAATTCCTGAAGTGGCCAAAGGGCTATACTAAGAAACTGGAAATCAGTGAAGAAGTTGAATGTTCCAGAATGATACAATGGTGTGAAAAGTCTTGGGGAAAAAAGCACTCTTCAAAATCTGGAGTCTTTCTTTTCTCTTGAGTAGATCTAATCTCTATATCTAGGAACAAAGAGTGTAGGCCATACTGAGCCTTGGTCTACACTATAATCTTATGTTGGTATAACTATGTCACTGAGGGGTTTTGAAATCCATACCCCTGAGCAACATAATTATATCAACTTATTCCCCGGTGTAGACAGAGTTATTTTGACAGGAAGGTTTCTCCCATCAATATAACTACCACTTCTTGGGGAGGTGGAGTGTCTAGGCCAGTGGGAGAAGCTTTCACATTGGCGTAGGTAATGTCTTCACTAAGCACTACAGTGGAGCAGCCGCACTGATGCAGCTGCAGCACTATAAGAGTAGACAAGCCCTTGCACTACAGGGGATGTTGCCCTAGGAAGCAGTGACTCTGAAAAGGATCATGGTGGATCATCAGCTGAACATGACCTTGCAGTGTGATGGTGTGCCCAAAAGGACTAATGCAATCCTCAGTTACATAAACAGGAGAATCTTGAATTTGAGTAGAGAGGTTATTTTGCCTCTGTATTTGGCACTGGTGCAACCACTCCTGGAATACTGTGTCCAGTTCTGGTGCCCACAATTCAAGAAGGATGTTGAAAAATAGGAGAAGATTCAGAGATGATTCATCAGAATGCTTAAAGAATTAGAAAACATGCCTTATAGTGATAGACTCAAGAAACCGGTCTATTTAGCTTAAGATAGAGAAGGTTAAGAGGTGACCTTACAATCTCTAAGTACCTATATAGAAACAAGTATTTAATAATGGTCTTCAGTCAAGCAGAAAAAGGTATAACATGATCCAATGCCTGGAAGTTGAAGCTAGATAAATTCAGAATGGAAATAAGGTGAAAACTTTTAGCAGTGAGAGTAATTAACCATTGAGACAACTTACCATTCTCCATCACTGACAATTATTAAATCAAGATTGGATAGTTTTCTAAAAAGATATACTCCAGGAATTATTTTGAGGAAGTTCTGTGGACTGTGTTATAAAGGAGGTCAGACCAGATTATAACAATGATCTCTTCTGGCCTGTGAATCTATGAATACTTTTGAATATCTATGATTGATAGTCCCAAAACAATCATATTTCTCTGGACTTACCAGTTTATTTTGACACATTTCAATCAGTCTTTAGACAGTCTCATGATACTGAAACAGCCTTAATGTAGTGATTGATCCCATATACTAATGGATAATAAAAAACTACCGTCACTGATTATGATGAGTCTTTCAATTGCCTTTGATATAACTGGCCATCAGGCATTATTGATAAAACAGCAGTCCCTGGTGGTCCAAGGTCTCAAGTGCGGGGAGTGTGATGGGGTACATAAACTCCATACTGGGCCTGAAGGGGTTAAAGGCAAAATACTAGGCCCAGGTACCCCCCTGCTCCCAGCCCGAGTCCTGTTGTGCATGCTGCAGCTGGAGGAGCCAGTTAAAAGGAGCTCAGACACCCAGGAAAGGGGTGGTGGACAAGCTTCACAAGAGAAGAATCTTCTCTGGGAAGCCAGACAGATGGTAGAGCCTGACAGGGGACCTCAGAGTATGTAAGGCCCCAGGCAGTGCCTTTGCTAACTATCACCCACTTTGAGAACCATCAGGTCTTTCACGGCCTTGCTTATTTGGACCTTTTTGTGTGAAGCTATTGACTGTTTGGACTGTAGGGGCCATGCCCCAAACTGAAGGAGCATGTAGGTAGGAAGTAGCCTGAGTCAGCAGATTTAGACTCTGTATGAGGAGGAACCTGCTGCTGGTACCTCTCAGTGGGCTCTGGACTGGGACCTTGTGGAAAGGGAGGGCCTGGGTTCCCCTACTATACCCCACTTAAGGGGAAAGTCCTAGATGCAGGGGAGGGAGGCCCCAAGCACTCTATACCTGAGGTCAGGAACCAGGCACTGCTAATATCCCTTTCCCCCTCTGACTGACAGAGAGACATCGGATTGGAGGTGAAGTGAACTAACCCCTAGGCCACCTGGCCCTCTCAGCACCCTATCACAGGGAGACTTGGAGCATGATTATAATATTATCTTTCCTAGTCCTCACTTAGGATACCCTAGTATCCTATGCTGTAATATCCTGTTCTTTTATTTTGCTATATGTGCTCATGCAGCTACTGGGAAAGACCATATAAAATATGACTTTTGGTTTCATCATTATGCTGGAAACATCTAACTTTATACCTGTTTTTTGATTAATTGTTTCTCAACTAATAAACTGTCTAGATAATATTTTTAATTGGATGAGAGACAACTGGGTAAATGTAAACCTAGACAAGATTGACATGTTCATGGGTGGAAATACTGAGAATCATTTGAAGGGGAAGAACTGAGAAGTTTGTTTGTAGATTGCACATATTTTTATTTTGCAAGTAGGGCCATTAGTGAGACAGGTTCACTAATGGGAGGGTGTTACTCATGGCTCTCATAGAATAGGTGCATATCTGAGGTCATTGGGCTGAGAGAGGTTGTTATAGCATCACTGACTTATCTGGAAAAATCTTATGTATAGGTCTCAAGTGCAATCTGTCTTTAAAATAAGTTCTCTTTAATATATAACTATCTCTAGTGCATCAAAATTGTGCTTTCTTTTGTTTATTGAAAAAATGACTGTACTTCTATAATATTATGAGATCAACTTCAACAATAATGCAATGTAGAAACAAAACAATTTTACTTGCACCTATTGTCACAATCTGGTCCTGTCCCACTTCTGAACAAACATTAGTCTGCTCTGATAAGACCCAATGGTTAAATCTAGGGCAACCAGATAGCAAGTGTGAAAAAACAGGATGGAGGTGGAGGTAATAGGCGCCTATATAAGACAAAGCCGTGAATATTGGGACTGTCCCTATAAAATGGAACAGGTTGTTTAGGGAGGTTATGGAAGGTGGTGAGGTCAAACTGAAGGGGATTGCATTCAGGAGTTTGTTGTTTTAGATAAATCTGTTACTTTTCAGTGTCCAGTTATTATTGGTGCAGGACTGAATACTGCCTGTCCAGTGTGTGTGGAAGTGTTATTTTGTGGGGGAGGGGAGAAAGGTAAGGGGGAAGGAAATGTTTGACAGGTTGTTTACAGAAAAAAGTGTCTGTCTGAAGGTGATCAAATCTTTTGCATGTTAAAAGAAGACTAAGGGTATGTCTACACTACGAAATTAGGTCGAATTTATAGAAGCCAGTTTTATAGAAATCGGTTGTATACAGCCGATTGTGTGTATCCCCACATAAAATGCTCTAAGTGCATTAAGTCGTCGGACCGCGTCCACAGTACCGAGGCTAGCGTCAACTTCCAGAGCATTGCACTGTGGGTAGCTATCCCACAGTTCCCGCAGTCTCCGCCGCCCATTGGAATTCTGGGTTGAGATCCCAATGCCTGAATGATGCAAAACAGTGTCGCGGGGGGTTCTGGGTACATGTCGTCAGGCACCTCCCCCTCTGTCAGACCAACGGCAGACAATCGATTCGCGCCTTTTTACCTGGATTACCTGTGCAGACAACATACCACGCCAAGCATGGAGCCCACTCAGATCAGCTCACCGTCACCATATGTCCTCTGGGTGCCGGCAGACGTGGTACTGCATTGCTACACAGCAGCAGCTAATTGCTTTTTGGCAGTAGACGGTGCAGTATGACTGGTAGCCTTCATCGGCGATCTGGGTGCTGGCAGATGTGGGGCTGGCAGACGTGGGGCTGCATTGCACACAACAGCAGTCCCTTGTCTTTTGGTAGAAGATGGTATATTACGACTGATATCCGTCGTCATCGTACTGCAGTGGCTGTCAATCATGGGCACCTGGGCAGACATGCTCAGTCCTATCGAACAGTCTCGATGATGATGGCTATCAGTCGTAGTATGCTATTTTCTGCCAAGCGCCCAGTATTTTCTGCCAAGCACCCAGAAGATGCCAAGGGCTATCAGTCATGCTGCACCGTTGTCTGCCAGCTTAAGATGTAAAAAATAGATTTGTTCTGTATTCATTTGCTTCCCCCTCCCTCCGTGAAATCAACGGCCTGCTAAACCCAGGGTTTTGAGTTCAATCTTTGGGGGGGGCCATTCTGTGTGACAGTTGTTTGTGTTTCTCGCTGATGCACAGCCACCTTTGATTTACAGGTTTCCCCTGTACCTGTATGCCATGTCGTCACTCGCCCCTCCCTCCTTCCCTACGTCCATCAGATACTAGTTTCGCGCCTTTTTTCAGACCAGACGCCATAGCACTGGGATCATGGAGCCCGCTCAGATCACCACAGCAAATATGAGCACTATGAACACCACGCGCATTGTCCTGGAGTATATGCAGAGCCAGGACATGCCAAAGCAAAACCAGGACCAGCCAAGGAGGCGATTGCAGCGCGGCGACGAGAGTGATGAGGAAATTGACATGGACATAGACCTCTCACAAGGCACAGGCCCCAGCAATGTGCAAATCATGGTGTTACTGGGGCAGGTTCATGCCGTGGAACGCCGATTCTGGGCCCGGAAAACAAGCACATACTGGTGGGACCGCATCGTGCTGCAGGTGTGGGACGATTCCCAGTGGCTGCGAAACTTTCGCATGCGTAAGGGCACTTTTATGGAACTTTGTGACTTGCTTTCCCCTGCCCTGAAGCGCCAGAATACCAGGATGAGAGCAGCCCTCACAGTTGAGAAGCGAGTGGCGATAGCCCTGTGGAAGCTTGCAACGCCAGACAGCTACCGGTCAGTCGGGAATCAATTTGGAGTGGGCAAATCTACGGTGGGGGCTGCTGTGATCCAATTTGCCAGGGCAATGAAAGACCTGGTGATATCAAGGGTAGTGACTCTGGGCAACGTGCAGTCAATAGTGGATGGTTTTGCTGAAATGGGATTCCCAAACTGTGGTGGGGCGATAGACGGAACCCATATCCCTGTCTTGGCACCGGAGCGCCAAGCCACCGAGTACATAAACCGCAAGGGGTACTTTTCAATGCTGCTGCAAGCCCTGGTGGATCACAAGGGACGTTTCACCAACATCAACGTGGGATGGCCGGGAAAGGTACATCATGCTCGCGTCTTCAGGAACTCTGGTCTGTTTCAAAAGCTGGAGGAAGGGACTTTCTTCCCGGACGAGAAAATAACCGTTGGGGATGTTGAAATGCCTATAGTTATCCTTGGCGACCCAGCCTACCCCTTAATGTCATGGCTCATGAAGCCGTACACAGGCAGCCTGGACAGTAGTCAGGACCTGTTCAACTACAGGCTGAGCAAGTGCCGAATGGTGGTGGAATGTGCATTTGGACGTTTAAAAGCGCGCTGGTGCAGCTTACTGACTCGCTCAGACCTCAGCGAAAAGAATATCCCCATCGTTATTGCTGCTTGCTGTGCGCTCCACAACATCTGTGAGAGTAAGGGGAAGACATTTATGGGGGGGTGGGAGGTTGAGGCATATTGCCTGGCCGCTGATTACGCGCAACCAGACACCAGGGCAGTTAGAAGAGCACAGCAGGGCGCGGTGCGCATCAGAGAAGCTTTGAAAATGAGTTTTGTGACTGGCCAGGCTACGGTGTGAAACTTCTGTTTGTTTCTCCTTGATGAACCCTCCGCCCCACTCCCCCACCCGGTTCACTCTACTTCCTTGTAAACCAACCGCCCCACCTTCCCCTCCCCCTTCGAGCACCGCTTGCAGAGGTAATAAATTCATTGTTACTTCACATTCATGCATTCTTTATTAATTCATCACACAACTAGGGGGATAATTGCCAAGGTAGCCCGGGATGGGTGGGGGAGGAGGGAAGGAAAAGGACACACTGCAGTTTAAAACTTTAACTCTTATTGAAGGCCAGCCTTCTGATGCTCGGGCAGTCATCTGGGGTGGAGTGACTGGGTGGCCGGAGGACCCCCCACCGTGTTCTTGGGCGTTTGGGTGAGGAGGCTATGGAACTTGGGGAGGAGGGCTGTTGGTTACACAGGGGTGGTCTCTGCTCCTGCTGCCTTTCCTGCAGCTCAACCATACGCTGGAGCATATCAGTTTGATGCTCCAGCAGCCGGAGCATCGACTCTTGCCTTCTGTCTGCAAGCTGACGCCACCTATCCTCTTCAGCCCGCCACTTGCTCTGTTCATCCCGTGATTCAGCCTGCCACCTCTCCTTTCGTTCATACTGTGCTTTTCTGTAGTCTGACATTGACTGCCTCCACGCATTCCGCTGTGCTCTTTCAGCGTGGGAGGACATCTGGAGCTCCGTGAACATGTCATCCTGAGTCCGCCGTTTTCTCCTTCTAATCTTCACTAGCCTCTGTGAAGGAGAAACATTTGCAGCTGGTGGAGGAGAAGGGAGAGGTGGTTAAAAAAGACACATTTTAGAGAACAATGGGTACACTCTTTCACGTTAAATTTTGTTGTTCACATTACACAGCACATGTGCTTTCGTTACAAGGTCGCATTTTTCCTCTTATATTGAGGGCCTGCCGGTTTGGCACTCACGCAGTGCCAGGCAACAGATTTCGGCTTGCAGGCAGCCATGGTAAGCCACAGTCTTTTGGCTTTTTTAACCTTCTTAACATGTGGGAATGGTTTCAAACAGTAGCACCCTCATTTCCCATACCAAGCACCCATTGGGTTGGCCATTTAAAATGGGTTTGCAATGTAAAAGGAGGGGCTGTGGTTCCCAGGTTAACATGCAGCACAAACCCAATTAACCCTCCTCCCCCCCCACACACCCAATTCTCTGGGATGATCACTTCACCCCTCCCCCCCACCGCGTGGCTAACAGCGGGGAACATTTCTGTTCAGCCAAGCAGGAATGGGCACCTCTGAATGTCCCCTTAATAAAATCACCCCATTTCAACCAGGTGACTGTGAATGATATCACTCTCCTGAGGATAACAAAGAGCGATAAGGAATGGATGTTGTCTGCATGCCAGTAAACACCGGGACCATACGCTGCCATGCTTTGTTATGCAATGATTCCAGACTACGTGCTACTGGCCTGGCGTGGTAAAGTGTCCTACCATGGCGGACGGAATAAGGTAGCCCTCCCCAGAAACCTTTTGCAAAGGCTTTGGGAGTACATGAAGGAGAGCTTTCTGGAGATGTCCCTGGAGGATTTCCGCTCCATCCACATACACGTTAACAGACTTTTCCAGTAGCTGTACTGGCCGCGATTGCCAGGGCAAATTAATCATTAATCCTTAAACACGCTTGCTTTTAAACCATATGTAATATTTACAAAGGCACACTCACCAGAGGTCCCCTGTGTGCCCTCAGGGTCTGGGAGCACGCCTTGGGTGAGTTCGGGGGTTACTGGCTCCAGGTCCAGGGTGATAAACATATCCTGGCTGTTGGGGAAACCGGTTTCTCCGCTTCCTTGCTGCTGTGAGCTATCTACATTATCTTCATCCTCTTCTTCCTCATACCCCGAACCCTCTTCCCTGTGTGTTTCTCCAGTGACGGAGTCATGGCACACGGTTGGGGTAGTGGTGGCTGCACCCCCTAGCATGGCATGCAGCCCTGCGTAGAAGCGGCATGTTTGCGGCTCTGCCCCGGACCTTCCGTTTGCGGCTCTGGCTTTGTGGTAGGCTTGCCTTAGCTCCTTAATTTTCACGCGGCACTGCTGTGCGTCCCTGTTATGGCCTCTGTCCTTCCGGGCCTTGGAGACCTTTTCTAATATTTTGCCATTTCGTTTACTGCTACGGAGTTCAGCTAGCACTGATTCATCTCCCCATATGGCGAGCAGATCCCGTACCTCACGTTCGGTCCATGCTGGAGCTCTTTTGCGATCCTGGGACTCCATCCCGGTTACCTGTGCTGATGAGCTCTGCATGGTCACCTGTGCTCTCCATGCTGGGCAAACAGGAAATGAAATTCAAACGTTCGCGGGGCTCTTCCTGTCTACCTGGTCAGTGCATCTGAGTTGAGAGCGCTGTCCAGAGCGGTCACAATGAAGCACTGTGGGATAGCTCCCGGAGGCCAATAACGTCTAATTCCGTCCACACTACCCCAATTCTGACCCGCTAAGGCCGATTTTATCGCTAATCCCCTCGGAGGTGGAGTAAAGAAGCCAGTTTAAAGGGCCCCTTAAGTCGAAAGAAAGGGCTTCTTCGTGTTAACGTGTCCAGGCTTAATTTGATTTAACGGTGCTAAAGTCGACCTAAACTTGTAGTGTAGACCAGGCCTCAGTGGAAATGGATTAGCTGTCAGAGTCCACAAGGCACATGATAAATGCAATTGTACATGTGGATATTACTGCCACATGTGTTGCATTATATATTAAAGAATATATAACTTGAATAAACCATTCAAACTAAAGGTCCAGCCTGAAAATCCTATGTGAGCACATGAGTTGGTTTGGGCAAAGGCAGCTTAGTGAATCCTGGTGTCTCGACCCAGGTGCTGATTCGAGTATTTCCCATTAAGAAGAAATTGGTGGTAACGGTATTTTGTGAAAAGGCTCAGTTTCAGTTTGAACTTGCTATATCTATGGAAATGGTGTATTGCCTTGAGGAGACTAATGCTACAGCATCTCAAATTGAATAATCAGTCAGTGAGACTTTTTTAGTTCCTGAAGGTGTTAGGAGAACTTAGGTCCACCTCAGAAGTTGTAGAACAATGTCCTCCCTGGTAAGGGAATGCCCACGGGGAAGTGTTGGACCCAGCGTTAATAGAAATTGATAGTGCCTCCTGTAAGGAGGGTTGGCTGCTGCCGTCTTGGAAAGAAGCATTGGAATGAGCTCTGCTCATAATAACTCTCATTTGACACTGACTATCTTGTCCATTATCACCCTATATCAAGTCTTGCCTTTGTGGCTAAGATAATTGAAAAAGTTGTGGTGAGACAAGTCTTGCAGTATCCGGATACCTCAGATTTCCTCGTGTGTCTGAGTACTGATGTGGGTATGGTACAGAGATTGTTTTTGTTGCCTTAGTTGATGTTCTCCTCCTAACGATGGATGAAGATCAAGTATCTATACTGATATTATTAGCCCTCTCGGCTCCCTTTCATCATAAGGTAATACTAACTTGCCTGAGGACATTAACAGGAGTTGATGGGACTGCTCTTAAATAGCTTCATATCTTCTGGTATCTCTCAAAAAGATAGATATCTCTTTCCTGACGGTGCTCTCATCAGGAGTGCCACAGGGTTCCATTCTATTCCTTCTCCTATTCAGCATGCATATGACATCATTAGGAGGTTAGTGAAGGACCATGGGCTGCAGTGTCTTCAGGATATAGCTGTGGGCCATCACTGTGTTCCTATCTCTGCCAGTATAGGTAGTGCAGTTAGTACCTTTTCTAGGGCCTGGTTGAGACTAGTATTAGTATTGCAGTAGGATGTAAGACCCCAGTCATAGACCAGGACAACATTGTGCTGTGTAGACACAGAACAAAAATGATTCCTGCCCCAAAGAGCTTGCACTCTAAGGCCTGGTCCACACTAGTCGGTTATTTCAGAATTAGCCAAGTTAATTCGAAAAAAAAAATGATTCCGCCCTCACGACCAAAACGTTTTTTTCGATTTAAAGGGCTCTTTAATCCAATTTCTGTACTCCATCTCAACAAGTGGAGTAGCACCTAAATCAAGATCACAATCCCGGGTTAAAGGTATTGTGGACACAATTCGATGTTATTGGCCTCCAGGAGCTATCCCAGAATGCTCCCTTGTGACCGCTCTGGACAACACTCTCAACTCCGATGTACTAGCCAGGTGGGCAGGAAAAGCCCCGGGAACTTTTTAATTTCATTTCCTGTTTGGTCACTATCAGCATAGGTGACCATCAGCACAGTCCACCATCACAGGCAACTATGCAGAGTCCACCATCGCAAGAGATCACGCAGTCCCGGATTTGCAGACGAGCTGTAGCATGGTCAGAATGGGATACTGGATCTCATCGCATGTTGGGGAGACGAATCTGTTATGGCAGAACTACATTCCAAAAAAAGGAACACAGATATGTATGCTAAAGTCTCCAGGGCCATGACAGAAAGAGGTTACTCCAGGGACACAGAGCAGTGTCGTACAAAAATCAAGGAGCTCAGACAACCGTAGCAAAAAGCCAGGGAGGTGAACAGGCACTCTGGGTCACAGCCCCATACATTCCGCTTCTACCGTGAGCTGCATGCAATTATGAGAGGTGATGCCACCACTACCCACCATTGTCCGTGGACACCTGCAAAGGACGACATGTTCACCGAGCTCATGCAGTCCTCCCTCACTGATAGGGCCCAGCTGAATGCGTGGAGGCAAACAATTGCGGAGTCCCATAAAGCATTACAGGAACACGAAGAGAGGAGGGATGCACATGATGAGAGCAGGTAGGATGCTATGGTCAAGCTCATAGGGGAGCAAACTGACATGCTCCGCTGTATGGTGGATCTAATGCGGGAAAGGCAGCAAGACCATAGACTGCCGCTGCAGCCCCTGTATAACCGCCCTCCCTCTTCCCCAAGTTCCATAGCCTCCTCACCCTGATGCCTAAGAACACAAGTGGGGAGGCTACGGGGACCCACACACTCAACCCCAGAGGATCGCCTAAGCAGCAGAAAGTTGGCATATGCAAACTTTTGATTTGGTTTCTGGACTTGTCCTTCCCTCCTCCTCCACCCCCCTAACCCAATACCCTCCCTCCTCCCCCGCTTTCCCCCTCCTCCCGGTCTACCTTCTGATTTCTCTCAGTGTGTTGTGCAACAAATAATAAAGAAGGGTTTTTAAACAATCGTGACTTTATTTCCTTTCATATATATAGGGGGCAGGTAACTTTGAGAGAAACAAACACAACTGTCACACCTTACCCTGGCCAGTCATGAAACAGGCTTTCAAAGCTTCTCTGATGCTCAGCACACCCTGCTGCGCTCTTCTAATCGCCCTGTTGTCTGGCTGTGCAAAATTGGCCACAGGCGAGTTGCCTCAACCTCCCACCCCGCCATAAATGTCTCCCCCTTACTCTCACAGATATTGTGGAGCACGCAACAAGCAGCAATTACAATTGGAATATTGGTTGTGCTGAGATCTAACCGAGTCAGTAATCAGCACAAGCACGCTTTCAAACGTCCAAAAGCACATTATACCACCATTCTGCACTTGCTCAGCCTATAGTTGAACTGCTCCTTACTACTGTCCAGGGTGCCTGTGTACGGCTTCATGAGCCATAGCATTAAGGGGTAGGTTGGGTCCCCGAGGATAACTATAGGCATTTCAACATCCCCAACAGTAATTTTCTGGTCTGGGAAGTAAGTCCCTTCCTGCAGCTGTTCAAACAGACCAGAGTTCCTGAAGATGCGAGTTCCATGTTGATGTCGGTGAAACGTCCCTTTTGATCCCCCAGTTCTTGCAGCACCATGGAAAAGTACCCCTTGCGGTTTACGTACTGGCCGCCCCGGTGTGCCGGGGCCAAGATAGGGATATGCGTTCCGTCTGTCGCCCCGCTGCAGTTAGGGAACCCCAGCGTATTAAAGCCATCCACAATGGTCTGCACATTTCCCAAAGTCACTACCCTTGATAGCAGCTGGTCAATGATTGCGTTGGCTACTTGGATCACAGCAGCCCCCACAGTAGATTTGCCCACTCCAAACTGATTCTCGACTGACTGGTAGCTGTCGCGCGTTGCAAGCTTCCACAGTGCTATGGCCACTTGCTTCTCAACTCTGAGGGCTGCTCTCATTTTGGTGTCTTTGCACTTCAGGGCAGGGGACAGCAAGTCACAAAGTTCCATGAAAGTGGCCCTACGCATACGAAAGTTTCACAGCCACTGGGAATCATCCCAGACCTGCAACACTATGCGGTCCCACCAGTCTGTGCTTGTTTCCTGGGTCCAGAATTGGCATTCCATGGAACGAACCTGGGCCAACGCCACCATGATCTCCCAATCGCCACATGCTGTGCTTCTAGGAACGCCTGTGTCCATGTCAGTATAGTAATCGCGCTGCCACCGCTTCCTCGCCCGGTTTTGCAAGTAATGCTGCTGGATAATGCACGAGGTATTTACAATGGTCAAAACTGCAGCGGAGATCTGAGCAGGCTCCATGCTTGCCGTGCTATGGCGCCTGCCTGGGTAATCCTGGAAAAAGGGCGTGAAACGTAGGAGAGCTGTTCGGTTCAACTCGCTAGAGCTGCAAGAGCAGGAGAGCTGCAAGAGCGGAAGCTGTGTGGCTCAGTTCACGATGGCTGAAAAACAGCAGGGAATTGTTGCCTTCTGTAGCTTCCACAGGATCCCAGGACAGACAACATGGAGAAATTAGCTAGCGCTGCAAGAGTGGGAGAGCAGAGTTTGTGGCAGAAGCTGTGCTGCTCGGTTCCTGGTGGCCGAAAAAAGGCGGGAAATGGTCAGATAAAAGAGTAGATAGAAAGACGAGAGGCATGCGAGGTGGATTCATAGTACCAGGAGACAGGCAGTGCACCGTATTGCACCGTCTGCTGATAGTATGGCATCTGCCGTAGCTTTCACGGAGGAAGGAGCAAGTGATGACACACACCCAGAAACACCTGTGAGAATGTTTTTGCCCCATCATGCACTGGGAGCTTAACCCAGAATTCCAGTGGGCGGCGGGGACTGCGACAACTGTAGGATAGCTACCCACAGTGCACCGCTCCAACATTCAATGCTAGCCTCGGTATTGTGGACCCACTCCGCCGAATTCATGTGCTTTAGTAGGGACACACAACACCGAATGTATAAAATTGCTTCCGAAAATTCGAATAAAATAATTTCAAATTAATTTCGTACTGTAGACATACCGTAAGTAAAGTAAGAAATATTAGGGCATAGATGAGATCAAGCTGTCTAAACAAAGGTGATGTTGATGATTCCAGTAAATGAATTGGAAGACGTATATTTTGGCATATCTGTCCCTCTGAAGGTGTGTTTTTATAAAGCATCATTGGTGATACCCACTTATTGTTGGAAGATCACATTTAATAGCCAAGATAGCTTTACTTTGCATCTGGCTAGAAGGCTGCAACCTTTACTTTCTCATGCAGACTTCACCATCCTGATTCATGCCCTTATGATTTCAGCTATGGAGTATAACAATGCACTGTACTTGGGGGTGCACCTTAAATCCATTTGGAAACTGGAACGAGTGTAGAATGTGGCCGTGAACACATTAAGCCAATGCTCTAGGACATAGGTGCTGGAACTAAGAGTGCTGGGGGTGCTGCCACACCCCCTGGCTTGAAGTGCTTTCCATCAATACAGGGTTTATAGTTTGGTTCAATGGCTCTCAGCACCCCCACTATACAAATTGTTCCAGCACCCCTGCTCTGGGATCTATGCTACCTGCCTATGAATTTCCAGGTGGAGTTTACAGTGCTGGTATTGACCTATAAAATCTGTAGATGGTTTATCTATTTACTTGAAAGACTGCCTCTCTCCTGGTGTCATATTGCTGCAGCTGAGAGCTGAGGGGCTCAAAGTGAAAACAGAAGGGGGCTGCTGGCAATGTTCTCTGCTAGGATGCCTTTCCTTTGGAATGTGCTGTTTCCCCATTTGGCATCCCCTGTCTGAAATATCCTAAATGTGTTGACTTTGAGGGTGTACTGCAAGGCTCATCTTTTAAGGGACCTTTCAGGGAGGGAAAGGCTGTTTGTAGGGCAATGTTTAACAAAAGGTGGGGTATTTTTCTACAATTTATGGCTTGTTTAATTTTTGTTGTATTTTATGGGATTGCTGCTGCTGCTTTTCTGGTTTATATTAGTGGTGTTTTTAATTAATTATCAAGGCTGCAAGGAATGGAAGGTGGGACATCTCTTGTAGTCTTACACATGTAAATAAATAGCTAAGTTATGGGGGTGGGAGAGAAGATATCCCCCTATATTCTCTTCAGCCCAATCCACCCTCCTTTTACATTACAAAATGGAACTTTGTCCTAAATTATTGTAACACATAGTGGTCTCACTTGAAGTAGTGTCTTTTAAATGTGTAATTAGGCTCTGTGATTTGAATAGTTTCTGTCCCTCAGAATGATTTCTAATTCACGTTATATTCAAATGAACATATGTAATAGAGTTTATATTAAGTTTTCTGCAATACACTCTGTATTTCATACATAGGGACAAATCCTGAAAAATGTTATTAATGGGAATAGTGCTGAGCATAATGCTTAATTCCACAGACACTGCAACTTACTTGTGGTGTGACTTTGAACACAGCTTTTTTGTGACTGTGACTTGTAAAATAAAGTTAATAGTACTTGTCCATTTTTATACATTGGTTTGAGATCCTAAGATGCTATATAAGTGCTCAGTATTATTTTTGTTATACATAATTATGCAGAACCAACCATACATATGGATTCTGTAATGTATGTCACATGCACATTATCACATCCTAAATTTTGATTTCACTGAAAATAACTGATTCTGTTTTTACTTTCTACTAAATACAGTAGTCAGATTAAATATGTACAGATTTAATAATCCCAGCTAAAAAGACTAAGTCAAACCAGCAAAATAAAGGTCAGACCACAAAACCTCCAGGCCAGACTCATAAATTATAATAAAGGCTAATCAGTAAAACTCCAGACAGAAACATCTATTGTTGAGGATTGGTTATAATATATGAGTTTGAACTGGAGGATTTGTGTTGCCTGACAGTGTTGCAAGTGATATGATCTAACATTTACTGATTATAATTCAAATTCTGCTGTGTGGTGGTGGTGGTGGAGAGATGGGGGTGGGGGGAGCATGTTGAACAATTTATGTGCATTATTCCTCTCTCTCTTTTTCTGTCTCATCTTCTATTCCTTTCTAACATGCTTTTACTGAACAGATGGGAAGGAAGTATAAGCACTGGAAAAGGTTTATTTATTTTCTATATGTGGTTTCTATAGTTTTGTGCTGTACAGTGCCACTCCTGATAGGGTTAAAACACATTAGTGTGAGAGACTTTTTCTTTGGTAGCACTGTTTGGCTGTGTTTAAAGTTTCACTGCAGTCGGGAAAAGCCATTTCTGCTCCTTCTCAGAGTGCTTTACAGAGCGGATTGGTTTAAATCAGCTATTTAAATCACTGTTTTTAATCCTGGTTTAAATCAGTAACCAAGAAATCTTGATTCAAATTTTCAGTTTTCATGTCTTGTATTTGTACTTTTTAGTTATTTTCCTAACGAAAGACTGATACACATTAGTGAGTAACCCATAAAATGTTTGTAACTAAATACAGCCTTTACATTGATTGTGCTTCTTTTAGCTAATATAGAGGATACAATATATTTATACACATTAATAAGCAGTTGTGTAGCTGTGCTTACATTTATTCAGATTCTTAATTTTTACTTTTTTAATTATGTTAGCAAATGGTGAATGATGTATAACCCTTCTGCCCGATGAAGCCGGCAGCAACCAGGGCCGGGTTCAATATCTGGGGTTCCTTTTCAACAATATAACATAGAACCAGCTTGAGCCCCCACCCAGTAACCTGGGAAAATTGCACACCATCCCTGGGCGCCTCTGAGAGGCAATACTTCCCCACTCGCAAACAGAGATTCTGAGTGTAAAAAAGAAACTTTTAATGAAAGGAGGGAAGTCACCTGACATGAATTGGGGGAAATGCCACAAGCAGGATTCTCATTTTCTTGAGTTTTACAACCAACAGTTCCTTTTCTGTGCTCCTCTTTGATCCCTCACCAAACCCCAATCACAGTGGTTGTCCTTGGTCTGTGAGGACCTGGAGTTCAGAGGTGCATCTGTGTGAGTTCACCTCCCACCCAGGGAAGAAGGCACCTTGCTTGAGCACTTGCTCTGTCTGGCCGCCCTGCCAGCCACGGTTCCTCTCCACTGGCCACCCCAGCAGCCGCGGTTCCTCTCTGCTGGCCACCTTGCCAGCTGCTCGTTCTGCTCACCACCTCACCAGCCGCTCGTTCGCCAGCCGACTGTCAGTCATCTTCTGCTGCCACCTGCCTCTCTGTTGAGACCCGCTGCACATCAGTCTCTTAGTGATTTTCAGCTTTGTAGATTGGGCAGAAATACTGCCCCCCAGAAGTCATTTCAGTTCTCATTTGAGCACTTTAATATAATAAAAGGCTCCTAATGAAGTCTGTTTCACTCTCTGAACAGTGGAGAGGATCAGGTTAAACCAGACTGTGGACCCTTGGGGAAGAGTCCACACCTACTGGCTGGGACACCTGCCCCTCACCCCCTACTTTCACAGGGGTCTTGCATTCGAGCCCTGGCTTAGCAAGTTCCTGTCAGCTGAAGGTGACCCCTCAATTGGGACAAGCTCATCACAGTTCTGCTCCCCTTTGGTCATACAATGAAGATAACAACATTTCACTACCCCTGCATTCAATACTAAAATGATTTGTAACCCAACACCAGCCAAAGCTGATCACTTGGAGCTACGCAACTCCTGTCTCTAGATACCTACACAGAGTAGGTGTGTTCACATAAATACAGTTTGCTCCTGAAGTCTCTCTCCCCTCCTGAACTAACTGTCAGGGGATAGATCATTCAGATACTGCTTACAGATGTATTTCTTACTAAATGATCAATTTTTTACTTGTTCATTGTATCAAGTGCTGTTTGGATTAAAATTCAATTAAATAAACAAAAACAGCATTTTAATTTTATTACTAAACTGGCCCTAAAAGTGCTAGATATTTTTAAAAAAGTTTATCAAAACATGTTACATTTAAAACTAACCCATTTATTAAACAAATAAAGTATTTTTTTAATTTTTATTTTTGGTTAATGAATTGAACTAATTGTTTCTGGTCACCATGCCCATCAAAACTCTAGAATTAGTAGATCTGATCCTCACACCTAATTTTTGTTCACTGGTTAGAAGTAGGAAACAAACTTTCTTGCCTTTTCAACTATCGATTGGTATTGAACTACAGTAGAACCTCAAAGTTACAAACACCTCGGGAATGGAGGTTGTTTGTAACTTTGAAATGTTCATAACTCTGAACAAAATGTTATGGTTGTTCTTTCAAAAGTTTACAACTGACCATTGACTTAATACAGCTTTGAAACTTTACTAAGAAAAATGCTGCTTTCCCTTTATTTGTTTAATAGTTTGCATTTAGCACAGTACCATACTGTATTTGCTTTTTTCCCCTCCTCTGCTGCTGCTGCCTGATTGTGTACTTCCGCTTTTGGTTCCAAATGACATATGTGGTTGACTGGTCAGTTTGTAACTCTAATGTTCATAACTCTGAGGTTCTACTGTAGCTGAATAAACTGAAATGAAGAAAATATTCTTTCTGTATCTGCAGAAGAGGCTATTGCTGTCAAAAGCTATCTAAGCACTTCAAACTCTGGTTGCAGGTGCTTAGCCAGTGATTTCCAGCAGTTCAGTTGTTTGACTTTCTTTAAAACTTGCAGCAATCATATACTGATTAATATATTTTTGTATTTAAATGACTTTAATAGATTATAATAAGTTTAAGTCATACAATAGGTTGTCACTTTCAAATTGAATTTTAAATGGATTTAGTTTGAAAAAGTGAACCTGTATTAAATTAAAACAAATTTAATTTTAAACAAAAAAAAATCATTAAAAAAATCGTTTATTTTTATCCGGCCCCAGTGCTTTAATATTATCAGGAGTTGCACAGTGCAGTAAAAGCACATCCAGAGAGTACATGATCTACTAGTCAGAGAACCAGAGGGGTAGATAAGCTAGGCCATGAAGGGTTAAAATCCATGTGCATTTTATATAATAACTTGGTATATGGATTGTGCCAGCTCTTTTCCAGACCCAAAGTCCAGAGTTTGGTCAAGAGACCAGAGGCGTAGCAAATAGTGATCAGCTCAGAGAAAGCTGGGGTAAAAAGATAACTTTGCTTTGCTAAAATAAGCCTAGTCAGCAAATTGCCAGGTGTTGAAGCTGAGTACTGAATAATTGTGTCTTATTCAGAGTTGCAAATTGAACAAAGAAGCCCTGTTTCCATTGTGTTAGTTTCTTTTGTAGGGAGATGTTCTTCCCACATATCCAACCTTGAGTTTGTGAAAGGTTGGAACATGTCAGTATAAGATATGGCCACTTCCCACCTCCCTTTCCTAGGGACCAATGCCTGCCTTAAGACACAAAGGAGACAATCTTTATTGCCATATACTTTCACTGTTTCTTTGCTTTAACCCCTAGGAATGTATCTGTTCGACAATCAGAGGAGTTGCTTCATTCCTATGGACCATCAGAATTCAACATATATGTATGAGGGGGAGACTGCCACCTGTGAGTGGGGTGGCAGAGGGAATGCAGGCCCACCAGCTCCACTGAGTCCCAGTCCGGAGCCCTATCAGCAGCAGAAGACTCGCTGCTGCGTCAGGGGGGATCCTGACCGCAACACAGACATTGGTTCTGGCCCTGCTGTGGCCAGGCCAGGGTCGGCTGCCTCCGGGCTACTTCCGGACTCCCCCTCGTAAGGTAACTGGGTTTGGCTGGCGTCCTCGGCGGTTTCCAGCACCATCGGTTCCTCCGGGTAACTAGCGAAGAGTAGGCTCGGCTGCTCTTTGGGGTAGCTGGCGAGGGGTAGGCACGGCTCCTCCTTGGGGTAGCGGGCGAGGGTAGGCTCGGCTGGCGTTTCCCAACCCGGAGCTAGGCCACAGGCATCTGGCCTTTCTGGCGGGTGGCTTTCAACTGAGCTTTGCAGCGGGGCTTTTCTACTTCCTGTCCTGCGCCGTGACCTCTGGGGGGCAGGCTCAGGGTTTGCTGGCTCTGCCCACTTTGGTGCTAGGGAAGGCTTGTCCCTCAGCAGGGCTGTGGGGTATCCCACCGCCTCGCTACCGCCTAACAAAACTATTAAATGATATTGAAAGCATAAAAGAGAGATTAAATGGACCAGGATGGATTTGATTTAAATCACTAGTCAGGAAGACTTGATTTAATCATAGATTTCTACATAAAAGTGCATTCTTGTTGGTTGTTATAACCTTAATACATATTCTTCACAACTCAGAAATAGATGTAGGTTTCATTTTTAGAAGGTACACACTAGATATTTTTAAAGTGATTTATTTTGAAAACTTTTCAGATTAGTTTTACAGCTATATCAGAAAATGAATGATTGTTTGGTTATTTCATTTACCAAAGGTAACTGAAGCAGATATTTATGAAGTCGTTGGGAGGTGAACTATCTTCAATTCAACAGGTTAATAATTAATATTTGGAGGATTTTCTTGCCATGCTGTATTAAGAGGAGAACATCACCAAACAGACATTTAAATTGTTTTATTTAACTAAAACAACGTTATGTATTCTAGATTTTTTTCTTCAACAGCAAACATATAATATTTTAACAAAACAAGCATGTATATATAATATTTTAACAAAACTAGCATACAAATTTTTGAATTTAGTTAAACATTCAAGTTTTTTAAAACCAGGTTTGTTTTTGTTAAAATTGTTTTTAACTAAAATAGTTAAATTAAATATTTAAAAAAAATTAAATGGACCATGTCAGTCAGGTCAACATGAGAAATTTAAAATATTGGCTTCTGCAGCTATCTCTGTCGTCTTCACCTTCATTTTCCTGCTTGTTCATAATCTGGAAAAGAAAAACAAGCTTTCCTGCTTTTTCAGGTCCCAAACGATTTCTCAGTTGGGAACGAATTAGTCCAAAGGAAGAGAATATTCTTTCTACGCCGGCAAAAGAAGCTACTGCTCTGAATCCAAGTGCTTAAATGATTTCCATCAGTTCACTGGTGTGACTTTCTTTAAAACATCATCAGCAAACATATATGTCTTGAATGGTTCATCCTTAGCTCTGAAGTTTATTATAGTTGGAATTATGGAGTGATGATTGCTGGATGTCCATGTCATAGCCAACTCCTCTTCTTCAGCAGTTCAGGTTTGACTCTGGTACGAGTATTGAGAATATTTGCAAGAAAATGAGCAGGAGATAGTGCTTGTCCCATTCGTTTTTTTAATGATTGTAATTTAACTCTGTCATTGCATATTTCTCTTTTTAAGATCTCACTCAGTTCCTTCCAAATTTCAACAATGTCAGCAATAAAACAGCTATTTCCCTGCATTTTGTTCAAGGCTACAGAAATAGGCTTCAGGGTACTCAGCATGTCTTCAACATTTCTCTTAAGCCCAATGTTGAGAACTTTGGCTGTGACAGTGCCATCTATTTTTTAACTATTTTGTTCACAAACTGTCATCAGATTAGGCCAGTTCTTGATATAGTGCTCAAAACAGTCCACTACTGAGTTCCATCATACATCTTCTGGGAGAGTTAACTTGGTTCCTCCCACTTTTTTTAGAGTAGCTGCTGCAAAGTGGTTGTTACAGAAGTATTTTTCAATTTCAACAACATTAGCCTTTATTTCTGTAATAATGAAGTCTTTGGCTAGGAGATGCATCAAATGAGCACTGCAATCGTATGTTATTAGCTTGGGACTCTTTTCACTCTCTTCTAAATAATTTCTTCTCAACTTGGATACATTTGCAGCATTGTCTGTGACCTGCTGCATACTAGACATTTGAATTTTTTTTCACAGTTTGTTATAGCTTTTACTGCTACTTCTTGTAAGTATTCTGCTGTGTGTGCATTTCCTGATGTATCAATTGTTTCTGTAAGGAAGACATTCCCTTCTTCTGTTGCCATACAAGCACATACAACAGGATCATTGTGGACATTGCTCCACCCATCAAGACTCAAGTTAACAATTTTACTCTCTAGACCTTTTGCACACTGCTTAATTTCTCTTTCATACACTTTATCTAGCAATTTGCCTGCGACATCTGCTCTGTTGGATGGACTGTATCCATCTTAATGACTGAACCATGTTAATGAAGTGTAGGTTCTCAATCATACAGAAAGGAGAGTTTGTGCATAAACAAACCAGGCAATTTTTTCATCAATTACCTTTTTTTGTAATCTGCTGGTTCTTATCACAAACTTATCTATGGTTGTTTCTGGATGATGGAAAAAAATTTTCTTTTTGCACAGATGATATACTGTGGCTATGTAACATACATGATGTGACTGAAACACTATCATTGGCAGATAACTGTGAAACTATAGAAAATGATGGTGATCTTGAAGGTAGATAGTCTTCTGAAACCTGTATGTTGAGGATGGATTCTCCTAAACAAAATAAGTCAATGCAGTTATTTAATTATTATTACCATACTGCTCATTTAGTATTATTCATTGCATTCACTGATACTCAGTTCTACTTTAAAGGTGAAATTGTAAAAGGAAGATCTGCCTGTTTCAGCGATTTATTTTTTAACACAACTGCTTCTAAAATGACAGTACCATAGACAGTACCAAAAACTGTATTTTTGGCTCAAACATGATAATTCAAGAATAGTCCAGAAGGAAGAAAGGCAGCCCTTAAGAAAGAAGTATGAAATTAAAAAGTTTACCAACCTGAAGATCCTGCATGTTCAGACATGTTCCTTTCATCATCTTCAACGCAGTTTCCTCTTGAGAAGGAACACTTCTCATTATGTTGTTTTATTTGGGTAACCAGGCCTTGCATTTCTTTGTTGCACTGTTTGCATTTTGTACGCATGCCTGTCTTACCCACAGGTAGAGGAACTTCATTAAAATATTTCCAAACTGGGTCTATTTTATGGCCTGCTGCCATTATAGGTTTTCCCTTCTAGTGAGAGAATGGTATGGTAGTTCTCGAATCAATGAAGGCTACACTCAGAAAGACCTCAGGACTTCTGCAATATGCTGCTCAAACAGTTTCACTTTTGTTTTTACTGCCTGTCCCTCCCTTCTCACATTTATCTCCAGACTTCTTCTCCATGTTCAGATCTATTCCACCCCCAACAATCTTCTATTCATTGAACTTTTTGAAACTTTGTACTTTTAGAGAGAGGTAAGGAATTGATTCTGTGTACAGAAATTTGCAGAGGGACAATAGGGTTAAGGTCTGTTATTTCTCACCTCTCTATATATATTTATTTATTTAAAAACATTTTTGCTGTTAACAAGCATGTTATCTCTGGAGACGCAAATCCACAGTTTGAGAACTGCAAAACTAAACATCTCTGATGGTATCTTCTAGACTGAGCCCCATTGAGTAGATAGAAAGATTAACCTAAATAATCTATAAGAAGGCCATGGAACCCCATAAGATTGGGTCCCTAATCCATGAACTATTGGAACTCATTTACAAAACTTTTCTTAAACATTACATGAATATATTATCTCATACTATAGAATTAGAATTTATAATCCCTATTCCACGATGAGATATCTTTGAACTATAATGTATCTTTATTAAAACTACTGTATCTTTAGATAGGTTTTTCCCTCAAAAAGCATTTTATCAAAAAAATCTGATTTAAATAAAAAAAATCTGATTTTTTTTAAATCATTGATTTTTATTCACCCTGAAATGGACTAATGCCTGACCTTGCAAAAGTTGAAACTTTCTGCAGATGCCTGAGTCAGTGGATTCCTTTCCAAGGGTGTTCC
Source organism: Malaclemys terrapin pileata (assembly GCF_027887155.1). Lineage (NCBI taxonomy): Eukaryota > Metazoa > Chordata > Testudines > Emydidae > Malaclemys > Malaclemys terrapin. Next base: position 78,621,538 of record NC_071505.1, read on the forward strand.
CAGGCTAGGCCATTGCACTCACCTAGACATCTGCTCTGTGATGTCCAAGTGTTCCACCATGCCGGTGCAGTCAGAAGTGGCAGAACAGTCTGCTCCTTTGGGAGTTGTCAGCAAACAGAGAAAGAAATTAACACAAGTGAATTGTCTCAAGGGTGAAGGTAAGGCTCTTTTTTCAGAGTGCTTGTGTTTAGCTGTGGCCCCAACTAGGCTCACGGGCTAATATGTCAACTTGATGAGGAGCTTCAAATGCTTTTTAAGTTAAAAAAGACAATGGTCACTCAGGGTATACACTTCTGGTTTTCCCATTTAATCCAGTCTAGATGTTGCATATTTGATCTTTCAAAACTACACAAGATACATAGAGCCTGATCCTGCAAGGTCTTTAGCATCATCAACTCTCAGTAAAGTCAATGGGAGTTGAAGATACTCAGCACCTCAATATTTGGCCCATTAACATCAGTGGAATTTGAGGGAGTTCAGTGCTTTTTGGGAATCTCCTTATAGAGTATCAGGAATGACAGTGAGGGAACACGACTCATTACTTTCAGAGGCTTGCCAGGTTCTAATTCAAAGAACAAATCCACTCTAAACATGGTTTCTCTAGAATTTCAGTTTAAAAGTAGTAGATGTCAGAAGACCAAAAGAGCATGACCTCAGGGAACAAGCAGGTAGATTGTTAGGCCTAATTCTGCAAGAGTGCGAACTTTGAAAAAAGATTGTCATAATAATCTGAGAATTTGGGATTTCTGGGGGGAGCTGAGAGGGGGAAACCCCTGGAATTCATACCCTGATTTCTTGCAGGGATTCTGGACTTGCCAGAGGATTATGCCTTTGTAGAAAGGACATAAAGGTCCCTTGCCTGTTGGTGTGCCCCTGGGGATAAACCAAGAGCTAGTATTGTCAATTTCCTGAAATTTATTGTTAATGAACTTGTTATGCAAAAAGCTAGGGAGAGGAGAGAACTCTGGTGGGGTGCTTTGAATGCTAAGATCATGATTTTTCAGAATCTCATTAGAGATGTTGAGTGCAGGACTGCCTTTAATCATTCAAGAAACATGGCAAAAAGGCCTTAAATACTATATGGAGGTTTCAGCCATGTCTCACATAAAGCACCGAGAGAAGACTATAATTAGTAAAAGTCTCAAAAGGTAGAAAACTTGCTTGATGGGCTCCAACAAGATTATCTGCCTCCTCTCACTACTTGCTTGGGTTTAAAAACAAACAAACGACATTTGTGATCTCTAATGAACTCCTAACAGACTTAACTATCCAGAACTAATGGCCTGTGGATTAAATTTCTCTCCCTATTTCCTTTTTTCTGTTGGGCTCCTAGAATTCTAAATGTCTAATGTGCTCTAATTTGTAAACCCATGGGGGGAAAGTACTGCAATTTACCTTAGCAAAGAGAGAGCACAGCAGATTGTCATCTGGCAAAGATTGCATCCTGTTCTTTTCTTGCTCTCTTCAGGGATAATCCATTAGGTGCCATAATCCAATTCAAGACTTCTTGCCCTTTGAGTACTCCTCAGTGGCTAAAACGCCCTGTTTAAATTATATCGGCTAGCTACTTAAGGAGGAGGACTTGAGATTCTTGATCTTTAGCTGCTTCATCATTGTCAGGAAGCCCAGCTCCCTCAATGTAAAATCCAACACAGATTATGCAGGAACTTCCCAGTAGCTAGACTGAGTACTACCAGGATCCTGGAGTAAGGTTTTTTAAATGAATATAATGGCTTATTAGTGTCTGATCTTTCTTCATTGGTGCTATATCCACAGACCTGGCCAATACAGAGAGTTGCAGTGAAACTCTGGTGTGGTCATATTGGCTGAAAGAACAGATTCTTTGGGTGTACTTATTTCCTGACAGTGCTATTTGCCATGGTTTGATCAACTAGTCATAATGTAGAGTGCATTCAGTGACTTTCTGTGCGTACAGCTGAATGTCTGTCTGCTATGCTCTGCATAGTATTTAAACTTGACCACTTTTCCGTCTACCACCCATCTCTCCTTCCTCCCTTCCCCCATTGAGTTGCTCATAAACCAGTGTTGATAAGATGTCAGATGTTAACAAAATATGTATGAGGTATACAGTGGTCTCAAAGAACTGCAAGTATATCCATTGAATCTTCTTTAATAAGTGTTATAGTTTGGTTTTGGGGGGCTGCGTATGTGGCCTGGTCCATGTATCTACGGAACCTCTCTGTTAAAGGATACCCCGCAGATCCTGTTGTCTCAATCCTTGCCTACCTGGCGAGGACTTGTTGTGCTTGATACTATGGTGTATATCAGTGGGCTGACCGAAGCAAAATATTAGATTGTCCACCTTCAAGTAGCAAAAAAACAACCCCCCACCCATTCCTCCTCCCTCCGTAAGTGCTGGAGGGAGGCCCGGGAGACGCAGGGGAGCGCGGGGCCGGGGTGAGTGTGAGTCAGGCCTGGCCCCGAGCAGGCAGGACTTGGGCGCGGTACCTGGAGGGAGAGTAGGGGGGCGGCCCGCGGGGCCAGGCGGTGGCTGTTCTCCCCACCTGGGCAGCGGAACTCGGGAGCAGCCGCTGCTGCAGCTCCCATTGCCACGGGGGGAGGAAGCGACCGCTGGCCAAGCACGTGGCACTCAGTGGCTGCGGCTCTGGCGGCCATGAACCCCCCTAGCCTGGGCCTGCTGCGGGGACCCAGCAGCGCACACGCTGCGCCCAGCCCCTGGCCAGTCGCGTCTGGGCTGGCTGCCCAGCTGGTGCAATCCCATGGGCGGCCCCAGAGGGGGGCAGCAGGCCCAACCCCCCCATTCCGCTCAGGTCTCGCTGGGGAACAAGGGGGGCTCCCGATGCCTCCGCCCCGGGGCTGCCCGTGGGATTACGCCCCTGCGCTTGTAGTCGGAGACTTTTGGTAGCCGTGCCCGGTTGGGTCACACATGCATGGTCCCTGCCTCGCGCTGCTGCAGGCAGTTAACCGACCCTGTGCGACCAACCCGCACTCAGTTCCTTCTCTTCCGCCCTTGGCTCCGAGTAGGAGCAATCAGGAATGCCTTACTGCTTTGTAGTTAATTAGTTACAGTCAGTTACTTAGTTTCCTCGTTAGCAGCTACTTAGCTTGTTTCCCTTTTCTTTTCTCCTTGGTTTATTAAAAAAAAAGCAGCCCTCACGGCCAGGAACTTCAGAAAAACAGCTATTTTAAGGGCGAAAGCCCCCCCACCCCTCCCAAAGGGAATGCCCAGTTTCCCGGGTTTTCAGCACCTTGCCTCCAGGCTCGCAGTGCCTGTCCCTGATAGCCATGGTCGGTGTGTTTCCTGCCTGGGCGAAGCAGGCATGCCACAAAGTGTTGCATTGCCTCAGGCTCACGGCCAGAATGGCACAGAGTGGAGAAGTCTCTCATACGTGCATCGGGGCATGAGGCTCAGGGACTTCCTTCCCTCACTTTGCCAACTGCGGCTTCAGACAGGGGTCCTTTCTCCAACCCCACATCAGAGTGCCCTCCGGGCGTCACTCAAGGAAGCACCTGTGACCTGGGTCCACACCGCAGGAATCGGCAAAAATCAAAACAAAAAAGCACACAGCTGCCGGCGGATAATAACAGTACCAGCTGTGCTGTCAGCGCCAGGAACTGGGGTGGCTGAGAGCTCCAGCACCGCTGCAGACAGAGACTCTGCGGGGGACGGCTCCGGTGCAGGCACTGAGGCAGGTCAGAGCTCCATGCCACAATCTACAGCTGCTCCGTGGGTAGGCATCCAGTACCTGCACCGCCTGGGCTGTCAGTGCTGGGAGCCAAGGTGGTGGAAAACCCCAGCACCGCTAGAGCCAAAGACTCTACAAGAGCAGGCTCCGAAACAGGCAGTAAGGGGAAATCAAAACCCCGTGCCTCCACACTGCGATGTATATTCATTCCGCGGGCAGGCATCTAATACCAGCACTGGGTGTGCTGTCAGCACCGGGAGCTGAAGTAGTGGAAAATCCTGGCACTGCCGGCACCGCTAGAGCCAGAGACTCTACAAAAGCGGGCTCCGACACAGGCACTAGGGGGCCTCCGCACCACGATCTACAAACAGCGGCATGGCGCTGCTACAAAAGGTGACTTCTTCAAAGGAGCACCTGACACTCACAAAGGTGCAGCCAGCAGCGCCGCCTTCTCCTCCTCCGCTGCCCTGGCACCGGCAAGGAGGCAGCCACAGGGGCCAATCAAACCAGCACAGCAGCAGTTCCTCAGGCAGAGGGTTCTGGTATTCGGCTCTGCCCCGATCCCCCTATCTGCGGTACCAATACGAGAATGACACCCTCGGCACCAAGTCTCCCCAACGCCACTTACTGTCTCACTCCTTATTTGAAGGAGGAAGATGAGGAAGAACAGGGAACTATTCCCTCACTGGCTCCTATCCATCAGGAGTCAGTCAACCCTGGAGACTCTCCTGGGGCATATTATGCTGTCCCCGGGTACTTACAGTGGCCCCTTTGCTGTTCCCATCCCAATGAGCATACTGGAATCCATGAGTCGTATGCCCCACACAAGGAGGACTGTCCACCATGACCAGACCCAGCACACAGTAATTCCCCACAGCTTCTGTAACCCTCAGTGATACTAAGGGAAGAGGAGGAAGAACCCCTGCTCCTGCAGGGACATCACCTACCCACTTGCCATCACTGTCCACAGAGGACACCTTTATGCCCCCTCCCCCTAATATAGGGGATGATTTCAAACTATGCCATGGCTTATTTGAGAGGGTGGCCCTCTCTGGACATCTCCCTTGAGGAGATCCCCATGATACAGCATGGGCTAATGGACTTTTCGCATACATCCACTTCGTTTAAAAAAAAAATTGCCCTTCACATGAATGAAGCACTGATGGACCCTGTAAGGGTCATTCTGTGGACCCCTGTGGCTGCCCCTCCAGCTGGCGGGAGGTCCAACAGGAGGTGTGTACCAACAAAGGGCACAGAGTTCGCATCCAGCGCCTAATTTCTTAATGATAGACGTTGTCCAGCGATGTAGCATGCAACAACAGCCCAGAAACACAGCTCATGATAAGGACTGGAAAAGACTGGATCAGTTTTGGCAATAAGGCTTACTCCTTGGCTACACCTCACCTCCACATAGCCATCTGTGTGACATTACTAACGAAATACAACTATAGAAACTACACAAAAATGTCCAAATTGATTAATTTTATTGCCAAGGACAAGGGAGAACAATTTGCAGCACTTGATTCTGAGGACAGGGCTGCAACATCTGTGTTGATGGTGGTGTAATGAGAAGGGCCTCTTGGCTCTATCTTTCTGGCTTCCCTGAAGAGGTGCAATCCACGGTGGAAGACTTGCAGCCCAAATTATTCGCCAGAAGGACAGACGACTCACTCCACTCACGGACTCACAAGCGACTCTCCGATCCTATAACCCCAAACTCAAGAGGAAACGGAGGAATTACTTTACATCCCAACGATACCACTGGCCAATGTATTCACAACAACAGCGGTGATTTGACTCTCAGAGTCGCAGACACAGGCCCTGATGGGTCAACAATCTACTTCTCAAGTTGCTGCATCCCAACCATCAACCTCCCTGAACAAGAACTCCGCTGATGGAGACCAATACTCAACCTCTGATAATTCAACAGGTTCATCAGAAACACAACGATTCAAGATGGTCACACTATACATTATAAGCGACTGTCTGCTAAAAGCGTCAACCTAGCAGGCAGCATTGCAAGCCACCGAACAGGTGGTAACCCTCTTCACGAATCTGGGCTTCCTAATAAATACCAACCAGCCCACTGTAACAACAGTGCCAGAGTTGGACTTCATTGGAGCCCATCTCAACTCTATCGAGGCCATAGCCTTACTATCGAGACAACGTTCTCTCACTCTCACCAGCCTCATACCCACTGTGCAAAATAGCCCACAGGTATCTGCCAGGACTTGCCCCCAACTCCTTGACCACATGGCAGCTACAACATTTGCTGTCAGACACAACAGATTAAACATCCATTGCCTACAAGGAAGGCTATGTATCATCTTTATTCCACACAGGCACATCATAAACAAGCACCGATACCGGGCAAAATAAAGGACTCCCTTCTCTGGTGGGTAAAACCGACCAACATATGCATTCATTCAGACCACAAATGCCTCACCCTTGGGATGCAGAACACACCTGCACCCACATTCTATACAGGGCCGCTGGTCCCCTGCAGAATCCCTTTGACATATAAACCCATTGGAACATCAAGCTGTCCGCAACACTTGCTCCCAATTCCTGCCACTCATCTGGCTATTTGAAGCCTTAGCTGGTATGTATTATATATACAGGCAAGGGAGAGCACACTCGCAGTCCCTCTGTGTGCAAGCCATAAAACCCTGACGATGGTGCATCAGACACAATATCCACACCACCACAGCAGATACCTCGGCAGACAAATTTCTCAGGACCGCGAAGGGAGCTCAATAGCACAGGACTCCTGCATGTATTTCAACACTGGGGGTTCCCCACAGTAGACCTTTTTACAAACTGCACAAAATACCAAACACCCTCGATTTCGTTCCAGTGCAGGTTTCGGTGTGCAGTCATTAGGCGATGCATTCCTCCTCGGGTGGAACGCTCCCCTTCTCTATGCCTTCCCTCCTATTCCTCTCTTGAACTGAGTGATCCACAAGATCAGGCTGAATGGGCCACAGTAATTCTACTAGCATGATCCTGCCAAACTATGGTATCCTTACCCCTTCAACATGACCGTGTGTCCATGAATCGCACTCCCACTTCTGTCTCACCCGCTGTCCCAGGACTCGGGCCGTGTCCTGCATCCACAGAAACTCCATCTCAGAGCATGGCTCCTCCATGGCTCACGGAACCTGAGCTGATCTGTTCAGAGGAGGTACAAAATATACTGTTACACAGTTGAACAGAAATGAACTGTCACCCATACACCCTGAAGTGGAGACGAGTTAAGGCCTGGTGCCAACTAAAACCGATGACTTCCATCCCAGGGACATTACCCCTATACTGCGTTACCTATTAGAACTCAAACAGTCAGACCTATCCATGAGCTCAATAAAAGTCCATCTACCTACCATCAAAACATTCCACCCCAAGGTGGATTGTCATCCCGTCATTACCCATTTACTGACCAAATGTTTCCTCAGAGGACTCAATAATGCCTACCCTGAACTACGTGAGCCTACTACACCATGAACCCAGTCCTTCGGATCCTCACCTCTTCCCTGTTTGAACCCATGACGACATAACCACTGCTACACCGTTCTATGAAAGTAGTATTTCTTGTGGCAATGATATCCGTCAGACATATGGGAGAACTGTGGGCTTTCATGGTGGAACCCCCATACATGGTCTTCTTTGAGGATAAAGCCTCCCTCAGACCACACCCTTAAACCCTACACAGATAGAACACATTACACACTTCATAATCTTGATGTTTGGATGGCATTGGCTTCTTACATATACAGGACTAAACCATCCCATAAATCACCCAGACTGTTTCTATCTATCACTGAAAGCTCCAAAAGGAGCACCATCTCTAAACAAAGACTTTCCAAGTAGATCCATAATCACACAAAACTCTGCTATCGTCAGTGCGACTGCCAATCCCTCATGGGGATTTGCTCACATCCCACTAGAGCCTTAGAAGCCTCCTTAGCTTCCCTGCACAATGTACCTATCATGAACATTTGTAGAGTTGTTACCTTTAGACAGCACTATGCTTTAGAGCAACAGGCAACATCTGATACTTCCTTCAGATGCTCTGTACTATTGGAGGTCACGACTTCAACTCTGAAGCCCCTCCTTCCATCGGAGGGCACTGCTCTGAAGTCACCTAAAGTGGAGCACCCACAGGGAAAGCACGTGAAGAAGAAGAGGAGGTTACTCACCTTGTGCAGTAACTGAGGTTCTTTGAGAATATGTGTCCCTGTGGGTGCTCCGCTACCTTCCCTCCTCCCCTTTACTTTGGAGTTTCCTTATTAGTCTCTGAAGTAGAGAGGGAACTGAGTGGGGGTTGATCACACAGCATTGGTTAACTGCCTGCAGCAGCATGAGGCAGGGACCACACATGTGTGACCCAACTGGGCATTGCTACCAAAAGTCTCCAACTAAGAGCACAGGGGTGCACGGAAACCTAAAGTGGAGCACCCACAGGGACACACATCTCAAAGAACCTCAGTTACTGCACCAGGTGAGTAACCTTCTCTTCCTCTTCTTCTCCAGATGAGGCCATAATGCCTCCACCACCCACAATTGTAAATGATTTCAAACACTTCCAGGAGTTGTTCAAAAGAATTGCTGATTCCCTAGAGATCCCCCTAGAGGAGGTTCCAGAGTCCCAACATAAATTACCAGACAGTCTGCAAATCTGCAAACATCATCTTCATCAAAGATCGCACTTCCGGTAAATAAACTACTTATGGAACTGGCTAAAAACATATGGCAGACCCTGACAACAATCCTTCCCACTTGCAAGAGAACAGATACAAAATGTTATGTCTCCTCAAAGGGGATGGACTTTTTATTTTCTTACCCCACACCAAATTTATTAGCGGTTGACGCCATCAGTGAGCGAGGCAGACACACCACTCCAGATCCACCCCCTATGACAAAGAGTGGAAATGGTTACCCCTCTTTGGCTGCAAAGCCTATTATTCGGACACTCTTCTTTTTCTGATTCCCATTTATGCTGTACTGATGGTGAATTATAACTATATAAATTATTCTAAACTGTCAAATTTTATTGAACACATACCAGAGGACAAAAGAGAACAATTCAAAGAGATCATTGTGGAGGGCCATCTCCTAGCTAAAACTGCCCTACAGGCATCTCTAGATGCAGCAGACATGGCGACATGTTCATCAGCTACAGTTATAGTTATGTGTCGGGCTTCATGGCTTCACCTGTCCAGCTGCCCAAGAGAGGTACAATTGACTGTGGAGGATCTCCCCTTTGATGGTCAGAAGTTGTTCGCTGTCAAGACCAACAAGTCCCTTCACACCTTGAAGACCTCGAGGGTGACCCTTCGCTCCCTTGTGATATACACACCTGCACAGAGAAAAAAACAGGAAATACTCTTCGACCCAGCATGCAAGATCTGTTCCATATGCCCAACAACAGAGACAAAATGATACACAAAGCACAGACAGAGACCTCCAAGGCATCAACCACTTCTGGCTCAATCATTGGCATCCCAGCAACCCTCTGCAAAACAACAATTTTGAGGGTTTCATTGAGGACCTGAGAGACCTCCCCCATTCCTCAGTGCTGACACCATTACTGATCATCCCCCGTTTTGGACACCGTCTGACCCTTTTCTGCTCAGTGTGGAAGACCATGACCATGAACAAATGGGTTCTTTGATACTGTTCACCTCCATCCTCCCTCCCCATCTCTCTTCAGGGACCCCTCTCACGAGCATCTTCTACAAAAAGAAGTAAACCACTTCCTACATTTGGGCACTGTGAAACTGGTACCATCACAACACAGAGGGAAGGGTTTTTATTCTCACTGCTTCTGAACCCAGAAAAAGTATGGAGGATGGAGACCTAGTCTCAACCTCAGAAAACTCAACAAATTCATAAGGGTCCAATGGTTCAGGATGGTCACATTAGCAACAATACCAGCACTGGAACAGGGGGACTGGTTCTAGGCCGTCGACCTTCAAGATGCCTATTTCCATGTAACTATACATCCCGCTCACAGGAGCTTCCTCAGATTTACTCTGGGGACAGAACATTTCGGGTTTTTGACAGCACTGCGGATGTTCTCCAAAGTTCTTGCAGTAGGGGCGGCATACCTCCACAAGGGGGTAATAATATTTCCCTATTGGGATGATTATTTACTAAAGTCCCCCACCCAGGAAGATGCCCTGGATATTACTCATGGGCCAATCTCTGTATTTTCATGGCTGGGACTACAAATAAACATACAAAAATAAACGCTGACTCCTGTATGAAACTGGATTTTATTGGAGCCCAGCTTGACGCCCTGGAGGCCAAAGCATCACTACCACCAAACAGATTAATCACTGTAGTCAATCTGATTTCAACAGTACTGAACAGCCCACAGATATCGGCAAGAACCTGCCTGCAACTATTAGATCATATAGCAGCAACCACATTTGTGGTATGACACGCAAGGCTTCACATGTGCTGCGTTCAGGGATGGCTAAGAAGCATTTACATTCCACACAGACACAGCCTGAACAAGTGCCTCACCATGTCACTCAAAGTCAAACACTCTTTGCACTGGTGAACTCAACCCCACAATGTGTGTGTTGGAGTCCCTTTCACACAGACTCCATCTTCGATGATACTCACAACAGATGCCTCCTTGATAGACTGGAAAGGCTCACTTACAGCACCATATAAATCAGGACAGATGGCCCCTTCTAAGGCATTGTTGTATATTTACCCTCTAGAATTATGTGCAGTTTGTAATGCGTGCTTGCACTTTCTGCCCTTGATCAGGAACGAGACCATAAGGGTACTGCATGTTTCATAGAAACTGACAGGAGGAGTAATATCACTCCCTATGCACCGAAGCCATGAAACTATGAAACTATGGAACTGGTGTATCCAGCATAATGTCAACATATCAGCCTTGTATCTCCCAGGATGTCAAAACACTGCAGCAGATGCACTGAGCAGAGAGTCCTCTCAGGACCATGAATGGGAGCTAAACAACACAGTCCTGAAGAATATATTCAAACACTGGGGTCATCCATCCATAGACCTCTTTGTGACATGCCAGAATTACAAATGTCCATAATTCTGCTTGACGGCAGATGCCTTTCTCCTCAAATGGAATGTGCCTTTGCTATACAAGTTTCCCCCATCTCCCTGCTATTGAGGGTAATACATAAAAAAAGAACCAACAAGGCCAAAGTTGTGAAGGCCAAGACTATAACAGAGTTATAACAAGGTTAAAAAAATAACTAAATTCATGGAGGATAAGTCCATCAATGGCTATTTGCCAGGATGGGCAAGCATGGTGCCCCTAGCCTCTGTTTGCCAGAAGCTGGGAATGAGCGACAGGGGATGGATCACTTGAGGATTATCTATTCTGTTAATTCCCTCTGAAGCACCTGGCTTTGGCCACTGTCAGAAGACAGGATACTGGGCTAGAGGTACCATTAGTCTGACCCAGAATGGCTGTTCTTGTGTTCTAAGTCATTTTGGTAGCCCCCACATGGCCCAGACTAACTTGGTACTCATGCCTGTTGAGGATGGTGGTATGTACACTGTGCATTCTTCCCCTTCTGCTGAACCTTCTGTCATAGGATGCCAGACAGGTTTACCACCCAAACCTGGAGAGGCTTCCCCTGAGAGCATGGCTCTTCCATGGTTCCATCATGATAAAATGACCTGCTCGAAAGATGTGAAAGACATATTATTAAACAGCAGAAGGACAACCACACATAATGCTTACTTGCATAAATGGAAGAGATTCACCATATGGTGTTAGAACAAACAAGCCAGGGCCATTACCGCCCGCTTACCAATAATATTAGAATACATATTGGAGTTGAAGAAATCTAGCCTGACAGCTATTACCACTTTTCATCACAAGGTGGATGGAATATCTATATTTGCCCATCCTATCATGAAACACTTTCCTAAGGATATCAGAAACATCTATCCCAAAATACAAGTCCCTACCTCACCTTGGGACTTGAACCTGGTACTACACTGTTTACTGGGCCTCCATTTGAACTATTAGCAACATGCTCTCTGATATATCTCTCAATGAAGGTGATCTTCCTAGTCACTATCATGTCTGCCTGCTGAGTGGGAGAGCTAGAGGCCTGTATGACACATCCACTATATACCATCTTTTTCAAGAACAAGGTCACCCTAAGACTTCATCCTAAATTTTTATCCAAAATACCTTCTTCTTTCCACTTGAACCAACCAATCCCCCTTCCCTTGTTCTTCCCTAAACCTCATGGGAGAAAACAGGACTCAATACTACATGCTCTAGACATCAGACTTACACCAGTGTTCTACCTTGAAAGAACTAAACCCTTCAGGAAGTCACCGGGGCTCTTTATTTCAACCTCGGAATGATCTAATGGCTCCGCTATATCCAAACAGAGACTATCTAAATGGATTTCTGGGTGCCTCCACCTTTGTTACCATCAGAAGGATCTACAACCCCCAGCAGGGATCTGAACCCACTCCACCAGACCCTTGTAAACTTCAACAGCCTTTCTAAACAATGTACCGATCATGGACATATGTAAAGCTGCCACCTGTGCGTTGGCACACATGTTCACAGAACACAAGCAATTGTCTGGGGCTCAAGATCGGACACATTGTTAGGACATACAGTATTATCATCAGTTATTCATACAACCTCCGAAGCCTCCTTCATCCACCGAGGGACACTGCTCTAGTCACCTGAAGCGGAGTGCCACAGGAACACTCCTCAAAGAAGAGAAGGTTACTCACCCTGTGTAGTAACTGAAATTCTTCAATATGGGTGTCCCTGTGGGTGCTCCACTAGCCAGCCTCCTCCCTTCTACTTTGGAGTTCAGTCTACAGATTCTGTGGTAGAGAAGGAACTGAGGTGCTATACCCGAGGAGAGTGCATGCGCAACCCAGACAAGCACTGCTGCTGAAATTCTCCGATCAAAGGCGCAGGGATGCACATTCACCTGAAGTGGACCACCCATAAGGACACCCATCATAAAGAACCTCAGTTACTGTATGGGGTGAGTAACTTTCACTTCTGTGGCATACCACCATTCATGGATGTACTATTGCATATCTTCATTTTTTTTAAAGATTCCCTAGCAGCAGAAATCAAAGCTCTTGAGGAGTATCCTCCCCAGAGGAACTGCAGACCCTTAGCCCTTAAAATACAAGGTCAACAAGCATCACATGGGGAGTGCAAAATTTCCCCTATTTTGCTTAAAGAAGGGCTATTGGGAATCATGTGAAAAGCCAGCAAACTGTTGTCTTATAGATTGAAACAAAAAGTTAATCAAAATAAAATTGCTGCTATTTTGGCAGCAATAACAAAGTACACACAACACAATTGTTACGCTTCCAAGGGTTTCACTATGCTAGGGTGTTCTCAGGAATTCCCTGAGAGCAGGGCATCTTTTCCATCTGATAAGTGATTGACACAAGCAGTTCAAACACACAACACCTTTTATTAACTCAAAAATCCTTATTTCAGTAAGCTAAAAGCAAATTGCAGTTATATACAATCAAAGGTGATGCTGAATGGGCAGCATGACCATCCCGCTTCCAATGTTCCAATCATCCATGGGTCATCTTGGGAGAATGATTTGTAACAGTGGCTCTTGCTAGCAGTTCTTAAGCAGCGTTCTCTCTCTCTCTCTCTCTCGTTTCCTTGCTCCTGTTTATCTTTATAGATAAGACTTTGGATGTGTGCCAACACTGCGGTTAAGCACTTGCTGTTGCACTCAATTTCATGACCTGCTGCCTTATCACAATCATTTTTCACAGAAATTGTTGTTTTTCTGCTCCAACTTGATGCCTGCTTGATCTGCCCACTCTTAGTTAATGGTGGTAAGGGTTTCAAAATGGACTAACTCTTGTTTTCCACTATCAATCCCCTTCTTGATGATTGATTATATTTACATTTGCTCAAGCATCACCTACTAATGAGTTCAGTGGGTGTTTGCCTTTGTCCAGCATTGGCTCAAGAGTCTCATAGAGACCGAGCAGATATTTCTTCTTGTTGGCACAATACCTCACTGCCCCCAACCTTGCCCTATCAGGGCTGCATACCCTTCTTTGTGAGTTACTCCAGTGCATTTAAAATGCATATGCTGCAACTGCTTAAATTTGCTTTTGATCCAGCAGATTAAAAGAAAAATCATGATTACCACCAGTACCTAGAATACCAAGATCACCATGATAGGATGCAGAATTCTATTAAAGAATCCTGTTACTGTAGGAGACCATCCCCAAAACACCTTCCACCATTTATGTTCTGTAGCCCTTTTCACTCACTCCACAACTTGTTCAGTTTCATTAGCTGAGTGATGTACAGTGATCATGACTCTGTGTGCACTTTCCTGAGCCTTTTGCAATTACTTTTGAAATTCAACATGCTGTAACAATTGTTTAACTAAGCTTACATTCATTCCCAGTGGCACAGGGTTAATACTGTTATACATTCGATATCGAATGTTAAGTTCTTCTTATGTTATGCTAGGTAACACAAAATTAAAATCACACCTGTTTACTGCAATTACTTGACACAAACATTGGTTCTCATTAGGATTATGAGTTACACCAACTTCTAATATACACACACACTTGTTACTATATACATGACCACAGACCCATTCAATTGAAAAGATTCAATTGATAGTGGCATTTTCCTTTTTCTGAATTCAAGCAAATACCATATAGCTGTACAGCATCATTATTACAAATGCACCCAGCCCCACATCCTTCCATACAAGCTTCAAGTTCTACTGTTTTCCACATAGAGGTTTTGTTCATGGCCCATAGCCTATGCTCCATTGGCTGCATTATGCTATTATAAATTTTTAGCCCTAATGCTCGTTGTGGCCTCAGTGACCCAGTTTCTTTACATTTTGTCTATTAAGTTTTGTGAATGAAAAGAGGCAGCTGATGTTGTTGTAGACAAGAGCAGTCAAAATAGATTCCTTCCTTGCTATCACAGCAGCTTCCGAACTCAGACCACCATACCAGAATCCAGCTGTACTGATGCCCAAAAGAGCCAGAATGAATAGGACCTTATCTTCAATCACCTGGGTCATGTTTTCTTTATCTCTATAAACAAACAACAGAAAACCTTTCCCCCTTTATAGCGGGAGTATTAAACAACTATATACATGATTATTTTTGCAACCCTTTTTCTGGATCCTCCTTCCATTGTTTCAGTTGTAAAGAGTGGAACCATTTTGAGACTCTCCTTTTTCCTTGTTGGATATTTAACTGATACACAGTGGAGCTGGCTTTATTGACAATCCAGACAGGTCCCACCCACATTGGACTAAAGACATGAGCTTTTTCTCTGGTATTTTGCCCATTTGCCATTCTTATGGGTATAGGATTTGTCCACTCTCAGACAGTCTCTTAATATTGGCTTTCAGCACAAGAGCTATCTATCTTTTTGTACTAGAAACTGATTTTAGAAGCTGCTGCATCCATTGATGTCTTATTACCCCGGGTTGCAGGCCATCTGGGGGTACTCCCGACCACCATTGCTGAGATAAGCACATGTCCCCTCCGGTCAGGGCCTTAAAAGGGGTTATTCCATGTGATGCCACTTTCCCCTTAATAGCCATTAAAATCAACCAGAATTTTTGATTCCAGTCCTTACCCTATTGGTTTACTATTCCTTAAGGCTGTTTTTATAGTGCTTATGAGCCTTTACTTTTCCTATCTGTATTTTCTGTACCCTTTTTGTTTCTACCTGAAATTGAAGCAGAGGGCTAAATGGAACTTCACTCTCTGCCTCATTAAATCCTGATTATTAGTATTGATCAATGCATAGGTGGCACCTGTGTCTATTAGAATATTTTGACCAAATGTCCCTCCTTCAAAAACCACATACACTGTGGATCTCCCCCAAGTATCTTGTGTTCAGTGTGCCACCAAGCCAGCGAGGTTTTGTGCTGGCACAGGGGAGACTGGGAGCACTCACACACACCCCTCTTGAGAGCAAGAAATAGCTTTCCTGCATGGTTTGCCAATTTCTCTATAGCTCGGGAATCCTCCTCTGTACTTTATTCCTACCACCCCTCCCAATCTTGCCTATCTCAGTGGCCTCCTTTTCTCTGAGGACCATTATCAGAGAAGATTACCACCAATACCTTCTCGGGCTTTTTTATCTTGAGGGTGGAAATGCATCTTTTTGTATCTCTTAGGCCTTGTCTACACTACGAGAGTAGTTCGATTTTACTTAAATTGAATTTTTGGAATCGATATTGCAAAGTCGAACGTGTGTGTCCACACTAAGGACAGTAATTCGACTTTGTGAGTCCACACTAACGGGGAAAGCGTCGACATTGGAAGCTGTGCACTGTGGGCAGCTATCCCACAGTTCCCGGAGTCCCCGCTGCCCATTGGAATTCTGGGTGGAGTCGCAAATGCCTTCTGGGTAAAAAAAATGTGTCCAGGGTGCTTTTGGGTAACTGTCGTCATCCGTCCATCACTCCCACCCTCCCTCCCTGAAAGCGCCGGCGGGAAATCAGTTCGCGCACTTTTCTAGTCAGTGACAGCGCGGACGCCACAGCACTGCGAGCATGGAGCACACTGCGACCATCGCTGCAGTTGTGGCTGCTCTCAACGCCTCGCAGCTTATCATACACCTTTCCCTGAGGCAGATGCAGATAAGTCAGGCGAGGAGGCTACGTCACCGCGGTGATGGCCTGAAGTCTGAGAGTAGCACAGACCTCTCAGAAAGCAGGGGACCCAGCGCCGAGGACATCACGGTCGCAATGGGTCATGTTGATGCCGTGGAACGGCGATTCTGGGCACGGGAAACAAGCACTGAGTGGTGGGACCGCATAGTGCTGCAGGTCTGGGATGAATCCCAGTGGCTGCGAAACTTTCGCATGCGGAAGGGAACTTTCCTGGAACTTTGTGAGTTGCTGTCCCCTGCCCTGAAGCGCAATGACACCCGGATGCGAGTAGCCCTGACTGTCCAGAAGCGAGTGGCCATAGCCCTCTGGAAGCTTGCAACGCCAGACAGCTACCGGTCAGTCGCGAACCAGTTTGGGGTGGGCAAATCTACTGTGGGGGTTGTTGTGATGCAAGTAGCCAAGGCAATCGTTGATGTACTGCTGCCAAAGGTAGTGACCCTGGGAAACGTGGAGGCGATCATAGATGGCTTCGCAGCGATGGGATTCCCAAACTGCGGTGGGGCCATAGATGGAACTCACATCCCTATCCTGGCACCGGACCACCAGGCCAGCCAGTACATTAACAGAAAGGGCTACTTTTCCATGGTGCTGCAAGCACTGGTGGACCACAGGGGACGTTTTACAAACATCTACATCGGATGGCCGGGCAAGGTTCATGACGCTCGTGTTTTCAGGAACTCTGGTCTGTTTAGACGGCTGCAGCAAGGTATTTACTTCCCGGACCACAAAATAACTGTTGGGGATGTGGAGATGCCTATAGTCATCCTCGGGGACCCAGCCTACCCGCTAATGCCCTGGCTCATGAAGCCCTATACTGGCGCCCTGGACAGTGAAAAAGAACTCTTCAACTACCGGCTGAGCAAGTGCAGAATGGTGGTGGAGTGTGCTTTTGGCCGTCTCAAGGGGAGATGGAGAAGCTTGCTGACTCGCTGTGATCTCCCCATTGTTATAGCAGCTTGCTGTGTGCTCCACAATCTCTGTGAGAGCAAGGGGGAGACCTTTATGGCGGGGTGGGAGGTTGAGGAAAATAGCCTGGCTTCTGATTACGCACAGCCAGACAGCCGGGCGATTAGAAGAGACCAGCGGGACGCGCTGTGCATCCGGGAGGCTTTGAAAGCTAGGTTCCTGAGTGAGCAGGGTAACCTGTGACTGTAAAGTTTGTGTACAGAGAAGCCGAACCTGCCCCCGTTTCTTTACCCAGTTAATGTTGACTATCCTCTCCAGTTACATACCCCCTTCTCCCCCCCTTCCAACACACGTTTCGAAATAAAATCAGTTCTACTTTGTTAATGAACACCGTTTTCTTTACTACTGTTTTCGCGGGAATTTTTTAAAACTGGGACGTGGATTGTGGTGCGGAGCGGGTGTAGTGTAGTGACGCAAAGAAAGCTTCTAAACTCAAGGATTGACAGGCTCCGCTGTGGTGGCCTGGTTCTTTCAACGGAGCCTGTCACCCTTCCTGATCGGGACTGTGTGTATGGGGGGGCTATGTGACTTTGTGGCAGGGGGAGGACGGTTACAGATCTCCTGCTGTGTGGCTCTGTGATCCTGCATAAGGACCGCCGCTTAAGATCTGTAACTGCCCTCCCCCGCCACAAAGTCACAGAGCAACCCACCCCCCACTACAGAACATGAAAACCACCTCCCAGACTGACCAGGGCAACTAGTCACTGCACTGTGTATGTGCCCTGCTGCTGTACCTGCCCCCGCCTATGTACCCTGCCAAAGGTGACTGTCCTGTCCAATTACCATCCCCCTTTCCCCCCCTCCTCCAAAAGAACATGATGGAAACATTAGTTAACAGAAACATATTTTTTATTATCAACTACACATGGAACTGGGAGGTGAAACTTGGACGGGGGCTTGTGTCAGGCGGGAAGGAAAGAACTTGTCAAATTTTGGGGAATGAGAGCCTTCTGCTACTAGAGCTCTCTGCAGGGGTGGAGTGAGAGTTTGCGTGGACTCTGCCGCCTCTCCTTCTGTGCACTTTGGGTGAGGGGGGTATGGGACTTGGTGGCGGGGGAGGGCGGTTAGAGATGGACTGCAGTGGGGCTCTGTCCTCCTGCCTCCGTTCCTGCAGAACATCCACAAGGCGCCGGAGCGTGTCCGTTTGCTCCCTCAGTAGTCCAAGCAGGGTTTGAGTCGCCTGCTGGTCTTCCTGCCGCCACCTCTCCTCCCGATCCATGTTTGCTTGCTGCATTTGGGACAAGTTCTCCCGCCACTGGGTCTGCTGTGCTGCCTGGGCTCGGGAGCAGGCCATAAGCTCTGAGAACATGTCCTCCCGTGTCCTCTTCTTCCTATGCCTAATCCTCGCTAGCCTCTGGGAGTGTGATGCCAGGCTAGGTTGTGAGACAGTCGCAGATGGGGCTGTGGGAATGGGAAAAAGGGAGTGAATTCCTCAGAAAGATAAATGTAGTTGTGAACAAAGAACATAGTCTTTCTCTGTGAACAAGACCATGCACAGCACCTATCACATGCGCACTCAGCACAAGGTCGAATTCTCGGCCTTCGCATTCAGTGCCTGGGGTCTTGCACAGCACATTTGAGAACCGTGTCAGGACAACGGAATTTCTGTTGCAGGCAGATATGGTAAGCCGTAGACTCGTGGCAGCTTAAAACTTTAATATTAGCAATGGCCTCATTTCACATTGAAATCAATGTCGGTCCCTGCTGCCAGCAATCCGGCAAGCAGGAACTCTGCTCCTGTCCCACACCCTCGCGGCTGTCCCCGGGAACGATCCCTTTCGGCTGCCCCTCTCCCGCCTCCACCGCGTGGCTGCAAACCAGCGGTTACAGTTCTGTAAAGGAACGGTAAAGCAGTCCCAACACTAACATTCCCCTACCTCATTCAAAGCAGGTCACCATGAGCGACATCACCCTCATGAGGATCTCTGACAGCGAGAAAGAGAGAATGCTCCGGGAAAGCCTCCAAAGACCAGGGCCGTATGCCGCCCTGCTGTGCAGAGCAATGATTCCCGAGTACTTGCTTGTCTCGTGGCGCGGCAACGTGTCGTACTACGGAGGACCCAATAAGGCCGCTCTCCCCAGGAACCTAATGCAACGGATTTCCAATTACCTCCAGGAGAGCTTCCTCGAGATGTCACAGGAGGATTTCTGCTCCATCCCCGGACATATAGACCGCATTTTACTCTAGCTGCTGTAGCAGTGACTAAACAGTAGAGCGGCTTGGGCAGGACAATCATGCAAAACTGGACATTGCTAGATTTTTTTTTCAATAGTTGCACTGCCCATGACTGAACCGTTAAGCGCCTAGGGCAAACTAATCATGAGAAACCCATTTTTTAATTGTTAATATTCCTGTTCTGTTAAAAATAAATGTTTAGATGTTTACAACACTTACTGGCTGATCCTTCCCCAGATTCTGTGTCCGGGGTAACGGCTGGGGACGGTTGGTAGGGGATCTCTGTAAGGGTGATGAAGAGATCCTGGCTGTCGGGGAAACCAGCGTTGTGAGTGCTGTCGACTGCCTCGTCCACTTCTTCTCCTTCCTCATCTTCCCCGTCCGCTAACATGTCCGAGGATCCGGCCGTGGACAATATCCCATCCTCAGAGTCCACGGTCACTGGTGGGGTAGTGGTGGCGGCCGCACCTAGGATGGAATGCAGTGCCTCGTAGAAACGGGATGTCTGGGGATGGGATCCGGAGCGTCCGTTTGCCTCTTTGGTCTTCTGGTAGCCTTGTCTCAGCTCCTTGATTTTCACGCGGCACTGCGTTGCATCCCGGCTGTATCCTCTCTCTGACATGTCTTTAGAGATCTTCTCGTAGATCTTTGCATTCCATTTCTTGGAGCGCAGCTCGGAAAGCACGGACTCATCACCCCACACAGCGATGAGATCCAAGACTTCCCGATCAGTCCATGCTGGGGCCCTCTTTCTATTCTGAGATTGCACGGCCATCACTGCTGGAGAGCTCTGCATCATTGCCAGTGCTGCTGAGCTCGCCACAATGTCCAGACAGGAAATGAGATTCAAACTGGCCAGACAGGAAAAGGAATTCAAATTCAAATTTTCCCGGGGCTTTTCCTGTGTGGCTGTTCAGAGCATCCGAGCTCGTACTGCTGTCCAGAGCGTCAACAGAGTGGTGCACTGTGGGATAGCTCCCGGAGCTATTAGCGTCGATTTCCATCCACACCTAGCCTAATTCGACATGGCCATGTCGAATTTAGCGCTACTCCCCTCGTCGGGGAGGAGTACAGAAGTCGAATTAAAGAGACCTCTATATCGAACTAAATACCTTCGCGGTGTGGACGGGTGCAGGGTTAATTCGATGTAACGGCGCTAACTTCGACATAAACGCCTAGTGTAGACCAGGCCTTATACGGACTCTGGTCTTTCCCCTCAATGCTGTTTTTCTCTGTGAAACCAAATTACAGGATCTTCATTTGGAAAGAAAAACTTCAACGCTTCCCTTTCTGCACTATTAATGTTGTCCCAATAGGGGAGTCCAAAAAAAATTTCTGAACCCATGCACACTCTCTGTCCCTGTTATCCCAAGCATACTAGATGTCTTAGTCACTGTACCCTTATTTAAGGGACCCATAGATTTACCCAATTTGTTTTGGAGTATAGAGTCTTTCCTTCTGTCCACTGTGATTACCCTGTACAACTATCTAAGGGTATGTCTACACTATAAGAGTAGTTCGATTGTACTTAAATTGAATATGTGGAATCGATATTACAAAGTCAAATGTGTGTATCCACACTAAGGACAGTAATTCGACTTTGTGAGTCCACACTAACGGGGCAAGCGTCGACATTGGAAGCGGTGCACTGTGGGCAGCTATCCCACAGTTCCCGCAGTCCCCGCTGCCCATTGGAATTCTGTGTCGAGCCCCCAATGTCTGCTGGGGAAAAAAATGTGTTGAGGGTGGTTTTGGGTAACTGTCGTCATCCAACTGTCATTCCTGCCCTCCCTCCCTGAAAGCGCCGGCGGACAATCAGTTCGCGCACTTTTCTGGTGAGTGACAGTGTGGACACCACAGCACTGCAAGCATGGAGCCCGCTGCGACCATCTCTGCAGTTATGGCCATTGTCAACACCTCACACCTTATCCTTCCAGAGGCAGATCCTGAGAAATCGGGCAAGGAGGCTACGGTAGCGCGGTGAGGACATGAAGTCTGAGAGTGGCACAGACCTCTCACAAAGCACAGGACCCCACGCCGTGAACATCATGGTGGCAATGGGTCATGTTGATGCTGTGGAACGGCGATTCTGGGCCCGGGAAACAAGCACGGACTGGTGGGACCGCATAGTGCTGCAGGTCTGGGATGAATCACAGTGGCTGCGAAACTTTCGTATGCAGAAGGGAACTTTCCTGGAACTTTGTGAGTTGCTGTCCCCTGCCCTGAAGCGCAAGGACACCCGGATGCGAGCAGCCCTGTCTGTCCAGAAGCGAGTGGCCATAGCCCTCTGGAAGCTTGCAACGCCAGACAGCTACCAGTCAGTCGTGAATCAATTTGGCGTCGGCAAATCTACCATGGGGGTTGCTGTGATGCAAGTAGCCAACGCAATCGTTGAGCTACTGCTGTCAAAGGTAGTGACCCTTGGAAATGTCCAGGTCATCATAGATGGCTTCGCCGCGATGCGATTCCCAAACTGCGGTGGGGCTATCGATGGAACTCACATTCCTATCCTGGGACCGGACCACCAGGCCAGCCAGTACATTAACCGAAAGGGCTACTTTTCAATGGTGCTGGAAGCACTGGTGGACCATAGGGGACGTTTTACAAACATCAATGTAGGATGGCCGGGCAAGTTTCATGACGCTCGTGTTTTCAGGAACTCTGGTCTGTTTAGACGGCTGCAGGAAGGTATTTACTTCCCGGACCAGAAAATAACCGTTGGGGATGTGGAGATGCCTATAGTGATCCTCGGGGACCCAGCCTACCCGCTAATGCCCTGGCTCATGAAGCCCTATACAGGCGCCCTGGACACTGAAAAAGAACTCTTCAACTACCGTCTGATCAAGTGCAGAATGGTGGTGGAGTGTACTTTTGGACGTCTCAAGGGGAGATGGAGAAGCTTACTGACTCGCTCTGATCTCAGCGAAACCAGTATCCCCATTGTTATTGCAGCTTGCTGTGTGCTCCACAGTCTCTGTGAGAGCAAGGGGGAGACCTTTATGGTGGGGTGGGAGGTTGAGGCGAATAGCCTGGCTGTTGATTATGCCCCACCAGACAGCCGTGCAATTAGAAGAGCCCAGCTGTGCATCCGGGAGGCTTTGAAAGCTAGGTTCCTCAGTAAGCACGGTAACCTGTGACTATTAAGTTTGTTTAAAGAGAAGCTGAACCTGCCCCCGTTTCTTTACCCACTTACTGTTGACTATCCTCTCCAGCTACATACCCCATTCACCCCGTCCCCCCCCATCCAACACACGTTTAAAAATAAAATAAATGCAACTTTGTTAATGAACACCATTTTCTTTATTACGGATTTCGCAGTAAAGTGTTGAAACTGGGACGCAGACTGTGGTGGGGAGCGGGCGTAGTAATGGAAAGAAAGCTTCTAAACTCGAGGA
This sequence comes from Malaclemys terrapin pileata, assembly GCF_027887155.1. Lineage (NCBI taxonomy): Eukaryota > Metazoa > Chordata > Testudines > Emydidae > Malaclemys > Malaclemys terrapin. The sequence goes on from NC_071505.1 coordinate 78,644,432, forward strand.
ATGACAGGCTCCTGCTCCTAGAGAGGTCTGCAATGGTGGACTGGTTGTTTCAACGGAGCCTGCCACCCCTCCTTTTCGGGACTCTGTGTGTGGGGGCTATGTGACTTTGTGGCGGGGGAGGACGGTTACAGATCCCCTGCTGCGTGGCTCTGTGATCCAGGATAAGGACCGCAGCATAAGATCTCTATCCGCCCTCCCCCGCCACAAAGTCACATGCCCCCCCCACACAGAACATGAAAACCACCTCCCAGACTGACCAGGGTGCCTAGTGACTGCAATGTGCGTGTGACCTTCTGCTGAACCTGCCCCCGTGTCTGTACCCTGGTAAAGGTGACTGTCCTCTCCAATTACCAGCCCCCTTCCCCCCCCTTCAAACACACTCTCCCCTAAAAGAACATGATGGAACAGTAATTAACAGAAACATATCTTTTATTAGCAACTACACAGTTAGGGGATGAAACTGGGACAGGGGCTTGAGTGAGGCGGGAAGGAAAGGACTTATCAAATTTTTGGGAATGAGAGCCTTCTATAAAAAATAAGCTTTATATTAGTTCTGAAGGACAGGGATTGGGTTATGCACAGAAAAGGATAGAATACTTCAGCTGTAAACTGTTATTGTCTTGTTCCCTTTTTCTAAAATATTTATTGTCATAACACTAACTTTCTTTGAGTATAAAATTAAAATCCATTTCTAAAAGGGAAAAAAATCCCACACATTTAGAAAATGTATTTCTAGTTGTTCAAAATACTACTAATAGTGGCTGTGTGCAGAGAGAGGTGTAGGTCATGGTGCAGGCAGGTGTATCCGAGGAGGTGCTGCGGCTGTGGGGCCCGGTTGTGTGCTCAGAACCTAGTTGCCACACAGAGGGCAGCTCCGCTCCTTGTGGCCATCGGTGTGCCGGGACGGGCCAGGCTGTGCCTTCCTACACAGTCACCATGGCCACCAGCACTCAGTGATACACAGGCACCAAGGACTACATAACTGACCCTTGAGGGCTCGGCGGCTGTTATCAACCCATGTGGGGAAACTGACCTGGACACACACAGCACCCAGCGTCATTGCTGTCTCCCCAAATGTTCCTCTGGGCTCTGGCTGGCTCCACTTGGCAGAGCTTAGGCTGGCCTTGTGCCCCCTAGGGGGTGCGGAGAAACATTTGGGGGGGGGAGATAGCAACACCGGGCACTCTGTGCGTTGAGGTCAGTTTTCCCACTTGGGTGTGCTGTGAGGCATCTGGAGCTGCTCTTTCGCCTCCCGTTACCCAGACCACGTGGGGAAACTGACCTGGATGCACAGAGCGCCTGACATCACTACTTGCTCCTCTGTGATCCCCTGAGGGCTCTGGCCAGCCTGAGCGCTCGTTGATTCGCGGGAGGGGGGAGAAAGAGGGGCGTGTGCTGGCCCTGCATGGTGGGGTTTAGGGATGGAGGAGGGCCAAATGGAAGACAGAAACCTGCCTGGCCATGCGTCCCCGCTGCAACATATCCAGTAGGGAGGCAATGCCCCCCATACCCCTCCTCTGCCCATACAGAGGGGACAGATGCCCTGCTCCCCCCAAATGGCACCCCTGCCCCTCACCCCCAATAGTTCTGTCCTCACTCTCTACCAGTCCAGTTCCCACCTCACCCCAATTCTGCCCCACCTCACACCAATTCTGCCCCACAGTTCAGCCCCCCTCTCTCCCTCGGCCTCACATCTGCTTCTCCTGAGGCTTTTCCACACCTCCCAACTGTGGGGGGCTGGAGCAGGGTCCCTGCTCCCCTTTCAGGCTCCTCCCTCAGCCAGTGGCAGAGGGTGGGGGAGAGGCAGAGAAGCCAACCCATTGCTCACAGGAGCAGAGTGGGGAGGAGAGGGAGATTGAGCTCTGATTGGCACAGGAGGCAGGGCAGTGAGGCAGAGGGCCAATCAGAAGACGGCTTCCCCCTCTTCCTCACTTCCACTCCCACTCTGGATGTAGTCTTTCAAAAAATTCCATGGCACACCTGTTCGGGCCTGATGGCACACCAATGTGCCGTGGCACATCGCTTGGGAAACACTGACTTATTGCCTATTACAGGTGTTCTTTAGTGCAGGAGTGTGTGTGCACGTGTGTGCGCTTCCAAGGTGAAATATATTTTACACAAAAACTGGTCCTTTAGTGGTGCTGTGAACTAAGCCAGATCCTTACCAGCTTTAAACCCATTTCCTCTGTGCTTGTTTGGGTTCAGTGAACAATGACAAGTCTCAGATATGGGATGTCTTGGTTCAGCAATTCCCTGGGAGTTTTGCCTTATTTCAAGCCATTGAGTGGGTGGAAGAATACTGGAAATAGGAATCTTAGTATGCTCTTGGGACTACATCCTATCTTTGAATCAAAAACATTATGACATGGGAAAATATTATGGGCCAGATTTTTAAATGGTCCTCATCTCAGCCTGATTTTTGCTCGCTATCTTGGACCTACAGTTGATTGCAGGTGCAAATGATAGGATTTAAAAGTCAGAGATCTAAACCTGATCATGTGAGGGTGGGCACAGAATTTGAAGCCTGCTTTAAAAATGTGGCCCTATATGTATTTCTGCAGAAATTAAACAATGAGGGCCTGATCCAAAGCCCACTGAAGTCAATGGGAATACGTAGTCTTAAAACTCATAAAACACCAAAGTAGTAGTAGATGCAGTTACAAAACAAATAAGACACAGATTATCACTTTGTACACTTGTTAAACAAATAAAATGAAAACAGCATTTTAATAAACTTCCCTACTAAGAAGAACAGGAGTACTTGTGGCACCTTAGAGACTAACAAATTTATTAGAGCATAAGCTTTCGTGGACTACAGCCCACTTCTTCGGATGCATATAGAATGGAACATATAATGAGGAGATATATATACACACATACAGAGAGCATAAACAGGTGGGAGTTGTCTTACTAACTCTGAGAGGCCAATTAATTAAGAGAAAAAAAAAAAAAAAAAAAAAAAAAAAACTTTTGAAGTGATAATCAAGCTAGCCGAGTACAGACAGTGTGATAAGAAGTGTGAGAGTACTTACAAGGGGAGATAGTCAACGTTTGTAATGGCTCATTCCCTACTAAGCTAATTCCTATTTCACATTCTTTACAGTCATTAGAATAGTTATGGTGCCAGTTTGGCCAGACAGCAAATCTGCCATAGAAATATTTTCAAAACAAAATTATATTTCCTTTGTCAATACATTCTCTTCAGACTGCAGCTGCAGGTCACGTTTCTAAGTGCGCTGTTAAATTTAATATTATTCCGAGGGCAATAAAGTCTAATATACAGTGAGAATGATTTAATTCTGAAAGTCTTTAGTAAACTTTCAACAATGTGTTGTGCCATCTTGTTTTTGAACATGCAGATGGTGTTTTGGGGTTTTGTTTTTATTAACTGTAGAGAAAAGAAAACCCCACAAAAAATTAAGCATGAACAGAACATTCAAATAGTTTAGGCTGCATATTGGATTCTGCTGTATGGTACAATAATGATTTGATGGGAGTATGCCTGTGTATTCTGTTCCCCTTTCCTTCCTTTTTAAAAAGTCTGTTTTATTAATAGGAATTTTTTTTAAGTTAGTCACTGCATCTGCGGGTGCCACGATAAGCAAGGGGCCAGATTTCGATTTTGGTCATCCAGGGGCAAATCCTGATTAATTTAATTTTAGTCAATGGAGATATTCTTGAGTTACACAAATGGTAACAGTCAGAATCCAGCCCAATGTTTAGCTTTCTGTCTGCTGATTCTATAAACAATGTAACATGTATGCTGTTTCAAGAGCCCTGCTGATGTTAGCAGATGGTTCTGAAACACAGGTAAAGATCGCTGAATATGATAAAATTAGCTGTTATATCTGTTGCTAGTAACAGTGCTTTGTAGTCGATTTTTAAACAAAAAAGCTTTTAATCTTCCCTCCATTCAAAGCACAAAGGAAAAATGCATGGTAATTAGGAAGAGACAAAAAGATAACATTCACCAAGGTGTGATGGGCCTCATAAACCCCTGCTATCCACTTGGGGGGAAAAAGAATAAGCAGGGGTGGGCTGTACTAGGAGGCACCACTGTCTTTCCAAATAGGCTTAAGATAGCGGGGTGAGTGGGAACAGGTTTATGCATAATTATAGGTACAGATGCTAGCCTAACACTTTGCTTTTTTGCAGGGGGAGAGCATGGGTGGTGGGTGGAACCCCCCCTTCAACGAGGCTAGCCCCTGGCTCTGCCCTTTCTGCCCGTGCCCCCCGCCCCCCATGGCTGGAGCCACGATCCCCTCCCCCCAACCTGGAGAAGCCCTAAGTGCTTCACCCCCTCAGCCAGAGGAGCCCCAGGCTAGCCGGAGGCCTGAGCGCCTTCCTGCCCCCACGGAGGTGCCCCAGGTCAACCCCAACGGTGCCTCCCCTCCCCAGACCCCAAGCCGCCTCAGGGAAAAACCTCTTATCTGGAAGAAGCTTTTGATATGCCCCATGCAGGTTCCGGGGTGGCTGAGGAGCAGTATTTGCTACTCAGCTTCCTGGAATCCAGGGAGATTACTAATGAACACGGGAAGCTGAATAGTACATAGCATCTCCTCAGCCACCCCGGAACCTGCATGGGGCATAATAAAGTAAAACTTCCCCCCGCCTAACCCAACAACGGGCGTCCAGTGGCAGCGCCAGGGTAGGCTGAGCCTCCCCATGCCTATTATACCCGCCACCCATGGGGGAAAGGACACAATTGTGTTGTGGAAACTGCAACTTTTAACACATGCTGCAACTTATAGTTGCTGCAAATTGCCATCATTACAGAGAGGTGGCTGGCCCAAGTTTAGCGTTGAACGCCACATGCTTCAAAAATGGAACTGCAGTGTTAACTGTGGCCACAACTTTTGAACCAAAAAAACTCTCAACCTTTTACAGCCTTATTCGTTGTTTATAGCAGCCCTTTGAAATACAGCAAGAAGAAAGGCTTCAAGCTATAGAAGTGACTTTTCTTCATCTCATGAAATTAACAAACTGCCAGAATAACTGAACATGAACATTCTAAGACCATATTCATGCTGCTGCCACAGCAGCACATACTGCACTGTGAATGCCTGGGAGCTACCAGAACAGCTGTAGTGGTAGCTTCCAGGTGGGAGAAGGGAGGGGAGAAGACAAATAGATATGTTCTCACCCTTACCTCTGGGAGAGAGAAAGCTTTCATTCCTCCAGACCCAACATATAGAATCAGTGGCCTGTCCTCTGTTCTAAGATATCAGCTGCCTCCTGCTGGCAGGCAATGTAATAAAAAAACAAGTCCTGTAGTGCAAGTGGTAGAAGTCTGTGCTGTGCTGAAGGTTTGGGTTGGAACATTGTTTGTGATGCATCTGCTGTTACTCTTAGACATCATAGGACTTTATTCCTTTTTTTAGAAAAAAAAAATAGGAAATGACCTATTAAAAACTGTTAAAAGAACGTTGTGAGGAAATGCCGGATTATTTTCCTGTGCAATCTGTTTTGCTCCCTTGTGCATATGGATTAAGTACAATCTGTAATTAATTACATAATCACATATAATTTTTTTCTCAAATGACCTGATTCATTCAGTGCATAGGATGGATGCACAAGGGTAGAATTAAAGTTGTATGACCAACTGTAAATTTGGCATTTCCTAACACTTCAGTGTTTGCCTTTGCAATCTAAACTTTGTTTTAGTGTAATTTTTTTCATATATAGAGATTACACAAGAGGATCAGAGGGACTGTAGCTTTTGTTCTAATAGTTCATAGGTTAGAATAGTGACCCTGTAGGGGATGTCATTGCAACTCCATGGTCTGCCCATTGTTTGTGAAAAAGACTTATCCACTCATGCCCCTTGGCCTTTCATAAATAATGCCTAATTATTCATGTGTTGTGTGACAGCTGAAATAATAAATATTTTGTGAAATAAAAACATAGTAAAGAGAAAAACAATCCCCTCTCCCAAAATACCGACTTATAGACCTGGGAATCACTCACTAAAAGCAGCATAAAAGCAAAATAAAAATCACACAAGTGAGTTATTCATATCACTGCATAAAGGAAAAAGAGGAGACGAGAATAATATTGTTTTTAAATGGCCATTATTTGGGAAGCAAAGTTAGGATTCAGCATTTTATTAGGTTTGCAAAAAGCAACATACTCCCCACATGTATTATTACAAGGTGAAAGGTAATGGAGGTTCATTGGACCAAAATGAGTTCCAGGCCTTCTATAAGTAAGTGTATATGACCCCCTTCTGAACATCATTGATTCATAGATTCCAAGGCCAGAAGAGACCTTTGATCATCTAATCTAAACCTTGTGTATAACACAGGCCATAGAACTTCTCCAGAATAATTTCTGGAGCATATCTTTTTAGAAAAATAAAAATATCCAATCTTGATTTAATAATTGTCAGTGATGGAGAATCCACCATGGACCTTGGTAAGGTGTCTCTAAGGTTAATTACTCTCACAGCCAAAAGTTTTCACCTTATTTCCAGTCTGAATTTGTCTAGCTTCAACTTCCAGCCATTGGATCACGTTATACCTTTCTCTGCTAGATTGAAGTGTCCATTATTAAATATTTGTTCCCCACATAGGTACCTATAGCCTGTAATCAAATAATATCTTAACTTTCTCTTTGTTAAGGTAAATAGACTCAGCTACTCGAGTCTCATGAGGCTTGTTTTCTAATACTTTAATTGTTCTCGTGGCTCTTCTCTGAATCATCTCCAATTGATCAACGTTCTTCTTGAATTGTAGGCTCCAGAACTAGACACAGTATTCCAACAGCTAAATACAGAGGTAAAATAACCTTTCTATTCCATCTTGAGATTCCCCAGTTTATGCATCCAAGGATTGCAGTAGCTCTTTTGGGAGCTCATGTTCAACTGATTACCCCCCAATTTTTTTTCCAGATTCATTGCTTCCCAAGATAGTCCCTGAGTATGTAAATATGGCCTACATTTAGTTCCTAGATGTATACATTTCCATGTAACCATATTAAAATGTGTATTATTTGCTTGTACCCAGTTTACCAAGTGATCCATATCACTCTGTATCAGTGACCTACCCTCATCATTATTTACCACTCCCCCATTTTTTGTGTAATCTGCAAACTTTCAGTGATAATTTTTATTTTCTTCCAGATCATTAATAAAAATATTATACAGCATATGGCCAACAACCAACCTCTGTGGGGACCCCCTAAAACACACCCACTTGATGATTCCCTGTTTGCCATTGCATCTTGAGACCTATCAGTTAGTCATTTTATCATCTATTTAAGGTGTACTATGTTATTTTTTTATCTTTCTAGTTTTTTAATCAAAATGTTATGTGCTACAAAGTCAAAGTATATTACATCAACACTATTACCTTTATCATCCAAACTTCTAATCTCATTTTAAAAAAAAGTTAGTTTGACAGGATCTATTTTCCATAAACTCATATTGATTGGCATTCATTATACTACCCTTCTTTAATTCCTTATTAATCAAATCCTGGGTCATCCTCTCCAGAGGTGTAAGTAAGCCGGTACGCCCTGGTACGGCGTACCGGCAAGAGCCGGTGCACCGTACCGGGGCGGCCCAGCTTCCCCAGGCAGCAATTTAAAGGGCCTGGGGCTCCCAGCAGTGGCTGGAGCCCCAGGCCCTTTAAATTGCCGCTAGAGCCCTGCTGCTGGAGCCCCGCTGCTGGAGTCCTGGGGTAGCAGCAGCAGGGTTCCAGCGGTTATTTAAAGGTCCGGGGCTCCCGCTGCCTCTACTGCCCTGGGCCCTTTAAATAACCGCCGGAGCCCCGCTGCTGCTATCCCAGGGCTCCGGTGGCTATTTAAAGGGCCGGGGCGGTAGGATCCCTGCTACCATATCCATATCCCTACCCTCCCTACCCAGAGCCCTAGGGTAGCAGCAGCAGCTGGGGGCTCCGGCAGCAGTTTAAAGGGCCTGGGGCGGTAGCAACGGCTGAGCCCTGGGTCCTTTAAACGGCTGCCGGAGCCCCCAGCTGCCACTGCTACCCCGGTGGGGGAGGTCACTTACCAGTACAGGGCGGGCCAGGGCTGGCTCTGAGCCCCCCCATCCCCATCCTTTCCGCCCCGCCCCTTCCGGGGGCCAGAGTAGGTCCCAACCCAGCCCCGTACCGGTAAGTCCCTATTTCTACTTTCACCCCTGATCCTCTCCATTGTCTTGCCGAGGATCGATGTCAGACTGACAGGCCTATAATTATCCAGATGATCCTGTTTACCCTTTTTAAATATTGGCACAACATTGGCTTTCTTCCAGTCTTCAGGAAGTTTCCCAGTGTTTCAAGACCTGTACTGCAAATCAGCATTAAGGATTCAGCAAGGCCCTCAGCTAAAAGAAAAGAGTTCTTAAACAATTCCCAATTATCATTCAAATTTTTCTGCTTAAATTCTTCCTCCCAGCTGATTTGACTCATAATTGTTTTCAGCATTGTGAAATTGGCCAAATGTTTGCCAAATACTAAACCCTCCTCTCCTGGAGTTACATACAATTCCTGGCCTACAGTGATACATAAACATTCACAAACATAATACAGTGTGTTCCCCCCAAAATACTGCATGTGATTGCAACTTCTGTTACAATGTCTCCACTGCAATTGGATGTGTGATGACAGAATGTGTAGACATATCCAAGCTAGATTTAATCTAGGTAGCATGTGTACCAACAGCAGTGAAGTTGCAGCAACAGTGGCTGTACAACCACCTGGGACCCTTGAGTACTTAGGGATTTAGCCTGTGATAAGTCTGTATTGCTGTGGCTTCACTGCTGTTGATACCCAAACTAGCTAGCTCAAGTTTGTCTACACACATGCTACAATCAAACACACTCTAAAACAATGTAAATATATCCTAAGTTAAAGAGCTCATTGGCTTAATGCTGCTCTCACTAAAGTGGATGGAAGTTTTGCTGTTAGCAACTGAGCCAAAGCCCAATGGCCTAATCATGCTCCTACTGAAATCAGTGGCAAATTGAACATTGACCTCAATGGGAGAGGGATTAGGTTGATAACCTCATTGATTTAGTTTCCTCATGCATGAAATATGTTATGGCTTTTCATTGGGTTTTGGCGCAAGCTTTACAGCAAGTCAATTGCAGATCTGGGAACAGAACTCAAGAATCTGTCTCTAGTCCTTTGCTGTAGTCACCACAGTGCCTCACCCCACATCATGAGAGTTTAAAAGAATGAGTGCATTTACACAAGTGAGAACATTGGAAGCTAGTTATTTTTTGGCGAGACTAAAATGGAAAATGACAAATTCATTAAAAAAAACTATATTAATATGGATAGTTGGTATGCATGCTAGACTTGTTTTTATCATGGTAAATCAATGAGACTAATTGTGCAGCAACTGCTCATCATGAAGGGGTTGGCTGAATTTCATCCCTTTAGCACTTGATAAGCACTTCAGAATCCTGAGATAAATTATACTTTTTCTCTTTGTCCAAAGCATGTATACATTGAATAACACGTTTGAAACATTTACATTTTATGCATATTAGAATAAAAACAAATAAAACCTGAAAGTTGGAAAAAGAGACAATTTCAAATTTTACTGGTGGCCTGTAAGTTTTTTAAATCCATAAAACTCTTTTGTAAGATTCTAAAAGAGGAAAAATGTTTATACTCATTGTTTAAAAAATGTAATACAAAAATCGGGGGCCACCTGATGAAATTTCTAGGCAGAAGATTTAATACTAACAAGAGGAAATACTTTCTCACACAATACACAATTAACCTGTGGAACTCATTGTCATGGGATGTTGTGATGGTCAAAAGTATAACTGGGTTTAAAAAAGAACTGGATAAGTACATGGAGGATAAATCCATCAATAGCTATTAGCCAAGATGGCCAGGGACTCAACCCCATGTTCAGAGTGAGCATAAGCCTCTCACTACCAGAAGCAAGGAGAGGAAGATGGATGGATTATGGAATAATTGACCTGTTCTGTGCACTTTCCCTGAAACTCTGGTTCAGGCCATTTTCAGAGATGTGATACTGGGCAAGATGGATCATAGTCTGACCCAGTGTGGCAGCTCTTATGTTCTTATGTAATTAGCATTGTATTTTAAACCCAGTTTTAAACAATTACCTCCTCCTTAAGTGGCTGAGAATTCTGAACTGCAGACTTCCTCGTTTCTCTGTCAAAGTGACATCACAAAGACTGTTAAAGGATATTTAAAAGAACTGTCATGTCAGGGGTCAGATTCACTTTCATTTAACACTAAACAAGGAACTTTATTGGAATAAACAAAGCAGTATTATCCCTACAGCTATTGTACTCCTAAAGCTGCTGCCCAGAGTCATACATAGCTGGGCTTCCTGCTTCAGACATAAAGGGGCTGAGCACATACCCTGAAAAGAACTGTTCCATTCTACTTGCCTATTGTCACTGCCTTATTTTATGGTACTTGTGACTTCACTCACTCTGGTGAGTCAGACTCTAACCAGGAAATCTGAAGCTCCTATTTCCAGATGTTCTTTAAAAAAGAAACAGCCATATGTTTTTTTCCTCTTTTGGAATTTTGTAAGCAAGTTCACAGATGACACTAAGCTGCGGGGAGAGGTAGATATGCTGGAGGGTAGGGATATGGTCCAGAGTGACCTAGACAAATTGGAGGATTGAGCCAAAAAAAAATTGATAAGATTCAACAAGCACAAGTGCAGAGTCCTGCACTTAGGAAGGAAGAATCCCATGCACTGCTACAGGCTGGGGACTGACTGGCTAAGCGGCAGTTCTGCAGAAAAGGATTACAGTGGATGAGAAGCTGGATATGAGTCAGCAGTGGGCCCTTGTTGCCAAGAAGGCCAACAGCATATTGGACTGCATTAGTAGGAGCATTGGCAGCAGATCAAGGGAAGTGATTATTCCCCTCTATTTGGCATTAGTGAGGCCACACCTGGAGTATTACATCCAGTTTTGGTCCCCGCAGTACAGAAGCGATGTGGACAAATTGGAGACAGTCCAGCGGAGGGCAACAAAAATGATTAGGGGGCTGGGGCACATGACTTACGAGGAGAGGCTGAGGGAACTGGGATTGTTTAGTCTGCAGAAGAGAAGAGTGAGGGGGGATTTTGATTTAGTTGGTGTTGGTCCTGCTTTGAGCAGGGGATTGGACTAGATGACCTCCAACCCTAATATTCTATGATTCTAAACAAGGGGCCAGACCCTCAGCTACTGTAAATTGGCAGGCTCCCTTGCCTGTAATGGATGTATGCTGATTTACACGAGCTGAGGGTCTGGTTCAAATTCTTTAACTTTCAAAAACACAAAGCTTTTTGAGGGACCAAAATTTTTGCAGTTGATCTTTCAAATTATGTACACGTAAGGATGAAGTAAAATGTCTGTGTTTGTTCTTAATCCCTTATTGGTCTCATACTTAAATAACTGCTTTAAAAATAGTTAGTGTTAAACACTTTGATAGGGGATATGAAGTTATTTTTTATCTTGGAAAATAGAGTAAGGCTAATGTTATTCCAGTTTTGTGTAAGGAGTTAGCAAAGTTACTCTTCCTATTAGTGTCTAGGTAAGGGACAGTTGCTATGGAAAAATAATTAGTTGAATCACAGCAATTGTTTTTAAATAAAATTTTTAGATTTTAATCAAAATGTGTGACTTCTGTATGTTTCTTCCACCATGAGAAACTAACTGCCCTATAAATGTCCCCATAACCCAGAAATATTTCCCTCTCCTAGTTTTTATCCTACTTGGTCTCTCTCTTGTTAGCAGACCTGTCTTAAGGGTTAACCATGCCCACAATCTAGTCTTCATTGCATCTCTAGCAGCAGCCTGTAGTAACACTCATCAAGATGGCTGCAGGAAGAAAAAAGGTGAGTAGTCTGCAGCCATGCAGCCTGTGACTCCCTTAGTGGAAACTTCCAGAAAGGTTGTGTTTTGCGCATGCACCATGCTTCCAGTAATTTAGAGGGAGGTAGCCCACAGGGTACCACAGGCACTCCCCTTATAAGGGGAGAGCTCTGTTAGCTTATTTGGATTGGGGCTATGGCTTTGTCCTCTCCTGGACACACTGGTTTAGCTAACACCACTAGTAGGCTTAGTCTCGACCAGTCCTTGTGGTGTCCAGGGGCATAAAGAGCTAAGGGGGAAAGACAATGTGCTTTTTAACCTCGTTTCACAACTGAGCTCAGAATGATGACGTTGTAGTGATCCAGTTTTCAGAGAATAAAGGACAGAAAGAATTTCTAAGAAGAAAATCTTATGTTGGACTGGCTGGCTAACAAAATTCTAGTGCTTGGTCAAATTCAGTCCTGGGTACGTATTGTAATAACACTAGTGCTCTTTTCCTTTCCATATGTATTTTATCATTGAAGAATTATATAAAATAAATGCAGATAAACAATGGATCATTTTTGTAAATATTTCATAAAATGCAACTTTCATGTCCTACATAATGAATAAAACCAGATTAAAAGAAAAATAAACCAGTATGTCTAATTATTTTTTATTTTAATTTTTGTGTGTTATTTTCCACTGCGTTCAAGTAAATGCATTCTAGATATTATCAGAATCTTCTTGCTTGTTTCCCATATAGTTTTATACTTTTTCTTGGGCATATCTTTGCTATATTTGATTGCTATTCCATCTCTGTCTCTGCCCTAGGTTTCTAATGTCTAGTATTTTAATAGATTGTATAGATTTTTGAGACCAGAAGGGATCATCTGATCTTTTGTATAACACAACATTGAATTTAACCCAATTAAATGTATCTAGCCTAATTTGTGCTTGCACTAAAGCAGGGGTGGGCAAACTTTTTGGCCTTGAGGGCCACATCGGGGTGTGGAAATTGCATGAAGCGCCATGAATGTAGGGCTGGGACAGGGAGTTGGGGTGCAGGAGGGAGTGCAGTGTGCAGGAAGGAGCTCAGGGCAAGGGGTTGGGGCAGACGAGGGGTGCGCAGTGTACGAGGGGGCTCAGGGCAGGGGGTTGGGGTGTAGGAGGGGTGTGGGCTGCAGCAGGGGGTTGGGGTGCAGGAGGGGTGTGGCAGTGGGCTCAGGACAGTGGGTTGGGGGCAGGATGGGTTTGGGGTGCGGGCTCCAGGCCGGCAGTGCTTACCTAGAGGAGCTCTGAGGTGGCAGCAGCACACACTGGGACCAGGGCATGCTCCCTGCCTGCCCTGGCCCTGTACCACTCCCAGAAGCAGCCAGCACCATGTCCCTGTGGCCCCTGGGGAAGTGCTTCCGGGAGTGGTGCGGGGCCCGTGGCACCATGGGGATATCAATCCCGCTGGCTGGATTCAAAGCCCTGACAGGCCGGATCTGGCCCGCAGGCCGTAGTTTGTCCACCCCTGCACTAAAGCATCTCTTGAAGAAAGATGTCAGATATTAATTAAAAAATTCTAATTGATGGAAAAATTTGTAGTCTTTTCCAATGATTAATTACCCTTAGAGTTAAATATTGCATCTTTTTTCCAGTTTTAACTTTGCTAACTTCATCTTCAAGCCATTCTATCATTATGCTTATTTTCTGTTGCTATTTTCAAATTAATTAATTTAGGTCCAGGTTGCGATACCCTTACTCATGTTGAGTAGCATCTTATTTCATGAGTATTCTCTTTGATTTCATTAGGACTACTCTTGGTATTATTCAACATAAGTAAGAATGTTTTAATCTGGCCCTCAGTGTTCTTAAGGGGTGGTTTCTTTCTAAAATTTGTGTTTTCTCCAATTAAAAATTAGTGTGAATATTGGGGCATCTGCTATTTCGGTTCAGATTCATTTCTGCTGTCAGTATACAGAGGGTAATAAGGACTTAATATCGTGTGTGGGTGTTTTATTCATGAGTAATACTGCAAAAAGAGCTTTGAATGAAGAGGTTAAACCAACCACTGGGGCTTTGAGAGGCTACACTCTGGTGTTCTGCATAAAACATGATCTGGCATTCTTTGTTGATTTATTATCTGATTCAACCTTTCTTCTCCATAATTTTCTTCAGAGCATGTAATCATTTCTTTTTCCCCATGTGTAGATTTAAATAGGAGATTTTATTTATGGTTAAATTTAATAATATAGTTGAATGTATGATACAGCTGTCGACTCTGGATGCATGACTGACTAAGAGCCGATCATTAATTTTTGAGGAGAAAGATGGTAAAGCTAAAAATGTTAGTGTAAGGGGTCAGACTCACCCCTGCAGCACCTCCCGCTGGTTATCCTGGGAACTAGCGCACTCCAACCCAGAGAGCCCTCTGCAGGGCGGTGATCCTTGTTCTCTACTGCCCCCCCCGTGTCCCTCCCAGGACCCCAGTGTCCCTTGCTTTGGGTGCTGCCCCCTGGCAGTACCCACACACACTGGGTCTCCCCTCCCAGGGGAACCCCTATACACTAACCCCACCTCACCTCAGTATCAGGCTACTGCCAGTCATTGTCTAGCCCCATGCCTGAAGCAAACTGCAGTATCAGCCTACTCATCACTGGCAAGGAGAGTTTGGACCTGCTGCCTTGACCTACCTCTGGGCTGCCCTCTGTAATCCCCAGTACCTTTGGCCCAATGCTAGGCCCGCAGCCTGGGGCTTTCCAGGCTGGAGCTCCCCAGTCTTTCCCAGCCCTGCTCCACTCAAGTACCCTATCTCAGCTCCCTATAGTCAGGTCCTTCTCTCTCTGAACACAGAGATAGACTTCTGAGCTCCTGGCTCCAAGCCTCTTTATACAGGCCAGCTGGGCTCTGATTGGGGCGTGGCCCAGGTGCAGCTACTTCCCCAATCAGCCCAGTCTTCCCTGCCCCAGCCTTCTCCCAAGGCTAATCCAAACCCCTCTGGGCAGGAGCGGGTATCCACCCCTGTATAGAGCGTGCTCAGTTTCCTCTGTGGCTGCCCTCCTGGCTGGAGCTCTCCCTCCTCCTTCTCCTTCTCCTCTCCACCTGCCCTGCTAGTTGGAGCTCTCCCTTACTTCCTGGGCTGCTGCTGCTGGCTAGAGCTCCCTTCCTAGACTGCTGCTGCTGTTGCTGCTACCACTGCTGCTGAGTCAGGGGTGGGGGGGCCTTGCCGGCCAGCCCCCCCTCCCCACCATCTTTGGAGGGAGAAGCTAAGACCCCCACCTTCACCATTAGCACTACCACCTGTGGGGGTCCTTCCTGCCTGGCTGCCAGGGTTGCCGGAGCTACTACTGCTGCTGCCGCCGGTGCTGTGCGTGTCCTGGAGAGCTGCTAGAGCCTGGAGGTGGAGGAAGAGGACTGCGCAGTCCATCGGCTGCTGGGGGAGCGCTTGAGACTCTGGAGACCACTGTGGAGGGGGCTGTTTTGGACTGAGTAATTTTCGAACTGTGCTCTAGTGGTGGGGGTCTAGACTGTGTTTGTGGGGACACGGGGTGTGGCGTGGAGCCTGCCCCCTGGTCCATCTGTGTGTGTCCCCCCCAAACCCCCACCACCACCGTTGCCCCCTCCACCACCAACCCCACAGCCCATTTTCCATCTGCCTCCGCTCCTGCCTCTGGGACTCTGCTGCTTTCCTGGCCTGCCACGCCCTTCTGACAGCGTTTGGGCCTGCAGCGGCGGGCAGGCGGGCCGCACATTGACTTTTCGCAAGCGCTCGTGGGCGCACCTACCCCCCCCCCTTGGACTGATCCCTTCCCCTTTTGCAACAGGCCCCCCAGCTTTGCCCTTTGCTGCCTATCCCCTTTGCCCTCTGTAGCCTTTTGCCCCTCCCCAGCTTCAGTTTGTTTGCCTGCCCCGCCCCTTTCCCTCTGTAGTTTGGTTTCGTTGTCCCACCCCAGCCCTGCGGTTAGCCCTTTGGTTCCTCTGCCCCATTCCCAGCCTCGTTGCTCCCTTGCGCCCCCCTTGCCCTGATTGACCCCTCCCCTCGTGTGCCCATGCCCCCTCCCGTGTGCTTGTGCCCCCCATCACATTTTGGTTAATCACTGCACCCCTTCTGTTATTGTGACCTTCCCTCCCTTAGTGTAACTAGAGGAGCCGGTGTCGGTGACTGTTCCCCCTTAGCCCTTGATACTCCCGCATCTCCCTGCGTTTCGGTGCCCTCCTCCCCTGCCTGCAGCCTAGCGGGGAGGAGTCTCCCCCACCATGCCCAGATGAGCGAGAGAGCCCCGTCTCTGCTATGTGCACTGTGGCGGGGCCTGTAGAGGAGGGTGCGGTGGGGGTATTGCCGGGCGCCAGAGAGGGCCCTCCCCAGGGGGATTCTGCCCCCCCTCCTACTGCCCCATTGTTACCTCCTCAGGTCCTCAAGCCGTCATCTCTACCCCCCGACCCAATCCCTGTCACCCAGCCCGCAGACGATGCCATGGAGGGCTGGACCCTAGTACAGGGAAAGCGGGGCAAGCGGAAGGCTCGAGCTCCACTCCTGCCATCCGGTGCGGAGGCCCCCCGGAAAACCAGGAAGGGGGGCTCCGCTGCTGAGCCTTCCGCTTTGCCCGCGGGTGTATTACATCTACCGTTGCCGGTTGGGGAAGCTGTGGCAGCACCGGAGGATGCCGCCATCCATTCTCCGCGGTCCTTCCTCGCGGAGGCCCACGTTGCGGCCCCTCCTACCCCCTTACCACCTATACCCTCTGCGATGCTCGAGGCAAGCGTCGCCTCGGGTGTTAGCGGGGATGATCCCGGGGTGGTGGGAGGTGAGCTGCCCTCTATCTATGAGGAGATCGAGGCCCTGGGTCTGACCCCGGTCACCCAGGGGGAGGACGACCCTCTGCCAGCGGGCCTTGATCTAGCCGCTCTCACCTCAACCCCCCCTTCTGCGTCTCCTGTTCCCCTGACCGCTGCTCCTGCCTTCGAGGAACCCCTGGACTCCTTGCCCTG
Organism: Malaclemys terrapin pileata; assembly: GCF_027887155.1. Taxonomy (NCBI): domain Eukaryota; kingdom Metazoa; phylum Chordata; order Testudines; family Emydidae; genus Malaclemys; species Malaclemys terrapin. The sequence continues at coordinate 78,661,188 of NC_071505.1, forward strand.
CCCGGCTGCGGGTGACACATCGCTGACGGCCGCCGAGCCTCTTCAGGCGACGGCCGGTGCCTCGCGGCCGGGACTCGAGTTACCAGGGGTATCCCTTGTTGGTGTGGGGCAACCGAGTTCCTTCCCGAGTGGGGGCCCCATTGCAGATTGTTCACCACCTGCTGCCGTGGCTGTTCCATCTGCCGTAGAGCCTGAGCCCGGCATCCCTGGGGACCCCCTCTCTAACCCTCAGACCCCTGGGCCCGACCGAGAGGAGCTACCTTCCAGCTGTCCAGCTCCTGGGGCCCAGGATCCCGCCTCTGTCCCTCTTCCCGACCCTACTCCTGCCCCCGGCCCTACCCCTACTCCTGACCCCAGCCCTGTCCCCTCCACCTCCCACGATGCCATTGCCGCCTCTGGGGATGTCTCTTTCTGTTTCCCAGAGGGTGACCCCCAGGGAGCGGCCTTTGTGTTCCCCAGTCCCGACCCACTAGGGGCTGCTCTTCTCCCTCCGCCGCCGCCCCCCATTAAGCCGGGGTCTGAGGCGGACCGTGTGGCGCCGGTCCATCGGGCTCCACGTCGAGGGTCCGCCCCTTGCCTGCCCGTCTCAGTGGGCCACGGGGCCGAGCCAGGGGCCCCAACGGGGGATGATCTGCAGCCAGTGACCCCACCCCCCCATATGCTGCGAGAAGAGCTGCGGGAGTTTTTAGAAGATGTGCGTGGCTCCCGCAATAAGGTGCCGCTCGCTCTCCAGTGATGGGGGGATTTCCACCAGATCCTTCGGGCCACGAGGGCCCTCATGGGGGAGGGTAAAAGGACCGGGAAGCAGGGTGCTGCGGCTTACCAGCGGGTCCGCAGCTTCCGTGACTCCTTGCTCACCTTCGGGGTGGGTCACGGTTTGCTGCGCGGCCCAATGGGGGCCGCGAGCGTCCCTGCCAGCGAGGATCCCCCCCAGCCCTCCTCATGCCACCTATCTCTTTTGCAACATTGAACACCCGGGGCTGTAGGGTGGGTCTCCGCAGGTGCCAGGTGCTCTCCTTCCTTCGGGAAGGGGGGTACTCTGTGGTTTTCCTGCAGGAGACCCACACGGATCCGGCCCCCTAAGACAGCTGGCGGCTGGAGTGGGGAGACAGGGTCTATTTTAGCCATCTCACAGCTCGTATGGCTGGAGTGGCTACCCTGTTCTCTCCCGACCTACGGCCCGAGGTGCTGGGGGTTGCCGAGGTTGTGCCGGGCCGCCTGCTGCACCTCCGGGTCCGTATGGAGGGGCTTGTGGTCAATCTTGTCAACGTCTATGCCCCAACATCGGGCCCGGAGCAGCTGCCTTTCTATCAGCAGGCATCCGCCTTCCTCGGCTATGTGGCCATCGCTTATTTGTACGGTGGTGTCCAGGAAGTGGACCTCCCGTGTAGATTGGTCCAGGCTGAGGTTGATGGTGGGGTGGAAGCTGTTGAAAGCATGGTGGAATTCTTCCAGGGCCTCCTTCCCATGGGTCCCGATGATGAAGATGTCATCAATATAGCGTAGGTAGAGAAGGGGCATGAGTGGACGGGAGCTGAGGAAGCGTTGTTCCAGGTCAGCCATAAAAATGTTGGCATATTGTGGGGCCATGCGTGTGCCCATAGCGGTGCCACTGGTCTGGAGGTATATATTTTCACCAAATTTGAAATAATTGTGCGTGAGGATAAAGTCACAGAGCTCAGCAATAAGTTGTGATGTGTCATCATCAGGGATACTGTTCCTGACAGCTTGTATTCCATCTGTATGTGGGATGTTTGTGTAGAGAGCCTCTACATCCATGGTGGCTAGGATGGTGTTTTCTGGGAGGTCACCAATGCATTGTAGTTTCCTCAGGAAATCTGTGGTGTCACGGAGATAGCTGGGAGTGCTGGTGGCGTAGGGTCTGAGTAGGGAGTCCACATATCCAGACAGTCCTTCAGTGAGAGTGCCAATGCCCGAGATGATGGGGCGTCCAGGATTTCCAGGTTTGTGGATCTTAGGTAGTAGATAGAATAACCCCGGTCGGGGCTCTAAGGGTATGTTGATTTGTTCCTGTGTTGGTGTAGGGAGTGTCCTGAGTAGATGGTGTAGTTTCTTAGTGTATTCCTCAGTGGGATCTGAGGAAAGCGGCCTGTAGAATTGGGTATTGGAGAGTTGTCTGGCAGCCTCCTTCTGGTAGTCAGACCTGTTCATGATGACAACAGCACCTCCTTTATCATCCTCTTTGATGATAATGTCAGGGTGGTTTCTGAGGCTGTGGATGGCATTGCGTTCTGCACGACTTAGGTTATGAGGCAAGCAATGTTGTTTTTCCACAATTTCTGCCTGTGCACGTCGGCGGAAGCATTCTATGTATAGGTCCAGACTGTCATTTCGACCCTCAGGAGGAGTCCATGTGGAGTTCTTCTTCCTGTGTTGTTGGTGGGAGGGTATCTGTGTATCAGTGCGCTGTTCAGTGTTATCATGAAAGTATTCTTTGAGTCGGAGGCGGCGAAAGTAGGCTTCCAGATCACCACAGAACTGTATCATGTTCGTGGGGGTGCTGGGGCAAAAGGAGAGTCCCCGAGATAGGACAGACTCTTCTGCTGTGTTGAGTGTGTAGCTGGATAAATTGACGATATTGCTGGGTGAGTTAGGGGTACCCCTGTTGTGGCCCCATGTGGCAGGTAGGATTTTAGACAGCTTACGGTCCTTTTTCCTTTGCAGAGAGGTGAAGTGTGTAATGTAGATCTCCTGTCTTATTTTAGTAAAGTCCGTTTGTGTGGAGGGTTGGTTATTTATGAGAGTCTCCAGGTTGGAGAGCTCTTTCTTGATGTTTTTCTGTTTGCTGTATAGGATGCTGATCAGGTGGTTCCTCAGTTTCTTTGATAACGTATGGCATAATCTCTCACTGTGGTCTGTGCAGTATGTAGATAGCAATGGATTTTTCACCTTCAGTCCATTTGGTATGATGTCCATCTGTTTGCATTTGGAAAGGAAGATGATATCTGTCTGTATTTGTGCAAGTTTCTTCATGAGGTTGATAGATTTCCATTCCATACGGCTAAATGCAGTGCCTTGCATGGTGTCAAGTGTCAGAGGGGTAGCCGTGTTAGTCTGAATCTGTAAAAATCCAGCTCCTTGGATCCTCGTGAGTGCCTGGTCCTGGGCGGGGACTTCAACGCTACCCTCGAGGAGCGGGACCGCTTGGGGACCGAGCAGTGCCCGGCCGCCGCGGACGTCCTCCGGGAGATTGTAGAACGTCATTCCCTGGTGGACGTCTGGCGCGACCACCACCCGGACGACGTCTCCACGTTCACCTACGTCCGGGTGGAAGCCCATCGGTCGTGCCACTCCCGGTTGGACCGCATTTACTTGTCACGTCTCCATCTCTCACAGGCCCACTCCTCCGCGTGCGGCCGGCCCCCTTTTCCGATCACCATTTAGTCACCGTGACGGCCTCTCTATGTGGGGAGAGGCCGGGGCCGGCCTATTGGCACTTTAACAATAGCTTGTTGGAGGATGTGGGCTTCGTGGCGTCCTTCCGGGAGTTTTGGCTGGTCTGGTGAGGGCAGCGGCGTGCCTTTCCCTCGGCGCGGCGATGGTGGGACCTAGGAAAGGTGCGCGCCCGGCTCTTCTGCCGTGATTACACCCGGGGCGCTAGCCGACGGAGGGATGCGGCGATAGAGCAGTTGGAACGGGAGGTCTTGGAGCTAGAGAGGCGTCTGGCCGCCAGCCCTGAGGATCCATCCCTTTGCGGAGCGTGCCGGGAGAAGTGGGAGGAGCTCCGGGCCCTCGACGATCATCGGGCCCGGGGTGCTTTTGTTCGATCCCGCATCTGCCTCCTTCGGGAGATGGATCGCGGATCCCGCTTCTTCTACGCCCTGGAGAAAAGGAGGGGGGCCAAGAAGCACGTCACCTGCCTTCTAGCGGAGGACGGCACCCCCCTTACGGATCCGGTGGAGATGTGCCAGAGGGCCAGGGCCTTCTACGCACACCTTTTCTCCCCGGATCCGACCGACCCTACCGCTTGCAGAGTGCTCTGGGACGGACTCCCAACGGTCAGCGCGGGCGACCGGGACTGGCTGGAGTCGCCTCTCTCTCTGGCCGAGTTCTCGGAAGCCCTCCGCCGCATGCCCACCAATAAATCTCCGGGCATGGACGGGCTGACCGTGGAGTTCTACCGCGTGTTCTGGGACGTCCTCGGCCCGGACCTAGTCACCGTCTGGGCCGAGGCCTTGCGGAGCGGGGTCCTCCCTCTTTCGTGCAGGCGAGCCGTGCTCACCTTATTGCCGAAGAAGGGGGACCTCCGTGACTTACGGAATTGGCGTCCCGTCTCGCTCCTCAGCACGGACTACAAAATCGTAGCCAAGGCCATCTCGCTGCGGCTGGGGTCCGTGCTGGAGGACGTGATCCACCCAGACCAGACCTACACCGTCCCGGGCCGTAGCATTTTTGATAACCTCTACCTGGTCCGGGATCTTCTGGAACTTGGGTGCAGGGATGGTCTGTCGTTCGCCCTCCTGTCCCTGGATCAGGAGAAGGCGTTCGACAGGGTGGACCACGGGTATCTCCTGGGCACTCTGCAGGCGTTAGGCTTCGGACCCCAGTTTGTGGGTTTTCTCCAGGTGCTGTACGCCTCCGCAGAGTGTCTGGTCAAGCTCAACTGGACCCTGACCGAGCCGGTCAGCTTCGGGCGGGGAGTGCGGCAGGGGTGCCCCCTCTCGGGCCAGCTGTACGCTCTGGTGATCGAGCCCTTCCTCTGTCTCCTCCGCAAGAGGTTGACGGGGTTGGTGCTTCGGGAACCGGAGCTGCGGCTGGTCCTGTCGGCGTATGCTGACGATGTGCTCCTCGTGGTCCACGCCCCGCCCACCCTCCACCCCTGGCCCTCCGGACCTTTTTATCGGGCCCCTGCCCCATGGACCCAACCGGCCCCCTCGCCCCTTTTCCGTGAGCCGGCTGCATGACTTGCAGCTGGTTCGTTTCCTGACCGCGCCAAGGAAACATCTATACACGCTCATGCTGCACACTCTTCACTTCCTCACCCTCGTGTCCCGGCCCGATACAAAGTGGCGGGACCTCCTGCCACCTGTCGAGGGTGAGAAGCCCCGGTGGGCCAGCCTCTATTCCACTCTGGTCCCGAGGCCCGCCGGGGATATCAGCTGGCGGCTCCTTCATGGGGCCGTGAGCACGGGCGTGTCCTTGGCGCGGTTTACCCCTGTCCCGGACACCTGTCCTTTCTGCGGCATGAGGGAGATCCTGGCTCATGTTTACTTAGAGTGTGCCAGGTTGCAGCCCCTACACCGGCTCCTCACCGATATTATGTTACGTTTTTGGTTACACTTTTCCCCTCACCTTCTCATTTATGCACTCCCTATCCGTGGCCCCACAAAGTCGCGGGACCTCCTGGTCAACTTCCTCTTGGCACTGGCTAAACAAGCCATCTATAAAACCAGGGAGAGGAGGTTGGCCGATGGAGGTTCCTGTGACTGTGGGGCCTGTTTCCGATCCTCTGTCCGTTCACGTATCCAGGCAGAGTTCCTCTGGGCGGCGTCCACTGGCTCCCTTGACACCTTTGAGGAGCAGTGGGCGCTGTCCGGGGTTCTCTGCTCGGTGTCACCGTCTGGTTCTCTTCTTTTGACCCTTTGACCACACTCCTGTCCCTGTTTTTACATTAGTTGTCCCCCGTAATTATTTGAGTTCCAGGTCCTGTGGATCCTCCCCTTAGGCTGGGGGGAGATCCTTTAGCAGTGGGCGGGCTTACGCCCGCCCACTTCCCGGAACCCAATAGGTACAGTTAGGTTTCTGTGCACAATAGGGACTGCCAAATTTCTGCCAAGTACAATTAATAAATCTTACTCTATGGCAGGGGTCTCAAACTCAAATGACCATGAGGGCCACATGAGGACTAGTACATTGGCCCAAGGGCTGCATTACTGACACCTTATCAGTCTACCTTCCAGCCAGATGGTTGACCAGCCCCTCTGGTCAGGATCTCCCACAGAGTTCAAAGTGCTCAGTTCCTTTGTGTTCTTAGGTGAAAGATAAATTGGAGTTCTATGCTCCTCTCTTTATAGTCCAGTGAACCTTTTAAATGGATTCCTCTGAAGGTTGCCTCCCAGAGAAAAGTTAATTGAAGCTGTGAGGAAGGCAGTATAGAGCCTTCTGGTGAAAGAAGTGTAAACACAGTCAGGATGAGCTCTACCCTGACAGCTGGTGGTGAATTGTGATGAGTTGTGGAAAAGAACTTCAGGGGCTGATCTTGTTTGCATAGGCACACTCAATCAGCCTAGCATGAGCCCACAGCAGCCCAAAATGGTCACTTTGGCTGCTGTGGGATCCCCAGTTTCTCTGTTATAGGGGCAGGAAGAATAAACTGTTGTTACCCTGATTATGTGAATCAAGGACAATGAAACTGTTTTATGAAAGAGGGACTCGCCATCAACTAAGTAGCACTCGCTAGACAAGGGACATGGGTTCCAAAACACAGTGAATTGAGAGAGGATGGGGACAGGTATTTGTATCTGATGGTATGGGAGCCTTTTGAAGACCTGAAATACTAATTGCACTTCTTCCTCTCTCTACTGTGGCATATCAGAGTTAATTTTAATTCCATTAGGAGTCTAGTTACAGACTGCTGAGATAAATTCACTTTGGGCCAATGGTGTACCAGCACTGAGGCTTTCCTACTACAAGCTCAAATCACTAAAAAACTAAAATTACTGAGAGCTGAAATCATTGAGTGCTGTGGGAGGGCTGAAGATATGTTGCTGAGCAGCTGGCAGAACAGTTTGCGGGATGACTGGAGCAGCTCGCAGGACAGCTGGTGGAGTGGAGCAGCTGGCAGAGTAGGGCGGAGCAGTTCACGGAACAGCTGGAGCGGCTCACGGGATGGCTGGTGGAGCAGAGCGGCTGGTGCAGTGGCTCACGGGGAAGGCTGCAGCAGAACCCCATGGAGAGGTGAGGCAGTCGGCCTCGGACCACGTAAGGTGCCCCTTAACACCGCTGCACCCTCTTCCCTTCCCCCCAGGCATAAAACTCTGCAGATAAACTTTTGAACTCTGAGGCTGCACTGACCAGGGACAGAGACTTTTGGGTTGTTGGACTTTTGGGTTGCTGGACTCAAGAGACTTTTGGGTTGCTGGACTCAAGAGACTTTTGGGGAGTTGGACTTTTGGGACTTTGAGTGATTTTTTTGGGTTGCTGGACTTAAGATCTTGAGGGGAAAAGGATACTGCCAAACTTACTTGGAGGGGGGGAGGTCTTTTGCTCATGGTTTGTGTTATGAATCCTGTTTGTGGTGTTTCCCCAATATAATGCTGCATTGTTTCCCTCCTTTATTACAAGGATTCTGCTACACTCAGACTCTGTGCTTGTGAGAGGGGAAGTATTGCCTCTTAGAGGCACCCGGGGGGTGGTATGTAATTGTCCCAGGTCACTGGGTGGGGGCTCGAGCCGGTTTTGCATTGTGTTATTGAAACGGAACCCCTAGATACTGAACCCGGCCCTTGTTGCTGCCAACTCAGATGGGCAGAAGGGTTACATTAGTTTCATGCTGTTTCTTCCCTCCTGGTGTTTGCTAAAATGCAAATTGATCTGTTTCCTGCAATCTCCTTCCCCTTTTGGGTTGATGGTCCTGTTTACTTCCTATATAATTTGCATTCCCATTGTCTCTTAATGTTCCTTGGAAATACCTTCCAGGTGGCCAAACCGCATTCCTTTTTCTAGGGTGGATTAACTTTAATCCTGCTTGGCAGACACACTTTACAAACATATTGGAAATTGTGTTATCTGTTTCAAATTTGTCCTCCATGCGTACACCCAGACAATAATATTAATGATCCTTATGCTATTAGCTTTCAATTGATATTTTACATGACACTTTTCTGATACAGATTATGAAAGTGGGTTGGGGTACACTGAACTGGTCAGGCCTGAAACTTACTACCCCAGATATCAGTGAGTCCCTTGCCACTTTGGATTTGTTCCCAAATGATGTGGAAAACCAGGATGGTTTCAAAATGGGCTTGATTCTATTCAAGTCATAGCTAATGGCTCTTTTAACATCCATTTTAAGTAATCAGGCCTCATAAGGCACACTACAAGCCTTTAGAAAGATCAGAAGGGCAATGATCTAGTTTAGAGGGAATTCCAACAGTATCTTAAGGATTTGCTTGAGGAAGAAACATCACCTTGAATTTATGGAAAAAAAACTTGTAAATTGACGATGAGCTGCATATTAATGGTGGGAAAAGACAAGCCAGATTTCATAAAGTATAGCAAGTATTCTAAAATTATAGGAACCAGGCAAACTGCAGATGCCATATTCCTCTACAGAAAATGTTTCCACTTCAAGCCATGAGATTTCCTAATGAGCAGATCGAACGTCTCCAGTATGACCTGCTTGACCTTGTCCAATTAGCTAAAAGCTAAGTTAAGTTTCCAAGATACAGGCTTCTAGGTAAAACTGTTGTTAATCCAGATACAAATTTGATCTTCCCTTTAAGAATGATGATGTTGCTGAAAAAATAGGAGAAGCTGTTTTGTCAGAGCAAGAAAATCTGAATACCACATCTAATGAGACTAAATTAGGTCTATGAAGATTATGTTCCCTCAGTTTTCCCTCACCTTTTCAAGGAGTCATGGCAGCAGGGAAAAGGGGAAAAAGCGAACATAAGACCCAGCCCTAAGTGAGGCAGAAAAGTGTGTGATAGACTAGAGCAGCAGTTCTCAACCAGGGGTCTGTGGCCCCTTGGGGTCCACAAGCCCTTTCATGGGGGCCACGGAGCCCCACTGCTGAAACCTGGTGCTGCTCTCTCACAGGGCTGAAGTCCCAAGTCCTGGTGCCCCCCCGCCGTGGGGTTGAAGCCAGGAGCAATGCGGGGCTAAAACCCTGAGCCCCGCACCTCAGACAAAGGCAGTGTTTTCTGCAGGAAGCACACACTTTTCATGAAAAGTCAAACTCAATTTTCCATCAAAAACTGTTTTGACAAAGTCTTTATCCTTGCCCCTTTTATTAAATATTACATGACACCAAATAAACATGAACATACAAAGCAATGTGAAAAATAAAACTCAAATGTGAATAATATGTAAATGTGTTGTATTTTACAAATATACATCTACAGGACATAGCTATGGTTGTGCTTGAAACATTAGTTCTCCATTTCCTGACTTTGGAGCACATGATTTTTTAATCTTAAAATTGCACTAAACCAGGTTGGGAAACCATCCAGATAGTTGGAGGGATTTATATTCAGAGTAGGACTGCAGAAATGTCACCTTTTTACTCATGACATCTGACCTCAGTGTGTATTCCTTACTTTACTTTAGTGGCAAAAACAACATTTTACTTTTATAATTCTGTTCACACTTCAAGTGACATCTCTGGTACAGTGGTTGTCAACCACCACTTTCCATCTTTCACAGTTGAAACAGAGTGGTAAAACTTCTACTCCCAGTTTGGATACCAATCCATCTGGTAATTTTTCCAACTAGGGGGACCAAATGTCCTATTTTTATAGGGACAGTCCCTATTTTTCAGTCTTTTTCTTATATAAGCTCCTATTACCCCCCACCCCCGTCCTGATTTTTCACATTTGCTGTCTGGTCACCCTATTTCCAACATAGCTGTGTAGCGGGGTGGTCACCCACTCCTAGGGTTACCATACGTCCGGATTTTCCCGGATATGTCTGGCTTTTTGGGCTTCAAATCCCCGTCCGGGGGGAAATCCCAAAAAGCCAGACATGTCCGGGAAAATCCGGACATGCGGGGCCCGCGGTGCCGAGCCGGGGGCTCGGGGCCGGCGGTGCGTTGCTGAGCCGGGGGCTCGGGGGCTCGGGGGCCGGCGGTGCGGTGCCGGGCCGGGGGCTCGGGGGCCGGGCCGGCGGTGCGGTGCCGGGGGCCGGGTCAGGGACCGGCAGTGCTGGGCGGACCGGGGGTGCTCGGCCGGGGGCCGGGCCGGGGACTGGCAGTGCTGGGCGGGCCAGGGGTGCACCCCAGGGCCCGAGCCAACCCAGGCTGGAAACGCCGGGGGGGCCAGACTTGGCCGCGCCTCCTCCCCCCACACCCTCCTTACCTGCTTCAGGCTTCCCGCAAATCAAATGTTCGCGGGAAGCAAGGGAGGGGGCGGAGTTGGGGTGGGGACTTTGGGGAAGGGGCGGAGTGGGGGGTGGGGGCGGGGCTGGGGGCGGGGCCCCATGGAGTGTCCTCCTTTTGGAAGCTCAAAATATGGTAACCCTACCCACTCCTGCCCTGAAGGGTTTGAAATCAGCCCTGCGAGAGGGCTGAGACTGCGAGAGGGCTGCTGCTAGGAAAGCAGCAAGCCTAGGCTGATTGGGGAAAGCAGCCTCAGATGGAGGCCATGCCCCAATCAGGCCAAAACTGGCATAGTAAGGGCCCAGCTGGCCCTTATAAGAGGGCAGTAGGCCAGGAGCAGGCAGTCTCCCTCTAGCTGAGGAGGGAGATGGACCTAGCTGCCTGAGTGCTAAAGGGTACTGGTGTGAAGCAGGGCTGGGGAAAAGGCCAGAGGAGCTGGGGAGCTCCGGGCCAGCAACTCCCCAGGCTGCAGGCCTTGTACAAGGCCCCTGGAGATACTGGGTTGCAGGGAAACAGTTCAGGACAGGAACTGAAGTGCTCATAAATTGCCTAGCACAGTGGGACCTTTATTCTGATTTTGGCACTACAGTTACATAAATAATTAATATTTGTCTTAAGCATTAATAGGAATTTGAAGTCTGTTCAAGCTCCGTAGCCAAATTCCGTTATTAAAGTTGTGCAACCCCACTGGAAACAATGGAATTGTACCATTTTAAATGTAACCATCAGAATCTTTTCTGCTGGTGTTAAGACCTGATGAAAACCTACTGAAGGGGATGGACTGAACTGGTCTGTTGGCATCAAATGGCTTTAAAACAGTTCCTTGATGTGTGAAGCAGAAAGAACACAGTATGATTTCCAAATCTACAGGTGAGTTTGAAGGACTGGCCGTTAGAAAAAACATCTTGTTACTTGTAAACTGAACAAATATGAGAGAATAAACTGGAAACCCCATGATACCATTTTTATAGATTGACTTTCCAGGGCAGAAACTTATTTCTGAGAGCAAAGCTCCTTATTTCCCCATATCTAAATCTCTTCAGTGTTATCTTAGCATTAACTGTTCAAGGAAGATTTTAATAGCTACTCTCCCAATTCTCTTTTGGTGGCAGTGGGCTCTGTGAGACTGTTGATGTCATCAGTATAAGGAATTACTTCAGTTCCTTCCTCCTAAGATGGGGGAAGTAGAGGAATGATAAATATAGTGCATATCCCTCCAGCTAATTGGGGAGAAGGAAGTTACACCTATTAGCAGAGTGAAGGGAAACATATTTGTTTTCAATTTCCCGACCCCGGAAATTACTTCAGTGGTCAGACCATTACAGTTGTGTGGAACTCTGTACCAATCCTAAAAGAGATTACGATAATTTATTGTTCCACCTTTGTTAGTATATTTCTCATTTAGAGCTGTGCACTATAAAGCAACCCTATAGGAGATCTTGCAGAGAAATACTAATATTTATGCCCACCAAAGCAGGGGAGGAAATATATTGTGCTTCTGTAAGTAAGCCAAAATGCAAACCATTTCATATATTATTTTTTTAGTACCCTGGCCAAGAGTTCAGTGAAGACAATTCAGTGACAGTCTGTTTTAATCATTTGTTTATATTATGTTAAATAGCTTTTCATCTTTTATATATTCATGTATGAATATCAAACAAAATTTACACATTAGATGTAAGTAGCTTTTATAGATTCTGATTATGTGACATACAAAAGATTTTATACATGTCTATTACACACAAAATTTATGCTAAAATATTAAGGGTGTCATACACTCAACAATTAGAAAATGCCAGAAGTAAGATTGCCTATATTTTGAAGAAACCTCCCATTGACTTCACTTCTGAGCACTCAACTTCTGTAAATCTGACGCTGGGCTATCAAGTTAGGCAGTCAGAAAATAAGAAACACATAGTTAGTGACTGACTGTGAAAAGTTTGGTTTAAGCGATTTGACTACCATCACAGAGAAACTCTGCAGCACAGGCAGGGATAGAATCCAATTCTCCAAGGCAGCATTCAACTGCCTTAACCATCAGACTTCTCTCTTCCTGCCATCCCCTGCCTCATTCTCTATGAACCTTCCAATTTCTGCAACAATTTGGGAGGTGCTGCACCCAGAAATGAGGACAGTTGAAGAACACAAGGAGCTAGAAAGGCTAGATATGTGGAGATAATATAACAAAAGGCCAGATTCAGATACTTGCATTGAATAGCATCTTACTCTACAAGTGGCCCCATTAAAGTCAATGGGACTATTCATGGAGTAAGGTTCTACTCAGCCTGAGTAAAGATATTGGAATCTTGTTTGAAATTAGGTTCAGTGTGGAAAAATGCAAGCTGCTATAATAAATCTGGGGGGAAACTATCTAAATAATAGATACTCAACAGGAAGCAGAAACATGGGAGGCAGTAATGCTGAATGACACCTGGATCAAGTTAAATAGGATTACCATATTTCAGCAAGCAAAAAAGAGGACGGGAGGAGCCCCGCCCCTGCCCCTCCCACTTCCCGCCCCCCCTCAGAACCCCCAACCCTCCCCCGTTCCTTGTCCCCTGACTGCCCCCTCCTGGGACCCCTGCCCCTAACTGCCCCCCAGGACTCCACCCCCCTATTTATGTACAGGCGTGACTACCTGCCCTTTCCTGGTTACTATACGCGGCCAGTCCGCATCCACATCCAGTAGTTAAAAAAAAAATAAACTAATAATTTAAATTGGAATTTCATCCATTATTAAGTATTTATTATATAGTTAAAACCATTCTATTGAAGGACAGATATTAAATAACACTAAATATGTTAATGTTCAAAACAATATTAAAAATTTGAAAATTTAGAGCATGGAAACCAAAATAGCTAAAATTTAGTTTTGGCAAGATACATGGAATGGAAACTCCGGGATCTTTACCTGTCACTGAATATAGCCATCATACCAATAGTGGAATATAAAACAAGTCTACATATACTCTCCTTAAAATTTTTACTTCTGTCCATTCCCAATAATTGTAACAAATCATTATTACCTTCACTCCACTTGCCACGCGCCCCAAGCACAAAACCAAAGAAGTGGATATTTTTACCTCCCGTTAAGTTTTTAATTTCTTCCTCTAACTCAAGATAATAAGCCACCTTCTCACTGTGGGCTTGTTCCAAACTTCCGGCATTATCCTCCCATCGCACTGTAACATCAACCACCACTGCTGTATCTCCTTTTATAAATATAATATCCGGCTTTCTTAACTCACCCTTACTATTTCTCAAATGGGGCTCTATCATTGCCTTCCACCCTAATTTACCAACCTTATCTACAACTGCAGACACTACTCTATTATGCCTTTTTATCCTAGCATTCTTAGTCTTATAACATTGTCCTGAGATATGGGGAACAGTCTCCCGCACTTTACCGCACCATCTACAAAGAGCATTCACACCTCCTCTTCCTCTTGCTAATGTCTCCCTAGTAGGATAAATATTTGCCCTAAGCTGCAATGCTGCGATATACGCTGACGATTTAACTTTACTAGAGTTTCTAAAAATCGAATTACTAATTAAATCATTTTTAAAATATTTTATCCCTATTCCCTGACATCTCAGTTCCGACCATCTTAAAAATTCCTCTTCCCTCCATTTCTTGGGATGAGATGTTACTGCACTAAATGACAATATTTTATCCACAAGATTTTCTCCTGCATATAGATAAGATAGGTCCATCCAATCATCTCTCGAGACAATATGTCTCCTCCATTTATGAATTAACATATTTGGGATTTGCACACTAAACTTAGTGAGAGCTAAACCACCATCCCTACCTCTAGAATAAAATATCCCATCTGTGGTACACTGAGGTAAATGTAAAATCTCTTTAACTATTTTTCTAACTAACACATCAAGATCGTCTAAAAGATTAAAAGGGGGTTCTATTAAAAGAAGATTATAAAATAGCTTCGGTAAGATGTATGTCTGTAAAATTAATATTTTTGGGGCCGGTTTTAATGGGGCCTTAATTAAATTCTCACTCCAATCTTTCAATTTTTCTTTAAGTACCGGTCCCCCTACACCTCTTCAGGGATCTATTCTAGCCCCTAAATATTTTTCAAAATCCCCTGGTTGAACATATTCAATCTCCTCTGACCCTATCTGCCAATTATCCTTAGGATTAACTACATAGGTTTTATGTTTAGTTAAAATATGAAAGCCTTTCGTTTTCTTCACATTAACAGAGAGATTAGTATTTTTACAAAACTCCTCTAAGATACCCAAATTTTTGATCATTCCTTTATATGAGCTACTTAAAATTGCCACATCATCGGCAAAAGCCAATGACGTGACACTATTACTCTTAACATAAAAACCACTTCCTTCTACTTCTAATCTAGTTAAAAGGGGATCCATAGCAATATTAAACAAAATTGGGGACAACGGGTCACCCTGCTTGACCCCCCTCCTAATTAAAATAGACTCAGTAGCTTCATCACCCACCCATACCCTAGTTGTGCAATTATCATAAAGGTCCCTAATAATATCTATAAAATGTTCATCTATACCAAATCTTCTCAACCCGGCTATTATATGTCCATGTCCCACAGAATCAAATGCTTTAGCCAGATCTACGAACACTATTGCAATTTCATTCCCATTTCGTTTAGCCCCTTTAATCAAATTATCTAATATAGCAATATTTTCCTCACACCCAGGGGTGGATATAAACCCTTTTTGTCTACTACATATCTTAACTGTTTCCACCAGTCTTTTTGCTAATATTTTGGTATAGATTCTAATCCAAACTGACCCAATTGTCAATGGTCTCCAAGATGTTAACTTCTTCATTTCCTCCTCATCTTGTGTCTTTGATATTAAAATCGTTCTATTTTTCTTAAATTCATCTGGTACCTGTCTATTTAGAAACCATATATTAAAAATTTTTGTAAGTATTAAGGAGTCTAAATTAAAAATATCCCACAAATTGCTCACTTTTACTTTATCTGGGCCAGGAGCACTATCTTTTCTTATTTCTCTTATAGCTATTCTAATCTCATCCACAGAGATCGGACTCATTAATATATCATTATCCGCATTCTCTGAGGATGATGGCCACCCTCTCATATTACCATGTCCAATTGTTCCCAAAATATTTACATAGTATTCCTCAATTTCTTTCATAGGGATAGCACACTTAGCCTTATCTGGCTCTCCCATTATAATGCGAGTCAATCTTCTTCTATCCTTATCAAATAATTGTTGATAGAATTTATACTTAGCTTTCTTTGTAGCATATCTCCTAATTGCATTAAATTGCTTCCTTCTCCCCTCCTTTCTCATCTTCCCTTTTCCTTTATTCCTCAACTCCATTTGACTTTCATTTCTAGGGTCCTTTCCCTCTACTAATGAATAACATAATTTTTCCAACATTGCTCATCCGAGAGCTTTTGTTAAATCCTCCTTTAATAATCCTTCAATTTCCCCTAAACTATTTATTATTTCTCTTCCCTCCCTACTTTGTTTTCCCCGTTTACATATTTTCTCCACTAAATCCACTTCTGGATGTCCTTTTAGTGGGAAAATCCTCTCTCTTGGGGGCGGAATTTCTAATATATTTACTCTAATGTCCTCTACCTCAGTCACTTCCTCCCTATCTCCTGTTACCACTAACTTCTTCTTTGCTAATTCTCGTCTTTTATCTGATATTTGTTTATTCGTTTTGGTCCTCATCTCGCTCTCAATACATTTATTTATATTCCTTTTCCCAATATATTTCCTTTCCAACTGTATAAGCTGCGCAACCTCATCTTTGGTCCATATACGAGATCTAGTCGATCCCTCTTTGATCTTACTTTTAGCAGCCATATCTTCTTTTCTTTGCTCATTCCTCACAGCAGGGTGTCTATGTCTACAGTGTTGGCTCAATCCAGATCTAGTATGAAAACCAAGCCCACAGACCGAGCACGTATGGCTCTTCATTGGGGTATCCGCCTTCTTGGGTATGCACTTGGGGTAGTGGCAAGCTATATTATGATATTGAGAAGATTTTCCACATTTACTACATACAACTCGTATGGCTTTACTTTTATGAATCATATTAATGTGTTTGGCCCATTTACCAAATGTTGGTAATATCTGGGGACATATTGGACAATTAAAACTATCAACGGGATACTCTAAATAAAAAACCCCATCCTTCCACGAACTACTTTCTAATATATTTATATTACTACCAGTACTGTTAAGATCCTTATTACGATCCCTATTAAAATTAGTACTTGGTCTAAAACTATTTAATAAACTAGACCCATTAACTAAATGAGCATTAAGATATCCCGATTCCCTAACATATGGATCATCAAATGTACTTAAATACTTAAAATCTGGATTAAAACTGTCCATAGTTAAATCATTAAAAGTGTCCCTTGTAAAAACCATCGGTAAGATAGATAAAATCTCCTCACCATGATCATCACAAACATTCTCCTCTACCTCCTCTCCATGCTCCACTGGGAGGACTTGATTCTCACTTTCATTCTCATGAGACTTCATTATAGTCCACACCATTTTATCCATTGGTCCAGCGACCCTGATCACACCCCTAATATATTTAACACTGTCAGCTTGGGCATCAAAGCCAACAGCGGGGGCGTTATTAACCCGGTCCAGCGCCAATCCGGTATAAAAATATAAATTACTTTTTTCCATAGCTAAAAGATTTACCCTTCTCAGGGGGAAACTAACCCGTACCTGGGGGAAACTTAACCTTTCCAGGGGGAAACTAACCCGTGCCTGGGGGAGACTACCCTTACCAGGGGGAATCTAACCCTTACCAGGGGGAGTCAACCCGTACCTGGGGGAGGCTACCCTTACCAGGGGGGCATCCATAAGCCTCCCTGCCTCTTGTCCCCTGACTGCCCCCTCCTGAGACCCTCCCCCCATCCTAACTGGCCCCCTAGGAGCCTACCCCTACCTGTACCCTGATTGCCCCAACCCTTATCCACACCCCCACCCCCAGACAGACCCCTGGGACTCCCACGCCCCATCCAACCACTCCCCACCCCCTGACAGCCCCCCCCCAGAACTCCCAACCCTCCCTGCTACTTGTCCCCTGACAGCCCCCCCCAGAACTACCGGCCCATCTAAACCCCTCTGCTCCCTGTCCCCTGACTGCTCTGATCCCTCTCCCCACCCCTGCCTCCTGACAGCCCCCGCCCAGAACTCCCAAACACCCCCCCCGCTCCTTGTCCCCTGACTGCCCCCTCCTGGGACCCCTGCTCCTAACTGCCCTCCAGAACCCCAACCCCTACCTAAGCCTCACTGTTCCTTGTCCCCTAACTGACCCCCCCAAACTGCCCCCCCAGGACCCTACCCCCTACCTGTATCCTGACTGCCCAAAACCTTCTCCACCCCCCCAAAAAGCCCCCCGAACTCCCGACCCCCCCGTCTCTTGACTGCCCCCTCCAAAATCTCCCTGCCCCTTCTCCTGCCCCCTGGCCCCCTTACCCTGCCGCTCAGAACATGGTGTTGGGCTCTGTGCGGAGCCAGACGCATGGCTGCACTCCCCAGTGCAACACACAACCCGGTCCCACCCCACCCAGTGCTGCCGGAGCGGGGCGCTGGGCTGCAGGGGAGGAGGAGCTGCCCAGGCCCGATGCAAACAGCCCGGCAGACCGTCCGGCTCAGAATGCAGGGAGGGGCGGGGGAGGAGGAGCTCTACACTGTTCCGGAGTCCAGCCGGGCAAGCTGCAGGGGGAAGGGCTCTGGCTGCCAGAGCCCCATGCGAGCGGCTGACTTTCCTGCAGCCCTCCCAGCCGCTCGCTCTGCTCTGCATGGGGGGGAAATCCCGGACATTTTTAGTGATTTACAAATTCCCCCCCGGACGCTATTTTTAACACAAAAAGGAGGACATGTCTGAGTAAATCCAGATGAATGGTAACCCTAAGTTAAACATGAAAAATTTGGCAGCAAAAAAAGTCAGCATAGTATTTAGGCTTCACACGGAAAAGAATTTATTGACCCAGCAGGGAGGTAATAGTGCCTCTCTTTATGGTTCTGGTGAAACTACATCTGGAAGTGTGTTCAGTTCTTGGCACTTCAGAAACAGAAAAACAGAGAATTTGGAGGGAGTTCAGGGATCGCCCCCCCTCGCCCTCCACATGATTAGGGGGTTGGAGAGACACATGAAAAAAGACTCAGTGAGGAAAGACTCAATGAGCCTACTTAAGAGATGGCCAAGACACACAATTATAATAATCTATGTGAACAGTGTAAACATGAAGAAATAGACTCTCAGCAATGTACAATCATTGTAGCTCCATTGAGATTAGTGTAGCTATGCTTCTCTCCTAGGTCAGCCCTACCCCCTTGTTAATCACAAATGGGGAGGATGATTACAAGGCTGATTGAGGGTGATCAAAGATGATCAATGATGATCCAGAGAACAAAGGCTCAAACAGTCCCCAAACACACAATCCCAACTACCTTGTACCTTTAAATAATTTGAAAGAGAAAGAAAAACACAAACGGCCAAAAACCAAACAGCCAAACAAACTCACTCACCCCAAGATTAGTACTTGTACATTATCAAAGGGGTAGCCGTGTTAGTCTGGATCTGTAAAGCATCAAAGAGTCCTGTGGCACCTTATAGACTAACAGACGTATAGGAGCATGAGCTTTCGTGGGTGAACACCCACGAAAGCTCATGCTCCTATATGTCTGTTAGTCTATAAGGTGCCACAGGACTCTTTGATGCTTTTCCTTGTACATTGTTTGTTCAGCAGGGGATCCCCTTCTCTCCCTCTCAAACTTCCATGTTTGCAGTCCTCTGATTTGATTTAGACCAGTGGTTCCCAAACTTTAACAACCTGTGAACCCCTTTCACTAAAATGTCAAGTCTCACGAACCCCCTCCTAAAAACAAATATCTCCTTTACCTGAGTATAAATTTTGGTTTTATGACATGTTTATTATACACTATTATTAATTATTATCATTACAGTATTTTTATTACATTATGAAAATGGCAACACTCTTCCAAGATCTCACTTTCGTAGCTTGTATCACTTGGAATAAGCCTGTTGTAAGACAAGGCTCTTATGTTTCATCAAGGAGTATCAGATGTGAAACAGCAGGAAGATATTTAAGAAGCCAACTCAAAGAGTTCTTCCTACACAAGCATTCAGGTCTTGAGCAGTCCAGGCAAACAACGCATGTTACAACAAAGCTTAAACTTGTTCTTCATAATAATTTTAAAAACAATACTAGCTTCCTATTTAATTTTAAAAACAGCAAAAAATATCCACCTCCCTTTCCATTTCTTATAAGCAGTCTTGAAGTTTAAATCTCAGTAAAAAGAACAGGAGTACTTGTGGCACCATGAAAGCTTATGCTCAAATAAATTTGTTAGTCTCTATGGTGCCACAAGTACTCTTGTTCTTTTTGCGGATACAGACTAACACAGCTGCTACTCTGAAACCTCCTCAGTGTGATAGAGATGCTTGCTTTGATCTGCTTAGCTCTTGGAAGTCCAGCGGCTCCGGGCTGCTGGCCCCGTGCTGCCCGAGGTCCGTAGGGACAGCTCTGTCCACTATTAGGGAATTTTTTCCCAAGAACCCCCTGTAACATTTCGCGAACCCCCAGGGGTTCACGAACTCCAGTTTGGGAACCACTGATTTAGACAAATAGGGAGGAACTGGTTGAGAATTGGAAAGCAGAGGGCAGCTTAAGTGAAAGTGATCTTGAAATGGGAAAATTCATGATTCTAAGGAATGGTTGGAGGGAAAATACCACTCTAAAGATAATGGATTTCAAAAAAGCAGACTTTAGCAAACTCAGGGAGTTGGTAGGAAAGATCCCATGGAAAGCAAGTCTGAGGGGAAAAAACAGTTCGAGAGAGTAGCGGTTTTTCAAAGAGACATTTTTAAGGGCATAAGAGCAAACTATCCCAATGCATAGGAAAGATAGGAAGTATGGCAAGAGCAGGGCCGGTGCTACCATTAAGGCAAACTAGGCGGTTGCCTAGGGCGCCAAGATTTGGGGACGCCAAAAAGCGGTGCCCCCAATTTTTTTTTTACAGTGTTCCTGGGCTGGGCTGCCGGCGGCACGCTGACACATGCGGCTCAGACTCCCTCTCCCAGCGCAGTGGCCGCTCCATGCAATTATTGTCATTGCCGGCGGGGGCGGCGTGCTCGGGGAGGGGGCGTAGCAGAGGTGAGCTGGGGTGGGAAGCCCTGCAGCAGCTCCCCCCCACCCTGAGCGCCCTCCCCCCCGCGGCAGCTCCCCACCCCAGCTCATCTGCTACGCCCCCTCCCTGAGCACGCGGTCGCCGCTCCACTTCTCCCGCCTCCCAGGCTTGTGGCGCCAATCAGCTGTTTGGCGCCGCAAGCCTGGGAGAGAAGGAGAATTAGAGCGGGGGCGGCATGCTCGGGGAGGAGGCAGAGCAGCGGTGAGTTGGGGTGGGGAGCTGCCACACGGCTCCCCGGGGGCGGGAGCTGCCGTGGGGGGGGGGCGCCTCAGGGCGGAGGGGGGCGGGGAGCTGCCGCAGGGCTGGGGGGGCGCAAGGTGGAAATTTCGCCTAGGGCCCAAACCTTCCTTGCACCGGCCCTGGGCAAGAGACCACCCTGGCTTAACCAGGAGATCTTTAATGATCTAAAACTCAAAGAGTCCTACAAAAAGTAGAAACAAGCTCAAATTACAAAGGATGAATATAAACAAATAACGCATGTATGTAGGGTCAAAATTAGAAAGGCCTAGGGACAAAACAAGATTAAACTAGCTAGAGACATAAAGGATAACAAGAAAATATTCTACAAATAGATTAGAAGCAAGAGGAACACCAAGGACAGAGTAGGCCCATTACTAAATGGGGGGTAAGGGGAGAACAATAACAGAAAATGTATAAATTGCCAAAGTGCTAAATAACTTTTTTGTTTCAGTTTTCACCAAAAAGTTTAGTAGTGATACAACATCTACCTTAATACATGCCAGTGAAAATGAGGTAGGATCAGAGGATAAAATAGGGAAAGCACAAGTTAAAAATTACTTAGACAAGTTAGATGTCTTCAAGTCACCTGGGCCTGAAGAATACATCCTAGAATACTCAAGGAGCTGACTGAGGAGATATCAGAGCCATTAGCAATTATCTTCAAAAAGTCATGGAAGATGGGAGAGATTCCAGAGGAGAGGAAAAGGGCAAATATAGTGCCAATCAATAAAAAGGGGAATAAGGACAACCCGGGGAATTAAAGGCTAGTCATCTTAACCTCCGTGCCCATAAAGATAATGGAGCAAATAATTAAGCAATCAATTTGTAAGCACATAGAAGATAAGAAAGTGATAAGTAACAGTCAACATGGATTTGTCAAGAACAAATCATGTCAAACCAAACTGATAGCTTTCTTTGACAGGGTAAGGAGCTTTGAGAATGGGGCGAGGGGAGCAGTAGATTTGGTAAATATTGACTTTAGTTAGGCTTTTGATACAGTCTCACATGACTTTCTCATAAAAAAACCTTAGAGAAATACAACCTAGATGGAGCTACTATAAGATGGCTGCAAAACTGGTTAGAAAACCATTCCCAGAGAGGAGTAGTTAGTGGTTCACAGTCATGCTGGAAGGGCATAACGAGTGGAGTCCTGCAGGGATCAGGTTTGGTTCTGTTCAATATCTTCATCAATGATTTAAATAATGGCACAGAGATACACTTATAAAGTTTGTGGATGATACCAACTTGGGAGGGGTTGCGAGTGCTTTGGAGAATAGGATTAAAATTAAAAATGATCTGGACAAATTGGAGAAATCAGGGGCGGCTCTGTTTTTTGCCACCCCAAGCACGGCAGGCAGGTGTTTTTCAGCCGCTGGTAACGCGGATTTGGCGGCATGCCCGCGGGAGATCCACCAGTCCTGCGCCTTCGGAGTACCCGCCGCTGAATTGCCACCGAAACCACGGGACCGGCAGACCTCCTGCAGGCATGCCACTGAAGGCAGCCTGACTGCCGCCCTCGTGGCGACTGGCAGGCCGCCCCCCGCGGCTCGCCGCCCCAGGCACATGCTTGGTGCACTGGGGCCTGGAGCCACCCCTGGAAGAAATTGTCTGAAGTAAATAGGATGAAATTCAATAAGGACAAATGCAAAGTACTCCACATAGGAAGGAACAATCAGTTGCACACATACAAAATGGGAAATGACTGCCTAGGAAGGAGTACTGCAGAAATGGATTTGGGGGTCATCATAGATCACAAGCTAAATATGAGTGAACAGTATAACACTGTTGTAAAAAAAGCAAACATCATTCTGAGATGTATTAGCAGGAGTGTTGTAAGCAAGACAGGAGAAGTAATTATTCCGCTCTACTCCATGCTGATTAGGTCTCAACTGGAGTATTATGTCCAGTTCTGGGCTACACATTTCAGGAAAGATGTGGCCAAATTGGAGAAAATCCAGAGAAGAGCAACAAAAATGATTAAATGTCAGAAAACATGACCTCTGAGGGAAGATTGAAAAATCTAGGTTTGTTTAGTCTGGAAAAGAAAAGACTGAGAGGGGAAATGATAACAGTTTTCAAATACATCAAAGGTTACAATGAGGAGGGAGAAAAATTGTTCTCCTTGACCTTGGATGATAGGACAAGAAGCAATGGGCTTAAATTTCAGCAGGGATGGTTTAGGTTGGACATTAGGAAAAAATTCCTAACTGTTAGAGTGGGTAAGCACTGGAACAAATTGCCTAGGGAGATTGTGGAATCTGCATCACTGGAGATTTTTAAGAGCAGGTTAGACAAACGCCTGTCAGGAATGGTCTAGATAATACTTAGTCCTGCCTTGAAGTCCCTGCTAGTCCTACGATTCTATGCTCATTTATATCAGTAGAGGATTTGGCCACAAGAACGGAAGAAATTATTTACAAGGGGACGTAATTATGAGTAATAAAGTGAAAAGAAAAAAGGGAAACTTTAGTTGAATATCAAAGAAAAATGGTAGAAATTGTTAAATGGTTAAAAAGTCTCCCAAGAGAACCAGTGGAAACCCTATAGCTAGGGACAATGGAAACTAGCAGAAACAAATCACTAGAAAATATTGTCCAGAATAGACCTGCATTGACAGAGAGAGAGATTGTATCATCTAAAATATCTCTCTGTGCTTAATTTTTAGGATTATGAGATTCACTTAGAAGAATATTTTAAGGCTGTGAAATAAAAACATTGCATAAGTGTTGCTTACTTGATGCCTATTTTATATTTCAAAATGTAAATACCACAGCAAATGTGGTCTGGCATTTACACAAACAATAACAGATGGCCATGATGACTAAATGAGTTTTTAAAATGTTATTTTGTAAAGCACTGTGCTGTTATTAAGTGCTATATACCAGCATGCAACTTTCACCAGTATAGCAGGGCTAGTTTCTTGTACCCTGACATGCATTGGAAGGACCATACTTTGAGACTAAGGCCCTGTCTACACTACACAGTTTTGTCGGCAAATGCTGCCCTTTGCCAACAAACGGGGGAGGTATACACCCTACAAAGCTACTTTTGGTGGCAAAACTCTGCTGTTTTGCCAACAAAATAAAACCACCTTGACGAGAGGCATAAAGCCTTTTGCAGCAAAGTTAAAGTGACAAAATGTCGATGTAGACACTGCCATTTGTTATGCCGACATAACTGGCCTCCCCCAATATCCCACAATGCCCACCGCTCTGTTCACTGTTTTGAACTTAAGTGCCCAATATCTAGCTATGCAGGCATGTGGCCCTCCCCTTTCAAAGCTCTGGGAAACTTTGACATGGAGCTGCTGAGGATGCATCTCCCGGAGGCTGTGGGAGAATTCGGAGGGAATCAGAACCATTAATGAGGAATGTTGCTCTTCCAGGCAGGCAGGCAGAGCTGGCTGCTGCTTCGTGGGTCGGGTTGGGGGAGAAGGGGGTGAAGAGAGTGCTCAAGCTGCTGTCCGAACTTAAAGAGACAGCATGCCGACACACTCTCCCGCAACACATACACTTCCCCAACAAAGACTCTGTTTCTGTCTCTCCCCCCCACACACTCACCTTGTCACACACTCTTACTCCTGCACCCTACTTCAGTTGAAAAGCAGCTGGCAATTTAGTAGGATGCCAATAGAATGATGTGATTGAGAAACCTGCATCATGTGACGCTGTACCTGCCCCATGAGGCATTGCAAATCTTCCCAAAGCACCCTGTGGCCAATTGCACAGTGGGATAGCTACCCACTGTGCACTGCTCTGTGTGTCAGTGCAAGAGCTGCTAGTGTTGATGCACTCTGCCAACACAAGGAGTATAGTGTGGACATGCAATAGTGGTTTAATTAAAGTGGCATAACTTTTGTCAACCAAAACTCTGTAGTTCAGACATAGCAAACATAGCAACCATGAATATGCCGTCTATTCCTACGTGCTGTCTATTCCTACATTCAAATACATATATTTTACTTGTATTCTAGTAAGTACCTGGAGTCTACATGCACAGTTTGTCTTCAAAAATGTGCAATCCAGAAGACAAGCAATATACAAAAGCTAGGGAAAAGAGTTACACTAAATATATATATATACATCTCTACCCTGATATAATGCAACCCGAAATAACACGAATTTGCATATAGCGCGGTAAAGCAGTGCTCTGGGGTGGGCGGGGCGGGGCTGCGTACTCCGATGGATCAAAGCAAGTTCGATATAACGCGGTTTCATCTATAACATGGTAAGATTTTTTGGCTCCCGAGGACAGCGTTATATCGAGGTAAAGGTGTACTTGTATTTACTCTTCTGTACAATGGATAGTGTACATTACATACACTATTACATTATATGCATTTTAAAAATACATGAACTATAACTGAGTACCCTTCCGTCCCTCTCTTAGTAGCAGATCAGTTTCTTGTAGGCATCATAGAAGGGGGTCTTACACAGGGATTCAAAGAAGGAGTGGGTAGTGGCTTTACATGTCAGTTCAGGAGGGTGTTCCAGGCATAGATGACTGGATGAAAGAAGGTGCAAAGACAGTTGTAGTCAAAGGTAGCATAGTTGGCAAAGCAGAAGAAGGGTGCCCTGATCTGAGAGGATAAGTAGGGAGAAGAACTATAAAGGCCTTAATGGTCAGGACAAGAAGCCTGAATTTTATACTGTACAGTGGTAAAGGAGGAATCAGTGGAGGGATTTAGAACAGGCGTAGCATGGTCAAAATGTCATGAAATTTACCTTAGCAGCTGTGTTTTGAGTGGACAGGGCAATGTAGGTGTTAAGGAAACCAGAGCAGTGAGGCATGGCAACAACAAAGAAGATGAGAGCCTTAACAAGTCTTACTTGTGCACACAGTAAGCAATGGTCTTTTTTTACATATTAAGGACACAGTGGCTGTTGGGTTTCAGTTGTATTAATAATTAAATAAAAACTATATTAAGGTTGCAAAGTCAAGCTCTCAAAAAGTTAGGAAATCACAGAATTAAGGTTGCCCATGCAATTTAATTCTCTCCTTTTGTGCATATACATTATGATAGAGTCTTTAATTACATGATTGCATACTATTTTTCCCAGAGGACCCTGCTTTCTAGATTGAAAGTCTTCAAGAATTAAGAATAAACAAAACAATCTTTCCCTGGAAATGGATGAGTTATCATAACATTTGGGGCCAGATTGTGACCCAATCTTCCCCTACTGACATTGACCGACAGGTACTCATATGAGTAACCCCTTTGACTTCAGTATTGTGAGTAAGGAGCTCTGAGCTCTAAGCTCTTTGAAGCAGGGACTTATTTGTATGTTTGTAGAGTCCTTCATACAAAGGGGCCCAATCAGGCTGTGGCATTTACATGCTACCACCCTAATGTTAAATAATAGTAGCCTCTAGGAATTAGTACCACTGTCTACAGAAGCACACAGATATAACTTAGAGAATTTTTCACTTGACCAGAGCTCAAAGAGCTACACATTTACAAAGTCTATGGAATAGTTCAAAGTCTGTGTTCTAAATGATAATTTGATCAGTAGGAAAATAGACTGTCACTGCTTCTCCTTAGGAGAAAATTCCTGCCTATTCTTTGCTTGTTAGATGTTCTGATTTTTATCAGTTTTTCCTGATTTGTTTAACAAAAGCACTGTAAACTTAAAATGAAACTAACTCGCATGTTAAAAAAACAAAAACAAAACAACAAAAAACCTTCAGCTTCATTGAAAATAATTAGACATTTCAAAATACAGCAAGTCTTCCATAAAGGAGCATGGGCATTTAAGAAGAATAGGCAATTCTAACAATGCCAGCTATGACCTGGATTCACTGAAAAGTGCAGATTTACAAATAAGTGGCTAACAAATAAGTCTCCAACTGTTGTCTCGCCCTTCTTTTATAACTGTGCCATACGGTAGCCCGGCTGGACCACCAACCTGTGGCAGGCTGCAGCATGACAGGCATACCTGCCTCAGTTTCCCTTCTTCACAGTCTCCAGAAATAGTCCAAAGAATCTGAGTACAAACCGTTTATTACAAAAGAAAGTCCCCCTGCACATAAACCGTAAGAAAATAAGTCCCAATATCAAGTCCCATAGCAATAGTCCAGCACGGCCCCAGTATCCCTTGCTACATCTGGGCTCTCCAGCCTTCATACATCTCCAGCTGTGGTCCCCTGGCTCTGGAAGGACAGCTGGTTAGCCCCTCTACTAGCTTCCTAACTCTCCTCCCTTTCTCACCTCCCAGCATTGGCTTTGGCTCCTGAAAGTCATCAGATTAACCTCTCTACTGGCTTCCTGATAACTCCGTCCTCTTTCCATGAAGAGCCTGCAGAAAACTTTCTGTTCTCTGCAGCTTTTCTCAGAGACCTCCTCTAGTCTCTGGCAGCCCTATCTCACCAGCGGTGGGGAGGTCCCTATGCTTCAGGTCTTAGTCTCACTTTCATTTTCACCCATCCCAGCTCTCTGTCTCTCAATGACTCTATCCTACTCACACTATCCCTGATCTTTTATAGACGCAGGACAGGTGCTGTCCCGCACCGCCCTCTTAATTGGCCAGATCAGAGCAGCTTTTCCTGCACAGCGGGTCTTGACCTTCTTCATTTACTGTAGCTAGCCACCTTGTGAACACTCTGTCTCACCAAGCTCTCCATCAATTTTCAAATCTCATCTGAAAACACTATGAAGATACAATACAAAAAAAGGGCCCAATCTTGCCCCTCTTGAAGTCAGTAGGAGCAGGAGCAGGCCCTAAAACTGTATCATGTTTATCTACCTGGAAATGCAGTGCTCAACTGTGAACCACCTTTCATGCTCATGTAGGGGATCAATGCGCACCCTTACTTCCCTGCCTGGGTTACTCATGCTGCTAGCCTGTGCATAGAGAGGAGAGCAGCCTCTGTTAAAGGGCTGCTGCTCCCCCTTCCACATAGGTGAGGAGCAAATAAAAATCTGGTCTACTCAAACGGAGAAGTGAGCTGTGTGCAGACAAAACAAGAAAAAAGTAAGGGAGAAGTAGGGACCAAAATGTGACTCAGAGTACCTCCCTACTAATTAAATGCACAAGTGGTGGTTAAAAAATCTCTATGGCAATTATCCCACAAACATTTGTGCACTTGCATAACTTTTACTTACATGAATTGTCTGACTCCAGTGGCACTACTTATGTTAGTCCAATTGTGCTGCTATTTGTGTTCTTAGGGGCCTTGATTTCTACAAAACTGATACTTTAAATTTATCTGTGAAGTTGCAGGGTGCTCATACCAGAATGGCATTTGTAAACATTCAGAAAATGACAAGTCCTCATCACAGTTCCAACCCCATATCTGGTAAGCCAAACTCTTCACCACTAGCACTTGTTCTTCATTAATGATCTGGAGGATGGCATGGACAGCACCCTCAACAAGTTTGCAGGTGACACTAAACTAGGAGGAGTGGTAGATGCACTGGAGGGTAGGGATAGGATACAGAGGGACCTAGACAAATTAGAGGATCAGAAAAGAAAAGAAATCTGAGGTTCAACAAGGACAGGTGCAGAGTCCTGCACTTAGAACGGAAGAATCCCATACACTGCTACAGACTAGGGACCGAATGGCAAGGCAGCAGTTCTGCAGAAAAGGACCTAGGGGTTACAGTGGACGAGAAGCTGGATATGAGTCGACAGTGTGCCCTTGTTGCCAAGAAGGCTAACGGCATTTTGGGCTGTATAAGTAGGCGCATTGCCAGCAGATCGAGGGACATGATCATTCCCCTCTATTCGACATTGGTGAGGCCTCATCTGGAGTACTATGTCCAGTTTTGAGCTCCATACTACAAGAAGGATGTGGAAAAATTGGAAAGAGTCCAGCGGAGGGCAACAAAAATGATTAGGGGGCTGGAGCACATGACTTCTGAGGAGAGGCTGAGGGAACTGGGATTGTTTAGTCTGCAGAAGAGAAGAATGAGGGGGGATTTGATAGCTGCTTTCATCTACCTGAAAGGGGGTTCCAAAGAGGATGGATCTAGACTGTTCTCAGTGGTACCTGATGACAGAACAAGGAGTAATGGTCTCAAGTTGCAGTGGGGGAGGTTTAGGTTTGATGTCAGGAAACACTTTTTCACTAGGAGGGTGGTGAAGCACTGGAATGGTTTACCTAGGGAGGTGGTGGAATCTCCTTCCTTAGAGGTTTTTAAGGTCAGGCTTGACAAAGCGCTGACTGGAACGATTTATTTGGGGATTGGTCCTGCTTTGAGCAGTGGTTTGGATTGATGACCTCCTGAGGTCCCTTCCAATCCTGATATTCTATGATTCTATGATGATTCAGATTCACCCCATTCTGCTTCTCCATAATTACACAGCTTTTCTGGGGAAACCTAGCAATATTATTATTTTAGTAAGGATAAGGCATAGATTGAAAAATTGAAATAGTTTTGGAAACTCCAAAATAATTCACTGATATTGACTGCATTGTGAGAATAATATATCTTCTTGTAAAAGTATCTGAGAAACCCTGGAAATAACATACTGAAGAAACCAGTTGCCAGCTCAGGCAAGGTCCCCATGCCTCAATTGAATACTGGCAAATACATAGCTGGACTCAGTATGTCTCACCTGCGTGTTAATATGGTTAGAATAGGTATTAGAATTATAAGACTGTATTTAGTGTTGAGACTGTATGAATTTTTTGTGAATTACTGCATGCATTGATCTCACTTATAACATCTGTATTCCCTAGTATAAAGTTATGTTTGAGTATTTGCATTGCAAACCTTTGTAAATCACCAGACAGGAGACAGATGTTAACTAGTATGAAATGCTAGTCTCCAACAGAAGGTGTTCAGAAAAGCCCATCAACACCAGATGGACTACAGTGGAACATTAAAAAGGACAAAAGACTTTGTTTTTTACTCTCCCCCCAAAGTTATTTACTCCCTGCCCATGAAGTTGTGTCTTTTTACTGAATTCCTCCTATCCGCTGAGTTTGCAGCTCAAAGCAGAAGGGGGGAGGGGACTAAAAGCCATTAACTAGAGGGAACTATATCTTTATACTGCTTGGACTGTGGGGGGGCAAGCATTACTAGGCATAAGTAAAAGATCTCTAGTGCTTAGCCTGGGTTCGCCCTAATGAACATAAAAAGCTTGATTATCACAGACACTTCTATTATTTTTAGAAATTTAAGATTGGAACTCATTTGTGTGTATATATGTTTAGCTGATTTAGCCATGTAAATAACTCTCATTTCTTTTTCCTAGTTAATACATTTTTAGACAGTTTATTATCAGATGGGCTGCAAGCATTATCTTTGCTGTGAGATCTTAAGTGTAATTAATTGACCTAGTGGAAATGACTGGTCCTTTGAGACTGAGAGTAATCTGAATATTGCTGTGATCCGTGGTATAGGAAGAAATCATCTGTCACAAAAGGTAAGATTACTGGTGTGGCAAAATAGATCAGATTTCCCAAGGGGACAATTTGTGACTCCACGTTTAGGCTGTTATAGTGCCTGATGAGTTTAGACTTGATAATTGGTTGGTGACATCAAAGTATAGAACTCACAACCAATCTGGGGCATGTGCCCTGGTCCCTTACAGTCTGCCTTGAGGTTGGTACTCATTCTCTGGAGTCACTGCAGGACAGCTTGACAGGATGGTTGAAAGTTTATAGATTTTATGCTTCATAAAAATATACAAGATGACAACACTGGTTCTTTTGTGCTTTTAGGATTAGTAGATTCTTATATTTTATTCATAGCATGTCCAAATGTGGTAGGCACTGACAACCAAATTAAAAATAAAAGGTTGACATGGTTCCAGCCAGAATAAGGTGACCAGACAGCAAGTGTGAAAAATTGGGACAGGGAGTGGGAGGTAATAGGCTTCTATATAAGAAAAAGCCTCAAATATCAGGACTTTCCCTATAAAATCAGGACATCTGGTCACCCTAAGCCAGAAAGAGTTTATCATCAAATTTTAGATGTGATGCAGTGGGAGTAACCAACAGTAAGGGCATAGGTTAAAGAGAGACCAAGAGCTACTGTAATAAGAACACATTTGTACTGTAGTGTGACAAGGCATAACAAGGGACAGGCAATATGTATTCTGTATCAGTAGTAACTACATGAAAATATTATGAAACAGCTTTCATATTTTGTTTGCGTAGCCAAAACCAGTTGTCAAGTTCAAGATTGTTAAATAAGCAAAAGATTTAAAGTATATATTGCCAACGGCCTTTCAAACAAGTCCTTGCAAAACCTCTGATAAAGAAGTCATTCAGCTTGCCCAGCCCTCTAGACATCATGTAATTGGCTAAATTGAACAAGATGGTGTTATTCATAAGGGACAAAACATTGCAAGATTTTGTTTCTGCATTTGAAGCTGAGCTCAGTATTTGCTTGGTGTATGTTATTAATATTGGATTTCTGCTAGTAGTTATATACTGCAAAAGTTTTGCACAAAATGGATGGTGGAGAAAAGTAACCCATTGCAAATGTCAGGTTTAACAATTTCCCAGCCCAGGGACTTTGAAGTGTCTTTTTGTGGTTCCTGGAATAAGGAGTATATTATAGATACTTTCTTAAAATAGAGTTTTAAATTGAAATGTCTGTGTGGCATTAGTGATTAATAAAGCAAGGGACCAGTAGCATTAGTTTGACTAAAGCATAGTATGAGCAGGCACAATGCAAACTTACCCACATAGATTTGTTAAAGCACCGGAGTCTCAACCTGACCTGCAGTAGGCCTGCTCATTCTAGTATTAGGGACAGAGGGTGAATTGGGCCAATTTATGAATCATAGAATTATAGAATCATAGAATATCAGGGTTCAAAGGGACCTCAGGAAGTCATCTAGTCTAACCCCCTGCTCAAAGCAGGACCAATCCCCAAATAAATCGTCCCAGCCAGGGCTTTGTCAAGCCTGACCAATAAAAACCTCTAAGGAAGGAGATTTCACCACCTCCCTAGGTAACCCATTCCAGTGCTTCACCACCCTCCTAGTGAAAAAGTTTTCCCTAATATCCAACCTAAACCTCCCCCACTGCAACTTAAGACCATTACTCCTTGTTCTGTCATCAGGTACCACTGAGAACAATCTAGATCCATCCTCTCTGGAACCCCCTTTCAGGTAGTTGAAAGCAGCTATCAAATCCCCCCTCATTCTTCTCTTCTGCAGACTAAACAATCCCAGTTCCCTCAGACCTCTCCTCATAAGTCATGTGCTCCGGCCCCCGAATCATTTTTGTTGCCCTCCGCTGGACTCTTTCCAATTTTTCCACATCCTTGTAGTGTGGGGCCCAAAACTGGACACAGTACTCCAGATGAGGCCTCACCAACGTCGAATAGAGGGGAATGGTAACGTCCCTTGATCTGCTGGCAATGCCCCTACTTATACAGCCCAAAATGCCGTTAGCCTTCTTGGTAACAAGGGCACACTGTCGACTCATATCCAGCTTCTCATCCACTGTAACCCCTAGGTCCTTCTCTGCAGAACTGCTGCCTTGCCATTCGGTCCCTAGTCTGTAGCAGTGCATGGGATTCTTGAGTCCTAGTGCAGGACTCTGCACTTGTTCTTGTTGAACCTCATCAGATTCCTTTTGGCCCAATTCTCTAATTTGTCTAGATCCCTCTGTATCCAATCCCTACCCTCCAGCGCATCTACCACTCCTCCCAGTTTAGAGTCATCTGCAAACTTGCTGAGGATGCAGTCCACACCATCCTCCAGATCATTAATGAAGATATTGAATCTCCTTCCTTGGAAGTTTTTAAGGTCAGGATTTCTAGTTCCACAATTTTTTAAAAAATGAAATTTAAATCTGAAAAAGGGGTTTGGCGAGGTAGCTTACAGTATATTCCCTAAGCGCTCATCTACTGACACTTTCCACTCCTCTTCCTCACTCCCTGTCCCTCGCACACACCTGGATTTCCAGTATTTTGCTTCACTTTTTTTTTCTTACAAATGTTCTTTGAAATACATGGGAGTTGCAGCTTCTCTACACAGCTCTCCCAAAGTACCTCATTCCTAGTGTGTACACTTCATACTGTTCTGGTGCTGGCTCAGTCCTGAGCATAGACTCATCCTTAACTGTGCCCGATGGTGTGGTTCTTTTGGGCTGGGGGTGCATAAATGGAAACTAGGATGAGAATCTTTTTCACTTGTCACATAAATCAGAATCAGATCCTGGGGCTGTCTGAGATGAAAGGTTAACTCACGGAAGGAACTACAGTGCTACCTAGCCGTCTACACAGGTGATCTAGCCATACTTGGGGTGGATGGTTCTGTGTGGCAGCATCATGCCTTTAAGGGGCAGCCCTCCACTGGATGCAGGGTAGAGCTTCACAACCCAGTCAAGAGCTTTGGAATACCTTATAAAGCTCCCTGGCATATAGGAGAGTGCACCTGCTGTTGTACCCTTATGTAGCAGGGTGCTGGTACAAAAGCACCTAATTAGCCCCTGCCCAGTCAGCTCCAATCAGGGGAAGCAGATTGGGGCTGATGGAAAAGGTCTGATGCTGGCCTGAGGATTGGCAACAGCTGCTGGCCTGACAGGCCAAGAGCCATAAAGGCTGGGAGGGAGCCAGAAGGCGGGGGGCAGGCAGGCAGGGAACTGGAGGCCTTCTAGCTGAAGGCTGCCACTTCCTGTAAAGGAGGTGACTAATCCTGCAAGACTTGTATATAGATAGACACTGGTGGTGGGAGAACCTTATATAAATAAAGACACGGGTGTTTCACAACCTTGAAGCTTCTCTGAGCCGTATTGGAGTCAGCAAGCGGGCCCCAGGAAGAA
Organism: Malaclemys terrapin pileata; assembly: GCF_027887155.1. Classification (NCBI taxonomy): domain Eukaryota; kingdom Metazoa; phylum Chordata; order Testudines; family Emydidae; genus Malaclemys; species Malaclemys terrapin. Next base: position 78,694,441 of record NC_071505.1, read on the forward strand.
GAGTGGGACATGAAACCTGTTACACCTTATATACAGTGTTGAATCCCACCTCACTCCACATTCTGGTTATGCTCCACCATGGAGTGGTGAAGTTAATCCACAGTCCCACCTCCACAATGCCCACTTTGGGATTCTGTTTACCCATGGGAGAGTTTGGATGGAGTAGCATATGTATTCCCAGAAATGGGGACTGTCCTTGTGTCTCTCTCTTACATGGGCTGCATAAGGTTGGGAAGACTCCTTGTGCCCTTCCTCCTGTCCCCAATGTACTCTCTACTGCGCCCAGCCCATTTTTCATGCCTGAGAACTACTATGTATGATTTGCCTTTTCTATCACTGCTGTCTATATCCAGTACTGTCTGGCAAATCAATTTTTAACTAAAATTGACTAGGAAGTAAATTAGGGCTTCCATTTACTTTAAGCAGTGAATTTCCAAAGTGCTAAGCATCATTGCTATGCTTGACCTGCTGAAACCAGCCTAGCTTTAGCCCAAAGAAGAGCCCACCATATAATCTGCTTGTGTGCTCTAGACAAAAGACACAGATGGAAACATAGGTAAGAAGGGGCTACTCCTATTGGAAATATAAAAACAACTGCCTCCAAGCTGGTTCAAAATCCATTCAGGGCAAGGAAGGTCAGAACATGTTCCCTGTTTTCTTCCTAGTAGAATTGCTTCCGATATTTGAAATGTTTGATCTAAGAGAAAAGCTGTAGATGTTCAGTGAATTACATTTTCTCTCTATCAATCTGGTTTACAAAAAGAGAATAAATGTACTCTTCTATTTTAACCCAGGCATACCCCACCACAGTCGCCCATCTTTTAGTCACAAACACTGATTAAACCTCTTCCCTCACAGAAAAAGTCTAAAGATACCTGATCCTCGATTCCATTCAATCTCAATTTTCCCCTTTTATTAGTTTTTTTTCAAGTATTTTGTATTGAATGTTACATATTTAAAGATCTAAAAAATCTTTACACAGACAGTGAAAATATTGAGATTCTATATAGTTTAAATAATTAATTAGACTTATTGTCCTGGAAGTGAAATGAAAGAGTTGCTATGGGAATCTGGAAAGCACCTTTTTATTGTTTTTGTAAATTACAAATTATTGTTTTCCCATTTCACAGGTAGCCTCTTACCCATTAAGGGTCCAGGCCTGCATTCCAAACGTGTTTTAAGTACAGAGGTCATGATTGGGTCCAAAATGTCTTGGTGATTTCCAAGTTCTGGTCTCTGTGGAGACTAAAGTTCATATATAGAGGTAAACAGAATATGTTCAATGACAAGTCTTTATCTGGGATCAGCTGAAGCCTGATCAACTTGAGTTCATGAAGATTCCTTAATAAAATATACATTGAAAATACTGATAATACCTAAAAATACACAAAACGATGGCTTTTTAAAGGATTGCGCCCAGGTTTCTAAAAATGACTATCCATAATGAGAACCAGAAACATGTTATGAAAGTGAATTAGTCCATTGGTTTTAATTAGGAACCACTGTAAAGGATTGTAAAACATGTCACGAAATCCAACTAAACTGCTAAATATGTATTTCAGTGCATCCAGTAGATTAAGTTATTTAGAATTCAGTGTCTCAACTTGTTATATTTGTCTTTTTAGCGTGGCACATAAAATGTATTATTTTTATTGTAAAATTTAAGTGCAGATACTTTAATTATTAAAATGTGGGCAATTCATCTACATAGAAGTCTTTAATGCTTAAACTTATTAAAAAGATTGTGGCTTTAAAAGTAACAGTATTTAAGGAGTCTGCCATCAGTGTGCAGGCATAAATCCTGGTACTGTTAATAAGAGTTTAAAAAGAGAATTTCTGGGTAATTATAATATGCTTTACATAGTGTTGAAAGCATGAGGCCAAAGGCACAGACATTTTAAAGTGACAAGGTGGGTGAGGTAATACGTATTGACAGAAGTTGGTCCAATAAAAGATATTACCTCATCCATCTTGTCTCTCTAATCTCCTGGGACCAGCACAGCTCCAACAACACTGCAAAAAAGACTTCAAAGCTTCTAAGAGGTTTTATAGTAACCTAGAATGTGCTTTGCAGACTCTTTTAGCTTTTTTATTGCCTTTGACTGAATTTTCTTAATGATGCTGGAGGAAACAACAGCCTTGGAGAGAGAAGTTCTAAATTATCAGATACATCTGTGCAAGTAGCTTGCACTTGTTGCTGTCAGTGTTCCTCATCTCAGCCACTGAATGAGAATGTAGTATCTGCTCCATAGCCACTGAGGACTGCTCTACACATAACACTTAGGTCAATGTAGTTATGCCACCGAGGGGTGAGATAAGTTCCAAGAGAACTAGATCAAAGATCTCTAACAAACTATTAAACCCATGTCAGCAGCATGCACACGAACAGTTAGACCACAACAGGCTAGTGCAGGGTAGATTCAGACTCCAGCTTGCTCTGGCCTCAGTGTCCATGTAGGTAAGCTAAGGGCTTGTCTACACTTGAAATGCCACTATAGCGCTTCAGTGTAGACACTATCTACTCTGATTGAAGGGGTTCTCCCACTGGCATAGGCAATCCACCTCCTTGGGCGGTGGTATCTAGGCCAATGAAAGAATTCGTCTGTTGACCTAGTACTGTCTACATGGGGACTTAGGTTGGCTTAACCAAGTTGCTCAGGGGTGTGGATTTTTCATACACTTGAGCAACGTAGCTGGGTGTGACGTTATGTGTGTAATATAATATTTTGTTGGAAGATGACAGGGCCAGAAAGACTTAATTAACTCACAGACTGACCTGACCCATGGGTGAACCTTAAGGACTGGTTAGGAAGATATATAAATGAATAGAGCTTTGAAATGCAAGTCTTCATTGTTAGAGATCTCAAAGGTAGATGTTTGCTCAGGTCTTGTGATGTAAGCAAACAAATCTTGTCTATTGCTATAGTTTTAATTCAAAGATCAAAAAAGGAATATTAACATTTATGATCATACCTAAGTGAAATAGTATTATTGTCTATATGTCTCTTTGAAGGTTGTGGTAACCTGTATCTGAACTGTTTAATGGATAAATTACCCTGTGCTAATTGCCAGGATGTTTGGAAAGAGAATTAAGGCTATTGTTTTCTCAGGTCAAAAGGCTGCTGGAAATGTATAAGAACCCTGGGACACGATCCTACTTCATCTCAGATCTGCTTTGGGTTTCAAGAGGGGGAAACCTTAAGCCGCAAGGATTGAGATCCCCAGTCATTGACTGGAGCCACCCTGAGCATGGACATTGGACTATAACCTATGGACTATTTGTAAAAGGACTTTTGGCAACTACAAGCTCACCTCTGCTATGCATCTGAACCTCAAGAATTGAATTCAAGTCTGTATGTATATTGATCTTTTAACCAACACTCTCTCTTTTCTTTCTTAATAAATTTTAGTTTAGTTAATAAGAATTGGCTATAAGTGTATATTTTGGGCAAGATCTAAGTTGTAATTGGACCTGGGTACGTGGCTGATCCTTTGGGATTAGAAGAACCTTTTCTTTTATATGATGAGATAAGATTTTCAATAATCATCATCATGTCTGACAGGTGTGTCTGGACGGAGGCCTGAGGCTGGGTACTTTAAGGGAAATGCGTTGTTTGGACTTCTGAGTAACCAGTGAGGTACTACAGAAGCTGTTTTGTGCTGGCTTGGTAAATCTAAATATTGGAATAACCACCAGCGTTTAGGGTTTGTCTGCCCCGTTTTGTTTGCAGTTCACCCTGATTGAGTGACCTCAGCTGGCTCTCACGGGCAGCACCGTCACACTGGGTCAATCTAAGTTTCTAGTGTAGAACAGCCCTTAGTCCATTGGGTCTTTCTCTCTTGTCACTACAGTGGAGATCTGACAGATCTCAAAAAGTAGTTGTCAATAGGGAATTATTATCAAATGGAGATATTTCTAGTGTGATTCTGCCAGGATTGGTTCTATGCCAGATACTGTTCAAAGTTTAATCAGTCATCCGGAAGTCAATGTAAAATTGCTTGTGATTAGATTTGTGAATGACACAAAGATTAGCAGAATGAGAAGGAAATGATGGGGCCAGGGCAGTTACACAGAATGACTTGTTAACCAAGGCCCATTCAAACAAAATATGTTTTAATATAGCCAAAGGCAAAGTTATATATCTAGGAACAAAACCCACCAGCCATACATACAGAATGTGGGACTGTATCCTGGAATGCAATGACATGGAAAAGGATTTAGAGGTCAGGGTGGACAAACAAGTAAACATGAGCTCCCAGTGCAATGCTGTGGCAAAAATGGCTAGTGCAACCCTTGGATGTATAAACAGAGGAATAGTGAGTAGTGACAGGGCGATGATTTTACCTCTGTGTACAGCACTGGCAAGCCCAATGCTGGAATACTGCTTCCATTTCTGGTGTCCACATTTTAAAAAGGCTGTTGAAAAATTGGAAATGGTGGGGAGAAGAGCCAGTAAAATGATTCAAGGATGGAAAAAATGTCTTATAGAGAGATTTAAGGAGCTCAATATGGTTAACTTATCAAAAAGATTAAGAGGTGATTTGATTATGATGTATAAATTCTATGGTGTAAAAATATTGAGTACTAAAAGGTTTTTTAACCTAGAGAAGAGAGGCCTAACAAGAATCAGTGACTTGAAATTAATGCCAGACAAATTCAAATTAGAAATAAGGCACACATTTTTAACAGTGAGGGTGCTTTGTAAGAAGCAGCAAAATAGAGCCAAGCCTGAGTGAGAGATCTAATTTTTCCATGACTCTGTCCAAATTAACGAGTGCTTTCCCCCTGCCTCAGTGAGTAATACCAGATATGCATATACATTTTATCTAAGTAGATTTTTTTAACACGGTAGCAGCATTTGTAATCATAATACCAAATTCTGAACATATTTGCTCACTTTGGTATAACCACGAGTGAATTTAAAGGAACATTCCACAACTTCAATACTTTGTTATTTTAAGTGACCCCCCCAAATAGGTGTTCCTATATATTGCCAAAGGAGTCTTCTTGTGCTTCCATATTTTGATCAGTAATGCCCCATCACCACCCTGGCACAGACTCCACTGCACAATTTATTCGTGCCAGCACAAATATTCTGGTTGACAATATGAAGTTCCCATTGCTGAGTCAGACCATGTACTTACATCCCACATTTTCTAACCCTGAGAACCTCGGGGAGGAAAACTTCTCTTCTGTGTATTCCTTGTAACACTGAGTCTTTTCGAGTGTATATATGTGCTCATATGCTAGACATAATTTAACTCATAGTTCTTTGTGTATTCAAGGCATTGAAATTATGTAAATAACATTAAGGTTATAAGAAAAGCAGCCTGAAAACTTTTCAAGCAGGTGAAAAGTCATTGTTTTGTAGCTCTGAGAAAAAAAAAATCAAAATATTTGTGTCAATATTTTTTTTGCATTTCAATAAAAAATTATATCAAAAACAGAAAAAAATCAACCAGTCAGTCAAAGAAGACAAAATAATGTTTTACACCTGTAGATCTTAGTTTGTGTAACTTTTCTACCACGTATATTGGCAGCAAAAAGGGCCAGGTTCAAATACTTAATGGTTCCTCTTAAAATTAGCAAAAAATATCTGCTTGAGCCCCCAGAAATGTAAGATAAGCTAACTATCTTCCCTGGGCATCCCTGATAGGCAATACCTCCCTTCTCACAAGTACTGAGTCCAAAAACAAGGAAAGTTTTTATTTGGGGTGGGGAAGGAACACAGCATTAATTTGGAAAATCACAACAAACAGCAATATGTTTATATGAATAGTAAGTAAAACACCCACCCCTGCAGTATCTTGAGCTGTAGTCCTTTGCCTTAGTTTCTGCCAGTGTGAACATCCAATGGACAAAGGTACATTTGACTCTGCACTTCCCTGCTCTGGTGGACCCCACTTATGGTTTATTGTCAGTGATAGTCCAAGAGCCTGGGAATGCACTTGAAGAGGTCCATCTCCAGCCCCCAGGGGGAAGTACTGCCTGGCTTCTGTGAAGACATTTTGCCAGTGTCTCTGAGCCATTGCCCCTCACCCTACGGCTGCCGCCAGCCACAATGTTGTTTGTGTCACTACCTCTTGCTGCACAGCTGTCTCTATACCGGCACTACCACCTCTTGCCATTTCCATGTTGTCTCTCACTGCACCACTGTCTCCAAGCTCTCTGGCACGGCACTGTTGCTCTAGCCAACATGATGGATCTGGGTTCCCAACCTGACTAGCAGGGTTGGTGTGGCCAGTGAGTGAGCAGCAAGCTTGCGGAGCACCAACTCTCCATGTAGACAAGCCCTTTTCAGGGGTGCTGAGCAATACCAACAATGAATTTGTCCCATTATGTATAGGTCAGAAGAATCTGTAATGGTTTGGGATCCTGGTAGGAAACAAGCATTTTTATCTGCTTGCCGCATTGTTACAACAGTAGCCACTAGCGATAACCATTATGCCTTCATGCTCAGATTTGCTTCTTTTGCTCAGGTTGGCAAATTTCCAACTGAAATTCACAATCTTTTTCAAGGAGTTACCTTCTTTGGGGGTGTCTGACATCTCCATGGATTGTAGGGGCCAAAGGTGTAAAAGTAGCCACTTATCCATGTTGTGGCACTGTGGCCAGGAATTAAATATGAATCTCCTACACAGAACTTATGACACCTTTATTATTGAGGGTAAGAGGCGATCACATTGCAACAACACTAGTGGGATCAAAGTAGGAGCTTAATATTGAAACAGCAGAAGAGGGGCCCACATCAGCTAATGCAGCCATGATAGCCACCCCACCTATCTGCACTGTTATTATCTGTACTGGGTTGTGCCTAGAGGCCTGAGTCAGGAGCCTCATTATACTAGACACTGCACACACATATAATGATTAAACAGTCTCTACCACAAAGTGTTTACAGTCTAGGAACTGCTGCTACTAAGCCTGAGTCACCATTATGTTGACTCCAGTTTATTTCAGGATAACATTATTGAAATCAATAGAATTATACTGGCATAAAGCAGGAGTTAACACCTCTTGTGAATTAGGCCCTCCAATTTCAGTTAAATAAATAAATTACACTAAAACAGTGGCACTTGTTTGGGATTACCTGCCTCACCTCATTTAAGCTGAATACTGCAGGCATACCAAACTCATGCTGATAGACCCTTCAAACTGCACCACTCACCAGCATCATATCTTTACATAGAGGGATAGATGGGAGAGTCTAGGAGAGGATTAATAATAGCGCAGAAGCTGCAGCAGTAGTTAAAGAAAGAGCTGAAGTGCACCTTCCTCATTGCCTGCAACTACACTTATGCGAGACTTTTCAGATGGTCTGAGTGAAAGGGCACAGGTGCAACTGTCACTTCATTTGTCAGGTTGGGAAGAGGAATTATCACTACTGACACCATTGTGTGTAGGCAGAGATTTATTAGGCACATACACCAGGATTCTAGGAAAGAAGGAATAACCTCACCCATAAGTTTTCCATTTAATAAAGTTGCAAACAACCACCCAACACTCTCCCACAACTTCTTGGTCCTCTCTAGGATCTGGAGGACCAAGAAATTATGGTTTTGAATTAATTAATTCCACATTATCCACTACCTCAGCACCTCCTGCTGGCCATTAGCTCTTGGTTGCCGGTGCGCCTTCCTCTAGTGGTATCTCACCACCGTCACTTCTGCTCCACCTCCAAGACCCGCGTCGCTCCCTGGACCACGGCATCCTCTTCTGGGCACGGCCCTCTGGCTTTGCCCCACTCCATTTTCTCCCTCCTTCCAGGGGAACTGGCTGTCTCTAGTCCATCCACTTGCCACTGTGGCCTACTGCAGCCTTTGGTCTAGGCTCTCACTTCAAGGGGTAAACTGCAGTCCAAATACTGGCCAACCCTTCTGTGGTAAGTGGCATAAAATGGGGAAGGGGGGGCAGGCCCACCCACTACTCTAGGCCCTGACTCAGGGACTCTATAGCTGGCAGCAACGTGCTGCTGCTCCTCCAACTCCCACCACCTATTTCCCTGAGCTACTTCCCCATAGCCCTAGCACCTTCCTGTAGGGTTACCATATTTTGTGCCTCCAAATGGAGGACACTCCACGGGCCCCGGCCCCGCCCCCAGCCCCAACTCCGCCCCCTCCCCGAAGTCTCCGCCCCCTCCCCTGCTTCCCGCGAACATTTAATTCGCGGGAAGCCTGAAGCAGGTAAGGGGGAGTGTGGCGGGAGGAGGCGCGGCCCAGGCTGGCCCCCCGGCGGCTCCAGCCTGGGTCGGCTCGGGCCCTGGGGTGCCGGCCCCGGCCGACCACCCCCGGCCCGCCCAGCACTGCCGGCCCCCGGCGGCCCAGCACACCCCCCGCTATCCCGGACCGGCTCCCGGCCCCGCGGCCCAGCGCACCCCCCGGCGGCCTGGCCCCGCGACCCCGGATCGGCTCCTGGCTCCGCGACCCCACGGCCCGGCGCACCCCCCCGCCATCCCGGACCGGCTCCCCGCCCGGCCCCGCGGCCCGGCTCCCCGCCAGGCCCCGCGGCCCAGCGCACCCCCCGGCGGCCTGGCCCCGCGACCCCGGACCGGCTCCTGGCTCCGCGACCCCGCGGCCCGGCGCACCCCCCGCCATCCCGGACCGGCTCCCCGCCCGGCCCCGCGGCCCGGCTCCCCGCCAGGCCCCACGGCCCGGCGCACCCCCGCCCCCCGCGACCCCGGACCGGCTCCCGGCCCCGCGGCCCAGCGCACCCCCCCGCCATCCCGGACCGGCTCCCCGCCCGGCCCCGCGGCCCGGCTCCCCGCCAGGCCCCACGGCCCGGCGCACCCCCGCCCCCCGCGACCCCGGACCGGCTCCTGGCTCCGCGACCCCGCGGCCCGGCGCACCCCCCCGCCATCCCGGACCGGCTCCCCGCCCGGCCCCGCGGCCCGGCTCCCCGCCAGGCCCCACGGCCCGGCGCACCCCCGCCCCCCGCGACCCCGGACCGGCTCCTGGCTCCGCGACCCCGCGGCCCGGCGCACCCCCCCGCCATCCCGGACCGGCTCCCCGCCCGGCCCCGCGGCCCGGCGCACCCCCGCCCCCCGCGACCCCGGACCGGCTCCCGGCCCCGCGGCCCAGCGCACCCCCCGGCGGCCTGGCCCCGCGACCCCGGACCGGCTCCTGGCTCCGCGACCCCGCGGCCCGGCGCACCCCCCCCGCCATCCCGGACTGGCTCCCCGCCCGGCCCCGCGGCCCGGCTCCCCGCCAGGCCCCGCGGCCCAGCGCACCCCCCGGCGGCCTGGCCCCGCGACCCCGCGGCCCGGCGCACCCCCCCGCCATCCCGGACCGGCCCGCGGCCCGGCGCACCCCCCCGCCATCCCGGACCGGCCCCATGGCCCGGCGCACCCCCCCCCCCGCTACCCCGGACCGGCTCCCCGCCCGGCCCCACGGCCCGGCGCACCCCCCCCGCTACCGCGGCCCAGCGCACCCCCCCCCCGCTACCCCGGCGCACTGCCCGGCGCACCCCCCCGCTACACCGGCCCGGCGCACTGCCCGGCTCCCGGCCCGGCACCGCGCCCGGCCCGGCACCATGCCCCCGGCCCCGCGACCCCGGCCCGGCCAAAGAGGCCCCGGCCGAGCCCTCCCTCCCGATTTTCCCGGACATGCCCGGCTTTTGGGGATTTCCCCCCGGACGGGGATTTGAACCCCCAAAAGCCAGACATGTCCGGGAAAATCCGGACGTATGGTAACCCTACCTTCCTGGCCCTTTGTATCAGAGGCCTTAGTCTGGCAGGCCTCAGGCTGGAGCTCCCTATTGCTCCCCTGCCCAGCACATCTCTATCTAAGGGACTCCTCTAAGGCAGCTAGTCCTTCTTCCTTGCAATCCAGGGAGAGACAGACCCTGCTCTCTTGTGTAGCTCTTCTTATATGGCCCTCCCTAGCCCTGATTGGCTGCTTCTCCTATTAGGAGAAGAACAAACCTTCTCCTAATTGGCTCTCTACAAGCCCTCCTCCCCTTGGTTGGGTTTTGCACAGACTCCCTGAGGGCTGCTTTAACCCTCCATCTACCTGTGTGGGTCAACTGCCCCACCACAACTCCTAATGGAGTTTCTAACTTCAATAGGATCTTTTACTCATATGAGAAGGATTTAGAGGAGCAGGCCTTTATGGTAGTAAAGATGTATCTAGCTTTCTAGGGAATAACAGCTAATCGTTATAATTTCCTCTAAATACCATTCATTTTGAAAGATCTCATTCACAAAATACAAACAAAAGCAAAGAAATATGTGAATGTCACCCATTACAGTGTTTCTCCACCTGAATCCTCTCTCCTGTTCTCCATTGTGAGTAGTATCTTTTTTTGATTCTACAGTTCCTGATGTTTTGCCAGCACATGTATTAACAAGGCAGTATGATGATTGCAGTTAGGTGATAAAGACAATATACAGTCTGGAAACCATTCTCCATAAAAAGAAAAGAACAATACATACACTGTGGTAAATCAATGACAACTCATTAAACAGAAACATATTTTTTAATACTAGAACCTTATTATAAAAGAAACTGAAATGAATTCACAATTATGCAGCACTAATGAAATCAACAGCATTGCATGTGTATATATGAGAGCCGAATTTTCTCCTTAATGTCATGTTTTTCCTGTAATGTTAGTGGTAGACAAAAATCTCCTTGCATCTACTTAATTCAACAGATGTACCAATGTCTTCCATTGATTCACTGTTGTAGCATTAATAGTCAACTGGTATTAATTTTGGTTCTGGTATTAATTTTGAAATCAGATCTGTATAATCCTCTGAAAATGTTTTTTATAAAGAACGCTCAACATTTTGATTAGCTGGCGTATGAAATTCCAAAGACTACTTTATTCATCTGCCCAATAAGCTCCATTTGCTTTGCCATTGCCAGACCAGGCCTGCTTTGCATATTTCTTATGTGTGCTAGGCAATTTCCTATGATACTGTCCAGGCCGTTCTCCTTTTGAGAGAGCCATGTGTATTTCTGATTCAAGGTGTTATGTTAGTCTTTATTTGAAAAGGGAGGCTGGCATTTGTTCACTGTCTAGCCTTATGTGCCATTAAAAACTGCACTGAAATCTGTTGACTCAGTCATTTTGATATTAGCAGTAAACTGGTTTACAATAGATACTCTTTCAAGGCTTATATACAATAGACTTTTTTTTCCAGAAAATGTCCTACCATTGATGTCTCCAGTGAAGCTTCATCTGCAATAGCAATGGTGGAAGCCTTAGTGTAGGTAAAGTGCCAGTAGCCACCAGCATTTTAACCATCTCATTGTCTGAGCAGGTTTAGAGGATAATGGGTTGGTTAAAATGCTGTTGTCTGATTGTGACAGGGTGGACTAAGCTCTGAGGCCCCTTGCTGGAGGCCTTGTGCCCCTGCCACACCCCACCCCAGAAAAGGGCAGCAGAGAGGTCCTCTAAGCTGCTTAGAGCGGCTGCGTGGGAAGCAGCCAATCAGGGCCCAGCAGGTCAGTACAAGAAGACACGTATTCTGGCCTGCTCTTCGTATACCCGTGCGCAAGTGCTACACAGAAGCAGACTATAAAGGGGTTAGAAGAACTTATCCGCTATTACAGATTGCCCCTTGAAGTGCAGAGTGATCAGGGAACCCATTTTACAGGGATGGAAGTAAGAGAATAGGCTAGGGGGCGAGGAATCGTGTGGGTTTTTCACATCGCATACCACCCGCAGGGCGCCTGGCTCATTGAGCGCATGAACGGTTTGCTTAAAGAGCAGCTAAGCAAACTGTCCCCCACTGAATCCCTGGCCGGATGGAGTCGTAACATCCACCAGGCTGCAGCCATGCTCAATGACCGTCCACTGTATGGCTCCACCCGTATGCCAGGTTTAAGGGGGAGGTCATCGAGAGGCCCCGTGTGTTGCAAGTGCAGCGTCTGCACCTGCAAGCCCACCTCCCCATTCGGGCCACCCTGGGAAGTGATGGTCTTGATCTACGGGTCCCTCAAGAGAGCCTCACCCTGCAGCCTAATAGCCAAAACCTCGCGAGTATTGGCTTAGCCATTGCGCTCCCACAAGGCTATTATGGGCGCATTGCCCCATGCAGTAGCCTGACCCTCAAGGGCATAGATGTGGGGACGGGAGTGATCGACGCTGACTACATGGGGGAGGTTAAGGTGCTGTTGGTGCACAATGGCCTGCAGGCAATAACCCTCTCCCAAAGTGAGCGGGATGCACAGCTGATTTGCGAGCGCATTGGATTGCCTGATGTGCAGGAAGTGGAGGCGCTTATGCCCACGACTTGAGCAGTTTGGCTCAACTGGGCGTGCAGTTTGGGTCCACGACCCCACCAAGTATGACCCGCTTGAAGGGGAAATCCTAGCCGATGGTCCCAGGGATGCTCACTTCGTGTTGCTAAAAGGGGAAGACGCCCCAATTTATGTGCCCTCTAAGCGTCTCTCTTCCAGGCGACCATGACCGCTGCACTGCAGTTTGCACAACCCCGTGGAGCACCCCGGGCACGCCTCCCGAAGACCAAAACCTGTGTGATGTCCCTGCGACATGCTCTCTACAGCCTAATTCTTGGACTAGGTTTGATTGCGACTGGTGCCCAAGCCACATGGCACCACAATTCTGCTGTTCAGTGGATGCAGTCAGTGGCACTAGCAGGCAACAAGTCGGACTGTTGGTACTGCGCACACGCCCCCCAATTTGTAAGCACTGGCATCCCGTGGGCTGCAGTGCCGTGGAATGAATCCTGGGCCCTTAACGATACCACCTTTCTCACCAAGTATAATGAAAAACCCCCCTACCGGCGCCAAGGGACACCGGTGGTGGTATTGGGGAATGCGCATTGGTGTGTGCAGCGATCTCCAGCAATGGACTCTGTTCGTCCTGTTGGAGAACTTCCCCTGTTCTCGTGTGCAGTAGTAGTAGAATACTTGCCAGGCACTGGGGAATTTAATGTCACCGCCAGCCGACCGGGATTGTACAGTGAGTGGATGGCTGGGGAGACGTGGGTCTCAAGTGACAATTGTTCTGGTTCTTCTGGAACTAATTTGACCTATTCGAATGGCACCATCCTCTGCCATCGGTGATGGCTTTGGGGCAAGTGGGGACTACATACCCGTGGGTATTTGTACTATTTCAACACCAGCACGCCCATATGGAAAACACCCCTCAATACGATTAGACACGGGCATATCCCATGCACCCATTACTGGCCTCAATGTAACCAGAGTTCCAACAGCTGGTGTCGCAACACCTCAGGCAGCATATGGCTCACCACAGCAGGGTTGCCAGGGTTGTATTGGCTATGTGGCCACTAGGCATATAAAACCCTACCCAACCAATGGTACGGACGGTGTACACTGGGATGGCTTCTCCCCTATTTGTATGGAATGCACACTATGCACGCTTGTGCAATGCACAATTATCTATTGGTGACATGTTCACGATGGAGCACAAACCCCATTGTGCAGAGACCCACAGGCTTTCATCAATTCGTCCGCGCTTTTCATTTACATGATGTAGGCTCTGAGGCCTCTGCATGGAACAACTCTTAGCAATGGCTAACCTCCTGGCTTCTGGCTCTCGGCGCCTGGGGGAGATGCATCGGACTCCTGTTATTAATGGGACTACTGGGATTTGTATGTGTATTTGTCCTCCTACAATGCTGCATAAACTGCTTCTCCACCCTCCTGGCCCGGCTGGCAACACCCAAACCGGTGCACGCGCTCACCGTGCACTGTTGGCAGTGACTAAACTAACACACCTCAGTCCGCCAAGGGGTGGAGTGTAGGGGACAGGTTGCGGAAGCTTGGCGAGGAGCTAAGTGGCGGACTGAGTATGTGACTGAATGCAGGCAGAAGCAGTTGAAGACCATGCAATGAACTTTGTTCGGCAGACCTTGCCAAAATGTAGTTTGGTATAGTTCAGCATGTTTTTGTCTGCACGGGGTCCACCTCTTCCCGAGGGCCAGCCTGAATCCCTTCCCCCCCAACACAGGACTGGCCCAAGCCCCACTCTGCTGCCCACCTGCTCACAGGGCTGGCCTGAGGGACCCCTCTTCCTCCCTGCACGTGGGACCGGCTGAGCCCCTCTCCCCCCCACCTACCTGGGGCTGACCTGGCCTGAGCCATCCCTCCCACGCAGGGCTGGCTTTGCCTCTCACCTTTGCTGCCCCACCCCTTCCTCCATGCCCAACTAGGGGTCACACCCCATGTCTTTGGCAAAACTGTGCATTTCTCCGTTTGCTCTTGCCAACTAAAGTCGGGATGGCCAAGAGCTTAAAGGGAGTATCCAAGCCAAAATGGGACATATGGTCACCCTTAGTCAATCTGGCTTGTTTTGTCTGTAGACAGCAGGGAGGGCTGCGAGGGGGAAGGAAATGCCTTCTATTCTTAGCTGAAAGTAACAGTTTGTCCCCAGAGGAGGCGTGTAAAGATTCCATTGCTTTGCCAGTGCAACTCAAAAGGAGTCTACGGAGGCTCAAGGAGAGGAATGCAGTTCAGAATAATATACCAGTTGGAAAAGAAAGTAGGTGGTGTTTTGCTTTTTTGTGGGGAGGGAAAGAGGTTCATTGTACAGGGAAGTTCCCACAGAGAAAAAGAGGCTCACTGGAGATGTTTGCAATCCGGGGCTTATGTCTGATAAGTACAGGACAGAATTGCTGCAGGGAGATCATGATTGCTCCTTTGCTGGACACTTGGAAATGGGGAGAACCTGTGATAGACTCAAACAAAACTTCTGTTGGCCTTGAATGTTTGATGCAGTAAACATTACTGTAAGTGTTGTGTATGTCACAAGCATAAGAGGTTAAAGGAACCCTGCAGGGTACATGTACAGCCATTGCCCATCATTAAGGAGGTGTTCACCAGAGTGTCTGTAGATATTGTGGGACCCCTACCAAAGCATTCCTGGAATGGAAAGAAATATATATTAGCTGTGATGGATTCTGCCACCCAGGTACCCTGAAACCACAGCTCTAGCTGATGTAGAAGCTGAAACTGTATCTACAGCCCTAATCACCATTTTTAGTAGTGTGCCATGGAGAAATCTAATCTCAACAGACCCTGGTGCAAATTTCACATCAGTAGTTTTCAAAAAATTATGGGAATTGTGTGAAGTGAAGCTTATAAAAGCCTCCCCTTATCATCCATAAACTAACGGTCTGGTAGAAAGATCCAATGGGACATTGAAGTCTATGCTGAGGAAGGATGTATGTTACCAGGGAAAAGAATGACTGGGAGGTGTTGCTCCTTTATTTATTACTTGCATACAGGAGTGTACCCCAAGAGTCTACAGGAATTGCCTCCTGTGATCTCTTTTGATCACAACAGGTGAGATTGTCACAACCCAGTGGCCCCCTCCCTCAGGGGGTTCCCTGGGGAGGCAAATCAGCACTGTATGTTGCTAACGCTGTTGCAAGCATCACAAGGCATTTTGGGGAGGATTAAAGGTGTGAGTGTGGAGCAAAAGGTTTCTTTACAGGCAGCGAAAGGCTGGAGTGGGAGGAAAGGAAAAAAGAACGGGTTAACTTGATGTTCCAGCTACACCTGAAGATAAGGAGCTCTCTCCAGCCCAAGGCCAATGCACACACTTGCTACCTGCCAAGAAAGGGGGGAGGAAGTCCACCCCTCTCCCTCTCCGACCAGTCATAAGAAAGGAGAGTGGCTGAATAAATTTCAGGGACCATTAAAAGGAGTGAAACAACAAGGTCAACCCCTCCTGAGAGCCAAAGCAAGTCGGAGATCACAGTGGACCCTGGATGATCCGTACACGGGACAAGAACTCCCGTCCACCCTCCCCCTTCTTACGTTATACCCAGGCTTGGCCAGCCTCGAGTAGTGCAGGTGTGAGTATGAAAGTGGGTTAGAACTTGGGGCACTAATGTTTTGCTTTTCCCTTCCTCTGAGTGACGTGGGGAACCCCCAACTCTCTCTGCTGTTTTATTATTTTATCAATAAAGCTTTAAAATTTAGATCCTTGCTGTGCGCCTTCATCCCCTCCCAAATGATCCTGTGGCCTCAGCCTGATCACCTGATGCCTCAGGCAGATTGGTAACAGAAATCTGTCCCAACGTGACCCCTAGCATTAATTTGAGGCTCTTGGGAGGGCAGCATAGATGACTCAGGATAGTCTGTAGGGGAGCATGTCACCTTTTTTAAAGAGAATTTAAAGGCTATGATGGACTTAGTGCATCAGAACCTTGAAAGGAATCAGGTGTCCCAGAAAGCTTGGTATGACAGTCAGGCTGGAGAAAGATCTTTTGATCTAGGTAACTTGGTATTAGTGTTGATTCCAGTGGGAGAGAACAAGATGCAAGACTGTTGGGAGGGTCCTTCAGAGGTGAGAGAAAGTGAATGAGGTCACTTATGATGTGGTGAAACCCTATGGCTAGGGAACAGTGCAAACTCTACATGTCAATAGATTGAAAGCTTACCAGAGAAAGGAGATGGTGAATATGATATTTTTTTGTACTGATAAGAGAACATTTACTGCCCCTTTAATTGATTTGGTCAGAATGAGTAAGGAAGACACTCCTCGGGAGAACATTGAAATTTGGGAGGGTTTGAACCCAACCCAAAAGCAGGAAATGCATGCACTCTTGAACCACCACAGGCAGGTATTTTCCAGCTTGCATGGTTTAACTGACAAGAGTGCATTCCATTGAAATGACAGGGCCATACTCTTCCTCTAGCAGAGTATGCCATGCCAGAGGAGCAATGCAAAGACTGTTTCAGGATGTAGTGGAAAGCTTGCTAGATGTGAGGGTGATTACTAATCAAAAGCCCTGGGCATCTCCTATTGTGGTGATACCAAAAACCTTGAGATTTTGTGTGGATACTAGAAGGGTAAATGCCATCACCCAACCTGATTCTTACCCCAGACCCTGGATTTGTTTGGGGGAGGTGGGGGAGAAGGATGCAAAATTCATAAGGACTCTGGATTTGGCTCATGGGTATTGGCAAATTCCCTTAGATGCTGATGCCCAGGAAAAGTCAGTTTTCATAGTGGAATCTAGCCTATTTAAGTTTAAGATTATTCCTTTTTGGTTTAATTAATGCAGAGGCTACCTTTCAGAGACTTGTCAATGAGGACCTCCACTAGGGCCTATGTAGATGGCTTTGCTATTTTTAGCAACTCCTAGTAAGACCACTTGAATCATGTTTGGAGAAACCTCACTATCAAGGTGCCCAAATGCAAGATGGGGGGGGGGGGGGCACAGAGATGCCTTATTTAAGACACACGGTGGGCCATGGGTTTGTTCACCATGACCTGTTAAAAGTATAACCCATTCAGAGTTGGCCTGCCCCACAAACCAAGAAGCAGGTCCAATTCTTTATCAGTCTGGCCAGTTATTACCAGAGGCTTGTAAAGAGGTTCAGCTACACTGTGGTACCCATAACAAACCTTACCAAAAAGGGGATGCCAGACAGGTGATATGGACTAGAACCTGTCAGAGGCTTCAAAGACAAGAGTCTGTCTAAAGAGCCAGTTTTAGTCAGCCATGATTTCAAAAAACCCTTTGTGCTATGCACTGATACTTCTAATATTGGGCTAGGTGCAATGCTAATAAAGAACAAGGGGTGCAAGAGGCACCTCATTGCCTTCTTAAGTAAAACATTGACTGTCACTGAACAGAACTGTACTGTCAAGAGGGAATGTTATGCCATAGTTAAGGCTTAAATTGCTTAATGGCCTAATGTGCTTAATGGAAAAATTAAGGTTATGGTGGACCACTCTTCACTAATATGGTTTCACTGAGGTAAAGGGACCAATTCCAGACTCTTACAGTAGAGCCTAGATCTACAGGAGTATGACATGGAAATAATCCACATCAACGGGAAAGAAAATTTAGTAGAAGATACCTCATCAAGAATGGGAGAACCCAGGGAGGTATTCAGGCTCATCAGTGACATACCTTCCTACATCATTGCTACATTGATAATGTGATGCTGGCAAACTATGCCTCATTTGAATACTGTCAAACACATAACTGGAATCAGCCTGGTTCACCTGTGTTAGAATTGGTCAAATAGGTAATAGTTATAAAAATGTGCTTAGAGTTTAGGCTTTATTGAATGTTTGTAGGTTGCTGAATGTATTAATTGCCCTTCTAACATCTGTATCCCATATTTTAAGGTAATATTTAACCATTTGTATTATGCTTCTCTAACTATATAAGTCACCAGAGAGAAGAGAGACCTTAACTAGTGTGAAATACTGGTCTCCGGGAGAAGATGTCATTGCCTGCCCAACAAAGAAGGCCCACTGACACTAGACAAACTACTGTGGAACATCAGAAGACAAAAGACTTTGTTGCTTGCTCTCCCCACACTGCTGAAGAGGAGACGTTCAAGTAAATTCCTCCCATCCTCTTGTTAAAGGGTATAAAGACATCCTTCTAGAATCTCAAAGAGAAATAATGTGTAGTACCTGGTTTAACAAGACCACAAAAGTTGAGCCTAGTGCCTCTTGTAACCCCTGTGCTCTGCTTTTCTCTTCAAGGAGAAAAACCAGTTTTAAACCCATACAAAGAAATCTAGAAATTCTTACTCAAACTGATTGCTCTTATAAATTCTAAAGGCTTCAGTTTCACTGTTTAGTTTTTTAATTAATTTTCATTAAAACAGATAATGAAAAGCACAAAATGGTAAATATCTTGCAGCTGGTAGAGGGTTCCAAATAACACACATGTCACAGGATCTCCAGTAAAATTATGCAATTAGGTAATTTTACAACTCATCAAAGCTGCAAGACCAGACAATTTAAGACTATATAATACTACATAGACATAATGTTAGGGTGGAGAATACAGTAGGAAAAAAGGAGACATGAACAGGGAGAGCAGGGAAGGAGGGTGCATCAAAGGGAGGGAAAGAGAAGAGGGATAATGGTCTGGAATTCTTTGAATCTCAACATATATAGAAATGGGGTTCAAATGTCTACAAACGTATACAACTGATCTATATACAATAAGCTATTCTTTCTTTAGCTGCTAACTCAGATCTGAGCACTGCTCTATTCAGGGCATAAGCCTACTCTTCCACCTTGTAAAATAATGTGCTTGGTGATCATTGCAGCCTTTAAGAACCAAAGTCTTTGTGGCAAAGTTAAACTTAGCTTAGCAGGTAAATATCCTAGGATATAACTTTCAGCAGAGGGTTTGGCTGCTGGATTCCATTTTAATTCTCATATCCACCTCTTTCAACAGGTGTCCCCTTTTCTTTTTTACTGCACCAACAGATAACAGAGGTTAAAACCTTTTTTGCTTTTTGTACAACGTCTGCAGTGTATGATATCTTTTAATAGAATTTTTTTGTTGTATCAAACACAGGACATTTTTAACGCAATATAATATGCTCTGCCATTGGGATTCTTCTAAGGACTGTGATAAATCCCGTCTCTGTGTTTTCTCAAAGAACTGCAGACTAAGCAAGATCCTCTTCATTAACAATATACACATAGTGGGTATAGGCCTGAGAAATTTATGAAACTTTTCTAAAGTTTCCAGTGATTCTGGGGCCTCTCGCAGACCTATGGCGTCTCAGCTAAATTGACATGTTATTACATGTCTTATGTCTACACTACAAAATTAGTTCGAATTTATAGAAGCCGGTTTTATAGAAATCGGTTGTATACAGCCGATTGTGTGTGTCCCCACATAAAATGCTCTAAGTGCTCTAGTTGGCGGACCGCGTCCACAGTACGAGGCTAGCGTCGACTTCCGGAGCATTGCACTATGGGTAGCTATCCCACAGCTATCCCACAGTTCCCGCAGTCTCCGCCGCCCCTTGGAATTCTGGGTTGAGATCCCAATGCCCGGATGATGCAAAACAGTGTCGCGGGAGGTTCTGGGTACATGTCGTCAGGCCCCTCCCCCCCCCGTCACAGCAACGACAGACAATAGATTCGCGCCTTTTTACCTGGGTTACCTGTGCAGACAACATACCACGGCAAGCATGGAGCCCGCTCAGCTCACCGTCACCATATGTCCTCTGGGTGCCGGCAGACGTGGGACTGCATTGCTACACAGCAGCAGCTGCTAACTGCCTTTTGGCGGTAGACGGTGCAGTAGACTGGTAGCCTTCATCGGCGATCTGGGTGCTGGCAGCCGTGGGGCTTGCCTTTTGGCAGTAGATGGTGTATTACGACTGTTAACCGTCCTATTACAAGTTGGGTCATCGCACATTAGCAGAGTCTTCCCTGAGCAGCAGATTGTGCAATAGGCCTGAAGGCCATTGTAATACACTAACTGCCAAGCGCCCAGTATTTGCTGCCAAGCACCCAGAAAGATGCCGAGGGCTATCAGTCACGCTGCACCGTCGTCTTAAGATGTAAAAAATAGATTTGCTCTGTATTCATTTGCTTCCCCCTCCCTCCGTCAAATCAATGGCCTGCTAAGCCCAGGGTTTTCAGTTTAATCTTTGGGGGGACCATTCTGTGTGACAGTTGTTTGTGTTTCTCCCTGATGCACAGCCACCGTTCTTGATTTTAATTCCCTGTTCCTGTACGCCATGTCGTCACTCGGCCCGCCCTCCCTCCTTCCCCTAGTCCGTCAGATACTACTTTCGCGCCTTTTTTTTAAATTCTGGGTTGAGATCCCAATGCCCGGATGATGCAAAACAGTGTCGCGGGCGGTTCTGGGTACCTGTCGTCAGGCCCCTCCCCCCCCCGTCACAGCAACGGCAGACAATAGATTCGCACCTTTTTACCTGGGTTACCTGTGCAGACAACATACCACGGCAAGCATGGAGCCCGCTCAGCTCAGCTGAGCTCACCGTCACCATATGTCCTCTGGGTGCCGGCAGACGTGGGACTGCATTGCTACACAGCAGCAGCTGCTAACTGCCTTTTGGCGGTAGACGGTGTAGCATGAGTAATAGCCGTGGGGCTAGCAGCTGTACGGCTGCATTGCACCAGCCCCTTGCCCTTTGGTAGGCGATGGTATATTATGACTGGTACCCATCGTCATCGTACTGGAGTGGCTGTCAATCATGGCCACCTGGGCAGACATGCTACTGTCTCGATGATGATGGCTACCAGTCGTAGTATACTATTTTCTGCCAATTGCCCAGTATTGTCTGCTAAGCACCCAGAAGAGGCCGAGGGCGATGCTGGGTGCTGGCGGACGTGGGACTGGCGGACGTGGGGCTGCATTACTACACAGCAGCAGCCCCTTGCCTTTTGGTAGACAATGGTATATTACGATTGGTAACCGTCGTCATCGTACTGCAGAGGCTATCACTCATGCTGCACCGTCGGCTGCCAGCTTAAGATGTAAAAAATAGATTTGTTCTGTATTCATTTGCTTCCCCTTCCTCTATCAAATCAACGGCCTGCTAAGCCCAGGGTTTTCAGTTTAATCTTTGGGGGGACCATTCTGTGTGACAGTTGTTTGTGTTTCTCCCTGATGCACAGCCACCTTTCTTGATTTTAATTCCCTGTTCCTGTACCTGTACGCCATGTCGTCACTCGGCCCTCCCTCCCTCCCTCCCACCCTCCCTCCTTCTCCTGGTCCATCAGATACTAGTTTCGCGCCTTTTTTCTGACCAGGCGCCATAGCTAGCACTGGGATCATGGAGCCCGCTCAGATCACCGCGGCAATTATGAGCACTATGAACACCACGCGCATTGTCCTGGAGTATATGCAGAGCCAGGACATGCCAAGGCGAAACCCGGACCAGCCGAGGAGGCGATTGCAGCGCAGCGAAGAGAGTGATGAGGAAATTGACATGGACATAGACCTCTCACAAGGCACAGGCCCCAGCAATGTGGAAATCATGGTGTCACTGGGGCAGGTTCATGCCGTGGAACGCCGATTCTGGGCCCGGGAAACAAGCACAGACTGGTGGGACCGCATCGTGCTGCAGGTATGGGACGATTCCCAGTGGCTGCGAAACTTTCGCATGCGTAAGGCCACTTTCATGGAACTTTGTGACTTGCTTTCCCCTGCCCTGAAACGCCAGGATACCAAGATGAGAGCAGCCCTCACAGTTGAGAAGCGAGTGGCGATAGCCCTGTGGAAGCTTGCAACGCCAGACAGCTACCGGTCAGTCGGGAATCAATTTGGAGTGGGCAAATCTACGGTGGGGGCTGCTGTGATCCAATTTGCCAGGGCAATGAAAGACCTGGTGATATCAAGGGTAGTGACTCTGGGCAACGTGCAGTCAATAGTGGATGGTTTTGCTGAAATGGGATTCCCAAACTGTGGCGGGGCCATAGACGGAACCCATATCCCTAACTTGTCACCGGAGCACCAAGCCACCGACTACGTAAACCGCAAGGGGTACTTTTCAATGCTGCTGCAAGCCCTGGTAGATCACAAGGGACGTTTCACCAACATCAACGTGGGATGGCCGGGAAAGGTACATGATGCTCGCGTCTTCAGGAACTCTGCTCTGTTTCGAAAGCTGGAGGAAGGGACTTTCTTCCCAGACCAGAAAGTAACCGTTGGGGATGTTGAAATGCCTATCGTGATCCTTGGGGACCCAGCCTACCCCTTAATGCCATGGCTCAAGAAGCCGTACAGAGGCAACCTGGACAGGAGTCAGGACCTGTTCAACTACAGGCTGAGCAAGTGCCGAATGGTGGTGGAATGTGCATTTGGACGTTTAAAAGCACGCTGGCGCAGCTTACTGACTCGCTCAGACCTCAGCGAAAAGAATATCCCCATTGTTATTGCTGCTTGCTGTGCGCTCCACAATAACTGGTTTCAGAGTAACAGCCGTGTTAGTCTGTATCCGCAAAAAGAAGAACAGGAGTACTTGTGGCACCTTAGAGACTAACAAATTTATTAGAGCATAAGCTTTCGTGGACTACAGCCCACTTCTTCGGATGCATATAGAATGGAACATATATTGAGGAGATATATATACACACATACAGAGAGCATAAACAGGTGGGAATTGTCTTACCAACTCTGAGAGGCCAATTAATTAAGAGAAAAAAAACTTTTGAAGTGATAATCAAGCTAGCCCAGTACAGACAGTTTGATAATAAGTGTGAGAATACTTACAAGGGGAGATAGAGTCAATGTTTGTAATGGCTCAGCCATTCCCAGTCCTTATTCAAGCCGGAGTTGATTGTGTCTAGTTTGCATATCAATTCTAGCTCTGCAGTCTCTCTTTGGAGTCTGTTTTTGAAGTTTTTCTTTTGTAATATAGCCACCCGCAGGTCTGTCACTGAATGACCAGACAGGTTAAAGTGTTCTCCCACTGGTTTTTGAGTATTTTGATTCCTGATGTCAGATTTGTGTCCATTAATTCTTTTGCGTAGAGATTGTCCGGTTTGGCCAATGTACATGGCAGAGGGGCATTGCTGGCACATGATGGCATATATCACATTGGTAGATGTGCAGGTGAACGAGCCCCTGATGGTATGGCTGATGTGATTAGGTCCTATGATGATGTCACTTGAATAGATATGTGGACAGAGTTGGCATCGGGGTTTGTTACAAGGATAGGTTCCTGGGTTAGTGGTTTTGTTCAGTGATGTGTGGTTGCTGGTGAGTATTTGCTTTAGGTTGGGGGGTTGTCTGTAAGCGAGGACAGGTCTGTCTCCCAAGATCTGTGAGAGTAAAGGATCATCTTTCAGGATAGGTTGTAGATCTCTGATGATGCGCTGGAGAGGTTTTAGTTGGGGGCTGAAGGTGACAGCTAGTGGTGTTCTGTTATTTTCTTTGTTGGGCCTGTCTTGTAGGAGGTGACTTCTGGGTACTCGTCTGGCTCTGTCAATCTGTTTTTTCACTTCAGCAGGTGGGTATTGTAGTTTTAAGAATGCTTGATAGAGATCTTGTAGGTGCTTGTCTCTATCCGAGGGATTGGAGCAAATGCGGTTATATCTTAGAGCTTGGCTGTAGACAATGGATCGTGTGGTGTGTCCTGGATGGAAGCTGGAGGCATGTAGGTAAGTGTAGCGGTCAGTAGGTTTCCGGTATAGGGTGGTATTGATATGACCATCGCTTATTAGCACAGTAGTGTCCAGGAAATGGACCGCTTGTGTGGATTGATCTAGGCTGAGGTTGATGGTGGGATGGAAATTATTGAAATCATGGTGAAATTCCTCAAGGGCTTCTTTTCCATGGGTCCAGATGATGAAGATGTCATCAATGTAGCGCAAGTAGAGTAGGGGCGTTAGGGGACGAGAGCTAAGGAAGCGTTGTTCTAAGTCAGCCATAAAAATGTTGGCATATTGTGGGGCCATGCGGGTACCCATAGCAGTGCTGCTGACTTGAAGGTATATATTGTCCCCAAATGTGAAATAGTTGTGGGTGAGGACAAAATCACAAAATTCAGCCACCAGGTTAGCTGTGACATTATCAGGGATACTGTTCCTGATAGCTTGTAGTCCATCTTTGTGTGGAATATTGGTGTAGAGGGCTTCTACGTCCATAGTGGCCAGGATGGTGTTTTCTGGAAGATCACCGATGGATTGTAGTTTCCTCAGGAAGTCAGTGGTGTCTTGAAGATAGCTGGGAGTGCTGGTAGTGTAGGGTCTTAGGACAGAGTCTACATAACCAGACAAGCCTGATGTTAGGGTGCCAATGCCTGAGATGATGGGGCGTCCAGGAGCTAGAGACAGGGTACCTGAGTGGAGCAGGGCTGGGAAAAGGCAGAGGAGCTGGGGAGCTCCAGCCTGGAAAGCCCCAGGCTGCGGCCTAGCATAAGGCAAATAGGTACTGGGGGTTGCAGAGGGCAGCCCAGGGGTAGGCAAAGGCAGCAGGTCCAAACCCAACCTTGCCAGTGATGAGTAGGCTGATACTGTAGTCTGCCCTAGAGAGTGGGGGCTAGACGATGACCGGCAGTAGCCTGATATTGAGGTGAGGTGGGGATAGTGGGTGGGGGTTCCCCTGGGAGGGGAGACCCAGAACTATGGGGGTACTGCCAGGGGCAGCACCCAGAGAAAGGGGCACCAGGGTCCTAGGAAGGACATGGGGCCAGTGGCAAGGTGGATCACTGGCCTACAGAGGGCGCTCCAAGGCTGGTGGAGCTAATTCCCTGAGATGACCAGCAGGAGGCGCTGCAGGGGTGAGTCCTGTATGCTTACAGGCCTATAATCAATTGTTTCTGTAGACAATTTTATCCCCAAAGTTCATAATTTGGTGCTCAACAGCTTAAAACAACTTTCTTCCCCACAATCAGGAGAGAAGTGGCTTGGTTGGAGGCACTTGGGAAGAGACAAGAGTTGGCAATGTTGCTGAGTTTCCAGAGAGGCAGGAATGGTAGTGTGTTGGTTACAGCCCAAATAGGAGCCTTGTGGAAGTCAGGTAAGGAGCCAAAGTGCAGTAGTAGCCTCCTCTTTTCCAGGAAAATAAAAGTGGTATGTCTACACTGCAATAAAAAATCCACAGCATCAAGTCTCGGAGCCCAGGTTAGTTGATGTTTGCACCCAGATTGGATTCTGGGCTTGGAGATCCTATCTCCCTTGCAGGATTTCAGAACCTGGGCTTCATCCTGAGCCTGGATGTCTACACTGTGACTTTTAGCCCCACTGCTCGAGCCCCTTTTGTGCGAGTCAGCTGTTTCAGGCTGGCCATGGCCAAGCTGCAGGTCCTTGGCTATGTCTACACTGTGATGAATCTGACAGGGGAACTGGTAGAGAAGGACACTGCTGCTTCAGAGTGACTCATCATCTTCTCCCATTTAGGAAATCTATTAGCTGGGTTAAACTACTCCACTCTCTAACTCACCCTCCCCTCTAAGAAAACTACTGGCAGCTACCATCAGGTCTGTAACCAAGGATGGGTGAGTGGGGCAGCCACCCAGAGCACAAAGCTGTGGGACTCAAACACAGGTGATGTGTGGGGGGCACCGAGGGTCACATGCCCCCCAGATTTTTGGTTATACCCCACAACCCAGACAGGCTGGGGGGTCCACTGAAGTGAGTCGCTCCCCCGCACCTCTGGAACATTCCTCTGCACCCTGCGAGGGCAGTTTGACAACCTCTGTGGGGCAGTCACATATCCTTCTAGAACCTTTAAAGTGCACTCCCCACTATCAACAGTTACGTTTTGCCTCTGGGTGGAAAAATTACCAAAAAAGCTGGTAAGTGGCGCCAATATGCTTGCTTGCCCCAGGCACTAACATGTCTAGTTGTGGCTCTGGCTACCCTATTTGACCAGATTTCCTCACTGCTTTCCTGAAATGGAGGGAAAAGCTCCCTTAACTGCCAACAGTTTCTGGGCATTGTCCAGGATACTGGCTCCCCATGATGAGTGTCCTAGCCAAAATTGAGATTGCTTGTAGGTATGCTTGCCTGGCACTCACCCCACAATGGCAGCTCCTGTGCTGTGGAGATGGCTGAGCTTGGCTCTCTGTTCCAAGTGTTGCAACTTCCAAGGTTGCTGTACAGGTTTGGCCCCACTTTCCCTGACTGGACCAAATTTGTGGAGTGGAGTTGTGACTTGGCTCAGGGGGTTGCAGTGCCACTCACTCAAATTTGACCTACCCAGAATCCTGTCGTCATGACAGCTGGGCTAAACCAGAGTGGTGCTAGGACCCAAGAGTTTGCAGTGGCTGGAGCTGGGAGGTGAGCCCAGCCAGCCCTGTGGGACAAGAGCTGCCACGCAACCCTTTGAAACATTCTGGCAACCCACCCGTTGAGAAATCCTGCCCTAACCAATAGTCTGCTGCCTGCCTTCTCTCTCTCACATATGCAAAAAGGCTCAACTTCCTGCAACATGCTTTATGGCCTGTGGTAGAAAGCATTCTTTAGATTTGCTTCTCACAGATCTGAAGCATGCTTTCTGCAATGGCAATGAAAATAGTTTTGTCCCATCCATGCTTGTGGTTAAACTGTTCTCAGCACTAATGTAGGAGCACTCATTGCTGACAACTGTTGCTATTAACTGATCTGTCTGAGTGTAGAAAGCTATAAAAGGAGTGTTGACTCAGAATCTAGGAGGGAGCAGATAGCATTTGAGAATGTAACAAACAAGGTGTTACCCATACCTGGGAGGCATTTTTTTTTTTTTTTGGCAACGTGTATTTGTGTAGTCCAATGAAAAAGATAAAATGCTTAGTAGAGAGAATCAAAAATAAGCTAGTATCAACTGGTGTTCACCAAAAGCAAACTGGGAGGAAATTCACCTACTTTGTAGATCAAGAACTTTAATAAACTTCTCATGATTAATATTAATTTGAATTACAGCAGGATTTCACAAATTCTTTTACTGAATAGCTCGAAACATTGTCTTGTGGAGTTCCAGCCCCCACAACTTCCAATTTGCAGGTCCATGGCCCCAGGGGAAGGAATACGGACACAAGTTCCTCTCCTCAGCACCCTTCAAAATCCCTGGTCATGCTGGGAACATTACCCTACTCTTGCAGGCATGTAGGAAACAGAAGATAACAATAGATATCTGCCCATGGCAGAAGTGGTGGTGGTGCTAAGCTCCTCTCCTCACAGCCCTCTGAATTTTCCATTATAGTAGAGCTATAGTTAAGGTTAAAACGAGCTTTCTGTTTAAAGCTGAATTCTTGTAACTGCTCTAAAACCTGTACAGTTAATTGGATTGCCTTGAAACCTGGAGTGCTTCATGGAGTCTCATGCATGTAATGGATTACACTGCACATATGCACAGAGAGAACCTGCATGCTACTAACTCCTACCAACAAGTTTTCTTTCTATTAAAAAAAAAAACTAGGAACTTAAATGGCACAAAACCGTCAATGCAGAGTTAAGCATTCTTGGTAACAGTTCATGCCCCTCCCGAATGTCAAGGTCAGCAAAATCAAACTACAGGAAATATAGAGTTAAGAGACATGCCCACATAACCACCTAATGAAAAAATCACACCCCTGAGCGCTGCAGTTAAGTTGGCCTATCACCTGGTGTAGACGCAGTGAAGTTCACAGAAGAAGTTTTCAGTCAAACTAATCGCTGCTGCTTGGAGCGGTGGATTACCTACATGGATGGAAAAAGTTCTTCCATCAATGTAGGAAATATCTACACTACTGGCACTATGGCTGCAGCGGTGCTACTGTAGTTCCCATAGTATTGACATGCCCAGAGATGCCATACTACTTTGTAATAGCTCCTAAAGGTACACCCATGTGGTGGGTGCAAACCTTATCTGCTCAGACTGTAATCATAGCTCTGTGTTGCTCCTCAAGCTAATCCCTATCTCCTCAGATCACAAACATGCCTCTACAAACCTGCCCAACCTAGTGCCTCCATCATTCAAACTATTCAGTACTGTTACAACGGAGTGCAGCTGCAGTGCGTACAGATAATTCCCTGTAGCTATTATCAGCTTAGGGTGAGTGAGGGACAGAATTAACACTACATGGGTGTGTCCCTTAACTCTGTATTTCTTGGGTGTTCTTTGAGTAGTTGCAGACATATATTCCACTCAAGTGTGTGAACACCCAGCGCAACAGCATCAGTGCATTTTTTTCCCACAGCAGTACCTGTCATGGTGGGGCATGTACCCTGTGCTTCCTCATGGCCCCTCCCAAGGCTATATGAGGGCAGAGTTGGAACGCTAGTGCAGTTTCTCCTCATGACTCTTTGAGCTTGTAGTTGGAGAGCTAGTGTGTACCATTTGTCAATAGTTTAGTAGCAGTTTGCATTCTGTAATTAGTTTTATTGTTTTTTATCATTTCTGTAGTTAATCAGTGGTGTTAGGCACCATAGAGCATTCAGCGCTCTATGGGATTAAAGCACTGCCCCTTAGGTGGGGTTGCTGTCCCCAATAGTAACTACCGCCACACATTGTCTGTTGTGTCTTGGCAAGGGACACATTAAAAAGAGGTGCAGCAGCTGTTGTTCATTTAAAAACAGGTTTCTAGAGACTTAGGCCTTAAACAGCACCACGTGGAGCAGGCAATGCGGACTGCTCAGCACCAGGACCCTCTTCGGATCATCCTGCTGCCTGCCTGCCTGCCCACAGCCAATCTCTGTTCCTGCAATAGTTGCTGACAGACCCCTGAACTCTGACTTTTCCCTGAGGAGAAGAAGAAGAGGTTAATAGTCTTCTCCTGGGATACCTTGGGAGAGGACCCATAATACTGACTAACACCACTCAAAATTGAAGAGAGGTTCATCCCTTTCTTCACTGAAGAAAAGTTCTGAGTGTCACCGAAACTCATCTATTACCCAAGGCAGAGCCAGGCCATCAACTCATGACTCCCGGTACCAAGGCAGGAGGATTCCATACCATTGGCTCTGGAGCCATCTACAGGATGGATGTTGAGTCTGGAACTGACAATCTCGCAGGTTTACATGACAGCAAGAGACTTTGTTGTTCCATCCTGGACTGTACAATAACACAGGAATCCAGTGGTTTTGTGGTGCCCAAAGCTGTTCCTGGCCTTTCTAGCTATTTGACTCTGGGGCAGAGACTGTTAATAGTGCCAGCTTTGATACCACCTGAGAAGCATATCAGAGACTTGCCCCTGGCACTGTCCTTGGTGCACATATCCTCCATGCCTGTACTGTGTGACCCTCAGATTCAGTACCAATCACATCCCCCACCTCAGTACCTACAGTCTCAGTACCTGGACAGTAACTGGAGTGGGTACTGACTTCAACTTACTCCTCGGAACCAACTGTAGATCCCTTCCAGTTATCAGACCTAGAGGTGAGACCTGCCACCTCATGGGAGACATTTGCAGTACTGACTACTATTCTGACCTTGGTACTGGCTTTGCCCTTCTTCTAGTGGGCTATGGACAAATCAGGGTATTCAGTGACTCCACCAGGTTGGGCACCACTGATGCCTCCTGATTATTCAGATGGCTCCTCCAGCCCAGTTGAGAGTCCACCAGCTCATTTCCATCACCACCTAGGCAGAATCAGTCTCTTAAATTATCCAGGTCATCATTTGAGGGAGAAAACTGGTACCAAGACGTCTTTAGATACAGACTGCCATGGCCTAATGCTTACTGGCTTCCTGTGCTTTATGCTGTCACAGAATAGCGCCTTTAAACCCACTGGGGGGCAGTTCCTCATTCCCAAAAGTCTCTATCTCCATCCCAGTCAAGAAGAAGGTCATAAGACTATGACACGGAACAACCCCCAGAACCACCTGTTTTGGAGATGCAGGAAGATGCTGATTTCCCCCCTCTCCCCCGAACTTTGCCAAAGGAGCAAGCCTTGCCTCCTGAGGCTGCTTTGGCTCCTGTTAATCTGTCCTCTTCTTTGCCTGATGACTCAGTGGTCCCAGGCACCTCACTGATCCCAGAGGATTTTAGATCCTACCAGGAGTTACTCAATGAATGGATGTGGCTCTGAATATCCAAATTGAGCTGGTGCAAGAGAATATCCATAAGCTTTTGGATATCCTTCAAGCATTGACTCCGGCCAGAGTAACCCTCCTAATTAACAAGGCCTTCTTGGAGTTGGCAAAGGCCTTTTGACATACACCAGCATCATTAGCCCCTACAGCTAAATGTACAGACAAATGCTATATGTCCCCTCACAGGAGTTTGAATGGTTTTTACTCCCACCCACTCCAAACTCCCTATTATTGATGGCCATTAATGAGAGACTATGACAAGGGAAGTTCAAATCAACTTATAAGGAAAAGGAACATAAGAGGCTCGACTTGCTCATAAGAAAAGTTTATTCTACCATCTCTCTCCAAATGCAGATAGCTAACCAACAAGCACTGTTAGCCAAGTACAATTTTCTGAATTGGGAGGCAGTGTCCAAATTAATAAATAAATTGCCTGAGAATGCAAGAAGCTTTTGTAGCAGAAGGTAGTCTGGTAGCTGAAATAACAATCCACTCCATGCTAGCGAGCATAATAGGACCCAACATACAAAAATTATAGAGGACCTTTGCTTTGATGGACCATTTTTGTTTTCAAACAAAATTGATGAAGCACTACATTTGTTTTAAAATTTCTGAGCTACCCTCCTCGCCTAGAAGCTGTGGTGTAGTGGGACTGGAATGTGGCAGACGCCATTCTGGTGCTTATACAGAAACAAAATGGTAACCTTCACTCTGCCACATAGAGGACACAATTTTGCAGAGCAAAGTTACGTTCCACACAAAACGAGAATTCACATGCATGGTACATGAGTGGTCATACTGGCAGAGGCAGGGTCATAGACCTGCACAACAGTATTCCCACCGGTACTATAGGCAGCCCTTCTGTCCACTGAGACTGGAGAACTTCTCAAGGATGCAGAAGTCACAGAGAAGAAGATCCTCTAACTTGAGTTCAAATCACTTACCTCATCCTCAGCCTGCTTTTGACTTCTCCTTTGAGGACAGCATTACAATCAGCAATGATCTTTCTGCCATTTTCCCCCTGTTTGGGGGCAGATTATTCCTCTTCCTTGGTGTTTGGGAAGCCATAACCTTAGACAAGTACAGTTGAGACTGGGATATTCAATTTCTTTCCACCACCCTTCCTATCTTCCTTCCTCATCTCTTTTCAGGGATCCATCTCACACGTTGGTGCTCCTTTAGGAGATTCAGACTCTACTCACCCTGGGAGCCATAGACATTCTTTTGAAATGTCAAGGAAGGGGTTTCTACTCTGGTACTTTCTGATCACTGAGTCTAAGGGAAGGCTGAGGTCTATACTGGATCTTCAGGCTTTTAACAAATTAATTGAGTGAGATTGTGCATGGTTTCCATAGCATCAATCCTTCCTTCCCTAGACTGCAACAGTTGTTCTGCAGTCCTTGACCTTCAGGATGTGTACTTTCATGTGGTGGTGTAGCTAAGTCACAGGAAGTTCCTCAGATTTTTGTTAGGGGTCACCATTATCAGTACAGGGTACTTACTTTTGGCCTGTCATCAGTCCCGTCTGTATTTGCCAAGTGCATGCCAGTGGTGGCGGCCTTCCTGAGGAAAAATGGTTTCCTTACCTAAGTGATTGGGAGCTGCCCCGCACCAGCCAAGGGCAAGTTCTCCGCCACAGCTGGTTCACTACTTGCCTCTTCAATCATCTGGCACTCATTCTGAACAAGGAAAAATCAGCATTCATCCTTACACAGAGAGACTTTGAGTTCATTTGGGTCTTATTCAACTCTGAATTCAAACAGCCTTTCTTTCCCAAGAAGGTTTTCAATCTGTCATACTGCCTGGTATGGGACACAACCACAGACAGTCCCCTAAAGGCCCTCATGCACCACCCAGACAAATCAGACTTTATGATGAAAGGCTATTAAACCCAAAATTTATCACTCATTAGGTTTATCCAGGTCTAGAGAGCCAGTCACTCATCCCAGGTCAATATGTATTACAGGATCTCACTGAAAAAGCCACGCTGGTTGCCAATCCCATGGTAAACGAAAGGTTTATTAAAATATATATATATATATATATATATATATATATATATATATATATATATATATATATATATATAAAGAGAAGAGCTATTAATAAGTTAAAGTGAATCATAGTTGATTTTTAGAGTCTGTAGATCAGGGTAATAGCAGTGATTTTAAATCTGCTGTCTTTCATAGATTCATAGAATCTGTCTTGAAATAAGTCTCTCTGATTCACCCAAAAGATTGGGATTTTCAGTCCATTGTTCAAAGCTCCCCTTGTTAGAAATCACAGTCCAGGGATGTGGGGCAGAAATGAGGCAAGGAAGTGATGTCACAGTCTCCAATTTATACCCTCAGTCTATGTGCCCGGAAAAGTACTGTATCAAATATGCAACCATGCATCACATGCTCTATATGCCTTGCTGAGTCATGGGGCATTCATTGCCAATGTACTCTCTGAGGCATCTTTGGAATGAGCCTCCTGAAGGCATTGATTCTCTTTACTGGCCAATCAACACAGGGCCGGCTAGTCTTGATGTAAATCTATCTTGTGGGTATTACCCAGGAACTAGGGTGACCAGACATCAAGTGTGAAAAATCGGGACGGGGGTGGGGTGTAATAGGAGCCTATATAAGAAAAAGACCCAAAAATCGGGACTGTCCTTATAAAATCGGGACATCTGGTCACCCTACCAGGAACACATGTTTGGTAACAAGCATGCAGTAAAATTTCATACTTTATACATGATGGTGATACACACATTTGCACTAGATAGCATTGCTCAACAGATTACAACTTTTTCAATGATACCTTACAAGGTACGCTTTGTACAATATTTATCACAATTGTGTAATATTGGTGACAACATTGGTGCAGACGGTCACCTTCCTTCTTATACAGCGTCACACAATCTATTCACCACATCTGCATGTCCCTCAAGCACATGCATCTTCCATGTCTCAGGTATGTCTGAGGTTACTGGGCCACATGACTTATGTAACCAAGGCTACATCTGTGCATTCTTTAGGCATGGTTAAAATTTGTTTTTCATCCAAACAGGTATCATTAAGACAAGTTGGTTAGCATCCTGCATCCTGCCTGTAGTTTTATGTTCTCTAGAGTGGTGAATGTACTGGGAGGATGTATGTGTGGGTGTTTCATTTGCTTACCCCTCCAAACCAGAAAAATCATAATCAATGACTCTTTGATAGGCCGGGGTGAAAGTGACAAACCCAAGTACTTTGGACAGAGTAAGAGTGCTTCATATGAGTGTCATCGAGCAGTTCACAGAGTGTGCTGAATTTTTCCTTCTTTGCAGCGATGGCTTCTCAGTCCAAATTCTAAATGACCGATACAACTGTGATGTACTATCTAAACAGACAGGGAGTGGCACAATCCAGCCAGCTTTGGCAAGAAGCCACGAGCTTTTGGGAATTTTGCATCAAAGAGAACATTACCTCTGTGGCTGCTCACTTATCTGGTCCTAAGAACCAGCAGGAGGGGCTTCCTCTTCAGGAGGTTCTCTCAGAACCATGAATAGGACCTCAGCACACCGTTCTTCAGGGTCATCTTTCAGTGCTGGGGCATGATTTGCACACTATGCCTTTGTTAATGCAACCTAAAATTGCATTTGCTTTTGTTTTGCAACAGCATCACATTGCTGACTCATATTGAGCTTGTGATTCACCACAGCTCTCAGATCCTTCTCAGGAGTGCTGCTGCCAACCCTAGTTTTCCCCCATTCTGTAATTGTGCATTTGGTTTTTCTTCAGATTGGTGAGAAGATCTCTGATGTGTTCTTTACTTATCCCAATCTGCATCCTTTCCCCTTTATTTGCTAGTCATCCAATCGCATGTTATTATTATTATTTTTTTTGTGAGAAGATTGAAGCAAAGGAGGCATTGAGCCGCTCTGCCTTCCTATCATCATCTGTTACCAGCTCATCTTCTCCACTGAGCAGCGGACCCACCCCACCCTTTATCTTTCTTTCTTTTTCTTTTTTTGTCTAATATATCTGAAGAACGCCTTCCCGGTGTCTCTTTCAATTCACCTCCTAATAAATGAAACCGAAACTTACACAAAAGATGCTACAATTCATTTTCTGTGTCCATTCAGGCAATATCTCTTATTTAAAGAATCAAGGTTCCACTCTCAGAAAGCCAGGCTGGGGGGACTGCCCAGTGTGTAAGATGGAATCTCTCAGGAAGCAAGTGGGAGAGCTACAGTAGGAAGTGGTTAGGCTGACGAGCATCCCTGCACATGAGGAATTCATTGAGAGTATTCATATGGAGAAGCCCAAGGCTGAGGAAGCTATCCAGCTAGAGAAAACTGCTGTTATATCCTCTGAGAGGAGGATGATATTGCTCTGTCATAGGGAGGACACTGACTACTGGTTATTTCTGGCAGCAGGCAGTGCTCCATCTCTACTCCCACCCCTTCCACCATAGTGATGAAGAACTGTTATGCTGCCCTGGCAATGTGCGATGAGGAATCACCCACAAAGGTGGACAAGGAGAAACCATGAACCCCCACCCCCAGGCTAGGAGGATCATAGCCACAATTCCCAGGAGGCCCATATTTGAGACATTATGGCAGGATTGTCAAGGATCATCTGGCCCTCTGACTACTACCCCATACTACTCATCCATGTCTCACTAAAGTGGATGCAAGGTATGACCCTGAGCACATCAGAAGTAACTATAGGGCTCTGGGAGTAAGGGTGAAGGAGCTGGGGGTGCAGGTGGTGGTCTCTTTAATCCTTCTGATCAAGGGTAGAGGTCCAGGCAGAGACAGATGCATCCTGGAGATGAATAACTGGCTGCAAAGATGGTGGCACCAGGAGGGCTTTGGCTTCCTTGACCATGGGATGCTGGTCCGGGAGGAAGGACTGCTAAACAGAGATGGGGTCTAAGATATATTGGAATTGGAAAAGGGTCAGAAAAGAGCAACAAAAATGATTAGGGGTATGGAACAGCTTCCATATGAGGAGAGATTAATAAGACTGGGACTTTTCAGCTTGGAAAAACGATGACTAAGAAGGGCTATGATAGAGGTCTATAAAATCATGACTAGTGTGGAGAAAGTAAATAAGGAAGTGTTATTTACTCCTTCTTATAACACAAGACATAAAGGTCACCCATTGAAATTAATAGGCTGCAGGTTTAAAATAAAAAAGGAAGTATTTCTTCACACAATGCACAGTTAACCTGTGGAACTCTTTGCCAGAGGACGTGGTAAAGGCCAAGACTATAACAGGGTTTTTTAAAAAAACTAGGTAAGTTCATGAAGGATAGATCCTGGCTATTAGCTAGGATGGGCAGGGATGGTGTCCTTAGTCTCTGTTTGCCAGAAACTAGGAATGGGCAACAGGGGATGGATCACTGTTCTGTTCATTTCCTCTGCGGCACCTGGCATTGGCCACCTGTTGGAAAACAGGATACTGGGTTAGATGGACCTTTGGTCTGACCCAGTATGGCCATTCTTATGTTTTTATGTTCTTAACTATCCCACTGCATAGGAAAGATAGGAAGTATGGCAAGATACCACCTTGTTTAACCAGGAGACCTTCAAGATATGAAACTCAAAACAGAGACCTACAAAAAGTGGAAACAAGATCAAATTACAAAGGATGAATACAAACAAATAACACAAGTATGTAGGGACA
The DNA here is from genome assembly GCF_027887155.1 of Malaclemys terrapin pileata. Taxonomy (NCBI): domain Eukaryota; kingdom Metazoa; phylum Chordata; order Testudines; family Emydidae; genus Malaclemys; species Malaclemys terrapin. The sequence continues at coordinate 78,730,286 of NC_071505.1, forward strand.
AAATTAGAAAGGCCAAGGCACAAAATGAGATTAAACTAACTAGAGACATAAAGCATAACAAGAAAACATTCTATAAATAGATTAGAAGTTAAGAGGAAGACCAAGGAGACAGGGTAGGCCCATTACTCAATAAGGGGGGGAAAACAATAACAGAAAATGTGTAAATGACCAAAGTGCTAATTGGCTTTTTTGTTTCAATTTTCACCAAAAAAGGTAGTAGTGATTGGACATGTAACTTAATGAATTTCAGTGAAAATGAGGTAGTATCAAAGGCTAAAATTGGGAAAGAACAAGTTAAAAATTAATTAGACAAGTTAGCTGTCTTCAAGTCACCAGGGGCTGATGAAATACATCCTAGAATACTCAAGGAGCTGTCAGAGGAGATATCTGAGCTTTTTGCAATTACCTTCAAAAAGTGACAGAAGATGGGAGAGATTCCAGAGGACTGGAAAAGGGCAAATATAGTGCCAATCTATAAAAAAAGGAGGATAAGGACAACCCAGAGAATTACAAGTCAATCACCTTAACTTCAGTACACAGAAAGATAATGGAGCAAATAATTAAGCAATCAATTTGTAAATACCTAGAAGATAATAAGGTGATAAGTAACAGTCAGCATGGATTTGTCAAAAATAAATTGTGTCAAGCCAACCTAACAACTTTCTTTTACAGGGTAACAAGCTTTCTGGATGGGGGAAAGCAGTAACTGTGGTATATCTCGACTTTAGTAAGCTTTTGATACTGTTTCACATAAACTAGGGAAATACAATCTAGATGGAGCTATTATAAGGTGGTGCATAACTGGTTGGAAAACCATTCTCAGAGAATAGTTATTAGTGATTAACAGTCAATTTGGAAGGGCATATCACGTGGGGTCCTGCAGGATAAATTTTGTTCAATATATTCATCAATTATTTAGATAATGGCATAGAGAGTACACATAAAATTTGTTGATGATACCGAGCTGGGAGGGGATGCAAGTGCTTTGGAGGTTAGGATTAAAATTCAAAAATGATCTGGACAAACTGGAGAAATGGTCTGACGTAAATAGGATGAAGTTCAAAAAGGACAAATGCGAATTAATAAACTTAGGAAGGAACAATCAGTTGCACACATACAAAATGGTATATGACTGCCTAGGAAGCAGTACTGCAGAACAGGATCTGGGGGTCATAGAGGATCACAAGTTAAATATGAGTCAGCAGTGTAACACTGTTGCGCAAAAAAAAAAAAAAAAAAAAGCATTCTGGGATGTATTAGTAGGACTATTGTAAGCAAGACACAAGAAGTAGTTCTTCCAGTCTAATCTGACTAGGACTCAATTGGAGTGTTGTGTTCAGTTCTGGGTGCCACATTTCAGGAAAGATATGGCCAAATTGGAGAAGAGCAACAAAAATGATTAAAGGTCTAGAAAACATGGCCTATGAGGGAAGATTGAAAAAATTGGATTTGTTTAGTCTGGAGAAGAGACGATTGAGATGGGACATGCTAACAAATTTCAAGTACATAAAAGGTTGTTACAAGAAGGAGGGAGAAAAATTGTTCTCTTTAACCCCTCAGGATAAGACAAGAAGCAATGGGCTTAGGCTGGGTCTACACTACCCGCCTGAATCGGTGGGTAGAAATCGACCTCTCGGGGATCGATTTATCGCGTCCCGTCGGGACGTGACAATCGATCCCCGAATCGACGCTCTTACTCCACCAGCGGAGGTGGGAGTAAACGCCATCGACGGGAAGCCGCAGAGGTCGATTTTGCTGCCGTCCCTACAGCGGGGTAAGTCGGCTGCGATACGTCGAATTCAGCTACGCTATTCGCGTAGCTGAATTTGCGTATCTTAAATCGACACCCCCCCCCGTAGTGTAGATGTAGCCTTAAACTGAAGCAAGGATGGTTTAGGTTGGACATCAGGAGAAACTTCCTAACTGTCAGGGTAGTTAAGCACTGGAATAAATTGCCTAGGGAGCTTTTGGAATCTCTGTCATTGGAGATTTTTAAGAGAAGGTTAGACAAACAGTTGTTAGGGATGATCTAGATAATACTTGGTTCTACCTTGAGTGCAGGGGACTGGACTACAAGACTTCTCGAGGTCCCTTCCAATTCTATGAAAATTGTTTTAGCTTTGAGCAAACTAGATGGTTCCATTACAACCATTAATTCACCTCTGAGGAAGATGCAAAGAAATAAATGAATTTAATAAGTAATCTCACAGCATTCCCTAATTCATAAAATAAAAAAGTGAACAACCAATGTTTTAGCCATCTGGGGAACCTTACAACTCTACAGCCAAATCAGAGTTTATGATATTTTTGTTAAGGCTTTAAGTGATCAAGCAAAGGTGGGTTGTTTTTTGGTTTTTTTTTTGTAATAAAGTAGGTTTTGTATAGTTGAATACGTTCATAGACATGTGAAAAGATCTTTTTACTAACAAACCTTAAAAATTTGGTGTATAGACCTATAATGTATTCTCAAATATTAATAAACCTAGAAATGTTGTATAAAGATTAAGCATAGCAACTGCAAAATTATATTAAAGTCATTATTAAGAATTAGTGCTCTTATTATTTTACTAATGTTTTGAAATATCTAGGACTGGTCAAAACAATGAAACTAATCTAACCATTTGGAGTTAGGCTATTGCTTTTATAATGAACCTGGAAGTTGTTTAAAATTAGAATCAAATTAGGTTTAATTTCTTCCTGCATTTGGAAGTGGGATGGAATAAAACTCTCCTCAGATTAAAGTTAACAAGAAGAACAAAGCGTGAGGGATCACAGGCCTCAAACCCAAGCCCACAGGCAGCGCTTGGGCCATGACTGCCACCCAGCAGCTTATCTGAGTCACTAGAAAAGGGCTAGCTTGCACAGGGTCCTGCCCCCAAAACTCCAAAGTGTCCTATTGGCTAAGGGCTACTATATAAACCAGGAAGTAATAACAGGAAGTTGTCTGATCAACTTAAGGAATCCTTTGCTGGCTGCTACTATAGACCCCTTGTGCTTAACTGACTTCTGAGCCCTGCATTCCTATCTGCTCCTGGTTCCCGTTTCCCCTCCGATTCCTGACCTCCCATCCCAGACTCTTGGCTACTCCCAGTTCCTGTTGTCCTGCCCTACTCCTGCTCCTCTGACTTTGTCTCTGGCTCTGACCTTTGACTTAGTTCCTGACATTGTCAATGGTTCTGACCTTCGGCTTGATATTTGGTATTGTCTCCAGCTCTGATTCTTGGCTTGGCACCTGACTCTGTCTCCAGCTCTAAACTTCAGCTTAGTACCTGTTGCTGTCTCTGGTTTTGACCTCCTGCTCCAATTACTAGGCCTGGCTCCTGCTCCAACCACAAGGCCTGACCATTCACGTCCTGGTCATTGCATAAAGTTTCCAGAAGTTAATTACCAAATTACAACAATATGAAAACTCAATCCTGTTGTTAAATGGTTCAAGAACTAGAAAACAGAAAGCAAACCCAAAGACTCTCTAAATAATTCTGTTAGTGTATTTTAATTAGCTATGCTAAAGAAGAAATTAAGCATTTGAAGGAAAGGATGAAAACCCTTGGAAAATAAGTTTGTATGAAGCTTGAATGCCACCGACTGGATGGGCAGGAAACTTGTCAAATATTTGACCTGTTCACCTCTAATGAATGACCACCTCTTCAAAAGAAAAGGACCAATGGAAAATTGCCATATACGTATTTTTGGGTAGATCAAGCCCTCCCAGTGCAACCAAATGGGGTGCTAATCCTTAAAAAGGATTGTCAAGCCCAAAACCTTTGTCCAATAAAACCTATGGCAGCAGATTGTGTTCAGCAGATCAATGCCTGCTCCAGAGAAGCTGGTCCATTCTATGTAAGACGTGTTTGTTTAACTCTTTCTAAGGAAAAGTTATTCTCTTTACGAGCACTTTACATCCTGGGATGCTGAATCCCAGAATCCCAATTATAAGCATCTTGGGGGGAAGAGACATTTCCCTGAAGACAGACTCCTAAGTCCCACCACAAAAAAAAAAAAAAAAAAAAAAAAAAGACTGCACACCAAACAACAGAAGGAAGGGGAGAAATTTCACCTGCTTTATGAGATTTAGGAAATCAATGAGTATTGGTAAAATTCCTTAGTAATTATTATGCTTCCAAGGAAATCAAGATTTGAGTTGGAGAGCATAATTATTGTTCTCTCAGAATTACCTGGGGTATAGTGCTGAACACTCTTCATTTGGGCTACTAAATTATCTGGTTTATTGCTTAGAAGAGCTAACCACAAAAATATAACTTAAGTATAGCGGATGTTTAGTTATGTCCATTTCAAACCAAAGATTTTAAGGAAATTGTTGGATGGTTCATTTTGTTTTGTTTTGTTTCAACTCAGTTCCTTATCAGGACTGGGATGTGGGCTGTCTGACGTCGTGGTCAGAGCCGGAGTCCAAGTCACAGGTCAGAGCCAGAATCAGAAGCTAGGGTTCAGACAAGAGTCGGGTCCAGTGCAGCAACCAGTCAGGAAGACTCTAGTTGTTTGGACAACTTCCTGTGCCACCGCCTGGCTTAAATAGTATGATCTGGCCAATTGGTGGGGCCAGTCAGTACCCCCAATCAGGATTCTTGTGGGAGGTGACTCTAGAACAGGTCAGAGTTTTGCTAGCTTCTCATTTCTGGGTGAGCTGCCCAGCGGTGGCTAGGGTGTGAGGGCTGCCTGTGAACCTGTTGGCCCTTACTTTCCCAGCTTTAAGTGTAACTAAAAACTAACAACTTCATGAAATCACTGTTCTTCTTTGCTCTGTGACTTATGCACTCAAACCTCTGCAGCTGTGCTGCCTTGAATGTGTGACTGAGAATTATCTGCCAGTGAGAGATGCATCCTTGGGTCTAAGTCCCTTGTAACACTACACTGTGTGGGAAGTGAGAAGTTAGCTATCTTCTAACTTCAAAATATCACTTCAGTCTTTGTGTGGTATAAACTTTAGAATACTTTTTCACTAACTTTGATTGTGTTGTGTGTTTTTAACTGCAGGGTTATCTAATGGGTTAATACCTTACACTCCATACTAGCTTCATTCCAATGTTGTGTGGTAACTTAATTATAGAAGCTCCCTGACTTACGCAAGTGTTCCGTTCCAGAACGCCTAGCGTAAGTCAGGAACATATCTCCAACAATTACGCAAAAAAAAAAAAAAGCAAGCTTACGGAACTTATGGAAATTTTTCTGTAAGTCCAATTTTCCGTAAGTCGGGTTTGTGTAACCTGGGGAGTGTCTGTAGTTACTGTCTTACCTTTGTCAATTTTAAATACCAAAAGAGGGTACTTTGATATTTCTTTCTATGTTTGCTCATTGGTGTATGGTAGTACCTTTAAAAATATCTATCTTTTGCCAAGTAACTCAGCATACTGACGGGAGATACTGATGTTTATCGGCCTTATCAGCTTTCCAAGGACACTTCTTCAACTTGCTTAATTAACCTTAATTTTAATATCTTGGTTAATCTTGCTTTCTGAACTTTCACAGTTGTAAGTTTTCTATTGACTCCACTAAATTAGAGTTAATCCTTTGCATGTTGCACTGTTGTATTAGCATTAAGTCTATGATTTGATCAGTGGTATTTTTAGTAAAAGTACTAAAGGTCACAGGCAATAAACAAAAATTCCCGGCCCGTGACCTGTCCATGACTTATACTAAAAATACCTGTGATTAAATCTTGGGGGAGGAGGGCTGCTGGGGGAGCGTGGCGGGGCACTGCTGGGGGGATGCAGTGGGGGAGGACACCAGGGGCCAGCGGCACCAGCTGCTGGGGACCGTGGACCATGGCTGCCCAGGGCCACCGGAGCAGCGGCTCGTATGACTGTCCCCGGGGCTGCTCCAGCAGTGGCTGGTGTGGCTGTCCTGGGGGCCACCTCAGCAGCTGGCCCTGGGGTCAGCCACGCTGGCCACTGCAGAAGTCACAGAGGTTGCAGAAAGTCACGAAATCCGTGACCACCGTGACAGACATGCTACCTTAGCTTTGTATGTATTTTTGTAACATTTCCAGTTAGGTATGTACCTAAACACTGCTTTATTTCAAGCTGTATTAGTCATAGGACTGTGAACTTGCCTTAAGAATCAAACTTAAACCAGAGAATATCGTCTGGTTTACTTAAAAAAAAAAAAAAAAAAAGTAATAAAGGCTTTGTTAGGTTTTATTTAAGATTACACTACTTTTAATTATATTGTCCTATTCAATCTAGCTAGTTTCATCCTAAATCATTCTTTATTTTAAAATTTTTGATATCAAGTTGAATTATAGTAGTTGTAATCTAGCTACTTGAGTTTATACTTGCTTATAAGTTACTGTTTCTTTAAGTTTAGCTGTTGAATTATGTTAATGATATTTAGCTACTAGTTTGTCTTAATTAGAGCAAACAACCTGTTGATGCTGTTACTATCCTAAGTGTATGTCTACACTGGCAGAGTTACAGCACCAGGAGTTACAGCGCAGCTCAGAGAGCACTGAAGGGAAACCGCTATTGTGTGTTCACACTGTCAACTGCCTGCACAATAGCATGTTCACACTTGCCGCACTTGCAGTGCTATTTGGAGTAGTGCACTCTGGGCAGCCATCCCACATAGCATCTCTTCCTCTTCTGCTGCTAAGAGATGTGGGAAGGCAGAGGGGGTCACGGGGCATCCTGGGTCCTGTCCCAATGACCCGTGATGCATTGCTTCGCATCTCAGCAATCCCTGTGCTTCTGTCCACATTTGGTGCCATCTTTCAACGGTTTGTGTACTGCGCACTCTTCCTCTTCGGTCTGCAAGAATGGATCCTGAACTGTTGACCAGTATGCTGCTCGCTCTGACCAACATATCATGAGTTATTCCTTAAACTACAAAGGCAAGAGGAGTGTGACATTGATCTTGCCACGCATAGTAGCTATGACCTGAGATTGCTTGTGGCATTCACAGAGGTGCTGACCACAATGGAACGCCGGCTCAGGAAATAAGCACTGAGTGGTGGGATCACATCGTCATGCACATCTGGGATGATGAGCAGTGGCTGCAGAACTTTCGGATGAGGAAAGCCACATTCCTGGGACCGTGTGATGAGCTCGCCTTAGACCACCTAGCCACCCAGTACATTAATCGGAAAGGGTATTTCTCAGTGGTTCTCCAGACTCTTGTGTATCACCATGCATGTTTCACAGACATTAACGCAGGCTGGTCTGGAAAGATGAATGACGCACGCATCTTTCGAAACACTGACCTGTTTTCCATCAAAATTTTCCATCAAATCTGATTTTAGATGGAAAATTGTGTTTTTGCCTGAGTGACATGTTTTTGTCCATATCATTTCTGGTCAAAGGTCAATGATATCATAAACAAGATCACAGGATTCCAATTTTAATTCAATCCAATTGTTTCTCTTCTAGGATTCTATCCAGATAGTCCTCTGATCTTTTGTAAGGAATGCTGCAATTATCTTATTCTCACAGTTTAAAATGTTATTGGCCATACACACAAGAGAAATGTCATTTATTGATTAATAGATTTGCTGTATTTGCTGTACCATGGGAAAATTAACTCTTTGCTGGGCAGAAAGCTATCAAAACTATGGCCCCAATTCACAAAACCATTTAAGCGCACAATTAACTTTAAGCTCACGTTTAAGTCCATCCCTGTTCAGAAAAACACATAAACACATGTTTAATTCTTACTGAATGGGACTTAAGCTTGAGTTTAAGCACTTTGCTGATCCAAGACTTGTGTAAGTCTATGGACCCCTTTCTGTAATAATATGTAGAAAGAAGTTCCTTAATCCAGGAAAGTCCAAAGTTTATGGGCCTGATACTCCTCTGCCCTATACTTTGTATACCCATTTAAATGCACTACCAATTAGAATGTCAGCATTGGGCATTCATTTTGCATAGTTGTACATATCTGCGCAAGGTGTAAGGTGGTATTATTATTATTTACTTATTTGTATTACCATAGCCTTTATGAGCCCTAATCATGGACCAGGACCCCATTGTGCTAGGTGCTGTACAAACACAGAACAAAAAGACTATCCGTGCTCCAAAGAGCTTACAAACTAAGTATAAGACAACAGGTGGCTACAGAGAGACAGGGGAATACAAGGAAACAATGAGATAATATTGGTCACTATGATAGCTAAATGACTGTGTACACTAGCAGCCTAACTGTTGTCAAATAGTTTTAGAGGCATTGTGTCAATGGAAGGAGAACAGTGAAATGGCTTTGCAGATGTTTATAGAGAGGTCTTCCCAAGCATGAGGGGCAGCATGGGAGAATGCACACAGGTGCTTGTTTGAAAATGTAACAAGTGGGTGATGGAGGCTGACCGTGGACCAACTGAGGCAGGCATCAACTTCTTAATACTGAATGAGAGATGATCAGTAGTGTGGGGATTGACCCTGAAGGACCTTGAAAGTGACAACAAGCAGCTTATGTTTGATGTGATAGAGAACAGGGAGCCAGTGGAGGGATGCAAAGAGCGGGGTGCTGTGGTCCAAATGATGGGCTAGCAAAATGATCTACAGCAGCATTCTGAATGGGTATGAGTAGGGCAAGATGCATTTATTAGGGCCAGAGAAAAGGTTATTGCAGTAATAGAGAGGTGAAATGATGAGATCCTGGATGACCGCTTTAGCTATGTGAATATGTAGGAAAGGCCATGTCTTAGAGATATTATGCAGAAAAAATCTGCAAGACCTAGACATTTCCTGAATATAAGGCCCTAGGGAGAGCTCCAAGTCAAATAGGATGCCCAGGTTATGGGCCTGAGTGACTGGCAGCATGGTGGTGTCAATCACAGTGATTGAGAAAGGAGATAGTGGGAAGGGCTTGGGGGGAAGATTAAGAGCTTTGTTTTAACCATGTTGAATTTGAGTTGATGGCTAGATGTCCACAAGGAGGTGCCAGAGAGACCGTAGAAAGGTAGATCTGGGAATCATCTGCATAGAGATGGTAGTTGAATTTGCATGGAATTAGCTAGTGAAAAGGTGTAGAGGGAGAAGAAAAGGAGACCAGCATCAGAACTCTTTGGAACCTCGATAAAAAGTTGATGGACTGAAAGTCATTGAAGGGCTGAGTGACAGGGCATGGAGTGGGGGCAGTTGATGGGCAATGCTGAAAGAGATTAGGTGATGGTCATAGAAGGGTGTAACACAGTACTGGGGATATCTAGAGCTGTGAGCCCTTGTGTTACCTGTCTGGCTCAGCAAGAATGAGCGTTTGTTGAAGATATTCAATTATGAGTCAGCTCCCTGCTACACCAGTCTGTTTTCCTCACCAGCAATGTCCTCCAGGCTCTCCCAGCCCAAATGTTACCTAGTAGGTAACAACCAGTGAACTCCACCCCTGGGCTCATCAGAGAAGTTTCTCTGCAATGCACTGCTCCTAATACTGTACATGTACAGTAGCTTATTAAGTTTGCTGCTCTTCTAAAGTCAGTGCATTCCAGCTTATTAATGTAACTGTAGTAAATATATCCTTCCCTTCAAACACAGCATTGAATTGTTTTATAATAAAAGTAAAACAAGTTTGTTAAACAAAAGATATAGGCTTAAGTGTGTGGAAGTAGAGTGTTACCAAGTAGAAGGAATAAAGGTAGAAAGGGTTACAAATAAACGAAAATAAAAATATACTTTTAATGGTTAAGACCTAACTTAACAAGCTATAGTCTTTGTTCAAGGTATTTCCTCACCAATCTTCCCTTTCCCAGCAATAGCTAATGTGCTTTCTGCCTACGTCCCCATAGACTCCAAGGCGCTGTTTCCTTGTCTCCTCAGGTGAAGCATAACTTAGGGGGTTCACTCCCCCTCTCTTTTTAATTCAATAAACCTTTGAAAAGTATTCTTCTGAAATGTATCCACAGTTAAAGTACCTTTTCCCCGCTGGGCATGGATGCAGTGTTGTCTGTTGTAGCCTCCATGTTGCCTTCTCCACTGCTGGTGATTTTTACAATGCAAATTACCTCTTCTTGCAACCTCTGATACAAATGACTAGACCATTGAATTTGGCCACAGCTGATTTGAGGTGTTGGCCTCTTTCCTTTGCCAGGAGAAAAGCTGTTTATCACCTCCCCTGGCATGTCTGGGGACTTAAAGGCATAATATCAATGAGTGTCCATAATTCCACATACAGCATTGCCACAGATATTTCTCAATGATATTATTGACCAGTGTGCTATTAGTTTTCAAATGACACCTCACAAGGTATATTTTGTACAAATATTATTGCAATAGTGGGTAGGGAGTGAATACAGGGGTGCCTGAGGTCACAAAGGGGAACTCAGAATCAGAGAGAGAGCAATGGTTGGTGAAGCCCAAGTCAAATGAATGGCTCTTTTGATGAGTGGGAGAGTTGAACCAGGACTGCAGGTCAAGTGAAGAGATGAGGACAAGAAAATGTGCAGGTAAGGGGCCTAATAGAGCTATCAGCATGTAAACTGAAGTCACCAAGGATGGGTGTGGGACATTGTGAGGAGAGGAAGAGAGAAAGCCTTGGTCTGAACCAGGGCAGGGACTGCAAGAGAAGGAGAGGCCTCTGTAAAAGACGATAGCTGCAGAGGTAGTGTCAGATGAAGGGATCAGATCTAGAATCTGTAACAACCAGGTTACTGGAGGAAGTGAAATATGAAGAGGTGGATGGCTGAGATCTTCTTAGAGTTGAAGTGGGCATTCCAGAGACAGCAAGAGAATGAAAGGAGGGGTTGGAGGAGGATGGGAATAAGATTAGGAGTGGTGGTATGAGCGGAGGAGTGGTGATGGCAGGGACATATGTGGAAGGTGGTGATGGAGGGAAGGCTAGTATTGGGGAAAATCTCGCCAGAGGTGAAGAGGAGGATGTGGACATGGTTTTTGGATTGGTGGGAAATCACCATGGAGATGGAAAGAGGAGCAGGTATAACTGATGGGAACTGTGGAGGGATGAGGGTAACAAGGATGGAGCAATTGAGCAAAAGGAACTAGTGGAGGGAAAGGAAGAGGAAGGAAGAGGATGAATGCAATGATACAGAAGAATGGTTTAGTGAGAGCTATGGGTGAGTGGCAGAGGGACAAGGTTAAAAAAGTGAAAAAATGCTGTGACGGTAACTATGAAGAAGTGTACTTCCTCTTTAAGGGACAGGCTGAAGCCTAGATCCAGAACAGCCTAGGGTGCAATCAAGGAGGCCCTGCCCTAGGGCTGGGCTATATAAACAGGAAAGAAAGTTGAGCAAGAGAGAGTGAAAGTGAGGCAGGCTGTGGTGGATGGTGGTTTCTTTCAGGCTCCAGGAGACCAGCCTAACCAAACTCATAGACTATGGACTGGTCTACTTTACAAAGTTTTGTTGGCAAAATCTGCCTTTTACCGACAAAACAGGGGAGGTGTACACACTACAAAGCTACTTTTGGTGGCAAAACTGCTGTTTTGTCGGCAAAACAAAACCACCTCAATGAGAGGCATAGAGCTTTTAGCGGCAAAGTTAAAGCGACAAAGCGTCAGTGTAGACACTGCTGTTTGTTTTAACGACAGAACTGGCTTCCAGTATCCCACAGCCTGCCATGATAGCTCTGATCTCTGTTGCCCTGCAGGCATGCGCCCTTCCCCTTTCAAAGCTCCAGGGAAGTATCTGACAGCTGAGTGTGCTGCTCTGTTTGGGGAACAAAGAGGAAATCATTAACGTGGAATGCTCCTGTTCTGCCCTGCACTAAAAACACAGGGACAGACTGCTGCTGCAGGGAGTGGGGGCGGGAGGATTGGGTGGAGGGGGACTGCTGTACTGCTTTGACAATCCTCAGCAGGGATAGCTCACCGAGCTGCTTGGGATGCCACTCCCAGCAGCTGAGGAGGCTGTGGGAGAACTCAGAGGGAATCACAGAACCATAGGCAGGTAGGCAGAGTGGGCTGCTTTGGGAGAGACTGCTGTGCTGAGCAGAGCCGGGGGCTGACATGGGGGGTAGGAGGTGTTCCCCTCCCCCTGCCTCAGGATAGGTTGGTTCACCCTGCTGTCTCCCTGGCCCCAGACACACCACTATCCTCTTCCTCCCTCCCACACACTTCAGTTGAAAAAGTGGCTGACAGTCTACTAGGATGCCCCTGGAATGATGGGATTGAGAAACCTGAATCATGTGATTCTGTATCTGCCCCATGAGGCATTGCAAACCCTTCCCAAAGCACCCTGCAGCCAGTTGCACAGTGGGATAGCTACCACAGTGCACTGCTCTCTGTGTCAATACAAGAGCTGTTAGTGTGAGTGCACTCTGCTGACACAAGGAACTAGTGTGGACATGCAACAGTGGTTTTAATTAAAGTGCTTTAATTAAAGCAGCATAACTTTTGCTGATAAAATATTGTAGGGTAGACAAGGCCTATATGTTATGGACTTTAACCAGGACCCTGAGGTGAGTACCTTATGAACTGTGTATTGTAGTTGCTGAAACCTTATTAAAAGAGGACATGCTATTTTGTTAGTGTGTTGGCTTCTCCTGGCCCCAGGCTGTTAAAGGGAGCCCATTACTGCCCTTTTGGGGGAAATTAAGGAGGGGCACACCTGAAGTGCCACACAGGGCTGCAGGGGAGTGCATGGGGACTACCCACTCCTTTACAGTAATGCATAGGTTCCCAAACTGTGACTTATGACCCCAAATGAGGTTGTGTCATCAGCAGATGAGGTCAAGAGTCCAACGGGCCAGATTTGGCTCGTGAGATGTCAGCTGTCCTGAAATGTGTCCAGACCTGCTCCACAAACACTGCACCAGAAGGTCACCATTTTGATTTACAAAATGATGGCCTCTGCACAGCATGACCTTACACATACGGTGCATGTGAGGTCACGTTCTGTGGAGGCTGCCATTTTGTAGATCAAAACAGCAGCCTCCTGGTGCAGTGTTTGTGGAGCAGGACCAGAGACGTTGGCTTTGCAGAGGTGGCTGTGCAGTTGCCAATTTGGCCATTTGCACCATCTGCACCATTTGCACCATCTGGCTGTGCAGGCATCCAGCTCAGGGACTTGAATGCAGAAGATTCATATCTATGGGCAGCAGCCTCATCAACAGAGCATCCTCTCTGCTTGAGCTGGTAGGAGCCTGTGATAGCCTTTTCTGAGATGGGAATCTGCAGTGACATGTAAGCTCCTTAAAGCAGGGCCCATATCTTCTTTTGTGCCACCCTGAGTACCCTAAGGCTACTGCAACACAGCAAGCAAGCAAGAAGAACCTGCGGCTGTGAGTCTCAGAGTCCAGGTCAAGTATCTTTGGCTTGATACACAATGGGGGTAAAAATAGCAGTGTAGACATTCAGGTTCAGGCTGGAACTCAGCTGACCTAAGTTCTGAGACTTCCTGCCACAGGTTTTTTTTTGGGGGGGGGCAGAGGGGGTGTTAGTTGTTTGTTTTTTGCTGTGTAGTTGTACCCTTAGGTAGGTACTGTTAGGTTTCAGCAATCTCTCCACTCTGCTGTATTACAAGTTCTTGTCTGGAGCAGACTGTTCAGTCTCATTTTCACTAACCGTATCCAGCTTGGGAATTATTTTCAACTTAAGTGTCTGCTCTCACTTCACTTGTCTCGACCAGTTTGTCAGATATCTCGAGTAGATGCTTGCAATTCCTTCGTTAGATTTTTGCCTTCATCTGGAATCACCGATTTATGAGTGAAGTGAGTCATCTTTGATTACTGTAGCTTTGCCAGGCTGGTGCTCATTGCCAAATTCTCAGAGTCTTTGTTTTTAAAACTGTGGAAGAGGTCTTGTTCTTTGTTGTCATGATCTGTCTGCTTATACTTTCCCAGTCTTTTTTCTCACTATCAGACTCCTTGTTACAGACATGTTTTTATTATTACATACCAAGACAATCTGGTCTTTACTGAGAGTGTCTTTTAATGTTTGATATTCTCAGGACTGACTTTTTAGTTTTAAGTCTGTGACAAACTCCTGCTGCATTCTCATCCTGAACATCTCTCTTATAAGTAACTTTTTCCCCTAGGAATACAGTGGTCCTCAAATATTTTCATTATTCCTGCAAAGCTTTCCTCCCCCCCCCCCCCCCCCCCCCCCCCCCCCCCGCCACACCACATACTGTATACATTTAGCATTTCTGTTAGGCCACTGTTAAGAGCAGAGCAATCTTTTGCTTATCCTCTAGTTTATTTTATATATAGTTTAAATTTCTGTTTGAGCCTTTTCCTGGCATCTTCAGCATTTCCCATTGTTCTCGGGACTGGTGGGGGATTTACTCGCAGTTGCAGAGGGTCTGTAGCCACCATTTCAATGTTACCTCTCTCATTGGGTCTTCCAGAACTTCATGCCTTCCACTTCTGGGACCATGTAGTATTTTACTGATGAACAGACAGGCTTCAAGATAAACCCTTTACTAGATATGGAAAGTATGTACACTGATAAGGTGACAAAACTCCCTACTGTTCTTTAGCTGTAGCCTATGCTTGCCATGTTCTGGGGTTCTTTGTTTTTTCTGTCCTAGTATGCAGCACCTCTCAGGAAAACAGACTGCATAAAGTATGTACAAGAAGTGTGGCATCTCTACACTTCCTGGAGGACTTACTCTATAGCAGAAATATGAGAGAATTCTGCACAGGGAGTATTTAATATTGTCAAAGACAAAAATTCTCAAGTTATGTTTCAAGGACATAAATCCACACTGTGTAGAGGTCAAGCATAGGAGTTTTTTACACACAGCGCTGGACGCCCCATCATCTCAGGCATTGGCACTCTGACAGCAGGATTATCTGGCTATTTGGACTCTCTCCTCAGACCCTATGCTACCAGCACTCCCAGCTATCTTCGAGACACCACCGACTTCCTGAGGAAACTACAATGCATTGATGTTCTTCCTGAAAACACCATCCTGGCCACCATGGATGTAGAAGCACTTTATACCAATATTCCACATGAGGATGGACTACAAGCTGTCAGGGACAGTATCCCTGATGAGGCCACAGCAAGCCTGGTGGCTGAGCTTTGTGACTTTGTCCTCACCCACAACCACTTCAGATTTGGGGACAACTTATACCTTCAAGTCAGTGGCACTGCTATGGGTACCCGCATGGCCCCACAGTATGCCAACATTTTTATGGCTGACTTAGAACAACGCTTCCTCAGCTCTCGTCCCCTAGTGCCCCTCCTCTACTTGCGCTACATTGATGACATCTTCATCATATGGACCCACGGAAAGGAGGCCCTTGAAGAATTCCACCTGGACTTCAACAATTTCCACCCTACCATCAACCTCAGCCTGGACCAGTCCACACAAGAGATCCACTTCCTGGACACTACAGTACAAATAAGTGATGGACACATAAACACCACCCTATACCGGAAACCTACTGACCGCTATACGTACCTACATGCCTCCAGCTTCCATCCAAGACACATCACACGATCCATTGTCTACAGCCAAGCCCTAAGATACAACCGAATTTGCTCCAACCCCTCAGACAGAGACAAACACCTACAAGATCTTTATCGAGCATTCGTAAAACTACAATACCCACCTGGGGAAGTGAGGAAACAGATTGACAGAGCAAGACGGGTACCCAGAAATCACCTACTACAGGACAGGCCCAACAAGGACAATAACAGAACACCACTGGCCATCACATACAGCCCCCAGCTAAAACCTCTCCAGCGCATTATCCACGATCTACAACCTATCCTGGAAAATGATCCCTCACTCTCACAGACCTTGGGAGGCAGGCCAGTCCTCGCTTACAGACAACCCCCCAACCTGAAGCAAATACTCACCAGCAACTACACACCACACCACAGAAACACCAACCCAGGAACCTATCCCTGTAGCAAACCTCGTTGCCTACTCTGTCCCCATATCTACTCTGGCAACAGCATCAGAGGACCCAACCACATCAGCCACACCATCAGGGGCTCATTCACCTGCACATCCACTAATGTCATATATGCCATCATGTGCCAGCAATGCCCCTCTGCCATGTACATTGGCCAAACCGGACAGTCCCTCCGCAAAAGAATAAATGGACACAAATCGGACATCAGGAATGGTAACATACACAAGCCAGTAAGTGAACACTTCAATCTCCCTGGTCATTCTATTACAGATTTAAAAGTCACTATCATTGAACAAAAAAACTTCAGAAACAGACTTCAAAGAGAAACAGCAGAACTAAAATTCATTTGCAAATTCAACACCATTAATCTGGGCTTGAATAGGGACTGGGAGTGGCTGGCTCACTACAGAAGCAGCTTTTCCTCTCCTGGAATTGACACCTCCTCATCTATTATTGGGAGTGGACTACATCCACCCTGATTGAATTGGCCCTGTCAACACTGGTTCTCCACTTGTGAAGTAACTCCCTGCTCTCCATGTGTCAGTATATAATGCCTGCATCTGTAACTTTCACTCTATGCATCCGAAGAAGTGAGGTTTTTACTCACGAAAGCTCATGACCAAATAAATCTGTTAGTCTTTAAGGTGCCACCAGACTCCTTGTTGTTCTTGCTTATTAGGCTCAGAGACACTGTCAATTAATTGATTACAATGGAATATATAGATTTTCCGTGGGCGGGGGAAAGTGACGGGGTAGGCAGTTCCACACCCCGGGATAGGTTTTGCAGCAAGACAAGATAGCACATTAGTCAATGGTTAAAAGGTTACATAATGTCTCCGCCCATAGTCTCAACTTAGCAAGTTAACATTTAATTAATACTTTGCTAAAATGTTATTAATATAAAATATATACGTTGAATTCTGATTTGGGGTCCATAGAAATGGAGCAACTCCTTTGATTGTCCAACAGGTACATTGCTAGGGGTTAAAGCAAAGAAACAGTGAAAGCATATGGCAATAGAGATTGTCTCCTTTATGTCTTAAGGCAGGGCATTGGTCCCTGGGAAGGGAGGTGGAAGGATGCCATATCTTTATACTGACATGTGCCAATTTTCATAAACTCAAGGTTGGATCTGTTGGAAGAACGTTCCCTACAGAAGACACTGACACAATAGGAACAGGGATCCTTTGTTCAATCTGCAACTCTGAATAAGACACAATTATTTAGTTATTGCTTCAACATCTAGCATTTCTACTGACCAAGCATATCTTAGCAAAGGCAATGTTATCTTGTTTACCCCAGCTTTCTCTTAGCTAATCGCTATTTGCTAGGCCTCTGGTCTCCAGACCAAACTCTGGACTTTGGGTCTGAAAAAGAGCTGGCACAATCCATATACCAGGTTGTTATATAACATGCACATGGATTTTTAACCCTTCAATGTTAATTTCTATAGCTTTATAGTGTATGTAAAATAAAACATGATGAGGAGGAATAATGCTAATTATTCAACTTTCTTTTTATTTCTTTTGATCTTATGTCACGTGTAATATTTTCTATTTCTGTTATGTATTTTTTATTATGTATTTTATATACAAGTTGATTTATGACAAAATATAAGGATTACATTTTAGATAATGTTTAGACTCATATTATGTGTGCAGATGTTTATATGTGTATACTCATACATTCTCTTGCATTGTAATGATGTTTTTTCCGTGTAATAATTTCCCAGTACGGGTGGATAGATTTCTGTTAACTTCCTCATCACTGCATTGAAATTTAACAATTCTTAGAAACTAAATTATTTTTAAAATGCAAATTACTCTACCTATGACGTATAGGCATTGTTTAATTTTTTCACTCCATCCACTGGATTGAGGAACAGTAAGTAAAAGAATAAATTTTTCTTTGAAGCAACTTTCATCACTTCCTTTTTTTACCTCCTAATCTGCATCTCACTACTTGTGTTCCGCCTAAGCCTATTTACTGATTGTTCCCTTTGTCTACAGTGCTCGCTTCTTTCTTTGTATCTTGTTTCTCTTCTTAGAGTTGCCTCATAGTTAATATTTATTAAACCCCCTTCCTCTTGGTCAAAAATCTTTTAAAACCTTACCCGTTCTTTTCAGACTATTACACAGACACTCACACACACAAAACCCTACATTAAAATAATAATATTAAGGTTGCAGAGTCAAGCACTCAGAAGGTAGGAAATGCCCATGCATCCTTAATTCCAGCAACCTTAATTTAGCCCAGTCTTGCATAGGCATTACTATACAATTGTAGGCAGAGTCTGAATGAGCTCTCTCCTGATATCTAGTGGTGAGCTGTGGAAAAAGACTTTGGAAGCTGATCTTGTTTGCATGGACACACCCATCCTGCCTAGATGCTCAGCATGATGGGACTGCTTGCCCAAATGATCACTTGTGTCTGGTGTTAGATCCCCAGTCTCCTTGTTACCGGTGCAGGACTAATAAAGGGTTGCTATCTTTGTTGTGTGAACCAAGGGCAGCAGAACATACCTGGCATACCCCAAAGGAGGGACTCGCTAGGCAGGGAACATGGGTTCCAAAGCCCAATGAGTTGAGAGAGGGTGGGGAGGGTACCTGTACTTGGACCTGGCTGTGGGGGTTCTGTTTAAGGGTCCTAGACACCATTTGACCCTTCCTCTCTTCCTCGCAGTCCCTTCCTTGCTCACTATACACCTTCCAATTTCTACAACAAATGAGGAAGGGAGCCTACAGATGACAGCTTCCTTCGGGACATAAACTTGATTCATCCCCAAAGCAGGTCCATTCTGTGCACACAAAAGGTCAGATTTTGCCAGCTTTATTCATAGTCACATTATGTAATACTTCACTACTTGAATAATTTCATTTGGAAAAATGGGATTACTTATGGACTAATCTGCTACTCACTATGAGTAAGGTATCTCATTCTGGCCCTTACTCTGGCCCTTATGTTTACCCAGAGGCATGTGCTCCTGAAATCCCCTTCTAACAAGGTTTCATTCACAAAAGGAAGCTTATTACTCCATCAGTCTAATTATTTCTCAGTTTGTATATGTTTCTGATACAGGCATTCATGGACTTTTTTAGAACGTGCTTGCTGTAGTGTACTGAAATATGATACTATTCCTTTAAATAGTTTGTGAGCCCTTTTAATGGTCCTCACATTGTTCTGTAAGCTGACAGAGCAACAGTGTGTCTATGTAGCTAGTCACTGCTTGTTATAAACATAGTTATTTGGACCCCGTCACACTTTCATATTGTGTAAAGAGCAAAACACACAACACTTGCCAAATGCACCAAGGGCACTCAATACTGAAAGGTTCCCTATAGAAATGTTTCAGACTAGATTTCTCCCTTTGTTAACTGGGAAGAAACGTGGAGATTAAGATACTTGTGAGATCATTTTGCTGCTTCTCCAGGTCTGAAATCTTTATAGAGTGCCTGTCATTGAGAGAACATTACACTTACAAATTTCAAGACCACTACAGGCACTTCTTTTAAAGAAACTTTAGGGAAAAAAAAGACAGGAATATCCCAAACTTTCTGTCAGATGACCTTTCAGAATCCAAGAATGGCCAAGCTACTTAGATAACATAGTGGGACCACCCTTTGTTTCCTTAGGAAATGTTCTCACTCAGGAAGTCTGGAGTTAATTGATTTGAATCAAGAAAATTGGACAGGCATATCCTTCCAGCCTGGATGTTGTTCATTTTGTGAGATTATGAAGTTTTGTTGATGTTCAAGTGTTTACTATATAGGAAAATATTAGCACTGGCTCTTCTATAAAAAAATAAGTCATTACTCATGTATTATTTCTCATATGAGTGACTAATGTCAGAGTCACAAATGTATGAATTAAAGTGACCTTTTAATTCCTATGATCTTTTTCATTTATTATCCCACACAGTGATATTTTGTGTCACATAAAATAGGACCAAGAGAATAAGAAACTGTTTTTGCAAGGCATGTTTGATAGGGACTTGAATGCAGTGGTGTTTATTCTCTACCAAATCACAGCATATGGGCAGAATTTTGCAGCTGCTTTTTGACTTCAAGGGAATTCCATTCAGTATGTAGTTGTATATGGAGCTCCTGTAGGATTGGGTCCTCTGTTTGTTACTTTCATAGTCTCTGCATTTGGTTCTTCAGTTTCATTTTTTTTGTACAGATTTGTGAGTGAACAAAAGGACTAACTTCTTCATTGGTGCCAAGTTATTTTAAAGGTGTCTCACCCTTAGGACAAGATCCACAAAGGGATTTTGATACCAGTCAGCTCTGTGTTCTTGGGCACAGTATCTAGCCTGTCTGACTCATGAAAGACACCCCCCACTAGCCTCTGCTTGAACCAAAACCGATCAGAGAAAAGACTTGCAGAGAGCAGTGAAGGGTGTTGGGAGACAAACCTAGACTCCTCCTGACAAGGGTGACAAGATTAAGGCATCTCCATTAGCACACAGAATGGAGAACAGAGGCAACTCCCCTAGCCTCATCTGCATGAAAGATGGGACAGAGAGTCATCTCCATTAGCATACAGAATGGAAAACAGAAATTCCAACAAAGAACTGCACGGAACACTGGGACCAGAAAAGCAGGGAAGCACTGCATCATGGGGGATCTCTGCTCCATATGTTAATGAACCTACACCTGCACTCACCCAGATCAGTAGTTATCAGACCAGTTCTAGTAATAAATCCTTGATTGATATCCAAAATACTGAAGCAGCCTAATTGTATTCTGAGCTTCCTGAAAGAAACACCACCCATAGCCAAGAGTGATCAGCTCCTCTAGCCTAAAGAAAACCCTGGAGTCATCAGTTTACCCGTAAACAAATCTAGTGTTCTCTCTTGAACCATTGTTGTTTCTCTACAAAAACCCATACCTATGTTCAAATAAGTGTTCTGATGCTTGGATCCAAACTATGCATCAGTTCCACTGGGACTCCATCTTCTCCTGACTAACCGTGCTGGGGGCTCTGCCTGTCTCCAGCACTCAGGACCCTGAGCTACCACCATCACCTGGCAACCCCGACCAGTTCAACCCTCATGGAGTGGGTGAGATCCCTCCCTCTCTCTCTCTTTCTGTTTTCTTTTCTGCCTCAGGTATTAACCTTTGATAATGTAACTGTTATATTTGTTTAGCTCTCTTTGTGTAGTTATCACTATTATTCAATAAATAACTTTTATGGTTAAGCTGGTTGCCTCTCTCTCTCTCTCTGAACTTTACTCTTTTGTGATTTTTAGCTCCCCATTTACTCTGCAGCAATGCTTCTTTTACCTAAGCTAAAGATCTCTATTGTGCCCCAAAATACTGTGGGGTTTGCTCATCAAGTGGGTTACTACCAGTACAATTGTGATACAAAAGTGGGGATAGGGACGTGCTGAACTTGTGACATACGAGGGTGGCAGCTTGAAAGTGCTGCTCGACCCAGACTGCTCAGGCTTACTCTATTCCGGTGCGATGCTTGTGGCATATAAGGGTGGCAGCCTGAAAGTGCTGCTTGACCCAGCCCATTGAATCCAGGGACATATAAGGGGGTCAGCTTGAGAGTGCTGACTGACCCGGTCCACTCAGACTTGCTCTCTCTGTGTGTGTGTGTGTGTGTTCATCTGATTCTGGAGCTGGAGGACCCCAGCCCTGGGGAACCTAGGTCCTGCAAGATAGCTCCATTGGGACAGGACTTGCAGAAGTGAGAAGTAGAGCTCCATATGAAAACATACATGACACAATCAATACATTAGAATTACAGAACCCCCCCCGCCCCCAGAAGAGTAACCCTAATAAATGAGCATATCCCAAAGTAACGGGCAAATCTGGTATCAATTTAGGTGTCAAAATGCCACTTTAGGTCGCTAAATCGAAACTTTAGATTCTTAAAAACTCTTCTCAGCTGCCGCCTAACCCTGTAGGTGTCCAAGTTTCCCTCGGTAAAGTCCCCTCAGCACCTAATTGTCTGGGGGGCATGCACACAATTGCCTAAGTCCTGATGCTGCTGAGCAGCTCAGAACCTTGGTCCTGGAAGGATCCTCAAACTTTGTGTTTCCTCACCTCTTTCCTGCATGGCCTAATTTGATAGACAATCTTGGAAGCCTACAGGATCAGAGATGGCTCCAGGCACCAGCTTATCAAGCAGGTGCTTGGGGCAGCCACTTCGGAGAGGGGCGGCACGTCCAGCTGTTCGGCGGCAATTCGGCGGACGGTCCCTCACTCCTGCTCGGAGTGAAGGACCTCCCCCCGAATTGCCGCCGCAGATCGCAACTGCGGCTTTTTTTGTTTTTTGTTTTCTTTGTTTGGCTGCTTGGGGTGGCCAAAACCCTGGAGCCGGCCCTGTACAGGATGTGGAGAAAGGGTCTGTCCCCTATAGCCCAGTGATAAAACCACTTCCCAGGGAGGTGGGAGACCCAGGTTTAAGTCCCTACTGTGTCTCATTTGGAGCAGGACCTTTTCTCACCTCATAGATGAGAGCCCAAACCACTGGGCTATAGGGTAGTCTGGGGTGATTGTCTCTTAATCTCACCTGCTGAAGTGGTTCAACTTTGTAAAAATATTTAAATCTTCATTAAGCCAAAGAGAGGCTATAGCTCTGCACTTAGGACATGCTCCTAGGTAGTGAGAGACCTGAGTTCAAGTCCCTGCTCTCTATCAGGCAGAGTGGAGACTTGAACTTGGTCTTCCCTATCCTAGTGAAGTGCACTAACCAGTGGCTATAGGGTAGTACCAAAAACAAGGGTGTGGCAGCAGTGCCTTGACTCTATTTTTCAGAAGAAAGGTCTGACCTGGCTTGCACACCCAACTCCAGCAGAGGGTTTGTATGTGTGAACCTCAAGTGGAAATAGGCACCTCTCTCTGGCCCAGAGTTAGGCGTGGGGCTTAGGCCACTGGATAGCTTAGGTGGCTCCCTGCGCAGCATGTTGGCTTTTGTGAATCACTTTCTTAGATGTCTAGCAGTCCCCATGCATTTTATAGAGATTCTGGGTACCCAGTTCGGGGCTGTGGATTCCACTAGGCAACAGGGAACCTAAACATTAGATGCTGCCACACAGTCTAAGCCCAGTTTAGATCTAGCCCTTAGTGCTCAAGAAAGTACATAGTAGCTTCTACGAGACATACTGCAGTGCCGATGGGGGCTGTGAGTGGGATTTTTCAAAATCTCGGTGACTGTGGAACAAAAGCCACGTGAAAAGTCAATGGAACTTGTGCTTCTGCATCCTTTATGTGCTTCTGAAAATCCCACTGTGTGTAAACTCTCCCACACAGTTCTGCCAATTAAGCATAAAATCCCAACAGGGAGCACGTTGTTTGGCTATTGGAGCACACATTGGGGACAAGACCAAATTTGCTATTCAAATTTAGAAAATGACAATAGTATTGAGCACTAACACTAGATTGTCGGGGCAGGAGCACCCCAAATATGTTGTCACTGTGTCATGATTCCAGATTAGAAAATTAGCCACTCCTTTTAAAGAAAAGGAGGTCGCTCAGCATTATCATATATAATCATGAAATCAGCAGCTGAAGCAGAGTAGGGTTTATGCTGATCACTTTTAAAAGTGAGAGACTGTTTGTTTAGAAAAAAGCCTATTCTTTCAGTTATTATATATAAAAGGGCCTGGAAGGTTATGTTTGAAGAAGACAAAAAATTCTGCTTGTTTTCACCTTAAAAATAGAACATCAGCTCTAGTCTCCTTTGATTTTTTGCTTGACTCAGAGAAGGGCGCTGAAAACTTGCAAGCTTTAACTAAAGGAACAAGACTGCAGGAATACACAGAGGACTTTACTCCTGAGTGTTTTATTTAATAGGTGTTAGCCAAAGTAAAAATGCCTGCCCCAGTTCTGTCTGCTTTGAACAACTGAAGCAGCTCACAGCAAACAGAGGACTGCCCTGAAGTGGTATACCTCACCTGCACTCAACTGGACCTCTAGCCAGTGTGGTGGTCCCTGTAGGACTGCTACAGACAGTGTAATTTAAAGTAGTCCCTTGGCTGATTTATATTATGTCCTGGGTCTTTTCAGCTCCTGGCCAGGACCCATCTTTCCCCCATGGTCTTCTTAACTACACTAAGGGCAAACTCAGTGCAGCTGAGAATCAGGCCAATACAATTTTAATTGGACCAAATAAAAAAATCACTTCCCCTTTCAGTTAACCAGGTTTCACTTGGATTACTTCTCCAATTTTATAAACTTTGTTTGCCAGTCATCCATGGAATCTTCTGGGGTGTGTAAGACCTGGATTTCTAATGTGAAAAAACAAGTGTGTGTGGGGGGGATAACACTTTATGGAGAGAGAAAATAATTCAAACACTTATAGGGCTTTTTCTAAATCAAAAAGAAGCAAACTGGACATAAATCCATTTTAATTTCCTTTGTAGGATACTTCTTGTGGTGCAAACCAACCTTAGATAAGGTGGCTCTAAGACACTGGGGAGAAGGGGAGAAAGAAAGTGAGAGGCTATTCTATGACAGTGGTTCCCAACCTTTTCTGTGTTATGATTGACACACCTTGATACCTTTAAATTATTCTGAGGTGCACCAAAATATTGTCTCCAAATAAACTTGTCCTCTTATTGCCTTGGTTTAAGCTATTTACTACCCTTACCATTCACAGTCTGTAGTGGTTGTGTGTTGGGAGCGGTGTAGCTCAGGATGTAGGCAGAGGAAAGCTAGTGGCTGTGTGCAGAGAGGGGGTAGCTCAGGGTGCAGCGAGGGGGTGTGTCTGAGGAGGTGCTGCTGATGCGGGGCCTGGCTGTGCACTCACTTCTTAGTTGGCACAGTGGGAGCAGCTCTGCTCCTTGTGGCCATGTGCGTGCTGGGCTGTACTGGGCCATGCCTTTCTACACGGTTACCATGGCCACCAGCATCCAGCGGCTTGCGGGCACCAAGGACCCCATTAGTTCTGTCCTCTCCCTCCACCAGTCCAGCTCCACCTCACCCCAGTTCTGCCCTATCCTCACCCAGTCTCCACCTCATACCAGTTTTGCCCCCCCAGCTCTCCCACCCCCACTCAGCCCCCATCTCACACCAGTTCTGCCCACCCACCCATGCCCCGCCAGTTCCCCCATCCTACCCAGGCCCCACCAGATCTGCCCCTCCAGCTCCCTCACCTCACACCCAGCTCTCAGCCCCCCAGTTCAGCCTCCCCTCTGCTTCTTCTGAAGCTCTTCTCCCCTACTAACCCTGGGGGTGGGGGTTGCAGCAGGGTCCTGGCTCCCCTTTCAGGCTCTTCCCCCAGTCAGCAGCTGCAGGAGGGAGGGGAAGGGGCAGAGGAGGAGACCCATTGCCCACAAGAGGGCGAGTGGGGAGGAAAGAGAGATTGAGCTCAAATTGGTTGCTCTGCATCTGGAGGAGGCAGGGCAATGAAGCAGATGGTCAATCAGAAGGTGACTTTCCCCCTTCTTTCCCTCTCTTCCGTCCCCACTCCACATTTAGTTTTTCAAAAAATTCTGCGGCTCAGTGCTTTGCTGCCGGTGCGCGGTGCTTTGCCGCTGGTGCGCTGTGTTTTCCTGGCGGATCCTGCTTTCTCTCTCCCTCCAGTTCTGTGCTTTCTCATTCTCTTTAATAGATTGCCGCATCACTTCTTGCAGCATGTCTTCTTTGCTTTTTCGCGGTCTCTTCCTGAGTCTTTGCAGTATCTGAGCAGGCAATAAGAGGGATGGCTGAGGTCTCAAGGTTGATGCAGCTGTATAGGCAAAATGCAACATTTAACAGAAGCAGCATTGTTTATACCAGACAGAGTAATGATTCCCCCCACACTTAAGGAGTAGAAAACACACAGGGTCTAAACAATAGCATAATTTTCCCATCCGAAACAGAGCACACATATCCCAGGGGAGCCTCAAAATGGTGAGTAAGGGGGACTGATTGTTTCAGGGCTGCACTGTCCTCTGGGTTTCTGTGTCTTGGGGAGAGCCAACAGCTTCAGGGGGCACCTACACTGAACACTGTCCCAACATTTTCCACAGGAGTTCATCTTGGACGATATCTCGCTGCTGAGGGTGACCTGGGAAGCAAGGGAGGGTCTTCTACTGCAATGCGGCTTCCGCCCTGGCCCATATGCAGCTTGCCGATGTGCAGCAATGGTCCCCCTGCCCCTTGCGGCACTGTGGCGCGGACACGTTAGCCTGGCTGGGACAAGGACCACAGTGGCTCCCCGATAAACCTGCACAAGCGCATTGCACACGTTATGGATGAGACATTCGAGGAGATTACCGAGGCCAATTACCACGATGTGATAAACCACATCAATGCACTATTCCGCATCTAGGCATGCATGCCTAACCCTCCTCTCCCAAAGAGCACGCACCGAAAAAATTCCTTCCCGAAAAAAAACCCCGCTTACCAGGAACCTGCTCTTCTGTTTGTCCTCCACCAAGTACCGGCCGCTGCGACTGGCCACCTTCCTCCTGGCTCGAGAAGAGCTCCTGGCTGCATGGCTCCAGGGATTCCGGGGTATATCCATCCAGCCCACCACCATCACTCCCGTTTTCCTCCTCCTCCTCCTCTTCCTCCTCCCCCGTCCCCCACACGAGCTCTGAAGTGTCCATGGTGGTGCTCAGAGTGGAGGTGGGGTTAACCCCAAGTATTGCATCCAGCTCTTTGTAGAATCGGCAGGTCGCGGGGGGAGCACCCGAGCGGCCGTTTGTGTCGCGGGCTTTGCGGTAGGCACTTCGCAGCTCCTTAACTTTAATCCTGCACTGCAGGGCGTCCTGGTCATGGCCCTTTTCCATCATGTCCTTTGATACCTTCCCGAAGGTATCATAATTCCTACGGCTGGAGCACAGCTGGGACTGTACAGCTTCCTCCCCCCAAACACTGATGAAGTCCAGCAACTCGCCATTGCTCCATGCTGGGGCTCGCTTGGTGCGTGGAGGCATGGTCACCTGGAAAGATTCACTGATAGCACTCCACGCCACGCCGGGCTGAGCAAACAGGAAGGGGATTTTTAAAATTCCCAGGGAAAGTAAAGGGTGGGTCACACGGTTGATTACCTGAGGCCAGGGCAGTAGAGTTTGAACCGATGACCAGAGTGGCTAGAACAGGCGTTGTGGGATACTGCCGAATAATTCTGGAGGCCATTCACAGTGCATTGGGCAGCCACACTGGCGCCGCAGCATTGCAGTGGCAGCGCAATACTCGCTATTCCTCTCGGGGAGGTGGAGTACATGCAGCGCTGCAACCACGGAGATACAGCGCTGCAAATGCCTTGCCAGTGTGGACAGGGAGTGAGTTACAGCACTGGCGGCGGCTTCACAGTGCTGTAACTCGCAAGTGTAGCCAAGTCCTGAGTAACTAAAGGAAACTAAAATATTAGTTTTAAGGGGTTTTTAGGTTAATTTTTAATCTGAAATGTTCACTGAAGTATTATGTGGTGCAGTAAGAGCAGTAGTGATTGGTTATTGGTAGAATGCTAACAGAAAGAAGTACTTTTTAGGAGAGATTGCAAGTAGGAGAGTGAAGTTCCTAAGTGTGCTAGACTCAGAGGAGCGAAGTGTAAGTGCCTTCTTGAACTGGGGTCATTGACTTCAATAGGGCTACTCAGATACAAATGTGCATAACTTTAAGTAAGTATCTGCTGAATTGTGGCCATCGAAACTGCAGGGGAGGAGGGGAAGAAACAGGTACTAAGATGTATGTGGAAGGAGGAGATGAAAGTATCAGGGAATTTGTATAATCACTGAAGTTGCATAGAAGTTCCAGCCGTGCAAGTTGCTAAACTAGTGCAACTCTGAGTGTAGACCAGGCCCCAAAGGTGGGCAGAGTTGATCTTGCAATGCAGTGGAGGGGTGCAATAAGAGAGGTGATGATGGCAGGCTCTGATGGAGACAAACTCAACACCACAAGGGCTTAACCTACCCTAAAGAGGGTTTGTTGGTATAGCTATACCTGCAAAACCTCTTAGTGTAAATGCAGCTCATACAGGCAAAAGAGTTGGGGTTTTTTGTTTGTTTGCTGGCATACCTTATACCAGTTCCCTGAATAAAATAAGATTGTACTATGACTCTTGTGAGTCACTGGTTTACAGGAAAAACTCAAGCAGTATTAATATTAGCCAAGAGATACTAACATCATATAGGATAGACAAGTATATATTTATAATTTTTATGCAAATGAATGAGTAAATGATTTTTTTATCAACTCCAAATGCAATTATTATATATCCCCAAGGTGTCTGACAGCAGTGCTAACAAGTCCAAAGGTATTTTGTTATATTACTTTCTAAAATAGGGTAAAATCCAACATGTCAGTGCTTCAGCCAAGACTATTTAAATCAACAAAGGCAATCTACAAAATAAGAGTTTATCAGCTTAACCCAAGCATTCACAGGGCTGATTACTGTTTGCCATGGTTTCACTCTTCTGAACAATATTGTCTCAACCTGTTGCTGTACTGCAACTAATGTCTATGATCTTTTTCAAATAACTTGTTAGAAGTTGCTTTATTTATTAATGTTAGAGAGAAACTCTGTGCTCTTGTATTGAAAATGGCTCTCATCAGCTTGTAACCAGGGCCGGTGCTTCCACTAGGCAACCCTAGGCGGTTGCCTAGGGCGGCAGGATTTGGGGGGCGGCATTTTGCTGCCCTCGGCGGAAATTTGGCGGCGAGGGGTCCTTCCGCTCCGGTCTTTGGTGGAAATTTGGCGGCGGGTCCTTCACTTGCTCCAGGACCTGCCACTGAAGTGCCCCGAAGACGCGGAGCGGAAGGACCCCCGCCGCCGCATGCTCAGAGGAGGAGCGCTGCCGCTTAGGTCGGCAAAAATGCTGGCGCTGCTCCTGCTTGTAACCTACAAATAGTGACTGCTGTTGGGCAGCTGTACCTATAATAGGAGGTTGTTTCCAGCCAGCAAGGACTCAGCCAGAGAGCTGGACACATACCTTCACTCCTGCTGGGTGCTGGTTTTATCTGTGGTGCATGTGTTTTAAATGATATTAATAGTGGATCATTTATGTTGAGGAATTTTAGAGATGGGGAAAATAGCATGTTAGGGTTGAGGGGATGGGGATGATAAAGATGAGGTATCCATGCTGATTACTAGATCTATCAGCTGCTTTGAATACAGTTGTCTTGAAGTGGTGCCTGCGGACCCTGGCAGAAGCAGATGGGGTTGTTTTTCAGGAGCTTCATTCTTTTTTCTCAGACAGATCTCAACTGGTAGTTGTTGGCAACTGCTACTGTTCCTGAAGTGCTCTCAAATTCTGCTGGATGCTATTTCTGTTGCCCTGCCTTTTCAGTATGCCTAAGGGGCCAATAGGAGTATGCTGACAGCACCCTGTGATATGTCTCTATCTCATCCACCTCAGATAATGCAATTCAGTGTCTCAGCCAGTGTCTAGCTGAGTCTGAGACATGGATGAGAGCAAACTTGCTGAAGCTCCACTTAGATGACACTGAGGTGATGATGGTGGATTGGGGGAAGCAGCCGGAGGAGATGGCAGAGGTAATACCTGGTGCGTTCCCTGTGAGGCAGTCATTCTACCATTAATAAGTAGGGTTCACAATTAAGAAACCCCAGCTGCTTGTCAATATTCCATATTACAGCAAAAAGAACAGGAGTACTTGTGGCACCTTAGAGACTAACAAATTTATTAGAGCATAAGCTTTCGTGGACTACAGCCCACTTCTTTGGATGCATATAGAGTGAAACATATATTGAGGAGATATATATACACACATACAGAGAGCATGAACAGGTGGGAGTTATCTTACCAACTCTGAGAGGCCAATTAAGTAAGAGAAAAAAACTTTTGAAGTGATAATCAAGATAGCCCACTACAGACAGTTTGATAAGAAGTGTGAGAATACTTACATGGGGAGATAGATTCAATGTTTGTAATGGCTCAGCCATTCCCAGTCCTTATTCAATCTTGAGTTGATTGTATCTAGTTTGCATATCAATTCCAGCACAGCAGTCTCTAACTGGCCTCTCAGAGTTGGTAAGACAACTCCCACCTGTTCATGCTCTCGGTATGTGTGTATATATATCTCCTCAATATATGTTTCACTCTATATGCATCCGAAGAAGTGAGCTGTAGTCCACGAAAGCTTATGCTCTAATAAATTTGTTAGTCTCTTAAGGTGCCACAAGTACTCCTGTTCTTTTTGCGGATACAGACTAACACGGCTGCTACTCTGAAACCTGTCATATTACAGCAGTAATCCAATCAGTTTTTTATCATCTATGCTCAACTAGGAAGTTGAGCCCTTTCCTTTTGGATGCACACCTTGCTTCTCTCATCCATTCTTTTGTTACCTGGAGATTAAACTAGTGCCAGGCAGTCTACATGGGGCTACAACTTAAACCATTCAGACTGAAGCTGGTGCAGAATGCAGCGGCTCGTTTACTGAGCAGTGCATTTTGCTAGGAGCATGTAACATTTGTGCTCTATGATCTGCACTGGCTGCCTATTGTTTTCCATGTGGAATTTAGGTTTGACTATAACCTGTAAAGCCCCAAATGGTCTGATATTTGAACTCTGGCTCTAAATTCTGCAGCTGTGATTGATCTTCTCATAACAATACAGTGAGGTTTAATTTTCACAAAACTTTGAAGATGCAAAATTCCATAATAGTGCTAGGTATCATTATTGATGATCATGGTTGAATGATAAATGTTTTAGGTACTCTTCAAATAAAATGGAAGCAAAATTAATAAATACAGAAATAAATTCTGAGAGAATACTGAAACTGCTTTCCAAATATGTTGCATATGAGTGTGCTGTTGCTTTGTCATGGAAACACAATTTATTTGGTATATATGTTATTACTCGGATGACTTTAAATGTAAGGAATAAAGGATGGATTCTTATTTTCAGTATAAAACTCCTACTCAAAGGACATAAATACAAATAACAAGGAATTAGGTTGGTAGATGCTTAGTTTGAAAGCTCAAATTGTGCTATGGGAAAATATTTCTTAGTATCACAGACGCCTTCACAATGTCTGCAGGGGAAATGAAATGATATTCATTGACATCAAAAGGCTGTAATTAACACCTAAGAGTGCTAAATAAAACAATATAAGTACTCACTTTCTTCTATTGCATCAGATACCTAGGACTCTTTCTGATAAATAACTTGTGCATTTCCCTTAGTGACTCATGCATAAAATTTGACTTGCAGTCATTAAAAATAGCTTACTAAATAGAATGGCGTCCCGGGAACCACGGGCGCCACGGGAGGAGAGCAGCCACCTCTTCCAGGGTTATCATCATCTTTCTCCCAGGATGAGGCGGTGGTAGGCATCTCAGTGTCCCCGGCCTTGGAGGACTGCAGGGTTTTGCAGCAATTGCTATGGTGAGTAGTCCAGAGCCTGGAGATCCAGGCGGTGGAAGTGGTAGAGAACGCCGATCCAATGATGGACATCCTCGCCCCCTCCGGGCCTGTCTGCATTGCCCTGCCTTTAATTAAAACAATCTCAGATACCACAAAAACCTTGTGGCAGACCCCAGCCTTGTTTCCTCCTATGACTAAGCAAAATGAGAGACGCTACTTTGTGCCATCTAAGAGGTATGAGTATTTTTATACTCACCCCCCACCAGATTCCCTGGTTGTGAACGCTGCTAACCAACGCGAGTGCCAGGGCTACCAGGGACCCTCCCCAAAGAATTGGGAGGCTAAAAAACTAGACCTTTTCGGGAGAAAGATCTATTCAACTGGTGGGCTGCAGCTCCTCATCTCAAACCAGCAGGCCATTGTGAGCAGATACTGCTATAACACCTGTGGAGTGATGTCCAAGTTTGCGGAGCTGCTGGTACAGGACTCCCACGCTGAATTCTCGGCACTGGTGGAGGAGGGCAAGCTTATCGCCTGAGCCTCCCTGCAGGCTGCACTGGACAAGGTGGATGTGGCCACTCGTGTTATGGCCACAGGTGTAGCCATGAGAAGAAACTCCTGGCTACAGGTCTCTGGTCTGAAGGGCCAGGGCTTCTATTCCCGGTATTTCCTGATACCGAAAGCCAAAGGCAGCCTCGGGCCCATCTTAAACCTGCAGGATCTCAACAGGTTCATGAAGAATCTCAAGTTCCGCATGGTCTCTTTGGCCTCCATCCCTTCTGTGGATCCAGGGGACTGGTATGCCGCACTCGATTTGAAAGACGAGTACTTTCATATAGCAATCAGACCGGCCCACAGACCGTACCTCAGATTTGTGGTCAACCACACCTATAACCAGTTCACAGTCCTCCTGTTTGGCCTGTCAGCAGTGCCTTGAGTGTTTACCAAGTCCATGGAAGTTGTGGCCACGTTCCTGAGCTGGTGGCAGGTACAGGTACAGGAGATTAGGGCACTTACCTCGGAACCGCCCTATAAGGTTTTCTACAAAGACAAGATCCAGCTGCAATGCACCCGGCTTTCCTGCCCAAGGGAAGTGACCCCAAATGTGTAGACTAGCCCTTAGAAGTGTTATTCATTCAAGATGGACAAGGGATAGAGGGACATGGCAGAGAGAGGGCAGACTCCTCTACACTTCCACCTGCAGCATAGGGGACTCTGAAAGGTGTGAAGTGACTCATTCTCCTCAATGAGATGTTCTGAGTTGAATGAGAACACCCCAAGGAGATGAATACAAACTAAAATAATAGCTCTGAGACCTGAAAACTGCTCCATTCATTTTACTGGTTGTTCCTTTCCCCCTCCTTGAATGATTTAGAGAGCCTGTGATAGGCATGAAATACGCCCGTTCTCAGCTCCCCATTCAAAAGAGCAGGACTTCCCAGATCCTAGCTTACATGAGGGATAGCGAGGGTAGCCTCAGACCCTCCCAAAAGGATGAGAGGAGATCGGGGGGGGGGGTGTTCAACTCCAGGCAAGGGGGCCCCCAAATCCTGGTGCACACATGGGGAGTTGCAGGAAGATCTTAGACACCCAGAGGGGCATGGGGTTATATGTGCAGGGCAGAAAAGGGTGTTCAGAGCCCCCCTATATCTGAGTGCGGGCACTCACGGGAGGGAAGAATTCGGAGCTGAAACCTACCCCCTCCCTAGTCTTCCCAAACACTGCCACTCAGTCCATGTTCCCCTTCCCAGTATCCCATCCCTTCACTCCCCCAAGCCTCCATCACCTGAGCCCCCAACCTCTTTCACCTCTTCTGCCACCCGTCCCTATTTATCCCCCTACTCATAATCCCACTTCAACCCCCAAACCCTCTCCTCCTATTTCCCCACATTTCCACCCTCTAATTACCTCTCCCTGGAAGCATTCATGTGTCTAATTTCCCCCAAAGACTTTGAGGGGGCATGCGGATTTTGGGTGCACTAGCAGTACTGTGGGGTACAGGAGGGTTGGGGTGCAGATATTGCAAACAAATTGTGCTGTGGAAGAACCAAAGCAAGAGCTATTAGTAACCAATGTTTTGGCCACAAAGTCTGAGGGGAATTGTTTACAGAATTTATTACCATCGCCACCATAACAGCACATGTATTTCTCTGTAGCAACCAATGTCTCAAATAGGGGGAAGAGGAAGATGTTTCCATGTGCCTACAATGTTTCACTGTATCAGACAGCGTTCAATGCAAGCTGCTCAATTTTTGTGAAGATAGTGATGAATCTGCAAAAGGCATTCGTTGTGCTATAATGAGCAGCCTAGAGAAACATCAGCTTAGTATTAATTGCATTAATGAGAATTATGGCAAACGCAATTCGGTGTATAAGTTGTTCTGTACTGAAAATTACCACATTTTGAAGGTGAACTGCCCTGCACACATAGCCCACAATACTTGCAAACATGTGTAAGCAGAGTCTGGATGAGCTCTCCCCTGACATCTAGTGGTAAGCTATGGAAAAAGACTTCAGAAGCTGATCTCATTTGCCTGGACACACCCACCCTGCCTAGATGCTCAGCATGATGGGATTGCTTCCCAAATGATCGCTTGTGACTGGTGTTGAATCCCCAGTCTCCTTGTTATTGGGGCAGGAGTAATAAAGTGTTGTTATCCTTGTTGTGTGAACTGAGGGCAGCGGAACTGTACCTGGCATACCCCAATGGAGGGGCTCACCCTCAATTGAACAGCACTCACTAGGCAGGGGACATGGGTTTCAAAGCCCAATGAGTTGAGAGTGGACCTGTACCTAGTGGTGTGGGTTTTATTTAAGGTGGCTAGATACCATTTGATCCTCCTTCTCTTTGTGGTATAATAAGAGCTAATTTAGACTCAATTGAGAGTCTTGTTACATGCTGCAGAGCTAATCACTATTGTAAGAAACTGTGCACCAGCAGTGAGGCTCCCCCACGAACAGATGAAATCAATGCAGTTTTTGCTATACTCAGACTCTGTGCTTGCAAGAGGGGAAGTATTGCTTCTTAGAGATGCTCAGGGGGTGGTGTGCAATTGTCCCAGGTCACTGGGTGGGGATTGAGCTGGTTTTGTGTTGTATTGTTGGAAAGGAACCCCTAGATACTGAACCCAGCCCTTGTTGCTGCTGGCTCCACCTGGCAGAAGGGTTACACATGGAAATGATTAACTGTCAATTGACATAGAAACAATTGTGATGAAAATTTACAGCCATTTTTGTGTCCACAATATGCAGAGAAGAATGCTGAAGTTTTTTTGAGTTTGTTGACATTGAAGGGAAGGAAATACTGCGACAGGTGAGTACAAAATGGCTATCCCTTAACCCACCAATTGATCAACGTTTTAGAAATTGGCCAGCAATTACAGCCCATTTCAAGTCAGTAGGGGAGTCTTGTCCAGCAGCATTAAAGAACGTGTTAACAGAATATGGCGAGTATGCCTGCATTGTGGAAACATAAATGTGCTTTTTCAACAATGTGGCTTGTCTTTGATGTACTTGTGAGAAAGCTGAAGGAATCAAAGCTATGGGTTACTGATGTGTACACAGAGATGTGTCATTTTAAAATGAAATTGCTAAACTGGAAAGAGGCTTGTTTTCTGGATTTCAAGCCTGTTAAGGCTAATTTCCCACTCTGGCACTTCGAGTGCAGAAGGTGGGGGCCCACAAGGATTCTAAAAATTAATACTGGCCACTCTAG
Organism: Malaclemys terrapin pileata; assembly: GCF_027887155.1. NCBI lineage: Eukaryota > Metazoa > Chordata > Testudines > Emydidae > Malaclemys > Malaclemys terrapin. Next base: position 78,765,042 of record NC_071505.1, read on the forward strand.
GCTTGTATTAAACTCTCAAGGTTACAGCTTTTCTTCAACCTTGGATTGGTAGATGCTACCACCACCCAAGTGCAGAACCCCTTTGAGAGCCCAGGAAGGTGCACTTGGGAATTTCTTCCTGTGGGGTACCCTCAAGCCCTTTCACTGTCCTTCCGGGGAAGAGCTGAGAAAGGGGGAAAAAAAGAAAAGGAAATCAACTGTTGCCACCAGCTAATTAAGCAACATGTGCACAAACCTCTTAAGACACAAAAATCCAATTCTGTTCTTAAAACAGGTAAATTTTATTAATTAAAAAAAAAGAAAGAAAATACATCTGGGAACTTAGGCTACTGCTAGATTTTAAAAGACCAACTTCAAGAATTAAGCACTAAGAATAACTTTTCTGAGGTTCAGCTTAAAGGTTACAAGCAAAACAAATGCACCTGGAGTTAGCACAGAGGAGTTCACAAGCCACAAAGAAATAAAAAGAGATAACCCTAATCACATTTCCTGATCTACTTACATGTCTGTTGCTTTAAATGAGTAGTTTTTAGGTATGATACTGATGATTTTTTCATACCTGGCCAAAGCTTCTTACAGCATAGCTCTGCCCTGTCCACCTCTCCCTGGGAGAACAACAGACAGACAGACAAAAGGGGAGATTTTTTTTTTTCAATTTTAAAAAGTTTTAGCCTTCCTGTTGGCTCTTTTGGACAGGTGCCTGTGACATTGCACTCTATATTATTTTATGAAAGTATTCTGATGAGTATGAATGTAATGTAATTGGGATATGCTTCATGCAAAAGGTCTCTTGTAAGGTATCATTACAAAGATTATAATCTACTGAGTGTCATCATCCTATTTGTACATATGTATCATTCTTGTATATAAAACTAGAAGTATGAAATATAACTCTGAGGGCCTATTGTAATTATGCAAAGAGTGGGCCATTAATGGTGGTTTGGAATCTTGATGGCTCCCATCAGCCAGGACAATTGCCTGTAGATGGCTCTGTTTTACTTGTGAGTCTTCCTGTATACGTGTGTGCTGGCAAGTGAGTAATGAAATCTTACAGTGACATGTGCTCATGTCACCTGAACTGGAATCCATCTTTAACCTGGTGCTTGGGGGTGGGATTCCCACCTTATGCAAAAGATATATAAGTGGATGAAATAGAGAAAAGGTGGCAGCCATCATGAGAAATCCCCTAGCTACCACCTGAGCTGGAACAAGGGCTGTACTAGGAAGGCATCCAGTCTGTGAAAGAAACTTATTGAAACATCTCTGAGGGTGAGATTTTATCTGTATTCAGTTTTATTACTGAATTGTACTTAGATTTGCATGTTTTATTTTATTTTGCTTGGTAATTCACTTTGTTTGCTCTGTTACTACTTGAAACAATTTAAATCCTACTTTCTGTATTTAATAAAAAAAATCCCAATGTGTAGAAAGAACAGTAAATATGGCAGGCGACCAGTTGGCTTAACAGTGAAATCCTTGCTGACCTTAAACACAAAAAAGAAGCTTACAAGAAGTGGAAGATTGGACAAATGACCAGGGAGGAGTATAAAAATATTGCTCAGGCATGCAGGAGTGAAATCAGGAAGGCCAAATCACACTTGGAGTTGCAGCTAGCAAGAGATGTTAAGAGTAACAAGAAGGTTTTCTTCAGGTATGTTAGCAACAAGAAGAAAGTCAAGGAAAGTGTGGGCCCCTTACTGAATGAGGGAGGAAACCTAGTGACAGAGGATGTGGAAAAAGGTAATGTACTCAATGATTTTTTTTGCCTCTGTCTTCACAAACAAGGTCAGCTCCCAGACTGCTGCACTGAGCAGCACAGTATGGGGAGAAGGTGACCAGCCCTCTGTGGAGAAAGAAGTGGTTCGGGACTATTTAGAAAAACTGGATGAGCACAAGCCCATGGGGCCGGATGTGCTGCATCCGAGGGTGCTAAAGGAGTTGGCGGATGTGATTGCAGAGCCATTGGCCATTATCTTTGAAAACTTATGGCAATCGGGGAGGTCCCGGGTGACTGGAAAAAGGCTAATGTAGTGACCATCTTTAAAAAAGGGAAGGAGGAGGATCCGGGGAACTACAGGCCAGTCAGCCTCACCTCAGTCCCTGGAAAAATCATGGAGCAGGTCCTCAAGGAATCAATTCTGAAGCACTTAGAGGACAAGAAAGTGATCAGGAACAGTCAGCATGGATTCACCAAGGGGAAGTCATGCCTGACTAACCTAATTGCCTTCTATGAGGAGACAACTGACTCTGTGGATGAGGGAAAAGCAGTGGATGTGTTATTCCTTGACTTTAGCAAAGCTTTTGATACAGTCTCCCACAGTATTCTTGCCAGCAAGTTAAAGAAGTATGGGCTGGATGAATGGACTATAAGGTGGATAGAAACCTGGCTAGATCGTCGGGCTCAATGGGTAGTGATCAACGGCTCCATGTCTAGTTGGCAGCCGGTTTCAAGTAGAGTGCCCCGGGGTCAGTCCTGGGGCCGGTTTTGTTCAATATCTTCATTAATGATCTGGAAGATGGCATGGACTGCACTCTCAGCAAGTTTGCAGATGACACTAAACTGGGAGGAGTGGTGGATACACTGGAGGGTAGGGATAGGATACAGAGGGACCTAGACAAATTAGAGGATTGGGCCAAAAGAAACCTGATGAGGTTCAACAAGGACAAGTGCAGAGTCCTGCACTTAGGACAGAAGAATCCCATGCACTGCTACAGACTAGGGACCGAATGGCTAGGAAGCAGTTCTGCAGAAAAGGACCTAGGGGTTACAGTGGATGAGAAGCTGGATATGAGTCGACAGTGTGCCCTTGTTGCCAAGAAGGCTAACGGCATTTTGGGCTGTATAAGTAGGGGCATTGCCAGCAGATCGAGGGACGTGATCATTCCCCTCTATTCGACATTGGTGAGGCCTCATCTGGAGTACTGTGTCCAGTTTTGGGCCCCACTCTACAAGAAGGATGTGGAAAAATTGGAAAAAGTCCAGCGGAGGGTAACAAAAATGATTAGGGAGCTGGAGCACATGACTTATGAGGAGAGGCTGAGGGAACTGGGATTGTTTAGTCTGCAGAAGAAAAGAATGAGGGGGGATTTGATAGCTGCTTTCAACTACCTGAAAGGGGGCTCCAAAGAGGATGGATCTAGATTGTTCTCAGTGGTACCTGATGACAGAACAAGGAGTAATGGTCTCAAGTTGCACTGGGGGAGGTTTAGGTTGGATATTAGGAAAAACTTTTTCACTTGCAGGGTGGTGAAGCATTGGAATGGGTTACCTAGGGAGGTGGTGGAATCTCCTTCCTTAGAGGTTTTTATTGGTCAGGCTTGACAAAGCCCTGGCTGGGACGATTTATTTGGGGATTGGTCCTGCTTTGAGCAGGGGGTTGGACTAGATGACCTCCTGAGGTCCCTTCCAACCCAGATATTCTATGATTCTATGATAAATTTAATTAAAAGCCAGCTCAAAATTTACATAACTTTGCAGGATAACTGGAAGTTTTTCTTCATCTCTGTACAAGATTGGTAGTTGCTGAGTGCTGCAAAAAGCAGCAAGAACTGTAGCTGAGTACTGCTTATTACTGATAATATCTGGAAAAGGGGTGGGGCATGGTTGCTAAGAAAACAAACCCTTATTTTTGAAATGCAATGTTGGCAACCCTACTTCCAAGTCTCTCTCCCCTGCTGGGGTAGTCCATGACAAAATGGAGGGACTTAACATAAATCAACTGAGTTCATATGAGAGGGTGAGGGGGAAATGCCTCCCTCTCAGGGTGTATCTGCAGCAGGTCCTCCCTTCCCTCAGGATGGGATCTTCAGGCAGTAATTGTAGGGAGAGATCCTGCCTTCCCTCAGCTCTTTGCTCAGGAGCTGCAAATGGCAGGTTTGCCTCCAAGTGAGCTGTTGTGCTCCCTTTTAACTTCTTGTCCAGTCTGTGCCTCTATTGTAGGTTGGTGGGGCAGGACAGGCTGAGCCCAGAGCAGCACATTAATCCCTTGTTGTCCATCACAAAATCCCAGAAAGAAGGTTAAAGAAATCAAGGCATGAGTTGAACAAGGTGTGGGTCAAGATTTTTGCAGTGGGAATAGTGGGGAAAGGGTAGAATTTGATTATATCAAAGAGGAAAAACCTATAGGGCATAGCAGAAGACTGGATAAGGGGGGAGAGGAACTGGAGATGATACGGAGGCTGAGGATTTGGGAGACATGAAAAATAACTTATCTTCTTGATCCCACTAAACTTCTTTCTCACACTGTTAAGTTTGGAGGAGACTGAGTTACAGGTGGTGGTGGGATAGCCAAAAAGAGATGTTTGAAAGGCATTTGAAGATGTGAGACTGGGCAAAGCAGGAGAAGTCAAGGATAGAGTGGTAGATTTGGGAATCATTCACATAATTGTGGTAGCTGAAGCCAGTGGAACATGTGTGGAAAGCAAGTTTAGAGAATGAGGAGGAAGGGACTTAGGAGTAGAAGCATGAGGAACACCAACAGATGGAATGAAAGGGAGAGGATGAAGGAATGATCAGCAGGGTAGGAGGTGAACCAGGAAAGCGAAGTGATTAAAAGAAGGGAGGGGAAATCAAGGGGAAGAGAATGAGACGCTCCACTGAAGGTAGCTGAGAAACGGTAACAACAATAATGATAGAAGAACCTTTAAGACTTAGCTATGAGATAATCTTTAGTACCTTTTTACAGTAGATTTTTTTTAAGAGGGAAAAGCCTTTATACAATGGATAAAACAAACTCTTTGAGGCTTCTGTTGAGTCGATGATCTGTTTAGCTAATGGTCATATGACACTGATACATTTCAGCATTCCATGAATGGTACCATATGGAAGTTTATATCCTTTCTGAAGGGATTTGTCAGAACTAGTCTGCGCCTTTTGAGAATACTGCATAATGAGAGAGTTTTTAAAAAGACTCTTGACAGGTTGACCAAAATACACTGTATCATTCTAAAATGTTGAAAATTATGCATCTTCCAGTGATCCAGTGTTGGAAAAGAGTCAAACCCTGTGAAATATACTTCTCAGTATCAATTCCAAAACAATCAAAGCAATTTATGTTGACATTTAATTTAATCCCATGTTAATTATTGTTTCTGTGTATCATATGCTTTCCACACTGGGGTCATGCCAGGTTTACTTTTTCCTATTTACTTTAAAGGCAGCTATGTAGCTTCTGATTCTGTCTGTCAGCGTCTCAGATGTCATTCCTCTTGACAGGTAAGAGTTTATCAGTCTCTCTGGGATTACTCTTGTTTCCTATTACAATATAGTCTCCTACCATAGTCTGAATTATCACTTTAATTTTTAATCCTATCAGGAAAATCCCAAGACAATGACTATCTTCAAGAAGATTTTTTTTAATGTGACCTGACTGACCTTATTAGCTCCTTGTTAAGACCATTTACCTTGGCAGATGGAGGTGCCTAGCCCCATTATATATCTTATTAGCTCCTATCAACATAGTATGTGACCTGAAGACACACATTTTTTTCTAATCTACAATTTGTCTTCCAGGAATGTGTTTTCTTTCATGAGAAATACCCTCAATATATCTCTAATGAGACATCAAACCCTTTGTACTGCTCTTCCTCTAAGAAATTGTCTTATTCTTCATCAGAAGGCTGCATAAATAAAAGTCTTGGTATCCTCCTGCCAAAACACTGCCTAGCTTCTTCCAGTCTTAGGTATTTATTATTTGGAACAGCTCTGCTCTTTGCAATCAAAACATAATTTTCCAAAGCTATAATCAAGAGCGCTAAGATTAGATTCATTTTTCACTTTTTTGTTTTCAAAGTCTCTACCTTTTTGACAAATGGTAACCCAAACAGTTGTAAATCTTCTCAGCCACTACCACTAACTCCAAAATATTTACTTTTAATATATTTCAATAAGATCTGACAGAAAGATAGTATTTGTTTTGACCTAGCACCTATTCTTTGTGCAAATTGTTCAAATGTATCTTTAGATACATTCATATGCCAAAGTGACTACAGCCTGTCTGAACTAATTGAAGTGCTTAATATGTGGGGGTTTTTTAGCCAAAGAACATAGGACGGACTGGGGCAACCGCCATGCTTCGGGGGGGGGGCGCGCTTCAAAGGGACGTGGGGTTCAGGGCAGCCTGGGAGGTTAGCGGGGGGCCTGGTGCCGGCAGCAGTAAGTGATCTGGCCCCAGCCTGCCCCACTCTGCTCCGCCCTCCCCCGCATTCCATCCCTTCCCCCAAGTTCCTGCCCCTGCCCCACCTCTTTCTGGCTTCCTCCCCCGAGCGATGTCGGGAGCTGGCGGAGCGGAGCAGGCTGGGGCTGGGTTGCTTGCTGCTGCCAGTGCCATGCCCCCCACTAGCCTCCCAGGCTGCCCTGGACCCTGCATCCCCCTGAAGCAGTTGCCCCAGTCCCTCCTATGGATGGGATGGCTTTGCTTGGATCCATTCAGGGCCCCACAAAAAATTATAAAGAAAAACCCAGAACCCATGTTTACAATCATTATAAATGATCACTAGTGTTCTTTCTCATTCAAGCTACAGTTAATGGTCATAAAATTAGTAATACAGGTCACTTCTTATTATTGACATTTTCATTTGCAAATGCTAAAGCTGTTTTTTTCAGAACATTGTAACATACTATACCTCCCTGGCACACAAATAATATAATACATGGCAATTTGGTACTGTTACAGATCCACATCTCATTGACTTACAAGGTGCATCATTCTCACAAGAGCACTTGATTACCTTCAAAATATCTGGAGGAGCAAGCATGACAGTGTCTGGTACAGTTTTTGGAAACACAGACTTGGAACTCTCATCCCATACAGCACCACTGCAGTATCTGGATCCAAAGCACCTTTGCATACCAGTGGTTCCCAAACTGGGGTTCGCGAAATGTTACAGGGGGTTCTTGGGGAAAAATTCTCTAATGGTGGACAGAGCTGTCCTTAGGGAGCAGGGGACCAGCAGCCTGGAGCCCCAGGACTTCCAAGAGCTAAGCAGATCAAAGTAAGCACATCTATCACACTGAGATTTAAACTTCAAGACTCCTTATAAGAAATAGAAAGGGAGGTGAATATTTTTTGCTGTTTTTAAAATTAAATAGGCAGCTAGTATTGTTTTTAAAAGTATTATGAAGAACAAGTTTAAGCTTTGTTGTAACGTGTGGTGTTTGCTTGAACTGCTCAAGACCTGAATGCTTGTATAAAAGGAACTCTTTATATTGGCTTCTTACATACCTTCATGCTGTTTCACATCTGATACTTCTTGATGAAACATAGGAGCCTTGTCTTATAACAGGCTTATTCAAAGTGATACAAGCTACGAAAGTGAGATCTTGGAACAGTGTTGCCGTTTTCATAATGTAATAAAAATACTTTAATGATAAATAATAATTAATAATATAGTGTGTAATAAGCATGTAATAAAAACAAATTTTATATTTCCAAGATCACTGCTTTTATAATTTATACTCAGATAAAGGCAAAAATCCCTGGAAATATTCATTTTTAGGAGGGGATTCGCGAGACTTGACATTTTGGTGAAAGGGGTTCACAGGTTGCTAAAGTTTGGGAACCACTGTTGCATACGGATGCCTGAGGATGTGCTCATGTGTATTTTCTGTAAATGCTTCAGTTAGTGGTGCTGAAGAGCTGAGGTTTGGTGTTGATGTGGTATCTTTGCCAGTTTTCACTGCGCATGATTTCTAACATGATGGCACAATTTGATTGTCCTTAGCGTGCAGCCATGAATTTAGTTGCCTGTTGAATATCCGGCATTCCTGCATTTATGTCACCCAGTTGAGAGAGGGAATACAAGTTCACACAATCTTCAACACAGTTTCTTTGGCAAGGCCAAAGTAGGAAGCTGCTGTATTACAGCCTGAGTGCATGGGCAGCTAATGGGTTTAGTACAATGTTCCCGTATTGCTCTGCAGTAGCAGAGATGTCTATTACAGCTCTCTTGGCTTGGGGGTTCCATAATCTCTAAAGATGCTAAGGTCCTGTTCAAAGTAATGGTGTCAGAGTAAGACAAATATGTCAATGTCATCTGATAATATTGTCATTCCCACCAATTTCTCTTTTTCAGCTATCACCATTTGTTGTACAAAGATGTTGTTGACTTCCTCATTTGAGGTGGCCGTAGCTTCTGTAGATCACTCTGCCTCCTTGGTTTATTTCAACTGGGGTATTGTCTCTGCCTGTGATGGCTAGCTTATGCTTTAGTGTGTGCTAATGGAACTTCTTGTCTCGAATGAGTTCTGAACAAATGATGTCAATCAACTCTTTCTTATTTTCAGTAACCATCAAGGCAACTTTCTGGTGGAGGTGGCTGTTAGGTGTAAGCAACTGATGTATGCTGCTTGCTTTTGTAGCCTTGCTACAGCTTGTGAAGACTTTGTTGAAGTCTTTGTACTGGTCAAAGACCAGGTATACTCACCTGCTAGTAGTTTGTGTTCAGTGTAGACTCCAAAACTGGTCACAAAGCCCTTGATAATACTACTTGCTGACCAGCATACTACCGAAAGATCTGCAGGACTGTCACTGACTGTGCAGGTAACTCCTAGAAAGGTATGTCTAGTTGACACACCTTTCTGCAGCTCCTTCTTTAGGTTAGGCTTAGCCTTGGCAATCCTTGATTTCGAGCACAAACCGAGAGAGCCACACAGAATAATGGTGTGTGGTGTGTGGTTTATAATCTGTTAATGTCTGTAATTGTCCAGTGTTTGAAGATTAATTCTCCTGAATAAATATGTACATTTTAAGTGAGCATGCTCTGAGAGTACAAGAAAAATATGCTTTGTGTCTCAGTTTGTGCGGAGGAAGGGGTGCACTCGCAGGGTATACTGCTAATACAGATACTGATACAGATATAGCATCTGTACCTCCTAGCTAATCATGTTCCATAACAAAATATTAGTGTGAAGTTTTCATTAAAAATCAGTGAAAGTGGTTTCATTGTCACCTGGTTCGTGAAGCAGGAGGGGGGTGGTAATAAATGTTCATATTTCAAAATGAACAACAGTGGCAAGATATCATCAGGCAGTTTCTTTGAATTTAGGGTCTTGAAATTCAGAATCCACAAGACCTGGAGATGAGGCATTTAAAAACAGCCACTTTCACTTTTTTGGTCTGAACAAATAGCAGCAAGGACAGAATGGGAAAGGTACTACAGACATTTTGAAATAGGAATTTCTGTTAACATTAGAAATGCCCCCAATTTTGATCCCTCAACTCAAACACCCCAGAGCTTTTGAGGAGGAAGGGGAGTTGACATCTAATGCAGACCCAGATCAGAAATTCATAATTTTGGCCACTATGTGTAGTAGGCTAAACTGAAACCCTGAATCTGAATATCATTGAACTTTGCAGGAGATTTTAAATGGCCAGCCATGAAACTGTGGTTGTGATCAGCAATGGAAGTGCCAAGTTTTCTCTCCTCCTTATGTATGAAGTACAAGTTGGTACCCATAAAATTTATGGGTTGGAAGAAGTACAGACACTGTGAAGCATCAGAGAGGCTAAGGAATTCTGGACAATTAGAGTTCGGAAGCATCACGGCTCCTTAAGCACCTATCTATAATATGCAGGGGGAACAAGCTGCATTGAGTGACACATGCTGGCAGTCTTATGCTGCCAATTTTAAAACATCCTTGGAATTTCTAAAAATTATAGCTGACAACTTCTTAACACAGGCATTGCATCCTATTTCTATATTAGACCTCATCTTGACAGACAAAGACAAATTTATCACAGAAGTAAATATCAGTGGTTGCTTGGATGCAAGTGATTATGACTTGATTACATCTCTTAAATGCAAGCAAAATAAAGTCCAGACCAATAATATATACTTTGTTTTAAAAGGGTCAGTTTCACAAAACTGAAAATAATTGAGCCAAATCAGATGGGAGAAAGAATTTAAAAAGATCACTTCCTCCTGATTGGGAAAGACCTCCAGCCTCACTGATTGACTGGGATGCACAGTTTAAACCAGAAAGAGGCACAGGAAGTTGTATGGCACCTAGGTGAATACTTGGCAGACCGCTAGTATGGACCCTGCCTTCCCGCCTATTCCTGATTGCTGCCCTCCTTATCCCAGACCCACATCAGTTCTTGGTTCCTGCTTTCCTGTCTCACCCTAAGTCCCTGCTCCTATGCCCTACTCCTGATGCTGACTCCGGCTTCGACCCCTAACTTGACTCCTGACTGTCTCTGGCTCTGACCCTGGCTCTGGTTCCAGGCTCCTGACACTGACCATTAGGGCTGGCCACCCACGCCCCATGCCTTACAGCTTGCTCAGACCACTACCAACTCCTCTGAGTGGGCCCAACTGAGGATGGACCTGGTGGAGTTCCCCACGTCCCAAATGGGCATTGGCATTGCACAAGCAGGTGATCTGCCTCCAAGCAGACAACAGAGCATTGTAGGTGCCGAACTCATAGCTGGCCACTGAGAATCAGGCAGAGAACCCTGTGCTCATCTGGCTGCTCTGTCACCTGAGCTGGAAACTGCTATCCCCCTGCCAGAGTGCTTCAATGGAAGCCTCTCCAAATGCCCAGGCTTCATGAATCAGTGCTGCCTCATGTTATTGCTTCGACCACAGATGTATGCTTCCAACCATGCCAAGATAGGCTTAGTAATCTGCCTGCAGCTAGAGGTTTGGACTGGGCCTTTCCCCTGTTGGAAGCCAACAGTCCAGTTCTATCCAACTGGGATGCCTTCCAGCAGGGGATATCAACTGTCTTCAATGACTCCAACCCCACCTATTCTGCTGAGGCCACCTGCAGAAACACCAACAGGTTTGGGGCACAGCTGCTTTCTATTTAGCTCACTTCAACCATCTCGTATTATACATGGAATGGAATGGGGGGCTTGTGGGATGAGGACAAGGATGAACTGGCCCAAATCAAGACCTCAGTGGGTCTGTACAGCTTCAGAGAACTTATTATCCATATTATCAATCGTCTACACAAGCAATGGTAAGAAAGAAGAGGGGCATCACAACCATGCCCCCCCTCCACTATCGGATTCTGCCCCAGCGATTGACCCAATGCAGATAGACCTCACCCGCTAGCAACTTGAACCTGAAAGTGAGAGAGTGATGGTGACTCCTTAACCTGTGTTACTACTGTGGTAAAACAGGCCACACCAGGGAACCCAGTCTGAAGGAATGCAGAAAGTAAGCCAGCCCAGGTTTGATGAAGAGGTCTAGCCTGGGCATCCTAACACTGTTTCCCTGCAACCCAAACTGAGGTCCTGAGAGGAACGCAATACTGCTTCTATCGACTGGCACTGCATCTACAAGAACCAGTTGTGGCATTACAAATCCTGTCCATCCCTAACAACTCTCTCGCCACAGCAGGCCGCCGTTGACTTGGGTGCAGTAGACAACTTTTATCAATGCAGAAACAGCCCAGGAACTACAGATTCCTCTGCAGCCCAAGCCCATTCCTGATAGAGGAGATCAACTTGTCCCTCTTATCCTCCAGGCCAGTGACTATGGAAACTGATCCTCTCAAGGGAATCAAGAAACCCTACAGTTAAGTGCCATTCGCTCCCCACACTTTCCTCTGACCCTGTGTATCTCGTGGCTGGCCCTCCACAATCCCTTTATCAGCTGGCATGAACTAAAAGTTGAATTTTTCTCAGAATTCTGCCAGCAGTACTTCTTGACCCCAGGAAATAGCGCACGGTAGTTCCCCAGCAATGGCACTCTGAGGTAACTGCCCTGGCAGTCACCTGCTGATTCTGGTCCTTGACTTCTCTCCAAATACAATGACTCCAAGGATGTCTGCATTTTTTTCCCAAAAAGGACAACCTTGACCCGCACAGGGACTATCATGGCCCAACCAAGCTACAACCAGAGGCAAACATTCCATTTGGGCTTATATATACTATGTCTGAGCCTGAACTAGCCACACTTCACACCTACCTTCAGAAGCACTGCACTCAGGGCTTTATTCATAAGAGCACTTCACCTGACGGGGCTCCAGTTCTCTTTTTGTTCAAAAAAAGAAAAGGATGGAAGTTCTGACTACGTGTGGACTGTCGGGCCCTGAATCAGGTCACTGTTACAAACCAGTACCCATTAACATAGATCCCTGAGCTAATGAACCATGTGAGCTCCACCCGGGTATACACAAAGCTAGACCTCTGAGGGGAGTATAACCTTGTACATGTTAGAGTTGGGGATGAATAGAAGACCACACATTATGGTAACCTCAAATATCTCTTGATGCCCTGTGGTTTGACAAATGTGCCTGCTACCTTCCAATATTTTATTAATGATGTATTCTGGTACATTCTAGACCAATATGGGGTAGTATACCTGGATGACACATTTTCAGACGATGCTGAACACACATCATGTACATCTGTTCCATCCTGAAGAAGCTACACCCACATGGCATCAATGCTAAGCTAGAAAAATTTGCCTTTGGTCATTCCCCCATAGGGTTCCTAAGGTTCATCCTATCTCCCTTTGGTATCAAAATGGACCCATACAAGGTAAAGGCAGTCCTTGATTGGTCAGTGTCATGGCACAGTTGTGAACTACATAGTTTTCTGGGATTTGTGAACTTCTATTGGTGGTTCATCTCAAAGCTCTCTGAGTGGACTGCCCCTCATGCTGCTCTGCTCCTCAAACACTACCATGTTCCTCTGGTCTCCTGAGGCCCACCAAACCTTTGAGCAAGTAAAACTCATGTTTACCAGCACTCTCATATTGGTCCACCCTGACACCATGCAGGCCTTCATCATTGAAGTGGGTGCTTCCAACTTGGCAATCAGAGCAGTGCTATCCCAAAGGTACAATCTTCAACAGTTGCTATATCTGTGTGCCTTTTTATTCCAGGAAATTCTCACTCATGGAACGAAACTATAAAATTTTGGACAAAACTCTGGGCAACTGAGAGTGGCGACGCTATTTAGAAGGGGCCCAGTAACCCAGCCAGGTGTACAGAGATAAAAAGAACCTTGAATATCTGCATATGGCCAAAGCCCTCAACCAGTGTGTGGTTCAGTGGGCCTTAATCTTTTCATGCTTGATTGATTGACAAGAAGGAAGCTATAAGTAAGGAACCCCACAATGTCCAAGATGGGGTAATATAAGTAAAATGGTGTAATTATATTCCTCTGGGCCTCTGTGGACTACATCCCTACAACTATGTCATGACTCCCTTCTGACAAGATATTTTGGCCACTTTAAAACTCAGAGCCTAGTCTCTCATGTCTTCTGGAGATATCTCATGCAGGCCACAGTGCAGGCCTATGTGACTGTATGTGCCTTCTCCAAGGTGCCATACAATAAACCCCTCAGACTCATGGAACCCCCTGAGATTTCACCTGGCCCCTGGACAATTACCACCTTAGATCTTGTAATAGAGCTACCCAAGTCCAGTGAGTTTGACCATTCTGACAGTTGTGAACCACCTCACATTTCATTCCCTGAATTGGCTTATCCTCCTCCCAGGAATATGACACATTTCATTCCCTGAATTGGCTTATCCTCCTCCCAGGAAACTGCCTGGCTCCGAGGGGACAAAGTCATCTGCCTCCATGACCTCCTGGAGCACATTGTCTCCAACCATGGTGCACAATTTAGCTCCCGCTTCTGGCAAGAAGCTCTCCAGATTTTGGGCATCTGCTCCTCCTTCTCCTCTGCCTACCACCCTCAGACAAATGTTCAAGCAGAGAGAACCAACCAGATCCTGGAGCAGAATCTTCAATGCTACATAAACTTCCACCAGCATGACTACTCCTTGATGTTTCTTCAGGCAGAATTCGCAAACAATAATGCAGAACTTGCTTCTATGAGGCAAAGCCTCCCCCCTTTCCACTCCCCTCTACCGCAAACGATGGGTTCCACCCTCAGTTCTATCTGGGGCTACCTGCAACTTCTCACAAACCAGCAGCCCTGTACTGGATACAACAGATACATCAAGCACAAGATGACCTAAAAGTTCACCAGGAGGATGCCAAGAAGAGCTACAAACAATATGCGGAATATCAACACCAGAAGGGTCCTGCCCTTTCGGTAATCCAGAAGGCATGTCTCCAATGAAACATATACACGTGAACAGGCCTTTTTGTAAACTGGCCTATCAGTTCCTTGGCTTCTACCAAGTTCACTGAAATATTTAACCCATTCACCTATGAACTTGATTTACCCCGTTGTCTTCAAATGCACCCAAATTTCTATACATCACTCCTGAAGCCCCACATTCAGGACCGATTTTCCCCACTGCTCCCAATCATCCCCCTAGTGGTACACATTCAAGACCATGATGAGTATATTGACCATGCAATCCTTGATGCTAGAATCAGACATGGTCGACTCTGGTATCTCCTGCTTTGGGAATACTGCCAGGCCCTCTTCTCCTTGTGCTCCTTGAGCTGCAGCGCATGCCCTGTGGTGAGCCACGGTCAGTCTGTCACCCCATCACCAGCACCTAGGAGTTTGAGGTACGTGTATCACTGTCTCCGAGTGCTGGGAATGGGGGTACAACCCCATCCTCCCCCCCCTGCACCCCTAAACTTCCATCATTGCATCCCTCCCTGTCCCATCCTGTCCTGCCCCCCACACCTACGTATCCCAGCTCTGTACCCCTTACAGAGCTTTCCCACCCATGCTCTCCACCTCCCAGAGCCATCACCCCCATGTCCCTCACCCCCCCACACACACAGCCCTGCACCCCTTTCACCTCCATACACTGCTGCACTCCCATTATGTCCCTATACACCCCTGGGCCCCCACATCCTCATGCACCTGTAGCCTTCTGCCACCCCCTGCATTCCCATCCACCCCAAATACCCCCCACATCCCCCCCCTTTCTCCTTCACTGCCCCCTTTCACTCCCACCCTGCTCTCATCCTTGGCCTCTTTCCTCCTCATCCTCTCTCCTCCACACACACCCTTCCTGGCTAGGTTATTTAGGCAGCCCCTGGAAAAGTGTATGAAAAAGTGTCTCTGTGTAGGCAAGTGTGTGCATGCATGCATTGTTTGTGTGTAAGAGACTGTGTATCTTTGTGTAGGGTTGTGTGTTTATTGCCGCATGTGTGTATACCTGTGTGAATAAAATGTGCAGCCTAACTCTTTGATTTTTATTCCTTTTGCTGGCTTGTGCACAAAAAAATTGATGATATAAAATGTGTGTGTATTCATTTCATAAAAAAGTTTTTAAAAGAGAAGGGGATTCTAAAAGAAATGTATTATTTCTTAAGAAGTGAATGTTGTTAACTAGTAATTGCAGAAGAGCCAATGTATCAGACATTTCTCCCCACCTTTGTCTAGCTACATTATAAACTCTTTGTTGCAGACTCTCTCTTTTTATGTGTGTGTCCAGCAGCTACCACCCTGGAGCCCTGATCTTAGTTGGTTCTAGGCACTAAACAATAATTGTAATATTAAATAATGTGGAAGTATATAGAATATCAGGGTTGGAAGGGACCTCAGGAGGTCATCTAGTCCAACCTTCTGCTCAAAGCAGTACCAATCCCCAGGCAAATTTTTGCCCCAAATCCCCCCCTTAAGAATTGAACTCACAACGCTGGGTTTAGCAGGCCAATGCTCAAACCACTGAGCTATCCCTCCCCGTGTTAGTACTAGTGCATAATAGATGTGTATACATGAATACACGTGTGTATCTGCATGTCAGTATGGGAGTCAATTTCTACAGATTTATTTATATAGGTATCTGGACAGATGTGCATTTCTGTGGCTGTGCTCTATGGATTTGTATTTGGGCTTCAGGAGTGGGCCTTTAATGGACCCATTGCAGCTGTGATAATGTGTGCTCGTAATTCCACACATAAAATTACAATAACTTTAGTGAACAAAAAACATGGAGCTGGTTACGAAAAATGGGAAGAGGGGAGGGAAAGAATCATGAAAACCTTTGTGAAATTTCATTTTTTTTTAATTACCCTTTTTGACTATTTTGCTGCCAGCTCTAGTATCCTGTAACAAATAAAACCTGAACTTATCATAATACATCTGTCAAAACAATAAATATGCTAGTTTGGGCCTTGCAATGAAAATGAGGATGCAAGAGAGGGTCGGGGAGAGCAAACAATGGAGGGAGTGGGGATGGAGGGAGTGGGGGCGGGGCCTCAGGGAAGGGGCGGGGCAGTGGGTGGGGCAGTGGAAGGGGCAAGGGTGTTCAGTTTTCTGGAATTAGAAAGTTGACAACCCTATCTGGCTCTGACCTTTGGCTTCGAACCTGACTCTGTCTCTGGTTCTGACTGTAGACTCCTAACTCTAACTATCAGACCTGATTGCCTATGCCCCTCTCCCTACATATATAGTAAAATGGTTGCATTATTAAAGAAAAGAGGGGAGTTATTTATGAAAATTGTTTTAAAAAATGCTCTGAGACCACTAGGATTATATAACTTAGTTGTAGGGCTAGTAAATAAGCCCCAGGAGATAAATGTTAAGGTTAATTATAGCACGTAGATAACGCACCCTGGACTTATATCATAGTAAAAATGTCAGTTGATATCTGTTTAGTCTCTTCTATGTTGATAGAAGTGAAGAGGTGACTATTTAGCTTTGTTACAAAGAAATTCAATTCATCTCTGTCCTGGAGCAGGTGAAAGGTGGTTGTTGTATGAGATCAGGTGGATTTCAATCTTACAACTCATATAAAATTTAATTAGCATGTCTGGGAATCAAAATGTGACTCAGAAACACTATAATAGAACTCTGTCTGCCCGTGAAAAAAATCTGTTTAAGAGGAAGTTTAGACCATTTCATAGGACTGGTAGTGATGAGCATGGGATGGAGGCATGAGGGATGTGATGAGAAAAATCAAAATTGAACTGAGAGATATTTCAGTATCCAGACTACTGTTCCATTTACAAGTATTTCATTGGAGAGGTGGTGTTTGAGCTCCGGAAATTGACAGAACAATCTGTCAAACATGAAAGCACACTGAATTCTTTTCTGTTTGCTTTCAAAGTGCAAGCAAGTGATAGTGCATTATGCTTGCATTAATTAACATTATACATTTGGCTGGAAAGCACAGTAAACAATGCACATAATCTATATACCTTCTTTTCCTTCAGATTCATGGACATTCAATTTTCATGTTTGTGATTACAATAAAAGAAATTTAGATATCTTACTGCCTTTTTATCACAATTTACACCACCCATACACAGCAATTTTCTGCTCATAATTGCTTTCACTCAGCACACAGAGAATAGATGTTTGCATTTGTTTTCATTGTATCTATACACTGTGAAAAGAGACAATAGGTACCATGCTGTATAGAGAGAGGGTTTTATTTTGTGTTTTTGGGGGGGATGCGAGTGTGTTTTTTTTTAATTGGACTAAAACTTATAGAAGTGAAAGTTTCTGAAAGGAATTGTTTATAGGATTCACTGGGGGGGGGGGGGACGACATATTTAGCTCTTCCCTTCAAACACTGGAAAATACCCTACTGGAAATTGTAATGGCCCTTCACTGAACCTCCTATGCTTTGAGAATCCTTCCCAGTACTTCCCTTGTTTCTGTGCAGTCTTTTCCATTCAAAATCCCTGACTGTTCTGTGGCTTTTGTGACCCCTCCTTTGTTCAGTCAGGCCTTGACTCATTGTCTCTTTGACTCCCTTGTGTGTGTTTGTCTCGATATTCCACACTTCTCATTCTTGTAGCTTTGCCCAGGTGTTTCAACAGTCTTAAGGCTTCATATGTGTCTCTTCTTCCAAGCCTGACTCTTTTCAGTGCTTCTTAAGGGTTACCTTTCTCATTCCTACCATATTATCAGTTTTCAGTGATCCTGCTCAGCTCCACATTCCTATCTGCTCTCTTAAGGATCTTGTAACCTTTTCTGATTCTCTGTCACCATCCACTCACTTCCCTCTCCTGCTTATATTCCTCCTTTGTAGTGCCTTAGCTGCACTCTGACGTGTCCACTCAATTTCACCTCCTGGATCATCTTTCATGAATTAACAAGCTCTCCCAGCTCCCCTTAAATAGACACTTGGGATCTTCTCCTATCCTCTTAGCCTATTGTAACTTCCTGGTACCCTGCCCAGATTGCCCAGATTCCTCAAGCATCCTTTTTGACTGCCTGTGATGCTAGCAGACCTGGTGCCAGCTCATGCCAAAGCCCCAGGCCTCACTAAATGCTTGCTGTGACATTCCCCCGGGTACAATATGGACTGATGGACAGCTGTGTCCCCTCAATTCTCCAACCCGGGGTGCCTTTTAAACTGCTTTGTTATGAGAGCTGCCACTCTTGATCTGCTCTCACACCGCCTCCAACATATAAATCATTCCCAGCTATACTATGTGAATACTATAGCAAGCCACCCATGAATTATATTACAGGGCAACACCAGCAAAGTCATGGTTCCAGACTCTCCCCCAGAAATGTGCATCTTGTACAGCCCAGCACCCTCCTGGATAATGCAAGTTCATATAAAGTCCCTCATTTTATTAATAGAAAATTATATGTACAAACCCTGTTATCTCAAACGGAGTTTCCCAAATACTTCAATCCAAACATGCACTAGTTTAGATAAAACAATAAAACCAGTTTATTAACTACACAAAGATAGATTTTTAAATGATTACAAGTAATGAGGCATAACACTCAGAACTGGTTACAAGAAAATAAAAGGTAAAATACAATTGATATCTAATTTAACAAGCTCACTGGTTTCTCTCACCACATGCTTCAGCAGTCTTACTGGCTGGAATCCTTTCAGCCAGGACCCTTTCCCTAATTCAGTGTTAAGTTTGTTGTCCTTCAGGTGTTGTTGATGCTGTGAGAGAAAGGGAGGAATCATTGGGGGAAGGGGGTGTTCCCTATTTTTATATCTTTTCCTCTTCTTTGAGAATCCTCTCCAGTTCAGGTTTGGGAGATAGTCAGTCTGTGGGAATGGGAAATTCCAGCTGTTTCTTTGCCAAGATGTAAATTTTTCATTCACACCCTTTTTCCTGCCAAAGAATGGCCACTTAACCAGGTGATAGTCCATTTGATTTTGTTGACACCTGGCTGAGGCATCAGTTTGCCTTTTGTCTCTAAGGAACTGGTTCGTGCCTGCTTTTCTAAATTTGGAACATGTCTCAGCCATACCATACAGTAGATTTTTTATAACTTTACATACAATGTTGCCACATGTATTTTACCAGCACAATAATGATCAGCAAATTATGAGTTTTCAAATGATACCTCACAAGGCATACTTTGTACAACTTTATCATAGTCTTGTAAAAGGGGTGAACATAAGGGTACAGACTGTCACACTTATGAATGCATAGCTTGAAGCCAGGCCAATTCAATTGTGTATTAGTATAGATCAAAATGATTTGTTAAATGTGTAAGAGTGAATTTGGTGTTTAAATTTTAAATTAATCAAAACTAATAGGATGTTACATGCATTGTTCATTGTATGTGATGATCAGAGGTCAAAGAATCTAAATGCATTCCTCACCCTCTGTCATCAAAGGAAGAGCCCACGTGGGTAGTGACTCTGTCAGCTTGTTTTCAGTGAAAAGAAGCGATAAGTATGGATTCAGGGAAAGATTCTTCATTTCTGGACTGTTGGATTCTAACAGGGTGGAATGACTGAACAAGAAAACAGTGGTCCCCAGCATTATTCTGGGTAGCCCTGAGAGAATTTTGGGAAACTGGCAGATTACTACACCTTTGCTGCCATTTAGAATTATAGACACTGACTCATCTTTACATATATTTAACCTGCTTTAACTTCTCAGTAATTTTCATTCCTTTTCCTTAGCTAATAAGCCTTTAATTAGTTTAATATAGAATTGGTTACTAGCGTTATCTTCGGTGTAAGATCTTGGGTGCCAACTGATGTGGCTTAAGTGACTGGCCTCTTGGGACTGGAAGCAACCTAAATGTGGTATGATTTTTGGTGGTAAGTGGCCATTTCTCACAAAGTCCAGTTTGTCTGGGTGGTAAGATAGACTGGAAAGTCTAAGGGGACTGTCTGTGACTCCAGGGTAAGACTGTTAGACTGATCCAGGAGTTGACATTTGCTATTGGTTTGGTGAAATCTAATTCTAGAACACACCATCAGCTTGGGGTGTCTGCCCTGTTTTCTGACAGTCTGCCCTGAGGTAGGCACTTACAGTTGTGAGCCACTCTAAACAGTATCTAAACTTGCATCTGAAGAAGTGAGGTTCTTACCCACGAAAGCTTATGCTCCCAATACTTCTGTTAATCTCAAAGGTGCCACAGGACCCTCTGTTACTCTAAACAGTGTAACACCTCCATAAAACAATTGTCCTACCTATAACCACTCTCCCACCACACCATACAAAATCTATTGACAAGAAGGTTTTGGGAGGTCTGGTCAAAAGCTTTAACAGAACCAGCAACCATTGCCACACTAATGTATTAAAATGACTTTTAATAATCCTCATCTATGCCTTTCTACAACAAATGTGTCAGTTGTCTCCACTGGGAGCTCTAGTTTTACAAGGAAGAACACAGTCATACATCACCACAAACTGTATCTTACAAAATCAGCTACTGTGGCTGTTCTTGCATGCTATCCAGTGGTGTACTCCAAAGACACAAATAGCAGAATCAAGCACTGACTTCAATGTAGCCTGGCTCAGTGCAGGAAATATATTGGGATTGTGGTAGTTTGGAAAATATTCCCTCCTGACAATCAGAAGGATCTTCTGAAGTAGAATCTAAAACCTACATTGAAAAGAATGATTAACATTATTTTGGGATTGGAATATGTATAATGCTTTGGAATAAAATTGTTTCAGCTGCTTCAACTGTACTTCCTAAGCTTATGTGAAGTTCCCTGTAGATTGCTTCCAAAAGAGTCAGTCTTTTATTTCCTCTGATATTTTGCTGCCTCCTGAACTTAGTGCATCAGATTTATTGTGTGCAGAGGTTCCCTTCACACATTTCATTATGGGTGTTGCCTTTCTCTGCAGCAGCCTCTGTTTATAACTTAGCAGTTTGCCCAACTCTCTTTGCATTCCTAGGACTTACAACTCACTGCAATATTAGTTCTTGTTGCCAGGGCACTTTGTAAAACACTTGACTCTATTTTAATGCACATCTATTTTTGGAGCAGTGCAATGAACAGGCTTTCTTCTTGATAGTTTATTTTGCTGAGACATTTATTTGGAAGATGTTAGTCGTGCAAGGGTTTTCACAGCTGCCCCATTTGTTCATTCAACAACTTGTAATAGACCAAATATGGCCAAGACCAGATGCTCACTGCTGAAATGTGAGCTAATCTTATACTACTACAAAAAGGGGTCTACTGATAGCATGGCTTTAAACTTGCAGAGTCTGATTCTCCTTTACCTTGAACTTGGTGTAGTGAGATCAAATTGGCTGTAAAACATGACCTCTTGGAGGGAGTGGAGAATTCTGACTCAGAAGCATTTTACACCCACTTTGTATACATAGGGATGTTATCACTTCAGGTCTAGCCCAGCAGAGGCAACACAGTACACAGTCAAGCTCATACAGTGTACTAATATCCCACTTTCTATAGCATCAGATCTTTCCTGCTCAAGTGGATACTGTGAGGTCTGAAATGGAGCTGGCCCTAACTCTCTGGGTAGAGCCTTTTGGTAGGGTTACCATATCTGAACTTTCAAAAAGGAGGACACTCCATTGGGGGGTAGCCCCACTCCCTAGCCACTCCCTCCCACTTCCCGCCCCCTGATAGCCTCCCCTGACCCATCTAACCCTCCCTGTCCCTGACTGTCCCAACCCCTCTCCACACCCCTGCCCCCTTGACAGCCCCCCCCGAACTCCCGACCCATCCAACCCCCCCGCCCCCTGCTCCCTATCCCCTGACTGCCCCCCTTCTCCAACTCCCCGGCCCCCTTACCATGCCACTCGGCTTAGAGCAGGTGTCTGGCTCCGCACCCCAAGATGAGCCCTGCCCTGCACTGCTGAGTGGCGTGCTGAGGCTGTGGGGGAGGGGGAAAGCGTGGGAGGGGCTCTGGCCACTGCTGCCAGCCCCACCGCCGCGTTCCCTCACAGGCGCACAGCCCAGCACTGCCGGGCAGCGTGCTAAGGCTGCAGGGGATGGGGGGAGCCGGGAAGGGGATTTGGCTGCTGAGGCCCCAATGCGAGCGGCGCTCGGCCGGCCTGTCAGCCGCTTTTCCGTCGATGAATAGCCAACCGGGGGGAAATCCTGGACATTTTTAGATTTTTAGAAATCCCCCCCAGACGGCTATTTAAAGAATGAAAAGCCGGACATGCCCGGGGGAACCCGGACGTATAGTAGCCCTACCTTTCGGAGCAGAAAGTCCTAGCGTGTCTGGTCTCTGCAGCATGTATGTAGTTAGTTAACCAGCACGGTGTTGCTCAGGGGTGCAATGAGGGACTCGGAGTGTGGAGAGACACAGATGTCCCAATCCCACCTCCACCACAGTTGGAAATTTGGCCTGGCCGCCCTGCTCTGTAATGGAGAAGTGACAGGGCCAAATTAGAGTGGCACAAAAACCCCATATGCCTGCTTCCTCCTTCTCCCCCTACCATCTGTTCACTGTCCTTGGACATTGGGAATTCTCTGTGCCCAGGAGGGTAGGAAGATTGGATCCAGGCTTTTGTGCTTCCTGAGGAAGTAGAGACACAGAAAGACGATGGGGTCTGGGGCTCCCAGAACTACCTGGCCCATGGGTGGGGATGGTACTCTTAGCCTGACATCCTCTCCAGGTCAGAGCTCGGGGTTGGATGCAGGAGAAGGAGAGTGGGATAGGAGGGAAGTGTGTGGAGAGGGGAGAATGCAGGGCTGGGTGCTGAGACAGCATGAAAGAGCTCAGGAGTGGGTATGGGGGAGGCAGCAGGAGAGACCTTGTGGGTGGGTGGGTGGGTGAGTGAGTGCAGGGGCAGGGAGGGGATGGAGTGTGTGGAGCTGAGTGCAGGAGGAGACTGCGGGGGAGAGAGCTTGGGGCTGGGTGCAGCGCAGGGAAGAGAGAGCGCTAGGCCCCTTACATAAGAAAATGTGGTTGCACCCCTGGTGTCCTCATTTGTAGGCAGGGAACTCTCAAGGGTTAAAAATATGGTGCACAGAGTACGCTGCCAGTTGTGCTAGTCCGATGCATGTAAGAAAGGCCTCCCTAATGGGGACCTCTACCTCAGCTGTTACATGTTGAATTAAAAGGAGTTTTCCTGTTAGGAATCTTATTAGGACTGCTGCCTGCCCACCAGAAGGGCTTATGTTTAAGTCATAACTGAAGCTGGGTGCATATCACACAGCAAGACAAACCCCCCACAATAGGGACTACGGCTGACAAGTCTGCTGTGTCTGGCCTCCAGAAGGAATGCACCCCAGCCACAAGTACAAATGCATTGATCTCTTCATGGAACACCCCAAATCACTGGGGCCTAGATTCCCAAAAAATTTTAGGTGCCTAATGCCCTTTGAAATCGATGGGAGCTATGGGGCCTAAAGACCTTTTGAGGATCTGGGCCTGAATGTTCAAATATGAAGTAAAAATAGTATAACATTTACTACGAGTGGCAGCAGTAGGAGGTGATTTTAGTGGGGTTGCTGGTGGGTGAAAGTACTAAGCACGAGAAGACTCCTCTAGTCTGTGACACTGGCATCCGCCACATGTGATGTAGCAGGCCACAATTTGCTATCTTCTCCCAGTCCTTCCTGCCACTAACTCTGTTCTACCCTCCTCTCCTCTGTACCTCACTCACTTGAAATACACCAAGGACAAATATTTAAAGATCTCATTTAAGTGGAAGACATCCTCCTTCCAACACCAACCTGCCTTTCCTACTGACACACTGTGCCTGCCCCACAGCATTCAACCTTTCCTCTGAGGCTGAGAGGAGGCCCTGTGTCTGGTACTGCTCCCTCAGCTTCTTGCTTCAGGTGGATTGGCAGTGACAGCGGGGGAAATTTATAAGATGCAGACACTATGAAAACCTTTTAAAGAAAAAAACACTGGGATCTTTGCCACTCCTAAGACTAATTTTCCTCCATGAGAGAGTATGTGAGGAGGGGGAAAGGACTGGGTCAGTGGAGAAGGGCTACAAGCTCTAGTGGGTTTTTCCATGGAACAATTTATCCTGGATTACCTGACTGGAAAACTAAGATAGGCTAATTTATGGCCCTTGGAGCCATTGGTACACAAGTGGGGGAGAGTAGCCATAAAACTTGAGTGACCCCACTCAAGGGGAGGAGAGGCATTATTCTTGTTTGAGGCAGAGGCAAACATAGTGCTTCCAGAAGTGCTGGAATGAACCATTGTCAACATCAGAAGATATACTCTGTAGGTAAGGCTGTTCCCAAAGCTGGCCTCCAGGCAACAGCTGGAATGCAGGGTGGAGGAGGGTTGGACTCAGCCTAACCAAACAGACTGCCAGCAGCGTTACTAGGCCCTCTTATTCTGAAGCAGCCTAACTCTGTGTGAGTGTGAGAATTGCCCCCCCCCCCCCGCCGTGCAGATCTCCCTAGGATATGAGTTATTACAGCCCCTTCTCCCCAACGCCATCTCATTTTAACTCAAGCTATAGCAGCTCATCCTTTGAACCAGGGACATCAAGACCTAAAGCTCCAGTGTGTTGGCAAAGATGGGAGCCATCAGAGGAGCCTCTGAGACGACATTATGCCTGTCTACTGTGTATGAAGTGCTGAAGGGAGAAGTTCCTTCCACCCTCCCCATTAATGTACCCATGAAAGGGCAACCATTGTTTATATATATTGTCAAGTAAAGTGTAACTCTTAATACACAATGCACTCTAGATCTTGGGAGGCAAAGAGGTCATCTGAGCTTCTTGGGAGCTATGGGTGAGTGTGCGAGACTACTAAAGGAATAACCATCACAATAAATCATAGACTTAAACTCAATTTGAAAGTTAAATTGGCTCATTTTCCTCTAAACAGATTGTACTTGGGTATCTGAGTCAATTTTGGAAACAAATAGCTCATGCTCTATCGTATTATGAATGTGGTAATACACCCAGAGGATGCCATTTGTTACTGTAATGACAGTTCCTCTATTCCCTGATCACCTAAAAGAAAAGATTTAAATATGGCATTAGTTTTGGATAAGGGACAGTCTTCTAAGACCTTGAAATCCAAGTCTCTCATTAGTTTTGCAATGTCTGGGAGATCTAGTTCCCGTAAGAAAGCCTTTCTTAAATCATTGGCCAGTTTCTCATGAATGATGGTTAATATGTGCAGGATACATAAATCATGTTAGTTAGGTACTGCTATGAGATATTAAAGGGATGGTGCAACTTGATGCTAGTCAGTTTCAAAACATGAGTTAAAAGTATTTTCAGGTATTACGTCTGTCCTTAATTCCTCTGGCCAATTTTTCTGTGGTTTTATAATCACATACTCCTATTAAAAATGTTTTTCACACTCCTGTTGTTGTGTGAAAGACCAATACAAACAATATGGGTAGTTAACTAACAAGGACCCTGATCTTGTAATGTGAAGTTGATGGGCCTCTGCACAGACTCAGGGGTTCACCCACATGCATCATTCTGCAGGATCGGTGCTTAGCTGACTATATACAGAGTTCTGTCACATGTACAGAGGAAACAAACTGGACCAATAAAGAGTTTTTCTCTATTTTCTAAATTACTAAGTTGACGGTGTCCTTGTAAGGTACTAACTAGATTTTTTGGAGTCCGGATAACTAAGTTAAAATCTGAACCAGATAACAAGTGAAATGTATTTGGTGGGAATCAACCTTGTACTCAGTGGGCATGTGTTCACATCCCAAAACCACAGAATAATTTTGAAACTTTACATATTTTGAAATAGCCCTTGTGGGAGAGTATCTAGTCTGTGGAATGCATACACTAGTTCATTGATGGCTTGAGGCTTGGAGGTTGCAGTTATATTAGTTTCTCATCAATTTGAAGTAATCAACCGGAGACCTGATTAATATATCAGGATCAGCATGATAGGAATTTGGAGTGCTGTTAATTTTAAGCATGTGTGTTTTTTTTTTTTAATCTGTTTTCCTTCTTCCT
The DNA here is from genome assembly GCF_027887155.1 of Malaclemys terrapin pileata. Classification (NCBI taxonomy): domain Eukaryota; kingdom Metazoa; phylum Chordata; order Testudines; family Emydidae; genus Malaclemys; species Malaclemys terrapin. The sequence goes on from NC_071505.1 coordinate 78,790,992, forward strand.
GTCTTCACTCTCTCCTCTTGCTCTCCCTGTCTGTCATCTTTGAGACTCAGCTGCAGCCGAAGAGTAATACTGGGAGCGGGTCCACTTGGATTGGGTCTGGGGATGGGAACAGGACTAGAGGGAAGATGCATCAAATCCCTAAATGGCCCCAGCGGGGTTACCTGGAAAAGAGGTTGGGGGTTGTATCTGTCATTTCAGAGGTGCACCTTCTGCACAAAGGAACTTGGTTAGTGTGTGACTCACAGAGGGGTGTGCTGCTGGGCACTCAGGGGCCTCAGAGCTGGCATGGGATGGCCCTGGCTTCATGTGGATTCTGGGGGAACTGAGGAGTTTAGAGCAATCTGACCCCCAATTAATTCCCTCTGCAGCTAGTTCTGCTTCCAAATCACTTCAGTGGGGCATTTTTTGCTATGCCATTAATTAAAAAAAATAAATACAGGGGATCAGGATGGAATTCAGCTCCTTCTTGTGGACTTCCAGAGATCAGTAGAAGGGGAGAAACCCCAGCAAGCCACTGGGGTTCACCACCCCCTCTGAGTCTTAGGCATGTCAATACGGGCTCTCCCAAAGCTCCAAGGAGCCTTAGCAAGCTTGTTAGCCCCCTCATAATTTTGGGGGCCTGATGAGTGTATGCTGGATCCTTGGGGGCCTGATGAACCAATTTGGACTTATTTGAGGTTCTAGAACTGACTTTTGGCTCATGGGGTACTGGAACCCCCTGATGCTGGGGAATGGAGGGGACCTGGAAAACGAGCTAATGATATGTCTACACTGCACGTAGCTGGCAGTGACATGTAGGGCAGGTGTAGCTACGCATTGCAATGAAAAGCAGGCTGTGTCCACGCTGCGGTGTGTAACTACACACATCAATGAAATGCTCTGGCAGTGGTGAGGCAATGAGAGGGACACTACACTGTTAAACATAGCAGTGTAGATTGGAGAGGCACTGCTTGGGTGTGTGGAGAGCCATGTAGGGTACGTACCACAGGTTCTGGTGTGTGTTTTGCTCTAGTCCCCTAAGCAGTGCCTCACCATCTACACTGATATCTATAGCTGTGCTGTGAGGGGGAGGGGTGTGTAGTGTAGACATCCCTAAGACTCATGAGGAGGTTTGGTTGGGTCCCCAATGAGCATCCTAACGTTCACAAGAGGTGTGATGCCCTGATGAGCCTTTTAAGAATTGGAGTGTAGGGGCTGGGGACCCCTGACTACTTCATAAGGAGAGGGCCTGGACTACGTGGACTCACAGGGAGTTCAGAGTGAGGGACAGGAAAAAGTAACAGGGTGAATAGCCCAACCCCCCCAAACCAACTTCCCCTAGGTCTGCTGATATCCAAGCCCCCTGCCTGCCCCTTCTTGCAGACCTTAGGATAAATACCCAAGTCCTCTGGACATTAGTCAGTTGACAGAGAGAGAGGCACATGCTTTCATCAAAATGTATTAATTTAAATCAGTCCCTTCTACAGTGCAAACTACATCAGGTGTATAAAATATATATGCTGTGTTTGGGCATAATACAGATCCTCCTGCAATGTATATGTGCATGATAAAGATTTAAGATTTATACTAGTTACCAGCTAAGCATCCATACCCTAGTAAAAATGTCACTGAAAGCTATCTGCATACTTGGTAAATTCTGTGTTTGAGTGGTAACATTTTAGTTTCCGCATTCCTTGTGGTACGGTCTATTAATTGTAATGAAAATTTAAAGCAGGGATGGAAATTTACTGGATGTTCAAACAGTGCCTAGCACAATGAGTCCTGACCTTGCCTATGCCTCTAGGTACTACTGCAATCTACATGCTTAATATTAATATTTGGTAATAATTTAATTAATGTGTAAGAAACATTTTTTGTATTTTATCTGGAGCCATTTAAGTCTTTCGTATCAGACCGTCATTTTGTATTACAGCGTATACCACCTTTGGTCCATCATGTTACGGATGATAGAGTATTAAAACTATGTCTCAAGTTATTTTGCATTAAATTAGATTTAAAATACCAAAACCCACGAAGAGTTACTGAACTCTGTGCAAACCCCAGCCTGTTCAGTTTCATACAACTCTAGCTGAGAACTGCCACCTTTTACAAAATGATTCTATGTGGTGTATTTTTCACATTAAGAAATATATTCTCATCTTAATTTACAGGGAATTATCTTGTGTGTCTGACCATTGTTCTCGTTAAACTGTACTTTCTCCTTCCAGGAAGCTTCAACAGTTTTTCTTATGATAAGAATGTGTGTATTGTGACAAACCAACCTCAGATCAGGGTTGCAGAAAAATGCACCATGACGCAACACTGGGGATTCAGCAGGAGCCGAGTACATTACAGCTGAAAGTGTGGTTTTGAATTCCAACACAAAACGGTAGCAGGGAGCATTTAAGCATGTCTTCTTCAAAGAGTCATTAAGGCTTTCAGGTACTATTTGACCAAGTCTACTTACAGCTAGTTTAGACTGGAAATTTTCCCTAATTGCCCCCACCAGTGTCCAGTCGTCAGCGCAGCTGCACCACTGCTAACCCTAGAGCAGACTGACAATGCCACTATTTATACTCATGGTACTTATTGCATTTTCAAGCATTGTAAACAGCTTTGCCTGCTTATGGTAGGGTTTGCACAGTTCAATAGACTGAGAGCTGAAAATCCTCAGTCTAGACAAACCCTCAGACTCAGCTGAGTAACTGCCTTTATCAGTGTTGGTAGATCAAAGTATCCTGGGCAGGGTAGATAGCCTTTCCTTCTGCCCATGCTGCCATGGCTACACTCTATTTTTAGCATGCTAGCTTTGTCAAAGTTAGTGTGGGCACATCTCCTTGAGCTGGGAATTACTCCCCTACCCCAAGTGTGTGTGATAGAATGTCCACCCCACACTGGCAGAGAAGGGGTCAAAAGCAGCCTAGGGAGGCTGCTCAGGAAGCAGCCAATCAGGGCTCAGCAGGCTCACATAAAAGGAGCTGCAGGGAGCCCAGAGAGCTGCATGAAGATAGCACCTTGGACAGGGTGGCTGCTAGCAGGGACCAGGGGAGCTTGAGAGAGAGAGAGAGAGAGAGAGAGGCTGGCTGGCTGGCTGGCTGGCTGGCTGGCTGCTGGGACTTGCAGGCTCAAGGCCCTGAGAAGAGGGTGAAAAGGGTGCTGGGACAGTGGAGAAGTGGTCCCAGCAGAACTGGTGAGAAATTAAGAAGAGGCAGTAGGAGGATGCTAGCTACAGGGTCCCTGGGCTGGGACCTGGAGTAGTGGGTGGGCCTGGGTCCCCCCCCTGCTCACCACTGGGGAAGTGACTAAGCTATAGAACTGTTTCCCCAGAAGGCGAAAACATGAACAGTGATATGGCTGGAGGGCTGAGTCATGAAGAGGACGCTGCAGTACTTGGACTGAGGCAGGTCTGTAGGCAGTGACAATGATGGATGAGACACCACCAGGAGAGGGTGCACCGGCTAGCAGCACTAATGCCTGTGACAGCCAGCTGGAGGCTCTGCAGTGGTGAGTGAACCCTGTCACAGCGTAGATATACCCAAAATGGCTTTCAGGTAGTTCCATTCATGCTCAGCTCCTGCCACTTGGAGCCCAACACAGACCAGCCATCAGGCTGAGCCCTAACTCCTATCCAACTTCCCAGAAGCATTTGCATAGCTATCGTCCGTGTACTATGATCAATGTGGCACCCTAAGAACACCCCCAAGAAAGGAGAAAGTCAAAATAGGCCTATGTGGTTGGGAGTGTTAGTATCTCCATGAGTACTCAATTCCTACCATTGTCCTGATTCCTCACCTGCTCTTCTCCATCTTGTACTTTATTTTAAAATAAAAACACCGGGAGGCTGATACAGTACGTGTTTACTGAAAGTGCTGGAGTACAGTCTAGTAGTTAAAATAAGCAATGGCACAGGAGCAGAAATAACAATAAGTAAATACCATGATCACAGTATACAGTTCAGCATATCTAAGAGGAACAAGGCAAGACATTAACATGGGCTTTAATATGATTTTGAATGGTATTTTGAAAGGAACTTAAGGGAGTTAGGTGTCCAGTTCCTATTAAAATTCACTGGGATTTGGGTACTTGACTCCCTTGAAAATCCCAGATCTTATCAATAATGAACTGTGCAAATCTCCAGTTAACAAACTCACCAAGCTTAGCTCTGACCTTCATACAAAGCATACTCTTATCCTAGATAATTTACAGCAAAATGCCATGCAGTCAAAATAGCAATAGAAAACTTGGAGGGCCTCTCACAGCAGAGCTCGGCATTCCAACAGCATTTCCATGAATATTAACATTCACAGCAAGATTATAAAGGCCAGGCCATTTTTTCAGAGCTTAGGCAAGATCCCCAAGGTCAATAATGGGTCCCTTAAGGAGAGCATTCCAAAGTATAGTAATGTACCAAACACAGGTTACTGTAGTAGGCTAATGTACTGCAAGGGACATTGTGGGGATTTCCAATCACAGGTTGTAAAACCTGTGGCTAAATTATCTCAAGAAGCAGCTGCATGGGCCTCTCTGAGCTCTCACAACAGCATACTGCCAAGTAACACAAAGTGACCATTTCACTTCCCTTCACTTGGATGATACACAGTTGCAAATCTGCACAGTATTGAATTAAAGAAAAGTAGCCACCCTGATATTGGAATCCATGAGGATGCGTGTCACCAGTCATTACTGCATTGCTTGCCATCCAGCAGAAAAGTTTATAGGTTCTTTAGGCTGGATACACAAGTGGGGATGTAAGAGTGGCATAGCCACATGTTGATGTACCTAACTTTTAGATGCCCAGCTGTCTAGTGGGATTCACAGCCCCAAGTTAGGTGCCCTGGCTACCCACACAATGCATGGGGAGAGTTAGATGCCTAAAAAGGGGATTCACAAAAGCCAGCAAGTTGAGCAGGGAGCCACCTAAACTAGTCAATAGGAAATGCCAAGCAAAGGGGTGTGGCCTAAGGTCAGCCCTTCAACAGCAGTTAGGTATATAACTCTGGGCCAGAGGTAGGCCCCTATCTCCACTTGGGATTCATAGCCATGACCCCTCTCCTGGAATTGGATGCCTAAACCAGGTCAGCCTTATGTCAAGAAAAACTAAGGAGAAAGTGGTGATGTTCCCCTGCTACCCATAGCCCAATGATTAGGCCACTCCCCTGAGACGTGGGAGACCTAGGTTCAAATCCTTCCTCTAGCAATTGTGGAGCAGGGAGTGGGACACAGGTCTCTCACATCCAGGTGAGTGCCCTAGCCCCTGGGCTATTGAGCATTTTGTGGGATGGACACACCAGCCAGCCCCCCAGAATTCTGACCTGCTTGCCCCTAGGTGTTTCTTGTGTGAGAACACCTACCAGATCAGGTCCCACAGGCAAGATAGGAAGAGGGATGCCTAGTCTAAGAACAATTGCATGGGCATAGACTTGTGCGAGAGCTCCTGGCAGTCCATTAGCTCTGAGGTGGTGTCAGGACTTGGGCAGCTGTTTGCATGGCTGTGGGTGGAAATGTAGGCACCTATGGGGATTGAGTACTTACAGGGTTAGGGGGACAGCTGGGCAGGGGATTTAAGAATGTCACTGGTGCCTGAATATTGGATTTGTGGCTCTAGCCCTAGTCCTCTAATTAGCTAGTGTTGTGTCTCACTGAAACAATTGGGAGTTATAGGGAAGGAAGGACTGGTAGGTCCTCTCCACTCATCTCTTTTGCAACTGGTTTTCTGTGGGAGCCAGACTCCTTGATTGACTAGTCAGACCTCCTCCTCCTCTCTCCTGGGGCAGAATGCCACTTGCTGACGGTAATAGACAGGGGTGGAGCTGCAGAGTCATTACAAGTTGGAGTCCCTGGGCAACTGATATCAATAAGAGTGAAGTCAATGCAATTGTAGAGGCTGTATGTCATTGATGAATATCTCATTACTTTTTGGTAGCCACGTGCTGTAGCAGCCACAGGTGATTGAGAAGGTCCTGCCTAGGCATTTCCCGTGTAAAGCCTCTCTATTCCCTCCAGTATATGGCAGGATGGATTTTGAATCCTAAAGATTCATGTTCACAACTGAAATGAACCAGAACATAAAGGTAGCTGGATTGTGGGCTGCAATCTGATGACTTATTGTCTTGCTGGTTTAGGAGCTGCTCACAGAAACAGCAGACTGCTAGGAGTACTATTAAGAAAGAGGGTTAAACAAAAGTCAAAACTGCTTGGGAAATACTCAATTTAAAAGTGTACAGTGTTTCTAAGCTCTCTGGCTTAAAAATGTTTGTTTGCAGAAGAAATTCATTGAGTAACATTTATTATTATTGTTTTCTCAGCCTTGTTACTTCTTGTCTTGCTCAGATTCCCCTCTTGGCACTCAGCTCTGGCTTTGAAACTGCATCCAGACCTTGCAATATTTCATAAAAACATGCCGTGTTTATCTGTTATGAAATATACTTTAAGAGATTGCAATCTGTTAGTATCCAGAGGTGTTCCCAAAATACTTGCATCACAAGCAAATACAATGCATTGGGATGCCTTTCTCCAAATTACCTCTGCTAATTCATCCCAAAATAGATCATTGCTTGCTGATCAGTTTATCTGATGCTGAAACATCATTCTTGGAACTATGGGACTCTATGTGAAAGGACTTTTCGGGGTACTTGTTACTTTTGCCCCATGACAGTAGGTGGCAACAATGCTTCTTTTGCTGGCTAATGGGAACCCCTTATAGATACCATATAAAGATATGCATGAGACCCTAAGCTGAACTATGCCATGGCTATTATGGCAAGCAGGTTGTTTGCAGCATGGAACTGCCATGCTTGTTCTCCTCCCTTCCACTTTGCACTTGTTTGCACTTTACTTAACCATGTAAAATGGCATTTCTGAAAAAAACATTTTTCATTCAGAGGACTAGATTCATAAGCAGGATTTAAGCACCTAACCGTCCCTTTAGGTAGAGCCCTGCGTGGATACAAATTTATATCCATGGATATCCGCATCCGCAGATATAAATCCGTATCTGCGGGGCAGCGGGCGATACGGTCATGCCGTAGGAGCTGCCAGTGTGGGGCGTGCCTCCTGGGAGTGGTGGCCCCAAGTTCTGCTCCTTTTGCCACTGCAGTTCCCAGGAGAGTCCTGCAGTTCCACCGGTACTGATTTATATCCACATCTGCGGCTATATATAAATTTGTATCCGCGCAGGGCTCTACCTTTAGGTGCATAGGTCCAACTTTTAAGTATTAGTGGCATTCAAAACCGCTGCTCAGCTGCCCCTAATCACCACAGGTACCTAAATTTCTGCCTGTGGGCATGCAGATAGCTGCCAATGTATTGATTCTGCCCCCAGAGCTAACAAGCTTCTGAGAACCCTTGCTCACGCCTAATCCCGGTGGGATTCTCAAACTATTAATGGCTTGGCTGTAGGTATAGCGAGCATACTGATAAAATGTACAGATGAGACAAAGCTAGGGGGAGTTACCAACACTTTGAGAATAGAGCTAAAATTCAGAGGGATCTTGATAAATTGGAGAATGGGCCTATAGACAACAAAATGAAATTCAGCAAAGACAAAAGTAAGCTGCTACACTTTAGGGAAGAAAAACCAAATGCTTGAATATAGAATGGGAGATAACGGGCTTGGCAGCAGCATTGCTGAGAAGGATCTGGGAATTACGGTGGATCACAACCTCAACATGAGTCAGCAATGTGATGCTGTTTCAAATAAAAGCAAATACAGTTTTAGGCTGCATTAACAGAAGCATTGTATGCAAGTCATGGGAGGTGATAGTACTACTCTACTCTGCACTGGTTAGGCCTCAGCTAGAGTACTATGTCCAATTTTGGTTGCCAAGGTATAGAAAGGATGTGGAAAACTGGAAAGGATCCAGAGGTGAGTGTTACCAGTTTTTCCTGTTACTTTGGGGTACGCTCATTTATTAGGGTTACTCTTCTGGGTGGGGGGAGGAGCTGTACTTCTATCAATGTACTGCTTGTGTCACTTGTGTTCTCATACACAGCTCTACTTTTCCCTGCTGTCAGTTCCCGCCCAGTGGAGATATCCTGCAGGACCTAGGTTCCCTGGGGCTGGGTTCTTCCAGCCCCAGATTCAGATAAACACACACACATTAACAGAGCGCGTCTGCATGGGCCGGGTTAATCAGCACTCCCAAGCTGACCCCTGATATGTCCCTGGACTCAGTAGGCTGGGTCGAGCAGCACTTCCAAGCTGTCACCCTCATATACCATGGGCACCAGACTGGAATAGAGTACACCTGAGCAGGCTGGGTTGAGCAGCACTTTTAATCTGCCACCCTCATATGTCCCAGGTTTAGCACATCCCTATCCCCACTTTCAAGTTACAATGTTTCTGTAAGTAATCCACTTGATGAGCAAATCCCATAGGATTTTTGGGCTCTGCAGGGATATTTTAGCTTAGGTATGAGGAGCGTTGAAGCAGAGCGAATGAGGAAACCAAAAAACACCCATGGGGTGGGGGGGGGGGGGAGAGAAAAGCAACCAGCTTAACCATGAAAGTTATTTATTGCCAGGTAATAACCATAAGGAAGCCAAACAAACAAAACAGTTATAATATTAAATCTAACTTAAATTGATTATAAAACTCAGGTGTAGAAACTGTAACTGATTACACAAGTCAGGGTCAGAAGGCTATACAGAGAGAGAGAGAGAACTGGGTTCTCATCAGTCCGTGAAGCTTGAATCGATCAGGGGTTCCAGGTGCTGGTGGTAGCTGAGGGCCCAGAGTGTTGGAGACAGGCAGAGACCCCCAGCACGATAGGAGAAGATGAAGTCCCAATGGAACTGATGCAGATTTTGGATCCAGGCATCAGAACATTTACTTGAGCAGGGGTAGGGGCTTTTGTAGAGAAACACCAATGGTTCAAGGGAGAACACTAGATTTTTTTTTTTTTTTTATGTGTAAACTGATGGCGCAAGGGCATATACCATAGTTGTTTTGTTCAGGCTAGACAGTGGGAGCTGATCATTCCTGGCTATGGGTGTTGTTCCTTGGAGGGAGCTCACAGTGCAATTAGGGAGCTTCACTATTTTGGATGCCAATAAAGGATTTATTATTAGAATTGGTCTGATAACTACTGAGCTGGGTGTGTGCAGGTGTAGGTTCATTAACATCTGGAGCAGAGATTCACTCATTATGCAGTGTTTCCCTGCTTTTCTGGTCCCAGAGTTCCAGAGTTCTTGCCTTGGAATTTCTGTACTCCATTCTGTATGCTAATGGAGATGCCTCCTTGTCCCATCTTTGATGCAAATGAGGCTAGGGGAGTATCCTTAATCCTGTCACCCTTATCCCACAGGTTTAGGTGTGTCTCCCACTGCCTTTTCATTGCTTTTGTAAGTCTTTCTTCTGATCAGTTTTGGTTCAAGCAGAGGCTGGAGGGGGGAAGGTCTTTCGTGAGTCAGACAGCTGGGTACTGCGCCCTGGTTCCCCAAGAACACAGAGCTGCTAGGTAACACTAGTGACAAGGATGATGAGAGGGATGGAATGCAACCCGTACCAGCAAAGGATGAAGGAATGGGGTATGTTTAGTTTGGAAAAGAGGAGATTGAAGGGGGATGTTAGGCGGCTTTCCCTTCACCCCCTCCCTTGGTTCTTGTCTCACAGACAGAAAGCAGAAGTCCGAAGTGCTGGCAATGCAATGTTTATTTGGGTATAGTTTCAAGCAAGCGTATCCATAGCGCTGATGCTGCAGAGCCTTATTTTCCAGTGTCCCCCTCACCCCCCCTCCTTAACAGGCATAAATATACCTGTAATACACACCCCTAGTCCTACCTCTTTCAATGTATGGTCATGTTCTGTTTTGGGAAGGGGGTCATGAGTCTGGACTCTTCGTCCCACCTCTTTTGTATCCCATGGGAGGGGTAAGGAGTGAGGTTGTGCACTGGCCAAGGCCAGGCTTTTCTTTGGCTTTTAGTGTTTCTTATGCCTCCCTCCCCCGATCCCTCTTGCCCCTGCTAACTGGTTGCTTGACCTGGGCTTGAGAGAGGAGCCAGGTAGCCTTTCAGTGTATGATCATATATTACATTCCCACCATGCCCAGTAACATGAACTTTAACTGTTCTTATCTGTTCCCATTATACTAACAAACCCATCTGGCCAGGCAGAAGCAACACACACAGTGTCTTTGTCCTTTGTTCGCACATTTGTAAAGATATAAGTGTATCAAAAATCAAACGGGCAAACAAGACCCAAAATTCTATCTCAGGTGAAGATACAGGCCTGAATCCTACATTATCACTAGCACTCCTAACAGGGGACATGATTGCGGCCTTCAAATACTTAAAAGGCTGCCATAAAAAAGATGGAGGAAAGTTGTTCTCTCTTGCCCCAGAGGGCAGGATAAGAGGCAATGGGAACAAACTACAGCAAAATGTGGTTTGTAGACCCAATGTGTGAACACTTTGGGTATGTCTACGCTACAATAAAAAACCTGCAGTGGGCCCGTGCCAGTTGAAACAGGCTTGCGGGGCTCAGGCTAAGGCAGTGTTTAAGTGCAGTTTGGGCTAAGGCTGGTGCCTGAGGTCTGGGACCTACCCCATAGTGGGGTCCTAGAACCTGGGCTCCAACCCAAGCCCAAACGTCTACACTGCAGTTAAACACCTCTTAGCCTGAACCCTGCGAGCCTGAGTCAGCTGGCATGGGCCATCTGCGGGTGTTTAATTGCACTATAGACATACCTTTTGAGTTTTAAAATTCAGCCTATAGCTGCCCTCAACTTCAATATAAGAAGAAAGGCCTTTGCATACTACAAATCCCAGGGTGTAGTGCTCCAGTTTGATCTAAATAGATCTGTGAAGGTTACATTTCTGCATTTAAAATAATGGTGGCTACAATGTTCATGTAACTTAGGCACGTCTCTCTGGCTCCAGTAAGCTGCCAGTGCAGCTCTTGATTGGGCAAAGTTTGAACAGTCTTGCCTCTTAAACACCTCCTGATAGCTGAGATTATATATTAGTTGTGTTTTGACTTTGGAATGCAAGAGTTTATATTGGAAGTCACATAATTTCTTTAGGCCTACCAGTGTGCCATTCAAAAGGAATGATTTATTTTTAAATGTAAATTAGATCCTGTGTGTGATTAGCACCAAGTTCAAGTGCCTTACACAAGGACTAAAACCTGGCAATACTGACATGAAAAGGGGTTAATAGATGGCACAAACGAATTTCTTTTAAAATTATTTAAGGAAATATAAATGTCTTGGAATTAACTTTTTAATTTTTGTTTTTCATGAAAAGTTGGATCCCTATTGTTCAGCAATAAATTTAAGTAATAAAGGGTAGGAAAAATCAGTGACAAAAATAGTCTGTTTCAGAAAGTTGGTCAGGTATAAATGGGAAAAGGAGATTCTGGGGGGAAGATGTGTTAAACCTGACAAGGAAGTGATGCTAGCAAACTCACAAAAACTGAAATCATGGAAGGCTACTAACAATAATGTTGTACTCAAGTTGCAAACTCTACAACTAATCCTACAGACTTCAGTGAGAGTGTTCATGCAGAATGGTGCTATTCAATGTGAATAAGGGTATCTCAATTTGTCACAATAATATTAAGAATGTCAACAGTAAAGTGTGGAGTGAGGAGGCCACTTGCATGTGGCCAAGGAAAGGAAGGAGAGAGAGAAATTTAAAGACCAACTGTTGTATAATCCATTAACAAATATAAAATCTCAATGGAGAGGAGGGGATATTTTAGCAAAAGTGGTATGGTATTCTGCATTGCAATCTGGCGTTTTCAAAGAGCACCTGTCACCATGAGAGGGGACCACATTCTTCTCTCATTTATACTGGTGGAATACTATTGAGTTTAAGGGGGCTTGTCATTCTGTAGTTCAGAGGGGAATCTGGCCCAGCATATAGAAATTGTGTTAAATGTAGATAATTTATTACCAGTAATCCAGAATTTATCTTATTCTGCTGTCATTTTAAACTCAAAGCGCTGTCCTTGCAAGGACCCTTGGATTTTGGGTCAGCACCTAATTGTATTAGGATTTTCTATATTGCGAATAATTATACTATCTATGCTTCAATGGAAGTGAAGTGTGTACGTGTCTAATCTCTCTCTCTCACAAACACACCCTTTCACTGAGACACAAATATTAGGGCTGTCAACCGATTAAAAAAATTAATCGTGATAAATCTCACTGTTAATAATAGAATACCATTTATTTAAATAGTTTTGGATATTTTCTACATTTTCAAATATATTGATTTCAATTACAACACAGAATACAGTGCTCACTTTATATTTATTTATGATTACAAATATTTGCACTGTAAAAAATATTTTTCAATTAATCTAATACAAGTACTGTAGTGCAATCTCTTTATCATGAAAGTTGAACTTACGAAGGTAGAATGATGCACAAAAAATTACTGCATTCAAAAATAAAACAATGTAAAACCTTAGAGCCTACAAGTCCACTCAGTCCTACTTCTTGTTCAGCCAATCGCTAAGACAAACAAGTTTGTTTACATTTGCAGGCGATAATGCTGCCTGCTTCTTGTTTACAATATCACTTGAAAGTGAGAACAGGCATTCGCATGGCACCGTTGTAGCCGGCATTGCAAGGTATTTATGTGCAGGATGCACTAAAGATTCATATGTCCCTTCATGCTTCAACGACCGTTCCAGAAGACATGCGTCCATGCTGATAACAGGTTCTGCTCAATAACCATCTAAAGCAGTGCGGTCCGACGCATGTTCATTTTCATCATCTGAGTCAGATGCCACCAGCAGAAAGGTTGATTTTCTTTTTTGGTGGTTCGGGTTCTGTAGTTTCCGCATGGAGTGTTGCTCTTTTAAGACTTCTGAAAGCATGCTCCACACCATGTTCATCTCAGATTTTGGAAGGCACTTCAGATTCTTAAACCTTGGGTCGAGTGATGTAGTGATCTTTAGAAATCTCACATTGGTACCTTCTTTGCGTTTTGGTAAATCTGCAATGAAAGTGTTCTTAAAATGAACAGCATGTGCTGGGTCATCATCCAAGACTGCTATAACATGAAATATATGGCAGAATGTGGGTAAAACAGAGTAGGAGACATACAATTCTCCCCCAAGGAGTTCAATCACAAACGTAATTAATGCTTTTTTTTTTTTTTAAATGAGCATCATCAGCATGGAAGCATGTCTTCTGGAATGGTGGTTGAAGCATGAAGGGGCATATGAATGTTTAGCATAACTGGCACGTAAATACCTTGCAATTGCCATTCAGGTCCATCTACAACTACAGCAGAGCGGATTTATATTAAATCTCAGGAACAACTTCCTAACTGTAAAAACCTTTGGTCTGACCCGGTATGGCCTTTCTTATGTTCTTATGTTTAGGGCACCACCTGAGATGCAGAAGACCTAGATTCAAGTCCCTGCTCCAAATCAGTCAGAGCAGAGGGATGAAAATATTCTCCCACATCCCAGGTAAGTGCCCTGATCACTGGGCTCTTGGCTAAAATGTGTCTCTCTCTCTCCCTCTGGGTTTTCCAAAGCAGGGGCTTATCTGGCTTAGGTATTTGACTCCAAGAGAGGGTGTGAATCTGAATGGAGACGGATGCCTCCCTCTGGCCCATCAGTTAGGTGCCTAAGTATCTTTGAGGATCTGGGACTAAATCCTGCCCCTTGCTTCTACATTACATTCTTGGCTGTAGTAGTTGGCTTCCTGCACAGCTTGCTGGTTATTGAGTCCTGGTCTACACTACAGAGTTAAGTCAATGTAAGACAGCTTACATCAGCCTCGCTCTATACAAGTCTACAGTAAAACATAGCTCCCACCAATGTAACTCACCTACTACGCTGACTTAACTCCACCTCCACCAGAGGCATAGAGCTTAAGTCGATGTAGTTAGGTCGACGCAGTGTCAGTGTAGACACTGCATTGCTTACATCGTCTGTTGCTGTCTTTCAGAAACCTTCCCATAATGCCCCATGCCGGCAGTTAAATCAATGCAAGCGCTCCTGGTGAGGACATTCTCCGCTGACTCAAGGAGCGTAGTGTGGATGTGTAAAACCAATTCAGTTATTGCAGTTGCTGTAACTCAATGTAACTTAGGAAGATGTGGTTCACAAGCCGTGCTCTCGCTTAAATTTGGATCATGCTATGAAAATGTTGGAGAACCCTGATGTACAGTATGCAGTGTGGCCTCAAAGAAAAATCATCTTCTTAAAGGTGTTCTAACCTTAATGGGCTCAGTCCTGCATTCTTGTGCACTCCAAAGTGCCACTGACTTCAGTAAGAGTTTAACATTCGCAAGGAATGCAGAATTGGTAACAATGTTTGTTTAAAATGTTGGTAGGAAATGAATGGATAAAGTGCACGATGGCTTCCTGAAGTATCCTGTCCATGGTAGATCATAATAAAATCACTTGGTGCTGTGGCATATAGATGCTAATGAGCTTAAGTTCCTTTTTTCTATGGATTTGCTCTTAGAACAGCAAATTATTAGAATTACAGCTGTTCAGAACAGTTTGAAAGTTGTGATGGAAAACAGCAAAAATGTTTTATGGAATTTTTCAAAGAATTCTTTGATCAGCTCTAATTACAAAAAAGTATACCTTGCTGCTGAACGCAACTGATCCTGTTTAATCAGTTAAAACTTCCTATATAGATTATCACTAATCATTGTTTACTTAGTTACAAAAATACAGTACTATGTTGAATTAGAATTTAAAAATGTCACTGGAAAAGACCAGCTCTCCCCCATAAAGATTTAAAACATTCAAAAAGCTTCCCAGCCTTAAAAATGCCTACATCCCATCTCTCCAACTAACCCTGATCCCAAGAACAAGCCTGGTAAAACAGGTGAGTATTCTTTGTGGACAGAATGCCATCAAATCCAAAGTATGGTAGACCAAGGAATAAGCAAGTTTCCATAGTCAAGGTATTTAGAGACTGTGTTTCTATAATTGTGATAGAAGAATATACAGGAAAAAAATCTGAAATTGCATTGTAATTACTTAAACTTCAGACATTAGTGTCACTCATATCAGTCCTCTATCACCATTTTCTCAACGTTTTAACTAGTTCATCAGACTGATAAAATCTCTTCTATGGATGTCTAAAAAGAAAAAGGAATGTCAGATTTATGTGCAAAAATTACTTTGGAAGTGTGACTATTTAAAACAGGATGAGTCAATAGCCTACAGCTAACACAACTGGTGCACAAGAACTGGCTCACAAAGCAAGACCAGCATTTTTTGCTGATGAGTTTTAAGTATGTCAGAAAAAAACAATTTAACAAGTGTTTTCTTTTTTGAGAGATGTGGTCTAAGTGAGGGACATGGCACCAGGAACTCCTGTGTTCCACCACTTGCTTAGAATCTGACTTCCTCTGTGGCTTTTCTTAAGTCAGTTAACTTCTCTCTGCCTCCGATTCTACTCCTCTAGAATTGAGTTAATAACATGCTTTCCTCAGCCATGCTGGGTGGATTATGAACTAGATTCACAAAGGTATTTAAATGTTGCAACACTCTTTTGGAATAGGGACTTGAATCTGACTTTTCCACATCCCTCCTGAGAGCCCTGACCACTGACCTATAGAGTCAATATTTCTCCTGCTTTCTAGCACAATGTATTTTTAATTCTTTATACAGCTCCAGCAGGAGCCAGAGAGAGAGCCCCGTCCCCCTCAGAGATCCAATAGCCAGATGGTTAGGGCACTCAGCTGGGAGATGGGATACCTGGGTTTAAGTTGTGGTTTCAAATCTGGCAACATGGGATTTGAAAACAGGTCTCCTACATCTCAGGGGAATGCTTCAACCACTAGGCTATTGTCTGTTCTGATGAACACACATGTGCACCAGCCAGCCCCCAAAAGTCCAAATCTGCTTTCCCCAGCTGGCTTCTGGGTGGGTTAGGTGTGCTCAGAGCCTGGTCTGAGAGTCCTACTGAGGCTTATGCATGACTAGGGGTCCAAGCAGTTCGTTCACTGTGGAACTGTATCAGAATGTAGGCAGCTTTGGACATGGCCACAGCTGGAAATTTAATTGCCGATGAGGATTTAGACACCTATGACTTAGGTGGCAGTTGAGTGCTGGATTGTGAATGTCAGTGGTGCCCAAGAATTGGATTTAGGCATCTCAGGAGGTAGGTGACTAAGTACCATTGTGAATCTGGCTCTATGCATTGATTTATTGTGTACCTATCATGCACTGTCTAGATACAGTTACAAAAATTAAAAATGTACCAAATTTATAACTGATCTGTGCTGTCTTGTGTAAGTCTTGTGGGGGTATCTATGGGTCGAAATTCTGCTGGGGAACAGCTTGCCACCTCAGTTACAGTGGGTTAAGGGAAAATTCTTAGATGCTGTCAACTTAGTTGCAAGGAGAGGGGAACAGGCTGGTACAGTGCCAAAAAAAAAAAGGCAGTGTGAACATGAGGGGCAAGATAATGCTGATGCAGTGGCTGTCTGGATACCTGCTTGTTGGCAGAACTCTTATGGTCGGGGGCTTTATCAAACATTTAAAGCTGACCCCTTCCTCGCACCAACTTTGCTGCAATTGGCCCAGTTTCTAGGATACCTGGAAGATACAAGGCACTATGTACATGTTTATTATTTATTATCATTATAAAAACTTAGGGGTTTTTTAAAAAAAAACTATAGTCCTATGATAATCCAGCAACTGTTCCAACACCACTTTTGGAATACATCAGGCCTATTTCTGTCATCAACGATTAAGGGGAAAAAAAACACTGGGTTTTCTTTTGCACAATATTCTCTCTCAGTAATGAAGAGCAGACATAACCTCAATGTTTAGTGACTTAAAGTGTTCTAGGATCCCTGTAGGTTGAAATGATTTGCAAGGTTTTTCATTCTATCAGTTCTCTTTTGGCTGGGATTTTAATGGAGCTTAAGGGAATTAGGGACCCAACTCCCTCAGGTACCTTTGAAAATCCCAGCTTCTGTTGGTTTGGTCTTCCTATTTTTAGTATGTTCAGGGTCATCAGTGTGTTACTATCACTTGAGATTGGGGACATGTTACCAGAAACTTCTCTGAATTTGGACTGTCCAGAGAAAGCTCCCATTAGCATCTATATTCTGAGCAGTACTATGATTGCTTGATCAGTTTCTTTCAGACCTAGAACAGCTTTACTTTAAAATGTGTGTGCGCCTTATTCAGCCTTATTATGCAAATTTAGTATAAAATAGCACAGATGAGTCCAGTACATCTGGACAACAAGACAGGCTGATTAAGAACTATTTACTGGCAACATTTTCAATAACATGTCTCCAAAGTGAAGCTTTCATTTGTCTTATAAAACAGCCCTACTTAATTTTTCTCTGTAAGGGCATTTGTGACATGTGTACTAAGCATGCTACATTAATATGTTGTATAATTCAAAATTAAACATCTGTTAAAAGTCTATTCCCAGAGAATGGAAATTAACCAATGATGCTGTGTTGAGAAGGCTAAAAATGGCTACTGATATACTTTTAGATGAATTACTACATTTCAGCAGTTGGTAACAATCCAGTTTTAGGGGGACAAATCCATTTCCCAGATCAGTTTTGATGACTAGATGTTATCATGCTAAACACCCTATAAATGTGGTAGATTACACAGTAATATTACGACTACTTAACTCTGATTCAGCACAAAACTAGAATAGATCAAATATTTGACTTCTGCATATAAATGCATGCAAACATGAAGTTTGTGTATGCTTGCCTGTTCAGATTCTGACACTTCCTTGTCAGACTCCTTCCACTGGCTCCACTTTGCCCTGCATGTTAAGTTCAAACCTCATGTTATCCTATCGAGCGCTCAACTCAACTCTACCCCTACCTATTTGTATAAACTCACCTCCTACCCTGTTCCCTCCCACTGCTTTTCCAATGGCAACAACCTTTGTTTCCTCCTCCTAGTCCCTTCTCCTTGACTTTTTCTGTTTGTCTCATGTCAATCCCTGTTGCCAAGCTGTTTTCTTCCTATTCAAATCCTTCCTAAACACCCACTGCTTCTATGTTGTCCACAAGGAGTAAATTTAGACACACCAACAAAGAGATTAATGGAGTCATTTATACATGCGCAGTAACTGATCTTATTTGTGTTACCCACATGACACAGCAAGTGGAAGTCTATTTATTTGATCTATAGAGCACCTACTATGTACTGTACCTTTATTTACCTTTCAGTTTCTGATAACTAGTGATAAGCATCTATTTCTGTGTATTTAACCACAAACTTACCTATGGGTGGATGAGCGGGTGGGGGGGAATAATCAGACATGTCATAGCTAAAGGACCAGCCATTTTTCAGTCATTTACATTTTTATTTCTATAAAATATGCTCATTCTTCAATCATGGAGGCACTATTTGGATTCTGAATGACACTGAATCAGACTATGAATGCCTCACTCCCACTGCTGAGGCACACAAATCAATTGGGATGACTTGTATGAATTACCAATGTGAACAAAGATTTCACAATCTGTCCCATTACATTTCAATCCTTATTGCAAGTAACTTTGAGGCAGTTGCCTTGAGAAACCTCTGTTTCACTAAAGAAACCTGCTTTAAAGAAAACAAACTTTTCTCCTCCATCTCTGCGCTGCGTGCTTCAATTTAGTACAAAAGAATTAAAAATAGTCTCTATGAAATGGGATTACCTATATGAGTAGGAACTACTGTGCAAATAAATGCATGGTCAGTTGCTGTGCTAATGCTTTGAGGCAAGTGAGGGGCACCTTCACATATAGTAATTATCTGTTTGGGTGGTTTTAGCTCTTTCCATTATTTTAAGGCCATCAGGGAAAGCAGCAGTGTGGAAAGTCTGAACATGGCAGATTGTGATAATAATGGAGAAATTTCCTTTAATGTCTACAGGGGAAAGTCATACCAGTATACCGAAAGTATGAATTTGAACCATTATAATTATACTGGTTAAAAAAACCATGCAGACACTTTAAACTAGGTTTTTTCAGTTTAGCTTGTGTCACTTGGGGAGGAGCTTCAGCTAAACCAAAGAGCACCACCATGCTTATACTGATTAAGAGTATCTGGGGGGCGAGAGGACGGTGTTATACCTCCACAACTATATCAGTAGAACAGGTAAAGCTTTCTTGTGAAGATCAGACCCCAATGACATCAATTTGGTTTGGATGATAATTCTATACCTTCTACAAAATAACTTGTTTCACGCACAGATGTCACTAATAGCCAAGACCCTAAGAGAGAAGGTGATTTTAAACTGTGGTTTCTACACTACACAGCTATGACCTTCTAAGGGCCCCATTCTGCAACCCTGCACTCATGCTAGTAGTCCCTACTCATATAGATAATCCCACTGATTTAGAACTACTTGCATGAGTTGGGATCACTCATGGGAAATGGTTTGGAGGGCTGATCCTTGCGTGGCCCATCGTGTTTTCAAAAGATATTACTTGGAAATGCACACAGAAGCAACATTATACTTAGTTTTATAACATTTGCCTCCTCAAAAAAATACAAATAAGCATGAGATGAACTTCAAGTGTGCTAACCAATTTAGGAAGAGCTTGATACAGTCTCTAGAACACTAAAGTGCTTAGCATGCTGTTATGTCTATACAAATAATCAAAATAAGAATCCAGGTTTTTTTTTTTTTTTTTTTTTTTTTTTACAATGGACTTAAGTCCTATTCCTTCAATAAAATTATAAAAAGGACATGAACACAATAGGGCCAGATTCTGACCTTAGCTACATCAGTGTAAATCTATTTTCATATAAATACAACATATATCTTGTTTGTTTTCTTGTGGCAAGATATAAAATAATCCATTCAGTTACAAACGTTTTTTGAAGAGGACTGGTGCAAAGTATTTTCCTATGAAATGCCACCCTTTAGAAGGATTCGACTATTTTTAAAAGTAACAAGAGCTTTTCAGAAAAGTTTTATAAATTGTTTAATGAAACAAGCCAGCTTTCTTGGACCTGAAATGTGTAGCATTGAGAATCTCTTTTGTGGCATAGATAATTTGGATGTGCTGCAGAAAGCGTTAAAAAATAAAATGGAATACCTTTGAAATATTTCGGCTTTTTCTACATGTAGTCACAATAAGGCCAATGTTAATTTGGAGTCAGGTACCTGATCTTGAAAGAACACTATGCATTAACAGAAGAGAGAGAAATTGCAATTTTTATTAAAAACCAAGAGCAGCTGATACGTTCAGGAACGTTAATTAATATCCTTTCTTTAATTTTCATTCAGTGTTCTTAGCAATTTTTGACCTATCAAGGCAATTTAGCACTCAAGACAAGCTGTGAAAGGGGGAAGATCACAATAAATTTATTTTTACTTAGAGAAGGCCTGTTAAAGGTATTCTCCAGTGAAGCAGCAAAAGAATTAGAGTTAGATGAACCATTTCGGGGGGTTGGGGGGGGGGGGAAGTGCTGTTTTCCTTATAGACTTGTCATAGACTGGCTACCCCTTTAAGAAGAGTTAGGCTAACCTAGTAGTTAACTCCCAGCTGAACCTGATCTGGATTCAGTTGCAATTAGTGATCCCAGATGTGTCAGGGAGGACTACATAGAGAGAGGGGAGAAGCGGACCCAGGAGAAAGGAGGCGGGGCAGTGCCTCTCTCTGAGAAGGATCTGGTGAAGGAAGATAGAAGAGGGCTTTAGGGATGGTATTAGTCCCTGCAGTGGGTCCTGGAATGGGGCAAGGTCCAGTGAGACAGTCCTGTGTCTTGGTATTCCAGGGGGAACAAGGAGCTGGGAGGAGTCTGTGAGGCTTGGGAACCAGAGGAGAGGCTATATTAACAGGATACTGGGAAACAGCACAAGGCAGTTGGAGACAGAGAGTCCCCCCACAGAAGCAGCAGCCCATCTAAAGGAGCAGCCTAGCTGCTTAATACAAGGTCCCAGGAAGGAATGTTAGAGGCTGAACACAAGGACTGTTCATCCCAGGGTGAGGCTGAGGACTGAGCCCAGCATATGGATTAAGGAGTGGCCTGGAAGGGGTGAAAGGATCTTTTGTTCGGACTTTAGTCAGACTTTTGTTACCCCAGAAGGGAATAGAACCAGAAATAGGTGACTTGGCTGGAGGGCCAGGCCACAGATGTTGCCAGCCAGCAGGAGTGGCGCCAGGGTTTTTGGCGCCCTAGGCGGGAGTCCTTCCGCACTCCTGGTCGTCGTCAGCAATTCTGCGGCGGGGGGATCCTTCCACGCTCCCGGTCTTCGGGGCACTTAAGCGGCGGTTCCTGAAGTGAGTGAAGGACCTGCCGCAGAATTGCCGCTGAAGACCCGTAGCGCAGAAGGACCCCCTGCTGCCGAATTGCCGCCGAGGGCAACAAAATGCTGCCCCCCAAATCCTGGTGCCCTAGGCGACTGCCTAGGTCGCCTAAATGGAAGCGCCGGCCCTGCAAACCAGGCCATCACAGGCAGGGCCGGCTCCAGGCAACCAAGCACATGCTTGGGGCGACACCTGGTAAGGGGCAGCCAATCTTGGGGTGGCGGGGGGCAGCGCGGTGTGACATTCCACGGGGGGTGCTCTGGCAGCGTGGTGCTCAGCGGGGGGGGGTTCCAGTGGCGCGGTGCTCGGCCAGGGGGGATGCGGCGCGGGGCGGGATGCGGCGCTCGGCGTGGGGGGGCTTGGTGGGGCGGCGCTTTTTTTTGCTGCTTGGGGCAGCAAAAAAGTTAGAGCCGGCCCTGATCACAGGGCCAAAGATTTGGGCAACAGGGAGGCTGAAGACTAAGGCCCCTCTAATGCCATACTTTGATGCCAGGGAGTGATATGGTGGTGAGTACAATCAATCACTTACAAGGCTTCATTGCAGAACATAGAGGCACTCTCACTCTGTGGCTGGCCAGATATTTTACAGTTCATGAACCACCCCCTGAATGTGACCTCTCATCCAAATGGCTTCTGGGGTAAAAACATAAGGGCAAAAAAGGAAGCTAGGGGAGGCATTTTCTTATGTTGTATCATTCCATGCTGTCTCATATGACCTCACTGGCCTTCTTGTGCTATCAACAGCTATTTCAGAAGTTGTGGGTGTCTAAATATCATTGCCATGGCAACAGATTATTTAAAAACAAAATAAACAATTAAAAAATGTAATCAAAGATACAAAAATCAAAGGGCCAAATGCTGTATTGGATATACAATAATGTCAATATCCACCTTGGCCCTGAATCTAGTAAAAGAGCATATAATGTGGTTATAAGAATATTTACTTTTAAAAGAACACTGCCAAGTTTATCAGTCTCAAAGGATAACAATCCCTTAAAATGATTTTAAAAATTAAATAAAAATCTGTCCTCAGGACAATGAAGAAATATCTGTACTATAGCTAAATGAGCCAGGAATCCTGCGGAAAAGTCATGTGATCGTATAATTAAAGGCTGTATCATCATGCAGATATACATAGATAGATATATACACACACACACACACCCCTATATAATTGAATGTTCTTGTTATTAATATTGTCTAAGCCTTTTTGAATCCTACTAAGCCATTGACTTCAGTGTTATCTTGAAGCAATGAGTTCCACAGATTAATGATGTGTTGTATAGAAAACTATATTGTTTTAACAATATTAAATGTGCTGCCCTACAATTTCATTGACTGTCCTCTTATTCTTGTGTTATGAAAGGGGTAAATAGGAACACCTAGTTTACTTTCTCCATATCAGTTACTATTTTTTATCCATCTATCATGGCCCCCTCTTATGCATCTCCTCTCTAAAATAAAGTCACAATCTTTTCTATCTCGCTTCACACAAGTTTTTCTATGCCTGTAATAATTTTCACCACATCTCTGAACCCGTTCTATTTCTACTAAATGTTTTGAGGTGGGGTGACTAAAACACAACACAATAAGCCAGTTGAGGGCATCCTATTGATCTATATAATGCAATTATAATATTTTTCAGTGTTGTCTGCTCCCTTCTTTATATAATCTAACATTTTATTTACTACTACACATTTGCTACTACACATTGAGCAGAGGTTTAATTGATTGGTCTGAAGTAACATCTTGATTGTATTCCTAAGTGATTACAGTTAATTTAGAATCCATCAATGTATATCTCTAATTCATATTATTCCCTCCAGTGTGCATTACACCACATTTGTCAGCACTGAATTTTTTCTACTCTTTTTCTATCCATTCTTTGTTAGGTCCCTCTGAAGCTCCAGCAGGTTTCTCTAACCTGAATGTAAATGATTTTGTATCACTTGCAAATTTAACCACCATCAGATCCTTAATAAAGCATCTGAAAATTATATAATTTGAAATCAATTACAGGACTATAAGCCACACATACTTAAGGTACAATGTGTTATTAAACAACAATTCAAAGAGAATCACAAGGGCAATGAATACCTTTCCTATTACTCTCAAAAACCCCATCAGCTCTCTCATTCTTACTCAATAGAATAACATTTTTATCAGGAAAAGTCTTGGAGAACAATAATGCCTTGCAATGACAGCATGTTCATACTAGAACAAGGTGAAACAGGAAGTGAATTCCATACGGGAGGGCCACTCATTGACAAGACACTGCTTGCAGGCTGTCAGGAGTGAATCTTGAGTGCCTTGGACCATCTCCATTGTATGTGAACACACGGTGAAAGAGAGGCAACATGTGATACCCAGGACCAAAGTCATTTAAGGCTGATAGGTCTATGATTTATATGCCTTCTTTGGTCTCTCTCTCATTAATAAACTTCAGTCATCCTGAATAACTGGCATGGCTTGCCCACAAATATTTATCATGTTGCTGTTGTATTCCTCCTCAATTTTTCAATGGGGGGAGGAGGGGAATACAGGTTGCTTTCATTTAACTGCATGGTTCAATGAACCCAAGCTGGCTTGAGAATTTATTGGTTTTGGGTCTTGCACAAGAATCCAGAGAACTGGTTACTGCATTGTCCTTCTCTAATTAGAAAGAAAGGCCCATATTCTCTGCAGGGTGTAGCAGAAATGGCAGCAAGGGTGGGAAGAAAGGGGCATGAAACCACTTGTGCTTCTTTGATTTTTTTTTCAAGCCAGGGCAGAGTTGCTCTAAAATATGCCAGATGGTAAAGGCTCTGAATCCCAGCTGTTTGTATCCCGTCTGGGGATAGCCAGGGTGCTATCCTGGCCACACCTTCTCACCAGCCTAAAACATGTCTTAATCTGGGGATTGAAGGCAGAGGCTTGGTGTAGATTATGCCAGCTCTGTGACTGCTGGGGACTTCACAGTTTTGATGGAATCCCTATTTGGAACGATGTGGCCGTTTTCTATTTCCGGTGCTGCACTAGAGTGGGTCACAGAACAGGGCACAAACTTAGGCCTGGTCTACACTAGGAGGTTATGTCAAATTTAGCAGCGTTAACTCAAATTAACCCTGCACCCGTCCACACAACGAAGCTATTTATTTCGACACAGAGGTCTCTGTAAATCGATTTCTGTACTCCTCCCTGACAAGGGGAGTAGCGCTAAATTCGACATGGCCATGTCGAATTACGGTAGGTGTGAATGGAATTCGACGCTAATAGCTCCGGGAGCTATCCCACAGTGCACCACTCTGACGCTCTGGACAGCAGTCCGAGCTCGGATGCTCTGACCAGCCACACAGAAAAAGCCCCAGGAAAATTTAAATTCCTTTTCCTGTCTGGCCAGTTTGAATCTCATTTCCTGTTTGGACATCGTGGCGAGCTCAGCAGCCCTGGCAATGATGCAGAGCTCTCCAGCAGAGGTGACCATGCAATCGCAGAATAGAAAGAGGGCCCCAGCATGGACTGATCGGGAAGTCTTGGATCTGGTCGCTGTGTGAGGCGATGAGTCCGTACTTTCAGAGCTGCGATCAAAAAAACGGAATGAGAAGATCTACGAGAAGATCTCAAAAGCCATGACGGAGAGAGGATACAGCCGGGATGCAACGCAGTGCCGCGTGAAAATCAAGGAGCTGAGACAAGGGTACCAGAAGACCAAAGAGTCAAACGGACGCTCCGGATCCCAGCCCCAGACATGCCGTGTCTACGAGGCACTGCATTCCATTCTAGATGCAGCCACCACCACTACCCCACCACTGTCCGTGGACTCTGACGATGGACCGCTTCCTCGGAGCTATTCGCAGACGGGGAAGATGAGGAAGACGAGGCAGTCGACAGCGCTTTCAACTCTGATTTCCCCGACAGCCAGGATCTCTTCATCACCCTCATGGAGATCCCCTACCAACCCTCCCAAGGCCATAACCCAGACCATGAATCAGGGGAAGGATCAGTAGGTAAGTGTTTTAAACGTTTATTTTGAACAGAATAGGAATGGTATCTTAACAATGGGTTTTTCATGATTAGTTTGCCCTAGGCGCTTTAGTTTTCAGTCATTGCCAGTGCAGCTACTGGAAAATTCTGTCAATATGTCCGGGGATAGAGCAGAAATCCTCCTCGGACATCTCCCACGAAGCTCTCCTGGAGGTACTGTGAAAGCCTTTGCATCAGGTTCCTGGGGAGAGCGGCCTTATTGAGTCCTCCATGGTAGGAAACTTTTCCGCGCCAGGCTAGCAGCAAGTACTCCGGGATCATTGCCTCGCAAAGCATGGTGGCATAGGGCTCAAGTGTTTGCTGGCATTCACGCAGCATGCGCTCTTTCTCTGTCTCCAAAATCCTCATCAGAGTGATATCACTCATGGTGACCTGCTTTGAATTAGGGGAATGTTAGTATTGGGACTGATTGCCTGTTCCTTTACATAACTGTAACCGGCGGTTTACAGCCACGCGGTGGAGGCGGGACAGGGGCAGCATGCAGGGATCTTTCCCTGAGACAGCCGCGAAGGGGGTGGGACAGGGACAGAGTTCATGCTGGCCGGATTGCCGGCAGCAGGAACTGGCCAATGCTAGGAGCATTGCTTGGAACATGAAAGGAGGGCACTGCTATAAATTAAGCTTTAAGCAGCCAAAAGTCTATGGCTTACCATGTCCGCCTGCTAGCAGAATTCCGTTGTCCGGCCCCGCTTGTGTGATCTGTACAGCAAGACCCCAGGCACTCAATGGGAAGGCTGAAAATTCGACCTTGTACTGAGTGCGCATGCGATAGGTAATGTGCATGGTCTTGTTCACAGAGAGAGACTATATTCATTGTTTGCAAAACTGTATCTTTGTGAGGAATTCACTCCCTTTTTCCCATCCCACAGCTGCGAGTGTCTCCCGAGCTACCCTGGCATCCCCCTCCCAGAGGCTGGCGCAGATCAGGCGACGAAAGAAGGACACGGGACGAGATGTTCTCAGAACTTATGGGCTGCTCCCGAGCCAAGGCGGCACAGCAGACCCAGTGGAGGAAGAACATGTTGCAATACCAGCGATCACACAGCGAACGGGAGGACAGGTGGTGGCAGGAAGGCCAGCAGGTGACTCAAACGCTGCTTGGACTAATGAGGGAGCAAACGGACACACTCCGGCGCCTTGTAGATGTTCTGCAGGAGGACAGAGCCCTGCTGCATTCTATCTCTAACCGCCCTCCCCCGCCACAAAGTCCCATCCCCCCCCCCCACACACACACACACACCCAAAGTCCCAAGAAGGAGGGGCAGCAGGGGCCATAAAAACAGTCACTCCACCTCTGCAGACTACTCAAGTAGCAGAAGGTTCTCATTCCCCAAGATTTAAGAAGTCCTTTCCTTCACTCCAAAAGCACCTCACCCAAGCCCCCGTTCCAGTTTTATCCCCTAACTGTGTAGGGGTTAATAAAAAATGTGTTTCTGTTAATTACTGTTTCTGTCATGTACTTTTAGAGGACAGTGTGTTTGAAGGGGGGAAAGGGGGTTGGTAAGTGGAGAGGACAGTCACCTTTACCAGGGTACAGACACGGGGGCAGGTTCAGCAGAAGGTCACACACACACTGCAGTCACTAGGCACCCTGGTCAGTCTGGGAGGTGGTTTTCATGTTCTGTGTGGGGGGCTATGTGAGTTTGTGGCAGGGGAGGGCGGTTACAGATCTTATACAGCGGTCCTTAGCCTGGATGACAGAGCCATGCAGGAGGGGATCTGTAACCGCCTTCCCCTGCCACAAGGTCACATAGCCCACACACACAGAGTCCCGAAAAGGAGGGGTGGCAGGCTCCGTTGAAACAACCAGTCCACCACTGCAGACTGCTCTAGGAGCAGTAGCCTGTCATTCCTCGAATTTAGAAGCATCCTTTCCATCACTACACCTGCTCCCCACCACAGTCTGCGTCCCAGTTTCAACACTTTACCACAAAATCCTTAATAAAGAAAACGGTGTTAATGAACAAAGTTTCATTTATTTTATTTTTAAAGGTGTGTTGGAAGGGGGGGGAAGGGGTTGGTAACTGGAGAGGATAGTCAACATTAAGTGGGTAAAGAAACGGGGGCAGGTTCAGCTTCTGTTTAAACAAACTTAATAGTCACAGGTTACCCTGCTCACTCTGGAACCTAGCTTTCAAAGCTTCCCGGATGTACAGCGCGTCCCGCTGGGCTCTTCTAATCGCCCGGGTGTCTGGCTGGGCGTAATCAGCAGCCAGGCAATTTGCCTCAACCTCCCACCCAGCCATAAAGGTCTCCCCCTTGCTCTCACAGAGATTGTGGAGCACACAGCAAGCTGCAATAACAATGGGGATATTGGTTTCGCTGAGATCAGAGCGAGTCAGTAAGCTTCTCCATCTCCCACAGCTGCCCACAGTGCACCGCTTCCAATGTTGACGCTTGCCCCGTTAGTGTGGACTCACAAAGTCAAATTACTGTCCTTAGTGTGGATACACACGTTCGACTTTGTAATATCAGTTCCACAAATTCGCTTTAAGTAAACTCGATCTACTCTCATAGTGTAGACATGCCCTTAGTAATTTTTAATCATGCAAGGCTGCTCTCAGTTAAATCATTTCCCTCATTTTTGCTGTTTTGCTTTGTGTTTATTTTTTTTTAAAATCCATCTCCACTCAGAAGCCTTTTCCTTATGTGACATGGCATCATCCCAAAACCACTTTCATCTGTATTCATTCTTCTAAATATCATAATGGCTGTGTCAACTTCCTGTAATTGTTCCATTTAAGTAGGATTTCTTAGTCCCCTTTAATAACTCTAATTTTAAAAAGGCTTCTAATGTGCTTTTGGTTTATACACTAATACATTCTCTCCACCTGTATCTGCTATCCGAGTGTATCGATGCATTTTGGAGACAGACAGTCTTAAAGATCAAGAAAAATAAATTAGTAAAAGAAACTCTGAACTATTATTGTAATTTATCTGGCTTGCTCAGAATCTGAGGATTCTGTTCCCTTCAAGCAGGTGATTTACAGTGATGTCTTAGGAAAAGAAGAGGAAACATGAGAACAGATGTAAAATAAAACAATGATGTAAAGAAACCACTGGCATTGTCAAAGCTTTCACTAATCGCTAGCATTTATGAAGCACTAAATGCTAATTAACCCTGAGGAAGAGCTAGGTATCATCCCCATTTTATAAAGCAAGAACAATATACAGAAGACCAAATTCACTGCTGGCATGAGTGGATGTAGCACCCTTAAGCCATGATGCCAACAGTGAATTTAGCCCAGAGAGATTAAGTGATTTGACCAAGGCTATGCAGGGAGCCATTGGCAAGAAACAGAGTTAAAATTCTGCAGCTTATGGCTTCTAGGCCTCTAGACTCTGCTGCCTTTTTGCGAGGATTTCACATCAAATTTACATAGTAGTATTTAGTTTTCATTAAGGAATCGGCCAAGAAATGTTTCCACAGCTGGTTTACTTAGAGGGCAGGAGATGTGCACGGACAACCAACACAATGTCCCCAATATGCCAATCAGGGAAAATTGTATCCTAGGAATTGCCACACTGGCTCCGACCTGCCTATCTAGTCTCTCTCTCTCTCTCTCTCACAGTAGACAGCACCAGATGCTTCAGAGGGAGGTGCATAAAACCCCACAGAAGGTAGATGTGGAATTATAAACCCCCTTTAAAGGTCTCATTCTAATCCCACTTTAGACCCTGAAGCAGGAAGCTTTATAATTAAGGCTGTAATTTAGTCAGAGGTCATGGATTCTGTGACTTCCAAAGACCTCCATGACTTCAGCCAGCCCCAGCTTGGAACTGCAGGGTCCCTTCCCATAGCTCCAGCTGCCACAGATGGCGGGGGGACCCCCCAATCCTCCCCATGACCACTGGCAGCAGGGGGATCCCTGCAGCTCCTGCCACCACGGGCAGCAGGAGGGACCCCTGCAGCTCCCCACTGTCACAGGCAGCTGGAGGGACCCCTGGAGCGTCTAGTCACCGCAGGCAACAGGAGGGACCCCTGCCACTCCTTGCCACCCCAGGCGTCACGGGGACACTTGTAGCTCTCGGCCTCCGGGTGGCAAGAGGGACCCCCGCAGCTCTCTGGCAGGAGGAACCCCAGAGCTCCTGGCCACCATGGAGGCAAGGGAACCCCCAGAGTTCAAAGCCCCCAGTGGAGGGGGACCCTGGAGCTCTCAGCCCACCCACAGCTGCCCAGGCTCCTCATTTTATCATGGATATTTTTAGTAAAAGTCAGGGACAGGTCAGGGCTTCTGTGAATTTTTCATTATTGCCCATGACCTGTCCGTGATTTTTACTAAAAATATCCATGACAAAATCTTAACCTTATTTATAATTATGCATTGTGTGAAAAAAGTTCTGGGCAGTAGTATTGCATAATGTTTTCCAACATCAAGGATAAGCATGCGGTTTTAAGGACAAATGAGGAGGAGGAGAAAGAAGAATTGTTTAGAGTGCTACCAAGGGGTATAACTTAATATAAAGAAACAGAAAATTTAAGCTAAATATCTGGAAGAGTTTCCCTGATATTGAGATCTAGTTGGCTGTGGAAATATCTTTCCATAAAGTGGTGGGCAGTCCCCTCACTTGGATATTCTAAAAGTAGACTGTACAACGTGTATAGTGATTTGTTGTCTATTCAAGTACTCAGACAATACCCATCAGTATGGTGTCTGACAGCCTTCCAGAATTAGGAAGTCAGACAAAGGGCTAATGTCTTGTATGTGTGTGACAGGGTGTACCTGATCTTTGTTGCACCCTAAAGGAGCCCCCGTGGTCTTCCTACACCCCAACCCAGAAAGCAGTCATGTGGGAGGAAAGGAGCAGCAAAGGGTTGTCCTCATGGTCCAGGCCTGACTAGAGGCCTATCTGAAGCAGCCATTTTGGAAACTACAGAGACCTGATCCTCCAAGGGCTAAAAAAGTTAGCAATAGCCAATTGGAGCCCAGCACACTCCAATAAAAGGAGCTGCAGGGCAGTGTTTAACAGGGAGCAGGAAAAGGTGCTCCTCTCTGGTTAAAGGAGCCTGACAACTAGCCAGGGTCTATATCTGGCTGGCTGCACTTGCATAGCTGGGTTTGCAGGAGACAGACCTGAGAACTTTAGCCCTGAGCTAAAGATGAAGATAAAGGGGTCAGGGAAGAGGCCCAGTGAAGTAGTAATAAATTAAATTGAGCAGTATATGGCTGCTGGCTAGTGTCCCTGCAGTGGAACCCAGAGCAGGGGGTGGCCCCAGGTTGCCCCACCAACACTGGCATGAACACTGAGACTGGGGGACAAACCTAATCTAAGCCCCGAGAAGGGCTTGTCTGGAACGCAGAGCAAAGAGCAGTGTGACGGTGCGGAACTCACCCCTGCAGCGCCTCCTGCTGGTCATCTCAGGGAATTAGCGTTTCCAGCCTCTGGAGCGCCCTCTGCAGGTCATTGTCCCACTGCTGCAGGCCCCCTGTGTCCCTCCCAGGACCCAGGTGCCCCTTGTCTTTGGGGTGCTGCCCCCTGGCAATACCCCTGAAGTCTCAGTCTCCCCACCCAGGGGAACCCCCAACCCTCTATCCCCACCTTGCCTCAGCCTATGGGCTACTGCCACTCACCATCTAGCCCTCTTTCACTGGGGCAGACTGCAGTCTGTATAAGCCAGTCATCACAGGCAAGGGGAGGGCGGGGGTTTGACCTGCTGCCTTTCCCTGCAACCCAGTACCTCCAGAGACCATGTACAAGGCCCTGTAGCCTGGGGAGTTGCTGGCTCAGAGCTCGCCAGCTTCTCTGGCCTTTCCCCAGCTCTGCTTCACTCCAGTACCCTTTAGCCCTCAGGCAGCTAGGTCCATCTCCTTCCTCAGCTAGAGGGAGAGTCTCTGGCTTCTGGCCCCAGCCCTCTTATAAGGGCCATCTGGGCCCTCATTAAGCCAGCCTCGGCCTGATTGGGGCATGGCCTCCAGCTGAGGCTGCTTTCCCCAATCAGCCCCACTTTTCCTTCCCTGCCACAGCCCTCTTCCCCGGCTGTTTTAAGCCTTTTAAGGCAGGAGCAGGTGACCACCCTGCTACAAGCAGGATTTAAAGGGGCCAGAGCCAGTGCTGAAAACATTGGTAAGGGCAGATAGACTGTTGGCTGGATTCTTTGCTACCCTGGAAGGGGTTCCCTCTGACCGTGTGATTTGGTTGGAGGGGTGAGCCACTGAAGACCCACCAAGTGAGGTTGACAATCTACCGGGGTGCCAGGAGTGGGAAAAAGTACGGGAGGACCCAGGGCTGGCTCTGGCTTTTTTGCCACCCCAAGCAAAAACAAAAACTTTGCGGCACGGCCGGAGCCAGGGTGCAGGGGGACTCCCTGCGCTGGTGCCCTGGCTAGCGGGGGGAGAGAGAGAAGGGGGCGGCTAGGGCTTCAGTGGGGTGCTGTCAGCGGCCCCAACCGCCAAGCCACCTGCCGGGAGGGCTCTGTGCCGCGGTCAGCTGGGAGGGAAGGACGCGGGCTGCCCTGCCGGGCTTGCTGCAGGGCGCTCCCCTTCTCCGCACCCCCGCCCCCTACAGGGTGGCCGGAGCGGAACAAAACCAAACAAAAAAAGCGGCTGTGCAGCCCTATGATTGTGCCGAATGCCGCCTCGTACAATCTGCCGCCCCAAGCACGAGTTTGTTCGGGTGGTGCCTGGAGCTGGCCCTGGGAGGACCACACTCAACTGTAAGGTGAGACTCAGGAAGTGAATGTCCCCTTTACAATGTGGTTTCTCTTTAGTCTCCCCCTTTCCTCACAGGAAAACTGTATGAATTGCAAGTGTTTGATCTTTGTTTCAAATAAATTTGCTGTGTGTTCTTGGGGAAGGCAAGTTTCAAGGAGCGTGCCAGAACACTCCTTCTTATGTTCTTATACGGCAGGGGAATGGGCTGAGCGATCTAAGAAGTCTTTGGTTTCTTTGATGTGCTGTTTTTGATGAATATCTTACAGGTTAGACATAGGTACAAATCTGAATCCATCCAAAATAGCCATGTTCCAGTTTACAAAGCAGAGCTTGACCTTGGAAATGTACATTCTTTATACGATGCAGAAGGAGCTGTGTAGCCATTTTTAATGTAAAATGAAAGTATCCCATTAAATACTGTGAAATTCAGTATTTAAATTTAAAAAATTGAGGTGTCTAGTAGCTGAGTGCTAGCAGCTCCCTCGGCTGCAGTGTGGCACTACCATAAAAGTGTAAGCACAGGCTACTCTCTCTCTCTGTCATAGAGCTTGCAGGAGGGGGAAGTAAGCCACGTGGGTGCTATGGGGGCTGGAGGGACTAGTTTGCAGGAGGGGGTTCAAGTGGGGTTGGTCTTTACTCCATGTCAAGGGAGGTAAGGGGATTTGGGGCAGGTGCCATTGATTTGCATGGTTTGGATCAGTTCCCAGAGCAGGGCCAGCTCAGGCGCTCTGAGAACCCGCCAGTATCCAAACCCTTATTAGCAGGCACTGGCGGCCAGGCGGGGTGAAGAGCCAGGAGCTACCCCAGAGTGGAAGGTGTCAGAGTGGCAGGCAGGTTGGGGCTGCACCCTACTCTGAGCAAGAGAGTTGGGAGGAGCAGGAGCTAGGTTGGGGGGTTGGAAATGGTCGAATCTGATAGCATGGTGAGCACTGGGAGATAGTACCATAGAGCTGCCTTGATAATAGATGCAGATTAAAAAAAAAAACACCAAAGCTTAATGAGCTTGACTCATCTAAACACTTTATTTTTATCAGTATTTTCCTATAATACTTTTGTTGGTGTCTCCTGATAAAAATGTATTACATAACTTGGAACAAATTTTACACTCACTGAATGCATAGAATGCTATCTAAAGTGAAGATAAAGCTGCACTAATGTATTTGAGGACAGA
Source organism: Malaclemys terrapin pileata (assembly GCF_027887155.1). NCBI lineage: Eukaryota > Metazoa > Chordata > Testudines > Emydidae > Malaclemys > Malaclemys terrapin. Next base: position 78,824,037 of record NC_071505.1, read on the forward strand.
GTTTGACCCCCAAATGGGAAATAAAATAAAAAGTTTTGTCACTTATAGTAAAATCTACAGAAGCTGTTGTAGGACAACCAATTAGAAAACTGTTAGTAGAGGAAAATACTTGTTCAAAATGTGCTCCATATCTCACACTCCATTCATATGAACTTGGCACTGAATGCTACAGTAACGGAGCTGGACCTTTATGTTTGGATGATCCTTAGCTGACCAAAAGGCAGTGGATACAGTGTATCTGAGAACACTTAGTCTGTGAAACAGCACTGATATAGTACACTTTACTTAGGTTAAATCTGCCCAGAGGATGAGAAATTCAGGTGTGAAAATGTGTGCAATAACCATGCGGATTAAATAAGATATGATTTTTTTCTCTCCTTTGTGTTGTATCGACATGCCTATGGCTGCAGGCAAATGAAAGACTGAATATAAAAGCGGCTTTTCACATGCTAGGTGCTAAAAGCAGCAATCAAAGTTGTAGTATATTAAATATTTCTTAATACGCCCTGGAAAGTATCTGATAAGATCTCCGGTTTCTGGGAGAGAGGAAACTCTTATTTTGTCTCATTCTATTCCACATACATAAACTTGTATACAGCCCTCATCAGCATCATGTCTGAGTACCTTCCAGTAGTATATCAAGTGCTGTAACTAACATCTATCACGTGTGGTTCATTCTCGCTCACCTTTGCTCCATGAGGAGAACTATGTGAGCTGTGGAGTGTTTTGCTTTTAATGTACATGCTGCTCTGTGTTGGAGAAGGCAGGATGAAGTGTGTCTTGCTCTTGGAGCAGGTGATGGGTTTTGGGGTGGTCTGTAGTTCCTGGGGGACTTTATTCCATAGTCTTGGAGCAGCTCTGAGAAAGCTTTGTTTCCCCCACAGACAAGCTTTATTCTTGTGGTAGGAAGTTCCATTGTGCCTGTGGAGTTGTTCACCATGGTCCTTATCCCCAGCGGCAGATTAGGGGTTTGTGGTACCCTGGGCCAGAGCTAGCAGTGGCCTCTCCCCACGCATTCTGCCTGCAGTCCCCGCTGTCTCCCCCGCCCCCTTCCCTCCGGTTCACCTGCTGGGGAGTGGGGTTGGGATGCAGGGGCTTTCCCCACTCCACCTGCCTGGCGCTCCTGCAATGGAGCAGAGGTCAGGGTGTGGGGGGCTTCCCCTGCTCTCTGGCAGGAGTGCTGGGTGGGTGGAGTGGGTTGGGGTGCAGGGCCCCCAATTGGCTGGGGTCCCTGGCCAAGGGCCCCGTTGGCCTAGTGGCTAATCCGCCACTGCTTATCCTAGAGTTGTAGGGGATCTTCCAGATGTGCTGGCCTCAAGTCATTGAACACCTCTGAAGGTAAGAACCAAAACCTTAAACTTGATTCAATAGTCCAAGGGAAGCCATTGTAGAAGGTAAAGGACAGGTTCCATTTGTTTCTGTGCCTTATATATATACTCCTGCATTATATACAGACTTTATACAGTATTTGTCAACAGTAAAGTGGCACGTCCACTATAATCAGACATACAGTTTAGTCACCTATTTTACTGAATAGCTGTAGCTAATATAAAACCAACTAAGCAATAACTGCTGGAGATAAAACCACCGTGCTGCCAGACACATGCTTACATGATGTTGGAATGCAAGATTAACAGAAAAAAGCCACATTAGAAGGTCCTAGTATCCTCCAGAAAGAAGAGACACAGCAGCTCCAGAGGGCTGGGAGAGAGGGCTAGACCTTCACAGGTTCATGGGTGCAGTAGCTATCCCTCTCCCCCGTCCCTGCCCATTTGAGGAGCCCCATGTTGGCTGGTGCCATCCACAAAATTTCTCCATGGGAGTGTCCCTTTAAGAGAAAAAGGGGATAAGTGAGTAGGGGGCTAGGTAATGGTCTAGTGCCAGCAGCACCTTCACAGCCACTGACTGCAGTGCCATCAGACTGTACTCCTTATAATTGGTCATTGGACTTTCTGCCCTCTTGCACCTGCGAGAAGCAGGGGATCTTATATAAGGAGAATGATGGAGACCATTTATATTTAAAGGGGGGGAAAGACCTAATCATGCTAGGTAGAGGGGCAACTGGGCATTGCCTGTATGGAGGCTGAGGGATGGGAGACGAGCAATACATTCTGTCCGAGACTAATACAGGTTCGAATGAGGATCGAAAGGAAGGGGGAAAATTGAGACAGAGGCAGATTGCAAATCAAAACAGGTGGCCGTTTCTTAATGGGGAAAAAATCACAACTTGGGCTGGGGAGGAGCACTTTTACCAACTAACAATATAAACTCAATTGAAATAGGAACAAGTAACCAATCAAAACTGTCACCAGAGCAGCACTATAAAACAATCTGTGTACACTTAACAATAAGAAAGCAGTAATATAAAACAAGCTATATACATTTAACAACAAGGAATCAGATAATTTACAACCAACTATTTACCAAAAACCAGAACAAGCATACAAAACTGAGCGAACTGTAACAATTTGCCCTCTATACACTGTACATGAGATTTGGTACCAAGTAATAAAGAATGTCTACAAAAATTAATATACGCATATCACACTCCAGGCGCAGCTGCCAGCAGTACAGACACCAAGGACATGATGAGACATAACCCAAGATGACACGACACGAGCCGGCTAAATCCGGAGGAGATCCTGGCTGAAAGGGTGATCAGGCCTTTCAGCTAACACGCGGACACTCCTGCTGATTTAGGCGAGGGACATAGTTTTGTTCGAAGACCCTTGCACGTGCTAGCATCTAATTGGTTCCCCGCTCCTACACCAACCAGGCTCCGAGCTGGTGCCCTCTACATAACAGACACTCCACACGGCACACTAGGCTTATGCACACGGCCCGCTGGAATTGTAGCACACGGTACCAATGTGACCTACAATTGACCAGGCAGAAGGTTCAAGAATGGTCACACGACACCAAGGTGCTGCACACGGCACCAAGGTGTTGCACACGACACCGATGTGACCTTCTGACAGACAATTGGCCATCCGGACGCCATGACAGAGCATAGGGCTGCGACACATTCATATAAAAACAATGAAGCCCATTGCCCTGCTTTACTGGCGCATAAAGAAGGGAAGTATTAATGGAGTGCCAGGTCATGGTTTGATTGGGAATTCTTGATTTGAAACCATCACGTTGTGCCCTTTAGTAGTCCATGTCACTGCATGATAGTAACTTCCTCCCTTCCCTCTTATTATTCATAAAACTCACTTGTTGCATCTTTTTAATTAGGCCTGGATTCAGCAAGCTATTTAATTATGTCAGTAATACCATTGAATGCAATGCTACTACACACTTTCTTAGAGTTAGACACATGCTAAAGTATCTTGCAAAACTGAGTCCCTAGATTGCAAGCTCTTTAAGGCAGGACCTCTCTTACTATGTATTTGTGCAGTTTCTGGGACAATGGGGCCCTGGTTTCTGTTGGGGCCTCGAACCACTATTTTAATATAAAGAATAATTGTGGTGATAAGCTTTTGGGGCATAAGCCAAGAATATCTGTCTACTATTTGTGTGTATATAGTGCCTAGCTCATTGGGCCCGATTCTAAATGGGACTACTAGGGGATCATGCTTAACTTCTGGCCCTTGCTCTACCGGTTGAACAGGTAGAGTGTGAGCTTCCCTAGTGCTGCTCTTCATCTATTGGCTGGAGGGAGGGGGCAGGGTGCTCAAGCATGGTCACTACAGGTATGCATACACATCTGCTGGGAATGAGTCTCACACCCTAGGTCAGGGGTCGGCAACCTTCAGCACGCGGTCCATCAGGGTAATCTGCTGGCAGGCTGCGGGACATTTTGTTTCCATTAACCATCCACAGGCACTGCCCCCCTGGAGCTCCCAGTGGCTACAGTTTGCCGTTCCTGGCCAATGGGAGCTGCGGGAAGCGGTGGCCAGCACGTCCCTGCAGCCCGCGCTGCTTCCCACAGCTCCCATTGGCCGGTAATGGCAAACCGTGGCCACTGGGAGCTGTGGGCGGCAATGCCTGCAGACGGTCAACGTAAACAAACTGTCTCGTGGCCCGCCAGCAGATTACCCTGATGGGCCACCTACTGAAGGTTGCCAACCCCTGCCCTAGGTTGACAGACTTGTGCTAGCAAGGCTCCAGCTAGCACACTAAAAATAGCTGTGTACATGTTGCCTTGATGTTGGGCTCAGGCTCTGAAGCCCACTCCCTCCCTTATCTTGAGCCTGAACTAGAGCATCCACGTTGCTATGTTTAGCATGCTAGCATGAACGCTGCTACCACAAATCTGTTGACCTGAGACATGAGACTTGCTCCCAACAGATGTGTAGACGCATACCCTATGGGTCCTGGAGCTTGGCAGACAGCTTCCCTCCCTTGTGCTCCCCAGCACTTGGCAGCCAACACTGTGGTGCCGCTGCTAGGGGTGGGATAGAGAAGAGGAGGCTCCCTTTGCCCTCTCCCACTTTGTGCCTGATCTTATATGGATAGAAATCCCTTTAACTTTCATACCAACAGGAGGAGCTGAGTCATTTTGTCAATCTAGAGCAGAAATCTGATCGATTCCCTCAAACATACTAAAACTAGGTTGCTCTGGGAACTGCAGCTGTTGGCATCTTGATGATTGGGATACTTGCCAGTAAATAAACTGCCTAGACAAAGCTGTGTAATATAATTTCTCGCTAAGTATATAGGTCAGGCCTGCACAACTCGTAAAGCAGTGAGGGCCATATTACTCCAAAGAAAACAGCTGAGGGCTAAAACCCCCCGGCCCCATGGAAACAATCCCCTCCCCAGCGCCACCCGCCCTGCGGAAACAAACCCTTCTTCCCCAGTGCTGCCCCACCGAAACAGTGGTATTGAACCTTGGTAATATGTTATAGCGGGCCCCTAAGGTAGTATAATTAAGGTAAAAGAAAAATGTCTTTTTGCTAGAAGTAGAATAAGATCTTCCTCCCACTTTGTAATCAATTGCCCTGTTGAATGAATGAGGTGTGAATGAGGACAGCATGGAAGGTAGGCACCTCCAGACAGCTGCATACCTTGGAGAGGGGCTGGGAGCAGACCAAGGACAATCAAACTTGTCAAATGGTCTGACTAGAGAAGAGCAGACATACTGACGGCCTAGGGAGTTAGAAGCAAGCACCTTCCTTTGGGAACACCCTCTTTGCAGCATTGGGACAACCCCCAGCCCAGAGAAAAGCAGCAAAAAGGACCAATTTTTATGAGCGACAAGATCAATAGAACAGGTCAGCCACCAACTTGCTGCTCGCCTCCTCAACCCCTCCCAAGTATAAAGCCCCCTCCCCCCCCGCCACTGCCCGCCCGCTCGGCTCATCGTCCCTCCCCCCGGCTCGCCTACGCACCCCCTGCCGCCCGCTCGCCTCCTCAGTCTCCCCTCCCCCGCAGCTGGCTCACCTGCCCCCCCCCCTCAGCTCGTCATCCCACCGCCCCCAGCTCGCCTACTCACCCCCCACCACCTGCTTACCTCCTTCCCTCCTCCCCCCCCGCCGCCGCCACTGCCAGCTCACCTCCCTCTCCACCGCAGGCTCACCTGCTCCCCCTGCCGCCCGCTCGCCTCCTCACACCCCGTCCCTGCCGCCGCCGGCTCACCTGCCCCCCCGCCACTGCCCGCCAGCTTGTCTCGTCATCCCTCCCCCACCACCCGCTCGCCTCCTCAGCCTCTCTCCCCCGCCAGCTCACCTGCCTGTCTGCTGCCGGCTCCCCTGCTTCCCCCACCGCCAGCTCACCTGCCTGCCCGCCGCTGGCCTCTTACCTTCTGCTGCTGCCCCTACTCCCTGCTGCTGGCTCACCCTCACTCCCCAGCCTGCCACTGGCCTCTTCACCACCCCGCCCACCCACCAGCCGGCCAGCCAGCCAGCCAGCCAGCCAGCCAGCCGTTGGCTTGCCCCACCCCGCCGCTTGCCTACTCACCCCCCGCGGGCCGCATAGTGAGCCCACGTGGGCCATATGCGGCCCGCAGGGGGTATGTTGTGCAGGTCAGTCTTTTCTATATGGGGTGGATTAAGATGAGGAGTCCTAGAGGAATCAAAGAGTGGAATAGATCCACAAATATTAGGGTCTTTAGCAAAGTATGAGGTCCCTGATAAATGGACTCTTCGGTCTGTTCTTAGCACAAACAGAATCCTTGCTTTCCTCCCTCCCAGGCAGACTCATGAATCTCTCCTCTTTATCTCATTCACTTCCAAGCCCTGGAGTAAGCCTGACCTTGGTGGTTCTGTTTTTGCTTTTTTCAGGTCAACATTCTCTTTTGGGGAGAGTTGAGAGGAACAATAATTGTAGCTGATAGCCACCCTTCCTCTTTCCGCTGCCAGTGTGATATTGGAGCATGGGTATTGCAGGACAAAAAGGCTCTGGTATTGCACTGGGAATGTGGCCCACCACCACAAATTTAGCCCTGGCTTTCTTGTCCATACGCTACAAGGTCACCAGTCAGACCTTGACTTTTGTGGAGCAGTTACTCCCCACGCCAGTCACCTCCTTGCCCTGTTGCCATCTTCTGTCTCTGTTTCTTCCTTCCAATCGAAGTATAAATGAGTCACAAACCATGACACACACTGAGGACTGCAAAATGACTCAACTTCCTGGAGATCTTCATGCTCTGAACATCGTTAATAAGAATTCTTTGGCTTGGCTTGACAAGATTGCATATGCCAAATAAAATAATAATAATAATGAGTTCAAGGGGATTTTGACTTAACAATGCTGAAAAGTTGTGCTTTCACAAAGGAATTGCGTGTGCGCACTTTACTGATTTGCCTGATTCATCTGACACTGCCCTTTTCTCCTTGCCAACATTCTATGTTTCTGCCTAGTTTAATTTCACTTAATATCTTCATAGCCCAGACTAAGCACCATTCTCCACCACCACATGATTCTGCTGTGCCAACTTCATTGTAATTAACAGATTCCCTATTCTTTTATCCTGCTGTGTTTGTGTGTTTCTGGTAGGTTAATTTGGACTTAATTGTTTTACCTCAGACAAATCGCACTGAAGCCTGTCTCTCATAAAAATGTAATGTAATGAGTTCAAAACAGAACAAGAGGCTGGCTCTGAATTCTACTACCCACAACTTAATTCCATGATCTAAATGCAAAATTGAAGAATAGACAATCCTGTGTACTGTAATTCTGTAATTCTGCTATTTTTTTTTAATGTATAGGATGACCAATTTAAATGGAGGCTCCTCTCCTAGGATGGGGGTAAAGAGTACGTTCTGGAGGAGTTTAGCATCTGGAGGTGGGGAGAAGATGGCTAAGCACCCTGCTCATTTTCAAGTGGGGGGTGGGGGTGGGAGGGAGAAAGTGGCATGTTAAAGAAATAGGAAGGATTTACCCTTCCATACCCACCTTCCCCCCCCCCCCGCCCCACCCTCCACACACACTGGCAGTGCAGTGTGGAGAAAGCTAACGCAGCTTATAACTGTTCTGTTAAAGAACATTAATCTGGCACATTGCAAAGGCACTTAAAAATAAGTATCTCGTGGGGGAGAATCTGTTCAGTGTATAAGTTAAGGGCTGGGGGGCGTATATGTGTGCAGGGGAGGGAATCATCATAAAAGAGGTTGACCAGCCTCCCTCAAAATACCTCAGTAACAAAATTATTGATTTTTGAAATCTGGGATCAGATCTGCAATGTAGCTGCAGGGTTTAATGTTGGAAGACTGAAATGTTTAATGGTAGTAAATTGAATACCCAGAAAGAGCTGTACATCTCAAGACACTCTGTGTCTGAGAGAAACAGATGCAAACTACATAATATAAAAGGTAGATAACTAAAATAAAAAACTCAAATTACAACCATGACTAGTAATTAGAGAGGATACGAGAAGGAGGAAAGGGAGAGCTGCTTTGAATTACACCACTTTTATTTTATGGGTGACTAAATTTGGGAAATTGAGCAGCCCTCATCGGGTCAGAGAGTAGACCGTAAGAGAGCTTTTTGGCCTACTAAAGGCTTTTGTTAAATGGAAAATCTCCATTGGCAGGGAGTGATCTGGGTTTAGACAATGCGGAGGCGAGAGTGCGTTTCAGTGCCCTCTGATGTGTAATTTGTACTTTATTTCAACAGTAGAACCTTAATGATTCAAAGGAAACACTTGCTTTGATCATTGGCAGACTCTGCATCTACGTCTATAAATGTCATGCAAGATAAGTTAATTGCTGAGTTCTTGCATGCAATTATATTAACAGCTTTCTATATGAGCAAGAAATTTTGGAGAAATTAAGGCAACATACACACCCAGATGGAAGGACAGATCCCCTCTCCTTGATTACATGTACCAGAGACATCCCATTTTCAGACACATGAAGCCCAGTGGAAGAAGAGTGCATGAGGTATATGACACTTCTCATGCAGCTGTTATCGACATTCCTGGCTGTATGTACAGTCACATGCCAAAGGGAAAGCACTTGGAAGCAAAACTTTTTGGCAATTGTTGCACAATCACAAGAATGAGATATAGGCACTGATCCTGCAGTGAGCTCTACGTGGGCAGTGTATGGGTCTGACCTTGGTGAGCCATTATGTACATGAAGGTTATGCTTCATCTACATCTGCTCTTGCTTTTGTGTCACTTCATCTCTTCTTTCTGCTTGTCTGATACGCTGGTGGTTTGACAATGACATATCTGGATATCAGTTTTCCTTCCCCACATCTCTATTGCATATTTCTCTCTGCCACCTTTATTCCCGCAGTTTAACTTTGCTGTTCTGACTCATTGTCTCTAATAGCCTTGATATAACAAATGTAATTATTACCAATGAAGAGCAAGATTCATTTATTAGGATTGCAGTTGTGTTCCATGTAGTATGTGCAGGGCTTCACACATAACTTCCAGTCACTAAGGGGATGGATCGGGTCTAGTATATGTATTTTTGTATTATTTTTTTTTCTTTTTTCCTCAGTCACTCTTAATGCCACAAGGTAAAACAGATGCATCTGGTCAAATGAAGAGATGCTATAAAAGAAACATAATCTCTTTCTCTTGTCTGCATAGATTATTTCTTCTTGGTTGTTAATGTCATTTCATTTTTGTTTAAATACAATGTGGATTGTAGTAATCATCCTATTTGAGCACAGGTTCACTGGAGTCTCTTCTGGCAGTTTGACAATCCTCTGCCAAATGTACTACTCCTCACTGATAGAACCTTGTTGCTACAAGGCTGTTGTTGGCCTTGACGAAAACAAGTTCATCTACTATTCTGAGTTTCAAACTTGACCTTGGTGGGCTTACTAAATTAACCACTGTTCTAAACACACAATATGTAGCACAAAGGCCAAATATCTAAAATATGTCCCAGCTTTTCTCCTTCATGCTCCTCTAAGACATTAATTTCCTCTTTGGCACAGTTATTGTAAAAGACTCTGTGCTGTGGCTAACATCCATGATCAACAAGCTTTCAGCAAAGAACACACAAACAAACAAAAAAATCCTGTGTTGCTCATCAAAAATACTTATACAAGCATAGCACATCCTCCCTGACCAGTCCTGGGTTCAAACATACCAGTACCTACCTGTAGGAGGATGGCATGTGTCCACCGGCATTGTGTTCCCAGGCTGGGGGTGAATTGGGGGAGGGAGGGAGGAGAGAAATCCTCTGTTCACACAATAGGCTCTGCCAAAATGAGACACTATGCACTACGATTGTGCGTGTTTGCTTGGATCCACTGGGCTTGTTGAGCTTGGTTCCCCCTTGATGGGTCTTCAGAATGCCTGGAGACTCTGCTAAACTCCTACGCTGGGGGGGGGGGGGGGAGAATGCCCACCGGTGGCACCAAAACAGGCAATTCGTCTCAGTAAATTGTGCAGATCTGTGGGGGTTTTTTTCCTTTTTTTTTTTTTTTTTTTTTTTAATTGAAGGAACAAAAGAGTTAACACTGACATTTAAATCACCAGCAGTGGGCATCAGAGTTAATATCTCACTGAAATGAATGGGGCAGTTCACACTCCTCAGGGCAATATACCAAGTGCTTTGTAGACCCACTAGACATTGCTGCAGGGGCTACACTCGATGTGCTTTCTCCCAGCCCTCTGCTCTGTCCCTGGGTTTTCTTCACAATCATAAGTTAGACTTTTTGGGGGGGAAAGCTGAGATATTGGAAAACAAGACAGCACTGTCAGAGAGATTCTGGCATGCCATACCACTGTCTACTGGCTTAATCCAAGCCCAGGGCTGGACTGGTGTGTGTCCGGGATCTTTCATTTCCCATTCTCAAGGACCCGTGCAAGGAAGCAGTGAAGAAACTATTGTGCAGGAGTCTTAATTCCCATATCTTTTACCCCTTGGAATGAGGGGAGGAAGACAGTGGGGCAGCCAGGGAAAAGGAGAGGGTAGGAATCACTAGCAGGAGTAAGAATACCAAGTTGACTGTTAGTTACTGGAAGGAGAAAGGCTGTGAAGAAGAGAGGGGGAAGGGGTTTACAGACAGGAAGAGGATAGGGCTCATGGCTGAATAAGGTGACCAGATGTTCCGATTTTATAGGGACAGTCCCGATTTTGGGGCCTTTTTCTTATATAGGCACCTATTGGCCCCCACCCCCAGTCCTGATTTTTTACACTTGCTATCTAGTCACCCTATGGATGAATGATAGGGTTACCATATCTTATAAATAAAAAAAGAGGACCCTCCACGGGCCCTGGCCCCGCCCATTTCACCACCCCTAGCCCCGCCCCAACTCCGCCCCTTCCCCGCCCTAACTCCGCCCCTCCTCCCTTCCACTCCCAGCCAGGGGGAAAGGGCTGCCCCAGTGCTACCGGCTTCAGGGTTTGCCGGGCAGCCCCTAGACCCTGTGCCCCCGGCCGGCGCTTCCCCAGCGCCGCTGGAGCCCGGGAGGGGAAGCGCCCAGCCGGGGGCGCAGGGTCTGGAGGCTGCCCAACAAACCGTGAAGCCGGTAGCACTAGGGCAGCTCGGCTCTTAAACAGAGCCGAAGAGGAGCAGAGCCTCCAGCCGCGGTGGCTCTGCGTAACTTACACTGTGTCAGTTACACAGAGCCGAAGAGGAGCAGAGCTGCAGCGGCTGGAGGCTCTGCTCCTCTTCGGCTCTGTTTAAGAACCAGGCTGCCCGAGTGCTACCGGCTTCGGGCAGCCCCCCTGCCTCCAGATCCTGCGCCCCCAGCTGGGCACTTCCCCTCCCGGGCTCCAGCGACGCAGGGTCTGGAGGCCCGGGGCTGCCCGAAGCCGGTAGCGCTGGGGCAGCCCGGCTCTTAAACAGAGCCGAAGAGTCGGGGAGGAGCAGAGCCGCCATTTTCCCAGACATGTTCGGCTTTTTGGCAATTCCCCCCGGACGGGGGTTTGACTGCCAAAAAGCCGGACATGTCCGGGGAAAAAGAGGACGTATGGTAACCCTAATGAATGACCTAGCATGGCCCTTCTGAGTGAGGAAGTAATGGACAGTGGCTATTCCTATGAAGGCAGCGGGGGAGGGGGAGGGGGAAGAGGAATGAGTAGGGATTAGTACATGAGGCAGAAGAAGGCAATAAAGAAAGCAACAGAGGGCACAATTTATCTGTGGAGATCAGAGTGACAGCAGCAGTGGAAGGGAGATGGGGGTTTCCAGGGAAGGTCTGAGGGAAGCACGGGGGCATGGGAGAGGAAGGGAGCCAGAAACTGCAAAGGAGGCCAAGCCATGACTCTGCTCCCCTTCTGCACCAGCCAGGATTGCTGAGCCAGGATATGTGGAGGAAAGGCTGTTGCAGCTCCTGCTCTGCGATATGCTCAACCCCCACTCCCAGAGATATTCTGTGTGAATCAGACCAATTTGGCCTCCAGGGCCTTAATAATGGGGTGGAGAGCACCTCTACCTCCTCTCAGCATGGACTCTGGCTGTTCACTGGCCTAACACTGGCCTCCAGTGATCTCAGAGGAGCTGTTCCTCAATTACACTCTGTAAATTAGACCAGAATCAGGCCCTTGGTCTCTAAGGAGCACTGGTACTGAGAAAATCATGCCCCAGCTGCCATCAGCAGAGGGGCTCTAGCTGAACTACCTTTGATTTAAGCCTGACTCCAGTGTTCTCTGTCAGGGGCCCCTCAACTCTGGAACAAGCTCCCTCAGGTCTGAATTAGCTTTGATTTGTCTTTTTTTTTTTTTAAGAGCACTGTAAGGTGAATCCATTTGTGTGGGCTGCTGCAGGTCATGGGTTGTAAAGTGTGTGTGTGTGTGTGTGTGTGTGAATTGAGTGAGGTTGCATTTGTGGGGAGAGAAGAGTTCTGCTAGTTTTTAATTTGATTTTTTCCCCCCTCTTATGTAGCCTATGGATGAGGCACCTAGAGGCCTGGAGTGGCCCTTTTTGTGTGTCCCAATCTGAATGAAAATTCTATAATTTGGTATAGTATTTCATTGTGCTAAAGCAGAGGTGGGCAAACTTTTTGGCCCGAGGGCCACAGCGGGGTGGGGAAATTGCATGTAGGGCCATGAATGTAGGGCTGGGGCAGGGGGTTGGGGTGTGGGAGGGAGTGCGGGGTGCGTGAGGGGGTGCAGTGTGCAGAAAGGGGCTCAGGGCAGGGGGTGGGGCACAGAAGGGATGCAGGGTATAGGAGGGGGGGCTCAGGGCAGGGAGTTGGGCAGGAGGGGATGCAGAGTGTGGGAGGGGCAGGGGGCTGGGGTGCAGGAGGGGTGCAGTGGGGGCTCAGGGCAGGGAGTTGGGGCGCAGGAGGGGTTCAGCAGGGGATTGGCAGGATGCAGGAGGGATGTGGGGTGCACAAGGGGGCTCAGGGTCAGGGGTTGGGGTGCAGGAGGGGTGCAGCAGGGGGTTCAGGGCAGGGGGTTGGTGTGCGGGGTGCAGGAGGAGTTTCGGGTGCAGGCTCTGGCCTGGCGCCGCTTACCTGCAGCAGCTCCAGGGTGGCAGCGGAGAACAGCGGGGTTAAGACAGGCTCCCTGCCTGCCCCGGCCCTGCACCGCTCCCGGAAGTGGCCAGCACCACGTCCCTGCAGCCCCTGGGGGGAGGAAAGGCTCCGCAAGCTGCCCTCCCCTGTGGGTACCTCCCCCGAAGGTCCCATTGGCTGTGGTTCCCCATTCCTGGCCAATGGGAGCTGCGGGGGGTGATGCCTGGAGGTGAGGGCCGCACACGGAGCCCTCTGCCCCCGCCCCCACTCCCACCCCCAGGGGCTGCAGGGACATTAGGCCTGCCACTTCCAGCAGGGCCTGTGGTGCCACAGAGGTGGCAATCCCGCAGATCAGATCCAAAGCCCCGATGGGCCGGATCCAGCCCATGGGCTGTAGTTTGCCCACCCCTGTGCTAAATGGGCACTGAGGCAGCATAGATATGCCTCATGGCAAAACTATTGTAGCTAAGGCGAAAGTCAACAGGACTGGATGAGTAACTGAGGGCAGAATTTGCCATAATGTCTATAGCAGCCAGTTACTTGCATCACTGCTGCATGTCACAAGCCTAACCTATGGATGAACCAGAGTAGGGTACACTTGCTGTTTGTCTCCATGGGCAAAAAGAATGGCCTAACACAAACCCTGAAATCTCCAGGAGGTTCAATCATGTATTATTACTGGAGCAGATCAGAGCCTTGGCTTGCATGAGTTCATGCTTCCACTTTAAACTATGCTTTGTGTCTCAGGACAATGTGTTTAATTATTTGCTATGGGAACGCTAGAAATAACAGTTCTCTGTGACTCACTCATAAAAGTGGCTTTCACCTGATAGCCCTCCTGAAGGTCTCTTCCTCTCCTCACCACACCAGCTGGCAACATGGGCTAGATTCTTGAAAGAGATAATGGGTAAACAGTACTTGATTGAATTCTAATCAATAAAAAGCACTTTTTACTATCTCTGTTTTCAGAAGAATATCAGTAAGGAGATCAGTGTTCTATTTATATTTTAGTCTAGGCATTTTTATTGTGCACTTCACTTCGGTAAGTCCCTCATTTCATTAAATCCAATTACTTCAAAAAGGTGGAGCTCACCACCCTTCTTCCTTTAAACTGTCTCCTTACAGAGATAGGGACTAGTGCAGGGATTGGCAATCTTTGGCACACGGCCCATTATGGAAATCAACTGGCGCGCTGGGATGGTTTGTTTACCTGCAGCGTCCGCAGGCTCCCACTGGCCACAGTTCGCTGTTCCAGGCCAATGGGGGCTACGGGAAGTGGCAGCCAGCACATCTCTCGGCCCGCACCGCTTCCTCCAGCTCCCATTGGCCTGGGATGATGAACTGTGGCCAGTGGGAGCTGCGATCGGCTGAACCTGTGAACGCTGCAGATAAAGAAACCATCCCAGCTCGCCAGCGGATTTCCCTGATGGGCTGTGTGCCAAAGGTTGCCAATCCCTGGACAAGTGGCTGATTCCATCTGCATCAAGTATCTCTGCATGTGTGTCTTTGTTTAACCAGTACTTTATGGTGTCATTTAGCATCTGTCTGCTCAAGAGGCAATCCTGCAAGGCACTGAGCACCAATGTAGGGTCATCCTAAGGATTTATGGGGCCCTATGGAGTATTATTAAACTGGTGCCCCTATGCCTGATTGCAGCCTGGGCTTGCATGTATATTTTAGATAAGGGTGGTCTTTTGAAGGATTTATTTAAACACTATATGTCTGAAGATCCAAGCATTTAAAGCTAAAGATGAATACTCAGATTATGCATCTAAAACTCCATGCAAGGATTTTTTTAGAGATGTGATTTTATAATCTTCAGCAACACACTAATAAAATATTTTTAAAACAAATTTTAAACTAAGGTCCTGTAGACTAACATGTTCTGAGTAAATATTACAGTAATGCGCAACTTTTTTTGTCAGTAAATTCAAAAATTGACAGTATATACCAGTTAAATGGCTTCATTACCACTTGAATGGCTCTTTAACAGTTTCAATGTTGTGCTAATAGGTCTGGCAGGCTGGAGGCTTTTTTGCTTTTAAGTACTAGATCCCCTCTGGAGGAAGACTCACCAGGCTGCAGCAACCACCTGTGGTGGGAGCCTGCAGAAAGGGTCAGAACAGGGATAGGAGGAGGCGGGAGGGTGGACACTAAGACCCAGGGGTGCCCCAAAATTTTGGGTGCCTTACGCAGCCGCGTATGCTGCGTATGCCTAAGGACAGCTCTGCACCTTTGTTTATAATTGAAATCACAGGGGAGCTGAGGGCACTCAGCACTTTGGAGGAGGTACCCAGTATCAGGCCCTAAGTGACTGATCCTACATAAGGATGGCCCTACTGGGTCCATCTAGCCCAGTATCCTGTCTTCTGACAGTGGCCAGTGCCAGGTGCCCCAGAGGGAATGAACAGAACAGGTAATTATCAAGTGATCCATCCCCTGTTGCTCATTAGCCACTGATGGACCTAACCTCCATGAATTTATCTAGTTCTTTTTTGAACCCTGTTATGGTCTTGGCCTTCACAACATCCTCTGGCAAGGAGTTCCACTGGTTGTTTGTGTGTTGTATGAAGAAATACTTCCTTTTGTTTGTTTTAAACATGCTGCCTATTAATTTCATTTGGTGACCCCTAGTTCTTGTGTTATGAGAAGTAGTAAACAATACTTCCTTATCTACTTTCTCTACACTAGTCATGATTTTATAGACCTCAATCATCTCCCCTTAGCTGTCTCTTTTACAAGCTGAAAAGTCCCAGTCTTATTAATCTTTCCTCATACAGAAGTCGTTCCATACCCCTAATCATTTTTATTGCCCTTTTCTGAACCTTTTCCAATTCCAATATATCTTTTTTTGAGATGGGGCGATCACATCTGCACACACTATTCAAGATGTGGGTGTACCATGGCTTTATAGAGAGGCAACATGATATCCTGTGGTGTTACTCATATTTGTAATTTTTATTCATGCAGATATTCCACTGATGTTACTCTGCTGGTGAGATTTAGGATTGTAGCATGGGTCCCATAGCACTTTTTCTCACCCACACTTTGTATATTATATAATACAAAGAGTATTATTGTAGGTGACCTGTATTATATTGGCCTGGAGCAGCGAATCGCAGCCAGTGGGAGCTGTGATCGGCCGGACCTGCAGACTCGGCAGATAAACAAACCAGCCCGGCCCGCCAGGGGGACCCTGGTGGGCTGTGGGCCAAAGGTTGCTGATCCCTGTTATAAATGGATGATGACTGATCACAAGGGAATCATGCTTATGTACATTTCTATGTGGGAGAAAAATATTTTAGCTTAAAGATTTAACCAATTACTGAATCATTAACTGCAGCGCTGGCTGCTTCCATACAAGCTGAAAAGAATCTGGCTAGTTCTGGTTCTAGTTTAATCATTCAAGTTTGGATTGATCTGCCAAAACATAACTTGTGAAATGCTCTCACGTGCCCATTTGAGTTCAATAGGAACAAGAAGGAACTCCTTAGATAACTGAGTGTGCAGAATCGTTCCCTATATTCCAGAGTATCTATTGGGTTTGAAAATGCTTTTTGTTTCTATTCTACCACCCCCAAAATCTGAGGCCAAAGAAAAGGGAGAGACTGGGTAAACGTGTGCGCTACAAACAAACAAATCCTCCAAACCGACAAAGAGTCCTGTGGCACCTTATAGTCTAACAGACGCAGATGTCTGTTAGTCTATAAGGTGCCCCAGGACTCTTTGTTGCTTTTTACAGATCCAGACTAACACGGCTACCCCTCTGATACAAATCCCCAAAAGATTATTTTAAACAATTGCTAATATTTCAAAGGACAGGATTTTCTTCAGGAACAATGCACAAAGGAAAAAGGAAATTTAACTAACTTTTGAACTTACCGACTATTTTATGTCTTGTTACTTATTTATTTACCTTGCATCATAAGATAGAATGTTGTAATGTAACAATACACGCTGGCATTGTGACAAGCTTGGACCCAGTTTGCCAATGCCTTACTAACCAATGCACAGTGGAAATCTCAGTGAAATGAAATGAAACAACACCAACACTTAAATATTAATTTTTCTTTGACTGTAAACACCTTTCATCCAAGTTACTCAAAGCACTTTACAAACCTTAAGTAAGTTTCACAACACCCTTGTGTAATCTACCTCTTTCACTCATTTTGTAAACTCAAGCACAACAAGATTTAGTCTCAATTTTTCAAACAGGTTCACAGATTTTTCAGGTGCCACCTGAAAAAATCTGAAACACTGAACCTGGGGTGGTGGTTGTGTGGCGTCTCGGGGGGCAGTCAGGGGACAAGGTGCAGGATGGGTCGGGGATTCTGAGGGGGACAGGAAGTGGGTGGGGGTCAGATAGGGGGCAGGGCCAGGCTGTTTGGGGAGGCACAGCCTTCCCTACCTGGCCCTTCATACAATTTTGGAACTTCAATGTGGCCCTCGGGCCAAAAGGTTTGCCCACGCCTGCCCTAATGTCACATAAAACGTGGCTTTGTGTTTTAATGTAATCACATAATACGCTCTATATAGAAAGCCCATGTTTGCTCGCAGCATGCAGCATGCGTCCCCATTACTGTGGTGCCACATTGCCATTGGTCCTCCCCTCCGACTACTATTCTAGAAAATTCTTTGACCCATAAAGCATTATGGGGTACAGCATCACACTACCTAACAAAATGAAAGATACCAAGGGAATTAATTTGTTTGCAGGTATCATGACATAGTCAATGATCGTAGGGGTTAGAAAAATGAAACGTACATATCTTTCAGGATTTGAGAAGAGAAAGCAGAAGAAAGCTAGACAGACGCAAGAAAAAAAGGGAAAAATAACTCTTCACAAATTTCTTCAGGCACAATCCAAGTCAAGTCAGTTGACTGAGTTTAGCGATGCTGACATTCAAGGCTCTTCAGAGGTGGGAAGTGAAAGTGGTGTTGTAAAAGAAAAAGAAAAGACGGTGTGTGAGGAATCCAAAATATTACCACATTCAGAAAACAATGTTATGGTTGCGGAGGGAGAGAAGGAAATCCAGCCTTTTTGGATAGACAATGGAGAACACAGCGGTACAGTCGACTAGTCCTGCTGCTGTAGATGGAAATGACGAAGAAGAGTTGTGCAGTAATGACCCAGCTTCTTGGAAGTACCTAGATATAAAGAAAAGAGACCTAATTGTATTGAAGGGTCCACCACATAAGCCCGAAAACTTTCCTCGTGATTCTTTTGGCGGGAAATTGCGGATAACAGTTTTTTCTAAACATCTGAGTAATGGTGAATGAAAGAGACTGGATGATGTGGAGTAAAGATGCTGCAGCAATATTTTGTTTTCCCTGGGGTCTCTACAGAAGTGAAACTCAAACTAACCAATTACATCATTCAAAATTTGTCAAAGGTGGAATTGCCAATAATTGGAAAAAGATTTACAAGAAAATCAAGAGTCATGAAGAAAATGCTTTACATTTGAGCAACTACATTAAGTGGAAGGAATTATTTCAGACACTCCGTGATAAAAGAGGCATTGATGCATCATTACAGCATAGTATTAAACAGGAGGAGGAAAAATGGCGTAAAATATTAACTGCCGTTGTTGACATAATTCTTTTCTTAGCTAAGAATAATCTGCCATTTCGTGGTAGCCATTCTACTGTTGAGTATGACGACTGTGGGCTTTTCTTGTCAACACTGAAGCTTGTGGGCAGGTACAATACTGAGAGTATGGTTGAAGAATGCAGGCTCACTACCTGTCATGGCGTAGTCAGAATGAGTTCTTGAAACTGTGTGGGGAGAAAGTTTTAAACTCTATTCTTGAAGAGGTAAGAAAAGCCTGATATTTCAGCATTGTTGTTGATGGTACACCTGATGTTTCACACACAGAGCAGTTAGTTTTTATTCTCAGTTATGAGATGCAAAAAATGGAAATTGGGATGTGCATGAAAGATTTGTTAAACTAGTAGATTTTGAAAAGAAGACTGGCGCAGATATAGAAGAACAGATAAAGAGGTTTTTAAAAGAATGTGACTTAGAACTATTTTGGTGCAGAGGGCAGGGATATGACAATGCCTCTAACATGTCAGGAAAATTTCAGGGCATAAAGACAAGAATTTTGGAAGAAAATGCCCAAGCCTATTTTTCTCCATGCAGTGCTCATGCTGAATCTCTGTGGCACCCACGCTATGGAAACCAGTGTAGAGGTAAAAACATATTTTGAAAATGTTCAGAAACTCTATAAAGTATTTGCTCTTAGCCCTGCGAGATAGAAAATTTTTGCAGACCACTGCGAATATATCTCTTCATGCTATATCTAAAACTAGGTGGAGCGCAAGAGTTGATGCTGTTCGCTCTCTAATCAAAAGTCACACAGGCGTGCTGGAAATTTAATTAAAATTGAAGAGGAGTTTCATTTACCTCCCGAAATCCAGGCAGATGTTGACTGTTTGATTAAGTGGCTTAAGTCATTTGAATTTGTACTTCTTACTACAGTATGGTTTAAAGTGCTTCAGTGTATTGATGATAAGAACAAGGTCCTACAAAGCGCCAAATTAACAATGGAAGAGGGAGCTAAACACGTGAGCAACTTAATCAAGGAAATTCAAACAATGAAAGATTCTTGGCCAATTTTTTTTGAAGAAGCCAAACAAGTCGCCTCAACCCTTGGCATTGACCCAAAAATGAAAAGTGACTCAAGGATCCAGAAGAACAAGCGATTCTTTGACGACACAGGGGATGCAGACTATACGTTTGACTCTCCCGATATTCAGTTCTAAGTACAGGTGTTCTTCCCAACAATGGATTTGCTTCTATCAGAGCTAGGAGGTCTTGGCGAAAGAATGGCTGAAGTCTCAAATTTATTTTCACCATTTTGTGTCCAGCAGATAAAGTGGATGAATCTTCTATAGAAAAATTTGTTGACACTTTGGCCACAGCATATCCAAAAGACCTCCAGAGAGACGATCTTTAAGAGGAACTTAGAATCTTTTACAAAATAAAACAAGATTCCAACTTAAGAGTTGATGGACATATAACCTCTGCACTTACACTTCTTAATGCTCTCTTCAAAAAAGGGTTGGAAAATGTGTTTCCACAGATTTGTATTTGTTTACGCCTACTAACAGTGTTGCCAGTGTCGGTAGCATCAGGAAAGCGTGCATTTAGTAAGCTAACATTGATTAAAAATCATTTGCGTTCAGCCACCGGGGAAGACAGGCTGAACCATTTGCTCACTTTGAGCATAGAATATGAAATGGCCAAAGACATAAGTTTTGATGACATTATTAATGAGTTCGCCAAAATGTAAGCGAGGAAAAAATTTGCAGCTGTATAATTAATGTTCAGAACGATTTGTAAAAAAATGATTTCATAAGAAGCATTATGTAATTGAAAATGTATACATACCATTAAAGCATTTAATGTTTTTAAATAATGTATTTCACATATTTTCAAATTATTAAAAATTAATTTTTGAATGTATTTCACTGGTTATTTTTTACATTTACAAATCCGTTACTATAGTGTTGCAACTTTTTTTTATGGAAGGGGCCCCCAAAACTGCTTTGCCCCAGGGCCCCTGAATCCTCGGGGCGGCCCTGCCCCCATGAGGCCCCAGAGTCTCTAAGCTGGGGCTGGCTCTAGAGCACAGGAGCCGGGAGGCTCCACCCTGCCCAGGGGATTGGATATACGCCAGGTGGTGGGACAGGAAGTGAGTTCACAAAAAGCAAATCTTTTCCCATGACAGAAGCAAGCAGGGAACAGGCAACAGAATACTGGCATAGCATGTCACGACTTTATTAAGGGCACGTCTACACTGACAAAGTTACAGCGCCGCTCAGAGAGCGCAGAA
This sequence comes from Malaclemys terrapin pileata, assembly GCF_027887155.1. Taxonomy (NCBI): domain Eukaryota; kingdom Metazoa; phylum Chordata; order Testudines; family Emydidae; genus Malaclemys; species Malaclemys terrapin. The sequence goes on from NC_071505.1 coordinate 78,844,692, forward strand.
GGAAAACTGCTGTTGTGTGCTCACACTGACAGCTGCTTATGCAAAACCTTCTTCACATTTGCAGCACTTGCAGTGGTATTTGGAGCGGTACACTCTGGGCAGCTATCCCACAGAGCACCTCTTTCTCTCTTGCCACTAAGACTTGTGGGAAGGCGGAGGGGGTCACGGGGCATCCTGGGTCCTGTCCCAATGCCCCGTGATGTATTGCTTCGCATCCCAGCAATCCCTGTGCTTCCGTCTGCATTTGGCGCCATCTTTCAATGGTTTGTGTACTACGCGCCCTGCCTCTTTCGGACTGCAGGAATAGATCCTGAACTGCTGACCAGTATGCTGCTTGCTCTGACCAACACGTCACGAGTGGCAGTGGAGTTATTCCTTAAACTACAAAGGCAAGAGAGTGCGACATTGATCTCACCACATTTAGTAGCTATGAATGCTTGTGGCATTCATGGAGGTGCTGACCACAGTGAAACGTCGCTTTTGGGCTCAGAAAGCAAGCACTGAGTTGTGGGATCACATTGTGATGCACATCTGAGATGACAAGCAGTGGCTGCAGAACTTTCAGATGAGGAAAGCCACATTCCTGGGACTGTGTGATGAGCTCGCTCCAGCCCTCTGGCACAGGACATGAGAATGAGAGCTGCCCTGCCATTGGAGAAGTGGGTGGCGATTGCACTTTGGAAGCTGGCTACTCCAGACTGCTACCGATCGGTCACTAACCAGTTCAGAGTGGGAAAGTCGACCGTTGGAGTCGTGTTGATGGAAATATGCAGGGCCATTAATTGCATCCTGCTCTGAAAGACTGAGACTCTGGGGAACGTGCGTGACATTGTAGATGGCTTTGCACAAATGGGCTTCCCTAACTGTGGAGGGGCGATAGAATTGGAATGTGCATACCATCTGGCACCAGACCTCCCAGCCACCGAGGATATTAATCACAAGGGGTATTTCTCTATGGTTCTCCAGGCACTTGTGGATCACCGTGCGCGTTTCACAGACATTAACGCAGGCTGGTGTGGAAAGGTGCATGAGACATGCATCTTTTGGAACACAGGCCTGTTCGAGAAGCTGTAAGCAGGGACTTTCTTCCCGGACCAGAAGATCACCACAGGGGAAGTCGAAATGCCCACTGTGATCCTGGCAGACCCTGCCTACCCTTTAATGCCATGGCTTATGAAGCCATACACGGGGCAACTTGACAGCAGCAAGGAGCGGTTCAACAACAGGCTGAGCAAGTGCAGAATGATTGTTGAGTGTGCATTTGGCCGTTTAAAAGCCTGCTGGCAATGCCTGTATGGGAAGCTGGATGTGGCCAATGACAATATTCCTATGCTTATAGCCACGTGCTGTATGCTTTGCTCAGGGCTGGACCGCAGAGGCTCAGTGCCTGAAGGCTTTGAACAGCCAGAGACCAGGGCTATTAGAGGGGCATAGCGTGGGGCCATAAGGAGCAGGGATGCCTTGAGGCAGCAATTTGAAGCTGAAAGCCACTAATATTTGTTGCTGTGCTCGGGATTGCTTGTAATGCTAGGAGGTGATTGCTGCACATGATGCAAGAAGGAGGCTTAACATAATTGTGTTGCTTTGCAGTGCTCTTTTTGCTTTCACTTAATAGAATAAAGAGTGCTTTCAAACCAATACAATTATTTTATTAAAAGACAACAACCAGAAGAGAGAGAGTCAAACGAAAATATTCATCAGCAGGGAGGGGGATGAGGGATGGGGGAAGGGAAGGTCTCAAGAGGAGGGGGGGTCCCGGGACAGCTAAAGATTTGTGTATGTCCAGGGATCATACCCAACCTTCTCCTTTGGAGTACAATGCAGCGGGTGCTGTACTTCAGCAGGGCCAAACTGCAGGGGGATGGGTGTTGAGTGCAATGGGTAGTGGGAGTGCTGGACTGTGAGGAGGGAGGAGTGGAATGCTGCGAGTAGAGAGTGGAGCCAGGAGGTTGATAAGAGTGTGTTGGTAGTGTGTATGTGTGTGTGTGTGTGTGTGTGTGTGTGTGTGTGTGTGTGGTGCATGGGAAAGAGTTTTGCAACAATGGCTGCATGGGAGGGTGGGCACGGAGCTGCTCGGTTTGAAGAGCTAGTATCGCCTGGAGTGTGTCCACTCGGCGCTCCATAACCTTTAAGAGCTGCTCCGTGGCGTCATTCTGGCATGCCATGTTCTCCTTTTGGTCCCTTCTCGCTGTCCTGCCACTCCTTCAATTCCTGTTTCTCAGCGGTGGAGTGCATCATAACATCATGCAGAAAGTCCTCCTTAGTTCTTCTTGGCTGCTTTCTAATTCTGCGCAGCCATTCTGCTGTCAATAACAAAGAGGGAGGCTGGGCTCCCAAGGTCATCTCTGTGAAATTTAAATGCAACATTTACAGAAGCAGTCTTGTTTGCAACACAGACAACACTGATTCAGTGATTTAAAACACAGCCAGTACTTGCACACCTGTCACTAACTGGTTGACCCCAGGCAAGAACACATGAGTCACAAGACCCCCAAAATGGTGAGTAGCTTCAGGGGCAGGGGAAATTAGTGTTCCCAGACCCTGCTGTGCACTGGGGCACATAGCTCTTGGGGAAAGCCAGGACAGTGGGCGGGGGAGGGGAATAATCATTCCTGTCCCCACACTTTCTACAGGATGTGATCATTATGGAAGATATCTCGCTGCTGAGGGTGAGCAGGGAATCAAGGGAGAGTCTTCTCCAAGCCTGCGGGTTCTGCCCTGGCCCCTATGTGGCTCTCCTGTGTGCAGCAATGACCCCCCCCCTCACCCCAGTGATGGCAGAGTGGCATGGGAAAGTTACCGTTAATGGGGCAAGAAATAAAGCAGCTCTGTCGAAGAAGCTGCAGCAGTGGATTGCCCAGTATCTCCACAAAAGTTTCCTGGAGATCTCTGAGGGAGATTCCCATGAAGTGAGGAAGTCTATCAACAGCATGTTCTGCTGCTCAGACTGGGCAGGTGGTGGGAGACAAGCCTGCTTTCTACAACCTCCTGCCCCCAACAACTCGCTTCAGCAATTCCCAAAATCAGATCCACTTACCAGGGGCCTCCTCTCCTGTTTGTGTTTTGCCAAGATCCAATGGCTGTGACTGGCTAGGCTCCTCTGGGGTAGAAAAGAGCTCCTGGCTGCATGCATCTCTGGCCTCCGAGTCATCCTCTGCCTCTGAGTCCCCCTCCCCCTCTTCATCCAAGATTTTCTCCTCCTGGTTCATACACTCTCAACTGGCATGCGAGCCAACCAAGTATCCACAGGGGCCTTCGCAGTGGAGGTGGGATCGCCACCGAGTATGGCATCAAGTTCTTTGTAGATCTGGAAGCTCATGGGCGCAGCACTGGAGGGGTGGTTTGCCTCCCATGCTTTGTGGTAGGCGTTCCGCATCTCCTTCACTTTGACCCTGCACTGCAATGTGTCTCAGTTATGGCCTCTTTCTGTCATGCAACATGAAATCTGTCCATAGGTATCATAATTCCTATGGCTGGAGTGCAGCTGGGACTGCACAGTCTCCTCTCCCCAAATGCTAATGAGGTCCAGCAGCTCCACATTGCTCCAAGCGGAGGATCGCCTGGTGCGTGGAGCAGCATGGCCACCTGGAAAGATGAGCTGAGCCCACTGCACACATCACCGAGCAAACAGGAAGAGGACTTTCAAATTTGCAAAGGAATGTACGGGGTGGGGATGATGATTGGTCACCTGAGGGCAGGGCAGTAGAGTTCAAACTGATGACCAGAGAGGTGAGAACAGGCATTGTGGGATACCTCCTGGAGGCCAATCACAGCGCTGTAATCGCCACAGTGTCTACACTAGCACCACAGCGCTGTAGCCTCAGTGCAGAAAGCTGTACGCCTCTCATTGGGGTGCTTTTTTTAGAGCGCTACAACTGTGCAGTTTCTGCGCACTAAGTGGCTTGGCAGTGTGTACACCTTGGGAGTTACAGCGCAGAAAGCTGCTTTACTGCACAGAAACTTGCCAGTGTAGACAAGGCCTTTGTGTTCTTTTAATTGCATAGGATGAGAATTAGCTACTGAAGTCAGAAAAGTGTGACGTACCAGATGACAACCAAATGTCTCCCAAGATCTAACTGTAAATTAAACCCCCTGCACTAAAACTGTAACTTTAACGAAGTGTGGCCGCAAATTTTGAACAAAAGGAATCAGTTGGCTAAGCATTCCTCTGAATGAGGGAGGGAGCTCAGCTGAGCCAGACTTGTAAAGACAGGAAATTGGCTGTAGAGAGGGTTGCTGGGAAGGTCTACAGTCACTCCATGGGAGAAGGGAGGAGTGTTTGGAGGCTATAGGCAGGGCCGGCTCCAGGGTTTTGGCCGCCCCAAGCAGCCAAAACCAAAAAAAAAAAAAAAAAAAAAGCCGCGATCGCGATCTGCGGCAACAATTCGGCGGGAGGTCCTTCACTCCCAGGCGGAGTGATGGACCCTCCGCCGAATTGCCATCGAATACCTGGAACTGCCGCCCCTGTCCGGAACGGCCGCCCCAAGCACCTGCTTGAGAAGCTGGTGCCTGGAGCCGGCCCTGGCTATAGGGACGGGTAGCTCAGTTACTCCCTGGGAGGGGGAGTGAGGAGGCTTGCAAACCCAAAGAGGGGAGTGCCACATGGTATGGAAAGGGCTCAGAGAAAGGCAGTAGGATCTAAAAGGGAACAGACCTTGACTGCTTATTAGAGGGTCTCTGAGCTGGAACCTGGAGTAGCGTGTGGGCCCAGGTTCCCCTGCCAGCCACTGAGGGAGTGGTGCTATGTGGTAGTGAATGGGAAGACTGCCTAGAATTTATGAAGGAACTCTTTGATACCAAAAACATGTATAGTGACCTGGCCAGAGGGCTGAGTTATGAAAAGGCAGCTCATGGAGCAAGAGAGGGGCTGCAGACCTAGACGAAGAGACAAAGACATAGTGTGCAACCACAGGAAAGGGCATTAATGTTGTGAGCTATTCCCCAGAGTGACCAGGAAGAGGCGCCGTCTAGCAGTGAGTGGAGTACCCTGTCACACAGTGTTACACATGCCATAATTGCACCAGATTTTAAAGGTGTTAAAGTTCAAGAACATCTATGTAAAGTCAACTTTTTCAAGTACAAGTTCACCAGCTTTCCAAAAAAAAGTGATCCTTGCATAGAAACCTGTCATATTGGCGGTTTAACTTCTTTGCACAACCTTCTTGGACAAGATGTTCTGCAATCAGGGAACAACAAAATGCCCCTAGGCTCTTTTTCTCCCGTTTGGAAGAATACTGTATTCTCACTGCATGTGTCACATTTCATATACTCTCCAGATATAAAACATATCTGAGATATACTTAATGATGTAAAGGGTGCTTAAATATTTCTAAAATGGCCAAGTCAGGATATTTAAAATATATGGAGGATCTAATTTAAAATGCATTTTAAAGTACAATGAAATATTTGGAGGACAGTGTTGCAGCTCGTAGAGCAGGTGAGAAAACTTTCAGGGATATGGGGAAAATGTTCCCGACATTCCTCACTCTTCCTCCTCTCACCCCTTAGTTTTTGACCAGGTCTATTGTATGCTGTCATAATTCAGACTAAAGGCAGGGGAGTTCTATGTGCATGGGGACTGCAAGACAGGGCCGCCCAGAGGATTCAGGGGGCCTGGGGTCTTCGGCGGCGGAATTACCGCCGAAGACCCGGCACTTCGGCGCCAGGTCCCGGAGCGGAAGGACACACTCCCCCACCCCCCCACACACCGCCGAATTGCCCCTGAAGACCCAGAGCGGAAGAAGCTCCGGGGGCCCGGGCCCTGCAAGAGTTTTCCGGGGCCCCCAGAGCGAGTGAAGGACCCCGCTTCAGGGGCTCCAAAAAACTCTCCTGGGGGCCCCACGGGGCCCGGGGTCAAATTGCCCCACTTGACCCCCCTCTGGGTGGCCCTGCTGCAAGATCTCTGTCTCTTGAATATTATTGTAGTCAACTGAAACAACTGTGAGAGTGGTGTGACACTCTCTCTCACCTTAATAGGTTAACAAGACTTAACCCCCATCCCAGAAAACAGTCAAAGAAAAGCATGAAATACATTTTGTAAAGCAGAATCTGACTATCCTGCCAGTACAAATGCAGAATTCCCAGTTAGTTACTTGAGAAGAAAAACATGCACTGTTTACATGTGTAACTGTCATAAATAAATCCCAGACTGTGTGTGTTTGTACAGGAACGAATATTAGGAAGTCTGCAAGGCCAAATCCAGCAGAATTTATGGCATGGCCTTTTGAGCTGTAGAAGATGACTAGCACAGAGTGAGGCTGACATCTACAGGAAAATTGGCATGCCACTGAAGCCACAAAACAACACTGACCAGTTGGGGAGAGCAGAAGCTGTTTTGGGGAAAGAGAGCTGTATATTAGAAATGTCACTGGCCTTTAAGCTAAAGCATTATCTTATCTCTTGTTCTGATCTAAAAGAGAAGAATTCTAAGAATTTAGTCAGTTCAGCCTATGCTTTTGACCTAATGAATCTCAAAGTAGATCAAGGGAAAAGCGTAACTACTTTGCTACAATAGCATCTGTGTAAGGAGGACTTCTAGTTGCCATAACAAAGTATTGCTCATTTACACCTCTTCTGTCAGGGATCTATCTTACCCAAAAATGTATTGAAGCCTTAATGAGATTTAGATGCCTAGGTTGAAATTCACCTCCGGATAGACTGCATATTTTAAGGGCTTAAGTGGGAGAAATGGATCTGTGATCGGCGTTGACCCACCTACCCGCTAGGGGGCGGTGGGGAGCTATGAGGTCACTGGCCGGCCTGGGTCACGCCTCCGTCAGCGGGGAATTAGCGGCGGGGCGGCCGCCAGCCAGAGTCAGTAGCGCGCCCCTCAGGCAGGGGAGCGCCGGCAAAGGTCAGTAGCGCGCCCCTCAGGCAGGGGAGCGCCGGCAAAGGTCAGTAGCGCGCCCCTCAGGCAGGGGAGCGCCGGCAAAGGTCAGTAGCGCGCCCCTCAGGCAGGGGAGCGCCGGCTAAGGTCAGTAGCGCGCCCCTCAGGCAGGGGAGCGCCGGCTAAGGTCAGTAGCGCGCCCCTCAGGCAGGGGAGCGCCGGCTAAGGTCAGTAGCGCGCCCCTCAGGCAGGGGAGCGCCGGCAAAAGTCTGTAGCGCGCCCCTCAGGCAGGGGAGCGCCGGCAAAGGTCAGTGGCGCGCCCCTCAGGCAGGGGAGCGCCGGCTAAGGTCAGTGGCGCGCCCCTCAGGCAGGGGAGCGCCGGCAAAGGTCAGTGGCGCGCCCCTCAGGCAGGGGAGCGCCGGCTAAGGTCAGTGGCGCGCCCCTCAGGCAGGGGAGCGCCGGCTAAGGTCAGTGGCGCGCCCCTCAGGCAGGGGAGCGCCGGCAAAGGTCCCGGCGTGGCTCTGCCGGGTAGGGGAGCGCAGGCCCACCCTACACCACTGCGCTCCAGCCCAGGGCCCTGACAGTGGCAGAACGAGGGTCCCACCACTGGGTCAGCGGGGTCGTCCCGCTACATAGACTCACCACTGTGCAGCTCTGTCCCTGGGCTACTTCCTACCCGACAGTTTTCCCCGAATCCCTCTGGTCCCGTGAGTGCGTCGGGGTAGTCCGCTGCTGGCAGCTCCGGCTCCCCCTCAGGCTCAGGCTCCTCCAGCTCCTCTGGGTACTCGGCTGCTGGCAGCTCCCACTCCCCCTCCGACTCCTCCAGTTCCTCTGGGTACTCGGCAGCGGGCAGTCCTGGCAGCCCCAGTCCGTCCTCCAGGTGAGGTCTCCACTGCCCCAGGGCCTCCCCTGGTGTGGCAGCAGGCTCTGACGGGAGCAGCCCACGGTCTGTGTCTGCCTCCCTCCCTGGTGCTGCCCTAACTGAGCTAAGGGCCCCGCCCTTTATACTTCCTGTTCCACCCCTCCCCTTCCGGGGGGTGGAGCGAGCTTGGGCTGGCCCCGCCCACTCAGGCTGAGGGACAGGCACTTTACCCTCAGGTTCGGAGGGAAGCCACCCTGGCTCCCTACATACCCCACCCCTCAAATCCAGCTCCCGAACCTCGGAGCTGGCGTCCTCAGCCTCCCCCAGACGGGAGAAAAAGTCCGCGTTGGCGTTGTCCCGTCCCGCCCGATGGCGGATCGTGAAGGCGTAGGTTTGTAGTGTAAGATACCACCGCTGCAGGCGGGCATTCGCGTCCTTCATCTTGTTGAGCCACTTCAGGGGTGCATGATCTGTAACCAGTATAAAGGGGGCCCCGAGGAGGTAGTAGCGGAGAGCATCAACCGCCCACTTAACAGCTAGGGCCTCCTTCTCCAGGACGGAGTAGTTCCGCTCCCGGGGGAACAGTTTCCGACTGATATAAACAATAGGATGCTCCTCCCCGTCCACCTCCTGTGAAAGGACCGCCCCAAGCCCCACGCCGGAGGCATCGGTCTGGACAATGAAGTCCCGATCGAAGTCCGGGCTGAAGAGAACGGGCTCGCTAGACAGGCGGTCTTTGACAGTTTGAAAGGCCCTCTCGCAGTCGTCAGACCAGCACACTCTACGGGGGCTCTCTTTGGTCAGGAGTTCTGTTAGAGGGGCCGTAATGGTTGCAAAGTGGGGTACGAACCGCCGGTAATAGCCGGCCAGGCCCAAGAATTGACGTACCTGCCTCTTCGTGGTTGGCGCCTGACATTCCTGGAGGGCTTGAACCTTTCCGATGAGGGGGCGTACCTGTCCCCGCCCCAGGGTGTACCCCAGATAGGTGGTTTCCTCGCGCCCGATTCGGCATTTCTTAGGATTGGCTGTGAGGCCGGCGGCGCGGAGGTCCCGGAGGACAGCCGCCACTTGGTTGAGGTGTGCCTCCCAGTTGCTGCCATAGATGACCACATCATCCAGGTAGGCGGCAGCGTACTTGGTGTGAGGTTGCAAAATCCGATCCATCAAGCGCTGGAAGGTCGCTGGGGCCCCATGGAGGCCGAAAGGCATCCGAGTAAACTGGTACAAGCCTGACGGGGTGGCAAACGCAGTCTTCTCCTTGGATCGGGGTTCCAAGGGGATCTGCCAGTACCCCTTGGTGAGATCTAAGGTGGTGATGTAGCAGGCTTCTCCAAGCCGGTCAAGGAGCTCATCAACGCGGGGCATTGGATACGCATCAAACTTTGAAATGGCATTGACTCTCCGAAAGTCAATACAAAACCGCCGGCTCCCATCTGGCTTCGGAACCAGGACGACAGGGCTCCGCCATTCGCTCTGGGAATGCTCGATAACACCCAATCCCAACATGGCCTGGACTTCCTCCTCCACAGCCTCTCGCAGTCGCCTAGGCAATGGCCGGGTCGTCTCTCGGACCACCACCCCGGGGTCGGTCTGGATTGCATGGTAGGCAAGCGTAGTCTGTCCGGGCTTCGAGGTGAAAGTCCTGGGGAATGCCTTCACTAGGCAGAGGGCCTGTTCCCGCTGCTCAGCCGTGAGCGTCTCGGCTAGCTGGGGTTCCCCATTATCAGACTCTTCGGGGGGTTGCGGCCCAAGGTCTGGTTCAGGTGGGTATGGGGCAATTAGTAGTCCTTCCCGTTCCCGCCAGGGTTTTAAAAGATTCACGTGATAGATCTGCTTTCCCTTCTGGTGATCAGGCTGCCGGATTTCATAATTGACAGGCCCCACTTGGCGAAGGACTTCATACGGGCCCTGCCAGCGGGCAAAAAGCTTTGATTCCTCCGAGGGGAGCAGGAGGAGAACTCGGTCCCCGGGGGCAAATAATCGGACCTGGGTGCCCCGATTATATTGCTGCCCCTGGCCCCTTTGGGCCGTGTTTAAGTTTTCCCTCGCGAGTTCCCCCGCCCGGGCCAACCGTTCCTGCAGCTGCAAGACGTATTGTAAAAGGCCCTGCGTTGAGGATGGTGTATGTTCCCAAGTTTCTCTCAGGAGATCCATCACTCCGCGGGGCCGTCGCCCATAGAGGAGCTCAAATGGAGAGAACTTCGTGGAAGCCTGTGGAACTTCCCGAACCGCCAGTAGTAAAGGGGGAAGTAGTTGATCCCACTGACGGAGGTCCTGGGTGGGGAAGCGTCGCAACATTCCTTTCAGGGTTCGATTAAAACGTTCGACTAACCCATCCGTCTGGGGATGGTAAACGGAGGCCTGCAGCTTCTTAATCCCCAACAGGGCACATACCTGACGGAACAACTTAGATGTGAAGTTGGTCCCTTGGTCAGTAAGTAACTCTCGAGGGAGGCCTACCCTGGCGAAGATCTTCACGAGCTCTGCCGCAATAGTGCGGGCAGTGATACTCCTTAAGGGGACAGCCTCAGGGAAGCGGGTGGCGTAGTCCATCAAGACAAGGATGTATTGGTAGCCCGCCTGACTTTTCGGGAAGGGTCCAACCAGGTCCATCGCTACTCGTTCAAATGGAATGCCCACGGTTGGTAATGGAACTAGGGGGGCCTTCTGGATCCCGGCCGGGGCGGCGCGTTGGCAGTCCGGGCATGACCCACAGTAATCCTTCACTTCGCGGTGGATGCCGGGCCAGAAGAACTTGGCCAGGACCCTAGCTGCGGTTTTCTCCGGTCCTAAATGGCCTGCGGCTGGGATGTCATGGGCTAGCTTTAGGACCGCCCGTCGATGAATGCGGGGAACCACAAGTTGGGTCCGGACCTCTTGAGTTTGAGGGTCCCGCTCCACGCGGTAGAGACGATCCCGATCAAGTTCAAATCTAGGCCATTGGGTCGCCCGCTGGGCCTCCACGACCTTCCCCTCTACCCGTGCCAGCTGTTCATAGGCAAACCGGAGCGTAGGGTCCTCCCTTTGGTCTCGGCTAAAGTCCTGAATGTCCACCGGGGGGCCCCCTGTCTCCTGGCCGTCCTGCCTGGGTGAAAGGGATGGGTCACCGTCGGGGTCGGGGCTCCGCCTGGGGCCTGGGTCCGTCGCAGAGGAGGCTCCCTCGAATGCCTCTTCCGGAGATAGGGACCGGAGCAGCTCGACGAATTCTGGCCAGTCCCGGCCCAGGATGATTGGGTAGGCAAGGGACGGGGCCACCGCCACATTCATTACCTGAGTCGCCCCGTCTACCGTGAGAGGGACCTGCACGGTGGGGTACGGTTTCACATCCCCATGTATGCACTGTATCCGTACCTCCCCGATGATCTGCCCGGTGTCCGGGAGGAGGGACTGGCGGACAAGAGTCTGCCCACAGCCCGAATCAATTAGACCCACCACAGGTGTCCCGGCGATGCTCATGGGGGCTGTCAATTTGGCCGCGGATGGTGTGCGGGCCCGGCTCTCCCCGGTGTACACCTGGCCAAAATCGCATTCCATCGCCGTACAGTCTCGTTGCAGGTGGCCGTACTCACCACACCGAAAGCAAGGTCCTACCTCTGTGCGCCCCGGCCGTGCTGGGTCACCCGGGTGGCCGCGGGGTTGGCCGGGGCCCGATGGACGGGCCAAACGTCCAGACGGTGTGGGTTGTGGGGCCTCGGGCCGTCGGGGAAAAGTAGTGCCGCCGCCGTTTGGTCGTCGGGCTCGAGCGGGCACATTGACTTTGGGGGTGGACCCCCTTTCCGGCTTCTGAGCGCCGGGTCCAGAGCTTGGGGGTCGGGCTGTCGGTCCTATTGGGGCCTCGGCCTCTAGAAAGTTCTCCATAAGTGTGACTGCTGCACTTAGAGTTTGAGGTCGGTGCCGCAACACCCACGCCCTCCCTGGAGTTGGAAGGATGTGCACGAATTGTTCGAGGATGATCTGTTCTGTCACCTCAGCCACAGTTCGATGCTCGGGTTGTAGCCATCGGCACGCTGCATCCTTTAATTCCTGTGCCACGGCTCGGGGCCGGGCCCCCGGGGGGTACAGCTTTCCCCGAAACCGTCGCCGAAAAGTCTCCGGGGTGATGTCGAAGGCATCCAGGATAGCCGCTTTTACTCTGGCGTAAACACGGGCTTCATCGTCTGGTAGCCCCCGGTAAGCCTTCTGGGCCGGCCCCGTTAGATAGGGGGCAAGCAGGGTTGCCCATTGGTCCGGCGCCCAACCAGCTACTGCAGCAACCCGCTCGAAGGTCACCAGATAAGCCTCTGGGTCATCCTCAGGCCCCATCTTGGCCAGACGGACTGGTGGAGCAGGAGGGTTGGGGGTGGTCACCCCACCCGGCTGGGCCCCACCGGGGCTCGGCCACAGGGTGGCAAGTTGCTGGAAACATTGAGTCTGTTGTTCGCGGTGCTGGGCCCCCAAGGTTTGAAGCAACTGCTGCTGGTGGGTACCCAGCTGCTGTATGAGTTGTTGCTGCTGCTGCTGCTGAGTCTCAGCCAGCACCTTGATAAGCCTTTCCATCTCCATCTTCTGTTTAGGGGCTTTTGCTGCCTCCTTGCTCTAATCCCTTCCGGCAGGGATAGGGGGCGCTGCCCGCATTCTCCACCACTTGTGATCGGCGTTGACCCACCTACCCGCTAGGGGGCGGTGGGGAGCTATGAGGTCACTGGCCGGCCTGGGTCACGCCTCCGTCAGCGGGGAATTAGCGGCGGGGCGGCCGCCAGCCAGAGTCTGTAGCGCGCCCCTCAGGCAGGGGAGCGCCGGCAAAGGTCAGTAGCGCGCCCCTCAGGCAGGGGAGCGCCGGCGAAGGTCAGTAGCGCGCCCCTCAGGCAGGGGAGCGCCGGCAAAGGTCAGTAGCGCGCCCCTCAGGCAGGGGAGCGCCAGCTAAGGTCAGTAGCGCGCCCCTCAGGCAGGGGAGCGCCGGCTAAGGTCAGTAGCGCGCCCCTCAGGCAGGGGAGCGCCGGCAAAAGTCTGTAGCGCGCCCCTCAGGCAGGGGAGCGCCGGCAAAGGTCAGTAGCGCGCCCCTCAGGCAGGGGAGCGCCGGCAAAGGTCAGTGGCGCGCCCCTCAGGCAGGGGAGCGCCGGCTAAGGTCAGTGGCGCGCCCCTCAGGCAGGGGAGCGCCGGCTAAGGTCAGTGGCGCGCCCCTCAGGCAGGGGAGCGCCGGCTAAGGTCAGTGGCGCGCTCCTCAGGCAGGGGAGCGCTGGCTAAGGTCCCGGCGTGGCTCTGCCGGGTAGGGGAGCGCAGGCCCACCCTACACCACTGCGCTCCAGCCCAGGGCCCTGACAGTGGCAGAACGAGGGTCCCACCACTGGGTCAGCGGGGTCGTCCCGCTACATAGACTCACCACTGTGCAGCTCTGTCCCTGGGCTACTTCCTACCCGACAGTTTTCCCCGAATCCCTCTGGTCCCGTGAGTGCGTCGGGGTAGTCCGCTGCTGGCAGCTCCGGCTCCCCCTCAGGCTCAGGCTCCTCCAGCTCCTCTGGGTACTCGGCTGCTGGCAGCTCCCGCTCCCCCTCCGACTCCTCCAGTTCCTCTGGGTACTCGGCAGCGGGCAGTCCTGGCAGCCCCAGTCCGTCCTCCAGGTGAGGTCTCCACTGCCCCAGGGCCTCCCCTGGTGTGGCAGCAGGCTCTGACGGGAGCAGCCCACGGTCTGTGTCTGCCTCCCTCCCTGGTGCTGCCCTAACTGAGCTAAGGGCCCCGCCCTTTATACTTCCTGTTCCACCCCTCCCCTTCCGGGGGGTGGAGCGAGCTTGGGCTGGCCCCGCCCACTCAGGCTGAGGGACAGGCACTTTACCCTCAGGTTCGGAGGGAAGCCACCCTGGCTCCCTACAGGATCATACTGATGTCAGTTACCAAACATCTGGGTTTTATAACAATCAGTCATTAGACAGCTAAAAACCAACTCCTACACCAAAAGACCAGCAACAATAGGGTTACCATACGTACGGATTTTCCCGGACATGTCCGGCTTTTTGGGCCTCAAATCCCCGTCCGGGGGGAAATCCCAAAAAGCCGAACATGTCTGGGAAAATAGGGAGGTGCCGCTGGGTGCTGGGCCGGGGGCCAGCGGTGCTGGGCCAGGGGTGCTCGGCCAGGGCCTAGCCCGGGGCCAGCGGTGCGGGACTGGTGGTGCTGGGCCGGGGGTGCTGGGCCAGGGGCCGGGGCCGAGGCCGGGGGTGCTGGACCGGGGGTGCTCGGCCGGGTGCTGGGCCGGGCCGGGGGCTGGCAGTGCTGGCCCGGGGCCGCTCGGCCGGGGGCTGGCCCGGGGCCGGCACCCCAGGGCCCGAGCCAAGCCAGGCTGGAGACGCTGGGGCCGGGGCCGGCCGCCGGAGGGAGCCACTCGGTTTGGGGGGCCAGACTGGGCCGCGCCTCCTCCCCCCACCCCACCCCACCCCACCCCAGCTTACCTGCTGCCTGCTTCAGGCTTCCCGCAAATCAAATGTTCGCAGGAAGCAGGGGAGGGGGCGGAGTTGGGGTGGGGACTTTGGGGAAGGGGTGGAGTTGGGGTGGGGGCGTGGGCAGGGCTGTGGGCGGGGCCGGGGCCCCGTGGAGTGTCCTCTTTTTGGACACTCAAAATATGGTAACCTTAAGCAACAAAACTTCTTGCTTTGTAATAAAACTTTCCAATTCAAGCCCTAATACTGAACTAAATCAAAATATTAAAAGTTGTGATCAGTTATTTTTCGCAAATTAAGACTTTGTTCCAGCAAGGCAACTTCCCCCTTCTGCTATAAACAGAGAGGCACAGCCCTGTTATGTAACCCGTTCCCATTGACATCATTCTGCAAAATGAGAGTGCCCTTTTTCCCTAAACATTTGCACAAAATGGGATTGGATCAATTTATTACTGCTAAATCAAAACTAAGCATGGCACGTCACATGTTAGAACATCACATTACATCTCAACATTTAGATAACATCCTTGATACTCCTATTTGCCTTTCTCAGCACCACATTCATTCAGGATAGTACTGTGTATCAGGTCTAACATTTAAAACATTTGTGCAATAAGGTTCAATTCTTACTGAAATTCCTTTTAAAAAAAGTTGGCTCGTGAAAGTTTTTAAACCTATAAGAACTAAAGATTTTTATTCTGTGTTTATTTTATCCTAAAAGTGTTAAGAGCAATTAGTCCGTGTTTGAGATCTTGTTTACAAGATTTTATTTTAAATGAAGCTGTGTTTGAGCCAAATGAAGCTGTGTTTGAGCCATATGAACCAGAAACCATTTTAGCATGTGTGTATTTTAATTACTAAATCAGTTTGTTCTGGTTTGAGATATCTTTAAAACCAATAATTAATTTCAGAGAAAAAATTCCTTGTGACTAACAAATTCCTAAAAATATAGAGAAGGAAAAAGGCCATACTACTTTAAAGTTCCAACCATGCTTTCACCAAAAACCAATAAGTAGATCCTCTCCACTGTAGCCTTTCCTTGCATCTTGTCAAAACTTGCATGTTGAATTCTTTGGGACGGGACTGTCTCTTAATACATGTTTCCCCAGTGGCTAGCACAATGTGGCTTGTTGGCACTACTGCAATACAAATAAATAATCATATTAAATATCAAGACATTTAAAGGAAGAATTTGCTGATAAAAATAATCATTTCAAGATGCGGCTTTTTCTGCCATTGTGACTATAGTAAAAACTTTAATAGATCAAAGGGTGTTTCAAAGGGCGGACCCAATACTGCTCCTAATGATCAGGAAGTTGTGTGCTATTCCTTTAACAAGTAGCTAACCCTGTCTTGTAGCTCCACCTAATGTGTAGAA
Organism: Malaclemys terrapin pileata; assembly: GCF_027887155.1. Taxonomy (NCBI): domain Eukaryota; kingdom Metazoa; phylum Chordata; order Testudines; family Emydidae; genus Malaclemys; species Malaclemys terrapin. The sequence continues at coordinate 78,860,168 of NC_071505.1, forward strand.
ACAGGTATTGCTGTGGGGAGATGAATATAGATAAACTTGGAAGGATTAGACTTTTATTGGTAAATGTGAGTAGATGTCGACTTCACTGTAAAAAGAACAGGAGTACTTGTGGCACCTTAGGCCTGGTCTACACTAGGAGGTTATGTCAAATTTAGCAGAGTTAATTCGAATTAATCCTGCACCCGTCCACACAACAAAGCTATTTATTTCGACATAGAGGTCTCTTTAAATCGATTTCTGTACTCCTCCCTGATGAGGGGAGTAGCGCTAAATTCAACATGGCCATGTCGAATTAGGGTTAGTGTGAACGGAATTCGACGCTAATAGCTCCGGGAGCTATCCCACAGTGTACACTCTGTTGATGCTCTGGACAGCAGTCCGAGCTCAGATGCTCTGACCAACCACACAGGAAAAGCCCCAGGAAAATTTGAATTCCTTTTCCTGTCTGGGCAGTTTGAATCTCATTTCCTGTTTGGATATCGCGGCGAGCTCAGCAGCACTGGCAACGATGCAGAGCTCTCCAGCAGATGTGACCATGCAATCTCAGAATAGAAAGAGGGCCCCAGCATGGACTGATCGGGAAGTCTTGAATCTGATAGCTGTGTGGGGCGAAGAGTCCGTGCTTTCGGAGCTGCAATCGAAAAGACGGAATGCGAAGATCTACGAGAAGATCTCAAAAGCCATGATGGAGAGAGGATACAGCCGGGATGCAACGCAGTGCCGCGTGAAAATCAAGGAGCTGAGACAAGCGTGCCAGAAGACCAAAGAGTCAAACGGACGCTCCGGATCCCAGCCCCAGACATGCCGTTTCTACGAGGCACTGCATTCCATTTTAGGTGCAGCCGCCACCACTACCCCACCACTGTCCGTGGACTCTGACGATGGGGTATTGTCGACGGCCGCTTCCTCGGAGCTGTTCGCAGACGGGGAAGATGAGGAAGGAGATGAGGAGGACGAGGCAGTCGACAGTGCTTTCAACGCTGATTTCAACGACAGCCAGGAGCTCTTCATCACCCTCATGGAGATCCCCTTCCAACCCTCCCAAGGCGGTAACCTGGACTGTGACTCAGGGGAAGGATCAGTAGGTAAGTGTTTTAAACATTTATTTTGAATAGAATAGGCATGGTATGTTAGCAATGGGTTTTTAATGATTAGTTTGCCCTAGGCGCTTAACTTTTTAGTCCTTGCCAGTGCAGCTACTGGAAAAGTCTGTTAACATGTCTGGGGATAGAGTAGAAATCATCCTGGGACATCTCCACGAAGCTCTCCTGGAGGTAATGTGAAAGCCTTTGCATCAGGTTCCTGGGGAGAGTGGCCTTATTGCCTCCTCCATGGTAGGAAATTTTTCCGCGCCAGGCTAGCAGCAGGTACTCCGGTATCATTGCCTGGCAAATCATGGCGGCATACGGCCCTGGTGTTTGCTGGCATTCACGCAGCATGCGGTCTTTCTCTGTCTCTATAATCCTCATCAGAGTGATATCACTCATGGTGACCTGCTTTGAATTAGGGGAATTTTAGTATGGGGACTGATTGCCTGTTCCTCTAAATAACTGTAACCGGCGGTTTACAGCCACGCGGTGGGGGCGGGGAGGCAAACCATTCATGCTGAGCGGTTCGCCGGCAGTATGCAGGGATCTTTCCCGGGGACAACTGCGACAGGGGTGGGACAGGGGCAGAGTTCATGCCGGCCGGATCGCCGGCAGCGTGCAGGGATCTTTCCCGAGCCCAGCCACGTGGTGGGGGCAGGGAGGCGAACCGTTCATGCTGAGCGGTTCGCCGGCAGCATGCAGGGATCTTTCCCGGGGACAGCCGCAACAAGGGTGGGACAGGGGCAGAGTTCATGCTGGCTGGATCGCCGGCAGCAGGAACTGGCCAACGCTAGGAGCATTGCTTGGAACATGAAAGGAGGGCACTGCTGTAAATTAAGCTTTAAGCAGCCAAAAGTCTACGGCTTACCATGGCTGCCTGCTAGCAGAATTCCATTGTCCACCCCGCTTGTGTGATCTGTACAGCAAGACCCCAGGCACTCAATGTGAAGACAGAAAATTTGACCTTGTACTGAGTGCACATGTGATAGGTACTGTGCATGGTCTTGTTCGCAGAGAAAAACTATTTTCATTGTTTGCAAAAATGTATCTTTTTGAGGAATTCACTCCCTTTTTCCCATCCCACAGCTGCGAGTGTCTCCCGAGCTACCCCGGCATCCCCCTTCCAAAGGCTGGCGCAGATCAGGCGGCGAAAGAAAAGGACACGGGACGAGATGTTCTCAGAACTTATGGTCTGTTCCTGAGCCAAGGCAGCACAGCAGATCCAGTAGAGGGAGAACATGTCGCAATACCAGCAATCACACAGCGAACGGGAGGACAGGTGGCGGCAGGAAGACCAGCAGGTGACTCAAATACTGCTTGGACTAATGAGGGAGCAAACGGACACGCTCCGGCGCCTTGTAGATGTTCTGCAGGACCGGAGGCAGGAGGACAGAGCCCCGCTGCATTCTATCTCTAACCGCGCTCCCCCACCACAAAGTCCCATCCCCCCCTCACCCAAAGTCCCAAGAAGGAGGGGCGGCAGGGGCCGTGAAAACAGTCACACCACCCCTGCAGACTGCTCAAATTGCAGAAGGCTCTCATTCCCAAAGATCTGATACGTCCTTTCCTTCCCTCCAAATGCACCTCACCCAAGCCCCCGTCCCAGTTTCATCCCCTAACTGTGTAGTTCTTAATAAAAAATATGTTTCTGTTAATTACTGTTTCCGTCATGTTCTTTTAGAGGAAAGTGTGTTTGAAGGCGGGGAAGGGGGTTGGTAATTGGAGAGGACAGTCACCTTTACCAGGATACAGACACGGGGGCAGGTTCAGCAGAAGGTCACACACACATTGCAGTCACTAGGCACCCTGGTCAGTCTGGGAGGTGATTTTCATGTTCTGTGTGTGGGGGCTATGTGAGTTTGAGGCAGGGGAGGGCGGTTACAGATCTTATGCAGCAGTCCTTATCCTGGATGACAGAGCCACGCAACTGGGGATCTGTAACTGCCCTCCCTCGCCACAAAGTCACATAGCCCCCACACACACAGTCCCGAAAAGGAGGGGTGGCAGGCTCCGTTGAAACAACCAGTCCACCACTGCGGACCGCTCTAGGAGCAGGAGCCTGTCTTTCCTCGAATTTAGAAGCGTCTTTTCCATCACTACACCCTCTCTCCACCACAGTCTGCGTCCCAGTTTCAACCCTTTACTGCAAAATCCTTAATAAAGAAAACGGTGTTAATGAACAAAGTTTCATTTATTTTCTTTTTAAAGGTGTGTTGGAAGGGGGGGAAAGGAGGGAAGGGGGTTGGTAACTGCAGAGGATAGTCAACATTAAGTGGGTAAAGAAATGGGGGCAGGTTCAGCTTCTGTTTAAAAAAATGTAATAGTCACAGCTTACCCTGGTCACTCTGGAACCTAACTTTCAAAGTTTCCCGGATGCACAGCGCATCCCGCTGGGCTCTTCTAATAGCCTGGGTGTCTGGTTGGGCATAATCAGCAGCCAGGCGATTTGCCTCAGCCTCCCACCCCGCCATAAACATCTCCCCCTTGCTCTCACAGAGATTGTGGAGCACACAGCAAGCTGCAATAACAATGGGGATATTGATTTCGCTGAGATCAGAGCGAGTCAGTAAGCTTCTCCATCTCCCCTTCAGACGTCCAAAAGCACACTCCACCACCATTCTGCACTTGCTCAGCCGATAGTTGAAGAGTTCTTTCTCACTGTCCAGAGTTCCTGTATAGGGCTTCATGAGCCAGGACATCAGCAGGTAGGCTGGGTCCCCGAGGATCACTATAGGCATCTCCACATCCCCAACAGTTATTTTGTGATCCGGGAAGTAAATACCTTCCTGCAGCCGTCTAAACAGACCAGAGTTCCTGAAAATGCGAGCGTCATGAACCTTGCCTGGCCATCCGACGTTGATGTTGGTAAAACGTCCCCTATGGTCCACCAGTGCTTGCAGCACCATTGAAAAGTAGCCCTTTCGGTTAATGTACTGGCTGGCCTGGTGGTCCGGTCCCAGGATAGGGATGTGAATTCCATCTATAGCCCCACCGCAGTTTGGGAATCCCATCGCAGCGAAGCCATTTATGATCACCTGCACGTTTCCCAGGGTCACAACCTTTGAGAGCAGTAGCTCAATGATTGCATTGGCTACTTGCATCACAACAACCCCCACGGTAGATTTGTCCACTCCAAATTGGTTCATGACTGACTGGTAGCTGTCTGGCGTTGCAAGCTTCCAGACGGCTATGGCCACTCGCTTCTGGACAGTCAGAGCTGCTCGCATCTGGGTGTCCTTGCGCTTCAGGGAAGGGGACAGCAACTCACAAAGTTCCAGGAAAGTTCCCTTCCGCATGCGAAAGTTTCGCAGCCACTGTGATTCATCCCATACCTGCAGCACTATGTGGTCCCACCAGTCCATGCTTGTTTCCCAGGCCCAGAATCGCCGTTCCACAGCATCAACATGACCCATTGCCACCATGATGTCCACGGCGCGGGGTCCCATGCTTTGTGAGAGGTCTGTGCCCCTCTCAGACTTAATGTCCTCACCGCGCTGCCGTAGCCTCCTTGCCCGATTTCTCAGCATCTGCCTCTGAAAAAGGTGGATCATAAGGCGCAAGGTGTTGACAACAGCCATAACTGCAGCGATGATCGCAGCGGGCTCCATGCTCGCAGTGCTGTGGCGTCCACGCTGTCAATCACCAGAAAAGTGCGCAAACTGATTGCCCACCAGCGCTTTCACGGAGGGAGGGCGGGAGTGAGGGTTGAATGATGACAGTTACCCAAAACCACCCTTGACACATTTTTTGCCCCAGCAGCCATTGGGGACTCAACCCAGAATTCCAGTGGGCTGCGGGGACTGCGGGAACTGTGGGATAGCTACTCACAGTGCACCGCTTCCAATGTCGACGCTTGCCCCGTTAGTGTGGACTCACAAAGTCGAATTACTGTCCTTAGTGTGGATACACACGTTTGACTTTGTAATATCGGTTCCACAAATTCGCTTTAAGTAAAATCGAACTCCTCTCGTAGTGTAGACATACCCTTAGAGACTAACAAACCAACAAAATACTTCCATTAATGATTGAATTTTACAGACAAAGTAAGAAAAATGCTGCTTGTGAACTGGAATTTGATTTTTAAGGATATTTACTTTATATATTTTCACATGTGATGTTTCCAGTGTGTGTGTGTGTGTGTGTGTGTGTGTGTGTGTGTGTGTTAATGGTTATCAAGCTCTACTGTTTGAAGCTCAACCTCTCCTTAAATTACTATTGTCCAACCCACATCCCATAATTTCCTGCACCAATGAAAATTGAAATCAATAATAAAAAAATACTTAAAGCCCATAACTTTGCAGAAGACTCACAGATAAAAATCTTAGATGTTTAACAATAAACATCTATCTATTGAAGTTAAACAGAAATAGAAATTGAATTCTGAAAAGTATACCTATAGTATATTCCATATAGAGATGGCTGAAAAGCAGAGCAATATCATCCTATGAGTCTATAAGACTGTCCCATTTCAGTAAATCTGTAGCAGGAAGCCAGGCAAGAAGGAATATAAGCAAGTTCTACATAGAAGCTCCACAGTGCAGGAGCGAGCGCTACAGACCAGCTTTTAGGGATAACTGTTTCATATCCTAATAAATTTCCTTATTCTGTGTTAGAAAAAAGTAGTTCTTTGCCATACTTACATCCATGCCATCCTGAGGCCTCCTTGAACCCAAAGACTTTGTGGGGAATAAGTCATTATTAAGGCTACGATTTAGTCACGGGTATGTTTAGTAAAAGTCATGGACAGGTCACGGGCAATAAACAAAAATCCAAGGTCTGTGACCTGTCCATGACTTATATTATAAATACTCCTGACTAAATTTGGGGGGGCTGCTGCAGGGGGAGGGGTCACCCTGTGGGGGGTGCTCCTGGGGGATTGCTGCCTTGGGCCGCCGAGCAGCAGCTGCTCCGGCTGCCTGGGGATCACTGCTGGGGTCCACCCACAGTGACTGCTCCGGCTGCCCGGGGACTGCTGCCAGTGCGGCTGGCCCTGGGGACCACCTGAGCAATGGCTGGCTGCAGGGCCAGCCCAGCGGCTGGTGTGGCTGTTCCTGGGGCAGAAATCATGGAGGTCACAGAAAGTCACGGAATCTATGACTTCCGCAACCTCCGTGACAAACATGGAGCCCTAGTCATTATTAAGTTATCATTATTTGTATTAAAGTAATGTCATTGAGCCCCAGCCAAGTTTGGGGTACAATTGTTAGACATTGTACGGGCATACATTAAAAAACAGCTTGTGCTGCAAAGACTTTATAGTCTTAGGGCTTCTTTATACATACAGCACTGTAGCACTTAGTGAAGATGCTACCTACACTGATGGGAGAGCTTGTCCTGTCAGCACAGGTACTCTACCTCCCCATGAGGCGATAGCTATGTCAACAGAAGGATTCCTCCCAGCGACAAAGAGCTGTCTGTACTGGAAATTTGCTCAGTATAACTGTGTACCTTGGAGGTGTGGATGTAGTTATACTGACATAAATTTGAAGAAGAGACCAGGGCTTAATTCAAGAAGGACATAACACATTAATTAAACAAATGAGGTGGGGGACAGGAATATGAGCAAACAGAATGTGTAGGTATAATAACCAGAGCAGTAGCAATCATCTCAGTTTACAACCTGCACATGAATGTACTTCTTATAATGTAATGAGATTACAAGTAGTCAGTGCCCAAAGGACCAGGTAAATAGTGTGAATCTCTCTAGACCAACTACTAATTTTGGGCTTTCCCCCCTACAGCATGTTCAAATTTTCACCTTACAGTGTCTAGATGGAATTCAAAGAAAATAATATTTTTAAAAAACAAAAGTGGCATTATGAGGATGAGTGGCTAATAGAAATGTGCATGTATTTGGATACACTATATTTTGATCTTTAAAGAATGCTTTCAGTAGGTTTCTTTGGTAGCGAATTGCTTACATGCACACACATCGTCATTGTGATATATGTGTGGTAGTGGAAAAAAGCGCAGAAATCTTAGTCTTCTAGAAAGAGCAAGAGTCAGGCTAACTCTAACGGCTAATAACGCGAGACTTCCAGGCAGGGCCTGGGTGAGTGGAAAAGAACTGTAAGAGAGGTTGTTTTGACCTTGTGTTAGATAAGAATGGAACGCAGACTATAGAAAGAACTGCTGAGAAAAGTAGGCTATCAGGAAGGAATGTGTATAAACAAAATGCAGTTGTTGATCATTACTGTATGTTACAAAAGGTATAAATGCTTGCCTTAATTGTTTATCTTTTGGGAGACCTGCCATTGTGCACTCTCCCCCTTGCAATATTGCTTGAGAATAAGCTGCCTCTGACATGTTGCAGCCAACCTCAGAGTGAAGACTGTTATTCTTCCACATATGCTAGACTAGAGTAAAAAAGACTGAGCTGCCTTTAAAGAGTTGCTGAATTGTACATTTTCCAGATCTCTCAGCTGCTTTATGCCCCTGACCAAAGGTTTATATTTATTATTATTCACTCACTCATGCCCGTCACCCCAATTGGGGTATGGGCCGCCAACCACAGATCTCCAGAGTCCTCTATCCTGGGCCATTTGCTCTAGCTTGGTCCAGGTATAGCCCATTTTTATGCTATCAGCCTGAAGGTCGCGTCGCCAGGTGTTTCTTGGACGGCCTCTTTTCCGCTTGCCTTGGGGGTTCCACCGCAATGTCTGTCTAGTGATGTTGGTTGGCTGCTTGCGTAGTGTGTGTCCTATCCAGCCCCACCTTCTCCTTCTAGTTTCTTCCTCTGCTGGAAGTTGACGGGTCCTCACCAAGAGGTAGATGTTGCTGATGGTGTCTGGCCAGCGGATCTGGAGAATCCTTCTAAGGCAACTATTTATGAAGGTCTGAATCTTCCTGGTGGTTGTTTTAGTTGTCCTCCAGGTTTCAGCTCCACACAATAAGACTGATTTCACGTTGGAATTGAACAGTCTAATCGTTGTTGCCAAAGACAGCTCTCTGGAGCTCCAGATGTTCTTGAGCTGTAAGAAAGCTGCTCTTGCCTTACCAATCCTTGCTTTGATGTCTGCATCCGTGCCACTCTGTTGGTCGATGGTGCTGCCTAGGTAGGTGAAGGACTGCACTTCTTCCAGAGGCCTTCCATTCAGTGTGACTGGGTTATTATTGATGGAGTTAATCTTGAGGATCTTGGTCTTGTCCTTGTGGATGTTGAGGCCAACCTGTGATGACGTGGCTGCCACTACGTTAGTCTTCTCTTGCATCTGCTGTTTGCTATGCGAAAGGAGTGCAAGGTCATCGGCAAAGTCCAGGTCATCAAGCTGGGTCCACAACGTCCACTGGATTCCATTCCTGCGCTCATAAGTGGATGTCTTCATAATCCAATCAATGACAAGGAGAAAGAGAAATGGTGACGACGAACATCCTTCTCTGACTCCGGTTTGCACCTGGAAGCTGTTTGTAAGCTGCCCTCCATGGATCACTCTACAGTGTATGCCGTCATATAAGTTCTTAATCAAGTTAACCACCTTTGCTGGGATGCCATAGTGCCGAAGGAGCTTCCAGAGAGTCTCTCGATCCACGCTATCGAATACTTTCTCATAGTCAACAAAGCTGATGTACAACGAGGAGTTCCATTCCATAGACTGCTCGACTATGATGCGGAGCGTTGCTATCTGGTCCGTGCATGATCTATTTTGCCGGAAACCTGCCTGCTCATCTCGTAGCTGTGGATCGATGGCATCCTTCATTCTCTCTAAGAGAACTCGGTTGAAGACCTTCCCTGGCACCGACAGAAGTGTGATTCCTCTGTAGTTGGCACAATTGCTGAGGTCTCCTTTCTTGGGGATTTTAATAAGGTATCCCTCTTTCCAATCTGCCGGAATCACTTCTTCTTCCCATATCTTCTCAAAAAGGGGGTACAGCATTTCCACTGAAGCATCCAGATCTACTTTCAGGGCCTCTGCTGGAATATCGTCAGGTTCAGCCGCCTTCCTGTTCTTCATCATAGTGATGGCTTTTCTGATCTCATCTCTGGTAGGTCTATCACAATTGATTGGAAGGTCTTCGTTGGCTGGGTCAATGTCTGGTGGATTTAGTGGTGCTGGTCTATTTCGGAGTTCCTCAAAGTGCTCCGCCCATCTATTCATCTGTTGTTCTATTTCTGTTATAGACTTTTCCTGCTTGTCTTTGATGGGACGTTCTGGCTTGCTGAACTTTCCAGACAGTCGCTTGGTGATGTCATACAGCTGTTTCATATTACCATTGTATGCTGCCTGTTCTGCTTCTGTTGCCAGTCCATCCACATAATCTCTCTTATCCTTCCTAATATTCCTCTTCACTACTTTATGGGCTTCAGCATACTCTTCTTGCGCTTTAGCCTTTGCTGCTCTAGTCCTGCTGTTATTAACTACTGCCTTCTTCTTCTTTCTATCTTAGTCAAGGTCTCTGCTGTGATCCACTCTTTCTGCTGGTATTTCTTGATTCCCAGCACTTCCTGGCATGCTGACCTAAGTGTCTCTCTCACTTTCTGCCACCTGTTCGATACACTGTCTTCCTCTTTCTCAGACCGATCCTGTAGTACTGAAAACTTATTCTTCAGCGTCAGTCCAAAATCTTCCTTGATCTTATGATCCTTCAAAAGGCTGATGTTGTACTTCGTTCTTCTATCTGATGCGTCTATCCAGTTCTTCTTCAGCTTCAGCTTCAATCTGGCCACCACTAAGTGATGGTCGGACGCTACGTCTGCTCTTCTTCTAACGCTAACATCCTGCAAAGATCTTCTGAACTTCTTGCTAATACAGACATGATCGATCTGGTTTTCTATCGTGCCTGCTGGCGATACCCAAGTACTCTTGTGGATCTGCTTGTGAGGAAAGATGCTACCTCCTATGACCAGATTGTTAAGTGCACACAAATCCACAAATCTCTCTCCATTCTCACTCATCTCTCCCAGAGCGTGAGTCCCCATGACTTGTTCATATCCTGTGTTGTCAGGTCCAATTTTGGCATTAAATTCTCCCATAAGGATGGTAATGTCTTTGTCTGGGAGAATCTCTAATATTTTCTGAAGTCTGTTGTAAAAATAGTCTTTGTCCCCCTCTTCACTGTCATTGGTTGGAGCATAGCACTGTACAACATTCATCTTAATCCTCTTCATTTTAGTTCTGAAGGATGCTGTGATAATCCTGGAACCATGTGCCTCCCAACCAATCAGTGCTCTCTGTGCCTGCTTGGACAACATGAAGCCTACTCCCTGTGTGTGGGGTGCGTCGCTCTCTTCATGTCCGGAATACAGCAACAGCTCTCCTGTCAACAGTCGTCTCTGTCCAGCTTGCGTCCATCTTGTCTCGCTAATGCCTAGTAGGGTCAGGTTGTTGCTCCTCATCTCTGCTGCGACCTGCTCCGTCTTTCTTAACTCGTACATGGTCCTCACATTCCATGTACCGATGGTAATCCTCCTAGTTGCAAGAAGGGTAATCGGCCTAGTGGCTTCCTCACGACTTTCACCACCCAGCATCATGCGTCTTTGAGTTGAAGGCCCTTCTTTTTCCAGGCTAAAAGTCTCTATTATCTCTATTGTTGGCGTTTCTGTAGCAAGTTAATTTATAGTGACGGGCAAATCAACTACATTGTTGCACTATGGAGTTAGCTGCAATTATTCCACATTTTTGAGCCCTCTGGAGTGCTGCAGTAATGCTCACAAACTCTGACCAGTCTTACAGACCTTAATACAGTCAGTATTGTGAAAAACTGTTTTCTCATTCTTACTTACCAGGATTTTAAAACGCTTAAAGACTGTAGTGCTGCTGGCATAGCATTTGAAATGCAGCACTTCATCTGACAGACAGCAGAGTGCACAGTCAGTTCCTAATTATTATCTTTTTCCAAGTCATGGCACTTTGCACTACATGTTGTGCTGGTTCTAAGCAGCAGCTTTGGCATCTTTTGAGGATTGTTTAATATTCAGTGAGTGCATCTTATTAAAATCAGTGCATGTTCACTGCCCAATGAGGCATCACTGCATGTTTTGGGGTGTTTTTTTTCAGTCCTTGGTTGAGAAATTGATCTAATTTTAGATAAGGGAGCAGGGTCGCCCAGAGGATTCAGGGGGCCTTGGGCAAAGCAATTTTGGGGGCCCCTTCCATAAAAAAAAGTTGCAATACTATAGAATACTATATTCTTGTGGGGGCCCCTGTGAGGCCTGGGGAAAATTGCCCCACTTGCCCCCACCCCCCCTCTGGGCAGCCCTGTAAGGGAGTTTAGAACCATTCAATTTTATTTCTTTCCTAGTGTCACAGTACAACTGGCATTCTGAACACAACCAAATTAATTTCCTGGAGCTGCACAGAATTAAACCAATGATCAGAGGACAGATATTGTTTCTAGGTACATTTCACCAAGCCCTGATTATCTAGAGTGATGAACTCAATAGGCTAGTTCAAGAAAATCTGCTGATGCTAATACATAAATACATCTAATCATTAAGCCTCAGAGCCCAACCATATAAGTAATTCACTTTCAGCAGACCCAATCATAACCTAAATTGATCAAGTTCTATTTGCCCAAGATCAAGCCCTGCAATGTTCAGACACATATTTTGGGTCTTCCAAGTTGGCAGGTGTACTGCTGGAATTCATTCGTGGTATCAAGAATAGACACTAGCTAAGAAATCCAAACACTGATTTTAAGTCCACTTGCTCTTGGAATAAAAGATATCTAATTTATGTATCTAGGGCCATATAACCCTAACCCTTTCCCTCCCTTCCTAGGGGATAGAGACTTGGAGTGTGGCGGGAGAGAGATTTACTGCAGGAAAGCTAGGTTGATGCAGTGAGTTTTGCATTTGGTTCTTAACCATTGAGTGTAGCAGTCAGTTCTGTAGTGTAGGTCCATTGATAAGAATTGTGTCTCCTGGACCCATGAGTCTTCCCATATTGCTCACCAGTTTCATGGCTCCAGTGACATGCTGCTGTTGTGGGAGTTTATGGACATAGAGGGAGAGGTGATGTCTTAGCTAGCTCAAGTAAATTTCCCTGAAGGACTTTGAATATAATGATAGATTTGATTGAACTGAACTGTGTATTTACTGGAGAGCTAGTGCAGAGAGTGGAGCTAAGTGTTATTTAGACAGGCTCCTGTATTTTGCACTAATTGGAGATTTTTTTTCAGAGTGGAGTTTCACTTTTAGCCATGAGCTGTAATAACTGAGCCTGGAGGTTATATGTGTATGGATCATGCTGGCTAGACGGGCATCTTCTGAGCAGTGGCAGATGGAAATGGACAGTTTTTGCATAGCGGGTTATTTGGATATACAGTAGCACTGAGGATACTTACAGGACTACACACTGACTTAGCATTTGTGGGCAGATACCCCCAATAGCAGAAAATGTGGTGGAGGAGATGAATACCTCTAAGTGCTTTACTCTTGTTTCTACCAGTGTCTCCTCCATTTTGTTTGTGTTCAGCTTCAGCCAGCTGCTTTTCATCCAGGTGCTGATCTCAGCCAAGTGCTGTAAAAGCTGGGAGACCTTGTGGTTTTTTTCCATCGGAAGTAAAGGTGATGTAGAGCTGGCTCTTGTCTGCATGCGGCTGTATTTCAGCCTATTGTGATGGACCTGCAAAGCAGGTGACTGCAACTCCCAGTAGCCTCTTCCCCTGGCCAGGCAAGGGGAATGGTCCTGAGCTCAGCCATGTCCAGGTTCTGTTTGGGAGCGGGAGCCACATAGCAGCAGGGAGCTGGAGGGAAGCCCAGAAACTGTATGCAGAGCCATGTGTGGAACAGGCGGTGACAGCTGGACACTACAGCTGGATGCAGGTCTGTGTGGGACTTATGAGGGAGCAGCAGTGGCTGGGTAGGGAGCCAGTGCAGAGGGGCCAATGAGAGAGAGACTGCTCCTGGAAACATGAAAGCACCTATCTGCTGCAAAAGAGACTGGATGGGAGAGGGCACCCCAGGCACTATGCCTGAAGAGCCCTGACTGTCGATTGGACGATCCCAGGGACTCAAACAAGAACCGCTATTGCTCACTTTGAACTGTAGCTGTTTAAGCCTCGGAATCTAGGGTATCTGTGACCTTTCCCTTTCCTGACAGCCCTAGTAAAATACCATTTCCCTTAGCCAAGTGCCTGTCTGAATGGATATTGGGATCCACCAGGGTGGACTAGGATCTACAAACCTAGTTGTTGACGGACCTAGAGTGCTTGCCTCCGAGCTGCAGTACACCTGGCATGCTGCTGGCATACCAGGAGTTTGGTGTAATAGGCAGCCACAATAATGTGTCTCCATCTCCCAGTGACGTCACATAGATGTTGAATAAGATAGGGGATAAGGTTTGTCCAGGATACTCCACAGCTGAGGGCTCTGGAGGAGCGTGTCAGAGCAGTTGTCCATCTAGGTGTAGTCCAAGAGGAAGGAACTGAGCCATTTCAGAGCATGTTTGTTCACCTTTGCAGACCCTTTAGAATAAAGTGTCAAATGCTGCAGAGCTGTCCAAGATGAGCAAAGGTGTACTTCCCTAATCAATGGGCTGGACAAGAAGTAGTCAGCCAGCAGAACTAGCGCAGTCTCTTCACCATGTGTTGGCCTGAACAAAGGTATCCAGGTTACTGGCAGTTGACTTTGGAGACTTTTGCCATTCTTGATTAGTTTGTTTAGGAAAGGGAGGTTGGACTGTGGGTAGTAATTTACAAGGTCACTAACATTGACAGATTGCTTTAGTTGGTTGGACTATTGTATATATTAGCGTGGGAGACAGAAGATGTCCCCCACCTCCCTTTCCAATCTCTATTAAAAGGAGTCCCAGATTTTGCCTACCAGCCAGGAAGGGAAGGAGTCAGAATCAGAGATAGTGGCCTCGACTGCTCCTAGTGCTTGCATGATTGCCTCTTGTTTGAATGGGATGGAGGCTCCTGTGCTCAACTTGTTGTTCCTGGTGTCCCATGAAGCTATCCTGGCATAAGAAATCATCTCTGAATATAAAATGATAGTTCCTCACTAAACTCTGGCAGAATGTGGAGACAGTTTTGGCTTATGAAACAATGTAGGCTGGGATTTACAAAGGAGCCAATGGAAGTTGGATAGCTAAGGGTGGGATTCACAAAGGTATTTAGGCAAATAACTCCCATTGAAATCTATAACGATGATCGTTTGAAAATCTCAGCTTGAAAGTAAAGTAGTGGCCTAAATTGATATATTCAGTAGCCCATACTTTTTCTAGATCTACGTGACTCTAGCTAAGACATTCCTAAAAATGATGCTACAGCAAATCTGAAGATTGGACCAAAATCTAATGTCATTCATACCAGTGTAAGTCCATTGAAATCAATAAAGTGGCATTGTGAGGGGGACAGCAGAAAGTGACCAAGTGTGTTTTTGTTCTCTTGAGCAATATTTTTTAAAAAGCAGATTCAAGTTAAGTGACTAGCACTATCCTCGGTGATATTTTTAAGTTTAACTGCAACCAACAGATGGCAGTCCATAGTCAATTATAAGTAGTACAAACTCAAAAGGAGCGTTGTAACCAGGAAAATTATATACAGTATTTGCATCCAGGATTCTTTCAGTGCAGCTGGCAAGAAGAAAAATCTAACAGAAAAAATTACACTACAGGTTCCATTTACCTTTACAAATAGCTTCTCTCGTAAGGTGACCACCACCTAGCCTATATTTTTAAGGAAATTCTACAAGCCCCAAGATCATCAGGTACAGCCGAGCTCCACTCATGGCTGAAAAGAACAACCCAGAAAGAAGGGTTGAGGGAGAAGACTCCTAAATTCCCTTGAGTTGGATGAACCTGAAGACTTCTGTGTTTGGACGCAGGTTTGGGATTTAGCTAAAATATGATCAAATACATTATGGAATAATTGTAATCATTAGAATACATGTATTGGAAATAACATATGACTGGCAAGAGAGGACTGCATGCATAAACAACTTGCCCTCATTTTCTGCAATCCAAGAAGGGGCTGTCAGAGTTCAGATCTCTTCTCAGCAAGCCACTTCTCGATGCAACTAGCCTCCTCGATGCAACTGCAACTCATACAACAGGAATGGGTCCCAGAGAGTAAAACTTCTGGGTTAGATTTATGGGGCAATGGTATCAAGAACTTGAACCTGCGGTATTCAGACTTATTCTGATACAAACTTGTTCCAAGTTTGCGTCAATTTTTTTGATGGCCCATCCACCCAGCCCTACTGAGGACCCTATTTCTCCGGATGCCTACAATAAACATATTTGGAAGCTGAAAAGTCCCATTGAATGTTTATATCGATTTAGCTGAGGAGACACAATATATAACTGTACACAAGAGACTAGCAATTTTGTCCCACACTAATACAGTCGTCCATCAGTGTTGCTTGTCAGTCTGTAATTTTAATGGTAATTTGCCACATTGTTATTGCTTTGAAAGCCTATATACAGCAGGATAAATAGCTGCTTTCACAGCCAAACTGGTTGCAACCCATTTTACATTGTCTATAAGAACACATTTCCTTACCACTTAACTACCTCAGATTGTTAGGTTGGGTAATGCAAGGCATGACTAGTTACCAATATTGTGTGTAAAATTCTCATGAACATCTATACTGCAAAACATTTTACCATTATGCTGTCAAAATACAATGCTTAGAGGATTGTGAAATGCTTCACTCATTTATCACACTACTACATGTAGCCACAGGTTACAGGACTTGGCAATTCTGCGTCCCTGTGACTGACACTGAACATAAAGTCAGCACCAGTGTTGCACCATGGTCATACACCAAGGTGATCCAACCTGAGGGTATTTTGTTGACTTTAATGGAAGCACATTGGTGCTTTCGGCTGGGTGCAATCAAAGGGAATTGTAATAGTGACACGTGATGAGGCAGACTGTAATACTTTCATATCAGATCAACTTTAAAGGAAAAGATTTTTCTTCCTAGACCAGATCAGTATTCTGTTCTAAAGAAGTAAAATTTGGAGACAAATTTGAGCTGAACAATGTCTCTTTAAAAAATATAGCCTGTATGCCACCTGTAGCTTTTGTTTTTTGTTAAAGCTCATTGACTTTATAGCACTGGACTGGATCAGTACTTGGATGGGAGACTTCACTGGAAAATCTAGGACGCTGCAGGAGAAAATTATTAACTCTGGTATCCGGGTCAAGGTTTAACTTGAGACATGACACAACACCAGTGCCTCATGAGTAACACTGGCTGCAGTTTCTGAGTAGAATTCAGGGTGATGGTTTAAAGTCCTAAATGCTTTAGGGTCAGGAAGACTGTCTTGATCCTCTGGCGTTTGCTTCCTCCCTTGGGCCTCACAGCCCAGAGCTGCTAACCTTCTGGACATACTGCAAATCTTTGCTTTTCTCTCGGTTACTTGCAGGGTAGGTGGAGTTACGAGGAGGGGATTTTGTTATCCTTATGGTCATTTTGCCGTTGGATGTTTATAAGAGCTAACTGAGCTGTACTTTCTGTGTTTTTGAATTTTCTGATGTTGTGGAACAGTGGCCCAAGCTTGGGATGGGGGCTTCCATTTATAAATGGAAATAAATAAATAATTTAGGCAATTACATTGTGCCTACTGAACATGCCCTGGAACTTCAACTGGAGAACATGTTCTTTTCACGTACCACTGTTGCCATGTTCCACCCCAGACCTGGCTCCATATCACTGGTAATAAAGTGTGGTAATCATTATGGACTGGATAGTGGCTGTGGCCGTTTTAGGGAGGGAAGATACAGAAGGATAACTACAGCAGCAGCTCCTCTAAGCACTCTGCCTACGGAGGCAGGCAGGATGATTCTTTGGGCATTATAGGTATGCATACAAATCTGGCAATTGCTACGTTCTTTTTAAGGCTGTGAAGTAGTGGGATAAACTCATGCCCATTCCGGTCACACTTCTTTTGAGGTGTGTAGCACTTCTGGTAGGACTAGGAGTCCCTCACTTGGGCAAGGTAGGCACCAGAATTCTTGCTGTCTCTTTGCAGGTGCATGTGTATGGGAAGTAGAAAATAAGTGCTTACTGTGCCCTCTTTTCAACTATGGGCACCTGTTCAAAAGCAGCCAGAATTCACCGCTAACTATATAGATTGTTTGTAGTTCTGTAAAGCACCGTCAGGCTCGTGAAATTCAACTATCAAATTAAGAATCAACAGTAAATCTCCTATTCATGTGATATTCCTGGCATAGAACATTCCTTGTTGGCAGCCAGAAGGGCCTGCCAGGAATTCCATGTCTTGTCTTTGACTGCTCAGATATACTCTGACTAATGTACAAGTGTCAACAGGCGTTAAGAAGAAATGGGCATGTGGTACCAGTGCTTCAGTGCTGTGACACAGGGAAGACCTGCTAAAGAGATGGCATTCACAGAATTATGCCATGTATGTATCTCAACGTATGGTTGCTTGGCATGTACACCCAAGGACCACTTACCAACTTGTGAGAGGGCACTAGGGCATCTGAACAGGTGGTCATGAGCAGTGGCACACAACGATGCTCCTCACGTGTGCTTGCTGAGGGTATGATTTCCTGCTGGACCATCGGGAGCTTATGCACAGTTAAGGGGATGTGCAGTCATTAATCCAGCTCTGAGCTGTATTAACTTTAAAAATAGCTTTTGTGGCAGCATTATGTTTTGACCCATTTAAATTCAGCAGAGCAGTGTATAAGGATCAGAGATGTCTGGTAAAGCTATGTGCCTGTGGATCTTAGAAGCCCCCATTGAATCCTCCTAAGGAGCTTCTATACTCTGCGGAATAAGGTAGCAAAGTGCAGGTTTTCAGAGCCTGTCTTACTTAAAGCCAGTCACTGCAATTCCACAGTGCAGTGGGAAAAGATAAGGGTAAAATGTAGTTAATATAAATTAGTATAATTGATTACTTAGCCTCAAGGGATTTATTCTTGCTAACAGGGAACTCCTCAGCATCTGTCATTATGGAAGATTCAGGTAAGGAAGTTAATATATTGCTAACTATGTAATAAACCTAAATCCAGATTCTCAGCCGGCATAAATTCATGTAGCTTCTTTGAAGTCAATGGAGCTGCACTGACATACACCCTTCTTATTTGTATTACAGTAGCTCCTAGAGGCAGCTGAGGCGCTGGCCATTAAATTAACCACAAAGGTTATTTGAGGCAGTGTGGGAGGGAATCTATGAAAGCAGTTTCAATAAAAAAGACCCATTCCGTCCCTGTTGCTGTACTCACTAGGCTCCAGTGGATCCCCTACAGTGTGAGTGCTGGTCCAATGATGAGACAGCATCAAACAGTGAGTATTTCCAAAGGAACTTTAATGGATGCCATCCTGACCAGTGCTGCCAAATACAGCAACATCCACTTTGTAGCTAGTGATACTACTAGCCAATTTGAACCTATGGTTCATAAGAACTACTGTCTTTACAGGTACCAGTATTCCAGTCCTCAGGTGTGCAGCATACATATCTCGAGTACATTATACTACACTTCACATATGTTCTAAAAAGCATCCTGACGTTTCAAGATCTGTCTGCATAATAAGCACTCTCGAACCTTCTCAGTTTGTCAGGGGAATCCTTTTCTAAGGGCTGTTTTTGGTGGAACTGATTTTGAAGTCAAACCACTAGAGGGCATATGCACACTGTGAAGCAATTCCTTGTTAGCGAATATACAAGCTCTGAGACGGCTACACGATGCATTTCTGTGACGAGTCAATGAAAATGAAATAGCTTTGGCTGCACTCACATCCTCTTATGTTTGTTTTCTGTGTGCATTAGGCCCATTGATATTCACCTACAAGACTGCTCAAAAGCGAATTTTAAGTTTGCATGTTCACGTATCTGCATGGAAAGTGCTGTATTTTATATAGGATAGAGCCGTGCTTAACACCATAACTGGAGGAGAAGAGTCACAAATTCCCACAACAGAGTACTAGCACACAGGCAGTTAATGAAGCAGACAAAAATCTGATCATATCCCTTCCAGGTAGGACCATGTACACACGTGCAATTACTTTGTGTCAGCAAAAAAATCATATTTTTAAAGTCATACAAGACCATTGAGATCATCTAGTTGGATAACCTGTACAACACAGAACATAGGACTTCCCTGAATTAATTCCTGCCTCAAGTCCTATAGCTGTGGCTGAACTAGAACATATCTTTCATTGACATCCGGTCTTGATTTAAAAATTGCCAGTGACAGGGAATCCACCACAGCCCTTGGTAAATTATTCCAGTGGTTAATTATCCTCACTGTTAACATTTGAGGCTTCACTGTAAGTCATGTTTTCCAATACTTTTTCATTCTCTTGGCCCTTCTCTGAACCCTCTCTAATTTTTCAACTTCCTTTTCAGAGTCTGGACACAGTATTCCAGTGGTAGTTTCAGCAGTGCCAAATACTAAAGTAATATAATCTCCCTACTCCTACCTAATATTCTGCTATTCATACATCAGTGGATCGCATTTTTTCCCTTTTGGCCACAACACTGCACTGGGAGCTCATGTTCAGTGGATGATTCACCATGACCCCAAGTCCTTTTCAGAGTCACTGCTTCCCAGGATAGAGTTCCCCCCATCCTGTAAGTATGGTCTATATTCTTTGTTCCTAGATGAATGACCTTACATTTGGCCATATTGAAATGGATGTTTGATTGTGCTCAGCTTACCAAGTAATGCAGATTGCTCTGTTTCAGTGACCTATCGTCTTCATTATTTACCACTCTCCCAATCCTTTTGTCATCTGAAAATTTGATCAGTAAAGATTTTGTTTTCTTCTGGGTCATTGATGAAAAAATTAAGTAATGCAGGGCCATGACCCATTCCCTGCAGAATCCCACTGGAAACACATCCATTTGATGATGATTCCCCATTTACAAATACATTGAGACCTATTTATTAGCCAGTTTTAATCCATTAAATGTGACATGTTGATTTTGCATCATTCTAGTTTCTTAATCAAAATATCATATAGTACTAAGTCAAATGTCTTACAGAAGTTAAGCATATTACTTCAATTACATCAACACTATTACTTTTGTTCAAACCAAAATTGTTCAAATTACAATTTAAATCCAGTGCCCATGCTATAACTCATCTATGTTGAGATAGAGAAAGAGGAGAGAGTTCTCTCACCAGAGTCCTGACAGAGACAGTTAAACAAGCCTGGAGTAGGTTATAAAAACACCCTTTGCAGCTGGGATCACACATACAATTACTGGGTGAGAATGTGAAAAGAGAATCAAACCAACTGGTTTGTATCCATCCAGTTCATCTCTTTGTAGCATAACTTGTCCATTAATGAGGCTTTTGGGCAAGGCTTGGGTCGCTTAGAGTTGACACTTTTCTAAAATCCCCTAATTCTGCTATCCATCCCTAATGACTGCCTCTCCCTTATAACCAAATGACTGCTTCAAGCCCATCCAGTCAGGAAACAGGAATAATACCATGTAATTTATATAACTAATTACAACTATTGCAGTTATTCTCCAGTGGGGTGCTCAGCACAGCATGAACCTACAGGGATTTGATGAGTAGGTGGCTCATATCACTGGTCACATCTGATTTTACAATGCTGAAGGCCTCCTACCCCAAAATTAGATCTGATACACTGCATCTGCCTAGTATGTGAAGCCAAGAGTAAAGTTAATATAAATTCCAATGTACCCATCACTGCATTGCACCAGAGTCCCTGCATGGACTGGACAAGGTTTCTTCTTGCTGTGGCACTGTAGGCATTAAAGCTGATAAGCTTTGTGATTTGTAGCAGTCACATAGATGAATTAGCTCAGGATTTCCTGGCTACCATGACTGCCATGGGATTTTAAGTGGTTAGAGGCTCAACTGATACAGCCGGTTATGCTCTGGATCTAGTATTTTAAGTTGGCATTGGGGAACTGGAACACTGTCAGTTACACCAGTGACATGGACAAATTGTTGACCTCTGAGGTTAACTCACACCTGTCTTGTCAAGATGAAGAATTGTTTTGATGATATGCCCTTAGACTAAAGGGACCAGAGGGGTTCCAGAGGATTGTGGAGGAACCTATTCTTATTCCATTCTATTGATGCTTTGTTAGGATTTTGATTTTGTTTGTCTAGTGAGCTAGTCAGTCATTGATACAGTAGTCTCCCCCCTTCCTCTGACTTTGCTTCATCCTCACATATCATCTTGATGTAGAAATGTACAATTGCAATTGAAGCGACAGAGTAAATAGCTAGAGCACCAGTGACAGAAGGCTAGTGCTGAAGCAGATTGTTTGTGGCATAGAGTTTTTAAGCTCCTATTGCCTACAGCGAGGTCCTCCCTACTTCTGTCTTCAAGTCCTTGCTTCCATTGAGCCTTTAGGGAGAGTACAGGATAGCTGCTCTAATACTCTCAGCAGGATCTTTGTGGGGAGTGCCCAGCAAGGGCCACTGCCTCCCGGTCCCAAAGCCAATGCTTAGATATCCAGCTAATAGATATCTTGTAATTATCTTTTAAAAATTACCCTGTCTCAGATAAAGTATGTGCTTACTTAGTCCCCAGAATTAGAGTTGGACCAGGGAAACCCTCCTGTCTTTCACTGCAGTTGCGGTCTCTAGAGAACTCAGAGTTTGAGATGTCCTGTAAATCCCTAACATAGTAAATAGTAGGACCACAGTTGGTGAGGGCAGTAGGTAAGGTGCTATGCAAGAATATGAGTTTAGGTTCCCAAACTGCTTGTCAACTTGGATTGCTGTTCAGAAACAAAATAGAATTCTAAGTCCACCTTGATTTTTGATTGGCTTCAAGAGTCAATGAATATTTAAATTGGCAGCCTTGACACAGATCCTCGAAGGAGGCTTTAAAAAGGCAGTGAGGGTGATGAAAATCCTTAGAGAACCCTACTAGGGGAAAAGGGATCTTCCCCAGTGATCTAGTTATTTAAGCAGGAACACAAGACAGGCACTGACTGTTTGAGAGAGAACTCTCCTCAGATGCTTTGAGCATAAAGTTATATGGCAGGCAATCAGCAATGACTTTAACTAACTATTAAGCACAATGATGACATTGAAGTGCACTAACTGGAGTATCACATGATTACCATATAGCCAAACACATGCATAAAAATAAAGAAATTTGATAACTTCTCAAAGTATAAAGGTGAACAAGGAAGCAAATCCAAACACCTAAGATCATGCTCTGATGGGACTGGAAATCTGAACTCAGATGCCAAGTTCAAAACTTAAAAGACTTTGAATGTGGGTTTTGGTTCATGTCCATCTTTATACTTAACACACATTTTTACCATTTATATTTCAGTCTAGGAACCCTCCTTCTCTAAGAGCTAAACTTTTGGCATATAAGGCAGACTGATGCAATATGATATAACAGGCTCTGCTGCTTTTCTTGCTAGCAAGTGATATTCTGTATAACACAAGCAGCTACAGCATACGGTCTGCACTACTAGCAGTACTACCCAATAAGTAGGATCTGACAGCTATCCAAATTACTTGTGGAACTAAAGGAGGATTTGGTCTCTCAAACAAGCCCATTGCATTTAGGAAGGATTGCTGCTGAAGTCATAGTTGCCCTAAACAGGCATATCTCATATGCCACCTCTCATCATATCTAAAATCTGAGCGAGATAATGCATTGCAAATTGCTTCGATTTTCATATGAAGCTTTTGTGAAAGAAATAAAACTATTCACTTATCCAGAAAGTCGATGATCACTACTAATAGCAGTTATCTACTCCTGCCATCCTTCCTGCACTGCAATAAAAACATCAGTCGCATTAAGTACTTGTAGCAATTATTTGTAATAGGTAAATTCATTCTAATCATTTGAGAAACTGTTTGGTTTCATTATTCCCAACATTTCATTGATCATATCATGAACTCCAAAGGAGAAACTGAAATATCAAATGGAAGATATGGCTAATAACTGAATAAGGAAAAAACCTAAATACTTTAGTTTAAATGATAGTGTAACTCTCCAAAAAGAGGGGAAGCCGTTTCCCAAAACTACGTTAGCAGCTCACCCACGCACAATTGGTGAAGCTCTGTGATGACAGGCGATGCATCCACACTAGACAGGAAGGTGTTAAAAAGTAGCTGTGGGTTCAGGTGGCCCTGTCCCTCCATATCTGTGAAGCATGCTAGATTTGGAGAGGAGCCTTAAAAGGAGACGCTGCTATAGCTGCTGGTCCCCTGCAATGAGATTTTCAAAGATAGAAGGGAAGGAAGTGCATGTGAGGTTCACTGAATACTCATGGGAAGGAGGGGCATCTGGCAGGACCTACTGGAAGGTGGCAGTGAAGGATGGAGCAGAGACCACACTGAGAACAGTATTTCCTACCTACTGTCAGGATCCTGAGTGAAGGGAGGCAGGAGTTTGGGAGCCAGGAACTGGAGTCAGAGTCAGGAGTCAAGCCAAGGGTCAGAGCTAGAGACAGTCAAGTATCAGGGTCAGTGTTGAAGTTCCAGACGTTGATCAGGAGTGAATCCAAGTCAGAGCCAAGGTCAATACCAGGACTTCGGAAGCAGTACAGTCATAGCAACTGGCTAGGGATACACATTGTTGCCTGGTCTCTTCCCGGCATGCTCCATCAGCTTATAGAGGATCAAGTAGCCAATCGGGGAGCACTAAGACAATTGTCAGTTGGATCACTCAAGGTAGAACTTCCTGTCGTGTTCAACCTATGTGGATTGTTTTGGGTCTCAGGGAACAGCCAGGTTACAGCTGTTGCTGGGTGTTAGGATGAGACTGTTGGTTGTCTGGTAGCCTTGCAGACCTGTGTTCAAGTCTCACTGACCCTTATACCTATTATCAGATTTCTCAGGATAATCCCTATTTTGATAGGTTTGTCTTGCATCATCCATGTCAAGACCTTAAAATACTCAGAAGCTAATTCAGATAGAGAAAGCTGCGTGCATGTGCAAATTATGCAGTGACTGGGAGGGATATGATAGCTGTTTACACCCTTCACATTTTGATAAACTTCAAGCAGAGAAAGGAGCTATTTGGAGTGATACAAGGAGTTATAAATAGAAGGAATTGGATGAAGCACAAGCGACCAGGGAGCTTTTGCGACCAGGGGCTGCTAACAGGGAGTTTTGCAAGGGAGTTTGGGAAGGGAGCGAGGGTCCCTTGCCGTTTCTATCTGTTTTCTCTTTATTCCCCTTAAAACCTATAAACCAACTACATTCAAAACTTCTTGCTTAAACAACCCTTTCAGCGGGCAGGGGGCTGCAGACAGGGGAGTTTGAGAGGGAGGCTTACGATGGTTAGGAAGACCCGTAACACCTGTGCCAGCACTGCTTCTGTCTCCTCCACCTGTAGCCAGACAGAGCGCCTGAACATGGATACTTCTACTCAGATCCTGGTTTTGCAGAGACTATAACTTGCAATTTCTACTTACTGATATCCAGGCTGGGGGGAAAATCCAATGTGAAAGGTCCCTGCTGGTGGAATCCCTCAGGCAGCAGGTGGGAGAGCTACAGGAGGAGGTGGCTAGGTTGAGGAGCATCCGAATCCACGAGCAATTCCTGGCAGTGTCCATGTGGAGACAGCTGAGGTAGCTATCCCAGAACACAGGACTGCTGATACACCACTGGTGGAGGAGGAGATGGCTCAGGGTGGACACTGGCAGCTGGTTACTTCTGGCAGCAGGTAGTGCTCCACCCCTGCTCCGAACCCTCCCACCGTGGTAATAGGTAACCGTTATGCTCTTCTTGATACAGGAGAGAAGGAATCACCCCCTGCAGTAAAGAAGGAGAAGCCTCGTACTCCTAAGGCTGGGAGGTCTGCTGCCACCACTGCGAATAGGAAACGTAGGGTAGTGGTGGTCAGAGACTCTCTGCTGAGGGGGACGGAGGCGCCCATCTGTTGCCCTGACATTTCATCTCGGGAGTTATTGTCGAGGATTATCCAGCCCTCTGACTACTACCCCATGCTACTCATCCATGTGGGCACAAATGATATTGCGAGATGTGACACTGAGCGGATCAAGAGTGACTACAGGGCTCTGGGAGTACGGGTGAAGGAGTTTGGAGCACAGGTGGTATTCTCTTCGATTCTTCCTGTCAAAGGTAGGGGCCCGGGCAGAGACAGATGCATCATGGAGGTGAATGCCTGGCTGCCAAGATGGTGTCACCAGGAGGGCTTTGGCTTCCTCGACCACGGGATGCTATTCAAGGAAGGATTGCTAGGCAGAGATGGCGTTCACCTTTCAAGGAGGGGAAAGACCCTATTTGGACACAGACTGGCTAACCTAGTGAGGAGGGCTTTAAACTAGGTTCGACGGGGACAGGTGAGCAAAGCCCACAGGTAAGTGGGGAACATGGAGACCTGGGAGATGGGTCGGAAATAAGAGGGAGTGTGTGCTATAATGGCAGAGAGAAAGGAGAGTCAGGGCAAAACTGGGAGGCAAGATCGAACCAGTATCTTAGATGCCTATATACAAATGCGAGAAGTATGGGTAATAAGCAGGAAGAACTGGAAGTGCTAATAAATAAATACAACTATGACATTGTTGGCATCACTGAAACTTGGTGGGATAATACACATGACTGGAATGTTGGTGTGGATGGGTACAGCTTGCTCAGGAAGGATAGACGGGGGGAAAGGGAGGAGGTGTTGCCTTATATATTAAAAATGTACACACTTGTACTGAGGTGGAGATGGACATAGGAGACAGAAGTGTTGAGAGTCTCTGGATTAGTCTAAAAGGGGTAAAAAACAAGGGTGATGTCATGCTAGGAGTCTACTACAGACCCCCTAACCAGGTGGAAGAGGTGGATGGGGCTTTTTTTAAACAACTAACAAAATCATCCAAAGCCCAAGATTTAGTGGTGATGGGGGACTTCAACTATCCAAATATATGTTGGGAAAATAACATAGCAGGGCACAGACCATTCAACAAATTATTGGACTGCATTGCAGACAACTTTTTATTTCAGGAGGTTGAAAAAGCTACTGGGGGGAAGCTGTTCTAGACTTGAGTTTACAAATAGGGAGGAACTCATTGAGAATTTGAAAGTAGAGGGCAGCTTCGGTGAAAGTGATCAAGAAATCACAGAGTTTGAAATTCTAAGGAAGGGTAGAAGGGAGTACAGCAAAATAGAGACAATGAATTTCAGGAAGGTGGATTTTGGTAAGCTCAGAGAGCAGATAGGTAAGGTCCCATGGGAATCAAGACTGAGGGAAAAAACAACTGAAGAGAGTTGGCAGTTTTTCAAAGGGACACTATTAAGGGCCCAAAAGCAAGCTATTCCGCTGGTTAGGAAAGATAGAAAATGTGGCAAAAGACCACCTTGGCTTAACCACGAGATCTTGCATGATCTAAAAAATAAAAAGGAGTCATATAAAAAATGGAAACTAGGACAGATTACAAGGATGAATACAAGGATAGGCAAACAACACAGGAATTCAGGGCCAAGATTAGAAAGGCAAAGGCACAAAATGAGCTCAAACTAGCAACGGGAATAAAGGGAAACAAGAAGACTTTTTACCAATACATTAGAAGCAAGAGGAAGATCAAAGACAGGATAGGCCCACTGCTCAGTGAAGAGGGAGAAACAGTAACAGGAAACTTGGAAATGGCAGAGATGCCTAATGACTTCTTTGTTTCGGTCTTCACCGAGAAGTCTGAAGGAATGCCTAACCTAGTGAATGCTAATGGGAAGGGGGGTAGGTTTAGCAGATAAAATAAAAAAAGAACAAGTTAAAAATCACTTAGAAAAGTTAGATGCCTGCAAGTCACCAGGGCTTGATGAAATGCATCCAAGAATACTCAAGGAGCTAATAGAGGAGGTATCTGAGCCTCTAGCTATTATTTTTGGAAAATCATGGGAGACGGGAGAGATTCCAGAAGACTGGAAAAGGGCAAATATAGTGCCCATCTATAAAAAGGGAAATAAAAACAACCCAGGAAACTACAGACCAGTTAGTTTAACTTCTGTGCCAGGGAAGATAATGGAGCAAGTAATTAAGGAAATCATCTGCAAACACTTGGAAGATGGTAAAGTGATAGGCAATAGCCAGCATGGATTTGTAAAGAACAAATCTTGTCAAACCAATCTGATACTTTCTTTGATAGGATAACGAGCCTTGTGGATAAGGGAGAAGCTGTGGATGTGGTATACCTAGACTTTAGTAAGGCATTTGATATGGTCTCGCATGATATTCTTATTGATAAACTAGGCAAATATAATTTAGATGGGGCTACTATAAGGTGGGTGCATAACTGGCTGGATAACCGTACTCAGAGAGTTGTTATTAATAGTTCTCAATCCTGCTGGAAAGGCATAACAAGTGGGGTTCCGCAGGGGTCTGTTTTGGGACCGGCTCTGTTCAATATCTTCATTAACGACTTAGATATTGGCATAGAAAGTACGCTTATTAAGTTTGCAGATGATATCAAACGGGGAGGGATTGCAACTGCTTTGGAGGACAGGGTCATAATTCAAAATGATCTGGACAAATTGGAGAAATGGTCTGAGGTAAACAGGATGGAGTTTAACAAAGACAAATGCAAAGTGCTCCACTTAGGAAGGAACAATCAGTTTCACACATACAGAATGGGAAGAGACTGTCTAGGAAGGAGTACAGCAGAAAGGGATCTAGGGGTTATAGTGGACCACAAGCTAAATATGAGTCAACAGTGTGATGCTGTTGCAAAAAAAGCAAACGTGATTCTGGGATGCATTAACAGGTGTGTTGTGAGCAAGACACGAGAAGTCATTCTTCCGCTCTACTCTGCGCTGGTTAGGCCTCAACTGGAGTATTGTGTCCTGTTCTGGGTACCGCATTTTAAGAAAGATGTGGAGAAATTGAAGAGGGTCCAGAGAAGAGCAACAAGAATGATTAAAGGTCTTGAGAACATGACCTATGAAGGAAGACTGAAAGAATTGGGTTTGTTTAGTTTGGAAAAGAGAAGACTGAGAGGGGACATGATAGCAGTTTTCAGGTATCTAAAAGGGTGTCATAAAGGAGGAGGGAGAAAACTTGTTCACCTTAGCCTCTAAGGATAGAACAAGAAGCAATGGGCTTAAACTGCAGCAAGGGAGGTTTAGGTTGGACATTAGGAAAAAGTTCCTAACTGTCAGGATGGTTAAACACTGGAATAAACTGCCTAGGGAGGTTGTGGAATCTCCATCTCTGGAGATATTTAGGAGTAGGTTAGATAAATGTCTATCAGGGATGGTCTAGACAGTATTTGGTCCTGCCATGAGGGCAGGGGACTGGACTCAATGGCATCTCGAGGTCCCTTCCAGTCCTAGAATCTATGAATCTATAAATCTATGAAATTTTAAACAGATAAATGAATTTTCCTGATATTCAACTTAATTTTATTAAATGATGGACATCTGTCAAGGGAAGTTGTAAATGCCTTGATGCGGACAACATTTATAGCTACATTGAAGAACTAGGTAGTATATTGTAATGACAATCATTCACAGAGAGAAGAATAGAAATAAAGAAATGAATGGGTCTTTTCCAGCTCTATCTTCTATATTCTCATTCACTACACTAACACAGACATCATATCATATACCATTTTTTCCCAAATGTGAGGATTTGTTGGGGATGGACTGTTTTTAAGCAATTTACCACATTATTTTTAAATTTTAGTAAAGGGGCAAGTCCATTTTGGGTATCTGATTGAAACCTAGGGCTGCAGAGAAATATTTTTGTGTAGTTCAAGCCCTGAGTTCATTTTAAAATGCTATTTTAGTCTGTTTAATCCCTCTCCCACTAACCGTTGGAGGAAAGTTCCTGCATTGTCAGGGGGAGTTCTGAAGCTATCTGTCCCAAGTAGGAAGGCACGTTCATGTAATAAAAAATGTTTCATGTGAATTTAATGCTTGTGTGAGGAGTCCATTGACAGCCCTGGAGCGTACAGACATGATCCAGTGCCTGTGGAAGTTGATTGAGGGGAAGGGGGTGTCCTTTCATTGAAATCAGTGGGCTTTGGCCATGCCCTAAAAGCCTATGTCTCTCACACACGTGCTTAACTACAGAGTGAACAGTCCTGCTGAAATTAATGGAACTGCTCACGGCAGGGCCGGCTTTAGGCCAATTCAATCAATTCCCCTGAATTGGGCCCCACGCCTAAGAGGGCCCCGTGCCCAAGAGACGGTGTGCCGTACCGGGATGGCCCGGCTTCCCCAGGGCCTAGGCCCTTTAAATTGCCAACAGAGGCCCACTGCTGGAGCCCTGGGGTAGGGCTGCGGGGTTCTGGGGGCTATTTAAAAAGTCCAGGGCTCCCGCTGCCTCTACCGCCCCGGCCCTTTAAATAGCCGCCGGAGCCCCATCGCTTCCCTAGGGCTCCTGCGGCTATTTAAAGGGCCGGGGCGGTAGAAGCAGGGGAGAGCCGGGCCCTCTAAATAGCCCCCAGAGCCCTGGGATAGCAGGGGCTCGGGGGCTATTTAAAGGGCTGGGGCTCCAGCTGCCTCTGCTGCACCCCCTGCTCGCACCAGCCCCGCACCACCTGCCCTGCCTGCAGCCAGCCCTGCACCCCCTGCCCGCAGCCAGCCCTGCTGCACCCCATGCCCTGCCTGCACCGGCTCTGCACCCCCTGCCCTGCCCGCAGCCAGCCCCGCACCCCCTGCCCTGCCCGCAGCCAGCCCCTGTCTCCAGCCAGCCCTGCACCCCCTGCCCGCAGCCAGCCCTGCTGCACCCCCTGTCCTGCCTCCAGCCCCGCACCCCCTGCCCTGCCCGCACCAGCCCTGCACCCCCTGCCATGCCTGCAGCCAGCCCCGCACCCCCTGCCCTGTCTCCAGCCAATCCCTGCCACACTCCCCTGCCTTAAGCCAGCCAGTCCCGCACTCCTCTGTCTCCAGCCCTGCCAACCCCTGCCACACACCCCTGCGACCCTGCCTGAAGCCAGCCAGCCCACCCCACACACCCCTGTCTCCAGCCAGCCTTCCCCTGCCTGCAGCCAGACTCTACTTCCAGCCAGCCCCATGCCCACTGGTGCCCTGCAGTTCCCAGGGCAGTAACCCTGCACACCTGCTTCAATGAGGGGGGCAGGGAGCAGCTGGGACAGCTGCACACACACCCTGGGAGTGGCAGGGACCCACACATGTGAAACGGAGCTCATTAATAACTGATTAACAGCATATATGATGCAATGTACATAATATATAATTTTATTATTTATATAGTTATGGAAAGTAAATAATACATGAAAGAAATGAAAGGGTTTTTTTACAGGTTTTTTTTTTGTTGTTGTTGTTAGTCATCCCTGCTGGGGCTCCGCCGAAAATGTTCCTAAAGCCGGCCCTGGCTCGTGGTACATGAAATAAAGCACATGTGTAAACCTTTATGGGATTGTGGCTGTGATGATTTTGGGGGTATACAGGACTGAGAATCACTTTTTATCCCTTTTGTTGAAGGCAAGGGGGGTAATTGCTTGTGCTTAACTGAATGTCAGCTCCCTGTTACCCACTCAAACAATCTCTGCCTGATTACTTCCTATGTACAGGATTAAGAGTTGGCTCCTTGCCGCCTACTTATATCCCCAAAGTGCATTGTCTGTCCTCAGGGAGGTTTAAAACAAAACAAAACAAAATCCCACCACTAACAAAAATCCCTTTGTTTATTCTCTGGTGTGCTGCCTCTTCCCTGGTGATTTCACATCTCCCTGTTGACTTAGTATGTAGATGTGCAGCTATTGTTTTAGCTTACAATGTTTAATTTACATGCCAACAGATAGGTGAATAAACATCTCTTGTCTGACAAAAACAACAACAACCGTGCTTGTTAACTCTGCCTTGATACAGACTATAAAACAGTAAAAAGCAACAAAGAGTCTTGTGGCACCTTGTAGACTAACAGGACTCTGTCACTTTTTACAGATCCAGACTAACATGGCTACCCCTCCGATACTATAAAACAGTATACTATGTAATGAGTTATGAATGGATCTGTATATACATTTCACAACAATAAGAACGAGGAGTACTTGTTGCACCTTAGAGACTAACAAATTTATTTGGGCATAAGCTTTCGTGGGCTAAAACCCACTTCATCGGATGCATGGGGCCAACATCCCCTTACAGGAGTTAGAAGGAGCTGGTGGGTGGTCAGAATTGAAAATGCAGACTATCAGCACCATAGCAGAGGACAACAGGACAGTAGGAAGTTGAGGAAAGACATGACCTCTTCTGCACATGGTAACACCTATGGTTCAAGCTATTGAAATGTATTCATATTTACTCTTTGGTTCTCAAATCAAGAAATTCACTTAAATCTGAATTCTAAACATTTTCCAAACACAATATCACAGGACATAAGTGAGATACTGGGCTTGATTCTCCACTCCATTTCAGTGGCTGTATTCTGGTAAAACTCTGTTCAGTCAGATAACAAAACAGAGAATCAGGCCCTACATATACTAAGTGATGCACCAGACAAAAGTGAACCTGTTCTAGAGAGTTTGTCTTCTTCCTCATTTCCTGTTTACTGGTATAAATGCTAAGCATCTCACTGTCTTACCACAGTTCATGACAGTTCTTAATGAATGAATGATGAGCAGAAAAGGTTTCTAGCCAGCTAACAGTCAGCTTCATTCATGCTAATTGTTTGAGGGGATTGAAAATTACTTAGCAACCACTTCAGTAAATGGTGGGGAAGACACAACAGAGCAGTTTCATAACTGTAATGAAGCAAACATAATTAAAGCCTTTCTGCTGATCATACTTCCTGGTTCTATGTGAGTGGCCTGAACAAACAATACACGCACTGCATTAATAATGCATCCCCCAAAAACACTGACTTTCTCCTGCTTTGAGGAATGAGTTAGCAGACACCTCTTACTCCTCTGGAAAATATTAGCATTCTGCACTGAAAAATATTTGAACATTAATTGTTTTTAAACAAAAGGATAAAATATCCAAGTAAAATTATAGGGATAGCTCAGAGTCTGTTTATTGAAAATGATAAATAATAGGGATCAAATGCTCACCAGGCACAAAACAGTGTAGTTCTACTGAAATCAATGGAGTTACACCAAATAATACCAGCTGTGGATCTAGCCCTAAGCGGCTTTGCTTATAAGTAATAAGAGGGTATTGCCTTTTTAAAGTATAAGGAAAGTTTAGAGTGATATCATAAAGATGTCTTTAGAATTTTAAAAATATTTTTCAAACACAGTTTATAATGTTAAGAAGCTTCAGTCTGAAATCAGATGCATTAATACAATTATTTGTTTACCATCATGTGCACACACACTGGCTTTGTTTTTCGAGGGTTGTTCACGATGGCTAAACTCGGGGCTGCTTTTCTATGTGTGCCCGTAAAACACTGAGTCATTTGCTTTGACAAAAGATACGACACATTTGAAATGGCTTTTTTTTTTTTAAAGGTAAATTCACTAAAGAACTTCCTAAATTTAGTTTAACTACCTCGTGGAGTCCAGAGAGAACAATTAAAACATCTCAGTTATATACAAGACTATTATATTATTACAGCATAGCTTTTAAGAAGAAAAATTATCCAGAAATAGCACCCATTAAACAGTAGGTAAAAGTCTGTCATTGAACATAGGCACTCAGATACCACAGTGGGGGCACTGAATGACAACCTTGGTGGGTAAATAGGTTAAAACTCAGCAATAAAAAGAGAAGATAAAACTAACTTGCATAGCATATTCTATTATTCATACATTTAGTTAATGACAATATTGACAAGTAAAAATTTACCTTACACATTTCAATACCTTTAACTCTGACCTTCAAGAAATACAGTATTTACTGTTGATAGATGTTGGGCTGCATGTGTTCCCTCTGTATGCCATCACAGCTCTGCACAGGTAGCTGGCACAGCAGACCTTGAGCGAACTGCCCAGTGACCACAAGATCCATTAAGATGTGAAGGCACTTGGTTGGGTTTATTGTCAATGAAGCACTCGGATCAATGTTTACAGTAATACTAGCACATGTATGCCCGTGACAATGGATGCAGCTCAGTGAATGGCAGGACTTTCTATTCCCCCCTCGGTTGGCCAAAGAAACTCCCTCTGAGATACTTCTTTGTACACCAATACAAACAAGTTATATATTGCCCGTCTGATGTATCTAAGTGCCACCCTCTGACA
Source organism: Malaclemys terrapin pileata (assembly GCF_027887155.1). NCBI lineage: Eukaryota > Metazoa > Chordata > Testudines > Emydidae > Malaclemys > Malaclemys terrapin. The sequence continues at coordinate 78,893,232 of NC_071505.1, forward strand.
TGTTTGGGTGTCACCCATTTCCTTGTACCTGCTGGTTTAATCAAAACATCTCTATCCATCATGCTGTCATCCTGACCTTATCTTTAAGATGGGTCAGCATGTTCCTGTTATCTTTGGGGAATGTGCTAGTATCGGGGTGTTCTTGTACCATCCTTCTAGAATGTGTTTGCATGTATATTCTTATACCTAGCTGTCATAACTATAAAGGGAAGGGTAACAGCTGTCCTGTGTACAGTACTATAAAATCCCTCCTGGCCAGAGACTCCAAAATCCTTTTCCCTGTAAAGGGTTAAGAAGCTCAGGTAACCTGGCTGGCATCTGACCTAAAGGACCAATAAGGGGACAAGATACTTTCAAATCTTGGGGAGGGAAGGCTTTTGTTTGTGTTCTTTGTTTGGGAGTGTGTTCGTTCTCGGGACTGAGAGGGACCAGACATCAATCCAGGTTCTCCACATCTTTCTAAACAAGTCTCTCCTATTTCAAACTTGTAAGTAAATAGCCAGGCAAGGCGTGTTAGTTTTCCTTTGTTTTTCTCAACTTGTAAATGTACCTTTTACTAGAGTGTTTATCTTTGTTTGCTGTACTTTGAACCTGAGACTAGAGGGGAGTCCTCTGAGCTCTTTAAGTTTGATTACCCTGTAAGGTTAATTTCCATACTGATTTTACAGAGATGATTTTTACCTTTTTCTTTAATTAAAAGCCTTCTTTTTAGAACCTGATTGATTTTTCCTTGTTTTAAGATCCAAGGGGTTTGGATCTTGATTCACCAGGAGTTGGTGGGAGGAAGGAGGGGGGGATGGTTAATTTCTCCCTGTTGTAGATCCCAGGGGGGTTGGAACTGTATTCACCAGGAGTTGGTGGGAGGAAGGAGGGGAATGGTTAATTTCTCCTTGTTTTAAAATCCAAGGGGTTTGGATCTGTATTCACCAGGGAATTTGGTGAAGGTTTTTCAAGGCTTCCCAGGGAGGGAAAAATTGAAATGGTGGCAGCTGAACCAGAGCTAAGCTGGTAGTTAAGCTTAGAAGTTTTCATGCAGGCCCCTACATTTGTACCCTAAAGTTCAAAGTGGGGATCCAGCCTTGACACTAGCACTACTTAGGAATGAGTGTTTCTGCAATATCAGCCCTGTTCTTGCCAGCTTCTGTGAGCCTGGCCTGCCTCTTGTTCACAACTTAACTTTGCTTTATAGTAGCAAAGCTTTGACCACTACTTTAGCCCAGGCCTCAGACCTCATATCAGGCCTCTGATACAAGGGCTTCTGTTTAAGGCCCTCTTCCTACTACACTTACAAACTCTTTCAACATATACATAACTATGCAAAATATATAATCCATGATGTATATGTTAAGAGCTTGCAAGTATGGACCATGGTTTGTAGTTAAGATTGTTTTCAGAATGTGAAAGGTGAATTTTCATGTTAGTGTTGTCATTAGATGATTGTGCGAACTATACTGATATTAGTGTATGTGTGTAAATTACTTAAACTGGTCACTTCCATTCTTAACTGCTCAGGGTTTTTTAAATTGTAATGTTTGTCATATATTTTGTATAAAGGTATGTCTACACTGCCAAAAAAGGTTTGTTCTTCACTCTGGTTAGCTAACCCTCATTAACTGCCTCGGATTTAAAAAGAAATGAAGCTATGGCAACTTAGCTTTTTACTTGTGTTAGTAATTCAAGTTGAACCTCAGGCTCCGCTATTGGCTTTAACTCAAGCTGCTAGCCTGAGCCGCTGTGTCTTCACAGCTATTTTAATCCAAGTTAGCGAACGTTGGTTAGCTAATTAAAATTAAGAACACACCTTTTTTTTCCAGCCTAGACATACCCTAAAGGATCAGTTATGTGCTGCAGCAAACAATAGTAAATTAACAAAGATTTTTGTGTGTGAATAACATAATGTGTTGATCTAAATGTATATCATCTTATTCAGGGAAGTGGGCAATGCTCTTCTCTTTTATGTAAACGGTCTAATGCAAAGATAAGTCATTCCTATTCTGTACGAGTCTTTGGCTTCGTGGCCAGTCTCTACAGTTGACCTGTCATGATGTTTGGCAAACATGAGGATGAAAGGATGGAAATGCATCTAGAGCAGCGACATTTTTATTGAGCATCATATGAAAGTCCCCTTTCTTCCTTCTCCCTGTGCCACATTATTAATTAGTCCATTTCAGTGGTACATTTGTCTAAGGATAGGGAGGCTATCAAAGAGATTCTTTGCTTTTATGTAGAGACAGCTGGCACTAATTACCAAACTGGGAATGACATGCAAGCAGATAAGTGAGAAACTCTTGGCGAGCACAAAGGGAGAATTTTTGTAGCACATTTTTAAATTTATATTAAAACTTTCATTTGGCATGGTATCTATAATGCAGCTTGAAGTACAGTACCATCAACAATCCAGTTGTCTTCCTTTACTTCTACACTAGTTGCACTCATAGGGCACAGTATGACCTCTATGGGTCGCATTTGGATCCTCTGCACTCACTGTATGCCAGGGGTGAGGTCAGTGAAGGGGAGGAGAGTGAGAATTGTCAAATATCATACACTTCCATTAGTGAGGAGAAAAATTATTAATCTATAATAATCCCCAACACCACTCTCCAAGAGAGCCATGGGTGCATCCCACTCTCTCCAAAACCAAATTGCAGGTGCTCATAAATTAAACAACTTTGTGGTTTCTTATCTTCATCATTATATGTCCTACATGATGTTGTTCCACAGATTTTCCTTTACATTGAAAGATGCACCTATCCAAAGTTTTATAGCTAACAGTAATAAAGACAAGTTTGTAATCTATTTTCCTGTTCATAAGAGCCATCCATAAAAAGTGTTGTCATATTTTCCAGAAATTTACACCTGCCCTCTCTTTCTCTCTCTACAGTTATCATATAGTTCTCACTCTCCTTGGAATTTCATGATGACGTCCTAATCCTCACCCTGTTTGCCCAAAGGACATCTTCAAAAGTGTAATTGTTTAAATTAATTTTTGTTCAGTTTATTTACTATACATTTGTTTGCATAATCCAATCACAGAAAAATGGTGAATAAAATAGGAACAGCTGTGAACCATTCTAGTCTGCAGAAGTCTGACCCTGAAACATTCCTTTCCTCTGGTGTCTGCAGGGCATAAATTCTCTGTTACACCTTGTTGGTATCTCTACTGATGATCCTTACCATATGTTTTTGACCTTCAAAATATCCTGTACATATCTCCGTTCACTTACCATGATAATTTCTTAGCATGATTTTCCATATACAACTTCATTTTGTATATTAGACCCTAATACTGCACTGTATATTGTCAGCTCCAATAATAAAGAAGCTTGTACATGAGAACATAATCAGCAATTAAATCTTGAACAGACAGATTTATTTACAGTAGGGAGTATTTTGTCTGGTATTTTTGAGCCTCTTCGTTTGTAAGCTACAAAAATAAGCAGACACACAATCTCCCCCCGCCCTCCCCTCCCAGGTTCATTGATATTTTTTTTCTATCAAGTATCAGAGGGGTAGCCGTGTTACACTGAATCTGTAAAAAGCAACAGAGGGTCCTGTGGCACCTTAGAGACTAACAAATTTATTAGAGCATAAGCTTTCGTGGACTACAGCCCACTTCTTCGGATGCATATAGAATGGAACATATATTGAGGAGATATATATACACACATACAGAGAGCATAAACAGGTGGGAGTTGTCTTACCAACTCTGAGAGGCCAATTAATTAAGTACTCCTGTTCTTCTTTTTGTGGATACAGACTAACACGGCTGTTACTCTGAAACCTGAGAGGGTCCTGTGGCACCTTTAAGACTAACAGAAGTATTGGGAGCATAAGCTTTCGTGAGTAAGAACCTCACTCCTTCAGATGCAAGTAATGGAAATTTCCAGAGGCAGGTATAAATCAGTATGGAGATAATGAGGTTAGTTCAATCAGGGAGGGTGAGATGTTCTGCTAGCAGTTGAGGTGTGAACACCAAGGGAGGAGAAACTGCTTCTGTAGTTGGATAGCCATTCACAGTCTTTGTTTAATCCTGATCTGATGGTGTCAAATTTGCAAATGAACTGGAGCTCAGCAGTTTATCTTTGGAGCCCACATATCCAGACAGTCCTTCAGTGAGAGTGCATCCCACTGAGGAATACACTAAGAAACTGCACCATCTACTCAGGACACTCCCTACACTAACACAGGAACAAATCAACATACCCTTAGAGCCCCGACCGGGGTTATTCTATCTACTACCCAAGATCCACAAACCTGGAAATCCTGGACACCCCATCATCTCGGGCATTGGCACTACAATACATTGGTGTCCTTTATCCTCATGCACAATTATTTCAAATTTGGTGACAATATATACCTCCAGACCAGTGGCACCTCTATGGGCACCCGCATGGCCCCACAATATGCCAACATTTTTATGGCTGACCTGGAACAACGCTTCCTCAGCTCTCGTCCACTCACACCCCTTCTCTACCTACACTACATTGATGACATCTTCATCATCTGGACCCATGGGAAGGAGACCCTGGAAGAATTCCACCATGATTTCAACAGCTTCCACCCCACCATCAACCTCAGCCTGGACCAATCTACACGGGAGATCCACTTCCTAGATACCCCAGTACAAATAAGCGATGGCTATGTTAACACCACCTTATACCGAAAACCCACCGACCGCTACGCCTACCTTCATGCCTCCAGCTTCCACCCTGGACACACCACATGATCCATCATCTACAGCGAAGCACTGAGGTACAATCGCATCTGCTCCAACCCCTCAGACAGAGACCAACACCTACAAGATCTTCACCAAGCATTCTCAAAACTACAATACCCACACAAGGAAATAAAGAAACAAATCAACAGAGCCAGACGTGTACCCAGAAGCCTCCTGCTACAAGACAGGCCCAAAAAAGAAACCAACAGAACTCCACTGGCCATCACCTACAGTCCTCAGCTTAAACCTCTCCAACGCATCATCAGTGATCTACAACCCATCCTGGACAATGATCCCTCACTTTCACAGACCTTGGGAGGCAGGCCAGCCCTCACCCACAGACAACCCACCAACCTTAAGCATATTCTCACCAGCAACCACGCACCGCACGATAACAACTCTAACTCAGGAACCAACCCATGCAACAAATCTCGATGCCAACTCTGCCCACATATCTACACCAGCAACAGCATCACAGGACCTAACCAGATCAGCTACAACATCACCGGCTCATTCACCTGCACGTCCACCAATGTAATATATGCCATCATGTGCCAGCAATGCCCCTCTGCTATGTACATTGGCCAAACTGGACAGTCACTACGCAAGAGGATAAATGGACATAAGTCAGATATCAGGAATGGCAATATACAAAAACCTGTAGGAGAACACTTCAACCACCCTGGCCACACAATAGCAGATGTAGAGGTAGCCATCTTACAGCAACAAAACTTCAGGATCAGACTCCAAAGAGAAACTGCTGAGCTCCAGTTCATTTGCAAATTTGACACCATCAGATCAGGATTAAACGAAGACTGTGAATGGCTATCCAACTACAGAAGCAGTTTCTCCTCCCTTGGTGTTCACACCTCAACTGCTAGCAGAGCACCTCACCCTCCCTAATTGAACTAACCTCGTTATCTCCATACTGATTTATACCAGCCTCTGGAGATTTCCATTACTTGCATCTGAAAAAGTGAGGTTCTTATCCACGAAAGCTTATGCTCCCAATACTTCTGTTAGTCTCAAAGGTGCCACAGGACCCTCTGTTGCTTTTTACAGATTCAGACTAACACGGCTACCCCTCTGATACTTGAGTAGTGAAGGGTATCCACAATAGCCCTTCCAGTTTAGCTGTTTGCAAACTCTCTTTCAAACTTCTGTTAAACCGTTCAATTTCCCCATTGGCTTGAGGGTAATATAGGGATGACCTCCTGTGTAAAATGTTCTTCTCTGCTAGAAAAGTTTCAAATTCCAGGGAAATAAATTGACTACCATTATCTGAAACCAGTTCTTTGGGGTTACCTTCCCAGCTAAAAACTGAAGAGAGGAACTTAATTACTGTAGCAGAAGAAATTTGCAATGTAAACACTACCTCAGGCCATTTGCTGAAATAGTCTATTAAAGTGATGGCATAACGACAGTCAGTTGGAGCAGTATCAAAGGGTCTTACAATGTCAGTCGCCACTTTTTCCCATGCAGATTCAGGAAGAGGAACAGGCTGTAATGGAGGGGTACATGTCACTGCTGTCTTATCATGCATTTGGCAAGTGACACAGGATTTTTGAGTGCTTCAAAGGACTTTGAGAGTCCATCCCTGGCCACCAATACAGATCCCGTAGTCGTTGTTTGGTTCTGACAATTCCTTGATGAGTATCATGTGCCTGGTGTATGAGTTTTGACTGTAATTCTTCTGGCACAAGTAGCCGTTGTGTACCTCGTAGCACACAGCCATTGAGCAAAGAAAGTTCATCCCGAACTCTAAAATAAGGCAGCAAAACTGGGTCAAGATTTTTAGGGTTACTGGGCCATCTCTTTGTCAGAAATTCCCGTAATTTTTGTTGAATTGGACACGCTGAACAAGCAGCTTGAAATTGTTCTCTTGTAACTGCAATAAGAGTACTTGTAATAAGCGGGTTTCAGAGTAGCAGCCGTGTTAGTCTGTATCCGCAAAAAAGAACAGGAGTACTTGTGGCACCTTAGGGACTAACAAATGCATCCAAAGAAGTGGGCTGTAGTCCATGGAAGCTTATGCTCTAATAAATTTGTTAGTCTCTAAGGTGCCACAAGTACTCCTGTTCTTGTAATAAGCGCAACTACTACATCCTTATCCTCCTGTGGACCATCTGGTGAAGGTGAAGGCAAAGGCAGGTGAGAAAGGCAATCAGCTACCACATTTTTGTTTCCAGGCTTATATTCCAGTTCATAATTGAAAGAAAGTAGTCTTGCAGACCATCTAGCAATACGATATCCTGCTTTTCCCAGTCCTTTCGTGGTGAGCAATGTTGTCAAAGGGCTGTGGCCTGTGCGCTACTTGAAAGTGCGGCCCCACAGGTAAGTTCTCCATTTTTCAGTAGCCCAGACACAAGCAAGTGCTTCTTTTTCAACTGTAGAATATTTTCTCTCAGCATTACTTAGTGTCCTTGAAGCAAATGCAACAGTCCTCTCTGTGTTGTCCTCATGAAGTTGTGTGAGGACAGCCCCAAGTCCATAATCAGAAGCATCAGTAGTTACAATTGTGGGCAATGCAGGACTGAATAATGCAAGTACTGGACTATGTACAATCAAGTCTTTCACCCTTTCAAAACTAACTTGTGCATCCATTGTCCACACTAAGGTTGAACTTCTCCGTAGTAATTCTCGTAAAGGTTCAATGACAGAAGCATAATTGGGAATGAATTTTGCATACCAGGAGGTAAGACCCAAGAAGGAACATAAGGTTTGCAAATCTGTTGGAGGAGGAGCATTTGAAATTGCCAGGATATGATCTGGATCAGGTTTTAGTCCAGCCTATGAAATTGTATGCCCCAGAAAGGAGAGTTCAGTTTGTCTAAATTTGCATTTGGACCTATTGAGCTTGAGGCCTGCTTTGCTGATGCAGTTTAGTACAGACTGCAGGTTATTGTCATGCTCCTCAGTAGTATTTCCAAACACAATAATATCATTCAAATAGCACTGAACTCCATGTTGATTCTTCAGAATCAATGACATCATTTTTTGAAAGGCACTTGGGGCTGATGCGAGACCGTATGGAACACGTTTAAAACTAAATAGTCCCTCATGTGTAATAAATGCTGTGAGGTCTCTGCTATCTTCATGCAACATAACCTGGTGGTATGCGCTCTGCAAATCAAGAGTAGAAAACATCTTTGCTCCAAGGAGTTCTGCAAATACTTCCTTTATGTGAGGAAGAGGATGGCTGTCAATCACAATAGCTTTATTTGGCTCCCTTAAGTCCACACAAAGGCGAATGTCTCCACCCTTCTTCTGCGTCAGTACTATAGGTGAAACCCATTCCGAGGAGTTAATCTCTTCAATAATGTCCTTTTGAACAAGTTTTCTAAGTTCCTCTGAAACAACTTCCCTGACTGAAAATGGTAAGCGCCATAATTTCTGTCGTACAGGCAACACATTATTACGCATTTCAACTTTATGCAGAAACCCATAAGTGCAGCCGAGTTTCTCCTCAACCTGGAGTTGGGTCCCAGCTGAAACTGGTGTGTGTACTGCAAGAGTGCTTTGCTGAGGAAGATCAATTCGTCCATTAACTACCCTGAGATTTAAAGCAGCTAATAAATCTCTGCCAAGGATAGGAGTGCCTTTGTGAACAATGTAGAATTCCGCAGTTACACAGCGATCACCAAAAGTAATTATTGCTGGCAGGCAGCCAGGTACTGGAATATGGTTTTTCAAATAGCATACCAAGTGAAGTTTGGGTTCAGTAAGAGGCACATCTTTAAAGTAATGCAAATAGATGGAATCAGGTAGTATAGATACTGCTGAGCCAGTGTCCAATATTAGCTGAACAGAGTGTGATTTGCCTGAGGGTATGGCAGAAACATTTACAGTGCACTTTATCTGTTCTGGAATGTGTGCAGTAGTGATTTTGTCCACACTCAGCACAGTAACATCTGGTATTGTAACTGCATGCACCTGTTGATTGAACTGGCTACTGCAACATACATTAGCAAAATGCCCAATCTTTTTGCAATGATTGCACTGAGCTACTTTTTCTGGACATCCTGTGTAGCTTGCAAGATGTTGTGGGGATCCACAGTGAAAGCATGCTTTTACTGTATTTTGCATTTGCTGATTCAGTGCCTTTTCATTAGTTTTCCTTTTGCTATTGTTTGTCTGCAATGACAGTGAACTTTTCTGGAAAGGTGTCACAGTCTGGACTGGGCCTTCTGTACCCTGGCTCATTATTTTGGCTTCAGCTGTAGCTGACTCAATCTGAGTAGCAATGGTTATTGCTTTTTCTAGTGTAAGTTGTGGTTCTAGAAGTAAGCGTTCTCTTACACGAAGCATGGTTGTTTTCTCAATGAGCTGGTCTCTAATCATCTCATCTGCCATATTCCCAAAGTCACAAGTTGCAATCAGACTCCTCAGGGAGGCAATATACTGCATTATAATCTCCCCTGGTTTCTGCTCAAGCTGGCGAAATCTGTAGCGATTAGCTACTACATTCACTTTTGGCACAAAAAGTTCTTTAATGCAGTGAGTGCAGTCTCATATTTATCATCTGCAAGGGGAAAAGTGTAAAATATACGCTGCCCTTCTGCTCCAAGGCAGTAGATTAGCAGAGCATGCTTTCTTACTTCAGAAATCTCTGTAGCACTGATTGCAAGCAGATAAGTCTCAAACATACGGATCCAGGCAGTAAAAGCAATTGGAGGCTCAGCTGGGCTTTGCAGAAAGGGTACAGGTGGGTTCAGAGGCAGAAGATCCATCCTCGTTGCCAAAATGTTGTATCCACCACGCAAGGTACTAACAAACTTTAACAGAACTTTATTTACAGTGGAAGTCTCTTTTCCAAGCTGTAGCTGCACACCCTGTAACTCTCCCAGCCTCGTCAACTCCTCCCCCTCCTTCCTGTTTCCTGTCCTTTCAGACTCCCAACAGCCAGTGCTCCCAGTTCTAATAATCACATGCAGCATCTAAACACCACATTTCTCTCAGCCCATCTGAAGAAGATTGTGGAGCTTGTAATGAGCTCGACTCCATGCTCCCTTGTCTGTTTATATATGCTATGGAAGTTGTGCTGACTGTGAATACAAGTATGTGTCAGGAGTTTATAGGTGGGGAGGGGTGTCTGAAGGATTAGTCAAAGCACCTGCAATTCCAAACAGGTTTTGCTGTAGTAGGATTCCATCCATGACTACTGACCTTGTACCATGTGTCGATGTGTGAGCTCCCATTCTTCCAAACTGGTATCCATCATTATAGTTTCTCTCTGCTGCTGTTACCTGAATACCATCTGTGAAACTTGTCTGATGTAACCACCATCTGAAAGACCTTTTACTGTGGAGGAAAGTTTTAGAGTGTTGGAATTGCAAATGAGGGTGGGAAGCTCAGTAGAGCTGTTTCCCACAAGAGTAGTTATAGGCATGAAATGAACATGCCTAAAAGATGTAGTAAGGCTTTCATGTGGGAGTGTGGGTTAGGAAGCTTCTTGTATGTTTTCTCCAGAAGCTGTGCCTGCCTGTCTCTGGTGAGGAAGACCCTGTGTAGTGAAGTCCAGCGAAACCCCTAACTGTTCTATTGTCTGTGTAGGTATGAGTTGGCTTTTCTCCAGATTGATTACAAACCCATGTTGTTCAAGGGTATGTACTGTCAGTTGGGTGTCCCTGACTGACTTCTATAGGGAGGGGCTCTTATCAGAATGTTGTCAAGATAAATGTACTGATGTACTGCTTTCTGACACAGGAATGCCCCTATTACTTCCAAGATGCAGGACTATCCTGGGGGCTATGGCAATCCCCCCCAAAAGACTTTGTATTACATGTGCAAACTGCCGTAAGCAAATCTTGGGTACTGTCTATGAACAGAAGGATAGGAACATGGAAATACTCCTCCTTCAAATCCACAGAGGTTAGGAAATCTCCCTGGCTGATGTCCATTTTGAATTTGTGCAAGTGGATCAGCTTGTTGAGTGTCTTTAAATCCAGAACAGCCCTGTCCTCTCCTGACTTTTTTGGAACCAGGAATAATATGAAATATAAGCCCCAATATCAATCCTAGTCCAGGACTGGCTCTATTGCCCTGATTTGGAAAAGGTGGCAGATGGGCATGATATTTTGGATATATCGATGCAGCTGGGGGGGGGAGGCGGATGCCTAGAGTATGAAAATATTTTAAAATCTCTTTGCTATTATTAACAGAAGAGAACAGGGACAGTACAAACAACTACCGCTCTGGTGGAAAAGTGGCCTTTGCGGAGGCTCTAAGGGCTGCCAAAACCACTTTATAGTCTTTGCAGAGAACTGATTCCACCCTTCTGTCAGTGAAAACTTTGGGTAGGAACTGGAAGTCCCCTGCAGTGAAGAGGACTGTGTCCTTGCTAAGAGTTGACAAGGCTGTGTCCATTTTAGGTAAAGCAACCAAGAACACCTTTGACTGGTGGATGTTATAGAATTTTTTTCTCTTTTGCCTCCTCCTCATCCTCGTTCCCTTTTTAAATCTTTTTGGCTGAATGCTCAGGGGAGGCACCCAAGAACAGCAACTGCCTTACTCAGAATAGACTCAAACTGTTCAGGGAACAATAGTTCCAGGGGATCCTCTAGGATTTCTTTGCTTTGTCTGTGTTTGTGACCCTTACTCCATTTAGAGGGAGGACTAGCAGGAAAGAGGGCCAGTGATTTGGAATCATAAGAGTGGAGAGGATGTTCTTCTGCTTTTCTGATGAAGGACTGTAGAAGGGCTTGGCCAAGGCTCGTCCCTCCGCGGGGCTGTGAGGTATCCCACCGCCTCGCAATAGTTCGCTAGGAGCCCAGGCCCTGGATCAGGGCAGGGCAGTAAACAAACAGTCAGGATCTCCTGGTTCTGAGCGTCTGGTGCGAGGGGGAGACTGCAACCCGTGAGTGGGGTGGCAGGGGGGACTCAGGCCCACCCACTCCACTGCGTCCCAGCCCAGGGCCCTAGCAGCGGCAGAAGACTCGCTGCTGCGTCAGTGGGGATCCTGACCGCAACACACTGACATTGGTTCTGGCAGTGCTGCAGCCAGACTCGGGTCGGCTGCCCCCGGGCTACTTCCAGACTCCCCCTCGTAAGGTACCTGGGTTAGGGCGGTGTCCTCGGAGGTCTCCAGCACCACTGGTTCCTCCGGGTAGCTGGCGAAGGGTAGGCTTGGCTGGCCCAGCCAGTTCCCGGTGTTTCCCAATCTGGAGCTAGGCCACAGGCATCTGGCCTCTCCGGCGGCTGGCTTTCAAGTGAGCTCTGCAGTTGGGCTTTTCTACTTCCTGTCCTGCGCCGTGATCTCTAGGGGGCGGGTGCAGGATCCTCTGGCTCCGCCCACGTTGGTGCTAGGGGAGGCTCGTCCGTCAGCGGGGCTGTGGAGTATCCCACGGCCTCGCTGCAGGGACTCTAAGATGGCCATTGAGAAAGCAAGCCAAGAGCTCTTGCCACCAAAATGGCTGCTGTGACCACACTACAGAACCAAGAGAGGATGAGATGGGAAATTAATTTATCTGTTCTTGAGACTTCTGAGGAAGAGGGTGTGTCCTGATCACAGCACACCCACTAGCAGGAAGAGGGGTGTCCTGGCAATATATATAGACCCCCTCAGGAGGTGATTGGAGCCCTAGGGTGTTACCGTGTGCTGGTTTTATTGACTGTAGTGCCTGAGACCGCCTTGGTTCATGCCCCTGAGGTGGGACACCAGTGATGGTTCCCAGTCCATGTCAGTGGGCTTGGATTGGGCCCCTGTGTCCTGGGCATTTTGTTCAGCTCCTTGTCTTTCTGGGCCCCTTGTTTGTCTGCAGCTCCTGTTTCACTGTCCTGTTGGGGCAGTCTGACAGCCTGCTTTCTAATTGTGATTGCACCAAACCTGGGGGAAATGTTGCCTTTTTGTTGATTTTTTTGAACAAGAATGCCCCCCTTGTTTGTAGTTGTTATTCCCTTTTAACATACTCTAAATGAAAACAAAAATTGTCAGAGTGAAAGGAGACGCTGTATAGATCAATGGATAAATGCTACCTGCTAAAGTAAAAACACATTTTGCATTAGAATCACTTAGACTGCACCATGGGGAGAACTCAGGCAAGTGTATCAATCAAAAAGTATTGAGAAATACACACCAACATAAACTTGTATGAAAAGGCTATATAGGGTTTTTATTATTTGTTTATTTAAGGACGTGCAATGCTAGTTGTTATCTGAACACCTCTTAAAGTGGCAGCATCCAGTTTAGGGCAAGATTGATGTTTGCTCTGTGCACTTTGTATGCACGGTAAGGAATGGGTGGGCAGGAGCAGGGAATAGGCAGATTCTTGGCCCTATACCCTACAATGTACTAGCCAGCAGAGTTGATCTATCAGGGATGGGGAAGTAAACTGCTACTGATGCAAACCAGTAGCACATTATTTCCCACCTGGAGCAAGGAGGTTTGTCTTTAAGACTCGCCCAGCTCATTCCCTGGTCTGCTCCTGGGACAGCACAGCTATATGTTGTCCCTTATTCATGGCAAATTGTAAAAACCTATTCAAGCCCTTACTGTAGACTATCATAGCGTCAGTTGTGCATTGAGGGGTTGTTTCTTTGCTTTCAGTTCTGAGGTAGTGTTCTTTCCCCTGCATTTTTGCAGGAGGACTATGATTTTTCCCAGTCTGCCAGTGGTTTGTCTCTGTCATTTGTGTAACAAGAACAAGGAAGATGAGAAACAGCTCTCTTCCATGGGGAGCTAAACACTTTGTTTAATCCATGCTGGTCATTCTTCTCTAAACGTTTGGGCCTGGGCTGGAGCCTGGGCTCTAGGATCCTGTGAGATGGGAGAGTCCTAAAGCCCGGGCTCCAGCCCAACCCCGAAAGCCACACCACAATTAAGTAGCCCATTAGCCTAAGCCCTGTGAACCCGAGTCAGCTAGCATGGGCCAGCTGTTGGGTTTTAATTGCAGTGTAGACATAACCAAAGTGTCTCACATGATGTGAACCATTTTCTTAATTTCTTCCTAGTGGATCCTGTTTTGGGATAAATAGAGGTGGATAGCTTTTTCTAATTTTTGAGAGCCAGAATAATAATTAGTTATTAATCATTCAAGGCATATCTGTTCTATATATCCCTTACAGCACCTCCTTTCACAGTAGGCAAGCCAATAGCTTAATTTTTACAAATATTACTAATAAAATACTTCTTCCCCCTGCCCTTTATTTTTGGAATACTTGCTTGTCAGGCCAGGGATGGTATCTTCCTATATATTTGTTCAGAATGTATAGGGGCCTTTGGACTGCCCCACAACAATAAAACAAATCATCATCATAATAGAGTCAATGGTCAGTAAATAATGCATGCACATACCTTTATTTGCATATAGAAATTCAGTGGTTGTCTGTGTAAATGGGTGATTGAGTATGCAAATACTCATTTTTGTACACGGTTAATTGATTTCCATATGGAAATAGAGGTTTGCTTGCATAAAAGTTTATAGAAAGATGTTTGTACCTTTTTTGTGGGGAACCTCATAAAAGCTTTTATCATTATGACTCCCAGTCTTTAGAAAACATGTCCCCGTTTTCTTTCCATCAGAGACTGTCCCTGACTTTCATGACTACTATTCCTCTAGGTACAAGAAGCATTTGTTTTTTGATCCTGTGTGACATTGGACATGTCTGTAAATCTGCTTATTGTTACCACCACAACACTGTCCGTGGATAGCACTGCCTTGATTCCAGTTCTGCAGAAATACTATCTGCACCTTCAACTCCTTTTGCACTATTGCATCTCTCTGCTCTATATCCTATCCTAGTCACTGCTTTGCAGACTAATGTTCACAGTGCTGCTGCTGCTGCCCATTAGCTATGTAACAAGCAGCAGGACAAAGAGGTCTAGTAGGACTCCTCACTCACCTACCCTCATAGAGGGGGAGGGATAGCTCAGTGGTTTGAGCATTGACCAACTAAACCCAGCATTGTGAGTTCAATCCTTGAGGGAGGCCACTTAGGGATCTGGGGCAAAAATCAGTACTTGGTCCTGCTAGTGAAGGCAGGGGGCTGGAATTAATGACCTTTTTGGGGTCCCTTCCAGATCTAGGAGATAGGATAACTCCATATATATATATATATATATATATAAAGATGCTGGATCCCAGTGCTGTCAGCAGCATGATTTCAGTCATCTGAACTCAGATCCTCTGGTTATGTTTGTTGGCATAGTCCCATTGGCTTTGTTGAATCTTTAGCAGTATACAGAATCTGACGATCTGACAATATTTTCTGTCTGCTAACTAGCAGGTTATGCCAATCTTCCCTCCGCCTTCCTCTCATAGTAGTCCCTATGATGCCAACCCCATTTTCTCTGACATCTAAACCTCCCTCCATCCTTCCCTTTCTCCTCTCCTCTTTCCTCCCTGCTTCTTGTCCTCATCCCCCCTCTTTTACCCTAATCCCTTGCTCTAGCTACGCACCTCTTCCTGTCATCCCCCCTCAATCCTTCCCCTGCCTTTGTAATATAATTGAATAGATAACTACATTTTAAAAGTAGAGCCAGCAAGACAGGTACCTATCATAATCCTATTTATTTATTATGCTTGTATGCTATTATTTATATTACAGTAGTGCTTAGAGGCCCTAAACGAGATCAGGCTTTCATTGTGCAAGCTCCAGTACAAACAGAGCATAGGAGACAGTTCCTGCTCCCAAAAGTTTACAATCTAAATAGACAAGATAGACAAAGGATAGAAAGGAAAATGGAGGCTCAGAGAAGTGAAGTGACTTGACCAAGGTGGCAGATCTATTACTTGAACCTAGGCCTCCTGACTTGTAGTCCTGTGCCCTATGCCCTAGAACAGTGGTCTCCAAAGTGGGGGTGCGTGTTCCAGGCCAATGGGGGCTGCAGGAAGCGGCGGCCAGCACATCCCTTGGCCCGCGACGCTTCCTGCAGCCCCCATTGGCCTGGAACAGTGAACCACGGCCAGTGGGAGCTGCAATTGGCCGACCCTGCGGATGCTGCAGGTAAACAAACTATCCCGGCCTGCCAGCAGATTTCCCTGATGGGCTGCGTGCCAAAGGTTGCTGATCCCTGGTATAAGCCCTGGTTGATACCTGGTGGGAATGCAAGGAGGGGACACAGCAATGATTTTTGAAGGTTTGCTGAGGTATACAATTTGTGGAATACTTTTGTGTCAGTCACAGTTGGCAGCATGTAGGCTGCTGCCAAAAGCTAGCTATTGTCTTTCTTCCTGAAGTATTACTGTTTTAACATTGCCACACAATGCTATTTTCAGCTCCTTGACAAGATGATTATAATGTAAAACTGTGCTGCGTGACCAACATACCAGGTGTTCACTATTCTAACTCCGCTCTTATTACTTTTGGAATGAAGGAATGACGTGGGGAGGAATCAGAGTTAGGAGAATTTCAAAGAGCAGGTCAGACTGGATTGTTGGTTTTGCTTGCTTGGGGTAGGTACTGTTTAGTTCTAATCTGTTATCTACTCTGGCATTCAAGCAATTTCCGCTTAGAACAGTAATACTAACCCATAATTTAATGCGATCGGATATGGATTTTTCTAAGTGGATTTAGTGCTTGTGAAAGATGCTGATTGACAGTGCTGGACGCTGAAGTTATCTGTCCAGAGAATTGATACTGCATGGGCTGAAGCAAAGCAAGCTTCTCAACACTGCCCTTGCAGCTCACCTCACCTACTGATCTGGAGGAACCACGTCCAGGGTGTAATTCAGTCTCCATTCCCATTCAGCCCTTATTCTCCCTGCCAAGTCTAAAAAAGGTTGAGAAGTAATGACAATGACAATAATTTTGTTTGTGATTTCAGTCGGAATTTGAGTAAGACCAACAACCATTATACCTGTGGCAGATACCCTTATGTGACAACCAAGGAAAAGGAACTTGATGTCATGTACACATAGCTATTACGAATGAACCCAGCTTTTTCTAAATCTGGGGTCTACTTACTGTACTTGAGTAGATATAATACCCCTGAGGTCTACATAGGAAAGGTGCTACAGAAGAGCTAAGTATTATTATTGCAAAGAGCATTGAAAAAGATGCAAAATTTCCTAAGTCTGTGTCCTCAGTGTCTCTGTCCTCTCCCTGATTCATTGCCCCAGTGATGTCTTCAGGCACTCCTTGTTACACAGTTTAAGTCATCCAGTCAGACAATTGCAATTGTCCCATATGACTTTGGTGCCAACTACACAACTCAACGTGTAATTTCAAAATATCAAATATTCAAAAGAATATTCACTGTAGTTTGTGAATGATCCATAGGTGCAAATATATTTCCTATATTCATAGGTTTTTAAGGCCAAAAGTTACCATTATGATCATGTAGTCTGAATTTCCTGTATAACACAAGCCATAGACTTTCACCCAGCAATTCCTGCATCCAGACCAGTAACTTATGCTTAAGCTAGAACATACTTAAAACTATACACTAAACAATTATGAATGATAAACACATTTCTAAAAATAATTAGTTCAGAAACAATTTGGCAAACAGGAAACACTTGTAAATAATTTGGCAGAGTTGGCCCAAGTATTTTGACCATCTCTTGTTGTGGAATAGTCTCTAGTACTATTATTTGGGACTTTGAAACTTAAACAGGACCCAGCACTAGAAAATATACTGTAGGGAAAAAATTCTGCATCAGCAGGGAAATGAACTCTAGTATCTAAAAAGACTTTTTCATCTCACACTGTAGCACTGATCACACAGCCCAAGATCAATACTTTCAATTGTATGGCACAAAAGAAGTGGGTCAAAAATATTTTCTTCTCAAAAGCAATAGCATTCACTAAATTACACCCAAAAGGACTGTGCCAAAGAGCAAACCAGCTTATTGATCTGGAATATCTATCTGAAACCTCAGACACAAGCCCTTTTAGATACACTGTGTTCTTATCTTACTTTATTAAAAAGATCAATAAAATCGGAGATCCCTTGTAAAGGACTGTGAGACCCAGGCAGAAACTCATCAGACTTGGGCCATTTAATTCACTACTGATGAATAAGACCCATGCCATACCTGACTAGGGAAGGCAAGAAAAGACGGTTTAAAGTCGTTGCTAACTGACATTATCAAGCCCTTCTTCAACAAAAGCTCCCTTGTCCTTCATGTGCATGCAGTAAAGTTGCCAATCTTGAAAATGTCTACACTTGCCACAAATATCCTTATAAAGTACCTCCTCATTTTCAAAACACTCTTGCCCCTTGTACTAAGAGGCTAGCCTATATTCTGGATCTATCTGGGTTGTTCTCTTAGGAGGAGACAATGATGATAGTCAGGTATTTCTTTGCGATCCCTCCCTGGACACAGTAGTAACAAACAGGCGGCAGGTTCTTTGCTCACAATTTCCAGCCAGTGCTCTTCCTCCCAAAAAAGCTCACTCTCTTGGCTTCCTCCCAGGGTCACATTCAGACCTCTTCTCTTGCTGTCTGTTCTCTTTCTCCCTGCTTTCTGGTTTCTTTCAGACACACACAGCTGTAACTGTTTGCAGTCAGTTTCCAGGGAAACCCCGACTTATTCTCCCAGAGATAGGGCTTGTCTTCACAGACAGTGCTACAGCAGTGCAGCCACCCTGCTGTAGCACTTTAGTGAAGACACTACTATGCCAACAGAAGAGCTTCTCCCATCAGCATAGTTAATCCACCTCCCCGAGAGGTGGTAGCTGTGTCAGCGGGAGAAGCTCTCCTGTAGACATAGCACTATCTATGCCGGGGGGGAGGGGGAGGTTATGTCTGTATAACTGTATAACATCCTCAGGGATGTGGATTTTTCACACCCCTAAGTGACATAGTTATACAGGTATAGGTCTGAAGTGTAGACCTGGCCTTAGTTGTTGCTCAGGCCTCCCCATTTTAATTTTAATTACAAAGGAGTTTAATTGCTTCTTCCATTTAACTTGTATGAAGGCTAATAACTTTGCTAGCATGCCCATTATCTTCAGTGAGATCTGTGATTGCTTGTAGATGAAAGATGTGTTTGATGGCAGTTAACACCTTGTAACATAACAATACCCTTCCTGGACAAAATCAAGGAGGAGATAACAATCAAATTGCAACAGCACCTACTCTCCAACTTCTCCTTCAGGTTGACCCACACAGGAGGGAAAAGCAGGGGTCAAGATGGAAAGAACATTGTGAGAAACAGAGGATGAAAATAAAAGGATTTAAAAGTCCCACAAAAATCTCTTAGGAAAACAAAAGAAATAATGAGATTATTCATCCTTATGGACATACTCAATGTTTTTAAAGTATTGTGCAAAGCTTAGATACCACAGTAAGAGGTGTCTTAAAAATATGTCCATTAATTTCTTTAAAGTCTTTATGTGTAGGGTAGTGGGGGAATTTGATGTTTTCTCTTCTCACCTCAGATATAGATTGCAATGCCTTTCAGCATGTCCCAGTGGCTGACCATATGCCTACACTGAACTTAGACACCCGTGGCTGGCCCGTGCCAGCTAGGGACTGTGCCGTTCAGTCTCAGGCTGGAGCCCAGACTCTAGAACCCTGCAAAGTAGGAGGGTCCCAAGCTCAGGTAACCTGAAAGTCTACACTGCAATTAAACAGCCTTTTAGCCTGAGCCCGAGTCAGCTGGCACCGGCTAGCCCAGGCTCTCTAATTGCAATGTAAACATATCCACAGTGATATTTCACTCACAGAGCTTTCTGTCTGAAAGCCTTGACAGATGCAGTGTTTATTCTGTGATGTAGCTGTCTGAGAGAGAGATTGGATTACAAGAAAAGAGTGCTTGAAATCCCCATGATACCCCCCCCCCATCTCCTTATGCAAATCCAGATAATATAATCATCTGAGTCACTGCTTGGAGGAGGTGAGTTTATATCCTTAATAAGGATAGCACATGGTAAGCAACCCCTAGTGAGATGCTGAATGATATCACAAAACCCCCTGACTAAAGCAATTTTTAATGTATTTGGTACAATTCTAAAGGAATCTACTGAAAGACAAAACCTTAATGGGAAAGAAAAAAAATCTATCCCTACAAGAATTAAACCCAGTCACATGGTTTAGGTTTGTTTGTAATTTATCACCTTTGCTTAGGATTTCATGTCAGTTGCTTGAGGGCAAGGACTGTTTCTGCTACTGTATGGCAGTGAGCAGATTGTTGGCATTCAATAACTATAACTAATTGTAATGATAGATGATAACGTTTTAAACCAGGTGCATCTGCTAGTCAATAAACATTAAACTGCCAGATAGTTGACAGCTGACATCATATGCAGCAAGTTAAAATACTTGCCTTCTACTTCCATTGGCTGCTTTTCATCTCTCTCTCTTTTTTGTTTTTTTGTTGCTGTCACAGCTGTACTGGTCCTGTTGTAAGTAATCGATACCTCAGGCAGAAAGCAGGTTTTCCATTTGCATCAGTGGGTAAATGAATACAGCCAACAGGAAGTTCAGTGACTCAGGGAACCTGTTTTCAGTTGAAATCAATACCAGTATGAAATAAAAAAAACACCTGGAAGGAAAAAGCTATCCTGTGACAGAATATTTTCACATGTCTTGCCAGTTTTAAAGCCATTTCAGAAGTGTAAACCAGTGACTCACAAAGTGTCCCTGGGAGGGAGAAGGTTACAACTTTTGATGTGACTTTTAAACCAGTTGGTAGTTTCCTAACAATGGGAGAGAAAAATAATGTAAATGTTGTTTGTAATACTTTAGACACATCAGATGCATCTCAACCACCTTTCCTATTGGAATGGTAACAGCTACAACGGATTAAGGGGCAGATTATGGCACAGAGATACATACAGTATAATGCAGTTGTGATACATTAAACATTGAATTTAATAGCAGTGTAAAATAAAAGGCATTTAATATCAACATAAATAACACAAGGGATACTGTCCCTTTATATTTACATTACCATTATTGTTTATATTACATTAGCACCAAGGAGTCCCCACTGAGACGGGAGTCCCATTGTGCTACGCTCTGTGTGAACACATAATGAGAAACAATCCCTACCCTGAACAGCTTCAAATTGAAATAAATCAGACAAATAAAACATGGGAGGGAAATGCATGACAGAAGAGAGAAGGGACTTGCCCACAGTCATACAGCACGTCAGACTCTGGAACAGGTCTTGACACCAAATCCAGTGCCGTATTCATTATCCCACATTGTATCCCATAAGGTATCTAATTTTACAGAAATCTGCATTTTAAATTGACATGAATATACTCCAGACTTTGACAGTCCAGTGCAGTAGACTGGAAAAGCAAGGGGATGGGGGTTATGATAAAATTTATTTTCCAGCTTGATGCAATGCATTTTGGGCCCTCAATATGGCCGACAGCTACCTAACCTGGTCTAGACTAAATCTAACTTACCAAAATAAAGCCGACAAGTGTCTTTAACCAGTGGACACTGTTACAGGCTATTCAAATTATAGCATTTTCCAATTACACAAAATATGAGGCCTGAGTATGTTCTCACTTGCCTTGGGGTAAATCCACAATAATTTCATCAAAATCAGTGCCATTACACTGGTGTAAAAGTCAATGGGTGTAGGAGCAGAATCACTTTTTTTAATTAATATTTTTACTGAGCTCGGTATACAGTGAGAAGTACAATAAAACAAGGCAAGCAACAGCCGAGAGGCTCATGTGTAAAATAACACTGTACTTGTTCTAAGGGAAAAAACACACCCTGGCATAAAGAAGCATAGGCAGAGAGAGACAGCAACAATGTGCATGACCTAAATCTGCTCCTGTGTGTCAGACCTCCTCTTCCCCCCAATACTAAGAAATCATATAAAACCAGAGGGGGGTAATATAGAATCATAGAATATCAGGGGTTGGAAGGGACCTCACGAGGTCATCTAATCCAACTCCCTGCTCAAAGCAGGACCAATCTCCAACTAAATCGTCCCAGCCAGGGCTTTGTCAAGCCTGACCTTAAAAACCTCTAAGGAAGGAGATTCCACCACCTCCCTAGGTAACCCATTCCAGTGCTTCACCACCCTGCAAGTGAAAAAGTTTTTCCTAATATCCAACCTAAACCTCCCCCAGTGCAACTTGAGACCATTACTCCTTGTTCTGTCATCTGGTACCACTGAGAACAATCTAGATCCATCCTCTTTGGAAGCCCCTTTCAGGTAGTTGAAAGCAGCTATCAAATCCCCCCTCATTCTTCTCTTCTGCAGACTAAACAATCCCAGTTCCCTCAGCCTTTCCTCATAAGTCATGTGCTCCAACCCCCTAATCATTTTTGTTGCCCTCCGCTGGACTCTTTCCAATTTTTCCACATCCTTCTTGTAGTGTGGGGCCCAAAATTGGACACAGTACTCCAGATGAGGCCTCACCAATGTCAAATAGAAGGGAATGATCACATCACTCGATCTGCTGGCAATGCATGTACTTATACAGCCCAAAATGCCGTTAGCCTTCTTGGCAACAAGGGCACACTGTCGACTCATATCCAGTTCCTCGTCCACTGTAACCCCTAGGTCCTTTTCTGCAGAATTGTTCCTAGCCATTTGGTCCCTAGTCTGTAGCAGTTCATGGGATTCTTCAGTCCTAAGTGCAGGACTCTATAGTTGTCCTTGTTGAACCTCATCAGATTTCTTTGGGCCCAATCCTCTAATTTGTCTAGATCCCTCTGTATCCTGTCCTTACCCTCCAGCATATCTACCCCTCCTCCCAGTTTAGTGTCATCTGCAAACTTGCTGAGGGTGCAGTCCACACTATCCTCCTGATCATTAATGAAAATATTGAACAAAACCGGCCCCAGGACCGAACCTTGGGGCACTTCACTTGATACCAGCTGCCAACTAGATATGGAGCCATTGATCACTACCCGTTGAGCTCGACAATCTAGCCAGCTTTCTATCCACCCTATAGTCCATTCATCCAGCCCATACTTCTATAACTTGCTGGCAAGAATACTGTGGAAGACCGTATCAAAAGCTTTGCTAAAGTCAAAAATAACATGTCCACTGCTTTCCCCTCATCCACAGAGCCAGTTATCACATCATATCTTCATGTATGTGCAGAATATTGCTTCACATTTATTTTTAAAGGAAATTCACTACATGAATCTGTTCTAACAAATATATCTGATAAAAGAATGTATTAAAGGTATTTGAATATCACAAGCTTCCTGGTAACAATATCACTAAGTAAAAAATGGCATTCATTCCAAAGGCGCCTAGCGTGCATTACTGGGTCTGTTTCATATGTCTGTAATGTGGAACACTATCCAGGAGAAATGATTTTCAGGGAACCCTAATCTCTAAATCTGAACCAGGATTTCCTCACTGAGTAGACCAAGCTTAATGCACAAAATCACCCCCTCTTGCATTGTTTTCTGCAAGAATGCAACCAGCAGATGGTGGCATTTTCACGGTATGAGGTACTATTAAGACATTTGGAATTGGCACGTAATTAATATTAATCACATGCTTGGTAATATGTGGTGCAATTTCTACACTAAAAGATAGTGGTGCTTAAAAGGGAACTGTGAATGTAAAACAACTGTCCACCTGCATTTTCAACAATAGTTAGCAATTTAGCAACAGCAGTGGTCTTTAAGTGAGCAGTATTTTTCAGCTGCTGCAACTGGGAATAAGCAGAAATGGCTCAGGGAATTGGTAATGGGATACAGAGGAGAGTATTTTGTCTCTGGGTCCCAGTTCACATCTGGCTCAAGTTCCTAATAACATTGGCTCAGATCATCTCCTCCACTAACCTGCATGGAAGGCATCCAACTCAGGAAGCACTTCCCCTTGGGATGCACACACAAAGACCCAGAGTGCAGAAGTGGGGGTGGGGAGAGGAGCGCTGCATCCACAGTATCATTTCCTCTCGCTGGAACCCCATGGAGCCCAGCCATGGATGCATCACATGACTAGGCTCCGCAAGATTTTATAGAACAGGGGAGTCAGGACTAGCTGTTCTTTTTGGCATTAACATAAGAATGGCCATACCAGGTCAGACCAATTGTCCATCTAGCTCAGTATCCTGTCTTCCAACAGTGGCGAGGGACAGGTACTTCAGAGGGAGTGAACTGAACAGGGCACTTTATCGAGTGATCCAGTCCCTGTCGTCCAGTCCCAGCTTCTGGCAGCCAGAGGTTTAGGGACACCTGGAACATGGTGTTTTGTCCCTGACCATCTTGGTTAATAGTCATTATCTAATTTTGTTTTGAACCCAGTTATACTTTTGGCCTTCGCCACATCCCCTGTCAACCAGTTCATGGGTTGGCTGTACATTCTGTGAAGAAGTACTTCCTTCTGTTTGTTTTCAACCTGTTGCCTAATTTCATTAGGTAAGCCCTGGTTCTTGTGTTATGTAAAGGGATAAATAACACTTGCTTATTCACTTTCTCCAAATCATTCATGATTTTATAGACCTCTATCATATCACCCCCAGTTGTGTCTTTTCTAAGATGAACAGTCTCTGTCTTTTTAATCCCTCCTCATGTGGAAGCTTTTCCATACCCCTAATCATTTTTGTTGCCCTTCTCTGTACTTTTTCCAGTTCTAATATATCATTGTGGAGATGAGGTGAACAGAACTGCAAGCAGCATTCAAGATGTGAATGTACCATCGATATATATAGTGGCATTATATTTACTGTCCTATCTATCCCTTTCCTAATGATTTCTAACATTCTGTTAGTTTTTTTGACTGCTGTTGCACATTGAACAGATGTTTTCAGAGAACTATCCACAGTGACTCCAAGTTCAGTTTCTTGAGTGTTAACAGCTAATTTAGACCCCATCATTTTGTATGTATAGTTAGAATTATATTTTCCAATAAGCATTACTTTGCATTTTGTTGGTTTCTGGCCCCATAGTTATCTGCGCAGAGATCCCATTAGCAGTTAACTCCTTAAGCCACTGAGGGCTAGTTTAACTGATGCTGAGTCCCTACCACAGTTTCTATTGCTCAGCTGCATGGACTCAGCCAGTGGTAGCATGGCTTCAGACAGGCGAGATGGAGTAACAATGTGGATAGGCACATCCATGCAGACACAAGTTCCTTCCTCTCTGATCTCCAAGAAACTCTGTCCTCTTGTCTACTCCATGCCCACAAATCTCCTCCCCTCTTCTCAGGAAACTTTGTTGTGAATCCCACAAGGCTCACTGTTTGTTTTTCTTGCTATCTCCCACAGCGGGATGAGATGATCCAGTTTCAAGTCAATACTAGCAGATAGTTTGGCAGTGATCCATGTGAAATGAATTTCAGGTCTCAGACTAGTTCCAGGAGGGCACATCTCTCACACACACTAAATTGACATGCATCCTTGCAATCCTAGCACTGAATAGGTAGTAGAGATGGGGTGAGCTGCTTTCTTACCCCCTAGCATAGTCCCTCCAGAAAAGGGATCTGGTTGTGGTACATCAGTAGGTTGCTGCCCGGAAGTTCAGACTCTCTCTGCCTGTGTTGTGCCTGCTCAGTTATGAAATGGGTAATTTCAGTATCCAGGATTATGCGATAGGAAACTTTCAAGAGCAGAGAATTCACCTAAAATACTTAACTGGAGTTTAACTGAAAAACAGTCTTTTCTATCTAATTGCATTCATCAATATAACGTTGCTCTTGTTATGTGCTAAAAGGTCAATTTCATTCCTTGGTACCTTCTAGAGCTATATGCTAATAATGTAATAGCATGCTAAATTGTATTATACTGTTCAGTCACTAGGTGGCAATATGTATATCAGACCTTAAGCTTACAATGGCAGTTTCTGGGAGAGCATTAAAACATCTTATAGTGAACACATCTGATGTATCGCACTCTGCGAAAGAAGCTCTGTAGTCAGTCCATATGTGGTACTGAAGCCTGACCTGCTAGTAGCAGTCCTACAACCTACCATTACTAGGTGTATGTGACATGGTGTCCGAAGTAAAGATGGCATGAGTAAACAGAGACAGTGTGAGTGCTAAAAGTCACTATCATAAAAATCCTGAGGCTAAGAGGGAGTCTCAGGCTACCTACAAAATCTTTCAGACTAAATGCATGCACTATGAAATGTTCTACATCTTAAGAGTTGAGTGTCCAGCTAATGGTGATATATGAAAGAAATGCACACAATATAAACAAGTTGTAGCTGTTTGCCATACTAAGGCAGTTAGTAGACCATGTACAAAGTGTATGTGACAGAAAGTAGGAACAAAGTGATGGAGGTGAACCTTGATTTTATAAATATCTATGGGGAAGGCTATCATAGACCAGACCAGTAAGGACCAACTGCTGACCTGCTCCTTCCCTAAATTCACTGCTAGGCAACCAATGAGCCCAGCTGCACTGCCTTGGAACTGACAGAGTGGCCACAGTCCTAACTGGCTGCTGGTTTAGCAGCCCTGCTTATAAACCTGGCCCTCACAGCAGATCAGTGACTGCTCAATATGTACCACATCTGCAGCTGCACTTGCCTCTGCTCCAGTCCCTGCTCCTGCTCTGCTCCAGTTCTTGCTCCTTGCCACCTCTCCACAGCCAGTCTCTCTCCCAGGCAGCTGGCTTCGCTGCACAGATCAGTGACGGGGAGTGGCTCCGTCCTGCACCCGTCCAGGCCTGGTTTCCAGGGAGAGCTGCTGAACATGCGGGAGTGGAAGAGCCAGCACAGCGGGAGGGCAGAACCCTCTCCCTCCCATGCAGGTAACGTGGGGCGAGGGGGGGAGAGAGCATGGGGGCCCTGGGCTGGGAGGAGACAGGTGGGGAGGTCACATGTCCTCCCCTTTAGATTGTGCCCCTCCAGTATGGGGAGGCACCAGTCATTTATGCATGTTGGTTAGCTTCAGTGACTCCCACCACACCCGAACTGCGGAAGCCGCGCTGCAAACGCTCCAGCAAAGGCATCAATAGGCTGCCCAATATGCTGCTGAATTCTGTTGCTTATCTGCGGACACTGAGTGGAATGAGCCACGCAGTGTTGTCAGTTTCAGATTTGGCTGAATGATGATCTAAAGGATGAACTGTTGCGGGTCGAGCTGCCATCCTGTCATGATGACCTCATCCATCTATGTATCAGAATTGATGATTGCCTTACCAAGTGACACCATGATCGTGGCCCTCACCTTTCTGATATTCCCTGCAAAGTTCCAGCCTTGAGGTTGGGAAACATCAAGCCCCAGCCCCAATAAGGGGGTCGAGGCTGGGCCAATCCATTTCCTCCTCCAAAGACTCTTGACCTCCACACACCTCTGTCAGGATGGTAGGAACCACAAATCCACCCTCAATGCATCTCCGAATGCCATGGCAGCTCCTACTCCGAACACGCCCAGTGATCCACCTCGAGGCGCTGGCCATCTTGAGGGGCTTCCGGAAACTTTATGGACTAGGATGTGACTAAGACCCATGGGATCCCTTCCATGAGTAAGAATTCCCCAGATCTGGTGGAAACCATTTATGGGTTGCTCCTGGCCTTGGGGCAGATCACCCACCCACTCCCTTAGGGGTCATGACCCTACAGAGGCACCAGTTAGAAGTAGCTAAGACAGTGTACAATAAGGTTACCATATTTGCACAATGAAAAAAGAGGACACGGGGGGGAGGAGCCCCGCCCTAGCCCCGCCCCTGCCCTGCCCCACCCCCATCCACTCCCTCCCACTTCCCACCCCCTGATTGCCCCCCTCAGGACCCCCAACCCTCCCTGCTTCTTGTCCCCGACTGCCCCCTCCTGGGACCCCTGCCACTAACTGCCCCCTAGGAACCCACCCTCTATCTAAGCCTCCCTGCTTCTTGTCCCCTGACTGCCCCCTCCTGAGAACCCCCCACCCTAACTGTCCCCCTAGGACCCTACCTGTCCCCTGACTGCCCCGACCCTTATCCATATCCCCACCCCATATTAACACCCCTGCCCCCAGACAGACCCCCGGGACTCCCATGCCCTATCCAACTGCTCCCCGCCCACTGACAGGACCCCCAGAACTCCTGACCCATCCAACCCCCTCTGCTCCCTGCCTGCCTCGACTCCTCTCCACACCCCTGCCCCCCTGACAGCCCCCCCAGAACCCCCGACCCATCTAACCCCCCCGCTCCCTGTCCGTGACTGTCCCAACCCCTCTCCAAACCCCTGCCCCCCTGACAGCCCCCCCCAGAACTCCCAACCCATCCAACCCCCCTCCCTGTCCCCTGACCAGGGCCGGCTTTAACAAGAGCCCAGGAATCAGGCTGCACTCCAGCCAGAGTCGCGGGGCTTGGGGCCGGGACGGAGGTGCTTGGCCGGAACCAGGGAAGCCGCCCTGGGGCCCGGGCCGGGCCGGAGCCGCTGGGGTTGGGGCCAGCACGCTCAGTCAGAACTAGAGCCACTGGGGCCGCGGCTAGGGGTGCTCGGCCGGCACCACTTGGCCGGCACTGGGGCCGGTGCCCCAGGGCCCAAGCCAGGCTGGACCAGAGCCGCTGGGGCCGGCCAGGGCCGGAGGTGCTTGGCCGGGGCCGGGCTAGCCGCCCTGGGGCCCGAGCCGGGCCAGAGCCGCTGGGGCCGGGGCCGGCGTGCTCGGCTGGAACCGGGGCCGCCGCCCTGGGGCCCGAGCCGGGCCGGAGCCACTGGGGTCAGGGCCGGCGTGCTTGGCCGTAACCAGTGCTGCTGGGCCCGGGCCGGCGCGCTTGGCCTGAACTGGGGCCGGTGCCTCCGGGCCCGGGCCGGCCGGGGCCGGAGCCGCTTGGCCGGGGCCGGACTGGGCTGCGCCACGCCTCCCTGGAGCCCGCCTCCTCGCGTCCCCCCCCACCCCAGCTTACCTGCTGCTGCCCGCCTGCCCCTGCTTCTTTTCAGACTTCCCGCGAAGATCTGATTTGCGGGAAGCAGGGGAGGGGGAGGAGCAGGGGGGCGGAGCATTCAGGGGAGGGGAGGAGGGAGAAGGCAGCTGTGGGGCCGGGGTCGTGCTAAGGCTGCAGGGGATGGGGGGAGCCGAGAAGGGGCTTTGGCTGTTGAGCGGCGCCGCTTTTCGATCTATAAATAGCCGACTGGGGGGAAATCCCGGACATTTTTAGATTTTTAGAAATACCCCCGGACGGCTATTTATAGATCGAAAAGCCGGACATGTCCGGGGAAATCTGGACATATGGTAGACCTAGGTACAAGCACCACACTGATTGACACCATCAGTTGACCCCCAACTTCCAGGTAGGGATAAAGTTTGCCTGCTCACCCGACACTGTGCTCCACCTGTCTATCTGCAAAGCTGGACCAAAAGTACTTGGGGCCATTTGTGATCATGGAACAACTTAACCCAGTAGCATTCACTTGCAGCTGCCAGAATCCCACAAGATCCGCACTGTGTTCCTCGTCTCCCTCCTGAACCCTTTCATCAAGAATCTCTTCCCACACCACACTACTCCCCCCCCCCCCCCTCCACTGATAACCATGCAGGGCCAAGAGGAATATGTGGTCCAGCAGATTCTGGATTTCTGCCGAGTCCAGGGAAGACTCCAGTATCTGATTGACTGGGAGGGATATAGGCCAGAGGACTCCTTCCCTAACTTGGCTTCTAGGCAACCAGTGAGCCCAGCTGCCCTGCTTTGGCACTGATAGAGGGACCACAGCTCCAGATTGGCTGCTAGTTTAGCAGCCCCGCTTATAAGCCTGGCCACCACAGCAGATCAATGGTTGTTCAGTGTGTACCATGCCCACAGCTGCACTTGCCCTTATTCCAGTCTCTGCTCCAGCTTTGTTTTAGCCTTGCTTCCACTCCCTGCTCCTACTCTGCTCCAGTCCCTGCTACAACTTCAGATTTCTGGCTTCAATCTCTAGCTCTGCCTTTGGTTTATAACTCCAGTTGACCCTTGAGTTCTGGCATTCAGCTTTTGTTGCTCCAGTACTGATCCCTGGCTCCACCTCTGTCTTATAATTCCAATTTACCGTCTGGTTCTGGCATTTGGCTTCTGTCCCTCTGTTACTGACCCTTGGCTTTTTTTTCTGGACTCTGCCCCCCTGGATGTAGCTCTAACCGGTAGGCCAAATTGTTGCTTTTACCACTCGGCCTGACTGCCCACAGCCCAATCTGCTACAAAGACATACAAAACGTCCCTTAAAAATCAGGTTTGCATGAGAGAGAGAGAGAGAGAGAGTGTGTGTGTGTGTGTGTGTGTGTGTGTGTGTGATACAATAGCCTGCTGTTAGGCCAGGAGAAACAAAAGAATTTCAGATACAATAAAGGGAGTTTCATCAAATTAGAAATCCTAAATTAGGGCTGACTTGCACTATATAGGAAAATCTTCCTCTGGCTTTATGAGTTTATTTATTGACTCTTGTCAAATCTCATCAGAATTTATTTGCAGAATGAAGCATTCACCCTGGTCACCTCTAATCCTCCACATTTGTTCCATGCAGGACCTTATACATTTGATCTTTCTTTTCTACATCTCCAGTGAACTTCCTGTGGATGCAATGAGGGCATGTGCACCATAAGGACTGCCCAGCTGTTAGCAAATTGTTTTCTCTGGATAAAAAGTCTTCTATTGAGATCACCAGGAAGGATACATATTTTAGAATGTCATGAGCTTTAATGAGATCAGTATTGCACGTTCACATATAACAGGAGTACACTCAGACAAATACAAAAAGATCACTCCAGGCAGACCACATTCCAATTTGACAATTCCAGAACAAGATGAAGTATGCTGCCTGGCATCTCTCAAAAAATATTATTAGAATACCGTAATGTCAAAAACACTACGGGTAAAATCCTGGTTCTATAAACTGCAACTGACTTCACTGGGGCCAGGGTTTCACCCTCCAACTTGCATAGTATCACTGTAGTGTTTTAGGCCATTACTGTAGAGTACTAAAGCAGTTGCATCAATGCTAATACTGCATTTTAGATAATCTCTGAACCTTCTTTTGGCCTCTGGCTGGACCAGCTGCCCTTATTCTCACAAAAACATAATATCTTTTCAGTGCACGCACCAAGTGACAATGTCCTTTTTAGCCTTACATTAAATGTTGAAAGTCACCTTTCCTAGACTTTGCTACATGACCCCGCATACGAAAGCACGGGTGGAGGAGGGTAGATGTTACATTGTTTATCATGTCATTGAAATCATGGCAATAATTCTGGAGCAGATGTAGACTTTTTCAAATACTGCTTCTCAGATGTTCGCCACCTTCCCCCCCCAACCTGCCACCCACACACTTTCCACAGAATACAATAATTTGTAAAGAGTGGGTAGCCAAAGGGTAGTGGGGGTGGGGTGGTGTCAGGATAATAAGACCAGTTTCTGCTATTTCATGATGTATAAGAACTGGTCTCAGGACTGGAAAAAAAGACTTGCCTAAAACAAATGGCATGAAGCATGAATTCAGGTAAAAAAAATAACTTCTCGAATAGTTGAAAATTCATTCTGTTTCCAGATACTATTTTAGTTATTCTTTTCTCTTAGAAACCAAATGAAGGAACTACATCAACTTGTAAATTGCATACTGCAGACAGACTGACCGCCCAACCATTTTTTTTCTTTATGACAAACTAGTGAGGTGAAATCCTAGCACCATTCAAGTGAATGTGAATTTTGTCATTGTCTTCAGTTGGGCCAGGATTTCACCTCTGATCTTTAAACCTATAAAAGTTTGGTATGGATGTTCAGCTAAACCTCTCAAGTCTTCACAACAGAATTAGGAATGAGATGTTCAGAAATTCCTGTTGGCTGAATGCAAATTACAATAAAATCAACGTCTGTCATGGTATTTCGACAGTTCCACTTGTGGTCCAATCTGGAACAGGGAAGCAATCGGGCATGAAGATGGAAAGAATGGGGGAAGTAAGTTATCCAAACTTATTCAGATCTCACAAATGACTTGATTTCAAATTGTTCAAGTTCTAGGTGAAAGTTCAGGTTGGCCCTTAGTTTATAACAATCAGCTGATCCATCTCTCAAGGGCTTTTAACTGTTAAGAACATAAGAACGGCCATACTGGGTCACACCAAAGGTCCCTGTAGCCCAGTATCATGTCTTCTGACAGTGGCCAATGCCAGGTGCTTCAGAGGGGATGAAGAAAACAGGTAATCATCAAGTGCTCCATCCCATTGCCCATTCCCAGCTTCTGTTCTCACACACACACACACACACACACACACACACACACACACACACAGAGTGTAGATCTTTGGTTGATTAAGATTCACATTATCATGACACAGTGGGCAAAATCCTCAACTGTTGTAAATCAGTATAGTTCCTTTGAAGTAAATGGAGTAATTTACATCAACTGAGGATCTGGCCTGTTTTGCTTCCTCAGGTCTGTGTGAAAACAGATATATAAATGCATTACACCTTGTTCCAAGCAAGTAGAACTGTTACATATGGTAGACATTCTCTATTGGTAGACTGTTTTTAATTGCATGCTTTGAATTTCATGCTTGTGCAGGGACAATCATGTCTCTCTGTTTCTACCTATGTGCCTTGTCCTGTTATCTGCCCTTAAAATAGCACATTAAAGGCAGTAAAAATCTATTTTGCTTGAATGAACTCAAGGTATAATTTAAAAAAATGTGAACTTGCGTTAGCTGTGCAGTGAGTCATCCCATCAATTGTACCCTGAATAAATGTGAGCTGCATCTGTTGAAATGGAATCTGTGGGCTTGCTTTTAATGGGCCAAATGTCTCCCAGGACAGCCTGGTGGGAGGAAGTGATCCAGCTGTTTGGGCTGCAAATCTTTTGTCCTCAGAAGTGCAATTGTGCAAGCAACTGAAACAAAGTTTCTGTTCTCACAGAAACAGGCAGACACCCTAGTTGAAATGGATGTAAAACAGACTGTTCCTGGTTGTTAGCATAAAAGTTTCCAGTGGGTAGGATCAGTACTAAGAGTACTACTGAAATCATTCCTGATATGGATCAATATATTAGCTTTCCAGCTACTGGCATTATTATTTTATTGCAATAGTGTCCAAAGTCTATCAGGATTTGTCTTCAGTGTATGAAGCACTGCGGTAATACGTATAAAGACAGCATAGGTGCTGGAACTAGAGGTCCGGGGGGTGCTGCAGCACCCCCTGGCTTTAAGTGGTTTCCATTATATACAGGGTTTACGGTTTGGTTCAATGGCTCTCAGCACCCCCACTATACAAGTTGTTCCAGCACCCCTGGAAGACAGTCCCTGTCTCCTAGTGTTCACAATCTAAAGATAACAAACAGAGTAAGGGGGAAAGGGGTACAACACACAAGCAAAGGGCTGATTCTCACAGCTGCTCACTTAGAGTAGAACCTATATTTTGGATAGTCCCATTGATTCTAGAGTATTTGTAGTGTAAGATACTACTTAGTATAAGCAAGGATATCAGAATCTAGCCCAAAATGATCATTGTAATAAAAGGTAGGACAGTAAAACACAAGTCTTTAGTGACTGGCCCGTTACCTTGATGCGTCGCAGGTAACAAAACCTGTGCCACATGGCTCCTTTGACTCCACTGGCTACATTATATCATCCCATTTACCTGAAAATCAAATGCAAACTCACAACATGCACAAGCAGTGATGTCTATGATGGAAGTTAGGATACAACCTTAAAATGAAAGGAGAATTCTGGCTGGTTAGCTGTTAATAATAAGTACGGTCTCTGAACCCTGATGGCTCTGATCCCAGAGGTACTGTTACTTCTCAAAGCAGTTTATTCTGCACTGGCCTGCTAAGCTCTTCATGTTTCTGATTGTTGATGTCAGGGAAGGCATGGGTTACTCTTGTCAGCACCAAAGCACTGTCAGTAATACTGTGACATACTAGGGTGCAGTCACCCCTGCCCTGCAACTTTGAGTGCCTTACAATACCTTGCTGGTAGTAGCTCTCACCTGGACTGTTCACAAACAGGCTGTCAGTGTGCAAGTCACACCCTGAATGTCTGTGTGCAACTGCAGCCTTCCAGCCACACAAGGGTTACATTCTGGCTCTCACCAGCCTTTGTTATACTGCAGGGTGACCCCAACACACTCACGGTCCTGGATTTTCTGTCAGAAATGTATATCTTGTGCTACCCAGCCCTCTCCTGGACAGTCAAAATATATTAAGTCTATTATTCCTTTAAGGGAACAATATATACCAGCTTGCCACCTTAAATGGAGTTGCCCAGACATTTTAAACACACTGGCTTAGATAAAACAATGAAACAAGTTTATTAATTTACAAAGAGATGGATTAAGTGAGCACAAGCAATGAAGCATAAAAGTCAGAAATGGTCACAAGAAAATACTGATATAGACTCTTTATAGTGCCTAATTTAATGAATTGTATTAGATTCAAAGCAAAGATTCTCAGCACATTCTTCCCACAGCACCACTGACGAAACTATCAGGTCAGGACCCCTACCCCAGAGACCAGCGGTTGCTTCTTTTGTCTTCTCAGGTGCAACGAGTGAGATAGAGAAAGGGGGAGGGTCTCTTGGGGTGTTTTCCACTCCTTTATATAGTTTCAGTTCCTCTTTGAAAAACATCTCCAGCTGAAAATCAAGAGATTGGGGGGGCGGGCTCTAGTGGAGGAAGGAAACCTCCTGCTGTTTCTTTGCTAAGATGCAGATCTTTGTTCCCGCCCCTTTCTTGCCAAAGAATGTCCTCTTGATAGGTGAAGGCCCATCAGCTTTGTTGACACCTGGCAGTGGCATCCGCATTCCCTTTGTCTTTGAGAAACTGGGTTAGCCACTCCCCAGCCTTATCTGGGAAACAAACTTCAGTCATTATTTCAGTTTATGTTCATAGCTTTATATATAATGTTGCTACATGCATTTTACCATGATATTACTGATCAGCAAGTTATGAGTTTTCAAATGATACCTCACAAGGCATGCCTTGTACAAAAATTATTATGATAGTGTGTGTAGTGTGAACACAGGGGTGCATTCCATCACAAACATTCTGGATGTTTTGAAGAAACAGAGCGTCAGTGTCTTCCTTCGTTTTATTTAGGTGTCTTCTATTCCTTGTGTGGGACTAACCATCTGGCATTTGGCATATGGCCTTGATGTCTATGGGACAGCCATTGTTGCCTTGGTACATTACCTGCCCCTTTGTTTGAAATCGTTCCCTCCCATTTGCACTGAAGGCTTGCTCGTCATAGTCATTCCTTCTGTTCTAGTTTCCTGGCATCTAATGCTTTTTTAAGTTTGGCTCAAGAAGATTGCTAGATGATGGCACTAAGGCTTTGGTCCCTTTGTCCGTGAGTCTCTAAATTAGTGATCTTAGAAAAATGTTGGGGCATGTGGAGATATTTTGAAAGTGCTAACTATAGGTGCCTTGAATCCACCAAGTGTTTTTGTTTTAATCAGGTTTTTTTGCTATTTGTATTGACTTTTGTGCTAACATTTGACTGTCTTAGTAAGCACTTAATGTGGTGCATTTGAACTGAATAACTGCCAAAATGATAATTGTGGGTCATTATCTATTAACTATTTTGGAATCCCATGTAAGCACAGTACAATTTACAATTTTATTACATTGCTACTTGATGTGTTGTGCAATATCTCAGTTTAAAAACAAAAAAAATATTTAGTAGCCTACTTTCAAGATGCAATCCTTGTCACTTAATTCAACTATATCTGTGACAACCTTGGACCAAGGGAAATCAGGACTTGTGTTTTCAGTGATTCTTCTGTAGTCTTTATATGGTATTTAGAGCAAGTATCACACTTGGTTATTTTATCTCCAATGGCAGTAATTCAGGCCTGGTTGGAATGGATGTCTCAAGCTCTTTTTCTCTGTACATTTCACAAGACCTGGAAAGGCACTGTGGATTATGCTTAGTAGTTCTATCCTCATGCTGTTTGGTATTATCACACAATGTCCTCTTCAGAGAATCTAGGGAAATATTGACAAGATGAAATCACCTGCAAGGTGGGTGCCACTGTTCAGAACAACTGCACCTATATTCCCTCCTCCATGGTCCAGCAATGGCACCCATTCTAGGCTCCCAGCTCCTCAGCTTTCACCTCTTTTGGGCAGAGATCTGCATCACTCTCCCTCCTGACTGAGGTATTTCCAAGAGGCAAAGTGTCCTGCCTACACTGATTCCCCCAGCAAGCCAGACTGACTAAAATCAAAACCTAAATGCATGCCAATAAGTTTACCAGAGATCACACCCTACTCCAAAAAGGGCTCTGATAGGTGATCAGTCCTTCAAATCCCCCACTTAGGGTTTTCCTGTGGTCACAAGTTTGTAACAGCTTCAGTTAAGAACAAGCACCCCCATGAATCCACACATCTCTCTTTTATACAGTTTGAGTCTTTGATCTTCTGATTCAGGGAATAGATAATCAGCAGGTTTCTCCCCTCAGGGCATAGCTTCAGAAGGTTGGGTGCAGAGGTGCTAATTTGCATTCACCTCCCTCCATGTATTTCTTAGGAAGCCAAACCCACTTAATTTTGTTAGTCCCAAAAGTTCCTTCTTGATTGGCACATTGTTTAAAACAGTCCTTTTAAGCTCCTAGCTCTTCCCAGGGTTTACATTGGCCATGTGTTCCCGCTAAAGAAGTTGCATATAATCCCACAATACTACATGAATTTTGCATATACAATACAATGGACTCCAAAGCTACTTAAACTTAATATAATAAGATCTCCTAAAGATATTGCAGGTAATTTTCATATCTGACACAGCAAGTGCTGTGTCACTCCTGGGTCTGGTACTATTGAATATTTCAGTAACAACTTGGATAATGGAGTGGAGAATATACTTACAAAATTTGCAGATGACACCAAGCTCGGAGATGTTGCAAGCACTTTGGAGGATAGGATTAGAATACAGAATGATCTTGATAAATTGGAGAATTGGTCTGAAATCAATAAGATGAAATTCAATAAAGAGAAATGCAAAGAACTACACTTAGGAAGAAAAAAAATCAAATGCACAAATACAAAAAGGAAAATAAATAGCAAGAGTGTAATACCACAGAAAAGGATCTGGGGTTTACAGTGGATCATAAATTGAATATGAGTCAGCAGCACAATGCCCGGCAAAAAAGTGCAAATGGTGAAAAAGGAAAATGTCATTCTGGGATGTATTAGGAAGAGTGTCATAGATAAGACACAGAAGGTAATTGTTCCACTCTATTTTGCACTGCTGTGGCCCTAGCTGAAGTATTGTGTCCTGTTTTGGACACCTCACTTTAAGAAAGGTGTGAACAAATTGGAGAGAGTCCAGGGGGAAGCAACAAAAATAGTAAGAGGTTTGGAAAACATGACCTATGAGGAAAGGTTGAAAGAACTGGGCATTTTCAGTCTAGAAAAGAGAAGGCTGAGGGAGAACCTGGTAAGTCTTCAAAATGTAAAAGAGGACATTGTTATAAAGAGGACATTGATTAATTGTTCTTCATGTTCACCTGTCATGCTGTCTGGAGTGGATCACAACTGTGAGTGCCTACTTTTGGGCAGACTGTCAGAAAACAGGGCAGATACTACAAGCTGGTGGTGTGTTCTGTAATTAGATTTCACCAAACCAGTCACAAATGTGAACTCCTGGATCACTATACCAGTCTTACCATGGAGTTGCAGACAGTCCCTTTAGACTCTTCAGCCTATCTTGCCACCCAGACAAACTGGACAATGTGATAAAAGGTCACTTAAACCAAAAATCACACCACATCAGGTTGTTCCCAGTCCCAAGAGACCAGTCAGTCACTTACCCCAGATCAATTGGTACTCCAGATCTTATACCAAAGATAATGCTGGTAGCCAATTCTATAGTAAACTAACTAAAGATTTATTAGCTAAGAAAAGGAAATGAGAGTTATTGAGAGGTTAAAGCAGGTAAAATATATGTACAGGTGTATCACAGTTTGTAATTCCAAATGGTGGCAGTGATGTAATAAACTGCCAGTTTCCCAAAAGTCTTTTCAGGGTACCCAGATTGTCTCTGGGGGTCTCCGTTTTGCATCTAGTACACTTCCCTGAAAGAGTCCAAACAGTCCAGAGATGAAGGAATCCGTATATATAACTTCTTCTGACAGAAAACAAGCTGACAGCATCTCTATCCACAAGGGCTTTTCTTTTGATGACAGTGAGTGAGGAATGCACTTTGAGTCTCTGACCTCCGGTCATCACACACAATGGCTATTTGCTTTGAAATTAGCACTTTTTCTGACAAAGTCCTTTACTGGCATTCCACAAGTCCTCTTTGATGGGTTATTTAGTTACAGGGCTATACAGAATGGAAATGTTTGCTGATGCATTATAACAGGATACAGATAAAAGAAAACCATCCAAGTAATATCCCGTTAGTTTTATAAAGTCTAAACACCAAATACGTTCTTTTACCTTCAGCAATCATTTTGATCTATACTAATACACAAGTGAATTGGTCTGAATACACTCTGACATGACCTGGTCTGCCAGAGTCACACTGTCAAGGGTAGGATAAGAAGTAATCGGCTTAATTTTCAGCAAGGAAGATTTAGGTTACATAATAGGAAACACTTTCTAACTAAGCACTGGAACAAGTTACCTAGCAAGGTTGTGGAATTCCTGTAATTGGAGGGTTTTAAGAACAGATTAGACAAACATCTGTTAGGGATGGGCCAGGTATACTTAATCCTGTATCAGCCGGGGGGGGGGGGGGGGGGCACGTTATAGACTAGATGACCTCTTGAGTAACTAACATTACTATTAGTCTAATCTCATCAATATTGTAACCATTTTATCTCTATAGACCCAATAATTTTTATGATTGGAGGTGCTTGGGGTTTTTCTGTTGACCATCGGTTAGAATTATTCACTCAAGTCCTTGTAAAATTGGGTCATTTAAGTCTCTCATGTGAGCTTGTCAAACCTTGTTTTGGCAAGTGGGTAAACTTGAGTCCAATTTACTTCAAATGCCTCTTCCAGCAGCGCCTTGCTTTCACTATTTGTCTGCATTCTTGAAAGCATGTCTTTCATACGAAACCCTGCTCGTTTCCAGCTGCTGTATTAGTTCCTTGAAGCTGTTGATAGCCAGCGCAAGTTAGATCAGTCAGAAGGTAGCTCTAATTTATACTAGAGGACTGGTCTGGCAAATAGCTTACTGAGGATCAGGGGAGCACTAAGGTGGCTAAAAGGCAGCTTTGCACTTTTCTCTTCTGAGTTTGACTAAGTATTCAGGCACAGAAGAGGACTAGTACCACAAAATCTAGCGATAGAAGAGACATATTAGGTCTTCCTTTTAGTATAGAATTGTCCCCAGCTGTATATTTTCTAGTGCTTTATCTCATACACAGTTATAAATTACTTCAGCAATAGGGTGTCCACCACTTCTTATGGGAGACTATTCCATGATGTAATAACAGTGTTAGGACTAAATTGAGCAAAGGAAAAAATTACAATTTTTGTAAAAAGGGAAATTCTCTAATCAGTTTCTAGTTATATTTCTTTGGGTGACTCCAAACAATTCCTATCACTTTGGGGCCCTTCTATTACTGCGTGTATCTCATGCAGTGTAATTCCACCTTGCAGTCAGCTGTGGTGCTGGGAGTACCCTTCCCAGACTTGAAGAAGAACTCTGTGTGGCTCGAAACTTGTCTCTCTCACCCACAGAAGTTGGTCCAATGAGAGTTATTACCTCACACACCTTGTCTCTTTATTTTAGATATTTCTAGGACAGCATAGCATCTGAGCATTGAGACATCATATACTTGTAGATAGCCATTGTACTCCCACCTTCCTCTTAGTCATATTTATCCAGGCTATGTACATTAAGGTCCAAATGTCCAGTGATTAGGAATGGTTCAGTTTATGGATGTCCAACTTGAGATGCCTAGGACTTGATTTTCAGAGTTGCTATGCACCAAAACTCAACTGAAGTCAATAGGAGCTAGGAGTGTTCATTACTTCTGAAAGCTAGACCTCTACTATCTAAAGTGAATACCCATGAATTCAGACACCCACATTTAGTGGACATATTTGAACATTTAAACTGAATTCTATTGCTCTTTCATGATGGATCAAGTCCCCTAATCATTTGTGTTGCTCTCCTTTGAATTGCTTCTAATCTTCTAAAGAGATATGGCATATATGACAGCAATGAGTTCAACAATTAGTTGACATTAATTGGAGAGGGAAAAAAGGTAATTCTCTGGGTGGGACTAAGTGTGGCCCTCAGGTGCAGAAGCACAATTCCCATTGAAATATGGAAACAGGGAAGGAATATTAGTGATGACTGGAGGAAGGAAATGGGAAAGGAGTGAAATAGGTATGTTCGGCCCCTCAATGCAATTTACTGAGGATGATAATATTTGTCTTCTGTGTCCTAAGGATTAAAAGTTATTTTCTTACATTCCAGAATTTTTCCCAGGGATGTTTCCTATTTGATATCCCATTAGAATCCAAATTGCATCTGAGAAGTATAGTGGAAGAATTTGAAAACAAAGCTCAGTTTGCGTCTCCTTTTTGATTTCTAGCTCAAACTCCCATAATATTATTTGTTAGTGACATTTCACAGCATCTCACCTCATTTCTGAGTGCAAGCCAAGGCATACTGTGCATGATGTGAATAACTGAAAAGAGGAATCATGCATAATGAGACATACATAGCTGTGCAAGTATAAATACCTGGCTCGTTTTGAAAAAGAGGGCTGAGGGAGAGATTCTCTGTGATAGAAATTTTTAGACAGATTCTCGAAAAAGCCATTTTTGGAATGATTTTGATTACTTGATTTAGTCACTCAGAGCTTCAAATACACTGTTAAAAGCTGCCTTCCTCTGTCAAACCACTTACAGGCTTTTTACGTGATACAGAGATTTATGCAAGAGGAATATACAAACACAAGATTTTCCTGACAAAATTACAGTTAAATTACAGTGAATTAAAGTTAATTTTATTTTAAAAATTAAAACCTAGACAACTGCTAAGGGAGAGGTGGAAGAAATTTCTACGGTCAGCCACAGACATTACAGTAACCTCTAGTGTACTCAGATCAAAAGAAGGGAAATGGTTTCACCAGGGCTTTGTTTTGTAAATGTAGTCTGCAAGCCACCTGAAGGTCATCTCGTCTTCTATATTCCCCTGTCCACCATCTATCTCACTTGAGCGGGCAAACAAGGTATCCTTTGATTGGCCAATAGAAACAAAAGCTGCTATTAAGATGATGGAAAACAGAAAGAAGATGTAACACTAGGTCATCCTGGGTTATGGAAAATCATTTTTGTTAAGTTGCAGCACATGCTTCCTGTGTCTGGGATGGGTTTTTTTTTTAATTAAGATCAGTAGAATAGAAATATTTTTTCAAGAAGTATTGAATTGTCTTGTAATATCTGCTTTCAACCTCTCTACCATATATTGATTTCAGCACAGTATGTAAAAAGCACAAAGAAAAGGAATGCTGGAGACTTTGTGTGCAAGCCCTGATCTCCCCCTCCCGATCTATGCCACTAATATTCTGAACATACGTGCAGGCTTCTGTCATGTTCTTTCCAAGTGCCTATAACACAAATACTATAACAAAAACTGCAGTAATATGGGCCATTGGTAATAAGTGCTTTTGAAATTCCGTGACTAGCACCAACGATATTAGTAGCAAAATGTCCTCTAAAAATAACTGGGTGAGGTCATGTTGCAAAGGTATTTAACTTGCATCTGAAAATGTGAAACATCTTGTACCATAGGCAGATGCTCTTCTCTTACCATGCAACAAATGAAGGCAGTGGTGTTGGAACAATTTTTATAGTGGGGGTGCTAACAGCCATTGAACAAAACTGTAAACCCTCTACATGATGAAAACCACTTTAAGTCAGGGGGTCCTGTTGCACCCCCCGCACCTTTTGGTCCAGTACCCCTGAATGAAGGGCTATAACATTTGGATCCTACTTGGTGGCTGAAAAAGGAAATTGCTTAGATTTCTTTCTCTTTCTTCTTTAAACTTTGAAGCTACTTAAGCATCTTAAACAGCTCCACTGCCTGCTCTGGGCAATAGCTCCAAGAAGTCAAAGCAGCTATTCTTAATACTTTCAGCAATTGTAGAGCAGCCCCACATACTAGGTAACTATCTTCTCTGTTAATTGTACTGATGATTTGTCAAGTAAGGTGCCACCAGACTCCTTGTTGTTTTTGTCAAGTAGAGTCTTCACTAACTCAAAAAATACTTTGGAAATCAATATGTCTAGCCCAGACCTTTTCCAAGTAAAGCAGCCTCATGATTCAACACCAACAGAAATTCGCAGTGGTAAAATCCCATACTGCACTGCCCTCTGTATCAAAGTATAGTACAGCACTAACATTTCAGGTGGACAATAGCACCCAATACCTCTTTGGGGAACTGGACAACTAGGGCAAAGGATGGCTTCGATAACAGACCATGGGAGCAGCCCATCTGGGGTGTTAAAGTGTCTTTCCTCTGGGTCTGCAGGCTACATTTATACCTCTTCCATGGGGCCTTAAACCTAGTCCTGATGAGGGAATCATTGGTAAAAATAATCTTATTGTTTAAATCTGTATTGTACTAGTATGAACTTTCATCTTCCTGTCCCAGTTTCCTCTTCTTTCTCAAACAGCAACATAATAATTTGGTGTTTACGATTTCACAGTTTATTGCCTTGAAATTATGGTTGGGGAGCAAATGCATTATTATTATTACTTCAGTGCAGGATCAATAAGTGGGCAGAAGATGCGCTGCTTCCGTGAAAGAAAAATCCCTTCTATCAGGGTCTGATCCTGAAAGGCAATGAGTACCCCTCAGCTTCCACTGGACACTGATGCTCAGCACATCACACTATGAGGCCCAAAATTACAACTATCTTGGTAATTAAAGACAGGGAGAACAATGCTGCAGCACATGAAAGTCAAGTGAATTTCCATTTGTTTGATATATTTAAAAAAATTCCCTTACATGTAAGTCTGATTCACCAAGATTTGCAATTTACCAACTTATTTTACATTCATGTTCCTGTATAAAGCTGGTGCAATTTCCCTCTATCCCAATAAATAGGTCTGACACTGCTGATATTCCTTGAACACATGACTCTTTGTGATGAATGACCCTTTGTGATCTATTAATGTGCAGTTTATACTGCTGCAGTTTTCCTTCGGACAAATTAAAAACAAACAGCGCAAATTAATTCCTGGTGTAACTGAAGTGCAACCAGTTGAGATGCATAAGGGGTACATTTAATTCACTGCTGTATATTTAGTCTGAAAACCACCACTCCTGGCATTTGCTATGAACATAGGCAGATCTATAGATGCAAAAAAATAGTTCCAGAAGCAACTGCTGGCACGATGCAGATGATAACGCTATTGCTTTGTGCACTGTTATTATGTATGCACTGCACAGTGGTTTAGATTAAAGGGTTAAGCAAAAGACCTCCCTCTCCTCCCTGTGTGGAAAGACAATTCAAATGCATCTGATATTCACAGACAGTTGGACAGCAGCTGAGGTTTCATTTAGAATCCCACATATGGCCAGAAGAAGCGTACACCTCAATGTTTCCGGGACCTGCAGGCCGCCAGAACAGATGGTAGAAATCATCATCCACAGACAGTCATCAGGGAAACCTCAGGCCACATGCTTGAATTTTTCTCAATGAATTGCATACAAGTGAGGCATTTGATCTATATGACTGCAGCTGCTCAGGGAAGAGGGAGGCCTCTGATTGGAGGGACTCTTTCACAGGTTATTAATAGGTCATGCTGTGACATTAACAGGCCGGAAACATCCTGTCTCCTGGGGGGCTAAAACAAAAGCGAGAGAGAGGTTCCTCATAATTCAAACACAGTTCAGTGCTTACAGATTACAGCACATAATCTGCTTGGCAACAGCACAGGGTCCCAGAGACATTATGCTATCTGATTTCTTTCATTCTTCTAGCTGTTTCCATTAGAAATGCAGTACAATACTTGATACAGTAAATGCCCTACACAAATCTCAAAGGAAGAAGACAGTAGCTTCCCTACAGTTTCCAGAATAAAATCTGGACACAAGAGTAATTCTGACAGCTGTGCTCCCTCATTCAAATGTTCCTAACCTCTTTGTTCCATTCATAAG
This sequence comes from Malaclemys terrapin pileata, assembly GCF_027887155.1. Classification (NCBI taxonomy): domain Eukaryota; kingdom Metazoa; phylum Chordata; order Testudines; family Emydidae; genus Malaclemys; species Malaclemys terrapin. Next base: position 78,936,792 of record NC_071505.1, read on the forward strand.
GTGTTATACTCCACTGTGTTCATTGATCTTGCAGTCTGCATGAATTGCCGAGCCAGGTCTGTGAGCAATGACACTACTGTTCTCTCTCGCTCTTGGAAAACAAAAACTTTACTTGGGTGATAAGTGGAGGTATCAAGGCTGAAATTGGGAGGGGCACACACAGAGTCTAGAATCCAGTGTTTGCCAAGTTTGGTGCTTTTAAAAACTATAAAAAACCCACGACCACATTGCAACACTTAGCCACTCCAGGGTGACCAGGTGTCCGGTTTTCGACAGGAACACTTGGTCGAAAAGGGACCCTGGCGGTTCTGGTCAGCATTGCCAACCGAGACATTAAAAGTCCGGTCGGCGGTGTTGAGGGTCTAAGGCAGCCTAGTCCCTACCTGTCCTGGCTCCGTGCTGTGCACCAGAAGCGGCCAGCAGGTCCAGCTCCTAAGCGGGGCGGCCACGGGGCTCCATGCGCTGCTCCCACCTTCAGCACCAGCTTTGCACTCCCATTGGCTGGGAACCGTGGCCAATGGGAGCTGTGGGGGTGGTGCCTGTGGGCGAGAGCAGCGCGCAGAGCTGCCTGCCGTGCCTCTGCCTAGGAGTCGGACCTGCTGGCCTTTTCCGGGGCACAGTGTGGAGTCAGGACAGGCAAAAAACCTGCCTTGCCCCCACCCCCAACCCCCACTGCACCGCTGACTGCAAGACGGAGTTAAGCCTGCGGCCTAATCCCAAGCCCCAACCCCTGCCCCAGCCCCAACCCCCTTGAGCCTCCCCCAAACCCAGAGCCCCCTCCTGCACCCTCAAAGCCCTCATCCCCAGCCCCACCCTGGAGTCTAGACCCCCAGATGGAGCCCTCATCCCTCACTGCACCCCAACCCCTTACCCCAACCCAGAGCCCCCACCCACACCCTGAACCCCTTTGCCTCACCCCTCAACCTGGAGCCCCCTCCTGCACCCCAAACCCCTCATCCCTGGCCAAACCCCAGAGCTCACACCTCCAGCCAGAGCCCTCACACCCTAACACTCTACCCCAGCCTGGAGCCCCCTCCCACACCCTGAACCCCTAATTTCTGGCCCCATCTTGGAGCCTGCACCTCCAGTTAGAGCTCTCATGCCCTCCCACACCCCAACCCCATGCTCCAGCCCAGTGAAAGTGAGTGAGGGTGGAGGACAGCAAGCCACCGAGGGAGGGGGAATGTAGCAAGTGGGGGGCTGGGCCTCAGGGAAGGGGCAGGGCTAGGGTGTTCAGTTTTGTGTGATTAGAAAGTTGGCAACCCTAAGCCACTCACATATTCACGGGGGTAGATGAAATCTCTTCAAAGCACAGGCCCTACCATCTAAGCTAAAGAAGTCTCTCCGGTCACAGGTAGCACTATAGGAGCTATGATTCACAGCCAAGAGATTTTAATTCCATCCAATAGAGACCAGTGGTGCACGTGTATATACCCCTCTGCCTAATTTATCTTCACTGAGAGTTCCTTGGCTATTTTGAATGTTATAGGCCATAAAAGATAAAGTGATAGATTTAAATGGTGCACAATCAACACATGTCATAGCTAGGAGCTACTCATTTCTTAATTGTTTATACATTGTAAATATAATGTGAGCATTACCAGGAACTGAAGCATCAGACACTTCCAACTTAGATATGATGTACAATTTTACTTATGCTACATGAAACTCCTCCATAATCCACAGCTGCCTTGCAGGAAGCAAATTCCCATTTTCTTTTAGGTCCCTTCTATGTCATTTTGATTCTGTGTCTCTTACTACAGAGTTCTCACTCGAGTTCTAGGCTTCCTTGCCTCTCCACTGCTGCAGGCCCTTCCACATTTGGTTGCTAAGACGCTCCATACCCTTCTGCAGGCCCTAGGTCTAAGTCCCTGCTGATGTCACTCTTTCAAATCATCCAGGCCTCACCATCACAATTCATGGCTTACTAGACTGATACTTAAACAGCATATCTCACCCACTGCCTGTCCTCGGTCTTGGGTTGTCACTTCCTGAATGACATGCAGTATTACATGGTTCATCCACCAATGGCTAAACAGACTAATGGGAGCAAAAATAAACGGAGGCAGAAGAGAAATCCTACAATATTGGATTTCCGTTTTAGTATCTTAGATAGCAAGGTTTTCAACTCTGTCAAGGTGGGGAGTAAAACTACCCATACCACTGGCCTGAGCTGGTTTAGATGTAACTTTCTTCCCGAAACATTGCTTCTCTTTCACCCAACGAACACTACAATTTTATTTAAACCCCTGTTGTCACTAAACTAAGGCAGCGAGTTCTGAGGGGCTTTACCAATGTTTTGACACTATGGTGTGAAAGACCCCTTCCAAAAATCATGTAGCCCCCACATTCTGGTATGGGAATAAATAGGTGGGAAGGGAGTGGCCTGTGTCACAAATCAGCCATCTGTTGCAAAGTTAGACACAGCCATCCCAGTCTGCATTTTCCCACAGAACAAGAACAGCTCCTGCTAAACCTATAATAAGCGATAAATTGGAATATCTATAAAAACAACAAGGGGTCCAGTGGCACCTTAAAGACTAACAGATTTATTTGAGCATAAGCTTTCGTGGGTAAAAAACCCACTTCTTCAGATGCATCGGTGGGTTTTTTACCCACGAAAGCTTATGCCCAAATAAATCTGTTAGTCTTTAAGGTGCCACCAAACTCCTCATTGTTTTTGTGGATATAGACTAACATGGCTACCCCTCTCATACTTGGAGTATCTATGCCACAGCCCTGCCTAGGGGCAGTGCAGAGTTGCACCACTCCTCAGGATTAACACTGACGACATTGTACGTAAGATAGGCACAGTCTTCTCTGGGGCTTCTCTGAGTTGAAGGGGTTGCACAGTCTGCTCCATCTATTAGACTAGAACATATAGCTCCCTAGAGTGTGCCTGCCTCATCCCAGGGGCAAGTGCAGAGAAGGACCAGGGGCTGTCGTGACTCCTCCTCCTCACTGCACCTTGGCAACTTGCTCCTCAGGAGGCTCTTGTGGGAGTCCTCGTGCAGTCACACAGTAGGGAAAGGGAACTTTTAGCTTCAGCCTGCTCAAAATTTGCTGCTAAATATGCTTCCTTCACACATTGAACGTCATTCTTTGTACAGGAATTATCAAGCATAGGGATGAACGCTAGTGTGGGGGAGAAATCCATTTGTATAGAAAATATAAATCTTTACCATCTGGATTTCAGTTAGTTACAGGTGCTGGGAAAATGGCTCAAATTTCATGGCCAGCCCTAGATGATTGATGCCCTAAATCTGGGTTATTTGGGGTTTTGTAGAAAAAAACAAGGGGTGGTTTGGATTCACTTTCATACCTTCCGAATTGTGCAGCTTTGTGACATTTTGTACAAATTACTTGAGCCAGTTTGCATATTTGCAACTGATTTGCATGCAGCCATAAACTCCAGCCTTAAAATATTGTCTAATTTAGTGTTTGTGCATCCCAGGTGAAGGAATCCCACTGTTTATCCAGGGGGGCAGAAGCAGGGGAATCATCCCACACACACTGCCCTGACAGCAGGCCTCACCCCTAAAGGAGAGAGAGACACTCTTTCTCTAGGGGCAACTGCAGTAATTCCGCCTCCCTGGCCTAAGAAGTTCTTGGCCTATCTGCTGGGTCTGCCAATGAGTGCAAAGCAGGAAGGCAGTTTGTGAGGTGGGAGCTGGAACTGAGATTGTTACAGACCTGGTGGATGTTGTAACTGGAGCCCAACCAGGTTGTTGTAACTGGCGCCTAACCTTCAGGTTCCATGTGCTTCTAACCCTGGGCAATCTCCAGACATTGTCTCTAGCTCTGGGCCTCTAAAGCATAGACTTGCATAGGCGACTGGTAACTGCTGGTGGGGGTGAGGGGGTACAGTTTAAAGGTTCTGATGGTATGCAGTGTGGTTCAGGGTAGGTACTCAAGAAACAAAGGAGTTTTGCTTTCTAGAGCTACTTTTAATGTCATGTTTTACGACACTATGTAATAGCAGAAGGAGACTTTTTTAAAAGAAAGCTACAGATGAAGAAGCTTTGGATTGCATTGCTGTATTATATCAATTTGAAGAACAGAGATATTTGCAAACCAAGCCTTTGCTATGATCTTGTCCCCCGCTGCCTCCCCTGCCCCATTTCCCTGAGCTCCCTTCTGCAGCCTCACATGTACCCCAGGCAGGCTCTACTGTTGAGCTGTAGTAACTGCGGCTGCCGCCAGCCTGATCTCGCTTCCCTGCTCTGGGTGCCACCTAGTGGGGCTCAGCAGAAGCACTCAGGGCCGATGCCTTTCCCAGGCACAGACTCCTCAGCTGCACTCGGCCCGCCTCCCACCCTGGCAGAAATCAGGGGGAGGAATGTGATTTCCTGCCTCCCCTTCTCCAATGCTGTCTCCAAGAATGTTCTCTTCAAAAGAACCCGAAAGGCAACTTTTAAAAAGGGAAAATGGGGGTCATCAGCTCTCAAATAATGGGCATTCCTGCACTGAACCACTGCGTAAAGGAGTTGTCCTATACAAGGATCTATATTGGCAATACCGCTCTCAATACTGCTTGTCAGAAACGCTAAAATTCACACGATTGAACACAAATGCATGACACACATGTTCCAAATTCCAACACTTGGTGTCCTTTCAGATCCTCTTGTTATCTGCTTGCATATAGCAGACCTCAGCTCTTACTGAGTGGCGCTTGTGCTGACTTGTCCTAATTTAAGTAATTTTTCAAGTCTCTTTTTTCCCTTGGCATTTACTTAGAAGAATATGTACTAATAACAGTAAGTATTCTAGTCAGTACAGCACATTAGTAGAATGCAAACGAGAGATACTTTTGTATCTCAGGATGCAAAGCGAAGCATGCAAAGTTCAACCATCACAAAACATGACTCTAAAGAAAATGTCCCACCTTAATAGATAGATTTTTTAAAAAACTCTTTCCTTTAACATGGGAATTCCTTTTATCCTAACAAGAGCTCTATACAGTACTAAGTCTAGACATTTTCTGGTTTATTACAGAGAGTATTTTCACATGATCTGCTGTCAAAAGAACCTTTTGTGTTCTACCAACTGATGAGAAAGTGTTAAAAACATGCAAAGAATGGGAATTTCAACTGAGTAAGTACTAGACTGAAATTCCCTGTTTATCTATAGGTACAGCAGAAGCAGCAGCTTCTCCACACTATCCCACCAACCAGACATGGCTGTACTGGGTCAGATCAAGGGTGCACCCAGTTTGATATCCTATCTGACAGCATTTAATACCAAATGCTTCGGGGGCAGGTGTAAACTCCACAATGGACAGTTATGCAACAACATGTTTATAGGCATGCCTATAATATATATAAACCTGCAGTTAGTTGTTAGCTTTTATTCTAGAGCATGCATTCCCAGTACTTTTTTATTCTAGGTCAGTGGTTCTCAAACTTTTTTTTTTTTTCCGCAGACCACTTGAAAATTGCTCTCTCTCTGCAGACCACTTAATGGTCTTTCCAAATGATATTTGTACTGTTAGCTAACTATTGTAAAATGCATTGGATAAAAGCACACACAAAAAAACCCTTAATAATCATTAACTTTTTTTGTTCTACATATAAAAGCACACACCTCATATTTTAATATCAGTAGACTTACCTTTCTAATGCAATGGATGTGCCCTCTCTCCCCCACCGCGGCAGCCTCCAGGCTGGGGCTGGGAAAGAGGGGGGGGTCACTCCCCTTCCACAGCAGCCACAGAGCTGCGGTTGGGAAGGAGGGCTGTCTCTTCCCAGCAACCGCAGCCCTGGAGCTGGGGAAAGTCACCTCTTTCTATGGCTGCCATAGCCCTGCATGTCCCAAATTCCCCCCCACCCCCTCTTCTCACCCCACTGCCCCTTCCCACCTACCCCATATTCCCCTCAAGGCCCCACCTCACCTTACATGTGCGTCTTCTCCAGGGTCCAGACAACTAATTAGTGGAGCCATGCCTACGCAACTCCACTAATTATGTGGATGGCTCTTTATTCTCTCATGTGTGGCCGCCCAGGCGCGCACCTTAGAAGGAACTATCCACGGACCACCTAAATGGAGCTTGCAGATCACTGGTGGTCCATGGACCACCATTTGAGAACCTCTGTTCTAGGTCATTTAACTAGGTATATGCTGATTAGTGTATGATTTATGTCAATAAACTTTGCCTCAATAAAATCCAGTAACAGGCAGTTCCAGAGGTTAATTATGTGTTGTGTAAGATCCTCACATCAGTTTTAGACTTGTTGCCTTTTTATTAAGATTAGGTATCTCCTTGTTCTTGTATTCTGACTGAATGAGATCAAGAATGCCTGATTGATCTCCACATCAGTCATTATTTTATACATTCTATTACATCACCTCACTCATCTCTCTAAATTAGTCCTTGTCTTCTTAATCTATCCGTATATGAAAGTATTTCCATGACTAATCATTTTGTTGCCCTTCTGTATAAAAAAGGCTACAGAACTTCCTCAAAACTATTCCTAGAGAAAATCTTTTAGAAAACTATCCAATCTTGATTTAAAAATGTAAGTGATGGAGAACGTAAGAACGGCATACAGGGTCAGACCAATGGTCCACCTAGCCCAGTATCCTGTCTTCCGACAGTGACTCAGTTCCAGATACTTCAGAGGGAAGAGGACAATTATCAAGTGATCCATCCCCTGTTGTCCAGTCCCAGCTTCTGGCAGTCAGAGGTTTAGAGACACCCAGCGCATAAGCTTGCATCTCTGACCTTCTTGGCAATAGCCATTGATGGATCTATCCTCTGTGAATTTTGGCCCTCCCAGCATCCCCTGGCAACAAGTTCCACAGGCTGACTGTGCATTGTGTGAAGAAGTATTTCCTTGTGTTTGACCAAGGGACACCCAATGAAATTAATAGATAGTAGATTTAAAACAACGTGTTATGTGAAGGGGTAAAAAACACTTCCTTATTTGCTTTCTCCACACCAGTCATGATTTCATAGACCTCTATAATATCTTCCCTTAGTCATCTCTTTTCTAAGATGAACAGCCCCAGTCTTTTTAATCTCTCCTCATGTGGAAGCTGTTCCATAGCCTCTAATCATTTTAGTTGCCTTAGGCTTATCCCCCCTGTAATTGCCAGGATTGGAGAATCCACCGTGATACTTGCTAAATTGTTCTAATGGTTAATTACCCTCACTATAAAAATTGTACACCATTTTTCCAACCTGAGTTTGTCTCACTTCGGTTTCCAGCCATTGAATCTACCTTTCTCTGCTAGATTGAATAGATCATTATTGAATATTTGTTCCCATGTAGATACTAATAGACTAATCATGTCATCCCTTAACCTTCTCTTCATTAAGCTTAATAGATTCAGCTCTTTGAGTCTATCACTCTAAGACATGCTTTCTAATTCTTTAATCATTCTCGTGGGTCTCCTCTGAATCCTCTCCAATTTATCAACATCCTTCTTGAACTGTGGACACCAGAACTGGACCCAGTATTACAGCAGTGGTCACACCAGTACCAAAAAGAGAGGTAAAATAACTTCTCTTCTACTCAAGATTCCCCTGTTTATGCATTCCAGGATCGCATTAGCTCTTTTGGTTACAGTGTTACATTGAGGGCTCATGTCACTTGATTATCCACCATGACCCCCAAATCTTTTTCAGTCACTGCTTCCCATGATACAGTCCCCCATCCCATAACTATGTCCTACATTCTTGGTTCCTAGATGTTTACATTTAGCTGTATTAAAATGCATATTGTTTACTTGCACCTATGCTTATATCTCATGTCCACCTTGACCCAACCAGTCTTCCACCTTCTATAGCACATCTTATTATCCGCACCAGTTGCATCAGGATGTCTTATAGACTGTCCATTCTATATCATGAGAAGGGTTATCATGTAAACTAGGAAATGGGCAGGGAGTAAGATATGTCCAAATATATTCCCTGCCTTGCTGTGAGATTACACAGTTCTTTGAGAAACCAGGACAAGGCTGCCGCATTGCGATGGAGTGTATGCTGTGCATTTTAAAAATGAAAGAAATGTTATGGGTCATGTGCTCCTCCTATGAGATTAACATGATGGCAAGATCCTGAAGCAGAGCTATGATCAGTACAGTCACTCTTGGTCATTATACTGAAGAAACAGGACAGGGATTCAGCAAAATTTTGCTAGTTTGCAGATACACTCCCTGCTTGATCAGAGTTTTTGACAAGACAATGAAGTATGCAAGGCTGAGAGAGAGTACGTTAGATCAAAATAATGAAAGAAACTGTCTCAGGTTAAGGTTATATTATTTTCCTACATTGTCTCTGTAGTTCAACAAATCCTTGGAGTATCAGAAAGGAGGCTGAGCAAGATGGAGGGAGGATATCAAAGGTATAGCATTGATTCAGTGACTCAGTGCTCAACCACATAAAGGCACTGATTGCCAAACACAACCCTCTGCCTGCTGAGAATATTAACATATTGAGAGCTTTAAGGAAAGTGAAGGTAGATTTAAAAGCATGCAAGAGAAAGGCAAATACTTGGAAAACAGGAAGGACAGAGAATGGCAAACGCAGCAAAGGAAGCAACAGAGATAAAGGCAAATATAATATGCAGCAAGAGTAATGGACATAGAAAGGCAAATACAGAGAAAAAATAGTGACTAAAAGAAAGGCTGCATCATAAAGCTTTCTGGAGTTTTTGAATCCCATGAAGAAGGGACTTGTGCATAAGGATATTTTTGAAACAAAGCCAAAAAGAGATTAAAAATGAATACATACAACAAAGTGAGAATTCTAACCTTCATGGTTGAGTAAAAAGCTTGAAAATGTGAACCACAAAGGATCAAAAACTATAAGACAAATAACTCATCTCCACCCAAAATGTATTATTTTATAAAATCTCTCTCTCTCTCTCTTTTTTTTTTTTTTTTTTTGGAACCTGACATGATCTTTGAATGCTTAGAGTTGGCAATACTGTTTTGTTAGAGTTTACATCCACTTCGCATGGGTGCAAAAGACTACACAAGGTGCAAGGTGGTGGTGAATCAGGGCCATGGTTTTCACTTTTATAAATATATTGATTCAGCTATTAACTACCCAAAAGATCAGAAAAAGGAAATAGGCAATGTCATTGCATGCTAGCAAGGCTGTGCTAGATTAAGGTCAAAACACAGCAGCATGGTTTACTCAAGGAAGTTTTGAAACTCACAATTTACCACCCACCCCAAATTTGAAACATACATAATTCATAAGTGCACCCTCTGGAATAAATCCTAGTAAGAAGGGATTTCCTATCTGACTACAAGATAAGATAATTGTTTGTGTTCAAAGCACAGTATCTACCCGATATACTCATGTTTTTGTAAGGAAACTGGTGTGTATGGGTTCTTTGGAAGATGAAAGTATTTTCTGTTACCCCTGAGTAACTGTGGTTCTTCAAGATGTGATGCAGATATGTAATCCACTTAGGTGTGTGTGCACCCAGCACACTGGAGCCAGAGAACTTTGGCTAGTAGTAACTGTAGACAGGGCCAGATTAACCTTTTGTGGGCCCGGTGCCAAACATATTTGTGGGCCCCCATGGGAGCAAAGGAGCATGGCATGGGGAAGTCAGTCCCTAGAGCAAGGGGTCGGTCAGGGACAATGGGGCATAGTATGGTGGGCCAGCCCCACTCCACCCAGCCCAGTGCAAGGGCACCGTATACAAACCGACAGTTGCCAGACTCACACTGGCCCTCCCAGCCCTGTGCTGCCAGCATGCCCCTTCCCCTCGGGGGTGGGCCCATGCCTTGCCACACAGCCCCCGACTCCCTATGCCCAGCAGCCCCCCCATACAGACCCTCCACCACAAATGCACAGCAGCCTGCACACCACCATCCCTGCCCAGCACCCACACACACAGTCACACCACTACTGTCCAATGCACTTCCTCACAGCCCACCACCACAACTACACAGCACCCCACTCAGAACCCGCACTGCCCAGAATGCCAACACACAGACTTCCCCCACCGCCTCCCAAGAGACCCCTCACTGGCCAGCAGCCCCCCCACACACCTCCAGAGACCCACTCCCTCACACCCTGTCCCTTGGCCACACTCACCGCCCTGCTAGAAAGTGACTGCATCTGCCAGGCAGTGCGGCGGGGGCCAGTCCAGTGCCAGGGCGGGGAATCACTCCGGCCTCTCGGGGGTGGCGCAATTAGCCACGCCAGGGTCTGCCCCCACCCTGGCCAGACTCCCTCAGAACCCACTTGCCTGGAGATAGGATGACCATACGTCCCCGTTTGGCCGGTCAATTCCCTTTTTAAGCTCTGGCCCGGCCATCCTCACTTTTTGACAAAAATGGGCGAGCAAATGAACAAATGCCCAGTTTACCAATAAAGTCTGATGCACCCGCCTAACTGGGCATGGAGGAACGTGTGTGTGTGATGTGGCGACATGAGGTGTCAGGCAGCAGGGCTTGGGGAGTCAGCCCCAGCTCCAGTCCCTGGCAGTGGTGTGGGGAGCTGGGGCAAGGGAGAGGTCAGCCCGTCCTGGCAGTGGCATGCAGAGCTTGGGGGGGTTCAGTCCCGGGCTGCGGCGTGGGGAGCAGTGGGGGAGGGGTCAGCCCCAGTGGCGTATTTAGAGTTAGTGGGGCCCTGTGCTCAGCTTCATTTTTGAGGCCCCTCCTTGGGCCCCAGCCAAGAAAAAGAACATTCTCTTTTATCTCCCCCGCCCCCGTTTTTCATTCTTTTTTTTTCTTCATTCTCCCTCCTCCTATAAGTAATAGCAAGTAAATGAAAATAAAGTGAGGTACCTTGATTGTTTTTGTAGTCTAACTAATTTTTCCTCAGGCCACTTGAAAATCGCTGAGGGTCTTGGCGGACAACTTACTGATCTTTCCAAATATTGTTTGTACCATTAGCTAACTATTGGCCAAGAGCGCTTTATAAAAAAAAATGTAAAAAAATGTTGGGGTACAGGGTCTGGCCAGGACTTGGGGGCTCAGGGCTGGGGGTGCAGGGTCTGTGAGGGAGTTAGAGTGCAGGAGCGGGCTGAGGTGCAGGGTCTGGCCAGTAGTTAGGATGCAGGAGGTTGGGGTGTGGAGCGCTTACCTGGGGCAGCCCCTATTTGGTGCGAGGGGTGCAGGTGAGAATGTGGGGAGGTGGGTGCAGGAGCTCCCGTTTGGTGTTCAGGGTGTGGGGAACATGGGAGGGGTGCAGCAGTCAGGGGATGAGGTATGGGGGGCTGGGTATGTGTGGGGGGTGCAGAACTCAGAGTTGGGGTTGTGGGTGCAAGGGGGGTGCAGGAGTCAGGGCAGGGGGTTGAGGGTGTGGGCTGGGGTCGTGGGAGTGCGCCCAGCTCCCCATCCCCTGCCCTGAGCAGCTCACGCCTAGACCTCCCACGCCTCTTCTCCTCCTCCTCCCACGAGCATGCTGCAACCCTGCTCCTCCCCCTTCCTCCCAGAGCGTCGGCAAACAGCTGTTGGGCAGCGGGGGAAGTGCTGGGAGGGAGGGGGAGGAGCAGGTATGCTGTGGGAGGAGGCGGAGAAGAGGCGGGGAGGGGGGATTTTGGCTGCTGGTGGGTGCGGGACAGAGGCAGGGGAGCGGAGAAGAGCTGTTGGGGCCCAAGCAGAGCGGGCCAGGCCGGGGCCCCTTTGGAGCCTGGACCTGGCGCCATGGTGCCAGTAGCTCCATTGTAAACCCGGTACTGCCTGTAGAGGGGCAACCGCCTCATGGCCATAGCCCCTCCCCTGCCTATCTGAGGCAGCGCCACCCTACCCACCTCAGTTCCTTGGCACCAAATGCCCAGAAACTAGACTCTGATGCAGAGGGGAGAGAGGGTGGATGATGGAATACTCATTGTGTCTCAAAGAATCACAATTACAGTAAGTAACCATTTCTTCTTCTTTGAGTAGATGCAGCAGTGTATTTTGCTTAGGTGATTCACATGAAGTACCTGCATAATGGGTCATAAATGTATGTATGGATAACCACGTAGCAGCCCTTCAATTGTCCCATATTGAGACATCACTATGAAACACTATTGATGTTGCTTGCGCTCTTGTAAAATGAGTTCACACCCACAGAGGAGTTGTAGCCAAAACTATTTCATATGCAGTCTTGATACAGTCTTGAAGGTGCAGCAAGTACTTCAAGATGTCCTGGATAGAAGCCAGTGTCAATTGAATTCTGCAGGCCAATGGCCACACTAAAAACCACTTCCATTTCACTGAATAGGTCTTTCTGGTGCAGGGCTTTCTACCAGAATAGGACCGGTTGAACAGCTACCGAACACTGCTCTTCCTCCTCAGTTAGCCACAAAGTAGCCACGCCATGAGATGCAGGGAGCTGAGTGCGGGATGCAAGGTGTGACCGTGATTCTGTGTGAGTAGGTTGGGATGGAGAGAAAGGGGCAAGGGAGAATGAATTGACAGCATGAGTAGGTCAGAGAACCAATACTGCCTCGGCCACCCTGGAGCAACAAGAAGGAGCTCGGCCCGATCTGCCTTCAGCTAGAGGATGACCTGTGGGATGATCAGGATTAGAGAAAAAGCATACCAGAGAGCTGACTGCCTGCTGAGATGGAAAGCTTTGGGCAGGGCCCCGTTGAGAGCAGAACAGATGATATTTACTGTTGTCCCTCGTGGCAAATAGGTCAATCAGCAGAATGCCCCAAACTGCAAAGATTATTTGGAGAACACTTGTCGTCAGGGACCTCTCATGGTTCAGGGGAAAATTCCTGCTGAGATGGTCCAAGAGGTGATTCTGGACCCTAGGCAAGTGGTCAGCTATTGAAGTGATACTCACCTTGATGCAGAACTGCCACAACCTGATTTTCTCTTGGCAGAACATCCTAGAGCGTACTCCCCCTTACCTGTTCACATATACATTGTGGTGGGATTGTCAGTAAACACGTGAGTCCAGAAAACCATGACCTCATGCATTGTAGATGGCCGAAGCTCCAGCACACTAATATACAGTGAGGAGTCCTGCTCTGACCACAGACCTTGAGCTTTCAGCAACCCCAGATGTGCTCCCCAGCTGATCAGGGAGGTGTCAGTGACAGATCTAGTTGATAAGAGCCAGATTAAGCTGAATGCCCTGACAAGCATTCTCTGGAAGCATCCGCCATTGCAGGAAGTGAAGAGTTGGACAGTAAACTGTCCTGAGCCACGTTTGAAGGAGGCAAAGATGCAGTCTTGCAAACTGGATCATCTGCATACAAGTGGGCATCTAGCCCAAAAGATGAGCTGTTGTGAAAGCTGAAACTGTAGACTGAGGCAAAGGTGGTGAATCACCTGAAAACAGTTGGTTGGCAAAAACACTCTCATACTCGTAGCGTTTATAAGTGCCCCAATGAACTCGATTTTCTGAGTGGGAACCAAAGTTGACTTTATGGTGTTTAGGATGAGACCCAGACAGAGGAACAAGCACAGTATAATGTCAATGTGGGAAAGGACTTCCTCTCTGGACTTGCCCCTCAGTAACCAGCCATCCAGGTATGGAAAGATGTGAATTCCTTTCATCCTGAGGTACACTGTCACCACGACCATGCATTTGCTAAAAACCTGAGAGGCAGAAGAGAAACTGAAGGGAAGTGCTGTGGTGCTGTTATGATGAACCAAAGGAATTTTATGTGGCTAGGCAAAAACACCATATGAAAGTCCAAGGCAATGAACCACTTGTTCTGAGACAACTCAGGGAGGATAGTCAATAGAGTGACCATTCGGAATCTCATGTATCTGATATTTGTGAGTCTGTGAAGGTTGAGAATGGATCCTACCCCTCTCTTGGATTTGGGCACCAGAAAGCACTGGGAATAGAACCCCTGACCCAAGTGTTCTAGCAGAACTTCCTCCACCACTCCCAAATCCAGCAGAGAGCGGACCTGCTCAAGGAGCAGTATCTCATGAGAGGAGTCCCTGAAGAGGAATGCGGAGGGACAGACAGGAATTGGATGGCATAGGCCAACCTCATGGTGCTTAGGACCCAGCTGTCAGAGGTGATCGAGCCCCAAGCACTGTAAAAGCAAGCCAGCCTGTCCCAAAATGGAGGGGATAGGGAGAAAGGAGCAATGACTGGAACAGTGCTCCAGATCAAGGAGTTAAAATGGATGCTATGGGGACACCAGGGGAAAGTGTGTCAACTGGCCCAGACCCAAATCCTTACTCCTCTGGAACCTATGCCCCTTGCTGGGGTAGTCCCACTGTTGTCGGGGAGGAAAAGACTGCCCAAATGCATGCTGCAGACAATACTGCTGCTGCTGTCACTGTTGACCACCATAGTGGTGCCTCTGCACTGCTGGTGTATACACCCCCCAAGGACCATGGGGTAGCGCTAGAATCTTAGAAGGAGTGCAGAGTCTCATCCATCTTGTCTGAATAAAGGACTTGGCCATCAAAAGGCAAATCCTCTATGGGCTATTGCACATTGGGAGCACTCCCTGAATTCTGCAGTCAGGACCCCCTTCTCATGGTCACTGCCAAAGCCATGACTCTGGCTGAAGAATCCACAACATCCAGTGCAGAGTGCAGTGAAGCCTTAGCCACCATGCAGCCTTCAGTAACAAATGCCCCAAACTCCTCCCTCGAGGCTTCAAGCAGCTGGTCTACAAAATCAGACGTAGCCATCCAGTGCTAGTGGTGCCAGAAGTCGTGTTGACTCCAAAGTCGGCAGCAGTATCAAGGTGACTGATGGTGCAGAAGTGGAGGGCAGTGAGTGCTGCCATGGTAACATCAGCTGTGCTGGCAGCAGGAGTGCCAAAAAAGTTCCCAGTGCCAACGTGGCAACTTATGCCAAGCCTGGCACTGGCCCCACTTCCACCGATTATCTCTGACCTCCCTGTGTGGTTGTGGAGAGCAGCTGATGGGACTTGCTCCAGCCCACACACCAGCATTCACACCATGCTGGTCTGCACTACTTCTGGAAGAGGCAGATGAGTCCCTGTGTGATCTGGAGTAGCCATGATTGGTCTTATGGGACCTTTTACCTTGGCACACTCTATGCAGAATGACTCCTCCATCTCTTCGGAGAGGCCCCAGCTCCAGGACATGAAATGGCAGCATTCTCAGAACCCCAGGTGACCTTTGACCCAACATAGGCCTTGATGCTGAAGCAGGCCGCATGGCCTGTTCGAGCAGGTACTGCTTTAGACAAAGATCCCTTGCCACCTGGGTCCATTTCATGAACAATTTGCAAATTGTACACCGCTCCTTGACATGTACTTCGCCTAAGCAAAGGGAGCACTGTGTGTGGGGATCGTTGTTGGGGATCGCTCCCCCACACAATGGATAGTGTTTAAACCCCAGTGAGGACATCACCAGGGAAATATTTAAAGTTAACTAACACTAAATCTAACTAGCACTATACTAAGGGTACTACTTAGCTATAGACACCTAGGGAAAATAATCACTAAGAAATAGAGAGATTGTGTGAGGTTAGAAACTACACAGAGCTCCAACTCCAGCCACAGGCAGTAAGAAGGAACTGAAGGGGTCGGGGCCTCATATAGTATGGGAAGGGTTATGGCCAAAACTCTCAAACACTGCCTCTCTACGGGTACTGCTGAGCAAAATTCTCTGGCTAGGGTGCACTAGGCATATACACACCTAAGTGGAATACATGGTTGTATCTACTCAAAGAAGAAAAGAGTAAAGCCAGCAACTTTGTAAATCCGTGACCAAATTATTGTCTGGAAAATGTTCTTGACAATGATACACATCCAGCAGTTTTGCTGATCCTTTCGAAATTATAATAAACAGCTACATATCCAGTCAAACAGTTAGGCTTTGGCATGGAGTTTTTCTAGTTTCAATGATTAGTAGTTAGGGGTCTTAGACAAAAGCTCCCTGGGAGTCTTTCCATTGAGTTAAGGGGCTTTGGATCAGGCCCTAGGTGTCCTATCAATAATGTACTCCTGCCTCTTCTCTCTGATCTGCTGAAGGCTGGAAAACAAAATCAGTCTGCTGTTGACATTCTATAAGCCTTTGAGTGAGCTCCATTAAAGACAGAGATGGGAATGGACATATACTAAAATAGATCAGCCATATATCAAGGCATACAATACTTAGTAAAATACCATATTATTATAAATCACCGCCATGTAAAAAACTGGATTTCATCAACTATTACAAAACAAAAAAGGTGCATTGGTCACTGCACATTTTTCTAGACACTATGCTGGGACACACTCTGCTACCCCAAATGATGCAGTCTTCTTAGCGTATGCGCAATGTGCCTCAGGTGGCACATGACCAGGATTCATCACTGAATTTGGTCTGCTGATTGGATCATTAGCGTCCCCGGCCTGGGCAAGGTACTGACAGGGAGTACAATGTGAACGCTGATCCATGCAATTAACGCTGATCCATGCAATTAACACTGCTCAATGGGGAGAGCCTAGCAAGTCCCTTTCCCTCTTCTCCAGGTTAAAGCTGAAGCCATAAAGAGAATGAATTAAAATGTAATCCATTTTACACTGCAGTGTTTGATGAATGCAAGATGCAGTTATTTCCTGCTATGGAATACTTAGCACAACTCCAGCTGGTTTACAGTGTGGATGATTTCCCTTTAGCACACCTGGCAGAGCTACTGCCTGGAAAATACCGTAAGCTCATCATGGTCAGTTTGAGTCTCTGCTCTGGTAACAATGGGCAGGTCTCAGCAAGTCTAGTCAGAGGATGGGGAATCTTACAAGTTTGCTAAATGAACTTGGTGCATCCAGCCAACAGCATTTCAAGCTACTGCACCAGCAAAAATTTCTATACATTTAGGGTGACCATCCATCCTGTTTTGGCCAGGGCAGTTCTGTTTTTAAGCCCGGTCCTGGCTGTCCTGACTTTTTTGGCAAAAGTGGGCATTTGTCCCATTTGCTCTTGCTGACTTGATCAGTTGGCAAGAGCAAGTGGGACAAATGTCCATTTTTGTCGAAAAAGTGGGGTGCGACGTGGAGGAACATGTGGGAGGGCAAGGGGTGATGCCAGCTCATTGGGGGGCGGGCAGGGTTCGGGCAAGCAGGGACCCAGCCTTGTGGGTGGTGGTGGGGAGCAGGCGGGGCTCAGACCAGCCTTGCACGGTGTCCTGTTTTCCCTTTGGGAAATATGGTCACCCTATATAAACTGGAAACTAATTACTGTCCATTTTCAAATATTTTTAATGGCTGAATAATTCAGAGCATGTGGCATAGTTTTAACACTGCACAACTGAAACAGAAGGGAAAACTATATATCCAATCCAAGCTAGTCTGCAGTAATAGAGATTGAGAAATAAGTGCACTAATTCTCCCAAATAACAGAAGGGTTCCACTCCTTCAGGGTCTGCCATGCAGCCAAATGTGGGTTACAATTTCCAACTTTCCCTAAACAGGCAACATAGGAAATCAATTCAGAAATCGTAATTACTATATGTTGTATAGCCGGTGTTCTAGTTAAATCATATATGTAGCTGAGTAAAGGCAAAAAGGTCATGGATTATCTTTTAACCCCAAAACAGGAGACTTTAATCAGGTCTGCTATGTCTGGCACACACAGAGAGTTAACTAGGCTTAGCAGCAATGATCAAAATGGAAAGGCTCGGGGTGGGGGGAGGGTTCTCCTCAGTGGGGAAGAGAAGTCAGTTCTCTTTCAAGATGATTTTTCCCCTGTACTGGCTAGGGGCATTGAGTGGTTGAGAGTTCATTTTCCTTTGAAGCATGAGGTACTGGTCACTGCTGGTGATATGATTTCAGACTCTAAGATTTAATTTCATTTCTTTACTGCCTTGCAGTATCTATAGCTGTGCATTGAGTGCACCATGGATGTAAAAAGCCACCAAATCAGAATGGTAGAATTTTTAACACTCACTTTGTGCAGGTGTAAATGACTGCACCAGGGATACTGCTAGGGAAAATCATACCCTAGATATTTCATTAGTCTGGTTTCTATGGCAATTCCTATATTCATTCTCACTGTAGATACCTGCAAGCTACGGGCCTGAACCTCCTCTTGTGTCTGTGGCTATGTCTACACTGCAGTTAGAGTTGGGACTGTAGCAGGTGTAGACACACCTGAGCTATCTGTAATCTAGCTTGCTCAGGTACCAATAGCAGTGAAACTGTGACACATGAGCTGTGCAACCCACCTGGACCCTGGACCCAACTCAGGCACCTGGCCTGCACTGAAGGCTGTGCTGCCACAACTTCGCTGCTATTGGACTTCTGCTAGCTAGATTTAAAGTTAGCTCACGTATGGCCATGTGCTGCAATCACACCCCAATTGCAGTATAGACATACTGTATGTCAAAGGGCCAGCCATAAATGGTGTGAAGAGTGCAAGTACTTCACTAGACTTGTGCTACTGGCAGTACTAGCACTGCAAAAGGGAAAGGTCAGAGAGAATCTGGGTCCAGCACCAGCCACCATGGCTAATCCAGCACACTGCACCCTTTTAAAGGTAGTGGACCTCCCTCTGTGGCATGCATTTGGCCACTATCCCCAGAGGCATTCTGGCCAATTCAGAAGTACTCTAGGGTTTGTGCCACAGCCCAGCCCCTCCCCACTTCTCCAGGAACAGCCAACAGCTGAAAGCAACAATCAGCCCTTCCATGTTTAGAGCCAATGTCAGCCCTGTGAAATCTTGTTGAACTTAATATGGTTGCACTCAATAGTGAGATCCAAATATGGCCTTATATTCTCAATCTTATTCCTACATATCACTTTGCCCTGGATTTAGTTCTCAACCCTTTAATTTCTCTCCAGTTGTATGACAGACATAAAAACAGCAACACAAATAATGTTTAAATAATAAGACTGCTGGAAAAGGAAAAGATAAAAGCCAGGAAATTCTGAATTGAAGACACCATGCTGTCCTGAACTCAAGCCATCAGAAACAAAGAGATTAGATGGATAAGCTTTAAAATATAAAATAAGAATCTGTCTTAGAACTTCCTGACCTTTGTCAGTTTGTGTCTCAATCTTACCATGATATAAATGGAAAGTTTTACATTTAATTTCCTCATTGGTATTTTTGGGGGGAGGAAGGGACAGGTCCGTAAAGAAATATACTTTATGGGATTGCTATCAAATTTTACATAGAATCAAAGATTAGAACTCTCTCAGAGGGCACATACACACACATTTAAAGATATTGCTATATTTATTACATTTTTATGGCTCAAAATAGCTTAGTCAAGTTGTTAGAGCCTGTGGATAAATATGAATTTGTATATGCTTTTGGCCTCATTTTCCCCTTTATTAAATCAGTTTTATACCAGTATTCTATTGAAGTCAGTGCAGTTACATTGGCATAAAACTTTTATAAAGGACTGAAGAAACAGGCCCTCTAAGAGTGTGAATCATGGGCTAGATTCATCTTGTGCCATCGTTTCCACCAGTGCTGAGTGCCTCTTTGCTCCAGTGGAAATAAGAACAAAAGATGACGGCAATAGTGAAACAGGCCAGCTTGTTACAAAACCTTATTTACGCTAAATGACCCCACCCTAAAATGCATGTTCGCAGCTCATCGATTTATGTCTAGCTGACCTGTGGCCTAATCCTGAAATCTTTACTCAGGTAAAACTCCCTTTGCCTGAAGAAGGTTTATAGAATTATTTCTTTACAGATTATTGACCTGGTAGATCATAACAGCTGGTGTTAACCCAGCTTCCTCACATCTATAATAAATCAGTTTGCAATGTATTCATACACTGAACATTTCATTTTCAGTGAAAACATTCTTTTTAGCTAAAATACCCACTGTTATAAGTTTACATTTGAGACTAATGGCCTACAAGTTTCCTGATTGAAAACTGTTCTTTAGCACAGGAAAATGAAAAAAATATATATATCAAAAGTAATACAAAGGGTTTCGGGAGGATTTTTTTAAGATACACCTGAGCTGAGAATTTGTCATGCCACAAGAGACACACAGCACTTTGCATGATCAGACCAATCAAAGTGATTTCACTTTGGAATGAA
Organism: Malaclemys terrapin pileata; assembly: GCF_027887155.1. Classification (NCBI taxonomy): domain Eukaryota; kingdom Metazoa; phylum Chordata; order Testudines; family Emydidae; genus Malaclemys; species Malaclemys terrapin. The sequence goes on from NC_071505.1 coordinate 78,956,681, forward strand.
TTTATGACCCAGTTATAAGTCCCTGAAGAAAACATATTTAAAATGGAAACACTGTAGCAATACAACTGGCTGCTTTTCCCTTCCTGGAGTCTCATAATAGTGTTATGAACCTGATATTAAAAGAACAGTATGTCAACAATGCACTGGAGGCAATGGAAGCTATCAGAATGTAATGTGCAGTGAGTTTAAGCAGCTTAATAGATGGCAAAATTCACATTGATTAATGACTAGGGAAGTACTCAGTGAATTGGAGGTTTCAAGGAATTACAATCCGATTAAAATTCCATTTAGAAATGGAGGGCTATAGGATGCTAATCAGTCTAAACAACAGATTAATAGTGCTGGGTATTTGTAACGGTCTGGGCTATTGTGACAAAAAACCTAAACTAATTTTTTAGATTTAAAAGAACTGGAACATGTCAGAGTAAACCTACTCCATCCAGAATGCTTGAAATTCATTGTCTGGCATTTATAGTGCGGGAACCCAGTCACCATACAGTCAATTTTCATGACAAAGAGTAAACTACAAGATCACAGAGGCCTCTGCAATAAAGTAAACCATTTTGGCTAGAACTACGTCAGATTTTAAAACTATGGTGATTTGGGAACAAACATAAAGATAACTTTGAGGACCTGCCGTAAGGAAGGACTGGTAAGTGGAATGAAGGTCCTGCTTAAAGCAGTTATTGTAAAAAAGGACCCAATTCATCACTGCATTACAGTTCGATTGGTCAGCTCCATCACAATAAAGAAGCTATAAAGCCAGCTAACTGGCCATTGCGAAATCCCCCTGACATAACAGGCCACCACCCTGCAGGTGTCACCATGTAGGGATAGTGTTAGGGGAATTCCCAGGGACGTTTGGGTGTGTCCAGAGTACTCCTGCACTCCAGCTATTCCTGGCTGACACAATGGCCTCTAAACCTGTAAGCAACCATATGCAAGTCTTGAGCAGCCTTACATCTGCCTAATCTTCACCAGGGGCAAGACAGTCCCTGACTGACCCAGGAGAGGGAAAGTCCAAACATATCAAAGCCATCCAAGGTGCTGGAACTAGGAGTGCTGAAGGTGCAATAGCACCCCTGGCTTGAAGTGGTTTCCATCCTATGGGGTTTACAGTTTGGTTCTGAGGCTTTCAGCACCCCAACTATAGAAACTGTTCCAATGCCACTGAAACCACCTTTAACCCTCCTCCATTGCAAACCCTGCAGTGAGATCACCTCTGGGGTAGGAATGAATTGGTCTCAGATTGCCACCTCAGATTACCACCCTGATTTTATGTGGTTGGTTTAATCAGTGATTTTTTCTGTACCTTTTGCAATTCCAATATATCTTTTTTGAGATGGGGTGACCACATCTGCATACAGTATTCAAGATGTGGGGATACCATGGATTTATATAGAGGCAATATGATATTTTCTGTCTTATTATCTAGCATTTCTCCCTTTTTTCCAGTGAAAAAAACAGGCAAAAAGTAGAAAAGGAAAAGAAAGAGGAAAAGCATCCCAAATTCCAAACTGAAAGTAGAACACAAATATTTTTCAATATCCAAATGGAACCCGATATGAAAATTTGTTTTGTTTTGTAAATGTGAATTCAAAACATATTTCATTTCAAATGTTGTGTTTGGAAAATTGAAACATTTCATTGATATGTTCACACAAAAAAATTCAGTTTTGTTGCAGCTGCATTTTTCCAGCGGGAACATTTTTGGATGAAAACTTTTGCCCAGCTTTATATATGTAAATGGACTATAAAGGGTGTAACGCAATGAATGATCATCAAACCCTGATTGATCAAGTTAAAGAACACAAAGCTCTTCCAGATGAAAGGAAAGGTCTCAGACTAAGGTCTGGTCTACACTACAAGGTTAGGTCAATGCAAGGCACCTTATGTTGACCTAGCTATGGATGTGTCTACACTTAAATTTCACTCCCACCAACGTAACAGCTCCGCTACGCCAACTTAATAACACCACATCTCCAAACAGCATAGAGTCAAGGTTGATGTAGTTAGGTCAACACAGTGTCAGTGCAGACACTGCATTACTTACATTAACTGTTACTGGCCTGCAGGAACTGTCCCACAATGTCCCACACTGACCACTCTGGTCACCATTGTGAACTCCGCTGCCCAGGAGCCAGTTGGGTAGAAAGCTGCCCCGCCCCTTTAAAGCCTATGCATTTTTGACATTCCTTTTCCTGGTTACTCGGCTGGGTGAGCATACCTAGCAGCTCTCCATTGTTGTGTGAAACTGCACAGCTGACCATGGCGGCTACACGCTGCCGACACGCTCCTGCCTGGAGTACACCGGAGGTGTTGGATCTCCTGGGTCTGTGGGGAGAAGAGGCTGTGCAGGCACAGCTCTGATCCAGCCATAGAAACATCGACATCTATGAGCAGATTGCTGGGGGCATGCAGGAGCAGGGCTACAACAGGGAAGAGTAGCAGTGCCACATGAATCCAAGGCAGGCGTACCGGAAGGCACGGGAGGCCAACAATCGATCTGGTGTCAAGTCAGAGACTCATCATGTGATTGGCACCATGCTGTATCAATCCCAAGGAGAAGTGAGAATGTAGTGCTAACAACTTTCTGGGATCAAGAGGTGTGTGTTCAGTATCTTACATTTTTATTTCTGACATGCAATGTTACCTCTGTGTGCTGTAACTGCAGCTGCTGCTATTGTGGCCTTCAGAGACTCCCCCTCCACTCCTGCAGAATGCCCGAGCCAGATGAAGAGCAGACAGAAGCAGGCTCAGGATGGTGTATTCCAGGAGATGCTGCAAGTCTGTGCTGCATCAGGGAATGAGACAGGGCCTGGAGGATGACCCTTGCAGACAGCATGAAGGAAAGAGTGGAGAGGAGAAAGGCCATGGAAAAGGAGAGAGAGAGAGGCACCAGGACATAATGGGGCATCTCAGGCAGCAAACAGAGATGCTGCATAGTCTGGTGGTCCTGCAGGTCCAAGAATCCTGGGCTTGCCTCCCTCTGCAACCCATAGACAACTCAATGTCGGGACCTCCCTACACTCCCCCCTCAATATTCCACGTGGCATCATGGGTCACTGCACTACCCCTACCACCGCACCTGGGGGACATTAAAGATGATAACAGATCCATATACACATACCTGTGAAAGACACGGTTGGTGTACGTATATTTGAAATGGAAATGACTGTTCTTTCCCCTTCATAAGTTCTTAAATTTAATAAGTTCTAAATGTAAATGGTTTTTTATTTGCCAAGTTCATGTTACAGCATAAAATTCTCTCTATATATATTTTTGCTAATTCATCTTTATAAGTTCACAACATATGCTGGCTGGTGCTGAGAAGATCGGACACCCACCAATTTCCTGTTATTTCACTTTGTCACAGAACCCTTAACATCATTCACAGACAATATTAATAGGTGCATTGACAATGTTATATTCCTACACACAGCAGCAATCACTACAAGATTCATACTGGGCTGCAAAAGAGCAAGGCCAGGTAGAACACAGTATAGCAACACACACTGCTCTGGCTCACTATTAAAATGGTCTTTCAAAGCCTCCCTGAGCCACATAGGCCTGCACTGAGCTCTTCTTGTAGCCCTGTGTCCAGCTGTTCAAATTCAGCATACAGGTGCTTCACCTCCGCCATGCACCCTGGTGGAAACTTTTCCCCCTTTGCTTCACAGATATTATGCAGGACACAGCGGGCAGCTACAACCATTGGGATATTTTTCTCACTGAGGTCCAATTTCATAAGTAGACAATGCCAGCAACCCTTCAAATGACCAAAGGTCCATTCAACTGTCATTCTACATCTGCTGTTACATTTAGCTGTTACCACTCAAGAAAGAGAGCTTGGAGTCATTGTGAATAGTTCTCTGAAAACATCCACTCAATGTGCAGTGGCAGTCCAAAAAGTGAACAGAATGTTGGGAATCGTTAAGAAAGGAATAGATAATAAGACAGAAAATATCATATTGCCTCTATATAAATCCATGGTACACCCACATCTTGAATACTGCATGCAAATGTGGTCACCCCATCTCAAAAAAGATATATTGGAATTGGAAAAGGTTCAGAAAAGGGCAACAAAAATGATTAGGGGTATGGAATGGCTTCTATACGAGGAGCGACTAATAAGACTGGAACTTCTCAGCTTGGAAAAGAGAGATGACTAAGGGGAATATGACAGAGGTCTATAAAATATGACTGGTTTGGAGAAAGTAAATAAGGAAGTGTTATTTACTCCTTCTCATAACACAAGAACTAGGGGTCATCAAATGAAATTAATAGGCAGCAGGTTTAAAACAAACAAAAGGAAGTATTTTTTTATACAATGCACAGTCAACGTGTGGAACTCCTTCCCAGAGGATGCTGTGAAGGCCAAGACTATAACAGGGTTCAAAAACGAACTAGATAAGTTCATGGAGGATAGGTCCATGAATGGCCATTAGCCAGGATGGGCAGGGATGGTGTCCCTAGCCTCTGTTTGCCAGAAGCTGGGAATGGGTCTCAGGGCATGGATCATTTGATGATTACCTATTCTGTTCATTCCCTCTGGGGCATCTGGCATTGGCCACCTTTGGAAGACAGGATACTGGGCTAGATGGACCTTTGGTCTGACCCAGTGTGATCGTTCTTATGCTGAGCCTGTAGTTAAAGCACTCCTTGGTGTTGTCAAGGTGGTCAGTGTATGGCTTCACAAGCCATGGGAGCAAGGGGTAGGCTGGATCTCCCAAGATCACTATTGGCATTTTAACATTCCCAATGGTAATCCATCAATTGGGAAAGAAAGTCCCTGCTTGCAGCTTTCTGAACAGCCATGTGTTCTTAAAGATGCATGCATCATGCACCTTCCCTGACCAGCCCACACTGATGTTGGAAAAGCTTCTCCAGTGATCCACCAGCGCTAGCATCACCATAGAAAAGTATCCCTTTCTGTTGATGTACTCTGTGGTAAGGTGGTTTGGTGCTAAAACAGGGATATGCGTGCCATCTATCGCTTCACCACAGCTTGGGCAGCCCATTGCTGCAGTATCATCCACTATGTCCTGCACATTGACCAGAATCACAGTCCTGCATAGCAGGAGATGATTGATGGCTCTGTACACTTGCATGATAACCACCGATGTGATGTATTTCCTGACTCCAAATTGATTCCCGACTGACTGGAAGTAATCTGCCATTGCAAGTTTCCACAGTGCAATCACCACTTCCTTCTCAACTGTCAGCATGGCTCTCATTTTGGTGTGTGTCACCCCTCACCCTGCTCTGTGTGCTCAGAAAGAGCAAAGAAGTTCTCCCACAATTCACTGTGAAAGAATTCATAGTGTAGCTCAACTTACTGCAGTGCTAAAAACCATGGGATATCTCCCCAGAAGTCTTATAACCACACACGCATTAATACAGCCCTGATGTGGACATAGCAACTTGAGAGTTATTTCAGTGTGGATATTCTTGCTTTTGCTAGGTAACTCAAGAGGAGAAACTCCCATTTAGCTACCTCAGGTTAACTCTGCAGTGAGGAAACATTGACAGAAGAGGGAGTCCACTTTGGATATCATGATATCCTTTACTTAGTCCAGGGGACTGGACTAGAAGACCTCTCGAGGTCCCTTCCAGTCCTATGAGTCTATAAGATACCAGGGACTCTTGCAAAATATGTTACTTGAGAAGAACATAGTGAACACATGAGAACATCAGACCTAGATTGTATTTTTTGTTGTTGTTGCTTGCACAGCAACATTAGAACAGAGCTGTCAGCTAAAGAGAGATCTAGTAATGAAGACACAAACTAACTTTAGTTCTGTGGAAAACGCATTGGTTTGGGGGGGGAGTTGTTTTGTTTTTTGCTAGCATTGAGTCACATGTGCACACCTCTTTCTCTCCTCAACCCCCTGGAGTTTCACTTCAAGATATAGGTCCTAATAAACCCAAAACACAAAGTAATACTCAGGTGAATCTGACCCCTTGTACCAGATTTCATATTGAAACCTTGAGTTTCCTGTGGCTTTCAAATGAATAATCTTGGGTTCAGTCTAGTGGCATAAAGGGCTAGAAACCAACTGAATCTCTCCTCTGGGGATTATGTAATGGAGTTATCAGTAGCACAGACCAGTGGAACAGCCCTACACCACCATGGATCCCCAGTCTCAGCCTGAGGGTCTCCCAGGGTTGTGACAAGGAAGGGGAGAGGCAGAAGGACGAGAGGATATAGCTGAAGCACATTGCACTCTTAAGGGTGACAGATGATCCCTAAGCAACCTTTGTATCCAGGGCATAAATTAGAGTAGACCAAGGAGCTGTTTTGTTGCATGGCAGGGGCCTCTACTAGTTCCTGGCAGCCCCAGAATCTGGCAAGGGCAAAGGTGGCATAAAGGCACCTTTCTTCCCTGCCACTGCCTGGACTGCTTTAATGTCATCTCTGCCACAGTCCAAAATTGGGGCCTTTGCCTTTCTGGAGCCCTTTGGTTAAAACAAAAATTTTACAAAAGGAATTGATCTATTAGAGCTGGTTAGAGAAAGGTAATTCCATTTTGCAGAGCATTTCAATATTCTGAAATTTGGTTTTGCACCAGTTTGGAATGGACACCAAAAATTCTGAAGTTCTCTATGAAAGGGACTGGAATCTTAGCTCTGGGGCAGTCTACATCGCAGGCTGCAAGGAAGCCACAAGCTTGGAAGCCAGGACTCGCAGGCTCCCCAATAGCTCACCGTGTTGGTTGCCTAGGAGTCGGGCTCGAAAGCTGACAGGAAACCAGGTCGGGTTCTGTCAGAACTTCGTCAAAAATCAAACCATGCCTGCAAAACATTTAAATTTTGACAAATCAGCATTCTCCCCCAGAAAAGTGTTCTCCTGGAGAATTTCTAACCAGCTCTGTTATCTCTTCTCTATCTTACAGTTCTGTACTGCTACCTGTCACCATGGTATCTGAACACCTCCTATGTAAAATAGCAGGAGCAAAGTCCCTAGTTGTCTTCATGGAGTCTCTAGCACTTTTCCTTTTTGGGGGTCAAAACTCTACTTGGGATAGAGACTCATTTCCAGACTCTAAAGTTTATTAACTTAGGGAAACATTCATTTAGGAAAACATGACATTTGTGTCATTACACGTAAACCTCTGTAAAGTGAGAACCACAGGAGTTTCCTTGAAAGAGGAGAAGATTGAAGGCGGTCCTCATTAGCTTCTAAATGAAACTGGCTTTAGCTGAGCTTTGGTATTTCTATCATGGTGTTAACAGTCTCACATTTCAGCTATCCCAAAACATTTTTTGTATAGTTCCTAGGAATGTATTACCCTGGTCTTCTTTTTGCTTCATTATTTGCAAGATTGGTTTGCCTTGGCATGGCTGCTACATACAAGAACAAAAATCTGTGACATTTCAAAAAGAGCTGTGCAAAGCAACCACTAAAATTTAAATTGTTTAATTGGATCCAACATCTGTTATCAATTGAAGTAGTGAGCATTGATCCAAATTTGGAGCTATTTTGGCAAGTTAAACATTTTCTAAAGATTCATCAAGATAACCACTAACTGAGGAAATTTGATTTGTAAACGGCTGAAATCTGTGAATAACTCTTTATTTGCACATATTTGATTTTATCACCCTCATTTCTAAATGGAACATCCTTATAAATAAATGTGTTAGTCCCTGAAAAAAGGGGACACTGTTAAATATTTCTGGATACTTCTACACAGCATTATAAATGGAAATGGTTAAGTATAATTTTTCCACTTGTAACTTTAGACCAGTGATGGGTAACCTGCGGCCCACGGGCTGCATGCAGCCCGTCAGGGTAATCTGCTGGCAGGCCACCAGACAGTTTGTTTACATTTGCATGGCCGCCCGCAGCTCCCAGTGACCACGGTTCGCTGTTCCCAGCCTATGGGAGCTGCGGGAAGCAGCGGCCAACACATGTACATATGTAAAGTAAAGGACTGGTTCCATAAGACTTGTCAGATGTGCCTATGTCTGCAATTCATACTTGGGGCTACTGGTCCTTTCAGGGCCGGATTAAGACCTTTAGAAGCCCTAAGCACTGAAAAGATTATGGTGCCCGCCCATATGTAATTTAAAATAAAAACAATACTATACCATAAAATAAAATTTTATTTTTCAAAATGACACAAAACTTACACGTATGCTGAAATTAAAATAGCTTCTTTCTAGATTTTCTGATTGCAAAGTTGGATAAGTTCATCGACGCTGACTCGACAAAGCATGTCTGCTTCCATACACAATAGGGAAAGTGAATCAAGTCTGTCCTGACACATTGTTGTTCTCTGAGGGTTTTTTATTCTTTTCAGCTGAGAAAAAGAGCATTCTGCGGAGCAGTTAGTAATCATCAGTGTTAGAAAAATACGTCGTGCGATCTCTACATTTGGAAATACACATTGTATTCCGTCTTTCAATATTGTGCCATGAAGATCAATGTGACTAAATTTCATTTTTCCTGTTTCATTAAACTTTGCGCACATATAATAGTGGAACTGCCATACTTCTCCACAGAGATTCATGTTCATGTCAACAGGGTATGAGTCAACTAGCATTCCTATATTTTGAGATATGGCCTGCGAAAAATGGGTCAAATTGAGCCACAAGCTCCAACAATCCCAAGAAATTTCCATTCTGCAATGATCCAAATGTGTCATTTGATCCCCGGAAAGGCAGACCACGTTCAGCTAATGTTTGAATAACAGCTATAACACACTGCAAGACATGTTGCCATGATTCACACTCCCCTTTAATTTATTCTTCTAATTTTTGTGTCAATCCAAAGCCCTGTCTTCGATTTAAATATGTCAACATTGAATCTCTGTGAGTAGTGCTATTTTCATGTTGTTCAGATAAAACAGTATTCCGCCAGTCACTAAATCCACCTGCAGCAAACCGGGATGTTGAAGGTTTATATGCAAAAAGTTTGCAAACAAAACAGTACACAGATCCTGTTGATGGTGAATACAGTAGCCATTCTCGAGTGTATTTCTCACCATTCGCTTTCATGCCAAAAAATATTTTTTGTGGACAATATCTTGTTTGCTTGCCATTGGTAAAAGTCCAACGTGATTTCTCAAATGGCCCAGTGTGGTGTTGACAGTCATTTGGTCCACGATCTATCCAGTAAGCTACATCATCGGTACTGAAATCAACCCACATACCAGGATCTTTTCTCCTATTATTTACAGCATGAGCAGGTTCAGTCTCTGACACATTCACACCTTCTAGAACAATGTCTGTTTTACCACCAGGAGTAGGATGATCAGTTACAGTCTCTGACACATCCACATGTTCTGGAATGGTGTTTGTTTCACCAGTAGAAGACGGGTCAGTCTCTGAAACACCTACAGGTTTTGGAACAATGTCTGTGCTACTGAGAGAAGGTGTTGCTCCTAATGGATTCGCTTTGAAAAATGTCAGCTTTGGAAGATCTACGTTAGTAGGATGCCCTCCTGGTTTAGGTGGGAAGAGTGTGTAGTGGAGTGTAAGGAAGTCTAACAAAGTTCTGATTTTTCCCATGATGACTACTTCAATGCTTTTTTTGAAATATCAAATATCAATTTTTTTCAAAAAAAAATCTCATTTTTTTTGGTGCTCCCTGCTTTGCTGGTGCCCTAAGCATGTGCTTAGTCTGCCTATTGGGTAATTCAGCCCTCGGTCCCTTAACTAAGTGGCACCTTACATTCATTTCAGTCCCATTAGAGAGCTCAGAAGCACATTAGAACGATGTCTGCTACAGATTTACATGTCGTTGTAAGTCAGCCATTGGTAAATAAGTACTGGATCACAAAGTTCTGTTCCAAAGAGAAATATGTCGTAGCTGGATTACTGTGAAAGCTTGGGTCTAGTGTACAGTGCTCAATGTCACTAGATGGTAGAGCAATTGTATTTTGTTTAATGAAAATGTAACCTTTCATAGTGATTTGGGGTTATTTTATTTGTGATATTACAGTTTTATATGATGTTGACCTAAAATGGTTTGGATTTTAATTAATCTCTCTGCCCAATTAACAGTTGGCATGACTTGACGCATAAGAAAACCAAAATGCATCTTCTGCACAGTTCTGAGTGTGAAAGAGGACTCAGAAAGGGGATTGAAAGGTGACATAGAGATCTGAGGAAGCTTTTTAAGAAGCTGGAGGTTGGACATGAGCTGCATTGTACCCCTGTTTTGACTTCAAGGAATTCAGAGATGATCTTTTTCCAAGACTCAGACTGGAACTCATGGTATGGAATCTGTGTCAGCCAGGGGAAATTAAGACCTGAGGCACGCCAAGGTAAAATCCCTAGAGCTGGAGAAACTCAAGAAGGTTTGTGGAAAGCTAACTGCAAAGTCACCTGCACAACTTTCCCCATAATTTGTGGGGAAACAGACTGCTCTAAAACCCAGAAGAACTAGAGCAGAGAGCATTCCAGCACACCCCTCCTTCATCCAACACAGTCCCGCCCAGTCCCAGCTGGCCAGAGCGGGGTAGGATTCATTGCATCCTCTCTGTGCCACACTGTATATGAGGTTTAGTTACTTTTAAAAGTTACATTTTTACATCCCAGAAAACAAAGCAGCAGTTTAAAATATTCACATGTAAGATCCAGAAAGTAGAGAGGGGGTTAATAGTGATCCGATTCCTATGCAAGCAACTGGATTTGCAGTTATAGTAACTGGAACATCAAACAGTGTTTTGCAAGGAATTAGTCACTTGTAACAAACAGCATGCCATGAATACCTACAGGCTCTGTATATCCAGACGTACTGCTGTCAGTAAAACACTATCTTGATTTCAGGTGTGCTGAGTATCCACCACTCCCCTTGCCTTCGGTTGGGGCACTGGGTGCTGATCACCTCAGAAAATCAAGACAAGTTTTTAGTGCAGTAGTTTGTCATGTTTCCTCCTATGGTCTGGTGAAGATTCTGTTCCCCTACTAAGGGCCCTTTATACTACTCTAGGGGCATAGAGCAGTGAAACAACTCCTAAAGAATAGCCGTAGGATAAGCATGGCACAGAGAGGGTGTAAGCAATCCTATGTGCTCCACCTGGCAGAGCTGGGAGGGGCAGTTTTCTCCTACCCACTGGGCCATGCTGCCTACTCATTACTTTGCAAGCCACACCCATTAGCTTTTAAAATGTATTAATCAGTTACAAGACCAAACAGGGATTTATACAGGGCTATGCAGACTTCACTTCTACCTCGCTGCTTCAAATCTAGCTCAAGTTGGTAGTGACCAACAGAGCTGTGTGAATACCTCAAAACATTTTCCTTGAGTTTTCTCAGATTTCACTCAGATTTCTGCCAGACTCACTCTGCTTTTGTGTTCATTCCTCACAAGCAGTCAAGCCATAGTGTTTATGGCCACAAGTGTTTGGGAAATGTAAATTTGAACATTGCATGTGTAAGTCATTGCAGAAACTGACTATTAAAGGCAAGCATGTGAACTGCCCTTAGAATGCTGGATGGGAAGGGGCTGAGGGGCTATAAGACCCTGCCTGACACCCTGTGTGAGTCACATACATCTCGAGTCACAGCAAAAGGGGTAAAGCACTTCCACAAAGCCCATGCACTCCATCCTGCACAGGTGGGTGGGGCAGGTGAAATTTGGGGCACCACATTTCCTGGTGCCCTAGGCAGCTGCATGCTGCTCCAGCCCCTGCTTTGCCTCTTCCCCTTGGCCCCCACCCCTGCTCCGCCCCAGCCCCGCCCCCACTCCACCCCTTCCCCAAAGCCCCACGCCTGCTCCGCCCCAGCCCCGCCCCCACTCCACCCCTTCCCCAAAGCCCCCCCCTGCTCCGCCCCAGCCCCCCCCCACATCCCCTTCCCGCCCCTGCTCCGCCCCAGCCCCGCCCCCACTCCCCTGAGGACTGCAGCAGGGCCAGGCCTGCACTCACCAGCAGTGGGAAGTGCAGCGATCCAGCTCCAGCTGCCGGTGAGTGCTGGGGGGTGATTCCCCCCTGCCCCCCCAGCCAGCCCTGCCCCCCCTCATGGAGGTCTGGGGCCCCACACCCCACCCCTGCAGGGGGGCTGCCTAGGGCCCCAGAATAGCTAGGGATGACCCTGGGGTGGGGCCAAGTCTCCTGCCCTCTCCCCACACCACCAGTGCTCCAGCAAGCAGAGCTGAGCCAGTGGAGAGGGGGAAGAACTCTGTTACCAGTAAAGACCGCTGACTCACTCTATGAATCGGTTTAGCCCTCTGAAAGATGGGTAAACCCTACAGGGATGCAGAAAGGGTTAATTAATGAATTTGTAAAGACCTTTGAGATACTTGGGTGAAAATTGCTATGGAGGTATAAAGTAGTATTTCATTTGCAGCTGGAAATGAAAGACAGGCATCCTTCCATTTCATTATCCATTTTACACCTTTTGAAAGATCAACTTACCACTGGCACCTCCTTGTGGCCAGGCATGGTATAGCAGCTCTTTCTCAACAGGGGGTCTCTTACCTGTGGCTGCTCCACTTCTGCAGTGGCCCTGTACCCAGGTCACTTCAAAATCTCAGCCATTCCAAGATAGTTCATGAACAAAAAACAAGGGGAATGAATGTAAATAAACCATATTAGTAAGCAATAATGGGGAGTAACTCCCTCTCAGGGTACATCAGGATCTGGTCCTCCCTTCCCAAAGACAGGAGCCTTCAGGCAGTGGGTGTCTGGGAAGCTCCTGCCTTCCATCACCCCTTCCCTCAGCAGCTGTGGGTTAAAGGTCTATTCTCTTCCCTGGTCCGCCCAGAAGTGAACTGTTCTGCTCCCCTTTAAAGCTTCTCCTCTGGCCTGTAGATGCCTTGCAGGTGGCCAGGGGCCTAGCTGGCTGATCCCAGAGCAGCTCCTTAACCTCTTGGTGTCCAGAGTGGATTTGTATACCCAATCACATATCTTTGCTGAGGTCTCTGTAACCCTTCTTTCAACTTGGGCTCAACTTGATCAAAAGAACTGAAAGCTGGATGGAGAATGAGAATGGATAGGGTTAATACAAGACAGCAAGACTCACAATTTGGCTGCCTCTAGAAGAGGTGAAAGCTTTCTGGAAGTCGGAGTCAATGTGTGACTTCCATGCGTCCAAGTAGGGAACTCGGCTTTGCTTCTTTCTTCTGTGGCTTCTGTTCTGTTATCTCAGAACAGAACATTTTGAGAAGGAAATAATGGGCTGGTTAGGTTATATGTATTATGCAGAAGATGCAACATTATGCAAAAGAAAGGTACATGTTTCTACTTGATCACATAATTCTCTATGGAGATTTTAGTGTTTTGGCAGAGTTTCTTGCAACTACTATTTCTGCTTCTCTGTCTGAGAATTTTGAAAAGTGGGTTCCTGTTGTGGTAAAAAAAAATTTGTTTAGTATAGAAATTATTTTGAGTATAGTACACATTTAGGGATGAATACATTCGCCAAAAGCAGTCTTTGAATTCATCTAGCCACAGACAATGTCCTAAACTGTTCACAATCCAGTTTCAGGCCAAGATATGCAACAGAAAAGGCCATAGTGGCACTGATGGACAGATGTCCGTTCTCATATTACTGGATCTCTCTTCAGCATTTGATACTATAGATCGGGGTACCCAACCTATGGCCCGCAGGCCATACATGGCCTACCAGAGCATTTCATATGGCCCAGGGCCTGTTTCAACACAATATACTAACGGCCGATTCATTAGCAGTTGTCATCAGGTTTACATCATTTTAGTTTATATAAGCGTGTAAACAGACAATACTGTACATAGAAACAATCTATCTAAATACATATGAAACAAGCTGAACTTAAAATATGAATCAATACAGATGACATTAAATCTAATTAAAATATGTAGAATCTGTTTGGCCCACACAAGGTTGTGCTTAGGTTATGTGGCCCTCCTGTGTAATAAGATTGGGCACCACTGCTATAGATCATAAGATACTGCTATCCCACATGAGAAAGGGGCCCTATTAGAATGGTTCGAATCCTTCTTCACTAGCTGCATAGAGAAGGTAGTCCTGCCACCAGACTCTCACTTTCAGAGTTCCACATGGTCTGTTTATCTGCCTGGTCCTATTCGATTTTTACATACAGCCAGTAGAAGAAATGGGAAAGCTTCATGGAGACAACTGCAAACAATATGCAGATGATACACATCTCTATCTTTCCTTCACAAGCTAGGACATCACAATAGAGACCTAACTAGCACAGGGCCTGTCAGAAACTACCACATCACAGAGGAAGAGCTGGTTCAAGCTAAGTCTTAGCAAGATGGACATTATGCTGTATGGCAGAGGGAGACAGTCTGGATAGCTTGCAGCCACAGTGCAGTCGAGCATGAGCACCCACAAATCATCAAAACCTAAAGCTATAATATCAACAACATCTAATAAGCTTCTTGAACCTAAGACAATTGACGGTAGAGTAGTTATAGAAAAAGCTATCCAGGAAACTAGAACAGACGTAATCATGATAACAGGAATGCCAGCTGCCCTACTGCAAATGGGAGAGAAGCTTGGATTTCAAACAAAGGGGCAAAAGTGTGTGAAGGAGGATTCAAACCATCCCAGTGGAACTCATCAAGGGCTCATCAAGGGCCCATAAACCCCCCTTTTTTTGTTTTGTTTTTTTACTTCTTGCTGTCTTCTTCTGTCCTGGGGCCCTAGCTTTCTCCATTTAGTGCTCCAACTGGTATCTTCAGGGCCCTGTTTAATGCTTTGTAGATTTCAATGCCATCCACACCAAAACAAGGGAGGATATGGCAGCGGTTATTTTAGAGAAGCTGAAAAAAGATATGGCTGATTGCAGGGGACAAGCTATGACCATGCTAGCATGGCTGCAACATACAAAGGTGTTCAAATTGAATTAATCAGGTAAATCAGTACATGTCTTTTGTCCCATGTGCTGCCCACTCACTGAATCTTGATGGAGAAGCTGTTGTGTTGGCTGTTCCCAAAGCTGTTCTATTGTTTGCATTTGTTCAAAGATTTTATGCCCTGTTTTCTGATTCTACTAGTCGTTGGGATGTGTTGAAAAAGCATATTAGCATGACATTAAAATGCCAAAGCACAACAATATGGCCAGCCAGAGTAGAAGCAATCCATCCACCATGAAATCAGGTTGAGGGTGTTCTTAACACTTGAGATGAGATCAAGGCTTTACACAATCTTATGCCAGAACATCATTGAAAGCTTGCAAATAAATATTTGAGAGTTTTTGTTTCTTGTTTTGGCTGAGATGTTCCATACTATCTTATTAAAAATTAACATTGTAAGCAAAAAATTGCAGAGACATTCAAATGACTCATGGTTTAATTGGTGGCCTTCAAGACTCTTTATCAGAATTACGGTCTTCTAGGTTCATTGCAGGTAAGTCTGACACAGTCTGAAACATTAAGAATATCCATGCAATTGAAAGAGGAACAATTTTGAAGGAGGAAAGTAATGCCAGGCGAATTTGCAAAGGACAAAAGGACATCAGATCCTGAAAAAGTATTTGAATTTGAGGTTTTTAACCCATATTAGACACAATATTAACACAACTGGATGATAGGATTCATAAGTACAATGGAATCAAAGAAAGGTTTGTTTTTTGATGGGTGAGAAACTGAAAAGTCTCAACTGCAAAGACCTAAAGAGGTGGGTTCAAATCTTAGCAAACAGCTTACCTTGTGGATTTTCAGAATAAGATCGAGCTCTTCACCAGGCTTTGTAAGTGAATATTTAAGGTTGATTTGGAAACGAAGGTAACCAATGATCTCCTTAGCTACATTCACAAAAGGTCTTAGAATGGGAGTTTCTCTAACACAGAAACAGCACTGTGTATTTATTGTTGTCTTCCTGTAACTGTGGCTACGAATGAAAGGATTTTCAGTAAGCTAAAATTAATCAAGACCTATCTAAGAACATCTGTGGATGGGAAAGCTTAATCAATCTGGCAGTTATTTCTATAGAGAACTTGGAAGCAAGGCAGATAGACTGGGATGAGCTAATTAATGAGATTGTTTCAGAAAAGACTAGGAAGGTCCCTTTGTAAAAGTACTTACTAGTGATTTGCAGATTTTTTGTGGGCAGGGGAGGGAGGGCTTTGGTCTTGAAACTGAGCCTGGAACATCCCTGCACAGCATCGCAAGTGGCTGGCAACATGCCACAGTAACAGCTGTTCCATTCTCAGCCAGGTCATATGTGAGAACTACCCCTCTTGGTCATTTCTACAGATGAAACAGAAGACCAAGACCAACTTAGACATCCAAAATGATATTGACAATGCTCATGTGCTAACAGAAGTAACACATGCGCACCCAGCCCATGAAAAACACCAGGAACAGAGAACAGTCTGTGAGTGGTGAATTCTCTCCTGCATTCAAACAATGTTCTGGAGAAGGAACTGTTTTAAGGGCAAGAAGTAGGCTTGTGATGATGAGGCCATCAAGGGTCAGAGACAGCAGTTGTTGATAGATGTCCAGTAAGAACAGACCAATCCATTAATCTATCAGGAGGTTCAACTTATCTACTATGACCTCCATCCTTGATGTGTCAATTGGTGTGTTTTATTAATTGGCTGCATTAGCTCGTAGCTCTTAATTATTGGTTGGTAAAATGTTTTAGTTGCCAAAGAGAAGGGGATGTAACCCAATCACAGCAGGGAGTGAATATTGTCTGTCACATGATGAGGGTATTAATATAACTACCTTGTTCTAGGTTAGATGTGACACTCTGTGCTCCAAAGAAACACTCTGCACCCCACGTTCACTATGGTGCTATAATTATGATGATTTGTACAAAGTATGCCTTGTGAGGTATCATTTTAAAAGTCTTAATCTGTTAAACATTAATATCCTGTTAAGTTCTATGTGCTATCATTGTATATAAAGTTATGAAGCTTTGCTATATATGTGCTACTGTCACATGTTGTGAGGTTGGGAACACCCACAAGCAGTCTTTCCAGCACAGCAATAAAAAGGCCAAACAATGTTGATGGCCTATTGAGGAAATACAAACAGTCACAAGGATTACCCCAGGAACTAGGTACAACAGAAATGTCTCAGAGGTAGCACTACACAATGGGAACTGTTTGACCCAGGTGGGGGAGGTTTAGGTTGGATATTAGGAAAAACTATTTCACTAGGAGGGTGGTGAAGCACTGGAATGGGTTACCTAGGGAGGTGGTGGGATCTCCTTCCTTAGAGGTTTTTAAGGTCAGGCTTGACAAAGCCCTGGCTGGTATGATTTAGTTGGGAATTGGTCCTGCTTTGAGCAGGGGGTTGGACTAGATGACCTCCTGAGTCCCTTCCAACCCTAATATTCTATGATTCTACAGCAAAAGATCTTTCCAGCAAGTTGGAAAAAGATATAAAAGGGGGAAATGACATCATGATGGGGTCTCACTCCCCACACAAGAGAACCCCTGGAAACACCTGAGAAACAAGGACTGAACTGGAGATGTGCTGGTTCCAGGCAGGAAAGAAGGAAGTCTGTCTTTGTAGAACACCTTGGTGGACTGTTTATACTATCGAAGAGGGTGAGACACTATTTAACTCAAATCCTATCTAGTATATGAGGCTTAGATTGCGTTTTTGTTTATTTGCTAGGTAATCAATTTTGATCTGTATGCTATTACTTATAATCACTTAAAATCTATTTTTCTGTAGTTAATATATCTGTTTTATATTTTACCTAAACCAATGTGGTTTCAGTGAAGTGTCTGGAAAAAGTCTCAGCTCAGATAACAAAGGTTTTGTGCATATTTCTCTCCACATTGAGGGAGGGGCAAACTGGGTATTTGTAATAATATTGACAGGTTCTAGGCTGGGGAGCTAGGGATATTTGGGCTGTAGCCTCTCTATTGTTGGTTCATGAGTGGCTGGCCAGAGCATTAATGAACACAGCTGGGTGTGATCCCTACCTGTGGATGTTGGTGTGAGTGCAAGCTTGGAGGGCTTTTCAGCTTGTCACAACATCATAGTGTGAAAGGGAACCCAGACTGGTAAGTTAGAGGGCTCAGCTGTACCCCAGTTCCAGGTTGTACCCAAGGGGGAAACCCATCACAGTACCTGTGGCCAGGAAATAAAGAGCAGTCTCTCTTTCCAGCACTCCTGAGTGTCACACAAACTTTGTTACAGCCACCTGCACACAAGCTGCAAAGGAGGGGTGGGCCAAATGTTTGTCTTTTGAAGACTCAGGAAGAGGGAGCTGACCAGTTAATCACACCTTAAAAATGATGGAAGAGTGAAGGGGTAGAAGACTATCAAGTTTACTACCAAAAAATACCTAAGCATAAGAGAGCTTGTTGGGGGAAGAAGGAACCTTATGGGAAAGGGGAACTGTGTCTGTTTTATAACAGACACCAACAATGCTTGAGAGGTGTGCAAACTTTGTGCTTGAATTTTTGGGTTCAGATGAACTTCATCTTGAAGGCAGTGGTTGGAAGTAACAGCACTGCTACACCTGCTGGGAAGGTTCACCAAAATGTGAACCAGAATAATTGCGGATTTCACAAAGCCTTCCCTGGAGGAAACTCTTTAAAGCCACTAGCTCCTCTGCTGGTAGCAACCTTTCCCAACACACTACTTACTGCCTTTTATGGCATGGATAGACTTTCATGCACTGGCACAGAGAACACAAGCATTATTTTCACTTCATCGTATGTAAAAACAAACAATGACAAAATGCTGCTCCATTCTACTCCCTTTTGCACTGCTCCTGCAAGACAAATGGGAATACTCCAGACCTAACCTCTTTGCTGAGAGCACATGTGGCATAGGAGAGTACTCAGCAGGCATCAAGCTGGCATGCATCCTACATCAACCTCCCTGCAGTTCTGGGCCCAAGAGACATGTCCGGGGTAGAAAACTAGAGCGTGGCCACAGCACATTGTGCTCTGGCTATGCTCAACTGGTAGATAGTCCCGCCGAAATCACTGCCAGGTATCATATAGTAGCTTATACCTGCACCAGGGTTAGGGCAGAAAATCAGGGAGCTATATCCCTATTCATATTATTTACAAATAATTCAACTTTTTCATTCTTTTAACTATTTTTTAAAGATGATGAAAGAACACCAAGAGAAGAAACAGAATTTGGATGTGCTACAATGTACAAATAGCACAGTACTTCGAGCTCAACCATCTCCATTATGCTATTACATGGCAGAAGAAAGGAACAAGATACCAGGTAGCAAGAAATGTGAATTTTTCTTCTTTAAATTATAGTCTTTGTCCTTTCCCCCACATTACTTCTCAGTCTGACATGGTAGTTACTACTTTCTCCGTTAGCACCATCATCAGTCACTGTACGCTAGTTATTATATCAAATAAAACTGTCCACAATGTAAGACCAACACTTTTCTGCTTTCACTCTTGTTAGGAAGTTAGTGTCAGTAATGGTTTATTTACACAGCTTATCTGCCTTGGTGACCTTTTTTTTTAGTTTTGATTGAAGTGAAAACTTTTGTATTATAACTGGGAATTCTACTCCCTCAACTTTGTATCCTTTGCTGAGAGAACTCAGTAGCTATCACAGCCATTCCAAAGCAGATCTCATTACCGATAATGTTAACTGTTCTTAAGTAAAGCCTGGTGATTTTCTTATGTAATTTAGTTGAAACCGCAGAAAACTTTTGCTGCATCTTATGGGTTTTTTAAATCTCCATTCCTTTAATGATAAAAATGGATTATTTTCCCATCATAGATGCTGGCCTTGACATTGTGTTGCTGCCTGTTGTATGCCAGTGGTAAAACCCCATACACACCAAGCTGATCTAAAGAATCCATTTGCACATAGCAGCAAGGGGATAAATAAGGCACTTTATGCTGTCAACAATATTCCTTGGAATTTGGAGGTCTGTCTTGTCTGTCTATCCTATGGTGCCTTCCGATAACCTAGAAAGAGACCTTGTGACCCAAAAATATGATATTTCATTTTGAGACTTCCAAGGGCAGCTATAGACAGGAGGATAGATGAGTGCCTCAAATGCCACATTGGGTAGTGGATTTTTTGACTGTGGGACAGGTCAGACTCCTGTACGCTGAAAGCTACAGGGTGGATTGAAATCAATGACTTTAAAAAAAATAAAAATCAGACTTTTTTATTTAAATTGAAAACATTTTTCTTTTTAACAATAAACCTATTTAAAATTAAAATTGAATTTATGACAACCTATGTTAAAGCCTAACCTTAGTATAATCTATTCAAATTATTTAAATTAAAAATAAAACATTCAAGCAGTACTTGTTTGTTGCTGAAGTTTTATAGAAAGTCAAACCTCTGAACTGGTGGAAGTCACTAACTAAGCAGTTGGAACCAGAGTATTTGCTGAAGCCTTCAACCAACTTCTGACAGCAGAAGCCTCTTCTGCAGGTACAGAGAGAATATATTCTTTATTACAGTTTATTCAAGTAGTTCAATTCAGTGACTAGTTCATTCAAAACTGAGAAACCCAATGGGTGCTGAAAAAGCTGGAAAGCTTGTTTTGTCTCTTCCAATCTATGAATAAAAAATGAGGTCAAAGGATGAGATCTACCACTTATAAAATCTTTAAGGACCTGGGGACAAGCAACAGTTCAATTCACTGACTACAGATAATACTTCCTTTGTTTAAAAAATCAGTTAGTTTTAAATGCAAAACATGTTTTGATACACTTACTCTTTTCTTATGAATCAGCACATTTAAGGTACTTTTATTTAACTAATAGAAAAGCAATTAGAATGCTGTTTTGTGCATTTTTAATTGAATTCCAATTTCCATCCAAATGCAGCTTGACACAAATCACAAGTAAAAAATTAACCATCTAGGGAAGAAATATGTCATTCGCTATTTTCTAAAAAATGTAAAAATTAAGCATCTGAATAAGTCTATGTTAAGATCTATAGTTGATTAGATATAGTGTCTCAGTACCAAATTACACTATACAGTGAGTCTCACCAGAGGGAGTTTGCCTGGGAACTGTCCAAGAGGAGCTACGGTGAGTGCTGCATTAGGGGGGCTGTGTTGTGAGCTGCGGTGAATATACGAGTGTTTGTCTCCTGTGACCATTTGTTTGACTGGAGCTAGTTGCAGGGACTGTTTGTTTGTTTGTTTGTTTGTTTGTTTGAAAAGTGTGAATTCGGAGTGCTTTGTTCCAGGTGGGCCGTGAGTGGTTGATTGGAGGAAAGGCTTTGAGCCAGGGCAACTGCTTCAAGCCAGCAGCCTTATAAAAAAGCAGCCAGTTGCGAACTGAGTGAGCAGCCAGCAGAGGAGAAGCCAACAAAGGGAGTTTGCCTGGGAGTTCACCTAGGGGGAGTTCCCACCGAGTTTTTTTGCCTTTCAGGCTTCTGTGAGCAGTACATACAACATCTGAAGAGGCTCTTAGAAGGAAGACAATATAGACAGTGAGCGATCAGCTGTTGTGACCTGCACAGGATGTGCCATGTTTGTCTTTCTCCCAGAGGATAGAAGTGACTTCATCTTTACAAAGGGCAAGTTGGTCTCCATATTGGAAGAGAAGGTTAAAGGACTAGAGACCCAAGTATCAACCCTGCGTTGCATCAGAGAAAATGAAGACTTTCTGGATAGAAGTCAGCGTTTAGTACTGCAGGCACAGCACGCTGAAGAATCTGAGAGGGCAGTGCAGAACAGGGAAGTAAATTGGCAGCATGTGACCTCCAGAAGAAGAAAGAGGAGAACCCATGTACCCACAATGCAGATAGAGGTAAGAAACTGTTTCAGGCTCTCTGCACAGGTACTATGGCAGAGAATGGTTTGAAAGAGTCATCTGAGGGAGAAATCAAAAGGAGACCCCATCGACTGGAAGGCCTGGGATGCATTGTCCTAGGGATGAGGGTTCCATTACCACCACTACCAAGAGGAGGAGACAGGTGGGGGTGCTTGGGAACTCCCTCCTAAGGGGGATGGAGTCATCCATCTGCTGTCCAGACCAGGAAACTCAAGAAGTGTGCTGCTTGCCTAGAGCTACAATTCAGAATGTGACAGAGTGTCTGCTGAGACTGATCAAACCCTCAGACCGCTATCCCTTCCTACTTCTCCATGTGGGCACTAATGATACTGCCAAGAATGACCTTGAGTGGGTCACTGGAGACTACGTGGCTCTGGGAAGAAGAATAGAGGAGTTTGAGGCATAAGTTGTGTTCTCGTCCATCCTCCCTGTTGAAGGAAAAGGCCCAGATAGGGACCATCGAATTGTAGAGGTAAATGCGTGGTTGCGCAGGCTGTGTCGGAGAGAGGGCTTTGAATTCTTCGAACATGGGATGTTGTTCCAGGAAGAAGGATTGCTAAGAAGAGATGGCATCCACCTAACGAAGAGAGGGAAGAGCATCTTCACAGGCAGGCTTGCTAACCTAGTGAGGAGGGCTTTAAACTAGGTTTGCCGGGGGATGGAGACCTAAGCCCTGAGGTAAGTGGGGAAGTGGGATGCCGGGAGGAAACACAAGGAAGAGAGTGAAACAGGGGAGGCTTTCTGATTCATACTGAGAAAGTAGGGCAATCAGCTAGTTATCTTAGGTGCCTGTACACAAACACAAGAAGCCTGGGAAACAAGCAGGGAGAATTGGAAGTCCTGGCACAGTCAAAAAACTATGATGTGATTGGAATAACAGAGACTTGGTGGGGTAACTCACATGTCTGGAGTACTGTCATGGATGGGTATAAACTGTTCAGGAAGGACAGGCTGGGGAGAAAAGGTGGAGGAGTTGCAGTGTATGTAAGTGAGCAGTATGATTGCTAAGAGCGCCAGTATGAAACTGGAGAAAAGCCTGTTGAGAGTCTTTGGGTTAAGTTTAGAGGCGAGAGCAACAAGGGTGATGTCATGGTGGCATCTGCTATAGACCACCAGACCAGGAGGATGAGGTAGACGAGGCTTTCTTTGGACAACTAACAGAAATTTCCAGATCACAGACCCTGGTTCTCATGGGGGACTTCGATCACCCTGGCATCTTCCAGACTGCTGCACTGGGCAGCACAGTATGGAGAGGAGGTGAGCAGCCCTCAGTGGTAAAAGAACAGGTTAAGGACTATTCAGAAAAGCTGGACATGCACAAGTCCATGGGGCCAGATGCAATGCATTCAAGGGTGCAGAGGGAGTTAGCTGATGTGATTGCAGAGCCATTGGCCATTATCTTTGAAAACTCGTGGCGATCCAGGGAGGTCCTGAACAATTGAAAAAAGACAAATATAGTGCCCATCTTTAAAAAAGGGAAGAAGGAGAATCTGGGGAACTACAGATCGGTCTGCCTTACCTCAGTCCCTAGAAAAATCATGGAACAGGTACTCAAGGAATCCATTTTGAAGCACTTGGAGGAGAGGAAGGTGATCAGGGGCAGCCAACATGGATTCACTAAGGGCAAGTCATGCCTGACCAACCCGATTGCCTCCTATGATGAGATAACTGGCTCTGTGGATATGGGGAAAGCGGTGGACGTGATATACCCTGACTTTAGCAAAGCTTTGATATGGTCTCCCACAGTATTCTTGCCAGCAAGTTAAAGAAGTATGGATTGGATGAATGGACTATAAGGTGGATAGAAAGCTGGCTAGATCGTTGGGTTCAACAGTATGGATTGGATGAATGGACTATAAGGTGGATAGAAAGCTGGCTAGATCAATGGCTCAACGTCTAGTTGGCAGCCAGGTATCAAATGGAGTGCCCTAGGGGCTGGTTTTGTTCAACATCTTCATTAATGATTTGGATGATGGGATGGATTGCACCCTCAGCAAGTTTGCAGATGACATTAAGCTGGGGGGAGAGGTAGATACGCTGGAGGCCAAAAGAAATCTGATGAGGTTCAACAAGGACAAGTGCAGAGTCCTGCACTTAGAAGAATCCCATGCACTGCTGGGACCGACTGGCTAAGCAGCAGTTCTGCAGAAAAGGACCTGGAGATTATAGTGGACAAGAAGCTGAATATGAGTCAACAGTGTGCCCTTGTTGCCAAGAAGGCTAATGGCATATTGGGCTGCAGTAGTAGGAGCATTGCCAGCAGATCAAGGGAAGTGATTATTCCCCTCTATTCGGCACAGGTGAGGCCACACCTGGAGTAATGTGTCCAGTTTTGGTCCCCCCACACCAGAAAGGATGTGGACAAATTAGAGAGAGTCCAGCGGAGGGCAACGAAAATGATTAGGGGTCTGGGGCACATGACTTATGAGGAGAAGCTCAGGGAACTGGAGTTATTTAGTCTGCAGAAGAGAAGAGTGAGGGGGGATTTGATAGCAGCCTTCAACTACCTGAAGAGTGTTTCCAAAGAAGATGGAGCTAAGTTGTTGTCGGTGGTGGCAGATGACAGAACAAGGAACAATGGTCTCAAGTTGCAGTACGAGAGGTCTAGGTTGGATATTAGGAAAAACTATTTCACTAGGAGCGTGGTGAAGCACTGGAATGGGTTACCTAGGGAGGTGGTGAAATCTCCATCCTTAGAGGTTTTTAAGGCCTGGCTTGACAAAGCCCTGGCTGGGATGATTTAGTTGGTGTTGGTCCTGCTTTGAGCAGGGGGTTGGATTGATGACCTCCTGAGGTCTCTTCCAACCCTAATTTTCTCTGATTCTATGATTCAACCTTTCTTTAGGAAAATAACCAAAAATTACAAATGCAAAACAAAATTGATTATTTAAATCAAGGTTTCTTGCTGGCTGATTTAAATCAATTCACCCTGGAGAACTGATCCCTATAACTGAGAATGCCAAAGGCAAGCTAGCTATTAGGCATGTTCCCTGCCTTAGCCAGAGAGAGGAGGAAATCAGACTGAGTTGATTACAGGGAAGGAAAGAAGGAAAGAGACCAAGAGGAAAGAGATGGGCAAAGGAAAGGGAAAAGGATGAGCTCAAGCTGAGAACAGCTCATATTTTAAGTTCTGGGGGTCCCTGGCTCAATCCCTGGTGTATCAGCCAAGATGGCAGCCATCATACAACTGCCTTTGGAGAGGAGGGCACAGCGAACTGCGTAACAGTGTGTGGGAGGAGGACTGCAGCGGAAGAAAGGAATCTATGACAGGAGATCCCAAAGAACTATCTGACCAAAGCTGGTGATAGGATATTACTGAGCACCCACAAATAACGAGCCAGAAATAAGATCAAGGAAACATCCCGCAGGGGCCCCACTAGAACCAAGCCTGTTCAATGAGGATTCTGTCATCTTTTAATCCAGTTAATGTGTGCTTTGTTAATTTTGTATCCTTCTAATTTTTTGATCAAAATGTCATGTGATACCAAGTCATATGCCTTACAGAAGTCTGAGTATACTATATCAGCACTGTTACCTTTATCAAACTTGTAATCTCATCCAAAAAATTATCAAAAAAGTTGATGAATTCAGCTCGAACTGCCGAAGCAAAAAAAAAAAAAAAAGCCACCTGGACTGTGTCGCCCCAAGAATGGACGGAATGCCGCCTCTTAGCATATGCTTCCTCCGCTGGTGCCTGGAGCTAGCCCTGCAAGTGAGTATGCAGGTAGGAATAGTATTTTACAATATATTACATGTGTATACTATCTATTCACTATGAAGTTAAAAGTGAAGCTTCTCTCTGAGATACTAACGAGTAACCTTACCAAAAGTTGTTACCCTGTATTATTGCCATATTTATGTTCTACTCTTACAGTAAATATAAAGATAGAGGATTTTCTTGGGAGGAACTGAATGCCTGGATGATAGAGAAGGGTGAACTCAGGGGACTCACTATTCATCTCATCTGGAGCACTTCCTGTGATGTGGGATTACCAATCACTCTTAGTAGTGTGTAACTGAGGGAAACATTTGGTTCAGTAGATGACAAATGCATGGGTCTGTAGATAGTCCCAATGAATTCACGTGGTGCTCCACATATCCATAAACTTGGAACTTTAGTAATATAACCCCTCTCCCATTCCTCTCCCAGAAATTCAGAGTAAAGTTTCCTATAAACAACCTTAACTCTTCCCAGTTATGAGTATGCAAGGTTTTACAACAGAGGCTTTCAATGATTTGATCACAAACAACACTGTATTCAGTAATACAAAATTATAATGTGTCCTAAGGAAAAAACCAAAAAGTATATTTTAAACCTTTCCATTAGCTTTCCACAAGACAGGTTTAATAAAGTATTAATGTAAAGCTTCAGAGCTTTGTATTCAATTCAATTTTTTGTCACAGACTTTTATCATTTTTGTTCAGTGAATTGCACACTAAGGGTCAGCTCTGCAAATACTCACGCACAAGTAGTCCTATTAGGTGAATGAAACAACTCACATGAGTAAGGGAAGAATATACAAATGTGCCATCACATTCTGGTGTGCTTGCCCCTGCCCTCTGGTACATGGGTAATACTTTCATTACTGCACATGCATGCATACACACAGTAACTAATTGTACTAAATACTTGGTGGTAAACACCTTTGTAGATGACAGCAGGACCAGGCTCTATGCATATCACAATGCATAATGGGTCAGTTCGAAAGTGAAATTTCTCAGCATGTGCTCAGTACACTCAGGTACTTAATTTGGTTCTACATACATAATGAAGTAAATGGAATTACAGCTGGGATGAATTTGGCCTTATAGCTTTACTGAATTATTTCATACAATTCTCCCAAGTATTCAGTTGCTTCCTGAGGATTATTTTTTGCATTATTTTACAGATGGCCACGTGGAACTGCTCTAAAATTTTCATTAATAATTGTGTCTCAAAGTAAATTGAGCTGCTGAATGAGAAGTTTATACAATAGTAAAGAAGTTCAAAGGAGTTGGCAACTATGGTACAATGGCTATCATAGCACTACTTAGTAGCACTTTCACTGTTAAAGTTGTGCCAGTAGTTCCATTATAAATCCACTTAATCTTTTGTAAAAATTCACTCCTGGTTAAAATTTAGCACAAATCATGTCAGCCCAGGAAACAACATGGAGCATATTAACATTGTTTTGAAATGCTTTTCTTGAGCTACTTTGTATTTAAAAGTTTACTTTTAGAAGTGACATTTTGGATGTTATGGAAAAAATAAAAATTAAAAAATGGGTATTTATAAAAAATTTAACAAAGAGAAAAAAGCTTATTCGGAAAAGCATGCTATTTCTTTTTGGTTCATAGGACCAATATCACATATTTCCAGATATTCTGATTAAACCGTATATATACCTAGTAAAGCAGTAACTCTGCAGCAGAGTACTTATGGTCTAGTAGGGTCGAGTAAAGAAAAATTAATGAATTTATAAAATAGATTATGATGCCTTTGAAGACCTATTATGGTTTAGCAGGGCAACCTGTGCACTTGCTAGAAGGAGTTTTTCCCCGTCATATAACTATGTAATCTAAATGCCAAGTCATTTCCAACTAATAATGCATAATGAACTGTTTGAGAACAACCCACAGACAGAAATTTGTTGCCTTAAACCATTTAGTGAATACTTATGATTGTTAAGTACAGTCATAAAAATCAGGGTCTGATCACAGATGAAGCTGAAGTCCTTTTCTGGATTTGAACCTAACATTTTTTACAAGGGACAGTTTAAAAAAAAAATCAAACCAGTCCATCACTGAAATGGATTCTTGACATAACTATTCCAGCCAAAGTGCTATGACTATTAAGAGTATTATATTTACAGACGATACTACTTCAGTGACCAAGCTGTGTTCTGGATAGAGGTCCTCTTACCTTCTAGCTTCTTTCCTAAGAGCTGCATTCCCATGCATTCAACATCAAATAGCATTTTGCACAGCTTCATTGGTCTCAATGTTTAATTTAACCCATTAAATACAGGTCACCAGCCTATTCCTCAGTCAGTTATGTATTCTATTCAACTATTGTAGACTATCCCCTAGTGTTTCCTAATATGAAGTCTGGAGTTTCCAGTGTATACTCTTACTTTATATTCATGCAGCTGAGATAAATAACTCATGTTGCCAATCTGGATTTCCTCATTAGGTCTAAATAACGAGGCGTCCTTGTGTCACCTTAGAGACTAACAAATTTATTTGGGCATAAGCTTTTGTGGGCTAGAACCCACTTCATCAGATGCATGGAGTAGAAAATACAGGAGCAGGTATAAATACATGAACAGATGTGAGTTGCCTTACCAAGTGTGAGGTCAATCTAACGAGACAATTCAATTAATAGCTGGATACCAAGGGAGGAAAAATAACTTATGTAGTGGTAATGACAGTGGCCCATTTCAAACAGTTGACAAGAAGGTGTGAGTAGGGGATAATCAGTATATATTCAGGGCAGGGATTCTCAAACTGGGGGTTGGGACCCCTCAGGGGGTCGCGAGGTTATTACATGGGGGGGTTGCGAGCTGTCAACCTCCATCCCAAATCCCGCTTTGCCTCCAGCATTTCTAATGGTGTTCAATATATAAAAAAGTGTTTTTTATTTATAAGGGGGGTCGCACTCAGAGGCATGCTATGTGAAAGGGGTCACCAGTAAAAAACTTTAGAGAGCCACTGGTATAGGGCAAATTAGGTTTAGGTTTTGTAATGATCCAACCACTCCCAGTCTTTATTCAGGTCCAGTTTGCAAATTAATTCCAGTTCTGCAGTTTCACGTTGGAGTCTGTTTTTGAAGTTTTTTTGTTGAAGAATTGCCACTTTTAGGTCTGTTATTGAGTGACCAGGGAGATTGAAGTGTTCTCCTACTGGTTTTTGAATGTTATGATTCCTGATGTCAGATTTGTGTCCATTTATTCTTTTGCATAGAGACTGTTTGACCAATGTACATGGCAGAGGGGCATTGCTGGCATATATCACATTGGTAGATGTGCAGGTAAACGAGCCCCTGATGATGTGGCTGATGTGGTTAGGTCCTATGGTGGTGTCCCTTGGATAGATATGTGGACAGAGTTGGCACTGGGGTTTGTTGTAGGGTTTGGTTCCTGGGTTGGTGGGGGGGTTTTGTGTGTTATGTAGTTGTTGCTGAGTATTTGCTTCAGGTTGGGGGGCTGTCTGTAAGCGATGATGCCTCATATGCCCAAATAAATGTGTTAGTCTCTAAGGTGCCACAAGGACTCCTCGTTGTTTTTGCTGATACAGACTAACGCAGCTACCACTCTGAAACCTCTCATTAGGTCTGTTGTGCTAGTAGATGGGAGGGAAGCTGACGCTGACTGAATATTTCCTTTTTTCTGGTCTTGTTGCTAATTTTTTTCTGGTCTCAATGCTGAGCAGTTTCCCAGGATGTCACTGGTGTGCACTGCAATCTCATCTGACCACTCTTTTTTTCCCATCCTCTTTACTCATCAGAATTTACCATACTGACTGTCCCATAGTACATTTTTCCAAGTGGTTTCACAACCCCTTAACTTTAAATGCCAAATATGTGCAAATCATTTTAGCCCCGACAAGGATACCAGAGTATTCAGAGGCAGAATGAATAACACCCACATGTTTTCTAAGTTCTTCCTGTACTGCTCTTCCTCATCTTGTACTTTGAAATTGCTTTTTTTATTAATTCCAGCCCTGCTTTTTGGATTTACTCCTTAACTAAGATGAACATGAGTTCAGAGTAACTGGCAAAGGGCACTTTATTTTATTGATTTTTTAATCTTTTTTTTTGGTGGGTGACATACTTGCCACGTTTTAACTTTGGAGTTGCTCCATGTAACCCTCTGATTTACCTCTTACCCCTCTTAATCTTCTTCCTCCCCCAGAAGCAGCTAACAACAAAGGGTGAGGAAGCCTGGAGTAGTTTGTGGGGTAGACCCCAAATTCACCAAAATGAATTTGAATGACTTCTCTCACTCTGGGGCTTGGGGTCGCAGAGCAAGTACTCTGCTAGATCAATGATGTAATACAATGCTATGTGTTGAGATTCTGTGATCCTACCCTGCATCTCAAACATCATAATGGAATGCTACACTGTTGTGATGCTACTTCTGCTGGAGAGTGCACATCTTTGGATTCAATTCAGCAGGTTCGACCATGGTTCGTTGAAGTGAGCGCCCCCTTAATAAGAATCCATCCCTATTGCAGCAGTTTCCTTCAACCTAGGTGGGGCAGACACCTCCTTAAAGGCAGACATAATTACTGTTCTGGAAATGAACCAACTGGGAGGGAATGGACTTTAGCACGCGTTAATAAGTCAACTCTTCCCTAGTGGGTAGAGGTGATAGAAAAACACACTACATTCCCTTCACACCGGCCAGCTGACACCGGGATTTCAACAGACTGTACAAAAGCAGTTCAATCATATCATACACTGAAAAATTGAAGGTGTTTTTTTTTTAAATGAGACATGGTTGAAAGCTTTGTTTTGAGCAAGTGCAACTACCGTTAGTCTAGAGATTAATTTGAAAAACCTCTGGCTTCGTGTCAAGTGCTCAGATAATGTTCTTTTCAGCCAGCCTTCCAAAAGTCCAACAGAGAAACAAACAGGTCTATTTTTTTTATCTCCAGTACTAACACGGCACCTTTTCTTTCATTTTCTTTTTTGCTTTTTGTTTTTTCAGAAAGTTCTGTTTTTCAGTTCTGCCTCAAGCCCTTGTGCAGATAGACGGCACTGCTTTCCTAGTTTCTATGTGCAAGGCTCAGAGAGTGGGATTCTAGTCATAATTCATAAAAAAATAAATCACTGCAGGAGCTGTGCATGGAATTCATAGGGGGAAATATGAATTCCCTTTTTCCACCATGCCAAAATGATAAAGAACATGAATGACAATCTCATTTGTCAGTACAGTTGAATCACCTTGTTTGCCAACCCACTTATTTTTTTGTGTGACTGTAACTCTTGTGAAAGGTGCCAAATGGTGCCCATCCAACTCTCTAATACTGCATGCTCCCAGGCTGTCGCACTAATGTTCATCAACCAGGACTTGGAGGGACTCTTTGTGGTCTTTGGCCTCTCTCCTAAGAATGCATACAAGGCTGTCAATGAGTGCCAACTGTGGTTGTGAGTTTTGTGATGTTAACATTAGTCTAGTTCTTATATTACAGACTACAAAACTCATTTTACCACCAAACAGCAATCAGACAGTAACAACTTTCATTCACCACTGACATGGGCTGGATTAACCCAGTAATCAAAGAAGTGAAAGGCTATAAAATCTTATTAATCAACCCTCTGAATCAATTGTCCAGCAGTAGACCCTCTCATAACAAAATAATTCCCCCCGATGCCGCCAAATATAAAAGAAAAGGACTGGCCATTTTTTTTATTGCCAATTGTTTCAATGGATTACAGCACTTTCATTCCACTTTAGTATGAATCAAATCTAAAATTGAGCTTTGCAAGAGCTGAGCACTGCAGGATTTTACTCTGCAATAGGAGTTTTACTGTATCTGAATTATGCTGTATTCTCATTGGCATGAATTGTTCTTCACTATGAAGAACTAGCAGCAAGAACTTGCTACAACCCTCTCCCAAGTCTATATTTTTATCACGTGACCCTAATAAAGTCGTAATAGAACATGTGCTATGTCTATTGTGAAGTCCTACTGAGGAGGCAAGTGCTTGGGTTTTTTTAATTTTTTTTTCCTGTTAGCTCAAGATAATAGAAGTATTAACTTCTTAGGCCTGAGGTTAAAGAAAACAACTCCTCCAGGATTAAAATTGCAATCCACATAACTAGATTAATATAGCATTTCTCACACTTTCTGGGCAGCTTCATGACATCCACAGACCTCCAATGCTCACCTGAGATCAGGGTCACATCTCAGACATCCCTAGAGTAAGGGACCTAAACCCCACCCCAATGTACAGAAGGCACATCCCATATCTCCATTATGAGGAAACTCCACCATTAGCATATCTCAAAATCCCTCTAAATCCAGTGTTGCTTGGAAGTCCCTTACGAATGCACTAGCTACCCCAAAAAGACACCTTTGTGGCACATTCATGGTCCACAAAACATACTAAAATAAGTCCCTTTTTGGAACAATGATATGTACTATCAGTACTCTGAGGCATTTGGGAAACTAAATCGTGCCCTCAGTTATACTCAGGCAACCCTCAGTGTCTTCAGTGGGTTTTCACAGATTAAGACGAGAACAGAACTTGGCCTTGTAATTCTATCACTCTATCACTAAAGGAGATGCTCCAACTACTATCAGTACTATTAACATTTCTATCCTCATTCAAGTCATCCAGCCACCAGAGGACAAGGCCATTCCATTCCATTGCTAAATAACACACCGGACATCAGAATAAAAGTTACAAAGGCAAATATACTTTGAATACTGGAATGGTGCATATAAATTCATAGCTTTCCCCAGCCATCACCCACTGTGGTGATATAGTTAAATATTTGTCTAATGCTGCACATGCAGTTAAGCACTCTGGAATGTCCAATTCCCTTGATATCAGCAATACAGTTAGGCATGCAAGTGGTAGTGTTTAGTTACATGACAGCAGCACAACATTTTGCAATATTTTGTTTAATTAGGGCCTGATTTTCAGAGGTTCCAAGCACCCACAATTCCAGTTCAAGTCAATGCAAGTCTCAGTTGCTCAGCACCTGTGGAAATCAGGCCCTAAATCAGAATTGCACAATTTCAGGGCACTGGAAATTTGGGAAGCCCTTTCATTAACGGCCAGCTGAGCTGATGGCAGGAGGAGTAGCATACCCAAAGGAAGAGCTAGGCTCAGATAGGCGCCATGGGCAATAGACTTACCTCAATTGCTACAGCTAACACCTGGGACCACAATGTAGGACAATGAACTAAAATGGGAGACACCAACGAAATGTAAAATGCTGTGGGATTCATCCCATTAGGATAAGTGACTCTTCCTAGAGCCTCAGTTTCATGATTCTTTATTTCTGATTAAATAACTTTCAACAAACTAAAATGAGTGGCCATTGTGTGGGGAACACACGTAACTGGGACTAAAATAAATGCAAGTTGTAGAAATGAGAGACATTTGAAAGTTACACTGTTCTACTCTTATTCCCCATATAAGACCAGGCAGGATCCCTACATCAGACCAACACAACTTGAGGACCTAGGCCCAAGCAACCCTTTGGCCAGCCATACATGCTAAATGGAGAAAGAACAGGAGCCCCCAGGGTACAGCCAATCCCCAGGAGCTGAGGGTATTACCTCCGCCCGTCACTCCCCTCCCCACATATATAAACACACACACACATGTTTCAAGTGGGGGACAGTAGTAGCAGCAGAATAGGGTTTGAGGCTTGAAGAAGAGCAGAACTCCTGTCTCTCACACAGCATCAATGCCTCAACCCCAGTGATTATTATTATTTGTATTCTGTTAGTGCTGAAAGGCCCCAGTCAGGATCAGCACAATACTTTGAAAAAATGTGCAGCAGCACCCCAACATTCTGTTAATTAGTTAAATGGCACTTCAACAGCCTTGTCATCCTCTTTACGTGTTCACTGAAGTCATTCATGGAAGTCCCAGATCTACTTTTAATCTTCTTGTGCCACACCATTGTTACAAAAGAATCTTTTTCAGTTCCTCTCAGCAGGCTTGTGACGCCACTGGGCTACAAACGTAGGACAGATTTCCTCTGGGCCCTAATGCGTTCCTCTTGTTATCCACGGTTTCCCTAGAGTTCCCCCCTCCCGTCTCTTTTGCTTGTGTTAAATGTTGTGCATTATGTATTCGGCATAGCTGTAAGAGATAATATTTCCTTCCTCCTAACTTCAGCCTGCTCTTTGTTCCTAAGTGAAGGCAGACTCAATAACATCAGTAGCCCATTGTCATTCACCCCATGCTACAGCTGCCTTCACCTTCCAAACACTGGGATTTGTGAACAGAAAGTTTCTAAAAACTCAAATGTATAAATTACAGGTTCCCTCAAACAATTGTAAGTTACATGAGCAAGCAGAGACCTAAGGCACTACTAGGGGTTACCCTACATTCTCACCCAGCTTCTCTCCATTTATGCACAGATAAACATTTCCAGGCATATGCGTCCACACCAACATAATGTAAATCTACAGACATAAAATGCTGATGTTTCTAATATGTTGCTCTGGGTACCAAATAACATTTTAGTTTTGCCAGCTATTCTTCAAAATATTTAACAATTAAAAAAAATATTTTGACACATGTGTGAGAAGCAAACGAGAAGGCTCTGAGTGAGGCAAGAGGAAGAAGAACATGACAACATGTTGTCCTAATCACCTTCACCAGTCTTCCTTTACGAACAGGAGGTAATTGTCATCTAGAGAACAGCTAGTTTATGAACCTATATTCCTGCCTCACATCAGCAGATATGAGAGCACCACACCCTACTGAGCACACAGCAGCCTATATGAAGGAGCTGAAAATATCTTTTAGATACTTAATATGAATTTTTGTGAGTACCTACCAAAAACATTTTATTTTCTATTGGATCCTGTTTTGATCAGCATGCAGAAAACAGCAAATATATTGCACAAATATGCCAGGTTGGGTGGGCCTAGCAAATATGCATATTTTGTTGCAGGCATACCATTGGTGATTTGCTTTGAAAATTTGACCCTTATTATTATTGTCATCATTATTTGTATTAGAATAGTGCTTAGAGGCCCTAACTAAAATTGGGACACCATTGTGCAATGAACTATAGGTACATAAATTAAAAACTTTAATCTAAAATGAGTGAAAGAAAGTGGCACCCTGTTTTACAGGTGGGGAACTAAGGGAGAGTAAGTGATTTAACTACGGTGCCCAGTTAGCAAGTATGAAAAATGGGGACAGAGTGTGGGGGGTAATAGGTGCCTATATATGAAAAAGCCCCGAATATCAGGACTGTCCCTATAAAATCAGGACAACTTGTCACCCTAGATTTAACCAAGGTCATACAGGAAGGCTGTGAGAGAGCATGGAACTGAATTTAGTTCTCCTATATCCCAGTCCAGTGCCTTAGCCACAAAACCATTCCTTCCTTTAACTTTATTAGATTGGAGACAGTAGTTCTAGTATAGCTGGAGAAATATTATGTATTAGCGTGACAGAGGACCATGCACTTGGTGCTGTACATAGCCCAGAAGAAATGGGCATCGGGCTTGAGAATTTTACTATCATAGGCCTTGATCCTGTATTCCGATCCTTGCAGACAAACTCCTGTGCACACCAGAATTCCACTGAAGTTAACGACTTTGTATGGAAGCAAGTATCTGCTCAGATTGCTGCATCAGGGCCGATGAAAGAAAGCCTTAGCCCCAATTAAACATAAAGAAACAGGCCATACTATGGTGGAGATGCACAGCAGTACCATAGTTATGGGCTTTTTGTGCTAGTTTTACATTACCGATAGCAGTTACATGGGAAAGAGTAACATTAATTGGCTTCATGGGGAAAAAAATATTTTTAAACGAAGGATTTTCAAGAGAAGGTTCAGCCTTTTCCTTCCAAATGCTAATGTAGCTGTGAGCAGTGCAGCTGTCTAGGAGGCAAGAGTTTTTGCAATATTTAGAATTCAATAAGGATGTCATCGGGTGTGTTTGAACTTCCCTTTTAGTGCCTGGATGTTTGTACTGGCGATATCCTAATCTTGCAGGTCCAGAGCCAAATTTTATCTGTAGGAAAAAGAATCTTTGTCTCATACCACATCCTCTCTTGCAACACAATTCACATGTAGTTGTTTTGCCAAATATTTCAAAATGCTAAGTAACATCCCTTTCACTGACTCTCAGTTAAATCAAGTAACAGAATGCATATATGTAGTGTTTCTTGGATTCAGGTCACAGACTTGCATGGGGTTACTGACTGCATTTGTTTCAGTTTGTCCAGTTCCTCTTACCTCTCAAGCCCACTTGCCATAGTTCCCCCCTCGGGGGAGGAGAGCTGGATAACTTTGTTTAGCCCACATGTAGACAAAACACAAAAACATCTGTTTTTTATGTACTGTTTGTCATTCAGCCTTTATGGGGAGGAATTAGCTATTGGCAAGCAAAGTTGAGATGTGACTGGTTTATAAACAAAAGCAAAGAGTGACAAATTCTGATATAGCGGGAGATGAAGGAAGAATAGGCCTGATCCAAATGAGAGGTTTTCCATTGGCTTCACTGAGCATTGGGTCAGGTCCTAAGATAAAAGAATTGAATCCCTTCTGAGGAGAAGGAAAGAGGAGGTGATTTACTGTGTGCTTTCTGAGTAGTGAGCTAGAAAGTTGAAAATTATTCCCAGAGCTAAAAGATCAAACTGACCTTTCTGATTTCTCAGGTAGGTTTTACCATACATACCTTTTCACAAACATACACTTACACCTTCTGATCCATTCTTCTATTTCTTTGAAAGAAGAAGTGTTTCAGCTGTTGCAGAGAACAAACAAAATTATTCACAGTTTTGGATACAGGTGTTATAAGAGAAGTTAGCTAGAAATGGGCCATTAGGGAGCGAGTCCATGGGAAAGTTTTCAGGAGAGGCATTGAAGATCATACTAGAAAAGGAACCACTTGCTACTAATCAACTGAGACGGCAACTATTCAAAAGCAGCAGGTCAGGGAGTAAAGTGAGAAAGGGTATGCAATTTACACAGAATTTCTTTTACAAAAGTGAATGTAGAGTAAAATACCTGTCCAGATGGGCAGTTCCTATCTCTTCAAGCAAATATTGCCATTACTACTCAAATAATTCATCCAGTTCCACTTTAAATGGGGGAAATACATCCCACACGCCCCATTTTCTCTCCTTAAATGTCCCCGTTATAGACCTTTAAAATCAATTTGGCAAAAAAAGATGGCAAAGGCAAAAATAGAAGCAAGTCAAATGAATTAGTTCAAGAGGAAGCTGCACACATTTTTAGAAGCTGGACTGCCCAAGGGTGCAGTCACAAACTAAACTTTTGGGTTAGATGTTTTGAGCAATAGCATGGATTGTATTTCCTAGAACGATAAAGAATTATGAGCTTCATATTTCTCTCCAGTTCCTTAATTACTAGATATTCTTTTCCTGCTTCTCATGCAAAACTATCAATACAGGGTATATGATACCACCTTTCTAGAGTACAAGCAGTATACAGACCATAGAGGGCTTGTGTACACAGAGTGGCAAAACAGACCAGTGGGATGTTATTTGTAAAACTAACTTGATGCGCTCTGACTGCCCCATGTAGACCCTGCTGGCATGCTTTAAAAGGGATCTTGTTCACATTAACACAGTCCTTCCTCTCCCCTGCACCTTGTGGAGGCATTCATACATGTGCCAAATGGGTGTAAAACTCTACCACCAATGTGAGTGGAGGGGTGGAATAAGGAGAAGATAAGTGAAGTCTCCAGCACACATTTTTGTGTTCATTAAAGACTGCCTTTTCAGCCTGAAATTATCTCATATGCACATGGACAGAGAAATAGAGGGTGTTAAATAGTCAAAAGACAGACTAAAAGCCAATTTAATTTTTTTAAAAAACCTCATGATTTTTGGGCTAATCTCATGATTTTGAGGGCCTGACTCATATTTTTGATCTCTTGAGGTTGTCAATACTATATATAGCCAGCAGTTATTTATTACAAAACACATGTACTTTGGTTCAAGTGTGTTGCAGCATGAATATCATATGACAAGGTTTAGAGAGAGCTTGTTATTTCAACAGAGCAAAGTAGTCTCTGTCTTAATAAAATGATAACATTATTCATTTAGCTTTTGCACTCCCATGTGATCAGTCTAAAGATTTAGGGCCAGACTGTACAACGCTTACCTTGGTGAGCATTTATTCATGTAAGTAGTACCAATAAGCATTATACAGTTGGGCCTATGTTTCTGAAGCAGGTATCGTACTAAATAGAAGAGTCTGTCAGGACACTGAGAAAGAAAAACATTTAGGGATTATTCTGGAAACAAAACTGAAATTATGAATCCAAGCAGTGATGATGTGATCTTGGAGATGATGTACCACAAAGCAAAGGGGACTAGGATCGATCTCATTTATGGGGAAGAGTTAAGCGAGTTCAATTTCTTATCAGTGAAAAAAGAACTATTTCAAGGTGACCCAATAAAAGGTTTTCATAAGAATTGAGAAAATAAAGAGATTGATAATGTTGAGGAATTTTTACATTGCTAAGGGATTGATAATTTATCAGGAATTTTCTAGATATTCAGAAAACAAGGAGTAAATACGAACTTAATGTTGTTGAGCTAGATATGCAGTGTTGTATGTGATAAGAAGTCCTCAGAAAGGGCGATTAAAATCCTATTTATTGCCCAAATCGAATCTCTCTTTTACTAGAAAAAAGTGGAAGGTTGTCTCGAAATCCAACATTTCTGGTGGTCCCTGGAGCACTTGCATGGTGAAACATACTAGTATTTAATGAACACTATTTGACTTTGTCAAGGTTGAATCCCCACTCTGTCACTCCAAATGCAGAAAGTCGGAGCCCGCAAGGATTCTAAAAATTAATACTTGCCACTCCAGGCTTGTATTAAACTCCCAAGGTTGCAGCTTCTCTCTGACCTTGACTTGGTAAATGCTGCCACCACCCAAATGCAAAAAAACCCAAACCCTTGGACCCAGGAAGGAACACTTGGGAATTTCTCCTTGAGGAATTTCTCCCTAAAGCCCTTTCACCCCTCCACCCCCCGGGGAAGAACTGTGAAAGAAAACAAAGGAAATTAGCTGTAGCTACCAGCTAATCAAACAGCATATGCACAAACTTCTTAGGACACAACAATCCAAATCCTTCTTAAAAAAGGAAAATGTTATTAAAACAAAAAGAAAGAAAATACATCTGGAACTTAGGCTGCTGCTAGATTTTAAAAAAACAATTTCAAAAATTAAGCACCCAAAATAGCTTTCTTGGGGTTTCAACTTAAAGTTTACAAGTAAAAAAACATCTGGAGTTAGCACAGAGGAGATCCACAAGCCAAAATAAAGAATAAACCTGATCACATTTATCTAAACATTCCCTATCCAAATGATTCCTTCTAGGTATCATACCTGGTTGAAACCTTACACAGCATTCCTGCTTATAGCATTGCTGCTCTGTGTGAAGCCCAGAGAACAACAGACAAAGGGAAAGTTTCTTTCCCAATTTTAAAAGTTCTAGCCTTCCCATAGGCTCTTTTGGTCAGGTGCCCACTCCTTTTCTTTTACCTGTGGGTTTGTTAACCCTTTACAAGTAAGGCAAGCAGAGAACAGACACCAAGAGGGATTTTACAGCTAACTGGCTGGCTGGCTGTTCATAAAAGGGAGCTACCCCCCACTTCATTTATTACAGACCTGCTACATAGCTTGTTGAATAACGCAGAGAGCTATTCACTGAATACTGTATTCATCCAAAAAGAGGAATATTTGTCTAATTTATTCAGCAAATATCTGACTGTTATAAAGCTTCAAAGGGCATGATGCTCACCACATGGGGTCAGGAATGATTTTTATCTCAAATTTACAGCTTTGTACAATTGACATTCAAGGAGAGTTCCCCTTACCCCCCAACTTCCTCTGACAGATCAGGTGTTAGCCAGTGCTAGAGGCAGAATTCTGGACTAGATGGACACCAGTGATCTAATCCTATATGGCAGATCCTATACTCTAATGTTGAAGTGTTCTCTTGTCGTAGGCAACCTGCAAACACTGTGAAATAAAATAGTCATTATCGGTTTTTATTATTTAGATACCAGCAGTGCCCACAGCATGCCAGGCACTTTCCAATCACAGAGGAAGACAATCCTTGCCCTGAAGACACAGACTAAATAAAATAATGTCTGCTGTAGGGAGAGGAAAAGGATACAATATATAAGCAGAGTGATCAGAATGAAAATACCTTATGAGTGCCCTGTTTGGTTTTGTATTTAAAAGTTAGATATACTAAATTCTCAGTTCCTACCCTCTACACAATTTACCGGTCTCTCTCTCTCTCTCTCTCGTATATCAGTTCCCAGCTTCAGTACCGGTGTCGTTATGTCCCTCCTGTCATATATAGTTGTTCATTCATTAGGAAAATTTATCCCTGTTTACCTAAAAATGTCTTTTCTTCAAGTAATAAGGTCCACAGATCCATTACAATGGGTACTTCAGCATGCTGGCAGCTTGAAGGCAAAATCAGACCTGTCAGTCACTGGCAGCAGGGAAATGCCCCCATCTCCTTAAGTTTCCTCCAGGAGATATAACTTGCACATCCAGTGTAGAATACTGTGTTACTGTCTCTTTAAAATTAGTCATGCATATTCGAGGGCCTCCCAATATAAGGGGTCTTTCACATTATATAGACACACTCAGGGTCTACATACTCAGAGTCTATAGGAGCCATCTTGTCGTGTAACTAATAAAGAGTTCTGGTTTAAACTTTATCTCCCTGGTCTCACTGTGGTTCCTGAAGACAGAGACTGCAGGATACTCAGAAGCAAGACACACTCAGCTTTCTAACTGTGCTAGGAAGCACAACAGCCAGAATATATGCATCCGAAGAAGTGGGCTGTAGTCCACGAAAGCTTATGCTCTAATAAATTTGTTAGTCTCTAAGGTGCCACAAGTACTCCTGTTCTTTTTGAGAATAATTCCAGTCTACTTTCTTAAGTTATAGACTGTTTTAAATGTACTTTGAAGAAATACAATGAGTTCTCTTATAGCAGGACAGGATAAATTCCACCTACTGACAACAAACCCAAATCCTTCAGTGTCAATTTCCATCTCTATTCCGGATGATCCATTTGTCTTCAGGGTGGGCAAGATCTGTGGACTAATATTCAAGTAAGCCTGGATAAATTTTCCTATTCTTTTTTGTAAGGTCCATAGAGCTGTTACAATGGTATTTTCATAGCAGTGGGAAGTGAGGTCATCCTTTAAAAACGGACATCCAAAATGAGGAAGATTATATATAATTTCCCCTGGGCACTAAAGTTTGGAGAAGACTTCTGCCAAAAGAAAGGAATGGCATTAGCTAAGACTGGATAATCAATATGCAGAATTTGGTGAAATTTATGTATGGATAGTCATGAAGTCATCTAGCACATCTCAATACAGGAGATAAAACAACTCAGCCCTGAGGTTGTCATTGCTCCTAAGGATGGCACATATCTTGAATTTACTTAGGGAATGAATGTTATGATAGGTGTGAGGACTAGAAATCTGAATTAAAACTACAATACTGGGTCTTGTTAAACAAAGGTCCCAACTTTGGGGAGGAGGGGGAGGAAAACCCTCATCTGATAGGAGATAGTAGCCATTGTGAAGCCTAGTCTAATGGACAGGAAGTATGATGACACCTCCTGAAGTGGTTTAATCTGTGTCATGCTGTAAGGAACGGGATGAGATTCCAAGATCATACTGCATGACCTTGCAAGGTTGGAATAATGTTGATGCCCTAGGGAAATAGTTAATATTGGGATCTGTACAGAGTTTCCTTTTCTTGAACCTGCTGAGAACATTATATCATAGAAAGTTGATGTTTTTGTTTGAGCATTCTACATTATACACCTCTGTAGCCATAGGACAAAAAGGGCAGTGGCAGGGGGAGTTAGTGGGTTACAGATTGTTGTAATAAACCATAAATCCAGTGTCTTTATTATGATCATGATTCTTAGTGTCTAGCAAAGTTATGAATTTCAGCTCCCAGACTTGTCTTTTGAAAGTGTTGTGCAGGTTTCCTTTGAGGATGAGGAGTGATAGGTCAAATATAGAGAGACCAGGACACACCAACTCAAAGTGGCACCAGACCCTGCCAGAGCACCAGACGCAAATCCTGCAAACTTATCTCCATTGCTACAATAATCAATACCCCGCATAACACTAGGTTTACCATATGTCCTAGTTTTCCCAGACACTGCCTCTTTTTGAGGCTCTGTTCTCTGTCTGGGAAGATTTTTTAAATAAGAAATGTCTGGATTTTTTCAGAGCCCCAATTGGTCTGCTCTTCAATTGGTCCCTCCCTTGCATCAGCATCTGATTGGTCCATTCCCCTGCAGCCACATTCCCCTGAAGCTGCTGGATCTCACCCATACAGGCCCTGATTCCCAGCCTTGGGAAGGAAGTCCTGCAGGGAGGCACTGACTGACCACTGTCGCTGCGTCCTGGGTTTGCACCAGCCACCCTGCCACCTGGACCGAGAGCATCACTTCTCTGCACCCCCTGTGAGTACCCCCACCACATGTACCCTCTCCAGATCCCTCAACTGTACCCCCATTCAAGCTCCTCCTTCCCCCATCCAGTGCACTAAATGCCCCAATAACAAATAGGTGGGTGAAATCAGACAATCACTACGCTCTCAAATGAACTCACAGAGGAAAATATATAGACAAAAACACCATATCACCTGTGAGTGAACACTTTTCACAAAACGATCACTCTATAGCTGACCTCTCAGTCCTCATTCTCAAAGGAAACCTGCACACTTTCAAAAGACACGCCTGAGAGGTTAATTCATAACTTTGTGAGACACTAAAAATCATGGACTGAACAGAGACACTGGATTTATGGCTTATTACAACTATCTGTAACCCACTACACTCCCTCCACCCCTCTTTGTCCTTTTGAGTACAGGGGTGATAATGGGCCACTTTGCATTGAAAGGTCCCTTAGCTTATGTGCTAACTACTTATGCTAAACTATCTGCTAGACTTCTATTTAGCTGTGACATTGAGTGTGTTTCCCAGACACTCCCAGGAAGAGCTCTGTGTAGCTTTAAAACTTGTCTCTCTCACCAACAGAAGTTGGTCCAATAAAAGATATTATCTCACCCACCTTGTCTTTGGTTTAACATGTCAGTTAAACTATAGACTTTGCACCTGACAACAGACTAACCTCTATTTGTTGACTTCTCTTTTGGGGTCCATGACAGCAATAATAACCTGATCCAAATATTCAGTTTAGGCCTGTGTGGTCCTGGATGGAGGGCCGGTTTTGCAATAGCATAGGTCTGTTTTGAGATAGACATCTAAC
Organism: Malaclemys terrapin pileata; assembly: GCF_027887155.1. Classification (NCBI taxonomy): domain Eukaryota; kingdom Metazoa; phylum Chordata; order Testudines; family Emydidae; genus Malaclemys; species Malaclemys terrapin. The sequence continues at coordinate 78,999,329 of NC_071505.1, forward strand.
CAGGCTGGATAAAAAGCAATGACTTCTTTAAAAACTAAACAAAAATGAATTTTGAATTTAAATTTGATTTTTGTATTTAAATACATAAAAGCTAAAAATAACCTTATTTAAAATTAAATTTGAATTGACAACCCAGGCGAAGGCCTAAACTTGTTATCTATTACAATCCTTTAAATTAATTACAAAAAATAATATTAAGCAGTACATATTTGCAGAAGTTTTAAAGAAATTCAGACCACGGATGTAGTGAAGTTACTAGCTAAGCATCTGGAACCAGAGTTTGCTCAAGTGCTAAACCAGCTTTTGACAGCAGATGCAGAGACGATAGTTTCTTCTTTTCAGTTTTGTTCAACTAGTTCAGTTCCATGACTAGGTTATTCAAAGCTAAGAAATGAATTGGGATTTGAAAAGTAGAAACGCTTGTTTTCCTTTTCCAGTCTATGAATAAAAACTAGGTGTGAGATGATGAAAACTACTACTTCTAAAATCTTGAAGGACATCATGACCAGAAACAATCAGTTCAATTCACTAACCACACAAAATACTAACTTTGTTTAACAAATCAGTTAATTGTCAATGCAAAATATGTTTTAATAAACTTTATGTATCCAGGACACTTAAGATAGCATTTAATTTTTTTAGTAAATAAAACCGTTTTTGTGCATTTTTAATTGAATTTGAGCTTTCATTCAAATAGAGCTTGATACAAACTGCACATAAAAAGTTCATCATCTAGAAAATAAGAAATACATTATTCATCATTTTCCAATATAAAAATGTAAACATTAAGAATTTGAATAAATGAAAGTTAAGCTTAGTCTTGGAATGATTAGATTTTTATCTGTAAATGTTGGTAAATGTCAATTTCACCATGCACACAGATTGACTGGAAAAAAAATATTTCCATTGATAATAATCAAAATTGATGCATAGGCAAATAAGAAAAATGCTGCTTGAGAACTTATTAGTTTGATTTAAGGATATTTACTTTGGATATTTTGACATGTGATTTTGACAATTTGTGTTTTAACAATTATAACACTTTAACTTTTTGAATCTCAGTGTCTACTATCATAAAATAATTGTCTGAACACCCCATAGCGTCCCACCACTGTGAAAATTTAAATCAATATTGAAAACAATGCTTCAATAAACAATATTATCTGTCAAAACCATATACAAATAAAAATTGAATTATTTCAAGCCTAGTTAAGCTTTATAATTGCTTAAATAAGTATATATGTGTATCCTGGTTAGACAAAAGTAGCACCATCTTTATTGTAGAGCCTATATTTAATTGCAAATCAGCCTGTTTTAATGATTACCAACCAATGAGAAGCAACCTTTCTTTAGGAAAATAACTGAAGTCCAAATGTAAAACACGATTAAAATCAATTATTTAAATCAAGGTTTCCTGTTTGCTGATTAAAATCGATTAATTAATAGCTTTGATTTAAATCAATCCATGCTGCATCTGGCAATCCAACGCTAGGTTAATCAGGCCTAAGAGCCAAAAAGGCATAAATAGCATGACTGCCATGCTCGTGTTCCTATCTTTTGTATTCTGCAGAGCAGTGGAAAATGTGGGAAGATATATAGCAGGCACCTTGCCCAACTTTCCTAGAGGTCATACACCACTTCACATCCTAGGTCCTGACACAGAGAGGCTACTGGGCACTTTATTTATGGTTTTCAGGTGCAAATAAATCTGCAGCCTAACAAACTTACTTATGTCAAGTATCAGAGGGGTAGCTGTGTTAGTCTGGATTTGTAAAAAGCAACAAAAAATCCTGTGGTACCTTATAGACCAGGGGTCAGCAACCTATGGCATGTGTGCCAAAGACGGCATGTGAGCCGATTTTTAATGGCACGCTGCTGCCTGCCGGGGTCCCAGCCGCTGTCCCCGCTCAGCCCACTGCCGAACCCAGGCCAGCAGCGAGCTGGGCGGGGCCGGTGGCCAGGACTCCGGCAGGCAGCAGCGTGCCATTAAAAATCCTGCCCGGCCCAGCCTGCTCTTTGCCCACCGCTCTCTCCTGCGGGGGCAGGGGGCAGAAGCTTGGTCCTGCCAGCTGCTGCTGCAGGGCAGCCTCCACAAGCAGCCAAACTCCCTCCTCCCCCACCTCTTCCCCCAGTGTATTGGGTTCCTGCCCCTCTTCCTCTCCCTCCCTGCGGCCGAACAGCTGATGGCCCTGGAGAGGGAGGGGGAGAAGCAGAGCCGGAACCACAGCCACAGCGCGCTCGCTGCTCCGGAGAAGAGGCGGGGATGGGGCCTTGGGGAAGGAGGGTGGAATCAGGGCATATCCCCTCCAGCCCCCTGCCGTGAGCCGCTCAGGGCAGGGGGCTGGGAGCATCCCCACGAATCCAGCCCACACCCCAAGCCCCCTGCCCTGACTCCTGAGCTCCCCACACACCCCCACCCCTCTGCCTGACCCCTGCACCCCCCTCACACACACCCAGCCCCCTGCCCTGACCCCTGCACCCTCCACAACCCCAGCCCTGACTCCAGCACTCCCACCAATACCCAGCCCCCCCACACTCCATGCCCTGACTCTTGCACGCCCCCCCACATCCCCATCCCCACCCTGAGCACCAAATGGAAGCTCCTGTACCCCCCCCCCCACCTTCCCACCTGCACCCCTCGCACCAAATGGGAGCTGCCCAGGTAAGCGCTCCACACCCAAACCTCCTGCCCCAACCCTGAGCCCCCTCCCTCATTCTAGCTCCTGGCCAGACCCTACACCCCAACCCCCAGCCTGCTCCTTCACCTCCAGCCCTGTGCACAGTGCACTCCCACCCTCAGCTCAGTGCAGAGAGAGAGAGGAAGAGAACGGGCTAAAACCAGGGAGAAGGTAGGTACCCACTCTATGTGGGCAGGGCCGGGACCCCAGATTGGCAGTGGGCTGAGCGGGGCCAGCAGCCGGGACCCTGGCTGGTAGGAGCCAGTGGACGGAACCCCAGACTGGCAGCGGGCTAAGCCGCTCAGCCCACTGCTGGTCTGGGTTCCCAGCCCACTGCCAGTCTGGGGTTCTGGCTCAGCCCGCTGCCAATCTGGGGTTCTGGCTGCCGGCCGCTTGCCAGCCGGGGTCCCGGCCGCAGGCCCTGCTCAGCCCGCTGCTGGCCTAGGTGAATGGAACCCCAGGCCGGCAGCAGGCTGAGCGGGCCACCGGCGTAAGATCAGCATTTTAATTTAATTTTAAATGAAGCTTCTTAAATATTTTGAAAACCTTGTTTACTTTACATATGACAATAGGTTAGTTATATAATATATAGACTTATAGAGAGAGACCTTCTAAAAAATGTTAAAATGTATTACCGGCATGCAAAACCTTAAATTAAAGTGAATAAATGTAGACTCGGCACACCACTTCTGAAAGGTTGCCGACCCCTGTTATAGACTAACAGACGTATTGGAGCATAAGCTTTCATGGGTGAATACTTACTTTGTCATGCATCTGACGAAGTGAGTATTCACCCACGAAAGCTTATGCTCCAATACGGCTGTGAGTCTATAAGGTGCCACAGGACTCTTTGTCACTTCAGACTTACTTATAATGACCAAGAGATTCCGAGAGTAAGAGCTACTCTTAGTGGCAAGTCATGGTCGTTCATGACAATGAATAGTCACTAGGCAAAGGCAAACCAAATGACAATGACTCTATTGCCTGGTGGTTAGCATACTCACAGAAAAGGTAGGTGACCCAAGTTCTAGATCCTGCTCTAATGACTATTTAGTTAAAAAGGGGGAACCACTTCAACAGGAGAGATTGAGAAAGACAGATAAGAGAATGTCCCGTAGCCCTGTTAGGGCACTCTCTTAAAATGTGGAAGTCCCAAATTCAAATCCCTTTTTCACATCCCGCGGAGGGCAGAACCCAATCTGGATCTCCCATGTATAGGTGAGTTCTCTAACCATACATCTGAAGATTATAAGGGAGGCCTCCTCCCTGGCCATGTTCTGAATCTAGTCCTCCTTTGCTTATCAAAATGCCCCAAAATGAAAATGAAAAAGTTTTGGATTGGGTTGAAACAAAACATTTCATTTTGATCTGACTTGATATTTTTGTGACTACTCAATTCGCCAACATTTTTGAGAGACATCTGTGATGTTATCTGATTAAAATATGACCATATAGATCATTGTTGCAACCACTGTTATATATTTGCAATAAATCTTGTACAAAATGTGGCATGTAAGATGTCTATGCAAAGGTTATGATTTGCTGGTTATGATTATGCTATCTGTATCATTTTTGTATTTGAAGTTATGAGTATTGGCTCTATACCTGGATTTCAAATGTTTGCTCCTGGGGTAATGTCCGCAAGGTAATTAGCCAGCGCATCTTGAACAGACTATTCAAATTGATGGCCCATCAAAAGGACACTTAACTCACAATGGACCATGGGAGATGCCCATCCAAACTGAATGGACTTTCCTGTGGACATTCCATCTGAAGTATAGGTAATGGCTTCCTGCTATGACTAAGCGAAATCAGGCATGGACAGGTGACTTTCCCATGTGATTCCAAACTTCCATCTTTTACCTGTAATTTTCCACTAGCTGTGCTGAGGGCTTTGTTTGAAACAAATGGGTTTCCCTCCACATGGCAGAAGCTAAAAAAGGCCCTAGAAACACCTCCATTTTGCCTCTTTCCTGCTCAAACCTCTGGACTATGGACTTATATTAATGGGAGCATTCTAACCAAGGGACTGAGGCCCTTCCAATGATTTGGAAATAACCAGAGACTTACCAAGCCAGCAGTTTATTCCATCACTGCTACAAGCCTGAACCAAGAACATTTTATTGTATGTATTTGACTCCTTTAACCGATTTTAAGTCTCACTTTTCTTTCTTTTTATAAATAAACCCTTAGATTTTAGATACTAAAGGATTGGCATCAGCATGATTTTTGGATAAGATCTGAGTTATATATTGACCTGGCTGGTCCTTTGGGATCAGAAGAAACTTTTATTTGATGAGACTGGGGTTGTAAAGAACCACTCATCTTTAAATCCAGTGTTTTTGGGGGTGATACAAGGACTGGAATACTAAGCAAATGGCTTTTATGACTTCTTGTTAGCCAGTGTGGTGAAACTGAAGTTTACTTTTCTTGCTGGTTTGGTATATCTCATGGGAGAATAACCTCTAGTGTCATGCACTCTGGTTCTACTTCCCCAAGCCTTAAAGGGTAGTTCTTGGGCCCCCATAACCTGTAAGACCTTGGCCCATGATTGCAGGGCCCCATCTTTTAGGTCCCCAGAGACCTCTTAAAAACAACTGTTAGGAATAGGGGATTCTGCAACATTTTAGTAACTAATTCAACAAGGAGTCTGGTGGCACCTTAAAGACTAACAGATTTGTTTGGCCATAAGCTTTCGTGGGTAAAAACCTCACTTCTTCGGATGCATAGAGTGAAAGTTACAGATGCAGGCATTATATACTGACACATGGAGAGCAGGGAGTTACTTTGCAAGTGGAGAAACAGTGTTGACAGGGCCAATTCAATCAATAAATAATTAGTAACTAATTGTTAGTTTAAGTACAAATCAGCTTAACCTTGCATGACAACTGTGGTACTCCTACAAAATCTTATTTGTTGCATGTGCTTAAAAAGGTCCTGACCTCAGTGACTTTTATTATTTAATGGCTATTGCAGCATCAAACTTGGGCCTCATTTTCTTTGACAATGTACCCAATTATTGTAATGGTGATGGTTTTATTGTATTCCCAATTATTATAACTATAATTGTTTGCATTTGTGTTTAGGTTATATCTGGTGTTTAGTCAATTGTAATGGTTTTAGTTATATTCACCTGGTTATAATTGTTTGGTTTGTTTGCAACAGATCACCTGTGCCCTACAACAACAACAACAACTGTAATAATCATAAAGGGGCAGAGTGTTGTAGGAACAGCCCACCTGGTCAGCAGTTCTAAATATAATTTTTCATTCCATCACTGTCCTATTAGTAATCCTAACTGTTATGTTGGTTCTGCCTTAAAACAATTACATAAAGTGTGACCCATTCCTATGGGATGCACCAAAATGCCCTATCTACTTTGGAACACAAAATGTTTTGGGTAATTTCAGGTAATATTAAGGTTTTAATGCATTTGTTAAAACAAAGGAAAAGATCTCAGTTTGATACTTACCAATAAGACTGGATGCAGTATGTTTCCAGCACTGAAAAAACAGACTTGTTAATTGGGGAAATAATTGTAAAAATAGCACATCAACAGTCTCTGGAGGCAAAGATATGAAAGGTTAGCCCACTCCCCATATTACACATGGGATCACTCTGGCTGCCTCGAACCACAAGCCAGTGGGCCGGGGAGGGAGAAAAACTATTGGACACTGCAGGTTGTACCGAATGGACTCCTCAAAAGTGGGTATGCCTCACCTTACCTGTTGCCCCAGAGCCTTGTAGTAAAAATGTTTCATTGGAATCATGTATGTGGGATAAATTAAATAATGACACCAAAGTATTGTACAATGGACAATGTGTATGTATTCACTCATGGGAGGAAATATTTTGAAAGGATGGAAGTGTTAGCAACCCCCCAGTAGATAAAAGTAAATGCAATGTCAGTACTGTTTTTACTAGAAATCACACTTACTATTTACCACGGCCAAAAATGTCCCAGCTAACACTAACAGCTGAGCTGGCCGACTTCTTGATTGACCTTGAAATTAAATGGCAAGATCTTACTGATAGCCTAATTAAAAGCAAAAAAGTGACCAAATTTTTAGAACAGACAGATGACCAAGTAGGAAATTGGACTATTCATATTATACATGCCAATGGGGACATGTTACGAATTGCCACCACAGAGAAACAAATTACAACCTACCACTGGTATGATATATTCTCCGAATGGTCCCCAACTACCACTGGCATCCTATCAGTAATGCTACACCCCTTAATAGTAGTCTTGATATTAAATTGAATTTGTATAATTGGTATGTGTGGCATGTGTTTTCAAATAAAAAGAATGTACACTAAATTGGAATCACAAACACATGTTGCCTCACAGTACCTTCTCTTAAACAGGTTAAAAAGAAAGTGACACTAACGATTATATAAATATTGTAGTGTCAAAAGGGGGATTATGTAGGGATATTAAAGAAGGTAGTTACAGTGATTCCCCCAAGTGACAGTGACTTCCCCCCCCATAATTTGTCCCCCACACTTTAAAATCCAACAGTTTCACCAAGTACAAAAATCTCTTGGGTCTTCTGTTAAAACTTGTAAGCTACTGTCTGTAGCAGGGGTAGGCAACCTATGGCACGCATGCAGAAGGCGGCACGTGAGCTGATTTTCAGTGGCACTCACACTACCCAGGTCCTGGCCACTGGTCCGGGGGCTCTGCATTTTAATTTAATTTTAAATGAAGCTGCTTAAACATTTTAAAAACCTTATTTACTTTACATACAACAATAGTTTAGTTACATATCATAGACGTATAGAAAGAGACCTACTAAAAACGTTAAAATGTATTACTGGCACGCGAAACCTTAAATTAGAGTGAATAAATGAAGACTCGGCACACACTTCTGAAAGGTTGCAGATCCCTGGTCTGTAGAAACCATTGATTGTATCTGTCCTGTAAAAGATACTTTATTACTATGTAAAACTTACAAACAAGTTAACTGACTTTGTTCTTGAAGTAATTGATACAATGTAAACAAATGCTATAAGCCGTTAAGTGACTTTCACTTCATTGTAACAGCAACGGCTCCTAGGAACAGACCCTCACCCTCTGTGATTAAAGGGCTGGGAGTCTCAAATGAATTAGCACACACCCGAAAGTGGTGGAGACACTAAATTAAAATATGGTTAAGATATGGAATGTATGTTGATGAAAGCTTGATGTACATGAATGGTTAGGGAGGTGCCAGCCTAAAAAGGGAGTATCCATCGGCTGAAGAATGTGTCAAGTAGGACCACCGGACAACCCTCCCCCTCCCCGGAGGTAAACTGGGATCCACCCCATCACCTGGTAGGATGAGAAATACAAACTTTGGACAGTGTGGAGCCACCAGGAATGTGCCACTTTGGACAGGAATGTGCCATCTGCTGATTGAGGCAGCAACAGCAGGATGAAACAGCTCCCATAAACTAACATAGGAATTAATTCCTATAAGAATGGACTTTAAAGACTGAGGACTTTGAGTCTCTGGTTCTGCTGCCAACCTCCAGGAGCATCAGGTGCACCTGACATGGACTTGGCTCCATCCTCATGATCAAGATACCTGGCCAGTAACTTGGCTTGAGCAACTTCTAGGCTGGTAACTATAACACCTATATAGAACTTGAATAAATGATTGTGTGAATATATATATATATATATATCTATTATTTCTTATACACACACACATACATATATGTATAAGAAATAAGTAGTGATAGGAATAAGTAGTCAAACAACATTGTTTACTCTTATCTTTTGCTTTATCATGATATTTACAATAAATGTGGCATCTTTGCCTTATCCCTCTTAATAAGATCCTGCTGGTTTTTATTCTATTGGTATAATATTTTCCCCTGTTGTATTTAGGATTGCCAACATTCTAATCCCTGAAAAGCGAAAACCTCTGCCTCACCCCTTCTCTCGGCCCTGTCACTCGCTGTCCATCCCCACCCCTGTTGCTCACTCTCCCATCCCATGGGATTCACCCACCACCTGCAGACCAGGGCTGGGAGCAACTGATGTGAAGCCTGCCCGCCTGCCCAATCGGGGCACAGTGGGGCCCGGCAGCGGTCAGTCCCCAGAGTGAGGGGCTTGGGTGGGGAAATCAGGGCACATTGGAGCCAGGGGGGTAGTCCCTGGAGCAAGGGGCCACGGTGGACAGGGGGCAGTCCCTGGAGCAAGGGGCCACGGTGGACAGGGGGCAGTCCCTGGAGCAAGGGGCCACGGTGGACAGGGGGCAGTCCCTGGAGCAAGATTACAGGTTACAGTCTCCCCCCGCCCCCAGTGGCACCGGTACCTACTTTGGAGCCCAGTCCAGGAGCCAGCCAGTTCTCTCTGTCAGGCTGGGGGGGCAGGAAGAGCAGCAGCTGCTAAGCAGAGCTGCTCCTCCAGGCTCCAGCAGCAGCTGCCTCTCTTCCTGCCCCCCCTTGTCCCCGCCCAATTTCCCTTTTCGACCGGATGTTCTGGTAAAAAAAAAAGGCACCTGTCAACCCTAGTTGTACTTCAGACTGCTTCAGATTGCCATGTTACCTGTAGTCCTTCCTACAGTCTCTGGCAGGCACCATGCTTCTAAGTCAATTTTTCTTATGATTCTGAATACCTTCAGCTTTCTGTAAAGTTTCCCACTGTATCACTAAGATAGATCAGATGCTCAGATAAATCAGCTAAGAATCAGTCCTGCATACCTACAAGAAACACATTTGAATCCCACTCTTCCCCTCCCACTCCAGGAAGAAGCCCTTACGCTGGGCAGTTTTTAGTTAGAAAGGGACTATACTTGCAGTATTGCTTGTGAAAGCAAGTCAGGGCACTTCGGGGAGTCAAATGACCTTTCAGATTTGTTTATTTTTGTTAGCCCGCTGCCACCCAGGAGTTTTCAAAGGACAGAGCTGATGCCTGCCTGGACTTGGCCGACTGTGAAGGGCTTTATAGTGAGGCGGCTGCTCTTTCAGGTAAAAATTTCCCCCCAGTTAGCAATGCAGAGTCCTGCCAAGGGAAAATAGCCACATACCAGGTTAAGTTTTGACTGATGCACAATGAGGAACCTTCTGGCCTTATAAAATGGAGGCCAGCGGGTGAATGGAGTAGATAGAAATAAATGGCGAGCCAAGAGGCCCCTTACTGATTCCCAGTTCTTCCACATCTGACTGCCCGTTCTTCCACATGGGGACTGCTGTCCCCCTCATCACTCCATAGCCATCTGCTGGGGGAAGAAGATGAAGGTGGTGATGAGACAAGGCAACCTCAACAGAATCTGGAAACACTAACATTGGCATCTGGGGATGGTGATGCATAGTGGCAGATGGGCACAACAGCCCAATACACCTCTACCTTGATATAACACGACCTGCTATAACATGAATTCAGATATAGCGCGGTAAAGCAGTGCTCTGGTGGGGCGGGGCTGCGCACTTTGGTGGATCAAAGCAAGTTCGATATAACGTGGTTTCACCTATAACGCGGTAAGATTTTTTGGCTCCCGAGGACAGCGTTATATCGAGGTAGAGTTGTATGTGGCCAATCTTTTAGGTGTGTTAGAAAATCTCTCTTCTTCAGCTACACCTTCCCAGGTGTATGAGGGGTGAATATATAGCTATAGCATGTCTAAGGTAGCTGCAGACCTAAGGTTCTCTTTTGTTTTTCTTTTTCATATAGTCTATTTATTTGATTTTCTAACTCTGATTTGGACTCCTGGCCTTCCTTTCCTAAGGAGGAAGATTTCCCTAAGTAAGGGGATGTGTGTGCTTGCCTAGAGGAATCAGCTCATGTCTATAGCCTGGTCTTTTCTGCATTGATCTGCCATGCAGCATCATGTGAGGGTGAGCAGGGGAAACCAACACCAGTGATTATCCCATATGCTGTATCCTATAAAGATAGATCAGGGAAACAGCACTGATTTTGTTATTCATTTTTTTCTCCTTTGAGTTTATCCCCCCAATGCTGCATCGGAGGGGAACAAAATTGGGCTCAGATTGCTCTAAAAATATTTCAAGTGGCTAGCATCCTTGACGAGAACAGGGAAATCCCAATGTCTTCCTTCCCCACATGGGCTCTTTTTGGTCTCTGAAGGTACATGATGGCCACAGGCACAAGGATGGGTTCCCTAGGAGTTCTACTCCTCTCTATTTCATAGGACTCATATGGGAGGGTCAGATAGGTCTCTTTCCCCGGCAGCATAGGCGCGCTGACTCCGTGAGTGCTCTGGGGCTAGGGTGACCAGGTGTCTGGTTTTCAACTGGAACACCCGGTCGAAAAGAGACCCTAGCGGCTCCGGTCAGCACCGCTGACTGTTACGTTAAAGGTCCGGTTGGCAGTGCTGCGGGTATAAGGCAGGCTAAGCCCTACCTTTCTTGCACTGCACTGTGTCCAGGAAGCAGCCAGCAGGTCCGGCTCCTAGGCAGGAGAGCCACAGGGCTCTGCGCGCTGCCCCTGCCCCAAGCACCAGCTCTGCACTCCCATTGGGTGAGAGCAGCACACCTCCTGCCCCCTACCTCCCCAGCCTACTAGCGCCGGACCTGCTGGCTGCTTCCGGTGTGCGCGCAAGCGATGTCAGGACAGGCAGGCAGCCTGCCTTAGCCCCCCCATGCTGCACTGCTGACCGGGAGCTGCGTCCCAAACTCAAGCCCCAGCCCTCAGCCCCCCCAAACCTGGAGCCCCCTTGTGCACCACAAAGCCCTCATCCCTGGCCCCACCCCAGAGCCTGGCCCCCCTGCCCTCAGCCCTCACCCCACCTGCACCCCAACCCTCTGCCCCAGCCCAGAGCCCCCTCTCTCTCCCTGAACCCCTCATCCCCAGCCCCATACCAGAGCCCTCTCCCCCTCCTACACCCCAAGCCCCTCATCTCTGGCCCCACCCCAGAGCCTTCACCCGCAGCCCAGCCCAGAGCCCATACCCCTCTCACATCCCAACCCAATGCCTCAACCCACAGCCCCTTCCTACATTCCAAATCCCTTGGCCCTACTCCCCAGCCTGGAGCCCCCTCCTGCACCCCAAACCTCTGCCCCAGCCCAGTGAAAGTGAGTGAGGGTGGGGGAGAGCAAGCCACCAAAGGAGGGGGAATGTAGTGAGCAGGAGGCAGGGACGCAGGGAAGGGGCGGGGCAGGGGCGGGACCTTGGGGAAGGGGTGGGGCTAGGGTGTTTGGTTTTGTGCCATTAGAAAGTTGGCAACCCTATCTGGGGCTCAAGCACCCATAGAAAAAAATAGGGGGTGCTCAGCACCCATCAGCCACAGCTTTTCACTGAGGCCACTGATCAACTGTTCACCAGGGTGGGATGGGGGCCTCTGGGGAGGAGGCAGAAGAGGTGGGGTGAGGATGGGGCTTTGAGGCAGGGGGTGGGAAGAGGCAGGTGAGGAAGAGGGGTGCTACTTCCCCAGAGCCATCTTGTTTCCAGTCCTGCCTGGCTCCTTTCCTTCCTAGGGAAAGGAGAGGGCAAGCCCTCCACCCCCACCCCCCCCCGACACACACAGCTGGGAGAAGTTGCACTCTCTACACACAGCTGGCTGAACTCTGAATGAGACACTTTATGAGACTGGGGGTGGGGAGGAAAGGCAGAAGACATAGACAGTTCTACCTTTGGCTTTGCTCAGCCTAGCTCTCTCCTTGAAGCCTGCAGGGGCACCAGCTGCTGCAAATGCATCAGAAGGGGAAGCGGAGCTGAAGGGATAATCTCCATCTCTCTAAAATCAAATACAGCCCAGGGGCATGGCTGGGAATTAGACAGACATTATTAAACTGAATTGTTAGTTTAAAAATTTGAACTATAGTTTGGAATTTTCCTAAGAAAATCTCTGCAGCAGTGGGTCTGGTGGAGCTGCCAGCTGCTGAGTGGAGGCGGGAGGGCAGATAATACTGGAGGGAATTTCAGGGGGTGGGCATTCACCTGATGCCAGGTCACTGTTCTGGTTCTGCCCCCAAGCTGCAAGCAGATTGAGGTCCCCTTTGTAATTGATTTATAGGCCTCACCATGAAGAATAGACAAATGCATGAAATAATTAGATGACTTTTCTGTAGCACTCAGTTGCTAACATATTGGCTAGTCCTTGGCCAGATAATCTTCATTCTTATAGAAGTGGCTGTAACACTCTGTATCACAAAATAGCAGCCTGGAACCCCCATATTCACCCCTGTGATATGATTATATGTTTTGTAGCAAGTAGACCTTGCGAGGTATCCTTTGAGAAGTCATTACTACCCTGTTGAATTATGTGTGTTACCATTGTGAAGTTATGCTCTGTGTGTGTTACTGAAATATATTGTGGGTGTTGGGAGACACCCACAGCCAGCCTTTCAGTGGCAACAAAGGCACACTTAGTGAGACAGATTTACATCAGGACCAGCCAGACATGTGTTGATGGCCCATTAGAGAGAATCCACTCTCTCCGTGGCCATCCCTCATAGGGCACATACATGATGGAGGCAGCCTAATTCATGTGACATAGAAAGGATCTTCCTAGAAGCTGGAAGAAAATATAAAAGAGTGACGGTGACATCATCATTTGGCCTCTCTCCTCACCCCTCTCAACACCTGGAGGATCATCTGGAAGACAAAGACTTTGAACTGGGGAGATTGGTCCCAGGCTCAAAGGAAATTAAGTCTGTGCATGAAGAACTCTGAGCTGCCTGTAACATCTGTTAGTGTGAGAAACTGCTTGATTCAAATCTTGCTTAGTCTGTAGACTTAAGACTGCGACTTTATTTTTATTTTGTAGGTAACCAACTTTGATCTCTATGCCTGTCACTTATAACCACTTAAAATCTATCATTCTATAGTTAATAAATCTGTTTTTTAGTTTACTTAAAACAGTGTGTTTTTGGTTGAAGTGCTTAGAGAATGTCAGCTCAGGTTAAGAGGGCTGTTGCATGTCCAGTACCCTTTGTTGGAGTGGCAAACTGATGAGTTTGCGCTGTTCAAGAGAGTCTTGAGCACTGTAAAATGGTATATTTCTGTGTGCAACGCTGGGCCTAATAGCCTGTTACTGCCTCAGCTTTCCTAATGAAATAATTTTGGAGTGTAGTAGTTACCAAACAATAACTGCAATGCTAATAACTGGTATATCTGAATCAGTGTTTATGCTCTTGCAACTTATTCGTTTGGTCTTTGGGGAATAACTACATGCTACTGTAAACCTAAAAGGAAATTATGAGTATATTGTTCTGATTCTGAATTCTATTACTAAGACCATCTCTCCTTCACTGTTGCATTTTTAATGTCTGAACAAACTAAAATTATTCAAATTGCTTCAATGGCTTAAAATATTTATGTTGCTGTGGAAGTCTTAAGCTCATAAAGGAATTGATAATAGAACCAATGTACTATAGTAGTCAAAATTTTATGATTCTTTAACTTTTGGCTGCTCTATGACTCACCTGCTCAGTTATTTAGTCCTGGATATTTTTGAGACAGAATTCCTCATTGAAAGGACTCCTTGCTTAGATTTAAACATAATATTTTATTGAGGTTTTCAAAACACACTCAAGAGATCGAGGGAATAAGAGAAAAGAGGAGACCCCTAAATAACTGATTCCTTTGTTATTATTACACTTAAGCTATTTTATTATTGAGATGAAAGACCAGTAAGGGAGAAGAGGAGAATACTAAATATGTCATGGCTGTGTTTTCATAATGTATGGGAGGTTTGGCGATTCAGTTTTCCAGTATATTGAAGACTACAAATATGGCCGAATCTGTGAGGAGTCATATGCAGCAATGGGGTTTGGGATGAATGGCAGGGAGGGAGAAATCTGAACCCTACCCAGATCCAGATTTTATAGGTGTCCTTTATCTTTAGATTGTGTCAAATCAAAGCTCCCAGCTCCCAAAACACACACACACACACATAAACACACCAAGTTTTGAGATGTTCAAAATCCAGATCTGGATCCAAAATTTGTGGTTTGGACCAATAGCTAATCTAAGGAAAGAACCAAAGTGAGATATTTGAACTGGAAAACAAACAGCAATCACTTAAAAATAAAATATTGTAATGAAGCTACAAGCTCATTTTTAGACACCTTTGTTCCCCTCCAGCTGATCTAGCCAGCGGAGGGCACTAGTACCCAATCCAACATCTAACAAATAGAGGGCCCTGTAACACTAAGCAAACAGGAAAAGGAAGTACATCCTGAGGTCAGAGGGGGACAAGGCACAAAGACTCAGAGCCTGCATGTGAGCAGGAGCAGCAGGCCAGAGGCAGCAATCTGGGAGCTGGCTGCATAGGGAAGCTTGGGCCACAAGCAACCTGGGACTAAAAAGCTGAGAGATGGGCAGAGAAGCAGCAACATTTCTGACAGGAGACCAGGAGCCACAGCAGAGTAGCCTGCAAGCAAGAGTAACGGGAGCAACACCATGCTTGCAGCAAGAGGGTCTTCCAATGATAAATCTGTTACCTTCCTACACTTGTACTGGCCTGTGCACAAGTGCTGGGTTAGAAAATGTTGAGTTGATATTTTAACAATGTAATCATAGTTGAGATATTTACTAGAGCTACCTGAAACTAGAGGATGCAAAGGAATCCTGTGTTACACCTAGTGTAGAAGTAGTGTGGGAACCTGGGGTATTTGGAGCGCCTTTGGGTATCTGATGCTTGCTTTTGAACTTATGGTCAAAAAAATTTTGATGAAACCGTTTACTTCAAAAAAATGCCAATTAATCAAAACCAAACCTTTGTGTAGAAACATCAGTTTAGGGGAAAAATTGGGAAGCTTTCTCAGGTACAGGATGGAATTTCAGGGGGGAAGCCCCCCACCACCGCAGTAGCCCAGTGGTTAGGGCACTCACCTGGGATGTAAAACACCAAGGTTCAAGTTCTTGTTCTGCCTAATTAAGAGCAGGGCTCAAATCTGGGGGTCCCACATCCCAGGTGCCCTAACCAGCAGGCTACTTGCTATCCCAGAGTGAGTGGGGATCTCTCTCTCTCTCAAAAATATCCAGAGGTCTCAGTTTCACCCCAGTGAATTAAATCGTTAAAATTCTCATGTCCAGGAAAACAGTTCCCAGCCCAACTCTACTCATACTGAGCATGCTAAGAGACATCTAGAGGGATCTGGTCTGCCACAACACTCACAGTGATACTCTGCAGTGAGGTGGATCATAATATAATGAAAATGGAGTAATTACAAGTTGTGAAAATTCTTTAATACCAATACAATCTGATTAGAGATGCTTCTGTCAATGCAACAATACAGCAGGAATGGCCTGGGAAGAGCCAATCTGTACTATTGACGGTCTCTTTGCCACTCAAAGTTCATCCCAGATTTTACACTAGGCTCATTGCATGCTGGGAGTGGACTTTGGAGAATTTAGATAGTACTAGGATACTACCCATTCTAAGTAAAGAGAATGGTGTAGATATGATAAAAATTAAGATATCACCTCCTGTGATAAGCAACTAATTTTTAATGGTGCCCATTTACGCCATATCTAGTCAGGGGTCATTGAGTTCTCATAGCATTTGAGGATCTTATCTTCCAGAGGAAACCATAATACCAGTGCCAGCCCTGTTACCAAAACAAATTGGCCAGTCATCAGAGAACAACTCCAATAGCCAACAAAAGAGCTGCTAATGTAAAATCGGGGGTGGGTTGACAGCTAAAGAAAGGGGTTCCTTTGCATTGAGAACTATGAACTATTTCCAGTATTATTTGGGGGCTTGTTTTTCAGTGCCAATGGAGTAGGTTTGCTGCCAGGTATCTGACAACACTGTCACCAACTTTACTCCTTTAATCGTCATCTGTGGGTAATACCACCAATCCTATTTCCCACCAGCAAATACCCTTCCGCTAAGCTAAGGTGGCCAACTCTCCAGGATTGTCCTGGAGTATCCAGGAATTAAAGATTTAATCTTTAATTAAAGATCATGTCATGTGATGAAAGCTCCAGGAATACATCCAATCAAAATTGGCAACCCTTTACTAAGCTCACAGGTACCAATTCAAACATCTCTGTGCTAGACTGCTGATCTACAAAACACTTCTCTTGACAGTTTTATTTAGGATAGGCAGGGTGACAGTACAGCAGAATTAAGAATCAAACATGTTTTATTGCCCTGATTTTTTTCCTAATTTAAATCTCCCAACTTTGGGGCACCTGAAGCAGCCTTCTTTCATTCTGAAGGCTTTTAATCTCATGTTAGATGGATCATTTCTCTCAAATTCTCTATTAGTTTTCTGATTGAACTTTAATTTATTCACCACAGTCTTTATACCATTGTTTTCTGCAACTTGTGCCACACGTTCAGGTAAGGAGAAGGGCAACAAAAATGATTAACAGTATGGAACAGCTTCCACATATGAGGAGAGATTAAAAAGACTGAGACTATTCAGCTTGTAAAAGAAATGACTAGACAGCAGGCTTAAAACAAACATAAGGAAGTATCCCTTAACACAATGCACACTCAACCTGTGGTTCTCGTTGCTAGGGGATGATGTGAAGGCCAAAACTATAACTTGTTCAAAAACAGAGTTAGATAAGAACATGAAGTGTATGTCCACCAGTGGCTATTAGACAAGATGGTCAGGGATGCATCTCCATGCTCTGAGTGTCCCTAAGACTCTGACTGGAAGATAGTGGATGGACCACTTGATAATTGCCCTGCTTTATTCATTCCCTTTGAAGTATCTGGCATTGGCCAGTGTTGGAAGACAGGATTCTTGGCTAGATGGGCCATTGATCTGACCCAGCATGGCCATTCTTACATTCTTTGCTGCCTTTTAATGTAATGCTTTAGAACCTTTTAGGATATGGTTTGTGAAAGACATGCTCTGCAAAAATACACCTGCATTGTATCTAAGGGCACGTCTTCACTACCCACCGGATCAGCGGGTAGCAATCGATCTATTGGGGATCGACTTATGGTGTCTAGTGAAGATGCGATAAAATCGATCCCCGATGGCTCTGCCGTCAACTCCGGAATTCCACCGCAGCAGGAGGCGGAAGCGGAGTCGGCGGCGGCGCGGCAACGGTCGACTCGCCGTCGTCCTCACAGCCAGGTAAGTCGACCTAAAATACGCAACTTCAGCTACGCTATTCACGTAGCTGAAGTTGCGTATCTTAGGTCGACCCCTCCCCCCCCCGTAGTGTAGGCCTAGCCTCAATCTACCTAGTCTTTAAAGCCTAAAGAACTTCAACATTTATTTAAAATCAATTTGAGTACCAAGGAGCATTCCCCCTATTGTTTTGTTTTCTCACTGAGCACACCATAAAAGCACAATGAGTTCCAGAAAACAGAAAGGAATTTATTCTTGATCTGCAGCTGCCACAAAGTTAAGAGGGACTCAGAAGTCTGGGTTTTGTTGGATTACTGACATGAGTGAGGACTACTCAGCAAGAATAAAGGTTTGCACGGGTGGGCCCTTAGGTAGAAGGTATCAAGGGGGGAGGGGGTTGTTTTTTATTTTTTTTGGCCAGAGTTACTCTCCAGAATCTGTGAAAAGGAAGTATTTTGATATCAAATATAGCAGGTTTCTAGATATAAAGTGTGAATCCAGATCCAAACTCCTTAAAGGTTTGTGGGAGTTTGGATCCAGTTTGGAACTAACCTAAGTTAGGAAGTATATTCATACTATATTCTAGTTCAGGTCCAACTCTCCTTTCAGATAGCCATACTTTGCATTTTGAAACTTTCAAACCCCCACGAACCAACCATTAAACCAGTAAAATTGAAAAGTACCAAAATGTTTCGATCAACAGAATCCGTATAGAATGCAAAGTGTGGAATTGCTCTGCTTATTTCAAAATGAATATAAATGTAAAATCCAGAATTCTACATTATGATTTTTTTATTATATGGCTCAAACAAATCATAGACTTTTTATAAGTCAAATAAAAGTCTCTGTGCTTCCAAGCAGAAATAAATCTAATCATTTGGAATCTAATTTTTATTACGGTTTCTGGGAGGAAAAGCCCTCAGGACACAGTACCTCAGCTGGGTCCCTCTAGCTCTCACTACTGGCAGCATTTTAGATTGTTCAGTTTGGAATGTTTGCCATGGTGTGAACATCTTAAAAATACTAGTATTTCAGGCCTTCTTTTTTTTTAAGAAAACCAGTTTGTATTTCAACTATTATATTTTAACTATTATAAGATGTCATTGGATTTTTAAAAGGCTTTGATACAAGAGACTTTTACAGTATATTTTTTTCCTCTGGCACCACCATTTTTATTAATACATATATATGATGCATACATGCAAAGAACCAGATCAGAACCACCTAATTTGGCTTGAAATTTCCATCGTGATTGACTTAAAAGTAGCCTCATATACTGTACACATGTAGCTGCTATTAAGTTTGGTTACCGCTTAAAGATGTGAAGAACTCAGACCTGCAAAAAGCTACACATTAACCAGGTCTGACTGTACTTCCTTCCTTGCCTTGTGGCGTTTACAATATTTCTGATTATGCATTGTAAGTAAATGTCAAAGAAGTTTGTGCAGCTCTAAGTAGCACAAAAAATTATTCTGGATGATTCATTCATTGAGTCAGTCATGCATACCTTCATTCATTCATAAGTAATACTGTACTCAGCTTCAACATGCAACAAAGACTTACTTCCCTGGTGTCTTTTGATGTTTATTGAGCAAACATGGTAAACTAGAAGTCCTATTTCTAGCTTTCCCAGTATTTTTAAAGAAACAGCACTGCCACAGCAGCAAATAAATAAATGCCAAGAAAAATACATATTATCCCTGTAGCAAGTATTCCTTTAAATAAATGATTTTATAATTTTAAAAATAATAAGATGAGTGAGAGACTGATGCCAGATCTAGTACCCAAGGATGCCCTCAAACTGGAGTAGATGGATGGAGATTTTGGTGCAAACCAAAATGGAGATTTTCTCCAAAGGACTGCTGTCCTTCTACACAAAGAGAGGGTCACACGAGTATGTACATATATAAGCATATAACATAATTATTGTGAGTGATACAAACTAAAAAATCAATAAGAGAAACCTATAGCACGGGGTTTGCAAGACCTCACTATCCTTATAACTACTCACAAGAGGTTCTGCCTGCAGCCTTATCCCTTTAGGCTCCCCTGAGTCTGTGAAAAAGGAGCTGTGTTTATGAGGCAGTCTCCAGTCTCTTACTGCCATGTCTTGCCACAATAGGCCTACAAAGATAGCCAGCATAGGCCTGCCACCTCTTTAGTCTTTAAATAACTATGGAAGAGGCGTTCCAGCTCATTTTAGCTTAAGAAATCCCACCCTTAAGCCGAGCACAGCAGGCTGGGATTGTGTCCTAACACCATATTGCTTCCCTAAGACTACTTTCCTCCTCCGCATTGATGGTGTCACACAGCCTAATACTGTCCATGAAATACATGAAATACTACACTATGCAGCAACGCACAGTATGCTGAAGACTGCAGAGAGAGTTTGAGTATGAAGAACAATGGCAATACAGCACAGCTTCACTCCTCCCTCCCCATTTTGGGAGCTGAAGGTGGAAGTGGGGGCATATTAATTCTAAGGGGAGAGAGATTGGCACAACATTTATCCCATTTCTAGAGGGAGTTTGAGATAGGACATGCCCCAGATAGGAAAACCAACCTCAACTGCTCACGTGAGCCAGCAGTCTGTGATGTTTTATCCTGTTGACTTATGCAAGAGAAGAGGAACTAAGAGGTGGAGCAGAGGGCTAGGAGTTACAAGTTCTGGGTGTAGTAGTTCCGGGGTGGGGCTCGTCCCTTCCTGGGGCGCCTGAAAGCCAGGCCGCCCCGCTACAAAGCGAATAACAGTTCAGGGGCCCCGACCTTTGGGTAGGGGCTAAGCACACAATTGAGAACAGTTCAGGGCTCAGGCCCCTTGTGCAGGGGCTGAGCACACAATTAACAGTTTAGAGCTCAGGCCCTTGTACAGGGGCTGAGCACACAATTAACAGCTCCGGCCCTGGGTCAGGGCGGGGCAGCACACCAATAGTCAGTCAGTGGCCCAGGCCTTGTAGCAGGGGCTGGGTCAGTTTGGGTTAGCCCAGGCCCTAGGTCAGGGCGGGGCAGCCAACGGATAGTCTGTCAGGGGCCCAGGCCCCTTGGACAAGGAGGAGGAGAGACTGCCACCCGGCGCGGGGTGGCAGGGGGGAACACAGGCCCACCCACTCCACTGTGTTCCAGCCCAGGGCCCTATCCGCAGCAGTCCGCTTGCCACGCGGTCAGTGGGGATCCTGACCGCAACACACTGACATGGGTTCGGGGTCTGCTATCCCCGGGCCACTTCCCATCTCCTCCTCCATGGGTACCTGTTCCTCCTGAGTTCCGTCTGCTGGGTCGCAGATCATGGGCTCCTCCGGGCCCCGAGCACCAGGTAGGTCTGTCGCTCCCTCTGGGCCCTCGGCGGGGGGAAGCTCAGACCGCTCCTCAGGATACCGGGCTCTCGGCAGGCTCGGCCAGTCCTCCTCAGGGTACCGGGCTCTTGGCAGGCTCGGCCAGTCTTCCTCAGGGTACCGGGCTCTCGGCAGGCTCGGCCAGTCCTCCTCGGGATACCGGGCTCTCGGCAGGCTCAGGTCCGCGGGAGCTCGGGCACCAGCGTCTGTCCTCTCCCGCTGCCGGCCAGCTACTGAGCGCTGGGGCCTGGCCTTTATACTTCCTGTCCCGCCCCTTGACTTCCGGGGGGCGGGGACAGGCCGTGGTGGCTCCGCCCACTCTGGCGGCTTTTCTGGCTCATCACTTCCTGGGGCGCCTGGAAGCCAGGCCGCCCCGCTACACTGGGATACAAGAACTCTGGCGTGTCAGAAGTATAAAATCATCGGTAGACATATTTTTATTAGTCACAAATGAGGCAGCTCAGTATTTTTTCCTGTTTTCTCTACTTCAGATTTCAAAGCCATACACTGTATCCTTGAACATAATTTAATGACTCATGTTTCAATCTTAAGGAATTTCATGGCTTTGAAATTCCTTTGAAGTTAAGAGACAAAGTTTTTTTTTTTTTTCAGTTTTGCTTTGTTAACTTTGTCATTTTTTCCCCTAAAGCAGTTCTTAAGTTTACCCTATATTATTGTTCTCTTTTATATTCTGTTATCGGACAATCTTACAAAAAGATATACATATTCTTGTTGTAGATGAGTTAATGTTTTGACATAGTCTGTTGTATTTTTAAGAACTTTTAAGAGAGTGACTTGAAAAATGTCTACTTACATTTCTATATCTTTCTTCTCTTTAATTAGATTTTCAAGGTAACTGCAGATTTTTGTTCTTCATTTTCCCTTGTCTTGTCCTCATTTATGTCTTTTTGAGGGTTTATACTAGAGGTGCATATATGTTGTCCATATTTTCCTTGTGCTTTGTTAGTTTTGAAAATAATAGTAAATTCTTGCATCTCAGACATTAAGGTATTTTATGACCATCTTCTCCACTTAGCAATGTATTCTTGATTTTTGACCATTTATAAACCATGTAAAGAATAACAAACATTGTGTACATGTGTTGTCAGGCATAATGACATATTAATATGATGGGCTGGGTATTTTTAATCAAAATAATATTCGATTAATTTTTTTTAAAAGTGTCTGCTTAATCTGGGAAAAAAAATAAGAAATAAAAGTCCAAAATCTAAAATATTTAGATTAAGTGATCACTCCAGAGTACATAATGGGAATTGTTCAGTTTTTTCATGTCCCCATGAGCCTCTGTGGGCCAGGCTCCTCAGCCAGACTACAGCTCTCATGATTCAGCGTGGCCACAGACTCCCTAAATGCAACTGGTTCCCCCCACCAGGGAACCTAGCCTACACAGGAGAATGAACACATGAAGCACCTGAACTGCAACTTGTGTGAGGCATTGCAGTGGCATTTCCTAATCAAAATATTTCTGTTTTTGATTTTTGCAGTGAAAAGTTCAACTTCTGTATAGAAAATTTAGATTTAAAATAAAATCATTTCTCTAAATTTTCCTTGGGGAGAGCTCATTTTGCAACCAGCTCTATTAGTTATTTCACTACATGTATAGGATCTGATCCTGCAGATACTTAATACCAAGTGTACAACTTACTCCTGTGAGTTGTCCCACTTAAGTAAAATAGAAAACTCACCAAATATGACATTACATCTGCTGATACCATAAGTGTTTGCAGGATCAGATCTGTAGTTTGTTTTTAAATATTTCAATTCTGAATATTGGATTTGGGTGAACAAGAAATGCAAGACACAGCCCTCACCTGTTGTTAAAAAAGGCATATTAAATTGTAAACATGAGTTATCTACAAGGGCTCAACTCCCAAACTGATGTACAATGAGGGGAATAAAGGGAATAGCATGGAGGCGGGGGGGACGGGGAGAGGAAGGTGAGGGACAGGGTAAGAGAAAGATGAGCCTTACAAAATGCCCTAAAAGCTACCAAGAAGGGACTCCCCTGAGCCCCTTCAGAATGAAGATCTACAGCCCAGGGTGTTCTCAACAAAGACAACCCTGCTCCCTGAGTGCTTCCAGGGACAAGCATTTCATCCATCATAGTTGGTCATAATTGGTAGTCCAAGATGTAGAGCAAGAGGCAATTGGTATAGCACACAGGACTAGTTAACTGAACAATTCAACAACAGTATTATACAATACGTAATGAAAATTTTGTACCAGAAAACTTGATTAACCTATTACATGTATTTTATATAATATGTACCGCTTCCACTTCATGCATGGGATACCTCTTTGGCCAGTATACTGGGAACCTGTCCACTTGTCCGTATAACCAGATACATTTCTACAATTAGAGCGTGCAAAAAATGTATATACACTTTTTCCTAGTTAAAGTGTATTTGTAAAGTAAATATTAACAGTACATCACTGAACCAACTTTAACTGCCCATGCAATCAAAGATCTCACTTCACAATCAAAGGAAGCAGAGAGGAAAGTGTAATAGGTGCTGTCAACTCTGAATTTCTTCCCCTTGCGGTTGTCAACACCATAACACCAATGAAGGCAATTACTGTATTAGGGCAGAGTATAGAAGCCCCGACT
Organism: Malaclemys terrapin pileata; assembly: GCF_027887155.1. Taxonomy (NCBI): domain Eukaryota; kingdom Metazoa; phylum Chordata; order Testudines; family Emydidae; genus Malaclemys; species Malaclemys terrapin. The sequence goes on from NC_071505.1 coordinate 79,022,965, forward strand.
GAAATTGCAGTACCATTGCACTAAGTACTATATATGCATATGGTAAAAGATAGACCCTGCCTCAAAGAGTAAGCACACTACACAAACAGGCTTCTAAAGAATTAGGTTTCTACCTGTGTTCATTTGTCAGCCCTTTATGAAAGGCAATATAAAATCAGAAAGCAGCATGGCAGCAGAAACATCTATGCACAAAATAATCAAGACATTTTCAAACCTGTATATTAACCCCTGTTGAAGAGGTTTATTATGGATTGCTTAGCATTTCTGCTGTGCTTCTCTTTCACTTTGAATCCACTCAAGCTCCTTGAGGCAACATACAGAAGCGGCTCTCCCCTGCAGTAGCACTTACTAGAGAAGGCCAACCTCATCACTTTCTGCCCCATTTTGCTGCTGAAACCTCAGACACCAGGTTCCTTTTGGTTCTGATGCATTCTGACTTTTTAGTCCATTACGCATGGTGGATCTGCTGAGCTATCCAATTTTTTTCAGAAAGCTAAAAAACCTGTGTCCTCATTCAGCAATCTGTAAATGCCTCAGATATTACAGCAGCACACCCCCTACACTGTTTAGAGTAGTTTGTTCCTGTTTCAGTGCATTATGGGTATCACATCATGGTGTGTCTTGCCACAGTAGGATGTAATCTAACATGACATGACATAATGGGATACAGACCATGGATAGGAGAAAGGAAACACACACACACACATTTGGGTCCATGCCAGGTGAATAAAAGCAGATAGCCAATATCTAGCCAAACAATTATTTGTATCTTACCAACTTGTTTAAAGAATGGTGATCTCACTTACAGTTGTGTGAAAGCAGAGTAATTCCATGTTTTCACTGAACTAGATAATTCCCCTAATGCCTTTATTTCAATCTTCAGTAGCTCACTATTCTAGCTGGTTGGGAAAGTTCATATGAAATGTTTTTTCATCAAAATTTGCCAGTTTGGCAAAACAGAAGTGTTTTGTAGAGACTATTTGATTTCGCCGAAGTTCTGACAGAACCAGGAAGCCTGCTTCATTTTCCACCAGCTCCTGGCTCTTTGGCACCGCAGGGTCCGTGGCAGCCTACCAGGAAGACTGCCCCAGAGCACCATTTTCTTTCATGGAGAATTCAGAAATTCTGGGGTTTGTTCCATGTCAGAGCAAAAAAAGATTTTGAAATATCAAAATCTTCTGGAAAAGAGAATTACCTTTCTCTGCCTAGCCCCACTCACAATATTATGGGAAGAACCAAGAGCTGTCACTACCCAGGTCACTCTAACCACTAGTACACAAAACGTGTAAATTGATTGTTTAGGATTTGTGTAGGAAGTAGAACCACCCTTTACTAACACTCCTCTTTCCCCCCTTCACAGAGGAAGGAGCCCCACTGTACTGTTCTCAAGACAGAAGTGACTGCCTGCTCTAGAACAATGGCCTTGCACAGCTACTACCTGAATAAGGTTTCCCTGGCAACCAGAGATAGACCTAGTAGTAGTAGTGATGGTAATAGTATTACCAGAGCACTTACAAGGCCTAGTCATGGAGCAGGACCCCATTGTGCTCTGTGCTGTACAAATACAGAACAATTGTAACAGCTAATTGGTAAGGAAGCAGTTTTTTCTTATCAATATCCCCACTGCTCTGTAGTTTATGCCTCCACCAGAAAAGGAGTTTGAGGAGTTTTGGGGACTAGGACAGATTGAGAGAAAAATCTTTCATGTCTGCTTCCAAACTGGGCGCCTAGCTAGACATAGGCGATGCCAAATATGTAGTTTCTCCTCTCTCCAGGCCTGCTAAAGTTTCCAGGATAACTGGGTCACTGAATTGGAAAGGAGGGCGCAGAAAACAAAGCAAAGTGCAGTAGCGTATATTTTTAATCAAGGATAGCAATGGAAAGAGCCAGCCAGCGAAGAGACCAGGAGTGGCTAGGCAGAGTGACAGGGCCCAAGAAGCCGGTTTATCTTGGTGAGGCAGCTAGCCAGCCCAGTTACAGACATGTCAAGTCTCACTCCTTGGGCATGAGAATCACTCATTAGCATGTTATCTTACTCTCATACATTCCTAAGCTTCTCTCAGTCATTTTGAGTAAATATATAAAGATTTAAAATATTTTTACTCAGGTGCTGAAAGAGACAAACAGTGTTAGTAGGTTTGGTCAAAAAACAACTTGTACAGAAGTTGGAAGAGCAAGGGGATATTAGTCCTCTTCCAAACCACAAGTTCTGTTGTGCAGCAAGAGCATAGGGCAACCAAGTAAGCCTCTGAGAAGCTACATTTGAATGATGAAATGTTAAAGATGGCAGCATTTGTGAACTCTGAGATTTGGGAAAGCTGCACTTTTGAATAGGTTGTGCACTTGGTTGGCAGATACCAGCACATGTTCAATCTTGTGCCACCTGAGATAGAGAAACTGCAAGAGGAGTTTGTTGATTACTAGTTGATGCAGAAAGTGGATATGTCTCAGTGTGTATGGGATGAAAAAAGCATTACAAACTGACACGGATAACATTACTGTGCAATACAGGATGGACAGTGTGTGCGCATATCTTAGCAATGACAAAAGCCCTAGTGGTCTTCTCAAGGGCCCATTACTGTCCAGGGTTGCTAGGCTAAACTTAGTTTTACCCCACTCAAATGCAGGAGAAGAGAGAGTGTTCAGTCTTGGGCGAAAGAATGAGACACCATTCAGACCAAACCTTGGACTAGACGGGATACTGTCCTCTATCAGCCTAGTGAAGCTGGCAAATCCTGAGCCATGTTTCAAGTTTGAGCCACCAAAAAAAGTTATAAAAACAGCAATGGGTCAGGGTGCACATGGCAATATAACCACATGGATAAAATGTGGAACCAAAATAGATATTAAAAGAAATGTGGAATCTGAATCCTTTATCTATGGTTTGTTAGTTTCAATTCAATTAAATTATTTTTATATTCATTTAATGTATTGTTTGGTTGTGTTTTATTTATAAATTTTGGAATCTGATTATTTTAGTTTGCTGTAAGTGTAATGTGAGCAATAATCTACAAACCAAATAATATTTATATTGTAAAGTGTTTTTCAAATGGATGATCGCTATGACAAGGTGATATGCAAAATAAATGTTGTATTGATAAATCAGTTCTTTTTTAGGCTTTATATAAAAAGCTTATTTTTGAATATTTCTCTTGTTCTGTCCACGGACTGTGTGCCTAAATCAGGAGTTAGTAACTCTGGTCCTCCGTGATCTCCAACCATCCAGGTTCCAGCCAGCAAATAATTCTTTTTACTAAAATCCACTGGTTTGCATTGTATGTAATTCTCACGTGCCCTAAACTTTAGTATGAATTAGGACATTTAAGTGTTTCATATGCAATATTAAGCAGTGTACATTTTAAACACACTATTAAGTGCTGGGTGAATTAAAAACCTGGACTATTGGATGTTGGCAAGGACCAAAGATGAGAGTCCCTGTCTTAAGCAGTGCGCTAACACAGCAGCTGGAAAGTCTCACTCTTTGCCCTTGAATCTCCTCTTTGGAGCTGTAAATCTTACTCTTAAGGACAGCCCTTGGCATTTCTGCAGTTAAAATGAAGCAAAGTGAGTTCAAATAGAGATGGTCCATGCTATTTTGTGGGGTGTTTGTGTGTCAGCAGCCTACAGCAACCCAGTCGGGTATTCTGTTTAAACCTACCCTGTTTCCCCGAAAATAAGACATCCTCCGAAAATAAGGCCTACTTACAGTTTTGCCTCTCGTTGTAATATAAGGCATCCCCCCGATAATAAGACCTCCCCGATAATAAGGCATCCACCGATAATAAGGCATTTTTCATTTCTGAAAAATAAGACATCCCCTGAAAATAAGACCTAGCGCATCTTTGGGAGCAAAAATTAATATAAGACACTGTCTTATTTTCGGGGAAACAGGGTAGCTTCCAGAGGGGGACCAGACCGCATGTGCCATGAATGGGGAAACAGGAGACGCCTATGCAAAAAATCATCCCTCTTTACAAGTTACTTATGGCTTTCCATTAGATGGTGCTTGTCCCAGTAACTTTTTTTAAGCAATCTGAGAGCAACAAGGATCAGTGGAATATCTTGAAAAACTCTAAAGGACAATGAGTAGACTACGAAGGACCGACAGAAGCCTCTCATCTGAAAGTCACATTCAGGGAAATATATATTGTGAACATACTGGATGCAAATGTTTCAGTTCTTGACAGGTCTAGTATTATTTCTGTTCTATTAGTAGAAGATATCTCTGTGCATTTGGGGGGGAGTTTATCAGATTCTGGGGCACTACACATCTGTCAAAGTGCTTTGCTTTGATTATCACATTCTGTTTTTACTACTAAAAGTGTCTTTTAATTCAACTATCACAAATTTTTGAGTATTTCTGGAATACCTTCAGGGTAAGAACCATTGCTCTGTGCAGGGGCTATTCAGGCCACTGGTAAAGAACTCCTTACAAATGCTCACTTGCACCTCAAAAGCTAATTCAATACTCCTGTGAGAAGGAAACACCTCCCCAATGTCCCTACAAACATGGTTAAAAAAATTTCTCCTCGGCCCCAAAATTGGCAATTGAACTGATATTCTCTGCATATTGGAAATAATCATCATACCTCAGCACCTAATCCAATCTCTGCCCTAACGTAGAGGTGGTGTCCTAGTCATTCTGTAGGCTGTTTTCCACTGTGGATTTTGCCACTATCTCCAGGAAAAGACAATTCCAAATACTGATTATCCTTGAGAACATCTTTACAGGTGATATGCAGAGCTTCTAAAAAGAATTGTACCATAACAAATGTTTCTTTGAGATCTAAATGCCTATACAGTCATTTAGGCAAACCTTATAAGACTATCTGATGATTCACAATAATGTTATGGATGAGATCCGAGACGGAATAAAACCTGCATCTCACTGGATCTTAGCTGAGTTGGCTCTACAGTACTAATAAGACTGAAACCTCATTTTTGCAACTTAAGTCAGCAGCTATAACTCTGGATACAAAAAATAAAGAGATCTATTTGCCAAAGTACAACACAATTTAATATTGAGGAATTATCAATCAGTTGCTTTTTGACACGGACTATAAAGTGCATTTTAAAGAATAGGGAAGCATGTTCAGTATTGTTTTAACAGGCCAAATTCAGCCCTGATTTAAGCAAGTATGCCCCCAAGCTGAAGCTGTGCCTGCTTCCACTAGGGTCATGCTTGGCTCAAAAACTTCATTTTCCTATATTTTGCCATACGTTTGGCAGATACTATGGGAGGCTTTGCTGCATTTTTTAAAAGTTGATTCAGCAAACTATTGCAGGTTCCTTCACTCTCTGGTACCCACGTTAACCTGTCCCTCAACCCTTCCTCTACAATCAGAGATGAAAAATTCAGCATAGCTATTGACTAAATTAATTACAGTTCATTATCGCTTTCACAAATGTAGCAGGCTTCTAGTTCTCTATTTTTTGTGCCAATCAGTGTAGAAAAGCAAAGATAAAACTACTTTAATGTAACTGGTTCAAAAACATCTCAACACGAAGTGGCTGATAACTTCCCTTCCAAGATCACACAGTGTCTGTCTTTGTTGCTTTTCACATTTTCATTACAACATTATATAATCAAATCATCTTTTATGTTGGTCATATGCAGATTCAAAGTGGGCTCTTCCTGGATAGCTCTGAGGAAACTCTTATTCAACAGGATGTGCCTCTTCCTTCGGGTGACAAGTTATATATACACAGAAATTTTTCATCAAAATGAAGTCTGCTTTATTTGCTGCCAAATATATGGAAAGCGAGAAGGAAAGTCTGGCCTCAGTGGCTCCTAGGAGACTGAAAGCAGCAAATAGCAGGAAAATATATACATATAAAAGTGCTATTTAAACAATAGTTTTACAAGAGTATCCTGATGTGATTTAGAGGTACAAGTTAACAGGACAGTCAATAGCCCTCATTTGGGGCTGATTTGTGTATGCTACTTTGAGGGTGGCAATTAATAGACTTTAAGGTCAGAAGAGACCATTGTAATTTTCTAGTCTGATGTCCTATATAACAACGCAGACCACAGCACTTCTCTGAGGTAATTTCTGCTTCAAGTCCAATAGCTGTTGAAACAGAGCATATATTTTAGAAAAAGATCCAATCTTGATTTAAAGATTTCCAGTGATCAAGAATACACCACAACTCTTGGTAAGTTATTCCAATGGTAACTTTACTGTTAAAATGTACACTATTTCTAGTCTGAATTTATCTTCAGCTTTTGAATTTTATTATACCTCTCTCTGTCTGCTAGATTGAAGAGCTGTCTATTATTAACGTCCATTCTCCATGTAGATCCTTATAGACTTATCAAGTCACCCCTTAGCCTTCTCTTTGTAAAGATAAATAGACTGAGCTCCTTGAATCTATCACTGTAAGGTATGTTTTCCAATCATTTAATCATTCTTGTAGCTCTTCTCTGAACCCTCTCCAATTTATCAACATCCTTCTTGAATTGCAGACAGCAGAACTAGACACAGTATTCCAGCTCTAGTCACACTAGTCCCAAATATAAAGGTAATATAAGCTTCCTACTCTTACCCAGTATTGCCCTGTTTATGCATCCACTTTTGGCTAATGTCAGATTGGGAGCTCATATTCAGCTGATTTTCCTGGGAAGCAGTGAGTCTGAAAAAGACGAGAGTCATAGTGGATAGAGTACCCCATCCTGTAAATATGGCCTACAGTCATAGTTCCTAGGTATATGACCTTATGTTTGGCCATATTGATACACTGTTTAATAGTGTACAAAACTTCTAGATTGCCATGCAGGATATGAAGTGAAAAATACTGTATACATTAGTTTGCACCAGGCTTTATGGTACATCTTTACTCCACATAAAAACTGTTAGGCTGAAAATATAATGAAAAGTAAATGTTTAAAAATATGTAGAATGATTTTGCTCTCTTGGGCCAAGTCTACACTACCAATTTGTGTCGACAAAAGTGATGTCGACACCCAAAAGTCAACATAATAAAAATTGCAATTTCATGTTCACACTTGCTCCCTCTGTCGGCAAATCACATCCACAGTGGGGCACCATCATCGACAATGTGAGCAATGCGCTGTGGGTATCTGTCCCACAGTCCTTCTGTCAGTAGGTGTTTTGGGATGATGTAGTAGATCGCAGTGCATCTTGGGACAGTGCTAAATGTCCCGTGATGCATTGCTTTCTGTCCCAGCACTCCATGGGCTTCCGGCTTTCTTTCGCGACATTTTTCCAATGGTCCTTCTTTGCTGTGCACCCCGGCATCTTTGTGAGAAGGGATGGATCCCGCACTGCTCTCTGTGCTCTGTTAACTGTCATGAAGATATCACAGATGGCAGTGCAGTTAATCGTGAAGTTCCTAACTGAAGAAGACTCGCAGGTGCCCGACATTCTGCGTGATATGGATAGGAGCAACTTTAGATTGCTTTTGGCATTCACAAAGCAGGTGCATAGAGTAGACCATTGCTTTTGGGCTCATGAAACAAGCACTGAATGGTGGAATTGTATCGTCATGCAGGTGTGGGATGACGAGCAGTGGCTACAGAACTTTGGGATGCGGAAAGCCACCTTCCTGGAACTATGTGCGGAGCGTGCTCCAGACCTGCGGTGCAAGGACACCAGAATGAGAACAGCCCTCTCAGTAAAGAAGTGTGTATCAATTGCTGTGTGGAAGCTGGCAACTCCAGATTGCTATCTGTCAGTTGCGAATCACTTTGGAGTGGGGAAGTCGACCGTTGTGGTTGTGTTAATGCAAGTGTGCAGGACAATAAATCGTATCCTGCTACGAAGGACCATGACTCTGGGAAATGTGCATGAAATAGTGGACGGCTTTGCAGAAATGGGTTTCCCTAACTGTGGAGGTGTGATAGATGGCACACATATACCCACTTTGGCACCAGACCACCTTGCGATGGAGTACATCAATAGGAAGGGGTACTTCTCCATGGTGTTGCAGGTGTTTGTGGATCACCAGGGGTGTTTCACTGACTTCAACGCAGGGTGGTCTGGGAAGGTGCATGACGCATGCATATTCAAGCACGGACTTTCTTTCCTAACCAGAAGATTACAGTGGGGGGAGGGGGTTGAGATGCCCATAGTGATCCTGGGGGACCCTGCGTACCCCTTACAGCCATAGCTCATGAAACCTTACACAGGACACCAGGACAGCAGTACGGCCCAGTAGGTGCCAAATGACAGTTGAATGTGCCTTTGGCAGATTAAAGGCGGGCTGGCGATGCCTTTAGGGCAGGTTGGACCTCACCAAGGATAATATTCTTATGGTCATAGCTGCGTGTTGTACGTTGCATAATCTCTGTGAAGCTAAGGGTGAAAGGTTTGCTCAGGGGTGAAGTGCTGAGGCAGACGCTTGGCCGCTGATTTTGAGCAACCAGATACCAGGGCTGTCAGAGGAGAGCTATTTGAATCAGTGAGGCTTTGAGGCAGCACTTTGACAATGACCACCATTAACATATATCTCTGTCTGAGTTACTTCAATGTTACTTTACATGTAGTTTTCTTAGGGGGCAATGATGACATTTGGGGGCCTTATATTCCTGTAATAAAGTGATTAAAATGCCTATGCATGTATTGGCAGTGCCTGCAATCTCACCTTGTCGGGGGAACAAATAAAGATGATTTACCATTATAAAAGGTTGCTTTTATTTCACAAGAAACAGCACACACAAACACATAGATGCTTGGCGGGAAAGGAGGAACCAGGGAAGGGCAGACTTTCACAGCTATATGTTGGTCCAGCTATCATTGTGAAAGTTGTCCAAGGAGGTAGAGTGAAGGGGAATCCAAGAAGTTCCAGAAGGTGGAAAGGAATGTGTGGGCGGAGTTTTTTGGTGGGGGCGGGCCACAGAAAAGAGTTCTGAATGTGCTGCAATGGAGGTCGAGCACTGATCTGCTCAGTCTGCACCATTATTAAGGACTTCAGCATCTGCGTTTGCTCCTCCATTACTTTAATCATCCCCTCAGTAGTGTCCTTAACAAATGCATGATTCTCTTTTCTATCCTGCCATTTGGCTTCCCAGAACTCCTTTCATTCCCTTTTTTCTGCATTGGAGCACTACAGGCCCTCCCAGAACATGTATTCTTTGCTGCATCTTGGGTGCTTTCTTATCTGGCTGAGACGTTTGGCTGTTCATGGGGTGTTCCTGAAGGCCACATCCGGTGAAACACGGGGGACGATGCACAGAAGCGGAATTGTTAAATTCATGCATAGCATTGAAACATTTCTGTTAAATATACCTTTTGCAACATTGCCATCACTTTCTCACTGACCCTAGCTAGGCACACATCTCTGCGAACACCCAAAGCATGGCGAGTGTTAGCAGGGGTGGAGGGGTGCTCAAGATGGGAAAAAGAGCACACACTCTTTGCAAGGGTCATGGTGCAGCATTCTAGGGAACAAATTCTAAAATTCTCCCACACTTTTCCACAGGTGGGGGTAATTCTAGCAGACATCTCACTGCTGAGGGTAAGCAGGGAAACAAGGGTACACCTACTCCATGCTTGTGGCTTCCACCCTGCTCCCTGTGCTGCTTGCCTATGTGCCGCTTTGGTCCCTGCACAAGTGATTGCTGAATGGTGCGGAAAAGTTTCCTGCAATGGGGGAAAGAACAAAGCTGCTCTGCCACGAAACCATTGGCAGAGGATTACTGAGTACCTCCAGGAAACTTTCCTGGAGATCTCTCTGGAGGATTCCCGTGAGATCTCAGTGTGCACCAACACCCTGTTCCACCGCACTGATTATCTATGCAGGGAAATGTCCAGCGCACAGAAACACAGCCAGCCTCCCACATTTCTATGCCCTGGACCCACCTCCTCACTACCCAAGCCACAGCCACTTTACCAGGAGTCTCATCTCCTGCTTCTTGCTCACCAGAGAGCAACTGCTGAGACTGGCTAGACACCTCCAGAGTGGTCAACAGTTCCTGGCTGCCTGCCCCACCGGGAGCTGCACATCCTCATCTAACTCCACCTCTTCATCAATAACTTTGTCGTCCAGGTTAGGTCCTCTTTCCGCTGCCTCTGTCTCCTCCAAAATATCCACAGGGCTCTTGGTGATGGGTCTTAGGTGCAGCACCGGAGCAACAGTTTGCCTTCCTCGCCTTATGGTAGGCCTGCCTCAGCTCCTCTATCTTCACTCTGCACTGCAGCGTGTCCCGATCATAGCCCTTTTTGCACAAGCCTCCAGAAATCTGCCCATAGGTATCCCACTTCCTACGGCTCAAGCGCAGCTGGGACTGCACAGCCTCTTCTCCCCATATACTAAGCAGATCCAACAACTCTGCAGTGGCTCAAGCAGGAGAGCATTTGCTGCAATAACCCACCATGGTCACCTGGGAAGATGCGATGAGACCTCTCCATGCTGAGCAAACAGGAAATGGAATTTCAAAAATTCCCGGGGCTTCTAACGGGGAGGGGCAGATGGTTGTTTACCTGGTTGTTTACCAGGCAGTGGAGTTCAAACTGCTGACCAGAGCGGTCAGGATGGACCTTGTGGAACACCTCCTGGAGGCCAATTAAAGTGATGAAATGAAGTGTGGTGTTTACACTTGCACTTTGTCGACAAAAATGTAGAGGAAAAAGACAAATCTCTTGTGAGGGTGGATGTATTTTGTGACCAAAACTGGGTATTTTCCCCAACAAGAGTCACCTCGCACTGTGTATGGGTCGACAAATGGCAGTTTTGGTGACAAAACTTGGTAATGTAGACAAGGCCGGTCTTATAAGCCACCAGACTGTGACAACACCCCAGGTTAAACAGCAATGGCCCTTATCATTACTGCCGGCTAATGGAGATTCTCAAGTAGTGAACGACTGTTTGGGAAGCCTGAGGTTCCCTTAAATTCTATCTTTCATGGTGCCTGTATGTATGTGGCATGTGGCTTTGTTACAACCTCCAGGAAGTAATTCACAACTGTGATACATTATGTTGCTCTCTTTACCTCAAAAATGTTGACATCGGACATTACCCTCCCCCATGTGTTGGCTAGGGCCATGATTTGGCCAATGCCTTAATATTATTACACTTAATCTGATCTAAGTAATTGCCGCCTATAATCGGTCTAATTTTCTGTTTAAAAACTTGTATAATAAACAAACAGTTGCAGGTCTAGTTAGCTTATGATGGCATTACTCACTCAACAGACATTTGAACCTGATTAGTAGAGATTGCACTGACTTCCATCCTCAACACTGATCACAGATTAACAACCAGAACTAACCACCTGCTCTCAAGTATTTTTAAAATAATTGGCTGTAAAATTCACATCAGCAACACTTACAAATGGGTGAAAATTTTCCTCTGTACAGGTTTATGAATTTACATAATTTTCTTTAAGAAGGACCTTTCTAGGGCCTGGAGCATTTACATTATAATATAAGAATGGCCATACTGGGTCAGACTAATGGTCCATTTAGCCCGGTATCCTGACAGTGCTGGATGCCAGATGCCTCAAAGAGAATGACAAGAACAGAACAATTATCAAGTGGTCCTCTCCTGTCATACAATCCCAGCATCTGGCAGTCAAAGGCTTAGGGACACCCAGAGCATGAGATTATATCCCTGACCATCTTGGCCAATAATAATTGATGGACCTATCCTCCATGAATTTATCAAATTCTTTTTTTCAAACCAGTTATAGTTTTGGCCTTCGCAACATCCCCGGGCAATGAGATTCACAGGTTGTCTGTGTGTGGTGAAGTAGTACTTGTGTTTTAAGCCTGCTGCCTATTAATTTCATCGAGTGGCCTCTGCTTCTTGTATTATGTGAAGGGTAAATAACACTTCCTTGTTCACTTTCTCCACACCAGTCATGATTTTATAGCTTTTTATAGCACAGAGGATAAGTGCTCCTTGAAGAGGATAAACTATGAGCACGTGAGTCCCATCAATTTGGAAACCCCATTCTCTCCAAGCCAGCAAATTATTTCAGGAATAGCTTTAATGCCTGTCTCCTTGGGGTAACCCATATGCCTGATTGCCTCAGAAACTTTCCCCCAGTCAACTTTCCAACACCAAACTGGTTTGCAATGGACCTGAGGTAGTCAGCTTCCAGACACTAGAGCAACCTGGACCAGCAAGGGTGGCCTCATGCATGTTTTTATGCTGTAGGGTCAGGACAAGCTGTTCACAAAGCTCCAAAAATGAAGCTTTTTCATGTGAAAGTTCTAGCCCCGCTGCAGGTCATCCCAGATCTGCATGATGATGAGAACCACTAATTTACAGGTGATATACTCTGTATCCCCTGTCCAAACTCCCTGTTCTTAATTTCTTTACACTTTCAGTGCACTTCTGTGTCCTCTTGTGGTCTTTTATTGACCTAAGTCTTGCTTCCTTGGGTGTGTTACAAACTTTAAAAAAATAGATCAAACATGTAAAAGGCAAATTAAGAGCAAATACATATAATGTACGGTCTATGGCACTAAAGAAGAATTAAAATCACTTAAACATTTTTGAGAAACCAACCAAGGAAATGGAAAGCAGACCCCTTTTTTCTGGGGAAGACATGCTCAAGTAGCACCAGAAATCAGAAAAGAATAAAGAGGAGGGGTGAAAATATATGTGTGCCTACAGCCAAATGTTTGAAGTTTCTTGGCAAATTTGTCACATAAAAGCTGGCTTGAAGAGCATTTCTGCTGAGTTAAATGCTATGTCATTACATTTTGAAAAGTCAGGTGAGCATTACTAAAAAGTTCCACTACTTCTGAGGTCAACAGCTAGCCAGCTGGACTTTGGCATAACTGCTTTTAGAAACACATTTCTCTTTGCATCCTTCTAAGCAGCATTCCCGATTTAAACAAAATAAAAAGTTCAAAAGACTCAAAGTTATAACTATAAATCATGCTCAATGGAAAGCTTTTGTTCAATCTGCATGTGTTAGACTGGAGAAACGGCTTGTGGCACTTGAAGTCTATAATAATTTGCAGAAAAGGATTTTCACAACATGAGAAGTCACAAGAATTAAAACTCAAATGCATTATGAATAGGAACCCTGATATTGTTCACCATTGTAATTTGACAGCCTTAAAAACATATTTTTAAAATGTAAAACCCAAAACAAAGTACATTATCTTGCTTTTCCTCAGGGGCAATGCAAAGATGTATGCCTATTCCAAAGATATGAAAGGTACACAATGCCCATGGACCTACCTGAAAGCAACTGCAAAAAGAAAAGTGCTATAAATATTTGATCAGCACTTTCCAGCCTTTTTAAAAGACAAGGGCCAGATCATGCCTCTCAATCTATGCATGGTGGGGACCCCTTACACACAGAAAGTGAAGGGGAGCTCAGAATGGGTGGGAGGGATGCCCAATGGCAGATGAGAATCCTTCCTGTCTTTCTTTTTCTGACCCTCCCGCCAATCCTAGGGGCAGTTAAAACCAAGATGAGCTTCTGGTTCTACAGTTTCATTGGAGCCATAGTACCAGGTAACTGAAGGGACCCATAAGGGCCAGAGCTGGTATGGAGGCACAGAACTTTCATGCACCTAACTCTGGTCTCTCCCATGGATTCCTCATAATCAGGCAGATTTGGGAGCAAGGCAGTGATCTATTCCACAAGGAATGACATAGCAGGATCTCGGCGAGGGAGTTCTCACAGAAATTTCCTCCAGCAGAGTTTCCTCCTGTAGTTTTTTTCCACAAAGTATTCTACTCACTGCAGGTGGCACCCCCTCCTAGCCATTCTGGGGATGAGCTCTGTGTGTGGCCAATGCCCCTTCTTGTGGTTGCGTTCCATCTCTTTCTCCCACTTTCCCAGCCTGTGACCCCTCTCTCACTCCATGAACCAGTGTTTTCTTTATCAGAGGGGTAGCCGTGTTAGTCTGAATCTGTAAAAAGAAACAGAGGGTCCTGTGGCACCTTTGAGACTAACAGAAGTATTGGGAGCATAAGCTTTCGTGGGTAAGAACCTCACTTCTTCAGATGCATCTGAAGAAGTGAGGTTCTTACCCACGAAAGCTTATGCTCCCAATACTTCTGTTAGTCTCAAAGGTGCCACAGGACCCTCTAGTGTTTTCTTTGTGACTCAGCCCTCCAGCCAGGTCACAGTGTGGTTTCCCATTTTGGGGTATTGGGGGGAGGCATGTGTATCAAAGTTGCTGTTCATGAGCAGTCTCAGGCAGTCCCCCCATTCACTGCGCCAGCTGCTACTCCTCAGTGGCTGGTAAGGGAACCCAAGCCCACCCTCTACTCTAAATAGCAACCAAGGTGTAGCTCCCTCCTATACCTTGCTGCCTTTCCCTGAGCCTCTTCCTTATCTCCTGGCCTTTCCTCCTCCTCTGAGTTTGCCACTCTTCACTCCCTTCTCCTAGGGAGTAACTACAGACTACCTTCCTACAGCCTCCTCTGCTTCAAATTTCCTGTCTTTATATAAGTCCCACCTGTTCCCACACAGGTGAGTTTCCCCAGTTAGGGCTTTCCTCCCAGGCTTAATCCTCCCAGATTGCAGCCTAATTGGCTGATTGGGCCTACCTGGCCCAATTCCACTCTTGCAGGCCCAATGTGGGGTGTACACCCCATCACACAGGGGATTTGTGGGGGAATATGGGCCCAGACTTTCCTAACTTCACATACTGTGACCTGACTCATTTGTCCAGCCTCACCCTGTTATATGCTTTATCTCACTTGCTCTGAACCGTATCATGCGCTTTTGGGGTGGGGGAACAATACATAAGCTGAAAACGGGGCAGATCTGAGCTCACCCCAGGCTGTGCATGTGAAATCAGGCATACAAGGTGAGTCAAGAGAGGAAAGGAGTTTGTGAAGTTACTAACAAAGAGTTCACGCTCGGAGATAACATGATATGACATGAGTGGTGCTCCAAACATCAGAGGCACACTGTTCCAGTAAACAACGTGCACACTGTACTGGAAGGATTAGCCCTGAGGAATGAAGTTTGCATTGCCAAACAACATCATTATCCTGGACAAAAGTGTCCACTCTCAAGTTTATTCTTTGATGACAACTCTATTCTGTCTGGTTTGATCCCAACAAGAAATGTCTCCTTTCCTCTTCTGTTCTTCCCTCACCAGCAGCGAAACAGGCAGTGTGTGGTTTTCCTTTCTTTTATTCCCTCCAATGCACTGGACTTAGGCATTCAACTTTACAAACTTTTTATGTGGAAACAACAGATTGCCAATGAACTCACATCTTTGCACTCATTTGTGAAACTGAGTCAAACTTAGTGTATTTCTTCAAGGTTCAGTCAAAACCAGCAGGAAATCTCTGGCTCTCTCTAAAATAGGCTTAATCATGTTTTATTTGGGTATATCTTAAAGTTTAGCATGAGTGAAAAGTGCTTTGTTGACACACTGGAGAAAACCAAGAGAATCATCTTTTACTCACACAACAGGTGAAGCGTAGAATGAAGCAGTGCAAGTTTGTTCCCAGTGTTCACCGCAATGTTTGGCAATGAGAGCTATATACAGCTCTTATCAAGACCCAAACTTGGACAAAACTCATCTGATTTCAGACCTGGATGTGTGAAAAAGGTGGGTTTGTTACAGTGGGATAACTAATGCACATTAGCTGTCCTGTTGTAAAATCCAGTGGAGACAAGGCATTGTAGTTTTGCTATAAGGTAGCTAGGCAAGGTCAACACTAGATCCTTATCCGTGGTTGACCTTGCCTAGTTTACCCAACAGTAAAACTACAGTGCATTCTCTCCACTAGGGCTTTACGGTGGGATAGCCAACGTGCATTAGCTATCCCCTGGAAAAACCACACTTTTTCTTTAGCCCTTCAGCCTAAATCCCTCAAGCCCGAGTCAGTTGACCTGGGCTCAGAGACTCAGTGCTGCGGATCTTTTATTGCAGTGTAGACGTACTCTAATCCACTACATTTTCAAAATGTCACCTCTGCTTTTAGCCATGTGACTCCTCTCAAATTCAATGAGCACTAGACAGATAAAAATCTCACTACTCTTTGAAAACATCCCCCAAAGTGTCAAAGTGCTGCAGTGAACAGCAGACCGACGCATCTGTTGGCTCCTTTAGCATGTTCACTGCAGAGTAGCTTCTACCAACACTTTACTTCTTTTTAAGCCTGTGCATGTAGCTGCTTAAATTCTGCTTTGTGTTTTGGTCATCTGGAAGAGGCATTAGGTTTATAAGTTATACGGCATCTCTTTCTGCCACACAATTTGATGCTTGATCACCGGTCCATGGCTAAGTAGTGATATTCACCCAATGACCCCGTGTTCTTTGCTGCACATGCATGATTCTCAGGGTACATCTACACTACAGCGGGGAGTCGATTTAAGATACGCAAATTCAGCTACGTGAATAGCGTAGCTGAATTCGACGTATTGCAGCCGACTTACTCCGTTGTGAGGACGGCGGCAAAATCGACTTCTGCCGCTTTTTGTCGGTGGCGCTTACTACCACCTCCGCTGGTGGAGTTAGAGCGCCGATTCGGGGATCGATTGTCGCGTCCCGACGGGACGCAATAAATCGATCCCCGAGAGGTCGATTTCTACCCGCCGATTCAGGCGGGTAGTATAGACCAGACCTCAGTCACAGAACTTCATCCACACAAGTTGAAAGGAAGGATTTCTAGAATTAAAAAACCTTCCAGGGACTAAAACCAGGGAGCTTTAATAGATGAATCAAACATCAATACTGCAATCAAAACAGCCCCTTAGCCTGAGTCAGATGTTCTGAGCCAGCCACAGCTGTCTAATTGCAATGCAGACATACCCAGGGTGATTTCCTGAGGCTAAACCAAACCTGATTACAGGATGAGCCCCACCTGAGAGGAATGTACAAAAAGAACAGGAAACAGCAGTGAAAAGGGATGGGGAAGTTTAGGTTTTGTAAATTGTAGCTCTGTTTGTAGAGATCAAAAAGGCTCCTACAGGACCTGGAGTCAGTGAAGGAAAAGCTCAAGAAGCAGGAGAGTGAGGAACACTCTCCAGGCAGGGAGGCCTAGAAGAGACCCTGTCCAACTAGAGGAGAGATTGCAAAGACTTGGCTGGAAAAGCCTGTGGAGACAGACAAGCTCTAGTCAGGAGGTGCTGCAAAGTAGAAAAACAGTTTTTTACGGAAGTGGGGCTGTGCCCAGCTGAAACTGGGGTGCAGACTGTGTGAGCTTGTGTTCTATTTTTGAAAGGCTTTGTGTTATTTTGGATAGAGAAACTGAATGGGGCTGCAGCCTAGAAGGCCAGTATGCATCTGAGGATGCAATGAATTGGACCCTATGAGGGGTTTATTTGAACTACTTTTGAGTAGTCAATTTTTAAAGGGACCTGAAAGGGAGGAAAACTGAGGCAGGCTGGAGTAGTGTGACTCTCTGGTCACAAGGGGATGGTTAGGAGGTGGCTAACTGTTACTGGGAATAAGACTAAGGCACCAGACTTTTTTAAAAGATTTGTAGGCATTGCTCTGCTCAGCATTGTGGTGTTTAACTGACTTAAGAGCCTCACTGAAGATTTAGGGTTCCTAAGTGGCTATGTCACTTTTGAAAATGAGACTTAGGACCCTAAGGCAATTAAGAGTTTAAGTGCTCAGTGAAGCAATATCTAAGTACCTTGAAAATCTGGATCTAAAATCCTTGTGAAATTGCCACTGAAGCATAAAACCAGTAACAATTTCCACATGTACCTTTCCAATGGCGTGTGTATGAATTATGGTTAAAGATAGGTGCAAATCTCCATTGTTAGAGAACATAGGATTCCTCCAGCATTCTGTTAAAATGTAGGTATATTAAAATATCATTTGGCTGTTCCCTTGAGGGACAACAAAAAAGCCATTCAGAAACCAAGAAATGTATATTGTCATATAAGCAGTCTCTTCTGCTATTCTTCCATGTTGCAAACATTTTCCTCCTTTCTTGAAGCAATTCCTATCCTTTCTGGTGCAACTACAGAGGAACCAGAGAATTGTCCAGTGCTTGAAATGAAGAAGAACCAGTATGGGAAGCATGATGTTTATGTCCACTCATTCAGGAGGGAAAATCCCCTCTGTTATGTTGCAAAACCACATGGGACCTTCTGCACATCCATACACAGTGGAAGTTTGAGGATCAGTTGGCAGCTGGGTGCAGTAGACCTCTCACTGTGTGGATCCACTGGTAATTGATGCCCACAGACAAGGAATGCAGAAGCATCAGGGTCTACTTCATCTTCCATGCAGTAATAGTGGTAACAGAGTGGCTACATTGCCACTTCATGATTTGTGAAGAGGAAGGAAAAGGATTATTTTACCCTAGTCCCTGAAGGTGAAACACACTTGTTCAATGCTAATATCTGCTCCCAAGGACAGCTCCAGGCACCAGCGCAAAAGCATGTGCCTGGGGCGGCAAGCCGCAGGGGGGCGACCTGCCGGTCGCCATGAGGGCGACAGTCAGGCTGCCTTCGGCGGCATGCCTGTGGGAGGTCCGCTGGTCCCGTGGTTTCGGCGGCAATTTGGCGGCAGGTACGCTGAAGGCGCGGGACCGGCGGACCTCCTGCAGACATGCCACCGAAGGCTGCCTGACTGCCATACTTGGGGCGGCAAAATACACCCGTCTGCTCCTCCGACATGGTGTAGGGAGAGAAAGAATATAGCTCGCTTGTTCTTTTAGGCACATGTCAGTGAAGAGGAACAAGAAGCTTCTCTACTCCCATGACTAATTCAGCTTGTATTTATATACATTTTCCAAATGGATTAAAATTTCCAAACTGCCCTACAGGTGGGAGGGCATCAGGAGGCCATCACACTAGAACTGGTTGAAAAGTTTCTAAAGGAAAAGTTTTTTTCCCCAATCAGAAAATGCTATTTTGTCAAAACAAACTTTCCATGGAAATGAGACAATTTTGAAGAAATTTGATTTTGAAAAAAAAGTAGGAAGCATTTTGATAGATCATCATAGAATATCGGGGCTGGAAGGGACCTCAGGAGGTCATCTAGTCCAACCCCCTGCTCAAAGCAGGACCAATCCCCAGACAGATTTTTGCCCCAGATCCCTAACTGGACCCCTCAAGGATTGAATGCACAACCCTAGGTTTAGCAAGCCAATGCTCAAACCACTGTTTTGTGGTGACATATTTAGAGTGGAACACTTTGATCTATTGTAAAATAACTTCAATTTCAAAATTTTATATTACAAAAATATTGTCAAAATCAAAATGAAACATTTTGATTTTTAGCAACATGTTTTCATTCAGCCAAAAAAATTTTTGAAAAAATTGTCTCAAGGAAGCCTTGAAGTTCTGATTTTTGTTGGGATTCAGAATGAAAACAAATTTCAATGGAAATTTCTGGTAGCTACACAGTTCAGCTGAGAAACTACAAAAGGAAGATGCTCCTCTGCTAAAAAAGATTTCTCCACAGTTTATTCCCATCTGCTCCTTGCAATCCCCATGTAGCAACAATACTTCTCTTACATACTACCTCCTAGAGGAGCAACTAGTGTACCTCCTGCTAATTCTTCATTTTTGGGTAGCAGGGGGATTGAAGAAGTGACAAGGTGTGCTGCCTTCATGAAAATCCATTTTACATAGACACAGAATCCAATTGTGTGGGATGGCACAGGCATCTGATTTTAGCAACAGTAAGACACAGTGTGATCGATTAGGAATGTGAGGCTCCTAACAGCAGCTAGGAACTTTGTTTCTTGCCTCATGCACTGCATGTATGAGTATACTTAAGAGTATCCCACCGCCTCGCTACAGTCCCCTTAATGTTTAAAAATGAGTGTCTGACTAATAACTTACATCGCATTCTTTGTAACCAATCCCTTGCCCCATTGCAATAATCCTGATCACTGAGAGTATACATACGTGTATGTTTAAGAGGCAATTCTACACTGCAAAGGTAAGATTCTAGCTTTCCCAAAGGCAAAGAGTGAGGGATTTGGGATCCAGCATCCTGGTTTGGGTCCATCTTAAGTCTGTGCACATTGAACAATTTAAAAAATAAAATCATTCTTTAGGGCAAATGTAAACACAGAGACTTAATACCTAATTATACTTATTCAAAAATACTGTACAGAGAGGTCAGAAGTTCACAGGAAGCACAGCCTCATGAGTGTAAACCAGCCAGTAAAAGATTACACACTTGAAGGGAGAAAGACATGCAGGTCAATAGTAGCGCAGATCCCTCACAGCTGTCAGCAGGTTGTCTGTCTTTCATCAGCCTCTTCTTATTCTGCCTCTCAGAGCAAGTTCCTTACTTGCTGCCTCAAAACTATTTCCCTCCTGGGCAGCGCGTGAACTGCTGGCTGGGGGAGGCTAGTCCCTCAGCTGAACCCCTTCTGCCCAAAGCCCTGCCCCTTCCATGTCCCTCCACACCAGAGCCTTGCCCACTGCAGCCGCTGGCCCCTGCCCCAGCCTAATGTCCCCAGCCCTGGAGCACCAGGAGGGTGGTGTGGCACAGTCCAAGCTGGGGCACCCCCACAGGGAGACTGGAGCTGTGCCAACCAGGAAGCAGGATGGGTCTGGGGGTGGAACATGGGCAAGGCCACACCTGGCTGCTATGGGCAGCACAGCCTCCCCTAGCCTATGATACCCGCTGCCCATGATTTCCCTCTCTCTTTATGCTGGCATGTCTAGCATGTGGTTGTGGCTTTGAAGGCCTTTAAAGTGAAACAGTAGCAATGGGCACTCTGAGGTAGCGCTGACAACAATAGGACACGCCAGAGCAGTGACACTCAGACTGTGGCTCATAAGCCACAAGTGGCTCTTTAATTTGTCTCCTGCGGCTCTTTGCAACGCATGATATTAAAACACTGTGTGATTTAATTATTAGCCAATCAGGATGCTTTTAGTGTGTTATTAACCAATTATAGTTGATAATTATATAACTATTTTTCCTGTCATACTGTTTAAATATTAATATCTAATACTATAGTAATGAAACAATGAATTCACACTGCTGTGGCTTTTGTGGGTAATGTTGGTTGTGAATTTGGCTCCTGAACCACTGGAGGTCTGAGTATCACTGCTCTAAAGCCTTCTCAGGCAGGCATAGCAGGAGGGTTAGCCCATAAATCTAGCAGGGAAATCCTATGGATCGCAGGACCCACAGCACCCCAGGCCATTCAGCCACCTACCTCCTCCCTGGCCCAATAATGGGCACACATCTCCTTCAGGCACTGTGCTCCCAGGTGGCCCCCCAGGGTAATTCCTATGTGTTGCTGGTACACTGACAGCATCATGACTGGAACATCCCCATGTAAGAGAATGATGCTTTGAAGAGCACCCATCTCCTTGGCCTTGCCTCCTGTGACCCTGACCTACATCCTCCTGACCAATGCACCCTTTACAGGATAACTACAGACTAGCTTCCATGCGACAAGAAAAGCATAGCTTCTCCCTGTACGAGCACTAGAATCTGGCTCCTCTCCACGTGCAGTAGAAGAGGGGAGCACAGAGCATATCCCACAGAATTCTGAAGGCCGCACTTATGTATATGGGTACAAAACCCCAGTAATCAGTGCCAACCCCCAGTACAGTGTCTCTCTTCCGGGGGCTACACTGGTGTATAGTTATTCCAGTGCAAATCACCTCAGTCAAGGCAAGCCTGACATGAGCTAGGTATTTTCCAAGTGTTGTGCAACTTCTTTGGGGAGAAAAGGAGGTCACCCATCTGTGTCCTCACCCCCAAAGAGTATCATTTGTAGAGAAAGCCTAAGTATACAGTAACATGCTACAATAGTGCCAATTCCAGGGGCTTACTGAATTGTAAGTTTCAAACATAGTGGGAAAACTACTGTACATAGGTTTACTGCTGACTTTCAAGTAGTAAATTCTGTGCTTCCCACTGATGAGTTAGCTGAGAACTTATTTCTAACTTTTAGTGGTTTTTGTAAGTTCTAAAAAAAAACATTTTCTATTGAAGTCTTTACTTCTTATTGTTTTTATTACAGTAGCATATACAGGCCCCAGCTGAGATCAGATGCCTTGTCTGCTAGGTGCAGCACAAGCATGGAGACAGTCCTTGCTCTGAAGAGGTTATAATCTAAGTAGACAAGATATAGAGGGGGAAACAGAGGCCTAGAGAAGAAGTGCATGTTAGTGGCAGAGTCTGGACTAGAACACAGGTGTCTGGACTCCATTCCTAATCCCCTGTCCACTGCATCACTCTGCCTCCAAAGTGTTCACACATTGCTGACTTTTCATTGCTTTTTCCTTACTTGCATCTGACAAACGTGTCAGAGTTTCAACAAGGCATTTCATCATTATTACACTGAGCAAAGAACTCTCACATTCCTGCTGGGCTATGAATGTTGAAGTGCTCTCTTTCCCCCATGAATTCCCCCAAAAGGAGAAGGCAATGTTCTGTACACAAGAAATCCTACTAATCTTTGCCTTAGGCCTCTGTCTCAGTTACGCTGAAGTGATAACTCAGAGACCAGGAGACGCATTGTAGCAAAAAGGATGTCTTTGAAAGTGTATGATATCCCTCTCAAAAAGCAGTTTTATAATATTTAGTGATGGCTCAAATATTTCATAGGTCTGTCTAAATCCAGCACATCTGAAGTAACAAAAGAGGCAATATTACACAGGAAATATTATATATTTAAGTGTTTTTGTTCTTGGCACAAATTACCAGCTGGGCATTTTATAATACATAAAATAAAATACATCTGTCATGTCTTGAATGAACATGAAATGAGGACTTGCAAAATTAAATATACCTGCTATAAGCTATCTCAGTTTCAAATTTAAAGTTATATTTGCAGTAATCTTGCAATGGGACATGTTATTTACCAGTCTTTCTTAATAGGCGGATTTTAGTTTCTATACTGTCCCAGAGGTATGAGTAGGATTTTAGTGTAGAGGGCTTGCACCAGGAATAGGTGAACTGATACAACTAAAATAAGAATACAGCTGAGGTCTAGTTGATAGATCCATAGAAGAAAAGTACCACATAAGAGCTAGGTATTATTAAATAGGCACTGGACCACGAGTCAGGAGACTTAGGTTCTAATAATACTCCCAGCTCTGCAAATGAACTGCTGTATGACCATAGTCAAATTACTTTCTGTTTGTTTCCCTTCCCATCTTTTGTGTGATATCTATTTAGATCATATGCTGTCTGAGGCACACTTCTCTTTCTAGATGTCTGTACGGTGCCTACCACAACTCAGCCCACCCAGTCTCAGCTAGGTCTTCAAGCTGCTTCTGTTACACAAATAAATATTAACAACCTCAAACATGAACCAACCTTTCTTTGAGGTATGAAAAAGTTCTGCTAAGGCTTTGTCATTATGACACATCTCTGCACTTCCAGCTCTGAAACAGCTGCAGCACGGTACTGTGAGAAAGTCTATTCATATGGAATTTCTGGTCTGTCTTGAACCTCACCAGTTCCTGAAATCTAACAGACTAGCCTGTTCTTCTGAATCCTCTACCCTCATTTTGCCCAATTAGGGTGTATGGGTAATTCAGATAAGATTCAGATACATAACCAGGACTTTGGGTGCATAGAATCACTGAACAACCAAAGGTTTTGAGATACTTAACATCCCTAACAGGGAAAATGAGCGTAGGAAGGAATCTGGTAATGAAAAATTGTTTTTACTTTTTAGTGCATTGTGGATGTAAGTTGGGCAAAATGAGGGCCAGGCAGTCAGCTGTTGACCAACACAACAGGATACAGTAAGTGAAGTGATAAGACGAGAACATCCTCCAATAATAAGTTGAACAAGGTAGCAGCAAACAAGCACCAGGTACTCAGTTAGCAAACAGGGTGGTAGAGGACAAAAGGTGAACAGTGTAGCAGGAAAGCAGCAAGGGTGGGTTCCATGAAGGGACTTGGGTGTTGTGATGCTGACCATCTCAGTACCTAATTTTTAGGAACTGAGGCGGCCATATCAGGTGTCAGATTGTTGGGGGAGCAGGGGTGCCACTAGGACCCAGAGTGTAGAAAACTGTGTCTGCTGCTGGTGCATATGTATTCTCTCTGCTCTAGATGCACAGAAATGGTGGAGTGCTGTGCTGGAGGGCACAAGAGACATAACAGGCAGGCAGGAGAAAAGGTGAGAGGGAATAACAGAAAGCAGCAGGAGCTGCAGGGAGAGAGAGGAGGAGGACCCTCTTATGTACCTCTCTAGCACCCCCAGGAGCCTGGACTGATTAACACCAGCTTCTCAGGGAGCTTCCTGTTTCCTGCTGCTTCCCTGAACCCACTTGAGGAGAACAGGCAATCAACTGAAGTAGTAGGAGCCAGTTAGGCCCTTAAGACGCTGATATCTTCCCTCACTCAGGCCCTGCTACCAGCCTGCTTATTTGTCCCCTTCAACTGAGTGTTGAGAGCCACTATAACTGGCACAGACCAGCAGTCATGAGTGAAAGAAGAAAACAACCCTCTGGGGCAGCATTCAGAAAAAGAAAGAAAGCAGGAAGGAGCTCTCTTGAGATACATAGACACAAATGTTCATGGTGAGCCTTCCGGCCCCAGTGAGGATGTGAGTGGAGAGGAGATGCCTGATCTTCCAGTTAGTCAGAGTGCAGGTGACCTGTCAGCTACTGCAGCATCCATATCTCCATCTCAAATGGATATAACCATGCACATTCCTGAAGAAAAGTGTAGATCAGAGAAGAGTGTGGCAGAGGCACAAGAAACAGCTGCTGCTGAGTTTAGTTCCTTAAGTTTAGATGATCCAGGACTGTGGACCCACTTGAGCAGTAGCCTGAGGGACTTCTTGTACTTCATGGGCCACAACAAGTGAAAAACTTCACGTTCCCCAAAGACAATGAAAATAGAAGTTTCCATCCAACACATTACTGGCGTGAAATTCCCAATGGTGACAAAGTGGAGAGGCAATGGCTTACGTACTCAAAAACCCAGAATGCTGTATACTGTTTTTGTTGCAAACTCTTCCAGTCTAATGTTCCAGCCACATTGGGTTCTACAGGAACAAAGGACTGTAAAAATCTGGCTAGAAATCTGGCATGCCATAAGAAGGCAGCAAATCACCAGAGAGCATTCCATAGGTGGAAAGAGCTTGAGATGAGACTAAGGTTAAAAACCACCATAGATGATCAGCATCAAGAGAAGATTGCATCAGAGTCTCTTTACTGGCAAAATGTGCCGAAAAGGCTCATTGCCATTGTGAGAATGCTTGCTAACCAAAACCTAGCACTGCATAGCATTTCAGATCAGGTGTATGTGCCAAACAATGGAAACTTCCTTAAAATTGTGGAGCTGATGGCTGAGTTTGATGCTGTACTCCAGGAGCATCTAAGAAGAGTCACCACCCAAGAAATGTACACACACCACTACCTTGGAAAAACAATTCAAAATGAGATCATACAGTTACTGGCAACAAAAGTCAAACAGAAGATTGTGGCAGATCTGAAGTCAGCAAGATATTACTCTGGTGTTCTGGACTGCACACCTGACATCAGCCATATGGAACAAATGACTTTAATGGTGTGTTTTGTATCAACAACAGAACCCTCTGCCTGAGGGGGAGCAAGGGCTCTCCCACCTCTCAGGAGAGTGCTCTAACCCCTGACCTATGGGATATTCTGATGTGGAGTTCACTCAGTCTCTCCTGTTGAAGCTGTTCCACTGCGGATAAATAACAAAAGAGTGGTTTGAGCAGGAAGACGGGACCCAGGGTCTCCCTATCTCCCTGGCGGGTGCCCTACTCACTGACCTACAGAGTTATATTCTCTCTCTGCCAGCACTGAGCCAGAGACAGGAGTTGACCCAGTACCAAGCCAGGAGTTAAAGCCAGAATTAGCAGAAGGGATAGGCTGTAGAAGCAGGGACCTGGAAGAGATAGGGGTCTGGGATATAGAAAACAGGAACCGGCTGGAAGGCAAAGCTAAGGAGTCGGGCAAGTAGGCAGTACCACCCAATGTGGCTGGAACATTAGACTGGAAGAGTTTGCAACAAAAACAGTATGCAGCATTCTGGGTTTTTGAGTACGTAAGCCATTGCCTCTCCACTTTGTCACCATTGGGAATTTCACACCAGTACTGTGTTGGATGGAAACTTCTATTTTCATTGTCTTTGGGGAACGTGAAGTTTTTCACTTGTTATGGCCCATGAAGTACAAGGAAGGCCATAGTAACAGCCAAACAGGGATTCACCTAGTTGCTCAGGCAACTTTCTGTGCCTCTTTCTGGTTTAAGTAGTGCATCCCAGCCAATGGGTGGGGTGGGATGTCTCCCCAATCAGGAGCTTTGTGGGGAGAACCTTTTAAAAGCTAGAGCTTCTCTAGCCACCTTCTCCACTGGTTCACGGGAGCTATTGGGTAATGGTCACACTGAGCATGACCTGGGGACGCATAGGCTTCGAGGCCCATGATCCCTCACACAAAGGCAAGAACAAGTAATGCAACTGAATTAGTGCACCCTCTTGTGCAGTCGCGGAATTTTAAAGAAGAAAAAATTCTTCAGCAAGTAGACAGCAAATTCAGGAAAATGTCTGGGGAGTGTGTGGGAGGGGGGTGGGGGGGACAGGTACTAGTGCGATGAGCAAAGGAACACTGGTCCATTAGTTTATCACATCTGTCAATTACTTCTTCTCAACTGATCTGTTTATAGCTGCAATATGACTCAGCCATTGTTTCCCTCTTCCCTTATTGTATCTCAAGTATGTTTTTAGTCTTTGGAGGGTACTGAAAGCTCTCTCCTGGGAACAGGAAAGCAGTGAGTGATATGGCCAATGAAACAGTACCTAAATGATGCCTAGCGGTGAACACAGCTGGCAATCTAATAAAGCTTAAACTTGTTATGGATTCCTTTCACTGTGGACACATGATGAATGTAATTTTATATCATCTCTAATTCTGCATGAGGAAATCAAGTGTTGTAATATCTGTGGAATACATCTGCGCCACAACATACTCATTTATTAAAACACACAAGATGCTGATTTCAGAACCTGCGCTGTCTACAATATATGACAAAACTCTGCCTAGGTTCGCTAACAGTGTCCTCAGTAACTGGGGAGGAAAAGTGTAATTTGATGATCCCTTAGGCCTCTCTAAGGTCACAGAGATACGGAGTGAAATTGCTGTTGGCATGTTCTTTGTAAGGTTTTATTAGGAGTAATGTCAAATGACATTGCAAATGATGTCCCATTAAGTAGTTCTGAACTTTTTTCATTATCGAGTAATTCCAGACATTCAGTTTGATTTCCAAGATATTGGTAACCCTGACTAGCTAACGACCTTGAGTTTTAAGTAAACTGAAGAGACCTTATGCAACTCCTACTACTGGATCAAATAAGAATGGCTTAAAACACAGCATCATAAGGTTTTTCATCAGTGTGTCGCCATGGTCACAATCAGACAGGTAACCGAGAATGGCTCTGTAAGTTTATTTCAATGCTGGTTGTTTTCTCTCCTAACATCACCCTTCTGGTATTGCAGCTCAAACCTGTGACTTGGTAGGGTTTGTTTAATCCCATTTCTGTTTCATTCTGAATCACATTCCATCCCGGATGGCATATTATGGACATCGAAGAGAATGAATGTGCATCTTGTGCAAGAGCTAAGAGGACTCTTATTTTCATGTGTTGGCAAGATTTCAGAAGGACAAGACTTAACTTGAGAGTCTAGCAGCAGCTATGCACAGCTAACGGCTGGTTTGTCTAAAAATGCTTGTGTGTCTCATTGAAATAGCCACTTATTGGATTGACATGATCATGTGCCTGGGCACTAAATGACACATAGGCTTATAAAGGGCGAGAGGTCAAGGTTTACCATGCAGCATTACATAAACATCTGCGTCCACCTGAGTTACAATCTAGCCTTTAATAACTGTATGTGGAGCTCTGGACTTCTTAGAAACCATTCCCTGCTTTAAGCCCTCAACCTCTAATTATCGGAGGCTAAGATGAAACTTTCCTTTGGGGAAGGTGGTCCCATAAATGTTTACACTACAGGATTTCTTCTCTTACAAGCTTGTGATATTGGCCCTGTGGTAGGCAGGATACTGGTCTCAGTGCACCACTAGTCTGATCAGTATGGCAGTTCCTATATTCTGACCAACAACTGTCTGCTTTTACAGAGTTCTTTCTATTCCAGGTTAGGTCTTCGTTTCCCACGTATGCCTCATTACCCTGTCCTGTACACTGTAAGCTCCCTGACTTCTGGAAAGCACTTAAGGCCTCTGTGCCCTGCCACATTACAATTTGGAGTTGACCTATTACATTTCCCCTATATATTTTAATGTGGTTTTACAAGTGTGATATTTACTCATTTGCATCATTTCTTTATTCAAGAAAAGAGGAGCAACCACTCACCTTCAAAGTCTTAAACAAAAACTTGATCCTAAAGTGAAATCCTGTCCTCCTTGAACTCACTGGGAATTTTGCTATGGACTTCAAGGGAGCAGGATTTCACCTTTTAGGTCAACTTCTATCTCAGATATGTATACTTCTCTTCCATTCACATGAGTTACCCACAACTCACTGTACCAAGAGCAGCTATGGAAGCTCAGTCTATGGGATAACTGCTTGCCAGTCCAAGAACACTGAGATACAAACATGGTTGTGAAGAGCATTTAAGGCCAGATATTTGAAAGTGCTGAACACCTAAAGAAATGGCCACATTTTCAAGAGTGCTCAGCACCCAGCAAAAACCTATTATTTTCAAAAGGGAGCTACTGAATGTTGGGCACTTTTGGCAATCTGGCCCTTAGCACAGATGTGCAAGAGCACTGTGGTATGTTGCTACATAATAGGGGTACCCAGACTCAGATTCAGTTCTCAATACCAAAGTCATAAAATATGCTCACAAAGCATAGTGTAAACAATGTGCATACTGGCCTACAATGTGCACTGAAAAAAATACCTTGAGGATATAACAGCTGGCTCACAAAAGAACACAGGTATAGTTTCTCCAGAAGTTACCTACACAACTATTTCTTTGTTACAGAATGATTTGGCTTTCTTCACTTTTTACTTTTCACAACTTTTCAAAAGAAATTTTAAAATGAAATCAGAGAGATTACAAAAGGATACATCATTTTCCAGACAAACAAATTAAGAGCACAGTATAACCAGGTGTTTTAGGAGTGCGGGGGGATAGGGGAGAAAAAAAAAGGTATGTATGTTTTCCTAAACTAATAAACCACTCTAAATCTGGAATCCATTGCAAATACTCCAGCTGAATATAATTCTTATTCTATCCTGCCATACAAACCCCATTAGTTATTGCTGCCAGTTGTTAATGTTTTTGTTACAACACACTTTAAATCACCAACACACTATAATTCTATAATAAACTGAGATAATAGCGTATGTTCTCAGTCACCTGCTAAACACATGGCATGGAGTGTAAATTCATTTATTTGGTATTTTTATTGCTAAGGACCCTCTTACATTTAAATAATTAGATTCAAACCAATAGCCTCAATCTGAAACAGTTACGACTTGGAATGAGGAGGGGTCCCTTTTCAAAGAAAAAGGCTCTAATAAACAGCATGCAATTAACCACAATATGCTACTAGGGATTGCTTAATTAAGGCTGCCACATGCCAGATATATACCAGATTAACCAGATACATACCACCAAAAATTCTAGCAAACAAGAATTAGGTACACATGTTATCAGTTATTTCCATTAAGGGTTGTAATGAAAGCAGGTGTTTTGCTTTGATTTCTTTTTCTTCTTTCTTCTGCTCCAAACAGCTTTGTAAATTAAACTGAAAAACCCCAACCCCCCTTTTTGCTAGATGGCAAGGCCTAACCAATTGTTTTATGTTACAATTGTTAAAATACCTCTAAGCTTCAGCACCGCTCTGGCTCTGAGACACTGGCAATTGACAGTACTTCTCTCACCTTGGTACTTGTGCAATCAAGTTACTCTTTTGGGCCTAGAAACTAGGAGAGGTTAATTATGGCAGCTTAGCTCTATATGTTCCCAAGACTGCTCATTGTGGTGAACTATATGTTGGTGTATAGTATCACTGGAGGAAATGGCCCTTTTCCAAATCCAAATTATTTGCCAGCACTGAACCAAAGTTTCTCCAATTTCTAGAATTTGACTATTGGGGGTGACTATTGCAAGCTTCAGGTCTTGTCTCTGCATTTCCTTGTTTTGGTTTTCTTTAATTACTTAGACATTTTAAGGCAGTTATACTTTGCCAGTACCTGAATACCAGATGCATTAAACTAGAAGGCCACAAACAAAGAAGACCCAATTTTAAAGGGGTTAGGTATCCTCCACTTAATGAAAGCACATAACTGGCGCATACATGTATGTGCTGAGGGTAGATTGAAACCTTTGCTTGGAATCCCCAAACTATTAATTTGTGATTTTTATGGCACCTTTATCTTTGGGTTCCTTGTAATCCTTCGACACTAGTATGATATGAATTGCTAAAAAGAAAAATCAGCAGTTTCAACCGTATGCCAAGTCAGGTGGAGTAAACAGAATAAAGGTATCTTACTTCAAAGCACTTCTGAGTTGAGTTCAAGTAGGTTTGTTCTCCACTAAGAAAGGGAAAGGGTCATTCAGGGGTTGGGGCACTAAGTTAGGACTTGGGAGACCCAGGTTCCATTCCCTGTTCCACCACAGACCTTGGACAAGTCACTTAGACCTGATCCACACAGGCACATTGGTACACGCGGGTTTAGGTGTCTAGGTTCCAGGTTTAGGCTCCACTGCAATTCACAAAGCTGCTGCCGAACACCATAGGGCCTAAATTCACCTGGCACCTAAGCATTCAGGGTAAAAGTTCCCTAGGAGCCTATGTTTCAGTCTCTGGGCACGCACTCTGCTGCTTCCCTGTAAGTGTCTGGATGTCTATCTCCCGCCTAAGCCCCAGCACAGTTCACAAACCAGGGGAAGAGGAGAGATGCCTTAGTTCTGGGACCCTTCCCCGCTCCCCCAGGGAACTAGAGCCTAGCTCCAACCTAAGCCCAGACATCTACACAGCAGTGAAACAGCCCGAGTCAGCTGGCACAGGCCAGCCATGGATGTCTAGTTGCTGTGTAGATATACACTTAGTGCACAGCAGGCTAGTAAGAGGTAGATTAACACCCTGGTTTGCCACGCACTAACTGTTTATATCAGGGATAGGCAATCTAAGGCACATGTGCCAAAGGCGGCACGCGAGCTGATTTTCAGTGGCACTCACACTGCCCAGGCCCTCGCCACCAGTCTGGGGGGCTCTGCATTTTAATTTAATTTTAAATGAAGCTTCTTAAACATTTTAAAAACCTTATTTACTTTACATACAACAATAGTTTATTTATATATTATAGACTTATAGAAAGAGACCTTCTAAAAACGTTAAAATGTATTACTGGCACGCAAAACCTTAAATTAGAGTGAAGAAATGAAGACTCGGCTCACTACTTCTGAAAGGTTGCCGACCCCTGGTTTATATAGACAAACCCAAAGTCTCTCTTTGCTTCAGTTCCCCATGTGTGAACTGTGAATAAAATTTCCTTAGCTCACAGGGGTATTGTGAGAATTAATACATTAAAGATAGTGTGACTATTACAATAATGGAAACATTTAAGATAGATAAAATACCAAACCATTTACACCACAGAAATAATCCAAAAGCCCTGCTTAGATTAAAACCAAATTTATCTTTCTTCTTAATTATTTATATTACCGCAGTGCCTAGGCCAGGGCCCCATTGTGCTTGGCACTGTACAAACAAAACAAATACAATCTCTGCCCCAAACGGCTTACAAGCAAAGTGTAAGTCTACAGACTACAGGTGGATAATACAGCGTCTATAAAAAAATTAAGTACATAATAATAATGGGGGGAAATGTTGCAGTGCTCATACTGTATTTGTTTAGTACTGAAATACAAGACACTGAAGAGTTGGATAGCTGGGACCTTTAAAACAAAGATGTATAGGATGTATTTTTTCTATTTAGCCCAAGTCCAGAATCTTGCCACTGATGCAAAGTAAGTATTGTGAATAGCAACCTCCAGTGATTTCTATAATTACAGATAATCATCAGTACATCCTTATATGTATACAAGCAACATGTAGCTATTAAGAGTCATTTCCTATAGCTTTATAAGGCAATAAGTCTTACCCAGCAGTAAACTGGCACAAAGGCACAATTTAAGAATATAGCATCAGTCCACGTTTTTAGACTTAACCCAGAATTTCTTGCATTTATAGATAGCAATGATAGTATTAAATTTCATAGACATCTCACTTTGACTGCAATGAAGGGGGGGAAAACCACTGTTTTTACATGCTTCTAATATAAGGCAAGGTGGCTATTCATTAAGATTACAAATAGATTAGACTTGGTACACAAACATAAGAACATCTGTCTGAGATCCATTGGTTGTTAGGTCCACAACAAATAGCCATCATATACCAATACCAGCCATATATTATCTCTGAATTGTTTGACACTGGTCATTAAGATGTGTGCCCCTACCAAGGAACCTAAATATTTAAAAATGTGAAATGTTGCAGGTTTTTTGGGTTACCCAATCACTTCATAATCACAAGAATTTTGGGAGGGGGGCAGTTTTTTCAGGTTATGTAAAGTCAACTAAAGTGTCACGTGCTGTTACATCTCTATATGTCTGGTATTATGTAATGCTCCTGTAGAGTATATGCTGATACTAAATAGGAATGAAGAACACATTTCTCTGTGTCCATAGCTGTTATTCCTAACACAAATTCTCACAAGAGTGATTAATAGTGAGCATTCATTCATGTTTCTGTTATTTACATCTGTGCAATGGAAGTGTCAAATGCTACCACCAGATTAAACAAGTAGAGCACTCATGTTTGGTAGGTTTGTACACCCCACTTTACACAGGTATTAAGACTACACCAGAAGGAACCAGGACCGTTATTACACATCTCTCCACCCTTCACATTGCTGTCTTAAGTGGTACTTATTTATTTGCCTCCTAGAAAGACATAGCCAAACCCTTTTATGTTGGGAAGGTTTGGGCAGAGATTGCTCTTGCACTGCCCTTTACTAGTGCCAAGATATTAGGTTTATCCAGATCCCCAGGGGTCAGGAACCCTCCAGCCAAAGGCTTGATACCAACAATGCTCAGTTTCAGCTCCAAACCTTCACCCGAGGCTCTCAACCCATCACGGTCCATCGATTCCAGTTATCATGATGGGTTGCAGATAGTGAGAGAGGTGTCCCTGAAATAGCCAGGCCATACTTAGCCCGTTAAGGGTATTAAAGATTAGCACCAAGACACCGAAGGGGCTCTGACATTAAATCGGGTGATAATTAGCTTGATGTACTCTTGGTAGTTTGTGTTACCAAATACGATGGTAGCTGGGGCTGCTCTTTGCTGCACCACCTGAAGCTCCAGCTTGGACTCCCCAGCCAGTCAGTGACACACAGCACATTGCAGCGTGCTCTCCTGGAGGTGAAGGAGGCATGGACCATCTTTGCTACATCCAAATCTGAAAGTATCAAGCGCATTTTTGTTTGGAAGCCAAAAACGGAAGAGGCATATTTGGCTGCCGTCTCTAAGAGCAGCCATGAATCCAGTAGGACCCCAAGACGGCTAACTACCTTGACAATTGGCAGGCAGATATCTTCAACAGGAAGAGGAAATGAGAGCTCACTATGCAATCTGGTCTCTAGGTGTAGTCTTGTGAAGAGTGTGTTACACTAAACCATTAATGTGACAATGGTGTAGATAGTTATAGCAAAGTCCTTCTCTGTATAAAAAAAAAAAAAAAAGGTTGCAATCCTCAAGCCAAACTAAGTGTTCTTAGCCACATCTGCTACCTGGACATCCAGAACCAGTTGATGAAATAAGACACACACTCAGAAAACCAGCATCACTAATGATGGGCTAGCTCCCTCAGTCAGTGGAGATGAACTCCACACACTCACTCACTCTCTCGCTCGTGCATGTGTTTTCCTTTAACCTTTCCCATTTCATTTTTTCCTTATTTTTTAATTGATTGCTGTTTAATAAATTGTATTTTCTTTGAACTGTATGAAATGATCAGTGGGTGAGGGAAGCATCCAGTGCAGAGAGAGCACCCTGGAGTGGGGACACCCTAGCCCCTGCCCTAAGTGACTACGACAAGGTTGGGGATCCTGGGCCCAGCCTTGTTGGGGTTACAAGTACTCTGCTTAGGGTGACCAGATATTCCAATTTCATAGGGACAGTCCCGATATTTGGGGCTTTGTCTTATATGGGTCCCTATTACCCCCCATCCCCGTCCCGAATTTTTTACACTTGCTGTCTGGTCACCCTAACTCTGCCACACAGGAGTGTGGAAGGGGAACCCTTGAGGTCAGGGAGGACTCTGGGTAAAGGAAGTGGGAGTGAGGACTCAGACTTAATATATAAGCCAGGAAAGTTCCCCACAATGCAGGACCATTCCCCCACTTATATTCACAAAGAACTTTTCAGAAAATTCATCTGCGACTTTTTTACTCTTCAGGCACTTGCACCCTCTGCTGCTGCTTATTTTTATTTGCATGCTGTAGCTGTTCTCCTTTGGCCACCATTGCTCACATGTATAGGACCTCGCTTGCTTTTATTATTGGTTAACAAACTCTCCAGAGAAGGTCGCCACAAGATGAGATGATGAATGTCAAGCCATGAAATACCTTCCCCGTCCCAACTTTTTTTGTTCTGGGCCTTTTTGCAGTGCTTAGATACTACAGATGCTATATAAAGCCTAAGATAGATTGTTGCAGTTGCATTTTCCTGTAAGTTTTTTCTTTCCTCATACCTTGTGAGGCTGCTTTTGCTTCTAAGTTGGCCTTGCCCTCCAACACCTTAATATGCTCATGCAAAAATCTGTAGTTTAGACAGAACTCAATCACAGAAATATTAAACTTGGAAAGGACATAGTACAGATTGTCTTTATTTTCAGTAAGATTCCCATAGATCTATTATGTCGAGATCACCAACAAGTGTGCTTGGCAAGCAGTGACTTAATTTCTAGGTTTAAAAAAAAAAATTCAATTCCTTCTTTCTTTTGGGATTTCAGAATCCCTAGCTCCAGCCAAATTATACTTCCAGTTTGCCGAGATACCCAAGTACTGAACTTAGTTATGACTTCAGTATAACTCAGCTGTTCATTACAGCCACGTTAGAGGATTCAATTTTCTTGCAGATATGCCGAATTCTTGTTATAGCACAAAACAAACATTTCCCTTGTAAGCCAAACTCATTCTTCACAATGATTAATGACTCACTGAGAAATCATTTTTGACAATAGCCACAGCCAATTTTAAACTGTGTATGTCTAGGGGAAGAAGGCTTTGTTTGGTTGGTTTTTAAGTGTTATAGATTAGAGTCAGAATGAGTATTAACATCTTAGGTGTGGCAGAACAGAAGTGAACTGTAGCATATCTCTGTAGCAGTGCTGCAAGATCTCGCTCCATTTCCCATTACAACTGGTAGGGCTAACTTGGGGCAGTCAGACATTGTGGTGTAGCGATCTCTGTTACTGGGGAGAAGAAAGTGTGCTCTTTCTAGCTCACCTGCTAAGTGAACTCAGTATCAGGTCAGGCAAAATAGAAAAAGGAATACCCCCACCTCATTACAGAGCTCTTAGTTAGTGTAGTACTGTATTTGAGACAGAATGATACACATGAAACGGACCCTTATCCTGACAGGAGAACTCTGTTGACCTTAAGGGCTGGTGTACACAGTGGGGTAATGTGCTCTATGTGGATGTGGTTTTTAAAGCATACTAACCTTTTGCACATGAATTGGTCTGTGTGGTGCATTTGAACTCTTTTAAACAGTATTATGTTAAAGCGCACTAGGGAGCATTTAGTGCACACCAGTAAGGTCTATGTGGACCAATTAATGAGCAACACATTAGTATACTTTAATAATCTCAGCCCCGTAAAGCACATTACATCACTGTGCAGACAAGCCCTTACCTGCTAACAATTTTAGGATGAGGGACAAAGTTTGTCTCAGAATGAGAAATCCCTATGCTACAGAAAGTAGATACATTTCTATGTACACACTTAGAACTTAAAAGGATGGTTTAGGTTTGGTTCTTTTTTAAGGAAAAAAGTATCTTTCCAGTCTCATGTTTTGTGTGTCAAGTTTCAGCTCTGCAACTTAATTCCATAATATATAGGGTCTGTGCCCCTAGAGATGACTCCCCTCCAGAGCCTGGAATGGAACCAAATATTTCTGAGTCTCGCTATTCCTCTACTGTCAGCGAATATCTATGAAGCTCACTGACAAAGCCTGTGCCTTATTCCTCCTCCCGCTTCCCCTGTAGTTCTGTTCCACACACACGACAACCTACTATTGCTATTAGTTCTTAGTTCCAGTGGCACAGGTCTGTGCAATGGATCAAAAGGTTCCAAACCTTGCTCATGATTAAGGATATGATTTTGACACAGAAGTCATGGAAGTTATGGATTCCATTGCTTTAACGGATCTGGGACTTCGGCTTCAGCCCTGCTGGAGCAGCTCTCAGCTGTCCACCCCACGGTGGGGCTTGGACAGTCAGTCAGCCCACGTCACGGGCTTCCGTGAATTTTTGTTTATTGCCCGTGACCTGTCCGTGACTTTGATGAAAAATTCCCGTGACAAAATCTTAACCTTACTCATGATCCATTTTGTCAGTATGGCACCACATGATAGATTTTGTGTTTTTTCAGTTTGCTCTTTTAAAAACCTAGGAAACTACATGCAAAGCAACTACGTTAAAAGATCATTATTAAAAGTTGCAAAGTCAAAAGCTAGGAAATGTCAGAATTAAGCTGGCCTGTGCAACCTTAATTCAACCTCTTCATGCCTATCCATTTTGATACAGTCTTTCAGTACATGATCACATACTGTTTTTTGTTTTTTCCCTACAGGAACCCTGCCTTATTCTGTGCACACTATACAAATATTGTATGTTTGGTGGTGGTGTTGTAGATGGTGTTCCATTTATGAGCAGCTATTCAATATTTTGTTTTCCCAATGTTCAATGTGTGGCCCCAGGCTAGGGTGACCAGACAGCAAATGTGAAAAATCGGGATGAGGGTGGGGGGTAATAGGAGCCTATATAAGAAAAAGACCCAAAAATCGGGACTGTCCCTATAAAATCAGGACATCTGGTCACCCGATCCCAGGCCTTAATTACTGCACACTATACAAACTCTTCTCTGAGAACAAAAATATTCGTCTTTTCACAGGCTTTTATTTTTCTGATGCTCATCATCATAGAATCTGAGTACTACAGAAACTTTCGTTCATTTTCACACCACCCCTGTGAGGTAAAGGGCATTATTATCTCTATTTTACAGATGGGAAACTAAGGCACAGAGATTAAAGTCAGAAGTGTCCATTAA
This sequence comes from Malaclemys terrapin pileata, assembly GCF_027887155.1. Lineage (NCBI taxonomy): Eukaryota > Metazoa > Chordata > Testudines > Emydidae > Malaclemys > Malaclemys terrapin. The sequence continues at coordinate 79,060,158 of NC_071505.1, forward strand.
TTTTGGTGGCCCAGTCTGACACACCTAGGACCAGCGCTGGTTGGGAATTTTCTGACAAGAGAATTCTATTGGAAAATGATATTTTGTCAAACCTGAAATATTTTCTGGAAACATCTCTGGTTTGTCGGACTTTCGACAAATGACAGGCAGGGCTCTGATAGAAGCCTGCCTAGTTTCCTGGCAGGCTGCTAAGGAGACAGGTTTCCAAGGCCAGAGCTTCCAGTTCTCTGTCTGGGAGCCCAGAGCAGGAAAGCCCTGTGTGCCCTGTCTCTAATGGGCTCATTTCCCAGTTTCACAGCAGGGAACATAGCAGCTCTGTGGATCCCAGCTCAAACCAGGGCTCTCCGGATCCTTACTCTGCAGATGAGGCAGCCTGGGGCGTCTGCCCTGTCTCTTCTGTTTTATTTTGGAAAAAAATGAACAAAAGCAGCTTGATTTTTCTAAAACAATTGGGGGAGGATTTTCTTTTGGTGGAAAATTTTGAAATTTTCAGTTTTTGTTAAAAAACAGAATGAAATTTTTGTTTGAAATTCTGGAATAAACAGTGGAATGGAAATTCCAAGTTTTGACCAGTTCTGCCTAGGACTAGAGCCCTGCAGCAGGATTGGGATCCCACAGGTCCCGCTGCAATAATAGCAGGAGTGGGTAAAATGTACTTTGTTGCAGGTGGGATTGGGTGGGCAAAAAAAAAAAAAAAAACCAGACTGCAGTAATTTGTGGGAAAACACTAAATCTCTCAGTTTGTCATAAATTGCTGAAATTCTATGTAAAGCAAGTTTTTCTTTTTTTAAAATAAAGGTTTTAATACTTACATTTAAGAGAGGGATAGAAGGATTCGATGTCTATTATAACAGCAGTTAAATATTTTTACATGGTTTAAGCAAGATTTGTTTTATTCTTTTAGTAGTAAAAATTGTGTCTGAAATCTGTGTGCGTAATATATATATATATATTAACCAACCTCTTTTTTTCTTTTAGTAGCATGGGGGAATCTGTCTCTCTTGTTGGATTTGCGGAATCTAAAGTTTTTGCAGGTGGGAGCAGGATAAAACACAGGAGTGGGAGGGAGGGTGAGTCAGAATTGTGGGGTGGGACAGGAGCAGGATTAAAAAAATAGTGCGGCACAGGGCTCTACTTAGGATCTGAGTTTTCAACCTACTTAGCATTATCTAGCACTTTGTATGTTCAAAGGGAAGCCCCTGACTGACTGCAGTTGCAGCAGTGAGTGCTGAGCACTTCTGCAAATCAGACCCCACGCTCTCAAGTTGGGCACCTAGGAAATAAGGAGCACACGAGTGAAAGGCTTTGTTTGAGAGACTTGCTTAGAATCACATGGGAACTTTGTGGCACTCAAGGACAAAATCCAATTTTTCAAGGCAGCATTCAACTGCCATAACCATAATGCCATCCTTTCTCTTCCTGCAAACCCCTGCCTCATTCACTACACCCCTTCCATTTCTGGCAGCGGAAAAAGTTGTATGGGAGTATGTAATTAAGGACTGTATCATAACGTGTATGCACAAGGAGGCTAAGTTAAGGTTACACAGGTAAACCTTAATTTGGCATTTTCCATGTTTTGAGTGCTTGACTTTGTATCCTTAAAAATGTTTTAATGTAGGTTTTTTTGTGTGTAATAAACATATAGAAGCATACATCTATTTATATATATAATTTATATAGGCACTTATATTTCATTTTCTGGTTTTTATTTTTAGCGGCATACTATTTCAATAGTGATTCAACAATTTAACTTATTTAATGATATGACATATAACAAACCTATGTAACTGCACTCATCTACCCCTATGCCTCCCCCCCATGAGTCTGTCTTAATGCCTCCCTTTATCTGTTACCCATGCATCTAGTACCTTTCTTTCCTCATTCAAAAAACACTCTTGCAAACCCATGTTTTCCATGAAGCATCCCTGCGATGATTAGTAGACCCTCTGTTTCTCCTCATCATATTGTACCTCTTCATACCTTTAAACCGCTCCTGTGGGGCAAAGCGCTCTCTTGACCAAACTCTGTATACTGGAGCGTGCTGTGGACATTTATAGTAGATATGAACAGTCATTATTATTTACAGCAGACAAGGACCTTGTAAATATTCTGAAATAAATCAATAATTTGCCACATCTCAAGAGATGCTGAGCACCTTGAGCTCCAGGGAATTTAGTGACAGTTACAGGGATTTGGCAGGACAACAATACAAATTTACATTTACAAATCTATGCATTGCTGTAGACGTATTAAACTGGTTTCTGTAATGCCAGGGCATATGGAATTTAGAGAAGAGATTTGACGTTTATATGACTCTTTACCTATTTAGTCTAGCACAGTGCCCGGAAGTCAATCAATCATATTCTGACACGGTTTCCTAAGTGGAGAACATCCAAAGTTTATCTTGTGGAAACTCATTACTGAGTTGGTGAAAAAAAAGGAAATCCTGGGACATAGGGAAAAGCCAATACACATGTGTCTAAGTCCGTGATATTAGATTCCTCAGAAAATCTAATGATCAAGTTCTGACTAGAATATGCAAGCCCTTATTTTATCATCTACATTCATAGCCTTGTCATGGGTGCTCATACAGCTAAATGGGCAAGGACAGCCTTTCTGTAGGAGTGTTGTGGTTAAATAGGGTTTGGGGTTAAATTGTTTGAACTCCTTGTTTTCACATTATTTTTATTTGCCAGAAGAGTAGGTAGAAAGACAGTAAAACTGGCTTGAAAAAGATGCTACTGACTCATAAGGATGAGAAATATCCAGCCTTAAGAAGGCATTCTGGATTTATGCTAGCTGATTCATACTTGCCTACACAGGGGTCCTACGGCAGGGAGATCCTGCCATGAGCTATAAACTGCAGGAAACAACAACAAAAACAAAGTGAGATAGTAACTTCAGAACTGTGGCAGGAGTTTGACAGAATGATGTTCCCATGAAATATTTTTAGAATAATGGTTTGCAAAAAAGATTACTTTCACTGGGTTTATAGAAACATCCAAAATACAGCTGAAGATCCGATTGCCCAATTAAAACTTCAAGTGAAACAAATGGACAAAACAGATGAATCATATACAAGGTAACTGAAGGGGCAAGGAGTAAGAAATCAGCAGTTGAGAAGGTACTTATTTATACAGAACTGCTTTTCCTTTTCACACAGAGGTCAGGTCAAATTCTTCTCTCCCCAACACCCATGCAACCCCAGTGAATTCAATGGGACTACAGGTGTAACAGGATGGAATTTGATCCATTCCTTTAATAGAGGGTGTCAAGGTTGACTCCCTACTCTGTCACTCCAAGTGCAGGAAGTGGGGGCCCGCAAGGATTTTAAAAATCAATACTTGCCACTCCAGGTTTGTATTAAACTCCCAAACTCTCTGACCTTGGCTTGGTAAACGCTGCCACCACCCAAATGCAAAAAACCCCCTTTGAACCCAGGAAGGTGCACTAGGGAATTCCTCCCTGTGGGGTACCCTCAAGCCCTTTCACACACACACACACACACACCCATTCAGGGGAGGAGCTGAGAAAGAAAACAAAGAAAATTAGCTGTGGCTACCAGCTAATCAATCAACATGCACAAACCTCTTAGGACATCAAAAATCCAATCCTGTTCTTAAAAAAGGTAAATTTTATTAAAAACAAAAAAGGGAAAAAAATACATCTGGAATTTAGGCTTTTTGCTAGATCTTAAAAGAAACAATTACAAAAATTAAGCACCCAAAATACCTTTCTTGGGGGTTCAGCTTAAAGGTTATAAGCAAACAAAAGCATGTGGGGTTAGCACAGAGGAGATCCACAATCCTTAAAAAACAAACAGAAATAAACCTGATCGCGTCTAGCTAAACATTCTGATCTACTTCTGTTATGTAAAGCCTCCGCTCAAATGCAATTGTAAGCTCTGTAACTGGTATTAAGTTCTGCAACCTTTCTGCAGACTTTATAACTTCGGTTATTGTTAGCAGAGCCTTTTAAGTTTTGTAACCTTTGCAAGCTCTGTAACCTTTTCAAGTTACCACTTGTATGAACTTCCAAGCTTTGTAATATCCCATCCCTCAGAGAGAGTGTGAACGAGGGAGTGTGAACAAGGGAGTGTACGTGGGACTGGGCGGAGAGGAGCTGCAAGGAGAAAGGAGCCCAGAGACAGGAGACAGGTATGTCTGATATAATCTGCCCTGAGAAGGCAATCACGAAGTGCTGTAAAGAGAAGAAGACCCTGGTATGGATGAAAGGAACTGGTCTGGGAATGCTTCTCGGTGACGGACACAGAAGGAAAACTCAGTGTACGTGACAGGAGCTGCCCCGTTCCAGAGAAAGGAAGCAGCCATGCACACAAGCAGTGGCTGCTCCTTGACCTGCTCAGCAGCCTGGATTCGTGACCGCAGGCGGACACCCCAGATCTCCCATGCTTCGGCCTCTCGGTCTCCATGCTGTCTCCGGAACTCTCCGCCTGTGTAAGTGTGTGGGTGCATGAGGGTATGAATGCGGTGAATGTGTGCGTGTATGAATAAGCTCCATCTCTTTTCTATCTGACCCGACAGCGGCATCGAAATAAAACTAATACACATGTGACCCTGGGTTGGTTTTTAGGGGAACACCGTTAACAACTTACACATTTGGAGTTCAGACAAGTAGTTCTAGGTATGATCTGATGATTTATGATTACCAGCTCCATGGAGGATTTGCGAGCCAGAAGAGAATTTGTAAGTGTGTTAGCTCTGCAGTACTAAGAGAAGACCTGACTGTCATTCTTTTGGTGCATAGACTTTACTCCAGTACATTACTAAGGTTCTACATGCTGCAAAGCTAGTCCCCAAAACAGTGTTTAAAAAAAAAAAAAAAAAAAAACCCACACACTACACTTATTTTCCCCACTACAATAAGTAGCTATGATTGAACAAGCAGAGAAGGATCTGCCATTTTATACAGTCCTATTTCAGAGCAGCATTGGCCTTTAAACTAGAAAATAGGTCCCAGCCACAAAATTTGGCTACAGATCAGAACTGAAACTTCCCCCCACATTTGGGATTGTTTAGAGCCAGGGTTTTGTTTTAGGCCTCTAGATAAGGAATTATCTTGTTTACTTGTCACCAAAGCAATTTTGCTGTTCACTGGATAACATGAAAGATTTGCCGTGTAAAGCTGCACAGACAAAACATTTGAAGAACAGAACTACTTCAAAAATAGATATGGCTCAATAGTAGCGGAGTTCACTAAAATGGCAATAGCTTTATCCTGTAAAGGAAAGAACACACTGTCAAAGGCAAGGTAGTTTTTTCCTCTGTAACAAAAAACAACACTGGTAGAGTTTAAGGCCTTGGCTACACTCGCGGATTCACAGCGCTGCCGCGGCAGCACAGTGAAGCGCAAGTGTAGTCGCGCCGCCAGCGCTGCGAGAACTCTCTCACAGCGCTGTATGTTCTCCACCTCTCCGAGGGGAGTAGCTTGCGGCACTGCGAGTGAGCGCGCAGCACTGCAGGCACTGATTACACTGGCGCTTTACAGCGCTGCACTCACTGGGCTCGGGAAGGGGGGGAGGGGCGTTTTCACACCCCTGAGCGCAGCAAGTTGCAGCGCTGTACAGCACCAGTGTAGCCAAGGCCTAAGACTTGCATCCGAAGAAGTGGGCTGTAGCCCACGAAAGCTTATGCTCAAATAAATTTGTTAGTCTCTAAGGTGCCACAAGTACTAGTGTTCATATTGTTTGCAAGGAATTAATATTTAGACCTCTATTTCTTCCCTTTAACCTAGTTGCTAGGTAATAGAGGTCTGTGACACACTGATCTTTAAGGATCTAGATGTAAGAAATAATAGTATTCACTATACACATGTGCAAACAATCATTCCTGACAGGCTGGGGAACTGATAAAATCTAATAATCTAATGCCTAAAAGGGGCATCATCAAGCTTAAAATAGGCTTTAATCGTCTCCACCACCACTAATTTTAACATATTCCCTGATAGGGAAAGCAATACCATCAAAGCCTCTTTTCCTCTTTCATTGAAAGAGCAAAGGTATCCTGTGTCAGCACAAAAACAAAAGGACGGTTAGTTTTGCATGAACAATGGTCAAGTGTCCTGCCATTCTTTCCAACACCTCTTGAACAGTGAATGACAGGAATTGCCTGCTTGTGAACATTCCTATGGGGTTGGTCCTGCTGGATGATTACATTAGAGGACTGCTCCCTAGCAAAAAGAACATTAGGAAACAGGGTTTGCAGGGGGAAACCTGGCTCCGGCATTATTCTTTGGTATTTGATTCTATGAGTTCAGCTTTCAGGGTTAAAGAATTTAGGACTATAATTGAATCCCCCTTTTCCTGAATGCCCTGACTCACTGTCAGTCACTCATCAAAGCAGGGGAAACAATGACAGAGGCAAGTTTTTATGCCACTGATCAGAGGCCATTAGTCTTAAATATGCAAAAGAAAAATGCTTCAGGGATCTAGTGCTCTCTCTGAAGGATATCGGGAGGAACAAAAATGCACTTCCATGCAGCCTGTACATGGTGTACTACCTTTTTTAGTACCTTTGAAAAGGAACATGAGGGATTTTAGCCTTAATTCTCTTAGTTATGTGAGCATTACAAAAAATTAATCACAATGACCAAGTTTATTCTTGCAACAATAAAATTTGTTTTATCATCAGATGTTCTTTACATGATCCTCTCCATCTGCTCCCACCTGCCGTGTATCAGCCACACACTTGCTTGGCTGGAACTGGTAATAACATACAGTGAATAATTATTCTACAAACTCAGCTTCTTTCTGTCTACAAAAAGTAGTTGGTTTTTCTCAGGTTTCTTAGTTATTAAAATATTAGATAAATATTTCTATGGATAGTTCTTGTTCTATAGATTGTTCATTCCCCCTGGTTCTGTGACCATTGCTCAGGTGGTCTTGCAAAGAGTCCCATTGATATGAGATAAAATAAAATAATTTGCAGAGTAAAATGCAGAGAGCCATGAGCCAAGTTGGCAGCATCAGGCCCAGTTTGAGCAGTTTGTTGAGAATATTCAATATTTGAAATCTGAGCTGTATAGGTTAGTCTTGATTGGACACATAGGCATTATTTCTGTTCCATGACAGTGTGTGTGTGTGACTCTGAATCAGGTTTTTGGAAAACTTGATTATTTGTACAAGTTCAAAATTAATTATTCTTTAATATTAGATTAAAACTGATTGTATGAAACATACTAATGGTAAAACCTTTCATCAGTTCATTTATAGAAAGAAAACATAAAAAGGGAATGAGTAAAGCTGAAAGTAACTCTATTTTAAATATCTACTTGAATTTTAAACAGTATTTGTCCACTTCTAAACTAAATACCAAAATTCAAAAGGCCAAATTCAATGCTTATGTCACTTACTTAAAGGTAATGGTTAATTTTGGCCTTCCGCTTATACTCAAGGATAGATGCTGTTGGAGGGTTCCATTAAAGTCATTGAGAGGTTTACCGTTGACTTCAGTGGCCAGAATTTCACTCAGTGTCTTTAATTCAATAACACTACTCATATGTGGAAAGTTACTCATATGCATAAGTGCTGCAGGATAGGAGCCATAGTCTCATAACCTCATCTCAGACAATAGCCTGATGGGTAATACAGAGACATATTAATTATAATATGCTTTGTACTTATACTTATAACATGTCATAAGCAAATCAAATTACAATTTCTATGCATGCCTCCTCAACTACTTTCTTTTCTTTGTTGCATTTTTAGAAGAGTTTAGGAATTATAAAGTTGACAAATGATAATTATTCAAAAATAGAATTATGTTCTAGAGAATGTGATATTAGTTCTCTCTGATCTTTTAAATCCTCTCTGTGGTTTTAAATTATGTGCTAAAGCTTAGGGACATTTGTGCTTCAGCTTCTTAGCTGATTAGAGAATTCTTTAGGATATGCGAACTAAAGACACAGTAACATCCTATTTATTGGATGTGCTGGCATAGAGGGGAAAGATTTATTAGTCCTTGGTTAAGTAAGACAGAAGTTCTTTTGCACAGTCTAAGGAGCCAATCCTGCAGCAAAGTCTGCATGAGTGCATCCCTCTGCCCACACAGTTCCCGATAGATTCCAATGGGGCTCTGTATGGGTCAGTCCTTTGGGAGCTCATTGCTGTATTAAGTCCAAAGTTAAGACACATAAATCTCTTGAGAAGGACACAAGGCAACACCACCAGCCCTTGGACTGAGAGACCAAGCTAGAAACTTGAACTCTGATCCCAAACTCAAATTCTCAATTTAGCAGCCTGACATGCTACCCCTTGACCTTGGGCCTATTTTCTTCCCATTTTTGGACATCCAAAAGAATCTTCCTCAACAAGATCACATTTTTTATTGTAATCCCCACCCATGAACATAGCAGACTAAAGACTGAAAGACACAGCCTGTGATGAACTGAGAAATACCTGTGTTATTGTTTACCAATACGGTGCATACGTCTGTGTGTGTTTGTTTATGATAGGTTACTGTTATGGAGTCAGAGCAAGAGGGGTTGTTAGGGGACCCAAGCAAGAAAGGTAAAACAATGATCTAGATTAAAAGCATCCCAACAGCACAATTGCCAAATTTATAGCAATGTAGAGATGACACAGCTATTTTTCCCCTGGCTGGGAAGAGAGAGGTCAACAGAAGCACTAAAATATTAGAGGACTCCAGGAGTTAGAAAAGGGTGGGAGTGGCTAGAGAAGCTGCCCAGCAAAAGCTGACAGGGTGACAATGGGTCATCCAGAGATACAGAGGGCATTGTGTGAGTAGGACAGTCTGTTTCTCCTAGCCAGATATGGAGATTAGCTGGACTGAGTGGAATTTACAAAAACTGGCAAGGAAAAATTAAGGTGAAAGTAAGACATGTGCCCATTGGATTAACACAGTTGGTAAAGAGCAGGCTACAGTCAAGAGATGCAGCCCAAGACCAGTAGGATGGTGGGGTTCTACCCGGAGTGAGGTGCAGGAAACCAGCCTGTCACCTGAAGGGTGCACTTGAGAGGAACTAAATGGGGTCTAAGGTACCGATTGCCCTATAACCATGACACAGGTCTACAAAGCAAATTGTCAAACCTGCTGAAAGAAAATGTGTTCGTAAAATCTCAAATGTGAGCTAAGAGGACAGAGGGAACCCCTGGAAGAGGCCTTGAATGATCTTAAACTGTGTAAAAGTGGACAGCAAAGCTATAGCAGAGAAGGAGGATAGTCTTGTGGCTAAGACTCTAGACTAGGACTTGGGAGATCTGGGTTCAGCTCTGAAGTACACCACAGATTTCCCATGTGACCTTGGGCAGGACACTTAGTCCTTCAGTTCTCCCCTCTGTAAAAGATGGTTAATACTTCCAGTGTCTGTCTTATCTAATTAGACTGTAAGCTTTGAGAGACTGTTCTGCTCCCAAAAGTGTGGGAACAGCATCGAGCCCAATGGGCCCTGATCTCAGTTATGGCCTGTAGGCCAAACTGTAATATAGACAGTACTAAAAGACAGGAACTAGATTGTTCAAGGCAATAAGTGACAAGTCAGCCATTTTTAATACATTAAAAACAGTCATCTGAAGTAGAATGTGGGAGTTGTAAGAGATGGCCATTTACCAAGAGTGGTCCAACCCCTCTTAGACTGTCTCCGTGATCTATAGCTCCCTGTCTACTATCATTTCAGTCTGTAAATTTAGCAATTTACATTGCTAAAACATTAGATCTCTGCCATACTGTTCTCAGGTGAAGAAGAGAAACAGACTCCAGACAGATTCTTTCTGTGATAAGAAGGATTACTGAAAGAAATTGGGATCTCCCCAGAACAAGTTTTGAAGAAAGAAAAACATTCTCTGTAGAACTGGAAATAAGGCATACATTTTTAACAGTCAGAGTAATGAACCACTGGAACAATTTAGGAAGGGTTGTAGTGAATTCTCCATTCCTGACAATTTTTGAATCAAGAATGGGTGTTTTTCTAAAAGACATGTTCTAGGAATCATTTTGGTAAAGTTCTATGGCCTATGTTACACCAGAGGTCAGACTAGATTAACACAATGGGCAGGTAGGTTGCTCAGGGTCAGGTTGCAGGTTGAAGGGCAGTCCTGATCAGTGGTCAGAATTCACAGAAGCCATCCAATAGCCAGGAGATCCAATCCAAGGATCAACAGCAAGGTAGTTGGTGGAGTTAGGCAAGACAGCAAGGCGGGGTCCAAGTAGCAACTAACAGGCAATGGCTTGTTGCTCAGACAAGGGCAAAAAGGAATCAGGAAGTTTATATATGGTCACCAGCCAGTCAGGGTCAAGACCATGTGGCCAATCAGGAAGCAAGTTGTGGAACCCTTGAAGCTGGTCCATACAAGTCTGCAAATTTCCCAGTAATTTGATGAATGTGGCATGATAACCAAGGCTGCTTCCCAAAAATGCACTGCACCTTGGCTCAAGAGCAGGTTCCTTTTGGCCTTGGAATCTATGAACTTGGGAAGACCAATAACACTCCAGTGTCAGAAAAGCTTTAGCATGTAGTTCTCAAGGAAAACAGATCCCTAACATATTTTAGGTTTCAGAGTAGCAGCCGTGTTAGTCTGTATCCACAAAAAGAAGAACAGGAGTACTTGTGGCACCTTAGAGACTAACAAATTTATTAGAGCATAAGCTTTCGTGGACTCCAGCCCACTTCTTCGGATGCATATAGAATGGAACATATATTGAGGAGATATATATACACACATACAGAGAGTATAAACAGGTGGGAGTTGTCTTACCAACTCTGAGAGGCCAATTAATTGAGAAAAAAAACTTTTGAAGTGATAATCAAGATAGCCCAGTACAGACAGTTTGATAAGAAGTGTGAGAATACTTACAAGGGGAGATAGATTCAATGTTTGTAATGGCTCAGCCATTCCCAGTCCTTATTCAAACCGGAGTTGATTGTGTCTAGTTTGCATATCAGTTCCAGCTCAGCAGTCTCTCGTTGGAGTCTGTTTTTGAAGTTTTTCTGTTGTAATATAGCCACCCGCAGGTCTGTCACTGAATGACCAGACAGGTTAAAGTGTCAAACTGTCTGTACTGGGCTATCTTGATTATCACTTCAAAAGTTTTTTTTCTCAATTAATTGGCCTCTCAGAGTTGGTAAGACAACTCCCACCTGTTTATGCTCTCTGTATGTGTGTATATATATCTCCTCAATATATGTTCCATTCTATATGCATCCGAAGAAGTGGGCTGGAGTCCACGAAAGCTTATGCTCTAATAAATTTGTTAGTCTCTAAGGTGCCACAAGTACTCCTGTTCTTCTTTTAACATATTTTAAACATCTTTAGAAACAAGGCAAGTCTCAGTGGATTAGAGAGGTTAATCTTACATCTAATATTTAGAGAAGGTTCTAGGAAATAGCCAAGAAACGCCTGATTTATAAGACTTTCTTAACAGGGAAGATACTGGCAACATTCTTCAGGCTTAGCCCAGGGAAACACCTGATGAGTTATGATTTAATTATGGATATTAAATCTGAATTCAAAAATAGGAGATCATACCGACTAATCAGAAGATTTTGTAATAAGGTTTATAAAAGATTTAACAGGGAAGCCATGGACTTAATTAACCAGGACTTTTAGAAAGCTTTCAATAAAGTACCACCAAAAAGTTTACTCTATAAAGGCCAGAGATTAAATATGTCTTGCTACTGAAAGGAAGCATTTGGGCAAGCCAATTTAGATGACAAATATGGACTTTTCTATGGAAGACATGATAGATGAGAGAGAGGAAGTAGCTCAGGACTGAAGGAGGTGTAATTATTGGAGCACTACACAGAAATTTTGGGGGGAAATTTGCCCTTGGGGTAACTTACATAATTGATGTTTCTCAGGAGTGATGTTTCTCATGAGTGAACAAACATATCCGAAGGAAAGAAAAATATACACCATCTACCACTGTGATGGTTCTACAGATTTTCGGGGCCCCTGGGGTGGACCAGGAAGTCCTGCCACATGCTGTCTAGGCCTTGTCTACTAGGAGAAAAGATGCCTTTGTTCCAGTCAAACTTAATCGGTCTAACTTAACTCAGTTGAAAGCCCCATTTAAAATCAGTGTGGGCACAGTTTAACACCTTTAGCTCAATTATAGCAAATTGAGTAAAAAGCATCTTTTTTTCCTCCTTGTCTAAACAAGGCCATAGTCGTGTTGCCTCCTGCTCAGCAAGTGTATGGGCTAGTGTATCAGAGGTTCCTCCCCTACTGGATTTCAGAGGCATGGCACAGATTAATGAATGGGGTCGTCCTGACCAGAAGACAGAGCAAAGATGCCTAGGCAAATAGTGGAACTTCCAGATATGGCTTGCACATTTTTGTATTTTGGAGTTTGCTGCTGGCCAAACTGCCTAGAAGGAATGTGGCTAGGAATTTTTGCCCATTTGGTACCAATGTGGATTAATCTAAAACTCCAGCAATAAAACCCTGCCCAGTATGGATGATTTGATGGTCAAACTTGAGCTTCTGGTTAATTTCTTCTGTCCCTGTTCTGCCTCTAACAGCCACAATGACCCCTTCAGAAAAGACATCTCACACATAAACACAGCCTAGAATTAGGCAGTAGAAGCCGTTGGGGGAAGGTTTGTGAAAATAATTTATGTGCAATATGCAATTTATAAACCTGGTTATTTTACTTGGCTCTTAACACCAGAAATGGGTCTTGTCTAATATAAGGTGATATTCTGCCATCATTGTTCAGGCCAAATAGTACCTTACTTCTCATGTAAGGATTGACTTCAGCATCATGAAAGGCGTACGGTGCTACTCGGCCTGAGTAACTGGGAGAAGCTAGGCCATAGATTGTAAGTTCTTGAGGCAGAGGCCATCTCTATGTAGTAGCTGTACAATGCTGAGCCCAACAATGGCACTCCATAAGGAAAACATCAATGGCTTGATGTCTTTCAAATTTTAAACTAAGCCCATTTTTAAATTAGAAGAGCACAAAACTGCATCTCTGTTCATGATCAGCTTCTATATTTTCTTTTTACCCTGGTATGACTCACAATGTTGTTCTGGAGCTGAGACTGTGTTTGCTAAGTGCCAGTCTGGAATAATTTTGTTGTGTTTTCTGACAAGATATAAACCAGTTGGGTTTAAACTGGAAGGACTGGCACAATTAATTAAAGTAGAGGCAGTAATGGCCTACCTGTGGCACTAGAAAAGGGTCAATAGAGAGCAACCAAGCCACAGGAAAGTTCAGATATTCAGAAAGACTGGGGACACCAGCTGTGCATTCTCTGGGGAAGAGAAAGGAAGGCAGGATAACACTGGTAGACACATTTCTAAATGAAAGAGGAAAGGAAGATATTACACGTCTATTTGACCTAATATCAGAGAGAAAACAAAAGGGGGTGAGAATTACTTTACAGTGATGAGCTGGCATTTATTAAAACAGAATTTAATATACTATATAAATGCAGCAATCTACTGAGAGGAACTAACCTCCACAGGGTTTAAAATAGAAAATAAAAGAAATTTGGGAAGATAATAAATATCAATATAGTGGGCCATAAAAGCTCATTCAAATGAGGGGCTCTAAATGGGATTTAAATACCCCCATAATCTTCTATAACTTCCTGGTGTCTTTCTATAAAGAAGCAACAAAAAACAGACCTACCTGTATGCAGGAGATAATGTATCAAACTCTGTTTAAGAGAGTAACACATTATCTCATGTTTAAAGAGCCATTGTCTCGCTTTTTCATTACCAAGTACCAAAACTAATTTCTGTTTTCATTTGCCACAGATTAAATAGCTTCAGGAGACTGAGTCCAAAGTCACGTGCCAAGTCATGATGGCTGGAAAAATAGCAGGTGCTACCCTTTTGTATGTGTTGTAATTTGGATGCTGTGTGATACTGGTTTCCTGGCACCTTCGGTATGGGAGGTGTGACAACAGGAAATTGGCCTCAGACATTACTACGCTGGTTATCTCTGGTCATGCCCCCCTGCAGAGATTAAAAGAAAGGGAATCTCAGGTTTTACTTTTCCTTCGGTTTCCATGGACACAGTTTTCTAATTCTGTATGGAAGTCAAAATCTGCCACCCTCATTAATTCTGTTATTGGAGCTACTTTCCTAACAGCTTGTGTACTCAGTAAAATAATTTTGAGTTAGCAAAGAAAACAAACAAAAAATGGAAAATAAATCATGTCTTTAAAATCTGAATATGTGCAAAGTTGGGAAGTAATGATGAATATAGAACATGGAAGTATTTAATAAATGCTGTCATCAGAGGATATTTTCTGGTAGTGCAGCACACTATTTAAAATAAAAACCCAGCACTGATGTCCTTCTTAAATACAGCTCTGCTTAGTCTTTATCTCTTTCTTCATGCACAATGTGATATATAACACACACACACACCCCTTTTCCTTTCCATGCTCCGCCTCAGTCTGTGTGGCAGTAGGACAGGCATGTTTGTGGAAGAGATGATATTATCTGGTGGCCCACTACATTGAAAATAACACAGTATATGAATTCTTACGTAGACTTTGTTTCTAAATTACGTTTCTTCATACATATCAAAGTTATTGGTCCTCACTAAGGACTAAGTCCATAAAAGCGTGTTTTAAAGCAAACCTTAACACCATGACTAATCCCCAGGTGTTTAATACCAGATTCAGTGGCCTAAGGCTTGTGGCGTCCACAAGAGAAGCTATGCCAGGGGTGAGGGAAGGTTCTGGCCACTGAAAGGCAGGGCAAGGTCTGGACAATAAGGCCAGTTACCCTTCTTACTGTTTGCCAGATTTCCTTCCTTCATATCTGAAGTGACCTGCCTTTTGCCACCAGCAGCAGTTCCCATTCCCTCCCTTGTGCCAAGAATTAACAGAGGTAGGTGGGATGCATTGGAAAGATGAGGTTTGGGGATGGGGAAGAACTGGCATAGAGCCAGAAATGTCTGGGAGCAGGGAGAGATGAAGGGGGAGGTGTGTGCTTTAGTGGTAAGGGATGGCTATGGTTGTAGCAGGCATCTCCTTTGGGAGAATGTAGGAAACAATAGGATTTAGAGAAGGAGAGAGATTAGAGCAAAGAGTACTCGGGACTAGCTTACTCATCTTTACAGCTCTAAGAGTTAAGCCACTTTTGAGTTACCTGAACATTTACTTTTAAAATAGTGTTGTGATTATAGAGCATATAGACGCAGAATAATTAAGTAAGTGCTGGGCTGTGTTAATGCAACTTTACACTGCTCAAGCCAGTGCAGCACTCACTTAGCCACTGGACGATTCCCACTGCACAAGCAGATCCTCATGTGGGATATAGAGCTACCATAGTGGCTTCTAAAGCTCACCCCACCCATATTTGCATCTACTGCAGGGAGAAAGGCATATTAGCTCTTCATAAATATTATTTTTTCATGTGCATTTTATAAATGGTATCATATAGTCAAATATATAATAGGTGTCCTATCTGAAGCTATTTGATTTCTCTGAAAGCAAGTACATTTCTCTCTTGCGTTTTTCTAATTCAGTAACAGTTAAATTAAACTTCAAACTTTCCAGAAAAGTTTGTCTTTGGGTCAAGAAGAACAACAAGAAATTGCAGCCCAAATGGTAATTTTTCAGAGAGCGTAGAATGCCGGAAAACCAGATCTTAGAATGAAAGTGCCTCGTCAACCAAAGCTACAGCATTGTTCCCTCAGCACCATACAATACAATACCAAACAAACTCAACACAACCCCAACTTACCCATTTCCAGTTAACTGAAGTTTGTTACTGTCCGTCAGGGTTGTGCTCTGCTCTTCACTGCATTGCAGATACCAGGAGAGGAGGGAGACCTTTGGCAGCTTTATCAAGGCTGGCCAGGAGACCATTCTCTGAGTTCCTGACATCTGGAGCACAAAGACAGCAGGACGATGACTGACTTGCCCTCACGTCAAAGCTACACGAAGGCTGTATAAGGCTGGAGCACAGTGGAAATAAATCCAACCATGTTTGCAGACTGGCTGCCTTCACAGGGATGTCCAAGAAGAAATTACTGACCAAAGTGACACACAGTAATCCAGTGTGTAGACAAATCAATCCATGTCCTCACTATTCACTTTTCCACCATCTTTTACTATCAATCTTTCTTGATTCTTTCTGGGACGTGATCCTTTCATCAGATACAATCAAAGCTCTTCATGCCTCTACTCCTTTTGGCCTTGTCTTTTTCTACCTTCCAATCCTTAGCCTTACAGGAATAATCAAGCACCAGTATCTTCCATGATGCTCTCAAGACCTCTACCATCACTTACTTCTCAGAAAAATATTTCACCAGATTTCCTTTTCTGCAATGCTGCTGCCTCATCTTCAACCTTCTCTTCCTTAGAAAATTTGGGAAAAGTCAACATTACTCAGCTATCTACATCTCCCAAAATAACATTCTTGATTATTTATAGTCATTTACTGAAACAGCCCTTTTATTTATCTGAAAAGGTCTCCCTATCTTTCCTCCACCATTCTGACTTCAGTGATGTATTTGATACTATTGTTCATGACGTACTTCTAAACTGGTACAATCCTCTGAATCTCAGGTATCTTGCTTTTCTGGTTTTGTTCCTCACTACCCACCTGCAACCTTTCAGGGTTACCATGATGGCAGCAGAACCTTTTGATTTTGTGCATAGCCTTTTAGAGTTCACAGTGCCCCTTTGCAGGCTACATATCTCCAAACACTAATGCATATGTATGTGTATTAAATCTGCATCACTTTAATATAATCTGATGGATGCATTATCCTTATCTCATAAAACAGCCATCTTGTCAGAGGAAAACACTTGATCATGCAGGAGGTCTTTTCAAATCCTTCAGTGCCTGGATTTACATAGTAAACTGCACATGCATTTAGCACACTTGGAAACTGGGAACTTGTATGTGCAAGTGGCTAATTAGGCATTGAACTGTCTTACATGCACAATTGCACATATTTGCACACTGCCCACCCTAAACACTGGGGTTTAGGAAAATCAGGCTCACAAGTTTGAAAATCCAGTATGTGTTTAATTTAAAACCATAATTGTTCCTTTATTGTGCCAAATGCTGCATCAGGTGAGTGTCAACAAAGGTTTTTTTTAAACAAGATTTAAACATTGCCCATATACAAAATTTTATTAGAGGTAGTCATGGTAACTGAAAAAAATGTATTACAAAGGCTTAATATGCAATTCTTACAAATGTAGAATTCCATTGCTCCAAGGGTAAATATATTTGACTGTTCCAGCTACTGAATCAACTTTTCTGAATTTGTGTAAAATATATTATCTAGAATATAATTTTAAGAAACTCAAAGGGTTAAAACAGCTTGCAAAATTGCTTGACTGTGAGAATCAATTTAAAATCTGCTCTTCAGAGGATGGGAATGATCTCACTCGCCATAGGAAAAAAATAAACTTAGTTAACAGCCTTACCGGCATGTTAGAACAATGTTCCAAGGATTGGCTTCCCTTGGAGTTATAATACTAACCACTGTTCAGGCCAGAATTTTCTATCCACAGAGAACAATAGTCTGATTTAAATTTGCTCTGAGACAATCAATGATCTATGCATTCAGATCTGATAATGAAGTCACATCAACACATACCCTGGAAAAAGTCTACGGGTGCAGAACTGGTGTTTGCCATGGGACTTCTATTTACCAGCATTACAAACATTCAGCAAATGCTCCTGTGTGACCATCAACTGCACCAGTTTCAGAAAGCAGTATTTTTAAATTAAGTCTTTCTGTGGCCAGCAGAAACTACTCAGTTACCATGAGAATCTTTTGTCATCTTCTTTTGCTCCTGGCCATAGTTATTAGGATGAAAACTTCAAAAACCAGCCAATGCAAATTAAAAGGAAATTGTCAAAATATTTCAGAATGTTTGAAACCTTTCTCCCCTTTGGAACATGAAACCAAACTCTGCTTCCTTACGGATTTTGTTTTATCCTTTACTTCATGTGAATGCTGGTTTGTTATTGCCAGCTTGCTAAGACATCAAGCTAATAGAGTTGCTATTTTAGTAGAAAATATAAATTGCTGAAGCATTTTCTTTTTGAGACAAGTCCCCCACAATTAAATCAATTGACTTTGCAAACAGGTATTAGAACAAAAGTCAATGTTGAGTCTCCCAAACTTAAGTGTCCTTCCGATCTTAAGTCTAAAATTAGACCTAACAGATGTGTGTTTGTTGTTTTTTAGTGGGGGGGGGGGTTCCAACGCAGAGGTGTGTATTGCACAGAATGCCAGTACAGGGCAGGGGCACCAACCAGCCGAAGCAGGGAGAGTGCTGAGTGTCCGGGGCCTTCAGGGTACTCATCCCCATTCTCCCTGCCAAGTCTATGGACAAGACAGATTCCTAGGGATCTAGTTCTGCCTCTTCTTGGTCTGGGCCTCTGGAGGGCACCTTTCCTCTGGGCTGCCTGGTGCCTCTGCAGCCCCACTTCCCTGGCCCTTTGAACTTTGAGTCAAGGATTCTTGGGCCTCACTTGGCTCCCTGCTACCCTGGACGCCTGGGTCCTTTTGGTTTCAGACTCTTGGTGTGTGTGCGCATTTCAAGTAGGGTTGCCAGGTGTCTAGTTTTTTACCAGAATGCCCGGTTGAAAAGGGACCCTGGTGGCTCTGGTCAGGACTGCAGAACAGGATATTAAAAGTCTGGTTGGCCACCCGCGGTGGGGCTGGCAGGCTCCTTGCCCGGCTCTGCACGGCTCCTGGAAAGCTGCTGGCATCTCCCTCTGGCTCCTAAGTGCAGGGGTGGTCATGGGGGCTCCACACGCTGTCCCTGCCCTGAGTGCCGGCTCTGCAGCTCCCATTGGCCAATGGGAGCTGAGGGGGCAGCGCCTGCAGGCAGGGGCAGCGCGTGGAGCCACCTGGCTGCAAGGGTGTTTGCAACTAGAAAATTGGCAACCCTAATTTCAAGGTTTCCCTCTATTCTGCTTGTCTCCTTAGATCCTGTGATCAATCAGAACACTGAAATATACACAAAGCCCACTCTCCAAATGCCTCAAGTCCCGTCTCTGCCCCAACATGGATTTCTGGGCTCTCTCTTCAACCCAACCCTAGCAAAATACCCTCACTGTAGGAAGGAGGTCAGATTTACCTTCTCCTCTGCGCTTATCAGCAGTATGTTCTGCCATGGACTGTGGTTGAGAAAGGGTTACCATATCTAATACATAAAAAAAGAGGACCCTCCACGGGCCGTGGCCCCACCCATTTCTCCACCCCCTAGCCCCGCCCCATCTCCGCCCCTTCCCTGCCCTAACTCCGCCCCCTCCTGTAGAGTTGCCAGGTGGAGTTCTAGAGAATAGCTTTCCATCTGCATGGCATGTCAACATCGTTATACAGTTGGAAGGCAACATGACATCAGAAACAATCATCAGGAGTTCAAAAAACCCTTCTGGATCACAGAAAAATTAAGGCAGCTGATGTTAGCATCTCACACCAGATCTGAGATGGGCTTATTCTGGGTTCTGAAAAACTGTTTCCAGGTAGTTCTGGATCACAGAAAAAAAAATGGCTTTATGTTTCTCCAGGCTCTCGTTTTGGTATGCAGATAGCCAGTTAAGAGTGATTTTACAAGTTAGGTAATGGATAGTGCATTGTGGATGGTTCCAACTTCTAGAAAGCCTGTACTGTACAATACTGCATAATGGAAAGCCTGTTTTCAGGTCATGGGATAACTTTGCTGAGTAGTTTAATATCCCATCAAACTATTTCCAGGACATAGAAAGAGCCTTTCCTGACTCATTCAGGAACCAACCAAACCCTTTCCAGAAATCTCTAGTTCTTGGTAAAGTAATATCATCTAATTAGCCTACCCAGAACCAGGGCCGGCTCCAGGCACCAGACACCCAAGCACATGCTTGGGGCGGCACCTGGTAAGGGGCGGCGGTGGGAGCGCGGCGCAGTATTCCACGGGGGGGAGGGCGCTCCGGCTGCACGGTGCCCAGTGGGCGCCGGCAGCATGGCGTTCAGCAGGGGGGCGGCGCGGGGCTCGGCGCTCGGGGGGTGGTGGGCTCCGGCGGCGCGGTGCTCGGCGGGGGGGCAGCGCGGGGCGCGGCGCTGGGAGGGGTGTTCCGGCGGTGCTCGGCGGGGTGGGGGGGGGGCTCCAGCGGCGCGGCGCTCGAGGGTGGGCGGTGCTGGGAGGGTGGCGCGGCGCTCGGCGGGGGGCTCGGCGCTTTTTTTTGCTGCTTGGGGCAGCAAAAAAGTTAGAGCCGGCCCTGCCCAGAACAACATCTACATTTTCTTACTAGTGTGAAACAGTAATCTAGAATTATGTCACTATAAGAAATAACCATGCCTAAGGCAGTTTCTCCAAGACTAATGTCAGAGTTGGGTAATGCTGACCAGCTAACTCTTGCGTCACTTTCAGAAGCAGTGCCTTTTATAATAACATAATGTTATAGCATGGCAGGTTCACAGAGATGCTATAACATTGGCAGGTGAATTGGGATTCTAGGGTGAGAGAATAAGCAGCCAGGAGTACAGCCTTTTAATACTCATCCATCTCTCTCTCTCTCTCTCTCTCTCTCTCACACTTGTTCTAAGAAAAATTACTAATTACTCCAGCAAGCAATTTCACATGGTATGTAGGCAGACTGTCTGTGCTACACTTTAAAAGCCGCTAGCTATAAATAACGTTATTAGGAAAGCACATTGCCTTAGATGGAGAGAACAGAGACAATCACCTTTCCAACTGTCTAGAAATACATTTAGAGTTCATGTTTAAAGATAAAAAGAGACCAAACAAATGCATTACATTTTAGTCATCAATTTAAGCTTCTTACCCAAATGAAATAATTGTTACAATAATGCCAACAGTTCATTAAAAGTTTTAAAATATTGGTCAAATTCTGAGATCTTAAAATGCTTGTTAATTAAAGGATGGAAATTAAGCCAAATAGAGAAGAGATGTTGTTGCTCTTTCATTGCATTTGCGACAGATGTCATAGCGGTCTAGAGAGCTAAGCATGGAAGTAGAGTCAGGAACTCCTGAGTTCTAATTCTGGGTGCTCCCACTTACTATGTGGCCTTGGGTGGGTGACAGCTTCCCTGCATAGTGTCCCCATCTGTAAACAGGAGCATAAGAAGTTACAGCACTTGCCTGCAGTCTCTCTAAGAGGTGTCGTGAGGATTAACTGTTTGGAAGTACAAAGCATCATGTATAAAATTTGATAAAACAGACAGAGACCCCTCTCCTTTAAACTGCTGAGTATCTGCAACTTCCGCTGACTTTCATGGGGAACACCTGCATGTTCATCCATCGTGACGTTCCATTTAAACACACTTCAAACCACAGCTACCATTAATGGTAAAAACTGGTAAGTTTGGGGCAGCCTAACCTGAGAAGCCACTGCTAAGGATTAAATGGGCACAGAGAGTGAATAAGTCTTGCACTGCTACAGGTGCCTATCCCTAAACAAGGTTGGAGCACACAGTTGGGACAGAGTGGGGAAGGTTACACAACAGTAGGCTCCATTATAATACTTCATTTGGTCTCTTTGGGTTTCCATTGGAGGACCAATAGCGCCAGGAACCAGCAGCTCCGTTTCAAAACTTAGTTGCTATTTGGAATCAATAGTAGCCAGTAGAAAACTTTCAAGCAGAATATCTACTAGGCTGTGATTGGCCATGATGTGGACAAATAGTTTCCAGTGTTATGAAACTGCCACTTTCCATTTTAAGAAACTGAAGGTGAATATCATGCTGAAAGTAAATACACAAATTTACCAACACGGAGTTGCTCAACAAACACAGCAGGATGCGCGAGGCATAGCTCGCCTTAGGCCCATGCACTATGTTTGGCCACACAAAGTACCGGCTCATAACGCTCTTTGTTATCAATTGCATCCTGGTTGCTTTGCTGACAGAATAGCAACCCCACACCCAGGCACTCCTCATATGATCTCAAAGACGCTGTGAAACCAGCTCTCTGAGTCAAGTGTTCCACATTATGGGTAAACACATCCCATAACAGATGCCCCACCAAACAGCCTAACTACTATATAATCTCTCAATGTGGGGCTAATCAGCACCTATGGCCTTGTGGGAGAGTCTTCTACATGTGGGTGAATTTCACCCAAGGAGATAATGATGGTCACCGCTTTATGAACAGCATAAATGGTTAATTAAATTTGCACCATTGTCCTCATCTGTTAAGTTTGTTTAAATTTGTTTCTTTGCAACTTCTGCTCATTCTCATTGGTCCCTCTTCTCTGTGTCATCATCTATCGCCAGTTGCTCTAAGCTGGATCTCTAGTTCTTGATCTTCATCCCTCTCCAGAGCTCTCATATTAACCCATCCCTCTTTATTGCTTTACTTTCTCTTTTTCTCTTGCTCTTCACCCCTTTATTTACAGTACTTGAAATGGAGAGTTGCAGAAAATTAGGCGGGTGGCTGCACAAGTTTCACAGATAATTAACAAACCAGTCGTAGGCAGAAACAAGTTGACATTTGTAAGTGTACCTTTATTTTAATAGCTGTTCTATATATGAACAACTTTAACTGTATCACGGTGAGAGTAGATATGACATTCATGTTAAAAGCAAACATCTTCCTTAGGGACACTGCTGCAAGCAGACAGCTAGATCCTAGGGTACCGTGTTCCCTTCTGCTTCCTACATAAATAATATTCATTTTAAATTCAAAAGGGTTCACTATAAACCTAACAATCATGTGACCTTCCCACTAGCTCCCTTGCTCAGATATAATATGTAAACACTGGCCAATTTTTCCTGCATGAAATTTTTTTGTTCATTTGATTCACAAAACAGCCACTTTTTGATTGCAAAGCAATGAGATTAGAAGCATCTCAACAAGCTAGACAATTTTTTTCCACAGGGGATTCTATTTTCATCGGCCACTTTGACCAAAAACAGCGCGTAACAACATCATGAGTTACACTGGCTTTTTGTGTGTACATTTACTAGAGATGATTTTCAGTCCAGCCGACAGCTTACCTCTATGCCTAAAACATCGTGGAACCTAGCTACATTGCTCAGGGGGTGTGACAAATTCATACCCCTGAGATATGTAGTTCAGCTGACATAAGCCCTGATGTAGACACCACTAGGTCAACAGAAGAATATTCTGTCAATCTAACTATCATCGCTCGAGGGGATGGATTTATTACAGCAACAGAAAAATCCCTTCCATTGCCGTAGCACATGTCTACACTACAATGGTCTAGCTGCAGTGCTTGTAGTGTAACTAGACAGAGCCTCAGGTTATGTCCGCACTACAAACTTTTGCTGCTTCAATTTATGTTGGCATAAAGCTGCTGCAGTTAGTATCTCGCTTGTGCACGTGCATACTTGGCTCCTTGAGTCAGCGCTGCGCGTGCTCACCAAGAGTGCTTGTGTCAATGCACAGTGAGGTAACCAGTCTGTAACAAGCCACTATCCAGCACACTGTCTTTTGGGAACTTTGGGCAACGCATGGTGGGGCTGAAATGAGTTGCACGGAGAGTGACTGGGAGCAAGAGGCTAATTTCCCAGACTGCAACTGTCTCCATCCCGTAATGTCATCTAGCGCCCATCATTTTTATGCCTTTTTTTTTTTTTTAAAGAAATCCCAAGAACCCACATGGCCCTCCTCACTATCCACCATCACTGACAGAAACATGGAGCCAGCACAGCTCTGCATTAGTGTAATAAGCATTGCAAACACAGGACGCACGCTCCTGGAGTACTTGCAGCAGAGCTGAATGAGTGGGAAATGTGTCTATTCCTTGGAGGACAGAGTGCTGTGGGACATAGCAAGAACCAATTAAAGGTTGTTGGTGGCATTCACGGAGCAGCTGCAGATGAGGGAGTACCATATCTGGGCCCGAGAAACAAGCACCAACTGGTGGGATTGCATCGTAATGGAGGTTTGTGATGACGAGTGGCGACTGCAGATCCTTCCTATGCACAAGGCCACATTCCTGGATCTGTGTACCGAGTTTGCCCCAGTCCTTCAGTGCAGGGACACCAGAATGAGAGGTGCACTGTGAGTGAAGTGAGTGACAAGCGCACTGTGGAAATCTGCAGTGCCAGATTGCTACCGGTCAGTGGGAAATCATTTTGGAGTTGGAAAATCCACTGTGGGGACCATTGTCATGCAAGTGTGCAGGGCCATTAATCATCTCCTGCTAAGCAAGACTGAGTGTATCTGCCATGTGCAGGACATAGTGGATGGATTTGCAGCAATGAGGTTCCTAAACTGAAGTGGAGCGATACACCACAAGTTCTCAAACTGAGGCAGGGGCGTGGAATGTATTCTGAGGATGGGGGAGAGCATGAGAAGCTTTAGGAAAAAAATAACTTACTGTGTACATTTTACTCACAGCAATGAATAACTAGCAAAGCTGATTCCTCCCGTCATATCAGGTCCTCAGATGGCATCTAAAGTCAGACACACAGTGCTCCGTGATGGTCAGTTGACAAGAACATACGGGACAAACGCCCAGATTTGCCAAAAAAGTTGTGATGTCCGGGACAGGGATTAAAAAGGGGACTGTCCTGGCCAAAACAGGACATATGGTCACCCTTGGGGAGGGGGAGTTGTAAACTACTACAAACACAAAGAAGTGGGGCCCGAACAAGGGGGACTTTTGAGAACCACTGCAATAGACGCACACATATCCCCATCTTGCCACAGAGTACATCAACAGAAAGGGCTACCTTTCTATGGTTATACAAACATTAGTGGATCACGGGGGAAACTTCACTGACACCACTGTGGGCTGGTCAGGGAAGGTGCATGATGCTTGCGTCTTCAACACAGGCCTGTTCAGAAAGCTGCCGCCTGGGCCAGTATGCTGCTAGCCTGTTTACTGCAATGGTGCCTGCCAAAGTTATCACTGACTGACATGACAGAGGAAGCAGTAAGGCTGATGTCCCTAGAAACCTTTGGCTGAGGATTGCAGAGTGCCTCCGTGAAAGTTTCATCGAGATCTCTGATGAGGATTCAAAGGATATCCCTGTGCACATAAACTACTTTGCATGCGACCCCCTCAGCCATCCTGCCTCCCCCCCCCCAACTCTACAGGGGAATAAAAAGCAAATAACAACTCTACCTCGCTTTGTTGTACAGATACTTCTTCTAGTAAGAGTAAATTAATGAAGAGTCAATAGCCATGTCCTGCTAAGTTGGGGGTGCCATCAGTACATCATTGTAATGGGAAATTCAATTACACACTTACCTGAGCTTCCTTCCCCTTATTCGGGTTTGCCTGTGTTTCACTGCTGGGACTGACTAGACTGCAGTGGAGTCTTAAACAGGTCCCAGCCTACCCCCTAGTCAATGTCCCGCACCCCCATTCTCATCCTCCTCCACGCTGTACATGCCAAGGGCCTGTGACTCGGGTGTCTCAGAGGTAACCATGGTGGTTTGGGGTGATTGTGGGGCCTTCGCCAAGTATGGCATGCAGCTGTTTGTGAGAGTGGCAGGTCTGCGGCTCAGCACTGGATTGACTATTGGCCTCCCGATATGCCTGTGGCTTGCCGCAGTTCCTTGGCTTTCACACAACACTGCTGCTGATCCCTGTCATATCCTTTCACCTGCATCACCCGTGCAATCTGCTCGTAGATGTCCATGTTTCTATGGCTGGTTTAGAGATGTGCCTGCACAGGCCCTTCTCCACGCTGGCCCAGGAGATCCACTATCTCCAGTCTATTCCAAGCTGGGGCACGTCTGGAGCATGTAGCCACCATGATCAGTTGGGCAGTTGCACTCCACAGTGGAGAGCTGCTAAGTATGCTCACCACGCTGGGCAATCAGGAAAAGACAGTTCAAAAATTTGCAGGGCTTTAAAGAGGGGTGTGTGGCCTTCCAGTCTCTGTGATCCTGGGCAGTGGAATCTACAACTCTGACCAGAGCGGTCAGCGTCAGGCATTGTGGGATAGCTGCTGGAGGACTGTTAGGGTTGACATAAGTAATGCAGTGGCTACACTCGCGCTGCATTGACCTCAGTTCATAGACCGTGGTTCAATGCCACTTGCGGAGATGGTGTTACTGCAGTGCTGTAACAGGGCACTTACATTGGTGGGAGACAAATTTAAGCATAGACACATGTGTAGACAAGGCTTTAATTGACATCAATTCTCCAGAATACTCCTGTTGCAGTCGTCTTTTTTTCTTGATGCAGCTCTGTTCAAAGTCAATGGGTCCTAAGCCACTGTGAGTTATACAGATAGTGCAAGGGTCCAGTAAAGACTGATTTTACAAGTGTTCTGTAGAAGAAACATCCAGAAAATTAGACGTTTGCTTGTTGCAACCATTATGTTTAGCGTATTACATGGCTCCATAGGTTAATGCGGTCAAATGTATTACAACTACCAGTAGTAATGTAAGCAGCATATCCATACAAATACCTCATTCGCACAGCTCTTGAAAAGAGCATCCCATGAATTCTTAATGATGAGTACCTAAAAGAAGTGTTACTAAGATCATTCAAACTGGCTCTGAGTGGTAAACAAGCCAGATTTAATCTTTTGAGACTTTAACACGATTAAATGTTCACACTTTCAGAGAATGCTATCCTTTTAAAAGCCTTTGTTTAAAGAAGGGATTTTCCAGGTTTGACATTTTACACATATTGGAAATATATTTTCTTAATTGCAACATAGAAAAAAAAGAAGAGTTGCCAGAAACTCTCCAATACCAAATTCTACAGGCCACTTTCCTCAGATCCCACTGAGGAATACATTAAGAAACTCACCATCTACTCAGGACACTCCCTACACTAACACAGGAACAAATCAACATACCCTTAGAGCCCCGACCGGGGTTATCTACTACCCAAGATCCACAAACCTGGAAATCCTGGACGCCCCATCATCTCGGGCATTGGCACTCTCACTGAAGGACTGTCTGGATATGTGGACTCCCTACTCAGACCCTACGCCACCAGCACTCCCAGCTATCTCCGTGACACCACTGATTTCCTGAGAAAACTACAATGCATTGGTGACCTCCCAGAAAACACCATCCTAGCCACCATGGATGTAGACGCTCTCTACACAAACATCCCACACACAGATGGAATACAAGCTATCAGGAACAGTATCCCTGATGATGACACATCACAACTTATTGCTGAGCTCTGTGACTTTATCCTCATGCACAATTATTCTAAATTTGGTGACAATATATACCTCCAGACCAGTGTCACATAGCAGTGCCCGCATGGCCCCACAATATGCCAACATTTTTATGGCTGTCCTGGAACAATGCTTCCTCAGCTCTCGTCCACTCACACCCCTTCTCTACCTACGCTACATTGATGACATCTTCATCATCTGGACCCATGGGAAGGAGACCCTGGAAGAATTCCACCATGATTTCAACAGCTTCCACCCCGCCATCAACCTCAGCCTGGACCAATCTACACGGGAGGTCCACTTCCTAGACACCACAGTACAAATAAGCGATGGCCACGTTAACACCACCCTATACCAAAAACCCACTGACCGGTATGCCTACCTTCATGCCTCCAGCTTCCACCCCGGACACACCACATGATCCATCGTCTACAGCCAAGCGCTGAGGTACAACCGCATCTGCTCCAACCCCTCAGACAGAGACCAACACCTACAAGATCTTCACCAAACATTCTCAAAACTACGATACCCACACAAGGAAATAAAGAAACAAATCAACAGAGCCAGACGTGTACCCAGAAACCTCCTGCTACAAGACAGGCCCAAAAAAGAAACCAACAGAACTCCACTGGCCATCACCTATAGTCCTCAGCTTAAACCTCTCCAACGCATCATCAGTTATCTACAACCCATCCTGGACAATGATCCCTCACTTTCACAGACCTTGGGAGGCAGGCCAGTCCTCGCCCACAGACAACCCGCCAACCTTAAGCATATTCTCACCAGCAACCACACACCGCACCATAACAACTCTAATTCAGGAACCAACCCATGCAACAAATGCCAACTCTCGATGCCAACTCTGCCCACATATCTACACCAGCAACACCATCACAGGACCTAACCAGATCAGCTACAACATCACTGGCTCATTCACCTGCACGTCCACCAATGTTATATATGCCATCATGTGCGAGCAATGCCCCTCTGCTATGTACATTGGCCAAACTGGACAGTCACTACGCAAGAGGATAAATGGACACAAGTCAGATATCAGGAATGGCAATATACAAAAACCTGTAGGAGAACACTTCAACCTCCCTGGCCACACAATAGCAGATGTAAACGTAGCCATCTTACAGCAAAAAAAAATTTAAGGACAAGACTCCAAAGAGAAACTGCTGAGCTCCAGTTCATTTGCAAATTTGACACCATCAGATCAGGATTAAACAAAGACTGTAAATGGCTATCCAACTACAGAAGCAGTTTCTCCTCCCTTGGTGTTCACACCTCAACTGCTAGCAGAACACCTCACCCTCCCTGATTGAACTAACCTCGTTATCTCCATACTGATTTATACCTGCCTCTGGAAATTTCCATTACTTGCATCTGAAGAAGTGAGGTTCTTACCCACGAAAGCTTATGCTCCCAATACTTGTGTTAGTCTTAAAGGTGCCACAGGACCCTCTGTTGCTTTTTACAGATTCAGACTAACACGGCTACCCCTCTGATACTTGATAGAAAAAAAAATATCAATGAACCTGGGGGGAGAGGGGGGAGATTGTGTGTCTGCTTATTTTTCTAGCTTACAAATGAAGAGGCTCAAAAATACCAGACAAAATACTCCCTACTGTAAATAAATCTGTCTGTTCAAGATTTAATTGCAGAAATCTATTTCCATAACACTAGCACCTGGAAGGAAAAAAAAAAGTCTTTGGATTTTAGTCAAATCAGCAACACTATCCAAATTTTTGGGAGGAGTAACACAATCCCAATAGCCTGTTTCTATGATGAACATATTGAGCAAGATATATGAGCCTGGCCATTAAGGGTACATAGGGTGAACAGATAGCAAGTGTGAAAAATCGGAATGGGGTGGGAGGTATTAGACACCTATATAAGAAAAAGCCCCGAATATTGGGACTTTCCCTATAAAATTGGGACATCTGGTCACCCTAAAGGTACACCTACACTGAAGACCCCCCCCACCCAACAACAACAACAACAATGTGGCAGTGAGTCTCAGAGCCTGAGTCAACTGACTTGGTCTCCTGCTATGGTCACAGGTCTCGTGCTGTGGGGCTAAAAATAGCAGGGTAGACATTCCCACTTAGGGTGGGCTCCGAGACCCATCCCCCTCACTGGGTTTCAGAGCCCTGGCTCCAGGGAACATCTACACAGCTATTTTTAGTCCCACTAGCCCAAGTCAGTTGACCGGGACTCTGAGACTCACTGCCACTGGACTTTTTTTTTTTTTTTTTTGGCAGTGCATACATATCCTAAGGCTTCAGTTGTAGCTTTGCCACAAGCCCAGAGTAAGGGGCAGCAGCACATACTACCAGGGCCGCCGAGAGCAGGTTCGGGCCCCGGTGAAAATTTTTTTTCGGGCCCCCCAGCAGGGGCGGACCAGCTAAACAGGGCTGATGAGAGTGGGGGGAAGCTGGGCCCCGGGCCCCTTTCCGGGCCCTGGTAATTTGTACCAGCTTCCCCCACCCCTCTCATCGGCCCTGCGTACTACTAACACAGGCGCAGGAACAGACCAGGAACAGATTATGACTCAGAGTCAGTCTGCTCCCACTTTGCTCTGTGGAGCAAATAATCTGTGTCAGCCCTTTCACCCCCCTCTATGCTACCTCAGCCACACTGGCCAGGGCATTGAAAAGGTGCAGCCAAGTCTGTGCCCTCTGCGCACTTACCTATTCAGTCAGTAGCAGCCCTATGCATAGACTAATGATACAAGTAGCCACACACTCATGTACTGGGGTGACTTATGCTCCCTTATGCTAAAAACTGAGCCCTAAGATTATTAGCCAGGAATATCTATGGGATCTGCTTTCTACAGGAAGGATCTATGATGCTAGTACTTCGTGAAGCACTCTGAGGTTCCTGTTTAAATCAGTAGTTCTATTAAATAACACTATACAGCCCCTATTACTGTAGTATTTGAGCACCTTACAGACTTTAATATGTTCATCCTCACAATACTCCAGCGAGGTAGGGAAGTGTTGTTATCCCCATTTTACAGATGGGAAATGGAGGCATAAAGAGGTTTAATGACTTGCCCAATGTCACCCAAGAAGTCTGTGGCAAAACAGAAACTAGACGGCAGCTCTCCCAAGTCCTAGGCTAGTGCTCTACTCTCA
The DNA here is from genome assembly GCF_027887155.1 of Malaclemys terrapin pileata. Classification (NCBI taxonomy): domain Eukaryota; kingdom Metazoa; phylum Chordata; order Testudines; family Emydidae; genus Malaclemys; species Malaclemys terrapin. Next base: position 79,090,339 of record NC_071505.1, read on the forward strand.
CCACTTTCCTCTCTGCAGTCCTTCCCCATGTGTGACTCCAGTCGAGGTCACTGCATGTAGAAGGACTGCAAGCTACAGCCTGGAGCAGAAAATATCCAACAGCAAAGGAACTATTTCCACAGTCTGTACAACACCAGCTGAAATGACAAACAAAAAGTCATTGATACTTCCTACAACATATAGGCAATATGGCTCTACTGGGAAACTTGGAAGCCAAACCTGTTATAATGGGCAATCAGAATAAACGGTGTGTGCTCTGATGAAAAAAGGCCCTTAGTGCTTTGGTGATGGAGGGGCATATAAGTACAGAGGCAGGCAGATATTACGGGGGAGCTCAGGGAAGGAAACTTCTGCTTCGTCATGTGTTTCGCATCTAAGTCATCTGCTTAGGATGTCCATGGCAGGGCAGGCAAGTGTGGTTTACAGACTCACTGCTCTTCTCCTATATGGAATTTGGCAGTCACATGAATCAGTACTTTGAATGGAGTGACCAGGCATGCCTTTGTTTTTGAGTGATTTCATCTGCTTCCCTCCTCCACATTGCCCTGTCTCTTTTGAATCATGCAGTGAGGTGCAAAATACCTTCCGATGGATTCTCCACTGTTTGGACCTCCGCTGTGTTTCTTTTGCGTTTGAACTCTTGGCTTGCCTGCATTCAGGCAGCTTGGGATTTGCTCCATAAAGTAAAAACATCACAGGCAAAATTGCATCTTTGCTCATATAAAAGAACATCTCAAAAGTGCAAGTACAAAAGGTCTTTGTAAACTATTTGACTTGGTGAGACTCTGGGCCAGATTCTGCCTTCCGTTACATCCATGCAGGAGCAGAATTTGGCCCTGTGTATCTAAGTGGCTTTTTATGAATATGTTACAATCAAGTGTATACCCTAGGCCAGTTTTAGGTATTAATGGGATTTCACAGGATGTAAATTAGGGCAGAATAAGTGATCTGTAAGGATACATTGCTAAATGCTCATGCAGCAATACTCTCTGTTAAAGTGTATTAACTCTGATTATCATGTGTAGAATATCGTCTCTTAAAACTGCAATGATATTTCCTAGGACTCTGTCAGCCTAATGAAACTGCGTAAAATCACATTTATATGAACTCCCTCTAGGCCCTGATTGCTCTGAGTCTGGATTCAAGTGAGCAGCAACTATCTTCCAAACAAGTTATCAAGCACTGTTCTGCCGGCTTGCCAACTGGTTTCCATTACAGTTGTTGCCAAGCCAGTACATTTCTAGGATGCTCTCACTATCCAGTTCTGTTTTATATTTTTACACCTGTGCCAGCCCAAACCATACTACACCACAGATGGACTTCCTAGGTCTTCTCTATTACAACCCAGCTGCACTTGCTTTAGACCAGGGATAGGCAACCTATGGCACATGTACCAAAGACGGCACGTAAGCTGATTTTCAGTGGCACTCACACTACCCGGGTCCTGGCCACCGGTCCGGGGGGCTCTGCATTTTAATTTAATTTTTAATGAAGCTTCTTAAACATTTTAAAAACCTTATTTACTTTACATACAACAATAGTTTAGTTATATATTATAGACATATAGAAAGAGACCTTCTAAAAACGTTAAAATGTATTACCGGCACGCAAAACCTTAAATTAGAGTGACTAAATGAAGACTCAGCACACCACTTCTGAAAGGTTGCCAACCTCTGCTTTAGACTTTGCCTACATTTAGGATTAGACCAGGTTCAACAATCCATGTTGTTGCACTGGTGCTGACTTGACACAGATAAGCAAGGATTTTCATCAATTTAGGCTAAAGTAAGGGTAGACCTTGATTAGCTCAGTCACTTCAAACTACAGAATGGCCTTGTTTAAACCTCCAGGAGTCAGCACCAGTACAGCTACAGTAAGTGCTGAATCAGGATTATTCCCAAGCACGATATTACCTTAAAAATGGCTGATAACAGAGCTGTAACTGCGCTAGGCTGAACTGTTTGAAACCCATCGTAGACATGGCTCCAAGCCATGGTATCTACATTACCCTTTTCTACAAAACATTTCCCATTGTTGCTACCACCAGTAGAAAGTGACACAAACAACTATCAAAGAGCCATAGGGAACCCAGAACAGAGTCCACAGTACAGCTGGGTGAAATTTTTTGGGAGAATAATAAAAATGCATTTGCAAATTTGATTTGAAATCGGTGAAGTTTCAACCCCCCAAAAATGAATTTTGTTTTGAAATATCAAACTGTTGATTTGAAATGACATTTCAATTTACCTACACAAAATTTGTGGGGTTTTTTGTTTTGTTTTTTTGTTTCATCATGAACAACCAAACACAAATTGATTTCAGTTGGAAATGACACCTTTTTTTTCTGTCCCCAGATTTTTTGGTTTGGCCAGCAAACTGAAATCAGCTATTTGATGAGGTCTAGTCCACAGCTTTGAAGAGAAGGGCCTAGTTAGGCTCAAAGCAGGCATCTGAACTATTTATGCTCAGAGGTGCACTTTGCTATAATGAGCTTTCTCCCAAGAGGATTACATGACTACTGAAGACAGTCTCTTCAGAAGTAAGTTTAGAAGTTCTTTTCCAAATAGATGAGGTAATCATTTTATTTTGCCTAGTTGTTTAAGAAAGGTACTGGAAGATTTTGTCCAGAGATCAAAAGGTCCTTGTTACAGAGAGGCATTTGAATCCCAAGCATGGTTGTCACAAATATAACACAAATGCTTTACAGATCTGAGGTTGACAGATTCCATAAACATGTAAGGCTGAATGAACTGAAGACATTTCTACTAAGGATTTAGTGCCTTTTAAATGTTTTTTCTTCATTTTTATGTATTTTTGTACAGAATTATCTGGCTGACATTTTTTTAAAAGAGCCAGGAACTCTACAGAAGAATACCGACTACAGTTATTTGCATAGTAACTGTAGCATCTAAATATAGTAGGATGAAAATATCCCCCAACCAGTAATTCTGTGGGAGTGTGACAAAGCAGGACTCACTACCATGGCGCCTCCTACTGGCTGTCCTGGGAATTAGCTCTTGGCCCTTCCAGTCCACCTTCAGCTAGTGGTGTCACATCTGCCATCACTGTTGTCTCCACTCTTTGGACCCATGTCACTCCCCAGAGCGCAGCATCCTCTTCTGGGCACAGTCCTCCAACTGTGTCTCCACTCCGGTATCTCCCCGCTTCCGGGAGACCAGCAGTCCTTAGTCCCGCCACTTGCCTCAGCCGCCAACTGTAGTCCAAGGTCCAGCCCCTCGCCTCAGGGGCAAGCTGCAGTCTGGATACTGTACACTCTCCTCATTGGCAAGTGAAGTGCAATGGGGGGGGGGGGCGACGGGACCCAGGCCCGCCTGATACTCTGGGTCCCAACTCAGGGACCCTATAGCCGGCACCCACCTACTACCCTCCTCCAACCTGCTGTCTATTTTCCCTGGGCCACTTCTCCTGCAGCCCTGGCACCCTCTCAGCCCTTGTGGCAAGGCCCCAGCCTGGCAGTAATCAGCCAGCAGCTCACCCTTGCACTCTACTACCCCTGCCCAGCACTGCTCTATCTATGGTGCTTCTTCAGTGTACCAGTTCTCCTCCCTTGCCTTCCAGGAAGAGACTCCCCTCTGGGCTGCTGAGCAGCCCTTTATATATGGCCCTCGCCAACCCTGACTGGCTGCTCCAGCAAGCCTTCCCCCTATTGGTGGGCTCCATAAGCCCTTTCCTAATTAGTGGGTTCTGTGCAGTCTCCCTGGTGCTGCTTTTACCCCTGCTTCTCCCTGTGGTGGGGCGAGTGCAGGCATTTTATAAAAATAGATCATAAAACAAAAAACAAACAAACCCACAACTGAAAAACAAGTTTTAGGTTAACAAAAACATTGATATATCAAACTCTTGAGTCAGAGAGATAGCAAACCCATCCACCCACACAAAGATCTACGTTTCAGGGACAAGAACTTCAGCTGTTCCGTAAATAGAATATAAAAGAGAGATCTTTAATGCAGTAAAAGAACAAAATAAGTCAGATAGTTTTTTAGTAATTGATTTAAAGTTAAATTCCTTGCTTTCCATGACACCTAGTAAAGCTTGCACGAAGGCACTAAACAGAGGCGTGTGTTTTTAAGGTGTGTTGATTTAAAGCATGACTTGTTAGGGGATTGACTTGAAAGAATTTCAAAGTGTGCAGCGTAATTTTAAAAAATGCTAAACTTTGCATTCTTTGCAAAACCTTTTGACCTCTGGGTGACATTTAATACTTGAAGGTGAGGTGATGACTGACTACTTCACACTTTGCCAAAGCAACTCCTGATCCTACCCTGCTGTTAGAACCATCTTTCCACTTCCCAATTACCAATCAGTGATCATTTCAATGAACTAAAATAGCCATCAAGAAAAAGGTTAGATTGTTATGTTACAGACACTTAATACATTCAATGTACTTCGTTCAAATTGTGCATATGCAAAACGGGCTCATCTATTCATAGGTTCGAACAACAAATAGCACATGAAAAGATTTGGTACTATTACAGCCAGCACAAAGCCTGGCATACACAAAAGGGGAAATCAAATGGAGCTATCCATTAACAGGTCAGTGAGGAGCCATTAGAAGAATTCCCCCGACCCCACCATTTCTAATGACTGATGGCCTGCTGTCATTTCCTAGACCTGGGCCTCTCAGAATGTAGGCTGTTTGCATTCAATCAACACTTTGCTTTTATAGGCCTGTGGAGTCAAAGATTGCTAGACTTATGAACCCCAGGCTACCTTCTGTCTGGCTACACCCTCATTTTCTGGAGCCAAAATCTTTTTAACAACTACACAATAACAGGTAATTAGGGTAAAGTTTGTTAATCCTTTCCTTTAGACTTTCATCTTATGTATTCGGAATCAGCTTGGTGAAGGTTGAAATACTGTTATCAAAGCTTGAGGTTACTATGCAAAGGGTTGAATTGTAGGTCAAGGGAAATGTTAACTGGACAAAGAAAAACCAGGGCAGATAGTATTCAAATTAAACTGGCCCCACTGAGACAATGCGGAATTCAATGCCTTTGCTTTTGAAACTAAGTCAAATACATTATCTGTGTTCAGATTAAAGAAAACCTAGATAATTTTTTAAAAGAGAGAGCAGGGTTAGCAATAAAACATCTATTGATTTATTTCCATGTATGTATTTGATTTTATTCTTCTGATTAATTAAAATAAAGTTACAAGATGTTGGTCCAGCTAATAGGTGCCTTTCAGTACTTTGGGCAACCTGTTAAAAATTAAAAAACTAATCTCAAATCATGACCCCACATCACAAATCATAGACAGCTCCTTTCATCAATAAACAGCTAACTACCACTCATTCCCCAGTGATCCAATAGCAAATATAAAATTGTTCCCTTAAACCACTCCTTCCCTAAGGCCCTAACATAAAGCTCATGGAGATCCTCGAGAGTCCTTCCACTGACTTCAATGGGCTTGGGATCAGGTCCCATATGTCCAGGCGAAGAGAGAGGCCTTGCAGCCTGCCCAGAAGGCTAACAATTCTAAACTCAGATGGAATGAGGAGGAAGCAAGTTTTAGAGCAAAGGAGCCTTCAAGGATATCGCCCTACCAGCAGCTCCCTCCTGCTTCTACCAAGGCAACTGCAGCTTGAGCATCTCCACTGATTGCAGCTATGGCAGTATGGCTCCAGAAGAGAGAGATTCAGTCTTTCGGGTAAGTGGGCCCCAAATCATTAAGGCCTTTAAAGATGTAACACAGCAGCATGAGTTCTGCCTCGAAACTTACCAGAAGTCAGTGTAGCTGATTGGCTGTGTGCCGTTCCACTCAGCAAATGGGCCACCATATTCTGCAGCTTCCGAGTTGTCTTAACATGTAGCCCGATGTGGAGTCCATCACAAGAGTTGATTCTCAAGGTGGCAACAGGTGCAGACAAGTACAGCTAGCAATCAATTGGCATTCCAAGAAAACAGCCATGCTCACCTCACCAAACAACTGGAAACTGTCTTCTTGATGTTGTCCACTATGTACTGACACATCCAGAAGAAATGTTGGGTCTAACTAAACCCCAAATTTGCACACCTAGGGGACAAATGGCAGGTGAGCTTCCTCAATCAGGATATTTATCAAATATTCCAGCTGCTTCCTGTGTCCAACCAACACAATCTCCACCTTATCAGATTGAGTTTCAGAGAGCTAACTCACACCCTGCACTAGTTCCCTTCTGAGCATGCAGTGGACCATCCAGTCTGTTTACTTAGCAGGATCAGTTGAGATGAAGGCACAGAGCTGAGTATCAGTCACATATTGAAGACAACCCACTTTATGTTTCCCTACTATCCCTCTTTGAAGCCTTCTATGCAGGTTAGTCAGGCAGGAGGACCCAGTGATACCCTGAAGCACCTCACATCCAGGACCCCATAACTCTGAAGATCAGTCACCCATAATTCCCCACACATAATTCCTCCCCATTCTCTCTGACAAAAAGGAGTGAAGCTGCTTCTTCTACTCCCACCAGGGACCACAGACATGCCATTCACACAGGGCTACCCATTTGTCACAGAGGTCACAGTGCTCTTGGAAAGCATGAATTTGAATAAAATCCATGATATGTTGGAAATGGCTGTAAAAACACATTTGATCAGGCCCCCAAACTGAGCAGCATTGTAACCTGGCACATGGGGTTCCAACACCAGGCAAGTTTGGCCTGTCTGCCCAGTCTCCATCAGTGGAGGGGTGACAGGCCAACCTTGAGTGGCACTGTGACCTGAGTCTAGATAGCAACACCACTCAAGGTTGGCCCATCTGCCCCTCTGTAGATAGAGATGGAGGGATGGGCAGGCCAAACCTGACTAGCGCTGCAACTCTGTGTCCAGTCACAATGCCTGGAGCGGGGGAGCTGCCTCTGCAGGGTGAGTGTAGGGTAGGCTCACTCTCCAACACCCTTCCCCTACCGGGCCTCACCTTTCAGCACTCGCACTATACTCTTGTGTATGTTGATGTAACAAAAACTATGTCATTTGGTGATCTTTCCATGACTTACCAGTTTCTTCCTGCACCTCTGCCATAAAATCTACTGAAAATGTCCATGCCAGAATAGTAACCTTACTCATACAGTCAATGGTATCAAAGGCAACGGACAGATCTAACTGAATCAGCAACTCCTTATTGTCATCCACTGCTATAAAGAAGCCATCAGCTACCACCCCCAATAAAGTCACTCTGACTGGGAGCAGAGGTTACTTACACCCTCTGAGAATCAGGTCAGCTATTTAGGTTTCTGGATATGGATTGAAGTGCCTAACTGTGAACAGTTACGCTGGAAAATGTTGGCTTTTTACATACATATTTTTCAAAAACTAGAAGGCAACCCTGGTGGCTTTGGACTTTGTAAAGCTGATGTCAATTAGCACTGCAGTAAATTTGCATAGGAGTCAGACTCTCAGGGCAAAGAGTCTGTCCCCTGAGGTTAAGGAAATAACAGGTAAATGATGATGGGACGCTAATGGCCATGTCTCTTACTCATTGAAGAGAGGATCATTAGCCTGCTGGCATTACAGTCAAGGAGATGAAAGGAAGGCAATACAATAATCTCTTCTTGCATGATTAACTATGGCATGGATTCTCACATGCACCTATCCATGTACCCAATTGCAATAAACTTTTCACATACTCAAATGTCTGGATTTCTAAATCTACCTTATAAGGAAGCTCAGGAGGGAGAAAGGATCATGCAAAATGGGGTTTGTCAAACTCAAAAAGGACAAAACAATCATCCACTTTGGTCCCCAATTCAGCAAAGCATTTAAGCACATGCTTAACATTAAGCATATTTAAGTCAATGGAATTTAATCATGCACTTAAAGGTAAGCATGTGCTTAAGTGCTTTGCTGAACTGGCGCCTTTAAGCACAAAACCGTTATCAGCATTTGCCACAATCATAGCCATCCAGACATCTCTGCAAAGACAGACACAAGTCTCCCTCTTCAGGTACCCCTTTTTTAAAACTTATTTTCCTTTATAATTGTTGCTTGGGAAATTCAAACTTTCTTATACATGAACTGTACTAAACACCGTCTCTTAAGTGACACCTTTCTTTTGCACTGGGCATTTTAAAAATATATTTTATGCTAATTATGCCAATGTAAGGGAAATAATTTGTGATGACTAATCCTGGATGCAAAGTATTCTCTCTTTTGAGGCACCCTCCTGAAGCAGAGATTGAAAATTGCAAATGCATTTTATGGTAATGATGACACTGCTCGTTTTCCTAGATAAATGGAACAGTAACAATAGTCAGTCCCATTGCTGCAAAGAGGGGGCTTCTATCGGAGACAGTGCAATGAAAGTGGGCATGGTACAGCAGATGGTGTGATATGTTTTCTCATAACCATTTTCTGGTAGTAAAAGGAACACAGACTCTGATTTACATCTTTCCTTTGCCCCTGGTGTGAACTCCTTGCAGATTATCCTGACAATTCTGTGGAGCAAGTTCATATCTAGTTTCAGAGTAACAGCCGTGTTAGTCTGTATCCGCAAAAAGAATCTACCAATGTGATATATGCCATCATGTGCCAGCAATGCCCCTCTGCCATGTACATTGGCCAAACCGGACAGTCTCTAAGCAAAAGAATTAATGGACACAAATCTGACATCAGGAATCAAAATACTCAAAAACCAGTGGGAGAACACTTTAACCTGTCTGGTCATTCAGTGACAGACCTGCGGGTGGCTATATTACAACAGAAAAACTTCAAAAACAGACTCCAAAGAGAGACTGCAGAGCTAGAATTGATATGCAAACTAGACACAATCAACTCTGGTTTGAATAAGGACTGGGAATGGCTGAGCCATTACAAACATTGACTCTATCTCCCCTTGTAAGTACTCTCACACTTCTTATCACACTGTCTGTACTCGGCTAGCTTGATTATCACTTCAAAAGTTTTTTTTCTCTTAATTAATTGGCCTCTCAGAGTTGGTAAGACAACTCCCACCTGTTTATGCTCTCTGTATGTGTGTATATATATCTCCTCATTATATGTTCCATTCTATATGCATCCGAAGAAGTGGGCTGTAGTCCACGAAAGCTTATGCTCTAATAAATTTGTTAGTCTCTAAGGTGCCACAAGTACTCGTGTTCTTCTTTTTTCATATCTAGGTGACTATAACGAACTGCCTGGCCTTAGGAAAGTAACACCTTCCCTCCTCAACAAAATAGAGAGATGCCCTATTCTTTTTGGACTAGTCCTCAAAAGTGAAGTCTGCTGCTACCAATTAAAGCTGCCCATCCAAACAGCGCACATTAAACTTTCAAAGTAGAATTATTGCAGCTTTAAGACTTAGATTTATGAATGAGAAAGGCACCTTTATATTATGGCTGTTGTTGTTCAAAGATTTGTGCATAAATGAGAAGAAAATGGAAATAGGAAACAACACTGGGAAGTAAAAATCCAGCCTTTTATGTTACGTTATGTATCATCCATTCATGGGAAATTAGTATTTTCATGCTAATGTGTTGTCCCTTTTGGCCCAAGAGGTAAGGGACTTCTTATTATTAGAAGAAGAAATTGATGGGACAGTTCATGTATATTCTTTGTGCAGTCCTGTTTGTTTAAAGTTCTGTTTCCCTAACACAGTAGAAACAAACAACAGCAGGCAGTTTCCTTGCTCAGAAATCCCCAAACCTGCCTCTTCAGTGATTTCTGTGCCCAAGATGTTCCGTCTCTCTGCTCTTTCTCATTTTGCCAACTCACAGTTTGCCATCCAATCGCCCAGCCCATTGCTTTTGCAACTAGTCCCAGGAAAGACCCTCAGATTATACAATTTAGCCCTATTTCACCAAGCAGCCCAGTGCCTTGGGCAGTAGCTTCCTATTTTTTTCAGCTAACCCTATATAAAGTAGCATTTAATTGTTCCTTCCATTTAGCCTGAAAGATGGGTGCTGAGCACACCCATTGACTTCAATCAGGTCTGTGAATGTATGTAGATCAAAGACCTGCTTGATGGCAGCCATTACCACTTTCCAGCATAACCTATGAAATCCAAAAGTAGTTAGAAGCTCAACAAGAAATGAATTGGTCCCTATCCCCAGGGCCGGCTCCAGCCTTTTTGCTGCCCCAAGCGGCGAAGGGAAAAAAAAAAAGATAAATTGCGATTGGCGGCACTTCGGCGGCTGCTCTACCGTGCCGCTTCATTGTTTGGTGGCAATTCGGCAGCCGGTCTTTCCCTCCAAGAGGGACCCGCCGCCAAATTGCTGCCGAAGACCTGGATGTGCCGCCCCTTTCCATTGGCTGCCCCAAGCACCTGCTTCCTGCGCTGGTGCCTAGAGCCGGCCCAGCCTATCCCAAAACCAGATATTTTGTAGTAGGCACAAGTGGCAGAGTCATTTGACATTCATTTCTGAAAAAATACCTGGCGTCTTTCTGTGTCCCTGAAAACAAATAGCAACTCTTGTTTCAAAGAATAGCTCAGCAGAGCATATATTCCTATATGGAAGGGAACTCATATGCAACGCTTTTAAGCTTGATTTACCAGAGGGTTACTCCAGTTTTATATTAATGTAACTCCATTGATTTACATGGGCATAAAACCACAGCGATGAAGTTGAGATCCCAAGTTGTTATATCCAAGTAATATTAAGGGTCTGGTTGAAGATGACAAAAGCCAAGAAATAGGTCAAGGTTTCTTTCCCTGGTAACTGTCAACCCAAGTATGAACGTAGACAAATTATTTTGGTGCCTCAAATTTTTGGCTACCCAACTTCAAGGTGTCCAACTTAAGACGCCTGAATGAGTCTTGATTATCAGAGGGTTAATTCTCAGCATTTCATGAAAATCAGCCTTCTTGAAGTTGGAGGCTGAAAATCTTGGTGATAGAGTTTAAGGTAAAAAATTATCCCTGTCCCATGTATTGCTGGGCTTGTCAAAGACTAACATTGGATGATATTACTGATGATGGTAACCCATATTTTGCCATATTTAAGCACAAACAAAATAATACTTGAAGGCCTGATCCTGCAAACACTTATGCATATGAATAACTCTACTGACTTGAGTGGTCCTCTTGAGCTCAAAATTTTCCTGGTGACCTGTCAGCCCAAGTAGGAGCCTAAGAGTTGGCATACCAGAATACAGCAATAGACAAATTGTTTAACTCAGATAATTAATACTGCAAGACCCCATAATACATCTGATTGGTAGTACTACGTAGTGACAGAGAAGTTTTCTCTTGACCTCAGCTGGATATTATCATTAACTAATATTCACTTGCAATAATGCCCAAAAGTCCATTCAGCCTTCATTATACTTGGTGATACACAAATGTATTGGATGATCCAGTCCTGCCAATAGTATCATGCCTCGTGCATGAAAAGCATGAAAATCAGAGTCCTTCTAATTTTTCTCTGTAGTGAAATTGAGGAAAAGTCTTTTAAACTTTTATTTTTGAAAAATGCTTAATACACAAATAACAACATCAAGGTTGGATTCTGATCTCAGTTATACCACTGTAAAACCAGAGTAACTCCATCAATTTAAATCAGATCCCAGAGGTTAAAATATGTATTACCAATAAAAAATTGTATTAAAAGAAAAATAAGGTTGCAAATTCAAGCACTCAGGAGTTAGGAAATGCCAGAATTAAGGTTGGATGGGCAACCTTAATTCAGCCCCCTTGTGCGTATGCATTATGATACAGTCTTTTGTTACATGATCACATACCTAAGTTCCGTTTAAGCTGCGCAGCCGCGCGGCCACACAGCTGCCTATTAAGCCCCGTGCAGGGTCTCAGGGCTGCGGCGGAGAGAGACGCCTCTCCTCCAGCACGGATCTGCTGTGGTGGGGAGAGGGTCCTCTCTGCACCAGCGCCTGCAGGGATGTGCCGGCCGCTTCTGGGAGTGGCACAGGGCCAGGGCAGGCAGGGAGCCTGCCTTTGCCCTGCTGCGCCACCTATTGGGAGCTGCCCGAGGTAAGCACCGCCCAGCTGGAGCCCGCACTCCGTCCTGCACCCCAACCCCCTACCCCAGCCCAGAGCCCCCTCCAGCACCCAAACTCCCTCCCAGAACTTGCACCCCACTCTCCCTCCTGCACCCCAACCCCCTGCCCCAGCCTGGTGAAAGTGAGGATGGGGGAGAGCAAGCGACACAGGGAGGAGGGATGGAGTGAATGGGGTGGGTCCTTGGAGAAGAGGGGGCAGGGGGTGGGGCAAGGGTGTTTGGGTTTGTATGATTAGACAGTTGGCAGCCCTATCAGTACAGGACCTGAGAGAGGCTCAAATATGCTCAGTGAGATCTTCAAAGAGTTTAGCTGAAAAAAACTGAAGTCTCTACTGAACATGTGCGAAGTGTAATTTTGCAAAGGCTTAGATTAGAATTTAGCTGGTTTGGTGGATTTTCATGAGGATGGCAAACAGCTCATTCCTGGCACAAAGTACCCCCCATCCTGCCAGATTTCAAGTCCCCACTGAAAAGCATCGGAGCACGAGAGCTGTTCAAAGAAAAGGTTGACAGAATTTTTCAACATGGGAAAAACACAGTGTTTCCCCCTAGTCTGAATCGTTTTGGCTGAAATTCATCCTGAGGCAGACACCTGGCAAAGGAAATTTCAGCCCAACCACTAGACTTGGCAAAGTTATAAGCAACTAAAAAGAGGATCTTCTACTAGAAAGTGATGGGCAAGCTTAATAATAGGGAGCGTTACCGGCCCTGCCTATGATTTGTAAATTCAAAAACAGTAGTTCCAATGTAGAGTGTTAGCAGCTTGCAAGATTTCACTTGAAACAATAAATAAAGAAAGAAAACGAGGTGTGAGGCTGTAAGAATGTATATGAAAAGAGCAATTTGTTATTGCTGATTTGTATTCCCTGACTTACAGACAAAGTATTTTGTTTTGCTGTATTTATAACAAAGATGATAAAATTTACCTTGTGCAGAGAGCTGGAGAAGGCCTATGCACCATATAAGTGGCACTTAATCCTTAAGAAGTGCATGAGCTCTGTGCTAACCCTCCATGCAGTGCTGAATTTCACCTGCAATGAGAACTGTAATGCTGAATTCTCTCTCCAGATTTCAGAGTGGTAGCCATGTTAGTCTGTATCAGCAAAAACAATGAGGAGTCCTTGTGGCACCTTAGAGACTAACACATTTATTTTGACATATGCCAAAATAAATGTGTTAGTCTCTAAGGTGCCACAAGGACTCCTTGTTGTTCTCTCTGCAGAGCGAACTTTAGGGTTAAGCTGGAAATCCCCACAAGTAGAGGTGTGTAATAGATATGCTGATGGTGGGGTATTATTTATATTGTTGTTAGCATGGGAGATCATAATCAATAAAACAACATTTGAGCTCTCATTGTTACCTTTATGCTTTAACAAGTTCTCTCATAACATAGAGTCATAGAGGCATAGACTTTAAGGTCAGAAGGGACTATTATGATCATCTAGTCTGACCTCTTGCACAACGCAGGCCACAGAATCTCACCCACCCACTCCCGCAACAAACCCCTAACCTATGTCTGAACCATTGAAGTCCTCAAATAATGGTTTAAAGACTTCAAGGTGCAGAGAATCCTCCAGCAAGTGACTTGTGCCCCACGCTGCAGAGGAAAGCGAACCCCCCCCCAGGGCCTCTGCCAATCTGCCCTGGAGGAAAATTCCTTCCCGACCCCAAATATGGCAATCAGTTAAACCCTGAGCATGTGGGCAAGACTCACCAGCCAGACACCCAGGAAAGAATTCTCTGTAGTAACTCAGATCCCACCCTATCTAGTGTCCCATCACAGGCCATTGGGCATCTTTACTGCTAATAGTCAAAGATCAATTACACCTCTACCCCGATATAACCCGAATTCGGATATAATGCGGTAAAGCAGTGCTCGGGGGGGTGAAGGGGGGCTGCATACTCTGGTGGATCAAAGCAAGTTCAATATAACGCGGTTTCACCTATAACGCGGTAAGATTTTTTGGCTCCTGAGGACAGCGTTATAGCAAGGTAGAGGTGTAATTGCCAAAATTAGGCAATCCCATCATACCATCCCCTCCATAAATTTATGAAGCTTAATCTTGAAGCCAGATATGTCTTTTGCCCCCACTGCTCCCCTTGGAAGGCTGTTCCAGAACTTCACTCCGCAGATGGTTAGAAACCTTAGTCTAATTTCAAGTCTAAACTTCCTTATGGCCAGTTTATATCCATTTGTTCTTGTGTCCACATTGGTACTGAGCTTAAATAATTCCTCTCCCTCCCTGGTATTTATCCCTCTGATATATTTATAGAGAGCAATCATATCTCCCCTCAGCCTTCTTTTGGTTAGGCTAAACAAGCCAAGCTCTTTGAGTCTCCTTTCATAAGACAGGTTTTCCATTCCTCAGATCATCCTAGGAGCCCTTCTCTGTACCTGTTCCAGTTTGAATTCATCCTTCTTAAACATGAGAGACCAGAACTGCATACAGTATTCCAGATGAGGTCTCACCAGTGCCTTGTATAATGGTACTAACACCTCATTATCTCTACTGGAAATACCTCGCCTGATGCATCCCAAGACCACATTAGCTTTTTTCACGGCCATATCACATTGGCAGCTCATAATCATCCTGTGATCAACCAATACTCAGAGGTCCTTCTCCTCCTCTGTTACTTCCAACTGATGAGTCCCCAGCTTATAACAAAAATTCTTGTTATTAATCCCTAAATGCATGACCTTGCACTTTTCACTATTAAATTTCATCCTATTACTATTACTCCAGTTTACAAGGTCATCCAGATCTTCCTGTATGATATCCCAGTCCTTCTCTGTATTGGCAATACCTCCCAGCTTTGTGTCATCTGCAAACTTTATTAGCACATTCCCACTTTTTGTGCCAAGGTCAGTAATAAAAAGATTAAATAAGATTGGTCCCAAAACTGATCCCTGAGGAACTCCATTAGTAACCTTTCAGTATCACCTGTTGTAGTCTCCCCTTTAGTTCCATACCCACCTTTCAATTTTCATATTGATCCCCATCTTTTCCAACTTAACTAATAATTCCCCATGTGGAAACATATCAAATGCCTTACTGAAATCGAGGTAAATTAGATCCACTGCATTTCCTATGTCTAAAAAATCTGTTACCTTCTCAAAGAAGGAGATCAGGTTGGTTTGGCATGATATACCTTTTGTAAAACCATGTTGTATTTTGTCCCAATTACCATTGACCTCTCCTCCGGCCTATGATTTTTCCCCCTTTCTTGGGATGCAGGCTTCTGATAGTTTCTGCAACTTTGACTTGAAGTAATTCCAAGCCTCCTCCACCTTTAGATCCACAAGTTCTTCAGTCCAATCCACTTCCCTAACTAATTTCCTTAATTTTTTTAAGTTAGACCTTTTGAAATCAAAAACCCTAGACACAGATCTATTTTTGTTTATCCTTCCATTTAGTTTGAACTGAATTAACTCATGATCGCTTGAACCAAGGTTGTCCCCTACAACCATTTCTTCTATGAGGTCCTCACTACTCACCAAAACCAAATCTAAAATGGCATCCCCTCTTGTTGGTTCAGCAACTACTTGGTGAAGGAATCCATCAACTATCGCATCCAGGAAAATCTGACCCCTATTATTATTATTATTAGCACTTGGTCTCCAGTCTATATCTGGGAAGTTAAGTCTCCCATGATCACACAATTCCCATTAGTATTTACTTCATTAAAAACATTAAAGAGATCTCTATCCATATCCAAATCGGATACCGGTGGTCTATAGCACACCCCAAGCACTATCCCAGAGGAGATTCTAGTAGCTTTCTTCCCCAATGTGATTTTTGCCCAGACAGACTCTGTCTTATCCATTCCATCTTCTTATTTCTTTACAGTCATCATTGATATACAGTGCTACTCCACCACCTTTGCCTTTATTTCTGTCTTTCCTAAACAGCACATACCGTTCAATATCTGTAGTCCAGTCATGATTACTATTCCACCATGTTTCTGTTATCCCTATAATATCTGGTTTCACTTCCTGCACGAATAGCTCTAGTTCCTCCATTTTGTTACCTAGGCTCCTTGCATTGGTGTACAAACATCTTAATTTTTGCTGTTTGGCTTCACTCAGATTCTTTACCTGATTAGGCACAGACATTTTACCACCAGTACATGTCCCTGTAGTTAAAAATATCCCTCTTGGAAATACCATGAAAAGCTCTCTGGTAGTATGAAGAGGACATTTTTACCTTCCTTCTTTTGTACCTTTTTTCCTATTTATAATCTAAAAAAAATCACTATTTTGCAATGGAATACAATTTATTGCAGTTGCTAATCAATTCTGTATACAAACTGGAGTCCTTTCCCACTAAGGTCAATAGCTTATTGTTATCAATGGGAGCAAGGTCAAGCCTTTGGGCCAGAGCGTCAGACAGTGTAAATCACTGTAGCTCCCACTGTAGCGATGCAGATTTACACCCGCCGAGGATCAAGCCCCTTGACTGAACTGTAGATGAGTTTTCCCAAATACTAAGCAAGCAGAAGAAGTTCTGTCCTATTTTTTTAAGGGTGATGTTTCTAGGACTAGCACATATACTCAGCTTTGTGGAAAAAAAACAAACACCACATTTAAATTAGAGGCAAATATTTCTGCCTTGGGCAAACCAAGTGGGAAGTCTGCGGTCTGTTTTTCAGATCCCTACAAATTCAGATGGGGATTCCTTTCTTACACAGATAAAATCAGCCAAAGAAAAGAAAAAAGAACCAGAAGAATTCAGCAATGCCCCTAAACTGCATCTTGAACAAAAAAGATGGAAAAATTCATTTAAAAAACCCAAAGACCCTGTGGTTCTGTACAAACATTACCCATATGGAAAAGCAGATGTGTGCAACAAACCTCTACAGCAGGAATTTCCAAAGCACTTATGCGTCTGGCACTGGGAGCAAAGTGCTTCACCCTGGTCTCCATGCTAAAGCAAACAGACCTCCCACATAGTATCATTTCATGTCTCCAGTATCTGCAGTGCTGGAGCGATTTAATGGTGGGATGGCACCAGCATTCAGAGCTTTTCCTTAGCCTTGTGGAAGACAGTTGTGAAATAGATCACTATGCATCACCGCTGCATCCCCCACATACAATTCTGCATCTTAGTTTATCATCAGGAAATATTTTCTAAACTGACTCTATACTCCCACTTTACATTTTATACTAATCTCTCTATATTTCTTGTATGTCAACATCCTTCACCAAACACTCCAGAATCCACTTGGTATGTACAGACTCCTCAGTTAACAAACAACAGAAACCCTCTACCTCTGGTTCTTCCCTTTCCTTAAGAAGACAATCACTTTCCTCAAAAGAGAGAAACACTCACTCTAGCTCTCTGCCTGATCAGTCTAGTCAGTAACAGCACATGCTTATTGCCAAAATTCAGATATAAAGGAAAGATGATGCAGCATCCATACCTGCCAACGTCTTGGGGGACCATGGATTCCTTTGTGTCACCACTTACCATCAGAAAACGTGAGAGTCCTTTGTATTGCCCTCAGACTTGATGCCAGGAGCTTTCATAGCTTATGAGCCAAATTCAGCTCTCTGGAACATGAGCACATCGCTCACTGAAGTCAGCAGGAGGGTTGTGCACGTCCCATGGCAGAATTTGGCCTTGTGTTTGTTTTTGCAATGTGCTGTAACACCCCCAACACTTGCATTGCTGGCTTCTCTACATGCCTGAAGCTTGAATGAGTGGAGGGTATGTCTTCAATGCACAGATAACCCAGGTGATTGTCTTCCATGTCTAAGCACCCAAGTTAACCTAGCCCAGGTTTGAGTGTTCCCACAGCAAAGCCCTACTCACACTACTGTGTCCTCACAGTTTCTGCACTCACCTATTGTGTCTGGAGGCATATCCCATAGTTCTTTGTGCTGAGATGCTCTTGGATTCTTGCCCAGTCAACTGTGGAAGAACTTGTCTGTCCTTCAGGGGAGTTGAAGAACTGTGGGGAGTCACCAGACCATCAGAGTTGAGTGAATTTATACCCCAGCCAGGTAAGGTAGCCTGGGCTTAAAGCACCTGCTGCAAGTTGAAATGGACTGTTCCCTGAAGTTCCAAATGTGGTAGCAAAAAATAGTGACTTACACACGTAGTCAGAGATTTTTTCTTCATGAATGATGGATTTGGGCTAAAATCCGGGTAACATCCTGGGTTAACTGTGCAGTGGAGACATACTCTGAGGTCTGCGAGGTCAGTAAGGCAGTCCTTACTCACACAAAACTCCCACTGACTTCAGTGGACGTCAGCAAAATGGAATCAAGACTAAACCAAATGTAAAGTTTCAGACTTCAGCTGTTTTAACTATAGCCCTGCCTAAACAAGCAGGATTAGAACCTTTGACTGGGAAAATTCTTTCATCAGTTCACCAGAGCTCAAAAGAAGCTGAAAGGATTTTACTTAAACTCCCAGAAATGCATCTCAGAATCAGGTAGAGAGTGTAGAAAATGTCACTGAGCAGTGAGTTATTCAGACAGTGGTGGGACTGTGAAAGCATGGGGGTAATATTGCACCACTAGCAGGAATAGGAAGAAACTGAACAGAAGAAAACTAGGGTAAAGATCAAGAAGAAAAAGCCATCCTCATAGTGAGACTGTGGAACGGCCTCTCAAAGTATTTGGTGGAAACCTCCTCACTTAAGTTATTTAAGATCAGACTGGACAAAGCAAACATGTAAATGGGGCTGCCTGTGCTATGCAGAGGTAGATGCCCTCTTCAGCTCTTCATGGAAGCAGTAGAGAAGCTGAGCTGAGAGCTAGACTGTTCCTAGCAAGATTTCCTTCCCGAAGAGGGACAGTATGGTACTGGGGTGCTTGTGCTCACCATCACTGAATCAGAGACTGTGGTGTGTGAGAAAGGAGAAGAATCAGAGCTGTGGGGGAGGACTTGGAGAAGAGAGTAGGGTGATGAACTGCCCCTGAGTATCTGGATTGGTCTTGTTTCAGGGGCCCTGTCTGTTGATTTTACAATAATACTTGTGCTTTGTCCCGGTCTGCGAGACTCAGCACACCTGTCTCCCTGAAAGAAACTGGTGAAACTGATGGCAGATTGAATCAGCACATACACATGTCAAGGACATCCCCTAGCAAGCCCCTGCCTTGATGGCACTCTGCCTCCCAGCGATTTCCCCTCCACATGACTCCTCAAGCAATTACACAGAGTGAAACTGACCTAGTGGGGGGGGGGGGGGGGGGAGGAAATGGGAGGAAGGGAATTTGCTTGGCCTGGACAGGGAAGAGTAGGCATTTTTCTCTCTCTTGTCCTCCTGTGTACTAGTTCCCAGTAACCAGAGTTACATGGGGCTAAAGAGGGCTCCTGCTGGAAAGGGGTAGATCTCCTTCCACCTCTAAAATCATGTGTGACTAAACAGCCAGGCCAGCACCTCAGCTGGTATACACTGATGTAGCTCTATTGAAAAAAATCAACATAGCAAGACTGATGTCCAACAGCTGAAGAACTGGCCTTCGCTATTTGCTAGCTCTGGAAAAAAAAAAAAAAGATGAATTGCAGAACTACCAATTTAGTGTTAGTCATTTGGTGAAACAGGAAGGAAGCAGGAAACCCTTGTGACTACTAAGTTCTCAAAGCACAGTTTGCAAAGAAAACTAGATCTTTATGGGCCAAGCTGGTGCTACACTTCTGCCTCTCCACCTGCTGGGTACCTCACCACAATTAGCATTTGATACTAATTTAGCAGCAACCTTTTCACAGCATGAATTGCTTAGTTGCAGGATAGTTCAGTGGACTCCCTTTAAAAAAAAAGGAGGAAGTCATACACTTGCTCAATGGGAGAGGCTCAATTGCGCTCAACAGGTTCAGTTCACAGTGACCCTGCCTGGCTTCCTGCTATTCACATGTGTTACTTCCCTTTTGTGGTAATGGCCTGTGGCACTCAGCCAGAAAACATTATTAATTTCAGAAGTGGCCTGACAACAAACCCACAGTGAAACGAGAGGAAGTGGTGGGGAGGCCATCTGTTGGCTTCAGCAGAACAGTAGGAACATAGCTATGCTGTTTCTACAAGGAAAGCAGATTAATAATCCACAAAGAGGAAACTGGCTAAAATTATCCACAGACCATATTAAAAAAAAAAAAAAAGTCACTTGAGCTGCAGCTGGACAGGAAATTGCTAGAGCTGCTTGCAAATCTCCACTTTGAACACCACAGTATGGGGAATGCCAGGAGCGGAAACCGTTCAAAACTGGATTAGCACAAGCCAAGTTTAACTGCAACCCACTTCTACTTTCACAGTTTATGCACTCGATCTAGGTCACTACTACAAGAGACACCAACTTTTTTTTTTTTTGGCTGCGTTTTGTTTGTTTTTCATTTCACACACTTGCAGTTCCTAAAGTTACAGGAAACATGTTTTGGTTGCCAGGAATTCTAAAGCACCCCAGTCCGCAGCGTATGCTGGAGAATCAGCCAATCCTGACTTGACAACATGCAGACTTAGGGTGAAATGTATATTACCATCCTTGCTATTTAAATTAACTATAACAAACAGGAAGTTACGATCTGAAGTGTTACCATGTCTAAAATCTAACCTGTTCCTTCTGCACAGCCAGAATTGTTTCAGTGCAGCTAAAGAAGAAACTGGGTGTCTCAGGCATTGTTAACTGTATCTAGAACCTGCACAGTTCCAGCACAGGTCAGCAGTGACTGACAGTCATTTACTCTCTGTGGACTGTCTATGGGTCTCAGTGACATGAGTTGGTGGTTTCAAACCTACTATTTGTAGTTAAGTAACCACGCCACAGAAAACACAGATCTTTTGGCATGCTCAGCAGAAAGGCAAAAATTATTCATTCAATAAGCATAGAAACAATTATTCCCCCCATCTCTAGAAGCAGCCCTGCCACAGTAGGGTAGCAGTACATTGATGGGGCAGTGTGGGGGAAGTCTGAATTGTTCTATATATGCTCAGTCTTTTCGGTGATTAAGCAGAGACTATAGAGATCCATCCTCCCCGCCAGACTAAGATGATAGCGCTATCTGAGCATTAACTATTAATTTAGATTACGGTGGGCCAAAGCAGGGATCAGGCCTTTTTTGTGCTAGGGCTGTACAAACATGTAAAGAGACACACCCTCCTTAAAAATATTCCGATGTGTATGCAATTCATCACTAGGAGGGAAATAAACCACTCAGATTCTCAATAGCCAAAAATAGTTATTTATTAATAATTTAAAAATGTACATTCTTATAATAAATTCCAGCTTAAACCTTTTTCACCATGAATTAGGCTCTCCCTCATTGGCAATTGTGTTCAAGTTCACCTTGCGTATACACAAGTACACATGATCACATGTACTTCCAGTTCTAAACCAAAAAAAAGAAAAAGAAAAAGAAAATATTGCATTTGAGGTGAAGCTCCCTGAAGAGTTTGTACAGAGATAAAGCACTGTTTAGCGTATCTGAAATGTTTCTGAAGACAAATCTCTTCCAAGATGATCTATTTACAAAAGGTAAAAAGAGAAACAGCAGCACAAGAGGGGTGTGTGGGTGAACTTACAAGGAAAAGAAAAATAAAAAAGGAAGAGACTCTACTGATTCCCAGAATGTGAATAGCAAATTTCTGACCATAGCCATTGTCTCTCAAGTTTGCCTCAGCTCAATTGAACAATAAAATCAAGCATGCTGCAAATGTATTCTTTGCAAGGGGACAGAAACATAATTCATGAAGAGCACAAAAATGTAGCAGTCCTTTGGGTTGATTTCTTTTCTATAGGCAAAAATTAAAAAATAAAAACATTGCCCATGGATTTAAGATTAAATATTTACACTGATCAAATAGCACACTACAGAACTGGCATCAAACAAGTACTCCAAATACACTGAGCTGAAACCTCTCTCTTTGGCTCCTCTAAATTAAAAAAGAATCAGTCTTCACTGAAGACAACAATCTATGTTACAGATCCCAAAGCAAAGAAGGAAATAGGAAATTCCCAGTCACTAGAGAACACATGCTCAGAATGCCCAGTCTCCCCCTACGTGTTGGAAGTCCTCAGTTCCAAGCCCCTGGCCAGGTGGGTGGTTGTGTAGCCAGCAGGTGCGCTGCCTGCCTTGGGGCAATGCCACATGTTCCTTCTGGGAGACCTCAGCAAGTTCCCTTGTACCTTTCCCAGTGTGCACTGGCAGGGGCCACGAGAGAGCAAAGCTCCATCTCCTTCCTGCTGCCAGAGGGAAACCATTGAGGAATGATCACATGATCCGGACCTGGCGGGGAGGCCATTGGAGAGCGCTCACGTGGACTGCCGGGAATCCACTTGGAAGACATTCTGGTTGGAGGGAGTGGTGAAGTAGAGCTGCTGGCTGGGCACGCGATTGTCGCAGGGGCTGCTGAGCCCCAGGGTCCGCTCGAAGTCCAGCAGCTGGCCCATGAAGTTGAAGTTGGGCGAGATGTTGGATTTCTTCATCTTGACAATGTCGTAGGCGTCATTCATGGACAAGTTGAGCTTTTGCATGAGGTATGCGACGGTCACGGTGACCGAGCGGCTGATCCCTGCTAAGCAGTGCACCAGGACTCCACAGTTCTTCCCCCGAGCTTCATCTGCACACACAGAGAGGGAACACAAGAGAAAAGAGATGCTCATGATCCAGCTGTGACATAGGAGAAATATCAGGGGGGCTGATTCAGATCTCACTTATTACCAGTGTGAATCAAGAATGACTCCAGTGAGGTCAACGGAGACAGTTATACTAGTGCAAAACCAAAGTGAGATCAGAATCGGACCCTGAGATCAGAACAGCATGTAAATCAGAAGGCTGATGAAACTTCACAGTGGCACAGAGGAAACATGCTGTGACCCAGCCCAGACTTTTTATTTTTATTTTCAAAAGATGCTATTTGTACTGAATGCTGGCCCCCCCAAAACCATTCTCCCTGTGTACATTTCCCCCAGCATGTGAAAACTAGAAACCACGCCATATGCCACTGAATGCTTTTTACACAGACCAGCAGACTGCAAAGGTCTATTAAATTATTCTCCAACTGTTGTGCTGCTAACAATGGAGGTATTCAGGCATTTGAAAAGAAAGAGGGAAGTCACAGGGGACAGCCCATTAGGAGGAACAGGATGTCAACGTTGCTGGAAAATGGGTTCCTTTGTAAAAGGAAATGCATTACAATGACTGGAGATTAGTTTCTTCGTGGCTTCCAGCCCACATTTCTTCTTGCTAGGCTCAGATTACCTACATACTTCACTAGCACCGGTATCTCTCCACTGGATTACAACACAGTTTTCCAACACACAGTATGCCCATACATAATCCCCTTTCCCCGGCCTCAAATAAGAAAAGCAATAAACTAATAGTAATACTAAGAGGAGATCAGAAATCCCCATGGTGGCTCAGCGAGAAAAACAGTATCAATCTGAATAAGTAACATGAAAGAGTTTTGAGGTGTGTGTGAAAACATTATCTACCTAGGGTGATATGTGTGAAGTGACTGTATCTTGCACCCTAGATTTTAGGCAGAACTCTTCACTGACTTACATTTGGGAAACTGATAGACAAAATTATTTAAAGGAGATCTAGCTAAAGCACTAAATCTGAAAGGAATACAATTATTTATTGGAGATTTACCTTTAAAAACACTATACCTCTGGAAAGGATACCGTTATTTACAGGCTATATCTAACTATACCACTATAAATCTGAAATTACTTTTAATTGTAATTCTCTCTTGGAAACAAAACAAACAAACAAACAAACAAAAACCCATCACCTCTGTTTTTAAGACTATGAACTAGGTAAATAATAATAAAACTATTACTAATAAATTCACTAGTGTGGATTCTCTTTATTCCCCAAATTTAGCACACTGGGATGGACTGTTCTGGGGTGATCCCATATCAGCTCGACATACAAGTAAACATTTTTGCAATCTGTGAATATAGTTGCTAATTCAACAGGGCTTGTCGCCTAAATCTAGAAAAACAAATTCTATCCGCCCTTTTAATTTCAATCAGTTCTGAAAGTCGAACATTGCGCAGCGGCTATGTGAGACATGCGGCTGACAAATACAAATGATTAAGGGTTTAAACTCTGGAAATGATAAACATCTGGTGGTCCTTTAGCGGTCATAATTCATTAGGGCTCACCTATGAAAGAAATGGCCTCGGGAAAGAACTGAGACAAGTTTTGACTCCAGTGGTCGGAGATGGGGATCTGCTTGTATTTAAACTCTCCGGCGTTCTCAAAGAGATTAGGCAGATTGGGGGTCACATTCAAGATGTATTTAATGCCAAACTCTTCTAAAACGTCCAGATTGGTGGAGTCCTTAGCACAGCCCAAGTAGAGGTAGGGTAAAATCTCGACGGGGAAGGAAGGCTGGTTGTTGGACAGAGGGCTGCCATCTGAGTCAGTGGCACTATTGGGGTCTCGGTCCGTGTCAGATTCAATGTCGGAAGAGGAATCGGAGCTGATTCGCAGGCCTCCTAACCCCAGGACTGGCAGAGAAGGAGAGCTGCTGCTACATGAACTGTCTAGGTTAGTTTCACAGTGCAGGGCGAATTCGGTCTG
The DNA here is from genome assembly GCF_027887155.1 of Malaclemys terrapin pileata. Lineage (NCBI taxonomy): Eukaryota > Metazoa > Chordata > Testudines > Emydidae > Malaclemys > Malaclemys terrapin. The sequence continues at coordinate 79,114,822 of NC_071505.1, forward strand.
GAACTTGCTGAAGCCACCTGGGGAGGAAAGCACAGCACAAATGCAACCTGAGATGCGGCGGCGAGCTCCTAGCGTCTCTCTGCCTAGATAGACTCTGTGCACCCCTTCCCCCCAAGTCACACACAGAGAGGGGCACAGATAAAGCCACGTGCGGCGGCCAGGTTTGGGGAAACCGCATTGCTGTCAGCGGGGGACAGGAATCCATTCCACAGCGGAGCTCAATGCATTTCCCTCCTGCTGGGGCTCGCTACAGAAATGGATAGCCGCGCATTCCTTCAGCCACAACCCTATCCTTGCCTCACGGGCCGCTAACGGGTAGCACCGGCAGCTCTGTCCCGTGCCCCGCTAGCTCCCCACCCGAGCGCCTTCCTGGGGAGAAAATCCCCCTCCCCCCCCGTTTGTGGCTTGCAGGGATTTGCACCCAGGTGTGCAGGCGCGAGACAGCGTGTCCCCAAATGGCTCCTGCACGCGTTGGAGTCAACGCCATGGAGGGTCCTAAGCCTAGATAAGCTTGAGGCATGTGCACAGCCCGGCTACCGCTGACATACCACAGGCGACAGACAAAGAACAAAACCCACCCAGCGCCAGGTCCTAGCGGGGCGCCCCCCAGCCGCGGATTTGGGGCCGGTCCCAAGCAGGTCCGTTTAACCCCTCACCTTCCAAATAAAACGCCTTGCAGCCTTCATCCTTCAGCCGCTTGAGCAGCAAGCCCAGCACCGACTCCCCGCCCGTGTTCTCGTTCCACTCGCTGCTGTTCTCGTCGTACAGCACCACGGTGTCTGTCCCGCAGCGCCGGGCAAACTTCTCCCGGTCCTGGTCGCTGGTGGAGAAGAGGGCGCGCAGGGGCAGGTTGCCCTTCTGCAGCCGCCTCAGCATGATGCCGGGCAGGGCCACGCTGATGGCCGACTCGATGTGGGACGACTCGTACAACTCCTGCGAGCGACAGTCCATGAGCAGCAGCCGGCCGTTGCCCAGCTCCAGCTGCTCGTTCAGCCAAGCCACCGTTTTACTGACAGCCATCTCCGACACGAAGGGCACGGGCCTGAACGTATCTAGCATGAGGAAAGGCTGGGGGAGAGCGGCGTGTGGCTTATAAACTGCCCGCTCACTGAGGCATAAGGCTGAACCCCCCCGGCACCCCTAAACTGCACTCCTGCCACCCCAGAAAAATGACTCACCCCCGCCCTCGGTCGCCTCCCCTGCACGGGCAGCAATAGATTTCGGGGAGGACACCAGCGCTCTGACTCCCGAATGCGGGTGGCTGCAGCTTTTTGTCAATGAGTCCCTGAATGAACCTGTCTAATCGCCGGCCCCGTCCAGACGCTCGGGCTCTCTCTCCTCCCCAAGTGAATGAAATCCAATTAACGTGCCATTGACTTGCCCTCCTTTCGCTGAGCACAAAAATACTGCACTGGCCCCTGCTCTTGTGTGATCCCTCTCCCTCTGCCCCCCTTGTGTGCGGCTCGTCAGCCCCGGCTCCCCCCGCCCCCCTGCTTCTCACAACGTGATTTCCCCTCCTCCGCTCCGTCCCCTTGATGTGATCAATGTCCCTTTGAATCAGCCCCGCACACCCCCAGCGCCAGGCAGCTCCTCAATGGATACAAACACGGAACGTCTCAATGGATACATTCTCTCGCCCAGCCAATGAGGGCGCGCGGAAGGGGCTGTTGCCGTGGCGACGGACCGGCTGGAACAGGTTGTGTTGATGAATTGTTAATGAGTTTGTCATTCACAAAAACGGAAAGGAATTTCCGCTCCGGATAAGCTGAGTGCAAACAAGCAGCAACAGCAGCTCAGCGGGAGGAAGGCGAAAGAGGCGGTGGAGGAGTGGGGGCAGGTGAGGGGGGGGGAGACGCAGCAACCCGGGCCGTGCTGCTGAGGCTCATGTTTCCTTCTGGTAAAGTTCATACATAGCAGCAGAGCGATTAGACAACAAATGGTGCAATTGTATGAGGAACAAGAGGCACCTTCTCCCTCTCCGAATTGTCTCCTCAAAATCCTGATCTTTATAGGAACGGGTTAGGCCGCTGTATCTCCCCCAACCCGTCTGGGTTGATTTGAGCCTGGCTTTTAATTACAATTTGTTTTTTGAATGCCCTCTTTCCGGCCGTGGGTTGTATTTGTCCTTGATTGCTCTTTGCAGTGGTGAAGTGTACCGCTCTAATCTAATCATTCCCTACACAAGCCGGGTTCTCGCTAGAATCGGAAATAAGAGCTGAAACGCCGCTATCACTTTAAGAATAAACATACGGTTGATTGTGAAGAGTTCTGCATTGTTTCCGAGGATGACCTTAAACAGCATCCCGAGAGAAAGCGGCCTGCTGTAAGAAAATGCAGGTTTTGTTCTCCCCTCCAGGCAAGCAATGCTAATTGTCCAAGTGCCAGTTTTAAATAGGGCTAGGCGTGGGCCAGAGTTAATGTGTGTTTTAGAAAGTCATGTGGCATTTGCCTTGGTGTCCGCCTGTAGGTTTATTGTCCATTGTTCTGAGAGCCTGACATCAAAGGGTCCTGTATAGCAGAGGGATCCTTTCCTCGTAAATCATTTCTGTAGCACAAAGCCCCCGCGGGCCTGAGGACGCCTGGCCAGAGGGGGTAGCCCGGCTCCCAGGCCCATGACATAGTTCCTGTGCCAAGCTCTAGCTGTTCCATTGACAATAAAAAAGGGGAAACGCATTTCAGAAGCAACGGCCTCCCAGCGTGTGCGTGTGCTTAAAAAAGGGGGGAAGCCCGATCGGCAGCCGCAGCTAGCCCAATGCAGCTATTGGCTTCGGGAGCTGGAATCGTGACTGAGCGGAGCCCACTCAGCTCTGCTGCTCATCCCCCCCCGGGCACCGCCACCGTCTCTGTGCGGGGAGCCGCTGCACAAGCGGCCTCCCCTAGCGCAGCAGCCAGCGAGGCTCCGACCTGGAGACAAAGGGGACTGTGCGGAGCTCCCCGGCCGTGGCATTGCCTGGGAGGGGCCCTTCCTGCGTGCACAGGGGCTGAGCGCCCTGGGCAGGCAGCGTGGGCCCTGCCGGAGGAGAGCAGTCACTGAGCGCTGCTCGGCTGAGCTGGGGAAGGACAATATACCGGCGCCCCCAGCGCAGATAGCGCCACCTGCAGCGCGGGGCTCTCCGCTCCTCGCAGTTCAGCCGGTCTCGCCAATTGCTGCCCTGCTCCGTGGGTCTGGCACAGAGGAAGGGCCCATGCGGTGTAAAAAAACCCCATGTAGGGGTTATCTGCCTGGAGCGAGAGCCGCGGCTTTGACACTGAGCTGCTTGTCGTATTGAAAGGCACAATTCACAAGCCTGATCTGACCTCTGAGCCTGTTGCTAACAGCTGGCTCGGTGCAAAACCGGTTCTAAAAGGCTCACCTCATTTACCTTACCACTGCTGGGCTGGAGCCACATTTTTATCTGAGACATCAGGAGGCTCCACAGACAGCCAGGGCTATGCAATAATTAGATTGCCCATTCCCTGGGGCCTCCTGGAGCAGTGGTCTCCAATCTTTCCAGACTACTGTACCCCTTTCAGAAGTCTGATTTGTCTTGCAGTACCCCCAAGTTTCACCTCATTTAAAAATAGGGTGACCAGATGTCCCAATTTTATAGGGACAGTCCCGATTTGTGGGTCTTTTTCTTATATAGGCTCCTATTACCCCCCCCATCCTGATTTTTCACACTTGCTGTCTAGTCACCCTATTTAAAAACTATTTGCTTACAAAAGCAGACATAAAAATACAAAAGTATCACAGCACATTATTACTGAAAAATTGCTTTCTCATTTCTACCATATAATTATAAATAAATCAATTGGAATATAAATATTGTACTTACATTTCAGTGTCTAGTATGTAGAACAGTATAAACAAAGCATTGTATGAAATTTTAGTTTGTACTGACTTTGCTAGTGTTTTTTATGTAGCTTGTTGTAAAACTAGGCAAATATCTAGATGAATTGATGTACCCCCTGGAAGACCTCTGTATACACCCGGGGTACACTTACCCACAATCCCGTTGCATGAATAGTCCCATGTATTCTGCTCAAAAACCTACATTTGGAAGAACATTAAAACTGCAACGTTAAGTCACTAAACATTCAGGAACTGCCAAAATGAAGGTTGCACATGGTACAACAGTATAATTAATGATGGCAAAGGTCCCATAGGTGACATTGAACCAACCACACACAAGGGAGTGATGTATACAGCATCACATCCAACCACCTTTGACTGTCCTGACGGATCAGGGACCTATTTTGCAGCTGGGTGAACTGGAATTGGCCTTTCAGTATGAGATCAAGTGGAGACTCCAACTCAGGGTTGTAGTCAAGTGCCTTAACCATTCAGTCACATACACACTATTTTCACAGCATCCTGCTTCACTACCTATTTTGGAGGCTTAGAAGTGGGGTTTCAGTAATGCCTGGAGTTTGTGCTGTCTGTCAGCACTGTTCAGCCTGAATACTGAAGGGCTCGCTATTTTAACTATGGTCCTACATTAGTCACATATGTGCAGTACAGCTCTTTCTTTTGCCATGTTATTATAAAGTGCTATCATTGTTAAACTTTGCATGCACAAACTACAATTTAATGCCCATTACGTGGGCAAATCAAAACAGATTTTTACAGGAACAGTGAACTTTCTTCTCCTCGCCACATTTCAACTTTCTGCTGTCACCCACTTCAGTGCCACAGCAATTTTAAAAACTTCCAGGTTTTTTTCCATAAGGGCGAAAAGGTTTTTCCCCTACTCCCCACATTCTCAAATATCTCTGAACTGTTTTTGTTCAAATTTTACAAAAATGTGCTCTCGATTTGGACACAAGGCCTGGAAAATTTCAGCTCTCAAGGTGAAAATTATTTAAAGGATAAGCAACTGAAAACAGAGTACCAGAATGGAAACTCCTAGGTAACCTTAACTGTAATTACCGCTAAAACTCCAGTTAACCTTAACTGTAATTACCCCTAGAACTCCAGATATATTAATAGATTTACCTTACAACAGCTTTAAATACTTCTGGTTACCTATTTTTTAAATAATCAGCTATATTTTCTGTCTTAACCTCCTTCCCAACAAGAGCTGCAATCTGAAGAATGTGAGGGCTTATCTTTATTAGAAAAAATTAGGTCATGTTAGAATAGGAGCTGAAGGAGTCATGTTAACATGATGTAAAACATTATTTAAAAGTCAATATAGAGCAGGACAAGTTGGGTTTAGCATTGTGACAAACCATGGCCAGTTTCTTCTTCTTTTGTATGGTGAACGTAAAAATAACATTAAAGGTCAACCTTCAAGTTTGTCATCTACTCTATGGCTGGTGGGAGCATGGAATGAATCAAGGCCGCCCTCTGGAGGATCTTAGGGGACAGCTGTTCACTCAGGGCCGGCCGACAACATTTTGGCACCTGAGGCAGGGAGCTCAAATGATGCCCCTATGCCCCCTCACTTGGGCCAAAACTTTGAAAGGTCTTAATTCTGCCTTCTTCTGTTCTACTCCTCTCATAGTACTGCTCTGCTACCTACCAACTAACAACTTAAAATGCCTTGTTCAAAAATTTTAAGTAACACTTAACTTTCAAACACCTGAACAGCAAATGTAACTTTTCTTGTCTGCATAGTAAACACTGGCATTTTTATCTGTTTGAATAATCAAAGTGGTGCTTTCCGTGCCTTCTTGGTTGCAAAGATTTGAACTGCTTCCTGAAGGTCCACAGTCTGGGCCAGCTCATGCTCTGTTGAGATGGTTGCCAGGCCAACCAGCCTCTCCTGTGTCATTGTGGAGCATAGATGTGATTTTATTAACTTCAGCTTGGAGAAGCTGCGTTCTCCACTGGCAACTAGGAAGTGTTAGAAGTATGTGCAGAGCAACAAAAGCATTTGGAAAGAGGGTGGTCATCTTATTTGTGCACATATATTCCAGAACAGCCTTTAGAGTTGATCCTGCTGAAATGTATCTTGAAAGGGCTTTCAGTTCATCACCTAAATCACTCGCATCAATATCGTGCATGTCATCATGTGTCAACACTGTCTCTAGTGCCCTGCATTGCTGGTGTAGGTCTTCTTCAGGAATAGTGAGGAGTTTTGGAATATCATACAACATCCCAAATGTACTACTGTGTTCCTTGAGCTGCATGAAACGTTCTTCAACTGGCTGTATTGCACAATCTAGCACCTGGTTAAAGAATTCAACTTTGAATTGTTGTTTGGGGTCTCTTATGGGATTATCCCGTGCCTCGTAATCAAAATGTCTTCTTCTTTGGTGACTCTTGTATTCTTGAATGGGTGGGAAAATAGCTTCAGTGTGAAGTTCCTCTGCCAACTTCTGTGCACTCTTCAGAACGTTTTGAAATCCCTCCTCTGACTGGTAAGATTGTAGGTATGACTTTGCTTTGTCCAGTTGTTCCATTGCTCCAGATATATCAAAGTCACCATTGAAGGGACATTTTCACCAGGTTCTATTGTTGTTACAAAACGCACCATTAAAGTCATTTGTTCCGTATGGCTGATGTCAGGTGTGCAGTCCAGAACACCAGAGTAATAGCTTGCTGACTTCAGATCTGCCACAATCTTCTGTTTGACTTCTGTTGTCAGTAACTGTATGATCTCATTTTGAACTGTTTTTCTAAGGTATTTGTGTTTGTATATTTCTTGGTTGGTGACTCTTCATAGATGCTCCTGGAGTACAGCATCAAACTCAGCCATCAGCTCCACAATTTTAAGGAAGTTTCCATTGTTTGGCACATACACCTGATCTGAAATGCTATGCAGTGCTAGGTTTTGGGTAGCAAGCATTCTCACAATGGCAATGAGCCTTTTCAGAACATTTTGCCAGTAAAGAAACTCTGATGCAATCTTCTCTTGATGCTGATCATCTATGGTGGCCTTTAACCTTAGTCTCATCTCAAGCTCTTTCCACCTATGGAATGCTCTCTGGTGATTTGCTGCCTTCTCATGGCATGCCAGATTCCTAGCCAGATTTTTCCAGTCCTTTGTTCCTGTAGAATCCAATGTGTCTGGAACATTAGACTGGAAGAGTTTGCAACAAAAACAGTATGCAGCATTCTGGATTTTTGAGTACATAAGCCATAGCCTCTCCACTTTGTCACCATTGGGGATTTCACGCCAGTAATGTGTTGGATGGAAACTTCTATTTTCATTGGCTTTGGGGAACATGAAGTTTTTCACTTGCTGTGGCCGACGCAGTACAAGGAAGTCCCTCAGGCTACTGCTCAAGTGGGTCCACAGTCCTGGATCATCTAGACTTAAGGGACTAAACTCAGCAGCAGCTGTTTCTTGTGCCTCCACCACACTCTTCTCTGATCTACACTGATCTACTACCAGGAATGTGCATGGTTATATCCATTTGAGATGGAAATATGGATGCTGCAATAGCTGACAGGTCACCTGCACTCTCTCTGACTAACTAGAAGATCAGGCATCTCCTCACCACTCACATCCTCACTGGGGCCAGAAGGCTCACCATGAACATGAACATTTGTGTCTCCGTATCTCAAGAGAGCTCCTTCCTGCTTAGATAGAAAAGCTTTCTTTGCTTTCTTTCTTTTTCTGAATGCTGACCCAGAGGGGTGTTTTCTTCTTTCACCCACGACTGCTGTTCTGTGCCAGCTATAGTGGCTCTCAACACTCAAGTGAAGCGACAGATGAGCAGGCTGGTAGCAGGGCCTGAGTGAGGGAAGATATCAGCGTCTTAAGGGCCTAACTGGCTCCTACTTCTTCAGTTGACTGCCTGTTCTCCTCAAGAGGGTTCAGGGAAGCAGCAGGAAACAGGAAGCTCCCTGAGAAGCTGGTGTTAATCAATCCAGGCTCCTGGGGGTGCTAGAGAGGTACATAAGAGGCTCCTCCTCCTCTATCTCTCTGCAGCTCCTGCTGCTTTTTGTTATTTCCTTCCTGCCTGTTATGTCTAGGGTTACCATATTTCCACAAGCAAGAAAGAGGACACTGTTGGGGAGGAGCCCTACTCTAGCCCCGCCCCGCCCCCTTCCACTCCCTCCTACTTCCCACCCCGTGATTGCCCCCCTCGGAACTCCCAACCCCCCCCCCCGCTCCTTGTCCCGTGACTGCCCCCTCCTGGGACCCCTGCCACTAACTACCCCCTAGGACCTCACCCCCTATATAAGCCTCCCTGCTTCTTGTCCCCTGACTGCCCCCTCCTGAGAACCCCCCACCCTCACTGCCCCCCTATGAACCTACCTGTCCCCTGACTGCCCCAACCCTTATCCACACCCCCACCCCATATTCACACCCCTGGGACTCTCATGCCCTATCTAACTGCTCCCCACTCCCTGACAGGACCCCCAGAACTCCCAACCCATCCAACCCCCTCTGCCCCCTGCCTGCCTTGACCCCTCTCCACACCCCTGCCCCCCTGACAGCCCCCCCAGAACCCCAGACCCATCTAACCCCCCCTGCTCCCTGTCCCAACCCTTCTCCACACACCTGCCCCCCTGACAGCCCCCCCAGAACCCCCGACCTATCTAAACTCCCCTGCTCCCTGTCCCTGACTGTCCCAACCCCTCTCCACACCCCTGTCCCCCTGACAGCACCCCTCGAACTCCCGACCCATCCAACCCCCCCTCCCTGTCCTGTGACCAGGGCTGGCTTTAAAGAGCCCAGGAATCAGGCTGCGCTCCAGCCGGGGTTGCGGGGCTTGGGGCCAGACCGGAGATCGCTGCTGGGGCCCAAGCCGGGCCGGAACCAGGGCTGGCGCTGCTGGGGCCCGAGCTGGGCCGGGCTGGCGCTGCTGGGAGCCGGGCCGGGCCTGAGCCGGCGCTGCTGGGAAACGGGCTGGCACTGCTAGGGCCCAAGCCGGGACGGGGGTGCTCGGCCGGCGCCGGGCTTGCGCGCTCGGCCGGAACCGGGGCCGCCGCCCTGGGGCCCGAGCCGGGCTGGAGCCGCTGGGGCCGCTGGGCGCCGCTCAGCCCGGGCCGGAGGGAGCCGCTCGGCCAGGGCCGCGCCTCCCTGGAGCTCTCCTCCTCGCGCCCCAGTTTACCTGCTGCTGCCTCCCACCTGCCCTGCTTCTTTTCAGACTTCCCGCGAAGATCTGAGTCGCTGAAGCAGGGTAGGTGGAGGAGCAGGTGGGCGGAGCGTTCAGGGTAGGGGAGGAGGAGAAAGACAGCTGCGGGGCCGGACAGTGTGGTAAGGCTGCAGGAGATGGGGGGAGCCGGGAAGGGGCTTTGGCTGCCCAGCGGTGCTTGGCCGCCGCTTTTCTGTCTATAAATAGCCGACGGGGGGAAATCCCGGACATTTTTAGATTTTTAAAAATCCCCCCCGGATGGCTATTTATAGACCGAAAAGCCGGACATGTCCGGGAAATCCAGACATATAGTAGCCCTAATTATGTCTCTTGTGCCCTCCTTCCTCCAGCACAGCACTCCACCATCTCTGTGCATCTAGAGCAGAGAGAATACATATGCACCAGCAGCAGACACTCTGGGTCCTAGTGGTGCCCCCCGCACAGTCTGGCACCTGAGGCGGCCGCCTCAGTTCGCCTCATGGTAAGACCAGTCCTGCTTGATGTTCCATGGTTTGGGTGTCTTCTTCACATCCACATATCAGGCTGTCTTTGTGTAGTAAATAATTGCAATACTAGTTTGAGGTTCTGATACAGCTCACTGTGATCCATATCTTATATGGCACGGTGAAGCCAGAGAGTTGGTCTGTAGGATCTGTAACCAGATGTTGATTCTTGACCCTTCTATTTTCCCACAGCCTCCACCACTTTTCTATTGGTGACAGTCCTGAGGTTTTGGGAGTTTTGGCATCTAGCTGGAAAAGGTTCTTGGCTTTTAGGTGGCATCTCAGGGGCAGGGGTGAGATCGTCATAGATGAGCAAGTCTGGGTTAATTACTTCATGGCTGTATTCTCGGATTAGTGCTGCTTCTCTTCAAAGGGATGATGGAAAGGTATATGCGAGTTCAGGGAGCCAGACTGCTGGTTCTGATTTCAACACTCCTGTGACAATTCTGGTAGCAGTGTTCAACTGCACTGCTATGAGAATTTTGTATATGCACTACCTGCCCATTTTAGTGCACAATGTTCAGCTGCTGAGAAGACAAGGGCCAAAGTAGCTGCCCACAAGGTGTAAACAGCTGATCCTCGCTAGTTTGTGGCTTATATTATTCCTTAGCCTTTATCTTGGCAGCGGCCTCTGTCAGATGTTGGCGGTATGTGAAGCTATGATCCAGAATCACTCAGAGATATTTCAGATGGCTAGCTGATACAACATTAAACCCAGCTTGTCCTTGTCTACACTGACTGCTAAGTTATGTTTAGCATCACATTAGTTAACATGATTCTTCAAGATTATCTTCTAACACAACCATATTTTTCTGTGAAGACATGCCTTGGGAGAAATGCCAGAATATTTCATAGTTATGGAAAAAATAAATATTTCTTAATCCTGGGCCTGATTCTGCTCTTAGTTACACCCCGGTGAACACAATTAACTCCTCAGATGTCAATAGTTTCAATTGTGTAAACCCCATGTAAGTGATAAAAGAAAGAAGACCCTTGTTTAGAATATTAATTTGTTACTTTGTAGTCTTATGATAAATATATATTTACCTTTCTGATAAAGCTTCCTGCGAACATTTTTTGGAAGAAAAAATATTTGGATTATCATCATTTTCAGTGCCATTTTAATGGCAGTGATTCAAAATAAAATCTTAGCCGTTCAACCGTTTTACTGAATATTATGCAGCCCTATCAACCCTAACGAAGTATTTGCCTGATACTAATGAAATAATACTACTACTTAAGACCTAGAGATTTTCCTTGTCAGCGCCACTAACCTCAAAATGTTTAACAAAGGTGAAGAAGCATTATTATTGCCAGCTATGATTGAAATTTTACAAACAATGAGACCCAAACCAAAGAAGATGGTGAAAAGTAAAATGAAGTGCCTTCATTCTAAGAAGTGGGTATGTATTTTCTAAGTTGTGCCCACAAATTTTGAGTCTCACAATACCATGATATTGTGTTGCCAAGTGTCATGGTCCCTCACACTCCAGTTCAGAGGGAGGCCACTCTGCCCCACTATTGGCAGGTCGCAAGTAACAGTCTTATCTGGGAAAGCTCCAGCCTCGTGGGTGGGGTGAAGCACAACAGTCTTTGGCCCACAGTTGCCTGGCTGGGACAAACAGTAATTAACAGCCTATAATTAGCAGTTTATCAGGGAGCTCTGGCCCTCTGGAAGGGGCAGAGCCACAGTCTATAGCCTTCAGCCACCTGGCTGGGGCAAACAGCTACAAACAGTCTATAGAGGAACCCTCTGGACAGGGCAGAGAGTACAAGCAACACACAGGCCTTCTGCCTACGGGTGCATAGGCCACCACCCCAGGGGTGGGGTTGGCAGCAGGCAGGTAGGGGGGCCCAGGCCCACCCTACTCCACCAGGTCCCAGCCCAGGGCCCTAACAGTGGCAGATGGGTCCGCCACTGGGTCAGCGGGGATCCTCCCGAAACACAGACTCTCCCTCAGGCATCAGAACTGGACTAGAGTCTGGTCCCTCTGGGCTACTTCCTACCAGAGTCAGGGTGTAGTGCCCCATGGTCTAGAGACCCTCCATCTCCTCAGGGTAGTCAGCTTCTGGCAGCTCTGGCAGCTCCTAGAGGTCCTCGTCTGTCTCCCCCGATGACAAGTTGTCAGTTCACTCTGGGGCTGGGCCGGGCTCTTGCGGAGGCGTCTGCTCCCTAGAAGAGACATCCATGAAGAGACTCTCCCATGGCTCAGCAGCAACTGAGCTCCAGGGCTCTCCTTTTCTACTTCCTGTCCCACTCTGGTACTTCCAGTGAGGGGGTCAGGGTGGATTTGGCTCTGTCCACCCAGGGGAGTGCAGTGGTCCCTCACACTCCAGTTCCAACGGAGGCCACTCCACCTCACTACGCCAAGCAGAGCTGTGATGCAAGTTGAAAATGCTGCGCCATGTGAGAGTTAAGCAAGTGGATAGCTAGCAGCAGCTTTTTGGTAGGGGACCAGAACCCTACCTGACTAATCACCCTCAGAGAATTAAAACAAATTGGCAAAATGCAATTCAGGGTGGTTTGTGGGGGGCAGGGGATACAGGCAGTAAATAGTCATGTTATACCTGTCAACTGCTGGCTGCACACTGGGTCAGGCTTAGCCCATTAATCAAAGTCCCACACGATGGCTGTCTGCACAGACCAACAACTGAGTCTCAGCTGGAAGCTGCTCTTTGCATACCCTATATGTTACATAACCTTCTAGAAGGAAAGTGGTATGACCTGCCATGCATGTTAGCCATCCCATTTCCAGTCAGTCACAGACATACCTGGTCGCCGGATCCTGCAAAGGTTAGAGCTGTGCCCACCCCCAACCCCTGATTTGGGGGCTTGTTAGGAGTGAAATTCTCCCTTGCACTGGGGCCCAGCATAAGATATATGCAACACTAGCATCATATTTTGATTGCTTGAGTTGCACGGACCTTATGCATATTCTGTGCTTTATGCATATTTAGGGGTGAATTTCACGCTCCAGTCCAGAGGACCCCTGTAAAATCCTTGGAACATTTAAGTGGCACTTAAGGCCTGAGCTTTTCAAAAACCATTTAGGGGATTTAGATGCACAATTTCTATTCATTTCAATGGAAGCTGTGTGTCTAAATTCCTTAAGCAGCCTTGAAAGTCTCAACCTAGGATTTAAATGGATGGAGGAATTAAGAGAATAAAAGTGAAAAATAAGTTTCAGACATAAGTGCATAGGATGCGCTCTAGAAGGCTAGACCATTTGTCTATGAAGCCAGTATTTTGTGAGTACCAACTAGAATTGTTAGTATGGGGTACTTAAAGCAGAATGAAAATGCTCCATAAAGCATTTTACTTGAGTTATGTACACCAATAACAATTTAGGGAAATGACACATAACTGATTATCTAATGTCCAATTATGTTGCACATCTTAAATAATAATTCCTGAAGTCAGAGAAATAACACATTGAATTAGTCCATTTAGGAAATCCTTTTGACTCGAGTGCTTTCCTTGAAACTGGAAATTGCTTTATGACCCAAGTACTTTTTTAATTGTGCCACATAATAATGGAATGTAGTTAGCAATGACTTAGGAGTGGTGCTTTAAAAATACTTACCGGGTACTCCAGAAATGCATTGATGTGTAGATTTTATAAACCAAGTTCCCCTCTGAATTTAGTCAATAATAGTGAGCGAGGAAAAAAAAGTAATCGTAATCAGTACACACATCTGGAACTGCCTGGAGGGACGGGCAAAGACCAGGAGTTTGGGAGGTGAGACACGGGGGAAGGGGGGATGGGGAGGAAGAGACGGACAATAGCTTTGTGCATAAAGTAAAGGACAGCACTTGGGCATTTAGGAGACTGGATACTCTATTCTCCCTTGCTAAGAACATGATTACTTAAAACTGGCTATACTCTAGAATATCATAAGCAGCCAATAAACGTATTAAATAGCTGGAAGTTTATTGGCAGCAAGTCACAAACAATTCAGGGTGTCTCGTCGCTCCGTGAGCGGAATTCACCCTGTGAAGAAGGGTAGCATGAGATTCATGCTCAAATGTGGCTCAAGTGATGTGCTGGCACTCTGCACAGTGGTGAATTTTCACCTACTGTGCATGGGCGGTGGGTGAAACTTCCCCTGGGGGAGGCGAGCTCCTTGTCCTGCCGCTTCCGCTCACAGCCCTGCCCACACTCCACCCTGTTCTGCCCCAGGCCCCACGCCCACCCACCATTGACTCACCACTCACCTCTTCACCCCCCCCCCAAAATCCGCCCTCCACTCACCTCCCCTGCCCCCCTGCTGCTCGCCTCCTCACCACCCTCTGCCAGACCCTTTCCCCGCCCTCCATGAGACCCCACAACCACCTGCTTTGCAGCTGGCTCACCGCTCGCCTCCTCACCCTGTTGCTGTCTCCCCCCCCCCGTGACACCCTCTCCCCTTTTCATCTTAAAGCACTAATAACATTCCCCACGGGAACTGAACAGGCAACAGGTATTGCTCAATTGCCAGACAGAGTCTCATCTGCGTGGCAGGGAGTTTGGTGTATGCTGTACACAGAGAGATGAAAAGCCAGGCTACCTGCACCAACCTGAAGCCTAATCTCTCCTTTTGAAAAGTGCTTGTCATTGATAGTCTGCATTAAGGCAGTAGTTTAATCACCTTTCCTTACACAGAATTGCCTGCCAGACTCGTTTACTTAAACTGGGTTTGAATAAAACAACTAGATCTAGAAATAAACTCATTGGCTATGTCAGCTCCTCCTTGAGCCAGGTTAGCAGCTACTTCTTCTGGGTACAGAGAATAACTGAAGGGTCGTTCTTTGGAAACTGTTCTTAACCCCAATAACACATTTTCCTACAGGTTTCAGAGTAGCAGCCGTGTTAGTCTGTATCCGCAAAAAGAAGAACAGGAGTACTTGTGGCACCTTAGAGACTAACAAATTTATTAGAGCATAAGCTTTCGTGGACTACAGCCCACTTCTTCGGATGCATAAGCTTTCGTGGACTACAGCCCACTTCTTCGGATGCATATGCATATGCATCCGAAGAAGTGGGCTGTAGTCCACGAAAGCTTATGCTGTAATAAATTTGTTAGTCTCTAAGGTGCCACAAGTACTCCTGTTCTACATTTTCCTACAATATAAAAGCCAGCTGAACGTGGCCAAAGGCTTCCTGGGCGTTGGTAAATGCCTCTTAAGTGGCTTCATTACCACTTCAGTGGCTCTTTAACAGTTTCAGTGATCTCTGCTACTAGATCTCTGGAAGGCTTTTTCACTGTGTAAAGTTACTCAGGGATCCCCTCTGCTCGCCTCCTCGCCCCCCCCCCCTCCGGCAGCTGCGGGGACCTCTAAGGGGGAGAGAGGGAGTGGGGTGGAGGAGAAGGAAGACTCACCCCAGGCTGCAGCAGCAAGCTTGGGTCAGAGTAGGGAGGGGAAGAGGCGGGGGGAGGGCACCATGGCCCAGGTGTCGGGCAGCAGGAACAGCTGTGCTAGGGGAGGCAATACCTCCCCTTGCCTATTATACCCGCTGCCCATGCCACTGTGCATAGGATTTTCACAAGCAACCTGTTAAGCATTCATGGGAGACAGTCTCTAAGGTGCCACAAGTACTCCTGTTCTTCTTTTTGAGGTCTGAGTAAATCCATCACACATCAGGAGGACTATAGACCCTGAAGGCAGGATCCAAACTGAACAAATAATAAAACTCATTTAAATTATTTTCTTATAATTACATACCTTAGTTAATTTAGAAGACTGGGATTGAAGCTTTTTAATGCCAAGGTTAATGAATTGTGTATTCTTGTTTTATAGACTAAAGTGAAGAATCAAAAATCAAGATATTTGTGATTGTGTAAGTGGTTCAATTACCTTGATTTTGAAAAAAAATAGCAACAGCCAATAAAAGAGCTGTTTAGTCATGATGTAGGCATATTGTGTCTTTCATTCAGGACACTGGACTCCACAGTGCATTGTCCAAAGTGACTGCCTCATTTACCTTTTACAAGATTTCATGCTCAACTGAGATATTTCAAGCTGTACCAAGGCCCTCTCAGAGGTCCAGAGAAGCCCAGGCCACTTCCAGCTTTTGAAGCCCCTAGCCATAATAAAAATAAAAAAGGATGACACATGGTCTAATCTTGTGCCATCAGAACCATATATTTTTATTAATATTTATGAACATTTTAAACTATTTAATATGACAAAATCTGTATCAGTTAACAAAAACATTATGTCTTTTACCAAATCACATCATTTATTTGCTTACATTTACAGCTCTAAGCTGAGAGAGTGTCACATTTTGGTCCGATAGGGATGCGCATAAAAACAAGTTGCGAAACTTACCAAATGCCAAAAAATTAACAAGTGTCTAAATTTGAGGCCCTCTTTGAGCATGCGGCCCAGGCCAAATGGTCCTCCTGGTCCCCACTCTGATTGGCCCTGGCTGTACCTCGAAAGGCTCTGAAGATATGACACAGCAAAATAAGGGCTAACCTGGTGGTACAGTGAGAACATCATTGAAGCATCGTGACTTCAATAGAGCTATGCCACTTGACACCATCTGCAGATCTGACTCAGTGGGAGGGCATCAGGGTCACTAATGCTACATGGCAAGTAACTTAAGAAGCTTAGATTTCCTTTCCCTTAGTAGTAGTGAGAAAATGTCAAACACAAGTCTCTGTTCCCTGTGTTACAGATTTGTTTTATTCTGGGTTTCCAGGATCCCTCTGTCCCAAACCTCTCTCTAGATAGTTGCTCTGCCTCCTGAGGATGAGGTCTTTGGAGGACTGAAGGTTTGTTCTACAGCATGAAAAGAGTAAACAAGCACCAAGTTTGCACAGCACAGGTTAACCCATGCGTGCAAAGGGCAGAGAAAGAAAAGAAAATGAATGTAAACCAAAAGGGATGGTTCTCATGCTGGGACTGGTCTATTTAAGAAAACAAATATGCTCCAGCTCTTTTATATCCTAGTTCCAAATAGGAAGCAATTAGGAATCTAATCCAGGCATGAACAACCCAATTTTCACACTAAATTTTTCTGTAGGAGTTGGATTGTGCACTGCAGACCTGATGAAGATCAGCCTGTACTTCAGCTCCAGAATATCGCAGTGCTAGGGATTTGGGCTGGCGTATACATTTGCACCTGAAAATCTTGAAGAATTTCCCTATTGCTCACAGCTGATATCTGCAAATAATCCTAAATAAGGGCTCAATTCGGCAAAGTGCTTAATGCCTGTGCATAACTTTAAGGATGTGAATAGCATCGTTGGGACAACTCGTGTGCTTAAAATTATATTTTTGTGACTTGGGAACTAAGATTCTGTTTTAATTTGCTGTATTACCAAAAAGCAGAGGTAGGAGAGACAAAGCACATACATAAAGAAAACTGCCAGACTTCAGTTGTTCAAAGAATCCCTCACGATCCTGATGTCCTAGAAATCATCTTAATTCTCTTTCTCTGGAAGCTTCAAACATTAGCTTGTCAGGAGGGGGAAATAGTAAAGGGAGAATCTGGTGTGAACAGAACAGGGCAAAGAGGGTAAATACACTTGAACCCCCTAAAAGTTGAGTATCAGAGGGGTAGCCATGTTAGTCTGGATCTGTAAAAAGCGACAGAGTCCTGTCTAACAGACTAACAGACATATTAGAGCATACTCAACTAAAAGTTGAGTGACTTTTTACAAATGCATTGGGCAATGTTGACTTCTGCCGACTCCTAGGAAGTTATACAGAAATTGTATCTTTCTGGGATAAGAGCCTTAGTAAAAATGCATATATGCATAATGTTCTACATACATAATCCCTACTATAACTTTGATCCAGAGTTTATGGGATTTGCTGTTGGTAGAACTGGAAGGGGAATTTCCTGAAATGTTGAGAAGAGAATTAATGTTTATTGGTTTAAACAGGTGTTTACCAATGTTAGTTTTTATGAGTGTGACAACTGCCCTGTACAACCCTCCAGTCACCGTTAGGGATTTTTCAATGCGCGGTTATCATGATAACAATGCCATTCATTGTCTCAACTCTTGGTATTTATTCAGTGGATTGGTGCCATAGGCATATCATAAAAATAAATTACATCGGGTATTCTTTTCCCTAAGTAATGTGGTAGCCCTAGCCTAATGGCAATAAAGTATAACCCTCTCACACATTTACCCATTCTTTCTATATTCCCATGCATATACAGGTGCATAACCTTGCCAATGGCTCCCTTAATGCTCCCTCTGTCACACCCTTATACAGGTGGCACCTTGCAGTGTTAACTCTTTCCCTTTATTAATTGTTATAAGCAGCTTTTTTATGACTGGGTTTCATTTTTACAAATCCTGAAGTCGTGCCACATCATCAGATCTTAGCAATGAAGTAGGGCTGGACTAGATCAGAACTCTGAGGCGAAACTTCAACCTGCCCATATGCTGCAGGAAGGGATGTTGATGAGTCAGGAGGTGGCTGGCACTCTTCCCTCTTTGTCTACACCAAATCAAGACCCCAGCATAGCAGCAGGGGTGCTCTGCAGCGGGAAGTGCTGTCTTTCAGTAAGACACTTCATGATGACCACTTGTGGTCATTCAGCAGCCCAGAGCACATGGCACTTCTTGTAAGGGCATTAAGCAGGCTGTCTTAGCCAGGTTCTAGCTAGCTTAATTACAGTCTTCCTACCTACATTTCCATGCAGTTTCAATCCTATTGGCATATCAGTTTGTCTTTTTGGGGAGGCGCTTTGGATTCTCTCATGAGGAAAGGTTCTATATAAATATAAAATAATGTGCTGAAATTGTCAAGTGGACCAAATATTGTACTCTATGCACATCCTCTGAAATTAAACTACAGAATGTGTTAGCAGAGAAAAGGAAACGGGATCGATTAGGCAAGTCAACTATATACATTTGAATCTATTTTGCACAACTGTTCGTCCAGCTTGAGTTCAGATAGCAACTGTATACACTAATGGCCCCTGCATAGACATGGGGTTATTCCCATGTAGGAGGGTGGGGATTCTGAGTTTCAGTTCACAGAGTTCCCCTGGAATTGGTCAGGGAGAATGGGGTTTGTTTGAGGAGGCCAGGGGGTCATCCACTAAGCCAATAGATTATGGGGCTCCACTGGAAGCAAGGGCATCTGCACAATGGCCCCTCCCCAATGTTGCCTGCAGCTCAGGGACAGCACCGTTCCTACTGAAAATCTGATACCAAAGTCTCCCTGTGTGTGGCTGTCTCTGGAGCCCCCGGAAGGCATAGGCCCTGACTTCTGCTGGCACCGGTGGGTGCTCGACCCCACTCTGCCCCGGCCCCGCCTCGACTCCACCCCTGCCCTGCCCCCATTCTAATCCCTTCCCCAAAGTCCCCGCCCCAACTCCGCCCCCTCCCTGCCCCTATTCCCCAAATCCCTTCCCTGAGCGTGCCGGGTTCCCGCTCATCCCCCCTCCCTCCCAGAGCTTGTTATGCCGCAAAACAGCTGTTTTGCAGCAGCAAGTGCTGGGAGGAGAAGAGGGAACATGGCACGCTGAGGAGGTGGAAACGAGGTGGGGAGTTTGGCTGCCGGTGGGTGCAGAGCACCCACCAATTTTGCCCCCAAGCACCCACGGAGTCCGCACCTATGCTTGGAGGTGGGGAAGGGAAGAGGACATTCTATAGTGCAAAGAGAAAAACTCTGCAGGTTACTATAAACTGTGACAATTCTGTATCACATTTGAGTGGGGAAATCCATGGAGCTAGGACACAATGCAACCTCCTGGAAGGGGCCTGTGGGGGGTACTTAGGGGTAGTATGCTACAGATCTGGATGTTCCCTGCAATTGCACCTTTCTCAGCTAGTCTTTCTTTCTTTCCCATTCACAGGAGCAGAGCCCTAAAGCATGGTGGGGCCATAAAGATGCAATAGTTTATTACGGCCTTCTGCCTAAGTGAGCTGTAACATTATTGAATCATGGATATCACTTTAAAATTATACTTACACTGTGTTCCTTACGTTATGGATGATGTATCCTGGCTGAACAGATTTTAGATTCATATAGAAATACTCAGTGACTCAGGCATGGTAGGTCTATTCCGGTGTGTGGGTGTTCACAGAATAATTACATAAGTGTCAGGGTAGTGAAGAACTTTTGACGTTTGAGGCAGCTTCCCAGAGTTCTTTTCACAGCCAAAAATGTTCTAATTGTTGTTCTCTTGTATTTAATGCACATAATTGATGAGCATTAAATTAAATCAATTTTGGGGTATTTTAAAAAGTGTAATTTGTTAGCGCAAGATATTGGAGCAGTTTTACTTTTGAGCAAAATAGAGATTGTCATAGTTGCAGTCAGGAGTATATCTGTGGGAACTGCCTTAAAACAGAAAAAGACGGGGAACATTTTTATTCCAAACTCCTGAAATTTTCTACAGTCCAGAGCTGGATTAGCTGAGGGGTAAAATAGGCCAATTTTAATTCAAGAAGTCAAAGATGAAGGACTAGTCTAAGGGATGCAGTGTTGCCTAGTGGGTTCTTTTGTGCCTAGGGGTTGCTCTATTGTATGCTAGTTGGTTATGGCCCTTAATGGGCCACTGGCCAGCTAGAGATCACCAGAGTAGAGTAGTGCTCTGCCCATGCCACCAACATGCTCCCTTATGTTAGGGGTGTGGTGCAGGAACTGCTATGCCCTTTGCCAGTTCACACTACCTGGAGAGTCCTCCATGGCAGGAAAATCCCTGATGCCCCTGGTCCTGCTGTTTCCAGTCTCTTTGTGCTGGTCGATAATTCCAGCTTGTCCCGTTTGCTGTGCTCCCATCATGCAGGCATCTGCGAGTTTGTCAGAGCCACACATCTCACCACTGTCCCACTGAAACAGGAAGAGAGTTGATAAAAGGGGGGGGGGGGAAATGGTGGGGCAAGGCAAAGAGCATCTGGTGGTTCCATCCCTTCGCTGTCTTTTGCATATCATTCCGTTCTGCCCTCCCAGTTTGAACCACTGCGTGTCTGGTGTTCTGAATCCTTCCCGCATTGTCAACCATCGTGTAGGACATGAACAAGGCTCCATCATCCCGTCTCAGCATGCCGGTGGCTGGAATGGCTATTTCGTTGTGTTTCTATAACTTAACTTTTTTTTTTTTTTTTTTTTTTTTAACAAGGCGAGGTTGTTGGCGGGTCACTCTGCCTCTAACCTCGAGGATCAGTGAGCTGCTTTTTGTCTGGTCCCTACTTTTTGTCTCTGTCCAAGTTGGGTGGCTCTACTGGAAGTTAGAGTAGCCGCCAATATAGCTCTCAGGATCATAGGAATGCCTTCCCATTATGTCAAGGCACAGTCCACAAGTAAGGGCTTTTGCTATTAAAATGCAAAAACACAAGCTAGTGCATAAATATTCTTTCTGGGTAAATACCACATCTTTCAAATCTTTGTGTATTCAGGTATCAATAAACTCTCTATAAATACGTAACTATTACTGGCCTCCTGCACTCTGCTTCTACCTAGGTTATCCCCATTCCTCAAGAAACAGATCTGAAATTGCCCTAAGCGAAAGCAGATCTCAAGTTGGAAATCCTCACAGCACCTCTCTCCAGGGCATTGACCCAACATTACTGACTGTTGATTTGAAATGACTGAACACTAGATGCAAGAGAGGAAAACCATTTTATCAGAAGGCTTATTGCAGACTGGAAGTAATGTGTGGTCAGTTCTGCCATCAAAACAATCAAACAGGAACATACACACCAGAAGCCATGGCTGCATTCAAACTACTCACCCTCAGCACTATCCTTCGCCTTTAATATGACACAAGCTACATGCTGCATTGCCAGACAGCACACATTAATAAAGCCATAACTCAATGCCTGAACTTCATCTTCCCATTCCACCTCTGCTGGCACCTCAGGTCCAGGTTCCCCATTGGCCACGTGATTCATAGGTTCCATGGTGGGTCTAGTTGTGAGCACCTGGTCCAGATCCTTGACAAAGAGACAAGTTATCCACTAATTGGCAGGAACCTTATTCTAGTCTTTCAGCTGATTGTAGGAAACCTTCACTGACTATACTGTCTCCTGACACTGCATGGCAGTGCTGGATCCTGCTGTCAGCAAGGCCTTCAGAGATTCACTGGTGCACTTTGTCAATTCAACCTGAATGCACTCCTCATTCTAGAGAATCAGCAGAGTCTTCATTTCCCCTTTGGACCCCGTGTACTGTCTCAGTTTCTTCATAGTTGAGATACAGTTGATGGGCAGGTCACAGCTCTCTGGACAATGATGCATATCCAGGTGTGCGTGAGTGATATGTCCAGCAAAACAAGTTATGGTCATTTTAAATGTGCCTATGGCTTCTGGATGGCCAGAGAAGGCCCTTGGGATACTTTTATGCCTAAGGGATGAACTCTCAGCTGTCATTCACAAAGAGTGGCATCTACAACATGATCTCCGAGATCTCGTAATGAAAGGAGGGACAACTGAATTTATCAGCTGCAGTGGCACAGTTTGGGGTGCTCATCCACTCACCAAATTAACTGTGTGACTAACTACATACAGAGACTACACAGAGTACTAGGCCTCTAGCAGTGGCAGTGCACAGTTAGGAATTCAATTATTAACCCTGTGTCCTCTGAGTACAAACCTAGTTGTTAGCCAAGTATGTGTCTAATTAATTAGTAGGAGCTATTTTAACATATATCTTCTGACACCATCTTGTGGTTCATTGGTGAGTATGTAACATCAACTAAGACTCCTTTAGGCATCACCAGTATGGGTGCAAGTAGCTGTAAGGCAGTAAGTTAGTGCAGGAGTGGGGTCTAATTTATACTTCACCTCAGAATCTGGCACTCTAAGGTTTGGATCTCCAGTCAGTGTAATTTTTCAATTCAGTCCCTAAACACTACTAACTGCTGGAGATCTGCAGTCCAAATCTATGGTATTGTATCTCCCGCAGACTAGTAAACTGAAGGGATTCATTGTTCTGATGTGGGCAGGAGGAATTACTTAAATCCAATGAGCAAAAACAAAGAGACTTTCAGTGCCACAAATTTCCCTGTTATCCTATTTCCTAGAACTGGAAGGGACCTTGAAAGGTCATTGAGTCCAGCCCCCTGCCTTCACTAGCAGGACCAAGTACTGATTTTTTTGCCCCAGACCCCTAAGTGGCCCCCCTCAAGGATTGAACTCACAACCCTGGGTTTAACAGGCCAATGCTCAAACCACTGAGCTATCCCTCCCCCCTTCCTCCTTAGTGTTTGTGTAAAGTAAATAAAGGAACTATGTCTTCCTAATAAGTACTTGATAGGCATGTGCTCTCCACAATAGCTAAATCAATGCTATAAACTGTCACCTGTATTATTAAATATATTTATACAGAGAAGGCTAGAGAGAAATAAGCACAAGATCTGACATACTCAGGAGCTCTATATGCTCACTTAAAAAATCAGTCTCTTTTAGCTTCAGAGATAGGCTAATTATTTAAAAATAACTGGTTTGACTCCTTAGAGACTCATTAATAACACTTGCAATGCCTCCACTGCATCAGGTGTGCAAGAAGTATGGTGCATGTGCTGGCGAGATTACTTGTTCAGCCTACTCAGTCTTTGCATGAGCTTCTAAACACAAGCAGCTCGGACAGCTGCAGAAGCTGTACAACAAGAAATCTCTCTTACAGAAGGTTTTTGTTACCTGCCCTTTTTCCCTCAAGACTTACAAGACTAAATTTATGAATATGACATTATTTTATCATTAAGTCTAAGAGAGGAAATAGAAATCTGATCCTACTCGGCTAGTAAGATCTGTTAGTCAGATGCTGGTCTGTTTTGAGGAAGCATAGTTTGATGCAATCAATTTGATGCTTTTGGGCTGATCTGGATAACGTGATCAGCTTTCTCAGGTGCAGCAACTGAAGTGGAGATTCAGAATGGGGCAATTTGCATTTGTGTGTCTATGTAAATTGACTTGGGTCTGGATTGATAAGCATTGTTTGTAAATGTGTTACTTAATAATAACAACCATAATAATAAAACAACAGCAAAATAATAATAAAATTAGTAGCTTTTATACCCACATAGCACCTAGTTATATGAATCCCATTTTCCAGCGTGAAGCTTCACCACATCCCTGTATTATACCAGTTTTTCAAATGGGCAAACTGAGGCACTGAGCAGGTAAGTACCATACATAGCAAGTCAGTGTCAATGTCAGGAATAGGAGCCAGGAGTGTTAATTGCCTGTTTCCTACTCCAGCCAAAGTCCACATTGCTTCCCAACTGAGTCACTACAAAAAATATGTTCTGTATTACCAACAGAAGAAAATCAGGTAAAGTCAGAAAGAAATGAATCCAACTGCCCGGTTACTCAGAAGCTTTATATATAAACTCCAGTTTAGTTCTGGTGCTTAAAACTGAGCAGGTACCCTGGTCACCCAACAAGTGGATGGCAGTACACTGCCTTTAAAAAGAAGAAAAGGAAAATGAACTTCTGACCTTTGGTGAGAGGCCGAAAAATGAAGGGCTGGCTGGGGTGAATAGGAGATACAAGAGTGACTGCTCACTGGGCATGTCCATTCAATGCAGTGTCACTGAACTCAGACTGTGGTTAGGCTGGAGCATGGGAAATGACTAAAGACCAAGGAGGAAGTGGAGTTTGTGGGCCCTGAGGTAACAGCCTGACATGATCTCAGTCAGGCTCTGCATCTGACCACAGTCTGTCCTCCTCATCAGATGTTCCAGATTTGACTTTTGTTACTGACATGAGAAGAAAAAAGCCTTTACAAGTATTTTCCCAAATAGGAACCATTTTACCTAGTTCTTTGTCATCTGCATATAGAAAAGACAGACTCTGGCACTGCAGGGTTGTTGTTTTGTTTTTACCTCTACTTATGTGTGAGAGGGCACTTTGCACGAGGGAGACAAACATGCTCATAGGGGGACAGGCTGGTCTCCAACATTGAAGAGTGGCAGTGTTGGGTTAATTGATGTGGCAAGAGCTAGACCTACACCCAGCCCTTGCAGGGCTGGGATGGCGGCACCTGTGGGAAAGCACTGGCTACCTTTGTGGAACAGCTGTAGCATAGGTGCCTCCCCTCAGTCACTACAAGCAAGATGCTTTTAAAGGCATTCTGCTTGCAGGAGCCTCTAGTGCCTCTCTTCCCCATCCCCAGGGTGACTAAGTTTAATCAAAGATACAATTTCAAGACCTTAATTTCTTATGTCAAAGGAGATTCTCTCTAAGAATGAAACTCAGCACAAGGCCTCTGCATCATGTCAGTCCCATCTATGTCTTTGTTCGAGGCCCTCTGCATGGGGATGAATTTCACCCTCAGAGAATTAAAAAGGGGGTGGAGGGTTTTAACTGAAAACACCCAAAGATCACACACACTAAAATAAAGTTTTGCTCTACAAGAAATACCATTTGTAAGTAATAAAAAGCATCCCTATGATTAAACAGGTTATCTCTACTCCCCCGCAAGTAATGACTTAGATGAGGATAATAATATTCAGCCTGATCATCTGTTTTTTAACAGGATATTTATCTCGAGCTTTCAAGAGTGTCATTATTTTTGAGGGGAAAAAAAAATCACAAGCAGGAAGTCAGCAACTATCATAGGATGTTGATGTTGTAGCAGAGGGCTCAGAGTGTCTCTCGGAAAGTTAACAATCCATTTAGGTTTTAGAGAAGCTGAAAATATAATGGGGCAGAGCCCCAGCTGCTGTAAATTAATACAATTCCAATGTGGCCAGTGGACTTGTGCTGAGGATTTGGCCCATTGTTTGCAACTACCTAAAAATCACCTCATTTAACCTCCAGATCTGAATAAAAGACTATGAACATATCAAAGTTTTTTGCTTCAGATGTGGGCTCTGGCTAAGTATTAACAGCTTCAGTGAGCTTCACTCCATTGATTTAAAGCACCTGTGCTTCTAAAAAGTTAGGACATTATCAATTTTTTATCACTTGCACAGGAAGCACAGCTGAGCTTAATGTTATTTATCCAGCTAGCCACATTGACTTTAACCTAGAAGATCAAAGTGGCTGGGTTGGGGATTGTGTAACATCTACTCATAAGGACTGTCATGGGTAAAACTTACTAAAGCCTAAAATTTTATGATCATTTTGCATGAGTGCTCAGCATCACGAATCACACAATAAAACCTGTTCTCATAATGGGATTGGAGACAATAGTACCTTTAAATATATATCTTGATATATATTTAAACACCTTCTAAAATGTAACAGTACACAGACCCCTAAAGATATGCTTGAAATTTAGCTTTATCCCAATGAGTGAATCAATACAAGAAAGCAATGTGAAGATTGTTTAAGATGCGCTTTGCTGTAGTGCCCGTTTTGGGGCTGTTAAGGAAAGGAAGCCAGTTGATTCCCCCGCCACTGCCAACATGGCAATATTTTGGGAGGTGAGGAGAGTCCTAGACTGGGGCTTATGACACCGGGGTTCATTTAGCTGCTCTACTTCAGACTCCCTATGTGACCTTGGGCTGGTCTCACAAAAGGGTCTCAGGTGTTGTGACACTCAGCATAGTAATGCCTAACTTTTAGTGGCCTAGAAAAATCACAGGAACAACACTGCGAGTCGCAAAGCCTGAGTTGGGCACCAAGGCTCCCGATACACTGAGTGGGGAGAGCTAGGCACCTAGGAATGTGATCCACAAAAGCCAGCTTGCTAGGTAGGGAGCTGCCTAAGCTAGCCAATGGGAGATGCTGATGACAAAGGTGTGTGTGAAGCGCTGCCCCCTCATAGTGCTAGGCACCTAAGTCCAAGCTGTAGGGAGGCGCTTAGCTCTGTTAGCGATCCACAAACAGGAACCCCTCTCCTGCAGTCAGGCAGTTTACGTGCCTAAGTCAACCAGGCATCTGCCTTCCTCCACACCAAGTAGGAGGTGGTGACCACTTTGTAACTTTAGTCAAGTGGTTTGAACACTTACTCACCCGGGATGTGGGAGACCCATGTTCAATACCCCCCTCCCCCACATGAGGGGGAGGAAGGATTTGAACAGGGGCCCTCCACCCTACTCAGTTGGGAGCTGTAACCTGCACCCTGAGAGCAGGATTATGCCCAAACATTTGATCAGCCCAGCCTTTGGTCCCATGTTCCCATTTTTATGTCCTTCAAATCTGCTTCTGTACCAGTGAACAGTTGACTGGAATTTTCTTGTAGTGGACTCCCCCCTATGCCAGTCCCCAGGGAGTAAGGCTGCAAATCTCACCTGGGTAAATAATGCTACCAGCAGCAGTCAGGGGGAATTTGTGGTGGGGGTGGTAGGTTTTCTTTAAAATAAAAAGAAAATACTTTTTTAACTTGTAGCCTTCCTTCTGAGGGTGCAAAGTGCATCTGAACGCAGCTGTTTGATAGTGTTATGGGGTTTGGATAGATCTTCTCTTCACAAAGTTCCATGGGACCTTCTTTTTTATGGAAACTCAAAGTTTTGGGCGATAAATAAACATATTTGGGGTTTCAGTTTCATATTTCAAGGATTAAGGATGGTTAAACAAAAGAGTGGTGCACACAGACATCCAGAAATGATTGTTTTTAACAAGGCCGGAACTTTGTCTGAAAACAGGATGACCTGCTGTAAGACACCAGCAGATCCCCGTAGAGCTTTAGAAAAAACAAGCAGGGCGCCTGAATGTGCTTTTAAAACGCCCAGTAATAAAGAGGCATGTAGGATAAACAGGAAAAGAACACTCGACACTGTGAACAGCCTGGAGGTGGAAAGGCTGGGAAGAGTTCTGATCTGAAAACCTGATATGGTAACTGAAAGGAAAGATTTTCTTAACACACTACAGTACAAACTGGCTGCACAAATGCTGTCTTCATGCAGCTTGGAGTGGCAGCTTCCTACTGATTTCAATGTGTTTTTGTAACGGTAACGGAATCGAGTCTGTTGGAACACCATGTGGGGTTCATTGGCTTACTTCAGTGTAATAAGGAACACATGCAACACACTGCTACAGCTATTTCGAATTAGATCAAAATGAAGCTTTAAAAGACATTTTTAACTCAAAAGTCTATTGCCTTAGGATGGAGTTATTATTGCTCTGTAATTAACTTAAAAAGAACAGGAGTACTTGAGGCATCTTAGAGACTAACAAATTTATTTGAGCATAAGCTTTCGTGGACTACAGCCCACTTCATCGGATGCATAGAATGGAACATATAATAAGAGTATATATATACATACAGAGAAGATGCCATACCAGCTCTAAGAGGCTAATTAATTAATTAGCTGTAGCCCACGAAAGCTTATGCTCAAATAAATTTGTTAGTCTCTAAGGTGCCACAAGTACTCCTGTTCTTTTTATGGATACAGACCAACACGGCTGCTACTCTGAAACCTGTAATTAACTTGGTACCTTCTACTTACTGATTGTCCAGTGCAGTGTTGCCAGCTCTCGTGATTTTACCGTAAGTCTCGTGATCTTTGGTGTTTTTCTTAATGACCCAGCTCCTCAAGTCATGGGATTTCCTGAGCTTCTTAGCTGTCATCTAAAAAAAAGTATATTTCTAGCCTTCATGGTTGTGTAGAAAAGCTTTAAAGTGTGAAGCAAATACACCCAAATTCTTAAACCAGAAAAGAAAGAAAATAACCTACAAATGTATAATAATAATAATAATAATAATTAATAATAAAACCCTCATGATTTTTAAGCCAATCACATGATTTTTGAGGCCCAACTCAATATTTTTGGGGTGGGTAATATTAGTATTTTCTTTGTCTACATAGGGGTTAATCCTGGAAATTACTAAGATTCCCATTACAACGCACTTAACAACAGTGGCGATGATTCATGATAGTAAGACCTATAGTCAGTAATGTCTTCAGAAGTGGGCCCTGAGATTGCAAGTTCCTTTAGGGACACAGGCCCCGTGTCTCCTTTTGTTTTGTTCAGGGCCAAGTACACGCTCCAAATTGATTTAATAAAATAAAAAAACAAACAAATAAATAAATAAGTAGGATTCATATGTGCCCAGCAGTTAATTCAGGCAGGGTTTTTTATTGCCTGGTGTTAATGCGAACAGTGGAAGAATCAACTTGTGTGAAAAACAAAGAGCAGTTTATAAAGTAAAGAAAGTTCTAACCAATATTGTGGGTTTCTATTCCTATAAACAAGTGGGAGCAAGAGAGAAAAAGAGATGATAGTTTATCACATCAGCAAGTTTTTACTCAATCTATTAAAACACTTTAAATGTAAAGTTCAAATTTATCAGATTAGCTGTTCAAATACACACACCCCTTATGCACTAGGTATAAGGTATCATTATAGAGATGCCCCTCGGTTAAATTCTTACAGGCCCTCACTCACTACTCCCAATTACATCAGATTGTTTTTGTGTCACCAGGCACCATGCTGCTTTTTAGGGAGATTCAAATTTATTGGAAGGTGTTTTTGAGCAGCATGTGCTTCAGATAATGGAAAACAGAGTTACTCCCCACCCTCCTCTGTGTATTGATCAATCACTATAGGGTTGACAAGCACAGTATTGCCAACCTCAAGAGAGCAAAAATTTCAAGTCAAACCCTCAAAAGTTGTGAGATTGGCCCAAAAAGTCATGTTTCTTTAAAAAAAAAAAGTTTTTAGTCTTTTTTTTTCTTTTTGATTCCTCTATATACCTCTGCCAATACGTGTGTGATAAAAAGACTAAAAAGTCAACCTTTAATGCACACAAAATGATTACCTCTTCCTGGCTGCTCAGCTGGAGACTCCATTTAACCTCTCTTCCCCGCTCCCCCAAGACGGGGGAACTGCTGTCCATTTCCTATTCCTGTCTGGACCTCGCAGAAGCACTTCTCTGCCTCCTGCTGCCGTGGGACTTCTCTATCTCGGACCCAGCAGCACCACTTCCATGACTTTCCTCTACACTGCCTTCCTCTGGCCCATGTCCTTCTCTCTGCTACAGGGCCATACATGAAGGCAGAATTCAGTGTCAGGATAGAGTCATAGATTCCAAGGCCTGACAAGACCATTGTGGTCATCTAGTCTGATGCCCTATATAGCACAGGCCACAGAACTTCCCCAAAATAATTCCAAGAGAAGATCTTTTAGCAAAACGTCCAATATTGATTTTAAAATGGTCAGTGATGGAGAATCCACTAAGAACCTTCGACAGTTGCTCCAATTGTTATTTACTCTCACCATTAAAATGTATGACTTATTTCCAGTCTGAATTTGTCTAGTTTTTTTAATCAAAATGTTGTGTGATACCAACTTGAATGCATTACAGAAGTCTAAGTATATTACATCAACACTATTACCTTTATCAACCAAACTTGTAATCACATAAAAAAAAAAGATATTAAGTTAGTTTGACAGGATGTATTTTCCTTAAACCCATGTTGATTTGCATTAATTACATTACTCTCCTTTAATTCTTTATTAATTGAGTCCCATATCAGCCACTCCATTATCTTGCCTGGGACTGATGTCAGGCTGACAGGCCTATAATTACCTGGGTCATCCCGTTTACCCATTTTAAAAATTGGAAAACATTAGCTGTCTTCCATTCTTCTGGAACTTCCCCAGTGCTCCGAGGCTTATTGAAAATCAACATTAATGCTCCAGTGAGCTCCTCAGTCTGCTCTTTTAAAACTCTTAGATGCAAGTTATCGTGACTGCTGCTTTAAAAATGCCTAGCTTTAGTAGCTTCTATTTAACATCTTCCAGAGATATTAGTGGAGTGGACAGAGTGTGATCATCACCACATGATGAGTCTATATCATCTGTTTTTTCCCCCCAATACAGAAGTTATTTATTGAATACTTCTGGCTTTTCTGTATTATTATTGATAATTCTACCATTTCCATCTAATAATGGACCAATACCATTCTCAGGAGTCTTTTTTTCCTATTATATTTAAAAAACTCCTTCTTATTGTCCTTAACTCTGCTGGCCATAAATTTTTCCTTGTATCCCTTTGCTTCCCTTATCTATTTTCTACAATAACTAACTTCTGATTTATATTCATAACTAACAACTTCCCCTTTTTTACATTATCTATATCTATAGATCTATAGATATAGATAGATACTTTTTTTTTTATACTTCCCCTCTAAGCCACGTCAGTTTTTTTTTAAATTAGTACAGCCTTCTTTCTTGATTGTGGTGCCATGGCTTTTTGGGCTTCTAGTAAGGTATGCTTAAAAATTTCCAAATTATTATTCATATCTTTCTGATTAAATTCTTCCTCCCACTGATGGGACTCATAATTATTTTCAGCTTTGTGAAATTGGCCCTATTAAAGCACCAAGTATATATATTACTGGTCTGGATCTAATTCTGCTTGCACATTATAAATATGATCAAGTCATGCTCACTTGGTACCTCAGCTACCATTAATTTTTAGCTCTGTGATCAGTTTCTATCTGTTAAGTAAAGGTCTAATAAAGAATTCCCCCACATTGTCTGAAAAACTTTTTGAGTTGGGAAATTGTCATCTAGAATGTTTAGAAACTCCAAGGATGTTTCAGTACTGGCAACATGAGATTTCCAGCATTCAAAATCATAAGCATTCAAGATCATTTTCTTCCAAGTTATCAGTGACTCAGAAACAGGTAATTCTATTTTTGACATAGAATCCCTCTCCCCATCCCGTTTTGCGGGCAAGGTTGATTTTCTTACAGGTTGGGCAGAGCTGCCATTCACATGTGTGTTCCATACATCTCTCTGTTCCCTTGGATCTGCTGGATCTTGAGATATATCTTCCATAGTTTCCATGTCGAGGGCCTGGTATTGATTTGAAACTTCTAGCTGTGTGGAATTCTTCTCAGTCTTCTTCTCTCTGGTGGCCACAGCCTGCCTATCTTCATCTGTGTCCAGCTGTGCAGAATGCCACCGTGACCTCTTGCCTCTGGTGGTTACAAACTGCCAGGCCTCCTCTCTGACTTCCTTTCTCTCTGCCTTCTTGGTGGCCAGCTCCATATTTCTTTAAACCTGAATCTGGTTGTCTAGGAACAAATCAGCTTCTCTGATCTCAGTAGCATAATTTGCCCTCCAGTCCAAGAATCTTTTCCTCCAACACAGCTCCCAACTTGCATTTCATGAACAGGAAATCCCGTCTAGCTTCAAGGAGAGAACATGGTATGTTTTTTGCAGGTCACCACTGTGTTCCATCACTGGCCATCTTGGTATCACACATAGTACCGATCCTGGAAGGAAAGCTTCTCACATGCCTGCTCCAAACTCTCTCTGAAACTCTCCTGCTAGCTGTCCTTGAGTTCACCTAGCAAGTGACATTTTATACCAAGTCTTCCCTGTTTAGCTTAGTCTGCATCCTGAGCCCCAAGGCTCTTGCACAGAGCTTTGCCTGCATGCCCAGCCCTGCAAATGGTGGACTCAGAGGAGTGTATCATGTCCTTGTGACAGCTCCTCTTGCAGACACAAAAATTATGTGACTCACAATTAATTCATGAGAGTTGGCAACACTGTATTCCACTGGCTGCTCTGAGAGGTCTCCCCTTCACCACCACTAGCTGAGTGAGCTGCCATTCTATCCTCTTCATCTCCCACCCCCATCACTGCCCTCTGCTCCTCCCTGGCTTCCCTTCTTCCCCCCACATCTCCCTCAGCCTCCCTCCTGCTCCATATCCCCATGCACCCCATTCCTCTGCACCTCCTAAATCTGCCTCACGCTAATACCACTGCCCTGCTTCTCCTCACTTTCCCCATGCACCTTTCAGTGTCTCTGCTGCTCCTCACAGTCCCTGAATCCTGTCTAGCCCCATGAAACACAGAGTGGCAGCTCTTTTGCCTGTGGGCACAGCCTCAGTCTGATTAGAAACAGTGGGAGGTGGCAGCCAACTTTATTAGCCTTAATATGCAGCTAGACTATAGGGAAATGGTGGCCATCTTGCTGGCTTGTTGGCAGCCCCATTGACAGTAATAGGAGATGGTGGCCATTTTAAATAAGGGAAAATTCATGAATTGGCGCCTTTCATCATGTTTTCATGAGACAGGTAAAAAACACCCCAAAATCTCTAGAGTCGCAAAAAAATCATGAGAGTTGGCTATACAGCAAACAGCAGTTTTATTTCAGTTACTGAAGGTGCAGGAATTTGTAGCATCCAAATTCTAAGGAATATATTTTCAAGGCATGTGTATACAAGTGATTTGCATATGTAAAGTTGTGCATGAGCAAATGTGGGTTACAATTTGAAAAATTTGGCTTCCCCTGAGCAATGATGAAATAGTACCGTTGCCTCTTGGCTTAAGCAGTTAGCCAATATTAGGGGCTTTGATAGGTTGTTTCTGTTAGGAGAAATTGATGACAGAGTTAGGTATTTCTTTTTATGCAATCCTGATTATTTAGAGAGAAAGTACACAAAGTTCTGCTTCCCTGAACACAGTAGGAATAAGCAACAGCAGTTTGCTTGTTCAGAAATCCAAGCCTGCTTTCCAGCCAGTCCTGTGCCACAAAGGAGCTCTGTCTCTGCTCCCTCTCAGGGCCATGCTATTAGTGCTTCTCTGGCTATCACCTTGCTTTCTGGATTCTCTCTGCTTCTGACACACAGACGTGCACAGCTTTACCAGTCAATGCCCCAGCGCTTGCATTTTCCATCAGTGCCAGAATAACACCTCTCATTCTTCCTGAGTTCATTCTTGATCAGGCCTTCCTACACGGCCCAATGCCTTGGGCGGTGGTTTCTATGGTTTCAGCTATCTTATTCCATAAAGGAGCCCAATTGCTTTTTCCATTTAGCCTGAATAAAGAGTGGCTAGCACTCCCATCAGCTTCAGTGAAGGCTGTGATTGTCCAAAGATCAAAGACACACCTACTGGTAGCCACCAACACCCTCCACCACAACAATACTTTAGTTTCCAAATTATTACCCATTTCTGACTTTTTTTGTTTTATACCACCAATAATAGTTGTGATGAACAGAAAAATCTCCTTCCAACAGGAAGAAATGAAATTTCTAAACACTTGTGAGTTAACTCTACACCTCCTAGCAGATTAAGCTGGATACCATTTATTTTATTTAGGATTGTTTATGTAATTATTGGAATTTTCTCTCCATAAAAGCTCTAGGTGCACACATTTCGTTTGGCAGTGTGGGACATCGGACTGGGACTAAAGAAATCTGGGTTCTATTCTCTGCTCTGCCACTGACCCATTGGGTGATATTGTGCAAGTCACTGCCGCTGTGCCTCAGTTTCTTCATCTCCAAAAAAAGCAATAATGACACTGACCTGCTTTGTAAAGCTCTGAGATCTATTGATGAAAAGTGCTTTATAAGAGCTAGGAATTCTTATGCCAAGTTAGAGATTAATATAAAAATATAAGCTATTTTGGGGAGGGAGCAAGAGGGGATGTTTGATGGAAGAACCTTAGGAATTTTATGCTGCTACAAGATGTTTTGTTTTCACTGCTTATCATCATCCTATCCTTTCACACTGGTTGAAGAAAATGCTAAGCTGTACACAGAGCTGTCAGAACCGTGACAGCCTGACTGGGAAAAAAAAAAGGACTTCAGAATCAGCGTGTGTGAGATCTTAAATGTCTCATTGAAAAAACAAAGCAAAAGACTTCTTCATAAGTGAGAGCTGCTTTAAACACTGCCTTAAAATGAATGCAAAATAAGTGAGACTTGGCAGGTCTCTATTCATATCACAGATTTATCAAAGGCGCGGAGCAGGAAGAGCAGCTTTTGAAACATAGCATGTAGCAGAGGATAACATATTAATTTTAAGTTTGCAAATGAATATTTCAGGGACTTGCTCGAATGTCTGAAATTTCCTACTATTCTTTTCCATAGCTCAGACATAGGTCTGAAGTAGTTAAATTTTAGTTTGTTCCACTTTATTTTAACAGTTGACTGATACTTGCTGAGGCCATTATCAGTGAGTGGCTTCTTGGCCAGTTCCATGGTCTGTGGGTGGCAGACTGCTGGACACAGGCCACATTTGACTGACTAAAAAGATGTTTTTTTACAGGGAGATAGCTAGCTCAAGCTTGCAATTTCACTTTGTAAAATCCTAGTGGAGACAAGGCAGTAAAACTTTTACCCTAATGCAGTCGAATTTAACTTCGGGTGGGGGTTAACTATTGTAGCTACATTGATAAAAAATTCCCGAGCCTTGTCTCCGCAAGGCTTTTTACAGTGAGATACACAATTAGCAATCTCAAAGTAAAAACTCACTTTAATTCGGCAGTAAAGACATAGCCATATAATCAGACTCTTTACATTACCTTAGACATTCTTCTGGCTGTTTTCTCCGATCTTTTAGATCTCCTCACTCAACAACAGCCATATATAAACAAACCTTCCCTCTTCACACAGTGGGTACTGGCCTTGTTATTTTTGCTCATTGCAGCACCACACTCCGTTTCCTTTGGGGACATCCCTTGAGATTTTACCTCTCCAGGAGAGAGATAATGTTGCACAGATGGTAACTTTAGAGAAGGGGAAATTAATTACCTTGCAATTCTGTTTCTCTGATGAGATCATCTGGCTGGATTCTCACACCCTCTCTCACACACCCCTCCCCTGAAAGTTTGGCGCGTACCCTTTTGGAGATATGCTTCCCTATTTTTTTTTTAATTTTCTCTGAGGCACATTTTTGATCTTGTGTTGATCATCTTGAGTTTTCCTCCTGGGAGCTTCACCACCTGTTCAGTTGAAGGAACTGACTGGAACACTCAGAGGGCAGCATTTATACTCAGCAGTGGGCATTCCAAAACAACTAGAAGGGAATCTGACTTGTACAGAGTGGCTATGTACTATATTATAGTCTCCAATTACAGCTGCTGGGCACGTGAAATGGGAGGCAGCTTTCAACCCAAATCGGCTGGAGGCCATCAAGACTGGAAGGAACACATATAAGAACACTTAGGATACATCTTTATTGCAGAGTTAGCCCAGGCTCTTACCCAGGTTGTACCCTTAAACCCATCGTCTACACAGAAAAAGTTCTCACCCAGATTTGAGGGTGCTTCAAGCATGGGTTACCGTACACAGCTCAGGGTTTAGGGCTCAGTTTTGACCTTTGCCTGGGCTGGCAATCCAGCTGTTTTGAAGTGGGGACACAGACTATTTAAGCCTAGGTGCTGATAGTTCTCTAATGCCTTCCCACAGTTCTACCTGGGCTGCATTTTCCCATCCTCTCCCTCTCTACCGCCTCCCTTCTTCTGCACTGATCAATGACACTGGCTTAGTGTTTAAACCCCATGTTTGCCTGCAACACTTCTACTGCACTTCCACAGCATCTGAACAGATGCCGTCTGAGAAATTCTCCTCCCAGAGTGCTGCCAGCTGGCCAAGAGCTGACACCAAGGTTCTGGTGAACCTCTGGTATGAAGTCAATTAGACCCATAATTGGGCAGATGTATCTGAAATCAGCAATTCTAGATCTCCAAGAAGCTGGCAGTGGAGGAGATTCAGCTGACAGGACCTCAGTGCAGAGAAAAAAATCAAAACCCCAAAGACTGCATAGAGGAAGACCCAGGATCACAATGCCATGTCCAGCTCAGCAAAAACATGCCCATTCAATGATGGGCCCTGCCCTGAGTACAGACCCACCCATCATTTCTGCTGGATGAGCTACTGGAGAATAAAGAAGGGGTAGAGGGAGTGGAGCAGAGGGACTGGGGACAGAGGGAGGAGGGGACATAGAGCTGATGTATACCTTCCACCCCTTCAACTGCTTTGGGGCATACCCAGGATATCTTTAGGAATGTGATGGGGGGACAGACCCAAGAGCAACAGGCAGAGGAACCAGCATCACTGCAGCCAGGCAAGAACCAGTTATGCATGTCTGTTATTGCTATGGAAGGGTATTACAAAATAAGAAGATGGGGCTTTGCCTGGTTATGACCAGTCTCAATCACGCATGCTGTGGGCTGCGCTTTGCCTGCGAAGCTTCAGTTGAGGGTTGAAGAATTACTGTTTCCCCATCCTCCTCTCCCTCTTACCCAGTCACCTGTGATCGAAGATGGATTCCAAAAGCAGGGGGCGGGGGGAATTTAACATGCAAACAGTGTGGTATTGTGGCAAACAGTGTTGCATGCATGAAAGCAGGGAGAATTAGTACATGTCCACAAATGCAGGGATGCCTATATATTTTGCTGGGGTGCTTTTTCCTCATACTGACACCCACTACCCAAACCACAACAAGCAAGGTTCCGGTTTTTATATACATATAGCGATTATATAATATAACAACATATAATCACTCGCCATACCTTTGGTGTGGAGAAACTGGTCACAACAGCCGCAGAGCAGAGAAATGCAGAGGAATTAAGGAGTCCACGTGCCAATGAGAAAAAAATGGCAACTTTTTACACCTGTGATGCAGAAACTTAAAGGAGAGACAGTCCCTCCCCAAACAGGACAAATGATGGTTTTCTGAGACATCTACACCAGTCTGGATGAATCCCAATCCCCACTCAAGAATGCCATTGACTGTCAGTGAGAAATACAAGAACCTTCAGGGGAGAAGAAAAAAAGGCCAGAGACTAATTGCTGCAGGAGATACACAGAGACTTTGCCAGCTGGTTGCACAAGCCCCCAGAGCAGGACTGGTAGAGCCAGGCTGCAGCTGAGAAGATACTGGAGATGGCAGAGAAGATGGTAGCGGACTACGTCATCCAGGACCATGCCATGACGGAGTAGGACTGACAGCTGCAGTGGGGAAAGCAACAGCAACATAGGAAGCTGATGGCGTGGCTGCTTGGCATGATGGCCAGCAGGCAGCGGAAAGTGCCAGCCCGGATGCCAGCCCACTCCCAGTCCAGCCTGCTCCAGTGGCCTCTCCTCCATGCTACCTCATCCCGCAGCATCTCCCCAGGGTAACGGTAAGGTGGAATCAGCTGTGAAAACAGCTAAGAGACTGTTACCCAAGGATGTTTCTTCTGGCTTAGCATTGTTAGCATTTTTGGCACACAGGAATACCTCATTACAGGGTTGCCAAAACATCCAACGCAGGCACTGGTGAAACGAAGGACCAAAAGCCTGCTACTAGTGAGGAAAGACCTCCTGCAGCCAGCAGGATGGAGGTGCTGCCGAGAGGAGATGCCAACAATCTGATAGAGCAGGCACTAGAATATGACAGGTCTGCCCATGACCACCAGCCCTGGAGACTGGCATGATTTAGCCATAAGAGAGAAACCAGAAGGGTGGAATAAATGAGTTGTGAGGGGTGCAGTGACACACAAGTCATATAAGGTGACTATGCCAGAGAGACAAGTGATCCAAAGGACCAGGAGACAGCAGACACCACACCCAGGGAGAGTCTATAGAGATACAGAGATCATTCCAGAACAGAGAGGCAGAGAACCGTCCAGAGGCCAACCCCACAAGGATGGGAGGAGACTCCACACAGAGAGTTTGCTGGACTTGGAGACACATGACAGGGAGACAGAGAAAGATCGCTCCCAGTGTGGTTGCCAGTTGAGGAGCCCAGACTATCTCAAAGACTATGTAGCCATCTGAGTCTGTCATAAAGATGAGACTCCAACTCAGTTATGTGCTAGCTACTCTGGGCTAAAAGGACGATGGCTTGGTGTCTGGGTGCCAATTATTTGGTTTTAATGTTTATATTAAAATGTTTATAAAATAGGACAGATGTATCATGATCAGTAGAAGTGGAATCAGAAGGCCCATGTTCTCTGGAGTCACTGATACTGATGGGACTGGAAATGGAAATGGGTGGAGTTATGCTAGAAGAAACAGCGCCACATGGACAGAGCAGTGCACAGGGTTTAATAAAGTTCCTCTTGTTCAACTTAACCTACATTGGGGTAGCCCACCCAAGTCTGGTACAGCACTAGTGTGCACATAGCTACATGGATCTGGCATGAGGAGGGCTTTGCAATGGAGATGCTCCACCTGGGATAGGCAAGTCTGAGCTCACTCTGCAGTGAAGCCATTCACTTTCTGAGGTGGAAGAGAGGGAGAAAGGGCTAGGTTAAGGACAAAAGAAGGATTAGCAAGAAGGGAGAGAGTTTTGATTTCTTTGTAATGCAAAGAAGCCAAGTTACCTCAGACTAAAGTATTAGGTGTGAAATGTAATCCTGTGGAGACTGAACAAAGGAGATCATGGTCTTTTCCAATAAGAGGCCAAAGATGAGAAATTTAACTGTCCATTTCATTCAGGCATTTGTTAAGCTTTCCCATACTGGCAATTAGTGATGTTAAAAAGTCTTTCCATTTGGTAGAGGGTAGAGTCAGGGTGGGTAACTTATCTGAATTAACAAACTGTTTTTGCTAGCCTTGTGCTCCCTGCAGGTAACACCTGCTTCCCACCCTCCTGCCCTGCTGCCACTCTGTCTGCAGCAACATGCTCTTAACAATGGTTAATGTTTAAAAGATACAGTGTGTACTACACTGCTCATTTCCTCTTCCTGAGAATGTGATTGTTATTGCAGAACTCAGAAGCAAGAAGGGTTTTTTTATTCCATTAAACCACAAGAAATGATGTTATCTAAGAGTCTGACTTAAATCCTCTAAAGCAAGAAGCGAATATTTAAGACAAAAATTATGTCCATCAGTTAACCTATTTCTTAGCCCAAGGTAGATAGGATACGTGAAATCAGGGCTTGAGTGGAAAACATGAAATACAGGAGGATGCTTTCCTATTTGATATGCTATACTTGTATGTACACAATATGTGTGTATATAGACAGCAGGTGAAATCCTGGCTTCACTGAAGTCAATGATAAAACTTCCATCGACTTCAGTGGGGCTGGGATTTCACCCAGTGTGTGTATGTGCGTATATATAGAGACAACCACATGACAATTTTTCATTTTTGTGGACCTGTTCCATAAGTACAGACCAGATTGTGACTGATCCTTTTCAATGTGCAAATGGAGGAAGAGAGAATTTTTACACCCCTTTAGCCAAAGACTTCTTCATATTTTTCCTCTATTTGAGATCTTTCAAATCTGTCATTTGACCTTATGTTAAAAAGAACATCTAACAAATAACCAAACCAATAACTAAAATATAACATAGTCCTGGGAGCCAACCTATAGCCAAGAAGTACCAGCCGTGAGATTCTCTTTTCTGGGGACTGATGGTCACCAGCACACTCTAGATGAGATTTCAGTGGCAGCGGGCCCTCCCCCTCACTATTTTTAAAAAGAGAGGGAGAGCGCAAATGGCTATTGCTAGACATATTCATCCCTTTCACAGTCAGGGAAAGAGAAGAGCCAACTACAAGCCAAGAAAAGACTGGGGAGTTAAGTCCTGGCCCTAGTGAAGTCAGTGGCAAAACTCGCATCGACTTCACAGGAGCCAGGATTTCACCCTGTCTTCTCCACCCTTCCATTCACAGGTTGTGGGAACATGGCCCTGAGCTTGCTGGCAGTATACTGAATATCCGCAGAGATTTAGAACTCGTATACAAACACAACTCTACGGTGGTGGGGTGATGGTACTCAACTGTACTGGGAAATAATTTTGTTTACATAGACAAGACCATATTGGGTTATGACAACATCCCCAGACACAGCAGTTTTGCTGTGGATAAACAGAATTCCATATCCTCAGGTTGTCATTTAGGCCGCTTTTCACCACTGGCCCTAATCCTCGGGAGGGTAAATCAAGAAGCCTACTCAGGGAGAGGGAACCAAAGGGAGTCACTGTGCACGGAAGCCATTATTTTAAGGTTGATTTTAAATTCTAGTATGTTTAGGTATAAGGTTCTGTAACTCAAGTGGCAAATTTCATAGCAATCACTGCACACTATGGGCCAGATGTCTGGTTTTGGAAACATGCTATTTGCACCAGTATACATGGACTCTTCCGTCATTGTGTAACATTCAGGAGTCTCAGTTTTCTGCTGTTCAGTGGCCCAGCCTGCCTCACAGTCTTGAAGAGACCTCATTTTAATATTAAAAAAAAAAAAAAAGAAATGATCTGCCTGATTCAGGTTAACCAGAGTAGACATTTCAAACCCAGGACCACTATGTACAGCATAGTTGTAACTAAGCACCAAATGGCAGCATTGTGACTGAAACAGGGACAGATATTTGAAAGAGCTCAGTATGTACAGTTGGGGCCAGATTTTCAAAATATCTCAGCTCCCATTTATTACTCCTGGGGGAATTCTGCATTACTGTGCTTGCACAGAATTCATGTCCCCCGCAGATTTATTTGCTTCCCCACAGAAAAATGACTTCTGACAGAGTAGGAAAGGGAAGCCACAAGAGCAGTCCCCTCCCTGGCAGCACAGACAGGTTGGTTTAGGCACCCAGATCAGCCAATAGAGTCGTAAATCACCACCGGGAGTGTGTGAAGGGGTGGGGAGTTGTGCGTGAGAGAGAGAGAGAGAGAGAGACTGTCCTTCTCGCTCACTATTGCAGCATGCTTGGCATAGAGGGGCAGGGCTTCAGGGTGTGTCTGAGGAGGTAGGCATGACACAGGCTGTCCCCTCAGGTAGAGCAGAATGTAGCAGACTGCCTGCTTAGTGAATTGTTCCCATTGTCTTTGTGAATTCCCCCAGGAGTATAAAACAGGTGTAAAAGTTTTAAGGCTCCTTTACATAGCCAGAGTGGTGGAAAGGACAGTATGGCCTTATAAATGCTAATGGTGCTTTAGTGATTACAACTGGTCTAAATTTTTGGACTGAAAAAATTTCTTATCAAAATGTGCTCCATGAACTGTTTGCTACTGACCTTTCTGGAGATGGTCAGTAGCCAATATAAATTGCGAGTTTGATTCCCCAGCTCTCACTTGCTCTTCAGTTGCCTATGATGACCTAGCTACTTACTGGCATGGTGTCAAGTATCAGAGGGGTAGCCGTGTTAGTCTGGATCTGTAAAAAGCAACAAAGAGTCCTGTGGCACCTTAAAGACTAACAGATGTATTGGAGCATAAGCGTCTGATGAAGTGGGCATTCACCCACGAAAGCTTATGCTTCAATACATCTGTTAGTCTTTAAGGTACCACAGGACTCTTTGTTGCTAACTACTTACTATTAGGCAAGGGGGGTTGGGGATTTCCTCCAATGATCCTGACTCCCATTCTCCATGCATTGTATTGTAGTTAAATAAATTACCAAAATAACTGAAACCAGCATGATTATATTGCGTAATTTTGACAAATAAAATATGCAACATTTAAAAATATTATGCACAGAATTTTTAACTTTTTAGTGCAGAATTCCCCCACGAGTAATTTATGCACCAAAATAAGGGGCTGGGTTTTTAAAAGAGCTCACTTTATTGAGTAATGAGCTCTTTTGAGAATCTAGTCCTAAATGCCGGTGTTGAGCCCTTCCAACTCTGACCCTAAGTGCCAGCCAATCAGGCACTCTTCCTGATTTGGGATACATGGGAGGTGAAAGGGAAGGATGGACAGCCAAATAGCAGTCAGAATCACTGCTAATGAAAAGCTGAGATGCTTTCTAAATAATTGCCAGTGACCGTTTAAAATTCCAAATATTTAACAAAAATGTGGAAAGTGCTGACAAATGACAAGCATAACCATTTCTAACATAAAATATTTAACATTCATTTCCTCCTAAACCAGGGCCTGTATCGAAGAGTCTGAGTTTCTTCTGCGAGAGACCGTGATGTCATCAGTTCTTGCAAGAAAGAACAAGAACCGTTCACTCAGATCTGGGGCCCTCGCCCTGAAAGCTGCTCTGCACAGGTGGCCTCCATACAGAGCCCCAGGCCTTTCCCAAGATCTAATTTTCACCAACAAAAGCTGACTTGGCAAACTCTTGTGGAAGAAACACAGTCCCATGAGTTCTGGGCCTAGTTTACAAGTATACAGGGAAATGATTTCAGACATTTGGTTTTAGATGAAAGGTAAATCTTTTGAGGCTAGCTACACATTTCACTAGATATTTGGAATCTTAAATAGTTTATTTGAATTCGGTGAGGGCCTAAGCAGGAGCAGGGGTCCATTAATGTTAATAGTTCAGGAGCTTTCATGCAAATATATTTTAATAATTTTAAATACCTAAAATGTACACCTTCTAAAACATCCTATATATAAAAGCATATACAACACAGTATGTTGTGCGTGAATATATATATATATATATATAAATACACACACACACATACACACAGGTGACTAATAACAAACATACAAAAAACTACAGTATAATCACTATTATAACATTTAAAAATGGATATCAAATTTAACCTCAGATAGGGGTCCCAAATCTTCTCTGAATTACTTCTGAGTTTGTAAGTAATGTGCTCTAATGAATACTTATGTTCATATGCAATCCATTCTGACACTGAAGGTGCAGATTCCTTTGTTCAGTGTCATATTATGC
This sequence comes from Malaclemys terrapin pileata, assembly GCF_027887155.1. Lineage (NCBI taxonomy): Eukaryota > Metazoa > Chordata > Testudines > Emydidae > Malaclemys > Malaclemys terrapin. The sequence goes on from NC_071505.1 coordinate 79,157,502, forward strand.
ATGTTTTTGCTACTCACCCTGCTGCTTCCATAAGTTTTCTTTGATGTCCGTTTAACATAACTTCTTCCTAATTGTTTAATAAGGAAACATCTGGATGAAAGGAACCACAAATATCCAGCAAATGTAGAATATATTGAATTATGTTGAACCAAAATTTTGCAGTTTTTCCTGCATTTCCAAACCATATGTAAAAAAATCCCCAGAGTAAAATTTTCAAAAGCAGCTAAGTGATTAGAAGCTGAAGTCCCATTGACTTAGAGCGAGACTTAGGCACCTGAGTGAATAAGTCACTTTTGAAAGTGGACTTAGGGTCCTAAATCATGTGGGCCCTTTTGCAAATTTTAGCTCCAATCTCTCTTTACATGTAATATACAGCTAGTTATTTTTGGCTATTCCTATTACTCAGACATTATCTGAATGCAATTTTTGGAAAACAACTAAAGGAGCCTCATTGGAATTCTTTGCAAGGTGCTTATTTGTTAAAAAAGAATTGCAATTTAGCTCTAAATAATGTTTCTGAGCCAGATCCTCATCTGTTATTGACCTGCATTGGTTTATACCAGCCAAAAGTTTGGCCCACTATATCTAACCTTGAAAAAAAGTTTCTGAAATTATTTGCCTCCCTTACACAACTGCTGTCCAAAGAAAACAAACTGGGCAGAGGGGAGCAATCTTTTGTAATAGATGTTAAATAATGTTGCTGCGATCATTTAAAGCCATATTAAAGGGTAGCCTGCTGACACCCCACACACAGGGGCATCCCAAGAAGTTGGATGCGGTAGGAGAGAGCACAAATTACTTTCTCAAAAGATGCTAGACATAATTAAAGGTTTATGTCTAAATCTCACAACTATCAAATGACAGCACAACTGAGGGAACAGCTCCCTAAGTAGCCATTTACATAATGTTAAATATACCACGATAACAGTAAAAGCCTAACTAGCCAGCTGTCAATGGACTCTGTGCATTTGGAACTGCAGACATCCTCCATGTACTCATTGCTACTCTGCTCCTTAATCTGTTGCTAAAAGATGGCAGGAGCCTCTATTGAACAGCTGTAGAGTAAAAAAATGTATATGGAGAAGTCTCCGATTAGCTCCACTTCACTACACAACCCTGATTCACCCCAGAACAAGGCTATCCCATGTACTGATGAGGCAGGTCACATGAAGAAAATAGTATGTGGTCACGTAATTAAAAAAACTATATCATAATGCATACACATGGGGGACAAATTAAGGTTCTACAGGCAACCTTAATTCTGGCATATCCTAACTTTTGAGGGCTTGACTTTGCAATCTTATTGTTCTTTTAATGTAGTTTTTTATATGTGTAATGTTATAGGTTTTTTTAAAAAAGCAAACTGAAAAAACAGAAATTCCACCATGTGGCATCATATGGACACCCACATGGTACATAGAGGAGTTGGAAAGATCCACTGCACAGATGATAGCAGTAGCAGGTTGTCATCCTCTATGTGCATCGATAAGACTCATATGTTGTCAGTGGGTTTCACAGATACTTGCTGACAGCAGGGGAATGGCGAGACTCAGGATTCTTGGATTCCATTCCAGACACTGGAGGTGAATGTACTCTAGTGGGCACAGACTCTTCTACCAGTTTATCCCCTTCTGCTCTGTTCCCTCCAACCTGTTCCTGTCCTAGTCCTGTCCTTTCCCCATTTCTGGCTCTTCATGCCATAAACATTCTCCACGCATACCCAGCCCCCGTCTCCACTCCTTAGGCTTCTCATCCCAGTCCCAGTCTCCTTTCCCAGCTAGTCCTAATCTCATCCAGTAGACTCCCCATCCCCTCCTTGCTCGCACTCTCGATCTCCTTGCCCAGATAGTCCCCCAGAATGGGAAGTGTTGGACAACCTTAATAACAGGTGGTGTTACCAGCCCCATCAATAAAAATCCCACCGACGTAGAGTTTTCTGGGTAAAACTATTTGAGACTTCTTACCCACCTCTCTCTCTCCCTAGGGGTAAAAACTCTCAAATGAACCAAGTAATTCAAGGTTACATAATGCTGTCTGAACTGTAATTTCAACTCAAAATCCTCCTGCCGACACAATCCTCTGATTCAAACTTAATTCCAGAGCTGCAAATTGTGTCCTTATTATATAACTTGTTATCTCATGACAGCTCGCAGAAACTACCTTGGTAATTTCAGTTACCAAGAAGTTTTAAACTGAAGCTACAGGTTGATCCAAAGCAAATGGCTAACACCAAGGGAACCAATTTTCTTCCTGCTGTAATTACATTGAATGGAGATATGCCAATGATATGCCATGTGAACGTGAACAGAATCAAGATTTCTACCGCATACTAGGCAGTAATCAAACTAAAGAGAGATTTGCAAGCACAGTATTTTGATGCTGTCTCTAACTTTTACAGCGTTTGGCAGGCCTGTTGTTTATACAACATTAATACTGAATTGACGCTTTTGGGAAACTCCACCCATCAAGGATCAGGAAAGCTTCTTGATATGCCCAACAAGGTAGCAGCCAAGTGCACGACTGCAAGCTCCAAAATATTTTCAGAGGAAAGGGATGGGAGAGAAGACTTGGTGAAAACAGAGAGGGGAAGAGATAAGCAGTGAATTGGTAGACTGAGAATAGGACACACAGCAGGGAATCAGATAAAGGATTGGTAGGCAGGGAAGCAGAGGCTGTGCTTGAGAAGAATAAGAACTATGAGCTTATAGACTATGTTGAGTGACTAACTATGATGAATACAGACTAATCCGGTTGGGTGGGCCTGCTTGATCTTTCTGATGAAGCAGTTCTCCTGAATAAGAAAATGCCAATCTAAAAAATGGTGGTTAAAATACAAGACTAAAAATGATATTCACTGCAAGCTTCTACATTGTTTGGTAACTACTGTGCTAAAAATACAGAGCGTAAATTGTCACAGCCACTCAGCACTGGCCAAATCATCCCCATTAAGTGCATTTAAGACACCAAAAGTGGAGGTGCAAATAAGTGGGTAGAATTTACACCCTGATAGGCAGCCGTAGTTGGCTGAAGCAAGAAAAGCAATCAACTGTAGGGTGTTAGACACTGAGAGATAGGGGAACTAGTGTAAGGGGCTGAACTGGGATGGCTGTCTGAAGCCTGAGCCATCAGTGGATGGCAAAGTAATGGCATTTCCATTGATCTCCTACATCTCATTTTCCTATCCACACAAGAGTGCAGAGCACAAATTGCAGAGAATGCCCCGCACCTCCAAAGAAAAAAAAATCAGAAAATTAAATACTAAATAAACCTCACTAAGAAGAGCATTCCAGGCTTGCACATGGGCCTCTCTGACTCTAACTGAAAACATGGAGGTCAAAACTGGCAGAAATCACAGGGCAGTAAATTAACTGGCCACAATGGCAGACATCAGGGAGTTCATCTCTGAATTTAAGGCCCTGAGAAACAATCTGATGTCCAAGATTCTAGCAGTAAAGCAGGAAGTTACTGACTTGGGAAGATCATGTCACTGTTCTAGAAAATGGCCTACCAGAAACAAGTGAGAGAGAGAGCGAGAGAGAGAGAGATGAAGAGCTGTATGGCACTGCTGGAGCAGAGAAAAAGGGAGATGCATCTTAAATTAGATGATATAGAATAGGGATAGGCAACCTTTGGTATGTGGTCCACCAGGGTAAGCACCCTGGCGGGCCAGGCCAGTTTATTTACCTGCCATATCCGCAGGTTCGTCCGACCGCGGTTTCCACTGCTCCAGGCCAATGGGGGCTATGGGAAGCGGCATGGGCTGAGGGATATGCTGGCTGCTGCTTCCTGCCATCCCCATTGGCCTGGAACGGTGAACCGCCGCCAGTGGGAGCTGCGATCGGCCGAACCTGTGGAGGAGGCAGGTAAACAAACCGGCATGGCCCGCCAGGGTGCTTACCCTGGCGGGCCGCGTGCCAAAGATTGCCAATCCCTGATGTAGAAAATAGAAAGAGGAGAAGCAATATCAGAATTAAGAGATTGCCTGAGAATACTGAAGGAGAAAACCAGATTTTGTACAAAAAAACCTTTATTTGCAGAAATGATCACACCCAAAGAGATGAAGAACTAATCTCTCATCTGCTAGTAGCTTCTAGGCTACTGACATTTATTCCAATGAAAAGCTGCCCACAATTTGATAAATGTTTTTTTTTTAAATATAGAAAGTTATTATAGAAAAACAAATTAATCAATTATGTATCTAGCAAAACAGAGAGAGGACAAAAAGATACTTAAATATTTTGTTACCATTTATTCACTATTCAGACAAAATACATTTGTCTGCAGGGGGTGGGGGTGGATCCACCCCCACCACCACTGTTCTATTTTTTGGAATTTTAATGTTTGATAGGCATGTTTGGTTTGATTAATATGAGTTGAATCAATAGTTTAATTTAATTTAATAAAATCACCAGAAACAACATATCCTAAGTGGTGTAAAGAAGCTCACTCTTCAGTATGGTAAATAATCTGCTAAACAGAGAGATTTGATGATTATATTACAGCCTGTTTCTCTAAACCACATTGTAAGCTCTGTGTTGTAACAGTTAACGTTTTATTTCTGATGTTTACATGGCAATGATTTGTCAGCCCGTTAGAACTTCCTAAATAGTTGCATATAGAAAAAGAAATTATGAGCTAATCAGTGGGTCAATGATCATTTTATCCTGATCAATAGTTTGTTCTATGTAGGATCTTTCAAATCCTATAAGTAATTGGGTTTATATTCTCCTTCTCTGGCCCTGCCAAATCTATTAAGTAGAAGAATACGTGTGCCTGGGTATTTCCCTTCTAAACTGCATGTAGACCTCTCAGATACTCAAAATACAGAGCAAAGGCACAACTCTCCCACCTTGAAATTCCTACTGTAGCCACTATTTGACACAAGAAAAGAAGAATAAATCTCAGAGTGTAAATTATGCATGTATAACTTATAATTGCCGAGCAGCGCAGTCTCCAGAGCATTTTTCTTTCTTAATAAAATCAGGGCAAAATTAATGACATTTCATTTGTTATAATTTTTAATTGCATTGGAAAATCCTTATATGTCTGCATGTCTTCCTAAAGTGAATCCAGGAGGCTGTAGAACAACATATTTGTTCAAGTTAAGGGCCCAATCCTGCATGCTCTCCATTCAGTGCAGCAGGAGTTCCATGAGCCAAGAGCGTGAAGGACCTAAATCAGTTAACTAAGAAGCAAAAAACCAATGACTGTTTGTTATGTAGATATCAATAAAGAAAATAGCAATTTAAGTTCTACTTATAAATCTGTCTTTAATTTACCTTATGGAAAAGTTAGTCTTCAATTGCTATTAATTTTTTGAGTTCAGAGGATGTAGTGCTCAGTATGATGGCAGACTCAACAAAATATTTAAGTATGCGGGTAACTTTAAGAATGCAAATAGTCCTATTGACTTCAATGGAACCATTCCTTCAATGAGACTACTTGTGCCAAAAGTTACTTACTTGTGTAAGTACTTTGTTGAATCAGGGTTATAATATATTAGCACTAGCCAGACTAGAGCATAAAAAGTGCTGTCCAAGCTTCTCCAGTGAATCTCACTGCTGTCCTATAATATTGTGGCTACTCCATAAGTCATGCCAAAGCATATGGTGTTTTTGAGATGTAGATAAATAGGCACCAGTTACTGGACTGAGGGCACCAAGTGTGGTTAATTGTGCTTAAATCCGTATTCCATTATCCCGCCGTTGTTTACATTTACTGTTTAACTACAGATTACTGCAAGTGCAAAACTCTCTGGGGAACTGTGAATTTAACAGGATAAGTGTTTGCAACAAATAAAAACTAAGGGCTAAATTCTGACCATAGCAACAACACTGTAAATCTAGTGTAGCTCCATTTAACTTTAATTGAATTACTCTAGATGTACTATGGTGTAACTGAATGCTGAATTTGGTCATAAATTAGGAATTTATCCATCTTAAATTGCCCTTTCTCTTTCAAATCACTCTATTTATGTTCTAACCCAAACCTTGGGCTCTGTGCTCACAACATATATTTTAGGGTAAAAATAAAAAAAACGATTAAAAAGCTCCTAATGTGTTAGACAGGTGCTCTCATGAGGAAGAAATGCTGCCTGGAGTATTTTGTCCTTTTCATCTCCCGAGTATTTCATCTTTAATGTTTCATTTTCCAAAATGTGCAAGATGAAGGTAACATGAAGCAGCAGGCCTTTTGTATGAAACTATTCTGGATTTCACCTACTTTTAAAAAAATCAGCAGGCAGAAGGTTTGACAGCTTTGAACATCACATAATTCTATCTCTGACACAGTTGTTTGTAAAGCCCTAATAAATAATGGCCCCTGCAAGCACGCTCTGCTTCTAAATGATTAATCTTATCCCAGACCTTGATATTCAATACAGGTGTAGGAATAAACACCGTAAGCCTTTGGGTTCCATGATCAGGGCCTGGAAAGGCTTCAGTGAAATTCTATAGTACAGAGACTGGCAAGTTCCTGCTACTTTCCCTTTGTTCTAATGTTTTATCTCTCTGAAAGGAATAAGGATTTCCTCTGGGGATTAGAAGTAGGAAGCAACCTGAGATAGAGGTTATTACAAGACAAAGCACGAAAGAATGAAAAAGGTGACTATATAACAGAAGTCTTTTTTTTCCCTGTCTTGGCAATTACTACCTCTTTGGCAGCTGAACGGGAGAAGCTGCTGCATTTGTTTTAACCAAGTCAGTAAATCCTTGTTGCTCCTAGGACTCGCAATTGGGATTTTTTTTCAAGAAAATGATCTGAGAAATTTAGCATAGCTGAGGATGTTTTGTTGAATAAGAGTCTGATGCAAAGGCTCTGGACACTGAGATCAGCAGGAGTTTTTCCATTTACTTGAACAGGCTCTGGGTCAGGCTCGAAGCTCCTTTTCTTTTCCCACCCATACCATGATGTTATACCTCCTACCCAACCCCATCTCTCCTTTTGCTGATAAGGGCAGGAACTGAAAGGAGGTTGAAAGAAGAGATTTAATTGAATTTTACAATCTAGAGGCAGTAAAGCACAAAGATGAAAATGAACCATTTTCTGATTATTTATAAACATACCTGTAATGTGCATTTATGAATATGTTAAAGGTACCTTATCTAGTACTGCCCAAGGAACTGCTAAGTTCCATGGCAGAAAAATCTGAGAGAGGAAAGGGAAAAAGTCATTTTGTGTTATATTAGTTGCATCAATGCTAAGTACCATAGCTCATCAATATACAGTTAAATAAAATCAGACCTTGTGACTTTATTATTAAAAAGACACTAAAATAACAGCAACTACATTAATGTGTCATGAACCTGCCTTGTAACGCTGAGTAGTAAATTACCATTCACTGAACTGGCTTGGGAAGAAATTTTCCAGCTTAATTTTAAAATCTACAATAAAATCAATATTGTACATAGAGAGCAACTTTTGTTACACAGATAAAGGGTATTGGGGTATTGCACCTGTTCTAGGAAGTGAGTCACAACAAATGCAATCTACGTTCCTTGCAAAGAAAAATACCTTTATGTGCTTTTTCAATTAACAGCTGCCTTTGATTTTCCCACAAAGCAAGGGCTTCTATTGTATTATCTGAAGCATGAAAAATTCCCAGAGGGGACACTCTGACAAATACATGGTGTTCCTGGATCCAATGCACATGAATGCATTCTTTAACCATTTGGGGCAAAGAGTCCAGAATTTCTCTACTTCATAAAGCTTACAAGTACATAGAGTAGAAATGAGCGACGATATCAGAATCTTGGGGCTAGATTCTGATCTCACACCATTGCAAATCCAGGAGAGAATTCAAAGGGGTGTGTGAAAGACAATGGTCAGATCAATGGCAAGGTCTCTGTAATAAAATATTTAAGAAGGAAGTTCTACCTGCTTATATGGACAGTAAAAGTCCCAGAGCATTTTTTTTTTAAGGTAGGCATTTGCCCAGATGTCCTTAATCAAATTCTTCCTTCTTCCATACTACTGTGACCTGCTCAGGTTAGTTGCCAATCACCTCTCCAGAGATAGCTGTATTTCAGGAGACTGTGCTGAGTGCATAAATTATTATAATTGAGCTATTTAATGCCAGATGATGCTCTCCCATGGAAAATCACAAGTAGTAAAATTTCACAGGGAAACTCTAAGAGCTAAACATTCGGAGTTTGTGACTAATCATCATGTCAGAAAAGTGAGGAGTTGCCAGACTTCAGAGGGGTAAAGAGACCTGACCTTTCTATTAGTGGTCGGATTGAGTCAATAGCAGTTTGTAAACTCAACCAACACTTTTCTCCTGGGCTTGTTAGTTTCTTCAGAATTTATACTTTCATTGTAAAAGTTTCTAGTTTTAAAGATTATGAATGTGAAACGTGCAGTGTTGGTCTTAATGAGTCTGCAACTAAACACGATCAATCCCTAAGAGATGTGGGAGTATCTCATGTACCTTTGTCTCGAGAAATTGTAGCTCTGAAGCCCAAGGATGATAACTGATACATTCACAATCGTGTTGAGTAAGTACTCAGGTGCCTTGGAGGAAGAAACTGCTCTAGGTCAATATAATATCTGACACCATATAACGTTTCAGGAATCAGGTTTGCCAGGAGCTGGGTGAAAGATTTTTGGTGAATAATAAATTAGCCAAAAATGCATTTGGGGGGCATTGAAACTATTTGGGTTCAATTCAGCGAATAATTTAGGCAAAAACTAAATGGAAAAACTGTTTAAAAAAAACCAGAATTGTTCATTTTGGCCATTTCTAAATGAAATGCATGGAGCATTTTGAAACTAAACATTTAATTTTGACCATTTAGAAACTAGGCATTTGACTTCATTTCAAAATAGTGTTTTCATATAGAAATGTAGCTTTTTTTTTTAAAGGGTGAAAAACACCCCAAAATGACCAAAAATGAAACATGCCCCCCCCCCAAACCCCATTCGTTTTCGGTCAAACAAAATGTATTTTTTTCCCCTTTTTGGTGAGAAAAACTGAAAAGTCAGATATGGTCTGAAGCAAACCAAATTTTTTTCCAGATATTTTTAGTTTGGCTCCTGAACCAAATTTTTCATCAGCTCTAGTCAAGAGAAAAGGCACAGTACATTTTATTAATGGCATGAACAGTTACATCAGTCTGAATTTGCTGTGGTATCTAGAAACATCTAGTTCACATTAAGCATGGTTAGAAGCTTAAGATAGGCTGTAACATAGTCACTTGGTGATGCTTCACAGGGGTGATGCACCTTGCTACTACCTACTTTTAGCATGAGACAGCCTTGTCTGTACCTGCCAAGGGTCAGCTTTCAGACAACCCTGGCCACAGGCAGCACAAATACTCCCCTCTCAACCCCTGCAGGCTACACTGTCCCTTTGCAGGCAAGTAATAGGTACACATCAACGTCTGAGCCCTTGAACCATCCCACTGGAGTGCCCAGCCCCTGGCCCACTGACCACTCACAGAACTATGATCCACTGCTCCCAAAAGAATAGTACACACCAGCTGACTAGTTTTAACTCTGGATCACCAGTCTGCTTAACACACAGAACTTAGATATATTTATAGTGAAAACAAGAATAAGTTTGTTATCAAAGAACAGAGATTCAAATGATAGTAAGAAAGAATATTGGAAACAAATGGTTACATTTAAAACAAAATCATAACATGCTTTCTGGAGCCTAAATTTAAACTCACTAGACATTCCCCCGTTTCCTACAGAATCATTTACCCCAAGTCCTTTTCTGAGCGTTTTCAGCTGGGTGGCTGACATCCCCCTTTCATAAGATTAAGCCCAATGGCAACTTGAACTCGCAGATGGAAGGATGCCAGAGCATCTCTCTGCATCCCCAAATACACTAGCCCAGCCCTTTGATGTTCATCTGAAAATAAGGTACCTGTTTCCTCCTGCTATTTACCTTTTCCTGTTAATTTCGTTCTGAAATCTCCGTAACTTCTTCGTTAGCATTTGACTCACTATTAGGGTGACCAGATGTCCTGTTTTTATAGGGACAGTCCAATTTTGGGGGACTTTTTCTTATATAGGTGCCTATTACACCCCACCCCCTGTCCCCTTTTTTCAAAGTTGCTATCTGGTCACCCTACTCACTATGCTAATAAACTTCTTATGTGAGACGTAGAATACACAGAGGTCCACTCAGGAGATAACCGTCTCCCACCTACTGCCTGGAGAAGTTTTTCTCCAGGCATGGTACCTTTGAGTGATCCAACTTTAGCTACAAAGCCTAGAGAACATAATTTTCAGCATATATACATAACTTCTTATATATTTTCCATACATATACCTTGCAAGGACTATGATGACCAGTGACACAGGCTTTCATTAGAAACCTTACATGACTTTTTTTTGTGAATCCAGGGGATCCCAGTATACTTATGTAGGCCTGTGCCCTCTGTCAATTGGCATCAAAAGGTCCTTGGGTCACGCACTCGCATACTAAAACTCCTTTTTGTGGACTTGTTATTTGATATCTATTCTTGTACCCTCTTTACTTCCTCTAAAGTAACACAATTAACTTTAAAATAACATGTAACTGATCAATATATTTTGAAATATTTTTCAAAAGTCACTTAATTAGTCAATTACAGTTTAATTGAATTGAATTGATAATTCAGTCTAATCCTGAATGTATTTGGCTGTTTTCTTCCCCCAAGACAAACTGCTAACATGACTCACTCCAGCTAGATTATATTGCGGTCTCAGAGAGACGCAACTTGGACTTGGCAACCTCATCATTGCTCGTGACCAATGATTCTGCTTGCTCCAGCATTGACACATGCTTTCTAATTATCTTGACTGTTGCTTAAGGAATCATTTCCCCGTTTTTTTTTTTCCTGGGTCAATAGGAATCTAGGAATCTCCAGTATTTAAGTATTATTATTTTTGCGGACACCCAAAGGTGTGCTAAATGTTTCCTATAATGAAAAGAAGGCATGATTCCTGCCCATAAGAGTTTACAAATGTAAATTATTTGACATACCAACAGTGAAACACATAGTACCTAAAGATAGTTTAAAGAAACTTTTATCTAACTTGTGCTGGGATTACAAATACGTAGACAATATTTAAGGTAATCTAGGAATTTACAGCATCTCTGTCAATTTGGACACAGTTGCGTTCTGCCTTTTTTTAGGGAAATGTAACCACCTCTCTTCCCGTATCTGACAATGCAATTGACTTAGGCAGTCATAATATTGTGAAATTTGTAGCTTGACCGGTGTTTTTCACATTCTTGTTTTTGTCTGTATTCCCAGCGATAATGTTACTGTGACCGTAAGTAGAAGTGAAATTGCCAAATAGTTTATCAGTGCACTAAACTTCTGAGGAGCCATTGAGCAGTTTAAAATGGACACTTCAATGATTTGTTTTAGTTTACTTGAATGTGCAATTAAGCCATTTTTGCTCAATTTATACACAACTACTGTTAGACCAATATGTCATTTCATATATTTCAGTGTTAGGAATAAGAGCTCTTGCTCTCTGCATAATTTGCCTAAATCGTTGTATTTTTAAGGCCCCTACTATTAAAACATCATCCATTATAACTTCAGTACTTAGTGATCCCTCGAAGATCTGTGCAATTACTCTTTGAAATACCCCATGAGCAGAACTAATGCTAAACAGCAATTTCCTCATAGATGTCGACATTTCTGTGGCTGGTTTGGATCTGTGCTGGCACAGCCTCTTCTCCCCACAGGCCAGGAGAGCCAATATCGTCTGTCTACTCCAGGCAAGAGCATGTAGCCAGTGCAGTAAGCCGGGCAGTACATTCAATAATGGAGAGGTGCTAGGTCTGCTCACCAGGCCAGACAAAGGAATTTCAAAAATTCACAGGGCTTTACAAGGGAGGGGGGGCTTCTGCTCTCTGTGACCCTGGGTAGTGGAGTTCACAATGGTGACTAGAGCAGTGTGGGGCATTGAAAGACAGCTGCTGGAGGACAGTTAGGGTCCATATAAGTAACGCAGCGTCTACACTCGCACTGCATAGGCCTAAGTACATCGACTGTGGCTCTACGCCAGGGGTGGGCAAACTTTTTGGCCCGAGGGCCACATCGGGTTTCCAAAATTGAATGGAGGGCCAGTTAGGGGAGGCTCTGCCTCCCCAAACAGCAGTGCCTCCCCAATCAGCCAGGCGTGGCCCCCGACCCCTATCCAGCCCCCCCGAGATTCCTACCCTATCCAACCTCCCCCGTTCCCTGTCCCCTGACGGCGCCCCCCCCCCGGGGCTCCTACCCCATCCACCACTCCCTGCTCCCTGTCCCCTGACCACCCCTGGACCTCTCGCCCCTGACTGCCCCCCGCCACCCCATCCACCCCCCCCCCTTCCTGACTGTTCCCTGGAACCCCTACCCCCATTTAACCCCCCTGTTCCCTGCCCTTTGACCACCCCGACCCCATCCACACCCCCGCCCCCTGCCCACCATCCCGAACTTCCCTGCCCTCTATCCAACCCCCCTGCTCCCCACCCCCTTACCGCGCTGCCTGGAGCACTGGTGGCTGGAGCATTACAGCAGCGCTGCCCAGAGCACCGGGTCAGGCTGCAGCTCTGCAGCTGCGCTGCCCGGCTGCCCAGAGCATTGCACCGGCGGCGGAGCGAGTTGAGGCTGCAGGGGAGGGGGAACAACAGGGGAGGGGCCAGGGGCAAGCCTCCTGGGACAGGAGCTCAGGGGCCGGGCAGGAGGGTCCCGGATAAGGGCCGGATGTGGCCTGCGCGCCGTAGTTTGCCCATCTCTGCTCTACGCTGCTTGGGGAGGTGGTGCTATTATGTCGGCCTAACAGGGCACTTAAATCAGTGGGAGACCAATTTAAATATAGACACATGCATGACTAGGTCAACATAAGATGCCTTGTATCAACCTAACATTGTAGTGTAGACCAGGCCTAAGGAAAGAGATTGTTGAGGTGGGGGGAAAAGAACTCTCTTGCAGACACTGATTAGGTCTATCCACCAAGCTAGGGAGGATAACAGATGACCTCATACATGCACTAACATGTTTATGTGGTACCTTCTTGGAGAAAACAACTCTGCTACACAGTATGCCCTCTGAAACACAGGGTGTACTGAACTATGTAGGTGCATGCTGCCATATGCCCCAGAAGCCTTAAAAAGTTTCTCACCATGATGAGGGGATAAGCCTTTAAGTCTAGAATGAAGGTTTCCATTGCACGAAGCCTTGCCTGAGGTAGTAAGGCCCTCGCCATTGTCAAGTCCAGGAGCCTCCAATAAATTAGATTTTCTATATCAGAGACAGGACTTACTTGTCTAAGTTGATCAGCAGGCCAAGTGCATCAATTGGATCAGCTTATGCTTATGCTGGACATCACCTGTGACCTGAATCGACCTCTTATCAGCCAGTTGTCTAGGTAAGGAAAGACATGGACCCCTCGCCTCCAGAGGAATGCTGTTACCATTGCCATACACTTTGTAAATATATAAAGGGCAGCCAAGAGATCAAAGGGAAGGATTGTGAGCAAACAATGGCGAATGCTGATGATGAATCTCAGAAACTTTCTGTGGTTCTGATGAATTGCCACTGAAAGTAAGCATCCTTTAAGTCGAGAACAGAATACCAGTCCCCTCACTCCAGGGAAGTAATAAGAGAGGCTGGAAAGACCATCCGGAATTTTGATTTTTTTTAGGAAGTTGTTTAACTCCTTTAGACCTAAAATAGGCTTAAGACCCCATTTTGCTTTCAAGTTCAGAAAGTGTTGGGAGTAAAAGCCCTTTCCCTGGAACGAAGGAGGTACTTCTTCTATAGGTCCCACCAGGAGAAGCGATTGTATTTCTTGCAGTAACACTGCCTCATGGGAGAGGTTGCTGAAGAGGAAGGGGAATGGGAGGCAGGTAGAAATAAATTGGAGTGTATATCTCACTTCCACTATGCTTACAACCCACTGATCTGTTGTGATGTGGGTCCCAAGCACAATGGAAGTGGGACAGGTGGTTTGGAAAAATTGTAAAAGAAAAAGATGGCACTCTAAGAACTGGTAGTGAGCTCTTGGAAGATGCCACTTGTGTAGATGACCACCGGTGGCTGCTGAAGCAGAGAGTACTGGTGGGCAGCTTTCATAATCTCTGCTCTTTCTCCTTGGCAGGTCCTGGGCTCAAGAGGCAAACCCTGGGAAATGTTGGGACTGATGAGGACAGAATGTCTTCCGCTTCAAATGCCCAGGGATTTCAGTGTTGCTCTAGTCTTTGGGACTATGCAGAGTTTCATCAGCCTTTTCTGAAAGAGCAATGGCCCTTCAAAAGGGAGGTCCTGGATGGTCTGCTGAATCTCTGGAGGGAGGCCAGAAGAACGTAATCAGAACAGCTCTTCATTGTGATGGCAAAAGGGCATGCTGCGAGCTACAGAATCTGCTGTATTCAGCCAGGCCTTCAGAGCTATTCTGGAAACCAACTTGTTCTCCTTTATTAATGTTTGGAACTCCTGTTTAATCTCATCTGGGAGCCTGTCTTTGAAAATATATCCCATAGGGTGAAATCATAGTGCCCCAGCAAAACATGCTGATTTGCAATACGAAGCTGTAATCTGTCTATGGAATAAAGCCTCCTCCCAAACAAGTCCAGCCTCTTAGCCAATTTATTTTTAGGATTTGATGTCTAGTGCCCGTCTTTCTTTCTCATTGGCTGCAGCTTCTACAAGAGAACCTGGAAAGGGTAATTATATAGGAGTTTGAACCTTTGACAGGGGACATAGTACCTTCTCTCCATTCTTTTTGCAGTCTGAAAGGGAATCTGGGGTTTGCCTGAGGACCTTGGTAGACTCTAAAATAGCATCATTAATAGGGAGAGCTATTCTATCTGGGGCTGCAGATGCCAAGATGTCCACCAACCTGTGGGTTTTTTTCTGGAACTTCTTTGGGTGGATGTCAGGGGCCATAGCCATCTTCCTCATCCTAATGAGTCTTAACTCATCAGGAGGTAGAGAAATAGTTTCTAGCACAATTGTCTCATCGGGGGATGAGGAAGTGGATGCCAATGGTACTGGGAGCCAATCCAGTTCCTGCTCCTCTTGTGGATGCTCGTGAGAGAGATCCCAAATCTGTTCAGTGCCAGGCTCATTACACTAGGGTACTTGTGGCATCGATGCTCCCGATAGCCAGTAGATCGAGCCAGGAGCGGTGACTGTGGGGACACTCTTGATTGAGGGGAGAACCTCTTGGGTTCCAAAAAGGGACATTGGTACAGCCCCAGTCCCCAACTGTGTGTCCCCCAAGGCCCTTTATGTCTGTACATGAGGTACAAGACACCAGAGGGTGCTCGTGCCACCCCAATGGGTACCGCTCAGGGAAAGACTCTTCAAGAACTGCACTGGAGTGCTCACACACCTACAGTGGAATGGACATCTGCAATCACTCAAAGAACAACAAAATGATTCTGTTGATAAGACGCAACAGAGGGTCCTATAGCACCTTTAAGACTAACAGAAGTATTGGAGCATAAGCTTTCGTGGGTGAATGCCCACTTCATCAGACGCATTGCCACAGGACACTCTGCTGCTTTTTACAGATTCAGACTAACACGGCTACCCCTCTGATGTCTGTTGATAAGGTTGATTTTTATTTTTAATAAAGGATAGCTCATTAGGAGAAAATAGCAACTGCATCAGATTTAAAGAGGTACATTTCTACATGGTGGGGTAATAAATCCTATGGGGGGAGGGAGGGTGATTTCTATTTCAAACAGCACTTCGTTAAAGTGTACTCTAGGGCAGTGGTTCCCAAACTTTAACAACCTATGAACCCCCTTTGCTAAAATGTCGTCTCGCGAACCCCCTCCTAAAAATACATATTTCCAGGGGTTTTCTCCTTTACCTGAGTATAAATTATAAAAGCAGTGAGCTTGGAAATATAAAATTTGTTTTTATGACATGCTTATTACACACGTTATTAATAATTATTATTTATCATTACAGTATTTTTATTACATTATGAAAACGGCAACACTCTTCCAAGATCTCACTTTCGTAGCTTGTATCACTTTGAATAAGCCTGTTATAAGACAAAACTCCTATGTTTCATCAAGGAGTATCAGATGTAAAACAGCATGAAGGTATTTAAGAAGCCAACTTAAAGAGTTTCTCCTACACAAGCATTCAAGTCTTGAGCAGTCCAGGCAAACAATGCACGTTACAACAAAGCTTAGCTGCCTATTTAATTTTAAAAACAGCAAAATATATCCACCTCCCTTTCCATTTCTTATAAGGAGTCCTTGAAGTTTAAATCTCCTCAGTGTGATAGATTATGCTTGCTTTGATCTGCTTAGTTCTTGGAAGTCCAGTGGCTCCAGGCTGCTGGCCCCGTGCTGCCCAGAGTCCCTAGGGACAGTTCTGTTCGCCATTAGGGAATTTTTTCCCCGAGAACCCCCTGTAACATTTCGCGAACCCCAATTTGGGAACCAGTGCTCTAGGGAACCTTTAGCGCACACCAGCAGGGTCTACATGGACCAATTAATGTGAAACACCTTAGTGTGCTTCAGAAATCACACCCTATAGTGAGCATTGCTGCTCTGTGTAGACAAGCCCTTAATCCTCTCAATCAAATGAGGAAAACTCAGTGTTAAGTAAGAATGTGAAAATATTAAAATATAATAAGCAAAATACATTGATCTAAAAGCTAGCATTTATGTAGCCACACATTGTATAGTGGTATAAATAATTGCATAATCCAAGGTCAGATCTATCTTAAACCTATAGATACGACTACAACAATGACTTCCATTATGGAAGACATTTTATAAGTACATATTTGCATAGAAATATATATGCACCCAGACGACCAAATTGAAAGGCTAGTTCCCTATGAAATATCTCTTCCCCCCAAATACAAGTATAGTTCAAGACCAAAATGTAAATATGTGATCTGATTAGTTGTTTTTTTTTATATATATTGATCGACCAAATTCACAGATTATTATGCATCACAGATTCCAGTGATGCATGGTCAGAAATGGGTGATCATGACAGAGTTTTAAATAACAATGTTTGAGATATGTTGTTTGCCCCTTTGACCCCTGCTCTGCAATCGAATCTCCATGGATGTGCCCTTGTGCTCTAGTGATTTCAGTGCAGCTCAACACAGGAAAAGGGGTTCAGCTATACCAGTGGTCTCCAACCTTTTTACTCCCAAGATCATTTTTTGAATGTAAGGGCAGCCCAGGATTTACCCTGCCCCTTCCCCGAGGCCCCACCCCTTCCCCAAAGCCCTGCCCTGCTCACTACATCCACCCCTCTCTCAGTCGCTCGTTCTCCCCACTCTCACTCACTTTCACTGGGCTGGGGCAGGGGTTCGGGAGGGGTGCAGGCTCTGGGGTGGTGCTGAGGGGTTCACAGTGTGGGAGGGGTTCCAAGCTGAGCCTGGGGCAGAGTGTTGGGGTTCAAGAGGGGGCACGGGGTGCTGGCTCTGGGAGGGTGGTCAGGGCTGGGGCAGGGGGTTGGGGTGCAGGAGGGGGTATGGAGCGCTGGCTCTTGGAGGGTGGTAAGGGCTGGGGCAGGGGGTTGGGGTGCAGGAGGAGGTATGGGGTGCTGTCTCTTGGAGGGGACTCAAGGCTGGGGCAGATGCTTGGGGTGCAGGATGGGCTATATTTCATATTTGTAATAAAAAATCTGTTTACCCTTAAAAAAACAGAATTCCCTAAAATACCCCTGAAATTTCTTAGGAGTTGGGCAGGTCTTGTCATTTCTCTATGTGTATAATTTCCACCTGCTGTTCTTAAGGCAACTTCATTTTAAGTAAGTCTCACTTAGGTTGAAAAAGCTGCCTTACCTCCTTTCACAATAAATGCCTTCCATCTAAAATTGCATAGTTTGTTGTTCAGTGCTTTTAAAAAAGTTTCTTAGGCCTGGGAAAATATTTAAGTATAGGCTGCCAACTGGTAGAATGTAATGAGGATGAAAGGTTGAGAAGTAACAAACAAAATAAAGAGTGAAATCCTCACTCTATGGATGTCAAAGAGTCACCCAAAATGTGTATTAAAACTGTATTAATCTTCTGCTAAACTACATTTTATTAAATATGTTAACCAAACATTAGTTTGCCACTATATTTTTAAAATATACTGCATGTGCTTTTTCCACTTTTTTCTCCTTTCAGCAATAGGTTAAAATAAGAGACAAAATTTGCTTTTTGCTTATTGTGAGATTAAAGGCATCATCATTTATTAGTTCCCTGAGAATGTATGAAACATATTCATCAGTACAGATCAACTACATTTGTACTTTTTATTCTCCTTGCCTAGCTTGAAGTAACATTTTGTGTTGATTTTCTAAGCATTCTTTCAGTTTATCTTCAGTCAAAGTCAGTCGCTGCTCCAGGATTGAAATAGTCTGCAAGAAGAGGACAGTCATGTATTTTTTACATATTTCTGCAATATCATAAATGTGCACAATGTTTTATTCACAAAAACAATGGCTTATACTGAATAACAGAAAAGACTATGGTTGCAATACTGGCTTTAGATAGTCTCCCATTTAAACCCAAAATTAATACTATGGCTTTTTAACTAAGAGGATTATCAAAAGGCATAAACCTGTCTCAACAAAACTTACTGGAGGGTATTGTATCCCTGGATAATTATTCATCTACACAAGCTTTAATATAAATAAAATAAAATATCATCCATTAATGGAACATATTGTTTGGGTCTCCAGCTACAAAAACAAGCACTGCAGAAACAACCAAAAAAGTGTCTTTTTTTTTTTAAAGTACTAAATACAAGGCATCCTCCAAGAATTCATTTTATTTCTAGAAAGGTAACTTTCTAGACTGTTCTGCTTTAATCTACATTATTCCACAATTAACTGACAGCCCTTTAATTAAGCATTTTCGCTCTGCATTTCTTTCACTACATTTATCTGACTACCCCATTTCAATTAGGCACACTTTTAATAAATTACCAAGTAAAGTGCAATATCTTAAATATAAATTGGCTGGAGCTGAGTTACTGAGAGGAAATGATGAGAATTTTCAACTGAATCAGAAGCCATTGATTAATGCTGGTATTTGCTCTGTTTCACACTGATTTTTAGAATTATGCCTGTGCCTGGACTCTATCTTGATACTTAGAACCTGGAGCCTTCAGGCTGAAAATGTCTATAGTCCTGGAACTACCAAAAGATGGGGATGCTCTTCTCCAACTGTTCTGCCTTTCTTACTTTGTTCATCCTCTGTCAGAGCATGATTGTTCAAGTTGGAATCTAACAGTCTCTAGTCAACAGCAGGCTTCTGGTAAATCAACATTAGCAGTTACTACTGAAAAATCCCAACTTCCCAGCCAAAGAGTTAAAAATATAACAATAGCCTTTCAAAGTTTTAAAATGCCATTGGCAGTTGCATAACAAGAAAAAGCTTTTTAAAGAACCTTTTATGTTGACTTTAATGAATTTAATTCATATGGCCAACATTTCATGAGATTGAAAGAATTCAGCAGGACTCTAACCATCTGTAAAGTCAGCCCACACAACATTTTAATACTTCGGGTTATGAGTGTGGCTCCAGGTTTTTTACCCAGTAATGAGGGAATTACCATATTAATTAAGGAAGCGTTACTAGTCCATTGCATACTCACTAAAGTCAAAACATCCAGCTGCTCCACAATGTGCTCTAAAGCATTACCCAGAGCTGGCGAGATGCCTATGCGCTTGTCCACGGTACACACAGCTGGTTCAACCTCGTCCTCCAGCCGCCTTCTTGAGCTTGCGGGTGAGAACAAAGCAGGACGATACCGCAGATCTTCACTGCTCATATCATCTTTGAATGGGGAAACTCCATTTGAAGAGCCAGTTGTCCTTGACTTCATTTAGTTGGAATCATAGGGAAAGGAAGGTATAAAGATCTACTTTTTTATGCTTCAAAAATATATTGGCACATACATAAACACATACAAAAGGGTCAGTTTTGCTTTCTGTATAAGGTCCAATTTTATATCACATCCATTCATTCTTACCAAGGAGAGAATTTTGGCTGTGGCAGATATATGAGGGAACAAAAGTTCACAGTATATGGAGAAAATTCAGCAATCCTCACAGATGATGTCAACACCAACTACTATATCTTGGGTACATATGACTGAGGGATTAGAGGTTTTACTACTGGAGATTAAAGTCAATGTAAATCTTTCTTTAATAAAAGAGAAAGGTATCCTATACAATGAAAAACAGCCATAGATAGTTTTTAGTTACTCATTCAGCTACATTTTCCTGGGAAACTGACTTCCCCAAAGAACAAGAGGAGGAAAAGGTTGAAAGGGTACACACAACTTGAAGTCAAGGGAGAGAAAGGAGATTAAACTATCAAACAACCCTGATATATGAGCATTGCCTCAAGATCAGAGTGACAGTATCAGTTCCTTTCATGCTGCTATATTTCTGTTTTTCTTTGCACCCTCAGGAGTCCTAATGGCACTCTCTTGCGAGGAGAGGCTGCAAAGTCAGCAGTCACCAGATGGTCACTCACATCAACTTTACCTGGCTCTATCAAGATGCCAAGGGTCACATTCTTTTAATGCCTCAAATATCTTCCTCCAAAATAAACTAATGATAGCAGCCACATTTTGTTTTCTTACACAAATTAGCCTTGTAATATCCATTAGATTACAAAAGGAAACAGAATACACGAGAAGTTAAAATTGTAACTGCCTCTCTAAAGGTTCTTTAAGTCTTGTGAAACGACCCTATAAGCTTAGCAATGGAAAGATAAAATTCTGATATTTTACCTTTCTAATCCTCCAAAATGCTAATAATTTAAAACTGGATATATTTTCAAATTAGAGAATCATAAAATACATCTTAATTCATAAAAAATCCTTCTCATGACCAACATAATTTTCTAGAACTTAAATCGCTGAATTGATTTAGTGTCCAATTTTCAAAGTTGGGGCGCTAGGTGTTGATTTAGGCAAATTAATCAGTAGTTACACGGACTTCCATAGGAATTGGACCGGAACAGTAAAAAAAAAAAAAAAAAAAGATTTAGGTGTTTAAACAGAGATTTAGGTTCCCAAATGTTAAGCACCAGAGTCTGAAAATCTGGCATTTGGAATGTAGTTTATTTTAAAGTTGTTTGCCAGTCAAGACCTAGTCTGCAAAGCTTGAACCTGCAGCAATTTCTCGCATGTGACTGTTTATAAACTCAGGAGAGAGTTTATAAAGGATACACTGTACAGAACTTTCAGTATAGTGTTGCTAGCTGTTGCTACCAGATAATCCATAACATTTATACGCATCAACACTGTATATTCAAGAGTATAGTATTCTAGTTGTACACTGGAGATCTTAAAAAAAAAAAAAAAAAAAGCGGTTAGTATCTATTTCTCCCACTTGCTTTTTTCCTTTATTAGCCCCCCCCTAGACTGGGGCTGATTATAAAGATCACTTGGCAGCCATGGATATGGCAGGCTTACTGCCATTTTGAGACTGTTACCAGTCTGCAGCCATCTATGGGGACATCACACTTGAACTACTCCAATTAGCTTTATTTTATGAAGGAGCTGATCTTCTGCATGCAACTAAAGCAGAAAGAAATGGCTCGATAGTTGTCCAAGGTGGGCAGGGGAAAATTTGCATTCCCACTTCTTTGCATCAGCTGTCTGTTTGGGCATGGACTCAATTGTAGGTTTCAATTCTAAAATGTTCAAAGCCCTTAACTGACTGGGTCCTGAATATCTCACTGCCTTCTGGCTCCTATATAATTTTATGCATAGGCGCCAACTCCATGGGTGTTCCAGGGCTGGAGCACCCAGGGGGAAAAAATGGTGGGTGCTGAGCATCCACCGTTAGCCATCTTTCTCCCTTCCCCCCAAGCACCTCCTGCCTGCTGACGGCCCCACCGATCAGCACCTCCCCTTCCCTCCCAACTCTTGCAGCCTGCTGCAGATGAGCTGTTCTGCAGCGTGCAGGAGGCGCTAGGGGGAGAGGGCAAGGAACAAGGGTGGGGCACACTCAGGGGAGGGGGCAGAATGGGATGGGAAGAGGAGGGGGGGGTGAAGTGGGGGCGTGGAAGGGGTGGGAAGAAGTGGGGTGGGGTAGGGCTTGAGGAAAGAGATGGAGTGAGGGCAGGAAAAGACAGGGGTCTGGGGGAAGGAGTAGAGTGGGGTCAGGACCTGGGGCAGAACTCGGGTTTTTAGCCCCCACCCCCCACCCCCACCGGCACATTAGAAAGTTGGTGCTGTTGACTTTATGTATTTTTAGACATGTAAGAAGAAAATGGGGCTGTTACAGTTTGAGAATTGTTGTGGCAGAAGGGATACTGTTCATATCTTGCCTCTGTAGCTTTGGGTATGTGGAATGCCCTTCCCCCAGATCATAAAAGTACCTCATACTCACTAAGATGTTTTTAGCTTTTTAGGATCCTTATGAAATAGGATTAATAAGGTTCTTCTGCATGTGGGCCAGACTACCAACGGGAAAAGTTCTCCAAAATTGGTTAATGGAGAAAAATAAGAAAAATAAATTGTGGTGCTATATACCAAGAATCATTCTCGTCTTACAACCTATTAATATAAAGAAGAAAGAGGATTCTCATGTTTAATTATAACAGGAAACTGCAAGAACGTTATTTTTTTCTGATAATATTTTTGAAAAGCAAATTCATTTTCTTGCTGCATGAGTAATACATCTTTTTATGAGATAAAAACGAAAGGATTATAAATGTGGTTAAGCAATATAGAACACAATCCTGGTCTTTTCTGAATGCTTACTGCTTTATAAATCAAGTTTTTTGATAAGCTATTAAAATGATTGCCAAGTAGTTCAAAACAAAACACACACACATTCATTTTTTGGGCGTGGGGGAAGAAGAATTCTAAGAATATTAGATGCTGATAAGTCTACCCTAAACCAGTGGTTCTCAAACATACTTGATCATGCCCCCCTTCTTTGTGTCTGTAGTAGTTAACACCCTGCACTATACAAGTACATATACCGATTTAAAAAAACAGGCAACTCTTACTACATATTAAAAACCGTAAGGCATTGAGTCAAACCGAGCCATTTAAGTATAGGGTAATATACATTTTAAGTGAGATCTTACTTGTATCACAATGCTGTTACCAGTGTGATGGGTGCACCTATTTTTTGGAGCACAGCAATTCCATACTGGGTAGTATGCTTGAGACAGCTATCCAGAGATCCCCTTCTACCTTCAATTAAATAGCCACACTGCATCGTAGGAAACGGATTAATGTACAGATGGCAATGACTCTGTATAATGCTATGCAAGCTTAACAGAAATCCATCAAAACGCACAGCGTCATCTAGAGTCAAATGCACAGCGCAACCTGAGGACCTGATGTATTTGGAAGAATCAGCTTAGCTAGTTATTCATTGCTGTGGGAAAAATGTGTGCAGTACATTTTTCCCCCCTAAAACTTCACGCCCGCCCCCGAGAATACATTCCACTCTGCCTGCCCCAGTTTGAGAATCTCTGCCCTAAACAGTGACCTACTTGGTAGCTGAGGTTTCCTGTTAGTCTCGGTGCTGATACAACAGATGTATTTTTGAATTTCTGCAGACTGTAAGTAAATCAGACAGAAATTTCATTATGAACTCCCACAACTTTTGTTACTAAATCCAATACAAATGTATCCTTAAAACTCCAGGGAGAAAAAGCTGTCAACTTGAATAAGCAGCATGAGGAAATAAATAAAAAAAGATTTTTTTTTGTTGATTTAACAACAGAACAATGCTCTAACATTCTAGGACATTAGCAGTTGAATGTTAGTGGAGAGTGTTTTGCAGCTAGGTACATCAGTGCCTCTGGTCAATTCAGCATGTACCACTTCCTCAGGCGGAAAGTATTATACTATCTTAGTGTCTTGAGTAGGACCCCTGGGACACTGATATTGTCTGCAAAGACTTCAGGACATGACATGGCATGGAAGGGCTACATAAATAAGTGGGAGACAAAGAGACTTAATAGTTGTCAAACTTGAAAGGACCAAATACTGATAGGAAAACAATCAATGCAGAGGAAAGCCACAAAAATAAGATAAACCAGTTTTCTTAAAAAATCATAAATTGTGCCCAAAGAATCTGTAACTTAGTTATAAACAAGGAAAGAGCACTGGTAAAGGTTTACAAACTTCAATCAGATAATTTATGAGTATGACTACGTACCTAACGATTGCTGGCATTGAAGACATCTAGATATGTTTCTATCAAAACATGACCCACATTAGATGATACAAGAGCAGCAATCTTCTTCACTTCAGTGAAGGAGCCATAATTGTAGAAATGAGAAATCTTACCTAATTTTCTGTTTGCAGCTTCTCTCCACATTCATTACTCATGGGCCAATGATTCCCACCTGTAGAATTTGGAGGCAGTCCCATGTTGCTGGAGGCTCCAGGACTAGGTCATCAAAAGAGTTCTTCCACAGCCAGAGAAAGACTCCAGCAACCAATTATTAGCATTAAAACAACTTGATCTAATACATTAAATTAACCTTAAGGCAACATATGTCTGTCTCCTTGTAGAGAAAAATTTCAATGTATATTCTGGCCATTTACCAGACTGCCAGGATGGGTTGAATCCAGAGAGAAAAGTGCTAGCAGAAAGAAAATCATCACGTAAGACATTTCTCATTTGGTTGCAAAGCTTCTCTACTCATTCATTATTCATGGAAAGTAGCAAGCGAATGCCAGAAGGAGGAAAAGGATAAACAGAGTTTAATTATTCCAGAAGAATAATAGGAAGGAACGGGAGCTCCCCCCCGATAAAGCAAGATCTTTATAAAGTAAGAAGTTACGTGGAAATCATAGGATGCTTTCTGCAGAGGAATGGAAACTTACTTTGCAAAACTTCCTGAGATGAGGTTCATATACTTTTCCACCCAGTGCCTCTGATGGACTTCTCTGAATAGTTTCCCAGAAGCCTAACATGCCAACTGTATCCTTTATGTGAACTGTCTTGAAAGGTAATAAATTCTTCTCTAATCAGGACATTATTTCCTATGCCACAGAGAAGCTGTGACCTATGCTTACTCCCTAGTTTACAAAGGGATATAAAAACTCATGCCTCAGTCAAAGCCAACCTCTAATGGGAAGTAGAGGGAGACTTCCTCTGCCAGTATAATTGCCCATTGTGTGGTTTCTTCCACCTTTTACTGTTGGATCTGGTATTGGTTACTGTCACAGAAAAGAGACTGGACTAGATGGGCCTTAAGTCTGACCCTGTATGGCCTGTTTGCAGGTTTTGATTTTTTTTTTTTTTTTTTAAAGACATCCCAACAGAGGTGTCTAATGAACTAAAATGATGTGTACTATAAGGATGGAAAATGGTCTTGAAAGCATGTTTGCTTCCACAGTGGGTATGTAAGGGTCTAGAGTGGAAGCTGGGTTGCTTTCAGCATATTGTTTGTAGTTATCTACCCACAAAGGGCATGTCTAACTGCATTTAAAAACCCACAGATGGCCCATGCCAGCTGACTCAGGCTTGCAGGGCTCAGGCTAAGGAGCTGTTCAAATGTGGTGTAGACGTTTGGGCTCGGGCTGGAGCCTGAGCTCTGGGACCCTGTGAGGTGGGAGGGTCCCAGTGAGCCTGAATGTCTACTCCACAATTAAATAGCCTTTTAGCCCAAGCCCCTTAGCCCAAATCAGCTGGCACAGGCCAGCTGAGGATGTCTAATTGCAGTACAGACATACCAAAAGAGGCATTTGGATGTTATCTGAGAATACCTAATTTTGCATTGCATCAAGTACATTATTCTATGTCCTCAGAAGGTTTTGTTGGTTTGGAGAAAAAATTATCTAGGTTTCCTTGGAAACTTTTGTTCCAGATTTTTCCACCTGCCAGAGTAATCTTGGATACTCTTGGTGTTAGTAGCAACCAATGGATTGCTATACTAGCTTTGACAGTGAGAGTTGAGGCCTCTCTGCAATCTCAGCTACTAATTTCTCTAATATTTCCCCCAATAACTCTACACCAGCAAATCTGCATTCACAGGATACCTGTTTAAAATCAGTAATGGCTATTAGTGTGTATAAAATGGCTTCCTTATAGCCACCAAGTTAGAATCCATTGCTCATCACAAATCACATCAAAGGTTTAACCAAGAGAAAACCAGAGATGTCTCACTCCAAGCCAGGCTCGTACCTCTAGACAGTAAGCCACTTGTTTGTCACAACGGAAGCTTTCCTTACTAAACAGATGAAAAAGCTTTCATCTGAAAATCTATAGCCAAGGCTTTGAAATTGCTGTGCAGGGTGTCATCACTCATACAGTCTATGGAGTCCTTTATAAGGAAGTCCCTTTCTGAAGGTATGAATGTGTCTTTCACTGGTAAAGCTATTGCTGCACCAATTTTAGGCTCTCCAAATGTACACCATTTCTTTGTTTTTACATAAACATTTTGGTTAAACATTTAGTTTAGTCAGATGTCACATTTGGATTTTATGATACACCTCTACTCCGATATAACGCGACCTGATATAACACGAATTCGGATATAACGTGGTAAAACAGTGCTCCGGGGGGACAGGGCTGCACAATCCGGTGGATTAAAGCAAGTTCGATATAACGCGGTTTCACTTATAATGTAGTAAGATTTTTTGGCTCCCGAGGACAGCGTTATATCGAGGTAGAGGTGTACCTTCAAAGGCATTAATAATTATTACTTTCGTGTGTGTGTGTGGGGGGGGGGAGTGATGCATATGTCGTACTACCTTGCCTGGCTGTTTACGGTGGAAGGCAGGACTCTATTCATCTTGGCATGGGAACCACACAACAGAGAGATACCTGTAAACCTATCTCAACTGGGAAGTAACTTGCTAAATGGCCCTGGGAGCCTGAAAGGCGGTCTGCCTGCTCTCATCAGCTGGCTAACACCCAAGAAAGTACTGTAGGAGTAACTTAGTACCACTTAGGGCTTTACTCAGTAAATCAGAATCATCCTGAATATGGGAAGAGATTTCTCACTTACCCCTCTGTAATCCCACAAAGGTGCAATTTTGTTGGGAGTGGGATCCTCATGTGCCTCTGTTCCAGTCACTGATTGCCTGAAGTGCCAGCTTTAAGGAAAAATGAGGTGGCAGAGTTTTCAGACTGTACAAAATTACTCAAGATAGTTAAATCCAAAGCTGACTGTGAAGAGTTACAAAGGGATCTCACTAACTGGGTGACAAAATGGCAGATTAGAGAGAAAAGATGGGTGAGGTAATCTCTTTTTGGACTACTTCTGTTGGTGAGAGAGAGAAGCTTTCAAGCCATATAGAAGCTCTTGCATTACAGCTAAACACAAGGTGGAACAGATTGTTTAGCATAAGTAGTTAGCACATGTTGCAAGGGACTATTCAAAGTAGATTGGACTGTTAACACCTCTGCAGTCATAGGACAAAAAAAAGGGATTAGCAGTTTACAGATTGTTGTAATAAACCATAAATCCAGTGTCTCTGTTCAGTCCATGATTTTTAGAGTCTAGCAAAGTTAGGTATTTAAGTTCCCAGGCTCATCTTTTGAAGGTGTTGTGCAGGTTTCCTTTGAGGATGAGGACTGACAGGTCAGATATAGAGTGATCGCTTTGTGAAGTGTTCATCCACAGGTGATATGGTGTTTTTGTCTTATTTTCCTGTGTGAGTTCATTTAAGAGCCCGGTGATTGTCTGGTTTCACTCACATAGTTGTTATTGAGGCATTTAGTGCATTGGCTGAAGAATACCACTTGTTGTGATAGGCATGTGTAGTATCCATGGATCTTGAAAGGTGTGTTGTGGGGGGTGTTGATCACTGTAGCAGTGGAGATATGTCTGCAGGTTTTGCATCTGTTCTTCTGGCATGGTCTGGTGCTGCTTTGAGTTGGTTTCCTGGTCTATGGAGAGCTTGCTTCTGATGATGAGCTTGGAAAGGTTGGAGAGTTGTTTGAAGGCCAGAAGTGGAAGATTAGGAAAGATTTCTGTCAGGATGGGGTCCTCATGGAGTATGGGTTGTAGTTATCTGATGATTCCCCATATGGCTTCCAGTGTGGGGTGGTAGGTAACAACTAGGGGTGTGTGCTCAGAGAAGGTTTTATTTCAGTATTGATAAAGTTATTCTCAGAGTATTTGCGTGGCCCATTCCCTGATGTGATCTACTTCTCTGGTGGAGGGTCCTTGTCTGGTGAAGGGGGTTCAAGTGTGTTAAGATGTATATCGCAGATTTACTCCTTGGAGCATATTCTGTGTGATCTGAGTGCCTGGCTGCAGAAAACAGATTTCTTGGTGTATTTGGGGTGATTATTGGACCTATGAAGGTAGATGTGGTGATCTGTGGGTTTCTTGTATATGGTTGTCTGTATGTCATCTCTCTCGCCAACAGAAGTTGGTTCAATACAATTTATTAACTCATCTACCTTGTCTCTCTAATATCCTGGGACTGACATGGCTTCAACTACACTATGTACAAAAATGACAGATGAAATTCAGTGTTGATAAGTGCAAAGTAATGCCCATGGGAAAACATAATCCTAACAAATGATGGGATCTCAATTAGTTGTTTCCACTCAAGAAAGAGATCTTGAAGTCGTTAGGGACAGTTCTCTGAAAACAACTCCTCAATATGCGGCAGCAGTCAAAAAAAGCTAACAATGTTAGGAACTATTAGGAAGGGATAGAAAATAAGACAAAAATATCATAATGCAACTATAGAAATCCATAGTATGCCTATACCTTGAATACTGCATGCAGTTCTGGTCACCCCATCTCAAAAAAGATATATTAGCATCAAGAAAGTTGCAGAGAAGGGCAACAAAAATGATTAGGGGTATGGAATGGCTTCTGTATGAGACGAGATTAAAAAGACGGGGACTGTTCAATTTAGAGAAGAGATGACTAAGCAGGGACATGATAGAGGTCTACAAAATCATTAATGGTGTGGAGAAAGTGAATAAGGAAGAATTATTTACCCCTTCACATAGCACAAGAACTAGGGGGTCACCCAATGAAATTAATAGGCAGCAGGTTTAAAACAAACATAAGGAAGTACTACTTCTTCACACAATGCACAGCCAACCTGTGGAACTCAGTGCCAGGGGACATAGTGAAGGACAAAAGTACAACTGGATTAAAAAAAGAATTAGGTACGTTCATGGAGGATAGGTCCATCAATGACCATTAGGTAAGAGGTCCTTAAACCTCCAACTGCCAGACTCTGGAACTGAATGACAAGGGATGGATCACTCAAAATAATCCTATTCTGTTCATTATCTCTGAAGCACCTGCCACTGGGCTAGATGGACCATTTGGGTGACCCTGTATGCCTGTTCATATGTTTTTAATGTGGAGCCAGCCTGTGGAGCAGGGGAGGGATAGAGAGACAGAGAGACGCATTTCTGCCTTACAGAGTCTGAAATTCTTTCCCTGGCAGACCAAGGGTTTATGGCTGATGATCAGATGGCACAATTCCCATTCCATTGATTCATGAAATTCAAGCCCCTTTCCATGGCACAACGAGGTTCCTTGGGCTGAAAGCCAGACAGGCACAATTCCCATTAGGATGCAACCTGAGATAGGGCTGCACAGGAAGAACAGGTTTCTCTGAAGCCAAGATTTGCTGCAGGGTGAGCAGCGGTGGTGACAAGATACAGAGCACTGAGAGAACCTCTGTGTAGGAGAAAAGCCCCAGGAAACACTCCCTCAAGGGAGAAGGCAACAGAGAAGGGTGTTAACCTCTCATTTTTGCCCCACTTGTTCATTAACAATATTAATTGTTGCCTTAGGAAGGAAACACATGCTTTTTCCTTTTTGGACCTGGAACATAAGAATGGCCATATTGGGTCAGACCAATGGTTCATCTAGCTCAGTATCCTGTCCTCTGACAATGGCCAGTGCCAGATGCTTCAGAGGGAGGGAAAAGAACAGGCCAATAAACAAGTGATCCATCCCCTGTCATCTAGTCCCAGTTTCTGGCAGTCAGGGGTTTAGAGACACTCACAGCATGGGATTGCATCCCTGACCACTTTCCTAGTAACCATTGACGGACCTATCCCCCATTAACTTATCTCATTCTTTTTTCAACCCAGTTATACTTTTGGCCTTCATAACATCTTCTAGCAATAAGTTCCACAAGTTGACTGTGCATTGTGTGAAGTACTTCCTTATGTTTGTTTTAAACCTGCTGACCGTTAATTTCATTGGGTGACTGCTGCGTTATGTGAAGGGGTAAATAACACTTCCCCATTTACTTTCTCCATATCACTCATAATATGAGAGACTTCTATCATATCCCTCTCCCCACCCCCCCGCCGAGTTGTCCCTTCTCTAAGATGAACAGTCCCCGTATTTTTAATCTTTCTATGAAAACTGTTCCATACCCCTAATCATTTTTATTGCTCTTCTCTGTACTATCTCCAATTCTAATATATCTTTTTTGAGATGGGGTGACCAGAACTGCATGCAGTATTCAAGGTATAGGCATACTATGGATTTCTATAGTTGCATTATGATATTTTTGTCTTATTTTCTATCTCTTCCTAATAGTTCCTAACATTGTTAGCTTTTTAGACTACTGTTGCACAGTAAACAAACATTTTCAGAGAATTTTCCCCAATGAGTCTAAGATCTCTTTCTTGAGTGGAAACAGCTAATTGAGATCCCACCATTTTGTACATATAGTTCGGATTATATTTTCCAATGTGCATTACTTTGCATTTATCACCATTTAATTTCATCTGCCACTTAGTTGCCCAGTCACCCAGTTTTGTGAGATTTCTTTTAACTCTTTGCAGTCAGCTTTGGACTTAACTATTTTGAGTAATTTTGTATTATCTGCAAACTTTACCACCTCACCGTTCACCACTACTTGCCTCTCTCTCCACTGTGAAAACTGACCATTTATTCCTAACCTTTATTTCCTGTCTTTTAACCAGTTACTGATCCATGAGAGGACCTTCCCTCTTATCCAATGACTGCTTACTTTCCTTAAGAGCCTTTGGTGTGGGATTTTGTCACAGACTTTCTAAAAGTCTAAGTACACTATATCCACTGAATCACTCTTGAACACATGCTTGTTGACCTCCTTAAAGAATTCTAATAGACTGCTGAGGCATGACTTCAGTTTACAAAAGCCATGTGGACTCTTCCTTAAATATCACGTTCATCTATGTGTCTAATAATTCTGTTATTTACTATAGTTTCAATTAATTTGTCTGGTACTGAAGTTAGGTTTACCGGCCTGTAATTGCCAGGATCACCCCTGCAGCCTTTTCTAAAAATAGATGTTACGTTAGCTATCCTCCAGTCAGGGCCGGCTCCAGGCACCAGCCCAGCAAGCAGGTGCTTGAGGCGGCCAAGGGGAAGGGGCGGCATGTCAGGCTGTTTGGCTGCAATTTGGCAGCGGGTCCCTCTCGGAGGGAAGCACCTGCCGCCGAATTCCTGCCGAAGAAGAAAGAGGCGCGGTGGAGCTGCCGCCAGAGTGCCGCCAATCGCAATTGCGATCGCGGCTTTTTTTTTTTCCCCCCACCACTTCGGGTGGCAAAAACCCTGGAGCCGGTCCTGCCTCCAGTCATTTGGTACAGAGGGTGATTTAAGCGATAAGTTCCTTCAGAACTCTTGGTGAGTTATTACTGTTTAATTTATCAATTTGTTCCAAAACCTCCTCTATGGACACCACAATCTGGGACAGTTCCTCAGCTGTCACCTAAAAAGAATGGCTCAGCTGTGTGAATCTCCTTCACATTCTCTGCAGCAAAGATTGACACAAAAAATTCATTTAGCTTTGTCTTGGTCTTTGAGTGCTCCTTTAGCACCTTGATCGTCCTGTGGTCCCACTAATCTTTTGTCTTACTTTCTGCTTCTGATGTACTTATAATTTTTATTTACTTAGTTTTTGTTTCTTTTGCTAGTTGAGCTTCAAATTCTTTTTCGCCTGTCTAATTATAGTTTTACATTAAACTTGCCTGAGTTCATGCGCCTTCCAATTTTCCTTAGTAGGATTTGACTTCCAATTTTTCAAGGATGTCTTTTTGTCTTTAACCGCCTCTTTTACTTTGTTTAGTCATGGTGGTATATTTTTGCTCCTATTGCTTTTTAAAAAAAAATTAATTTGGGGTATACATTTAGTTTGAACCTGTATTATGGTGGTTATTTAAAAGTTTCCATAAACAGAAGGTTGGAGCCTTGTCCTGGAGTCTCCAGCAACAACAGTGGTCCGCCACTGAATTCCACAGGTGGCAGGAATTAGCTCATGAGTAATGAACTCAGAGAGAAGCTGTGCAACAGAATCCAAATTAGTATTCAAATGGCTAAGGTTTGGTGTCAAGGAATGACACTGAATGCTATTAAAGTGGTAAGGGAAAACTATTGATTATTAGTCCATATGCATCATTTTTAGTACATATCCATCATTTGTACTCACTATCAAGTGATCTTTAATAAACAATTTTTTCAATTAACTGCTTCCATCTAACAGTGCTGTTTTTCATGGGATGGTTTATATAATGAAGTCTGAGTGTCCCCATCCCTTCAAAGCAGCCTCTTTCTTTAGAGCACACAGAATACTAACAATTCATAAACACTGATAATTCAATTTACTGCAAACTACGTTGGGAAATTAGGTTACTGTTCAAACAACTGACTGCTATGTAAGACTTTAGAGAAATAGCTTGTTTTCAATGAATACAGTTGGACTAGGCAAGAATTAGCCATATTTTGAATTATTACTTTTAAACAAAACTAAAAAGAAAATTAAAATAGGTACAGTATTTCCATTCACTACCTGTTAACAGTGAAACTGATTCACATTTGAGCAACTTAATGTAACTGACAAATTAGAAGGACAAGGAGCAGAGATAATGAATCAATAGGAAGCTATTTCTATAGCATTACCAAACGGATGTTTAGTAGGAAATTAAATTTAGACTATGAATGATGTCATAGTCAGCACACGATAATTGATCATCTTCACTTTTTGTCAAGCAAAATGGCCAAAACTCTGTGGGTGGCACTCTGTGAAATCTGTGAAAGGAGCTTTCATGTAACCTGATCACCCTTGCATACCCCTGCATGTTTTCCCATGGAGCTTTGGCACTTATCAACTATAAACAAATATTGTAAAGACTCTCTTTCCCTCATATATCATAATAATTGATTAAGATGGATGTATTCATATGTATAGTTGAGCTGATCATGTTCTTGTTTATTGAAAAAGAAACTTTTTAAAAAAAAAATTCTTTTGGAGAAAGAATGAGAAAAACACAAACCCAACCCACACAACTGCAAAACATCTGCCTTTAATCTTCTGTAAATCTCCACATATAGAAAGCATATTCAATAGCTTCCTGTGGAATATCCTAATCGTCTTATAATAAGGATGGAATTGAAGGTAGAACTTACCAATGTGACAAGCGTTAATGAACCCCAAAGTTGGCAAGGCCTGTTATTAAATAATCATCCTTTCAGTTATGAGCATATGGTCTACTTGCCTGTTAACATTAAAATAACTAAAAACAATGCGTCACAAACAAGACAAGCCCAAACAGATCAAAGAACAAAAGCATCACAACCTAGTCTTCTATCTCCCACATACAATGCACAACCCATCAATAAAATGGGCTTATAATGAGCAAGAATTTCAATGTTATTTTTTTATTTGGCAGTTTACAAAACTCCCTCCCTCGCATTATTACAAGATCTGGACTATCCTACCCAGTCACATTAATGGCAATCCTGGAGTTTCCATGATAATGTACGTCACAATATAACACTTTAGTTCAGGGGTAGCAACCTGAGGCATGCAAGCTGATTTACAGGGGCACTCACACTGCCCGGGACCTGGCCACCGGTCTGAGGGGCTCTGCATTTTAATTTAATTTTAAATGAAGCTTCTTAAACATTTTAAAAACCTTATTTACTTTACATACAACAATAGTTTAGTTATATATTATAGACTTATAGAAAGAGACCTACTAAAAATGTTAAAATGTTTTACTGGCACACGAAACCTTAAATTAGAGTGAATAAATGAAGACTCAGCACACCACTTCTGAAAGGTTGCCGACTCCTGCTTTAGTTTATTAAAAATCGTCGATAAGCTGAATACAAAGAATGGAGAATATTGTGGGACCTAGGTAAGAGCTAGCTAGATGAAGTGCAGCTGGGGGAAGGGAGGTTAGGATAGGACAATATTTTTGTTAACTAGGTTCATATTTTGGGGTCTTTTGTTAGATTCTCAGTCGCTTCTGGATCATCATGTAGTAGTGGCAGATACATTAAAGGTGCCTGCTTGGCCAGGAAGCTGTGACCTTTCATCTCAAATGCAGATCTTGTCGGCATTATACATGACTTTGTCACCTCCAAAATGGATTACTGCAGTGTGCTCTCTGTGGGGCAAGCTTAAAAGATTATCAGCTGCTGTAGTGTGAAACGTGTATCCCCATTTAACAGTTTCTCTCACTTGAAACATATTACATCTGCACTGCACAGACTGCACTGGCTTCTTTTTAGTTTTGTGTGCCATTCAAGGTACTGATTTTAATCTTTAAAGCCCAGTATGGGTTAGGCACTAGGTATCTTACAGCTCATTTACAAAGGCAGTCTGAAATGGGGGAGTGTATCATAAGCCACAGCAGCCCACAAGTTGCCCTCTAAAGTTTTGGTAATATATTATGTGGTTTAGTTCACTCAATAGAGACAAACCATGCTGTGTTAACAGCATGGTGAAAGCATCACTATGTTATAACAATCCTTCAGCACGGTCAATTTGGCTCTTAGACTGTGTTTTACTTTATGTTCTGTCCAGACATTTGAGACCAGCTACATGGCTCTGTATGTCTGAAGCTGGAGACAGAGCAGGCTTTGAGGAGGGTCCTTTTTTCTGGAACTTGCTTTCCTCATTCACTGGACAAAGCCAGAGAATTTGTTAATCTTCAAAGAAGTGATGCAAGTTGTATCTATTTACCCAGGCTTCTGCTTGACAACATGGCTTAAGAGAAGTTTGTGTTTCTGTTATTGAAGAATTAGTTGATTTTTCTATAGTTGAGTCAATATTGTTAAGTTTTAATTTATTTGGCTTTAGTGATTACCTAGAGAATGTGACAGATGCATTCCTATTTAAAATTATAAATAATGTAAAATGATGTTGGGTCATGGTGGTATGGTCATTAAAGACCCTATAGCACTTGTATCAAGTATGCGGGTAACCCAAGTATCCTAATCAGTAACCCAAGTATCCTAATCAGAATCCATATTAAGTATATTCTGTTGACCTAAACTTCTCTGTAGTTTCATTCTCACTTCCTTCTCCGTGTTCCAATTTAGAGATTTAAATTTTGCTGAACTGTAGGTATATCTCATATTACCCACGCAGAGAGTAAACATTTGGCCTCTTTCACTCCAGTGAGGCAACCAGCATTGTAAGTAGTACGTGTGTTAATTAAGAGCCCAACTCTGAGTGGCAGTATCGGAAACCACATTCACAGTCAACAAACTGAAAAGGGTTAAACTATTTTCTTAGTAAAGTAGATAGTTTCACCTAAAATTGCTGAGCACTTTATTATTCATTCAACTAACAAATTCAGCCTTAAGCGGACTGAACTTTTAGAGGTGACTGGGTCATTGGAGAACAAGAAAAACTGGTGGCTTGGTTGTATCAAAACCAAATTTAAGTCCTTGTCGCATCTGCAGCTGTGCTCTGATAAATCAGTTTTATTTATTTATTTTTTTTTAAACACAGGATTACAGCTGTGTTAAATTTAGCACAGCTGTGACAGCATCAAATAGCAAGCTTCTCTGAGCCACGTTCATAGCAATAAGTAGATCTAGGAGTATTCTGAATAGATGTAGTTGCATAGCAGAGGGATTGACCCTTCTTATATGTCTGGAAAGTGCACAGGACATTGTGAGTATTATTGCAAACAAGTATTAAAACTAACATTTTCTATTATTAATTTCCCCACGATTGTGACTATACTCAATACTTATCCACTGAGAAGATACAATACGCTTGCCTATAATCAGTGCATGGTATATTGTGCGATTCCATGCCTGCAGAGGTTACTGCAGAATCCATCAAACAGAATTTTGCTCCAGCTTCCAAGCTTTCCTTACAAAAATTATATTTATAGCCCCTATGATAATGAAACCTTCCAAATGTTAACCAAATGTAAACAATATTCTCTTCCTAAGACTGCAGGGTATTCACTCCGAAAGCAAGTGAGGACAAAATGTTAGCATTGTTAAGTATTTGACAGACAGAAACATCAAGTTGTACTTATCCCATAAACCCAAACTGCACCTCAATTTTCTAGATTCCAAGTCCCTAAGTGTCCCCTGTATCCAGCTACTAAAATCTTCAACTTCACACTGACAACTTTACAATGCAGTTTTGCACAATACAAGACCTGGCAGCATATTGAAAAACCAACATTTTAGGGGGAGAGTAAAACAAATTGCATTTAACATCAAAATATGCAAAAAGTATTTTCATATTTAACTCAGTAAAACCGTCCATTTTTTAAATTTTGCTGCAATAGACTGCTGGAGAAATCAGGGGCCTTGTGGCAATGTTTATGTTCCGCTCACGGTAGAGTGCATGAGGTCTAAGTTGTAATGGATACACTAGTACAGTGTAGATGTAGGTAATCAAGTATATATAATTTATTTCCCAAATAAAAAGAAATGCAGTTTTGCTTGCAAATAG
Source organism: Malaclemys terrapin pileata (assembly GCF_027887155.1). Taxonomy (NCBI): domain Eukaryota; kingdom Metazoa; phylum Chordata; order Testudines; family Emydidae; genus Malaclemys; species Malaclemys terrapin. The sequence continues at coordinate 79,194,100 of NC_071505.1, forward strand.
CAAAAACTTCTGTACTCCCTGATTTCTGTTCTCTCTCTCTCTGATATACTTCAGACATAAGTGATTTGTTTTTAAGTTGACTTTGATCTAAAGTTTTGTTTTTTTAAAACCTCCTATAGTTACCACTAACACCCACAATTTCTATAGCTGTCAGAGATAGTTTCTTTTTTCCCCACTGTTTGTTCACTTTGTTCAGCTGACAGCACTTTGTTTATAGCTTGAATCACAGTTTTCCCTGTATATTCAGGCCCCAATCCTGCAAAGGGATCCTCATGCACGGACTCAAATGCTTCATATCAATGAGATTCCCTGGATGAATATAGATTTACACATGCAAATCCCATTGCAGGATAAGGGACCTAGTTAGTTTCTTTTGTTATTTGATTCCATTTCCTTAATATTCTGATTTTCCTGATTCATCCCACAACTAAATTTTGATAAAGTTACTGCAAGTATACAAGTGCTATGTAAACAAAGTATTATTGGAATTAGTAACAGGAAAAAAAAACACCATTTTAATCAGATTTCGCCATTTACTGAAGTGTTTAGAGAAAAAACAAATTGGCTAAGGTTCCGTTTTCTTCCACCAGCAAAGAACCACAGGTTAAAAAAAACCAAAACAAAACATCAAACAAAAAATGCAACCACCACACAGGAGATTGAAACCATTAAAGGTTCCATTTCCAAAGGTGAGAAATTCCCTACCAGACAGTCAATTCTAAATATAACAATTCAGGAAAAAAGCATATTGAAATACTTTCATAAATTACAAAAATACTTCTGCAGACCTCACAGACTAAAAATAACAATGTGCACACCATGGTAAAAAGGTAAAGGAATGTAGTAAAGGCTGGTCCTCAATTTATCTGTAAATAGCTACAGCAGGAAGCTCTTAAAACTCAGGACAGATAACATGAAACCACTGAAACATTCCCACTATTCACAATCAAAATAAACTACCCAATTTTAATTTACAGCGAATTACTTCAGACTACATATGTACACATTCAAGGAAACATCTTATAGGTAGAATTAACAGTAAAGCGTTATATGATGAGTTGGCTTTGTCGATATATTGAACTTTGTTCTAAAAAGTGCTTTGAAATATCAGACTCAGCTTACAGAACTTTCTTTTTCTCACACAGCTAAGAGAATGTTCTTTTTCCAGTAACTGGCAACATAAGAAAAATATCTGAGTCAGAAAATTATATCTACTTGGCGCCAGATCCTGATTTCCAGTACTGGGAATGGTATTTTGTCCTGTCTTGGATATTAGAAAGGGATAAGCTAAAAATAAACCTTAGACCGACTACCACATAGACCAAACTAGACACTGCAAGGAAATAGAGGCTATTGAGCCAATGATTCATTATGAAGAGACAAACCTGTCAAATGTCAACTACGCACTTTGATAACTAGCTAATACTAGGGAAGACAAGCCAGATACAATTCATTCAACTTTATGTTCCAAAGCCAAATCACATAGAAATTAATTTTTTTTTAAAATTAACTCTTGGAGTTAATAAGCTCATAACCTTTTGATTTCAGGTAGCTGGGAAAAACCTGTCTTAACTAGTTTGCACTGTACTTGGAGGGAGGAGCTAATGAAATATGTATGTATCTGGAACACCAAACCTTAGTGGGGGAAAAAGGTAGTAGAAAATCACTGAAGGTCAGTTTCAGTCTTGCCCTTATGTGGGTGAGCAGGGGGTAGGAGAAGAAGAGGACATGAAGAACCTACCCCTCACATTGCACTGCATGCACAAGGGGGCCAAGCAGAATTGCAGCCCATGTACTCCAGGGAGTGCAAGAGCTCCTCGTGCTCTGCCATCTGTGGAGGGGTCTGGTGCTCCAAATGGGGTGGGGAAGAGGTAGAACCACAGCTCCAATCCCTGTGCTTCTTATAAAACACACCAGCAGAGCTGGCCAGCTGCATAGGAGAAGACTAAGTTGCACCCCTCAAAGGGCCATTAGCAGGTGCAAAGCCACTGTACAGCCACTCCAAGTAGCTATTCTACCTCCCTAAGGCAAAATGCCTTCTGGTGCTGCTCCCCTGCCCAAGACCAGGCTGTGTCTAAATTTCACAAACTGAGCCATTATCATGCATATTCAATACAAAGCTTTCCCTTTACACTTTATTTTTTCTAAGGACATTTCCTAAAAACATAGCAAGTGTGACTCATCCCATCATCCTTCTGCTTCTCTGCACCACCAACTGAGCAAGAAATTCACAGCTCAGTTTCTTTCTCTTTGAGGTGCCTGACAGCAGTTGTTCCCTAGCTATTAGTCTACACAACTAATACACAAGTAGTTCCAGTTATCTTAAATAAAGTAGTTTACTTGGTTTAGGGTAGAAAGCAAAGAGAAAAATCAAACACATTATATAGCACATAAAACAGCTAGATTAAAAATATTTCCAAAGTCTAGCTAGCAAGACTCCAAGCTTAGTAATAGAAGTTTGGACGTTCTCTATAGACTATATATTACTCATCTGTGTCTTCTCTTCTGTAGCCCAACAAATTGAATTCCAATATTTCCCTGAAAGAAGAGGAGCCTTTGGTCTCTAGCCAGTGTCTCTCTCTCTAGCTCCATTTCTCCCCAGTGTATCTTTAAAGTTATGTCCACACTAAGAAAAAGCATTGTGTTTTAAAATGAGGTAAGTAACCATGATTTAACACAACTTTCCTGGTCTACACTAAAAGCCAAATAGTTTAATATCATATTAGTTAACACTTTTAAAACATGATGCTTTTTTCTAGCATAAACATGGCCAACAAGTTCAGGTGTTAGTGTTCATTAACATGTTATATATTAACTTATTCTTAGGCCAAGTAACAGCACATAAGTACAGTGACACTTCCAACGTATTGGATTAATATTTTCTCCAGATATGCAATGTCTTCCCTTCCATTAATTTATTTGGGTTTGCAGCTGCATTTCCGTTCTTTCACCAATTTTCAAAGATGTCTTGGAACCTGTTTAAGGACCCTCTGTTGCTGTTTAAGTAGTGATTCCTTTAAATTGGATACACAAATGTTCTGTATAAAAACGAATCCAGTAGTTCATATGATTTAACTTCAGTACCGTGGAGCACTTCAAAGAATACGCCACGCCTCTTGTGTGTTTGAGGACAACTTCCTTGGAGCAGTTTGCTAGCATGCTAATGAACATTTTCACCCTAGGGAGTCTCCCTGTTTCCTTGGTTCCTACAGTTTGGAAAGTAAAAGTTCACAGAAAAAGAATTATATTCTTATAATGGTATATAATTGTATCTGCTACAGCAATTCATTATGTTATTATATATACAAATAACCTGGCTCTCAGTTCCTATGTCCTATGTCAGAGTGGCTCCAGGAGAAGCAACCGTTGGCAAAACCCTGCTCAGCCCCACGTTGCTCAGTTGCTCTACAGGACCAGTCTAGTCACAGATAGGAGCTGTGAGTTCACTGCAGATGGAATTTTCAGAAAATTTAGCAGCCAAAAATCTAACAAGTCTCTACTGATAACACACAAACACTGATTTTCAGAGGTTTATAGTTCGGGCATATTTGGGAAATTTTCAAACGGATGGCAAAAGGCAAATCCTGACATCAGGGGAAAGCCTTGGCTAAATTTCAAGGATAGAGGCATTAGAGTTTCTCAGTGAAATGGTTCTAAGCTTTTTTAAAACCTGGGCAAAACACATTTTCCCCTAATTGTATTCTCAGAAATGGCAGAACTGTTTAAGCTGAAACATAAAAAACAAAAAACCCCACAAAACTCTGCCTGCAGTTTAAAATGGTTTAAGTTTGGCAAAATTATAAGTACAGCTGGGTGAATAATGGATTTTTGTATTTACAAGCAAGAAAAGAAAAAGAAAGAAAAAAGTTAGCTTTGGATTGAACCAAAAATGAAAATCAAATCAAAGAGTAAAAAACAAATTAGTTTCTGGTCAAAACATTTTGTTCCACCAGCAACAAAATGTTTTGTTTTGATTTCTAACATTTTTGGTTTTATAATTTTTTAAATAAAATTCAAGAGAAAATTTTGAAACAAAGTTGTTTGAATCAAAAATAAAAAAAATTCATTTCAAAAATGTCAAAACATTTCAATTTTTTTAGATTTAAGGTTGGTTTTTCTAGCCAAAATAATTCAGCAAAATCAACAGGAATTTGCTACATGTTTCAGTGTCACCAAATACGCATTTTTCATCAAAAAAAGTTTTGGTGGAAAAACTTCATTCAGCTCTAGTTATATGCAAATAAAAACTGGCTCACTAAGAACTTTAACAGGGTTTTATAACTTTAACTACAGGCAGCACTACTTGCGTTGCTTATCAAATACACACACACACACACACACAGTGCTATAGCAGCTGCAATGACACAGAACAACAAAGCATTGATTATCAGAAAAAAGTATGACTCATCACTGAGGCTAAAGTCCATAGAAAGACGACATTTCAAAAAGAAGCCTTTTGTCATTTGTCAGAGTACAAAAAGTTTGTGAGAAAAATTATAAAGTGAGAAAAAACTCCTTTTTTACTTGCTTAGAAAACATTATGATTGATGGCTTAAGAGAATTTTATCAGGCTCTATGAGCAAGTTCACATTTGGGCTAAGAACCAGAAAAAACGGTTGCAAACCTCTTCTGTAACTGTTCTTCGAGATATGTTGTACATGGCCAGTGCATTGGAATTGGATAACTTTTTTCCATAGTGGTACCCTTTGGGGAAGAGCATGCACCCTCCATGTGCTTGTGCTGTCTCCTAGGAGCCTAAAGGGCAGGCTGCCCCAACCACTCTCACTTCCTTCACACATTGGAAGACCGTATGTGTGATAATTCAGATGAAGAGGAGAAGAAGGGTGGGTTGTAGAATGGATGTGTGCAACATATCTGGAAGAACAGCAGTTATGGAACAGGTTTATAACTATTTTGCCTTCCTCAAGTGTTGCACATGTCCATTCCACTTGAGTGAATCACAAGCAGTTCCTGATGGAAAAAGGTATCAGAGTCTATCTAAACAAGGACTGCAACACTACTCTCCCAAATTAGCATGGTCTCTGGAGGCCTGGAAGATGGTATAATGCAGGGGTCGGCAAACTTTCAGAAGTGGTGTGCCGAGTCTTCATTTATTCACTCTAATTTAAGGTTTCGCGTGCCAGTAATACATTTTAACATTTTTAGAAGGTCTCTTTCTATAAGACTAATATATAACTAAACTATTGTTGTATGTAAAGTAAATAAGGTTTTTAAAATGTTTAATAAGCTTCATTTAAAATTAAATTAAAATGCAGAGCTCCCTGGACTGGTGGCCAGGACCCGGGCAGTGTGAGTGCCACTGAAAATCAGCTTGCGTGCTGCCTTTGGCACGCATGCCATAGGTTGCCTACCCCTGGTATAATGAGTGGTAAATGTACAAACCAAAGACCAAGGGGCAACAATGCAAATGTCAGAAATGGGAATATAAACTGTGGCAGACCCAGACCAGTGGGGTACAGGAGTCTGGTAGAGGGCAAATATACTGGTCACTGGATGAGTAGTTTTCTGTTCCCTGAGTGACCAGAGAAGGGGCTGCACTAGAGTAACCAGGAACCTGCTAGAACCAGTTAAGGCAAGCAGGCTAATTAGGACACCTGGAGCCAATTAAGAAGAAGCTGCTAGAATCAATTAAGGCAGGCTAACCAGGGCACCTGGGTTTTAAAAGGAGCTCACTTCAGTTTGTACTGTGAGAGTGTGAGGAGCTGGGAGCAAGAGGCGCAAGGAGCTGAGAGTGAGAGGGTGTGCTGCTGGAGGACCGAGGAGCACAAGCTATCAGACACCAGGAGGAAGGTCCTGTGGTGAGAATAAGGAAGGTGTATGGAGGAGGCCATGGGGTAGTAGCCCAGGGAGTTGTAGCTGTCATGCAGCTGTTACAGGAAGCACTATAGACAGCTGCAGTCCACAGGGCCCTGGGCTGGAACCCGGAGTAGAGGGCGGGCCCGGGTTCCCCCCAAACCTACCAATTGACCTGGACTGTGGGTTCTTCCCGAGGGGAAGGTCTCTGGGCTGTTCCCCAACCCACATGGTGAATCTCTGAGGCAAGAAAATCCACCAATAAGCGCGGGACCCACCAAGATAGAGGAGGAACTTTGTCACAAAGCTAAGAAAAGTGCTGAAGCCTCTTAAGTCCTTGTGGAGTGACCTAATGCCCCATTAGCTAGGTCATAACAAATGAATACAAGTGGAAATCCAGGTGGAGATCCTTTGGGAGGTAACTGCTTTCCCTTTCATTCAATCAGCAAATGAAACAAACAGTTGAGGAGATGCCCAAAAAGTCTTTAGTCCTGTCGAAATAGAAGGCCAATGCCCTTCTGATGTCTTGCATACATCTTTGTGAGGCCTTGGCTACACTTGCAGATGTACAGCGCTGTGAATTAAACCCGACTTGGTGCAGCTGAGTAGGGAAAGTGCTGCAGTCTGTCCACACTGACAGCTGCCCAGTGCACTGTCGTGGCCACATTTGCGGCAACTGCAGTGCTATTGGGAGCGGTGCATTATGGGCAGCTATCCCACAGAGCACCTTTTCCCATTCTGGAGCTGTGGGTTGTGGGAAGGGGGCGTGGGTGCAGGGGATTCTGGGTCCTGTCCCAATGCCCCGTGATGCATTGCTTCGCATCCCAGAAATCCCTTTGTTTCCATCCACCTTTGGCGCCATCTTTCAACGGTTTCCGTGCAGCGCGATCTGTCTGCGGGAAATGGAGTCTGAACTGCTGAGGCGTATGCTGACGAGTCTTGCCAGCACGTCACATTTGGCTGTCGAACTATTCCTTAAGATCCAAAGTGACCACGAGAGTGAGGGTGAGGAGTCCGACGATGCTATCGAGCCGCGTAATGCGTACGACACGAAATTGCTTGTGACATTCATGGACATGCTCAGCACCATGGAACGCTGCTGTTGGGCTCGGGAAACAAGCACCAAGTGATGGGATCAGATCGACATGGAAGTCTGGGATGACGAGCAGTGGCTGCAGAACTTTCGGATGAGAAAAGCCACTTTCATGGGACTGTGTGAGGAGCTTGCCCCCACCCTGCAGCGCAAGGACACGAGATTGAGAGCTGTCCTGCAGGTGGAGAAGCAGGCGGCTATTGCAATCTGGAAGCTGGCAACTCCAGACAGCTACCGGTTGGTCACAAACCAATTTGGAGTGGGAAAGTCGACCGTTGGAATCGTGTTGATGCAAGTTTGCAAGGCCATTAATCGCATCTACTCAGAAGAACCATGACTCTGGGTAACGTGCAGGAAATAGTGGATGGCTTTGCACAAATGGGGTTCCCTAACTGTGGAGGGGCGATAGATGGGATGCACATTCCTATTCTGGCACCACCCCACCTAGGATCCGATTACGTTAATCGGAAGGGGTATTTCTCTATGGTTCTCCAGGCGCTTGGGGATCTCCGTGGGCGTTTCATTGACATTAACACAGGCTGGCCCAGAAAGGTGCATGACGCACGCATCTTTTGGAACACTTGGCTGTTCAGGAAGATGCAGGCCGGGACTTTTTTCCCCAGAGCGGAAGATCACGGTAGGGGAAGTTGAAATGCCCATTGTGATCCTTGGAGATCCTGCTTACCCGTTAATGCCATGGCTCATGAAACCCTACACAGGGAGCCTTGAAAGCAGCAAGGAACGGTTCAACTACAGGCTGAGCTGGTGCCGAATGACTGTGGAGTGTGCCTTTGGCTGTTTAAAGGGCCGCTGGTGATCTCTGTATGGGAAGCTTGACTTGGCCGAAAACAGCATCCCTGCAGTTATATCCGTGTGCTGTGCCCTCCATAATAATTGTGAAGGGAAGGATGAAAGCTTCACTCAGGCATGGACCTCAAAGGTTCAACACCTGGAGGCTGAATTTGCACAGCCAGAGAGCAGGGCTATTACAGGGGTCCAGCGCGGGGCTGCAAGGATTAGGGATGCCTTAAGGGAGCAATTTGAGGCTGAAAACCAGCAGTGAAATCTGGTGCCCTGCACAGGAATGAAGTGCAGTAGTTCCAATCTTTAGGAATCAGTGTCTGCTTAGCAGACAAGCAGACTTGCAGTGCCTGTTTATTTCCTGGGCTAAGGAGTCTTTTACTTTATGCAATAATAAAGAATGTTTTCAAAGCCAAAGAATCCATTTATTGAAAAGAAACAAGGGGGTGGAGTGGGGAACAGTACAATCATAGATTCGCGTATGTCCTGTCTGGTGTGCTGTGCAGTGAGTGCTGCACTTCAGGACAGCTATACTGCATGGTGATGGGGGTTGAGTGCAGAGGGTAAGGGTCGTGGTTTTCAGGGCTGGGTGGTGAAGATACTGGTGTTGGAGGCAGCGGGTGCGTGAAGAACACGGAAGTTGGGGAAAGTGGGTTGGAGGTGACAGTGGGGCACAACGGAAAGAGTTTTGGGACAAGGGCTGTAGGGGGGGCGGTGGCGTTTGCAGTACTGCTCCTCTTTCTGCATGGCTACCAGCTCCTGGATAGCATCTGCTTGGTGCGCCAGGATGCTTATGAGCCTATCAGTGCTTTGCTGCCGGTGCGCAGTGCTTTGTCGCCGGTGCACTGCGTTTTCCTGGTGGATCCTGCTTTCTCTCTCCCTCCAGTCCAGTGCTTTCTCATTCTCTTTAATAGATTGCCGCATCACTTCTTGCAGCATGTCTTCTTTGCTTTTTCGCGGTCTCTTCCTGGGTCTTTGCAGTCTCTGAGCAGGCGATAAGAGGGACGGCTGAGGTCTCAAGGTTGATGCAGCTGTATAGGCAAAATTTAACAGAGGCAGCATTGTTTATACCAGACAGAGTAATGATTCCCTTGGCACTTAAGGAATAGAAAACACGCAGGGTCTACACAATAGCATAATTTTCCCATCCGAAACAGAGCACACACATCCCACAGGAGCCTCAAAATGGTGAGTAAGGGGGACTGATTGTTTCAGGGCTGTGCTGTCCTCTGGTTTTCTGTGCCTTGGGGAGAGCCAACAGCTTCAGGGGGCACCTACACTGAACACTGTCCCAACATTTTCCACAGGAGTTCGCCCTGGACGATATCTTGCTGCTGAGGGTGACCTGGGAAGCAAGGGAGGGTCTTCTACTGCAATGCGGCTTCCGCCCTGGCCCATGTGCAGCTTGCCTGTGTGCAGCAATGGTCCCCCCGCCCCTCGCGGCACAGTGGCACGGACACATTAGCCTGGCTGGGACAAGGACCACGGTGGCTCTCCCGATAAACCTGCGCAAGCGCATTGCACACGTTCTGGATGAGACATTCGAGGAAATTACCGAGGCCGATTACCGTGATGTGATAAACCACATCAATGCACTATTCCGCATCTAGGCATGCATGCCTAACCCTCCTCTCCCAAAGAGCCCGCACTGAAAAAATTCCTTCCCGAAAAAAAAACCTGCTTACCGGGAACCTGCTCTTCTGTTTGTCCTCCACCAAGTACTGGCCGCTGCGACTGGCTACCTTCCTCCTGGCTTGAAAAGAGCTCCTGGCTGCATGGCTCCAGGGATTCCGGGGTGTCTCCATCCGGCCCACCACCATCACTCCTGTTTTCCTCCCCCACCTCCTCCTCCTCCTCCCCCCCCCGCCCCACCGGCTCTGAAGTGTCCATGGTGGTGCTCGGAGTGGAGGTGGGGTTAACCCCAAGTATCGCATCCAGCTCTTTGTAGAATCGGCAGGTCGCGGGGGGAGCACCCAAGCGGCTGTTTGCATCACGGGCTTTGCGGTAGGCACTCCGCAGCTCCTTCACTTTAATCCTGCACTGCAGGGCGTCCCGGTCATGGCCCCTTTCCATCATTTCCTTTGATACCTTCCCGAAGGTATCGTAATTCCTACGGCTGGAGCGCAGCTGGGACTGTACAGTTTCCTCCCCCCAAACACTGATGAGGTCCAGCAACTCGCCATTGCTCCATGCTGGGGCTCGGTTGGTGCGTGGAGGCATGGTCACCTGGAAAGATTCGCTGATAGCACTCCACACCATGCCGGGCTGAGCAAACAGGAAGGGGATTTTTAAAATTCCCGGGGAATGTAAAGGGTAGGTCACATGGTTGGTTACCTGAGGCCAGGGCAGTAGAGTTTGAACCGATGACCAGAGTGGCTAGAACAGGCATTGTGGGATACTGCTGAATAATTCTGGAGGCCATTCACAGTGCATTGGGCGGCCACACTGGCGCCGCAGCGCAATACTCACTATTCCTCTCGGAGAGGAGGAGTACATGGAGCGCAGCAACCACGGAGATACAGCGCTGCAAATGCCTTGCCAGTGTGGACGGTGAGTGAGTTACAGCGCTGGGGGAGCCTTTACAGTGCTGTAACTCGCAAGTGTAGGCAAGGCCTGAGAGTGAGGCTTCAGAAAGAAGGTTGGTGAATAAACAGTCTGATTCAAATGAAACTCCCAGACTCCTTCATAAGAAATTTTGGGTGAGGACATAGAGCCACTTTGTCCTTGTTTTAAAAAGTTGTATATGGAGAGTCAGTCATGAGAGCCTGGAGCACAGCAACCCTCCTAGCTGAGCTAACAGCTATTAAAAATGCAACTTGGGTTTCAAAGGAAGTCCCATCAATCCTGAAAGAACCTAGGAATGAATTGTATCCTTTACATAAGGCAAGAGTCTGTCCAAACCTTTCTGATAGTGATAGGGTTGGAGGACACAGGCTTGCCAGCTATAAGAAGACAAAATGCAGTGTGGTGTTCCCTCAGTGAGCTAACTGACAGCCCCATCTGTTTTAGGTGAAGGAGGTCATCCAGGACAAACTGGATAGTAGCCTTGGAAGGAGACATATTCTATTTTACAAAGTATGCGTATCTCAAGGTATGTATATCTTCTTACGACTTAAATGAATGTACTGAATTGCCACAGAACAGGCAGACTCCAGAGACTCTAACCATTGAGCATCCAGGTGGTTAGATGCAGACTGATCAGGTTGGGATATGCAGCCTGGCCATAATTTTGTGATATTATGTCTGGATCCAAAGGAAGGGAAACTGGATCTTGAATGGAGAGGTTCAACAGTGGTTTGAGCATTGGCCTGCTAAACCCAGGGTTGTGAGTTCAATCCTTGAGGGGGCCATTTAGATTTTTGCCCCAGATCCCTGTCTGGGGATTGGTCCTGCTTTGAGCACGGTTGGACTAGATGACCTCCTGAGGTCCCCTCCAACCCTGATATTCTATGATTCTATGAACAGATTTGAAAACCAATTTTGACGAGGCCAGGGAGGGAGAAGTCTGCAGGAGTGGTTTGCTGCCCTCAACCAAGAAGTCAAACAGTATACTTGGAAACTGATGGCTGTCTTGATGTAATAGATGTAGGACAGCAGTTCTCAAACTGTGGGTCCTGACCCCATTTTAATGGGGTCACCAGGGCTGTCTTAGACTTACTAGGGCCCGGGCCAAAGCCCAAGCTCCATCGCCTGGGGCTGAAGCTGAAGCCTGAGCCGGGTGGCGTGGCTCAGGTTACAGGCTTCGGCCCTCTTACCAGGGGCAGTGGGGCTCGGGCAGGCTCAGGCTTCAGTCCTCCTTCCAGGGGTCATGTAGTAATTTTTGTTGTCAGAAAGGGGTTGTGGTGCAATGAAGTTTAAGAACCTCTGATGTAGGAGGTGGGGGCAGAGATCTCCTCCTTTTAAACTTATGACGTGTCTGAGGTGTCAGTCTGACTCATTGGTTAGTATGATGGATATTTCTGGTGGATCGGAGGCTTAAACTGCTTCTTTTTTCTAGCAGGAGTATAAATGCCCAAAGATTTTAGGGTCACCTCATCCATTTTGTCCGAGAACAAATGTGGTGGCGGTTTGCCATTCTAAATTGTAAACTGGCTTTCACCCAAACAAATCAATTTTTTTAGGCTCTTTGTCCTTGGGAGTCAATTTTATCTGGCTTTGCTTCAATTTTTTGTTTATAACTGTCACCACTAAAGACACCTGGATAACATGCAAGTCAAAATATTCATGCCCCTGAGCTTGATACCTCCTCTCTGTTCTTTTGGCCGTGGGTGCTAAAGAAGAGGGAGTCTGTCAAAGGATTTTGGTGAGCCCCAAAGCCACACTAGTAGGGGCATGAATGGTGAACCAATGCACCCTGAATCCCCAGAGAATTCCCCAATCCTCTTCAAAGGCTCCTGGTAAATGTTGTCGTTATCAGTGACAGGAGATGATGACTCAAAGACAGTAGCCTCATCAGGGGGTGTATTAGTGTATCAGGCTGGTTTGTTAGTATAAGAACCTCTGAGGAAGGAAGAAGAATAGCTGTAGATAAATCCTTAGTAGCTGATGGATACCAGAGGCAGTACCAAACTGGGGAACAGCATCTTGTTAGTGAAGCTGGCCTATTGTTGCTATCAAGGATAGTCCCAGGTGGGAAACAGCGCTTAGAAGGTGGTCTAGCGTCACATTAGTATCGAGGATGGCAGGACTTTGGATGGCACAGGCTGGACAACCAACAAGAAGAGGACCTCAAATCTGGGGGATGTCCCCATAACTTCCAGAAGGGCCAATTTCCTACAATATCATTGAAAAACCTTATTGAATTAAGTTTATGTATCTTTGGGATCCATTGTAATAAATGCAAAATTTATGTATTATTGTGGGTTAGGATTGTATGTAACTTCTCTAGAGGAGAAAAGTGATCTGAGGCCTGGGAGTTCAGAGGACTATATGGAAAATGTGCCAGAAAAGAATAGATTTTTGGGACAATTAGGTGAAGTGGATTTCCTGGGGAATACCTAGGGAGAGGTTAATGCAAATCCTCCAGCTCTGGCTATTCTAAACCCCAGCCTTCTGAAGCTATGTCCTGAGGAGTAGGACATTGTCTGCTGATTACGTGATCTCTGAGACAAGATCAAAGGCCCAAGCTGCGTGAAGAACAGCTGAACTGCCCAGTCTGAATTCTGGTTCTGAAATAGTTGTGAACTTGCAACCATGGGGGAAACCCAGTTGTGGGTTTTCAAGGACTGACACCTATACAGTTGGGGTGACCTCTGGTAAGCCTTTTAGCTCATTTGTATGTCTTTTATTGTTTTTGGTATGCTTTTTCTGTAATGCTTTCACCTTAAGAATAAATACGCTTGCTTAGAAAGAGCTGTGTGATAATTTGCAACTGTTTGCAATTACACTCTTCTTAGCCTTCAAAGAGAAAGCAAAGCAGTGGCCTTTTAGGCAGTCTGTCTGGCTGCAGATATCACAGTGTAAATCCAGGGAGCTGGGCAACTTAGAATTCTCTGGCCAAGAATGGGAGAGATATAGGTCTTTGCCCAAGAGGTAGCAGTTGGGAGCCGGAAACCTTTAAATAGATGTCCTTGGTGGGTTATGGAGGAGAGGAATACAGGTGCTGTTATCTTGAAACTGTGAGAGTCATCCTGCATGATGCACGAGCAGCAAATGCAGTACTAACAAATGTAAGAGATCCCATGCCACCACATACGCCTTGGCCGTAGGTGGTACTGATAAAACAGCTGGGGGAACAAAACTCAAAGCCTCAGACAAAGCAGGAAATTGAGTCGTTTTTGATGATATCCCTTGACTTGGCAGAACTGACAACTTGGTACGGTTTACGGCAGAATGCAGTAAAGGGGATCACCTGGTCAGTGATTCCAACCTTGAAATTGATTTCTCCTTATGGGAGTCTGACAAGAATCTAGCCCTTGAAGGAGAAGAGACTGTGGCTGCATAAAGTGAAAACCCCAGATTTCTTATGGCTAGACAAAGCCAAATCACCAGACTTCTTCAGGTGCTTACATAGCACTGGAAATGGGGAATGGTGTCTTCTATCCCACTCCCTTTGGCACAGAGAAGCTGCTAAGTCTGGCAACGCCCTCTTGGAGGGAGTTTAGACAGAATCTTCCCATATTGAGTAGCTGGGTACTGAGTGAGGGCACATAGTTGCCTCCATCAAAAGATTTCTAAAACAAACCGCTCTGCTGTTTTTGGTTCAGGGTTTAAAAACCTTGCACATGGGGCACTTATCCCGAACAAGGCCGTCAGCCAGACACTTTAAGTAGCTGGAGTAAGGACTGCTGATTGGCATCAACTTACTGTAGCCAGAACAGTGCTTGAAGCCTGGAGACTTTGGCATATCCGGATACAGAGCAAAACTCAATAAAAACAAAGAAAAGGGATGTAAATGGAAACAATTCTAACAAGACCTGTTTGCAAAGTTAAATTTTTAGGAGAAAATTAAAGTTTATTTTTGTCAAAAATTTTCATTGGCAGTTTTTGGATTTTTCCAAAATGCCAAAACTGAGGATTTTTTTTTGTTTTTTCAATGAAATCTGAATTTTTTTTGACAGAAACAGAATATTCCTCATGAAAGTTTAATTAAAATGGCATTTTGCATCAGAAAAAAAATAGCGGGTAAAAAATTTTCAGCCAGCTCTAGTTCTAAGTGCATTCCCAGTTATAGCTATTTTGAAGCTACTGCAGATTTCTATTAATTTAGCTATTTTCTCTTACCCCCCCCCCAAAAAAAAACAACCTCTTCCAGAACACAAAGCCTGATTAGAACCACAACTACATTTAGGAAGACTGATCATGTAGATGTGCACATGCGCGCGCACACACACACAAAAAATGGTCTTTTGGGTAAGGCACTGGATTGGGATTCAGAACTGTTCTCTTCCTGATATACTAGACACTTCCCATGTGAATCTGACTATCTACAGTTGTACTATGCTAGAGTGTAGTTTTACAATCTGCCCTGAGTAAGGGGTAGTGCATAGTTGCACCGGCTCAGGAGCAGACCAGGAGTGACTCGGAATCATAATCTACTCTGCATGGGCCAGTACATGGGTGTGGAAGGAAGGCAGGGAGCTAAGGTTCACCTATGCCTGCTCATTCTTCAGTATAGAAAGAAGAACAGCAGCCCTGTGGCTCTTTCTTTCCCTCCAATGCTGCTACTTGTGATATGGGTAGCAAGTGCAGGGGGAATAAGATGGTTCCTTGGATCCCTGCATGAGCAAGCAGCAAGCAAGGGTCACTAGTATGTTAGTTCCTCTTGTGTATAACAAAGATAATACTCTCCCAACACAAGAGTTTTTGAGGATAAATTAATGAATGTTTGTGAGGTGTTCAGATACTCTGGTACCACGCCATACAACAGATTCCCCCCCCCCAAAAAACAACAACAACCCCCCATGCTTCTTTGGCAGATCTGAGATTGTAAAAGAGCTATCAGTCTCTCTCCCCTTATGATGTGGGAGGGAGAATTTAACAACAGGAAGCTACCTACAACAGCACAAGATATGTTGCTCTACTTCTGTGGAGAAAAGCAAATCCTTCCAAGTCAAATCATTTGCAAGAATGTGTCATGGAGTAAGAAGCACAAGAAACCCATCTGCAACACAGCCACATGAGACCCCCAGAGACAACTCCAATGCTGCCAGCACAACTGATTGAGGAGTCAGCCAAAGAGCCAAATGCTAGTGCCAGAAAAATAGTATTTCACAGCTTGCCATCTAAACCCCTGACTGCCAGCCAGGAAAATGAGAAATAGTACTATGTAATGGTGGCAGCACTTCAGTACTTGACTAAATAAACATTACATTTAAAATGGCGGATGAAGTAAGGTTTCAAGAGGACAAAAAGTGCTCTAACAATACTTGTCTGAGAAAACATTCCAAGTGAAAACATGTTTGAAAATTTATTTTGAAAAACTGTATGTATATGGAAAAAGACCATGTTAATCCATTTCATTGGGGAGTTTTAGTAATGCATAGACCATTTGGGACATGCTCTCTAATTTGTATGGATACATGTAACACTCAGTGCAGCCTAGTAGAACACAAGGGTGGGATTTTCAGAAGTGCTCAGCATTGGCCTAACCTTGCTTCTACTGCAGCCAATGGAAGAAGAATTAAGCCATTGCTGAAAGTTTTGGAGAATCTCATCCTAAATGTTCAAGAAACATTTCTGTAGGTTGGTCTGACATACCTGGTATATTTTTGACATCTCATTTATTGTCATTAGTATTCTATTATACTAAGCTTTTGATACAGTCTCCCACAGTATTCTTGCCAGCAAGTTAAAGTAGTGTGGGCTGGATGAATGGACTATAAGGTGGATAGAAAGCTGGCTAGATCATCGGGCTCAATGGTTAGTGATCAATGGCTCCATGTCTAGTTGGCAGCCGGTATCAAGTGGAGTACCCCAATGGTCTGTCCTGCAGTCAATATCTTCATTAATGACCTGGAAGATGGCATGGATTGCACCCTCAGCAAGTCTGCAGATGACACTAAACTTGGAGGAGCGGTAGATACACTGGAAGGTCAGGATAGGATACAGAGGGACCTAGACAAATTAGAGGATTGGGCCAAAAGAAATCTGATGAGGTTCAACAAGGACAAGTGCAGAGTCCTGCACTTAGGACGGAAGAATCCCATGCACTGCTACAGACTAGGGACCAAGTGGCTAGGCAGTAGTTCTGCAGAAAAGGACCTAGGGGTTACAGTGGACAATGGATATGAGTCAACAGTGTGCCCTTATTGCCAAGAAGGCTAACAGCATTTTGGGCTGTATAAGTAGGAGCATTGCCAGCAGATCAAGGGACGTGATCATTCCCCTCTATTCGGCATTGGTGAGGCCTCATCTGGAGTACTGTGTCCAATTTTGGGCCCCACACTACAGGAAGGATGTGGAAAAATTGCAAAGAGTCCAGTGGAGGGCAACAAAAATTATTAGGGGGCTGGAGCACATGACTTATGAGGAGAGGCTGAGGGAACTGGAATTATTTAGACTGCAGAAAAGAAGAATGAGGGGGGATTTGATAGCTGCTTTCAACTACCTGAAAGGGGGTTCCAAAGAAGATGGAGATAGACTGTTTTCAGTGGTACCAGATGACAGAACAAGGAGTAATGGTCTCAAGTTGCAGTGGGGGGAGGTTTAGGTTGGATATTAGGAAAAACTTTTTCACTAGGAGGGTGGTGAAGCACTGGAATGGGTTACCTAGGGAGGTGGTGGTGGAATCTCTTTCCTTAGAGGTTTTTACAGTCAGGCTTGACAAAGCCCTGGCTGGGATGATTTAGTTGGGGATTGGTCCTGCTTTGAGCAGGGGGTTGGACTTGATGACCTCCTGAGGTCCCTTCCAACCCTGATATTCTATGTTTCTATTAGAAGTTCTATCAAAACATGTACATTGTCCAGCAACAATTAAAGTGTTATACATGGTGGTACACAAGCTTGGTAGATATAGAAAGACAAGTTCTGTTTGGTTGCACTAAGACCAGAGAATTCACTGGTAATACTTTGGATGTAATTTTTCAAGGTTGCTGTAAAGAACTATGTTTTGAAGCACTTTTATAGCTGACTAGAGCTTTTTGGGCTGCTATTGTTGAAACTTAAAGAAAAAATAAAACCCCAAATTGAAATAGATACCTAGGTATCAGGAGAAGGGTCATGGTTCCAGCAGCCCATTAAAGAGCCCCAGGATACAATTCAAGTCACAACTGTGACAAGACAGCAAATGTGAGCAAATGTTCAGAGAACTTGTTGGCTACTGGAGTTTGAAAATCAAATTTACATACTAACTAATGCCACTATTGGTATGTTTAGGAAGTTTTTGCCTAGCTGAGGTGCCAACATTAGGGAAATAATATTAGAGACTAAGTGTTAGAAACCCTCAGTTACTTTTAATATTCAAGTTACAGTTTTAATATTCAAATTATCTTGCACATATAATCATATAAGCAAATATAAAAATATGGAATTGTATTGCCCATCTAGAAGTAATTATAAAATGCTGTTTGTACCACCCCCCCCCCCTTCTATGTAAGGAAACGCATCACTGAGTGGACTGGTTTATTTTCTAACTGCCAACATCTGACATTCATAAATTATACTTGGTAAACTGAGAATAATTCTTTTCAATTTTGTGAATTTAAAAGCAGACAGAGTGTGCATGTTTTTGGCCTGAGATGGAAAAAACTTAGACCACAATCCCTATTAACTAAATAAAAGACACAATGGTCACAGCCATTTAGTGAATATAACCTTAATTAGTTCTGTTAAACTCAAAGAATAACACTAGTGAACTACCCTCAAAATAAGTACAAATGTAGACTAACATGTTTAAGGCTTTGTGCGCTTTTCCACATCCATAAGTGGCACTGGAGGAAAGCCAAAATATGCAGACATGGGCCAAGGAAACGGGTGAGATGGGTGAGGGAAGGAATGGGTCCACTAAATGGTGCCCCTTTTCTGAGATCTTGTAGAAGCCCAGTATGGAAACTCCAGAGGGATTCAGACCCACCACTGATGTTGTGAGATGGCTGGACTGGCTGCAGTGTGGTCTCCTCTCTCCAAACCCAAGAAGAAAAATCATGCACAAGTTCCCCTTCTCTCTGCAACATGGCGACAAAGTTAGAGGAAGTCCTGCCTCAGGGCTCCTACAGGACCCATGCTGTCATAGAGCTGCAGAAAGGCAAGAATTCAGTTGATAGAGCAGGATAGTGATCCACACAGATAGTTCTTTCCTCCAGCAGATCCCCAGAACTCCACAATTTTAATGAACTGAAACATAGGTCTCAACACTAATGTAAGCATAAAAAGGAAAGTCCATGTGTTGAAATGTGTGGGGTTTCCATTCCCTTATGTGGTAATATTCCACATAATAGATATAAATGGGATGCTACAAATAGGCATCATATCAGGGACGCTGCAGATTTATAAAAAAATTATAACCAACACAGACATTCCCATTCTATCATTCACCAACATGGTAATTATGTGGTAATTTAGTGCCACAATTAAAAAAAAAAAAAGATTAAAGAACAGATTCACTGTGGATTGATTAGTATTTAGAAATACACTATATATTCAGTGTACCTTCCACATAATTAAATGTGTGTAAATGTAGTATATCAATTAAGTTGTGTGCATAATTTTAACTGTGTGGCAATATTGTTGTTAAATGAAAAATTTAAACCTTATTACCTGTAATGTAAATGGCATAACACTCTGTATTGTGCAGAGTGAGAGAGAGAGTGTGTGTGTGTGTGTATATATATATATATATACACACACACACACACCCCATAAATATAAACTTAAGTACACCTCTACCCCTATATAACGCGACCCAATATAACACAAATTTGGATATAACGCGGTAAAGCAGTGCTCCGGGGGGGGCGGGGCTGCGCACTCCGGTGGATCAAAGCAAGTTCGATATAATGCGGTTTCACCTATAACGCGGTAAGATTTTTTTTGCTCCCGAGAACAGCGTTATATCAAGGTAGAGGTGTATAAAGAAAACAGGAACACTGAATAGAATGCTTATCATTTAAAGCTAAGGTACTATATCTAATGCAATATTATAGATGTGTTTTATTCATACCACTTACCCAGGCAAATTCACTTCCCAAACATTGCTGCAGATCTTTTACACAAAATGCCAGCATCACAAAATAGCAGATTTAAAAATAATAAATATATCACTGGACAATTAACAACTTTTGGATGTTAGGGTTTAGGTAAACACACAACTACACAGAAAAATACAGTATTGGTATAAAATTAGCATTCCCTTTGTGCTCAAAATAGAAAACAAAGTGAAGTTTATACACCACTATATTCACAAACATTGCTCAACCCTTGTAAACTCTTCTGTTGCTCCACAATACAGTGGCATGCAATGTTATATTCACATCAGTGACCTCCAGATAGGAACTGTCAAGACTTATATTACTCAATGTCAATTTTTATTAGCTAGGTCTGCACAAATTGGTGCATCCCCCTAAAAATGCCATGTCAAAGCCTTGACAAAAAGATTCAGCTCAAACATAAATCATTTTTTCCAGTTTAAATGAACTTCCTTTTAATGTGATTAATTTACATTGGCAGCTGAAACACAAATACAGGTACATACCAAGACTAGGATAGAAAGTCAAAGTGTGTGGTACCTCATATTTGAGCTTTGTACAATATGAGTTTCTTGTATTGGTATACAATAAGAAACAACTGGAGATTTGGTCTAGAAAATTGTGCTCTGATGGTTAAAACAGGACAATTGCAGTCCTGAAACTTGGGTTCTATTTCTAATGGGAGCTTTGCTACAGATTTCAATGAGTGTGGGATAAGGCATCTCTAAAGTAGGATAATGCTCATCCATCTTTTTATAAGTACAAGAGCCTCTGATGAAACTAACTATGTAAGTGCAAGGATATTATTCACAAGAAAAGCACATTAACCTTGGAGTGCACTGTTTTTGAATTAATGCAAAAAGCAGCAGCTGCAGCATGAAAGACACAAGAATTTTAGGTCTAGGCTACTGATTTTAATTATTTTTAAGGCAGGTGCAGACTGTAATGCTATATGCCATCTACATGCTTCCCTATATCAGACAAAGTAAAATACACTAAGCACTTTTAAAATGATGATGAAACATACGCAAAGACCATCTACAAAGATCAGATTAAATGCATAGCTTGTTTACACACAAGAACTTGTGGGTACAAACATTGGTCCAGATCCTGCCATTCGTTTGCGTAAGCATAAGGGTCCACCCATGTACCTTTTATGTAAACATAAAAATGAATGGTCTCTGCACAGGCACAAGGGTCTGCCTGTGCTGATTAGAATGCAGGTTTAGGGTCTCATTTATATTTAAAAGACATTTAAAGCTGAATATGAGGTCAAGGTGCAATTAAGCATGCCAACAACATTTAATTGTTTTACTAAAGTAATTATATTAATAGTACATTATACATCACATACTAGGGGAATAACTAAGAGAATCATTACGATCGACTGTGGTAGAAGACAGACATGCATTAACAGGAACATTATACTACTTCCCATTTATTACACGCTGACCATGTTTACAACAGGACCAAATAATTAATTTGAATATTTAATCAGGCTATCAATTTTTAATTATCATATATGTATTGCATGGCATCAGATATTTACTTAAAAAAAAAATCACCCAAACACTACAGTAACATCATGAAAAATGTTTTGTTTTTACTTAGCAATGTGGGAAGAGAGCCTGCTATGCTGGATCAGCCCATCTAGCCTGATATTCAGCCTCTAACAGCAGCCAAAACCTGTTGCTTCAAGAGAATGTGAAAATTATAAATTGCACTTATCTAATGTTGTACATGGAGAGAGAACTACTTCCTGATCCCCCCCAGATAATCAGTTTACATACTGAAATACAAGATTTTACTATCTATTTCATTGCTGTAAATTGCAAATATATTATGATTTATTTAAAAGTTTAGAACGGTAGGTGCCTGATATAAGTTGAGAGTTACCTAGAGGTGAAATATCAGGGGCTGAAAATAAGCATCTAGGTTCTGGTTTAAACTGTAAACAAGATTTCTTCATGTCTTGTCTCCACCTGCCCACTTCCAAGTTAACTGAGGAGCCAAAGTCCTCATAACTAAAAACCCCATCCCATAACCCCTGTAAATGGCAGCACTGTTCCATCTTCACAACCACCTGAAGGTGGCCAAAGGATGCAAACACCACAGCTAGATGCCAGAATAGAAACACCCAGGGGAGACTACAATGGCCATTGAATCATCCTACCTACCCAGTTCATTCCTCAATCTCCCTGCAAGCACTTCCCAAACAAAATAAATCACACTGCCATTGATCTGTAACCTCACCCCCATCAAATCATCACCATCAAATACAAACTGCCCTCAATTTGAGATTCCAGAACAGGAACAGATTACTTTTAACATCTATATTTAAATTGAAGGGAAATTGACAGCTTTTGTCCTTCTAAGTTCAGGCCTTTATGGTGTGTCTACAGTGCATTAAAAGACCGGCAGCATGGCCGCAGCTGGCTCCCATCAGCTGTCTCATGCTTGCGGGGCTCGGGCTGTGGGGCTATGAAATTGCAGTGTAGACATTTGGGCTTGGGCTGGAGCCCAGGCTCTAAGGCCTGAGCTTGATTTTTTTATTATTAGTATTATAAAGCAATAATGTATTATAAATATAAACAAAGGGGAAGTTGACATGTAGACATTTGATACGGGAAGCTAAAGGTATCAAGGAACATGTCTATGGCTATTAGGGCAAAGGACAATAAGGATTTTTCTTAAATATTCCAAAACAAAAAACAAAACAAAAATAGTAGACTTATAGTATGGCAGTGTTAAGATTGTTAATAATGATGCACAAAAAGCATGTGTTTAATAAGTGTTTCTGTTCTTTAAGCTATGAATATACATCCATCTTTCAAAATACAGTGGTAAAGAAATAATTTCTATTCCAACAATAACAAATATAGATGTTGTTTAACACTCTCCTTAAAACATTTTTAATTCTGGGAAACTAGATAACTTGCACCCCAAAATCTTAAATGTTGAACCAGTGAACCACTGATGTTAATTTTTTAATATATCTTGGAATATTGTTTCCAGTCCTCTGGAATTTCTCCAAGTCTAATGCATCAATATTTAAAATGGGCAAACAGAATGACCTGTGTAACTTTAGGTAGGATAGCTTGATAGTGATGTCGCTGAAAAAAAAAAAAATCAAGTGAACAGCTGATATGAGATGCAATCTATGAAGAATGGTAGCATAATTAATGCCAATCAGGGAGCTTTAATGAAAAATAGATCTTGTCAAACAAACTTAATATCTTTTTTGATTAGACTGTAATCTTGGTTGAAAAAAACGGAAATGTGTTGACAAAATATACCTAGACTTCTGTAATACATTTGATTTCATACTGCACGATATTCTGATTAAAATTAGCACTATAGAAAGTCAGTGTAGCACATGAAATAGGTTAAAAACTGGTTAGTTGATGAATCTTCAAAAGTAAATGGAGAATCATCAACAAATGGTGGTGTTTCTAGTAATTCCAGTAGAATCTGTTACTGGCCCACTGCTGGTCAATATCTTTCTCAATAATCAAGAAGAAAACAAAATAATTTCTGAAAAAGTTTATAGATCACAAAGATTGGTGGAATGGTAAATAATAAAGACAGGTCAACACAACAGAGTAATATGGGTCACTTGGTAAGTATGGCTCATTCAAACACCATGAATTTTAATATAGCCAAATACAAGGACACACATCTAGGAACAAATAACATAGATCAAACTGGCAGGATGTGGGAGTGGATCTATCTTGGAAAGCAGTGACACTAAAAAGAACTAAGGTGTTATGGTATATAATCAACTGAACAAGAGTTTGCAGTGTGATATAACAGCTGAGAGTGCAAATGTAATCATTGACTGTATAATAAGTAGGGAAATATCAAGTAGGAGGATGAAGATGGTATTAAATATGTATTACCGCATTGGTAAGACCATTGTCTGATTACTTTGTCCAGTTCTGGTGTCCACCCTTCAAAAAAGGATGTGGAAAAACTGGAAGAAGTTCAGAAAGAGAGTTACAAGAATGATTCAAGGTCTGGAAAACTTTTAGTGAGAGTCTTAAAACACTGTTTAGTTTAATGAAGAGAAGATTAAAACAGTTCACGTGGTCTGGATTCATAAAAACCTAAAAGAGGAGAAGTTTTCTGATAGTAACAGATAAAAGCATAACAAGGGATTCTCCATCACTTGAAATCTAAGTCAAGATTGGAGATCTTTCTTAAAAAAAACATATGATCTAGCTCAAGCAGATGTTAGCTTCATGCAGAAATTAGTAGGTGAAATTCCATGGCCTGAGATATGCAGGTGGTCAGCCTGGACAATCATAATGGTCCCTTCTGTTCTTAACTATTAATAAGTACTTTTTCCTCATGCACAGAAACACAATAGGCACTGCAATGCTGCTTTTATTGCTAGTTATTGACCACATAGGGAGTACCAAGACAGCAGCAGGGAGAGCCACTGTAATGGAGCTGACATGGACATAAGTCACTTTCATCATTTAAAGTGGAGCGGGTGGCTGCATTCCTTGACTGAACGAGATGTTAGCAGTGTAGTCAGTAACAGGATAAACAGAATTCTACAGCCTTGACTTGAGAGCTGTCAGACAAGCAAAGGAGGAACAGCTTTTAAATCAGTTACAAAGAGAAATACACTTTAAAATATGTGCTTTATTACTCATTTTGAATCTTAAATATTTTTATTTTTTGTTTTGTTAAATAAGCATTTCAGTTCACATTCAAATTTTGCAGCACACATGGCTGTCAGCATCCTGTACCAACCTCAGACTCGTGCAATGGTTAGGAATAACAGGGTAAGTCAAGGGCACTGTTCCAGACTTAATGTCTTGTTCCCTAGCTTTGTGTCAGTTTGGGTCACAGGCTTACAACACAACTTCAGATAAAATATAACCCATTAACTTTTAAGGGAAGGGGGAAAACACATATTACACACACTATGAACACAACAACCACCAAACATTTTCATCATTTTTAAATTCAGTTAAATTAACTGAATAAAATATTCAACTAAATTCACTTGTGTCACTATATCCAAAACAAGAGGGGTTTTAAAGATTTACAGAACTGGTGAATACTAGGTTCTTTATTTTCCATTGAACTAACAGACTCTCAAATGGCATTTAGACCAGTAATAAATCATATTCTATGTCAGCAGAAAGATCATTACAAGCTGACAGTCCAAGTGAAAGAAGCGCTTTTCTGAAAGTGCTTTAGTAGTTATTTCCTGTGTGAAAGACTAGCTGCTGGTTTTTGCATTCCTCAGGGTACAGTTCTTCTCAGAGGATGTTACTCTTCCACAGGAAGAGGAAGGAACCAGTTGTTATTGGATGTGTGGGTTGATAGCTGTCGGACATTTTCTACATGCCTCAGAATCAGCTGTGAGAACTTGGATAAACAGCTTAGATTCCCAGCCTAGGGGAAAAATTACTGACAGCTTACAAGTACAGTATCACAGGAAGTTATGACACAGAAATAATACCTGGAACTTTTACACATCCAGTTCCCAGAAATGTGCTGATTTGCTAAAGGAACTACAAAAAAGAACAGACTGACTTGATAAACTTTCTTTAACCATTTCACTTAACACTGTGTTTTGCTGCCACATTAAAAAAAAACATTTATGGACTTTTTTTTTGGCCAGCTCTAACATATCTACTAGAAAATAATCAGTTAATTTTACAACATGAAACAAAATATTAAGAATTTCATTATTAATCACGTTTATTATAGTATTGCCTAAGGGCCAACCAAGAATAGGGCCCCTTTGCCAACCCTGTCTTAAAGAGCTTACAATCTAAATAGGTAAGACAGACACAGGGTGGGGAAAGGGGTATGACTAGAGGCGGATTTTGTGGGGCCCTGGGCCAGAGCAAGTGGGAGCCCCTCCCCACCCCTTCTGCCTGCAGTCCCCCCTGCCCCTCCCATATGTTCCTGTTGGAAAAATGGGGTTGGGGTGCGAGGGCTTGCCCCACCCCTACGCAGCACTCCTGCTGGGGAGCAGAGTTGGGGCACGGGGGCTTCCCTGGCTCCCTGGTAGGAGTGCTGGGTGGGGTTGGGGGGCACCCAATTTTCTGGGCCCCCCCTTATTTGCCCAGGGCCCCAGGACATGGGCCCCATTGGCCCAGTGGCTAATCCACCACTGAGCATAACACACAAACAGAGTGAACAAGATGATGGTGGCAAACATGTCAGTTCCATGATTCTTTCCACCCTTTGGGTGGGATTACTTAGGAGGGGATTGGCTAAACGGAAACAAACGGAAAGGGAGAGGAGGAAGAGGGACAGGGGAGAAGAGGGTAAGAGGTGCAGGTGCCGAGTAAAGCTGTGTGTGTGGCAATAGCACTGTACATTCACACCCTGGCACAGGCTGCATACTATAGCTCCACCTGGACAAGCCCTGACTGTCCAGAGATCCCGGCTTTGGCTGCTACTCTTCTAATGGCTTAACTTTGGATAATGGGATTGCAGGGAATCCATTGCCAAGAGCGTGGGGTCAGACATAAGGCCTGCCTAGAGGCCCAAAGCCAGGGACAGCGCCTAAACTGTGCCCAGCCCCAGAACACTAGTGGTACATGGAATGCAGAGTTTGGATTCCCCAGCAGCAGTTTTGCAGGTGTCCAGCCGAGGGAGCTTGACTACATCTGGTACAGTCCACTACTCTGCATTTGTACAGTGCCTAGCAAAATAGGGTCTTGATTGGCCCTTAAGCACTACTGTTATAAACATGATTAATGACTTCACATATTAACTAATACTGTAGCTGAACTAATGTAATTATTGGGCACAGGCTATATACTTAAAAATAGCACAGGAAATCTTCCTCTCCAACTATCTAGGATATTAAGTCAAGTTCAGTCTTCAATTCACTCAAAGCACGATTAATGAACACCCTGGCATGTATTATTACTTAATTATGCGGCAGTGCAACATACATTCCCAATTCTTTCTTAGTATACTAGTAGTTATATGTCCTGTTAGAATACCATTATAAACAGTGCAAAGAAAGGCCATTAAGATCACATTCCTCCCTTATTACATATGTATTACTTTTCTCTTGTGTATAGCTAATTTTTAGATCCATGATCAATTGCACTAGCGTGCCTCTTAAAGTCAGGTACACTGCACATGTCAAGTAATTGTGATGTGACTGCATTCCAGAACAAGAGAATCAAAACCTGTGACAATTTGGGGATTCTTTCTATGTACAACTTATGAATTCTGATTGATGAAATTATTAAATTGTTGTATCATTAAATGTCTCACTGCATGTGCAGTCAGCCATGGGGCTGTATTTCCAAGACCAGGGACAAAGGACAGTTGTTAAAGCTAATGACTGTACTCCAGTTGAGAAACTAGCTCAACCAAGTTTGTCTGCAGAGGGGTTAGGATTTGGAGCAGTAGAATTTTCCCAGCAGCAGAACAAAGGAACCGGGAGTTAGTGGTAAGACTTATAAACTCAAGAGAAAGAAAGAGAGGGGTATGCTATCCTGCGAGGAGGGCACAGGGAGTGCAGGGGCTGTTTAACTCTGGAACGCGGCAAGGTAAAAGGAAGCTGAGTTGGAGGAGAAGGAGAGACTCCATGATTTGGAGGAGAAGGTTTCAGAACTCCTCAGAGAACTCTGACATAAGCAAAGGAAATGCTCCAGAATGATGAGGAAACTGAGGCAGGAAAGTGTGTGTAGGGTTTTTATTATATTTTTCTGGATCTGTAGGTCTTCTGTGCTATCTGAGTAAAAACAGTAAGTGTGCTCGGAAACCTTTGCAAGGCCTATCTATGTGTCTGTTTGCTTCACCTATCACATGCTCCAGAAGACTTAAACCATAAACCTAGAGTGACTACACAGTTGGAGCTGAGGGAATGAGTGTCCTTAAGTTACTGGGGAGGCTGGGTGGGTCAGCACTGGTCCTGGGGCCTAGAGCAGCTGGGCTGCAGGATCCCATTTTCTTGAAGGAGTAACAGAGAGCTTGTGCCCAGGAAATGTGCAAGAGAGGCCAAAGAGAGAAAGACAGTATTGTAGCCTATACTAACCAAGGGAAATTTAAGAGCATGCTAATTTAGTGTATTGTACAGGTCAGGCCGGGGAGGAGGAGGATGAACAGTCTGGATCCCTGTTCAAAACTGTAGAGAGAGGAACAGAAGGGTCCATTCTTCCTTCACTTTTTCTTAGAGGAAATTTTCTTTGTCCTCCTCTGTTCCATGTAATTCTGATGCTGCATTAAGCCAAGGAAGAAAGATGGTGCCCCAGGCAGAGGTATCAATGGCAGCTTCTTCCAGTAAGGTAGGGAAAGAGCTGGGGAAGACTGCCTGTACATTGGGAGGAAAAAATGGTGCAAAAATCTTGCTGCCATATTGGCTACTACTTGCCTACGTGGCATAATTGACAATTCATCTATACTGGTAGTAGTCACATCCCAGAATGGAATTTCAGTTGTGTGTAAAAAAACCTGCTAGAGTTCTGGATAGGCACCTTTCTTAGGTGGGGTTGTGGGAGAAGAAGGGGAGTCTATGTTAATGTCTGTGAAAATAAATAAAACAAAATCTTTTCTGCTTTTAGCATCGAGAAATCCAGACACCTACTACTAAAGGGGCATGGTCTAGTTAGCAATATTTCATCTTTCTGAATAATAATTTCTGAGCATTAACTTTGTTCCTAACCCCTTCTTTAAAATGTTACGCTGTCTCCAAAAAAAAATGTTTGATCACTTAATTTTTTTTTTGAAAACCTTCTAATTAATCTACTCCTCACCAAGCAAAAAGGAACTATGCTTATCCCCCCCTTAAAATATTTAGCACACAGTCTTAGTTGTAGAGTCGATATTGTGTACGAACAAAAAAATACATCTTGCATTTGATAAGTATCAGTGGAGGAGAGGGCAGCAAATGTGTATTACAGGCAGCATTGCTAGTTCAGACTTCACACTGCTCTGCTTCCTTCAAATCCTGTTTACATGAGCAAGGTCAACAGATGGAACACTAGAGAGCCTTCACAGTGATTTCCTGCTGCTGTCAGAACAGCTAGCGAGACATCAACTTATCCCGGGTTTATCATGGGACCTGAGGTTAACTGTGCATTGGTTTGCACATTTAATTGCAACATATAAGCAAAAACCAAAGGATGGGGCAGAAAGAAACAGTCCTACAGGGAAAAAAAAGTCCTTTCCAACTTTTACTTTTTGGTAACTCAGGAACACAAAGACAATACTAAGATGGCTGTAATACATTTAGGGGTGGGTGGGAGGGAGAAGGCAAGTAGTGTTTTGAATGGAAGAGAGAAAGCCACCTTTATAACAAAAAAACTAAATAGTCTGAGATTCTCACACGTTAAAGAACTGTAATCTGTGATTCTACATCTTGCCAATGAAGAATGTTATTATCCTAAAGATCAATGTGTTTTTAAATGAGCTACGTTTACTATTCATTATAAATTTAGCAGATTAATTACAAATTACTGGCATAATTTGAGGGGGACAATAGGTGAATTACTTTTTTCCACATTGATTTTGAAGATAGTACAACATTTAGTTTTTAAACTTTTACATCTTTATAATTTGTGTTCTTTCAAATAGATTTTTCCAAACCTCTGTTTACATAAGTAGTTAGGAAGTGGCTCTGAACTGGTTTTGCAATGTTGTCTAGTAACTAGGATACCCCAGTGTCACAACATTTACTGAAATATTTTCTCTGTCTTCACAAGTGAACTCTCTCTTCCTGAATATATTTTGTCCATATAATATTTCAGCGGTCCCAAAAATTTTTCTGGCACGCCCTCTCCCCACCTGTAATGGTACTTGTCTGGACCTCCCAACCCCCCAGGAACTGTGGTTGGGATCTGGGGTTAGGAGCAGAGCCGCAGTTGGGGCCGGGAGCAGGCCTGCGGTGGGGGCCAGGAGCGCTGGCGCTGGGGCTGGAGCTGCAGCTGGGTATGGGGCAAGGTGGTGCTCCCTCCCCTCCCTGCCCCCTGTGAAGGCTAGCCTGGGCCCCACCGTGTCCCCCCCAGTTTGTAGTATTTATTGGCTACAACAGGACTGCAGGGGGGAAATATTCAGAACTGGCAGTCTCTTCTTGCTAACAATGGTGCAAATTCTAGCTATTCTATTATTCTTGTATGAACAACAACAAAAAAACAAACAAACAAGGAAAAGCTGACACACAGCCACATCTAGGGATTGCTTTCTTTCCTAATTTTACTGAAACAGACAACAGAACAAACAATCAATAGTCCATAATGCCCAAGAACTATTTCAACATATAATTCAATAACTCCCAAAGCTTTCATAATTATAATAAGGCTGCCAGATACTCCATAATTAAGGTTATTGAGACTTTTCTCATTAGAAGGCTAATTCTGTCCCTTAATCTAAAATACACAAAAAAAGTCATATCATTCTCAAAGATGGTAGGATAGATCTTGGTTCAAGGTAGAATTTTTCCACCGAGTATAAAGTGAATTAGAATACCCTAAAAAGATAGTTATTCAAAATTTAAAAAATTAACATTTTTTGACTCTTTGTAGCAATACCCGCCCCCCAAATAGGTAGAAACATTCTTCCTGGAAGGTTGGGGCCCTATTGAGTTTCCTATGGTTTACAGGGCCCCTATACAAGAGTCCTAAGGGAAGGTATACAGAAGGCCCTCAAAGCGACAAAGGATTAGGCTCGCTGTGGGAAGGTTTAGTGAGAACTCCCCCAAATAATCTCCTAAAATTTGTAAGGATTTTGGGGAAAGAAGCCTTCTGTATCTTTCCAAGGGAGGGAGCATTTTGTTTCATTTTTCTTTAAGAGATGGAGTGGGTGTCCCAGAAACAGCAAGGAGGTGGGGTGAGATTAGGAATGATGGCACAAGAGGGACGAATGGGTGACAAGGAGACGGTGGGTGATGGAGGGAAGGTGGGGCAAATGTCATCATACGTGAGAGGGAAGAGGAGGGTGTAGATGTGGGATCTGGATTTGTGCTGGTGGGGAAAGGAGAAGGTGGGGACTGTAGGAGGTAAGGGGAACAATTATGTTGAAATGAAGCCAGAGGGAGGAAAGAAAGGGGAAAGCACAGATACTATGATGCAGAAGGGTGTGGTGAGAGCCATGGCTGAGTGATAGATGGACAAGCTAACCCATCTCACATTTAGTACATTATTGGCAGAGTCATATAGGTGAGTTTTGTAGTTATATCTCTTATAATAAGGATGACAAAAGGCTATAAAACGAAAGGGATGCTGTCAGCAATCAAGGGGATGCTACCAGGGATGTATCAACGCTTCATTTTATTATTCAACTCCACAAGATGCATTCTGGACACAAACGTTTCATAAAGCAGTCATAGGTCAGGTAAACAAATTAATGAGATTAACTTGATAAAATTATGTGATTGGGGGCTTTATAATATCTCTCTTTGTTATCTATACATGTACACTTGAGTCCTGCAATCAGTGGTAAGATTCAGATGCAACACACTTCAAAAAATTATTGAACAGCCAGAAAATTCTGTCTGTTGAGTGGCCATACTGGGTCAGACCAATGGTCCATCTAGCCCAGTATCCTGTCTTCCAACAGTGGCCAATGCCAGATGCCCCAGAGGGAACGAACAGAACAGGCAATCACTGAGTGATCCATTCCCTGTCATTCACTCCCAGCTTCTGGCAGTCAGAGGCTTAGGACTCCCAGAGCATGGGGTTGCATCCCTGATCATCTTGGCTAATAGTCATTGATGGACCTATCCTCCATGAACTTATCAAACTCCTTTTTGAACCCTGTTATACTTTTGGCCTTCACAACATCTTGTTAATGAGTTCCACAGGTTGACTGTGAATTGTGTGACGTACTTCCTTTTGTTTGTTTTAAATCTGCTGCCTATTAATTTCATTGGGTGACCCCTGGTTCTTAGGTTATGTGAAGAGATAAATAACACTTCCCTATTCACTTTCTCCACACCATTCATGATTTTATAGACCAGTGGTTCCTGAGGTTATTACATGGGGGATCGTGAGCTATCAGCCTCCACCCCAAACCCCGCTTTGCCTCCAGCATTTAGAATGGTGTTAAATATATAAAAAGAGAGTGATTTTAATTTATAAGGAGGGTCACACTCAGAGGCTTGTTGTGTGAAAGGGGTCACCAGTACAAAAGTCTGAGAACCCCATTATAGACCTCCATCATGCCCTCCCGCCCCCACGCAGTCATCTCTTTTCGAAGCGGAACAGTCCCAGTCTTTTTAATCTCTCTTCATATGGAAGCTGTTCCATACCCGTAATAATTTTTGTTGCCCTTCTCTGCTGTACCTTCTCCAATACTAATATTCACTTATTTATTTAGATGGGGCGACCAGAACTCTACACAGTATTCAAGTTGTGGGCATACCAGGGATTTATATAGTGGTATTATGATATTTACTGTATTATCTATCCCTTTCCTAATGGTTCCTAACATTTTGTTAGCTTTTTTGACTGCCGCTGTACATTGAGCAGATGTTTTCAGAGAAGTATCCCTAATGAGTCCAAGATCTTTTTCTTGGGTGATAACTGCTAATTTAGACCCCATCATTTTATATGTATAGTTGAGATTATGTTTTTCCATGTGCTCTACTTCGGATTTATTGATATTGTTGTCCAGTCACCCAGTTTTGTGAGAGCCCTTTGTAACTCTTCACAGTCTGTTTTAGACTTAACTATCTTGAGTAATCTGTATCATCTTCAAATTTTGCCACCTCACTGTTTACCCCTTTTTCCAGATCATTTATGAATGCGTTGAACAGTACTGGTCGCAATACAAATTCCTGGGGGACACAGCTATTTGCCTCTCTCCATTCTGAAAACTGACCATTTACCCCCACCCTTTGTTTCCTATCTTTTAACCAGTTATTGATCCATGAAAGGAAAGGTCCCTCTTATCCCATGACTGCTTACTTTGCTTAAGAACCTTTAGTGAAGGACCTAGTGAAAGGCTTTCTGAAAGTCCAAGTACACCATATCCACTAGATCACCCTTGTCCATATGTTTGGTGAGACATCATTTCCCTTGACTAAAGCCAAGTTGACTAGTGTCCAAAATATTGTGCTCTTTTATGAGTCTGGTAATCCTGTTTTTTTACTATATTTTCAACGAATTTGCATGTTACTGAAGTTAGGCTTACAAGCCTGTAACTGCCAGGATCACCTATGGAACCTTTTAAAAAAAATTGGATGATAGCTAGTGTGCTGCCAGTCATCTGGTACAGAAACAGATTTAAATGATAGATTACATAACACAGTTAGTAGTTCTGCAATTTCATATTTGAATTTCTTCAAAACTCTTGGGTAAATACATCTAGCCCTGGTGAGTTATTACTGTTTAATTTAACAAGTTGGTCCAAAAACTCTTCTACCGATACCTCAATCTGGGACAGTTCCTTAGATCTGTCACCTAAAAAGAAAGGCTTAGGTGTGGGAATTTTCCTCACATCCTTCAGAATGAAAACCGATGCTGTTTCACTCTTGTGACTGTAACTTTTAATTTTCACTTAAATAGCTTCCTCGTTTTTGTATAGTTAATTTTTCTGAAGTTAAATGCTACTCTGGTGGTCTTTTTTTGGTATTTTCTCTCCCACTACTTACAAGATTTATAAAGTGAGTGGATTATTTTGACCCCAGCTAGGTTAAAGAGCTAAATTTTCTTGGTGACACTGAAAACACAACAGCAAAATTGCTAATGAGATCAAAGCATCTGAATTACGACAGCCAAATGTTATGTGAGGATTTCAGTTTGGCTGGGGAGGAAAGAGGGTTAAACAGCACTAGAACCTCTACACAGCATTTCATTCAAGGATCTCAAAGCACTTTTAAAACATTAAATAACTCTTACTACACACCTGTATGTAGGTGTTACTACCACCATTTTATAGATGGGGACAGAGAGATCAAGTGACATTCATGGTCATACAAAATCTGAGGGAAGACAGGGAGCAAAACACACATCTGTTGCACAGTCCGGTGTTTTAACCATAAAATCATCCATCCACTCTAACCAGATGAAACCTACTTATGGTGATTACCATTGCCTTAGAAAGCACACTCTTTACAAATCCTGTCATCTAATAATTAAATTCAGTGGAACAATTTCAGAGCTAATAATTCAGGGGGAGGCAGAGGGAGGGAGGAAACATTCTCATCCTAGAAAAGTATTTCTCATTTTAACCTAACTCTAGAACAGTACATCCTTTATTATCCAACACCGAGTGTGCATTTTTCTCCTCCTACGAAAGCACCATTTAAATATTGCCTTTCTTTCCTCCCACACACCACTGTTATATGAAAGTGAACACTAAAAGGAACTAATCCTATCATTCCTTCTTAGAATGATGTGCACTAGCTGATACCATAAAAGGAGAAAAATCAAATCATATCATTATTGGCACTCTTTATCAATAAGAAGACTGTTCTTTGTTTTCCAGTACATGTCTATTTGTCTGCAACTTAAGTTAGCAAAATCAAATATTTCATAAATTAAATATTTACACAGAAACAATATTATGTGATTTTTCAACAGCTAATTATGAGCTGCTCTTCAGTACAATAAAAGATTAAATCTCTTAAGCAAAGTGAAAACTTCACTCTTGCACCATCTTCTGGTTAACACTGAATTGTGGAAGGAAATTTGAACATGGAGGCTAAGAAGTTAAGACTCTTAATAGTAAAACTATTTATTGGACTCTGACTACATTTTATCAATTTAGAGAAGTCCACATTGCCACTAACCTATTAATTTAAACTATGCTTTGACCTTCCGAACATGTCCCCCCCAGGAAACTTACCGGAGAACTGAAATACACGGAGGAACTAATATCTACGACAGGTGGGTCAAGCGTTTGTGTATCTGTCACATCGAAGCTAGGATCTATCTGTCAAAAACAAATTTTGCTGTTAGTATTTCTATATCAACAGAAAATGGAAACAAGACTGAGCCCACAAAGACCATATGTTAAATGAGGGCATGCCTATCAACACAGCTACAGGTAAGGGTAATATATTCATAAAAGAAACTGCTTTCTTTGAAGCCTTTCCTGTTATCATAATCATAATGTATTGGTAACCACACACATTAAAGAAACCAATTATATTAACGCAGGTCATATCAAATAGGTCTACAGTCCATACTTTTGTTATAAACCTCAAACACCCCCAAAAAATAAATTGACTCAAAGGTTCTTATCTTATTCTTAGCACAGGAACTACGAATCAAGAAGTTAAATTTTATGATAGAATATGAAAATGTAGGAGTGGAAATAGCAACTATAAAATTGATTTAATCAGGGCAGTTAACACTGATGTTACCCAAAATTTAAGCCAGCTGCTGATCTCCAATAGAATCACTAATGACCTTTGAAGAAATGCATTCCAGGAAGCTTTTTTCCAAGCTTCCAAATGTGGCTTCTATATATTTTCTCATGTGATCTGAAGCCCAAACTAAAAGGGCAGTATGTAATTTTTGCAGTCTATTCTTCTGAAGATTCCTTGTAAAATTTCTGCTATGATTTCATCTTTTTCCATTCTGGAAATATGATTGCACATAGCTAGACTAGGAGTACAATTTTCAAAATCATCCAAATGACTTAGGAGCCTAAGCCCTACTTTCAAAAGAACTCTAATTCTCATTTGCAAATCATGTTTGTTTTTTAGGTTATGAGGCAACAGTGGTTTCTGTGGTAGGTCAAGCGTCTGAATAGAAGTCACGGTGTCTGAAAAAAATGCAAAAACTGATTCATGGTGAGCTATTATATGAAAGTGATTGACTATGAAGATCTGCATTCTGCCTGAAATGCATTACATAGCTACACACCACAAAAATATCAGAAGTTTGTGCTGTCAGGACACTAAATTATTTGACATTGTTTGGTTCTATAAGTTTGAACAGAAGTTAGAAGTGCTTATTTGTACCTTTTGTCATGGTTCTGAAAATTTTTATCTAAAATGGGAGAGCTAAGAGAAATATTAATATAAATGTAATATAAAAACCTCATGAAAACATAGAAGGAAAATCCTTCTTACACCTATCATAAGATTTTATGACTGCCAATTACCATAGTATCGGAGCATCTTGCATGTAAAATACACATAATAGTTTATTGTGGACTTTAGAGTGATTTTGAGTAAAAACTCTAGTTGGGGGAGATTTGTCACAGGCTGGCTGGCCCCTTAAGGGGCGTTGGACGCAGCCTTGCCTGTGATAGATGAGCTACTGTCCCAGCTGACCTGACTGGATAGGAATCAGATGGCCCTGTTTAATTATTAGACCCAGTTGGGATGGGAGCATGGGATGCTTGTGAAGAGCTGAGAGAGCTCAGTCTGGAGAGAGAAGCTGCAGAAGGGCAAATGGCACCTCTGGCAGGCCTTGGAGAAGGATAACTCCCAGGCAGACAGCCTGGAAGAGGATGAGGGAAGACTCCCACAGCGGAAAAGCCCTGAGAGTCGAGCTCTACAGCGGATGAGGAAACAACTGAAAGCTGAGCCCAGATGGTGCAGAACCCTTTTCTCTATGTTGTCCTATATTGTCTAAGTTTGTTACCAGCACTAGGTGGTGCTAAGAGAGTTACTGTCTGGGAGAGTTTCTGGGTGAAAGGGGCAAATGAGTTGAGTGTCATCAGCATACTGTTTACAGCTGAGTACATTGCATCTCACTGTCTTTTGCATTGATTTCATGTAGATATTGAAGAGAGGAGATAATATGGATCTCCATGTGCAGCCCTTGGAGAGAAAGAGCAATTACCCATCATGACACAGAGCTCTGTTGGAGAGGAACAACTGGAGCCACTGAATGCTGAGCCCTGTACTCCTGCTATGTCATGTAGGTCATATATTATTCCAAAATATGCTGAAGACTTTGATGTTTCCAATGGCTCATGAGTGTCAAACTCAAAATTATTATAAAACCACATATCTGCTTCTCTTGTGTATTACAGTCTCCCTCTTCCTTAAAATCCCTTCTTAAAATCCAATTTATATAAGCTTGCCTATAAACCATAGCTTTAATTAAATCTAAACCACCACCAAAACATACATCATCCCATGTGACTAATATAATCTTTATGTTCTCACTGCTGTCCTATTCTTTCTCCATCTTTTCCCTTTGTTTTCCCCTCTTGCTAGCCTTTTGTTTATTTTGGCTCCACTCACACAATCTGCTTCATGTTGACGGATCCTAACACCCATGAGGAGGACCAGTGAAGTTAGTGAGGCTGTACATAGTAGCAAGGGGCCTGCCTACATGAAGCAACATGCAGGTCAGGACCTTACACTACGTTTTTCAGGTTAGGGAATCTATCTTATTTATGTGAAGTGTTATGCATGTCTGTGGAAGCCTATGTTTTTATACCATTTCCATCACCTTGCTATCTGAGAATCAAACCCTCTGATATGTTCTTCAATTCAAACATGTTTGGTCCAAATATGTTCTTACAGTCTAAATATTTGGACTGGATAAAAAGTAGAAGAGCGTGTCATAGAGCTAAGGAATAGTAAATGAATTTCATGCCCAGTGTGAGGAACAGGGTACCTGTAAAAAGAAAGTATCTTACACAGTGTACATAATGCAAGCCTTATTGTACAACACGATTGAGTTGAATCCCTAGCCATTTATAGAGTAAGGTGAAGCATGAGCAATAGGCAGCATAGACTGATAAAGAATAAGCACTGCCAGACAAACCTGATTGCATTTTTTTTTTAATAAAAAATCACAAAAATCAGTTGACAACAGAAGCATACTGCATGTAATATATTTAATAAAACATTTATTACTGTTTCATGAAAACTTAATTAAAATTGGCTTAGATAAGAACTTAATGCAGAGGACGAAACCTGGCTTGAAACTGTAAACAAGAGGCAACTCTAGACATGAATGACTACGAACTGCTGCTGTGAATGACAATGAATCACCTGCCCATAGAAAGTGCAAAAATTATTCTAGACCCTGGTGGTTAGGACACTCACCTAGGATGTGAGAAGCCCACGTTCATGGCCCTGCTCTTACACACCATGGAACAGCTTCAACAGGACAGACAGAGAGACCCACAACAGAATATTCCATAACCCAGTGGCTAGAGCAATTCTCTTGCCAAGTTCAAATCCCTTCTCCACATCAGGCAGAGGGGGAACTTACACTTTTACTTCTCCAAATTGCCGAAAAATTAATAAATATTGGTTTTGGTTCAACACAATGATTTTTTCCCATGATTTTTCACGAGTGCCAGCAAACTGAAATATCCATTATTCACCCAGCTCTACTTAATAGGGGGGAGAAACATGTGAAGTGGTCATCCTGAAAGAGACCTAGAAAAGATACTGGAAAGCCAGTAGATACTGGATCTGACTAAAGAAGGCAGGGGGACTTAGGACTTTTCATGCAATAGCAATCTCATCCTGGAGCAGGAAGGTAACAGTCTCTCTTTATGTGAGTCTGCAATATGCTTTCTGGGCACATCAGAAAGATACTGACAAGGTAGAGAGAATTCAGAGAACCAAAAAGGGCTGCAGAGCCTGTCTGCAAGATAAAAAAAAAAGAACTAAATATGTATAGATAAAGCAAGAAAGTAAGGCAGGCAGGACATGAAACAGTGTACAAATATTTCAAGGGTATAAATATTGAGGATAATTATTTAGTGCAATACATATAAGCATAATCTGAAAAAATGGAATGAGGCTAAGAGAGAATATTTAAGACAAATCTCTCAAAATATTTCCTGACATCAAGATGAATTAGATTGTAGAATAGTCTCCCCAAGGGTATTGGTGGAAATTTCATTTAACTTTTTTTTAAAAAGAGTGAGACTGGCCAAAACCCTAGAAAGTACAGTGTATCAAATAATTCTCCATTGACAGGGTGATTGACTAGAGAATCTTCCTTAGTTAAAAAAGTACCTAGTCAATTAGATTATAATATTAAACATGTTCATTAATCTACTCTAATAATTTCTAAAGGAATATTAACCTTTGACCTATGCAATAAAAAATAAGCACTTCTGCAGAAGTTTCCATTCAAAGATCTCTCAGCACTTTCTGAATATTAATTATTAAAAGGGAATTTGGTCTTAAAGTAGAGGATAATAGCTTAAGAAAATGAGGTACTGAGATTAGGTCATTTGCTGAAGATCACAGGGAAAAAGTATGGCAGAAAAAACTACTAGAATCAAGGTCTACTGTCTCCTACTTCTGTGCTTTAACCACGATTGTTATTTTACTGACCTCCATTAACTGGCTTGAAGAGATTAATATAAAAATATTGTTACACACTATAGTTTTATAGTGTGTTTAATCTGAAAATCTGATTTTGTGCTGGGTTGACGTCCTCAAGGTAAAACAAACCAAGAAAATATTCTCTGATTTTTACTGCCACCTAGTGTGGATTAGTAGTCTGTTCATCTAAGAAAAATGCTGATTTAAAATTACGCAGAAAATTTAAATGTGCAACTGGACAAGCAAAACATATTCAAACTCATAATACAAACACAAACACAATGCACTTAAATATAACAGAATATTACATTCAAGTTTGAACATATTTTTAAAGTGATGTACTAGCTCAACCTTCCATCCATTTAAAATCCTCGCCTACATACGGAGGATTCAATTAAAGCAGAAATACAGAAAGCTCAAAAATCACAACTTAGTCTCTTCCAGAGTGGTGCGCGCAACTTAGCATATTACACTACAACCGTACCCCTGAATAATTAAACCTAAAGCAAACCTTGCTATCTCCAGATAAATAATACAACTTATGTTTTCACAGAAAATCCATTAAACATATGGCATGAAAGACAAGAAGTCCCTTATGTACAGAACATGTTCTTCCCGTTAAAAGTTTAACTGTAAATCTAAGCCAGTTTTGTATTGTGTAGATTTTAATTTAGTCTTTTAATTCAGTGTTTCCTACTATAACTCTAGATTATTATCTAGATAATTATGTTAATTACTGCACATATAGCAGTTTATTTGGTTACTCCCAACGCCCATATGTATTCCATAGCATAAGGGGACCAAATTCCATGGCAAGAATGCCTAAATTCTACAGTAATCTTAAAATTACTCTGTAGTCCAAACACTCTTCTTTCCCATCCAGTTATGCCTCGAAAAACATTCAATGGCAATTTAGGAGTTTACGATATTCAGATGCAAAGTAAGTCAATGTTTATTTTCAAGTATGGTAACCCAGCTCCAATTTGTGGGCCTCAACTCCTGCAGAACCATCTACTAGGTGGCCTGGCTCAGAACCGTCGTCTCCATTTAGGCCAAGGAAGAGAGTAGCTTGCAGCTGGCGTCAGCAACTCACTTCTCTAAGCCTTGACTTCTGTGTTGTTCTCTAGGTAGCTCAAACTATATTACTAATTTTCTCTGTTCATAGGCTGTAAACTGGACTCCAGCTCTGGCTCCCTAACTTCCTAGCTCCATGGACCTATAGTCTGATCTATTATGAGAGATTCTTAAATTGTTTAGTTTATGAACATGGAGGGAGTGTCACCTGTAATCCAATAATTCCTCCTTGTGGGGAAGATGGGTAGTAAGAGGCAGCAACAATCAGGGCCCAGGTCATGGAGACAGAAAATAAAATATCAGATGCTTGCATCAACCAAAATGGTAAATTTTATGGCATATCTGAAAAATGCCAATATTTGCAGCTACACAACCAGGAGCTCTTGATTAAGATGAATGGGACAATTCAGAACTATTATTTCAGGCTCCTTGTTAACACAGGAAGACAACACTGGATCTATTTACAGTCTGTAGACATTCTCAAGCAGGGCCA
The DNA here is from genome assembly GCF_027887155.1 of Malaclemys terrapin pileata. Taxonomy (NCBI): domain Eukaryota; kingdom Metazoa; phylum Chordata; order Testudines; family Emydidae; genus Malaclemys; species Malaclemys terrapin. Next base: position 79,234,191 of record NC_071505.1, read on the forward strand.
GCTCCAGGTTTTCTGCCGTCCCAAGCGGCAAAAAAAAAAAAAAAAAAAAAAAAAAAAAAAAAGCGGCAGCGCGATCACACCACTCCACTCTTCGGTGGCAATTCAGCGGCAGGTCCTTTGCCCCCGGATGTGCCGTCCCAATAGCAGCCAAAGTGCCGCCCCTTGGTATTGGCCGCCCCAAGCACCTGCTTCTTTAGCTGGTTCTCAAGACTATCTCAGCAACTATGGGTATGTCTACACTGTATTAAAAAAACCTGAGGCACTGAGTCTCAGAGCCAGAATCAGCTGACTCGGGCTTGTGGAGCTTGGGCTGAGGCACATCTCCCTCACATGGTCTCAGTGCCCAAACTCCATCCCAAGCCTGAAAATCTACACCCGGGGTGGGCAAACGTTTTGGGCCGAGGGCCACATTTGGGTGGGGAAATTGTATGCAGGGCCGGGGCAGGGGGTTGGGGTGCGGGAGGGAGTGCGTGGTGTGGGAGGGGGTGCAGGAAAGGGCTCAAGGCAAGGGATTGGAGCAGAAGAGGGATGCATGAGGGGGCTGGGGTGCAGGAGGGATGCGGAGTCCAGGAGGAGGCTCAGGGCAGGGGTGCAGACTGCAGGAGGGGGCTCAGGGCAGGGGTTTGGGGTGCAGGAGGGGTGCAGGGTGTACGAGGTGCTCCGCATGCACTGCCCTTGCCAGGCCTCCAGGTGCCTCCCCTGAAGCTCCCACTGGCCGAGAACGGGGAACCGCAGCCAATGGGAGCTGCGGGGGGCAGTGCCTGGGGGCCGCAGGGAAGTGATGCCGGACCCTTCTGAGAACGGCGCCCACGGTGCCATGGGGAGCAATCCCCCGGGCCAGATCCAAAGTCCTGAGGGGCCGGATCCGGCCCACGGGCCATAGTTTGCCCACCTCTGATCTACACTGTACTGTTATATCCCCACAGCTGAGCCAGCTTACCTTGGCCAGCCATGGGTCTTATCACATTGTAGACATTCTTTATAAGGTGTTTTTTTTTTTTTTTTTTTTTTATAATGAAAGCTTACTTTTGAGAACTGCAGAATACTTGGAGCTCTGGTTACTCCTAATCTCAAACATCAGCCTGATCATTTTAAATGATGTTAATTTATCGAATCGTAAAATTTTATAAACTATAAAGATGGAATTTGGTGCCATACATTAAGACACATAATGGATCTGAATTTTAAGCAGGATTGGATGAATTCCTCACTAGTTGTGATTATATATTATTATAGTAGCTACCAGTTAAGCTTTAGAAAGTAGAGTGATCCCCTGGAGAATTCAGAAAGATACCTTCACTAGTACCATCATTGTGTACAACATTACACAATCATCAAGATGAAATCTGGATGTACTCACACCTTCCCTGGAAGCTTCAGGTTTCTGTCACTATAGGCGGTAGAATACCATGAGATGGACTAATTATGGAAGTCCTTAAGATTCATAAGTTGTGCTTTTTTTTTTTATGGACTTGTTTGATTCCCACACACTGTCATGCATTCTTAGGGTATATCTATACTAGAGTGACTGCACCGGCACAGCTATGGCTCTGCAGCTGTGCTGCTGTAGTGTAGACACTTTCTACATTGACAGAAAGGGGGTTTTCTGTACATATAGGTAATCCACCTCTCTGAAAGGAGGTATCTATGTCAACGGAAGAATTTTAGATGTAGGCCAGGCCTTAGTATTTTTTTCCTAAGGCAATTAAATAGTTTTCATGCCTGCTATAGAGGTGTCTAGGTCTCTTTCTTGACACATTTTGTAGTAATATATTCAACCCTTCTTGAATATTCAATCTTCTTCAATCATTGAGGGGCCCACTTAGGGATCTGGGGCAAAATCAGTACTTGATCCTACCAGTGAAGGCAGGGGGCTGGACTCGACCTTTCGGGGTCCCTTCCAGTTCTATGAGATAGGTATATTTAATATTGCTGGATTGCATTTCTGTCTCCGTGAAGGCTTGAAAGGTTATGCATTCTTTTATTACTGCCACTTAAAATTGATTAACCTATTTGTGGTTTTGCCCTTAATGCTTGTATACATTCTAAAGAATACAAAAAGCAGCTCCTGGGGCCTCTTAATGTGCTACAATGCCCAGCATCACTGAGTTAATTTTAAATATATAAGCCTCAGATTTAGTTAAGGACTAACTTCTCCACCTGCCATTCCCCATAAAATATATCATTTGTTGTTTGTCAAAGCTAAGCAGCTCTGCTTTTTGTTTAATGTCTCCATTTACTTGCACACTGGAGACATGAGTTACTAGAAGGATTAAGTATCATAACCAGATTGTCCTACGGCTGAAATATACTACATACCCCTATTTGTTGGGGGGAGAGGAAATAGCAGGGCTATTTCAGGGGCAGGAAATGAAGTATGAACAAAAGAAGAGTGCAGTTATAATCTGAAAAGTGACTCTAAAATGGCATAATGAGACACGGGATGATACATCTTCCAGGTCAAGTTTATTCAGTTTAGAAAAAACTTTTTTCTGAGACATGCAAACTGAACATGGGATATGAAAGTCAATTTGTGTTATTACTAGTTCGTGAGCAGTGAACCCTACACAACTGAGGTGCTTCAATTACACAATTGATTGTACCTGCTATATAATACACCTCACTTGGAGGCAAGGCTTACTGGTAAGGCATACTCAGAAAAGGTCAGCTTGACTTTCACATCTTCAACTTAGTTTGCAAGTCTGAATGTTCTTAAAAAACAACAAAACAATTTCTTTCACATATAAACTGAGTACACTGGATCTGGCAATTTTCAGAGATGGTAAATGCTTTTACTAACAAATGCCACCTCAAAGATTTAGCTATTAATTGGTCATTCAAAATTTTAAGGCAACCTCTTGCTATCATCGGCATTATTGTTTGCTGCTCTGATGATTCATTTATATCATATGAGACAGCTGGAGAGAAGTTACAGTACTTCTTTCATTATTATCTATTGGTGACATTGTAACATTATTTTTTAAATGTTGCTGATGGAATGAGACATTAAAATGGAGGACTTAAATCACAGAAACAACAACAAATTGCCAAAGTTATTATTGGTCACCTACATATTGTTGCTGACTGAGTTTGTCACATTTTGTATTTGTGCCATCATGCTGAGACCACTGCTTTTTAATATGACAAAATCTTACAGCTAGCATAACTATCTGCAGAAAAGAAGAGTAAGCGGGGGGGGGGGGGGGGGAGGGGAATGGATAGCAGCCTTCGACTACCTGAACGGGGGGTTCCAAAGAGGATGGAGCTAGGCTGTGCTCAGTGGTGGCAGATGACAACAAGGAACAATGGTCTCCAGTTGCAGTTGGGGAGGTCTAGATTGGATATTAGGAAAAACTATTTCACTAGAAGGGTGGTGAAGTATTGGAATGGGTTACCTAGGGAGGTGGTGAAATCTCTATCCTTAGAGGTTTTTAAGGCCCAGCTTGACAAAGCCCTGGCTGGGATGATTTAGTTGGTGTTGGTCCTGCTTTGAGCAGGGAATTGGACAAGATGACCACCTGAGGTTTCTTCCAACTCTAATCTTCTATGATTCTTTCTGTCTGATTATAAACATGAGGGCCAACAAAGTGAAGTACCACAAACTTTCAAGTATAGTTAGTGCTAATGAGAAATGCCAAGAGACAGCATTCTGCACTTAGTTGCTCACAAGAACACAGAGCTTGTATCCAAAATATATACCCAAATCTTCCTCATTACGATCAAGAATTTGCAGTGATAGGAAAAATATGGATCAAGCTACACCTGATAATTTACTTTAAACAATTCTAAATCTTTACAGTATTCATTTTTTAGGTTTCATTAATGAGAGGGAATAATTTCTGAATTACAATAATCATAAGTCTTATTTTCATGTTATGAAAAATGAGGATGTCAATAATTTTTAGAAAGACTAATAAAGATATTTCAATACATTCAGTGTCTGTTTCTAAAAATTTTATATTCTTTGAAACAAAAAAGAAAAACGCTGATACTGATAATAAATGACAAGAAATTGCTTAGCACTGCATTATGTGATGCCACACAGACCTCATCTCAGTATAAATGATATTTTGACAGCCAATGTTAGTTAGAGAGAGAGAAACTGTAAATATTAGTGTGGATAATCATAGAACTTACTTCAATTGACTGAGATTGCCCATCATGGGGATGAGGTGATCTTGGATAAATATCAAGAAGGTGAGGTGGGTCATCAGTATGTATTCTTCTTCTATGTTGTTTAAGAACTTCCTTATAGTTAAATGAATCAAAATTCGTCTTCCACAGTAATACCTGTAAATCAACCATCAACCTTATTAAAATTGAATAATTTTTTTAATAAGGAAAATAACTCTTCAAAAGGAAAACTACAGGAACTTGATTTTCAAAAAGTAATGGTACAAATCTTCTGCTCTCCAAATTGCAATACAATAGATATGTGCAATTTCCATAAAGAACCTACAATATCATTTTAAAGGCAAAACACTGTTTAAAATAATAAAGGTTCAATGTTAGGAATTTGACTTTCAGCATATTCTAATATCCAAACCATAACTGTTTAGTGATATTCTGTTGATTACAGTTAAAAATACAAGCACCTCAAAATTTGTAACAGAAAAAAAAAACAAAAACCCTAACGAGTCTTGGCAATACAGTATAAGGTTTTGGACTTTGAATTGAAATATAAATATAAGGGTTTGTCCCCTGACAAACCTATGCTTGCAGAAGATAAAGAAATGTTAACGAATTATAGCATATGCTCCAGACCCCACCCCGATTCTAATAGATTAAAGAATAAAACAGGGTAACATACTTATACTGAACTAGAAAATGAAGGATTGTTAAATAAGATTAAGAGCTTTGATATAGCTATATTTTACTAATTTGAAATTATGAATAATTAATTATAGATAAGCTAAAACTTAGGTCAAGCCCTTGCCTGGCATCAGTGTGGTTTTGTCAATTCTTTGATATAAAATTGCTGAATTGTTTAAGATGATGTTATTTGCTGTCAAGATAAGTAATGTATTGTGTTGGAAGATGCAAGTAAGAGGTATACAATCATGTAATGATAAATAAAAACCTCTTTTTCTGGGAAGATCCAGGAACATGGTGACACAGAACAACATGATCCAGAACCTGCAAAACTATCCGGAAAAATGCAGAAGTTGGGTAACTGAAGGTTACTCATATGTAATGTATGGATACATATAAAAATTAAACAGGTGATGTGCTAAAGGCCAATTGGATAAAATGAAGTAATTTGGAACGCAGAAAGATACAAAAGACCTAAGTGAACTCTGCCCAAACTGTAGAAACACCGAACCAGAAATTGAAGTACTGGACTAAAGGACCAGACCAGGATATCAGAGGAGGCAATGACCATCATGGAAGGTACAAGTGCCCCAGAATGTGGTAACTTGGGTCGTTTACAAATTCTGTCTTCTCTGTTATTATTGCATGGCATAAATATATGTTCAGACACTGTAAGTAACAATAATTTTGTCTGAAATTATATAAAGGGAAAAAATTGATTAAGCCTAAACCACCACCATCTTTGGTAAATTGTTCCAATAATTAATTCCATCACGGTTAAAAAATTTCACTTTATTTTTAATTTGAATTTTTCCTAGCTTCAACTTCCAATCATTTGATCTTGTTATATGAATCTGTGCTATACTGAAGAGCCCTCTATTATCAAATTTCTATTCCCCGTGTAAGTACTATTGTCAAGGCACCTCAACCTTCTTTTTGATAAGCCAAAGAGATTGAGCTCCTTAAGTATTTTCTTATAGATACGTTTTCCAATCCTTCATTTAGTAGATGGCTCTTCTCTGAGCCCTCTGATTTTTCAATATCTTTCTTGAATTTTGGACACCAGAACTGGACACCATATTCTATCAGCAGTCCCACCTGAGCCAAATACAAAGGAAATAGAGCTGCTCTGTTCCTACTCAATATTCCCTCATTCATGCATCCGAGAATTGTGTTAGCCCTTTTGGCCAAAGCATCATACTAGGAACTCATATTGACTTGATTATCCACCATGATTCTAAAGTCCTTTTCAGAATCACTGCTTCTCAGGGTAGAGTCTTCCAACCTGTAAGTATGAGCTACATTCTTTGTTTCTTTATGTGACCTTACATTTGGCCATACTGAAATGCATTTTTGATTGCTTGTTAAGCTGGACGCTATCTAGATCACCTGTATCAGTGACCTGTCCTCTTCATTATTTACCACTCCCCTAATCTTTGTGTAACCTGTCAATTTTATTAGTAGGATTTTGTGTTTTCTTACAGGTCATTGATGAAAATTAAATAGCTTAGGCCAAGAATCAATCCCTTCAAATCCCCACAAGAAACACAACTCATTGATGATTCCCCATTTACAATTACATTTTGAGACCCATCAGTTACTTAGTTTTTAATCCATTTAATATGGGCCATGTTAATTTTGTATTGTTCTAGTTTTTTTTTAATTAAAATGTCATGCAGTACCAAATCAAATGTCTGTTTCCTTTAAATTTCTTTAGTGGAAGGACTCCATGTAGGACTATAGGCCTAGTTTTGGCCTCAATGAGATATTGTTTTAAGTTGGATTTAGATATTAGCATGAGTGATAGGCCCAAAGCATTTGACCAAAAAGAATGAGATCACAAGAAAGGAGGATTGTTTGTATTAAAGCTGTAATGACCCGTGCAATACCAGTGTTATCTTATTTAAGGTTTAGGTTGAAGTAACAGAAATTAAGAAAACATGGTCAATTGGGTGCTAGGTCCAGGGCTCAGCCCAAAAATTCCTTCCCTTGGCTTTAGCTAAGGCGCAATTACCAGCAATGACATCACTTGTTTACTATAGTATATAAAATCAGGGTTCTTTAGGAATGAATGTCTTCAGGAGAGCTTTTCCTTACCCCTCTGGAATCATACCATGATAGGAAGGTATCACCCAGGGCCTGATCCTGTTGTAAGTATTTTGGCCAATGCTTATAACTGAATTGTTAGTAGGATACAGAGAATAAGTGTGTATATAGTTATATTGTTATTTTTGATGTAACCAACACCAAATGGACTCTGGAATAAGAAAGAAATGTTTGCGTGGAAAAAGAATCCTGGCAAACCTTGATAAATCTATTGGGGAAATTATTTCCAACATGCCAGTTTGAACAAAAGTTGACAATTATGTAGCCTCTCTCCAACTTAAGAAAGATTGGTATGGAGAAGAGAGAAACATTTTAATCACCTGTTTATGCTCTCTGTATGTGTGTATATATATCTCCTCAATATATGTTCCATTCTATATGCATCCGAAGAAGTGGGCTGTAGTCCACGAAAGCTTATGCTCTAATAAATTTGTTAGTCTCTAAGGTGCCACAAGTACTCCTGTTCTTCATTTTAATCTATAGCTGTTCACATGTTCATTTTATAGCTGCTTGACTAGCTACTCAACAGTTATTTGTTGCAGTCATGACAGAGAACACCAGGGAAACAGTACCTAAAATGTTTGTTGGGAGGAAATTACAATATCTGTGTGTATAGCAGGAAAAGAAAAAAAAGGGTTGATGGAAATTCAGTAATGTTAACTATTTGACTACTCCCTTGACTGGGAGCTTTCACAGAACATGCCCTCGTCAGAGGCAGGTAGGATACAGAGAATGCGCTCATCACTTATTAATTCTTGTAAGAAAGACTAAAGTAGTTTTTGGGCAGTTCAACCTTTACTCTATTCCCAAATAACTGGACTCTTATTGTTACTTTTGACTGTTAAAAATCTTCATTACATGATTGTTTCAAGTCTCACCTCTTCCATACTGCTGCTTCTTGAGTGGAAATCTAAAGTGTTAACTGTACAAAACATTTGAAAAAAAACACTGGTCCTAGAAGGTTACACATTCCTTATGGAATTGTTCCCTGTCATGGGCTCTTGGGGTGGCCTCAGCTTCACCTAACTGCCCTCCCCCCATTAACTTGCTGTCAGTGAGGTCAGTGTTTGGACCCTTACATTCCTTAAAGCCTGTTACTTCCTAGGTGTGTCTCTCTGCTAGTCTCTGGCTGTTTTCTTGGAGCCAACCTGGTGCAAGGCTGTCACCACTTTGCTACCCCAGGCCTTTCTGCCTCCCCTTCTTTCTCTGCCCTCTTTTCTTTACAGCAGACCCTATTTCCTTTATTGGTTGCAGCTGTGGGTGCCTGCCTCCATCATTAGTGGGTCTGGCAGCTGCAAGGGGTTGTGATCAAGATGCTTGCTTGTAAACAGGAGGGACTCTCCTCCCCGCTCTGTCTATGTTCAGTATGGGGTTTGTAGACCCCATTACATTCCCCCTTTCATCTCTGTGGGTGGCCACTCAATTTAACTATGCCATTTCCTCTTCTCACTGGAGAGAATTTGGTTAACACTGTTCATGTGAACAACTATAGCCTGCTACTCTTAAAAAAAGAAAAATGAAAGGTTCCATGGTCTGTTGTGCCAAATTTTAAAGATTAAGATATATTAATGTAAACTATAGCAAAATACACAGGACACCAAGAAAATTATAACCAGATAAAATTATGATTGGGAAAGAAAGAGAGCTCTTTCTTTGTAAATAAAAACAGGGTAAAATAGGATTGACAGAGACTTTATACATTTTACAGAGCAATAGCCAACATGATATGGAGTATGTTCCTATGAAAACTCTTCACAAAAATGCCATGTAATAACAGTACCCCCAAAATCAAAAAGCATGTGTTATGCAGGATTTTCTTGCATTAAATTAAGTTCTCCCTTAAGAACTGAAAATATCTACGATACAGTGATTTATGCAAAAGTTAAAAAATATTTTTTAAAAAGCCTTTAAGAACACAACAAGAGATGCCAATACTATAACATATAATAGCTTGAAGACAGACAGCTATAAAGAAAACACTATGTAATGGGGGGAGGGGAGTAGGATTTCAAGATGATGTGCAAAAGCATCATTCAACTATGCTCCTTAAGCATTTTAAAAGGAAAGAAAAAAATCCAAAACAAATTCCAATTTAAACCTCCGTATAGACTGGAAATGTAAGCAAGTGACATCTGATTGAGCTTTATCTATTCCATGTAATCTGACAAAATAATCCACTTCATAATGACAAATTTTGGAAAACATTTTTGTTCTATTGTCTTTACATAAAGTAGCCTTTTCAACAGATGACAAATGTTACTAGATCTCCTAAGGCATTACTACAGGGAAATCTGTGTCCTTTATGTGCATCATCTGTGCTACTAACTGTAGCTATTTACTAAAAAGTTTTAATAATTACCTCAAGACATCCCCTAAAATGAATACATTTAGTATAGAGATTATTAGAGAAGCACTATAGCAGTTCCAGAAAGTTGAGTTGAGATTTTAGCTTAGACCAGGAATTAAAAAACTCTTGTAAGAATTATAGAAGGGTCACTGGCTGGCCAGTGCCCCCTCCCATGGCGGAGCATAGTTTAGCAGTCTCTTCTGGTGCCCCCATCCTTGCTCACTCCGAGCCTGAGGTAGCTTGCACCCCTTTTTATGACTCAGCCCTCTGGTCGGGTCATCTATAGTCCATCCCTTCCAGGGTAATAAAGACTCCAATAAAGCAGAAGTCTAATGACCTGGCAGCCCCACCGTAGGTTTGATAACTTTGGAGGATCAGTGTGGGAACCCAGGCCTTCCCTCTTCTCTGGGTTCTGGCCCAGGGACTCTATTAAGCAGCTAGAGTGCTTCCATAGACTCCCTGCTGTTTCCCTGTGCCACTTCCTGCTGTCAGGCTGATGCAAGAGGCTGCATGCTGCTAGAGTGCCCAAGGGGACTCTCCCCTTGAGTTCTCTGGCTGCGTGCAGCCCCTTGCACCATGAGCCTTCTCCAACTGTTTGGGAAGTCTCTTTAAATTCTTTTTCCTGCGAGTTCTCCTCCCTGTTCTCTTCTCTTTTATTCTGGAGACTCTTCTCTCCAAGAACAGCCATTCATCTCAGCTGTGGGTGGTCAGCTTGGGAAGTAACTGTTCTGCCCATTCACCCCTTCCTGGCTGTTACAGTGGAGGGTTTATATGCCCCTCACAGAATACTGTACTGTATCCTCCATAGAACAGCACTTATTATTTTTAGTAAGAAACATGCTCCTCAGAATTTCCATGTAAATCTGTTAATTAGTTTATGAATTATAATTATTTTACAATGAGCCCTTTAAGAATTGTTTTTGCTAACTCTGTTTTGGCTCCTTAATGCAAATAAAATTCCTAGTAATTTTTCAGATCTGAAGTCTGACTTACTTCTCAGGTGCAGCAAAATGTAAGGTATAGGCTACTTTAATTTTTTTTTTTTAATTAACATTTTGTTATTTTTAACCATTTCTACTTCAATTGAAATAATAGAGTATTTTGGTCATTGAATAAATGCTCAAGAAGCTATAGTTTAAAATGTTTCTATCCTTCACGGTTGTGAAGAGCTAATAGCTCCAAGAGATGCAAAGTGCCCTATTCATCTTCTTGAGATGTATGGATAAACAAAGTGTTGTGTTCCTTGACAGGTAAATTCATAAGAACTTTTTGCCTTTTGAAGACTATTAAGTTTACCATAACAGTTTCACTATTCCACTATTTGGTGTACTTTTTTCACCTCCAAACTGCACTCTTTAATTAGCACATAGTAAAGTGAAAAAGCATTTGCACGAATTTGGTAAGATTTCCTCCTTTTATGCTCAAATATTTTAGTTGTTACATCTAGCTTCATTTTCATAATAATTTCATTTATTGACCACGTGTCTTTCTGCAAATCTTTTACATCTCAAATTTCAATCTTTTTTACTAGCAAAATCCTCCAGCATCCATATCCTTGCTTCAGTCAGAGTTTATTTCTCTCCAATATTTGCCAGTCTTTTGATTGCTGTTGCAGATTCACTGTCATGTCAGCAGTTCTTTTATTTCCTTTGAGTTTCCCCAACTCATTTCTAGAAAAGGTGCCACATGAAGCTACATCTCTGGTTCTTTGCATCCGATTGCACTTTAGAAGTAAGACTGTGATGTCTTCTTTCCAATACCACCTGAGTCTTTAGTTTGAACTTTATTCCTTCAAGTTGTGTTTTCTATTAGTTGTTGAGTAAAATTCCACCCTTTTCTTCCCCCAACAAAATATGAAACATGTTTGTAGTAACTCCCCGGAGTGTCACTTCCACAAAGCTGTTCTCTGTGCCTCCATCATGGGCTCCCAAAACACATTTTGTTCTTTTTTTGTTATTGCCACATAATACTGAGGAAGCATTTTACAGAATATAAAGTTCTAATCCAAGTGCTAGATGATTTCTATTTTCCTTAATTGTGCCCCTTTATTCTTTTACCATGTAAAGACCTGGAGAAGCAGCTCTAAGACCAGATATGGTGGCATTTCATAGTGACCAGATTTACCCACATTGGCACAATCTACTGCATCCACAGTCCGGATAAGGATTAATTATATGACTTGCTGGTTTAATAAAACTTATTTTGCGTGGAATTATTAAACTGATACTCTGTATGAAATCTAGTGCTTTGGCTAATTTAAACTGGCAGAACAACAATCTAAACAGATTTTGCCCTATCTCAGCCCAAATTTTCTAATATCTCATTAATTTGTGCACTAACAGACTAGGTACCTTCCTCTAATTAGAAGGGACAACCTAGCAAACAGAGCATGTATGTAGATATATCTATCCTATGTGAATCATCATCAAAATCATCATCTTTAACCAAAGCACAGCAAAATTACTTTCCTGCTGTGCACTTCTGAATAGAAGAGATTTGTTTGAATTGCTGTATTATGATCCACATTGTTTCCCTGAACTTGAATCATTACTTCTGGTGTCTTTCTTATGATATGGGACTCAAAATACAAATGGAGTGCAGTCCTGTTTTTTACTGGAATACTCAATTGGAACCAGTGAATGTAAAAATGTAATTTTATTACACAAAACAAAAAATAGTATAAGATATCGCAAATTAAACTTGCATATAAGCCTACCTAGAAACAATTACTAAAAACATGCAAAATGGATCCAATAAGTCTACTGTCATTCTCATGTTTCAAAACACTAACTCATTCACTCACTGTAATAAATACTGAAAGAATGATTGTTTTATATAGAACATCTAGTTTTTAAACAAACCTGTGCATCAGCTCCACCTGATGCAAATTTTTCCCCACCTTTGGAAAAGGCCACAGAAAGCACAGGTCCCTGTAAAATTAAAAACAAGTTCAGTAATGTGCTAAAATAATTTATTTCTATTACAGTCTCTCTCTTTACACTGAAATATAGATAGTCATCTGTTGTTCAACAGAACTCCAGAAGTGCAACAACTTTCTAATGCTAATGAATAAGATAGACAAAATGGATGAGGTAATATTTTTATTGGACCACCTTCTGTTCGTGAAAGAGACAAGCTTTCAAATTTTCTGAAGGAGGAGGAGCTCTGTACAGCTCAAAAGCTGGTCTCTTTCACCAACAGAAATTGGTTCACTAAAAGATATTACCTCACTCACCTTGTCGCTCTAATATCCTGGGACTAACATAGCTACAACAACACTGCAAACAATTAATGAGAAATAGTCCAATTGCAATGATGATTTCTACAAAATTAAAGTTGAGTGAAAGATGAATACTACAAATCACAGGAAAATATTAGGTCATGATTATTGCCGTATTACTTATTATTCTAAACAATACTATATTTCCCATATCTATTTTACTTTATATTTTTACTATATATTTGATATTTTTATCATAAATAATTCAATCAGAAAGTAGGGCTTGCTGCATATTAGGGAGGAAGAGAGAAAAGGAAAGTGGTGATAGGAGGTTCTTGTTAAGACTGTCACACACTCCCCCGTTAACTACAGAAGGTTTATACAGCACATGTACTTATCTAGTAGATGATTAGTTGTTCATCTGCAAAATTACTGAAGAACATTACCCTCTTGATTTCAGATATTAATTCAGTATGAAAACTGTTACCCAGCATTAAAGAACATACACTGTAGTGGCATGACTGTCACTTGAGGTTATGCAATTTCTGTCAACTTGTGAGAAGCTGCATTTTCCATTGAAAATGCCGTGCATTGGCAAATAACTGGCATCATTAGTCCACCACGCAAGTGTATTATTTCTCCTCTAATGAAGTTATTAAACATATCGATATGATAAAATCTACTAACATTTCAGTTAAAAAAGAACTACTACAGTACTGCTATACCTTGTGTCCATGAAGCGTATATATAAGTCTTCCTTCTAAGAGATCCATAATTTTAAGGGTACCATCAGTAGAAGCAGTGATGAGATAGTTACCAGAAGGATGGAATGATACACAATTAACTCCTCCTCTGTGAACTAATTCACAAGAGACAAAATTCAGACGTTGATACTAACTATTGGAAATAAAATCTACGTTTCTTATAGTAGTTGCTTTTTAGTGCCCAAAACAATAATCAACTCCCATTATTACTGAGAGAAAAGAAAAACAAATGTGAAAGAAAGCAGTTACTCAGTTCCATGCTAATACAACAGAAAAATTACAAAATGAAGAAAAATTCTGAGATGCTAAAGTAATTAATGCTTTTATTAAAATAAAGGATGCAGACTTGTTTGCTTTCCAGTTAGCAGGGGGAATTAATTTAAATTCATTTAAAAAGATATTAATTTAACAAAGAAAAAATATCTGAGTATAATTGCAGTTATAGTAATACTAATCAATTCATTGATTACAAAAAGTATTCATGGTGTAGGAGGAGCTTTGTTGGCATCATGTATTAAATTTATCGAGACAGAAATAATTCAGACACTAACATATAGCATGTTAAAAATCATGATATTAAAGAGTTTGACAAACCAACAAATATAAAGCAATTCAAAGCAAAGGCTATTTTCTGTGGTTAATTTCATACTGTTAAACCTAAACTCCTTATGATCACATACCCGTGAGTGTGTTTTCTGGTACCTTGACCCAATAACATGAGCTTAGGATGATAAGAAAGCCTTAGTATTGAATGTCCCATCTTTTATTGGCCAAACTCAGATGGTTAAGCTGACTTTCACAGCATGGGGCTTTTTAAAATAAAATAAATATGAATTCTTAAGATTACAGCAACTTCTCAGAGTTGTAAAATTATAGGACAGTTTCAAAGGGACCAAGTTGAAATACGTTGCAGTTTTTAACTCAAATGGCATTCTTCTGAAAGCTAAAAATGTAGACAAAATGTAATATTGAGTCACTAAAACATATAGAAAAGACATTTAATAAATATTAAATGTTTACATTATTGTTTTCTGTACTGTCAGTTTCTGTTCTTGGAGAAGAGGGACTGAGTCATATTAATCACACTGTCACATCCTGATGTAGCAAAATACTTCGGCACATAGCTAACTTCAATGGAACTATGCACAGGCTTAAAGTTAAACATATGCTTAAACGTGTGCTTCACTGGATCAGGGCCCTAGTCAATCAGGGCCAGATCTTGTGAGATGCAGAGCACATTAATCTCCTATTGATTTTCCTTGGATCCTACTGACTTTAAACCAACTGCAGCTGGACAATCAGCACACTGTAAGACCTGCCCATTACCGAGTGGCAACAGACACTGAATGGAGCCAATTCTCCTATTCGGTCATAAGGATGGTGGCCCAGGCATAAAAAGCAGATTAAGAATCTCCTTTCCTTGCCCCAATAAACAAAGTATCACACTAACTACAGCTCTTTTTAATCATTTTTAAAATTTGGTTATTTAGTGGAAAATATTAGTCTTTGCTACAAGCTAATGGCTTGGTGAATTTCAATTTACAAATGGGTAGTAGCTATTTTTAATAGTTACAAAAACAGAAAAAAGTTGTTTTATACTAAACTCCACTCACAAAAAAGCCTCTTTGAGCAGTCATGCCACTATAAAAACTCAAAATTATGATTTTTAAGGAAAAATTGTTTTTGGAGGAAGAAAAGGAGATGTCTGTATTTTAGCTGTTTTCTAAACATTTGAAAATAGATTTAGGGCATGTCTACACTACTAAATTAAGTCAACTTAATGTAAGTTGACACTCAGACACTGTACTAAATAAGTTGGTCGGTTGTGTTAGTGGAGTGCATCCTCACTAGCAGCGCTTGCATTGATGCACAGAGTAGTGCACCATGGGTAGCTATCCCACAGTTTAACTAGCTGCAGGGGGTTATGGGAAGGGCTTGCAACACCTCATGGGACCAAAACATTGTCACCGGGAGGAATGCGAACATGGCTTCGGCCTCCCATGATCCCGCTTCCTCCATCCCTCCCCTGATATCAACGGCAAACAACCCATATTTTCTTGTGTCTTTTTTTGAAAGCTTGGCTTAGCCACACATATGCAATAGCCTGAGAAGCAGGGACCTCGCTCAGCTGTGCATTCTTGTTGTGAGCATTACAAACACCTTGTGCCTTATCCTGCAGTATTTCCAGAGCCAAGACAGGAGCCACAGTGTGGAACATTGCAATGTCATTCAAGCAGCCCAGCTGCAAGCCATAGAAAGAAACAATTCCTGGTTGCTTCTGGCAGTCACGCAGCAGCTGAGCAAAAGTGGAACGCCGTTTCTGGTCCTGGGAAACAAGAACTGACCGTTGGGATCGCTTTGTTATGCGGCTATGAGATGATGAACAATGGCTACAGAACTTTCAAATGCGGAAGGCCACTTTCCAGGAACTTTGTGCAGAGCTTTTCCCAGCCCTGAAATGCAGCAACACCAAAATGAGACATGCTCTGACAGTGGAGAAGCGAGTGGTGATCGCTCTGTGGACGCTTACAACGCCAGACTGCTACCAGTCAGGGGGAAATCAATTCAGAGTTGCTAAATCCTCTGTGGGAGCTGTTGTGATCCAAGTGTGCAGGGCCATTAATCAACTTCTGCTAAGAAGGGTCACGACTGTGGGCAACGTGCGGGACATCGTGGATGGTTTTACACGGCAGGGCGATAGACGGAATGCATATCCTTATCTTGGCACCAGACCACTTAGCCAAAGAGTATATAAACCGTTAAGGATACTTTTCAATGGTGTTGCAAATGTGGGTGGATCACAGGGGGCGTGTAACCAACATCAATGTGGGATGGTCAGGAAAGGTGCATGACGTGCGCATCTATAGGAACACAAGTCTGTTCAGAAAGATGCAAACAGGAACTTTCTTTCCAGATCACAAAATAACTATTGATGGCATTTCAATGCCAATAGTGATCCTGGGAGACCCAGCCTACCCCTTGCTCCCATGGCTCATGAAGCCATACAGTGGCCACGTTGGACAGCAGTAAGGAATGGTTCAACAATAGGCGGAGCAAGTGCAGACTGGTGGAGGAATGTGCCTTTGGCCATTTAAAGGGTCGCTGGCACAATTTGGTTACTAGGTTAGACCTCAGTGAAAGCATTTTCCCTATTTTTATCACTGCCTGCTGTGCGCTCCATAATATCTGTGAGGCAAAGGGAGAGAAGTTTCTGCAGGGGTGGGGCATGGAGACAGATAGGTTCACAGCTAATTTTGAGCACCCAGATACCAGGGCAAGAAGAAGAGCCCAGCAAGGAGCTCTTCATCTCCAGGAGGGTTTGAAAACCTGTTTCGGTAATGAGCCACAGTAACGTGCACCGCTTATCTGCGTTGTGCCTTCCCATACCATCCCCCAGTTGCATCAGTTTCCCTGTACCCCCCTCCCACCACCAAGTCCCCACGATTGGAATAAATAAAGAGCATTTCATTCTTGAAACACTGATTTTTATTGCACAAGCATAAAGAAACTGAAAGACTGGGAAAATAATTTAACCTTGGGCAAACAATGTGATAAAATTGGGAAGGAAGAAACCAAGTCAGCTTGTCTGTGAAAGCACAGTAGTCTTGCCATCAAAGGTCTTTGAATGGCTGCTGTTTGTTCTTAGTACCCTCTCCCAGAGTTGAGTGAAAGGGATACTGCACTTCCCCCCGCACCCCTCTCCTGGAACATTTGCAGGAGGGGGATTGGGAACAGGGCAATGCTTTCAGGCAGTTTTGCAGGGGCTGCAAAGGGAGTCTAGCCTCAAGCTGTTTTTCTTGAAGCTCAACCAGATGCCTCAACATATCTGATTGGCCCTTCATAATCAGCATCTCATTCTGCATGCCACCCTCATGCTCCTGGGATGCTCTCCATGTCCATGTCCAATTTTTCAGACAATGAAATACTCCAGGCTCTTAGCGCCATGTCAGCAGTCCCAGAGGCATTCATTATCTCGCTGAACACATCATCACATGTTCTCTTTTTCCGCCTTCTAATCTGTGAAAGCCTCTCTGCTGGTGTGGAGGATGTGCTGAAGGGCAAGCTTGCTACTGTAAGGCATGCAAAGCACAAGGCAACCATTGTCAGTGCATACCATGGGTCTAGCACAAGGTTGCTATTTAAAAATCACTTCCTTATTACACTCAAGTTCAAGCCAGAACATAATCAGAATCCTTAGCTATTTAACGAACCGATTTGCTATTTCACCCATGGGGAGCACGGCTCAGTGGCTTAGGCGCAGGCCTTGTGCTGTAACTTGTGGGAAACCCACATCAGGAGCACATGTGGACCATGCCCCTTCCCCCTAGCAACATGGATGTTGCTTTGAGACCAGGGACCAGCGTTAAGCCTCCCAAATTGCAGTCTTTGTCCAAGGAGGAGGGGCAGGGGTTTGTGGCCACAAGAAAGCACAGAAGCCCACTCCCCACTTCTCTTAATGCTGCTGGTAATAGTCACCCTGGACTTGCAGAATGTGAGGTCAGCACCAATCCCTGCCAACAAAACCACCAGCATGTTAAAGGAAGTGTGGTTGAGGGACCCAAAAGTCACCATGGGTGGTGGATCACATGCTCTAATATTTGCGGTACGAGCACTCATAATGTAAGCTTCCACCATCTCCCCTAGGTGACCTTATGTGATATCAGTCTCCTGAAGGAAACAGAGGTGGCAAGAGAGCAGATGCTGCAAGCGTTTGTGAACGGACCCGGTCCTTACATTGCTATGCTGTGTATCGCAATGCCAGCAGAATTAATACTGGAGTGCCATGGGAAAGTGTCCTATCATGGTAGAAGAAATTAGGCAGCCCTTCCCTAGAAAGTTTCCTAGAGATCTCCACTGAGGATTCCCGGGCAATCCCTGTGCACACACAGTCTTTTCCGGAGGGCACTCTTTATGTAGCTGGAGCAGCCACTGTGAAGCAGATATCCACTGCCCCTCACTTTTTCTTCAGATTAAACAAAATATAAGAGCATGTAACCCCTACAGTTTGATTGGAATTGCATACTAACCAGAGGTGCCTTCCCTGGCATCACGCTCAGCCACCATGTTGTCATGTGACTGGCTGGACTCCAAGGTTAAAAATAGCTCCTGGTTCTTGAGGCGAATGGATCCACTCCTTGCCTGTCTCCCATTCTCCTCCTCTTCCTTGTCCAGAATGTCCTCCTCGTTGTTGCCTGAGGTAGCTCGGGACTCAGACTCCTGGGAGGTATCCACGCAATGTTTGGGGGTAGTGATGGGGTTGCCGCTGAGAATCTCATGCAGCTCACTGTAGAAGTGGCATGTCTGTGATGCAGAACCAGAACAACTGTTTGCCTCCCTTGTCTTTTGGTACGCCTGCCAAGTTCTTTGATTTTTACGCGGAACTCCAGCATGTCCCTGCTGTAGCCCTTCTCTCCCATGCCCTGTGCGATCTTTGAGTAGATGACTACATTTCTTCGGCTGGATCAAAGCTGTGCCTGCACAGACTCTTCTCCCCACAGAGCAATAAGATCCACCACCTCCTGCGTACTCCAGGCTGGAGTGTGTGTGAGGTATTGAGTTGCCATGATCAGCTGGACTGGCAAGCTCTCCATGCTGATCAAACAGAAAATGGGAATTCAAAAGTTCCCAGGGCTTTAACAAGGGAGGGACTGTTTCCTGTGTACCTGGCTCCTGTGCTGCGCAGTTGAAAACGATCTCCAGAGCAGTCACAGCAGAGCATCGTAGGACACTTCCTGGAGACCAATTCAGTCACCTTATATAACACTGTGTCTACATTGCCGCTCTGTTGAACCATCAACATTGAAT
Source organism: Malaclemys terrapin pileata (assembly GCF_027887155.1). Lineage (NCBI taxonomy): Eukaryota > Metazoa > Chordata > Testudines > Emydidae > Malaclemys > Malaclemys terrapin. The sequence goes on from NC_071505.1 coordinate 79,253,245, forward strand.
TAAGCACTATGCCTCTCATGGAGGTGGTGTAATTAAATCGATGTTACAGGCGAGTTAGGTCAGAGGAAGAAGCCTGGTAGTACTGACACATATATTAGGTCAATGTAAAGTGGCTTCCGCCTACCTAAATTTGTAGTATAAATCAGCCCTTAATAGGAAACTGACATTCTATAAATATTGATTTATGCTATTAATCACAGATGTGTATGTTTTCTAAAACTTTCATACTGTAATATACTGAAAATCAAAAGGAGGAAGACAAAGAAAAATAACACCTACTTAATAAGATTCACGGATTGTCACTGTAGACTAGAATGTCTGCAGAGTCAACGCAAACTTGGAAATAGCTACAAACATGACTGAGGACCCTTTTTGTTCAGAATATCACCTGGTTAAATTATCACTGAATTTCACGGTCTGTTACCATCCAATTTTTAAGTTCTCAGCCACTCTGACTTTACTAATTATAGTTGTGCAGTACAGCTATAGTAAAGCATGTGTCTATGGTACGCCAAGAGACCTACACCATTATAGTAAAGCATGTGTCTATGGTACGCCAAGAGACCTACACCATTGTGATATCAGAGGTAACTCAACCAATTGCCATCCTTTCACATGGTGTTCAACCTTTTTTCATTTGCAGACCCCTAAAATTTTTTTGAATGGAGATGTGGATCCCTTTGGAAATTTTAGATATTGTCTGCGGACCCTGAAAGGTCTGGGGACCACAGGTTGAAAACCACTGTGTTACAACTAATTTTTATGCAACACTTTAATTGGTTGTATGAAGGAGACTGCACAGACGGTGGATTACTTGGCCCAACTGCCAGTTTTTCCAAAACCACTTACAGAACAACACAACCAACACAGAGACCCTCACAGCAGCGAACACTGCTCATTTGCCACCTGCACAAAATCAACACAAATCTTCCAGGATTGTCACTCTGTCTGTGTGTCACTCTAAAGCCTAGCATGTCTGGTGAGTCACTGTGAAGTGAAACAGCTAGAACCATGGCTGATGGCTCTTTTTTATTTGGAATATCATGAGGTTCAAGCATCAGTTTGGCTGTCAGAACCAGATCAAATGCTGGAGTCCAAAGGTTCCGTGGTGGTTGGAAAGTGACAGTTGATCAGAGAAAGTGGGAGTAACAGCTATGTGGGGTAACAAGGAGATGGTTGTGCTGTCAACCAGGGGGCTGCTCTGTGTACAAACTTTGGGGAACATGTACAAACAGCAACATTGCTCCCTGCAACACAACACATGGAAACAAGAGCCCTTTTTACCAGCTTTTTGACATACATGGGTGTAATTCCTAAATGTGTAACAGGATGAGCTTTCAGCTACTAGTTCTAAATAAAAATTCTGAATAGATGCATCTGTCTCCTCCCCATATCTCCAGTCTTTCCTAAATTTGTATCTTCTCACAATAGACTAGAACTTGAAACTCAGAGTATTATTTCAACGTAACATGAAAACTACTTGAACATTAATTTTCATGCCATTTATTTCTCCCACATTCTGCCTTATTTGAATAATAAAAATACTTATCTTTTCATAACTATTTTCTAGAGCACTTTTCAAATGTTAACTATTACTTGCAACACCTATATGGAAAGCCAAACACTGAAAGGATAAGTAACTTGTCCCAGACCAGAGAACTACTCAGCGGCATAATTAGCATTAAAAGACAAAAGTCCTATGCTCTAACTCCCAGTCTCACGCTCTAATCACTGGACCACGCTTTCTCCGAGTTAACTGTTATTAAGCAACAACTTTCTTATAGACGTTTATTGTCATTGAGGAATCTAGCTCGTATGTCATTTTCACAATGGCCAGGTAGAAGATTCTGCATTAAAAACTAGAAAACAGCATTCGTCTTCAAATCTAAGAGGCAGTGGGATTTCCTGCCAAGAAAACCTCAAAAGTCAACTGTTAAACTGAATGAAATCAACCTTGTGCAGCCACTTTATAATTGCATTTTGGGCATAATTTCACCAGTCTTCTCTCAAGGAGAATTAGCAGAAGGAAAAGGAAAAGTATTCTCAACAGTATAAAATGAGATCAAGGTACACTAAAATGTAAATAAAGGATAGTTAAGGGAATATTTCTTAATGTTACAAGACATTTTATTGCTTCCATTTTAAAGAAATTCTAATATAATTTAATTTATAATATAATTATAGAAGAATTAAGTAAACAGGTTTAGTTACCATGAGCTATGTAAGCTTTTACCTCGGTAATGCTGCAGTAACTTGTTCATTCGAATATCCCAGAGCTTCACTGTATGATTAGAACCTGCAGAAACTACACATGTACCACTTGGATTGAAATCAACATGGTTTGCAAACCTAGATGGAAATTATGAAAATAGTAATGAGTTTTGCTGTTTTAAAAGCAATATCTATAATTCAAGAGAATTAATAAGAATGTAAGAACGTCCATACTGGGTTAGATGAATGATCCATCTAGTCCAGTATCCTTTCTTCCAACAGTGACCAGTGCCAGAAGCTTCAGAGAGAATGAACAGAACAGATCAATCATCAAGTGATCCATGCCGTCATCTACTCACAACTTCTGGCAATCAGAGGTTTGGGACACCCAAACCCTGGGATTACATACCTGACCATCTTGGCTGAGAGCCACTGATGGACCTATCCTCCATGAACATATCTAATTCTTTTTTTCAACCTAGTTCTACTTTTGGCCCTCACAACATCCCCTGGCAATGAGTTCCACAGATTGACTGTACATTGTGTGAAGAAGCACTTCCGTGTGTTTAAACCTCCTATGAATTTCATTGGGTGTCCCCAGGTTCTTCTGTTATGTGAAGGGATAGGTTACACTCTCCTATTAACTTTCTCCACACCACTCATGATTTTATAGACCTCTATCATATTCCGTGTTAGTTGTCTCTTTTCTAAGATGAATAGGCCCAGTCTCTCCTCATATGGAAGCTGTTCCATACCCCTAATCATTTTTGTTGCCTTTATCTGTACTTTTTCCAATTCTAATATATCCTTTTTGAGATGGAGCAATCAGAACTGCATCTAGTATTCAAGGTGTGGGCATACCACAGATTTGTACAGTGGCATTATGATATTTTCTGTCTTATTATCTATCCCTTTCATCCCTTTCCTAATTGTTCCTAACATTGTTAGCTTTTTTAAAAAAAGCTTCCGCTGCACATTGAGCAGATGTTTTCAGAACACTATCCACTATGACTCCAAGATCTCTTTCTTGAGTGGCAATAGCCAATTTAGAGCCCATAATTTTGCAAGTATAATTTGGATTATGTTTTCCCACATGCATTACTTTGCATTTATCGGCATTGATTTTCATCTGCCGTTTTGTTGCCCAGTCATCCAGTTTTGCGAGATCCCTTTGTAATTCTTCACAGAAGCTTTGGACTTAAGTATCTTGAGTAATGTTGTATCATCTACAAACTTTGCCAGCTGACTGTTCACCCTTTTCCAAATCATTCATAAATATGATGAACAGCACTGGTCCCAATACAGATCCCTGGGGGACACTGCTATTTACTTCTCTCCACAATGAAAACTGATCATTTATTTCTACCCTTTTTCTCCTCCTGTCTTTAATCAATTACTGATCCACGAGAGGACCTTCCCTCTTATCCCATGACTGCTTACTTTACTTAAGAGCCTTTGGTGAGGGACCTTGTCAAAGGCTTCCTGAATGTCAAAGTACACTATAAACTCTGGATTATTCTTGTCCACGTGCTTGTTGAACCCCCTCAAAGAATTCTAATAGATTGGTGAGGCATGATTTCCCTTTACAAAAGCTATGTTGACTTTTTCCAACATATTTTATTTACCTATGTATCTGATAATTAATTCTTTGTGTGGTACTGACGTTAGGCTTACAAGCCTGTAACTGCCAGGATCACCTCTAGAACCTTTTTTAAAAATTGGATGATAGCTAGTATGCTGCCAATCATCTGGCACAGAAACAGATTACATAACAGAGTTAGTAGTTTTGCAATTTTATATTGAATTTCTTCAGAACTCTTGGTTGAATACCATCTAGTACTGGTGACTTAGCACCATTTAATTTATCAGTTTATTCTAAAACCTCCTCTACCAACACCTCAATCTGGGACAGTTCCTCAGAATGGCTTGGGTATGGGGAATATCCCTCACATCCTCTGCAGTAAAGACTGAGGCAAAGAATTCATTTAGCTTCTCTGCAATACTCTTGTCTTCCTCGAGTGCTCCTTTAATACACAGATTGTTCAGTGGCCCCACTGATTGCTTAGCAGGCTTCCTACTTCTGATGTACTTAAAAATATTTGCTTTTAGTTTGTGTCTTTTGCTAGTTGCTCTTCAAATTCTTTTTTGGCCTACCTAATTATACTTTTACAATTGACTTGCCAGAGTTTATGCTCCTTTCTATCTTCCTCAATAGGTTTGACTTGCAATTTTAAAGGATGTCTTTTTTGCCTATAACCGCCTCTTCTACTCTGTTGTTTAGCCACAGTGGTATTTTTTTGGCCCTCTTCCTTTTTTTTTTTTTTAAATTTCAGGTATACATTTAATTTGAGCCTCTATTATGGTGTTTCTAAATAGTCCCCATGCAGCTTGCAGGCATTTTACTCTTGTGAGTATTCCTTTTCATTTCCATTTAACTACTGTTGTGTAGGTCCCCTTTTTGAAGTTAAATGCTACTGTAGTAGGTTTCTTTGGTATTTTCCTCCCTAAAGGATGTTAAATTTAATTACATTATAGGTACTATTTTTGAGTGGTTCAGATATATGCACCTCCTGGTCCAGATCCTGTCCTCCACTTAGGACTAAATAAAGAACTGCCTCTCCCCTTGTGGGTTCCAGGACTTAGCTATTCCAAGAAGCGGTCATTATATGGTGATTTGCCACCTGGTAATTTGGGTTCTTCACATTCATCTAGTTCTAGTCATGGATCTAAATTCACCTAATCAATAGGAAGAAATAGGGGAAAAAAGAACACTCCTGCTACACTAGATGGCTGACTCTGCTCAGTTAGGGACTTTGGACTTTCAGAGCAATTAAAATGCTATTTATTCTAAAGAAAATACTTAGACAAAAGACAGTCCTAACTCCACCAATAGAACGGAAGGTTTCGGCTGGCACAGAGACTTGGAAAACACAAATTACAACTAAGGAACTGACGTTATCAAACATCCCTTCAAGTCTCCTCAGACAGTGGGAGCACACACAGAGGTACCAAATGAACAGAATAGACCTAGGAAGAGTATCTAGAAAAATAGAATAGTTTACAATCTGCCTTCTCATGGCAGCATCAGCAGTGACAAGTGTCCCTAACATAATCACCAATCGTAGCAGCAAAAGGAAAAAAAAATAGGAAAAGGGATTTCCCTCCTGCAGTCCCTCCCAGCTTCTAAACTCTTATTGTTACACCAAAGAAAAGCCCCATGCTACCTTGCCCCTCACTCACAGCAGGCTTCCATAGCATCAAAGGTCTAGGTAAGACACTTGGGAGCCCACCATTCCTGTTCCATTACAGTGATTTCTTCAGAAAAACATGATCTATCCCTTGCACAGAAATATGAAGGGCTGTGCATTGAACAGCAATGGGTCAAATCATCTTGACTATTCAAAGAGTTGATATACTAGCAAATGTCCTTATAGAGGAAGGTTAAAATTATTTTGTACAATGTCAATGGCTACAAAGTGCTGGGGGTTCCGCTATAGAATTTGTAGAATTTTGGGAAGTTCCCAAAATTTTGTCCAGGAACTCGCTTATTTTAATAATTGTAATATTTCTGAAAGATTCTCCTGTTGACTTATATTTATTTTGAGCATCTACTGCAAGATTAGGGACAAATACAAAAACAAAAGAATTCCCAAAAGCTCAGTGCGGTCTGACTGTTGAGGAATCTGCCAAAGCTCTGGTTATGTATTTGTTTACACTTATTTTTCCACATCTGAACATCATTGGTATCAAACAGCAGATGACTAGAATAAGCAGCTTGGACTAACCAAGAATGGGAAAAAAACAAAAAACATGCGGGGGGGGGGGGGAGGGAGAGAGGGAAATCATCTGGTTTCCTTTCTGCCATCCTACTAAGGATAGGAGTTAAATTTCCTTCATTGAATTCAGCAACAGGAAAAAGCTCTCCATTAGAGGAGTGCTTGAAGCCTTAAACCTAGAAAACTCATTTCATTCTAGAAAGCAAGTCCCAAGCTCTCAATAGGAAAATTGAAGTGCTGTTGCTGCTATACATGCAGGAAGACTGAGGGCAGGTCTTCACTACGGGGTGGGGGGAGGGGTGATTTAAGATACGCAAATTCAGCTACGCGAATAGCGTAGCTGAATTCGACGTATTGGAGCCGACTTACCCCGCTGTGAGGACGGCGGCAAAAATCGACCTCCGCGGCTCCCCGTCGACGGCGCTTACTCCTACCTCCGCTGGTGAAGTAAGTGCATCGATTCGGGGATCGATTGTCGCGTCCCGACGAGATGCAATAATTCATTCCCCGAGAGATCAATTTCTACCCGCCGATTTAGGCGGGTAGTGTAGACCTAGCCTGTGATAGTGACAGGCCGCAGAGCTCAAAGTACTTTTCAGCTCAGACAAAGGGTGGAGAGAGATAGCACTAGTGAAACTAATAAAGTGCATATATTGGGCTCTTCCAGGAGGTTCTTTGCATTCCAAAAGCTCTGACTCCCTTTATGTTTAAAAGAATATGGGATAATATGAAACCAAAGTATTTTCTACAGCCAAAGAAGGCAGAACACACTGTAGCTTGCAGAATATTAACAACCTTATCAACTAATTAATGAGTATGAGGGGGAAAATTAAGAATTCTTCACTAACAAACATCCTACTCTAAATTAACAGAAAGGAAAGTATTGGGGAAAAATTCAAAGATAAAAGTAGTCAAAAGTCTAACCCAGTCATCTTCTCAAGACAGGTTTGGTCTCATCTCCTGAAGACAGAAAAACAGATGGGCACATTTAGACAGCCAGCTGGCTTCTTAAAAATAAAAAATTTTGCATTTCTTTGATTTCCATCTGCTGGTAGAAAAGTTTGCATCTATTTTCAAGTATTGCATAGAGATGTTGGTGAAATTTGATTTAAGGCAGCACAAAAGATGAACTTCATATCATGTTAAATATATTTCTGCATTCTTCTGTTGCATGGCACTTACCCTTCATAGTCTGTAAAGCTATCAATGCATATTTTATTTGCTGCATCCCAGATTTTAACAGTTTTATCCTCACTGCAAGATGCTATTAATCTTCCATCAGGTGAAAATCTGAAAAGTATAAAAAAGGTTTCTATTTAAGAAGTAGTATCAAATATTCAGTAATAAAGATAACTGAATAGTAAATAAATATTAAAAGGTATTTTCTAGAACAATCTCAGTTTTCAGTTTAAGGGTGTTATACTTACTGAGAAACCTCAAGTTCGCAAAACTAGGCAGAAAAGATTACCTCTTCCTACGCCATTTATAAAAAAAAAAAAAAAAAAAAAAAAAAAAAAAAAAAAAACCTTTTCCACCCCTGAAATCTAAAAACTAAAATATATTTTTAAACACCGATACAGCTGAATGGGGGAGGGAGTAGAAGAATGACCTGTAGGCTGAATCCAAGTATGAAAGTTTCAGCTCTAAAGGAGAAATTTGCAGAAACATTACAAGTGAATGGAAACAGAGTGTCATACTAGAACTCTGCATTTAAATTTTAAACTAAGGCTTTCTCTACCATGAATATTTTAATGGTATTAAACGTACACATGCTTGCGAGTTTTCACTAAGTAAGTCTTTCTAAACTAACAATGATCCATCAATAATTACCCTAAACTCTCCCAGACTGGTTAATCTGATTTGTTTTGTTTCTTATTTTTAAAAGCAATTTTTCATAAATCAAAGTCAAACTTATTAGTTTAGTTTCTCCAGTATTCATTACTTCTCTTTTTTAAATACAGGTGTAGTATTGCACTTCTGTAATCCTCTGGGAGTTTTCAAATCTGATTGCCTTATGGTTCTGTTCTTCTTTTCACCAGTTGAGTCCTCTAGTGTTCTAAGGTGAATTTCATTATGCGCTGCTATCAGAATATATTCATATTTTTCAAAATTCAATATCAATGCTGATGTTAATCAAACAATTGATGAACCTCTTCTTTAGAACCAAGCAGAACAGTAATGGGCAATTCCCCTCTCACTGTCCTTGGAGATTTGCTCTGTCTTTAAGTAAAAAGAACAGGAGTATTTGTGGCACCTTAGAGACTAACAAATTTATTTCCGAAAGCTTATGCTCAAATAAATTTGTTAGTCTCCGAAGTGCCACAAGTACTCCTGTTCTTTTTGCAGATACAGACTAACATGGCTGCTACTCTGAAACCTGCCTTTAAATAGTGAGCCAGCCCTATTGTTTGCTTTATTTAAAGAGAGACCAGGTGAACGAGTTATTGTCTTTTATTGGGCCAAATTCTGATGGTGAAAGAGATGCACAGAGCTCTTCTTCCTCTGAAGTGCACTGTGCAGCTCGAAAGCACGGCTCTTTCACCAAAAGAAGTTGGCCCAATAAAAGACATTACCTCATCCTCCCCTTTGTCAGTGTCATATCCTGGGACCAACACAGCCTCAACATTGCAACCAACTGTGCATTTAAAGACATTTTCTGGTGCACTATCCACTTCTGTAAGTCATAAATAACAACCTGCTTTCTACTTTGGCTTGTAACCATCCCTATGTAACCTTACTATCTGAAGAGAAAAACAGGAATTTGAAAGAAACTGTATGTATGTGGAAAAGCTAAAACATAAGTTTCAAACACAATTACACACACACATACAGAATATAGGAAAAACAGGATAAAAATACAGTAAGTCTTACTTTTTCTTCAAAAACAAAATTCCCATATATATTATTATTTTTTCAATATTTGTTGTGTACAGTGATAACAATTAGATATATTTAAGTATTACAGCCCAGATATTTAAAGGTATTTAGGCATGCTGAGCTCAATGTACAAAGCCTAACTGATTTAGGAGGCTAAATTTCATTTTCAAAGGGGATTTAGGAACTTAGGTGCCCAAATTCCAGCAACTGGCAAGGGGATTTTGGTTTCTAAATCAGTTAGGCATTGTACACTGAGCTCAGCAACACCTAAGTACCTTTAAAAATCTGGGCCTATAGCACTAAACTTATTAAAATGAAATAACATACCTTATGATACATCATTCACATTTAACAGCTTTCTATCATTTACACATTTTTCTGCATGCTTGTTCAGCCTCTGGAGAATAAAATGCCTTGTTTGAAGTTCTAAACAAGGAAATTGGCATATAATGCTCCTCCTTTACAAATGCACTATGAAAGAACACAATAACACAACACTCACTTGGCACAGCGAACCCAGTGTGTGTGCTGGGATAAGGAAAACAAAAGGCGCTGCCGGTAGACACTCCATACTTTTATTGATTTGTCATTGGACGCTGTAACTAGGAACTGGCCATCATGTGAGAAGTTCACACTACGGACAGGTGCAGTATGGGCTTTCAGGGCTGAAGATTCTCCATGACTGAAAATATACGTTAACATCTTACACAATATTAACCTTGTAGAGGATATAAAACTCAATAATAATCTGACACTGATTAAAAGATCAAAATTAATCTATTTCTCCCTTAATACACCTATACACAAGAACAATCTCTCTTGGTAAAACCTGATTATGGACTTTAGACAAAGCCACACAGACATTTTTGAAAAAACAGGTTTTCTAATCTAGCAGAAGTTTATTTATCTAGATGACTAACTCTAAAACATAAAGTACTTTGCCTTGCCAGCATTTGCCTTGCTATTTAGTTCAGAATATGTAATTAATGAAATAAAAATATTTGAATATACTGTAATAATCTAACAATCTTAAGAGTGAAGGTAAACACTAGCCTCTATACTGTAAAATGTCTTTAAAATATTTTTTGTTCATAATCACTACCATTTTTCTCTAAAGGAACAGACAAATTTTGATTGAATGAATAAAAGTTGCTGTGTTGTCTTGGCTTCCTTCAACACTTACCCCCAAATTGCAAACGGTTGAACAGAATTTTAGCCGTACAACTCCCATTTAAGTAAATGTATCCTTTGAGTTTGAAAGAAACACTGCCACGTGAATTTAGGCCTTCCTCCTCCTGCTACCCACTCATTCTTGCCTGCCTTGAGCTAAGGCCTCCTAATTTCTGTACTCTTATAGAACTGCAGAGGAACCAACGAGAATGAAGAACCTTGCTTCCAGCTCCCCACAGACTCCCATTATCCCTCAAGTCCACCTGATGTGGGAAGGGGGCAATAATCTACAGATCTGAAGTTTCTCCTATATTGGTACTGCAGTATCAAAATATATAATCAATACACTTCAGTTATACTCACACACAGGGAATCCATAGTCTAACAGTCCGATCCTGAGAAGCAGATGCCACGAGGTGCCCATCTGGTGAAAACTGTACACTGGTCACAGCTTCCACGTGACCCACAAATCTGAAAGCTCTGGACTGTGGCTTCAAATTCCATATCATAAGAAATCTATCCAAAGAAGATGAGGCTGGCAAAAAATAATTTGAAAGCTATTTTTTGTTAAAAGCAAACAACAACATCACTTGAAATTATAAGAATTCTGATAATTACTCAAATTTAAAATATACATAATAGTTACATACTTAACTGGTGACAGTACCTTAAATTCCACTATCATTAACAATCTGTTAATTTTTAATATGGAAGTCAAATGACACAAAATGCCTACAAAAACAATTACTGCGGATTTTGTCAATGCCACTGAATTTATTATCTATTTAATGTTTCGAGAGAACGGTTTGGTCTAGTGGCCCTAGTACAAAGTCTGGGAGCCAGCCAGGAACTCCTAAACAGACATTTTGACACTAACATTGGCTCACTGTGACTTCAGACAAGTCACTCTAAATTTTCTCATCTGTAAAATAAGGACATTTTTTTGAGGTGTATTGAGCAAATTAGGGTGCAAAGCACTTAGAAGATGAAAATACTGTAAATATTCCAATAACTATAACACAGGTTTGACAATGCTGAACAAAATTTAAAACATCTGGAAACAGGCTAGCGAATACTGCCTTTTCTATCTGCAGCTATTTAAAGTCACAGTGGTGACATGAGCCACATTTTCACAGATGGGTGCCTAAAGTTCCGTCTCTACTGTGGGATTTTCAAAAAGCACTAAGTGTTGGCCTAACTCCACAGAGGTAGGCTTGTGCTAAACCTCTACTTGAAAATTCCACTCCTAATATCTGTTTCAGTCACCTAAATTGGAACAAACGTGTCCAAAAAAGTAATTAGGTATCTAAGTACTCAAGTTTGAACATTTTGCACATTCTTTGAGTTCATGTGAATTTAATGGGAAACTGAGGCTGTTGGTTAAATAACAGCAAGCACTGGAACATATTTGTGTGTCTTTGCAGTCAGAACAGCTGATCATATACTGGACATAATTCAGTATAATGATGTGTTTAACTTTTTAAGCAAAATGTTTTCCAGACTTTGTCTGGAAGTTTCTGAGCAGCTGAATGAAAATGACCAGTCTGGTAAAGTTAGGGTTACCAGATAGCAACTGTGAAAAAACAGGACGGGAGTGGGGGGGAGGGGAGGTAATAGGCACCTATATAAGAAAGAGTCCCAAAAAACAGGACATCTGGTCACCCTAGGTAAAGTTCTATGTCAGTGCTTGGAAAAGATGAAGGCAAGGAAGGCATGGGAATGACTTGTGTGTAGCGGGTGGGGATGGCGTAATCAGAAAGGAAAAAAAAAAGAAAGGAGAGAAGAAACAAATAATTCCTTCCTCACTGCAAGTGGGGAAAAGACGGGATGGGAGAATAGGATCTCCCTTGCAATTGCAGAAGATGTGAAGAAGTTAATACTTCTCTGCCCAACTTGCACCAGTGACGGCAGTAATTTGGGAAGCAAGAGATGAGGAAGAAACCTCTAAATTTAAAGAGATATATACAGCACAAGACAAGACTAGTACATAAGATGATGAGCCCCCCAGTAGAGTCTACACAGTTCTCTCCATGGATCTAATCCCCGCTTTTCCCAGAAGCCAAGGAGAAGGGTAGTCTCTGAGGCAAGGTGTTATCCCTGGATCCCCTACTTTGGAGGGTGTGTGGTTTGTAGGTATGTGATAAAATAACGTACTTTCAAATTTAGAAAAACTTATAGTAGGCTCTGATAATATTTTGTATCTTTTTTTTTTGGCTGTAGAAGAGAGAATTTGAGTTCACCACCTTTGAAATAATGGGACAGATTATTTATTAGGCTACTACTTTGTAAACTAAATATAATCCACAAACCACCAGCAACCCCTGGAGCATAAGCACATAGCACTGGCCCTCTTCCTTGCTTTCAGACATTAACATATTTTTAAATTGCATTCTAATTCCTTCCTTTTACTGCTTTACTACCACAAATAAGTAATTGTTTATATTAAGCTGGGGGGAAAAAAAAAAGGAGACAGAGAGGTAGACATGAGATGAGCACAATGAAAAGAAAGGAAATTCTGAGCTGAAGCTCTCATTCCATCCTTAACTAGGGCCCCGATTCTGGGAGAACTGAGTCCCATTAATTTCAATGGGATCCTGAGATAGCCTGAATATTTCCGCTTCCAGGAATTGGGACTAACTGTGGTGTACCTTCTACATAAGATTTCACACTATCTTAAACCTCTAGAATACCTTAGCACAATAATATATAATTAAGACATGGCGGGAAAGAATTACACCTCTAGCCCGATATAATGCGACCCAATATAACACGAATTCGGATATAATGCAGTAAAGCAGTGCTCCGGGGGAGCAGGGCTACGCACTCTGGTGGATCAAAGCAAGTTCGATATAACCTGGTTTCACCTATAACGCAGTAAGATTTTTTGGCTCCCGAGGACAGCGTTATATCGAGGTAGAGGTGTATTATAAATACATCCATGGTTAATGTTGCTAACAGCAACAACTTCGCTCTCCAACAGTGGTGTTGAAACCATATTAGCTGCAACCGAATTTAAATTATTCTTTATCTGTAACAAAATGCACTTTATAAGTGATTAATAATTATTACCTTTAAATTAAGTCTTCTGTTTCTTTATTCCAGTTTAAGATGGTTCTCTGAGTTATCCAAGCAAAGTATTTCACAGAATTATTTGTAAAATTGTTTCCCTTTTTGCACCATGTTCCCCCCCCCCTAAGATATTATAAATACATTAAGTTCTACAAAATTCAAATAAAATGTTAAAATACCTATTTAAACATGGCTGTTCCCAGGCAGGGGCTAAATATGATGTCCCAAGCCATTGTAGACCAAGCCTAATTGTAACAAAATGTGTTACTGGATGCATCAACACTGGAAAATGTAGTGTGGTATAATGCTGTCTGATCTTTACATAGGTATGATACATTGCCATGTTACACCCTTTAAACACACTAGGTGGGTCCATAGACTAGTTTGTAAAACAGTTTATAACACGAGCACGTCTGGTGTACGTGAACACCTTTCATGTTCGAACATGGTTCTAGTTAACTACCCTTCTACACTAAAACAATCATGTTTTAACAGGGCAAAAACTTGACTGTGCACAAACCTCATGTCATAACATTGTTGATTCTTGTCTGCATACAAAAAACAACATTACAACCACAGTTTTACTTAAGTATCTAATGATACAGGCAATAGAAATTAACAATAGATTTTTCTTTACATATTTTGCTTTTCTTCATATGAATCAAAGACTTGCACATCCAACAATGGAATGATAGTCTATGCAAACACCAGTTTTATACATTTCTGGGCTGCAATTATTAGTAAAAGGGCACTCAATCAAGGATACTTCTTTGGCAGTAAATAAAGACATCTGGACTTACTTCTCGAAGTATATAAGCTTTCCCCCACCTCTCAATACTGCCAAATTCAGAAGAAAAATAATTGGCCATATTGATCACGTCTATCAAAGACAGTAAGGTTCCATCTAGAGTGGAACTCCTACTGTACTCAACCCCCCGGCCCCCCCGAACACCACAGCAGTGCTGATATTGTTAACAAGATTTAGTAGGACTGAACTGTGCTACAACTTTGACCTTTTGTAGAACTGCTAGACAGTTAAACACATCTACTTAATGCTCAACTATATTAGGAGGCTACCTTGCTGTAACAAGGTCATGCAGTAAAATAGAAATTACAGTGTAGATGAACTTAAATATTCAAATCAAATGGGGACATTAAAACAACTACGCCTCTATCAAATATTCTTTCATCATTAGTTACAGTGGTAAATACAGATACAACAGTAATTCTAAGGAGTTTCTATTTAATGATAAATAAATTTCTGCCAAAGGGATGGAGAGGCTGCTTAAATTCCGAATCTTCATTGGGTATTAAGCAGAAGAGGTTTAATATTATTAACCTTTATAAAATGCCAAAATACTGGAGTTCATTCTAAATGTAGTGGGCACTAATATAAGTGGCAAAGATCAAAAACAAAACAAAAGCCAGAAAACTAACCGACGTTCAATTATAATTTTTATTACTGTTTTTAAAAAAAATTACATTTAATCAATGTTAAATTTACAGAGTTTCTTTTGTCATTTAAAATCAGTAGTTTAAAATCCACATACAGTAATTTTATTTCCCCCAAAATTCTCAAAAAACTATGATAGAATTAAAAATAGATATATTTATACCTTTGTTTCTCAGAGTATCAGATTTTCCAGAAATCTGCACACAGAATTAAAAGATTACAGTAGCAATGCTTCAGTTATGGTTGAGATTGCCATTTCCAAGTTCCTATTAGATATTTATAATATTATAAAAATTGCTCCGATTGGACAGAAGTGTTGCATTCTTAGTCTTATTTTTCTGTTTAAAAAACCTGAAATATGGGATAAGAAAATTCTCTTGAATTGTTTGTTAGTTATAAGTGCTTTGAAAAAAGTGTAACATTTAAGAAACTTGTTCATTCTTATTTTCTGCTCAGATAGCTCAACAACTTATTTTTAAACTTCCAATTCATAAAATAGTCCTCCAAGAGGAGCACAATATTTTCTAGGTTTTAAAAAAATAATAAATGTTAGAATTGAATAAAAATTGCATAGTCTGCATGCACAGTACTTCGTTTCCCTCACTAAATAAATATGCATGGCATACAAGGTAGATGCGTATGCAAGCATGAATCCATTTGGAAGTGTGCATGCTGAAACAAATTTATTTATGGTAAGGCTTTCACAAATACATGTGACCATATAAAGCTTGCTCTTTCAGAATGTCATGGGCGGTAGTCTCTCAAAGGAGTAGGTCTACAAAGGAATGCAGAGGTATTCCTTGGCACATCGGTTTGGTGAATGTGCCAAGGAGTGCCTTGCTGATCAATATAATGTTACAATTCCCTTATTCTGTACCAATTTACACAAATCAGACTTCAAATTAGTCATTTTAAAATAAATTACAGAGAGACTTATAATGCCCAGTGCCACATAGTGGCAATCATTTTTAGTATGGCCCTGCACTACACTACTAATCCAGAATCTTCCTCATCTAGTCCCTCTTTCAGCCCAGCCACAGAGACTCTTGCCTCAACTTGCTGGCCACTTCTTTCCCTCCAATCCTTCAAAAGTCCTTAGAAATACCCCTGAACACACACCCTTTTCCCTCTTGCCTCATTATTGCTAGACAGTCCCTAGCCCTTTTACGACCCCACTTTCTCCCTCCAAATAGCCATCTCCTTTCCCTTCTGCCTAGCCCTAGCTGTAATGAACCAACACCACCTACTATATCCCACTAGACCTTCCCCAGATTTTTATTAGTCACAAATTAATGACAGGAAGTGAGCATCTGAAGGTAAGAGCTGTCAGTCCAAGATCAAGTTTTGGTATCTGGTGGCTACTGATAGACACCACAAGATGACTACAAGAAAAAGAAAAAGAAAAAAAAAAACACCCCACCCTGGATTTGCCAAAGCTTAAGCCCAATGCCTCAAAGAATCATGTAGAGGCCCCAACACGCTTGGTACTGGCATTGTACTTTTTCTAGAATATGCAATCCAATGATCACACACCTAAGAAACTTTATTTGAACATCCTATCTAGGATCACATATTTAAAGAAACACCTTAATGCAATGGTTCTCAAACTGCAGGTTGCTTGCGGACCAATCAGCACACAGCTGCAGCCCACGTGACATCCTCAGGGCCACACAAGCTGTATACATATTGAGTGAATGTGGCCTACATAACACATAGAGAGCTGCATATGCAGCCCGCAACAGTAAATAGGTGGAGAACCACCGCCTTAATATCATTATGAAAAGACCTACACAAGCACCTCTTTCCTTAATCTCCTAACATACTGGTATATAAAATATTACATATATTTAAAAACAAACAAAAAAAATAAAACACAACACAAGAAAGAATGCAAAAGATTATGTAAACATAATGGTAGTGTTGAGAATATAAACAAGTGTCCAGAAATTGAGTACTAGCTAATGCTTAGAGCACTCAGGATGTGCATACTAGTTCTGAGAATTCAAAGATGAGAAACAGATGTCAACATGACACCCATCCTTTTCTCTCTCACACTCAAGATAAATGCACCACACACACTCTATAGTCTCCCACCCCTAACCATCCCCTTCCCACCCCCAACCTCCACCTGGCCAACATTCTCATACTGCTAGCCCATCTTCCTAGTTCCACTACCTCACTACCTCTAGCATTGGGGCGGGGGGGGGGGAGGAAGGAGGTGTTGAAGAACCAAGTTGCTTTCAGGAACTAGGGCAAGACTGAAGAGGTGTTCACGTGTGGAGAGGGATATGAATTAGGGAATGAAGCACGGCCAGTCCTAATGTTTCCCGTCTTCCAAGTAGTTAGAAAATAGAAACTTTCATTCCTTTCAAAATAATATGACCTCTTCAACACCTTTAGGAGTTGGCAGATCTCCAATAAAGTAAACACCTGGATGATTATACAACGTACTAAGGATTAAGGTTCGACTTCCCACACCAATGTTAACTCAGCCATGTACTACCGTATTATTTATTCTGTGAATTTAATGAATCAAAACTCTACAAAAATAAAAACCTTAAGTCAGTATGAAAAGGCACTTTTAAATATTAATTCCCAGTATTTGCCAACCCACTTTCGTACACTTCAGCATAAGAGATTCAGTTCCTAAACTACTATAGGGAAGGCTCTCAGAGGGCATCCACGTATCAAAGCATAGCCAGCCACTAATTTACTCTGAAGTTCTTCAGGTAATAACTATCATCAGTGGCTATTTTATTTCTCAAACTTCCAAATTTGATTTTTATCTGCAGCATTACAAGTCCTCATTTGCACATCAGGCCGACCCTCAGAAGTACGATAAGCACTAAGGCACTTTCCTGAATGAGGATGATAAATAGTCCCATCCTCTTTAAAATGCCATATGATATTTTCTGGGATAGGGGATCTATCTTTTGGGCAGTTCCTCATGCCAATTAAATCCTTTTGTTCAGGGACTTCAGCACATAGTTCAGTCACAGAGTTAAACCTAATTTCTTTACTCGATGTATATTCAAAGAACTGATTGCCTCCTTGACCATGACATCCAAAGAGAGACACGTAAGTCCCAGTAGGATTATGTTCAGGTGAATTGTAATCGAGACATTCTGATGATATTCCCATACTGTGGATAGCTCCATGCCAGCCTGGACGATCCTCTGGTACATGTAAGTTGGAAAAAATATTTTTCAAATACCAGTCAAAACTCTTACATTTCAAACGCTCTCTTACTAGTTTTCTTTCAGAAATATCACCATAATTTTCTTTTCTTGCTGGAGGATTTCTATTGTAAAAATGTTCTTTATATTCATCCATCCACACTTCGGCAGCACGTGCAGTGTTCTGAAGGAAATTTGGCCTCGCATATGGAGCCCGCTTTGGAAACACATGGCCTACATGGGAACAAGGATGGATCTCCAAGGTGCCGCCACATTGCCACACCCTGAATGATAGTTCTAAATTCTCCCCACCCCAGACATCCATCCCTGTGTCATATGTACCAAGATACTCAAAATATTTCTTACTAACTGCAAATAGCCCACCGGCCATAGTTGGGGATCTAATTGGGTCAGTTTTAGATTTCCATCTTTGACGTTCATGTTCAGGCACAGAATGCCACTGAAATGTCAATCGCCAGTCAAATCCCCCAATCATGGGCTCACCCGTCTGCATGTAGAATTCAAATGTATTCCAATCAATGGTATCTATAACAGGACAAATGATCACAGTCTCATTCTCAGCAATCCTCTCTAAAAGTGGTTCCAGCCAACCAGAGTTACACTCACAATGACAGTCTAGGAATGTGAGGACATCACCAGTAGCAAAGGTAGCTCCAATTAAGCGTGCACGAACCAGTCCTTCTCGTTTGCTGGTTCTTATCAAACGAACTCTTTTCAGGTTACTAATGTACTTTTCAAGTTCAGCCTTCAGATATATTTTATCGCTCAAGTCATCCACTAGTATAATTTCTTTTAGAAGTACTGCAGGAGATGTTTCAAGAACGCTGTGAACTGTCCGCAGTAAGGTTGACCAAGCTTCATTATAGAAAGCAATTATAACGGATGTAGTTGGAAGTTTTCTATAGTTGTAAGATTTGGCTTTACATTCATACATTCGATTGTCCTGTATATGACGATGTAGAGATATTTTGTCACTCAAATAAATATTAATTGCATATTTTTCAATCAGCTCTTCTTCAAGTTTCTTTTCCTCAGGAGTCAATTGTGGACGAGCGGCCTTACCCCATTCTCCTGGCGCAGAAGAATCAGGGGGGGATTTTTCATAAACTGGACGAGCCAAATCCTCTGCTTTTTCTGCTCTATTAGAAAAGTGCCTCTCCCATCTCCCATTGGTGATGCTGTCTCCGGTGGAGGAGGCATGGAAGGTAGAAACAGACAGCTCCACTACGAAGTAGGCAACCATCAAGAGGCCAAGCAACAGGCAGCTTCTGCCAAGCCAAGTCCATCTTCTGGCCAGACGGATCCTCATTGCAAGCGATTAAACCAGCCGCGGGCAGACGAGAGAGCTGTAAGTTCTTGCAACGCTCTGCCCCTTCCTGGCACTGCCGGGAGCCGCGGACGGGCAGCAGTTCCGGGCTCAGGCTGCTGTGGAGGGGGGCGGGAGGGTTGCAGCAGGTCCTCTTCTTCCCGGATATAGAGTCCGGAGCGGGGATGCAGAGCAAAAAAAACAACGAAGCAGCGTCCCTCCCCTGGCCCCTCCCCGCCTCCTGTGCAGAACGCCCCCGCCTCAGCTCTCTCGTGCCTTACTTCCTCCTCTCTGTCCCCAGGACAAGCCCCTCCCTCGGGCACTCTCCCTCCGCCTTGTGGTTTGCTCAAAAAGTTGTCGCTTAAGAAAGGGGCAGGGAGCCTTTGGCCCGTCCGACCCAGAGAAACGCCTCCCCCCTCCCACCCTGTGCGCCAGCCCCGCCTCCGTCAGCCCCACCCGACAGGAGCCGGAGCTAGACCCGCAGCCACACAAGCACGCTTCTCCGGAAGCCGCTGAGAAAGTTTCTTCAGTCATCCCGGAGAGCAAACACGGCCTCCTACCCAAGCGACAACCAGTAGGGGCCACCCACCTGTAGCCATCCTCTCGCTCCTCCTCCGTGCGCTCCAGCGGCACTATACCCTCCTCCCCATTGAGTACAGTCCCGTAGCAGGAGCTGGGCGTCTGGATCCTACACAAAGCGTTCAGCACAAGCTGGCACTCTAACGCGCAACCAAAGGTAACAAACTCACCAAGTGCCGTGGTGGTCGGGCTGAAGTCAACGCCGGTGACTGCAGCTTTATGGCCTTTAAAGGGACGAATTAAGATAGGATCCTCCTGGAGAAGAAGTTGTAATATCTGAGAACTCAGTTTTGAGTCACCACCTGATTTTTGTTCTCTATGTCAACCCGGAACTCGCCATGTTAAGATCACACCAAGATCAATATTGAAAGGAGGTAGCTTCTCTCAGATACAATTTATAGATTCTGGGAAAGCAGCAGCGCCTTGGCCCTGAATAAAACTTCCTTCCATTATAATAACAGTGGGGAAGGAGAGTACTGCAAAGCATCCTAAAAGCTAGAACGCTGCTCAAGGTTGCATTGCTCTGAGAAGTGCGGTGACAGCCAAGAGGCCCAGGCATAAGTGCTGGTCTCTAGATGTTGACATGGAGAAAAATCCCGAGAAGACAGGCCCTACAGAATGTCCCTATAGCACAGATGTTCCCGAGCAACAACCTGCCGCCCGTGTGGAATCCGGCCCTGGAGGGCAGTAAAACGCCCTGCAACAAACAGGACTGATACAGCAAATCATATACAAGGCCTCCCTCCTGCTCCCCTTTAAGGGACTGTAACTCTCCTCTGACAAATCAGAGTGAGAGGGCGTTTTGAATGTGTTTTGATTTGGTTACCGCAAACGAAAACCCTGGAACAGCTGTTGGACGGCCCCCGCCCTCCCTGTTTCAAGGGCAGGGGTTTTCCATCGGCAGAGCGAGCTGTGACAAACTTTTCCCCGTTCTCTTTGGGCTCCAGGCCCCTTTCCAGTTGGCCAGTTCGCTCACTGAGGAGCGTCCACCACTCCCCAGACGCCCATCACCGTGCAGCTGAGCGCTGCCCTTAGCGGTAACAGCAGGAGTAGAGGAAAAGAACGGGCACTAGCGGGTCCCGGTGGAGAAGGGGCAGCGCATGGGGCGGGGCCAGAAGGCGCGGGCCCCAGCCTACTCCGCCGCTTGGTGCCCAGCTGGAGACGCGCTCATCAGTTCGGGGCCGGGCGGGCGGCTGTCCGGGGCTCCCCCAGCGCGCACAGCAGAGCTACCAGGTCCCTCCCTTCCCTCTGCCCCAGGAACGGGGCTCGGCGGGCAGCGTCTCCCCAGGCCCGCCCCCTTACCAGCACAGACGCCATGGGACAGGGGCCCGGCGCGCCCGCTCGAGGCGCTGCGATCCCCTGCCCTGAAACACCAGCAGCCACGCCGCGGCCCAGTCAAACCCCCCGCGCTCCAGACCCGACTAGCCGAGTCCCGAATTCGACCCTGGCTGGCTGCGGGCCCCATCCAACCCTGTAAGCGCGGCGCCGAGCTTAGAGCCGCATCCATGTGATAGGCACTCGACTCGCCCTTAAAGAGACAGTGAGCCCCCTCCCAGTTGCTTGGTTACCATGAGCGTCCGTGTCCCCCTCTCTGCGCAGTCCTCACGGCCCCAGAGAGGCGCGCGCGCGCGCTACGGCTCTAGCCCCTGGCCTGCCCCCGCCCTCGCTGCAGCGCGGGCTCCTCTGCTTCAGCAGCACGAGCCCAGCGGGACTGAACGCCCAACGGTGCTTGCGCTGCTGACCCGCCGCCCGGAGGAGGAGCGGGCCAAGCAAGTAGGCCGGGAATCACCCCGCCGAGCCAGCTTGGGGAGCTGCACTCAGGGGGGACCCACCTTCCTTCCTAGCGCCTTAAGATTCAGGGAGCGTTAGAGTCAAATCCCCTCGATCAGCCATGCTCCATCCGTGTTGTGGCGAGGGAGCTGTTGGGCGGGGAAAGGAGAATTGTTGCCCAAGGAGAATTGTATGGTAAATGTGGGCAAATGTCAGTGAATTTAAATTTCACGGGCAGGGTTGAAAAAAGTCATTCATCTGCACCACTCAAAGCGTAGGACAGGCATCGTAAGCAAAATGCTGCTTGAGGACAAGAGTTTAATTGAAGGCTATTCACTTTGTATAGTTTAACAGGTGGTATTGAGTTTGTATTTTAACAGTTAGAAAACTTTAACTTTTAAAATCTCACTGTTCATTGTCATTAAATAATTGTCTTCCCCCATAATTTCCCACAACTGTGAAAATTGTATTCAATTTTTAAAAAATGCTTAAAATTTAAAAAAATGAATTCTGCCAAAATTACTTTTACCTGAAGTAGTATGATGGTGAATGAACTCCACATACTTAGGGAATCTGCTGCGCAGTAGCTGATTTCAGGGGCTTGCAGGTTTGTTTCCCCTTTATAGAAGAAATCAGTGATGCAGAATCTAAGTATTTTAAATAGGGTTACTTATTTTAATTTACATTGTATAAAATCAATATCTCAAAGATTGAGGTGATCAGAAATTACAGTAATAGAGGAGGGCATATAAATCCTCAAAGACAGATTTACACCACTCCTTGAACAAAGGCAGTCAAGCAGCACACAAGCAACCCCTTCTTTCACCAATACCCAGGGAGAAACTCTAACCCAAAAACTGACTAGTTAGAGACACAAAGATAGATCAGCCTTTCCTGCTGCTTGCTTTCCTGCAGCTCCTCCCCAAAAGAAACATTGCAAAACTAACAGCAGCAGCATTTCTTCAAGACTGAACAGTACTTTTCCAATTAAAAAAAAACATTAAACCTACAGGTAACAGTCCTAGCTATTGACTCTTGCCATAAAAATATGTATAGAAATGGCTGAAAATGGGCAGAATCCAAAATTTGTTTACCCATCATTTAATGGGCTATGGCCTGAATCAGATCACAAAAACTCCTTCTCCCAGATGTTGCATTCCTTAAAGCCAGACAGGAAGAAATGGATAAACCCCGAATAGAGCAATCACGAAGGAGACTGCTTACTGATCTCAAGGAAAGGAGAAAACACTTACTTACAGAAAAGGTAATGTAATATAAGCTAGCTTAGTACGCTTTTATTCTATACGATTTACTTTTCTGTATTTTCTATGACAAATATTATTGCTCTGTTTAAGTAATTGGAACTGGTGACTGTTACTGAGGAGATTCCCCAACAGAAGAAATGAATCAATGCTAAAAGGAGGAGGGGTTGCACCTTGAGCATTTGATAAAGCATAGACAAAGGGTGAGATGGGGCTTAAAATTTTGCTGCCAGGATATGGGAAGGCTAGGGACCAGGAAAAGGGCAAGATTTGGGAGGACCTGGGGTTGCATCGTAGTTTCCTATTGGTCATTTTATGAATCTAATTTTCATGGTAAACATTTATGAAATTTTTGGGGCTTCTGTAAACAGATTTGGCAAACTTTCATATTTGCACTGAGAATTTTAGTTAGAAGCTCTTTCTAAAATAACACATTATTTGTTATTTGATATTTTGGTAGAGACAGATAAGGTGAGCTTATTATGGAGTGGCAGTAATCACTTCATAGTTTGGGCTAGTTTCCAATTACAAGCCTGATTTTCAACCCCTTCTCTCTCCCCACACACAGCTACCCCCAACAAAGTTAATCCTCCTAAAATTTCACATACTACATCTCATTCTAGTCAGGAAATTTAAATTTTGGCTCATATCCCTACAATGGTTTGGTCTATAAACTTCAGGTTTCTTTTGATTTGTTGACTTTGGTGGGCTTTGGGAGTAGGTGGTTGTGGGGGAGAGCAGAAGATATCAAAGGCCAAGATTTTAAGAAACTTTTGATTTTCCTAGTGATTCTAGGTATCCAACTTGAGACCTTAAGGGATCCAAATTGTAAGAAAGGGCTGATCACCTCTCTTCTGAAAATCTGGCTCCTTTAAAAGGTGTCCCAAGTTGGATACTAAAGCTCATTGGTCACTTTTGAAAATCTTGGTGTCATAGTTAGGGGACTAGCTGCACTTCAGGCCTCTGAGTGCAGCCCCACGGTGTACTGTAGCTCAAAGCCTGGTCTATAAACCAGGCTTGCCCTGCAGGGCTGACAGTGTTTGGGTACCTGCACAGTTCTTCCCTTAGGGAGGCTGTAATTGGTTGTATACAATGAGACAGCCTTCTTAAAACCAGAATATTATTTATTTTAATAGTAGGAACAAAGCAGTTACAATTTAAAAAAGGATTTTAAGAAGACTATTGATCTTACCTAAAGGCTTCCGTTCCCGTTCCCTGATTGTATCCTAGGCAGGACTAACTTCTTCAGGCACCCTTAATGGAGTGTCACGTATCTCAGTCTGTTTCCCCTAAACAGCTACCCTTGTTCAAATGTTCCCTTTTAAACCCACCAGAGTTCTTTTGATTGCCTGGGATCACAGGCCTTTTCCTGTCCTGGTCCAAAGCACTTTTGTAAGGTAGCTAAAGGGGAGGCAAAAATCAAAGCTAGTAGTCTAGGCATTGTCCCTTAACAATTCTCTCTTCACCTTCTCCCCCTACACCCCCCGACACACTTTAGCCTCCAGCCCTCCACCCACCTGCCAAGTTTTGTGCAATTCCATGTCTTATCCCAGTTTGTGCTCGCTGCAAGGTTTATTGGCCTTAAGCTGAAGTTTACAGTCATGTGCAAATTATTTCATGAGCTAATTTACATAAAATGTTACATGGATCTGCATAAAACTTGGAAGCTATGAATATGATTAGGAAGCAGAGGTAGGGGTCTTAAGGAGTAGAGGGAAGAGTGTTCCTTCTCGAGAACTGGGAAATTGTATTCCACTGCTCAGCAATGGGGATCTGTCCTCTCGCCTCCTAAATTTCAGCTGACTACAGAGAAAGGAAGAGAAGTAGCAGAGGAGAGTGGCTGTTGCAGGCCTCACCAGTGGTGTAATGGTAAAAAAAATAAGTGGGTAGACTAACAAACTGTTTACCTGCGTTTACCCATAACTACAATACTGTGCCTCTCAGAACTTCACCACCACCCTGCTTGCAGGCCATTGATTAGTGAAGCATCTCAATAGGCTTGAGACAGCAGCAATGTCTCTTGGCTTGCCACTGTCTGCCCTCCCCCTCCCCTGGTAGGCAGGCAGGGGGTTGAAGAAGCGGACACTTGTTCACAGCCAGCTCAACTCTTACCCTGCCTGAGCTCCTTGGTCCAAAATTCAGAAACAGCAGGAGCTCTGCCTCTTTTACTGATAAAAACTCTGTTTCAAGGCCAATGGGGGCGGCGGGAAGCCGTGGCCAGCACATCCCTCGGCCCGCTCTGCTTCCCAAAGTCCCCATTGGCCTGGAGTGGCGAACCATGGCCAGTGGGAGCCGTGATCGGTCGAACCTGCGAACGCGGCAGGTAAACAAACTGGCCCAGCCCGTCAGGGTGCTTACCCTGGCGAGCGGCGTGCCATAGGTTGCCGACCCCTGGTCTTGGGCCTTGAATGTGCATGTGAGCTCCCCCAAAGCAGTGCATGATAGCAAGGTAAACTAAAGTTATACACAAAGAGCTAGCAAATATACCTAATAAACAAATGAAAGTATTTGTTCCCCTCTCATTTAAAAAAAAAGAGTAATCAGAGATTATTGGTAACAAAATTTATAATAATTCTGTCAATTCTCATATTTGCCTATGTCCTTTTAAGGTTCAGAATGATTCTTCTGTGATACAAAAGTGCCATCTACTGTACCAAGTTATTGCACAGCTTCGATGGCAGTAATAAATGATGCCTCAAAAAATAGCATCAAAATACTATGTTTCAGTTGGCAGTCACTCCAATAGCTGTGTGGAAGTGCCTCAGGTACTGAGTGAAAATGGTTCGTTTTTGCTAGAAGTGTTAGTCCAACATGAAAATCCTCGTCATTATTAATGAGAAAGTCACCACGTAAAAAATGTCTTTTCCCAAACTTGGGAACAAAAGCATTGTTTTAATGGCTGACATCCCTAGGGAAAACTGTATTTTATATATAAACATTAAAAAAAAACTATGCTAAATGAAAAGGTTGCAACGTCAAACACTCAAGTTAGGAAAGAACAGAACTAAGGTTGCCTGTGTAACCTTACATTTTGCCACCTTATGCATATACAGTAGGATAAAAAATGTTAATTACTGATCACATACTTCTCATGTAATTAAAGACTACTATAATACATATCCACAAGGTGGTTGAATTAAAGTTGCAGAGGCAACCTTAAGTCAGTCCTTTCCTAGCTTGAGTGTTTTACTTTGCAACCTTATTTATCTTTTTATAGATTTTTTTTAACTGTAGTTCCCTAATTTTTAAAACAAAATTGAAATATCAGAAATCCTATTATGTGGGACCATATTGACCCCCAACTTTGGTCACCAGCAGGGGTCAGACCTTTAGAGCACAGCATAGTTTTAACAGAGTAACTGGTAGCAGCAGTAGGTTGAGTATATGGTTAGGCACTAGAGGGGGTGCGACGCACTTTGCCAGTGAGTTTCAGAGCTGTTTGCTGACAAAGGAATGCAGAGATTCAAGACTCCTGGGTTCAGTTCCAAGCTCTAGAAGGGACTGTGCACTTATGGTTATAGATCCCTGGCTCCCTCTCCCTTACTCCCAGTTCCTATGCTAGTTCCCCCACTCCTGAATACCCCCTCAAGTCCCTGGCTGCTACTCCTTCTCC
This sequence comes from Malaclemys terrapin pileata, assembly GCF_027887155.1. NCBI lineage: Eukaryota > Metazoa > Chordata > Testudines > Emydidae > Malaclemys > Malaclemys terrapin. The sequence goes on from NC_071505.1 coordinate 79,279,528, forward strand.
TGCCTCTCATCCTCTGGCTCCTACATATAGAATTGAATACAGCTATCAGAGCACGGCTCATTCCAGATATTTTTTAATATGCCAGACATGTCAGTATCATTTCTAGCTCATGGTTAGCCTACACACACACACTCTAAAACTCAGGCCATTCCCCTCCCCAATTCTCCTCCACCACCCTTTCTCCTCCATTTACAAAGTTTAGGCTCCAATCCTGCAGTGAGCACCACGTGGGCAGATTCATGTGTGTTCCTGCAACCCCACTGAGGGCCTCAGTCTGTTAAAAGAAATATCTCTTATTTCTTCTCATTTTCTTCTGATATTGTACTGGAGATTGTCTTCAAGCTGATGTCTTTTATTTTAAAAAACAAAGTTTCCATTTCAAAATTGCAAAGTAGTATTACTTGTAATATCTGAGATTTTTATAAAACACAAAAAACAAATTTTCTCCTCCACCCCAAGTTTGTTTTCTTGCTTTGACTGTACATAAAGTGCTGTCAATGCAGTTTCTCTATTTTGTCTTGCATTGCTCATGTGCCTCTTCTGGCCAGGCCCTGTGAAAGGGTGTTCAACAGCAGAAGAGCTGAAACTGAAAAAATAGCAGGTAGGTGTATGCAGAGATGAAGGGGAGGGAGAAGCAGGTGTGCTTCTGAACATTTGGTGTTGCTCCTGCCTAAAAGACCCTTATAATCATCAGCATGAAGCAGGAAAGGAGATTTCCGTGTTTTGAAAAGGTCAGAACATACTATTTAAAGGGCGCTCCCTGAACGTTTCTTTTTGGAAATTAAAGAACTCCTATTGACAGTGTTCCTTTAAGAGTTTTCAAAAGGGAATGTGGAATTTAGGCCATATTTCTTCTAATTCCCCTTTCACAGCTGTTTTGATGGAGGGTAAGTAACTTTCAGCCTTAACATTTAGGCCTTGTCTACACTGGGAAGTTTCTGCATGTAAAGCAACTTTCTGCGCTGTAACTCCCAAAGTGGACACACTGCCATGCAGTGTGCAGAAACTGTGCAGTTGTAGTGCTGTAAAAAAACCACCCCAACAAGAGATGTACAGCTTTCTGTGCAGGGGCTACAGTGCCAGTATAGACACCGTCGTTGATTACAGTGCTGCAATTGGCCTGTGGGAGGCCCACAATGCCTGTTTTCGCCTCTCTGGTCATCGGTTTGAACTCTACTGCCCTACCCTCAGGTGACCAATCATCATCATCATCCCCACCCTGTAAATTCCTTTGGAATTTTGAAAGTCGCCTTCCTGTTTGCTCAGTGATGTGTGCAGTGGTCTCAGCGCATCTTTCCAGGTGGCCATCCCTGCTCCATGCACCAGGCGATCCCCCGCTTGGAGCAATGCCAAGCTGCTGGACCTCATCAGCATTTGGGGAGAGGAGGATGTCCAGTCCCAACTGCGCTGCAGCTATAGGAATTATGATACCCACGGACAGATTTCACGATGCATGACAGAAAGGGGCCATGACCAGGACACATTGCAGTGCAGGGTCAAAGTGAAGGAGCTGCGGAATGCCTACCACAAGGTATGGGAGGCAAACTGCCACTCCGGTGCTACATCCACGAACTGCCGATTCTACAAAGAGCTGGATGTGATGTTTGGCAGTAACCCCACCTCCACTGCGAAGACTACTGTGGATACTTCGGTGACTCACGTGTCAGTCGAAAGTGGACCGAGGCAGGAGGAGAAAATCTTGGATGAGGATGTGGAGGGGGACCCAAAGGGAGAGGATGATTCTGAGGTCAGAGATGCATGCAGCCAGGAGCTCTTTTCTACTCTGGAGGAGGCTAGCCAGTCACAGCTGTCAGATGTTGGCGAATTGCAAACAGGAGAGGAGGCCCCTGGTAAGTGGATTTGATTTTGGGAATCACTGAAGCAAGTTGTTGGGGGAGGAGGATTGCAGAAAGCAGGCTTGTCTCACACCGCATGCCTAGTCGGAGTGGCAGAACAGGCTGTTGATTGACTCCCTCACTTCACAGGAATCTCCCTCAGAGATCTCCAGAAAACTCTCCTGGAGATACTGAGCAATCCGCTGCTGCAGGTTCTTCGGCAGAGCTGCTTTGTTTCTTGGTAACTTTCCTGCGCCACCATGCTGTCACGGGGGGAGGGAAGGGGAACCATTGCTTCACACAAGCGAGCCATATAAGGGCCAGGGCGGAAGCCGCAGTCTTGGAGAAGACCCTTGATTCACTGCCTACCCTCAGCAGTGAGATATCTTCCATAAAGGTCACATCCTGTGGAAAGTCTGGGGACAGGAATGATTATCAGGCCCACCCTACAGTGCTGGCTCTCCCCAAGAGCCATGTGCCCAGTGTACAGCAGGATCTGGGAAGAGTGATTTATCCTGCCCTGCCTTGCAGCTACTCACATTTTGGAGGTCTTGCAGCTCATGTGTGCTTGCCTGGGGTCAGCCAGTTAGTGACAGGTGAGAGGACAGCCTGTGTTTTAAATCACTGAATCAGTGTTGTGTGTGTTGCAAACAATATTGCTTCTGTAAATATTGCATTTAAATTTCACAGAGATGACATTGGGAGCCCTGCCTCACTCTGTTATCAGCAGCTGAATGGCTGCGCAGAATTAGAAAGCAGCCAAGAATAACTAAGGAGGACTTTCTGCATGATTTTATGATGCACTTCGCCGCCGAGAAACAGAAATTGAAGGAGTGATGGGATAGTGAGAAAAGGGACTGAAAAGAGAACGCGGTATGCCAGAATGAAGCCACAAAGAGGCTCTTAAAAGTTATGGAGCGCCAAGCAGACACGCTTTAGGTGATACTAGTTCTTCAAACCAAGCAGTTCCGTACCCACCCTCCCATGCAGCTGCTGTCGCAAAACTCTTTCCCATGCTGTAGCCACCACCAACACACTCTTATCAACCTCCTGGCTCCAGTCCATACCCGCAGCATTCCACTCCTCCCCTCTCACAGTCCAGCACTGTGGACTCCCACTACCCACTGCACTTGACACCCATCCCTCTGCAGTTTGGCCCTGCTGAAGTACAGCACCCGCTGCATTGTACTCCAAAGGAGAAGGTTGGATACGATCCTTAGACATACACAAACCTTTAGCCACCCCGGGACCCCACCTCCTCATGGGACCTTCCCTTCCACCACCACCCTTGGTGTTTATGGGTATTTTGTTTGACTGTCTCCTCCGGTTGTTGGTTTTGAATAAAAGAGTTGTGTTGGTTTCAAAGAAATCTTTAGTCTATTAATTGAAAGCAAACGGAGCCCTGCAAAGCAACAGACAATTATGTTAAACCTTCATATTGTATCATCTGCACCAATCACAAGCACCTCCTAGCATTACAAGCACTGCACTCCTGAGCATAGCAACAAATATTAGTGGCTTTCAATTTCAAACTGCTGCCTCAAGGCATCCCTGCTCCTTATGGCCCCACGCTATGCCCCTCTAATAGCCCTGGTCTCAAACAGCCTCCAGGCGCTGAGCCTCTGCAGTCCAGCCAACTTTCACCCTTCCCTTCACAAATATTATGGAGCTTACAGCACGCGGCTATAAGCATAGGAATATTGTCATCAGCCAGGTCCAGCTTCCCATAGAGACAGCGCCAGCAGGCTTTTAAACAGCCAAAAGCACACTCAACAGTCATTCTGCATTTGCTCAGCCTGTTGTTGAACCGCTCCTTGCTGCTGTCAAGTTGCCCCGTGTATGGCTTCATAAGCCATGGCATTAAGGGGTAGGCGGGGTCTCCCAGGATCACAATGGGCATTTCGACTTCCTCTACAGTGAACTTCTGGTCCGGGAAGAAAGTCCCTGCTTGCAGCTTCCTGAACAGGCCAACATTCCAAAAGATGCGTGCGTCATGTGCCTTTTTGCACCAGCCTGTGTTAATGTCCGTGAAACGCCCACGGTGATCCACAAGCGCCTGGAGAACCATTGAGAAATACCCCTTGCGATTAATGTACTCGGTGGCTAGGTGGTCTGGTGCCAGAATTGGAATATGCATGCCATCTATCGCCCTACCGCAGTTAGGGAAGTCCATTTGTGCAAAGCCATCTACAATGTCACGCATGTTGCCCAGAATCACAGTCTTTCGGAGCAGGACGTGATTAATGGCCCTGCAGACTTCCGTCAACACGAGTCCAATGATCGACTTTCCCACTCCGAACTGGTTAGCAACCGATCGGTAGCAGTCTGGAGTAGCCAGCTTCCACAATGCAATCGCCACCTACTTCTCCAATGGCAAGGTAGCTCTCGTTCTCATGTTCTTGTGCCAGAGGGCTGGGGTGAGCTCATCATACAGTCCCAGGAATGTGACTTTCCTCATCCAAAAGTTCTGCAGCCACTGCTCGTTATCCCAGATATGTATCACAATGTGATCCCACCACTCAGTGCTTATTTCCCGAGCCCAAAAGCATCATTCCACTGTGGTTAGCACCTCAGTGAATGCCACAAGCAATCTTGTGTCGTAGTACTATGCATGGCGAGATCAATGTTGCACTCCTCTTGCCTTTGTAGTTTAAGGAATAACTCCACTGCCACTAGTGATGTGTTGGTCAGAGCGAGCAGCATACTGGTCAACAGTTCGGGATCCATTCCTGCCACCCAAAGAGGCAGAGCGTGCAGTACACAAACCGTTGAAAGATGGTGCCAAATGCGGTCAGAAGCACAGGGATTGCTGGGATGCGAAGCAATGCATCATGGGACATGGGGCAGGACCCAGGATGCCCCATGACCCCCTCTGCCTTCCCACAGCTCTTAGCGGCAGAAAAGAAAGAGGGGCTCTATGGGATAGCTGCCCAGAGTGCACCGCTCCGAATACTGCTGCAAGTGCCACAAGTGTGAAAATGCTATTGCGCAGGCAGCTGACAGTGTGAACACACAACAGCGGTTTCCCTTCAGTGCTCTCTGAGCGGCGCTGTAACTCCTGGCACTGTAACACTGCCAGTGTAGACATGCCCTTATAAATCAATTTAGTTTAACGTAAAACTAATGTGAACTACATGCACCATCTGCGATAGGACAAAAAGTAAACTTTAAAACATGTTTTGACTATCAAAACATGGGCATGTGGAATTGAGAGATATTAACAGGCATTTTTTTTCATGCTTGTCCTAATCAGTGAAGTCATAAATGCTATAGTAGAAGCAGGAAAGACACAGAAAAATAGAACAGAGGTGCTAGGACAGTTAGAAGGAATCTGATGCCTGAAGCCACTGGAAGGATTTACAGCATGTCTGACAAAAGACTAATCAAATGGATGCCACCTACTTTTACCCTACAGATTTTAACAGCTTTGAGATGTGTCCTTTGGCAGAATAACTGTCAAATTGTTAGCTGCTAACTCTACTGTTTATGTTATTTGGCTTATAATGCTGCTGTTTAATTACATTGGTGCTCTTTTTTCCCCTTACACATACTCAGCTGAGGTATCTTAAAGTCTGAAAATTACCCTTCATCTGAAAATTAATAATATCAAACCATCCACCAGCTATAAGTTAAACTTCCTATAGTATAAGCTGCTTTATACATCTCTGAGATGCACTGAAGCTGAGCAGGTCCCCATTGTTTACCCTTCTTTATCAGTGTACATTGTGGCTCATAGACTTGTGCAAGTTCAGTTGTTTGTAAAAGGGCATTTGTTGCCAACGTTCATCAATAGAATAAAACAGATGTTTAAGGAGGCAAAGCTTCTGATTTATTTAGCCAAACCACTCCTTGAGATTCTTAATGTAAAACTTTCAGCTTCTGATCACTTAGAAACTGCATGACTAATAGAGCCACATCGAATAACTTTGATTCCAGAAAAAACAAAACAAAATATTTTTGGGGAAATATAGTTTTATTATAGTGGAGTTGCACTTAAGGGTATGTCTACACTACGAGAGTAGTTCGATTTTACTTAAAGCGAATTTGTGGAACCGATATTACGAAGTCAGACGTGTGTATCCACACTAAGGACAGTAATTCGACTTTGTGAGTCCACACTAACGGGGCAAGCATCGACATTGGAAACAGTGCACTGTGGGCAGCTATCCCACAGTTCCCACAGTCCCCGCTGCCCACTGGAATTCTGGGTCGAGCTCCCAATGCTTGCTGGGGCAAAAAATGTGTCGAGCATGGTTTTCGGTAACTGTCGTCATTCAACCCTCACTCCCGCCCTCCCTCCCTGAATGCGCCGGCGGGCAATCAGTTCGCGCACTTTTCTGGTGATTGACAGCGCGGATGGATCCTGCTGCGGTTCGCGCACTTTTCTGGTGATTGACAGCGCGGATGGATCCTGCTGCGATCATCGCTGCAGTTATGGCCATTGTCAACACCTCGCACCTTATCAAGCACCTTTTTCAGAGGCAGATGCTGAGAAATCGGGCGAGGAGGCTATGGCAGCGCGGTGAGGACATTAAGTCTGAGAGGGGCACAGACCTCTCACAAAGCACGGGACCCCACGCCATGAACATCATGATGGGAATGGGTCATGTTGATGCTGTGGAACGGTGATTCTGGGCCCGGGAAACAAGCACGGACTGGTGGGACCGGATAGTGCTGCAGGTCTGGGATGAATCACATTGGCTGCGAAACTTTCGCATGCGGAAGGGAACTTTCCTGGAATGTTGTGAGTTGCTGTCCCCTGCCCTGAAGCGCAAAGACACCCGGATGCAAGCAGCTCTGACTGTCCAGAAGCAAGTGGCCATAGCCCTCTGGAAGCTTGCAACACCAGACAGCTACCGGTCAGTCATGAACCAATTTGGAGTGGGCAAATCTACCGTGGGGGTTGCTGTGATGCAAGTAGCCAACGCAATCGTTGAGCTACTGCTCTCAAAGGTTGTGACCCTGGAAAACGTGCAGGTGATCATAGATGGCTTCGCTGCGATGGGATTCCCAAACTGCGGTGGGGCTATAGATGGAACTCACATCCCTATCCTGGGACCAGACCACCAGGCCAGCCAGTACATTAACCGAAAGGGCTACTTTTCAATGGTGCTGCAAGCACTGGTGGACCATAGGGGACGTCTTACCAACATCAACGTTGGATGGCCAGGTAAGGTTCATGATGCTCGCGTTTTCAGGAAGTCTGGTCTGTTTAGACAGCTGCAGGAAGGTATTTACTTCCCGGACCACAAAGTAACTGTTGGGGATGTGGATCCTCGGGGACTCAGCCTACCCGCTAATGCCCTGGCTCATGAAGCCCTATACAGGCGCCCTGGACAGTGAAAAAGAATTCTTCAACTACCGGCTGAGCAAGTGCAGAATGGTGGTGGAGTGTGCTTTTGGACGTCTTAAGGGGAGATGGAGAAGCTTATGACTCGCTCTGATCTCAGCGAAATCAATATCCCCATTGTTATTGCAGCTTGCTGTGTGCTCCACAATCTCTGTGAGAGTAAGGGGGAGACGTTTATGGCGGGGTGGGAGGTTGAGGCAAATCGCCTGGCTGCTGATTACACCCAGCCAGACAGCTGGGCGATTAGAAGAGCCCAGCGGGACGTGCTGTGCATCCGGGAAGCTTTGAAAGCTAAGTTCCAGAGTGAGCAGGGTAAGCTGTGACTATTAAGTTTGTTTAAACAGAAGCTGAACCTGCCCCTGTTTCTTTACCCAGTTACCAACCCCCTCCCCCCCCTTCCAACACACCTTTAAAAATAAAATAAATGAAACTTTGTTCATTAACACAGTTTTCTTCATTAAGGATTTCCTGGTAAAGTGTTGAAACTGGGACGCAGACTGTGGTGGGGAGCGGGTGTAGTGATGGAAAGGAAGCTTCTAAACTCGAGGAATGACAGGCTCCTGCTCCTAGAGCAGTCTGCAGTGGTGGGCTGGTTGTTTCAACGGAGCCTGCCACCCCTCCTTTTCGGGACTCTGTGTGTGGGGGTTATGTGACTTTGTGGCGGGGGAGGGCGGTTACAGATCCAGTGCTGCGTAGCTCTGTCATCCAGGCTAAGGACCGCTGTATAAGATCTGTAACCACCCTCCCCCGCCACAAACTCACATAGCGCCCCCCCCCCCCCCGAACATGAAAACCACCTCCCAGACTGACCAGGGAGCCTAGTGACTGCAACGTGTGTGTGACCTTCTGCTGAACCTGCCCCCGTGTCTGTACCCTGGTAAAGGTGACTGTCCTCTCCAATTACCAGCCCCCTTCTCCCCCTTCAAACACACTCTCCTCTAAAAGAACATGACGGAAACAGTGATTAACAGAAACATATTTTTTATTAACAACTACACAGTTAGGGGATGAAACTGGGACGGGGCTTGAGTGAGGTGCTTTTGGAGTGAAGGAAAGGACTTATCAAATCTTTGGGAATGAGAGTCTTCTGCTACTTGAGCAGTCTGCAGGGGTGGAGTGACTGTTTTCACGGCCCCTGCCGCCCCTCCTTCTCGGCACTTTGGGTGAGGGGGGGATGGGACTTTGTGGCGGGGGAGGGCGGTTAGAGATAGACTGCAGCGGGGCACTGTCCTCCTGCATCCAGTCCTGCAGAACATCTACAAGGTGCCGGAGCGTGTCTGTTTGCTCCCTCATTAGTCCAAGCAGCGTTTGAGTCGCCTGCTGGTCTTCCTGCTGCCACCTGTCCTCCCGTTTGCTGTGTGATCGTTGGTATTGCGACATGTTCTCCCTCCACTGGGTCTGCTGTGCCGCCTCGGCTTGGGAGCAGCCCATAAGTTCTGAGAACATCTTGTCCCGTGTCCTTCTCTTTCGTCGCCTGATCTGCGCCAGCCTCTGGGAGGGAGATGCCGGGGTAGCTCGGGAGACACTCGCAGCTGTGGGATGGGAAAAAGGGAGTGAATTCCTCACAAAGATACAGTTTTGCGAACAATGAATATAGTCTTTCTCTGTGAACAAGACCATGCACAGTACCTATCACATACGCACTCAGTACAAGGTCGAATTTTCGGCCTTCCCATTTCGTGCCTGGGGTCTTGCTGTACAGATCACACAAGCGGGGCCGGACAACGGAATTCGGCTAGCAGGCGGACATGGTAAGCCGTAGACTTTTGGCTGCTTAAAGCTTAATTTATAGTAGTGCCCTCCTTTCACGTTCCAAGCAATGCTCCTAGCGTTGGCCAGTTCCTGCTGCCAGCAATCCGGCCAGCATGAACTCTGCCCCTGTCCCACCCCCTCGCGGCTGTCCCCGGGAAAGATCCCTGCATGCTGCCCCTGTCCCGCCTCCACTGCGTGGCTGTAAACGGCCGGTTACAGTTATGTAAAGGAACAGGCAATCAGTCCCAATACTAACATTCCCCTAATTCAAAGCAGGTCACCATGAGTGATATCACTCTGATGAGGATTTTGGAGACAGAGAAAGAGCGCATGCTGCATGAATGCCAGCAAACACCAGGGCTGTATGCCGCCATGCTTTGCGAGGCAATGATCCCGGAGTACTTGCTGCTAGCCTGGCACAGAAAAGTTTCCTACCATGGAGGACGCAATAAGGCCGCTCTCCCCAGGAACCTGATGCAAAGGCTTTCACAATATCTCCAGGAGAGCTTCGTGGAGATGTCCCAGGAGGATTTCTTCTTTATCCCCGGACATATTGACAGAATTTTCCAGTAGCTGCACTGGCAAGGACTAAAAACTAAAGCGCCTAGGGCAAACTAATCATGAAAAGCCCATTGTTAAGATACCATTCCTATTCTGTTCAAAATAAATGTTTAAAAACACTTACCTACTGATCTTTCCCCTGATTCATGGTCCGGGTTACCGCCTTGGGAGGGTTGGTAGGGGATCTCAGTGAGGGTGATGAAGAGATCCTTGCTGTCGGGGAAATCAGCGTTGAAAGCGCTATCGACTGCCTTGTCCTCCTCATCTCCTTCCTCATCTTCCCCGTCCGCGAACATCTCCGAGGAAGCGGCCGTCGACAATACCCCATCATCAGAGTCCATGGACAGTGGTGGGGTAGTGGTGGCGGCCGCACCTAGAATGGAATGCAGTGCCTCGTAGAAACGGCATGTCTGGGGCTGGGATCTGGAGCATCCGTATGACTCTTTGGTCTTCTGGTACCCTTGTCTCAGCTCCTTGATTTTCACGTGGCACTGCGTTCCATCCCGGCTGTATCCTCTCTCCATCATGGCTTTTGAGATCTTCTCATAGATCTTCGCATTCCGTTTTTTCGATCGCAGCTCCGAAAGCACGGACTCATCGCCCCACACAGCGGTCAGATCCAAGACTTCCCGATCAATCCATGCTGGGGCCCTCTTTCTATTCTGCGATTGCATGATCACCTCTGCTGGAGAGCTCTGCATCATTGCCAGTGCTGCTGAGCTCGCCACGATGTCCAAACAGGAAATGAGATTCAAACTGGCCAGACAGGAAAAGGAATTCAAATTTTCCTGGGGCTTTTCCTGTGTTGCTGGTGGCTGGTCAGAGCATCCGAGCTCGGACTGCTGTCCAGAGCGTCAACAGAGTGGTGCACTGTGGAATAGCTCCCAGAGCTATTAGCGTCAAATTCCATCCACACCTACCCTAATTCGACATGGCCATGTCGAATTTAGCGCTACTCCCCTCATCGGGGAGGAGTACAGAAATTGATTTAAAGAGACCTCTATGTCGAAATAAATTGCTTCGTTGTGTGGACGGGTACAGGGTTAATTCGAGTTAACGCTGCTAAATTCGACATAACCTCCTAGTGTAGACCAGGCCAAAGTAAGGCTGCTATAGTTTATAATGGAAATATGGTAATGGGGATTGGAGGAAGTTTTACTATTTCCAAATACACCATACTATGATATAATATAAGTTTGTATTCTTGGCTGCCATTTATTTAAGAGCATGTAAAAATAGTCTAAATTCAGTACATTGATTCTGTGCCCGAAACAGGGTGTAGAACCTTTCACACCCAGGCCTTTTGTTTAAATAGGCCTTTACCAAGCTGGTAATGACGACTTTTTTTTTTTCCTATGAAAAATGCAGATTCAGATCAACCAAAACGTTTTGCAACTTCATGTCAATTTCAGTGAGGTGTTTTGGTTCAAACAAACAAGAATTTTAGAAATGCCAAAACAATTACATTATCTACGTTATTCTACATTATCAAAACAAAACGTTGAGTTTTTTTTTTGGGCTAGATTCACAAGGGGAAGTAAGTATCATTGACAAAACCAGGGAGGAGACAGTGTCCCCTTATGCCCAATAGCCCCATGTCAGGACAGTCACCTAGGATGTGGGAGATTACCAGTTTGACTTCCTGTTCTGGAGAAGGAACTGGAACCCAGGTGTCCCATCTCCTAGGTGAATGCCCGAATCACTAGACCGTAGAGTCATTTGCTCATTCTGGCCCAATGACTATTCAAGTATTTTATACAAAGTGGAACAGCTTTAATAGGAGAGCGAGACCCATACCAAAATCGCCTATAACCATTTTCCCAAGGCAGTAACCTAGGAGTGGGGTGACTTGGATTCAAGTCTCTGTTCCAGAGCAGGGATCCAGACTTAGGTCTCCCATATCTCCGGTGAGTGCCCTGCCCACAGGGAATAAAAGAGGGCTCTACCTCTGCCTCAGTTTCCTGAATCTAGCCCTTCATTTCCTTTGCTTCTATTAAAAAAGTTTAAAATAATTGAAACTTAAATTGTTTTGGATCAAACAATGTTTTTTGGTCCAACTTTCAATCCTGGTTTCTGTTTGACCCCAACTGAATTTTTTTTTTTTTTTTCAGAACTGCCAGTGAATTGAAAAATCAGTTATTCACAAAGCTCTAGTTGTAATGCATTCTAAAAGCTGTAGCTACTTCCTGGCTGAAAGGACCCTAGCCTCAATGTGTCTGATGGAGGTTGAATGTAGATCAAATACTACTTCTATACCTGTCAATTTCAACTGATGCAGCCTTAGGAAAGAGGGTGCTGAAGTCTACAGTTCCTAAATAAAATCCCATTGTTTACAAGGGCTGAGGCCTGGTCTACACTAAAAAAAAAAATAGGTTGACTCAGCTATGTCACTCAGGGGTGTGAAAAATCCACACCCCTGAGCGATGTAGTTAAGCTGATGTAACCCCTAGTGTAGATCGTGCTAGGTTGACAAAGAATTCTTCCATTGACTTAGCTACTGACTCTTGGGAAGATGGGTTACTTATGCCAATGGGAGAACCACTCCTGTTGGTGTAGGTAGTGTCTGCATTGAAGGTAGTATCTATACCTGGCCATTGATGTAGTAATAGTAAACACTAGAATGAACGTGGATATTGATTTAAAAATTGAGTATATGGAAATAAAAACAAAAAAGCGACAATTATATTAGGTAAATATGTAAGAGTGGAGAGAGAAGAGGCAAAGAGAAATGAGAGCTTAAGGAAAGAAAAAAAAAAAAGAGAGAATGGAATCTTGAAATCTGAGTTCATTCATTCAATGTTAGGCAAGACTGCTTTGTCTGAAGCCCAGGCTTTTGTGAGCCCAACTTTTGGCTCTTTGATGAACTTAATTAATAAAAAAAGGAGACAAATCTAACAAGCACTGGTTTGAAGTCAGGAAGAAAGCCTCAGTATAAACATTCTAGTACTTTCACATCACTGAATTCATATTTAACTGCACTATGGCATAAGTTAGTGATAAATATTTTCCATCAAACTGCACTGAAAAATGCAGTGAGGGGTTCAATGCTTACATTGAAGATAAAATTGAAGAATCTAGAAGTGATAGCACTTTACCAGACTATATAAACTTTACTTCATTTTCACAAGAAAAATCCAACAAGTATTAGAGCTGGTCAAAAAATTCATAGAAGTCAGTTTTCACTTGTTCCAGTTATTAGTATTTAGTATTATTTTCCAGTAGGGTGACCAGACGGCCCGATTTTATCGGGACTGTACCGATATTTCCTTGTTTGTCCCATGTCCCGACTGATGTGCGGTCGGGACACTGGACAAACAAGGAAATGCTCCGGAACCTGGAGCCTGGACGTGCTTGCGCTCCACCCCCCCCCCCCGCCCCGACTCTGCCCCCTCTTCCCGAACAGGCTCGGGGGGTTTGGGCCCGGGCGCCAGAGCCGTAGCCGCAGCTGCCGAGCTTGGCCATGGGCCGCTTCCTCCCCCCGCGGCAGTGGGAGCTGCAGCAGTGGCTGCTCCCGAGTCCCGCTGCCCGGGGGGGGAGAACAGCCGCTGCCTGGCCCCGCGGGCCGCTCCCCTACTCTCCCTACCGCCCGACTGAGTCCTGCCTGCTCGGGGCCAGGCCGGACTCACTCACCCTGGCCCCCTGCTTCCCCTGCGTCTCCCGGGCCTCCCTCCAGCACTTGTGGAGGAAGGGTGTTTTTTTTTTTTTTTTTGCCCTATTTTCCAGTAACGTAAAGCGATGCTAGGAGCTTCACAAATAAGGCACATTCCCTGTTCTGAAGTTTGCAGTTTAAAAGAGGAGATGAAACACATGTCATCCATACTTTGTTCACAAGAAGGAAGGAAAGGGAGTTTAAAAGATTATGTAGTTACTAATATATGTAGTGGGCACAGTTCCTAATTATCTATCCAGTACTTATTTGTTTTACTTCAATAGTTGAAAGTTGAGCTTGAGTGACAAGTGAGAGAATATGGAGAAGGGAGATGATGGTGAGGAGGAAAAGGTTGGAAGACAATGTTAAGGCGAGGAGGAAGAGGGTGGGAGGCATAATAAGGCAGGGCATACTGGTGAGGACAGACTGTCATTGGCTGTTGCTAATAGAGACTAGAGTCCTGGATTGTCTAGTACGCTGTTGAACTTGAAAGAATGGAGGTTGAAGTCTGAGGCAGGAGAGCGTATAAAGGTTCTGCTGTAGGGATTCCAGGAAAGATGAAAGAGCTCCAAAAAACTATCTTCATTTTTTTTAAAAATGGTAGTAATAAGGTAATTCATAGTTATGTAATGCTTTGTAGCCATAGATCTTGAAGAATTTTCTAAGTGTGGGCAAGCTATTTCATCTACAGGCTGGGAACATAGAAATAGCTATTTCTCTGTCTAAATACTTCAGAGGAACTCATTGTGCAGTCATGGAGGCCATCTAAAGATCTAGAAGAAGATTCCAATTTTAAAAAAACAAACTCAAAAAGGTTAAATGAAATGTTCAAGGCTACACAAGCAGTTAGCAGCAAAGTTGGGAACAGGACTCATACCTGATTTCCAATTCTGGATTCAGGACTGTGAAATTACCATTCTATGATTCAATGGTCTAATTAAAAACAAAATTTACTTACATATATCAGATTAAAACAGTAACAGTATGTATAATATGTTATCTGAACCTGAGCAAAAACTAAGTCACCTAGGTACATCTTAGGCTTAGTTGTAGGGAAGCAAAAAACCATCTTACATTTCCAATAACTTTTCCCCCTCTCTGATCCACTTGGATTGGTACCATTTCAGAGAGACTCAGTTACTGGTTTCGGGAGTCTTGTTTCATACCTCCTTTCGATCTCAGTTCCTTACAATCTTTAATCAGTAGTGTTAAGTGTCTGACAGTCACTTCATTGGGTCAAGTTTACATCAGCATGTCAACAATGTAATGTTTGATCAGGTGTGCCACCTAGTGTCTATTTTCAGCACCCATTCTATATAGCTCTGAAAGTACTTTGCCAGTTTCCACTCTATTTAGCTTTTTAAATGCCACTTTAAGGTTCAGGCAAAATCAGTCATCCTAAACTGTCAAGGCAGCTGGACCCTGGTTTGTATATTAGTTGTCTTTGGCTGGAGATGTTAGTTTGAGTAATTCAAACTGTCTTGAAAGCAACTGGATTTATATTTTTGTACTGTTTCCTTTTCCCAGTATTTCTACTCTTTATCAACTAGGAATTGATTAACATACTTCCATAAAACTGGCAGAAATGAGGAGTGCCTGGGCCAGCTACTGACAAATTAGTGTAGTGTTGTAAGACAGAAAGCTACGAACAACCCTTAAACAATGAGTGGTTGTATCTTGAGTAGCCTACAGCATAGTCAACTTTATTTTATTTATTACTCTAGCTACCCTTTCTTAGAAAGAGTTAGTGAGCTGGTGATGGAGATGGGTATCTCTACAGAGGAGATGGGGATTGGAGCTGGGGAGAAGGGCTGGCTAGGAGGAGATGGAGATAGACTTGGGCAGAAGGGCATAACCACTAGAGAACACATCCTCCAGAACATGGAATTGAATCCAGGAGTGCTGTGTCACTATGTTCAGCTGCTATCAGCAAAGAGCTGTAAAATCTACTCACTTTGTGAATGCAAGTCTGTGATGTGCATTTAAATGTTTGAAACTTGCCGGTGACTAAAGTTGGGTGCCAATATGGTTCTACATGATAGAATAACTGCTTTTTTATTTTTATTTATTTATTTATTTTAAGGGAAAAGGAAAGTTCATTCAAAATACCTATGTTAAAAAAAATAGGCTACAAAATCAAGCAAGCAAAAGTTAGGCAATTTTACTTCTGGCATTTCCTGTGTAAATTTAATTCACCCTTCCTTGTGCATATGAATTATGATACTGTAATTACATGATCACATACTATTTTCTCCAGAGAATCCATGCCTCATTCAGTAGACAGGATGGCCCTGCTTTGAGAACGAATTAGGGTTGTGTTATGAAAGAGGCTGTTGTTTTTAGGACCCCTGCTTCATTTGTTGCAGCAGAATAGAAGGTGTGTACTAATTACAAGTACTGATACAGGCAGATCTAGATCTTCCCCTTCACCTGACAGGGAGGAGCCATTGGACCCAGGATGCAACTGAAAACTGGGGATAACAAATGAAAAAACAGTGACAGGAGTGAGAACAAAGGTTGACAAATCAGGGAACCAGAGGGGGACACTGAGCAGAGAACCCCAGAGAGTGCCCCAAGGAACTGTAGCTGGGGACACAATTGAACTAGGAACCAGAAACAGGCCTGAGAGTCACAGAATGCCCTCCTGGCCAGCTTCTCTTTCTGGTGTGATGGATGGCTGTCTTAACCAGCATCAGAAGGAAGTTAAGAACATAAGAACGGCTATACTGGGTCAGAGCAACAGTCTATCTAGCTCAGTATCCTGTCTTCCAACAGTGGCCAATGCCAGGTGCCCCAGAGGGAATGAACAGAACAGGTAATCATCAAGTGATCCATCCCATATTGCCCATTCCCAGCCTCTAGCAAATAGAAGTCAGGGATATCAGCCCATCCTGGCTAATAGTCATTGATGGACCTATCCTCCATGAACTTACCTAGTTCTTTTTTTGCACCCTGTTATGATCTTGGCCTTCACAACACCCTCTGACAAAGAGTTCCAAAGACTGACCATGCGTTGTGAGAAAAAAAATACTTCCTTTTGTTTTAAACCTGCTGCCTATTGATTTCATTTGGTGAAATTTCATCAAGTTCAGGGGCCGGCCACCTTTCAGAAGTGATGTGCCGAGTCTTCATTTATTCACTCTAATTTAAGATTTCGCATGCCAGTAATACATTAACGTTTTTAGAAGATCTCTTTCTATAAGTCTATAATATATAACTAAACTATTGTTGTATGTAAAGTAAATAAGGTTTTTAATTTTAAATGAAGCTTAAACATTTTAAATTAAAATGCAGAGACTCCCGGACTGGTGGCCAGGACCTGGGCAATGTGAGTGCCACTGAAAATCAGCTTGCATGCCGCCTTCGACACACGTGCCATAGGTGGCCTATCCCTGCCCTAGTTCTTGTGTTACGAGTAAATAGCACTTCCTTATTTACTTTCTCCACATCAGTCTTGATTTTATAGATCTCAATCATATCCCCCCGGCATCTTTTTTCCAAGTTCAAGTGTCCCAGTCTTATTAAATCACTCCTCATATGGAAGCCATTCCATATCCCTAATTATTTTTGTTGCCCTTTTCTGAACCTTTTCCAATTCCAATATATCTTTTTTGAGAGGGGGCAACTACGTCTGCACACAGTATTGAGGAGGTACCATGGATTTATATAGAGGTAATATGATATTTTCTGTCTCATTAGCTATCCTTTTCGTAATGATTCCCAACATGCTTTGCTTTTTTGACTGCCGCTGCACATTGAGCGGATGTTTTCAGTTGACGAGGTCTTGTGAGGAGTGTGAAATCAGGAGGTGCGGGGAGAAGTGCAGCCAGAAACCCAGCAGGAGGTACTGGAAGAGCCAGCAGATGGGCTGCAACTCTGCATAGAGGTGTGCCAGCATCTCCCTTTCACTGCAAAAGGAACAAATGTTGGGGGAGTTTGTGAACTGTCCCAGGTACACTTCTGTGCTTATGGCTCCCTGAAGGAGCCACCAGGTAATATTCCCACCAAGCGATGGGACCACAGTGGATTATGGACTGAGTCAGGGGACTTCAGGAAGAGAAAGGATGATCCATGTATAAGGCAGTCACATGATGCCCTAGATTCTATCCCTGCCTCTGCTACAGAACTCCTAATGTGATGCTGGGTAAGGCACTTAAACCATACTTTTCAAAGGTGATCACTAATCCTGTGTTCATCATCTGATAGCTCAATGTGAAACCTCAGGGGTCTGATTTGTAGCAGGGTTGAGCACTTTGAGCTGCCACTGCAGTTGATTGGAGGAGCTGTGCTTTGAACATATAAAGTTATAAAAATCCTGAGTAGTGAAATATCAAGCTGTAAGTACCTCAAGTTGGCCACTTTAGCCATAATCTCGGTCTCCATACCCTAGCTGTAAAGTGGGGATAAATACCATCAAGAGGTATGGTGAAGATACATTCATTAACATCTGTGAAGCATTCACACAGTGGTGAAAGCACGTTCAAAGTTTTGAATTGAATGCAGGAGTTCGATGCAGGGGATGGGTTTAATAGGTAAGTCTGGTGCCGCATAAGGGAGGATAAAAATACAACTATTGAATGGTCTGTGTTTGTACAGCACTTAGCACAATGGGGTCCTGGTCTATGACTAAAGCTCCTAGGTGTTATGATAATACAAGTAACTCATTCACTAAATGAGGCCAAGTTCCTGTGGAAAAAATAGTATGTGATCACATAGTTAAAGACTCTCAATCACGCATGCACACAAGGGGGTAAATTAACATTGCCCAGATTACCTTAATTCTAGCATTAAACAACTGAGTACTTGATTTCGCAACTTGTTTTTTACAATCTCTAAAACATAATGCTCCACCCCCTTTCCTCCATAAATATCTCTTTTTAAAAGGAATAGACTCAGTGGACTCAAAGGCCTCAAGAGGGATATTCCTAATAAAGAAATAGTGTAACAAGCAGAATCTCCCTTTTTTAGCAGCATGTTTCAAGTCTTTATACATGAGCAAAAAAAGGGCACAAGTCTGACTGCAGTTTGCACAAGATACAAAGATCCTAGCGATGCATTTAATGATGTGGCATAGTCTCTTGCAAATCATTTATCTTCCCCTTCCTACTGGGCTTGTCCTCCACCATTCCTGTGTGTGCCACGTTGCACAGCTGAGGCCACAGTCAATGTAGTATTTCAGTGAAAGGGAGCAACTTCCACGTGTAAGACTCCAAGATAAGGCCCTGTAGCCTAGCCACAAAGCTCAGGCCTTGGCTACACTGGTGCTGTACAGCACTGCAACTTGCTGCGCTCAGGGGTGTGAACCCCCACGCGCAGCACTGTAAAGCGCCAGTGTAATCAGCGCTCGCAGCGCTGCACGCTCACTCGCAGCGCTGCAAGCTATTCCCCTCGGGGAGAGAGCTCTCGCAGCACTGGCAGCGTGACTACACTCGCACTTCACAGCACTGCCGCGGCAGCGCTATGAATCCCCAAGTGTAGCCAAGGCCTCAGCAAAATAAATCAGCCCCGCTTGTTTTTTAGAATGGCTAATTGTGTTCAATGCTCTCCTTCAGGAAGGTTTGGAAAAGCCAGCCTGCAACTGAAGCAGAAGAATCAAACTAAGAGGCTTTTCTGGCGGTGCAAGTAGAGTACACACTCCTTTGTATGGGACAGATCAGTTCCCCCCTTCCCCATTGACTAAAAGTTGTAGTCAATTGTTTGACTGTACTCACTCTTCATTCTTAAAAATGTTTAAGAGACCAAATAACCGAACTTAGCCAAATTTGTCTTAAAATTAACAGTGTAACAGACAGGAGACATACAAACCTTCCTGGGAAGCAAATCCTCAGCACATGTTCACCTTACAGATGGTGTCCTTCAAAGATAGGCCTTTTAGCTAGCAATATTCATAGTATGATTTGACTAATTATAAAACTTGTTACACATCACTAAAAGTTTAAGCTTGATCCACTTATTCGTGCCAGCTTTGTCCTTGGTACCTCCCTCTACTTCCCCATATCTCATTTTGAACACTACATTCCAAGTGTTGATGAGCCATGAAAGTACTCCTTAACTGTGCTTGGTACAAAGTATTCACGCAGCTTTGTAAAGTGTTGTGGGATGCTTGACATGGGTGAACAGAATTGTGGGATAATACATTCAGTTAACATAACTTCACAGCACTTACTATAATTACACACACCCCATGTGCATAATACCCATCAGTATGGTGTATATTATGCTTAACATATGTGTTGGCAAACAACTGCAATGCTGCAAAAGCACAATGAAGACCCCATAAGGTCCTGTGGGTTTTCCTACACATTCTAATCCTGTTATTTTTAAAAGGTTAAAAAAAACCCCACACATTTCTAAAGCTTTAACACCTGCATAAGACAAGCTTTGTAGAAATCCATTTAAACTTGCTGTTAAGAATCATTGTAATGGCAATAGAGTCAGTGAAGTTTTCAGTCAGGTGGGTCATTCTTTAATCAACGGACTCAGGCCATGTCTACCCTATAAAGTTCAGTTGATACAAATTATGTTGGCATATAACCACCAACTGTAATAAGTTGCTTATATGTGTACATACGTGGGTGCTTGCATCACATGCACAACTAGGTTGATGCAGTGCTGTCTGTACAAATTTCGTCTTGGATTAATGTAAGCTCCCTGTTACGCTGATGCAATAAACATCACGTCTTTCAATGACTACACACCCATGGTCAACTTACTTAGGGTTGACACAGGTCATAAAATGTCTACACTCACATTGCGTCAACTTAACAGCCCTTCTGCAGCTGTCCCACATTTCCCTTGTCCCTGTGACAGTGGCCACTCTGGTTACAATTTGGAATTCCATTCCCAAGGGTCACAGACCCTGGAAGCCTGCTCTTCCTATCCCACACATTGCCTTTAAAACCTTGCACATGTTTTTGAAATGCCTTTTCCTGATTGCCCACCACCTCACTTTTGTCATTTGCATCTGATTGTCCTACCATGCTGGCTCCATGAACACAGAGCTGCTAGAAGTGCTCCTTCCTGGAGCAGACAAGTAGTATTCGATCCTCTTGGCCTGGGGTGAAGAGGCTGTGCAAGCACTGCTAGAAATGTTGCCATCTACAGGCAGATTGGTTGGGGGATGCTGGCAAAGGGGCATGACAGATAGCAGAAGCAGTGCCACATGAAAGTGAAGGAACTTCACTAGGCATACCAGAAGGCAAGAATAAATCTGGCATGGCCCCACAGATCTGCCGCTTTGATGAAGAACTGCATGCCATACTTGCTGGGGACCCCACCAGCACCCCATGTACAACTGTGGGCACTTTGCAGGAGTCTGAAGTGGAGAGCCCTGCCATGAATGGCAAAGGCAAGGCAATGCAGCAGGGGACTCAAAGCATGCCATGAGCCAGGAGCTATTTGAAACTATTCTGGAGTCTAGCCAGTCCTGCCACCCGAACACAGACGATGAAAGGGAAGTCAGCTTGGGTAAATTTGTACAGGAATTATTCCTTATATTAAATTTTTCCCAGAAAAATCATCTCCCTCCCTTTCCTCACGCCCACTGCTCTTCTGTGATAAACTATGCATTTCCTCCCATACAGGAGCAATGAAGCTCAGGCCCTCTTCACACCTCTGTAATGTATTTAAGACTTTTCTGCTCTTTCATCAATAATGGGTTAATACCCTCCTCCCATCTGTGCAATTCAGAGGTGGTCCAATATTGCTGGAGGTTCCAGGACTAAAGGCTAGGGGTGGGGGTGAGGGGGGAGTGAGTTGTTTTTGGGCTACCAGCATAGGTTGACTGAGGAGAAGTTGCTAGCAAAAGAAAAATCTGGTAATAAGTTTTGCCTTCTGCAGCACAAAGCTTTCTGCCCCTCATAACAAAGGGGAAGTTGGGGAGGGGGGAGAGAAGCAAAGTATTATAGTACAATAGGTAGAAATGGGAGTGGTCTCCCTCCATCCCCACTCCAGCCCCGCATATGAAGCCAGAGCTATATAATTTAAAGAACTGTTGGGAATCAACTCAGTTGCACCTTCCTAGCAAAGGATACTTCTATCGAGGACTGGAAGTCTATTTTGCAAACCTTTCGGGAGGTATTCGGTCTAGTACTACATGACATTGATTAAAAACTAGCACTATACAATAAAGCAGACATTAAATCAATTAAGAACTGGCTATTAAACAAATAGCAAAAAGTAGTTTTCAAAGGGGTATCATTGAATGGGGGGATTTCTAGTGGGCTCCATGGTAGTTAACATTTTCACCAATGATTTGCAAGTAAATATAAAATCATTGCTGATCAAGTTTGCAGATTACACAAAGATTGGCAGCATAGTAAAGAATGAGGAGAGGGTAGTCACACAGTATTCTGGATCATTTCATTAGTTGGGCCCATTCAAACAAAATGTATTTTATTACAGCCAAGTGCACCATTATACATGTAGGAACAAGGAATGCAGACCATACCTAGAGAATGGGGGGCTATACTGGAAAGCAGTGAATATGAAAAGGTTCTAGGGCTCATTGTGGACAGTCAGATCACCATGAGCAATCAGGGCAGTGGTGTGACTAAAAGGGCTAATGTGATTCTTAGCAGTGTAAACAAGGGAAATGATTTTCACCTTTATATATGGCATTGGTGAGAGCATTAGTAGAGTATCGTGTTCAGTTCTGGTGTCTACACTTCAAAGAGGATGTTGAAAAATTGGGAGGAAAGCACAAAAAAGTGGTTTGAGGGCTGGAGAAAAGCCCTTCTACTGAAAGCTCTAAAAACCTTAACCCACTTAATAAAAAAAAGATGGGTGAGGTGACTTTGAATACAATGTAAAAGTATCATCAAGGGGGGGGAATTGCCAGGTACTAAAGAACTCTTATGTCATGGAGAAAGGCATAATGAGAACCAATGGCTGGAAGCTGAAGCCAGATAAATTCATAGTGGAAATAAAGGCACTTTAAAAACAAAAACAAAAAAGAGGTAAGGTTGATTAATTACTAGAATAGGAGACTGAGGAAAGTGGTGAATTCTCCATCTCTTGAAGTCTTCAAATCAAAACTGGATATCTTCTGGGAAAATATGTTTTAGTCAAACCCAAGTTTGAAGGTTTCTAACTGTCAGAAGAGTGAGGTTCTGGATCAGCCCCCCAATAGGAGTAGTTGGAGCAAACAACCTGTCTTTTTTAAGAGGGAGCTCAATAAGTTTATGAACAGGATTAAGTGGTGGGGACGCATGTGATGGCAGAGGACTAACTTCAGTGACCCAGGAGGAGCCTTCTGGTCATAAATTAATAGTCTGAATACAGGGCCAACTAGGTAAAGTTTAAGGGCTTGTGAAATACAGGAGGTCAGACGAGATGATATAATAATCCCTTCTGGCTATAATCTCTGCAAAAATAAAACTATGGAAGTATAGGTGGTCTGAGTCCAAATGGAGTCATCCCTTCTTCAAGAAGTCTGGCCTTCTGCCAGTGCAATGGAGGATCCTTGGCTGTTTATCAAGTCCAACAGCATATAAATACTCACATGTTACTCGAACGCCAAGTTAACAGGAAGTAGGAGGAAACTTCCTACGAGCACCATAATTGCCTAGGGCATGGTTTCTTGCTTCTTTTTCTGATGCAGCTGGTATTGGCCATTGTCAGACAGGACACAGGACTCGATGAATCATTGGTCCAATCCCATATAGCCATATTTTGTCATTCAGCTGTGTTTTTGATAGAGCTCTCAAAGTGAATTAAAAGGATGTGTTCTGATATTTGGAATTGGGTCTTTCAAGTATGCACCCCAACCTGCGAGGCTTGCTTTCATCCTGAGTATGCAAGAGTGTATGGTGGAATTTGGGTTGGCATTCAGAATGAGTTTGTACTTACCTGCCAAGAAAGGGGCAGTGATATGATCCAGGAATGGAGGTTAATTTTGCATTGTACAAGGTAAGCATTTCCATGTTCTCAGAAGGAATTTCTGGAGGTACATTTTGAGAAATCCCATTCAGGGGATGAAGGCTATGCATGGCACCAGCATCCTAGCCATGGGAAATAACTGCCTTCTGGTGACCACTGCCAACACATGACTGTTGCCATGACATTTTGGATTTTTTACAAAGCTTTAGCATGGTGGTAAAAATATGGCCAGAGCCATGCCTGTTTTGAATCCTGGGTAAGCAATTCTCTGTAGTGGGTCCAGAGGTTCTTGATTTTGCCACTGGCTAGTGCTGAATGAGTCTTTTTCCCTGTACAGGGTGCTGATTGATATGTTGTCTATGAATGGGAATAGATAGGTGGAGAGGGTGGATCACAGGGAAGAGTCTTGTGCAGGAATTAACATTCTCATACACAAGTGGTCATTTGTCTTTGTCATGCTGAGAATTTAATTGGTTTGGGAAGAATTTATCTTGGTTTCTTTGTAAACATCAGCTTGAGTTTGTTTCCTCCTCCTTCTGCTAGGGGGAGAGTGCCTTCTTGAATACCCTTGAAGTTGGTAGCAACCAACACATTGCCATGTTGGCTTTGATAGTGAGGGTTGAATCCCCTTGGGGAAATGTTATTGAAATTAATAGCTGGGATTGCAGAAACTCTTCACCTGTGTGTTTGGATGCACAAGGTACCAGTTTAGGATTACTGATTATTTATGGGTGCTTCACCACTTGACAACCTCATCATTTCTTTGTAGCCACCGAGTTAGGAGTCAGAGCTTATCACAAATTTCATGAAGGATTGACACAAAGCAGAACTTGAGACCTTTCACTCCAAGGAAGATTCATACCCCTGGACAACAAACCAAGTATATTTTCCTTACAAAGTATAGGATATTATTTTCTGAATGGTTGTGGCTTTGAGGGCCAGCGTAGTAAGTCCTTCTCTTGTGGACTATGGGGGTCTTCTGGAATGAAGCCCCCTTCTGAAGGTGACAATGTCTTTCACAGGTGGAGCTTCTGCTGATTGAACCTGAGGTTCCCAACATACAAGGTTGCTTTGTGTTCTTGTGTAACATTTAATTCCTTACAAGCCATTTGCTTCATGTCCTGGAAATCATAGAGGCTTTATTTTGGTGATGCACCTGTGGTACTTCCCCAGCTCTTTACAGGAAGGCTATTGATACGGGCCTGGGGACCACTCAACCATGAATAGGTATGGTTACAAATACCTCAATTGTGGGAATAGCTTGCTCAATGTCCCTAGGAGCCTGAAAGGCTGCCTGCCTGCTTTGCCAGGCTTGCTAGCACCCATGTGATTACTGTAGAAGCGACCCAATACCATTGGGGGCTTTACTTAATACAACGAGAGTTATTTTGAACATTGCAAGACATCTCACCTACTACTATAATATTTACATGTCTCTGTTCTCGGCACAGAATGCCCGATGTGCTCCTGATGCTTGAGTGTGGAGCCAGCCTATGGAGTGGAAGGGGGGGGGGGTGAAGAGTGACCCCTTCCCTCCCTTTCAGACTGTGATCTCCCTTCCATAGCAGAGCAGTCTGTGGGCTGAAAGCCAGACACACGATTACCATTACACCGCAGCATGAGGACAGGCTTCACTGGGGTAAACATGCTTAGCTGCAAGCCCAGACATATTGCCAGGTGAGGGAGGGGCAGTAGACCCTATAGGAGCACTGGGAGGCAGCTGGGGTCCTCAGAGGTGGACACTTTCCCAGGCTGGGAAAAGCAAGGGAGAGAATTTAATGACTGATCTTTATCCCATGACTTGTTCATTAACATTAATTTGATGCCTGGCAAAAGTCATGCTTGATTTTGCCTTTCTGGGACCACAGAGCCACTGGAGGTTGCAAGACTTATGCCTGAGCATCATAAGAATCTCAATGCACAGTGGGAAGAAGGGAGTGTGGAGCCCTGCTTCTTCCAAGGAATTAGGGCTCCACTCCAGTCTTTTGGGAGTGGGGAGGCTTTTGGATCCTTTCAATGGTTTCCTCTCCCTAGCCAACATCTGGAGTGGGACTTATTCCCAGAGCCAGCTGGAGAGTGTCCTCATCCTTAGACTCTTTCCCCAAAATGCTCAGAAGCCCCAATTTGGCACTAAAAAAATTTTAATGTGCAAGTTTGACCAGTATATGATTCACAATCAGTTTTGTAATTAAATGTGATATAACATGTAACTGTTCTTAAAGCACCCAAGCCTTGTGCATAAATCTAATCTATACTAAAAAATTTAAGTCACCATATAACTGCTCCCTGTTCCATTCAGGACACAGTCTACATTAAATTACAGAACAGGGCCATGAATCCTCTCTCCACAACAAGAAGTTTAGAGTATTTTTTCTTGAGGGGGAGGGCTCTGAAGTTAAAAAACAAAACTATACCTTTGAACTTTTACTTATAGGGTAAAAGGGTATTAAGACCCTTTTACCCTATACATCTTTAAGATTTAATATTTGTAACAAGATCCTTTTATCTTTAACTTGTAAAGCTTTTGTTACTCTCTAGCAAAAGACCAACACAGAAGTATGCTTTTAAATTCTAGCATATGTCATTCTATTGTGGAGACCAAACTTTCCACCTCCCACACATCTAGTGCAGTTTTGTTTCAAATAACTCACAACCGTAATGCAGAATCATGAAGCTAAGGCTATAGAATATTTTTGCTGATGAAAGTTTTCCACACCAATTTAAACTACTCATGCTTAGAGTTGTGTCTCATTGTGTGCTTTTCAAAAAGAAGTCAGTCCTATTATTTGGATATTGGCAGGTTGAAAGGTATACTTAGAATTCACATATCTATTTTTTTTAAAGCAAGTTATACTAAATTGGTTTTAGAAAGAAAACACGTCTTTTTACTGAGAATACTATTTGTTTTAAAAAGGGTACAGGAGAGGTAGTGGAGAATATATTGCAACTAAAGACAAATGCACAGCAAAATGAAAAGTTCCCACTTGTCAGTTACTCCTTTTGAAGAAGGAACACACTTGTTGATTACATATAGGGTCAGGTCCCAAGTCAATCAATGGAGGCAGCTAGAGCTTCGCACGTGGGCAAGCCTGGACAGTAGACTGCCTGCTCATGGGATTCCCTCCAGAATATGTTCCTCTACAGCTACTGTAAGTGACTAACACTTGAAATATATTTGAACTTTTCTGATCAAAACTAAAATGAGCTAGGAGGAATATCAGTTATAAAAGAGTAAAGGGAGGTAAATAGGGGACACAGTATAGAAATTACTCACACACTATGTAAACAAATCAGCACCACTGAACTGAAGAAACGTTGCCAAGACTGCATGTTGAGTTTGTATTTTATAAGAGCATGAATGTTGGAACAGTTAGTTTACATTTTACTTGCCTGCCTTTTCCACTCATTAAAGTTGTCCAACCAGAAATAGAAGATCCATGTGTAACTAGTGTTCTTAGGTCTCAGCCCTGTACCTCAGGATAGTTAAAAAGGACTTTAGACATCAAGACCAACCTCAAGATTAACCTTGACAACTGAAAAATCTAATGCATGCCAATTTCCTTGGCATTTGGGATTCCAGCAGAAAGATTGCCGAGCTAGGTTTTTGGATTTATGAAATGCCATTTTAAGTGTGGAATCTTCAGACCCAAAACACTAGAGTTATGAAATCCTAACTGAGGAAGGCCTCTTTTCAGCTGTTGAGTTGTGATGCCTCCATCAATGTGACCTTAAAGAATAAGGAAGTACACAAATAAAGGGTTTGAATGGGCAAGAGCCACTAAGATCAGATAGATGAATATATTATTCAAGGATTTATATTCAGTTCTGCACAGCATTCTATACACTCATTCCAGTAACTCAAGTATGTTCTGGATATGGATACCTTAAAGAGGCAGGTGTTAAATGACTTCCCTGGAATACCATGCTTTCTTCAACTGGTTCTGTTCAGCAGCCATGCTGCAAACCTAAGTCTTTTCAGACCCATATTTCAAAGGGCAGTGGGTTAAGATCTTCTTGAGGTAGAAGCCAAAGGAGTAGATTCATAATGAGGTGAGTGACCTCAGAACCAGGACTTCTCAGGTCATTGTAGCCCTGTGGCCTAATCTCATCTTCATTGACTAGTGTGATTCTATTGATGACTGGTCTTCTGTATGAGGAAAACTAATCATACAGCAGTCAACCAGTTTTCAGCTACCACTTTTTTTTTTTTTGTTCTGAACTATATCATCGTCTTAAAAAGAGTTAAGATATTTGTTGGCTGAAACAAAGTCAAGGAGTGCCTGAACCATCTGTAAGGACTCTTTTATAACCCTTAGCAAACACACACACTTTCCAGGGTACATTTTTCCACTTGGATGCTGTTACATTTAAAGTTGCTTCTTAGGTGATCATTCTTGATGAATTGTAGATGTCCTTTCCAATGAAACAATAGTATTGCTTCCATTTGGAGTGTTTACGTTCACCATTGTAGGAAGGTGCTGACTGCTTAGGGAACTCTCATCCATCTTTGTAACTGCTTTGAACTACAGTAGAAAATGCTGCAATTACTTCATTTTTCCATCACATCAGGGCAGCACTTCAAAATGAGTTTACCATTTCACAACAAGATGATTGAGTCCCCAGTATTTCCTCCCTTCATGGGTGGTCTGGTCTATGGTGAAGTTCCTGCCTATGTATAGGTGTGTTGATCTGGTAGTTCATAAAACCCAGTCAGAGGGCTCTGGTAATCCAACCTCTGTAACAGTGAGCATAAGTACTTCTGGTCAAAATCAGGGAGACCATTTCATGACAATTTGAATTCACACTTTATTGAATTATTAAATTTGAAATGGTCATTTAAATTTGAAAAAAAGTTGGCTAGTTGTATTAATATAGCCATCATCCAGAAGTGCACACACGTGTATTCTCTGCTCTTTGAGGTTGGCCTGCACCATAAGGCTGAATAGGATCACCTTGTACTGGAGTGTGAGGCTGTGAATGCAACCTGAAGAATTCTGCTATGGGTATTCATAGATTCCAAGGCCAGAAGGGACTATTGTGATATCTAGTCTGACCTCAACAAAAGCCTACATACAGAGGCCATAAAACTTCCCCAAAATAATTCCAAGAGCAGATCTTTTAGAAAATATCCAATCTTGATTTTTAAAATGGTCAGAAGTGCTCTGCTTTCTCCACAGGGGCCAGTTTGTGTTATGCATAAGTATGTAGCAGGGTTAATATCAGCCCAAAGCATCTAGAACTAGTTTTCCCCATATATTAACCTTTTGACAGGACTTGAAATGTAACTATGCAGTGTTGCCAACGTTCACGATTATATTGTGATTAGTAATTTTGGGTGTTTACCTGTCTCAAAAACTAGGATGGGAGGTCCCAACTCACAATTTTTCCTCTATTGCTGTCAGTTGGTCTGAAGCCAGCAAGATGGTTGCCATTTCTCTACAGAGTGAGGTTGCTATCACCCATTGTTTTCAGTGAGACTGAAGCCATGTCCACAGGCAAAATAGCTGCCATTCTATGGTTCAACGGGTAGACATGACACAGGAACTGTGAGGAGCAGCAGAGACACTGTGAAAGGTGGATGGGAAGAGAGGGGGAGATGAAAGAGATAGAGGTGGGGAAGGGGAGTCTCCTCCAAGAAGCCTAGCAATGTTGCCAAAACACATGAATTGATCACAAGTCACAGGATTCTAGGTGCTGACAGGAGGATGTTATGATGCAAGAAGCCTCTCTGATCCCACAATTTTCAGACTTGGCAGAGCTGTGTGAAAGCTTTTAGGGTTACAGATCTGCCCTGCCTTCAATATATGGTCCTAAAGCAGTGAGAGTCAAGGAAGAGAAGAGTCAGGGAAAAGGAGAATCCCCAGGGAGGAGATATTGCTGGGTCTGGGGGAGGGGAGGGAGTCAAGGTAGTGATAGGGGAACTGCCATCCATTTCCTATCTCGGGATGAGGAGATAGTATGTCGAGTCTTCCAGTAGAGCAGACAGGGAAAGGCGTGCATGGGTGTGCATATAAAGGATGACTTTTTAATCTGAAATTCTCTCTCACACACACAGCCAGAAGAGTAGAGGGGAATGAAAAAGCCCATATGGAAATAACTAAGAAAAATCATGGGTGGATACTGACTAGTGCAGAAGATCCATCCACTGACTAGAGCTTTTCCATCGTAAAGCTCCTAGGTTGATAGGTACATTTATCAGGACCTTGTGGTTTTGGAAGGCCTCCGATTCTTCCAAAGTTCAGAATGGAAGGGAAAACTGAGAAAGAACTGTATCAGTTCCTCCCCTTTAGAGAAGAGAGGATGTATGACTACTTCCATAAGGGAAAACAAGGGCTACATGAATTTGGAACTTGGTGGGGGAGAACGGGACTAAGAAAGAAACCCCTCTATGCTTCAAAATAATCCCAGAACAACTACTCCAGAACCTCCTTGTTTAAGGCAAATTTCCTTCAGGCATGGAGGAAACTGGGAACACATTCCCCCCCCCCCCCCCCCCCACTATCTTCTGGTTCACAGGCAAGCATGAAGATTTGTTGGTGTCACATGAGGTAATATGGCATGGATCCCAATGACAACTATCTTTTTCAGCTCAGTCATGAATGTTTCGTTCTATAGAACCTGTAGGTGAAAGGAAACATTCGTTCTGAGGGAAAGGTATCTTTTTCCTTTGATTCTTTAAGAGGATGGGGGTGAGCAATTTTCCTTTACCATTCTCTGCCACTTTTGGTCAAGCAATACTCCAAGTAGACTTCCATCTTGAAAGGTGGGACAGATGCTATAAACGTTTTTCCTATTAGTCTTCCAAGAACAGACTCTTACATCCCTTCTCACCATAATGGTGGCCACAGAACAAGAGGATTGATTCCTCCAATACAGACAGCAGTAAGGGATGAAGCTGCAGAAGTTTTGTTCTATTGGGCTGGTGCATATTGTCTTTTACGTTGGGCTTTTAAACTTCATGCTTAAAGAAGGGACATCCTAGCAAAGCTGGTGACTGAAGTGAAGACCTCCAGGATGCCAGCATTGCTTCGTTGCTTCTACAGAGGCAGGCATTGGCCTCTATTTTAATCCATTTGATCCATTATAATTTTTCAGTAGGCATGACTGTTTTGACCTTGCAATCCCATTCTGACACGGATTTTTGTCCCTGCACCAGGGTTTAGTCTTTTGTTAAAAGGTATAAAATGATATAGTTGAGCAAGTATCACTGGGATGACAGCAGGACAGGGAAATAAAACCAGGTCCTAATGAAGGTCACAGTAGCTGGGGTGAGATTTCCCCTCTTCCTGCAGCCCTAAGCATCCCATGCTTGACTTCTATAAGCACATCCCGGACAGTGATAGGCCAGGTGGTAAGTGGCCATGGAATGACCTGTAATGGATATAGAACAGCGGAAGAGTCCCTGTGTAGCTAGAGGAAAGAGGCATGCTTGCTTTCCTTAAGTCATAACCATCCAGTACACCAGCTCTTCGAGCACAGCCATTGGGGAGGGAAGAGAAGGATAATGGTGCTTGATGTCAAAGTTGATGAATGAGTAAGAGTGCATATTTTTAACCTCTTGCCCCTGCTACTGAGAAATTAGCCTTCTCTCTTGTTGCTAGATTTCCTTTTTTTTGGTGCAAAGTACCTCATCCTCACTTTAGTCTCTAAAGTAGTGCTGCCATACATGCAGCTGGTTCTCTTTTAATGCTTTTTTGGCTCTGAGCTAAGCATTCTGTAATGCCATGTTCTGTGTGGGGGCCCCAACCCATCCCATAGCTTCTGTATTCTCCTGCTCAGGAAGAAACCTGTGAGCAAAAAGGCATTTAGTAGGTGCCTTTAGAGGAGAGGGAATGGACTCCTGGGCTTCGACATGGCATAAACCATCTCCTTGATTGTTGCTATAGGCTCTTCAGAGGACTGTAAAAACTCTGTATGCAAACTGGGAAAAAGAAAATAGACAGGAATAGGAAAAAAAAAAAAAAAAAAAAAAATCAGGAAAAGAGGTCCACACAAGACTTCCTCAGAGACTTTCAACAGAAAATGGTGAAAAGAATGGAGATCATCTGGGCTGTCCATGTCGAGGAAAATAGATGGACAGGCCTCACCTGGTGGCCAGGCTAATCCAACAAAACTTTAGTTACATCAGTCCAAACAGCAGGGGGGCTCCAACATACAAAAGGATCAGCAGACATGCACTCAAAGGAAAAAAGCCTTTAGGACCAATAACTAGTCTCTGCATCTGAAGTAGTATTACTGAATTTAAGATGGACATTTCATTCTGTTTAAATCCATGCAAAGTTCAATATGAATCTGATCATTCCAGCGGTTCCAATTTCTGCAGAATTTAATTTTTTTATTGATTTTTTTTTAAGTCTTATCAGCCCTTTAGGACAATTTCCAAATATAAGCCCATGAAGTGTCTTCTGGAGTCTGCAGCAAGCCTCAAACAATAGCTCGAAGAGGTGGTAACATCTGCAATTCATCAATAGGTTATTGACTCTAAAACCTAATGATGGTAAAGTCAGAGTTCAGTTTCTCTGAATTGTTTAATTACAAAAGCTACCTGTAATATGCTTATCCAGTATAGTTGATTTGAAGAAGTAGGAATGATATGGGTTCATATCTAGTCCTTGCTTAAGGACTTTTGTACCCTACAGTATACTTAGCATTGCTTTGGGGTGACTAGAATCATCTGTTTCCATTACCTCTTAGGAGACTATTCCACAATTTAGATCTTATCAGGGAGGACGACAGACGGTAAAGTGGATACAGAAACAAAGAGGTTCCATATGTAGCAATTACTACTACTTTTTGCCCCATTTAAGACACTTAATTTCAGTTTGAACAAGACTTGCTGCCTTTATGTAAGTTATTCTTTGCATCCCATTATTCATCCTATTTACAAAGACTGATATTTGATATAATTAACCACTATTTTGTAAACAAGATTTATATTAAACCATTCTTCTGGCTAAAATGTTAATTCAGTACAAATAGAAAAAGTCAATGTTGCATGATCGTAGTACAGTACACATTTTACAGCATGTAACAAACTCAGTATTGAGATAAGTTGTAACATTTCAGGAGCAAAGTGATTACAGTAGTAGCATTAACTATCCATTTTCAAAATCTTAAACTGTACTGTATTACATTCAAATCAGTCCCCAATCAGACTGGAGATGAACAGCACATTTATTTATTTGTGTTACAATGAGCAAGACAAGTAAACCTTACAACCAGAAAGGTAATAAAGGGCTCAGCAGCTAAAAGTGATAATTATTTTTATAAGCTTAACAACAACATGTCATGGTTTGTTGAGATCACAACAAGAGAGAAAGCATTTCCCTTTTTAAACAAGTATTCCTAATTTCAGGTTTCACTTACACTTGCTATGAGGCAAAGTCAATGTACTGCATGTCAACATGATCAGAAGGAATCATTTGTGCACAAAGCCTACACATTTTTATGTTTCCCCCAACTGCTTAAGTGTATAATTCAGTTTTTTTAAAAGGTATAATGGAATCATGACCACCATTAGGACAGGCAGAGGGGTTAATTTTAAATTAAAGGTAAAAGTTAGCATGCAAATTCAATTGCACTGGGCAGAGTCATTTTAAGAAAAGACTTAAACAGCTTCCTTCCATTTTAAAGCTATCATTTATTGAGGAAGTTATTCTGAACTAGGTAGGGAGAACATCTGAGCCTATTTGAAGTCAAAACTCTACCTAGTTCCTAACTTAACTTTTTTTCCAGTTACATCAGTATTCTAAGAAGCTCTGGGAGAAGTTGTCATATAAAAGTGTTAAATACAAATATCCTGTACCTAGAAAGGAAGCCTCCTTCTTTCCAAGTCTATGGGCATAACAGAAAAAAAATCTCGGAAGGCTTAAAGAGTGGTTGACAGTGGGATACAGTGCTTGAAACCCCAAGAATGATTGCCCCCACTAATTTTTTCAGTTTTAAACAAGCAATATTTTCATTGTTTTCCCAAGAACTCCAGAGAGTTTATAGAGATCACACCCATAAAAGAGAGCAGTCTTCTCACTCTAAGTCTAATGCCTTTTAACCCAGTTTCTTCTGCATCTTGAGTTTTTAGATCCCCACCCCCACTCCTCTTTCCTGTCATTACTAGCCTGATTCCTTCAAGTCGTTTATGCACTCCTCTACCATGTGGGCAACTGGTGTCTACCTTCAGGGTTCAGACATACACCAGGATCCCTTGTGTGGCTTGTGCTGTGCCTATGAAAATCTACAACAGCTCACTAAACTGATTTAATAGTTTGAACCCTGATGGTACCTGCTGCCATAGCTCAGAAAGGAAAACACTATCTTTAGGGATGTAGGCAGTCTCCCCCAGTCAACCATGTCTATATCTGGACTACTTATCTGAGCTAGTGAATATCATCAGGACACTCACCCTGAATTAGTTCCACTGGCTAAAAACAAAACTAGGAGACAGGTAAAGGTGAAAAAGTTACATGCAGAAGAGGAAAGCTATGGAAGAATGGGATTCTGGGGTGGGGGAATGTTTGGTAGAACAATAATCCAAATGGTGGAGACAATGTGACTTATTCACCCAGTTGCTAGCAGGTAATTTTTTGGTGCCAGAAACTATTGCTTAACTAAGAACATGCAAACAACTTGTCAGCTACCCCATGTGAGCTAACCTGATTTTATTCAGATTTTGAAGGGTTTAATACAGTAAGTTATATAAATGAAAAAAAAAGACATTTACTATTCACATTACGTCTTTTCACCCTGAGATAAATTTTTCAGCCACAATCAGTCAACCAGAAGTATCCATTTGACTCAATGAAGATTTTTTTGAGTGCCTTAACTTGCATCCATTCTGTAGGGCAGTCACCAACATCTGATTTATAAAAGTGCTTTTTAAATGGGGCTGTTACCATCTTGAAATTGTAGTTTAATTTTACTAGTAATATAAAGCAGTCTACCTTTTCAATGTTTCCAATGAAGCTGAGAAAAATCTGTAAAAAACCATCGCTGCATATTTATTTTAATAAAAGGGCAGATTTATTCATGTTTACAAACAAATTCCAAAAACAAAAAGGAGAACAGGTATGCTACCTACTAACAACCTTTCAAAATGCCAACAGCCCTCATGCTGTATGAAGGATTCTATATATTAGAAAAATCAACACAGTTCCACTCACAATTCACCAAGACAGCACTATGCTAACATGTTTAGACAAAAACAAAAAGGACTAAGGTTCTGATGTATTTTGATTTAATCCATTTTGCCTGAGATAACAAAAGTATTTCAAGCAAGTTCCATCACATATTGATGTCCCGCATTAAACAATCCTCTACTAAATTCTGAACAAAAAAAGTTATTCAGTAAGTTTCTCAAAATTTTTAAAAATTAAACAGTTGTTTCAAAACCATTAAGTAGTAAATGTATTTAAGAAACTAATTAGGACAGAGGCCATAACTTCATTAGAACACCACTGCTCATGTTTTTACAAAGCATTAGTGTTATCTATTTGGCTATTAGTATTAGCAATTTATCTACAATATTTAACAAAGTAAATTGCAGGCAAAATTTAGTACAGTTTCAATAGAAACACCCTTTTCCTGAAAATACAGCAGTATTTGAAGGACTAATTTTTTTCTCTGCATCATTTATAAGGAAGCTTCCCATCTAAGAACAGGAACAAAAAAGTATCTACAAACCTTGTAAACAGATCTGTATCATTTATAAACATAAATAATCCAAATTATTAACAGCCAACAGCAGAAATTTAAGTATCGATTCAATGATCCAGGGCTTCTTTGCCCTTCCCAGCCCCCCCCTCAAAAGGATCAAGATAAACTAAAGTTCTAACACACTGTTCAGGACCATTAAGTACAACTAATGATCCGCAGGTCACTTATGCCGAGTTACCGTTTATCTGTCAGAGTTCATTATTATCCCCACACCCCAAAAACACCCTCAAGTCTGGCAGAAAGCTTTTTTAAAAAAATAAATCTACATTCGTACAAGTGTGTCTTCTGTTGAAGTCCAGGACAAGACTATTATCTTGTCCATCACAATGTGTGAAAAGACCCAGTTTCAATTTGTTTCTTTACAATGCAGCTAGTGTGTTAACATTCAGCTTACAATCAGAGTGATGTTTCCAAACTATGTAGTGGGCTCCCTGGGGATGAAGAGGTAGCAGACTTGTTCATGTCTGTTGTAAGGTGAATTCCACTGTCAACCGCATTGTTATTTTTGTTGGGAGACGGGGGAGGAGTGGAGTTGCGTTTTGTTGGAGCATCATCTTCAGCGTCAGTATCATCAATAAGGGGAATATGAGGCTCAGAATCTTCTATTCTAAACTCAGGATGCGTCATAAAATTGTGAATTGAACTTCGTGTCTCAGGTTTTTCTAACCCTTCATATAAGGAACTACGAAATGCATTCACCACTCGGATCTGTAAACATGAAAGAAATACAAAAAACTGTCAGTATGCTGCAGATTTACTGGTAGTGAATATGGTTCTTATGAGTTTGAATCCACAAACAGCTAGACATGAGTGAATCGAATTTGTATGTAATGTAGTGGAACTTGCAATAAACTGTAAAAAATGAGGAGCATTTCAGTAGAGCACTGCCAATCTACAGTTGGAATAAAAATTGTAGAAGTGTACTGTAAAAAACTGAAATGTCTAAAAATTCAAAGTAGTGCTAGAATTATTTCATTGCTTGACGTGGACTAAATGTTTTAAAAAAATGAAGTCAACATGAAAATTTTATCCAATGTACTTATTCACAAATTCAATAAGTTTTACTAAGGAATGTTTTATTCAACACCAAAGGGAAACGTCTAAAAAAGTTGGGGCACGCAGGGTTACTATTTCTCATGCTGGGAATTAGGATGTCACTGACTATGAAAAAGCCAAGCAAGTGTTCATCGAATGTCACAATGATTGGACAGTTACCAGCAGGACTCATGCAAAAGATACCTCTACAACAGCTGTAAATATTCGAGTATATACCTATTTGCCACAACAAAATACATTTCCCCCCATAAAAAGTAATACGTTCTGTGCCCCAATTTGTTAAAAGTGGTAATAAATTACAAGTTACATTTTGCAATTGTTTTCCATTATGTGCAAAATTAAGTTTTTCCTGATGCCTTTCAAAAGGTGAAAAAAAGTTAAGCATTTTAAATGCCTCCACACGAGCTAAGTGGCAGATACAAGAACCTCTTTTTGAGAACATTGTATGAAAATTCTCAAGCCATACAAGTATTGGAATTGCTGCACATTTCAGTATGAAGGCCACCACTGTAAGATTTAAGTAATCACCTTTATATACAAGTGTGCATCTCAAATGACAAAAACATACAAGACAACCAACCAATGTGTAAGCTGTCACTGGCTAATTATAACAAATTTTATATATACACACATGGCCATGTCGGTCTTCTATTAAGAGGTCAATTCTTCTCTGCTTTTGGTGCAGAGATGCACACAAGAAGAGTCCAAAAAGCTTCATATATACTGCTGAAGTTGTATGGCTTATGTACCATTTACAACTATTAGGTTCAGGACATTAGAAGTGGTCTGTTAATTTGCATTTTAGAGCCAAAAAATGATTTTCTACCAACCTAGTAGAATTTGTTACTTAATGAGAAGCTGATAGAATGTACACTCCATAAAAGTTAACAGGTTACAGAACTCTCTTAGGTAACATGTCGAGATCCAAAAATTAACCTTTGCATTTAGCATCTTTAAGAATTTTCTTTAGCATTGCCATATAATCCTCAAAGTATTAGTTTTGCTAACTGTTCAGTCTGAAATCAAAATCCTTAACTATTAACTTGTAATTAAATGAGTACCTATAAAAACCAACACTAATATCAAATTCTTTTTTCAGTGTCATTTTTGCCTGGAAAAATGTAATAGGAATGCTTCGTCACTTCTGTAGCTCCTTTCACTGAGGCTCTCTCAGGAATGTAATAGAAGTTGGGTATTATTCCCATTTTACCGGTGGAAAATGGATGTACAGAGAATAAGTAACTTGCCCAAGTAAAAGTAAATCAGCATAGAACCCTGGAATAATATGCAGGTCTGATTCCTAGTCCTCTGCCTTCATCAGCAAATTCCCATGATCAGCTGGTTCAGTACTATTCAGTTAGGCCCTGATTCAGTAAAGAATTTAAGCATGTGTTTAACTTTAGATAAATAGTCCCAATAAAATAAAAACACTCAGGTTCTTTGCTGCTATTAATTCAGCACTAAGGCCCTGATTCAGCAATGACTTCCCTTTGAAGTATTTTATATAAAAACAGACACGTTCTCACACCCATCATCATAGCACCTGAGCAATAAAAAAATGTACACTGACAGAACCCAAGACATGAGAGGCACTGAGGAAGTGCATGCAAGAACCAATTAACAGTGAAAAGAAAATATAATCTACATACAAGATTGGCACCAGTCTGTCAACGCCTGCACTCCATCTAGTCAAAGAAAGTGCATTTTGGCACCATCTCATGCAAAGAATCCTAGAGAGCCTAGCTTCAAATATCTCAATCAGTAAAGCTGTGTATGTACTTCCCTACAATCAGAAAAGTCTTGTTGTTACCAAGTTAAAGGGTTGAGGTCCTTACACTAGTTTCAACAGGGAAAGACCTTGTTACAAATAGTTGACTTAAAAGGTATTTAGCACATCCAGGACCACTTACATCTCTGCATTATTAATGACTTACAGCTTTAAGTATCAGGGAAACCATGTCTGACTCTGGTACACTTCCACTAAACTTCCTAGACATGTTTGGCCATGAAATTAATTCCTTTTCTTTGACTGGGATCCCAGTATATCAGAAGCGTTAACAAAATCTGATGCATTCAGCAAAATGAGGTCTTTGGAGTCTATAAGGGCACCTCACATGAAGGCATGCTATGGTTGTTTTTTGTTTGTTTTTTGTATAAAGATTCACCACAGAATCTATTAACCAACATTAATTTTACAACTGGTGTGGTTCTAGTTAGAACTGTGTTCTCTTTTCCACCTTAGGGGAGAAGGTGAGTCAGTT
Organism: Malaclemys terrapin pileata; assembly: GCF_027887155.1. Lineage (NCBI taxonomy): Eukaryota > Metazoa > Chordata > Testudines > Emydidae > Malaclemys > Malaclemys terrapin. The sequence goes on from NC_071505.1 coordinate 79,317,580, forward strand.
ACTTCTCTGCTGAAGAAAGGATTCAAACAGGTTGAGTTTTGCTCCAAAGATTACAGGAGTTCATCCTAATCTCTTAAGGCAGAGCTCCACAGCCAGGCACTCCTTCAAGAATGGAAGTATTTAAAATAGAGGCCACCATGGCAGTCACCATAAAGTGAGTGATGGTTGCGGATTCATCTCCTTCGCGCCTTTCTCGAATGCAATGAAGAATTTGCTGCAATTGGCAAGAGCTTTGTTAACAGCACTGAATTTAAAAATAACCCATGAAGGGGGAAAATCCACAAATGATATCAGCATAAACCAATCCACAGCATGTTGCATAAATAACCTCTGCACTCATTCAGCAAAAAAACCTTTTACCAATTAGACCTAATGTGTATGAGTTAAGCTCCAATACATCATCTTCATTTTTGCTATGACAATCTTAAATTACCACAAACATTTGAGCCACATTAAGAACGTGTCAAATTAAAAAGAAAGAACATTCAAAATTGAGGATCCTCTGGTCCCAGTTGATCAGGCACAAGGGTTATTTTTTGCAAACATGTTAATGCATCAATAAATATATTAAATTAGACTGATCATCTCCATTGTCCGAGCTGAGTGAAGAATAGTACATTTTCAGTTTTAAGTAACTGAAGGGTTAAGAGTAATACCATTAAGGAAATCTGAAAATATAACCAGTTCTCTGTAAGTGTCCCTTTTACTTCAACTGTTAGTCTAGATCAGAGGTTCTCAAATTGTGGTGTACAACTCACCAATAGTTCAAGGAGCATTTGCTGGCCACATGGTGCCGGCTTGTCCTTATCTCCAATTGGTAAATCACATTAAAAAATTAAAAGTATTACTTTTCAACGTAAGTAATGCCATAGCTGCCACAGGGAGGTTAAGGTATCTCAAGGGGGTGGAGAGGTAGTTCTCAAAACACCACTATGATGTGGTCCATAATATGAAAAAGCTTGAGATCCTCTGCTCTAGATATCAATGTGTGGTACATAATTTCACATTGCTACAAGATCCTGCAAAAATCTAGGGATGACAGTACAATTCAGAGATTGTATCAGCACCTTAGTTACTCTTAAATGGCAAAACTGTACAGTTTATTGATAGAAATGAATTCCTCAGTTTATGTAGACAAAGGTATTGCATAAATATATATTCAAGGAGTATTTTAGAAGACAATTTGGTATGTATTATAAACATATAAAACATAATTCTGCTGATGTTATCAGGCCCCCCACCACAAAGGCTAAATTGTAGCTTTCCCTTATATGCCCACACAGTGATGGAGCGTTATAAGCACTGCACGTATATTTCCCTACCTACAAGGCTCGCATAAGGGCAGCTCAGAGTTGCAGCCTCAAAGCTCAGGGGAACACAGGGTCAAATTACTCCCCAATGATAGCTTTTAAAAAAGCTAAGAATGGCCATACTGGGTCAGACCAATGGTCCATCTAGCCAAGTATCCTGTCTTATGACTGTGGCTGGTGCCAGATGCTTCAGAGAGAATGAACAGAACAGTGATCCACCCTGTCATCCAGTCCCAGCTTCTAGCAATCAGAGGTTTAGGGTTGTGTCTCTGAACATCTTGGCTAATAACCATTGATAGACCTGTTCTCCACAAACTTCTTATTCTCTTCTGAACCCAGTTTTATTTTTGACGTTCACAACATCCCCTGGCACCGAGTTCCACACAGACTGTGCGTTGTGTAAAGTAGTACTTCCTTATGTTTCTTTTCAACCTGCTATCTATTAATTCCGTTGACCCCTGGTTTTTGTATTGTGAATTGGTAAATAACTCTTCCTTATTCATTTTCTCCACACCAGTCAAGATTTTATAGACCTTTACCATATTTCCTCTCAGTTGTCTCTTTTCCAAGCTGAAAAGTCTCTTTAATCTCTCCCCTATGGAAGCTTTTCCATACCCCTAATCATTTTTGTTGCCCTTCTCTTTACTTTGTTCCAAAATCTAATATATACTTTTTGAGATGGGTCAACCAGAACTGCATCCAATATTTAAGGTGTGGGAGTACAATGGATTTATATAGTGGCATTTAATATTTACTGTCGTTAACTATCCTGTTCCTAACGTTAGCTTTTTTGACTGTTGCTGCATATTGAGCAGACGTTTTCAAAGAATTATCCACAATGAATCCAAGATCTCTTTCTTGAATGTTAACAACTAATTTAGACCCCACCATTTTGTATGTATAGTTGGGATTATGTTTTCCCATGTGCATTACTTTGCATTTATCAATGATGAATTTCATCTACCATTTTGTTGCCCAGTCACCCAGTTTTGTGAGATCCCTTTCTAACTTTTCAGTCCGCTTTGGACTAATCTTGAGTAATTTCGTATCATCAGCAAACTTTGTCTCCTCACTATTTACCCCTTTTTTCAGATCATTCATGAGTATGTTGAACAGTACAGATCTTTTGCAGACCCCTCTATTTACCTCTCCACTGTGAAATCTGACCACTATTCCTACCTTTGTTTCCTATCTTTTTAACTAGTTACTGATCCATGAGAGGGCCTTCCCTCTTATCCCATGATTGCTTACTTTGCTTAAGAGCCTTGGGTGTTCCTAGCCTCTGTTTGCCAGAAGCTGGAAATGGACGACGGGATGGATCACTTGATGATTACCTGTTCAGTTCATTCCTTCTGGGGCACCTGGCACTGGCCACTCTCGGAAGACAGGATACTGGACTAGATGGACCTTTGGTCTGACCCAGTATGGCTGTTCTTATGTCTTTCTGAAAGTTCAAATAAACTATATCCACTGGATCACCTGTGTTCACATGCTTGTTGACAACCTCAAAGATTTCAAATAGATTGGTGAGGCATGATTTCTCTTTATAAAAGCCATGTTGACTCTTTCCCAACGTATTTTGTTCATCTGTGTGTCTGAATTCTGTTCTTTACTATAGTGTCAGCCCATATGCCTGATACTGAAGCTAGGCTTAACGACCCTGTAATTGCCAGGGAGGAGGCATGGCTCCTTCTCTACCTTGAGACACTGGCTATCAGAGCTGGGTGCCAGGACAGGAGTAAGTATGCTGTGCTCCTTAAAGCAATGTTGCAAATTAATCCCCTTTCCACACCAGGACAGCAAAATGCTTCCTGGCCGCTCACCCGAGGGTCACGTAGTTCTGTACTACCACTTGCAGCAGGCTCTGCTTAACAGGCAGAATGTAACCCAAAAAGTTTCTTTCCATATATGGGAAATAACTAATGAACATTCCCATAGACATCAGATTTTAAAATACAGTGCTGTACTGCACATCCCTAGTCCCACAAACAACAGAATGTACTTTGTATTTATGTGGCACTTTTCATTTAAAGATTCTAAGTGCTTTACAAACATCAAATGAATTAAGCCTCACAACATCCCTGTGAGGTAGGGAAGGATCCTCATTTTACAGAATGGAAAACAGGTAGACACACAAGTGACTTGCTCAAGAGCATACAGGAAATCTGAATCAGAAACAGAGCCCAGAGGACCATACTTTCTTTTTAAGAAGAAAACTCCTGAAAGCTGTAAAAAAGTCTCTGCCAGCACTTAGGCCAGCAATGTGCAAGTTCTTAAGTTAGCTAACTACTTTTCAGGCTAGTTAACTAATTAAGTTTGTCACCTAGCCAACCCATAAGAATGTATGCAAATGTTAAAAGGTAAATTATTAAAACAGGAGGGAAACTCATCTAGTCAAAAAAGTTTAATCTTTTTAAACATTTGTTTAAATAAAATACTTGTATATTTAATCTATAAATAAGTGTGCAGAAAATACCTACATGAAACAGATATAATTGAGATTAAGGATATAATGCATTTAAAGTATCCATTTTAGAATGAACTATTACACTTCTAGTCTTAACAGAAGAAGGCTGAAAAACCCAGATGCCACTTAGTTCAGAGAGCATAACGTAAAGAGAACAGAATTAATTAATTGACAAAACATCCCCTGCGCTGGAAGTTTATGTATTGCTGCCAAATGAACCTAGAGAGAGAGTTATCCAGTTTGAACGAAATAAAATGTTTTACAATTCAAATATTGTAATGTTCTTACCAATGCCCCTGGTTGATTGGCTGAATGCTTCTGCAGTTTTCTGTATAGTTGGAAATTTACTACTATTGTAACTATTTGGAACAAGCCTATTTTATTAACCTGTACCCTGAAGTTAAAAGATAAATAAATATTGCCATCTTGTTAAGAACAAGTCCAACAAAAAGTGAAGCATTCCGATCAGAAGCAAGCTTTTATTTGGTCTATATTTTAAACTTTGTAAACTTTAATTTAAATAATTTAAAATCAGATTATTTTGCCAGAGAAAGTGTTAAAATGTAAAATATGTAACTTTCAACTGTGTGTTATTTTAAATTATGGTTTATTTTCAAATTGGTATTACCTACTTTTGTTGGACCAGTTTAATGTTATATGCTGCATTGAGTAAATTATGAACATTTTCATAAAATGAATCATTAGAGGCATATACTCGAAAATTTACAACAGTTTTCCTATTTCAGTTTTTAAGAAGTCCCTCTGTACATGAATGAATGAAGGCACAGTACATACAGGCTCACAGCTTTCATGTTTAAGTCTTTTCTTGCAACTGTTTCCATCTGTTCTCTAGCCCTCTAAGAAAAACAGTCTGAGGACTCCACTTTGTGAAAAGAAAGCTTTATGAAAAGCCTGAACAATGAATTTAAATACTAAGGAGAAAATGAGAAACGTTAGGTGTGTGAATTAGGAAATGTTAATTTCATGCACTTAGGAACACACACTCACACCCCACAGTAGTAGAAGCAGTAGTAGAGGAAAACACTACATGTGTAGGGGTAGAAATATTTGTTACATCATGATGCTGGCTGGCGATGGAAGGTTGCCGCCTTAGAGCCCCCTGAATGGTACTTCCACTCTGGAAAGCATTCACTACATCCATCTGCAAGGAATCAGAGATTGTGACAGCTTGCTCAGCAAGAGAGAGAGAGAACAAGAGAAAGGACCATCCCATCTATAACACACAAGAAGTAAAGAAAAAAAGGCACTTTTTATAGAGAGATACACAGGCAAGAGTTGCATTTAGAGCTGAAGAAAGTAAAGAAGGAGCTTGAGGGATTACAGAGCCATCCATACCCCCATCTTGAGAAAATCTCAGTCACACAGTTTAAAATTGTCACCTTATTGGGGTAAAGGGGACAAAGGGGAAGATTTAATTAAAAACCTCAACTACCACTGTCTCCTCCTACCTTTTCCAAGACCATACCTGAGTTTGTATCCTGTTCAGGCCCCTAAACCACAAGATCTGACCACGACGCAGTTCTCTTTCAGCATGATCAATCTCTTCTACATCTTCTGAAAATTCTTCTTCAGGAATCTCCTCCTTCTGTGTTCCATGCCCAGCTTCTTTAAGGAATTTCAAACGGCTGGTTGGAATTGTTGAGATCAGCTAAAGATGAATGAAAAGATGTATAAGAATTAACAGAAGAATGGTAGTAAAAATTATATTTTTTTAAATGTAGTTTAAGTCACTGAACATACAATGTTGAAGTCTTTGCCATTTTGCCTTTAACCTATAATATTCCGCAAAAACTATTTTTAAAATGAAATGCATCTTTCTACTTCAGAGATACAACTTTCAGTGTAAAACAACTGTCCTGATATCACCCTATTCACTCAGTATTACTGGACACTCTCCAGCTAAGTAACAGCTGCAAAAAATGTGAGAACTCATCCCCCTACAGCCTCATTTCAAAGGTGTGCAGCTGAACTCAGGCTATTGAAATTCTAAAATTAAGTGCAAGCTCTTCACTAACTAAAGAAATTTTAAATTAAAAGTATAAACCTACATTAATATAATGTTACAGTTGTCTTTTTTTTTTTTTTTTTTTTTTTTTTAAAAACACTACAAGAGTCCGGTAATGCAAAAGTTAGAAAAACTGCCAAATTACATGTCTGTTATTTATTCATGTGGCCCACACACAGCAAGGCCCACTTAAAATTTTGAAACATGTTTAACATCTTTTGGATGTCAATACAATTCTCATATGTACCCAAAAAGAAAAACCCAAATATATCAGCAAAGCAAAACATGAATTCATCTCAGGTTGTCTTAGCTTGTACACACACACAAAAAAGTTGATTTACCTGGCCCCAGAGTAGTGTTCCCATTCCCAGGAAAATGGACCATAGCCATTGTTCTATTGTAAGTTCTGAACAACTGAAAGGTTTCCCACCAAACTGTACAATAATTATCTGTGGAAAAAGTCAAAAAGCAATACTTATTGAAGTTTGTAAGTTAGTGAATGTAGGTATTGTAAATTTTAGCTACTTGGTGCTTCAAATGTAACACCAGTCATAGAAGCTGTTTACGTAATATATTCACTTTAGTTTGTCATTTTAGTATTTTGATCCCCTGCACTTCCCCAGGCACCATCTTCAAACTACCTTTATTCTGAACCTCAGCTTAGATACAGAAGAGTTCTCCTCCATGCTTACCTTGTACTTCAAAAGTAAAATCTGATTGTAGTGATAATTTAAACAGTTAATCTGGTTCAATTTAACAGATAAAATACAATACTTTTCTTTATGCCTACATCTAGAAAAACAGCAGATTTTACAGAGACCAAGATTTAGGTTTACAATTTACTATTTTTTCCCCTGTTAGACAAAATACAGATGTGTAGTACCCAACCTAGAGTTACAACTCTGCTTTGTATAAAAGCAAGTACTGTATCAAGTGGACTCCCCTCCCAGAACTAGACATAGTGGTAGTATTTTCCTATTTTAAAGATTGTCCAAAAAATAGCAATTAACACAGCACTCATTAAACTGCATTTCTACACCTCCATTTCAAGCTTAGCAGCAAGTATAAAAACCAAAGAAGAGTTGATTAGGAACCATAATATGAGGAAAAGTGAAAATCTGAAATCAAACTAGAAATTAAGGTTAAGTGCAAATTGTAGTAATTATCCATGCCTTGTTTAGTGAGGGCAGCCAAACATATGCTATCATAAGCATATACACATTTGTATGCTTTACCTGTCAAAATTTAGAGAGCTTTTAGGAAAACCAAAATACCAGCATTAAAAATTAGTATTTGTAGTGTATACACACACATTACAGCATGGTAGCACTCAATTTGTGTATCATCATTTTAAGTTAGCCAAATGCTAACTAGATCTTTTCCCTAAAGCTTCACATATTGTATTTTAGGCTTTTAAAAAAAAAAAAAAAAAATCTCAAATTACTTTAAAATTAACCTTGTACTATTGATTTTTGTTGTCTGTCATTTGTATTAGGGAGCTCTCAAGGGGCATCAACCAAGATTGCGGAGCACAGAGTGCTCGGCACTGTACATACACATCATGAGAAACTCTTTGAAGAGTTCCCAAACCGAACAGCCAAGACAGGAAAAAAGGACAGGAGACAGTACTAATCCCATTTTATGGATAGGGAATTGAGGCAGAGAGATTCAGTTCCAAGGATACCTATTTTACTCCTTTTAAGGAACCATCTTGCCCCACTCAGCAAAGCGTTAATTTTTTGAACTCTGGTACTGTATGAGACAACCTACTAAATACATTGTTGGCACTGATGTAAAAGTAAAAGAGACTTCAGTTAATGAACTGGAAGCCATCTAACCAATTCAAGTTTTGTTTTAGCTAGCTGACAAGTAGGGATAAATCCTTTGTTTCACAATGCTGTATCAGAGTTTCAATGTGTTACAGTTTCTGTAGAGTACTTCACATTTGCAAAGTGATGCATAAACAATCTTTAAAAAACATCTTTGAGGTAAGTTAGTCTTAGCCCCATTTTATAGATTGGGAGGATAGAGTAACTTGCCCAGAGTTATACAGCAAATCAAGAGTAAGAGCCAGGATTAGAATTCTCAGGTTCCCTGATCCTATTCCTGTGTTCCTGTCTCTAAATCACAGTGCTTCCTGGTATCATAATTTTATGGAATTTCAAGTTTTCAGGTAAAACAATCTTAAAGGTGCGGGTGTGTCTTGGCAAGGCTAAGTGGCTATTTTATACTTGGCAGTTAAATGTTATGTCAAAAACATAGCGTAGTATTAAATATACGTTTCAGTACATTTCTAGTTCTCCTGATGAACCACTATCACCATAAAAAATAAAAAGGACCTGTTAGAAACAAATGTGAAACCACAAGTTTAAGAGTCCAGAGAACATAGTTAAGTTGTCATTCACATGTGTGAAGCTGAAAGATACTAGAATTACTTGGGCTGGAAAGTTAGCTGCCATGTGTCTGAAATATTTAAAACTTTGGCAGACTGTATAGTCTGACCAATTCTTTTAACATGTCCCATATACAAAAAAAAATAAATAAAAAAATAAAAGGGTCCCCAGATGTTTGTAGTCATTAAGCTTAGAATAAGTTAAAGGAAATATAACCTCAGAGTATAGTCAATTTATGTAATTTGTTGCAGCAGGACATTCAAATACTTGATTTGGTGATGCTGACATTTCCAAGCTGATTAGGTATAATTAATTCTCACTTTGTAAGGTATAAAAAAAACTGACCAACACTGCATGTTTGATAACGGTACACTTTTTCTTCTAATGGGTCTTAGTTCAGCTAATTATATATAGGAAGATACTGCACTTTACCACTGTTCTGACAATGGGTGACTTGTATTTAGATCACATTTAGGTACATAACTCTTCAAAGTCAGATTTTAAAGTATTGATTTCTATAATGGGAAACTGTTCAATATTTTAGGCTCAAATTTTACATTTGTAACTAAGTTTTAAAGCTCAATTTAAAATGGTCTATATGAACCAACTTTTCCTCCCGTGTTGACCAATGAAGCTGTTCATGTTTAGAGATACATAAACCTGATACTACTTTCTCTGGAAATGTTGAGAGACCTTTAGTGCAGATTCACCAGCAACAAATAAATTAAATATGATTAACAATATTAAACTAAAAATCTTCAATTACCTACCTGCACAATAAACGTGCCCAGAACAATAATACAGAAGATGGCATTGTTGAAGATTCCTTCAAAAACATTTCTTTCACCATGGATTTTTCGGGCATTGATTTCATTAAAAAGTTGCATCATCACAAATGTATTAAAAACAATAGTGTAATGCTCTGAAGGGGGAGCATGCAGAGGTGCATTTCTTCCACTATCAATATCAAAAATTTTCTCACCTGTGTAATAAGACATTTCAGTATCATGAATTAACAAAAAAATACACAATTAGAATCAAAAGATTAAAGAGGTCAGGATTAACATGACTAAGATTGAAATGCCATAATAAATTAGCTTTAACTTCTAGAAAATGAGCAAAGCTTTTATAATATTCTTACCAGCAAACAGGAGTGTAAAGACTACCACAAGTTGATAGACTGCATGACCCAAAATATTCTTCATCATCGTGCGAGAGATCAGAGGTTTATTTCTACCATAAGGTTTCCGCAGCAAGAGAGATTCAGTAGGTGGTTCCGTTGCCAAAGCAAGAGATGCTAATGTGTCCATTATGAGATTTACCCACAACATCTGCACAGCTTTAAGTGGAGAATCCTATAAAAAGGATATGTTTCCTAATAGATAACACAATAAATATCCTAGAAATGAACAAGTTGCAGCCATTAAAAAAAACACTTGCTATATGGAAATTTGGTGTATTGCTTTGAAGAGCAGTACATTCTTTAGAACAGCACGCAAAATGGTGACTTTGAAAAGATTTCAGTATGCAAGAGTTCAGTTAAAGAGGCACATGTTTTCAGATCTTAAATTAGTTGAAACCAGCTACCACCAGTACCTACTTGTGTAATACATGCTCCTGTGAACGCAACAATTACTGCTACGACATTGACAGTAAGCTGGAACTGAAGAAATTTGGAGATACTGTCATAAACATTTCGTCCCCACATAACTGCTTTAACAATGCTTGTGAAGTTATCATCTGTGAGAATAATATCAGAAGCTTCTTTAGCTACATCTGTTCCAGCAATACCCTGTTAGGAAGAACATACATAGCAACACCGTGAATCAAAACAGCAGGAATAACTGATATCTAGCATATTTAGCATAATAATTACATTTCTACTACACAACTTTCAATTAAGGAAAAAAGTACAACACTAGAATATTAGGCATACAGTAAACTCAGTTTTGGAGAACAAATATTGTTTCTTAAAAAGGTGTGAAGAAGCGCAAAATTGAAATGCAAGACTGAAATTTTAACAAGTTAAAGATACCGATGTTGATATGTATTTAAAAATTATCAATAAAATACAAAAGTTGAAGTACTTTACTGAGGCAGGTACCAAGGGATAAACACATTTTATATGCTTAATCAAATTAAGCTCTTGTGCTCAAACAATAAATCATCCTTTTGTTTAGTTTAAGCGTGTTTTTAATTTGAACCATTAGATAAACCTGACCTCTTGACATGGTTAAAAAAACCCAACCACATGTAACTGTATTGAGGAAACAGTTATTTTTTTAAGCAGGTGAATAGCTTGGGCAATCCAATAAAGAAATTATAAAAGTTAAGGTAGTTTTCCCATCGAAGTTTTATTTCACTGACCAGTTAACTTATTCTCTCAGATTATCTTTAATAAATGCTTTGTTACAGGAGCAGTATGTTTGCTACCATGTATACCAGCACAAATATCAAGATAGTGATGATCAGTTGATGTTTTAGTTAAAGCAGGAGTCCGCACAGAAAGCTGGAGTCTTTAAACCTAGTGTCTTTTTTTATTTCATTCATCATTTCTTGGCAATGGATTAGTAATCTTGGGGAAAAAACCCATCCTCAATATACTAGAGATTCATGGTCCACAGTACTTCTCCTGATAAGACTGTCATGATTTTGCTATAATTTAAGTACTATTCATGCTCTGCCATCCTCATTGTAAAACTGTCCCTGTAAAAGATATCACAGAAATATAAACTATACTTTAACAGTTGAAGTGTGCTGTAATCGGTCTATGGTGTAGTAATATTTAAAGGAGCCTCTCTAAAGGTGCTGCACAGGTAAAACATAACTACACAGTCTCAATCAGAGCAGACACTTTCTGCTCTTGTTTTTGAAAGAATATAAAAGGTGAAATAATTACACAAAATAATGACAGACTTGTCTGTGTGGTTTCTCGTTATTGAGAAAATACGTAGACATTTATTATCTAAGCTTATGTGGCTCCCCAACCAACATGGTTGGTTGAAACGGCTGAAGTACAGTAATAGTATTAAGTCTTTCTGAGCCACCAGATAGTGCAGTAGTACAGTACTGCAGCTTGTGCACCAAATCTAGCTGATTTATATAGGTTAACAGAAATTAACTTCATATGATCAGAAACAATGTACCTTTTGGAAGATAAACTTTTGTTTTATAATAGAGAATGCTTCTCTGCAAAAAACAGAAAAACAAGTATGTATGTATACAAGGCACAAGCATTGGGTAATGAGGGTCTGAGATATATTAGTTAACCATTTATAATTTTTTTTTTTAAATCCCATTGGAGGCTAAATTATGTTTTATAGATTTCAAGGAAGAGTATAGGACTATACCCCTCCCGCACTGAATGTAAGATACTGGACCCGTTGGTAGCAATATTTAATGACCTTCATTTGTGCAAACACTCTTGCCAGGAAGTCAACTCCCAGTGTCAAGAAATTAAAAATACATAGGCCACAATACTGGTATATATCAGTTTAACAAAAATCTCAATTCAACATTTAAAATTCATAAAATTCAGATGGCTGGAGAATGTCATACCAGAAACCATTATGCATGCAACAGTGCTTGTTTTAGTCAGAGGAAAATAGTATTTTTCACATGTTGGCATCAATACAATAGTGAGCTATGCTTCTGAAAAGTGCTAATTGAGACTGGTATGCGAGTTATTGTTTTGCTTTCCCATGTGAAACTTTACTGTCTACGTATCTGCTTCTGTTCTAGGAAAAATGCATCCATGTTAGCTTCAGCATTAAAAAAAAAAATCCCTAAAGAAAGAAAGCTTCAGGATCTTGTAACCAATCCATCTGACACCAAATTCCACAGAGATAACATGGTGTACATTCTTATCTTCAAGTTGGTGTCAGAATTCCACCTTGACAAGTAGCCAGAAAAAACAGAAGAAACTTGAACTCAAGTCTAGGTGCTTAAAAGGAGGTATCGGTTTTGTATTGACCGCATTAACATCTCATGATTGAGGATAGTTTTAAAATTAACCATCCTTGTAACTCAAGTAATTTCAAGTGTAGGGGAGAGCACCATCATCATCTAGTGCATTCTAATTCCAGGAATCCACTTCTCCACAGCCTTACTCAACTGCAATCCCATGCCTCTCTTGTAAGACTTTGGAACAATGAATTTATCTTACATTAAGTTAATGTAAAATGGACTGTCTTCCTAATATCACAGTAGCTGCCGTGTTAGTCTTTATCCACAAAAACAGCAAGGAGTCTGGTGGCACCTTAAAAACTAACAGATTTATTTGGGCATACGCTTTCGTGGGTAATGTGTGTCAGTATATTTATGCCTGCATCTGTAATTTTTTTTTTACTCATGGAAGCTTATGCCCAAATAAATCTGTTAGTCTTTAAGTTGCCACCGGACTCCTCGTTGTTTTTGTCTTCCTAATGTGAAAGTTAATTAAAATTACCATATATACACATTCATTAGCCCGTTCATTTATAAGCCGACCCCCAAGATGGTTAGGTAAAAATAGCAGAAACTGTATGACCCTTTCATAAGCCGACCCTGTATTTCAGGGGTTGGCAAACTTTGGCTCCTGGCCTGTTAGGATAAGCTGCTAGTGGACCTGGACGTTTTGTTTACCTGGAGCGTTCACAGGCACGGAGCCCCTCAGCTCCCAGTGTCCGCAGTTTGCCGTTCCCAGTCAATGGGAGCTGTGGCCACAGGGAGCCGAGGGGCTCCATGCCTGTAAATGCTTCAGGTAAACAAAATGAGAATGTATTAGATATTTAATTCAATGATTCCATAGAGTTTAAAATCAAATTTTGTTGTAGACCCATTTATAAGCCAACCCCCACTCTTTGATAAGTCATTTTTACCAAAAACATTTGGCTTATGAACGAGTATATACATTAGTTAATTATAAATAACTGAACAAAGTTGAAGCTAGAAAAATGTCCACAGAAAGATGAAATAGGTGCCAAATAAAGAAGGATGTTAATCCCAGACATAGAAAATAATCAAGTAGTTTTGCATGACAATATGAAGTTACTTTATCTTTTAGCGCATTAACATAGTTTTAGTCAAAGGGTACCAACTGGAAGTCCTAGAGAGTAACTCTTTTTGGTTTATCCACAGAAGAGGTACAATATGAAGAATTAGTTCAGTTTCCCTGCCCATTCAAATCCTTATCTTTGTCCCAATGCATCCAACAAGGGCCTATATCTATAATATTAGAGCTAAAATTAAAAATTGCATTTGGGAGCCCAACTCTTCAGCTCCTGTTTTTGAAAATCATCGTTGGGTGTCATGTAGTCAGTCAACTGGGGATGGAGACCAAACTCATCAAGTATATTAAACATCTATCAGGTAGTAATTAATTCCAATCATTAACCTGTGATAGACATATGATATGGAGTTTTGCCTATATTAGTTAATCCTGATATATTCAGTCCAAAATTAATATCTGAATCAGAACAGGCTTGGAACTTTCTAGTAAGCTATGGAAAATTCATCTTGGAGAATTTAAGGTTGCAATCCAGCTGCTCTCTACCCTCTCAGGATCTAGCCAGACCGGTACAGTTACCAGATTCTAATATAAAGAGATGCCTGGATTTGGATGATGAATGTTGAACAGAAAGGGTCCCACTATACTAGAGATCTCAATGGCCAATGTAAGTGGGAACAAAATTAGTCTAATACTGTGGGATTATCAGGATCACGTAACCCATACCTCCTCTCCATTCTTTAAGGTCAGCATACTTAAAGCCAACAATTTAGTGCTCTCCCACTCAGTGAGATCAGGCAATTGTAATGCAGTATGACTCAATGGGTAAGCCTATCTTCTTTTGCACTAGGAAACTGAATAGTACAAGTACCTGGCAAGATATTGCCCAGTCCCACACTTCAAGCTTTCCCAACAGGGGAAGATCTTTTTCCTTTCTTGTTGATGCTGTGGTCCAACTGATTCAAATTAGACCACAGTTTTGGGACACTACCTCTGAAATCTCCACTTGGTGCATCACAAATGTATTTGTTTTCTGGAAGTTTCTGAAGCTTGGACTACTATAGGGAAGCAGCTCACCTAGTATAGAAGCTTTTTTGTATGATCTCCCAGCCGAGGTCTGATGCAAATGGTCACTTGAACAGGAGGATTTTGGAAGTTCAGAGTTTAAATTTCCGTAATCCTCTATCAATCATAGCTTATTCATAGATTTTAAAGTCAGAAGGGACAACTGAGCATCTACTCTGACCTTCTGCATAATGCAGGCCCATAGAACTACCCTGAAATTATTGCTGCTTGAATTAGAGCACATCTTTTAGAAAAAGAGAATCTTGGAGGGAATTTGTTAAACGGATGCATCCATAGTCTGTTGTCCAAGACCTGGTCTCTGTTCTTTGAGGGTGCCTCCAGATGCAGTAGGCCATGGTATCTACAAAACACTGCTTTGACTGAAGACCCAACATCCTTCTGTATCGGATACTTTTGTGAAGAACTGGAAGCTCTGAGCATCCATAAACTCATTTAACTTTTCACTTCTAACAGGTCACTTTTAGACAAAATTATATAATAGATATCAATGAAGTACTGGAGGAAAATATCCTTGATAAATTTTAGAAATAATTTTTTTCTTCCAGTCAAAGCTGCAACAGGCTATGTTGATCTAAAATTATTTCTATATAAAACCAACTGCAAACATTGATCATATCTCACTTTAGGCACCTTGACAAGCATGACAAAAGGAGTAGAAGAGGTAGCAATGAACTTCTGCATAAAAACAGTTTGATTTGTAATTATTAAAACAGATTGGAGACGAATGCTTTTAAGTAGATTTCATTCAGCATCTTATGACACAAGAACACACCCTCATTCTCTACAACTGAAAACCTGAACCTTAGGTTAAAAGGTAAGGAAGTCTGAAGAAAATAAAAAAAAGTGTGGGAAGCAGTAGCTGTCAATGCTACATCTGGTAGCTCGGTGGGCTACCAAGCTACAAGCAAATTTGTTCAGCTTTGTCAATTCACATATGACACTCACAGCAAGAAAGATTGATGCTTTAGCTAAAAAAGGCTAAAAAACCCCAAATTACTTTTTTAACCACTGAAAGTAAAGAGACTAGAGTCCGTACCATGGCAAAGCCAACATCTGCTTTCTTCAATGCTGGACCATCATTAGTGCCATCTCCAGTTACAGCTACAACTTGTCTCTGCTCTGAGACAGTGCTGTCAATTATACCTAAAATGAAAGCACACAAAGATTTGAATTTCAGCATTGGTAATTACAAGTTTGTGGGGCAGCCTGACTGTAGTGCTCTGTGTTTATGCACAATACTTAGTTAAGATGGGCCAAATACTCCTTAGGTGAAAGGACTGGGATGCGAGACATGACCTCAGGTATTGAGATCATCAAATTTTAACAGATACAATGGGCAAGCCTAATTTAGTTTTTAAAAAGCCTGAGTCCGGTAAAAACTTGCATTTTGAATTTTTGAAACATTGAATGAACATGCACTTTACCTTTTACCAATGTGTGTTTGTCAGTGGGTGAAGATCTTGCAAGCACACGAAGCTTTGGCCAAATCTTATCTATTCGCTCTTGCTCTATCTGTACAAAGAATGCAGATTAGTTATACTGTGCAAGTAAAACACTATAAAAGACAAATGCAACCCTACTGAAAAAAAACAGACTAACCTCTCCTTTTTCATTACGTATTCGTCTGTTGAAGTCTTTGCCCTCTAAGCATATGAAGTCCTCACCCGGATTCAAAATGCCACATTTTGAAGCAATAGCACGAGCAGTGTTAATGTTGTCACCAGTGACCATGCGCACCGTTATGCCAGCACGCTGGCATTTTTTTATTGCATCTGGTACCTGTTTATGCAAAAAAAGCTTGTTATTATAGTTTTCATGTTGATTGCCTAGTACTTGTCCTAGCACCACCAAATAAAGTAATGGGTGATTACAGTAAATTCCACTACTGAAAAAAGATGCACTGTGTTCTTGACATGACCCATAGTAACACAATGTGACTGTATGGCCACCTCTAGTACTGGACTGCATAAAGAAGTTTACAAGTATTCCACTTCCTCTGAGATAATGGCCTTAGCCTCCGCCTCAAGTAGTAAAGGTCCTTCAGATCAAGGTTCTTTGTTCAATCCCCAACAGCTGACCAAGCAAAGCTGGTGTTCTAACATCAATAATTCATGTGTCCATGCACAGACTTCTTTTCCCCATAAAATTTAATTTTCAAATACATTTATTTTTTTTTTAGTTATCACTTAAAGAGCCTCACGCAATTGACCATTATTGTGCATTTCACTATCAGACTTTCTGCAGAGCACCACTATGAAATAAATTGTATACTTTAAATATCTGCAAAGAGCCACATGCCACGTTAGTAAGCTCTGGTGTTAAGGTTTACAAAAACAAATACCAGTATTTTATTCTCTGCATGTTTTATGATTTCACCATTGTTTCCAACTGTCAGTATGCTACAGTTGGTAGTGCTCACTTTTGGGATAGCTCAGTGGCTTGCTAAACCCAGGGTTGAGTTCAATCCTTAAGGGGGTCATTTAGGGAACTGGGATAAAAAAAATCTGTCTGAGGATTGGTCCTGCTTTGAGCAGGGGGTTTAGACTAGATGACCTCCTGAGGTCCCTTCCAACCTTGATATTCTATGATTGGACTCAAATCCCACCCTGGGATTTGTTCTCATACCCATTACTTATACTTAAATGCATTGTGAAGTGTTACTGTTCTCCTGAAAAGATCTACAAAGGAGAGGTCTTCTTTCCTTACCTCTGGTTATTGAGACCCTATAAAAAGATACAGAAGACAATGGCCAATATTATTTGGTCCTAAATAATGTTGTTTCTAATGTCCAAGTTTGTGAATGCATTACTACTGAGTGCTTACTGATTGTTCCATTTGCCTTCCAGGTCACTGTAGAGGGCTACAAGAAAACACTGGCAATATGAAAGTCTTAATTATTTATAGTCTCCATCTATCACTAGGTTCCTGGACCACCTTTCATCACATAAGCAACATTAAATCTTAAGCACAGTAAATAAATGAGACTTTTTTGGCAAACAGTCCTGTAAAGAATGTCAAGAATCCAGATGCCTAACCAACTGATATAGGTGAAGATTTATTTTAGCAAAAATACAGTTTAAGAGTTGCAATGAATTCACAGTTCTTCCTACCTCAGGCCTCACAGGATCTTCAATCCCTACCACAGCAATGCAGGTAAGACCAGTGACAATATCATTTTCATTGTCCCACACTGGCTCAGGTTCTCCTGCTGGGAAGTCTCTGAATGCTAGACATATAGTTCTGAGTCCCTCAGAGGCCATAGGTTCAATCACAGTTTTTATAATATCATCACGGTCCCTAGGTCTGAATGCCTTTGGTTCACCATTAGCACTCAATATTTTGAAGCACCTAAAAAAAGAATGGAAGAGGTGACTAAATACCACATAAAGGTATTAGTTTATGGTAAGATTCAGAACCACATAAACACCTGATAAAATGAAATTGTAATGCTCACAGGCATAACTAATCATTTTCCTCAAAGGAAAAAAATTTTGAGTCCCTCCAAAAAGGCAAAGGAAGGTGGTGTCAACCTTACATTAACTCCCCCTCATATACGCACTATATTTTGGAGGCACTTAAAATGGCAGAAATTGAAAGTTAATATATTAGTCTGTCTGTATTGTACTTCTGTGTTTTGTGTTCAGTGAGAGAGAGATCGACAGTGAGGAGCTCCACAGCACAAAACAATGCCCAAAAGCAGCAGCAGCTATGGTGGATGAGAGTGCATAAACTAACATTACCTTCAAAGAATTAAAACTCTCTAAACTGGTATTTAGATAATGCTCACTCTGACCAGCTGAGTCTAAGAAATTTACCTCTTGAGCAATATGAGAACCAGGCCTAATGTTTCCCGTGGTACAGGAGTAGGATTTAAATCAATTGTGCTTATCAATTTATATGGTACTTAATTTGGTCTGACAACAAAATATCTGCCTGCAAGACATCAGACCAAACTGCAGTGATTTTAAGCAATGTTTTTATAAAAATTATATTTCTAAGATTAGCTTCAGACTTGTTGTTTTTGCAAGTCTGAGCTTTACATCTACATGTATAACGTGAACACAAGAAAAACCCCTTTCCCATGCCCCGGGTGCCCTTGTGTTATGAATTGTCTGTGTATATTGTCGGGATTTCCAGTAAAGTTGGTAGTGAGTTGATAAACGTTTAGCAGTAAACAAGTGACTTCTCCCTACCCGCAGCAAGTAAGTGGTGTAGTCATTAGTAAGGCAGTGCCAACAATCTGTAAACTGAACCACAAGTTCTCTTTACACAGACTACAAAGGAAAGCATTACAATAGCCCAAAAGCAGTTTATCACTTCATAGGTTTATTCCTTCATCACTTGAAATACTTTAATATAGTATTCAACATTCATTAAAAATCAGCAGGTAATTTGTTTCAGAAAGAAACAAGTTTAGAGGATCTGACTAATGAGGAAAGAAATATTAGGTGTATTTTTGACAGTAGAAGAGTTTGATTTCTCATTGCCAGGAAATACAAAAATAAATGTGTTTCCTCCTCAAGCAGCAAAGCACTAAAAAAAAAAATTCCACTTAAAACTTCAAATACATTGCAATACAGTACAATATACACTAACTCCAGAAGCATAAGAAAGATGCTTTTTAAATATTAAGTCATAATTACATACAACTGAGTAGATGTGTTAACATTCTAAAGTACCAAATGACTCAACCATTCCCCACCACCATTATAGCCAAAATATGAATTTCAGGTCTCCCAAAAAGCATTTAGGAAAACTATGATGAATTCTTAAACTACACATTTAACTCAACACTTGTCAAACAAATAGAACATTCACAAACTACCTCATGATTTGTTGAGACTAGAAGGAAGGTAAAGAAGGAAAGATGCACAACTACTGTATATTTAAATATTGGGAAATTTTTATTACTTAAACAAAAGCTATGAAGCAGCCAAATCACAAATTCACAATGCCATAAGCTAAAATGTTTAAGTCTATAAAAATTTATGATTTTCCTTACCTTCCAAGAAAGGTCTTAAAAATATTTAAGGAGGTGATGAGGGAATCAAGCTCCTGCTAATAGTTATAGAAAGAGCCAGGGGGATGGAGGTGGGAAGTCACTGGTTAAGTAATTATCAAAAAAATGATAATGTAGAGATTACTTAAAGTATTATTCTGGCATACTAGATAGATTTCCTTATCTGCTATTTTCTTCTGTTACTTTTCACAAGACTGGAGTAATTTTATGTTTTCAGCTACTCAGGTAACTTCCAATTCCATCTAAGTTTTCATGTCCCCTCTTCCCAACCCTGGCCAGAGGTCCCAAACTCTACTTCCAGTTTGGCATGTAGAACAGAAGCTCATGAGGAAAAAAAAAAAAAAAAAACAGGAATAAAAAAAAGCCACACTGTTTAAATTTGGATAAGGGTAGGTGCCTGTTACACTAGTGGAGAGACTACTTCAATTTTCCAACATGGAAAGAATAAGGACAGCGAACATTTTAATTGTCAACAATTAAGTAGTCATGATTTGTGATACTCTGTTGATGAGATTTAGCATTAAATCAATGTGTGGAACAAACCTATGTCAATGGCTACATCCACATTCTGTGCCAAAGTGACCAGAGAAACACACAAGTTACTTCCAGCTATTGAGACACTGAACTATAGAGAGGAGGAAGGATTTCAGTTTTACCTTTCAGTAGTAAGAGATTAGCGATCTATCTACAAGAGTGCCCATGTTGACCAGTTTGATCTAGCAGCACTGTTCACTACCAATCCAACAAGATACAATTTTTAGTTTGCAACAGCTCCCTGAGACTTTCTCCTGGATCTAGCCCTGATAAAACAGCGAGGATATGATACAGGTCCATTTTATATACCCAAGCTTTTAAAAATACTCTAGCAGATACTGGAGAATAAAACTAGTTCTGGTAACAGACTGCTTTCTTTTCAAGGAGACAGGATCTCGGTCTAGTTTTGGCAACTCGGCTCTCTTTCTGGAAAATGGCTCAAGTTCTCCCATTCCTCCATGGAAGATTCAGAACTCCACATCTCAAAGAAAAATCCCCAAAGAGATCCTACCCATGTCGGGTTCTGCATGCCTCTTGAAGGACAGAAGAGTTTCTTCAGGCTGACATCTGCTTGGGAAAGGTCTTAACCCTGGAGTTGTGGATACAGCTTTAAAATCCTATGAGTTAGCTGGTCAGTTACATTATCACTAAATGATGAAACTGATGCAGAGGAAACAAAATAGACCAGAAAAATCATCTTAGTTAGGGGGGCATTAACTGCTGAGCATGAGGGAGTAGTTTCCTTTTGGTCACAGAAACTTAACATTTAGAGCAGTGAACTCAATCAACTATCATGACTGAATCAGAACTTTCACACTTGACATAGGGGGCCTAACTTTTGTTTCTTCTTGAAGGCTTGACTGGGCTGATGTTATGGTCTGGATCTATGTCTGACAGAGGCACTATCCTTCCCTAGAAAGTTGGCCACTGCCTGTGTCAGTTGTTCACAGCTGGGTGGGAAACATGCCGCACAGCAACCAACTAGCGACAAGACAGCCCAATGGTCTAAAAATAGGACGAGGAATTTCTCAGGTGCATGGCTGTCAACGTGAACTTGCTTTCTGGTCCCATTCACTTCTCACTTCTGACACTGTCCAGGTAAGAATGAGGACAACCGATGAGAGGGCTGACACACCTGAAACAAAATCACTGACACACAGAATGGACGAAGGAAAGCCTGTCTTCAGCTTCAGAGAGGCTTTATCTATCTTTTAAAAGGAATAAATAAATTGTTCTCAGGCAGGGCGTTGAAACTTGCCATGGGGGGGAGGGGGAGGGTTTGTAATGGTTTGTTGGTTCTATTTCTGTCTAGCAAGCATTTTGGGGCAGTAGCTGTCTCACATCTAGAGAGAGTCCCCACTTTGCATGAGCCTAAAGCCATAGCACTGTGGTTGTGACTAGCCTTCTGCTCTGCCCACTTACCTGCTTCCTGTCTCAAAAGCAGATTCAGAGTTTGCTTAGGCATAAGAAGCAGCATGCCATTGCCTGCACCACACTTCAACTTTTATGCAAGTTTTCCCTCTTCTGCAATGTGATTATAGGGAAGCAAAAAGGAAAAGAGAAACCTATTTTACTGTTTTCCTGCTTCACTGAAATAGGAAAAAGCAGTTGTGTGAAAAAGGCAAAATATAGTAAGAGCAGCTCTCAGGATAGTAGGAAATAAGTCTTGGTTACAGCTGGTTTTCACCTTGACTAACAGGAGAAAGGTGTATATCCCAAAATCTGCATTGGTGGCAGCCAACACATAGAAGAGCCAGTACTTTTGCATGGTATAGTTTAACAGTTTTACTGTTCTCAAATGGGAAGATAAAAAGATTATCTGATTAGTTTGTCAATTACATGTACATAACATTTAAAAAAAATTAATCTTACTTTTTAAGAACTATCTCAGAGGCACCCTTGCTGAATATCCGAAAACTGCCATCAGAATTTTTTAACACTGTACTCATTGATTTTCTGACTGAGTTGAAGGTGTATACTTTGTACAGTGCCTCTTCTGGTATTTCATTTCTTACATCCTGATAATCTCGTTTTAAATCCAGAAGCAATCCCAGCAAGGCACATTCTGTTTTATTACCAACATGACGTGGTAGGCCACCTTCTTTTTCAGGAGGCTGTAATAAAAAGATGCAATTCTATTCTAGTTTGCAGAATACAGTACTCCATTATTAGAAAATTGCAAATTTACGAGCAGTAGAAGTGAAGTTATTACAATCCTAGAACCAGATATACCCTGCTTATGAATTACTGAATTTGTAAATCAAAGTCACTCATTACAAGTGTTAAAAATCTGTATTTATAAATGCCCTGATCAAAGTGAAAAGAAATCGGCAGCTTTCATAAATTGTAAGCCAGGAAGGGACCATTTATGATTTTTCAGTCCGACATCCTGTAACAGGCCAAAGAATCCAACTCAATAGTTTCTGCATCGGATTCCGTAACTTCTGTTCAAGTGACATCTTTATGGAAAGATATCCAACTTTTGATTAAAAAGACTACAAATGACAGAATTCCCCACATTCAAAGGTAAGTTGTTCCAATTCTTAAGTGCCCTCATTGTTAAAGTTATTTCTAGTCCAAGTTTGTTTAATTTTGGATTCCAAAAATTGACACATTATGTCTTCTCTGATAGATTAAAGAGCCTATTACTATGAGATCTCTTCCCCTTGTAGGTACTCGTAGCCATGATGAAGTCACCCATTAACCTTCTCTAAACTAACTATATTGTACTTAAGTCTGATTGTAAGGCATATTTTATAGAACTCAAACTATTTTTAGCTCTTTTCTGAACCCTTTCCAACTTTTCAGCATCTTTTTTGAAGTGCTGACAACAGAACTGGACACCATATTCCAACAGCGGTCCCACTAATGCCATGTATAGGGACAGTACCACCTCCTTATTCCTACTCACTATTTCTCTACTTATATAGCCAAGGATCAAAAAGAATGGCCATACTGGGTGAGACCAATGGTCTGTCTAGTCCAGTCCAGTATCCTGTCTCCCAACAGTGGCCAGTGCCAGATGCTTCAGAGGGAATGAACAGAACTGGGCAACTGTTGAGTGAACTATCCCGTGTCATCCAACCCCAGCTTCTTGCAGTCAGAGGTTTAGGCACACCCAAAGCATGGGTTGCATCCTAGCTAATAGCTACTGATGGACCTATTCTCCATCAACTTATCTAATTCCTTTTTGAACTCAGTTATACTTTTGGCCTTTACAACATCACCTGGCAATAAGTTCCATGGTTAACTGCATTATGTGACAAAGTTTGCCCTCTTAGCTACAGGATTGCACTGTAAGTTTATGTTCAGTTTGTCACCCACCGAAATCTCTAAATAATTTTTGGAGTCACTTTCCACCCCCACTTCCCCAAGATACACTGCTGAATCTTTTAAGTATGATCTACATTCTTTATTCCTAGATGTAGCATCTGACATCTGGCTGCGTTAAACACACATGGTGTTCAAATGAGCCCACCTTACCAAGCAATCTAGGTTGGTCTGTATTACACCGATCTTTTCTCATCGTTATTTACCACTCCACCAATTTGTGTCATCTGCAAACTTTACCAACTTCTTTATATATTCTTCCATGTCGATTAATTAGCATTGAGCCAATGCCAGATCCCTGTTGGACCCACTAGAAACACCTCCAATTAAATTTTTCATATCAGTTAACCCATTTTATGTTGATTTTTGTCATGCTTTTAAACAATAAAGTCTTTTCAAAGTTTTTCCATTAGTTGATGCCAGCTAGCCTAATATACAGTTAATATATTCTGGACAAAATTTGCCTATTCAAATTAGAAGACATGCTCTTGCAGATTAACAAAACACACATAACATTAACAACTTCAACAGGCAGATGGTTTAGTATTTTTCACAGATTCTAGAATATTAAGATACTTGTGAGTTAAAAATTGTAGCTTGGATCTAGACAAGGTATTGTGATGCCTCTTCTCTGTAACGTGTTTTTTTGGGGAGTGGGGATAGTCAAGGGTACCACGGTTACTGGATATAGCGAAAGGCTTAGAGCAACTTTCCTTTTTACATGTACAGTAACACCAATATCATTCATAAGGGTTGTTTCCTACTATTTCTCCAAAAATCATTCTTCCCATGCCAGCATATTATAGGTCCCGAACCATCCGCACAAGACAAATTGGAGCAACGCATATTCTTGGAATGAACCTCAGCACTGAGCCACTCATATGCACCTACTGCACTCTTACTGGATATTTCTCTCTCCGTACTGGCTACTTTCTGAAAATTTTCACCAATTTTCTCTACAGGTAGCAAACATATCTTTTTCACAGAAAAAGTTCTAATTTAGCTATGTATTGTAGAGTTGATATTCCCTAACATATAGATGGGTCCTGGCAAACTTATGTAATTGGCTGGAGTATTTAAGGCATGTAAGCCATACTCTGCTATATGCTTCACAGTTTTCTGTCTACTCCGAAAGCAACCTCAACATTTTTCCTTATTATGTATGGCATGTAATATCTCCTGAGATCATGATTGGTGGTGTGTATATGAATCAGATAAGTGGATCCCACCATTAAATTACTAGACAAAAGTAACAAACTAAAAAGACAAGTTTCAGAGTAACAGCCGTGTTAGTCTGTATCCGCAAAAAGAAGAACAGGAGTACTTGTGGCACCTTAGAGACTAACAAATTTATTAGAGCATAAGCTTTCGTGGACTACAGCATCCGAAGAAGTGGGCTGTAGTCCACGAAAGCTTATGCTCTAATAAACTAAAAAGAGTGCAATATTTATACTGAATATCAAGTTGTGCAATAGATTTGTGATACAGGCACTGAACTATTCATTTCACAAATGCTCAACATAATGAAAAGGAATCATTGTTATGAACAATGATTGAAATTATTGACCCTTAATCTATGCACTTATTCTACTAACATTACATTATCCAGGAATAAAAACTGATCAATTAAATGAAGCCACTATTTGTACTTGCATTTTTCATTATCTCTAGTGAACACACTATACTGCTCTCACACGTTTATATTGTGGTAGCACCCAAAATGTGCTAGATGCTTTCCAAATGGAGGAGACAGGCCCTAGCCTGTAGAACAAAATTCGTAAGTTTATCCAAGAATTAGGTATTATAAGAAAGTCAGCTTCTTGGAGTCCATTTCTGAATCACCAATTCAAAATAATGCCACTGTAAAATAAGCCAGTATTTGTGTTTTGAATGGTTCCCAAACCAACTGAAATATTGGGGTGTCTTAAATTACTGTACAGTTAAAAGGTATCTTACCCTTAACTCAGTTTATACACATTTAAATCAGCTAGCTGATGGTCAAACATGACCATTATTTGTACAGGGTTTTTTTAGAACTAAAGATGAGTGGCCTTTTATTGTTACTATTGTATAAAATTAAGGAAATTCACTTACCAATATTTTGGAAGTATAAGCACAATTAACAGAAATTCCTGTTACAAGATGAGCCAGAGTTTTCTCAGGAATAGCATCTGGTTCTGGAATTTTTTTATAATGTTTTTCACTGACAAAAGCCTGCACCACTGTCATTCTGTTCATGGTCAATGTTCCAGTTTTATCTGAGCAAATGGCTGTTGCATTGCCCATGGTTTCACAAGCATCCAAGTGTCTCACCAAATTATTATCTTTCATCATTTTCTATGAAGAAAAAAAAAGCAAATATGAACAGCTAGTCGCCCCCACCGCCACCAGTGCTTCAAACTTTCAAAACTTCTGACTTTTAAGGTATTGGGTCTTCAGAAAGCACTAATACCTACCTGCAGAAGGGCAGGCCTCTTTAAAAGGTGCCTCAGGTTGGCAACCCAAATACTGACACACACAAACTCAGAAAATTTATACCCAAAAATATCATGCCACAATAAACTGCATTTTAAACATGTCTACTAGAGCCAGAGTCCATATTCTGCTGCATTTGTATGTCAAACTTAGGTGAATAAGTAGTAAAATTCCAGCGAATTACTCAAAGTGAGACACCAGCTATATCACTACACTAAGGGTACATCTACACTACAGGGGGGAGTCTATTTAAGATACGCAAATTCAGCTACGTGAATAGCGTAGCTGAATTCGACGTATCGCAGCTGACTTACCCCGCTGTGAGGACGGCGGCAAAATCGACTTCTGCGGCTTTCTGTCGACGGCGCTTATTCCCACCTCCGCTGGTGGAGTAAGAGCGCCGATTCTGGGATCGATTTATCGCGTCCCAATGGGACGCGATAAATTGATCCCCAAGAGGTCGATTTCTACCCGCCGATTCAGGCGGATAGTGTAGACCTTAGCCTAATAGAACCTGGGATCTGAGCAGACCACTTTCTAATAAAAGACATTTTGTTCAGCATCTACTCCTGACTGATCAACCGGAGATGAATATTCAACTGTTTCCAAAGACGAATGTCTCTGCTGTAGGAGACAGTTGCTTTACAACTGCTCTAAAAAAAAAGGGGGGGGGGGGAACGCGGGGGGGGGGGGGGAGAAGAGGACAGACATATAGGGAGGTTGAGCTCTTTCTCCCGCCCCAATTTTTAAGTTATGTTTTTACATAGTAAGATTAGCATACAACTTAAATATTTCAGCTTGCATTACAGGGTGCCCTCCATTCACTGACTGGAGAGCAAGACAGAACTACTTTGTTATATTTTCTTTTAGCCTAAAGGGCAAACTATTCAGTCATCTTAAAATTTGTGTGATGTTCGGACTGTATTTTTTTGTTAGAATTTTATTTAAAATGTTTCAAGTCAGTGAAATTTGACTATTCAAGAACTGAAATCTGTGATAATGGACTGAACAGCCAAGAGAAACAGACCAGATGGTGCAGAAAAGTAGTGCATGAGTTTCACCTATAGACATTAGTTCACCTATAGACTAGTTTCAATCTTTCTAGCTCCCAAAAGGCAGTTAAGTGGGCTATAGGTCTCGAATACCAACGCTGCTGCAAGTTGCAATAAAAGTTCATTAGCAGAGCTGTATGAAAAAGCAGCACACAGTCACTGTCTGCACTATGCCAATCTCAAAGCAGTGTTCAACCTTCCATTATCACTACTGTATTGGAACAAAATAAAGATATCTAAGAATCTGAAGTTTACCAAGGTAGCAGATACCTTGTTCTAGATAGGCTCTAGATATTCTGCAATATTGACTCAGAAGTAGGGGAAAACAATGAATTGGCAAGTACCCAAGCAGACTATGAAGGATTATTGCATCATTTTTGGCTTAAATTTACTAATTAGTAATGCTTATTGGACAAGTGTGTTAGTGGCAGAAAGGAAAGCTTACACAGATCAGTGTACAATCCTAACACACACACACACACACCTTTATTTTGAGTTAGTACAATAGGTTATGGCATGAATATGACAAGCATACTGGAGTGCTAAAACTATACACACACTATGCTTTACTTCATGTCAAGAAGACTATTTCTAAGTTTACATTATTCTGCCCAAGGAACCCGACTTATATTAATGCACAGAGGATTAGATACCAACTCGCCACAATGTTTTTTCATTGTACTGTACTACAGACGAGAATGAGTGAAGTAAGATTCCCTCAGTCTCCAATTAAGACAGTTTAACAGTGTAGAATTTCCTGCTTTGCATGATTTAGAACTGTTTTATGTGCCCACTTACCTTTAAGCATGCTTTTTACACATACCTTTACAGAGTAAGCCAGTGAAATAGTGACCGCAAGTGGAAGACCTTCTGGTACTGCCACCACCAGGACTGTAACTCCAATAATGAAGAACTTCACAAAGTATTGAATATAAATTGGTGTGCATTCAGCAAGCCAAGGTCGCTTCTGAACCCAGAAGGTATCAATTACAAAATACAAGATAAGGATAATGACTGTGATTGCAGACATCAACAAACCTTGTTAAAAAGAAAAGGATAAGCAGTTATTTAAAAAAAAATCCATCTTATCTATTATACAAATAACATCTAAAGTAAGATTTCAAAAAAAACTACCCTCATTTTCAGATTAAATACAAAAATCTGAAAGTGTTATTTAAAATGGGAAAAATAACAAAAATCTTAAGTATAAAATTGTAACAGGTAAGTCAGAAGATTTTGAGAACTTAGCTTCCAAACAATTTTTTAATCGGATATAAACTCTTACACCGCTATATTAAGATGTAAGTAATGGAAGAGTCTTCACAAAGGTGAAGGGCAAAGCACATTTGTGACAGACTTATGGGTAAGGGGAGAGTTCTCAGGAGAAAGAATAGCATTGAAGATAGCAGGCTGATCCAAAAGGATGAAAATGTAGAAGAGGCCTTGATATTTCACAACAGGACATTGCTGAGGGCAATTTCAGTGGAGTGAATGGAAGCTAGATTGTAGGGGATCATAATGCTAGTTAGTGAAAATACATTCAAGACAGGACTAGACAACATATTGATTAAGCATAAAGGCAAATGAAAGGAGGGAGATAGAAAAGTAGATGGAGAGAGAGTTGGGGTCAGAGAGAGTTTACACTAGTGAGACAATGACATTCATGCATATAGAAAAAAAGTTGCCAGAGGAGTGACTGGGGAAGAGAAGAAATGGGATTAATTTTAGGGCCAGATACAGGAGCAGACAGAATTGAGAGAAACAAGGAGAACACTTCAGAGTGAGAGCAGGAGAGTGCAAGCAGAAAGAAGAGGCATGGAAGGATCTCTTTAAAGAAGCTGAAGATAACCTAAGAAAAGGGATTTTAACAAGGGAGTGAAAGGCACAGAAGAAAGTTGTAGTGAGCTGCTCAAATGTGAAGTAAAACATTGTTTAGAAAGAAAAACTTGCATTGAATGCCTGGAAGAAGTGGAATTACACATGAAACACTTCAGTATAATTATTGAATGAAACTGAATGTGAACCCTTTGCACATCAACTACTAAAAATCTGTTCTCTTCCAATAAGATAAGCATAACTACATACATCAAGAAACGACTCCTGTGTTAAATGCCCTATTGCAATAATAATTTTCATGGTTTTGGTACAATTTTAGTACAATGAAACTATGAACTGGTCATTTTATATTACTTTAAAAATGGTGCACTTTCTAGTTCCTCTTCATAAACATAATAATTAGCTTTCTCATCCCATCAAATAAGCAATTGTTTGCCAAGCATTTATTTTGTCATGTGCTTCTAAGAGCTGAAACTATCTAGCTTTTTTATTATGTAGACGCATTTGTCTTTAAGACCTTTTTAAATAAAAGAAATCTCTTAATTATTAAAACTAAATATTTAAGATAAATATTGTATTTATGTGTATATTTATGCCTGCATCTGTAATTTTCACTCCATGCATCTGAAATGGGCTTTTTACCCACGGAAGCTTATGCCCAAATAAATCTGTTAGTCTTTAAGGTGCCACTGGACTCCTAGTTGTTTTTGTGGATACAGACTAACACGGCTACACCTCTGATATTTAAGATAAAGTAATAAGGGGAATGGGTGGAAAGAATAGTAATGTTAGTTTACAACATTAAGAAAATAAAGAGCATATGTAAAAACCTAATTTGCTAGTATACCATCCTGTGGAAGTATCAGATGAAGATGGACATGCAATATGACACTCTATGGATACACCGGCACATGCCACCAACCCAACAAAACAAACCCTAGGAATAACAAGCTGCTCCTGCCTGCCAAAAAGGGTCTGTTCTAAAATTTTAGTTTAGATAATACTAATAGTGACCTTGGAGCTAGTTACTCTCTCATGCTGATATGACTTGGTTACTGAGCTAGTGCTCCTCAGCTGTGTTTCAGGGCATCAGTCATTAGCGCCTAGGAAATGCCTGGCTCCAAGGTCATTACTGATCAATTTAAGAAAAAATAAGCTTCAATAATGACATTTCACATCTACTTCCCCATTTACTTTGGAAGGGCAGAGTCAAGAATTCAAAAGAAGACGGTTACTTACCTTCTGTAACTGTTGTTCTTCGAGATGTGTTGTTCACGTCCATTACACATTAGGTGTACGCGCGCCGCGTGCACGGACGTCGGAAACTTTTTCCCTTAGCGGCTCCCGTCGGGTCGGCGGGCCCCCTCCTTCCCGCCAGAGCGGCGCCCCGCTCCAGGGTATATATATCCCTGCCGACCCGACCCCTCCAGTTCCTTCTTGCCGGAGACTCCGACAGAGGGGAAGGAGGGTGGGAAGTGTAATGGACGTGAACAACACATCTCGAAGAACAACAGTTACAGAAGGTAAGTAACCGTCTTTTCTTCTTCGAGTGATTGTTCACGTCCATTACACATTAGGTGATTCCCAAGCTTACCATTGGAGGTGGGTAGGAGTCAAGGTACAACTGACTGTAGCACAGCCCGACCGACCATCGCGTCCTCTCTGGTCTGATGATGGATCGCGTAGTGGGCTGTGAACGTGTGTATGGATGACCAGGTGGCTGCCTTACAGATCTCCTGGATCGGGACCTGCGCCAAGTAGGCCATTGAGGACGCTTGGGCTCTAGTCGAATGGGCCCGGATCTCCGGGGCCAGAACATTGGCGAGCTCATAACAAGTGCGTATACAGTGCACAATCCATGCCGACAAGCGCTGTGTCGAAATAGGCAAGCCTTTCATACGTTCCGCAATAGCAATGAACAGCTGGGGTGTTCTGCGGAACGACCTGGTCCGCTCCAGGTAATATGCCAACGCCCTTCAGACATCCAGGGTATGTAGGCTGCGGTGGTGAGGGTCCGTATGGGGTTTTGGAAAAAACACCGGAAGGCAAATGTCTTGCCCCATGTGAAACTGTGACACCACCTTTGGGAGGAATTTGGGGTGCGGCCTAAGCTGCACCTTATCTTTATGGAACACCGTATAAGGTGGCTCCGACGAGAGGGCCTTCAATTCCGAAACCCTTCTGGCCGACGTGATGGCCACGAGAAACGCCACCTTCCAGGAGAGGTGCGTGAGGGAGCAAGTGGCCAGGGGCTCAAAGGGGGGACTCATAAGTCTATTTAGCACTAGGTTCAGAGACCACGTCGGAACCGGCGGGCGTGAGTAGGGAAACACCCTTTCCAGCCCCTTGAGGAATCGGGCCACTGTGGGGTTAGAGAATACTGACCCTCCCAATTCTCCCGGATGGAAAGCCGAAATAGCGGCTAAGTGAACCTTAATTGAGGCGGGCGCAAGCCCTTGATTCTTGAGGTGCAGTAAATAGTCCAAGATGGACGGAACCGAGGCCTGTAAAGGTTGTATGCGTTGGGGCTCACACCAGTGGGAGAACCTTTTCCACTTCGCCAGGTATGTTGCCCTTGTAGAGGGCTTCCTACTATTAAGGAGGACTTGCTGAACCTGGTGAGAGCACCTATGTTCTGCATCGTTCAGCCAGAGAGATACCATGCCATGAGATGAAGCGAAGACAGGTTCGGGTGGAGTAGGCGACCTTTGTCTTGTGTGACTAGGTCGCGATGGAGGGGAAGGGTGATTGGATCGGCCATGGACAGTTCCAGCAGGGACGTGAACCAATGCTGGCGGGGCCAGGCCGGGGCAATAAGAATGATCGTTGCCCTGTCCCTACGGGTCTTGAGAAGAACCTGGTGTATAAGTGGAAATGGAGGGAAGGCATATTTTAGGCTCCCTCCCCATGGGATCATGAAGGCATCCGCTACTGATCCCGGGCTGAGGTTCTGGAACTAGCAGAACTGAGGGCATTGGCTGTTGTCCTTGGTGGCGAACAGATCCACCCGGGGAAAACCCCACCTCCGGAAGATCGAATGCAGGACGTCTCCCTTCAGCGTCCATTCGTGCATTCGGTAGGATCGGCTGAGGCGGTCCGCTAAGCCGTTTTGAATTCCTGGAAGATATGTCGCGATGAGGTGTATCGCATGGGCTATACAGAAGTTCCATAATTGGAGAGCCTCGTGACAGAGGGGAGAAGACCGGGACCCGCCCTGCTTGTTTATATAGAACATGGCGGTAGTGTTGTCCGTCAGGACTGCCACGCTGTGACCTTTTAGGAAGGCGTGGAAGGTCTGGCAGGCGAGGCGAACCGCTCTTAGCTCCTTCAGATTGATGTGAAGCAGCTTGTCCTCGCTGGACCACAGCCCTTGTGTCCGCAGTTCCCCCAGGTGCGCCCCCCAACCTATGTCTGATGCGTCTGTCACTAACGTCAGAGTGGGTTGTGGGGTAGCGAAGGGGATCCCCTCGCATACCTGCTGGCGGTCGAGCCACCAGCGTAGCGAGCTGAGCACCTGGTTCGGGATCGTGACTACTTGATCCAATGGGTCTCTGTTGGGGCGATGCGTGTGGGCGAACCACAACTGTAAAGGCCGGAGCCTCAGCCGGGCATGTCTGACCACGTGTGTGCAAGCTGCCATATGCCCCAGAAGTTGCATGCAACATCTTGCTGTTGTCGTGGGAAATTTTTGGACCGAGCTTACGGCCCCGTGAATTGACATGAACCGTGCTTCTGGTAAACTCGCTCGCGCCGTTACCGAGTCCAGGGTGGCACCTATGAAGTCCAGCCTCTGAGTGGGGACTAACGTGGATTTCGGTACGTTGACCCGGAGGCCGAGCTCGTCGAACGTCTGCAAGGCCAGCGTTACGTGAGATCGGACTTCGGCCTCCGACCTGCCCACAAGTAGCCAATCGTCCAGGTACGGGAACACACGCATCCTTCTTTTTCGAAGGAAGGCTGCTACCACGGACATGCACTTCGTGAACACCCGTGGTGCTGACGCCATGCCGAAGGGCAGGACCGTAAATTGGAAATGGCGCTGGCCGACGATGAAGCGCAGAAACCTCCTGTGGGCCGGATTGATTGTGATGTGAAAATAGGCATCTTTCATATCGAGGGCAGCATACCAATCCCCCGGATCCAGGGATGGGATAATAGTTCCAAGGGAGACCATACGGAAGCGCGCTTTGATCAGGAACCTGTTTAGATCGCGCAGGTCCAAGATAGGACGGAGGCCCCCTTTTGCCTTGGGAATCAGGAAGTATCTGGAATAGAATCCTTTTCCCCTTAGGTCCAGAGGGACCTCTTCTACTGCTCCTGCAGTGAGAAGGGTCTGTATCTCCTGTACGAGGAGTTGCTCGTGAGAAGGGTCCCTGAAGAGGGACGGGGAAGGGGGATGGCAGGGAGGGGGCGAGGAAAACTGGAGGGTATAACCCGCCTTCACTGTGCGCAGGACCCAGCGGTCCGATGTTATGCGCGACCAGGCCCGGTAGAAACGGGACAGACGGTCCTTGAAACCCAAAGGAGGATCCGGTATAGGGGGTGGTACGCTGTCCTCGGGCATAGCTTCAAAAGCCTGGTTTATTTCCCGGCTGTGGCTTGCCCTGGCCATGATTCTGGCCCTGGTTAGGCGTATTGTTTCGTCTCCGCCTATTATCCCTGCCTCGACGGCGGTAAGGCTCGTGTCGGGGCCGAGGATGGTAATGCCTTTGCGGCGGCTGGGGCTTGAAGGGCTTACGCTGCGTCACCGGCGTGTGCATACCCAGTGACTTAAGGGTCGCTCGTGAGTCCTTAAGGCTGTGCAGCCTGGCGTCCGTCTGGTCGGAAAACAAGCCCAAACCTTCAAACGGGAGGTCCTGCAGCGTGGTCTGTACCTCCGGCGGGAGACCTGAAGCCTGCAACCACGCCGAACGCCGCATCACGACTCCCGACGCAATTGTTCTGGCCGCAGCGTCGGCTGAGTCTAGAGCGGCCTGCAAAGAGGTCTTGGCCACTGCCATTCCTTCCTCTACCAGCGCCGTGAACTCCTGATGAGCGTCAGGTGGGAGGGAGTCCTTAAACTTGGCGACTGATGCCCAGGAGTTGAAATTGTGCCTGTTTAGGATCGCCTGCTGATTGGCGATCCTCAGCTGAAGGCCTCCCGATGAATAGACTTTCCTCCCGAATAAGTCCAATCTCTTAGCTTCCTTGCCCTTGGGGGCAGGAGCTTGCTGGCCATGCCGCTCTTTCTCGTTCACCGCCGAGACCACCAGAGAACAGGGGGACGGATGTAGAAAGAGGAAGTCAAACCCTCTAGATGGGGCGAAGTACTTTCTCTCCACGCCCTTTGCAGTTGGCGCGCTAGAGGCCGGTGTTTGCCACACCGTCTTATAGTTGAACTGTACTGTCCGTATAATTGGAAGAGCGACTCTGGAGGGGCTCAGGATATCGACCATGGGGTCGTCCTGCTCCACGGTCTCTTCCGCCTGCAAACCCAGATTAAGGGCTACCCGGCGAAGCAGGTCTTGATGTGCCCGATGGTCAATCGGGGGAGGGCCGGACACCAATGTGCCCGCAACTGCCTCATCTGGCGAGGAGGACGAGGTCGGGGCCTTTTGCCCATCCTCAGTATCCTGCAGTCCGGCCTCAGCCAATTGCTCCTCTGCGGCATGACCCGCCGCGTGGGATTGGGACGGTACCGTACTCTGTGCCGAGTCCCCTCTTTCCCGCTCCGGTGGTCTAGAGACCGTTGCCTCCCTATACGATGGCGGACGGTGCCGCGGGGAGCGGGATCGGTACCGGGATGGCCCGGATCTCGAAGCCCTTGATGGGGGCCCTTGCTGGTGGTAGGCCCAGGGTGTCCAGAATGGCCATTGGCTCGGCTGGCCCCATTGTGACTGTCCGTAGTCCCTGCAGGCCTGTGATCTACGGGCGACCCCGCCGTATCGGTCTGAGTCAGTCCCCGAGACCACGGACGGTGACCTGGAAGGCCACGGTGGCGCAGTAGGACGGTGCCGGTCCGATCTTGGGGAATAGCGCCTTCGCGACCAGGACCTGGAACGGCGCCTCGTCGACCTGGACCTGGAACGGTACCGGTGATCCCGGGACCGGGAACGGCTACGGCTGGTCGGCCTTGGGTAGCGAGCCGCCAATGCTTCACGGTGCCGACTCGTGCTCGGTTGCTGAGTCGGTGCCGATCGTGTGCTGAAGCCCGACTGTTGCGGTGCTTCTTGCGCCGGGGGCAACCGGGAGTCCACCGAGGCGGAGCTCGACCGGGACCGGTCTCTGGAACGGTGCCGAGACGGCGACCGTGACGGGCGCACCATCGCCGGCTTGCCTCTGCGCGGCAGCATAGGCGGGGCGCCTTCAGCGCGTACTGGGGCCTCAACGGACAAGGCGATGAGGTCCTTAGCTGCCTCAAACGTGTCCGGAGTGGAGGGCTGTTCCACAAGTTCCTCTAGCCCTTCATTGTCGCTCGACGCGCTCATCCCGGGGCTCGACGGGCCCTTTGGCGCCGGAGCCACTACCGGGGTTCTTGACGAGGCCGTGTCGGCCTTCGGGGCACTCGAGGTTTTTACCGGTGCCGCCTTCTTATGCGGGGAGCGACCGCGGGCCTTAGGCTGGCCCTTCACTTTCGCCGGCGAAGACGATCGGCGTCGCGCCCTTCCCCGCTGGGCCGGTGCCGCGGTCTTCGAGTGACCCGCCGGTGCCGGTTCCCTCACCGAAGCCGGTGCGCTTCGCACGGAGGCAGACGGTGCCGTCGAAGTGGAGGGCTGTAGCGCCGTCTCCATGAGCAGCTGCTTAAGGCGAAAGTCCCTCTCTTTTCTAGTTCTGGGCTTAAAAGCCTTGCAGATTTTGCAGCGCTCTTTCTGATGAGCTTCCCCCAGGCAACGCAGACACGAAGCGTGGGGGTCGCTCAATGGCATAGGCCTGCGGCACGTGGCACAGGCCTTGAAACCCTGGGCATGTGGCATACCCCACCGCCCGGGGCCGGTGCCGGAGCTGAACAGACAACCCCAGCAGGAGCTTTAAGTACTCTAATGAGCCGTTAACTACTGAGTAAACTGTATCTTTGATGACTACTAGATAACTGTAATGACTATTTGCTAAGGGACACTCTCAGACGAGAGACAGAGTTGTTCCAACGCCGCCACGGATGGTAAGAAGGAACTGGAGGGGTTGGGTTGGCAGGGATATATATACCCTGGAGCGGGGCGCCGCTCTGGCGGGAAGGAGGGGGCCCGCCGACCCGACGGGAGCCGCTAAGGGAAAAAGTTTCCGACGTCCGTGCACGCGGCGCGCGTACACCTAATGTGTAATGGACGTGAACAATCACTCGAAGAAGAAGTCAACGTTAGTGGTAACTTAACTTTACTTATATCCTATAGCCTCTGTGCATCCCCCCCCCACCCCCACACACAAAACAATATGCTTGATTAGAGTGGGAACAGATTCTCAAACCTGAATATACACCAATACAATACACAAAAGAAATATCCAGAAAACAAACAAAAGTAATTGATAAAGATGCCATTGATATACTTTGTGGGAAGAGGAATCAGAGAAGAATGCCTCAATAGTGGGCCCTTTAAATCGAAGAAAAAGTCCTATCTTCAACAGTGTACGTCAACATTACAAATTCACATTCCCTCTGCTCAGATAAAGGGCAACAGATTCAACAATCACATTTCTATGCAGTACACTGCCTGGTCAAACATACAGTTTTCCAGGAAAGACATTAATATGCCAAAGTGAGAAGTAGTGTGAAAGGTGGAAATATTTCACAATACACACCATGCACCATCTTGGAAACCAATGTTCTAAAGCTGTACTTTCTTTAAGAGAAACTACCAATACATTCCTTTGATTATACACTCAAAGTAAAGCACACGCGGGTTCCTTGTAAGTTTTCACTTTACAATTAGTGTATATGTGCTTTAACTTGACTTAGCCATAAATGTCTATCAAATAAGCCAGTGTGATACTAGAAAAGGATAAAAACAAAAAACCAAAACAAAAATAAACAAAAAACCACCTACGAGTAGGTTATTTCAGAGCAGGGCCACCAGAATATTTCAGAACAATGACACCTAATTTGTTCAGTGTCAAAAACCACAAAAATATGAATAAAAATCATACCTGCTTTGCCAATCTGAACTGCTAGCTTTGTAAGTTTGCCTTGTAGAACTGATTTTTCTTTCTTTGGCATATTTGCTCTCTTCTTGTCTTTCTCATCTCCATCTCCACCATCTTCACTCTTCAAGGGTTGCATTTCCATGGCTGCACCATCTTGAGCTTTGGCTAAGTTTAGAAATATAGGGGACATATGAATGAATAATTACAAAGTCCAGTCAGACACTGGAATCAGTGTTAGATGCATGTGCTCAGCAATCCCAACTCCCATTAATATCAGCTTTAGTAGTGTCCTTGAAGCCAGTCATTCCCAGCTGATCAATAACTTCACCAGTGATCCCTGATCACGTCAAAACTGGCTTCAGGATCACCACCAGAAATGAATGCTATGTGACCTAGAGGGGCTCAGGTCACTTCTGTTTAGATGTTTAGCCAAGGCTTTTGGGAATTTAACATTGGACACTGTTTGAAAATTTGGGGTGAAGTTAGAAAATGTGGGTCTTAATGTTTGCTACTTTTGATTTTAATCATAAGGGACATTTCATATTGGCATTTTTGGGTTAGGTTCTGGCAACATTTACCTAGATCTATAATATTTAAACAAACTACTGTATATAAGTGAGGCAGATTAAGATACACAAGCTCTTTTTTCCCCCTATAACAGACACCTATACAAAAAGAAATGTTTTTAGTTTTTTTTTTATTATTATTATCAAATAAATACTTACCTTTGTTGCGGTTCTCAACAGCTCCATCTTGTTTTTTACCTATTAGGAACAAAAATAAGAAACTGTAATTTTCAAGCTCCATCTCTCTCTTTAACATATAACATTAAAAAAAGTAAGTTCTCAAGTCTTATTTCTGTAACCTATGGTTGCTTATTTCTCATATCAATTAACTTCAATTTAATTGTAGAAAATTTGACTGGATACCTAGGAGGAAAAGTAACTTCTTGTGTAATTTTTGTTTTATAATGGAACCATCAAGCTATGGGTTAATCATCTAAGTATAAATATCAACTTTGTTAGACCTGCATATCTCAGCAAAAGAGGTAGCTTAGACGTTCCTGTTTTGAAGTTCAGTCTGTTTTCTCCTGTTTATTCCTAGGGAAATTCTGTGCCAAAAAATTGAAAGTTCAGCACAAAAAAAATTTCTGCATGCAGTATTTCAAAATTCTGTGAATTTTATTTGTCAAAATAACACTACATATTCAAATCAGTTTCAATTATTTGGTAATTTATTTCAAAATACTTGTCAGCAGGTATGTCTAACAATACAGACAGAAAAATTCCCCCAGATATCCGCACCTCCTCAGATCCCAGCTTCAGGGTCCACCCTTGCCCAGATACACCCCCCCACCACCACCACCACCCAGAGCCCAGCTGTACCCCCCCACCCCAGCACAGACATCCACTCCCCCTACCCCTCAGAGCCCAGGAATCCAGAGGAGAAACAGCCTGATGCTGGGTCCCAGGCTTGTGTGGAGTTTCCTGTGCACCACCGTCTCCTTCCCCCAGAGTGTGCAGGGAACCGCACCTACCAGGAACCCTCTAGCTCCCTCCCCCCTCATGCTAGCAGTGTCTATGTACGAGGTGGGCTCTGTCAGGTCCAGCGGGCCGCTAGTGGCGGCCAGCAGCACTGCGGCTCATTTCTGTGCGGAAAAGGAAGTTCTGCACGCACAATAGTAATTTCTGCAAAATTCTGCATTGTGCAGTGGCACAGAATTCCCCTAGAAGTACCTGTTGGACTATTACAGCACCAGAACTAGGCTTTTTACACTACAGATGCTTCACCAGCGCGGCTATACTGATGTAGGTATGCCAGCATAGCCACCTGATGAAAATGCAGCATAAACTGACAGGAATTCTCCTAGCATAGCTAAACACCTCCCATGAATGCCATTAATTATGCTGACAGAAACACTGTTGAAAAAAACAGGGGGGTTTGCAAGCATAGCTATGTCAGCTAGGCAATGCGATTTTTAACTCCTTCCCTCCCCCTCCCCCCCCCCCGCCTTCTACCCCCCCACACACCTAGCTAACGTATCTATGCTAGGAAACTTTGCAGCATAGCTGAAACCTGAGCAGGGAGGTCACTGCCAAAACTGAAACCACAAATTTAGTAATGTTTTAGCAACACTGCAGATGAGAGAATAAAAACTCAAATTAATACATATTGATATTTAGAATCACAAATGCAGGACTGGAAGGGACCTCTTTACATTATCTAGTCTAGTCCCATGCACTGTGGCAGGACTAAGTATGATCCTTCTAGACCATCTCTGACAGGTGTTTTTCTAACCCGTTCTTAAAAACCTCCAATGACCTTCCCTTTCCAGAGGTATCTGTTAGGACAGTCTTATTTCTTAATGTCCTGTCTACATAGACATGGCAGACTACTTTTGAGTAACAGTTTTGTGTCTGGTCATTTGCCATACAAGGGAATGCCAAAAATCTTTGTGGATACCCTCTAATGATAATCTGCAGTAAAGTGGCCACCCAGGTAAATATGGAAAATCTGGATAGTTTCACATCGTGTTTTGTGTTAGGAAAACCACCTCAACCTTCCTTGAAGTCAGCTGCAGTGGGGGTAAGATCAAGATCCCAAGATCAATTACTGCAGCTGCTATCTTTTTCTGTGGAACCACAACAGCTGCTCCCACCTCTCTTCCTATTGCCCTATCCTGAAAGCGCCAGCATCTCCTGCACCAGCTGTTGCTTCTTTTTCCCCCTTACTTCCCCTCCCCGCCATTGTGAAGGCTACGCAGCTCCAGCTCTCTGAAAAGTGGCTCCCCTCTTAAATGAGCAGCAGGTCAGAGGCTGCTTTGCTCTTCACTCGCCCACTCATACTGGAAGAGGAGGGGGGAGGCGCTATCAGGGAACACAAGTGCACATTTTCTTACCATTTGTCCTGAAGGACCAAAATTTGGACAATCCTAGTTTAAGGCAACCCATTTACAGATCTGAATACAAGGCTGAACTACACTTCTATATCTTCTACATACAAAAAATGTTTTAATCAGGACAATGGAAACAAAGCAACTAAATAGGATTTTTTAAACTGAAAATTGATATGCAATGACACCAAAGCCAGTTTGAATAGGCTTCCAGTACTACCTTTGACAGAAGAATAAGTTATGTTTTCTGCAGAAAAAACCCCGCACTGGTTACTTCAGTAGTCAAGTCTCTAGTCTAATTCAATAAGCCATACAGCAGTAGTTTCTACTATAAGCCTAAATGTAACTGGGTAGGAGAAAGACTCACCACAGCAATCAGCATGTGCCAGACAAAGGCTGACATCCAGTCCATGCTGCTTAGTAAATATGTATTTTAGGTCATTGCCTTGACTATTCTCTTTACCCTGGAGGGAACCATGACTTTAGTTAAGTGGATCTTTATTTCCACAACCAATGCTGGCTTGATACATGGTTATTGTCTGAAATTGGAAAGGTATCCAGGTTGACACTTAAGCTACAAAATAAAAAAAACTTTAAACACACAGTCTTCATGATTTTGAATCCTCATATCTACACTGAGGATTTATCTGCAGGTTTGCATAGTGAATGAATTCAGAGAGTGCTGTTTCCAGATTTATGAGAGAAAGATGTTCCTAGTTTTTGAAAGACACTCAGATTATATGTAGGGACAAGTCAATATTGAACAAAAGAGCACTACATGCCAAAAGGGCTTTGTTCTTTGTCTGCTTTGGTTAATGTGAATTATATCAGAAAGTCTGTGTTACAAAGATAGAATTGAAGGAGGAAGGGAACAGATGCATTAACTCCATGCCAAGGGGTCAATGCTTGTTTGGTTTTTCTTAAATTTAAAGAATTAGCCTGCTTTACCTGAAGCCTTTGTTGATTTCTAATAGGAGTAAGAAAAGACAGGGTTAAGAGGAGAAAAGATACTCTGTGTGCTGAGCTACCATAAAAAGGTTCCAAAGGAACTGTAATTGCCAACCATATCTTCTGCTACTGTTTTGCCTTAGTAACCCAGCCCACCTTTTGAATTCTGGGGAAGTTTCTGGGATAAGATATGGAGTTATGTACCTCAAAAAGGAACATGGAATTATTTAAGATAGGAAGAAATATAATTAGCCTTTTGCAGAGATCCTAAAACAGATTATCATCCCCATAATAATTTATATAGATTATTGTGGAAGGAATATTTTGCTTCAAGTCCTTCCCAACTTCCTGGGAAGACATTTTTAGTGAGTGATGTAATGATTAAGGCCCTCTTCTAGGAGTCCTCATGTTTATCTCTGGTACTGCTTAGTTCCAATAGCCAGTTGCCAGAACTGAAGTTATGGAAAGTCATACAGAGTAAGACAACCTTTTCCAAAGAGCTGTTCTCCATTGATTTGTCTTCTTGAGAAGACAGTAGATGCCATGTTGAAAGATTTTTTGGCTGCAAGACATTACATGGGAACAGGTGCTCTGCACAGGCCGCTGCAATTTGACTGACCTTGCCAAACAGTACCGACAGGATAGGAGAATATAAACTTTAAAGAACTCTAATATTACATTTTTCAGCCATTTAAAATTCAATGCTTACTTTTCTTGTCCTTTTTGTCCTTCTCTTTCTCTTCATCATCCCCTCCAGCCCCAAGTAAGGTAAATATAATTCCAGTTTGAGAGTTCACACCTACAGCAGTAACTACCATTCTTCCAGAGCCTTCCATCACATGGGTACCTGAAACAGAGTACATCTTAATACTTTTCCCCATAAGTGTAAAAGTAGCCAGCTAGCAAAGCAATAAAATCAAATGTTATGGGTTTTTTGTTGTTTTTAATAGAAGAGTCACTAAATACTAGACAGACTGTTCTTAAGAGACTAATTGGATGCTAGGGCAATCTAAAAATGTATAAGGCATTTTCCTGCACTTTTTTCCTGCTATTCCAACTTGTTTTAACAGAAACACTCCCATCCACAGGCCAGGCTTTCATTCTGCTTAATCCTGCAATGAATTTAAAGAGAGTCACATTCTTATGTAAGCTACTTGCCAACTAAATTAGTTTAAAAGCTAGCATTAATATTACAAGGCACAATCAGAGACAAGGCAAGCTCTTAAGGAGTAAACACTGTCTTGACAGCAAAATAACCTATTTTAAAATAAATTATATTCTTAGACAAAAAAGTAAGAGTACGTATCAGCAGTTTAGGATAAAATACCCTACAGGGATATCACTGGTATCTCAAAACCAGGCATTATGGAACTAAGCAATTTAGAGCTGGGGCTAAATTTAAAAAAAAAAATCCAAATATGTTAAGGTGTAGATATATAGTTAGGGTATCCAAAACAACTCTGCACAATAGAAAAAATTGAGTTTAATCTGTCTTTAAAAATCAATTTACCTTACTCTGAAACTATGAACATTTATAAGTTAGTCATTTCCATACCTTAGCATGTTTGAATTTTTTTTTCATAGTTAAAACTAAATTTATTTGCTGGATTTATAATATATTGTTTTGGGATAATTACCACAACCTAGTATTTATTTCCCACTCAATTACTCAGACATTCTCACAAACTTAACCCAAGAATTTGCACCCAGGAATTTCAGAGTGCTTTACAAACAGATAAGAGTTCCACTAGTCCTAAGAGGTAAGCAAGATTTGAGTTTG
This sequence comes from Malaclemys terrapin pileata, assembly GCF_027887155.1. Lineage (NCBI taxonomy): Eukaryota > Metazoa > Chordata > Testudines > Emydidae > Malaclemys > Malaclemys terrapin. The sequence continues at coordinate 79,359,832 of NC_071505.1, forward strand.
TAAATATGGGAAACTAAAGCAAAAGTTAAGTGATTTGGCCAGAGCACACTGCAAACTGGCAGAACTATGAATCTAAGAATTGTCTTCTTCCTCCTTTGTTCCAACTACTAGAAAAAAAAATGTCTCCCAGCTAGCTATGTTGTAGGGACTAAAAAATAAATGTAAAGAAAATTATCAAACCTTAGCCACTTCTGTTAAGTGGTGAGATACAATGTTCTCTTCTTTACAGGCCATCTTTAAAAAGCTGAACATACTTATGTAGAATATAGAGCTAAAAGGTTCTCCCCGCTCCCCTGCCAAAACATCATGCTTATGCTTGTGCTTTATTAGACATTTCATATTGTCTGCCCTGAGATTACGGTGAGTAGAATACTCAAGAAATGACAAAAGGCACAAGAGACAAAGCTGAAGGCATTTTTATACTGTTTAGGTTTTGTTTTACACATTTAGCTTTCTTGGTTAACATTGTGAAGGGATAACATTAATAAAGCATGCCACAGAACAAGGGCTCATGAACACACTGTGAGCCATCCAACAAATCCTCCAACAAAACCAAAACCAAGACCAGACCAGACTTGATATTGCTGGTATTTCAAAGATAAACCTCAAAAAGCGTCCTAATATAAGCTGTCACGTCTGGTTTACATATCATAAATGATAACAGAATACAGCCCATTTTTAGAAGAGTCTTTTGCAAGTCACTTTGCAGGTGAAAATAGCTAACCTATGCAGACTTATTAGGCATTGCCTCCGATAGCACAAGCCCTTAGCAGGGTCATTGGGTCCAGTAGGAAGGAAAACCAGAATTCTAGAAATTCAAGTTCCAGGGTCAGTTATAACCTAGTATCAACTGCTCCATTCTATGAGTTAAATATTAATATTCACGCACCTGACAGCAGCATAGGATCTTTATCCAAAGTCTTCTTAACCTGATCTGATTCTCCAGTCAATGAGCTTTCATCAATTTTAAGGTCATTTCCTTGAATAAGTACACCATCAGCTGGCAGAAGATCACCTAAAATACAGAGCATTAAAAACTGCAAACTTGAAACATTATTAATAAAGTCAAATAATTGAGTTAAATATATATTCACCATATTTTACTTGCGCAATATCCCCAACAATTATGTCAGCTACTGGTATCTGGATGACTTGTCCACCCCTGATGACAGTGAACTTCTGTTCTTGTTCGATGCGGCTCTGCAGCCCCCTAAATTGTTTCTCTTTACTCCAGTCATTGAAAGCGGTTACCAATACCACACAAACTACAGATAAAAGGATTGCAGCTCCTTCAATCCAACCTGTTTCACCTTCCTCCTCTTCTTCACCAACAGTCACTGCTCCACATGCTGTAAGAAATAAAGACTTTTTTTAAAAGTTCAGAAACAGACTCCTTTGTAATCCATATTAACTTTCACAAGGAATAAATTTACACTGATTTTAGTCTGGTAAAAGGATTTCCTAAGAAAGGCTTAAATTAAAGCTGGTCAATGTCTCATTCAGAGATTACAAGAGAGAGTAGGAACAAGTAGGATCTTATGAGAGAAGTAGTGTAGTTCAGAAACTCAGGAAGCAAAGAAGGATTATAGGTGCTCAGCAGTTTAAAAATATCAGACCATTTATTTAGATATCAGAGTTAGGTGCTTAAGTTTGAAAATTTTAAGGGTCCTTATCACTGCAAAGGTAACAGCTATCCAGCTCCAGCAAATCTTTTTTGCTCACTTTTACCTGGCAGCTGCTCAGTGACAAGATTTTGGTCAGTTATCCTACTACTATTCAGAACTCTGCCTGTAGTGAAACAGAAGAAGGCCTGTTTCACTCTTCTGGCTGCTTGGAGAAAGCTCTGAGCAGCTGGAGGGAAGATCCAGAGGAACGGAGACCTTTCCTCCCCTCCCCAAAAGAATGTGAAGTGGAGTAGCAGAAGAGCAGATATTTAACCTCCCTTTTCAGTCACCCTCTGATCTTCCCAAAACAACAGTTAGGAAGAGGTTCTAGGCAGGAAAGGAAGGAAAAAAACCCTTCTCTGTTCCAGCAGCTAAAACGATGTGGAGCTTTAAGTGTGCCAGATAGTTAGTAGCTAGAGGCTTATTCAAAAGATGAGCCCCTGAGAGGGTTCCACCACCACCATCTTGGCAGGAAACCCTAGTACTCTCCTCATCTCAACAGCTATGTGCTGCATGGAAACTGATCTCTCCCAATGTTTCTCTTGACCTGGTTGGTGAATCTTCACCACTGTCTTGCTTTATCTACTTTTGACTACAAGCATTACCTGGTATATTTTTTCCAGTCCTGAACAGAATGAGATGAGATATTGAAACTAAAAAAAAAAAATTAGCATGTTTTCAATCTATAATTAATTTCTAGCTGTCTTCTGAACCACCTCCAGTCTTCCAGAGCAGACAATGCTTTTAACTTCTATTTACATGAAGAAATGTCCCCCCCACCTCAAATGTCACAGTAGAGGCAAAGGCTGCAACAGTGGATTTTCCTTCAAATTTTGAACCATAAAAACAAAAGCCATGCTTTGGCAAAAATTTCAGTTTGAAAATTTCAAGAAACTCTGGCTAGGACTTCAATGACAGTGCTTCTAAACAAGCTGTAAAAGGTAGTTGTGAAACTTATTTTGGATTTATGATTGGAACAGTTACTAAATTCTGCCATCCAAATTGACAGCAGCAGCTGTCAGTCTGAACGATCTACAGAATTCTGGAGGACTGCTCAAATGGTGAACTAGGAGCAGCTCTTAACTTTGACTATTTCAGAAGTTGTAACAAAATCAAAATAGGAGTTACTCTTTTAAAAGCTTTGATTTAACAACTGACAGTTATGTCAATAGTATGAGGTATGGTGGATAAAAACCATTAAAAATATTGGATTTTTTAAAATTGGATTTTGTTTATTTTTAAAAGTAAACATGTATTTAACTTAAATCTATTCAAAATTAAATTTGAAAAAAATCGATAGATTTTAATAAGTTTATCCCTTAACATAATTTATCCATTTTTTTTAATTAAGTTAATCAGCATACGTGTTTGCTGCCAACTTTTGGAGAAAGTCAAATCACTGAGCTGGTAGAAGGCACTGGCTAAGCACCTGGAACAAAGCTTGGTGAAATGCTATGCCAGCTCTCGATAGCAGTAGCCTCTTCTGAAGGCACAGAGAAAGTTTTCTTCATTTCAGTTTATTCAACTAGTTCAGTTCAATGGCTACTACATTCAAAGTTAAGAAATCAATTGGAAGTTGGAAAAAAAAAAACAGGAAAGTTTTTTATTCAGAGAGGGAAAGAAAAAAAAACAAAAACAGAGTTAGGTGTGAAAAGAGGAGATCTTCTAGTTCTAAAATCTTGACGGATATGACCAGAAATAATCAGTTCTGTTCACTAACTACAGTTAACACTTTAGTTTTAAATGCAAAACATGTTTTGTTAACTTTGATCATTTTTTCTTATGTAGCCATCACATTTGTTATATTTATCTAATACATTTTCAAATTCTTTTTTGCATTTAATTTGCATTTCCATCCAGAGCTCAACACAAATCAAATTAAAAAAACCCTAGTAAATAAGATTATTCACTATTTATAATACATTTAAAAATTAAGAATCCAAGTAAAATTCAGATGTAAATTAAGCAACATGATTGCTTACATAAATGTGTACAGATATCCTAAATTTAATGTAAAGGCTATAATTAATTGCAAATCAACAGGTTTTAATGCTTACAACTAATGAGAATCAACCTTTCCGAAAAACTAAGAAGTACAAATGCAAAATAATTTAAATCAATTTAAATCAGCGCATCCTGCTTGGTGATTTAAATCATGATTAAATTTGATTTTATTTAAAGAAATCCACCCTGCTATGAAGTCATCCTTGAGCAATACTACAAACAATTCTGTTTAGCTGATATTTATGCTAGTTTCTGAAACAGCAAAGGTTACTCAAATTCAGTCAGATCATCTGGTTGTCTCTCTTAGGTCTGAAGGGTTTTAGAAGATTCTTTGACAGGTACTGAAATAGCTGGCTCAATGGAGAAAAGGGCTTGGTGACTCAGACCTGTGATCACATTAGTCACAAGAACTAGAATGTCTAAACTGAACTTGAGAAGAACAACTTGTAGCAAAAACTCTACTATCTATGCAGCCTGGATAGGGTTTCACTTTGTCTTGATGGCTAGGTCAGCTTCTACAACCTCATGAAAGATGTCTGGGATCAGGGTGAAAGAGCACCAGACTGGAAACAGTTGTATGTCCATTTTTATTTAGTCAACACTTCTTTGCATTCTAGTTTCAACTTGTCAAAGCAAAGAAGCCACCATTATGTTTGCGCCCTCCCCCTCCCCCCAGAAAAACCCAAAAAACAAAAACCCTCACTTAAAGCCTGATCCAAAGCAGGTGCTGAAGTTTTTAAACTGATTGTCTGTACAGTCATTCAGAACTATCTTTTCATTTCTGAATTGGAGGATCAAAAACGGTGTTAACTATCATTTACAAATGAGAAACAGAAGACTGCTAGACATGCCAGCTCTCAGTGGAAAAAACCTGGTCAACACTATCTGGAAACAATTCTGTTTATTCAGAATCTTCAAGAAAGAGAAAAGCTAAATATTCATTTGCATTTCATTGCATGAAAACATGAACTGTGTGAGCGGTTTACTTTTGAAGAATCCAGCAGCTCCTGCTGCTTATACCTCATTTGAAGTATGAAAGCTTGTGTATGATATCACTTCACAGTCAAATATGACTATGAACACAGAATATTATTGGAATTGCTATTTTAAATGCAACCAATGCACCTGTTTTTTATGCTAGTGTTATCCCAGTAGAGAAGTGAAATGGAAAGCAAGCAAAATTACTTTGAATAAGAATTTTCTTGTCTCCATTGGCTGATTAAAATTGATCTTATGTAAAATTTAGAATTGAAGTTTCACAACACTGCAATTTACATATATTAAATATCTCTTGCTTCAGGGTTTACTTACCTGCTTCGTTCCCTCCTGGAGGCTGGTAAAAAGAAAGGCCCAATGATATTATGGCTGCAATTTCTAATATAATTAGGGTAACATCCTGTAGTGCTTCCCATACTAACTGAAGAAATGTTTTTGGCTTTTTAGGAGGTATAAAGTTCTTCCCAAACACTGCTTCTCTTCTCTCTATATCTGCTGGATTTCCACTTAGACCTAAATATTTAAAAAGAAAAAAAGAAAAAAAAAAGTAAATTTCAGCATTCTTTTTATAATCATATGTATTTCCCATTCACGAAACTCTGTATAAGCCAGAAGTGTCACTCTCTACAACCACAGCTAACTTAACAGGTAGGAATACAGCATGATACTATATATTAAATACTTTCAAGGATGATTCTTACATAATACAAAGTAATCTTTAAATTATTGGGGTTACAAAGTAGGAAACAATCACAAATCCACCCAATTTAGGTTTAATCTATTTCTGCCTTTTTTATACAATTTCAGAGAGAATTATTGTCTCTTATGTATCTGAACATATATGTATGCCAGACAATAGCTAAGACTGAATTGGTAGGGGGCTCAAGCTACCATATTGCGGGGCACCGAGAAGTTCTCCTATATCTCATAGCTACTAAGGCCAAAAAGACCATTATGATCTAGTCTGACCTCCTGTATAACACAGGCCATAGAACTTCCCCAAAATAATTCCTAGAGTAGATCTTTTAGAAAAAGATCCAATCTTGATTTTAAAATGATCAGTGATGGAGAATCCACTACAACCCTTGGTAACTTGTACCAATGGTTAATTATTCTCACCTATTAAAAGTTTATACCTTATTTCCAGTCTGAATTTCTCTAACTTCAACTTACAGCCATTGGATTGCATTTTACCTTTCTCTGCTAGATTGAAGAAGCCATTATTAAATATTTGTTCCCATACTTCTACACTGTAATCAAGTCACCCCTTAACCTTCTCTTTGATAAACTAAATAAATGGAGCTCCTTGAGTTTTTCACTATAAGGTAGGTTTTCTAGTCCTTTAAATCAATCATTCTCATGGCTCTTCTCTGAACCATCTCTAATTTATCAACATCCTTCTTGAATTGTGGGCACTAGAACTGGACACAGTATTCCAGCAGTGGTCGCACCAGTGCCAAATACAAAAGGTAAAGTAAAATAAGTCCTCTACTCCACTTGAGATTTCTCTGTTTGGGCATCTCAGGATCACATTAGCTCTTTTGGCCACTTCAATCATACAGGGAGCTCATGATGGTTGTCGCCTCCTCCGATCCCTTGGTCTGGTCCCCTCATTCCTGTCCTTCAGTTTCTGGTTCAGTATTTCTCCAATGAGAGCCATGTTCACTTGGATTATTTTACATTTTCACATTCCATATTACTGAACTTTTCTCCAATCAGCTTTTTAGCACATCACACTTTATGTAACCAGTACACTACACATGCGCAAGCTTCAATTTACATAAACTTCTGCATTTTTTTAGGTCATGTTTTGTGTTACCCTGTTTCTGGGTCATCCCACGAAAATGCTTCTTGTCATTTCAAGTTTGTGTTTTGACCTCAAAACTTCCAGCACATTACCTTTGTTCTGTTTGCAATAGAATCATTTTAAGCAAATCAGCAATTCTATGTAAAAGAAGAATTGGCAAAACCACACTTATGCTAGCAAGGCTTGGCATAAGCGTTCTCTCATACAAACTCATTCACTAACTATACATTAATGATTTGTAACTATAGATATCAGAGCTTTTAGTTGTACCATTAGCAATTCTTCATTTTTATATTTTTTAGTATCATTCAGTATGTTATCCTATTCTACCACTGAAGGGATGTGTGTGTGCGCATGTGTGTGGGGCGGGGGGGGGGGGGGAAGCAGAGGGGGAGAGGTTATGGAAAACAATGACCCTTTTCTGCCAACATTTCTTATAGTCTTTAAACGGGGTTTCAAAGGCCTTTTTATTCAATGTCCAGTTTTGTTTGGGAATCACTACCAAAAAAACTTCACAGGAAAATTTTGAAAGTTGTATTTTGAAGGGGTGTCTCCATTTTAGAGCCTTAATATTTAGTTGCTTTTAACAGTACCCCAACAACATCCATAAGTCGAACATGTCACAATCTGTAAGTTGAGTAACTCGAAGATCCACATATAAGGAGCAATAAGACATTCAAGTTGTGGCTTACATTCTCAGTATGCTAGTGCAAGCACACAAGATGCCGACTGAATGAATGGTACCACCCCCATGATAGTGAGAAACATCACTAACATTTCCAGAAAAAGCAAGATAATCACCAGGGGACTGCTTCATGACTAAACTGAAAAGGACAAAACACAGGTGAGTAGGCCAAATCCCAATAGGTTATTCTCTTCTCTCCCCACCCACCCCGCACACCTCTAAGTGCACACTTATTAATGTGTTGCTAGGAACAGAACCATTTTCTGTAGCTAAACAATAGTAATATGGATAAGGCAGTTGCGGGAGATATTCGTTTCCCTGATTCCTAAGGTGAGGGTCTGAACATCTAAATAATCGCAGCGGGGGGGGGGGGGGGAGGAAAGAGCAAAATCATATACAGTATACATCTTTAGGGCTCCTTTTCTGCAAGTCTACTTGAAAAAATTAACTATCTATCCTTATGCAGATAAGCTGCCACTACTGAGGCATTTGCTGAATGCTCAAGTAGCAGCCTACATGCAAATAGTAGTACTGGATACTGAAAATAAGCCAAATCCTACCACAGAAAAAAATTAATTTCTACGTGTTGCAATCTATCCTGTCCCACTGTCTAAACTGACACCAGTCTGTTGGGAATCCCACGTGCGGTTAAAGCTGTCTGGGTAGTGACTGATTACTGTTCCTAGAGCTGGGTCCACTCAGGCACACACCCCAGTTGTGGACCCCCATGTCTGACACTCCTGAGTCCGATCCTGCAGTCTCGCTCACCTAGGCCTTGGAACTAGTGCCACCACCCTCCTTAGCCCTCTCGTTGCTTCGACATGTTTCCTCCAGTAGGGTTACCATACGTCCTCTTTTTCCCGGACATGTCCGGCTTTTCGGCAGTCAAACCCCCGTCCGGGGGGAATTGCCAAAAAGCGGAACATGTCCGGGAAAATGGCGGCTCTGTTTAAGAGCCCGGCTGCCTGAACGCTCCCGGCTTCGGGCAGCCCCGTGCCTGGAGACCCTGCGCCGCTGGAGCCCGGGAGGGGAAGTGCCCGGCTGGGGGCGCAGGGTCTGCAGGCACGGGGCTGCCCGAAGCCGGTAGCGCTCGGGCAGCCCGGCTCTTAAATAGAGCCGCGGGGACTGGAGCCTCCAGCCGCCGGGGCTGTGTGTAACTGACACAGTGTCAGTTACACAGAGCCCCAGCCGCTGGAGGCTCTGTTTAAGAACCGGGCTGCCCGAGAGCTACCGGCTTCGGGCAGCCCCCTTGCCTCCGGACCCTGCGCCCCCAGCCGGGCACTTCCCCTCCCGGGCTCCGGCGGCGCAGGGTCTCCAGGCACGGGGCTGCCCGAAGCCAGTAGCTCTCGGGCAGCCCGGCTCTGTGTAACTGACACTGTGTCAGTTACACACAGCCCCGGCGGCTGGAGGCTCCAGCCCCCGCGGCTCTATTTAAGAGCCGGGCTGCCCGAGCGCTACCGGCTTCGGGCAGCCCCGTGCCTGGAGACCCTGCGCCGCTGGAGCCCGGGAGGGGAAGTGCCCGGCTGGGGGCGCAGGGTCCGGAGGCAAGGGGGCTGCCCGAAGCCGATAGCGCTTGGGCAGCCCGGCTCTTAAATAGAGCGGGGGCGGCTGAAGCCTCCAGCCCCCGGGGCTCTGTGTAACTGACCCAGTGTCAGTTACACAGAGACAAAGAGGAGAAAAGCCTCCAGCCCCCAGGGCTGTGTGTAACTGACACAGGGTCAGTTACAGAGCCCCAGCCGCTGGAGGCTCTGTTTAAGAACCGGGCTGCCCGAGAGCTACCGGCTTCGGGCAGCCCCCTTGCCTCCGGACCCTGCGCCCCCAGCTGGGCACTTCCTCTCCCGGGCTCCGGCGGCACAGGGTCCGGAGGCACGGGGGCTGCCCAAAGCCGGAAGCGCTGGGGCAGCCCGGCTCTTAAACAGAGCCTAAGAGGAGCAGAGCCTCCAGCTGCGGAGGCTCTGCTCCTCTTCGGCTCTGTGTAACTTATACAGTGTAAGTTACGCAGAGCCGCCGGAGCCCCGGAGGGGAAGTGCCCGGCTGGGGGCACAGGGTCCGGAGGCATGGGGGCTGCCCAAAGCCCGAGCGCTACCGGCTTCACGGTTTGCTGGGCAGCCTCCAGACCCTGCGCCCCCGGCTGGGCGCTTCCCCTCCCGGGCACCAGCTGCGCTGGGGAAGCGCCGGCTGGGGGCGCAGGGTCTGGGGGCTGCCCGGGAAACCGTGATGCTGGTAGCATTGGGGCAGCCCTTTCCCCCTGGCTGGGAGTGGAAGGGAGGAGGGGGCGGAGTTAGGGTGGGGGAAGGGGCGGAGTTGGGGCGGAGCTAGGGGTGGGGAAATGGGCGGGGCCATGGCCCGTGGAGGGTCCTCTTTTTTTATTTATGAGATATGGTAACCCTACCTCCAGGGTCTGCTGGTTGTGAGTGATCTGGGACATCAGGGACAGTGTGATATTAAAGTAAGGAAACAGACTTACAAAGACTTTTCTCACACACATTTTACTCAAAGCATAAAAATTAGCAATTTATGGAAACTCTTCAACACAATCCTCCTCAGTGGGATCTCTCACTTTTTGCAAGTCCCTGAATTTGGTCTAAGTCCTTTGAGAGAGGCCTGCCTCCACTTCTACCTGTATCTTCTGTTCTTGTGAGGATACTGCAGCTTTGGAGAAGTCCACCATTTAAGAGAGTATCTGTCCCTCTCTGGTAACAGAAAAAAAAACTACAGCTCTCCTAGCCATATGAGCAGACCAGGAGGAATTCCAGATAGCCCCACTCCACCATCTGATTTCCATAAAGAGTCCATTCAACAGTAGAGGCCCTGGAGGTAGCAATCCCATTGTTTCACCTAGGTATGGCCATTCAGTAGTGCTCCTTGATTGCTCTGTTACAGCTTTCTGTACATGTCAAGTTTCTATTACAACATGAATGGATCTAATCCACCACTGTTACAGTTCTGAATAGCCATCAAAACCAAATGAAATTCGCAATGGGGGACACACATTCACCTAGGATTTAGCTTAGGTCTATTCTATAAACTTTAGCAGCTCTACACCAATGTAACTTGCATCAGCCAAAGTTTGTATATAAATAAATAAATAGAGATATCCCATCTCCTAGAACTGGAAGGGACCTTGAAAGGTCATCAAGTCCAGCCCCCTGCCTTCACTAGCAGGACCAAGTACTGATTTTGCCCCAGATCCCTAAGTGGCCCCCTCAAGGATTGAACTCACAACCCTGGGTTTAACAGCCAATGCTTAAACCACTGAGCTATCCCTCCCCCCAGTAGGGCGAATGCATACTGGGAATGCATTGAAACAAAATGCAGCACACCACAAGTAGGTATCCCAGTGTACCATATGCCCACCATCTGGAGCAATACCTTTCGGGAATTTTCAAGTGAGTTGTGGTAGAATAAGGATGTCCAGGGATCTCTGGGACGTAGAGGTGAAGTTCCCAACGTGCAACTTCCCCATCCCATCAGATCATCCATATCCATCATTTTTTTAAAAAAAATCCCACAAACTCATGCAGCAATTCTCAGTCTCTGCTATCCCGGACAGAAGCATAGAACCCACAGAACGCTGAGCTATTCTCATGAATATGCAAAGACAGGATGTATGTATGATTCTCCTGTACTTGCAGACCTGCAGGAAGTACTGCAACAAAAGGGGAAGTGAAGATGTGTTTAAGAACAGTCTGCTGAGAAACAATGAAAGAACAATTGAAGGTTGCTGGCAGCATTCACAGAGCAGTTGCAGATGGGGGGGAACACCACTTCTGGGTCTGAAAAACAAGCACTGATGATGGGATTGCATTGTAATGCAGGTTTAGGACTATGAACAACAGCTGCAGAACTTTCAGATGTGAAAGGCCACATTCCTGGATCTGTGTGCTGAGCTCATCCCAGCCTTGCAGTGTGGGGACACTAGCATGAAAGTGGCATTGACAGTGGAGAAGCGAGTGGTGATAGTATTTTGGAAGCTTGCAATGCCAGATTCCCCATTACCCAGCAAGTCATTTTGGAGTTGGAAACTACACAATGGGGGCCGCTGTTATGCAAGTGTGTAGGGGTCATTAATCATCTCCTACTACACAGGACTGACTCAGCAACTAGTAGATGGATTTGCAGCAATGGGTTTCCCAAAGTGGGGAGGGAGGGAGCAATAGACAACAACATGTATATCCTGTTTTGGCATCGGCCCACCTTGTCACAGACATCAGTAGAAAGAGCTACTCTCCTATTGTTATGGGGATCCCCAGGTATGCTTCGCTGATATCAACGTGGGCTCATCAAGGAAAGTGCATGATGCCTGCATCTTTTAAAACACAGGACTGTTCACGAAGCTGCAAGCAGACACATTCTTCCCAACTAGTAGATTGTCATTGGCTATATTAAAATGCCAATAGTGATTCTGGGCCTATTCCCTTGCTCCCTTGACTCATGAAGCCTTTCGCTGGCCACCTTGACAGCACCAAGGAAAGATTCAACTACTGGCTCAGCAAGTGCAGAATGACAGTTGAATGTGCTTTTGGTAGATTGAAGGGGCACTAGTGCCTACTGACTAGACTGGATCTCAGTGAGAAAAATATCCCAGTGGTTAACGGCTTGTTATGTCCTGCTTACTATGAGGCAAAGGGGAAAAGCTGCTACTAGGGTGGAGATGGTGTAGCTGTCTGCCAACTTTGAACAGTCAGCCATGGGGGTTGTTACAAGAGCTCAAAGTGAAGCTGTGCAGTTGAGGGACGCTTTGAAAGAGCACTTTAATAATCAGCCACAGGAGTGTTCTGTGTTAGTGTTCTCTGGCCCTGGAGTTTTGAGTACTGCTAAATATTTATTTATAAATATGACTAGGTGTTTTCCTGAAGCTATGCTTTCTGTGGTAGTTAGTGTGCATTTACAAGTTCTGTTTGCTTGATTACTGCTATGCATCTGCAATATTGTTGTGAACTAAAGATAGTGATTCTCCAAAAATATAAAAAAAAACTTTGAGTGGGAAAAACAATACAGAGAATCAATGTTAATTTTGTATAAACAATTTAACGGAGTAAACATTTATGTCCCTTTGAGGGCACAATGTAGTTAGTTGTGGATACAAATACAACAACCACAGTTCTCACAGATCACAGTATGTGTAGCTGCGGTTTTCCTTGCTGTCCTCTGGTGTGGAGTAATATTGGTAAGGATACATCCCACACCACATTTTTGGGGTGCAGGGAGCAGCCACCAAGGAATTCTACAAGAACTGCAAAGAAAGGGAAGTCTGGGGCTTTTGGACCTGAAGTCAACCAAGGTCTGCAGCCTGTGAACAAACATAAGAAAATACTCCTTGTCCTGTTGGGACTCCTGGGCCTTTCTCCTGTCTCATCTTTCTCCATGCTGTTCATTGTACTGGCTCTCCAAGCCCTTAGTTCATGATCTGATGCTACACTGCAGGATCTCTTAGAACATGTACTCCCTTATCCTCATTTTTTCCTCTTCCTCATTAGGGTCAGGCATTCTGCAGGTATGGATCAGACTGCCTCAAAGCTGCAACTCCAGAAGCAGCTGACAAAAACCAGACAGATATGTCACTGGATTTACAGTCACAATAGAAAGGGAAAGTTTCAAAACTTGTTTTCCCTATTTCCATAAACACTTTAATAAGAAAGGCTTATTGACACTTCAGCTTTGGAGCACATCAGCACAGCACTGCTTTCCAGACCCAGCCATGGTCTGCCAAGGGAAAGGGGGTGAGTGCGAAGAATTTTCTGCTGCATGAAGCTGTACAATTTCAGACTATTCCATGGGTATGAGTATAGGGCAACATACACTGAATATTAGCACTATTTTCCATCGGTGGTGTTAGCACAGTGGTGCCCAAACTTTTCCTCTTGAACACCTCCCCCCACTTCCCCAGTAATGGAATGTGTCCGCCCCCTGCCCAGGGGGCTGAGAGCAGGGGCCAAGGGCCAAGAGCAGAGGCAAAGTGGGGCTGGGTGGCTCTCCCTCCCACATGGTGGCAGGACCAAGCCCCAGCCCTGCAGTGGCCCTCCCCATATGTTCCTCTGTGCCCCACAGTTTGGGGGACCATCGTATTAAGCAGATCTCACTCAAAGAATACAAAGGCACAGAAGAGCTGCCCAAGCCTGTATGCTGCTAGCTGAACTCACTACTGAGTGGCAGTCTCCTACTGCAGAGGAAGAAATAGAGCAGCCACCCCTATAAACCTTTGGGAGAGAATTGCAGGGTATCTCCATGAAAGCTTCATCAAGATCTCTCAGGAGGATAAGAGGCACCCCTATACACATGAATGATGTGCTCTGCATGCTCCCCCCTGTCCCTGTGGCTTATTTCAAATGGGGAATGAAAAGCAGATGCCAGTTCTACTTCTACTGAACTTGTCTCTTTGTGTACGAGTGAAATAATGAAGAGTTAATACTTTTTTTCTTGTTAACATGTGGATGGGCCAGGCACCATTTTAATACTCAAACAATGTAAGGAAAAAGGCATGTACACACTTACTTGAGTTTCCTTCCCTGTCATCAGGCTCCATCCGTGTTTGCCTATTGGGATGGCTAGACCATGGCAGAGTCTCAAACAGATCCTGGTTCACAGTATGTCTGGAGCCCCCTACCATGTCTCCTCCCTTTTGCTGTTCATGGTAGGGGGTCTCTGTCTTGGTCTCTTCCAAGGTATCCACAATAGTCTGTGGGGTGCTGGTCTGGTCTCCGCCAAGTATGCTGTGCAGTTCCTTGCTGAAGCAGCAGGTCTGCAGCGCAGCATCAGATCTACTGTTGTACTCCCTGGCCTTGTGGTATCCCCTGTGGTTCCTTCACTTTCACTATACACTGCTGCTGATCCTGTTGTACCCTTTTGCCTACATCTCCCATGCAATCTGGTTGTAGGTGTCCATATTTCTATGGCTTGTCCGTAGTTGTGTTTGCACAGCTTTTTCTGCCCACAGGCCCAGGAACTCCAATACTTCCTGTCTACTCCAGGTAAGAGCGCATCTAGAATCTGTGTGCACATGGAGCCGGCCTGGTCATTTGGGCAATTGCACACAAGAATGAGCTGCTAGATATTCTCACAGAGTTGGGCAATGAGAAAAGGGCATTTCAAAAAACAGAAGGAAAAAATTAAGAGGATGGTGGTTTCCAGTTTCTATGACCCCAGCGCAGTGGAGTTTAAAATTGTGACTAGAGCAGTCACTTTTTCAGGGAATGGGGCATTGTGGGACAGCTGCTGGATAACTGTTAGGATCAACGTACGTCATGCGGTATCTAGACCTGCACCATGTCAACCTCATTAGCCAGCCATGACTATGCCATTTGGGGAGATTGTTTAAAATGACTCAGTACAACCGAGTGCTTATGTGAGTTTGAGTGCAGACACATGCACAAACAGGTTGGCACAAGGTGACTTACACTATTACGGAGCATAGACTAGGCTTGGTCAAAAGGCAAATCATTCTTAATTCTGTAGATCAAAAAGACAAAAGAATTGCCAGTATGGCTTCCTGAGTGTAACTGAATGTGGTTTTTGCTAACATCGCCTGTTTCAAGCCCAAGTTTGGAGAATGTTTGTCAAAATTAAATTGTATTAAAGCTAATGTAAATTCACTCACCCGCAGATTGCCCTATTTGTTCTGGTACATACAGAAGTGAACACTGAACTTTAAGTGTCAATCTAACACCACATGTTTAGTTTAATGACTAGATAAATTGCTAGTGACTTAAGGAATTAATAGTTGAAGTTAGTTATAATTTAGTAGTTTCAGAAGGCTAAAGTTCTCCTACACAGAGTAGAACAAAGTTATAGGAATAGTTTAAAGTCACTTGCCTGGGGTAGGTTTATAGTATGCTGTATACACATTTCAAAAGCCTTTGAAAAAGAAGTTTTCAAAGAGGAAAGTCAGCAATAAACACCAACAAGAAGGTAATTGGTTCTGGAACTGTTACACACTGAAG
This sequence comes from Malaclemys terrapin pileata, assembly GCF_027887155.1. Lineage (NCBI taxonomy): Eukaryota > Metazoa > Chordata > Testudines > Emydidae > Malaclemys > Malaclemys terrapin. Next base: position 79,374,928 of record NC_071505.1, read on the forward strand.
TTTAAAATTAAAATCTGATAGATTTTATGGAAGATGAAACTATAAAGACAACTTCTGCTGTAAGTTTTCATGCAGCTATTTTGAAAGTCTTCCCTTTTTTGGGCTGTAATTGGCAAAGCTTAGTTTCATTCCCAATTAAGGACAACAAAAATTCTTAAAGCAAGAAATGCATCATAATAACTGAACACTAGAACTTCAACTGTACCTGTGGCTAGTCCTCACTTACGAGTTGTAAAGTCAATTTGAAAAGTAGGACAGTACAAAATGACAATGGAATTTGTATATGCACAATTTTAAAAGTTTTAAGCTGTGTAACTGCATATTGGTCAACTAATGTTTTACGTTATGGATCTTCGTGCCGAGTTTAATACCTATGCTTAAGCTGCACAAATCTCAGTTATGCAGCCATACTGCTAAGTCTAGGTTCCTTGTTCACCTGTCCTTTTGACATTAATTTAATAATGGTTACATTACAATCACAACCTTGGCTGGTTGGAGGGGAACTTAAAGAGAAACTTGACCAGCCCAATAGATAATAGAATGTTGGCATTTTAAGAACCATGAGGAAGGAAAAGCTTGAATCTATACCTAAGGAAAGAAAGCTTTCAGGGGAAAAAAGTGAGAAAGTACTGGGATGCAAGGAGTTAACAGCACAGAGTTTGCAGAATGGAAAGACATTAACAGAGAACAGACAACTAAATAGGCCATGGTGATAATGAAACGTACTAGTTCATTAACTTTTTTAGAATTTTTCCATTAAATTTAAATGTCAAATCATTTCATTGTCCATTACTGTTACTAGAGTTGCCAGCTCACCAAGAAATTCTGTGATTTATATACAGTAATTTGGGGTCCTTCTGTGGAATTTAGGTCTAAATTGCTGCATGGTACACAGGAGTATATAAACCACAAGAATTTTTATATCCTCCATTACAGTTACTCACCTATTTAAATAAAGTGATTTGTTGTCTGTCCAGAGCCATATTTTTGAACTAGGTGTCTCAAATAGAAACTCTGCTAGGTTTACAGTTATATTGACCCTATAGAGCCATTCAGTACAACCTTCCTTAGCTGATCAGTTTCCCCTCAGATACACTGGAGAAAGTTTATTGCCAGTATCAGCATATTTGCTATACACTACAATAATTTTGAATGTATGGATGCAGAGCAAGAATTTAAACTAGGCATAGAAATCATGAAATCCCTTTCTCTCCTGCTCCATTTAGAAGAATTATTTAAATAAATAAATAATATAGTGAAAGATCATACCTGTGCTGCTAGGCACATACCTTCTCTAGCAGTTTTGATGGCAGACGAGACTGACAATTCCACTAACTTCATCTGCTACACCCTACTACATTCACTTTTCAAGCAAAGTAGGTGCCGCTTCATCATTGGGATAGCACATGAAGTGGACAGGAACACAGCAACAGAAGATACAAGAATATGGCTAGCCTGATTGTCTAGTGCAGTAGTTTTCACCCTGTAGTCCATGGACTCCTGGGGGGGTCTGTAGACTATGTTTAAGACTTCCAAAGAGTCTGCACCTCCATTTGAAAATTTTTAAGGGTCTGCAAAAGGTTAAAAACCACTGGTCTAGCGATTTGGTAGTCTAGGGTCCATTAAGACCCTCAATTGGCAGCAAAAAGCTACTCATTTCATTACAAGTTTCAGGGATTTGTGGCACATTTTCTACTATACCTCTAATAATCACGTAGGACAGCACATAATACAACAAGCTTCAGTAATATGGGAAGTCCTGTAGTGAATAGCTGTGCAAGGTCACACAGAGGATGTGTCTGACATACAATGAGAGTGTACTGAATCTATTCAGTTAGTAGTCTTGCTCATTTAATTTTCCCCTCTTGTCTCCCATTATGTGCATCTATCCTCCCAACTCCTGTATTGATAGTGCACTGAATGACCACTAAGTGAAATTTACAAAGTTTCTGATCTGTGATGTTTCTAAGCATGTGTGTTCACTGGACAGTTAAAACTCCTCTCAAAACCTGGGTTAACTCTTAACTCCCCTACCATCAGGTTACATGGCTGGGGGGGGTATAGGTTAGAACTAGGGCTCCAGTTTCTCTCACTAGAACCCACCTATTTAGCAGCAAGAACATAGGCAAAGGTCACTTGATTGCCAATAGTCCTCCAATGCCCTTCCCACAATTCTCCTCAATGATAGACAAATTTTCTTGCAATTGACACAAGTGACCTGGAAAGAATCCAAGTGTTTCAGCACAAGGAATCATGGGGTATGCTCCCAGACTCATGGGCAAGTGCAGAAACAATAATGCGGGTAAAGTGCAAGCATCCCCACAGCAAAACTAGGGCACTAATCACGCAGATTAATTATGCAGTAAAGAGATACCACAAGAGACTCCACAATTTACACCATTAAGAAGTTTCACTTCATTGCCAGTGGAGTGACAAAGAACACCCCAGTGGGGAAAGCAACATAAAATAGTAGGTCCAGGTAGAGGTCAAAGAGAGCAGTTGACTAAAATAGCCAGGTAGTAAACTGGTGCTGGAACAGCCTGTTTGGGCGCATGTGGTAAATCCCAATCTTGTGCCAGACAAACAACTCTTGACAACTAGTTTCAAACTTGTTAAGTTTGCCCTACAAGCCATGGTTATGTTCATGATATCCCTACCCCTTATTAAAGGTTTACTCCAATCACAAAAAATAAAGAAAATTGGAATTATTCATTAAGATAAATGTATCCCAATGTGCAAGGAGTGTCCTGTTTAAGGCACAATTTTTATTACCATTCACGTTTCTATTTCTACAATGCTACCGTTCCTTTCATGGAACAAATAAACGGTTGTACAACAACTTTTCACCAATATCTGAATTTAAGACAAATGATATCAACTGATCTTTTCATCCGTTGCAGTGGTCTCCACAACTTTGTCTCCACTGCATGTGCTTTTACTCATGCTAAATGGTATATTGTCTAAGATATTTATATCTGTTCTTGCCCTCACCTCAGACCAATTTCATCCTCTGTACATCCTCAAGTTTATATCCTGTTTGGTCTACTACTCATGTTGTACTCTGGCTTGGAATATTCCAGTCCTCTGCTAGCACAGGAGACTAGGAAACATCCACCCCCCTACTTTCAACACCAATATATCTGATGTTCTTGTTCCAATACCCCTGGTTCACTATATGGGGCTGCTGGTTAGCCAGAGAGTAATAAAACTCTTACAAGGATTCTTAAACTGGTAACAATAAAATGACTGCTAATATGAAGTTGCATAAGTGGCAGATGTGTGGACTATGGCAGATTGAAATACAAGTGCAGCAGGAGGTTTTTTTTGTATCAACATGCAGTCACTCTCTGCTTTAAAAAAAAAAAAGCCTGCATTTTCCTCTCAGCACCACTAGTCATATTTGTAATTCAGGATACTTTAGAGTACTGAATGATATAGTCAATGATGGTTTTGTAGAAAATGCAAATCAGCAAAAAAAATTTGATTGACAAAAGTATCTCAGAGATACCATAAAATTACATAAGCCTCATGTGTCTGGTTGGTAAAGTTGCAAAATTCATCCATTAAGTTTTTCATGGTGCTTTATCACTTTCACACTTGTGAGCAAGCAATTTGCAGTGAACAGATCTGAAGTACTGTTAAATATAAAAGTTTGACAATTCTGTTTACTACAACTACATGTAAATATGCTGGAAAACAGTTGTCTTCAAACTTAGAGCAGGTCAAGTCAATCCTGAGGAGATTACTCCAATTTGCCTGAGCAGCAAATAGGCTTCTCATCAGGATTCAACAATAATGAAGTAGACAAGAAAAAAAAAAAAATGTAAAACCAGAACAATTTACAGTCATAATTCCCTCATTTAGACAAGATAGTTGAAATAAGAGCTTACCAGAGGATGAAGACAAAGTAATAAATGCAGTGTTTCAGATCCTTCAGTTTCCAAGGGTTTTAAAATACAAGTTTTTTCAAAAATGTAAAATTCAACTGAAACCATTCATTGTTTACACTGCAATAGGAGAGGTTCATGCATTAACACATTTCCCCTCCCCATATTGGGCAACAGATGAGCCCATATTGCCAATGTATAGTTGGGTAGCAATACATCAACTTAGATGGTAAGCATAGCTTTCGAACATACACAAGCCAAGGCTGGAGTTTTTTTCCAGCATAATCACCACTAGTTTATGAAACGGGGTTGACGATCTGTAACTTACCATTCAAGCTAGAAACAAGTTTGAAGGTTCTCAAAGTGCAATAAGAGATAAATTTGGCAAAGTTTATTTCAGCACTATGGAATAGATTTGTGTAACTGAGAATCATGACATTTTTTCAGAAATCTTGAAATACGTGACTTTGTGCAATTTTATATCAGTTACAAAAGTTGGTCTAGTTAAACTTGCTATTCGCTACCATGACAGATGATCATAATTCTATTCTTACAACAGCGAACACAAGCTAGCATTCTATTTAATTATTTATAACCACATTCAGAGCCAAAATAACTGATCTAATTTAAATAAAGATCTTCTGGACACATGCTACCACAATACACTTACCTTCATTTGGTGAAGTTTTCAATCTTGTACAGATAGCATAAACATCTCCATAACATTCTTGTATTTTATGCACTGCATCTGTAGATCGCAGTTCCATAAGGGCACGGAGCTCTTCAAGTGAGATTCCAAAATCTCCATGATTAGATTCTTTTACAGAGTTTTTTACGCCACTGTATGCAACTGAGTTGTTAGCCATGTCACCCATGATGTATACAGTCCTTAGTATGAGGAAACAGTTTCCAAAAAGGAAAAAAAATTTGACTTGAAGTACTTCCAAAAGTAAAATAAATCCTTTAGATATGAAGACAGTCAGATGAGCAGATACACATCACCCAAATAGAAGAGCGCGACAACAGTAACCCTTTCCAGAGAGGAATCTTGAATGTCGTCCCATGGTTAGTTCCTTTTCTTCAAGTTAGTCATATGAGGTGTATAGTCTAGGGAAAAAGAATATTAAAGCCATTATTTATAGCTGACAGGTTTCAGAGTGGTAGCTGTGTTACTCCTCATTATTTATAACTGTATTTTCAAAACTCTTAAACACTATATTGGAAGAACTTAGTTAAACAAAGTTACATCAAAATAGCAAAAGTGTAAGTTACATTGATGCAGTATTTGATGTATAAAAGCTTCAACCATGTCCTTCAAATCCTTAAGACCCATGTCTACTTTGATGCCTACCATAAATTGTCAACAATAATAGCCAGTCATCTGGTCAAAGAGATTAACGGTTCTCGCTTATGTCTTGAGACTCTAAGGTCTGTGAAATGGGCACAAAGGTTACATAACCTTTCCTGGTTTACACATTTTTGTACTCACTACCCTCAATCCTCCTTGCACTCCCTCCATTTGTTATACCCTCTTGTTTCTTGTGTTAGTGAACTCCTCAGAGCTGGGATTGCCTCTTTCTAGATATACAGTACCCAGCAGTATTGAGTTCCATCTTACCGTGGTCTCTGGATGATACTCTAATAAAAAAACAACAGCTATAGAAGCATCAGAAAAAAAAGTTTCCACAGTACCCATATGTTTGCATTCATGAAAGATGGCGTTACTGTGTTAAGATTGTGGGAGTGTGTAAAAACTTGATCAGGTCCTGGAATCCAGGGCTTAGTAGACTTCTCAGAGAAAACCTATGACTCAATGAAGCTTCTTCCTTCCACAACTAGTCAGATAACTTGGCCTTCACCTCCACACGCCCATTGGGCATCCTTGTGAAGTTTGATCCCTTCAGTGTTCAGGTAATACTGTATCACTATTCGGACAAACCTCAATCCACCAGCCTCTGAAGGATCTTAGCTCTAGTTCACCCGGAGAATGGGTTTTGGTTACAAACCTATTTCTTCTGCTGGATACCATAAAGCGCTTTCTCTGAGCAGGCCAGTTTATACATTCACTTGATCCAAAATAGTCTGCTTGCTTGCTCACAGTGCACTGAATATAGTTTCCTTCCCACAGTATTTTTTTAAAGTCTCATGCATTTACACAAGTTGTTACTTCCTTTGATGCAAAGATACTGCAACTGAAAAGTAAACATCTAGACTTAAGGGACAATATCAAGATAATTAAGCCTCTGATATGGCCTTTGTTCCAGCTACCCAGAAAAAGGTGAACTTCAACTAGATCTCAGACCTGAAACAAACTGCATTTTAAGAAATCAGATTTGAATAAGCCCTCTGACCCAGCTATCAATGTTCAGCACTACAATTACAATACATAATGGAATGACAAAAATAGTTACTTACATTACATTTTTCATCCAACTCTGAGTGCTTTTCAAAAAGCAGGCAAGTATCATTATCCCTTTGCCTCAGTTTCTCCACTGCAATGTGATTTGTCCAAGGTCACAATCCAAGAACAAAAAACCCAGATCACTCCTATTCCTAGGATGGAGCTAGATGGCATCTTAGGTCCAGCTATTTGGTCTAGTTTGGATCCTATCTTTCTCAAGTGCTTTAATTCCCAGAATTTGCTTCTAAGGCCTGGTCTACACTACGACTTTAATTCGGATGTATCAGCTTTAATTCGAATTAACCCTGCAACCGTCCACACAACGACGCTATTTATTTCGATGTAAAGGGCCCTTTAAATCGATTTCTGTACTCCACCCCGACGAGCGGAGTAGTGCCAAAATCGATTTTAGCAATTCGAATTAGGGTTAGTGTGGCCGCAATTCGATGGTATTGGCCTCCGGGAGCTATCCCACAGTGCATCATTGTGACCGCTCTGGACAGCAATCTAAACTCGGATGCACTGGCCAGGTAGACAGGAAAAGCCTCGCGAACATTTGAATTTCATTTCCTGTTTGCCCAGCGTGGAGAGCACAGGTGACCACAGATAGCTCATCAGCACAGGTAACCATGCAGGCTGATAATCGAAAAAGAGCACCAGCATGGACCGTGAGGGAGGTACTGGATCTGATCGCTGTATGGGGAGAGGATTCAGTGCTTGCAGAACTTCGTTCTAAAAGACGAAATGCAAAAACTTTTGAAAAAATCTCCAAGGGCATGATGGAGAGAGGCCACAATAGGGACTCAGATCAGTGCCGCGTGAAAGTCAAGGAGCTCAGACAAGCCTATCAAAAAACAAAGGAGGCAAACGGTCGCTCCGGGTCAGAGCCGCGGACATGCCGCTTCTACGCCGAGCTGCATGCAATTCTAGGGGGGGCTGCCACCACTACCCCACCTGTGTTCGTGGATTCTGGGTCGGGGATAGTCTCATCAGCGACGCCTGAGGATTCTGCCGATGGGGGAGAGGAGGAGGAGGAGGAGCTTGCAGAGAGCACACAGCACTCCATTCTCCCCAACAGCCAGGATCTTTTTATCACCCTGACTGAAGTACCCTCCCAAGCCAGTACCCAAGACTCTGACCCCATGGAAGGGACCTCAGGTGAGTTTACCTTTTAAAATATAAAACTTGTTTTAAAAGCAAACGTTTTTTAATGATTACTTTGCCTGACTTTGCATTCGCGGTCAGTTCAGCTACTGGAAAAGTCTGTAGCTACTGGAAAAGTCTGTTAACGTGTATGGGAATGGAGCGGAAATCCTCCAGGGACATCTCCATGAAGCTCTCCTGGAGGTACTCCGAAAGCCTTGCCAGAAGGTTTCTGGGCAGTTGCCCAGACCTGTGATCTCTAGCAGCAAAGCCACAGGCACTCAGCATTAAGAGGCAAGATGCGACCTTGCACAGAAATCACATGTGCTATGTAATGCGAACAGTGTTGGTCACCGTGAAAGAGTATAAGCATTGTTCTGCAAAATGTAGCTTTTAAAACAGTTCTCTCTTTTTTCCCCTCCCTACAGCAGCTGCAAATTCCTCAAGCCTCCCTCTTCCATCCCGAAGGTTATCACAGATAAGGTGTCATAAGAAGAGAACGCGAGAGGACATGTTTTCTGAAATTATGGAATCCAGCCGCAGTGACAGAGCTCATGTGAATGAGTGGAAGGAAACAGTTTCAAAGTATAGGAAAGAAGTCAGTGAACGTGAGGACAGGAGGGACCAACGTGAGGAGAGGAGGGACGCTCGAGATGAGAGGTGGCGGCAGGAAGACCAGAGGATGAAGGATGCAACGCTGGGGCTGCTCCGGCGTCTGGTGGAGGTTCAGGAACGGCTGCTGGAAAACAGACTGCCGCTTCAGCCCCTGTTCCACCCTCCCCGCTCCCCATGTTCCGTATCCTCCTCACCCAGACGTGTAAGAACGCGGGGAGGGAGGCTCCGTACACCTTCCCATTCCACCCCAGTAGACAGCCCAAGCAAAAGGCTGTCATTTTTTTAACCTTTTCTTCGTGGCTTTTTCCTTCCCAGCAATCCTCCTCCCAAATACCACCCGGGTTCCCTCCCTCTTTTTCTAATCTATTAATAAAGAATAAATGATTTTTAAATGATAGTGACTTTATTTGGTTTGAAAGAAAGCTGGGGGAAGGGGCAGGGTGGGTTCCTTACAGAAAATCAGTCAGTAAAGGGGGAGGGTTTTCATGAAGGAGAAACAAACAGATATTTCACACGGTAGCCTGGCCAGCCATGAAACTGGTTTTCAAAGCTTCTCTGATGCACAGCGCATCATGGTGTGATCTTCTAATCGCCCTGGTGTCTGGCTGCGCGTAATCAGCAGCCAGGCGATTTGCCTCAGCCTCCCACCCCGCCATAAAGGTCTCCCCCTTACTTTCACAGAGATTGTGGAGCACACAGCAAGCAGAAATAACAATGGGGAGATTTCTTTGGCTGAGGTCAGAGCGAGTCAATAATGATCTCCAGAGACCTTTTAAACGGCCAAATGCACATTCTACCACCATTCTGCACTTGCTTAGCCTGTAGTTAAACAGCTCCTGACTCCTGTCCAGGCTGCCTGTGTACGGCTTCATAAGCCATGGCATTAAGGGGTAGGCTGGGTCCCCAAGAATAACTATGGGCATTTCAACATCCCCAATGGTTATTTTCTGGTCCGGAAAGTAAGTCCCTTGCTGCAGCCCTTTAAACAGAGTAGTGTTCCTGAAGACGCGAGCGTCATGAACCCTTCCCGCCCAGCCCGCGTTGATGTTGGTGAAACGTCCCTTCTGATCCACAAGTGCTTGCAGCACCATTGAAAAGTACCCCTTGCGGTTTATGTACTCGGTGGCTTGGTGCTCCGGTGCCAAGATAGGGATATGGGTTCCGTCTATTGCCCCACCACAGTTAGGGAATCCCATTGCAGCAAAACCATCCACTATAGCCTGCACATTTCCCAGAGTCACAAACTTTCGTAGCAGCACCTGAGTGATTGCTTTGGCTACTTGCATCACAGCAGCCCCCACAGTAGATTTGCCCACTCCAAATTGATTCCCGACTGACCGGTAGCTGTCTGGCGTTGCAAGCTTCCACGGGGCTATCGCCACGCGCTTCTCAACTGTGAGGGCTGCTCTCATCTTGGTATTCTGGCGTTTCAGGGCAGGGGACAGCAAGTCACAAAGTTCCATGAAAGTGCCCTTACGCATGCGAAAGTTCCGCAGCCACTGGGAATCGTCCCAGACCTGCAACACTATGCGGTCCCACCAGTCTGTGCTTGTTTCCCTTGCCCAGAATCGGCGTTCCATGGATAGAATCTGCCCCATTAACAACATGATCTCCAAAGCACCGGGGCCTGTGGTTTCACTGAATTCTGTATCCGTGTCTGTGTCCATGTCCTCATCATGCTTGTCGCTGCGCTGCCGCCGCCGCTGCCTCCTCGCCTCGTTTCTCTGGTCCTGGCTGAGCATAAACTCCACGAGAACGCGCGAGGTGTTTACAATATTCATGACTGCTGTCTTGAGCTCAGCGGGCTCCATGCTTGCCATGGTATGGAGTCTGCAGTGTTCACCCACCCAGGAAAAAAGGCGCGAAAATGGTTGTCTGCCGTCCGTTGCTTTCATGCAGGGAGGGAGGGAGGGAGGAGGTGAGGCTGTACCCAGAACCACCTGCGACGATGTTTTTTGTCCCATCAGGCACTGGGATCTTAACCCACAATCCCAATGGGCGCGGGAGACTGCGGGAACTATGGGATAGCTATGGAATTGCTACCCACAGTGCAACGGTGCAGAAATCGACGCTAGCCCCGGTACTTGGACGCACACCACCGAAGTAATGTGCTTAGTGTGGCCGCATCCATTTCGACTTTATACAACCTGTTTTTCAAATCCGAATTATCTAAATTCGGATTAATCCCGTAGTGTAGACATACCATAAGAGTGAATTATGGTTTTACTGGAGGTGAACACTAGAGACCAGAAAAGCAAAGTTGGCTGTTTCTGCAATCTGGAGTCACATGTACAGCACAGTGTTAAATGAGAATATTTTCTTCTGAAATATAAAAAAGGCTTTCAATCATTTCAATGCAAGATTGATTCTAACACAATGTAAATTTCAGCCTACTTGCTGCCAAGCTAAGTGGTATTTTAAAACTGCTGAAGGTGAGAACTAAGAATACATACAATGCTGATGAAAAGTACCAGATTGACAGCCCTAGAAACTGACTCATTTATTTACTCACAAAAAGGAATACAACAGGGTACTAGAAGTATGACGTTCCCTACATGGCTGTCAGCAATGACCTAGAGGGACTATCAATACATGTCAGCTAGTAGTTCAGTCTCTATGCTTAGTAATTAGCCTCTGAGGGCCAAAGCTGGAGGTTTTATTACTATAAGCATCTCAATAAGGCAAACTTAATCACAAGGCCAAATCACCATCAAGATACTGACAGTCACTACAGAACAAGCTGCATTCAAATTCATGTGCTTGAGACAGAACTGTAGCTTCTCAGTCAGCTAGACCCGTTAACATAATTCAATACAAGTGAAGCCTCCCCCTTCCTTCATGATGGATTCTACATTTTTCATCCAAGTATGTGTAAGCAAAGCTTTACCTGGTATTTTCTAATGAAAGGAAGAAGCTATCCAATGAAGGCTCATACTTTGGACACCCAATGAGAGGTCAGGCCTGGACAGTCAAAGTGTTACTTCCATAAAATAGGATTAAAGGAATTGCCCTACAGGATCAGAACTGAGGTCCATCTAGTCCAGTAACAGGTTAGACAGTGGCCAGTGTTAAAAGCTTCTGAGGACAGTTCTAGAACCCCATATATTTGCAAGACAGGATGCAAGTAAGCCAATATACCACAGCAACAATAAAACAACACACTGGAGACAAACCTCATGACATACCATTGGAATTTTGGCAAGATACTATTTTAGCTAAGTAATTCCTCATCCTTGAAGTCACCATATTTAAGGTATTTGCAGCGTACAATTAGAACGCAGGCAGATGTTTTTTCATATGTATTTAACAAACCTGTAAGTAAGAGCAATATTGAAAGTAAAGTTTAAAGTAAACAGAGAGAGAGAGAGAAAGAAGATCAGATCTCACTCACATGGTGGTCACTTTATTCAAACACTTCATGGACCTTCAAATGTCAAAGTTTCACCAGTTAGATATCCTTTGCAACTGGGTTAGATTATGACCTATTAAAATAGTTCGAAGTTACTTATAGGTTGCAAGCCTTAGCTTTGCGAAGAATTTGACCTTTAACTGCACATTATCAGCAGCCCAGCTTTATTATGGGAAAAGACTCCCCAAGTGATTATCTTGGGAAAGCCTCTGACAATCTAATTAGTTCAACAAAGAACCAACAAATCTATGAACCCACAGTTTGCATTCTGGTAAGAACTGCCTCCTGATATTTGAATTCACTTGCCATTTCCAAGCGTTTAAGTTTCACAAATTAAATTTTAAGATAGCTGGCGTCAAACAAGATTTTTGTACTGAGGTACTTTAAAAAAAAGAAAAAAACAAACAAGTTATTTGTGTACAAATTAGGTTGAGATCTTCTGAGCAGATACTGTTTTGTTCCACGAAGCTCCTAGCACACTATAAATTGCTGTATCAATAAATAGTTGAGACACTCAAAACACACTTCCTGGGGGGGGAGGCAGAAGATGAAAAATTGCTTTGCTAGCAATTATGCTATTTAGGAGAACATGGTCACCTCATATTTTGTTCCTGTGACTAATTTACAAAAAGTTATCAAAGTCTAAAATTGTATGTAGGTTTAAAAAAAAACAAAAACAAAAACAAAAAATAACACACGCGCGCGAAGAGATTTGGGGTTGAACTGTTGTACAAAGGCGTGTGTTTTGCAATTAAAGTGTAAATAACAGGGTCCAATTTGGCAAGTTGCATAAAATTGTTTATAAAAAGCAAAAATAGCATTCAGATTTATACAAAATTGAGGAGTCCAAACTAAACGGAGCCTTAAAGGCTCCTGGAGAGGTAACAAGTTGGCATAAAAATAATTGAGGAAATCTGAAGGGGGGGGGGGGGGGGGAAGAGGGTGAAAATATTCCTAGTTGGAGTAACTGAAAAGATGCTTGGATTAGGTAATTTTGATGGAATGATGCTGCCCCCCCCCCCCTTTTGGAGACATTGCTTCTGTGTGTGCAACTTGCTTGAGAGTGGACAGTGTAATGAACAGCTTAAAAGGAGGGAAGCTTAACTAGCATAGCTAAAAGTCTCCCAGAAAACAGTTTTAGTTGACATCTATTTTCAATAGATAAGTTTCTCATTTAATATACCTCCAGCCCTTCAATGGAAAGGAGAACAGCCTCTACCAACATAAAGCTTCATTACTATGGGCTTGTCTACACTTAATGAAAAAGAAAAAGAAAAAAAAAATGCAGTGGCACCACTGCAGAGCTTCAGTAAAGATACTACCTACATCGACAGAAGAGCTTCTCCCACCAGTGTAGGTGACTTACCTTCCTGAGAGGCGGTAGCAAGTTTGACAGACCTAGCACTATGTATACCAGGGGTTTGGTTGATTTATATGCATCATTCAGGGGTGTGGATTTTTAACACCCCTGAGCAATGTAATTATACCAAACTAGTTTCCTAGAATAGACCAGGCCTATGGCTCCTGGGTTCCTCAGAATAAAAGTTAGAAGTTCTGAAATCTTTTGATCTGTCAAAGAAGAATTTGATAGCACATTTAAACAGTTTCAGAAGTTCCACTCTTTCCTAGCTTATAACAGAAGCTCATTAGTAAGTGTTCCTTTTACTGAAAATAATGTGAATTGGCTGGTGCTCCAAGACCTTCATCTGGTGGCAACATGGAAGACTAGAAACTGCTGGTGTCTGCAGAGCCTGCTGCCATGGGACCACCTCCTGCAGGTAACAGCACCCATTTAAGACTCAAAGCAGTTTACCAGTTGGAACTTATAACAGATTGTTTGAGAAATCAAGATATCAGAAGCTATTGGTCACTCTGTATTTAACGTTAGAGAAGACGGGGGCTCTAGAGATTAATGTATTCATAGTGTTCTCCCTCTCCCACATTTAGTGTTCCAGGTTTAAACAGCTGATGAAGAGGATATTAAATGCCTACTAACTTACCAAGAAAGATCAAATCTTCTTTACATTCCTCTAAAATTCAGAAGTTCCAAACCTGAGTATGGTAAAGGACCAAACTGATACAAGGGTTTAAGGATTTAAGTAGTTCTTTCAAAATATTCCCATGCATTAGTACAAGACTGTTGCAAAAACAGACTGGAGAGGCCTGGAGGCCCTGTGTTTATTCTTCAACCTATGATAAGAGCTTGAAAAAGTGAAGGGACATAATCCTCCTATTATATTACAAAAAGTTATTTTAAGAATTAATGGATGGACGTTTGACACTGAACTGTCCATACAAAAGGCCTTTTGTTTATCTCCCTCTTGAACCAATGTTGAGAAAAGAAATTAATTGGACTTTTCTGCTGTTTTTAGTTTTATTCATGACTGTGAAAGTAAGCTTTTCAAAAATTGAATCAAGGACACTATCTGATATTTCTTGAAAGGCCAATTTAAATATTTTGAAGTATTAAAACAGTATTTAATTCGCAATGCACAATCTAAAGTTTTGCATTATATGATATACTTGAGTTTTTCAGATTAGGTCTAATTTAAGGAAGCTTCAGAAAACTTCCACTGAACTCATCCAGTACCTGCTCTACAGGGGCTTTATAATCACTAACAATTCATTTTTTTTAGCCTGTCAAGTCTGATTTAGAGACTTTTACATTCCTAAATAAAATTATTTGGATTGTTTGCTATGAGAGGAGAAACTTTTCCCCTCTACTTGGAGATACCTTAATTTTTTTGATTGCCCCAAATATGTATAGTCACTGTGGTTTAAATGTTCTATTTAAATATGCTGTTTACAGCCTACATAAGACTGGTCCTCTCTTAAAAGGGATAAAAATTGAGATGAGGAACTGCTAAGATTTAAAATAGGACAACTGCTAGAAGGTAAAATTACTAATTCTACTCCATCATCAGATTCTCTGACACGGAAATTTTAAAAGGAGTGAAACAGATTTCTCTCCTCAGGCCACACCTGATGAGACAGCTCCTCTTACAGTTTTCCATCGCCCAACATCCATATTTGTTTGATGCCTCTTGAGTCTGTTAGTAGGAAAATCCTCCACTACTTGAAACCTGAGCTTTTTCACTCCACCTCTAACAAATTTCTTGTTGCCTACATTGTACTACTTACCTCAAATGAACAGCCTGGCAGGAACATCAGTCCAAGTGCTGTATTTTAACTTAATCCACAACCCTAAGCAAGAGTAGTCAACTGGTCAGAGATGCATGCTGTATAGTACATTATTTGATATAGGAAGTCTAGTCATGTCATGTAAGAGCACATTATTTAAGTTACAGGAAGTTCTGCATGGGAATCTTTCAGAAGATTTCCCCCAGATATTGGAAATTTCTAGCCAGGCACAATACTTTGACAGAAACTGCAAGATGTGTCAATGTAAAACTTGAACCTTTTTGAAGCTATAACCCTTTTTATAATCAAACAGGTTACATGAAAGCGTTACACTATCTTCTAAAGCATAATCAAAATGTAGGGTATGCTGGTTAACACTACAGCATTTATATGCTTCCCATCACCAAAACAGCTGTCTGATTAAACAAGCTATTGTCAAGCTCCTTCACTGGAGGATCCTTGTCTGAGACTCAGCAGAGAAGTAAATTCTGTTTATTCATCTTCACAGCATAATAAGCAGCACCTCTGACTTTTGTTGAGGGGATGGTAGATGTGCAGTCAGGGAGATAAGAGGCATGGATGAAGGTCTTGTAGTGCAGATCCCTGTGGCATTAGACATTTGTTGCATCAAATTGTGTACATGCTCATTAAGAATTTGTAATACAGTGCAATTATACACTAAACTATAAAAGTGAGAGAGTCAATATTTGACCCCACAATGATGATATGAAAAGCAAGACTGAACCTGGTCCTCCTGTAAGATATGTTGCCCTAGCTAAGTGGCTTACTATGCTGAAACTCTTCTTTTTGCTACCTTTCAAAGAGTAAGAAGTTAGGCTCTCATCTCTTGTCACTCTCCATTAAGGAAACAGCATCAAAGGGAGTCATTTTATCAAACTGTCCCAGGCCTGATAGACCTACATTCCAGCAGTCCCTAAATGGACAGGATTCCCTATTTCCACTTTGTCTTTTGAATCTCAAACCTTTTAAATGTTTTTATCTTCGTTTGAAGACTCATTCATGGTAGCCAAGCCAAACAGTCTTCCTTTTCTTTCGGAGCATAGTGAAAGAGCTAAACAAATTCACATGCTCAGAAAATGGACAACATACGGGCATTACTACATAGGATATCAAGCACTACTTCTGTGAAACAACTCTGGTTTATGTAAGTTTTACAGCATTTTCCCTACACTTCCTTAGGGAATCAAAATTGAGATTAACTTTTCTGTGGCTTTGCTCTACAAAGATTTAAGGTTATTTTCATATTCACAAAGATAAACAGCAATACCTCAGATTCCTAACTTGTCTGTATATGGAAGTGCAGGGATTTTTTTTCCTCCCTCCATCCCTCCAACCCCCCCAGCATGTAGATGATTTAACATAATAGTCCCTCCTTGTTGGCTACCCACTCCAACTACCTACCTACCTCACCCCATATCCTCCCAATAGCAGCAGCCTGCATAGGAATGTGAAATCCATGTTGCTGATGGAGTAAAAAAAGTGGGGGGGAGGAGAAGGAAAGTAAGGCCCATCACAATCCACTACACCGCCACTTCATCAGTTGTGCCCATCTGAGGACTATCATGCACATTTTCTGGTGTGCAGCACAACGTTGCTCGAAGGATCCAGAAAATTGGTACACCAGCACCTTCAGAAGGACTTCAAACCCTATTTCCCCCACCCTCCCAAATCCCCACTATCACCATGCACTAGGATAAATCCTAAAGTTGGGCATCTGAAGCAACTTTAAATAGAGAAGAGGGCTTGAAGCGCCTGCTGCCAAACGGAAAGTCCAGAGTCAACAAAATCATCATCTATCCATGATCTCATTTTGGATGAAGCATCCAAACTTGCGAGCATCACTAAAACATGGTTCAATGCCATCTTCAATCTTAATCTGGCATGGCCAGTCCCCACAGGATAGTGTCACAAGACAAGACAGACTCCAGAACATATTAGAAAAAAGAGTGGAGTATCAGTCCTGTTCCCCTGAAGCCTCAGATGCAGAGGACATGCCATCCCAGAAACAAAAGCCATTTGAGTGCATTCATGGGACCTTTGAGGTGATGGAAAAGGGGAACCTAGGACTCCTAGTAGTGCCTCCAGATGGAAGCCAGTCAGCTTCCTGGAGAAAGTTACAGAGACCTGCTGCCCACCATGGTACTGGAAAACCCCAAGTTCCTTGTCCTCAGTCTTCATATAGACAACATCAATGGTACAATAGTATTTGACCTTAGTCTACATGGAGACAAAAGGATTCTCCTAGGCAATCACTGGACCTACACATGCAGATGTGCATGTGGTTGGATCCTTTCTTTACCCTAGAACTGGAGATCAGAGATGTCACTAGTACACCACCCTTTTGGTCTTATTTCTATCTCATCCAGGCAGATACATCGACAAGCTCCTTCACACCAGCCGGTCCACTACCAAAGACTTCTGATCCCCTGAGGTTTTCAGCTTGCCTTAGGAGAACAAGCCACCCAAACAAGTTCGAGGTGCCAATGAGTTAATACAACAGTATAATCACCTGTTGTCCACTATCAGCAGTGTGGCTCCAAGCAGTCCACTCCCTCCATGCCAATCAAGATCATCACGATTCAAAGATGAAGTGCACATGGAAAAAGTTAGGATCCTAATGGCAAAAACACACTAAATCCCTTGGCTGGCAGCAAAAACAAAAAAGTCTACAGGACTATGCCACTGCAATCAAGGAGGCAAAGTGACCCTAATGGGAATAGTAAATGCTTCAAAGGGTTTGAACCACCCTCCTTGTAAACCTTCTCCCAGGTGTTGCTGGAAGCAGCAAGTGCCAGGTACAATACCTATGGGGTTGCTCTTAAAAAATAAAGAAATAAATCCTGCTCATGTCTCCACCCAGAAACTGAGGAAGCTAAAAATCTTCCCCTGGACTCCCTTAATATGCAAAACATCTCCACTTGCAAATGCTGTATATGTGTATAAAAAAAACTCAAGGAAAAGGAGAACTCAGTATTAATCTGAAAAAACACAGAATCATCTGTGTGTGACTAATAAGTCCAACACCCACAATATCTTTGTCAGTATGCCTTCACCTCATTTCCCCCACCTACAGGTATGAATATCCAAAGAACAAGTGTTCAAAGTTGAATATGCCACTCTCCTCCTTCCCTCCACTGCACCCCACTCATAGTCCCAGAGTCCAAGCGTGTATTCAGCCAGGTTCACCTCCACCCCTGAGGGAGTGGGAAAAGAGGCTGCCTGGCTTCCATTAAGAGGTACCTTGTCTGCACTTCCACAACATCTAAACCATCTCATCTCCCCACTGCTGAGGCCTCAGCGAGGAACGGTTTCGAGGAGGATTCAGAGATGCATACCCACCAAACTCCTTGAACATGCAATAACTTGCCATTCCATCATCCTGTTCCTCGGTAAGTGTGAGGAGAGGAAGGAGAAAAAAAAAAAAAAAGGTAACCACCAACCTCCAAAATGTCACATCAGCCAACTTCCTAGATACCTCACAGCCAGGACACAGACAAGGGCACAGCACACAGACTGCTCTAGTGGCACTACAAAGATTGCCTCCTCATGGACCACAGACAGTTAAGATCTCCATGCTCATTCTGTTGGACTTCTTTGCAGTTTTTTTATTCAGTGGCCCATAACATACTACTAACACACCTACATTACATAGGAGGAGTAGATGGTCTAGCAATACAGTAGTTTCAAGTTCCTCTTCAAAGGCCCTCACCTGCAGCATGGCATAGGAATCCATATTAAGTGGTTTTCAGGGTCAACATGAGATAACCAGGAGACAGGATCCCCTGAGTTTACCTGCCAACAGCATACTGATACACTCAGCTACAAATATCAGAGGGGTAGCCGTGTTAGTCTGAATCTGTAAAAAGCAACAGAGGGTCCTGTGGCACCTTTGAGACTAACAGAAGTACTGGGAGCATAAGCTTTCGTGGGTCAGAACCTCACTTCTTGCATCTGAAGAAGTGAGGTTCTGACCCACGAAAGCTTATGCTCCCAGTACTTCTGTTAGTCTCAAAGGTGCCACAGGACCCTCTGTTGCTTTTTTCAGCTACAAATCTTATTCTTAAACTGATACAGCCACCTCTAAAGTCAGAATGCCTACAGGAAATTAGCTTTCGGATGAACAGCAGTTGGCTCAAGTTGAACCCAAGCAAAAGACCCAAATGGAAGGGAGAAAAGCTTCAACAAGCTGGTCAAGTCTCCGTCTCCACCTTCCATTGATGAATGGGAACTGTATGCCTTCAAAGCTGTGTGAAAAGTCTCAGAATCCTGTTTGACTCCTTGCTAAGCTTGGATGACAAGATAGCATCAGTTTCCTCCCCCGCCCAAAAAAGCTGTTACTACAGCTTGCTAGGAGACTTCATCAATTCCTCCCAGCTAAGGACTTTGCCACCATAATCCATGAATGGGTCACTCTCAGGCTGGATTGCTATAATTTACTGAAATTGAATTAAGACAATGCACAGGCTCCACAGGTCAGCTTCTGTACCAAATGACTGGAGGATAGCTAATGTGACGCCAATTTTTTAAAAAGAGACTCCAGAGGCAATCCTAGCAATTACAGGCCAATAAACCTAATTTCATTACCAGACAAACTGGTTGAAATTATAATAAAGAACAGAATTATCAGACACATAGATGAAGGCAATTTGTTGGGGAAGAGTCAACGTGATTTTTGTAAAGGGAACTCATGCCTCACCAATCTACTAGAATTCTTCGAGGGGGTCAACAAGCATGTGGACAATGGTGATCCCTCACCAAAGACTCTGAAGCAAAATAAGATGTCATGGGATAAGGGGGAAAGTCCTCTCACAGATCAGTAACTGGTTAAAAGATAGGAAACAAAGGGTAGGAATAAATGGTCAGTTTTCACAGTGAAGAGAGGCAAATAGTGGCATCCTCCAGAGGTCTGTACTGGGAACAGTACTGTTCAACATATTCATAAGTGATCTGGAAAAAGGGGTAAACAGTGAGGTGGCAAAATTTGCAAATGATACAAAAGTTAACTATCTTGAGTAAGTCCAAACCTGACTGCAAAGAGTTACAAAAGGACCTCACAAAACAGGGTGACTGAGCAACTAAATGGCAGATGAAATTCAATGTTGATAAATGCAAAGTAATGCACATTGGAAAACAATCTCAACTATACATATAAAATGATGGGGTCTAAATTAGCTGTTCCCACTCAAAGCTCTTGGAGTCACTGTGGAGGATTCTCTGAAAAACCATCCACTCAGTGTACAACAGTCGAAAAAGGTTAAAAGAATGCTGTGAATCTTTAGGAAAGGGATAGACAGAAAACATCATATTGCCTCTATATAAATCCATGGTATGCCCACATCTTGAATACTGCCTGCAGTTCTGGTCCCATCCCCCTACCTCAAACCTCAAAAAAAGATATATATTGGAATTGGAAAAGGTTCAGAAAAGGTCAACAAAAATTATTAGGGATATGGAACAGCTTCCATATGGAGGAGAAATAAAGATTAGCACTATTCATCTTGGAAGAGACACAACTAAGGGGGATATGATAGAGGTCTATAATATCATGACTGATGTGGAGAAAGTCAATAAGAAAGTGGAATTTTAGCCCTTCACATAATATAAGAACTAGGGATCACCAAACGACATTAATAGGCAGCAGGTTTAAAAGAAATAAAAAAAGTATTTCTTCACACAATGACAGTCAACCTGTGGAACTTCTTGTCAGAAGAGGTTGTGAAGGCCAAGACTATAACAGGGTTCAAAGAAGAACTAGATAAGTTCATGGAGGATAGGTCCATCAATGGCTATTAGTCAGGATGGGCAGGGATGCAAAAACCATGCTCTGAAGTGTACCTACCCTTGGTTTGCCAGAAGCTGGAAATGGGCAACAGGGATCACTTGATGATTACCTATTCTGTTAATTCTCTCTGAAGCATCTGGCATTGGCCACCATCTGAAGACTGGATACTGGGCTAGATGAACCATTGGTCTGAATCAGGATGGATGTTCTTATGTATGGAATGGAACTGCCCATATTCCCCATGGCTGTGAGTACATAAGGCCTTTGCGCAAGTCTCTCTACTAGTTCCCAATCAGCCTTCAATGCCACTTTGGATCTTTCTGTAGTACAGCTAGGAGGTACAATTCCCAGCTCAGGTAGGCAGCCTCACACTAGCTCTGCTTGAGCTGTCACATTAAAAATAGTGTGCGTGTTGCAGCACAAGCCAGCAGCTTAGGCTAGCCACCTAAGTCCAAGCCCACCTGACCCACTAAGGTTTGAGTTCATGGGCTAGCCTGAGTCACCGCCCATGAGGCAATACATTTGGCATGCTAGTCAGAGAAGAACTAGAGCCACTGTGCAATGCTAGGAATCAACTCCAAACTGCAGTGTAGGTCCATGGTCCTTTAAGGCCATGGTCCTAATTTTCAAAGCAACTAATGGATCAAGACTAGTTATATCAGACAGCTTTGATCTAGGACCCCTTATGATATCTACAAGTGCACTCCTGAGACAAGACACATCAGAAAGCCCAGAATGAAGCACATGAGAGGTGGTGACAAAGCAGTTTTGGAAAGGGAATCTCACCACAGAACAATCTTTCAGAGGAGAAAATGTGAATCCCACATCTGACCATCTTCAGGGAAAGTTGCAAAGATTCTCTTTGAAAAAGTCCTTTCCATCATAAGTGACAATTCAAAAAACAGCCGTTTTATTTCCAAACCCCTCTGGAAATTACCTAGCCCAAACAGAATTCTACCCCAGAAAGAGAGAAGTGCTAGTGACTTCATGAAATCCACTCTGAACTTGATTTTACGTGGAAAGGCTTTGATATGGCAATGGGCGGCAGTATAAACTAGATATAATCTTGTACACACTGAATATTCCCTATGGAGGGAATATCAAAAATAATTTTTCCTTATCACCTGGGGACCACAATTTTAGACAATACAAAGAGACAAGCCAGTGGAGGGAAAGCTTAACACCCAACACATGCTCAAATAGGTTGAAAAGCAAAAGCAAACAAACAATCTCCACTTACAGAAATAAGGAACAAGTGTTTTTGTGTGGACATAAATCCACAAGTGCAGTATACTGTCAATTTACAATGGTCTGAAATTTAAAGAGTTTGACATGAGACATAGCACTGGAAAGCATTTTTGAACTTTGTAGTTTTGATAAAAGGTTGGAGATGTTCAAAATTGGAAATTAAACTTAGCTTTATTTTGGTGTAGCAGCTTACATGCAGACAAAGTTATCGTTGAGTTATCTTAAGTGCCTATACACAAATGCAAGAAGCCTGGGAAACAAGCAGGGAGAACTGGAAGTCCTGGCACAGTCAGGGAACTATGATGTGATTGGAATAACAGAGACTTGGTGGGATAACTCACATGACTGGATTACTGTCATGGATGGATATAAACTGTTCAGGAAGGACAGGCAGGGCAGAAAAGGTGGGGGAGTTGCGTTGTATGTAAGAGAGGAGTATGACTGCTCAGAGCTCCGGTATGATACTGCAGAAAAACCTGAGAGTCTCTGGATAAAGTTGAGAAATGTGAGCAACAAGGGTGATGTCGTGGTTGGAGTCTGCTATAGACCACCAGACCAGGGGGATGAGGTGGACGAGGCTTTCTTCTGGCAACTAGCAGAAGTTGCTAGATCGCAGGCCCTGGTTCTCATGAGAGACTTTAATCACCCTGATATCTGCTGGGAGAGCAATACAGCGGTGCACAGGCAATCCAGGAAATTTTTGGAAAGTGTAGGGGACAATTTCCTGGTGCAAGTGCTGGAGGAACCAACTAGGGGCAAAGCTTTTCTTGACCTGCTGCTCACAAACAGGGAAGAACTAGTAGGGGAAGCAAAAGTGGATGGGAACCTGGGAGGCAGTGACCATGAGATGGTCGAGTTCAGGATCCTGACACAAGGAAGAAAGGAGAGCAGCAGAATACGGACCCTGGACTTCAGAAAAGCAGACTTTGACTCCCTCAGGGAACAGATGGGCAGGATCCCCTGGGAGAATAACATGAAGGGCAAAGGGGTCCAGGAGAGCTGGCTGTATTTTAAAGAATCCTTATTGAGGTTGCAGGAACAAACCATCCCGATGTGTAGAAAGAATAGTAAATATGGCAGGCGACCAGCTTGGCTAAACAGTGAAATCCTTGCTGATCTTAAACGCAAAAAAGAGGCTTATAAGGAGTGGAAGATTGGACAAATGACCAGGGAGGAGTATAAAAATATTGCTCAGGCGTGCAGGAGTGAAATCAGGAAGGCCAAATCACACTTGGAGTTGCAGTTAGCAAGAGATGTTAAGAGTAACAAGAAGGGTTTCTTCAGGTATGTTAGCAACAAGAAGAAAATCAAGGAAAGTGTGGGCCCCTTACTGAATGAGGGAGGCAACCTAGTGACCGAGGATGTGGAAAAAGCTAATGTACTCAATGATTTTTTTGCCTCTGTCTTCACGCACAAGGTCAGCTCCCAGATTGCTGCACTGGGCAGTACAGCATGGGGAGAAGGTGACCAACCCTCTGTGGAGAAAGAAGTGGTTCGGGACTATTTAGAAAAACTGGACGTGCACAAGTCCATGGGGCCGGATGCGCTGCATCCGAGGGTGCTAAAGGAGTTGGCGGGTGAGATTGCAGAGCCATTAGCCATTATTTTTGAAAACTCATGGCGATCGGGGGAGGTCCCAGATGACTGGAAAAAGGCTAATGTAGTGCCCATCTTTAAAAAAGGGAAGAAGGAGGATCCGGGGAACTACAGGCCAGTCAGCCTCACCTCAGTCCCTGGAAAAATCATGGAGCAGGTCCTCAAGGAATCAATTATGAAACATTTAGAGGACAAGAAAGTGATCAGGAACAGTCAGCATGGATTCACGAAGGGGAAGTCGTGCCTGACTAACCTAATTGCCTTCTATGATGAGATAACTGGCTCTGTGGATGAGGGGAAAGCAGTGGATGTCTTATTTCTTGACTTTAGCAAAGCTTTTGATACTGTTTCCCACAGTATTCTTGCCACCAAGTTAAAGAAGTATGGGCTGGATGAATGGACTGTAAGGTGGATAGAAAGCTGGCTAGATCGTCGGGCTCAACGGGTAGTGATCAATGGCTCCATGTCTATTTGGCAGCTGGTTTCAAGTGGAGTGCCCCAAGGGTCGGTCCTGGGGCCGGTTTTGTTTAATATCTTTATTAATGATCTGGAGGATGGTGTGGACTGCACTCTCAGCAAGTTTGCAGATGACACTAAACTAGGAGGCGTGGTAGATACACTAGAGGGTAGGGATCGGATACAGAGGGACCTAGACAAATTAGAGGATTGGGCAGAAAAAAACCTGATGAGGTTCAACAAGGACAAGTGCAGAGTCCTGCACTTAGGACGGAAGAATCCCATGCACTGCTACAGACTAGGGACCGAATGGCTAGGTAGCAGTTCTGCTGAAAAGGACCTAGGGGTCACAGTGGACGAGAAGCTGGATATGAGTCAACAGTGTGCTCTTGTTGCCAAGAAGGCTAACGGCATTTTGGGCTGTATAAGTAGGGGCATTGCCAGCAGATCAAGGAACGTGATCGTTCCCCTTTATTCGACATTGGTGAGGCCTCATCTGGAATACTGTGTCCAGTTTTGGTCCCCACACTACAAGAAGGATGTGGAAAAATTGGAAAGAGTCCAGCGGAGGGCAACAAAAATGATTAGGGGTCTGGAGCACATGACTTATGAGGAGAGGCTGAGAGAACTGGGATTGTTTAGTCTCCAGAAGAGAAGAATGAGGGGGGATTTGATAGCAGCCTTCAACTACCTGAAGGGGGGTTCCAAAGAGGATGGAGCTCGGCTGTTCTCAGTGGTGGCAGATGACAGAACAAGGAGCAATGGTCTCAAGTTGCAGTGGGGGAGGTCCAGGTTGGATATCAGGAAAAACTATTTCACTAGGAGGGTGGTGAAACACTGGAATGCGTTACCTAGGGAGGTGGTGGAGTCTCCTTCCTTGGAGGTTTTTAAGGCCCGGCTTGACAAAGCCCTGGCTGGGATGATTTAGCTGGGAATTGGTCCTGCTTTGAGCAGGGGGTTGGACTAGATGACCTCTTGAGGTCCCTTCCAACTCTGATATTCTATGATTCTATGAAAAAGGATTCACTCTCTCTCTTTAGTATACCATCCTGTCTTTTTGTTTAATGTGGAAAAGGGATAACAATCTAACAAACATTCTGCACTTAACTCTTTAGAGAGCAAGACTGAGTAGCATGGAACAAATAAAGAATGAGCCAGAAAAGTTCAGAGAGTGTAAAACTTACATACTAGTAAACCAAGACAAACTTACTTCAAAAATCTCTAATCACTATCATCTCCAAAATTTCTGTTATTCATACAGGAAATCTCAACCCTCATAGATGGCATTGCTAGAAGCAAAATGGGGTCCAAACTAGTGTTTGCACAGGACAATAGAACTGCTGCTCTGCATATCCTTCCATATCCCACATCTTTTGAACCATGGAAGACGCTACCATTTTGGTATAATTCATTCAGCAGAGAGTCCTGATGTCCCATTTAAACCAGAACAGACAAAATAGAAGTTGCCCAGAGAGCTTTGAAAAACAAGCTAACATGTGGTCTGAGATTTTAGTCTAGAACAGATTCTGACAAGCACAGACATTCCATGGTAAATCATCATTCAAAGGAACTGTAGTCACTCTAAGCCTCACAGCACTCTTCTGAAGTAAAAGAATATTGTTCTTGTTCCACATGTGGGTAAAATGAGAAGCGGCAACACTAAGTGGTTTGCTGACATTCAAAATCTTTAGATTCCCTTCCTGACTCAGTCACATATTCCAAGTCCAGTTACACAGCAATACAGTACTACTATAGAATGCTTCCAGGGAAGGAAACAAGCTTCAGATTTCAGAACACTTCACAGTATTCTTGTTTGTGCTACAAGAGTTTACATGACAAAGCAGCAGATTTCCCCCTCCCCATTTGATTACAGAATAGAGTTACTGAAGGAAATCATGGGTTTAAAATCCATGGGGCAACTGAACTTATAAAACCCTGTGCTTTTTCAGATAACTAGCTCAAATAATGATTTGCAGAGCTCACTGAAAAAAAAAAATCAAATTCCTAGAGAGAACTGTGTTAACAGATGCTACTTGAGCACTGTATAAGATCATGACATCTTACTTGATCCCTTTCAGCTTGACGTTTAATGGTTCCAAGAGCTATAATTTGCCCCCAACACTAGAGTAACCCTTTAATCTGCTGAAAGACAAAGGAATAGTTTTGACCTATCAAATAAGAGTTGCATGTGTGCCTGAAAGACAGCCTTCCTTTGATTCTCCTATCTTCAGTCAGAAAACCTGGAAGCAATGCTTCTATTTTTGCACTACAATAGCACCTTGGAGCCCTGATCCATGACTGGGGCCCCTTTGTGCTAGGTAGAGTACAAAAATAAGGGTTGGTCTACACTGGGGGGGAGGGGGGAGAAAATCGATCCAAGATACGCAACTTCAGCTAGGCAAATAGCGTAGCTGAAGTCGAAGTATCTTGGATCGAATTACCTGGGTCCAGACGGCGTGGGATCGATGGCCGCCGCTCCCCCGTCGACTGCTCTACCACCGCTCGCTCTGGTGGAGTTCCGGAGTCTACGGTGAGCGCGTTCGGGGATCGATATATCGTGTCTTAACGAGACGCGATATATCGATCCCGGATAAATCGATTGCTACCCGCCGTATCGGCGGGTAGTGAAGACATACCCAAAGACAGTCCTTGTTCCAAATAGCTTATAAACTGAACTATAGGAGAAAGATAGGGGAACCACAAAGGAACAATGGACAAATTACTCCTAGCTTCTGAGTATCGGGAAAGTCCTTGGGTTTTGCGGAGGGGGAGTGGTGGATCTGGAAGGCCTCACAAGCAGTTACATGATTTATGCCAGGCAATTGTAGTATCAGGTTTGAGTTCACCCTTCATGAAGTATTTTTTACAGCAATTATTTGGATCAGCATCCAAGATATGGGAAAGTATTAAGCAGCTAGTATCACTCATCCAGAATCCTCTGCCTATTGACAGGCCAAAGATATTTTGTTTGAAACTTGGATACTGTTATTCTGTCCCACCCACCTGCCTCAAAAACAATGGTAGGTACTACCAACTGCAGTAGTTCTAAAGTTTAGATTTTAGGTTTGCAAGCACTTGGTAACTCCTAATTCAGGGTCTCTGTAAACAAGAATGGAATGTGGCCAAAGCACATTATGCCCCACGTAAGATGTGTCAGTGAGAAGAGATCTTATAAACAGAATAGAACTCTTAAAAACTTCGTATTAAAGTACTACTTGGAATACAGAGGCAGATTTTCTTAAAGTAAAATTCACTGTTACCAAGGGAAACATGAACCACCATTACAAAAAAGATTCAGAAGCCTTTGGTCTTTGTCAAGACTATGACAATAATATACAAGAGACTATTAACATTTAAAGTACTCAGAATCCAAAGTCATCTTATTCATTCATTTAGCACCTACACTCCTACGGCATGCTTACTGCCATGTAGTCCAAAGCATTCCATGCCCTGAAAAACTTATAATCTAAGGCTTGAGCTACACTACAGACTTACGTCAGTATAACTACAACGCTCAGGGGTGTGGAAAATCTACACCTCTAAGCAACACAGATATACCAACCCAACACCTGTTGTAGATGGCGCTATGTCAATAGGACAGCTTCTCTAGTCAACATAGCTAGCGCCTCTTAGGAAGTGAAATACCTACACCAAAAGAAGAAACTCCTGTCAGCAGGGCCGTCCCTGGGGGAGGAGTGCAGGACCCAGGACATAGGTGCCAAGTTTCTAATGTGTCAAGGGGTGCTCCCCCTGGCTCCGCCCAGGCTCTGCTCCCACTCCACCCCTTCCCTAAGGCCCCACCTCCACCCCGCCCCCCTGAGTACACTGTGCCATCACTCTTCTCCCCTCCTCCCAGCGCTTCCTGATGCCATGAAACATCTGATCTGCGGCAGGTGCTGAGAGGGAGGGGGAGGCGCTGATCAGTGGGACCTACCGGCGGGCAGGAAGTGCTGGGGGGAGAGGGAGATTTCTGGTAGGGGAACCCTTCGCCTCCTCCCTCCCCCACACCCACCACTTACCTTCTCACCCCTTTTACCCACCCACCTCACCTCCCCACCCAGCTCCTCATAATAAAAAGTGTGCCCCCCCCCCCCCCAAAGCACAGGGCAGTTGCCCCTATTCGCCATACCCAAGGATGGCTCTGCCTCTCAGTATAGGTAGCATCTTCACTAAGCACTGTATGTGCAGACAAGCCTTAAATGTTTAAATATTTTCTTCAGTTTAGAGCTTTAAGAGAGCCCTCAAGCCACAGGACTGACATAACTGATAAACATTTACTCTGTTACAATACACACACGTGGAAAAGCTTGTATGGTGCAAGTGATTTTAACATTTCTTTAATCTTGTTCAAGATTGCATCAGGTGCAACTGTATCTAAAATATGTTATACTAAAAGCCCATTATGGAGTCATAGCCTCAGCTTCAGTAGAATAGATAGAACTATAAAATGTATTTATTAAGTATTTCATAAGTGTGCTGGCTAACTGAAGCATTCTATTAAAGAAAACAGTTACAGAGCCTCGACCAGGGGTATAAAATGTATGACAAAACCAAGCAGCAGTCAGAAATAAAAGAAAATTGAAACTTTCAGTGCTGTAAGCAAATGCCAGGTTTGTTCCTTGAACCACGTTCTGCAACTTTTAAATTTAAGGTGTCAAATTAGCCTATGGGGACACCTCCCCAAGTGTTTCCCTGTATCAGCTCCAAGACACAGGAATGCTCTGTCCCCCCCTCTGCAACTCCTCCTGTTGCATCACAGGGAAGGAGCAGCAGCAGCACAGGTGTACTGTGCAAGTCCCAGAGAGCAGAATTCAGGCTCAACAGGTCCTTACCAAGTCTAGAGCTACTTCTAGCAAAGAATAGCTGTCCTGCCCTACACAGCTGCCTGAGTATTCCTGAAGAGAGGAAGGGGGAAAAAAGAAGAAAAAAAAAAATGAGAAATAGCTATCAGTTATTGCTCCTCAACTCTATGCCCCAACTCAGGTTAGAGGATACTGGGGGCTGCTTTACCTTGTGCCAGGTTGCAATGTTCTCTTCTAGGCCACAAAGCAGTCAAATACTTTCTGTACAATGTGCTCCAACCACTCTCTCCCCCAACATGTTTTCATATCAGGTGCTACAAGGAGGGAGATGTAGGAGCCAGGTTTGTGTATTCAGTTTCCAATTTTGATAGGGAGCAGAATAGGGTAAAGATTCTGCTCCAGAGTACTGATTGTGGCTCTTTAATGTTTAAACATAAACTCAGCCCTCTGACTGAACATCACTGGTTTAGACTGCATATGTAGACTACACAAAGGTTTATAAAGTGATCCACATTACTGCCCTTGTAGAAGAACTGTTCAATCAGACTTCATCCTTTACTTTCCTGCATTAAGCTGTTTTCCATAGCAAAAGTCTCTTCAATTTTACAGAGCAATACATTAGAAAAAAAAACATTTATGAAATAGTTAAGGCTCCTACACACATACCAACCACACAAGATATAGTGATAAAGAGGGATGAATCCTAGAATGGCAGCTACTCCACCTCAAGTCTGGAGATCTCCCAGCAATAAGCAGGATGGCTCACTTTTGTGCCTTTTTTTGGGTTAAAAAACTCAACCTTAGATTGCACAAAAGTGGGGGATGGGAAATTTTCCCCTACTGGATCACATCCAGGGAATGAAGCAAACAGTGCCTGGGAGTGGGACAGGAGGAAAAAGTGAAAATAAGGATGACAACGGAAGTATTGGTGGACTAACACAAAAAACTAAATCATGCGTGTCCCTCCTGTCCAACATCAGTGACTTTGTTACTTTGCACTTTTAAGGGGAAAGAATTCTGGTGAACAATTTATTCAAAATTAAACCGGAGATGCCCAATTGCAAGCCTCCAGCTAGCTGCTCAGTGGGCTACACTGTCTCCCTTACATTCCCAAGGTTCCCTTGGATTCCTCTATAATACCTTCCACCTCTGAGTGCCCCCTTCTGCATGGGACAGGGGCTGCGCTCAAGGATGAGGGCAGCTCATCTTCACTTCTATTGGGGAAAAAGGAAAGCGACTGCCATCTTTGCCAAGAATAGCCCAAGCTTCCTCCCACACAGATTATAGCAAAGCTGATAGTTTATCTGAATGCAGCTTGTGTCTTCAGTCCTATTGTTCCCAATGAGCAGCGGCCACTTTGAAGAGGGCCATTTTTTCCAGAGTTCTCTGCTGGATAAAAGATTATTCACCAATCTCTGACAGAAGCTTTCCAATTATGAACTACAGAAAAATTGATCCTTTCATGCTGAAGTATTTTCACAAACTTTCCATTGTAGCAGATCAAGAGCCATAGCTGACAATTTGAGTAGAATGCCTTTAAAAATTAGTGTCACTGCCTGTCATGAACAAATTTCAGAATAGTTTCAGACATTGGCTTTTCATACAATTTTAATAGACAAACAACCCCCCCAATCAAAGTTTCATTTTGAAAGGTCACCTACTTGGGAGGGGACGGACAAGGGGGGGAGTTATGTTCCATTCTAAAGTTGTGTTTTGAAATGGGCTCAACAATGGATTAACATTCAGCACCTTCAGGATATTTTTATTCAATGTTATGCACTGTGGCAATTGTTTTAGAAAAAATATTTACTACAAAGCTTTCCCTATTAACAAGGGAAGATAATTGCACCATATTTACTTCAATTTGAAACACCTGATTGCTTGCTGCTCCTTTTGGTGTCTTTCATTTCCACCAAATTCAATTTAAAGACATTAAAATCTAGGATTAAACTCCAAAAATCTGTAGTCTGACAGGGTCTTCAATTAGCCATATAGTTATGAGTTTCAAGATAAAAATCCCACCACAACCAACTTACAGTAAACGTTTATTAGTAAGTATATTTTAAAGTTTCCTATCACCACTTTTTCTTATTTTAAAATCTTTCATTGTAGCTTGTGAACATTAATGCAGTTTCTTACATGACTACATTTCTAATACTCAGCTTTCAACCTCTTTTCAAACAATTTTAATTTGTTAAATATATGTTAACTGTGGCCCATCCATAGTGATGAGGGAGATTGGGCAAAGTACCAAGAGGATATTCTTTGACAGCCGTATAACCTATCATTGCCACAGTTTCCAGAACTTTAACCCACCGTACCTGTTACAGTTACATATCCTTAACAGCATCAGTTACCTAAATACTTAACCCATATAATGAGTTCTCAGTCTGCCATCTGCACAAGCCATATAGAGAGAGCGGGTTTAACATATTTCTTCTCTATTTCTGAATTCCTGATTGCCAACAGTTTCACTTCCTTTTAGAATCAGGGCTTGTCTATACTTAAAACTGCAGCAGCACAGATGCACCACTATAGCTCTTCGGTGAAGAGTTTACCTATGCCAACAGGAGGGCTTCTCCCCTAAGCGCAAGTACTCCACCTCCCCAAGAGATAGTAGCTAAGTTGACTGAAGAATTCTCCCCTCGACCTAACACTGCCTACACCAGGGGTTAGGCAAGTTTAACTGCATCGCTCAAAGATGTGGATTTTTCACACACATGATATAGTTATACAACCTACCTTCCTAGCCTAGATCAGGACTCAGTTTGGCTGGTAAACAGTTGCTACTAAAGTTTTATGCCAAAAAACAGACAGGATTCACATCAGCATGTGTATTTCATCCAGGATCTAGGAAGAGTAAGATTATCTGGGTTTGACTTATTAATACTGTAACTCTAAACTTCTCAGATCAAAGTTTAATTACTATCACCAACCACTTATGTAGTTTTCCCATTTTGACTAGGAATCTGTTATAGGTTACATAGAGATGCTTCCTCTACATTCTTAACCAGGTATCCAGGGATCAAACTATCAGATGGTTTATATCAATCCCTTCATTACCCTCTGAGAAACAGAAAATGCATTTTATTTGCCCGGATTTCATTTTCGACGACATTATTGCTCAAACAAGGATGACCTGTAACATGGTTTCCTCATAGTCTGGGAACACAGTGCAGTAAAATCTCATTCTGTGGACAAGTTAACAATAGAAAGGTCATTTGATTTTTTTTTTTAAAAAACCAAAACACACACCCTACAGAATCAATTCCAATGGTGTCACCCTCTGCAACATGGCAGGGGGACTTGCTGCCCCCACTACCTCTCTGCTCCAGGTCCACTGGTTGGTGAAAATTGATAATATAACATCACTAGGTATCATTCAAAAGTGCATTCTCCCACAAACGCAATGGTAGCAAACATGACAACCCCAAAACAACTAAAGTAGATCAATATTTGAGGGGAAAAAGTGTTTAAAATCATTCTTTAAAATTATACTTTAACATAAGGATGCATTGCTTACATTAAAAAAAGGACATTGATCTTCAGTAATCCTAGGGAAGTTAGCCTTGACATGTAGGACTGAAAACATTTATTCATCAATAATTTATTCATTCATCAGCACCATCTCCATCTAGGACACCACTGCTAGACACTGTAAAATTGATCTTTGTCTGTGCCATGCTCAGACAACTCTGTAAAAGGCAGGCTGCTGGCCAAACATTTGCAGGGCGGTGAGCATCTGGTCTTTCCATGTGACGATTTGATTAGCTGAAGATTGATGTGGGAGAGCATGATATTTCACACAACTGATGTGATCAGTCCATCCTCGGAGAGCCATCCATGACCGACAGAGGGAGGGGAGTTTTAGTATACTTGACCATTCCAGAGCCATTCCACTGCTTGAAAAATTGCCCTCTTGATAGCAAGTATAAACGTACCGCTTGTCAGTGGCAATTTTTCTCCATTTGCTTCTTGGAAGACATCCGTCAACATAGCTCTGCAAGTGTCATAATGTGATCTTCAAATGGTAAACAGCACATGAATGCCTCCAGTACAGTGGAGGATGACCTGTGGCCTGTCAGGGTAATCCGTTGGCAGGCCACGAGACAGTTTGTTTACACGGACCATCCGCAGGCACCGACGCCCACAGCTCCAAGTAGCCACGGTTCGCCATTCCCGGCCACTGGAAGCTGCGGGAAGTGGTGGCCAGGAACAACGAATCACGGCCACTGGGAGCTCTGGGCAGCCATGCATGTGGATGGTCAATGTGAACAAACTGTCTTGTGGCCCGCCAGTGGATTAACCTGACAGGCAAAGTGTGGACCACAGGCCGCAGATTGCCCACCAATGCTCTAGTACATTTATGACCTCAGGACTGTCTCAGCTGTTTCGAGCACCCTCAGAGTAAAGAAAGTCTTCAAATGCTGAATCAAATGCTTTTCAGTAAAATAATTTGGACTTTCCAATGGCCAATGCCTGTGGCGGATTACTCATATGACGTACAGTTGCCATGTATATGTTGGAAACCTGCCATTCACCCAAGCATCCATACGTGAGGCTTTGTGATAGAATGGCAGCCTTGTGTTCCACATGCTTACTGTTATATTGAAGACACCAAGACCACCAATGCACCATTTAAAATTAGTACAGGCCACATGGTTACCCCCCCACACACACACACTCACACATTTGGTATCAGCTATCAATCCTTCAAACTCCTACCAACTCCAGGACAAAATGCTTTTCTGTAAACTTTTAGCATGAAGACCATTTGCAGCTGCTACTGTTGAAATCAGCATTGTCTTCTGCTTTTGATAGCATCATATCTTTTGTAGCTTTTAAGAATATGCATGGCGATTCACTTCTGAGGATAGGATTGTTTTGCCTTTCTGCTAAGCTTTGTTCCTCTTCAATCCCATGCTAAGGAGAGAAAAATATGTGCTTTGTCTCTGCATCAACCATTGCCACTGCTTTCATCCATTAGAGCATCTGTGAGGCAATTTATGAATGCCAGCTGACTTGCACAGTTTGCAGTAGCCAAAAAAATCAAAAATCAATCAATCAGTATTTGTTTGTTTTTAACCTTTTGACATAACCCATTACAACATACATTCTTGGTGTAGCACTCTATGGAATACGCAATGTCATATGCATGGAGGTCTTTTGGGTCCATGCACTCACTTAACTTTATTTCCCATGTAATATTCTCACGTAAGAAACTGTCTGAAGCAGTCATTCTTATTGTCTCACATGCTGAAACTGTGCTTAATGGATGCCTTCAGGCTTACTGCAGAAGCCATATTCTTTAAATTCATGCATGGGACCTAGTATAAGGCAAGTCTCAAGGTTTTTAAGGTCAGGCTTGACAAATCCTTGGCTGGGATGATTTAGTTGGAGATTGGTCCTGCTTTGAGCAGGGGCTTGGACTAGATGACCTCCTGAGGGCCCTTCCAACCCTGATATTCTATGATTCAATTGTCCCAGCATCTACAATTCTTTTCCCCCCGCTGCTCAGTGTACTTCTCTAATCTCATCAAATTCAGTTTAAGGTGCTTCTAATAGCATGGTAGGTGCCACCAAGCATTATGTTTAACCAGGTCCCCGGTGGTGGTATTCTCCAAAAAGATTCAGCTACTAATTGGTACTCTTCTCCCCACTGATGCCTAAAAATAATCAAGATGGAAGTAAAAACAAGGATTTTGTAAGAAGTTACTTTAGAGTTGTAATGAATTATGTTATATAACTATGTGGATACCATTTCTGGATGGATTCCAGTAATTTCTGCTGGATGTTGACATTTTAACCAGTGCCTCCTGACAACTCTTCGCATAATAAACAAAGCAGATAATCAATACCACTGAACTGCTTCTTTTTTGCTGATGATGGCAAATCAACTTGAAGAACTCCTATTTATAGACATCTTTAATATTAAACACAAAACAAACAAATGATCAAGTATCATGTTCTGAGCATTATCTGATAGCAATGCTGTCAGATGAGGGCCACAATTTAACTATGCGCGGGCTACGTGTTTGACATGTCTATATTAAAGTCTGAAGTTTAAATATTTTCTCAAATATATATCTATGTAATTGTTCTAGGTGTATCATGTTTGGTACCACTATGTTCATGTGAAAAAGGGCTTTCAAATGAAACCCAAACTGACCCATTTCTGACATCATCATCATCATCATATTTCCACAAACTGGAGGACCTAGAGCTCGGAGCAGCAAGTCACCGCCTGCCACGTCACGGAGGGTGACACCACTGAAATTAGGATTCTGCAGATTTTTACAAATCAAATGACACCTCCTTACTATTCTATCATTAACTTGCCCATGGCATTGCACGTTTCCAGACTGTTATTCTCAGTTGCTAAATTATAATTAAAAGGGATAGCTAAAATACAATAAAAGCTTTCCTAGTAGTATTCTCTGTAAGCAAGTACTGCAGTTGTCACATTCATTTGTGATTGCATGACAGCAAAGAGCTAGCATCGCAGACAAAAACTATGTGCCAAGAGATGAAGTACTGGAAAATACAAAATACAGTTAAGTTTGAACACCTCTTGCATTTTTCCCCTTTCTACAAGCAATTTTTCTAGTCTCTTCCTCTCAATATTCCACATTAGTACCCCCTTCTGTCAGTTCAATTTAGCATCACTTTCTTAGGGAAAGAAGATATTGTCCCTTAAGGTTAGCAGCAGCAAGGAATACATGAGGCCATGGCCTGTTACTATATCAGGATAATAATGGCTTGCACATGCATCAGACCTCTCTTACTTCTAGTGTACAAGAATAAGCAAGTCTTCAAAAAGGTGTTTGTTTGGTTTTTTTTTGAGGCAGGAAATATTCTGCAACCTACCTCAACCAGCTACCTGCAGTAAGTTGTACTGAAGGACCCCAGAAGGCTAAAAATCAGGCATTCAAATGTTCAACTGTATTTTTAATTTAAGCGATTAATACATTTGAGTTCACCTTGATGACTGGACTGTGAATATAAGCCAGAGGGTGTCAAGCACACATTCCTGTACCTCCCTTGGGAGGTACAACACATTTTATTTATTTTTAATTAAAAAGAGCTCTTGCTGTCCCAGCCTCAGGTGGCTGGGATTCATGCAGAAGGGCCGTGCATACCCAGGAAGCAAGGTTAAAGGGGACAGCCAGGGCCCCGTCACCTGGGCTTTTCTCTCCTCCCCACAACCCCTCGCCTATCTGCTATGAAAAGTGATATTCATCAATATCACTTTTCATATTGCCACCTTTACTTCTCTGCTTCTGCTGGCACGGCAGAGCCTTCAGAGCTGGGTGCCCTGCAGTAGCCACTGCTCTCCAATCTGCCCTCAGAGCTGACTGGTAGTATATGTACTGATCGTGAGGGGGGGGGGGGTGGGAGGAGGGAAATCCAATAACTTTCAGAACAGATATAAAGCCACATTTACATTTTACTTCTGTTCAATATGAATTCCCCACACCCTCACCATGTGCTCTAATGCTTCCCCCTCTAGCAGTCAACAATATTTCATCTTCTAGCTCATTACTGGAAAAATGAACTGATAAAAGATTACTCACATAGGAATGGTCAGTACTCAGTCTGATTCCTAATTTAAACCAATCCTCTACCCAAACAGCTTTGTTTGTTGAGCAATACTGTTTCATCAGGATTGGAAGACAAGAAATAAGTACCTCAAGACAGTTGTGTAATTAAGTGATAGCCTCAGCAACATGTGCAAGAGGCAGGGAGATGGTATATGGCCAACAAATTGACCTCTTCTTGATCTTGCTAGGCCTAGATGGTCCTCCCAGAAGAGTGCCACACCAGAACTACAATGTAATTTTGCACAACATGGTACAGTCAACTGTGAAAAAGTGTTGCCTCATGTACACATTAAGCATCTGACTGATTTTTGATGCCTAAACTGTTTACACTATAGTTCTTGTCTGAGATAGTGGTAAGTTTTTATAAAGGTAGTAATGATACAACTTAACAAAAAAGGTACAGCTATGGAAACAATCAAAGGAAGAATCACCACTTCTTTTAAATATGTAGAATTGCTTCAGAGGACTTTGTTATTCTTAACAGACAAGTTGAAAGTTAAAGGAGAGCTGAAAGTGATGGAACCATGTAGACAGCCTTCTCACCCATTCATTAGTGGGAACCCTGAAAGACTTAGTAATAAAGAATTAAGAATTCTACATTACTAAGTTACTATGCTAAACTTTCCTAGAAATATTCAATGGCAGGATTTTCACAAGGATTGAGAACTTGCAGCTACTGTTGACTACTTGGAAGACTGAGATTGAAGTTTTATGGTCTATGTTACACAAGTCAGCAAGTTTGTTAACTAACCACATTAGAAAACTTTTCTAGCTAGAAATTCACCCCCAAAAATTGAATAAGAAGTTAACTTAATCTGAGGAATTCCAGCATTGCCAGGATTTGTGGCTCCATAAAAGTCAACTGCTCTTTGATCACAAGTATTTGATATCCTTCCCTTCTGTACTGAGGGTAAATATTTGTTTACCCTCTCATGATCAGAGTCTCTGTGCCAAGAGAAATCTCCTGCATCCAAGCTGGAGAAGACTCAGTGACAGCACAGTGAGTTCTTTGGCTGAGCCCATGTCCTCCATTGACAACAGTAATGCAGCTGGGAAGGAGTGTAAATTGCAACACTGAGAACTTGCAACTTGTTTCCATCCATAGTCTGGACAGTTTCCTGCCTGTTCCCTCTCAGGCAGAGGGAAACTTTGTCAACTGTCTGAAATGGGCCATCTTGATCATCACTACAAACGTTTTTCTCCTGCTGATAATAGCTCATCTTAGTTAATTAGCCTCTTAGAGCTGGTATGGCAACTTCCACCTTTTCATGGGGGGGGGGGGGTGTGTGTGTCTCTTCTTACTATATGTTCCATTCTATGCATCTGATGAAGTGGGCTGTAGCCCACGAAAGCTTATGCTCAAATAACTGTGTTAGTCTCTAAGGTGCCACAAGTACTCCTGTTCTTTTTTCAATCCAAAGGATATGCCCCTCTCACTGGACATTGTAGCCTACCTGCACAGTCCTGGCTGCCTCACGTAAAGCAGGAAGAGAGTGACTGCCTTCCAGAGAAGGAAACAAATTAATTCAAGATCAGCATGGTATTTGGATTCAGCTGAAGAGGGAACAGGGACAGCGATCGTTGGCTCTGTATCATGCATGCTCCATACAAGATGTGTCTTCCTGGGTGGTGTGTTCTCAAGAGAAAAGACACCACCAAATTGAATCTGTTCAAGAGTCTAGCACCCAATCCCTGAAACATCTTCTCTATCTAGTAAAGAAGATGATGTGTTGCTAGTCAAGGAGAAAGATTTTGGTGCCTTTTATCAGCTGATGGGTGGAACAACGTGAATAAGCAAAAGAACAAAAGAGCAACATTTACTCCCTCCAACAAGCTTATGAAGTGAGAAACAAGGTGCAACTGTGAGTTGTGCTGTAAAATGTCAGCTGACAGCTATGATGTGTTATACTACAAGCCTGATTATGTCTCAGTCAAGAAATATTTTTAGTATTCAACTAGAATTAGCAGACTGTCTCATTAATTTTCTTTGCCTATTTCATTCTCTATTAGAACAGCTTCTCTTCCTCACCATAACCATTCTTAATATGGCAGAATTTACAATAGCTAGTTGATGATCATTTTTCACATCAGCAATGTGGTTGTCGTCACACCCTTAGTGCAACAGATAGTTAACTGATTTTTGCAAAGCCAGCAGAGGGAGTACAGACATTGTTTTTGCTAGTTCCATATACAGTTGCTTTAAATATCAGTAGAGGAAAATAGAGAATTTAAAAAAAAAAATTAGAGACCCGGTTAAGTAAGAAAAAAAATATACAAATTTTGGATCTAAATAACTGCATTTTACAGTAACTAACTAGTCAAAAATGAAGCAGAGAGTTTCCTCATGCACCAATACATAGTATACTAATTGGTGTACTAATACAACTAGTAGGTTGATTGACAGCAATTTTTCTAGCCAAGAATTAAACCTTGGAAAATAAGAATTTGCATAATGAGTGCACTGACCTGACCTTAACTGTATTAGCATGAATGAGCCTTATAAAATAAGCAGAGTAGTTTTGGCTTAAATTGAGATTAACAGCTACAGTTTAACAGGATCAAAAGAGCTAGCAACTTCTGCTTTGCCTTTTTTATTTATTTATTTTTAAAGCACTGCAGAATTCGTTCATTACGATCAAATTTAAACTTTGTGACAGGGTTTTTTTTTTTTTAAACGTTTGATTAAGATTATATTTGGATTTTTAAATTGAAAATAATTCAGTAGTTAAAAATTCACTTTTCTACATTTCTCACCTTTCACACTTGATACTACAGTACAATTCCAGTGATCCAAACTCCTTTTATCCAAAAATCCTAGTTATCTGAACTGCAGTGTTCCTCCCCCCCCCCCACCAATGTTAATAGCACTTCTGTTTATTTGCTTGCCTGGTTATCCAAAATTTTCAGATGTTCCCCAGGCCATTCGCATGAATGGGAGTGTACTGTACAAAGACCTATGGGATGGTCTACATTAGAAGTATTGCACTGGAGAAAATATATCCGTTTTAAATTCAATTACTCCAATGAAACTTTTTTAATGTTAAGAAGCACTGTGATAGCACGGAGAGCTGCATTTTGCACTGCTTTAGTTGTTGTTGGCTATGTAGCCAAGAGATCCCTGCCAGGAAGAACATTCAACTTAACAGAACAGATGAGTTCACAGGATTGAGGTCTAAGACATCTAGGTTTCAACTTCACAGGGAAAAAAAGTATTAATTCAAGTTAGTACAGTGTAAAATCCTAATAAAGGCTAGGCAATTATGTCATTTTCAACCTGCTAACTTGTGTGAAAATGACTAACTGCTTCATCTTCACTAGATGAAGTGAATTAACACACCTTCCCCACCCCTGTGAAGACAAGACACAAGTGGAATCATTTGTGAGATTCTGCCAATACACTTTGTGGCCACTAAGGAAGCAATGGTTACTTACCCTATAGTAACTGTGATTCAAGATGCTGTAGTCAGTGTGAATCCTACTGCAGGTACATGTGCACGTACACCTCAGGTATGAGATCAGAATCTCAAAGAGCGTCCTTTAAGGCTGTACATCTACCTTGTGTCTCTTCACGTTCCCATGAGACCATAAAGGACAGAGCAGCCACAACTCTCCTCAGTTCCGTTGCAATTCAAATCCTGTTTTGCTCATTCCTTTGAAAAGCAGCGATGGACAGCAGGTCGTGGGATCCACACCAAATACATTTCAAAGAATCATAGTTAATATAGAGCAGTTAATCATTCTCTTAGAGTATGGCTGTAGATCCCATTGGAGGCAACTGGCAAGCCATATCCCCCCCTCCCCTCCCCGATGGTGGGGATAATGAGTTCTACATGAATCAAACAGCAGTTGTAGTACTGTGCTCCCAAACTTAGCAGCTGATGGCAAGTCCAAGGCAAAGTGTTTGGCAAAGCTCAGTGGGTTACCTCACATTGAGATCTGCATGGTGGCAGATAAGCAATCACACCTTCTGGAAAGAAGGTGTGAGAGTGCTGTAGAACTCACTCCATGCTTCTTTTTTGGGGGAAGGCGAAGGAGGTACTGCCAACAGGTAATGTGTGATACATTGTGTAATCCATTTTGATATCCTATTATGAAGTAGCCTGACCTTTAGTTATTTGTAGCCAGGAATTCTAAGGAGACAATTTGAACCGTTTGGTTCAGTCAGTGAAATAAAGGTAAGTTTCCTCACTTCAGTGGGGTTTTAAGAAGAATCAAAGTTAACTGATTACTTTGGGTGAGACTCAGACCACTTGTCAAGTCCCAGTTGAGCAACCCATCTCACAAACTCACTAGTTTGCTACGAGGAACCCAGCTGCTGGGTCCGTGGCTGTTTTAAGCTTCCAGGGTCTCAGCAGGCTGCAGCATTGTTTCCTTCCCTGGCACATTTCCTGGGCACCAACCTGGCATCTGTTACCCCTTCATGGAAGTGGAGCCCCTCAACCCACCTGCCTAAGGCTGCCAGGACTAATGCCGACTGCCCTCCCACCCCAATCCCCAAAATGTCCCAGTAACTTTAATAAGTCCTCTCCCAGAATTCCACCCAAATGTGAGAGACCTCTGGTTTACCTCTCATGGGAGGCATATAGTAAGTGTAATAGATACTTTGCACAAGATTTTAATAACATTGCTGTTTTACTTAAAAGCTAAAGCGACAGAGTATAGATAACATCCTAATCACAATGCCCCTCAGTAGATCCCCCTTCCCATGAAGTCCTTGGGGGCAGGGAAATGATCTACATTCAGGAAGGTGGGCAGCTAGCCTGATGGCCATAAACTGAGGATGTTTGTGTGGAGGCTCGTCTTCTGGGGACCAGGTTCCTTGCATCTGTAGCTGGTCCAGGTGGTCTCTCCAACTTGTGCCCAATGTACCTGATCATTGCCAGAACCCAGCTGAGAATGGTATTCTGCTTTGCATGTTTTGGGGTGTAGATACCAATTCAGCTTTAATATTATATTCTGCGGAACTATGACCTTGTTCATCTGGTGTTAGGTCAGACTAAACTGACCTGAGACAGAGATGTAAAGGCTGCTGGTGAAGTCTGGCAACTGGTGTCATGTACGTGCATTCCAATATGTGGCATATCTATTATTATGGTTTGAGGGGAAAGAGCCTTTCCAAATGAAAGCCTGTGAAACTTTCGTCTTTCCATAGCTGCAGCTGAACAGATCTAGTGCTTCTCTTAACGCTGCTGTTCAAAACTTTACCAAGTAATTTCAACATTATTGTAAAGAAGTTTTGCCAACATATTTAGCATTACACCTGTGTCTGTTTCACATAACTTCTGTTTGGGAAGCCTATAAACAGCTGATACAGGCACTAGAACTATTCATAAAATAGGAAGGTCAGAAGAAAGAGGAAGTCTTAGAGGTCTGCTTTTCCAGAGTCAGTGTTGAGTCTGTGACAGACTGTCAACCTATAAGAATCTGGGGACCATCACACCAAAGAACCACTTTGACTGCAAAAAGCCACTCAATCATGCTAAATGCCCACCGCTGAACCTCATTAACCTAGACAGACGCAAGGACTTGCATGCCACTTATGTGAGGCATAACCACTATGACAAGCAGGTCTTTGGTTTCCAGTAAATAGTACTAGACACCGCCACACAACCCAAACTTATTACACTTCAGCAGTCAGAAGGAATTGGGGTGGCCTCAAATGCCTCTCCTTTTATACTCTGGAAACCCTGTGTTGGGGAGCGGAGCGTGGCTACAAACATTGCTCTCTAGATGATTCTGGAATCTCAGATGTCTTGACTCCACAAGTGAAAATATGCAGAGGCTACCTTGACAGAGAACTAAATATTTTAGATAGTTCTTCATTCCTTCCACAAGGGGTGTTCAGTCAAATAAAGAATTTAAGGCAAGATTTTCAAGAAAGACACATTAGCAAGGCCTCATTAGCAAGGGACGGTTTTGCAGCCTTGTCTGGAAAGCAAAGCCCACTTAAGACCACTCAGGTTGTGCATTCAAAAAGAGTCACCAGTCACTTTTGAAAGTCTTAGTTTAAAATGTATATAAAACAATATTTTCAGGTAGTCTACTCCCCAAAACACAACCACACCAATCTCGGTGTGAAAGTGTCATGCAATCATTGTGGAACAGACACTATGGTAACAGTTTCATTACAAGTGTCTTTGCACGCATCAGGATGTGCATCTGATGAGAAGCAGTACAGAATAGTACTACTGACCAGAATTGTGGTACTAGAATCAGAAGCGAACATTAAATTCAGGAATGAGCAGATGGGAGGTGGAGATGGAGATGTATTCTACAGAGCAGTGACATTCTATGTCTAGTATAGATAGGATGAACAAGTAAACCAATGTCATCTATTTGATCAGCAAAACAGACAACACAAGCCAGTTGAGTAACTGGAGACAAAACATATATAAACAGTTGGAGACAAGAACAATTCAGGCTTAAAAGCAAAACAAAGTTACTGCAACTGAGATCAGGAAAAAAAGTTTTTATTTTTGCTCTAACTTTTGAAGAAAACATATGCAGTCAGCTCTCCTATTTGCATGGATCTGTCAAACAGCATCAGTGAAAGAGAAACTCTGTATTGCATGGAAGTGAGAACTAAAAGTAGTTTAGATGTTTTAAGAAAATAAAAGGAACATTGCCAGAATGGAATTTAGTAAAGGTTAAATAATGTTTACCTAGGGTTTTTAACCACACCAGTATCCCAGTTGCTCATGTCCTTTTCAGGTCGTTGTCGTGCATTATGAATGAATAAGAAGTTACCTTTATTAATGAAGACAAGTTCCTTACAAGCTTCTGTAAGATGACTTTACCAAAGACAACCAAAATCTCAAGTCCTGTTGTCCCATTAGTTATTTGGCTAGAAAATTTTAGACACAAGATCTGTATTTCAGAATTAATCTGTGTTGTATCAAGGGCAGGGTAATGCACTGATCTGACTGGAACTTAAATACTGTGTGACTTATTTAGCTATCACCTGCAACTTAGGGCAGAAAGAATTAATATCTTCCCATTTCCTCATAATAAATGCCTCCAATATGCCAGTCCTGTTCCATTTTAGAGACTGTGCATACATGATCATACCATCTCCCTAGCGTGTGGCATAGTGACTTGCTGAGCCAAAAAGGAACTTGAAATAATACATCAGGAGGACAAGTAATTGATTTTTTTTTTTTTTTTAAACACTGATGTCCAGCATACAACAGGGTTTATACAGAATAATTCTTTTCTCCATATTGGTATTCAGAGGTCAGCAGCTTGCACCCAGTGAGCAGTGCATTTTGGTTTTCTTGGGGTGATGGCCAATAGTTTTCCAAACTTGCTTTACCTTTTGAAAAAGAGAAAGGCAGCAAGTTACTTAGGAAGACTATCCCGTTAAACCAGTGGTTCTCAAACTGGGGGTCATGACCACTTAGGGAGTTGCAAAGTGATTACATGGGGGTTGTGAGCAGTCAGCTCCGAGCTCCCATTAAGTTACCCCATTTTTTAATTTTAAGGGGTGAGGGTCACACAGATTCTTGCTGTGTGAAAGGAATCTAACACAGTTTGAAAACCATTGTGTTAAAAGTAATTTAAAAATCCCTTGAGTTCACACAGTAGATTATAAATGCAAGACTCAGACATAAGTATTTATTAGGGCTGTCGATTAATCGCAATTAACTCACGCGATTCAAAAAATTTTAAAAAAAAAATCGCAATTAATTGCACTGTTTAATAAATTTCAATTGGTATTCTATTTAATATTTTGGATGTTTTTCTACATTTTCAAATATATTGATTTCTATTACAACACAGAATACTAAGTGTACAAGGCTCACTTTATTTTTTATTCTAAATACCTGCACTGTAAAAATGATAAAAGAAATAGTATTTTTCAATTCACCTCATACAAGTACTGTAGCGCAATCTCTATTGTGAAAGCGTAACTTACAAATGTAGATTTTTTGTTACATAAAAACACAAACAAAATAACGTGAAACTTTAGAGCCTACAAGTTCACTCAGTCCTACTTCTTGTTCAGCCAATTGCTAAGACAAACAAGTT
This sequence comes from Malaclemys terrapin pileata, assembly GCF_027887155.1. Lineage (NCBI taxonomy): Eukaryota > Metazoa > Chordata > Testudines > Emydidae > Malaclemys > Malaclemys terrapin. The sequence goes on from NC_071505.1 coordinate 79,419,058, forward strand.
TGTTTACATTTACAGAAGATACTGCTGACCGCTTCTTATTTACAATGTCACCTGAAAGTGAGAACAGGTGTTCGCATGGCACTTCTGTAGCCAGCGTTGCAAGATATTTATGTGCCAGATGTGCTAAACATTCATATGCACCTTCATGCTTCAGCAATATTCCAGACGACATGCTTCCATGCTGATGATGCTCATTTAAAATAATATGCTAATAAAATTTTTGACTGAACTCCTTGTGGGAGAATTGTAAGTCTCCTGTTCGGTTTTACCCACATTCTGCTACATAATTTCATGTTATAGCAGTCTCGGATGATGACCCAGCATATGTTCGTTTTAAGAACACTTTCACAGCAGATTTGACAAAATGCAAAGAAGGTACCAATGTGAGATTTCTAAGGATAGATACTGCACTTGACCCAAGGTTTAAGAATCTGAAGTGCCTTCCAAAATCTGAGAGGGACGAGGCGTGGAGCATGCTTTCAGCTGTCTTAAAAGAGCAACACTCCGACGCGGAAGCTACAGAACCCAAACCACCAAAGAAGAAAATCAATCTTCTGCTGGTGGCATCTGACTCAGATGAGGAAAATGAATATGCGTCAATCCGTGCTGCTTTACATCGTTATCGAGCAGAAATGATCATCAGCATGGATGCAGGTCTTCTGGAATGGTGTTTGAAGCATGAAGGGACATATGAATCTTTAGCACATCTGGCATGTAAATATCTTGCGATGCTAGCTACAACAGTGCCAGCAGAACATTTGTTCTCACTTTCAGGTGACACTGTAAACAAGACGTGGGCAGCAGTATCTCCTGCAAATTGTAACTAATCTTGTTTGTCTGAGTGATTGGCTGAAGTAGGACTGAGTGGATTTGTAGGTTCTAAAGTTTTACATTTTATTTTATTTTTGAATGCAGTTACTTTTTGTACATAATTCTACTTTGTAAGTTCAACTTTCATTATAAAGAGATTGCACTATAGAACTTGTATTTTATTTTTTATAGTGCAAATATTTGTAATAAATAAATATAAAGTGGGTACTGTACACTTTGTATTCTGTGTTGTAATTGAAATCAATATATTTGAAAATGTAGAAAACATCCAAAAATATTTAAATAAATGGTATTCTATTAATAGTGCGATTAATCGCGTGATTAATTTTTTTAATAGCTTGACAGACCTAGTATTTATGCGTCCCTCCCCTTCCAGCTCACAGAGAGAACAATTTCTGATTCTCTTGCATTACCATTCTGTAGTGTTCGGGCTGCAAAAAGCACAGGGATTTGAATTAAAGACCATATCCTTAGTGTTTTTTTCCAGGAAATTCATTACGGTTTTCTATTAAAATACAGATCCTTTTCAAATATCAAAAATCTATATACTTGCTGTTGTGTGTTTCTCCAAATTAATGCTTTGAGAATTTTCAGTATCAATCTATGAGGACATTCTTTCATCTTATGCAGATAATTCATACAAGTTCTGAAACTGAAATAAAAGAGTCATGAAAACATTTCTAGAGTTTTAGAAACAAGACTTATAGTCTGAATTTGGAACCTGCAGTTTTCTTAGTGTTCAGATTTTAAATTTGACTATTTCTCATGTACACAGTTAACCATTTATTGCTGTTTTACAGCATAAACACTCAGTGGTAATTAGTACGGGAGGGAGGGAGGAAAAAAAAAAAAAAAAAAAAACCCAGAAAACAGTTGATGCCACAAAGTCCTTTATACATACAGGGATAAGTTATCTGCCATGATTGCCTCCAGTCCCTCGTCCTCTTTTTAGCAGTTAAGAGAATGTTGTAGAAAGTATTTATTAATTATTGGAATTTCAAATCACACAAATTAATAAGCTATGCTTGAAAACTTGAAACTGATCTATTCCCTTGCATCCTTCCTCAAGGACACAAGGGTTGCAGAGGTTTAATCTTAAAACCATACTTTTTAGTTAAACTGGTTCAAATTTGTATGTAGACAACACCAGGACATTCATGCTGATTTTTGCACTCTGTTAATCTGATACAATTGTAAATTTAAAGAACAACCACTGCAAAAATATAGCGATCTTGTTTAAATACAGAAATTGATTTTAAAACGGGTTTTAGTTATTGTAGGTTTCCTCACAAAGTTGAGCAGATGTGTGTCGAAAGGGACAGGTGATGAGATAGAAATAAAAAGGCAGATCAGTTTTGCATTGAAAGTCTTGAGTGCCTTTGAAATGGCTAAATGAGAGTGAAAAATTACTAAATATTTTTGTACTTTCAGAGAGACCAAAGGGACCATTCTCTTACCTGTGAGTTTTCACTATTTTGACTGCATAGAAACAGAAGTTCTGATTAAGTAAACATGAATCCAAATATTTTATACCCAACAGTTTTCAGTACAGGCAGAACGGATAACAATGACAGAGTTTCATATGCACAGGATGCTAAGTGACAGAGGATAACCTATTTATTCAGTTAATTAATGCTGTCTGCCAAACTGATTCAAGACAACAGGAATTAGCACACACTTTGGTGATATATTCACCCGGTAACAGTAGACATATAAGCATATACCTGCTGCCCTCACTAACTGAAGTTTTGGGCACATTTCACCTACTTGGATAAAGGTTTTACTACTATTGGTAGCAATTCATGAAGTGCTGTTTAAAGTTCTCACTTGAGAGCCTTAAAATTTGAAGTAAGTATTTGAGAGCACACTCCAAGTACATACACTATTTTTTACAGGTAATCACTAACAGGTTAGTAAGATCACAAAAAACTGCTTTATAGCCAACTACACATTGTCTTCACTGCTAGCTAGATGTTTAACTGCCTTATTTTTTTAAGACCAGAACACAAATACACCTTGATTAACATCTAGACTATTAGTAAGGTCTATGCAATTATATTAGCAGATGCAAACCAAAACCAGTTTCTTAGATACTTGGAGCATAAACAAGGGTTAAAATAAATAAATATGACCTACAGTGGCATATTTAATTGCTCAGCTACTTTTACAACAAGGTAAAGAGCCTGAAGCAGATTCCTCAGTGAAACAGCTGTCAAACTCAGATGTGGTCTACCACTACCAACTTATGTCGGTGTAACTACATTGCTCAGGGGTGTGGAAAAGTATACCAATCTAAGCCCCAGTTTAGACAGCGTTATGTTGATGTGAGGGCTCCTCCTGTCAACATAACTACTGCCTCTCAAGGAGGTGGAGTACCTATGCCCATGGGAACCCGTTGGCATACATGCCATTTTCACTACTACAGCAGCACTGTAAATGTAGAGAAGCCTTAACTTACAACAATCTAATCAAGGTAGCATCAAACTAATACTACCCTACTACCTTCTTGCATATAACTATAGGAGTAAACGGCATATTTACCCAATGTATTGAATTTTATATACACAAAATTTAGTATGCTTACAAACTCTTGTTTTGTCTTACCTCTCTAGTTTTTAGCTCATGAAGTTTCGAAGAGAAGAGCTTCATAAAGATTCCCCAAATACAAATATATTAAAAAAAAATTTAGTTTTAGATTGACTAGCCCACATGCTAAAAAAAAAAAAAAAAAAAAAAAAGGCATTGTAATACCATTTTAGAAACTTGAAGATTCCCCTTCAAGCCCCCATCAGTAGCACTTCTCCATCTGAAGCGGATTTCCTGTGCTTTGAGGCTAGCTGAAATTAGCATAGTATTTTTGTTTTAAATTTTCAATCTTAGGTAACCTTAGACTGTTTGAGTGTAGGAAGTACAGAGTTCCTATCCAGGGTTCCCTTTGACATAGCATTGAGTACAATCATAAACAGAGTAGACTGAAAAGTCAACTGCTCACTTGCAAAAACGTACCACCACCACAAATATCAACTCTCATTGTGTCCATTCCTTAAAATCCTGGGAAGAGGAAGAGAGAGAGACAGGCTTTGCAGAATACCCTGAAGGATGAATGATCAGGGCTACTTCAGACTAAGGATAGGGGTGAATGAAAAAAGGAGTATCAGAAGTGAATGCCAATAGTCCTCTCCTAACCCTCTTTTCTTTCAATGTCTGGTCTGGGGCCTCCAGCTTGAGTGTCTCTACTGACCACAACTGCATCAGAATGGCAAGGACAGAAAGAACCTCTCACATATGCTAGCCTTTGATCATTTGGTAATTTATAGATAAAAAAGTCAAACTCATCTCAGAAGACTGGCGCAGCTCAAAAGACAACCAATGTCATACATATGGTGAGAAACTCCTTAGCAAGCAGGATTTACACTCCACACCACTTCAATTTAAAAACTTAAGACCCAAGCTCCTTGTTATTTGCATCCACTTAGCTATCTAAATACACCCCTTAGCACAGAATTTCACACCAGAACTCAAGCTTTCATTTGAGTTTCCAAACCTTATGGTTGCGCAGAAAAAAAAGAGTTGCAAATGTGAGCCAAGTCAGTGATGTCTGCCTAAGGCCTCGCCTATTCTAGAAGAGTTGTGCTGGTTTAACTAGATTAATGATTTTAAAATCTAAAACAGATTTAATTCTTGCTTCAATTGTTTTAACATGTTCAGTAAGGGTTAAGTTTGTTTAAGTTCACACTGATTTAATTAGATAAATTTAAATACATTTAAAACAAGTTAAACCAGTGCAACTTTCTTAGATTAGACAATAGTCTTGCATACATGAATAAGCTTCAGTTTATTTTAAAGGTGTTACTTTAAATCAGTTTAGTTCAACCAAAGCAAGGGGTCATGTAGATACATTTTAGTTTAAACCAGATTAACTCTGTATTTCATCTACTTAAACTGAAGAAAACCAGATTTAAATCAAAATAAGAGCATGCACCAGTGTTTTCCCCAGTTTAAAAAAAAAAAGAAGAAGAAGTTAAACGGTCTAAAACCAGTGCAAGTCTGGAAGCAGCCTGAAACAATAGCTAAGATATTAACTGCTGCCATTCATCTCAATGAGGTTTTTATTCTAACTTATAAAATATGCAAGTTTGTGTCAACATTAATTTTTTTTTTTTTTTTTTTTTTTTTTTACAGAGCATTTTAACATCCAGACAGCATTTATCTCCGTAACCTAAAACTACCTCCCATATCTTCCCAGCTTTTAAGAACCCTAACTATCCCTGTCCAACCACCCAAGAAACTTCTGTAAGAGTTATGTATATTTTAATTAAATTCCTCAATACAATAGAAGTTATGGGGCAATGTAAGTTTTACATAACACTGATGATCCCTTACCCCTCCTTCTCTCTCACACACAGACTCTTCAGGCATTCCTGTAACACAAATCAAACAATATGCTCTAGAGACCATTTCATACTTGATCCAATAGAAAAAAAATTATTTAAGTTTGAAAATTATGAGCCAGCCCCATTCTACCAAAGAATACTAAAGGAATCAGCAGACCTATGCATATTGCACTAGTTTAATTGTGAGGTGACTACAGGATGGAACACTGTAGCAGTGGTTCCCAGGAGAAACTGATTAACTCCTGGCCATATGTATATTAAGTCTACCCTGGGCTCTGCTTTACTTAACTATCTGAGAGGGTAGATATAAGTAATTGTAGGAAAGGGCATTAACAATTTGCCGTATCTTCCACTTGCTTCCCTAGCCTACTAACATCAGTTTAGTCTTCTCCAGACCGACTTTCAGACAGCAAGCCCTTACTACAGTATATCCAAATGTCTACCATTGTAGAAAGCATTTGACAGCTGACTGGGTTGGTGAGGTTGAGCTGCACCTTAATACTGTATTTAATGCCTCTTTACCAATAGAGCTAGATGAGATCTTTTTCAGCAAGTAATTTGTTGGGGGGGGGGGGGGGGAAGCTTCAATAAACCTAAAACTATCAGTAAATTCATTTATGTCAGATTTGCCAAATATTTTAAATTTTTTTGCAGTTTCATCAAAACTGTTTCAGTAGAGTCAACACAAAACAGTTTTTTACATTACTGAAATTCTGATTTTATGGGCTGGAATCACCAAGTGACCTGCTGAGAAGATGCTGGAGCCAGCCTCATGAGTTTTAGCCAAGTGATTAGGTGCCTCACCAGGAACATGGAAGTCCCAGGTTAGATTCCTCCATTTGTCGGATATGGCGATTTGAACTTGGGTCTCCCATACTGCAGGAGAGTGCAATAGCCACCAAGCTATGGGTTATTTGGGGCGGGGGGTGGGAGGATCCTCAATCCCTCATGAGAAGCTGTTCCTGACGATAAACATGGACCATTCATGGGGCAATTCACAGTATTCGTCATGAGTGACAAATCATTGGGCCAAGGAAAGAGGAACAGCTTCAACAGGAGAAACTGAGGAAGATCCTCACCAGACCATCCCATAGCTCAATGGCTAGGGTAGTCTCTTGCATTGTGGGAAACCCAAGTTCAAATTCCTTCTCCATATCAGGCAGAAGCGGGGAAATGCCTCTGTCCCCCATCTGCACCCTAGGTGAGTACCCTAAACACCGGGCTAACACTTATAAGGAAATCACCCCTTTGCCCTCCAGCCATTGTGTGAATCTAATCCTCTTTTGCGTTTAGCAGAGTGCCTGAAATTGAAACCAAAAATTTCAAGTCTGCTCAAACTATGTTTTCTGATTTATTGGAAGTTTACACACACACAAACACACACACACACACACACACATACACAGAGAGGTGTTGGTACATCCCAAAAATGAAACTTTGATTTCTGGAACTGTGAGCAAACTGAAAAAATAAAATAAAAAATTATTCACCTAGATCTACTTGCTAATGCTCCTAATGAATATTTGCACACTTCTAAAGAAGAAAGGACCCTGCACAACCCCTCCCAAGAACCCTCGGGCAGAAGATTAGTTACCAAAAAGCTTTCTGCAGAGATGCAAGATTAGAATTAAGACACTTAAAGGCAGCCCCATCTACACTAGCATTTGCAGGAAAAGGAACTAGCTCATAGTTGAGATTGAATAGATAGAACAGACAGCTCGAACATCAGCACTGACACCTGATCTCAATACATTAGCAGAAGAGGATCTACCAACACAACCAATGCAGTCTATGCTCTAGCACGGTCAGTATTTTTTCCTTATTGACAAAGGCCAAGCAGATCCAAGGCATTCAAACAGATATTTAAAAAAATTGACTCATACCAGCCTTTAACCTAAAAGGGGAGATTACATTATGCCAGAAGTCTCTGTACACCAGCTTCAAACCTCTGATAAACACTGCTGTCACTGAAGACTACCAACAGCTATAGGAAAAAAAGCATGGCCTATCTTTTTTTAAAATAGAGATATTAGGAGAAAGGCTGCAATAACCCATCACTGGGCCCTAAGCAAACTTACACTTCTCCCAGTCCAGTGCAGAGGAGAGGCCAAGGCCAAGAGACTAAGCCCACTCTGCACCTCGTTCTGCAGCAGCAGCTCCTGCCCCATGGGGCAGCTCCACTCACGCAGTTATGGTCTGGCTACACCTCTGACATGACATGCTTTTACACAAAGTCACCTATGTCCCAAGGTTCTTTAAGTTATTCAGCACAAAACCCTATATTTAACTACGTTCTTTCAAGCATCACTTACGGCACATCTAAAAAGTCTAACAAGCCAAAAGTCAATTAAGTGGAATGCAAGCATGGGGGATATTTCAGTGAAGAAGAGCCATAAGATCTGAATAAGACAAAAGACCAACATGACCTTTCAGCATCTGGATCCTAACAACCTGAGAGCCTGATAGCAACATAAAGCAAAAGTGCCCAAATGACCCCCTCTCCTTTTAAATATAAACAGTAATGAAAAGTTGTCTGTCAAGTGTTTCTGTTCAGCACCGTAAGAATGTGGAGCAAATAAGGTCCCTGATCCATAGATCAGATACTGTACACCTGGTGATCACAACTGAATAATGTAGTATTCTCTCCTGCCACCTTATCTTTAAGTGAAAGTGTAAGGGCACAAGCTAGGGTAGCAGATTACAGGTTCCATGGAAGTGTTTTTGAGGGTGGTAGGTATCTCCTATACCTACCTTAGAGTTAACATCACATTCCTCTCAGTGATATAAAAAGTATTCCACCTGTAAGTGACAATACTGAAGGTATCAAGTTCTTGACACATCTGCACAGGTGAAGGACCATGCCTCTATTCACCTGAAAGTAGACGTGACATCCAAACCTCAAGATCATAGATTTTACCCTAACTTCACCTTCCTGAAAAAGAGTCCTAGCAGAGACCAGACAGTTTGTAGTACTTACACATCAGTGTGAAATATACAGGATTGCATGCATACAAGATTTTTTGAATATGTAAAGTATATGTATATACTACACACACACACTATACATTTAAAAATCCTCAACATCCCTATAGGTTTTAAAGAGAATGTTAACAAAAATAGGATGAAGTTTTCAGAAGCACTCAGTCTTAGGAGCCCAAATTTCATTTTGAGCAGTGACTAGAGGTTCTAAGTCAGTAAAGTGACTCTGAAAACTTTACCTCAAATGAACTTTAAGTTCCCCTAGTAGTGTTCTGATATAATACACGAATGAGATGGACAATACAAGCAAGTTGAGTGTTTCTTTTAACTCTAAATTTTGGTTATTGCTAGTTATTTAGATATATTTACAATTATATCCACCCAAGATTGTATGTCCAATACAAGATTTTATCATGATCTGTTCACTGTTCTTCACTGTAAGTGCTAACAAAAAAAGTCCCATGTTTAGAACTCTTAATCAACAGTGCGTCAAAAACCTGGCACATTTTCTCCTTCCTTGGTATCCTCTATTACAGCTATACCACCTTGGATTGTGGCTCTTGGACTTGAGCAAGGTTGGCCGGGTTCTGAATTGTGAAGGATTCTAAAGGGGGAACAAAAACAAAACAAACAGGCACTTCAGGAAATAGCATTCCTCCAAGTTGGTGTAAAGCCATTACACCAATATAATGTTTGGAGTCACTGTGATGAGAGATCCTTTTTTCAAATGGGATTTTAAGCAAGCTCTTAACAGTCTACAGCAGAGTGTCAAATATTTGGAAGCAAGAACGGAATGTTGTGTTTAATTATGGCCCATAAATCATGGTTTAAGTTCAGGACTAAACACTCCTCAAACAGAGGAATGCCCACTGATGTCAGTAATAGGTCTGTACAGAAGTGAAGGGGAGGATATGGTACCTATATAGTTATTGTTTGTTCAGCACCATGTCACATTCATTCATAATATACTTTCCTAATGTCCCATCCTTATTTCTATCCTTTGTTTCTATCCCTCTTCCTTATTCTTTTGACTCTCCTATACTCTTCCCTGCATTCCCATGCAGGAACTTTCAACCCCCAACCTAGTGTACTCCACTCCTTCACCGTACCATCAACTAAGTGAGTAAAAAGGTAATATTGATATTCAGAATCAGCATTTGGCATTAAAAGTCAGATTTATCAAGGCCAGCAGAATTCACATTCCTGCACACATCCTGAAACAATTACTTAGACATAGCGACATCAGTTTCACTCAGCTGAGATTGGGAAGGGTGTCTTCAGTCATAAGGACTCGCAATGCAAGTTTTATATCTTAAATTCTGGGGAAAAAAAAAAAATCTACTAGTGTTAGGCAAGCTATACAAAAACATAATGTGGACAAGTTCCAGCCTATTATCTGACTCCCAATGTAGGGGAGTTAATGATCTCATGTTTAAAAACCTCTATCCCAGGTCCAAGGCAAGTTAGCTGACTGAGTCTTCTTAAGTTCTCCCACTTGCTGTATTCATTGTAATAGTACTTCCCCCTATATTTGTCTCTTAAACTGTTGTACAATGTTGCTGTGCTGCCATGTTCCACAGAGATACTGAATCTAGTCTTATTTATAATACAGTCAGATGCAAGAACCTATGCAGGCTTAAGATTGAGTTAATAACCCTCTGCGTCCCTCATTGTAAATTACATGGTAAAAAAAATATAAAGTAGGAAACGGCAACTTTTCTCTTTTCCCAAGGATTATTTTTGGGCAAAGACAGAGGAATGGTGAATAAGAAAAGAAGCCTGACAGCTACATTCAGCTTATTTTAATATCAGGTGATCCAAGTTTCACACGAGAAGAAGATAGTGTTGCAACCACACAATAGTTAATCGCTCAAGAAAATGAATAATGATAGAAGAGTTTTCATGCAGAACTCAGTGTTAATAATTCTAAACAAGCCAAACATCTTCCAGATAAGAATGTGTCAATAAACCAGTTATCTATTTTGATTTTTAGACTGAGGCATCTGGTTTCCAATAAGCAGCAGCAGCACTTACTTCACTGTAAAGCCAGATGGATAAAGTGATTAGAAATACATATTTTGCCCTATTTTAACATTTATCATTTTTGTGCCACAAAAAAGAAATTGGTACCTTCAAGAGGGAAGTTATTCAGTATGATAAATAGGTGTAAGGACTATAGTTCTCTAGAACTCATTTCAAGACGAGTGAGTTTTGGGCCCACCATAGTAGGTTACTAGAAACTGCTAGTCTCAATCCATAAGCAAAATACAGTCATCTAGTTGATAAAACCACAAAAATTAGGATAGAAAGATGTTTGATTATGGAATATTAATACAACAGTTTAATTAAATCCATTGTAAAAATGCAGATGGATTATCAAAGCAAGTTCTTAAGATTACTAAAGAGCCTAGTTGTTATTAGATTTTAATTCAAGACTGTACTGGTTCTCTTTTGGGGAGCAAACTTGTTACCAATCTCTTCTTCAGTTAGCGCATGACAGATTCATGGTATTTTCTCTTATCATATAAAGTTTACATTTAAAAGCCTAGAGACAAACGGTCTGCTTATCTTCCTCTATTAGTTTACTTTAAGCTGGAACCAGTTTCAGTTGCCAAAAACAGAATCTGTTTAAGAATAAACACCCTTCTTACACTTCATTGTATTGTGCTGTTTCTCCTTTAAACAATGAAGATAGTGTATACCCTGAAAAAAATCTGTTAAAACCATTCTAATTCACTTATAGAAAGTATTTAGAAATATTAAGTATATGCAACAAGATTAAGTATGAATTTCTTTTTATATTTAATTTAGAAAATTTACAAAATTAAAGTGGTTAAGAACATAGTAAACTAGTAGTTAAAATGTAATAACGTTGTATATTTTTGAACAATGTAGGTATCTCTTGTTTATGTTGCATGGTTTTATTAAAAGCCTTATATCCATGAAAAATTTGCACATCCAAATGTCTATCTGAAGTTCTACTGCACTGAGGTCCAGTGACATTTTAGTTGTCTAAAGAATACTTGAGTGCCATTAATATTTACTTTATATTAATGAAAAATTTGAGTTGGAAAAGACTAGGTTATCTTGTCCATCTATGTGCCAACACAGAATTATTCCCTATGGCATAACTGCTTTACCATCATTTTGCAGTTACTCAGGCAGCATAATTTCTACCACATCTCCTAGGTGTACTATTCCCCACATCTACAGTTCCTTAACTAGGTGGTGGTCTTCATGTTAGTTTTAAAGATTTTCCTTCACTCATTTTTATCCCAGTTCTCTAGACCATATCATGTAGAGCCACCTCAATTTCTTCTCCTTCCTTGGCATTTCCATCCTTTGAGTACTTGCAGCTTATCTTCTCCCCTCGTGTCTAGCCAAACTGCATATATGTTCTGCATGGTTCAAATAAGTAGACAGCTTAGAGTTGTGTTTCATTACGCAAGATCTTCATAAGCATTTACAAGTTTACCTTAGCAGAGGTCTTACAGCATTTTTCAGAAGTTGAGCAAAAATACTATTAAACCATAATACAGCAACTGAAATCCTCAAAATTTAACATCTGACAGACTGAAAGGTTCTACCTATACTGCTTATGAATTGAGATAGTGACACTAGACAAAATTCCGCTTTAAATTTCCAAGCGCGTTTTTAAGGTAAGTGATGAAGAATAATGTCATAATATCCAGAAAAATAGCAAGAGTTGGGTAAAGCACAAGTCCCTGTAAAATATAGTTAGTTCATTTCACTTGCATCAAAAGTGAAGATTAATTTTGTGGTCTCCATTATCCACAGCATAAGCAGCATATTTGACAGTCTCTGCTCAGTAGGAATTTGACTAATATAGTAAAGGATTGCAGTTAAGAATTGGGGTACACTGGCATACTGCCTAGAAAAAAAAAAAGTGGTTTTGCCCATATTAGCAGTAGCTTGGACCTACTAGTCCCCTACTATTTGAGCAAACTGAATTCTTATCTACATGAAAAAACGCAACTACCATCACAGTAGCCTGGTACCAGTAAAGGGAAACCAGGAGTGATAAGAAAATAAGCACCCCACAATGTTGGTTCCAAACCTGCGATTTCACACTTTAAACCATGGTGGTGGGGGGGTTAAAGCTATTTTTGTGCTCTACTATTAAGTGACCACTTCTTCCACTTATGCACTAAAAAAAAGTTTCCATTCATTATGCCATAAGTATTTAAGTTTAGTACGCTGGAAGCCATTTCTGCCAAGAGAGACACCAATGGCTTAAGGATATACAAAAAGTTTACTCATTGTTCCAAATACCATAAATGCAAAATTTGGACAAGTTCCTGAAAAGTTAAAAAAAAAAAAAAAAAAAAACACAACTAGTAATTCTGAACAATTTTTTCACTAGCTATAGTGAGACAGTTACTGCCTGCTTCCTAAATGGAACAGAAAAAAAAATGGCAAACGAAACTATCAAGGTCATTTAACAAAAAGTTTTTTAAACTCTCAATTGCAGAAGCACCTGTAAACATTTATAGCTGTGTTTTTTCCAGAGATTTGCACACTGCTGTACCCCTTCCCACAAGTGTACAAGTATTTTGTTAAAAATGATGAGATATTAATGTTGTAAGGGTACATCTTATTTGAACTTCATTCCCAGAACATGTTTTATAATTTTACTGAGGGACCTCTCAAGAGTCTTCCAGAACCCCAACCCCACCATGTTTTGGGCCCAGATACTAATGACCCTTCCCCTAAGCTAAAGTGCAGCAGCTTTAAATGTAATTAACACAACACAAGTCCACTTAATGCTTTGTTTACAAAATAAGCTTTCGAGTTTTGATAGGTAGCTCTTGAAAAAATTATCCAAAAATAAGTTTTATGCTGAAGGCAGCATACAACAACTTCAGTTTCAGAGAACAACTTGGTTGTTTCTTTCGTCTTCTATTTTGTTGGGGGGGTGGTTAAAGTCAATATAAAAATAGTCTAACAATTGTTACTGTATATCTTTCATCCTTCTTATATTTAAAGTTTACAAAAAATGAAACGAAAGAAGAAACATTTAAATGAATTATGCTGTAACAAGTTTCATGCTGAGTTCAGAACGCTGTCCTTAATTCACCCCCACAATGGCAATGTAGATCATATTAAAACTGGCCACTATTCAAAGACCCTTATATTAACAGCTAGTCAAATTGAGACATCCGGGACACTTCTTAGCCTTAAATGTCCTAGTTTTGACAAATTAAGGCAGACACTGCTAGTTATTTTGGTAGGAATCACTTACATTGCAAGTGGGGAAAAATATGATAAACGAAATGCCTCCAAGGTCACTGGAAACCTAGTTGATAAAGCTTATGCCCAACAAGCTTCTTCCTGAAATCCTATCAGAAGTTCTTCCAACTTCTAGACTTTCACATCAGCAGGGAAAATAAAATTGCTCTGACATCGGTGAGATATTCTCCCAGTCACCATCTTCTGAATGCCCCCATCCCCTCTCACTCCAGAATGAGCAGCAGCACTCCCTTCTGCGACAGGCAGCAATCATCCCCCAGTATTAAGGCCTCTTCATAAACTCACGTGGTGTAACATCCAAAGGTTACATACACCATTTGGCTGAGGATGACACTGTCATACAAGCGCCACCGTTAGAGACACTTCCTGCTACTAAGTGGGACAAGAAGGACATCACCCTGCTCACACAAACGCCCTCCCGCAATCTGCTGAAAGCAGCCTCAATGGTCCTTCCTCTATTTCAGAGGCGTTGCAGAGATGCCTTCATCCTAGTCCAGAATCAAAACACACAGAGTCCGTCTAGCCATTAATAAATCAGAACAGCAAGTCCGCTGGGGTAAAGGGGGGAATTTCTGTCTGCCTCTTTGCCTGCTCTTAACTAACCTGGACTGGGGAGTTGCCCACAAGACAAAGCGGCGGAAGGCCGGGGGGAGGGGAGTCTGCTAGGGCAACTGAAAAGGCAGAGACCCTCAGCTACAAGCGCCGTCTCCCCCGCCCCAGGCCAGCGGAGGCTAGCTGGCTCCATGCAGGGCTGGCAAGGAGGCAGGCTGAGGATGATCATGCCGTGCAGCAGCAGACGACTAATCCCAACTACTTAACCCGGCAGGGAACAGGGGCTAAGCACCACCTATGGTGTGTGCACCCGGGAAGGGAGGGAGCTCGCACGGCGAACAGCGCCTCTGCGCCCACTGGAGTAGCCGGGCTCGGCACTGCCAGTGCTGCCGGGGGAGATGGGAGGGGGAAGAGGCAGCTGCAGCCCCCCAATCACCCAGCCCAGCACACATGTCACACAACGCCGGCGCCGCTTACCCCGTCTCCTCCCTAGGAGGGTCCGAGCTGCAGCAACGCCCGCCCCGCGCAGGAGTCCAGGCAGGGGGAGACCCCCGTATCGGCCGCCCTCAAGGTCACACGGCGCCCCGGATACAGCGCAGCAGCCCGCTGCAGGGGTTAGCGGCCACCCCACGGGGGCAAAGGCGCTGAGCCCACAGAGCAGGCGGGCGGAAAGCAGCCGCAGCTCCGCCCCTGCACCCGGCGGCTGGAGGGGGCGCTGCCCTGCCTCGGGGCCGGCTGATACTCCAGCTACTGGCTCCGGGGCTGCCGCTTACCTCGGCCGCTGCACAACCGCACGCTGGACGGCGCCTCCGGACGCACCGGGAATCTGCCGCTGCAGCTGCTGCCGCCGCCTGCTCGGCGCACAAGGTGCCCGCGTCCCCCGCCCTGCTCCGGGTGGCCAGCCCCGCCCCGCCCCGCCAACGGGGGGAAGGCAATGAGGGGGGCGGGCCCCAGTCCCACCCCCGGCAGGCAGCGGCTTCACCCTCGCACGCGCCCCGCGGCGGCTCGGCCCCTACCAGCACCGGCTCAGCAGCACCCTTCGCGCCGCGGAGCCCCAGCCCTGCAGAGTAACCGCTCCCGCCGCCACCTCCTGGCCGGGCTGCAGGGCAGAGCAGCCCGTCTCCCCCCGTCACTCACTCACTCGTTCGCTGCTCGCCGAGCCACCCCCTCCCCACACTGCAACTGCCGCTTCCTACCCCTCGTCCCGGCGGTCACATGACAGGGGTCTTGTTCGGGTGAAGGGGCTCCAGACGTGCGGCGCCTTCAATGGGGGAGGAGAGGGAGGAGCCTCCGCCGGGAAAAGGGGGAGTGGGCGGAGCCAGGCGCTCTCCCCGCCTCCCCCCTCTCCCATTGGCTGTTGGGCGATGACGTGCTTGTTTCCATGACGTGTGTGGGCCGGGCCGAGGCGTTTGATGGGGCCCGGCGGGCTTGTCGGTGACTTTGCTACGAGCTTCTCTTCGGGGAGGGGGCGGGTGCAGTGCGCTCTGCCCCTCCCCCGCCTTAAAACCCCCCGGCCATCCCCGTGCCTGGGGGCGGCAGTAGGAGTGGAGGGAGGGAGGAGCAGCTCATTGCGCGGGGTAGCGGGGCACAAGGGGGAGCTCCCTGCACAGGGGAGGGGGGCAGTGGGGGAGCCCATCGCACAGGAGAGAAGGCAGAGCGCGGGAGCTCATTGCATGCGCGGGGCAGATAGGGGGAGCTCCGTGCACAGGGGAGGGGAGCAGAGAGAGGGAGCTCCCTGCATAGGCGGGGCAGAGGAGAGTATAAACTCGCAGGGGGAGAGGGTTCTCGCTTTATGTAAGGCGTGGGGAGGAATTGGCCCGCTCACCCCCTTTCTGGAGGTTGGAGAGTAGGGGGATCTTACCCTTCTCAGGGTTGAGGGGAGGCTGACTATCTCGAGTCAGCTCTCCTCCCTTGTTTCCGTCTGAGGGTGAAATCAAATTACAGTGACCACAATCCGGAAAGCAGCTAGTTAAATATCTGGCTGCTGCCTAGACCGCGTGAATGAGGGACACTTCAAACCAGGCTGAGGGCGATTGATTGTAAATGTCTCATTGAAACACACAGCAAAATCCTCCCCCAACCCCAGAGGGCGAGGACTGATTTAAATTTCATTTTCGGTGAGACAGCTTTCCTTCCCCCACACCCAAAGACAGATCTGTAAATCCTCTCTCTGTTCCATCATCTCAGCAAAACCCGTGGGGGTGCCTCATGTATTTCCAGTTTTAGTTCTGTACCTGTCATTTTACAGAGAAGTGCTCCGAGTTACCGTGGCTTTATTTGTTTTCTAATTCTGAATGGAAGTTATGGAGATGATTTATGCAACCTGATTGGCTGTTTTACAAAGCATTAATTCCCTTAAAATGCTCAGTCTATATCAGTTTATTAATAATAATATAACTATGATGATCTCAAAAATCTTATATTAAAAAATAAGCCAGCCTCATAAAACCTCTCCTCTATAAGATAATATATCCATTGTTACATCCATTTTTAAAATGGGAAAATTTGAGGTATAGAATTTGTCAACATTTTCAAAGGCGCATAGTAATTTTGACTGCCTCAGCTTCTGAGTGCCCAACTTCCAACACCTCAGACTTGACTTTCAGTGGTGTGGATCATTATCCATAGCTCCTGCTGAAGAAACTTTGGAAGCTGCAGATATTCAGCACTTTTCTATGTCAAGCCCTGGAACTTCCAAAGATAAGGAATATTAGTGGAGGCTTGAAAATCTGGGCCTAAATGACATAATGAAGAACACACAGCAAGTTGGCAGCAGAGCTGGGAACAAGAACCCAGAACTCCTGATTTCTCTCTCCCCCCTTCTCCAGCTCAGTAGATCACCCTTCTCAGTGAAAATACTCCATAAAACACATTTATTGCTATATGCTCTTTGTTTTGTTATTCTGATTTTCCTTTTCTTTTTGACACAATATCAACCTCTCTGCTGGGCACTTCAGTGGAATGAATGGCCAGCTGTGTTTGGTCCATCAGGTTCTTTTAGCCAGCTGTAAACACCCCATCTCTCCATAGTTATTGCTCAAAACCCACAGCTATTTAAAATCAAAGTTGAAAAGGAAATTAAATGTAGAAGCTTGTGTAATGCTAGTGGCGAAGCCTGAGAGGTGTAACAGAACCTAGTGGGTTAAAGCAACCTTCATGCAAACAAATTCTAGTGAAGTCAATGTAAACCGGCCCCCAAGGACCAGAACATAAATAAGTCACTTTAACTACATTATCATTCGCTTAGTTGTGTTTCATTGTCTGTTATTCTTTCTTACCTGAATCTGTGAAGCAGTCACAAAAGGGCTGCTAACTAATTGGCTCCTGCCCATGTTGAAGGCTGCTAAAAATATTACCTTATGCCACATCTCTTGAGGCCAATAGAGAAATCAAAACAATGAAAAAGACAAATCCTGCAGATTAATATATCAAAATTTTCTTGTATTTCTTCCCAGAAGGAGAAAATAAAATATCTAAACCCATATATCACAAGAAATTCTCTTGCATTCCATCTGCAACTCAGTGTCCTCATGTGCACTGATCACAGTGGCTCAGCAAGACTTCCCCAGACACTTGAAAATTGCATTTCTGGATACAGCTTTATGAAACTGGCAGATGTGTTCTGCACAGCTCTGCCATGTCTCCTAGCTCTTAGCTAGACAAAAAGGGCTAAGGAAGCATGTTCTTGTGATTAAGACACTGAGATCTTGATTCATTTTTGGATTCTGCCACAGACTTCCTGTGTGATGTAGGGGGAAGTCACTCAATCTCTCTGTGCTTCCATTCTCCATCCATAAAATGGGAACAATAATAATTTCCTATCTCCCAGGGATGATGTGACATTATTTAATGTTTACAAAATGTCAGATCCTGTGATGATGAAGGCGATAGATTTTTCATAAGAAGATTCAAAATATTAGGCTCAGTCACTGTATCATCATTGTAGTATTAACATTTATTTTACAATGAAGTATAAGAATAATGTATACAAGATACAACACAAAAAGAGTGTGGGGCGGGGGGAAGGTTATTGGTGCTTCTATAATGTTATCTATCTGAGGATTTTGAAATTCTTACCAAATTAATCCTCATAAGTAGAATGTTCTTGCCCATTTTCCCGAGATATATTAAATCAAAAAATATTTCTTCAGGGTCTTCTGTGTCTAACACACACAAGCTAACATTTTCCAAATATGCCACTAATTTTGGGTGCCCAAACTTTTGCAGCATCAACTTCAAACAAGACTTGTAAATGCTTAGACCTACACTGATTCATTTTGAGCAATCTCAGTGCTACTGTAGACAGGAAGCATTGGCATTTCTTTTCAATTGATTTTCTCAGCACAGTCCCACAATGTTCCTTCCCACTTATTGCGGACTACTCTAGACAAGAGTCCTATTTTCTCTGTGCTCCTGCCTGGAGTATCCCAGGAGCAATTTTCCTGGAAGTCTTTTACCTGTATATAATTCCCCTATCTCACCTCCAGCAATTATTATATGCGGTGTTGTTGCAGATGGTCCCAGGATATTAGAGAGACAAGGTGGGTGAGGTAATATCTTTTATTGGGCCAACTTCTGTTGGTAAGCAAGACAAGCTATCATGCTACACTGAGCTTTCCCTCAGGTCTGGGCTCAAAAGCTTGTCTCTCTCACCAACAGAATTTGGTCCAATAAAAGATTACCTCACCCGCCTTGTGTCTCTAATATTTGGTCCAATTTAGTTGGGCAAAAGGAGGATGGGATCTGTGAACCAGGTCTAATGATTTAAAAGGTGCAACCACTGTTGTAAGGGTGGATACAAGTAACTGTGGAAGTCTGTGTATTTCCCCTCTTCCCCTTGCCAATCTCAGCTCTTTCTGGTCAGCAATGAATGAGTAGGGTGTGGAATGCATCCCAGTAGCTGAACAATTGCTGAAAAACCAAAGACCTCCTGCCTCCTTCTCAAAGTGAACAAACATGCACTGTCATCTTCCACTAGTACCATTATGACTGGATTCTCGCTTCAGCTATGTACTTCACTCTAGGCCTCTTGTTGTTATGTTGGTGAATAAAGGATGGACATTCTTAAGCTTCTATGGACCCCACAAACTGCCCAATATCATTGTGATCTGCAACAAAATGGCACCTGAATGATTATAAAGAATAAAAGTGTGAAAATACACAGGGACAGTATTATTACCAATTCAAAAGCCATATCTATTTATCACACTAAGCTACTTAGTAAGCACAAATGCCCCAACTAGTAATAGGTAATTCATGGGTCAGTCAGTCAATCAGTTAGTTTCTTGGCTAGCAAGACCAGGCAGCTATCTAGCTCATGTAACAGTTTTTCTCCCCCTTTTCTTCTAGGGATCATGAGCAATGAATTGCTCACTCAACCACTTATGCAGCTTAGCAATGAGGTTGTGAAGCAAAGCAACCTTCCCTCAGCCTCCTCTAAGATGGACATGGCCTCTCTATCCCTGCTAGGCTCCTTTCTTGGTAATCTCCAGTGCAGATTTATCAGGGTGTAACTGACCTATTGTAAACAAGACTCCTTGGACTTTGGCTGGAATGTTCAGGAGCCCAATGTCCACCTGTAGGCCTGCATTTAACATCTATTTCCCAACAAAGGCCTGAAATAAAAGAGCATCTTTAAGGCTTTGTGCTGAACCACCCTCTTCCCCTATCTTCCACCCAAAATGGTAAATTTTAATTTCTTTAAAAAATATTTTTCATGAGGTTTTGTATTCCCTGCTGTAATAATATGCAGCCCACAAATAAAAAATGAAAAATAAACCAGAGGAATAAAGGAATTAGGGACAAAGTAGATTGTTGCACAAGCCACCTTTATCTTCATCATGTCACATTTGAAAGAGAAAGAAAGTACATTACCTTCATTAACTCTTTCTTCTTTCATTTCCTTTTCAGATACTGCTACAACACAGCAACTCGACAGCCTCATTACAGACAGAAGAGTACAAAGGAAAGTACTTCATGTAGATAGACTCAAAACCTACATTAAAAAAAAAACCAAAACCAACCAACCAAACAAAACCAACAGTGAAGGATATCATTCTCTTGGACCTGAATGAGATGAAAAGGGAGCCTCCCTCGGTGGAGAACCTGAAGCAGGAGCGAAAGAGGAAAGGAGAATGGAGGAGGAGGAGGATCACTTCAGACTGCTATCAAGATCAGCAAAGAATACACATGGACGGCACTTCAGAAGGAAAATTAGAGAATGAAGGAAAGCATTGAACATGAAAAGGAAATGAGACAGTTGAAAATGAAACAACATTCTACAGCCATCTGTCAGATGACAAAAAATGTTGGAGAATAAATGTTCACCAGTACACTGGAAAAAAAGTGCCAGGGCAGCCAGGCATTGCCTACCACCAACACTCCAACCCATGTGACAGATATGACAATATCCTGGACAAACCTTATGGAATTAAGTTAAAGTATCTTAGGAGGTCATTATATTAAAATGCAAACCTTTATGTATTATCATGGCATGGTATGTAACTTCTTTTAAGGGGGAGACAAGACTAATGTAAACACTGGGAAGTGTTATGTGCTTCAAAGAACTCTTTTACAACAATGGAGCAGACAAGATTGAACTTTTAGTTGAGCAGTGTTCTTAGGAAATATTTGGGGCATGCAAATTACTCACCTCTAGAGCCATCCTTTTGAAGCTGCACCTTGAAGAGAAACCCATTATCTGACTGATTACCCACTCAGTCTCTTCAAAGGCCTAAACTGGATAAAGGAGGGACTCACAGGGAAGCTGTTCTGAGTTAATGTGGTTACAAGCTGGTGACCACAGGAAAAAGCCCTGTTTGGGGTCTGAAGAACTGATCACCACCCAGAGCCCTTGTAGGAGTTAGGGTTATCTCTAGTAAGCTTATTAGCATGTGTGTAGGGTCTCTTATTGTTTTAACATGTTTTCTCTGTAATGTTTTTACCTTAAGAATAAAAGTTCTTCCTTAGAAAGAGCTGTGTGGTCATTTATAATTGTTGGCACTAACACTGTCTATCATCTCTGAGGAAAAAAGTAAAGTAGGCCAGCTTAGGCAGCATGACTTTACTGGGGAGGTCACAGTACAGACAAGGACCTGTGCCATCTAGAAATATCCTGGTCAGCAGGGAGAGAGACGTGTTGCCACTCAAGTGAGGTGATGGCTGAGGAGCTTAGAGTGGTAACCTTGCTGGACCACAGAAGGGACATACAGGTGCAGTTGCCCTGACTATGGCACCCCTGCGCTAGTGACTTCTCCTACATGACATTTCACCATTTTGGAATGTTCCATTTATACTCTCCATCTCTCTCCTGGCCAACTCCATGATCTTTTAATACCTGCCTTCCAAAAGGACAATAAAAGCCCCCAGTACCCATACCCAATACTTCCAATTATATTTGTCAGTATACAGAAGTAGTTTTAGTGTTTGTGATTTCTAGCAATAGAATTTGGCATTGCAATGCATCATACTCAGTTGGTTTGGTTGGATTTGATTTTGCACCAGTGCTGTTGTTTTTCTGTGATGATTTTTAAGCCTTTTTCCAGCAATATTGCTTTTTACTGGTTAACTAATGAAGCTGGTGTTCTTGTTTTTAAGATCAGATTCTCAGTGTAACTCCATTGATTTCACTAGCTGTATGCCAACTGAGGATCTGGCCCTTTAAGTTCACTGTGGTATTCTGTTCTATGATCAGTTTACAAATGTTAGTTCACTCTCTCCCGACCTCCCCTCTTCCAAAAAACAAAAATCACTACAGAAGCAACTGTAGCCCTCTCTCTGAGGCCAGCATCAACATTACTGCTCATTCTGAGTCATACTCCTGACTCACAGAAATTAGTATTAGAATAAATATAGCCCGTTCCTCTCTTTCTTCAGTGTAGGGTAACTGTTTTGAGACAGATAATAAATTGTCTCCTACTAATGCTACTGTGCTGCTGCAGTGCTTCAGTGTAGACACTACTTATGCCAATGGGAAGTTCTCCATCTCCCTGAGAGGTGGTAGGTAGGGTGATGGAAGAATTTTTCTGTCGACCTAGTACTGTCTACACAGGGACTTAGGCGAGCTTAACAATGCCGCTCAGAGGTGTAGACCAGGCCTGAGGTTGCTTTAGCAAATGTTAGCATATCTACTTCAAGTAGTTCAAGAAGATTCTGAAACATTTAAGAGTCACTATAGCTAATGATTGTCATCCTGTTTTTTTTTCCTCTCTCCAAGGAATGGTGGCAGAAGAAAATCAATTATACATTCCACTTTACTAATCATTTGAATGCTTAATTCTTCATTAATCACTCTAACACCATAAACAAATGCTTTTATTTTGTTTTGTTGGTCAGTTGCAGCTCCAAGTCATCACGTCTGCTTTTAAATACTGAGGTCATGAAGGGGGGGGGGGGGGAATCTCACATCACAGTTTTTAAGCTCAATAATTACAAATTTTGTAAGCAATTAAAAGTTTAAAAGTTTGGTTCTGGCCCAGCAAACCTTAATCACAAGAATAAGTGCTTCAGGATTACAAACTGGGGATCTGTGTAATATAACAGGGATGGCCCAATTGAAGCTTGTGAGCCACATGTTGCTCTTTTACAGTTAAAATGTGCATCGTGGAGCTCCCCACATGCTCCCATTCTCTGGCTAGCCAACTGTGGGGGGAGAGAGGGATGCTCAGGACTTCTGCCCTGCAGCAAGGTGGTGGGGCTAGAGGCTTCTGCCAGAGATGACTGGTGCCTGTTGTGAGTGGGGAAAACACAATTCAAAAGTTTGCCCCCCCAAAAGCTTGAATCACATCCCCCGAAGCATGCCCCCCACCCCCATCCTCAGCAGCCCCTCCCTGCAGCTCCCAGGTGCTAGCTCTTCATGGAGAGGCAGTGGCAAACAGTGGGAGCTGCAGGAAGGGGCCACTGCTTTAGCTCCGTGGAGACAGACAGCAACAAAAGCAATAGCTCTCTGCAGCTCCCAGCTGTTTGCTGCTGCATCTCCCCATAGTCACAGCTCCCAGCTTGCTGGCTCCAGCAGCTGCACCATATGACCATGCGGGCCCAGCAAATCTGGGAAAAATCTGGCCCCATGTGCCTCCCCACATGTCGCCTCTGGATCCTTCTGCCCAGTGGCAAGGGGGGTCTAAGGGCTGAAGCCCCCCAGCTCTTGAACTTCTGAAGATTGTCATATGTGGCTCAGAGAGTCAGTAAGTTTGGCCACCCCGTCATATAACATTAAACCATATAATAAAGTATTACTTTTACATTATGTTTGGGATAAAGGGGGTTAGTATTGAACCCACCAAGTTTAAACATGTCATTTTAGGAATACATCTAGTAATAGGATTACTGTAGGATATTTTGGGATGACTTAGTTTGGGGACTTAAGGTACTGCTCCCAGTAAAGACACTGTTCCAGAACAGCATCAGATTAATATGCATATTTTAAAAATTGCTTAGATACCAGCCAAATGCTGAAAGTTGAGCACCTTCAGTTCTTATTGGCTTCAGTGATTCTTGCAGTCACTCAATACCTTTTAGGACTGGTACCTGTGTTACCAATGATATCTTAGATTATTAAAAGGAATTTTTTATAATTCTAATTTCTCCCTGTGGAGTTGGTTTAGTTTTTGCAGTTTAGCTTGGCAGTAAAAACAGCCAAATCAATTTCACTTTCTAATTCTTGTGACCTAGCGCCCTTCTGCAATGTTTAAATTCCAAATATTGCAGAGGAATAATTTTTTTTATTATTAAACAACTGTTCCAACAGGAATCTGTGCTCCAGTTGGTAGGAGCAGCTGCAGAAGCAGCAAAAGTAGGGACTGTTGCACTGAGTAGGGGTGAAAGAGGGCCTAGCCACCATCCTTTCCCCCCTACTCCTTCCCTGATCCCAGAACTGTCAAGGGAGACTCTCCACATATACATTCTGAGGGCACTAGGAGCCATGGGAGTTAGGTGCCAAGGCAATTTTGAAAATCCCATTAGGCATGTATCTGCATTTTTAGGTGCCTAGATACGTTTAAATGTCTGGCCCTAAGCCTACTGATCCAAAAGCCTACTGAAATCAATGGAAGGACTCCTATTAACTGCAGTGGGCTCTGAATTGGGCTTCACGTGCAAAATCCATCTCTTCACCTTTACTTTCCTTCAACAATCAATACAATAGAACCAGCAAATTCTCAAAAGAAGACTTAAATAAAGGAGGGCACTTGCCCTGTTTTTTAAAACTGCTTTGTCAGTGACTTGTAATCAGCACAGTTGTTCTTTTTCTGATTCACCTGCAGACTTTTATTAAAGGTTACCCCAAACAAAGCCTTGAAACATAAATAGAAATTAATAGTCCCTTTGAAAATAGCCCAATTACCTCAGGTGGGTTTCCCAGAGCATGACTGAAGTTTATTTGACTCTGATGGGACTATTTAGATGAGTAAAGATCCTCATATTGTAATGGTTGCAGGATAAGATCAGATTCTTGGTTTGAATTCCACTGAATGGGTGGTCTGAGTTTCTAGTTGGATGGTATTTACACAACACAAAACATCAACACAATTACCAGATATCAGAGGGGTAGCCGTGTTAGTCTGAATCTGTAAAAAGCAACAGAGGGTCCTGTGGCACCTTTGAGACTAACGCCCCAATACTTCTGTTAGTCTCAAAGTTGCCACAGGACCCTCTGTTGCTTTTTACAATTACCAGAATTGTTGGTAGAATTAATAGAGAAATAGTGGAGTAAATGGGCATGTGCTCTACTCTAGTACCGATAGATGTGGTTCCTTCACAACAAGATTTGAGACACAGGATAGGGAAGCTGGCACTGGCACTGTCTTTGATGTGCCTATTTTGTGGTAGTGGAAGGACTTCCATTCTTTTGCATTCTGGATCTTTTTCACTAAACTCAATTTGGGAGGTGGGGGGTGAAAAGTACTGTACTTCTTAAATGCAAGTAAAGAGACTCAGACCAGACATGTCAAGCCTGCAAACAAACAAACAAACAAACAAAATGCAGAAATTGGGCTTGTTTTTGGCTTAATTGGCTTGAGAGTTGCTTATTGGGAAGTTTTTGGCTTGTAGCTAGTTGCTTGTTGTAGCTTGTTGCTTCTTTTTTTTTTTTTTGATTGGCTCCCAGCAAGCAGGGGCAAGGGGCAAGCAGGGGCAAGGGGAGGGTGCGAGTCAGGGGTGCACAGCGGGCCCACCACAGTCCCAGACTGCACGCCAGGGGGATCTAGTCACATAGCGTGTTGGGGTTCTTAGGGATTGGCTTGTTTTGGCCTTGTTTTGAAATGGGATTAGCCTGATTTTTGTCTTATTGTGAATGTTGGAGTGCTTATTTACCACATGAAAGTTGGCAACTGTGACTCAGACCCCTGATCCTGCAATTCCCTGGATGTTGGTGCACTGCCATACCCCTGGAGTCCCTTTAAAGTCAATAGGGCTCTTCATAGATGATGTGGGTCTTGTGCTCTCAATAAATTACAGGATCATGTGCTAAGTATCCCTTTTTGAGAATGTACTGTACATACCTATACCTAGGGCCCTACCAAATTTATGGCAGTGAAAAATGCATCACAGACTGTGAAATTTCGTGCGCAGTCAGGGGCTCCTACCCTGCGCAGGACTCCAGCTGCTAGTCCTAGCAGGGGATGGGGAAGGGTCAGGACTTCCTCTTCCCTTGAAGGGGCTGCTCCCAGGGCAGGGCAGACCCAGCTCTTAGAACCTCCCCCTGCTGTGGGAAGCTGCGCAGCTTGAGCTGTCATCTCCCCCTGTGGAGAGGCTGCGGCTCGAACTGTCTCACACATACACACCTGCATGGAGAGGCTACAGCTCCAGCTGTCAGCTCCCCACACTGCTGGGAAAACTGGACATAAACCCCTTCTCCCCCCCCCGACCCTCACTTCTGCACTGCTGCTGGCGATGGTCCTGGCTTTAGAACTAGGTGACTGGCCAGCTCTGAAGGCAACGCCCCTACTAGCAGCAGGGCAGAAGTAAGGGTGCCAATCCCATAATCCCCCACAATAACCTTGCCAAACCCCCTCTCCCGACTGTCTTTTGTGTCGGAACCCCCACGGTTACAACATTGTGAAATTTCAGATGTAAACACCTGAAAATGTGAAATTGACTAATTTTAAAAAACCCTGGCTGTGAAATTGACCAAAATGGACTGTGAATTTGGTAGGGCCCTACCTATACTTAAACAAAAACTTGGTTGATAAAAGGAGTTAAGGTTAAAAATATCTTTCAATTGTCTCAGCCAAAACTCCAAACCAATATTACATGTTGAAAAAATTCCTAAACCTTTAAAAAACAATAAACATGTAAATGTCTGTCAGGGCCAGCTCTAGCTTTTTTGCTGCCCCAAGCAGCAAAAAAAAGCGCCGCCCCCCGAGCCTCCCCGCCGAGCACCGCCGGAACCCCCCCAGAGCGCCGCCCCCGCGCCGAGCCCCTTGCGCCTGTTGAGATGAGTTCCTGTCTGCATCCTGTAAAACTTGCCCATACCGGTATTGCCCTGGCCTCTTCTTTTGTCATTCAGTGTTGCACGCATTCTATAGCAATATGCATTTCCTCACCTTTTGGGGGCGAAGCCAGACTTTGAGGCACCTGCTCCCCTACTTGGTGTAAACTTTGCTTGTGCCAATCAGAAACGAACACAAACAGGTTTTGGGCCCCGTCCCCTATGACACTTCTATGATGTCATAGTTGGTACTTTATGGGCTGCCTGCCATGTGCAGGCAGGGAGAGGAGAAAGAAAAACGAATCCTGTGTATCCTGTGTACACCCGTAACCGAGCCTGATCACCTCGAAGCCTCTCTCTCAGCTCATGTGTTTCAAACAGAGTGTCTACGTTTGCCGGTCGTTATGCGTTGGTTTGTATTTGTAAGTATCAGTTATTACTAATTGCTGCATCTTTGTTTATAAATATTGTTAGTAGATATTTTAGTCATTGTGTGTTTTAAGTTTCATTAACTCTATTAGCTAATCAAATGCTGCTCCCTTACCCCTTGTAATTATCCCCAATAAAACTTTAAATTGATTCATTTTAGTTGTGTGTGTGTCTGCAGCTTGCATCGTGACCCATACTCTCCTTGCATCCCTTACCAATATAGTCTATTGCCACGTGCAGCCTGGTAAATAACAGGCCTGCATTTTCTTTCACCCCTGTGTGCTCGTGGCAATCCACAGCGCCGGAACCCCCCCCCCCCCCGAGCGCCGAGCTCCACGCTGCCCCCCCCCGCTGAGCGCCGCGCCGCCGGAGTCCGCCCCCTGCCGAGCGCCGCTGGAACCCCCCTCCAGCTCCGTGTCCACGCCGCCCCCCCGCCGAGCGCCAGAACACCCCCCCTGAGCACCGAGCGCCGCGCTGCTGGAGCCCGCCCCCGCCCCCCGCCAAGCGCCGCCGGAAACCACCCCCCCAGAGCGCCGCCCGCCCACGCTGCACCCCCGCCGAGTGCTGCGCCGCTGGAGCGCCCCCTCCCCCGCGGAATGCCGCGCCGCGCTCCCCCCGCTGCCCCTTACCAGGTGCCGTCCCAAGCATGTGCTTGGGTGCCTGGTGCCTGGTGCCTGGAGCCGGCCCTGATGTCTGTAAATGTCCGACTATCAGAGAATTCTTCATTGCTTACTCTCACCCCTTCCTGATTTATATCACCCACCCAGCCTTAACTTTGCCCACTAAAACTTACAAACACATATGCAACTGACAAAAAACCAAATTAGTAGGTCTCTGTCTCATAGCTTTGTATTGCAACCCTGCAAAACTCAGCATCTTTGGCTTCGTTTCATTTTGATAGTTTTAGGTTCCAAAGAACCCAGAACTCAAAATGAAACTCGGTGGATGTGAACCTATGAGCACTAAAACCAAGAAGAGTTAAATAAACCCTCTTCAAACTGAAACCACTGAGTTTTGCAAAGCTCTACCCAAGAGATAGTTTTCTTGTGTTTTACTCTTTTCTAAAGTAACACGAAAAATGAAATTCATAGACAAGTTAAACTGAGATAATGCAGCTGTCTTAAACCCACAAACCCAGGAAATTCAGAGTTAAAGCTGGGACATTATTCTTATCCCATCCTGCAGCACTTCTGGTATTTTCAAACACTGTTGAAAGACTACTGCAGTACCTAGGTATAATTAAATGGGTTTAGGTCAGAGTTTTAGCCTTACCTTCAAATTTCTTTGATTTTGTAGGCTAATGTTAGACTGTCACATTTTATTCTGGTCAGTCTTCTATGCACTCTCATTTTAATTTCATTTTTATGGCCGTGACAATAAATAAAAGTAAATAAAAGAATGGGAGGGGAGGTATGTAAATATTATGTAAATGATTATATTAGATCTTAACTATACTTTTTGTATTTTTCTTTTGGACATTCATGGCATATATACTATAGTCCCAAATGTGCATATTAAGGGCTTGTTTGTGGCATTTGGGATATGTCTACATTGCAACTGAACACCCGTGGTTGCCTATGTCAGCTGACTCAGGTGTGCGAAGCTCAGACTACGGGCTGTAAAATTACAGTGTAGCTGTTCGGGCTCAGACTGGAGTCCAAGCTCCAGGATCTCATGAGGGCAGAGGGCCCCAGAGCATCTACGCCATAATTTTGCAGCTTGAGCCCTACACAGACTAACACAGGCTACCCAGGGGTGTTTAATTGCAGTGTAGACCTATCCACAGTCACTCTTACAAGTTAGGGTCAATACAGTCACACCACTTCCTCTCTGGGTTCCCAGTGTGTAGAGTGAGTGCATATCTCCCTTTAGCTATCCTGTTCCCCTACCTTTCCTGGCTAGCTCTGCCAGTTTCTGTGAAGGTCTGGGGTGAGAGAGGCACCTTCTCCTCATTCTCTTCTGGATAGTTAATGCCCTTGGAAAGCAGTGCGTCATGCATGGCTTGACAATGTGCAATGGCCAGAGAAGCTACACACATTAAGCCCCTGATGCGGCAAATATTGATGCACACGTTTAGCTTACCTAGTAGTTCCATTGACTTTAGTGGGACTGTTCATAGAGATTAAATAAACTTAAGCATATGTATAAATCTTTGCAGGATTGGGACCTAAATAGATCCATTAAGCAAATAGATAGAAGAAATCCCTTATGAAAAGTACTGTGGTTGCTGCGCTTGCATAATGGCATCTTTGTTAGACATTCCTCCGTATCTCCATTGTTTTAAATATCAAAAAGCAATTAGTGTGGATTATAGACTATTCCTCTGAACAATTTAATTTCAACATATGCAGCTATTTTTTAGGCAGATGAGCACAAGAAAGTCTCTGCTGCCAATACGTTTAATCTTTAGCACACTCATTAGCCTATCTGATCTGCAGCTTTAAAGTGCATGACATTTTCACCCAGGATACAAATATCTGGAAATAGAATTTCTCAGGGAGACTCTGACAAGGCCCACCTTGCTCCCCTGCTCAACCCTGTCCAGATTTGCCTTTGGTCATGGTGGGGAGAGGAGCAGGGAGTGGGAGAAGCCCTGGGTCCATACTCCCCTTACTTATCAGGAAGACTTACTAGCCAGGGGTTTGATGGTGTATAGGTTGCTCCATTGCAGTGGGTGAAGGCCAACGGTGAAGCTAGGAGTGGAAATTTGAATGGGCCCCTCTTATGTTGGATGGGCAATGATAGATTCATGCTAGCTCAGCTTGAGCTAGCCTACTAAAAATAACAGTGTGGACTTTGTGGTGGCACTGGTTAGTTGCCTGAGTCCAAACATGCCTGACTCCCAGAGTCTGAGGCAGGAAGAAGCAGGAGAAACTAAACTGCCTAAAGGAGGTACACACAGCCACAGCTTTCAGGAGCAAAACATGGTGCAAGCTGCAGCCTAGTCCCTTGAGGCTGAGGGGCTGACACCCGCACAGAGAGGAAGGCTCTGCTCATTGTAAGTATGGCTCTTGATTGGGTAGAGAGCGCGACCAGGCTCCCAGCTGTGTGGGAAAGGGCTCTTGAGGGGCATTGGGGTGGGGAAGTCCCCACCCCTGTGCACATATGGGAAGAGCCTGCTGTCTGGGTGAGGGGGAGACAGGCCCTGCTCTCTGTGTGTGGGTTGCTCTGCAGTCTTGAACTTGGCTTTGGGTGGAGGGAAGGACCCAGGAGTTGGAGAGTGAGCCAAGCCCCCACTCACCATGCAGCAATAACCCCAGTCTCACAAGGCTGGGCTTGGATTCCCACTCAAGCTCACTACCTCTTGGTGCTTGCGGATTCGGAGGATCCCACCGAAGTATCACTTCATGTGTGCCTCTGTGTGCAGATGGGCCCTTCCTCCCCCTGTGGTGCCCCGTGCCCTTCTTGGACCTGGTGCCACCAGATGGGGGACGCTGTTCTAGATTTGATTTTCATAAATAAGGAGGAACTAATTGAGAATTTGAAAGTGGAAGGCAACTTGGGTGAAAGTGATCATGAAATGGTAGAGTTCACGATTCTAAGGAATGGTCGGAGGGAGAACAGCACAATAAAGACAATGGATTTCAAGAAGGCAGACTTTAGCAAACTCAGGGAGCTGGTAGGTAAAATTCCATGGGAAGCAAGCCTAAGGGGAAAAACAATTGAAGACAGTTGGCAGTTTTCAAAGAGACACTATTAAAGGCACAAGAGCAAACTATCCCACTGCATAGGAAAGATAGGAAGTATGGCAAGAGACCACCCTGTCTTAACCAGGAGATCTTCAATGATCTAAAACTCAAAAAAGAGTCCTACAAAAAGTGGAAACTCCGTCAAATTACAAAGGATGAATATAAACAAATAACACAAGTATGTAGGGACACAATTAGAAAAGTCAAGGCAAAAATGAGATCAAACTAGCTAGGGACATAAAAGGAAACAAGAAAACATTCTACAAATACATTAGAAGCAAGAGGAAGACCAAGGACAGGGTAAGCTCATTACTCAATGAGGGGGGAAAGACAATAGCAGAAAATGTGGAAATGGCAGAGGTGCTTAATGACTTATTTCGGTTGTCACCAAGAAGGTGGTGGCAATTGGACGTCTAACATAGTGAATGCCAGTGAAAATGAAGTAGGATCAGAGTCTAAAATAGGGAAAGAACAAGTTAAAAATTACTTAGACAAGTTAGATGTCTTCAAATCACCAGAGCCTGATGAAATGCATCATAGAATACTCAAGGAGCTGACTGAGGAGATATCTGAGCCATTAGCAATTATCTTTGAAAAGTCATGGAAGATGTGAGAGATTCCAGAAGACTGGGAAAGGGCAAATATAGTGCCCATCTATAAAAAGGGAAACAAGGACAACCCAGGGAATTACAGACCAGTCAGCTTAATTTCTGTACTGGAAAGATAATGGGGTAAATAATTAAGCAATACATTTGCAAACACCTAGAAGATAATAAGGTGATAAATAACAGTCAGCATGGATTTGTCAAGAACAAATCGTGTCAAACCAACCAGATAGCTTTCTTTGACAGGGTAACAAGACTTGTGGGTAGGAGGGAAGTGAAAGATGTGGTATATCTCGACTTTAGTAAGGCTTTTGATACTCTCTTGCATGACCTTCTCATAAACAAACTAGGGAAATACAACCTAGATGGAGCTACTATATGGTGGGTGCATAACTGGTTGGAAAATCATTCCCAGAGAGTAGTTAGCAGTTGTTCACAGTCATGCTGGAAGGGCATAATGAGTGAAGTCCCGCAGGGATCAGTTCTGGGTACGGTTCTGTTCAATATCTTCATCAATCATTTAGATAATGGCATAGAGAGTACACTTATAAAGTTTGCGGATGATACCAAGTTGGGAGGAGTTGCAAGTGCTTTGGAGGATAGGAGTAAAATTCAAAATGATCTGGATAAACTGGAGAAATGGTCTGAAGTAAATAGGATGAAGTTCAATAAAGACAAATGCAAAGTACTCCACTTAGGAAGGAACAATCAGTTGCACACATACAAAATGGGAAATGACTGCCTCGGAAGGAGTACTGTGGAAAGGGATCTGGGGGTTATAGTGGATCACAAGCTAAATATGAGCCAACAGTGTAACGCTGTTGCAAAAAAAGCAAACATCATTCTGGGATGTATTAATAGGAGTATTGTAAGCAAGACACGAGAAGTAATTCTTCTGCTCTACTCCATGCTGATTAGGCCTCAACTGGAGTATTGTGTCTATTTCAGGAAAGATGTGGACAAATTGGAGAAAGTCAGAGAAGAGCAACAAAAATGATTAAAGGTCTAGAAAACATGACCTATGAGGGAAGATTGAAAAAATTGGGTTTGTTTAGTTTGAAAAAAAGAAGACAGAGGGGACATAGTAACAGTTTTCAAGTACATAAAAGGTTGTTACAAAGAGGAGGGAGAAAAATTGTTGTTCTTAACCTCTGCAGATAGGACAAGAAGCAATGGGCTTAAATTGCAGCAAGAGCAGTTTAGGTTGGACATTAGGAAAAACTTCCTAACTGTCAGAGTGGTTAAGCACTGGAATAAATTGCCTAGGGAGGTGGTGAAATTTCCATCATTGGGGATTTTTAAGAGCAGGTTGGACAAACACCTGTCAGGAATGATCTAGATAATACTTAGTCCTGCCTTGAGTGCAGGGGACTGGACTAGATGACCTCTTGAGGTCCCTTCCAGTTCTATGATTCTATATGAGTTTCACCTGCTGAGCTGGACACATGTGGTGGCTCAGAATATGACAAGGCAGAATTTCCAGAGCCTAGCTTTATGCAATGCCTCAGCATAGCTCTGTCCACATCCTTTTTTCATGATCACTTCCACCCAAGTTGCCTTCCACTTTCAAATTCAGATACTGAAGTGAGGCTCAAGGCTACTCCAGCCGCACTACCCCGCTCAGATTTGTATGGGCTTGGGTGCTAAATGAATGGCTTGTGACCCTCCCAGGCCCACCCCTGTCTAAACCCCTGATGAAGGCCCAGCTCCTCAAAGGTATCTAGATTCTTAAGTTCCATTGAAATCAATGGGATTTAGGTGCCTAAATGCATTTGTGGATCTGGGCTGAAGAAATTTACTCCTTCTCTAGAGCCAGGGGGACACATGGATGGAACTTACAGTTGTCTCTCTGGGGCACAGTGCTTCCCAGGGCTGTCCCTGGGGTGATACAATCTATACCTCTTCCTTTGCATGATCTAACCCGACATTAACAAACTATCCAGGGTACGGGAAGTAAAAACGATTTGTGCATGAAAGTATACATGATGAATTGTATAAGGTGTATGCTATCTTTACTTAAGTACCTGCACCCCATACATTGATTTCATGACCCAACTGTGAAATAACAGATACTGCAAAAATGGGAAGTTAATCACAAAAGATATTTCAAAACATATTATTTGTGTTTAAGAGAAATGCATTGTAGTTCACTGCTAACTATGTAAGGTGGATATGAAATCTTGTTTTTCCACATTGCCTTTAGTCACACATTGTGCTTTGGATTTTTTTTTTAAACCACAGACTCATGAGGTTTCTCTGTATTTATTATACAGTTTTTTCCTTCCTGACAATGCCTATTTGTTCTCTATTTTTGGCTTGTTTTTGCACTGTTATCTCTAAAGTACAGAATATTTGCTGTTGACTGCAGGGGCTGTTTAATTAAAGCAACTATATCAGTATAAGTAAGATGTATTGCAGTATATATACATATATCTATATATTCATTCAGTCTCTAATTACCATAGGTTATTGATTGGTGTGAGAGGTAAATTCTCTGTATTTGATGTTTTCCTTGAGAATGTTGCAAAAGAACCCAAAATAAGTAACGCATGCCATGCATTAGGTACAATTCATATGATTCAAGTGACTTCTGAACCAAAACAGCTGTGTATCTGTTAAAATCAAGACTCAAAGGAGATATGGACATATCATAAAAACCTATACCCTAACTGACCAAAATTGGCACCTTATGTCTTTCTCAGCCGAGGCCCCAAAGATTCATGGGAATGGAGATTAAACTAAAATACCCTTTAACTCTTGGAGGTTGTCTTTCCATGCCATTGTTAAAGTATATTGGT
This sequence comes from Malaclemys terrapin pileata, assembly GCF_027887155.1. NCBI lineage: Eukaryota > Metazoa > Chordata > Testudines > Emydidae > Malaclemys > Malaclemys terrapin. The sequence continues at coordinate 79,453,030 of NC_071505.1, forward strand.
GGATCAGCATGGGGAAATTTGCAGTGCTAGCAGGAGCGCCGCCAGCTTTTCTGCCGCCCTAGGTGGCAAAAGGTCCCGCCCCGAAATGCCGCCCCCCACAGAGGCAGCAGAAGGTCCCGCCGCCAAAATACCGCCACGGTCACCCCCCCCCCCCAAATTGTAGTGCCCTAGGTGACCGCCTAGGTTGCCTAATGGGTTGCACCGGCCCTGAGTGCTAGCCATGCTGAGCCTGTACCATGGATAAACAGACAACTTCAGTCTCATGGACTAGCAATTCAGCATCTTTCACAAATACTACAAGTGCTAAAGGTCAGATTACACCAATTCAGTAAGACCACTCAATGAGTAAAGTACTACTTTACATCAGTAAGAGTAGCAAGATCTGGCTCTGACTTGTTAAAGAACTATTGGAGGAAAGTTATCCGTTGTTTTCTGTCTACATGGTAATTGCTTCCCTCTGAAATTAGTATTTACCTTTAAGGCTAGCATTTATTTTAGAGATAAATTATACCTCGGAAGAAGAGTGCTCCCCTCACCGGCTTTATAGTCTACCAGATTAATTGGCATTCTATTCTTTAATAATCTAATTCTTTATAAACTTTCACAACCATTATTTTGTAAAGTCAAATCTCTGAGGAGAGTATGTTACACTTTAAGGCTCCTATCATAAGGCATTAATTAGATTTCTTTTTAAAAATATAACAATGGGGATATGTATTTTAGAAATACAACTTAATGTTATACAATTTCTATTTGTCTAATAATAGTAATACCTTACACTTAAACAGCATATTTAATGCATATGATAAGGACTCTAAGATATTTTACAGTGCCTCTCTCTTTCTTTTTAGGTGAAATTATTTGGGTTTCTATCACGCTGCTTTAATCCTCTCATTTGACACATGTTTCTGTGTTTTTCTGAACTCAGGGTGTTTGATGTGTTGTACATCAGTTGCTGAGGATACAGAGTTCAGAACTTTTGGCCTGTTGGTTGACATCAACTGGAGAAGGAGAACATACCAGAAGAAATAGTGTTGCCTTTAAAGTCCTTAATGGGAAATCAATTGTGTTCATTGCCAGTGTAAATCTATGAGTGTCTGTGTCTCCAGATTAACCGTGGCAGTCTTAAAAGAAGAATAGTTCAAGTTTCTATTTTTTTCCTTTAAAATAAAGGGAAAAACATACTTATTGGTTAGATGCATGTAATTATGTTTAAAGATATCTTCCTTTATTTACACCCAATCCACAGGATCTACCTTAGCATACTATAAAATAATTAATATGCTCCCAGTCTATATATAACTGCTAAGGGCTTCTCTCCCAAATACAGTGTCTGATCATTAAATTTCTGATCACATATCACTGGTCTGACTCAGTCTGAAGTTCCTTGGGGCAATCAAGCTTGCATCTCTGTGGTACAATCTCCCCAGCATATGTTGGAATGAGACAATTGTTTCAATATGCTTTGGGATTTGTTTTTCAGACAGACTCTCTCCTTTTTATCTGGCTGATGGGATTTGAGCAGCTACATTCATAATGAACTGTTTCTCTCTCAGGTAATGTGACTCTGAGGCTTCTCTGAGAGGATACCCCTTTAAATAGGAGACACTCAAATGCAATTATAATGATCACATTGATCATCAATTTACAAGATAAAACTCATGTAGCACAGGAAAGAACATGAAATGAAAATGAAATATACAAATCTGCATTTCTACAAATTATCTAGCAGATTTATTTATGCTATTGGGAAGCTTTGTTACAGGGAAAGGCAAAAGTAGATTTAATAAAACTTTAAAACACCTGACCTTAGAAATCAGATTACAGCTATGTCTACACTACAGAGTTTATGGTGGCACAGCTGTAGCCCTGCACTGCTATAAGGTCTCCCATCTAGCCACTCTATGCCAAGGGAAGAGAGCTCTCCCATTGGCATAACTAAACCACCCCCAACAAACGGCAGTAGCTATGTGTCAGGACAGCGTCTCCTGCTGACATAGTGCTGTCCTCACCAGTGCTTCTGTCAGTGAAACTTATGTTGGTCAGGAGCATGTTTTTTCACACCTCTGACAAACAAAAGTTTTACTGATAAAAGTGCTAATGTAACACAGCCTTTATTTCTGTCCCAGGAGCTTGAAAGGAGCCATCCAAGTTTTTCTCCTATGTTCTCAGTCTTATATATCTCCTCAGAATTGCTTGTCTATATCTCTCACTGACCTTTCCAACTGGTTTTTAAAAAACACGTTATCTTTTTGCATATTCACATTCATATTGCTATCAGTAATGGACTTCAACATACACTTTGGATAGTACACCACCAGGAGACCTCACTCATGCAGGGAAGTTTAGAGGCTACCCTTTGTTCCGTTTTTACATCAAGTGCTCAACAACAGATCCCAATTCGGATAATACAAGACAGCACTTGAGCCAAATGGCCTGTATGAGTAATGCAGAAACATTTTTTATTTTCTAGAGCAATTAATTAGACATTCACACTTTCACTCCCACACTGAAATGAATCTCCATATGTTCAATTATCATAGAGAAAAAAATTAAATTAAAGAAAAAAATATAGTGAAAAGTCATAATCATGTCCTAGTAACATTTACTCAGAGCGCTAACTTTCCGTCAACATATTTGGACCTCATAGCCTTATTAATATATGTTTAATTAGTCTGCACACCTCATACTTTAAATACAAACAATGGCCCCCTCACTTCTCATCAAATAAATAATATAGACAGAGCAATTCGAGGTCTTTTATAAATGAGACTTCATTACTTTTGCAAAGTATACTGCCAGACATCATTATTAAATAGTACTATGAAATATTATCTACAATTAAAATTAAACTGCACTTATAAAACTACTCATTCTGTGATGTATTGTCCTTGGTGCATTTTTTATTTGTTTCATTTACTTGCTAACTTCTCAGTCATTAATATGAATTGCCGAAGTTCCAATGCATCTCACTGGAAACTTCTAGAGGATGTTGTGAAAGCCAAGATTATTAGAGGGTTCAAAAAAGAACTAGATAAATTCATGGAGGATAGGTCCATCAATGGCTATCAGTCAGGATGAGCAGGGATTGTATCCCTAGACTCTGTTTGCCAGAAGCAGGGAATGGATCACTTTATAATTACCTGTTCATTCCCTCTGGGGCACCTGACAGTGGCCACTGTCAGAAGACAGGATACTGGGCAAGATGGATCTTTGGTCTGATCTAGTATGGCCATTCTCATGTTCGACATCTCTCTCTTCAAGTGAAGTTTATTGCCTTAAGTTTCAGTGAGAGAACTGCAAAGCACATCTGAATTGGGCTGCCATCCCAAGACACAAAAGTAACACCTCACAACTAGAGAGAGATGGAAGCACAACCATTAATAGTTTATAAATCACTGGAAAGTCATATTTGTTTACACTGTATACTTTCCCCTGAGCTTAAGGGAAATAAGGCACTCTGGCAAAAATATGTCCTTATCTGTATAGGACAGTATCCGATTGGTCAGTATATACAGAAGTTTAGAGTGTACCTGATAGGCACAATCCTGCATTGGGGCAGGGCCCCATTGTTCCTTGGGCAGGGGTTGGCCATCTTCCTCTTCCCAGTTCACAGATGGATTGCACAGGCTGAACCATCTTTTAGGACGATCATCTATGGGCAGTTGTGGATAGTCACATCTCCTCCCTACTCCTTTAGGAGCCACCCGAGAGGCATATGGAGAAGTAGTCCCTCTGTTTCTCTGATTGTCCCTAGCTCTCTGCTCAGACTGCTAGACCATGCCTGTCTCTCAACACTATTAATGTCATTATTTATTATTAGTTTTACAGCCCCCAAAGTGTGGTAGATGCTTACAAACATTGAATCAGACAGTTTTCTACCCCCAAGATTTTACAATTTAAGTAAACATAACCAGACTAGGGAAGGAGCAAAGGACACAAGCATACATGCAAGTGACTTAGTGATGTTTGACAAGCCTCATGTTCGATCCATAATTTTGGTGTTTTTAATGTTTCTCGCTTCCCTTCTCTTCTCCAAACCCTCTTCCCCTCTTGACTCGATGCTTTCTTCCAGTTCTTCCCCAGTTACTAGCTGCCTAGTTCCATGCCATTCCTCACCCACATTTAGTATAGCAAAAACTCCTTAGTGATAGTCAGTCCCCATACATCATCTAGCTCCTCATTCTTGGTCCTCTTCCTCATCCAACACATATCCCCACCCAGCAGTCAGTCTCCAACCCCCACAAAACACCTAAAAATCTGGAACTGCTGACTTCTAAGGCAGTGAAATTGCTACCCCTTGTTAGTCTCAACAGTTGCTGCACCTGAATGTTTCCTTCTTGGAGGAAGCAGGAGCTTTCTTAAAGGGCCATGCCTTCTCTGAGAGATACAGCACACATTGTGCTCCTGGTGGAGGGGTGGGCTTCTTGGAGCCATGTGCTGCCAAAGTCCTGGCTCTTTATGAAGTGGAGCTTTGGGAGCTCAGCTTTCTCAGGCTATACTCAGGAGAACAGTGTCTCCTTCTTTCTAACAAATTCAGTAAACTTACCTATGACTTCAGTGGGGTTTCTGCACACAGGGTAACTATACAACCAGCCATTAAATGAGTTGTTGTTATAGGTAAGAGAAATGAAAATTGTCGTCAGTGGGAAAATTTCCATTGAAACAAAAATTTCAGTGAAAATGGAAAAAATATTTCCTGCATAAAATTTTGTGGAAAATATATTCTATTTTCTGACCAGCTGTAAAGCTGCTCAGAAAATTTTCATTGCAATGAATTTTTTGGGGAAAAAAATGGGGGTGAAATTCACAATTTCTTCCCCACATTTTCTAGTTAAAGTTAAAATACTCCAAGGTATATCCTGTATCAAAGGAAAATTAACCCCCTTTCCATATCTCTAGCTATAGAATGCGGTAAAAACTTTCAACAAAAAACAACATTTGAAAAAATAGGACAATTTTCATTTCTAGCTTGTGAGGCAGAAACAATGTGCTTTTCATTTGGAGTACTAAAAACAGTCATTCTGGGTTCAACTATCCCATATTCTTGATCAAGGTAAATCTTTTCTAAAACCCCTGATAAAGTTATATGTTCTGGTCATACTAGATAAAGGAATTATAAAAGCAAAGTGGGTTTCTTGGTGTGTTCTGTTGCTTGCCAACTCCCAGAACTTTGTTCCACATCATTGTTATTCCATGGCAATACTAAAATCAGACCTCTGAGAACAGAGCAAAACGCTTGGGTGTGCTTAAGTGTGCTCATTCTTTTCTATGCAATGTAAAAAGCTGTCCCCACGTTTACCTTGTACGCAATTTTGCAAGAGGGGAGTGATTGAAAGTTCTTTTTAAAAGTACAGTCAGTATATTGGTTAATTAATCATGTAGTGCTCTTTTGTGAGAGTAACTTGCTAACAGACGTATGACTCTTACTTTCATTTTTACTGAGCTAATAAAATTTCCTTCTGGATTTGAGGTCCGGTTCATGGCTCTAATTTTACATACATTCATATATTTCTTACACTTTGATTTATTCAAATCAGGTTTTTAAAGCACAAGTATATGAAATACATGAACTCATTGCAAAACATGGCACATATATCTATGCACAAAAATAGATTACTAAACTGGAAATTGTTTTTCATCCTCCAAGAATCCTGTTCTTGCACATCCATTTTAGTGGTCCAGTCCCAAAAAGACTTATGTTGTACTTATCTTTATGTCGTTGAATAGTTCCAGTGAAGTCAATGAAACTACCCTACGTGTAAATTTAAAGCATGTGTTTAAGTCTTTGCAGGGTCACTTTCTATGTTAGTTGATTGAGACACCATATTTTCTTGGAAGGAAACAAATTCTAATACTCCTAACAGGAAACTCAGTAAAACTCAGCTTTTAAATGGGCAATATGGATGAATATAAGATGATGACCTACGCATATATACATATAGAAGCGTGAGAATTTGTTTGAAGAAAAATAAATAAGTTACGAACAATTTATGTGGTAAGACATTTGTTAGGAGGTTTTGGGAAGAAAGAGTTTTTGGGTTGGAGGTGGGCTGAACACAATAGGCCAGGTTCTTGGGCTCATTACATTTATTTTGCACCACTCCAGAAGCACAAAGAAGTAGCTAGTTGAGGATTTCCCCAATATGGGGGAAACTCCAGGTGGGGTAGGGCCAGTATATCATCTCCTGTACCAGTCCTCTTCTAGCAGTGCTATACAGGTTGTGGTCAACGTAAAAAGGTGTAGCCAGAATAAGCCCTGGAGGCTATTGGCAGAGCAACCTTTAGGTTTAAACTTGGTCGTAATATGTAAATTGTTGATAGTGGGCAGCTCTGTTTCACTTGGGTGACTGGGGCTAGTGTTTGATTTCTGTAAGCTCTCATTTCTCATATGGCTGTTTTTCTGGTGACAATACCTTTAGCAGAAATGCTGAAAAATAACTGTTCTCATCACTAAGGGCTTAGGCTATACTTACAAGTTAGAGCGCATTAAAGCAGCCCAGTGCACTCTAACTCATGATGCATCCACACTGGTAAGGCACGTAGAGCGCTCTGACTCCGCGGCTAGAGCGCTCCTGGTACTCCACCTCAGCGAGTCGAATAATGTTTGATGCGCCCCTGCTGAAGCGCCACAGCGCCAGTGTGGATGCCTTGGTCTGTTAATGCACTCTGATCGGCCTCCAGAAGTGTCCCACAATGCCTGTTCTAGCCACTCTGCTTATCACTTTGAACTCTACTGCCCTCAGGTGACCAACCATCAGACCCGCCCTTTAAATTCTCTGGGAATTTTGAAAATCCCCTTCCTGTTTGCTCAGCCAGGCGTGGAGTGCTCTCAGTGAATCTTTCCAGGTGACCATGCCTCCATGAGCCAGTCAATCCCCAGTATGGAGCAATGGCGAGGTGCTGGACCTCATCAGTGTTTGTGGGGAGGAAGCTGTCCAGTCCCAGCTGTGCTCTAGCCGTAGGAATTACAAAACCTTTGGGCAGATATCAAGGGACATGACGGAAAGGGGCCATGACCGGGATGCACTGCAGTGCCGGGTTAAAGTGAAGGAGCTGCGGAATGCCTACCGCAAAGCCCGCGAGGCAAACCACCACTCTGGTGCTGCCCCCGCAACCTGCTGTTTCTACAAAGAGCTGGACGTGATACTTGGGGGCGACCCCACCCCCACTCCGAGTACCACCATGGACACTTCAGAGCCCAGTTCAACAAAGCAGGAGGAGGAGGAGGAAAGTGGAAGCGAGGGTGCTGAGGAGGAGGAAGACACCCCAGAATCCCCAGATGCATACAACCAGGAGCTTTTTTTGAGCCAGGAGGAAGGTAGCCAGTCGCGGTGGTCGGTGCTTGGGGAAGGACAAACATCAGAGGAGGTTCCCGGAAAGCGGCTTTTATTTTGGGAAGGAAGTTATTCGGTGCGGGCTCTTGGGGGTGAGGATGGTTAGGGGATGCATGCCTAGATGCGGAGAAGGGCATTGATGTGCTCTCTCACATTGCGGTAATCGGCCTCAGTGATCTCTTCAAAAGTCTTAGCCAGAACTTGGGCAATGTGCTTGCGCAGGTTTATTGGGAGAGCCACTGTGGTTCTTGTCCCAGTCAGGCTAACATATCCATGCCACTGTGCTGTGAGGGGCAGGCGGACAATTGCTGCACACAGGCAAGCTGCATATGAGCCAAGGCAGAAGCCGTATTGGAGTAGAATACCATCCCTTGCTTCCCAGGTCACCCTCAGCAGCAAGATATCTTCCAGGAAGAATTCCTGTGGAAAATGTGGGTACAGTGTTCAGTATAGGTGCCCCCTGTAGCTGTTGGCTCTCCCCAAGGCACAGAAACGCAGAGGACTGTACAGTCATGAAACAATCAGTCCCCCTTGACTCTGTGCTTACTCACCATTTTGGGGCTCCCGGGAGTTATGTGCGCTCACTTTGGGATGGGCAAATTATGCTATTGTGTAGACTGTGCTTGTCCTCCTTAAGCACAAGGGAATCATTGCTCTGTCTGGTGTGAACAATGCTGCCTCTGTTAAGTGTTGCATTTTGCCTTTATAGATGCAACCTCGAGATCTCAGCAGTCCATGTTATCACTGGCAGAGAGACTGCAAAGAATCAGGAAGAGGCCAAGTAGCAGCAAAGAAGACATGCTGCATGAAGTAATGCAGCAGTTACTTAACGAGAATCTAAAAGTGCAGGAGTGGAGGGAGAGTGAAAGGAGGATCCGCCAACAGAATGAGGAGCGCCGGCACAAAAGCGCGGAGCTCCGGCAGCAAAGCACGGATCGGCTGATAAGCGTCATGGAGTGCCAAGCGGACTCTATCCAGGCACTCGTAGCTATGCAGGCAGAGCACTACCGCTCCCACCCATCCCCCCCCTGCAGCCTTGTCTCCAAACTCTTTCCCATGTGCCACCATGTCACCTCCAACTCACTTTCCCCAACATCCGGGTTCTTACCGCCACCAGCTGCCTCCAACACCTGTAGCTTCACCACCCAGCCCTGAAAACTACGATCCTTACGCACTGCACTCAACCCCCATCACCATGCAGTATAGCCATCCTGAAGTGCAGCACTCGTTGCACAGCACTCCAGACAGGAAGGCTGAGTATGATAACAGGGCATACGCAAATCTGTGATTGTACCGTTCCCCACCCCACCCCCTTGCCCTATCTGTTTCCCATGCAGTTGTGTTTCTTTTCAATAAATGGATTTTTTGGCTTTGAAAACATTCTTTATTATTGCATAATGTAAAGATACCTTAGCCCAGGAAAGCAACAGGCACTACAAGTCAGCATAGCAAACACAGATTCCTACTAACATTGGAACCACTGCACTTCACTCCCTGCAGAGCACCAAACATTACTGGTGGCTTTCAGCCTCAAATTGCTCCCTCAAGGCATCCCTAATCCTTGCAGCCCTGCACTGGGCCCCTCTAACAGCCCTGCTCTCTGGCTGTCCAAGGTCAGCCTCCAGGTGTTGAACCTCCGAGTTCCATGCCTGAGGTAATCTTTCACCTTTCCCTTCACAAATGTTATGGAAGGTATAGCACATGGATATAACCGCAGGGATGCTGTGATCGGCCAAGTCCAGCTTCCCATATAGAGAGCACCAGTGGCCCTTTAAATGGCCAAAAGCACACTCCACAGTCATTCTGCACTGGCTCAGCCTGTTGTTGAACCGTTCCTTGCTGCTCTCAAGGCTCCCTGTGTAGGGTTCCATGAGCCATGGCATTAACGGGTAACGGGGTCTCCAAGGATTACAATGGGCATTTCGACTTCCCCTACGGTGATCTTCTGATCTGGGAAAAAAGTCCCAGCTTGCAGCTTCCTGAACAGGCCAGTGTTCCGAAAGATGCGTGCGTCATGCACCTGCATAATGTCAATGAAATGCCCACGGTGATCCACAAGCGCCTGGACAACCATAGAGAAATACCCCTTCTGATTAACGTACTTGGAGGCTAGGTGGGCTGGTGAACAAGAATCCTTAGGTTCTACACATGCATTCAAAATTCCTTACAAATGTGCTGCCAGAATTTCACATGAGACAAACATCCTGTGAATCCCCCTACAATCACATATGTAATCACAGCAAAGCTTTTCAGCTTATATTAGCCTATGCCTGGTGTGACAGCTTTAAGAATCCTGTCTCCAACCAGTTGCAAACCCTGTTTTGCCAGAGCTGTGAGTTACCAGATCAAAGGACTATAAACAGTTAAAAAGTGGCTGGATTCCTAGGAAAGTGGGTGCGGTGAGTTGCCAGTGGCTCTCCAGAGAATGTCAGTGAGCTCTGACAGGGAGACAAGCTGTCAAAGAGAAGGTTTGTGGAGGAGTCCATGGGTAGTTAGTCCTAGTCCAGGGTCTCCATGTGGAAGATGGTTAAACACCTGGTAAGCTAGACAAGTCTGTTTTATTGTTTTTGAGTTCTGTTTTTCTCTGAAATAACTTGTTTTAAATAAATGATACTTTACTTTAAGGAGACTGTTTGGTCACTGATTACCACTGTCATTGTCCAAGAGGACAGAATTGCAGGGTCTGGACATAAGTCAGATCTGCTAAGCTAAATCACATTTGATATACACATGAACTGCAACTGAGGGCCCGGTCTGAGAGTGGAGGAATCATATGTCACTCCAAGAGATGGGTGATGGCTAGAGGACTGAGACCTAGAGGGGGTGAATTTGGAGAGACCAAGAGAAGGTGAGAGGTGCAGTTCTAAAGCAAAAGGTAACACTTTCAGATGTGCCTAGATGTTCAAATGTGACATAAGTACTTAGGGGCCTAAGTCTAGTAAACATGGAATTTAAGGAAACACTTAAGCATATGTTTAACTTTAATTTGAAGCTAATGGGACTTGAGCATGTGCTTAAGTGCTTTGCTGAATAGGAATGGATTTAAGTACCAACTTAAAATCAAGAACATGTTTAAATGGACTTTGCTAAATTGGAGCTACAGCTTCTAGAATATAGTTCATTCTTACACCCAAAAATAGAGGATTAAAAAAGTAGAGTTCTAAGATTCCTGTGTATAACAGTGTATTTCTATCTACAGCTAGTAACTTATTTATTTTTAGTGGAAATTCTCTGGGACCTCCCAGTTTTCCATCTATAGCCTCTACCTGCAAAGACCCTGCATCATGACAACTTCCCTGTAGCTGAGGAGAGCAGGATTTAGTGTCTTCTGGAGCCTATCTGTGCTGCTCCAATTCTTCAATCAAATGGGGCCATTCAAGAATGATGTGAGGTTATTCCCACACCCTTATTTCACTGGAGCAGAGCTGGTTGTCTTTGCAGAACTCCTGATGGAGGAAGGGAGAGTTTCCTCTCTCCTTTTGAAGTACTTCATTGTATAACTATTTGATGAGGGATTTTTTCTGTATTGTCTTTATGCACAGGTCACCATTTACTTCCACTCCAGTCAAGAGCTGTGTAAAGTTGAGAGCAATTCTGATATAAAGGGAAAGAGAAGCTTGAGAATCAATACTCTGTTTACTCCTTTCCAACTTGATTGCAGATGTTGCTGGAGTGAGAGTTGTGGGTGCTAGAAACATTTAGGCCTTGTCTGCACTTAAGTTTTGCTGGAACAACTATGTTGGTTAGAAGTGTGAAAAATCATGACCCTAACTGGCATAGCTATATTGGCAAACCAGTTATGCCAGCAAAAAAGTCCTTTTGGTGCTATAGCCTGTGCTTAATTTGTAATGAAAGAGGTGCCGGGACTCAAGCAATTTTTTACATTCATAACTGATGCAGCAAGTCAGAGGTGCTGGGGCTATAAACTGCCAAGTCTAGAGGTGTGGGGCTCAGCCCTGGCAAGCCCTGGCATAAATTAAGCACTTGTTATAGCTCATATCATTCAGGGAACTGTTATAAGCTACCCTGGCAAGAAACTAGGAGGGTTTCCTGGTATAATTATATGGTTGTAGTTTACCAGCAAACACTTTCTACTTTTAGACAAGGCCTTAGAGCCTTAGAGTAAACAAACTGCCAATGTTTTAAGCACTGTGTTATCTATTCCTGCTCAGAGCAGGTCTAATCAACATTGTACTTAAAATGCCAGTAGCGGACTGTGGCTTGTTTACACTCTGGCTCCCAACTCTGCTAATAGCAGGGGACCTGAACCAGTCAAGATATTAGGGTATTGCTTTATGTTGATATGTAACACAAGAATGTGATGTTAGGAGGAATAATTACAGGTAATTCCCTTTTTCAGAATGATCAGGCCAGATCATCAGCCAGTCAATGGAGCCAAATAGACTGAATAGATTTATACCAGCTGAGAATCTGGCCCACAGTATGTAATTCAAATGATAGTTAGACATTATATGAAGATTCTAAATGTTTTGGAGGGGCAACCAGCTTTCCACTGTGAACCAGACTTTGCTTTTGCAAATGCTGAGATAGGGTCCTTTCCACTTCGAATGTCACATCTGTGATTTGTACACAGACATGTAGTGGTACTGCAAAATGAACAAGAAGTTTTTGATGCATAGGAGTTGGAAAAAATTTGGTGTAAAACATAACACTTTTTTGTTTTGCCTTACCTGAAATAAAAAACAGATTTAGATGGACAGTATATAAAGCATGTGTGTGGCAGAGGGGTCCAGGGCTGTGTTAAGTTTTTGTGGGACCTTGACTTACATTTTGTCATAAATGCGTTTTATTTGTTCTTTTTCTTTATGTTTTACTTCAACTGAAAATGTCCAGCTCTCCAATATATGTGTTTTAAAATGTTAATGTTCTCTTAAGTTACTTAAATATAGTTAGAAACTTATCTCCACCTTAATTAAACTTTTTGTCATTGAATTATCATAGGGTGCCTTTTAAAGTATTTTAATTGCATTTTATTTTATTCATATTTATTAAGTGAAACTCTTGGATCAAATCAAAATGAGCAGAGAGTGGCATTTTATTTTGAAATTTTAAGACAGCATTTTTAAAGAATGGAGGTTAAAAAATACAAAGGAATTAATTGTCATTGCCCTTTTAATTTGCTGCCCTGCCGAAGTGCTGTAGATTCCTATCTTAAAATGTTATTTGCAGCAGATTCACCAGATCACCAAATATGGCGTCATCGTTTCATTTATTACATTTATTTTTGTTTTCTGACTGGGTTTATTCTAATGATTAAAAACAGAAGAGTTCTAAGTGGGCCTTGTGGGATACTGAAACAGCATTTCATTTCCAGTGACATATTCTTGTTATTATCTAAACAGTATCATACATTATACTTAATATGTAAGAGACAGATTTTGCCCTCCCTTACATGGCAATGGGAGAGAGAGAGGTTGTGTGTTTGTGTGTGAAGGGGGGCAAGGTGGAGGGAGTAAGGGGCCTCTCTTTCCTTCACAGCCCATGTAAAGTCCTTTCCAGAGCCACAGGGCAGCTTGAGAGCAAGTGGTCTGGAAAGGAAATGGGGAGGAGTAGGGAAGGGGGGGAGGTAGTGGGCCTGGCTGGGTGGCCATAAGAGGAGAAGTATGTTGCACCTCTTAAAAAGATGTCACAGTTTATTTCACTCCCTCCACCAGCACAATTGGATTGCTCAGGAAGACATTCTCTGAGGCAGAATGCCTTCCAGTGCTCCCGCACAGGCAGCACAGCCCTGCAATGCCTCAGAGGGCTGTGACTAAAAACTACAATTTGGCCTTAAATGTAAGAACACATTACAAAATGGAGAATAAAACATGATTCTTGTCCCAAGGACCTTCCACTCTAGTACAGGCAAAGCCCAACCTGAGACAACAGTCCAGAGAAGGGAGGAAGTAGAGAGAAACAATTGACATTCAGGGAGTTCAGTAAAGGGAGGGTGTGGAGCAATAATTAGTGAGGAGAGCACTGTGGGAAAGTTGCAGCAATGTAGTGGGTTTTAAGGAGAGATTTGCAGTGTGTGTGTGGTGTTTGCCTGACAAAGAGAGACTTCCAGACACGGGGGGATGAATAAAAGAAGGCACAAATCTGAGTGAGAAGTGAGGAAAGAAGACTCACTGAGAAGAATGTAGGGAGGGAAAGGGCAGCAGGAGGGTTTTCTACTTCTATTTGTAACTTTTTTTAGTAATTCTATTTTCCTGATTACCACACACAATCAATTTTCTTTCTTTTGTTTACAATAGGGACACATATGAAATAAGTGCTCAACATTATTATCCTTATCATGTCAGCGGTTAAGTTTTGTCCTCTTATTTGCACAGAATTGCCTAAAGCCGTAATATAGGAGGACTTTTAGGATAGGTTTTTTTTCCACCTGTCCATGAAGGCAGAACTAACAAGACTGAGATGAAATGGACCTTCCACTCACTGCTGGATAACAACTCTTTTTTTATCTGGAATACATTGAGCTAAGACTTGACTTGATGTGTTTTACGTTGTCATTAAATATTGACACAAACAATATCTTTGTTTACACTGCATGATGCTTCCTTTAGGTCCTATTAAGAAATAAGGTGGGTGTTGGTTCTTTTTTGTACTCCGTGATCAAGCCTGGGTTAGGGATATGTGGGGAGTGAGTTGTCAAAGTTTGCGATGTGTACGCGAATGATTTAGATTTATGTATATTTTCTGAACAACTGAAGAGGATTATTGTTATATCAAATATTCTCTAAGTCAAGTCAATAGGGCCAAATGCTTTCAACTGTATCAGTTACTGCCTAATAAATTATTGGCATAAACAACATAATGTGCTACAGACAACATAATGTGATGTGAGCAGCAAACTTTAGAGGAGTACATCAGTACTTGAAATTAATGGGAGCTTATGAATCAGTTGTGCTAGTGAAATAATACCCTGGTGATAAAAATTGCTTATGTCTACAATCCTGTGGTTAGATTATTCTGTTTTCAACAAATTGGTATTTTATGTTTATATTTTGTTGTTCAGACAATGGGGACAGACTGACTGAACACTGTGGAAAAATAATGTAAAATAATAGTTCCTGGTATCCGATGAATTATTACAGCCCCTTAAATAAGATAAGACTAAGCCACCACCTCTGTGGTTGTCCCTGCTGTCAGAGCTCGGGCAGTTCATGTAACAGAGAATTGCAAGTTCAAAGTGTCTGGCTGCAAACTCACCAGTTCAAGAGACAACAGGGTGGATTCAGAAGTGACAGTCACAGAAATTACACTTTGATAAATCAGCATGGGTGAAAGTGATTGTAACTTACACACGGAGGTGATGGAAGCATGGAATTGTAGCACAAAAATCTACCAACAAGATAGTGTAAGAAGTTGTAAAATGACACTAACAGGAAGGTATTAGAAGGTACAGAGTAACTTTATCTTACGTCTTCCTGCCAGTAGCTTTTCTTGCTACAACCCTGTCCTTCCACTCCCTCATCATGTAAGTTAAACCCACTTACACTTATGCTGACTTACCCAAGTGTAACTTGCCTCACCAATGATACCTGCTTGACATCACCTTCATATCAGCTGCAAACACCACCATCTCTCATCGATCAAAGGGCCTGCTGAGATCAGCAAATGCTGAAGGTGGCTGAATCTGAAACTGGAAAAGAATGAGATGGTGGGAGGCATCTAGGACAACTGACTATCTCTGTAACAAGTTTCAGAGTAGCAGCCGTGTTAGTCTGTATCCGCAAAAAGGAGTTCTTGTGGCACCTTAGAGACTGACAGATTTATTAGAGCATAAGCTTTCGTGGGCTACAGCCCACTTCTTCGGATGCATATAGAATGGAACATATATTGAGGAGATATATATACACACATACAGAAAGCATGAACAGGTGGGAGTTGACAACTCTGTAACATCACCCTCCACGGTGGGCATTCACACTCAGATTAAGACATCTGTTACCTTGGTGTTTTCCTGGAGCCTGATTCTATGTTGCTCTACACATTTTGCAGTCATTGACACCAGTGCAAAATGGATGTAAAATGCAGTCAGATGAAATGGACAAAAACATTAGAAGATCTGATGGATGAAACTCAAGTTAGACAAATTCAGACAACTTCAGACACACATTTTTAACAATAAGGGTAATTAATCATTGGAACAACTTACCAAGGTAAGTGGTGGAAACTCCATCACTTCAAGTCTTTAAATCAATACTGGATGTCTCTCTAAAAGATATGCTGTAGTGTAGCCAGAAGTTATGGGCTTGATGCAGAATCACTTGCTGAAATTGAAAGGACCTGTGTTATGCCAGGTGATTGTAGTGGTTCTTTCTGGCCTTAAAATCTATGAACCTATGAATCAATTATGCAAGCAAAAAAGACACACACACAAAGTCAACATATGGCCTTTCTTGCATCAAGTGACAAAAAAAAGTGGTAGACTTAAACACAAATAACAATCTAAGGACAATGGGCCAAAATCTGGTCACAAAGATGTAAATTAGGAGTGACTGCACTGAAGTCAATGGAGTGATGCTAATGTGAACTGATATAGGTGAGAGAAGAATCAGACCAACAGTAAATAATTCTTCAATGTTCATTCATTTCTTTGCAGTTTGTTAACAATTTCAGTCAAGAGTTACTATCTCTGTTGCCTCATTATATTCCTCATAGTGTTGACTCTGAGGCAATTATTTCATACATCTCCATGAGTGAGTTTTTCCATTGTATCTTTATGTTGGTTTTTCACAAAAAAATCAAAAGTGTAATAAGGAGTTGTAAACTGGATTCTGAAACTAAGCACAGCTGTGAAATTCAGTACGGGTGTAAATGGGTGTGACTCCCATTGCTTTATTTTAAGTTGTGTCCGATTTCCACATTGTTGAATTTGTTCCAGAAGGTGCACAAGTTCTGCACAATTTCAAAAGATTCCATATGTCCATGTACTGAAGAATGTGTTTTAGGCTCCATCACCACTTGCCATCTCTTAAGAGAAATCCAGCATCTGAAGGCAAACAATGTCAGTGACAGTGAAAGGACCATAAAAGGGCCATACTGAATGAACTTAGATTGTTGTTTGTGCCAGGAAAAGTGGGAACTGGCTGGATACACTCCCACTACTTCTGCTTCTGCAGAATAAAATAAACACCCAAAACACCAACAAGCAGGTGCAAAACTGAATGCAGTGTGATTTGTTCTATCACTGAAATAAGTGGACTAAATAACAGTATAGCTAATACATGGGTGAACCAGAAGTAGTGGGAGTGTAAAGAGGGAGATGGGGCTTTCATAGGCTATCTGGGCCATACATTTTTGTCTCCTCAGCTCTCTGCATGGCCTGTTTGCCAGCTGATGATATGCTACGGATTCATTGATTATATATGTTTTTCTATGTATTAATACTATTTTAACATTTATTTGGGGGCAACCTTGCTTCCATTTCTGAGGCCAAACAGCCCTGCTGGGAAACAGATATTCATGATTTCCCTAACCTGCAGACACAGCAGCACAACCTTCCCTCTTCCTGTGCTTTGCTGAAATGTCAGGCATCAAGGCTCACATTTGTGCAACCACAGGGGCTGGAAACAGCCTAAGAATAGGCTTTCTTGTATTAGTTCAAGTTCATTTTCGGATTTCAGCCTGGTGAAAAACAATATGATAATAGTCTCTCTTGCACTGTTTCATATCCAGCTGAAAGCAGGTACTGCTAGCATGCCATTGGAGGAGCATGAAAATGAAAATAAAGGGTCAATTTCACCAGCATGCTCCACTGACACAAAACCTTGACTGAACTGGCTGGTTAAAGAAGCCGCAGCATACTGGTGAGTCTGGCCCAAAATAAAGAAATCATGAAATAAAGAGAACCTTCTAAGAGATTTGTCTATGGACTAGATCTCCTATCCTTACTAGTGGGGCTTTATTATCGTGTTAATTATCTGAATATTTCTCAACTCTCAAGAATTCACCCTAGATCACATTATCTCGACAGTAGAGGTTTGATTATTATGTGAATTGTTTAAGAGATAAGAAATTTTTAGATTGGGAAAAAACACTGGTCTTGGTAGTCCGAGAGAAAAGTGGCAGAGTCAAGAGGTTATGAAAAATATTTATTGTAATATACTAAATGTGGCTGACATAAATTATATTTTTAATTGATCTATGGCATGGTGCCATTTCTCTTTTCCTGTTAAGACTTAACTACTATAACAAAAGCTGATTAAAAAGGAAGGGGACTTAATCTGAGATGCAGGAGTATGGGATTGAGTGGACTGTATTTATTTATTTTACTTTTTATGTTCAATCTGTTCAGGTTGGACATTGCCTAGAAGTAGATATAGTAGGCTAAATTCAGCCTGGTGTACGGTGATGCCACTGCCACTGATTTCAATGAGTGTGGTAACCATTTACACAAAGGAATACATTTAATTTAATACGGGTTTACAAAATGGGGAAAAAAGGAGAAAAAAGAAAATTACACACAAACCTTATATATTTTTTTTTAAAATGGAAGCAAAACAAATGAACAAACTAAGAATAACACAAGAGATTTGTACTCCAGAAAAGCTATAAGGTCTTTGTGTTACTGCATATAATAAAGTATAATCGCAGTTGACCAAGGACTTATTTTGCAGGACAGATCTGTGAATTCTTCTCTCAGTTGCAGAAACAAAATGCTGTTTGAGCTCTTTAAAGCACAGTCAGTTTTAACCACACCTTTCCTGTTCCCAAAATAGTTAAAAATATAACTGAAGCCTTCTTGTCAGGTCCTAACCACATTTATTTTGTTGTGTGGTTACATGCTGTAAATATACTACCATTTTTTGTTGCCAATGGATATATGTTGTTATAATATCAACACTGCAAGCTTTATGAAGTTATACCTGTGTACAACAGGGATACCAAGAGATTGTAGCATGGGTCAACAGATAATTCATGAAATCCCCAATTAATAATTTAATCAGCAACTGCTGCATTTTGCCAAAAAAATTGTGAAAGGGAAGATTGAAATAATAATGAATTAAATCCTGTAAGCTATAAACGGGTGTAATAATAGTTGAGTCAATGTCAATTTTACTGGAGGATAATGGTATGTGTCTCCAAACTATTTTTGGGGGGTGATATAATAGCAACAATATATAATGGTGATTGCATATAAGGATGCATGGCACAGGGGCCCTCTTTCTAAACATGGTAATTAATTTAGAAGAGTTAAACTTGGCCAGAACAAAATTATTGATTTTATTCAAACAATAAATATTTGGACTAATTCCAAGTTTCAGCTTGTGTCTCTGACATTTACTTCTGTACACCACTGACAACGGAAACTTAATAGGGCCAGATCCTGAGATGGTGAAAGTCAGTGTAGCCCTATTGGCCTGCAATGGAGTCATGCCATTTTACACAAGCTGAGAATCTGGCCCACCATCACCAAAACTTGGGCCTAATTTTCTATTGCTTTGCACCTTGCTTAGTCATTCACGCTTTTGCAAAGTGAGTGTAGAATACTACCATTCTATCTTGATTACCTTTAACGTTTTAATCAAGTGTAAATGTCTACATAAATTGCAAAGCTGAGGAGAATCAGGCCCCTTATTTTTCCTCCTCAAACCTCCCCACTCCTCCCATTCTCCATCACATCTGAAAACACTTTTTAAGTGTCTTACAGGTCCATAACCTGGGGGTCATCTTTGACCTCTCCCCTTGCCCCATACATGCATACCATGTCCAAATCCTGCAGTTTCTTCTCCATTACATCCCCCCCCACACACACACTTTCCTTCCCCCACAAATCCATTCAAATCACAGCTTCTAAGATCACTTTCCTGGCCCATCTCGCTGACTAGATCATGACCCACTTTGAACCCTCTCATTAACTCCCCATTTTCCACCACACCCAATTCAAACTTCTTGTCTTCATCTTCAAGGCCTGGTATAACTCTGCCGCTCCTCACCCACCTGCTCTTGTCTCTTATTATATTGCACCCATTACCTCTATCCCAACAATGATACCAGTCTCAAGTACCCATATCTACTTCTCTGCATTTTAATCTATGCTGCCTCTTCTATATACCCTCCTGAATTACTCTGTAAGGCAGCTATCCTCTCCTTCTTCAGATCCCTAAGACCCATGCCTGCTGTGATCCCTATAAGAAATCAGCAAACCAGTGAGAGCCTGGTCATGAGGAAGTTGGGAATAGTTGACTTTATTTGTTAAGGACCCATCATGTGCCATTAAAGACAAAGACAAAGAAAAATCTGCCAATGATTGGAATGGGAACAGAATGAAGACCCTAAAGCTAAAACATCCTCTCTTCCCCTCAAACTTTCAGTTTTATTGGAACCATTAAGTTATTTACCTAGATAACCTATGTGATTTTATGATCATTTCCGTAGTCTTTCCTCCACCACTCCCTCCTATTGATTGTCACATAGACTTGTTACATTTTGTTTCCAATTAGATTGTAATCTCTTTGGGGCAGGGACCACGTCTACCTCTGTGTTTGTGTAGCCTCTAGACCAACAGGGCCCTGATCCCGTCTTTGGGCACTACCACAATACAAATAATAATAATGATGTAATAAACTTCAAACCAAAAATAAGCTATCAGACAGCCAAAGATGGGGAATGGGAGAAAGGGAAAGGAGCAGATAGGGTAGAGGAGCACAGATGTGACCTGCTGTAGGGGACAGGTTGTGGAAGCTAGGCAAGGAGCTAAGTGGTGGACTGAGTATGTGACTGAATGCAGGCGGAAGCAGTTGAAGGCCATGCAATGAACTTTGTTCGGCAGACCCTGCCAAAATATAGTTTAGTATAGTTCAGCATGTTTTTGTCTGTAAACAAGTTAGCTTATATAATGAGTACGATTTATGAATGAAATGAATGTAGCCAGCTGTTGACCCCATGTAACCTTGAGATAAGCGTGGGGGGATATAGCATTGCAGCAGACTTCCTTCAGTGGAGTCCTGCCTGGCCAGCTGTTCTGGACGGTCAGAATCCCCCGCAGCCCCTCCGCGCGCCTCAGGGACTCCCCACGCAGCTTGGAGTGTAAGTTCTTCCTTCAGTGAAGCCTTGCTTTTTACTCTCAGGCACTGAGTGTCATTCTTTCGCCGGTATCACGGCCCCCCTTGTGGGCACACCTGCCATAAGATAGATTTCTATGGCAGTGCTAACGTCTAATAAAATGGATAGCCATATGTTTTATTGAGCACATTTATAGGGCTGTCTCCTCACTCCTGCTCCCCGGGAAAAAAACTCCTCAGGCTGGTACTGGGGCCAGTTCTGGACACAGTCCACTGCTTGACTTTGATACTGATTTTGGTCCATGTGGATTCAGGCTGGGCACAAGCTCATTAGCTGCACTAGTCCCACTCAATCTGTTGACCAACTAGTGCCTTGGAACCTATTGGCCAACTAGTGCCTTGGAACCTATTGGCCAACTAGTGCCTTGGAATCTTTAACTTCCCATTTACAGCTGCTAGACCTAGTAAGAAAGGACTTCTGTTTAATATCTCCTCAGAAATACGACACCACTAACATGCACACCTGGCTGGTGCTGTACTGTCTTATCAGCATTGCGTACGAACAGAGCAAATGCAATATAAGACTTTTAAAGCAAGCAATCTTAATAATATATTCTTAAGGCCAGATCCTTAGCTGGTATAAACTGGTATATGACCATTGACTTCAAAGGAGATATGCTTATTTATACCAGCTGAGAATCCAGCCCTTCAAATGCAAAAATTTTCCTTCAAAGTATACTGCTTCTAAAGCTTTGTTTGAAAAAATGCCAAGTAAACTTTAGGAAGCTTGTTTTTGTTTTTCGGCAGGCAGGTAAAAAAAAATCTGACATTTTAAGGCTATTACATTTATTTTGGAAAAGTATCAATATGCATAGACTGCTAAAATGCATTTGAAAAAATATGCTGATAGCAAAGTGATATTTTAGATGACAGAATTAAAACCAGCCACCTGCTACATTAAGAACACTTGGTATTTCATCATCATATATACATTTATCAGCATTGTGACTCAGATAGGTATTACTTCTTTGCATAAAAATCTTAATGTGTCCACTGCAATTATGTTCAGAGGCAACATCAGCCCTGGGGGTATATTTCCATTGCAATTGCTTTTTTCTGTTTGCAACAGCACTGCGTCTATTGTGTGAATATGTATAGAATTAGAAGGTTAGTACATAAAGGTATAGAATGATAAATAAAGACGTGGCAAAAGATTAAAGTCCCTCAAAAAAAAAAAAAAAAAACCCAGCTTTTCCTGATGCTTCTCAAAAAACAGATCTTAGTTGTCAAAATCCTTTCTGTTCTATCTCAGTATGGCGTATGGTATATGGAAACATATAAGAATGCATTCTTCATGCCTGTGGAGTCTGCAGTATTAAAGGCAAGAGAAACATTTGGCAGACAGGAGTTATCTGGGAAGGGAGGTTACAGACTGCATAATGCTAGTAAAGTAAGCTCACACTGTTTATGTCCACACCATATGGCCTGTGTATAAACAGAGTGCTTGAATACTCAGCATCTCATTCTTATCCTACATTCTCTTCCTCTTATTCTAATCTACCCTTGCTTGTTGATTATTTTCCATTAATGTCAACAGCAGTATCTACTGATTGTAGCAGGCAATGGCATTACTGCAGCTTTATTTACAGTTCTGCTAATTCCTGTTATTGATTTTGCAGTGTAAACTGACCTAACGATGTAGAGGTACTCAGAAATATTGCCCACTCTTGTACATGTGAATGGAAATTCTTCAGGCCAATTTAATCTCTTACTTCAGAGATTAATTTGGTCTATTATGATTAGGTAAGATCAAGACCAATAAACCAAATGGTGATAGGTTAGATTCAGACTGAACTGGCAATGAATTATCAGATCTTAAGGGGTGAGTGGTGAAAAATCTTAGGATGAGATTTTGTTGACCAATTCTTAGTCACAAAGCTAGGGACAGAAAACAGTTGCGCCAACAAGTTTACAAGTCTCCCTCTGCTTCTCCTAATTGTGCACTTTGCTAGTTTATGTAGCCATGAGATCCTGTCACTTTTACCCTCATCTCCCCTCTCCATAACTACCAGTTGTTTTTTACATCTGCTTGTTGCATCTTGTCTCAAATTAGACAATAAGATATTCAAGTCAGAGACTCTCTCTCTTACTCTATGTTTGGATACCTCCGAGCACAATGATGCCCTGGTAGGGACCTTTACAACAGCAATATTTATTAAGGATAACACTACCACAATAAGCAGCCTGTTGCTGTAGCCAGAAAGACTTAAAGGGTCAACAAGATAAATAGAGCTGTGCACTAAAAATGTATATGCACTCACATTTACACTCACAAACCCACATTGGGTCACACATTGGGTCACACTCAGCTTAGTACATGCCTGGAGAGTGAACAACTTTCATCCAGAAATAGATTTCTATGCAAAAAGAGAAATAAACGGTTAAGTAAGTTACAAACTCACATGTATGGTTGTGTTATACTACTCATTATGTATGACTGTGACATTAAAGCTACCTCATACATAGATATATAAAATACAAATTGAATACACTGCAGTATAACTTATTGTGGTAGTCTCTTTCATATAAAATGCATCTCAAAATGTCCCTAGCAGCTCTTGTTATTAGGTCAGTGCAAAGGTGGCTTAAAACCATTTTTGTCTCACCCCAGCTGCACTGAATGGAGCTCTGGACCTTTAATGTTTGAGGTCCTCCAATAAAAAGCACTATAATAATAAATAATAATAACAATAAATAATGATGGCATACAACAGAAGGACCCAAGCAAAATTCCTGTTCTCCTTAGGGGACCTTGTATATCCACTGCTTGAAGAGAACAGTCTAGGTTGAATTTGTTTTCCTTGTGTTTATAAACTATTAAGCTACTCTAGTAGTAAAGTTTGAAGAGTGCTATAGCAATGACTAGTAATTAGAAGGTTCCTAGCTGGATTCATATGTGAGCTGATAAACTCACTTGCATATTCACTCTCAGTTTGGTCTTTCTTGACCTCCATATAACTCAGGCTTTGTGTATATACAAACTTGGTCTGAAATAACAATCAGTTTTAACTTGCACTTTTAGTTACTTTGGTGCAAGGCTGTGTGTGGTACACTCTTATTGTGGATTATATATAGACATGCACTGGCATAACTACAGATGTGAGGTAAAACTGATAGTTATTCTGGTTCCAGTTTGTGTGTAGACAAGAACTCAGTCAACCCAGTTGTTAGGGTGGAATGTGGACTCTCAACTGAACCATATGTTACATCTGAGTTCCATCACTAATCAACAGGCCTGCAACATATTTCAGCTCCTTATTCATGCACCTGTGGGACAGGAGGACAAGAATGGAAAGTTAATGGCCTACATGCTGCCCCCATTTATGTTGTAAACCCATGGAAGTCAAGGAGATTACATATATGTAACTGAGAGCCAATTTGATCCTATGCATTTCATATTACACTAGAAAATAAAACATAATTTTAACCATATGAATGACAAGAACACCAATGCTTCCAGACATGTCAGAGCAGAATACTTTCCAGGTGATTAGTAACTACCCTTTTAGAATCAGAATGTAAAGTGGTCTGGCAAATTTGGCAAGTGTTACTAACTAATGCCTTACCAGTTCCTCATATTGAAACTTCAGTGGAGTTACTCCTGAATTACCTCTTTGTAAGTGTGAGGAGACTCAGACCTCTAAGTGCTTAATGACTGAATTCATCAAGGTGCAGAGTAGAATACTTTTTTTCTAAAATATTTAATAAATGTTTATGTTATTTTGAAATATTGAATAGAAAAATGCACCCCAGAGTATATAGAATGTCTGAGGATTCAATACTGCCTCATTTTCACACATTCAAAGTAACATATCCCTTGAATGGCAGAGTGAAGAACAGATACGATTAAGTTATATTAGATATACCAAACGTAATAATAGTGGAATCCTTTTAAAAAAACATATTAAATGCATTGATTTACAAAGGGGAAGATCCGGGTCCTCTTTTATTGTACAGCTGTGAGAAGAGACCCCATTTTAAGCACTGTGCTATCATACAGTGACACGAGAGTCACTCGTGTTTTCCAAGGACAAAAAACATGCTTTTAGTGTTATTCATAATTTGCCCTAGTGATTTTAGAAGAGTAACAAGGTGTTTGTACCATGCTGTAATTTATAGCAATTATTGAAATAGGGATGACAATTAAAACAATCTCCTGATCAAAACACACCACTGGAAGTTTAATCCCATCACAAAACTAGAGAAGTTAGTTAACTAAGGATCAGAAAACTGTTATTCTTCTGTTTCTGACATCCAAACTTTTGATACACCCTGAATAAAACAGAAAGGCCCCAATTCTTGTTCTGACTGAGCTGCACAGGACATGTAGGTGGAGGGAGGATGAGAAATGTGAAAGTACAATAACCTTCATTGCTCCCAGACCCTGAGATTGTCTGGGGGCTGGTTCAGGTTTAGGGTTGCTGTAATTTATGCAAACTGGCCAAGGATCATTCTGGCAGCTGAGAATATTTACAATGCACAGGCATTTTCCTCCACTACCTCCTTCAAATCACCGCCCTATATCAGTCCCCTTTCACTGGTGGAATTTCCAGCTGGCCATATCTGTCACCCTCTTTTACACCAGTAGAGAGAAGCAAAATGAGATTAGGTGTTCAAGAAGAGCGGAGACTGAACCAGATCTCCTGAGTCCCAGTCCAGTGCCTTAACTATGAGATCATTGGTCCTTTCATAAACTGTTTATTTTAATATGTTATTTAATAATTTATGCATCTGAGAGGCTAACCACATTCTCCAAACAAAAAACAACTTAACCAAAGCCTATTATGTTGCCAGGATACAGTACCCTTCAAAAAGCAAGATTTAGGCAAGCTACATATATATTGAATCTGAGATAGAAGATTTCTAAAATGGAATATAGTTGGATCAGAAGCATACTAATCTGTTTGTACACTCCCTCTGAAGTGGGTGTATCAACAACAAATGTAACTTTGTAACTTATTTAATTGTAATTAATTAAATTAAATTAATTGTAACTTACTCTAGACCTTCCTTGGGCTAAATACAAAGGATGGTTATTTATTATTTGTATTACAGTAGCTCCATTCATGGACTCCAGCCAGGATTAATGTTTCATTGTGTATAGGTACTGTAAGCACAGCACATAGGGACAGACAGTTCCTCCCACAAAGGGTTTAGAATACAACTTCAGTTACTAAGGATTTAACAGTTTACACATGATGTCCATACTTCAGCTAATTCAGAGTTCCAAATTCAATAGCTATCATTCCTTAGGTAGCACTCCTTAGTGGACTTTGTGTCCATAAACCAGTAAATCAGCTGCACTCATCCCTAGGTGTAGTTTCATGACAGATTGAAAAATAGTCTTCATTTCATTTCAGATCTGCAGAACACCATCTGGGAGAGAACATAACAGAATGGAAATTGCTCATACAAGATGTGAGAGGGGGTTGCAAAATTTCACAGTATGTGGCCTGCCTCTTAGTGAAGTGAAAGTCATGTCACACAACAGACAAAAAATTAGACTGTGACTTGCCTTTTACTTCATTTTACAAAAAATGCTGCAACCACAACTGAAGAGTAATGGAGCGCATATTAGTCTGTAACCATACCAGTTCAGGCTCTCCATCACCTCACCCCTTGGGGTCATAGTGTTACATCTACAAAAGAATTTCAACCCATCCTTTAATTTTGTGTTCAAAATCATTTGCAGCCAGAAATATTAAAACTCATGCACACAATTTCATGTGCAAATTGGGTAGTTAAATTGCATCCACAGCATGTCCAAACAATTGTGCAAGCAAAATTACATGCAAATGTAAAGGCTTTTTTTGGTGAACATGGATCATTTTTCTTAAGTATATAGGCATTGTTGACCCTTGTGTCTTGATTATGCTGCCTAAACATTCCCTTGTGGTTTCAACCAAATAAGATATCTGCTACTCTTAAACACCATTGCCATCCACTCAGATGTTTCAGGTGCATTTCCAGTGATGGATAAAAGACTATTTTGAGCTCTTTGGGAGTCTTGGATGAAAAACATTATGTAATCTGAATAAGAGCTCCCATTGTGATGCTGTGGCCAAAAGGGCTAATGTGATCCTTGGCTGTATAAAGAGGGGACGCATTTATTACTTCTATATTTGGCATTGATGCACCTGGACTGGAATACTGTGTTCAGTTCTGATGTTCACAATTCCAGGCTGTTGAAAAACTGGAGAGGGTTCAGAGAAGGGCCACCAGAATGATTAAAGGACTGAAAACGTGCATTGATAGTGAAAGACCCAAGGAGCTCAATCTGTTTAGCTTATCAGATAGAACGTTAAGGGTTAACTTGATCACAGCTTATAAAGTAACTACACAAGGAAAATAAATTTGAAAATAGAGGACTCTTCAGTCTAGCAGACAATGTCTAAAAAAATCCAATGGCTGGAAGCTGAAGCTAGACAAATTCAGACTGCAAATAAGGTGCATATTTTTAACAGTGAAGTTTGTGGTGGTTTCTCCATCACTGGAAGTTGTTAAATCAAGATTGGATGTTTTTCTAAAAGACCCGCTCTAGTTCAAACTGGAATTAATTCAGGGAAGCCCTATAGGCTGAGTTATGCAGGAGGTGAGACTAGATGATCACAACATTCCCTTCTGGCCTTAGAATCTATAAGTATGAGTCATCATATTAGTCAAGTAAGTTAATAGATTCATATAATGTTGTATTGTTAGGATGTATACAGCTATTTACTACTACTACAACAAGAGGACTGGGAAGCAAAAATTAGCTATATTGGCCTATCCCTGGCTGCTGTAATTGTCCCACAGGGCTACTGTCAATCAGAGTAAATGAGAAAAGGCATTAATTATTATTATTATTACTATGTCTATGTTGCCATGTCTCCTGATTTCATCAGGAGTCTCTCAGTATTTGGTGTTTTTCTTAAGCCTCAGTTCCTCGAGGCAAGCAATTATGTGAGAATCTCCGCTTTAGTTTAAAAAATAAGAACGTTTCTAGCCCGATGGTTGAAAAGAGAAGCTTTAAAACTTGACATGAGTGCACTCTAAAGACTCAGAAACCAGAAGGAAGATAAAAAGAGCCCATGTTTAAAAAAAAAAAATTAAGCCCAGTTTAGGAGTTTTGAATGCTTGAGGCTGGCAATATGGTAATATGTTTAGTGCCACCAATGTGCTTGTGTAATCCATTGATCAGTGCATGCTCTCCATATCTCTTTCTGTGCCTATCTACAGAGGACATGGGTCTGTTACAGCTCTCAGCTGGTGCGTCTGTCTCTTTAGCTCGAGTTGTAGCAATTCATGCTTTCAGCTCTGGAGAGCCCCAGTTTAATCCCAAGGGTCAGTTGTGATGATGGCTGCCCTGCTTGATTCTATACAACGCATAAAATTCTCCACTAGTGTATAAACTCACACAAAAATATGGGCTACATTATGACTATGTCTACACTACACTCAAAGGTGTGATTGCAGCTCAGAAGGCATATCTAGGCTAGCTTGAAACTAGCTAGCAGAGCTAAAACAGGGCAGCACAGACCAGAGCACAGGCTAGCAACAAGAATACATACCCAGGTTTCTGGGTAGGCTTGTACAGCCTGAGCTGGGCTCCCTGCCACAGTCTCTTCACTTCTATTTTTAGCCTCAATTAAAGCTAGTGTGGGTATGCCTACCTGAGCTGTAATCATACCTCTGATAGAATTGCAGGCATATGGCAAGGGCTTGTCTAGATGAACAGTATGTGCACGGCAAACCGGGGTGTAAAGCTCGCTACACAGCATTAGTCTGCTGTGCTTTGTCTCTTTGGACCTTGCTGCTGAGGACTAAAAGTTCTCCACTGCACATTGATCTGCCCATTCCAACCCAGAGTAGATCAAAGCACACTAGGGAACTTTTAGTGCAAGGTAGCGGGCTCCTCATGGACAGTTAGTGCCTGGCACATTAGTGCATTGTAGATTTACACCCCAGGGTGCCACGCACTAACTGTTCATCTAGACAAGGCCTAAGCCTTGAATGCTTTATATATTCCTTTAATTTATTTCCCAACTATCTCTCTTATGTACTTATATGGCCCCTATAACTGTACAGTGGCCCAAGTATTTAAAATAGAAATAACAGCCTGGGAAAGAAGAAAGAGACAGATTATCGGAGAAATAGCTTGTAGGGATTTTGTTTGTAAGTGAGTGAGTAGGTATATTCTTTGTTGATGTGTGTGCACTTGAAGAACTTACTGAGGGAAAGCTATCTCAAAGAAATAGTGTTGGCGCTTAATTCTGAAAGTGGCAAGATCCCTGGTCATTTTTATCTTGGAGGATGCTACAGAGGAGACAAGTTCTTCGAAGCACTGCCCTCTTTTTTTACCAGAATCACATCAGTCTTGCCTGGGTTCCACTTTAGCAGGCTCTTCATCCAAGTGCTGATTCCAGCGAGGCACTGAGAAATCTGGGGGACAGCATTTGTTATGTTTGATGCAAAGTGCAGCGTTGTCTGCTTAGTGCTGCCATTTCAGCAATTGTTTTCTCCTGAAAGATTTATAAAAGTGTTCGATAGTATCAGAGAGAGGATTGAGCCTTAGCAGACTCCAAAGATGTGGACTTTTTGATTTATTTTTTAATTATAAACTCATTTCCTGTGGCCCTCATGGAAGGATTGGGTTTTCAAGGGCACTTTAATGTGTTTTATTCCTGGCTCACACTTGCCTAATAGCCTGCCATTTACATATACTTAATAAATTAATTATGAAGGGATGCTAACTATGAGACTAGAACAACAGTTTCCAAAGCTGGTGCTTTGTTATTGACTGTAAAGAGAATACTCATTATCTTAATCTGTCAGTGTGGTTATAGCAAGCAACTCAGATTTCATTACAGTGGCTGTATGTCCTTCTTCACATTAAATTAAAAAAAACCAAAAAGGCTCTCTCACTGATAGACCAGAATAAAAACCTCTTTGTAACACTTTTAGTATATTTTGTTTTGTAGGGCTATTGATTTTTTACTTGAGTGATTTTTTTTTAAACCAGCTCTGGTATATTTTTCAGGCTATGTTACCATTTGATTGTGAATTTTACTTGTTTATCCATGGTTAGCTGTTTAGAGGTTATGGAGTATGAGCCATTTAGAATTCAAAGATGATTTATTATGAACTGTTATTAATCTAAATATTTATATTGCAAAACCATTATTTCTTCTTATATAAATTAATTGCAACTGAGCATCTACTCCAGTTGAAAATATGTGTTATATGGGTACCTGAGAACGGAAGTCAGTATGGCAGATGGGTGCTAGCCCTGGAACAGTGCTGTGCAATGTAAACATAAGGCCATCATCAGGCAAATGGCTTCTGTGGCAGCTATAGTCCAATATTTTTAGTCTGTTAAGTCACACAATACCACCTCAATCAGTAAAGCGGGGTGATTTATTTGTGAGAAGAGATGCAATGTATTTGTACGTTGTAACAGCTATACAATATTTCACATGTTCTCAAAGAGCCAGATCCTTAGCTCCAATTCCAGTCACTTTGTGGTACTCAGGCAGCCCAAAGGCTGCCCAAAAGGGGGCAACCAGGAATTTTTCTGGAGTAACAGAAACCCAGTGTAAGACAGTTCTACACCACCTAGCCCCACACCTCTGCTTAAGGGGTTTGTCAGGGATGGGGAAGGGTAATGGCAGGGCATGTTGGAGACAGGGCCAGGACACTCCACCTGGTCTTCAGCTGGCAGAATGTCCCCTATGGAACTGTTGCAGCCAGCATAATATATAGAAGCCCTTATGCTGCTTTAAATACCAGGGTCATTTTAATCCCAGGATCACGAGAGGAGAAAGGAGGCTTAGAGCCCTTCCTGGTCCCTCCCCTATTCCTCAACTGTGCCAAACTCAGCACAACTGAGAATTTGGTCCTAAGTTTTCTGTTTTTCTGCCTTTTACTAGCTCAGGGTCAGATCATGAAATGTGCCGAGCACCCACAATTCCCATGGTTTTCTCAGGACTTTTCAGGAGCAGGCCCTAATCTTATAAAAGCAGAAATAAAAGATCTAACGCTGTTAGTGCTAACTGGTCTGAATATCATCTGGACAAATGCTGCTTTGCCCTTTCTCCTTTTATACACATCTGTGTGTAACTGAAATACAAGGTCTGCAATTATCAAAGAGCTCCCCCTCCTCTATTCACATTTTAAAGATTAGTCTAATGACTTCCAGGCAGAGGGAGAATTTAGGTGGCTATGTGGGAAGAATTGAATCGAGATGTCTCACTCAGATATGTTGGAGACAAAAAGATTCCTCCTGCCCCTTTCTGCACAGGCTACATAGTTAAAGATGCCTCACTGGGCAGAACTTGCTTCCATCAGACAGTCAGTTGCTAGTAACAAATGATTGGATCACTCTTATAATTACCTTTCTCATTGCAAGAAACACATTACAGAAGTGTGAGAAATGCCCTTGTCTCACATAGGGACACAAGGTGGATGAGGTAATATCTTTTATTGGACTGACTTCTGTTGGTGAGAGAGACAAGTTTCGAGCCACACAGAAAAGAATTCTGTGTTAGCTCAAAAGCTTGTCTCTCTCACCAACAGAAGTGAGTCCAATAAAAAGATGCTACCTCACACACCTTGTCTCTAATATATTTTAAAATAGCCTATATCTTTTAAATGTTCTAGCTCTGGCTATGCAAGAGTTGATAAATACGCTCTCCTTACTGGGATAAGGCTAAGATGTTCAAAAGTGACTATGGTTATGGGTACCTTGCTTTTTAAGGTGCCCAACTTGAGGCACCTTAAATAGACCCAATTTTCAGGGAATTAAATGAGTGTTCAACGCTTCCTGAAAAATTAGGTCACCTTAGGTTTGTCTAAAATTGGCACCCAAAATCACTAGTCACTTTTGAAAATCTTGCCCACAGCAAATCACAGAAAAGTATCTCAGGCAGCAAAACCTAATGACTAATTCATGAGTCTAGATGGAGTGCACACATTGTAACAGCAATAAATGATTTCATAACCTATGATGAGATTTCTGTTTCTCTATTATCTTTGTACTTGTTTATTTTGTAAATAGAATATTTAACTCTAATCTGCTATTGAGTCTAATTTGCCTGGATCCCATCTGCCTGGATCCCTTATACTTTTATTATAAAAGGTCAGCATTCACAAGAAGGCAAAGCTATGTCTACATTGCAATATTTTCACAACAATTGATTGGATAACCAGTCCAGTAACATTAAACTGCAAGAAAATGTAGGCATGTTCATGAGTTTTAGCATCTATGAATAAATGAGAGAAATCATTACAGTTGATAGATGAAAGGCAAATGGAAAATTAAATTGCACTATATTTCTACAATTGGAACTTTTAAAAGGAACAGATTTTAAATTCAGGGTTGGGTTTGTTTGCATTTGACCCATTCTTGAAACGTACCGCTGTAATTGAACTTGTGACAGGCTTCATGAGTGCTGCCTGAAGAATGAAAGCTTCTGTGTTGTGGTGCGTTAAAAGGGGAACCCTGCTCAGTGGCCAAAGTGGCCGTGTCAGCAGAACATTTAAAACATTTTAACTGGAAAATTCTAAAAACTTCATGCTAAAAAAAATACACTTGGTATGGTGCTATTACTAGACAGTTTCATATTTTCATTAAATGACTAAAGCTGGTTGAAATATTTCACATAGAAAATTTTCTCATTGGAAAATGTAGTTTTACTGAAACCAAAACCTTTTGATGGAAAATGTCAATTTTTAGGTTTAGTTTTCCAATTGGGAGAACTGAAACAAACAAACAAAAAAATCATATCAAGATGACATTTTGAAACAAAATGTTAAATGTTAAAAAATGAGATTTTTAATTTCAAAATGTTGATTCAAAACAAAAATGTTCCTCCAACATGTTGAATTATTTTGTTTTGATCAAAGATGTCAACATTTTTCACTCTGACATTTCCAATTTGTAACTTTTCAGATTTTTTTCAATGCACAACATTTTCAATATTTCAGGTTTCCATTCTGATTTGGAATGGAAACTACATTTCAAAATGTTGACATTTCCAAAGAGATGAAAATTCTGTTTCCCAGCCAGCTCTACAAGTGACCAATCAATGAAGGGTTTTGTAGTAAATCAGGAATTATTGCTGTATCAAAAATATACATATTTTGATAGTAATCCTAAAATCTCTGAAACAGCAAATTTTAAGGCAAATTGTACCCTTTACTCCACAGATGTAAATGTAGCACAGAGATTCTGTAACAACCCACCTGCCCCTGAGTCCTTGATGTAAGAGGCATAGTTAATGGGAAAGGGAATATGGCTGGGGTACCAAGTGCTCCATGATACACTAGGCAGCGGGGCATAAGTTAGAGCAACCTAAGGTTACTTTAACTTTCCTTGGGGATAGGGTCAGTCCCTCCAGAAGTCACCATTGTCCCCACTTGGCTCCTGGACCAAGTGCAGCTTTGTCAGAACTGAGAATTAGTACTTGTTTCCCAGGCCAGGAAAAAAAATTCCTTGTCAATGTTTTGCTTGAAACTAGAATGATAAAATCTTCTGAAGCTCTCCACCTCTCCACTCTGTCCCATTTCTAATCCTAGGAAATGGAACCTACAAGCATGTAACAAAGTCTGAAGGAATCACAAAAATCAACTTGTCTATATTTTCATCCACAGAGCTCAGTACAGGGAGGCTGTTTTGGTCACCACAAGAACGTCATGACCACACCCTCATGCGTCCTTCTATTCACACCCACTCAACTTGTACCATGTTAACCACACACCTGGAGGCACTTTATTCCTTGTGGTTTAATATCACTGGCGAGGATCAAATATTTTGTAGTGAATAATTTATTCACCAAATTTAGCCTTTTTTCCTAATCTAGACTGCACTGTCTGCCCCTGTGATAATAGAACTGGCTCCTGGGGAGACAAATTTTTCTCTGCTTGAGTTTCAGCTTGTGATGCTTGCTGAGATTCTGAAGGTGTTGGGGGCTGGGATATGACCTCTTCGTTAGACTCATGTTCTTCCTAGCTGGTGAAAGCCAGAGGGGAGGTGCTGGGACTGAAGTTAGAGTTTATTTTCAATGCCTTCCTGAGGCAGGACAAGATACTGGCACCCCTTATAGAAACAAGTATTAAAATCTTGCTTAGGAAAGCATCTCCTGACATGGATACTCAGCTACCACACTGATGGGCCTGGTATAAAAACAGGTACTAGAGGGAGGGAAGGCCTACACTACACATTTACAGCGGCGCAGCTGCATCAAATACACCTGTGCTGCTGTAGCACTTCTGGAGAAGATGCTCTAAGCTGATGGGAAAGAGCTCTCCCATCAGCTTAATAACTCCACCTCTGTGAGAGGCGGTAGCTATGTTGGTGGGAGAAGCTCTCCCGCCAAAATATTGCTGTCTACAAGGACGCTTAAGTCGGTATAACTATGTCACTCGGGGTGTGGATTATTCACACCCCCGAGTGACATAGTTATACTCAAGTAATTTTGTAGTGTAGACCAGGGCAGAGCATCCTTCCGAATATCACTGCATCTCAGATCTCCCCACATTTGTGAAGATTATCCAGAAGGCTGTGGTGATAACTAATAATAATAGTGATTAGTGATATTTGTATTACTGTAATTCCTAGGACCCCAGTCATGGACCAGGGCTCCTTTATGCTAGGTGCTGTACAAACAGAACAAAAGATCTTCCAACATTCTAGTCCTGGATGCATTAAGCAGCCTGAGTTAAGCTACAACACTGGGATTGCCAGATGTCATGGTTGTGTTAGGGGTTATTGTGTTATTCAAAGTGGTTGGAAGAGACAACACCTTACAGCATTTGGATCCTTGAACATGCTCCCCCAAAGCCTAAATCAAAACATCTGCCCCCACCCTTAGGAGTGGGAGGAGCTGAAGCTCGAGTCACGTTCTAAGTCCTCCAAGAATTGCTAAAATTTTACCCCAAAACACAAGCAGAAATATACCATCAGCACAAAGCCATCTTTATATACCAGAGACGAGCAGCAAAGAGTGCAAGCAATCAACAGTTCTTCTTTATCACATGTCACCTTTCAATAAAAGGTTAAATTATTGTTTTTTAAAAGCAAGTTTGTGTGATAATGCAGAAGGCAGTTATTCAGTTCAAACATTGCCTGATACAAACATTTTTGACATTTGGCACATTTTTGTCCTTTTGTGACTGCAACCAAGATGCAATGAACTGTTGCCATACCAATAGTTAGGAAGAAAATGTTAACTCCTCCACATGGACTACCCACATAGATTCCATGTATGCAGTTTGTAAAATGCTTTGGGCATAAAAGATACTGCGATGAGACACACATGGCTGACAAAGTCAGATCTAGCCCCTGAGTTACACAGGCTAGATCATGTGCCGGTGAACTGAAAAGCAGTGAAGCTATATTGATGTATACCAGCTCAAGATCTAGCCCACTGAGTGTCTTGCTGCACTCCTTATTCTCACCTTATTCAGACATTTGTAGTGTGTGAGAGGAGCTGCTATCAGAAGGTTGGGCCTTTTCCTATCCCCCCTGAAGACTGGTTAGACCAGGACACCATCTGTAGCCAAATATCTTTAAGGTTGGCACTTGAATTCTTCAGGGCTACAGTGGTTAGTACGGTCTATACCTGTCTATAATTCCAATGCACTTTGTATAATCTACACAGCAGATGAAAATAGAGGAGTTTTTTTTTAATTTTCTTTGTACTGAGGTGAGGAAAGTGGGTATGTTTGCCTGTATTTTGGCCTGAGTTCTATGGTATTTATATGTTTTGTGTTGCCTGCTCACTACTGTTAGGTATTAGGAGACATTTGTGCATCTAGTAAAACAACACTTCTGCATTGCAACCAATATGTGTGCCTTCATTTTTAAAATTTAATATTGTTAATTACCCTTTAAACATTGCCTGTTTTTCCCCTTTCCCAAACCTCTGCTTGTCTGTTCTTAGATTGGGAGCATCTTGAAGCAGGAGCCACCTCTTGAATTATTGGAAAATACTTACCACATCACAGGGGCTATTGAAAATACAAGATAAATTATACAGAATAGTAATAATAATGCACTGGCTCATCTACTCTTAGACATCCACCCTATAAAACAGGAAGAATGGTCTCCATGGTCCACCCTGAAACAATAGACCCAAGGAAACACTAAGCATAAAGGAAAGAATCAGTGATGACAAGTTACATAAATACAGTCTCACAACATGTAATTCATTTTCAGATTCTCAAAGAATATAAGTTATTCAGAGCTGAACCTACATCTGAATTAAATAGGGAATTCATATCTTTTACATGCAGCTAGGTTGTGACGGGTTGGATCACAGAAACCCTCTTGGGAGCTGCCACCTGATGTGCCAAGACTATTTCTACCCATGCTTTCCCTGCCAGCTCGGGGCCCCAGCAACCTGTCTTGCTGAGCCAGACATGCCTGTCTGCTCCAACACAGACCCAGGGTCTGCACCAAGTGCCCAAAAGCTGCAGGTTTACCTGAAAGCAGCTAACAGAAGTGTTCCAGTCTTTAACACTCAGATGCCCAACTCCCAATGGGGTCTAAACCCAAATAAATCCGTTTTACCCTGTATAAAGCTTATGCAGGGTAAACTCATAAATTGTTCACCCTCTATAACACCGATAGAGAGATATGCACAGTTGTTTGCTTCCCCAGGTATTAATACATACTCTGGGTCAATTAATAAGTAAAAAGTGATTTTATTAAATACAGAAAGTAGGATTTAAGGGGTTCCAAGTAGTAACAGACAGAACAAAGTAAGTCACCAAGCAAAATAAAATAAAACGTGCAAATCTATGTCTAATCAAACTGAATACAGATAATCTCACCCTCAGAGATGCTTCAGTAAGTTTTTTCCTCAGACTGGACACCTTCCAGGCCTGGGCACAATTCTTTCCCCTGGTATAGCTCTTGTTCCAGCTCAGGTGGTAGCTAGGGGATTCTTCATGATGGCTCCTCCTGCTTTGTTCTCTTCCACCCCTTTATATATCTTTTGCAAAAGGCGGGAATCCTTTGTCCCTCTCTGGGTTCCCACCCCCTCCTTCTCAATGGAAAGACACCAGGTTAAAGATGGATTCCAGTCAGGTGACATGTTCACATGTCACTGCAAGACTTCATTGCCCACTTGCCAGCACATGTGTATACAGGAAGACTCACAGGTAAAACAGAGCCATCTGCAGACAGTTGTCCTGGTTAATGGGAGTCATCAAGATTCCAAACCACCATTAATGGCCCACACTTTGCATAATTACAATAGGCCCTCAGAGTTATATTTCATATTTCTAGTTTCAGATACAAGAGTGGTACATTTATACAAATAGGATGATCACACTCAGTAGACTATAAGCTTTGTAATAATACCTTACAAGAGACCTTTTGCATGAAGCATATTCCAGTTACATTATATTCACTCATTAGCATATTTTTATAAAACCATATAGACTGCAACGTCACATAGGTATCATGTAAGGTTTCATAGTTCATGTTTCAGTGGACTGCTTGAGGCCATTCCAAATTCATACCTTGTGTAATGTCACTGACTTCAAACTTACTTCAAACCAGGGATGAATTTGTCCACTTGCACTCATTCAAGTATAGAATCTTTTATCCAGTGTCTTGCTACTAATAGGAAAATTCCTACTGTTTTCACTGATGAACATTTCCTCTAAGATGCTCACCTGAAAAACTTTAGTATGTCTTTCTGCATGTCTTTCTGCATTTCGCCTCTTATTTCAGATGTAGATCTGAGATCAGTGGTTATGTTATCTTAATGTCCATTTATCCCTACCCTTTGTTTCCTGTCTTTTAACCAGTTACTGATCCATGAGAGGACCTTCCCTTTTATCCCGTAACTGCTTACTTTGTTTAAGAGCCATTTGCTTGGGACATTGTCAAAGGCTTTCTGAAAGTCCAAGTACACCATATCCACTGGATCACCCATGTCCACATGCTTGTTGACCCCATCAAAGAATTCTAATAGATTGCTGAGGCATGATTTCCCTTTACAAAAGCTGTGTTGACTCTTCCCCAACAAACCATGTTCATCTGTGTGTCTGATAATTCTATCCTTCAATATACTTTCAACCAGTTTGCCTGGTACTGAAGTTAGGCTTACTGGCCTGTAATTGGTAGGATCACTTCTGGACCCTTTTTAAAAAGCTGGTGTCTCATTAACTATCCTCTAGTCATCTGGCCAAGAAGCTGATTTAAATGATTGGTTAATGTTTTAACATGCATCCCTTATCTCCCAATATAAACTCATCTAGCTAGGGCTTAATTCACAGTGGCACAAAGCAGATTTAAAGTGGGCCAGGATCTGCGTAAATTATTTGTAACTATGTATTTGTTATGAGCACTGGACAGTAGCTCATATCATCTCTTACACCTTTCTTTTAGCTAAGGATGGTGAGCTGCTCAAGTATATTTAATGCTACCACAAAAAGTTACCTAAATCATAAGAAATACACCAAGAGAAGGGCAAATTAATTTTAGTTTCTGAATTGTCATCACCTTTGTATATATTTTAGTTGACATATTTTATTGAATCTTTACCATTTCTATTTAGACCACTGTGTAAATTAAGCTTTTTCACAGTAACTGTGTCTTCTTTAACTACAAACTTTAATGATTCATAGATTTTAAGACCAGAGGGGGCCATTAAATCTCATCCTACTTCTTGCATAACACAAGCCGCAGAAATTCATCCAATTACCCCTGCAGTAAGCCGGATAACTTGTGATGAAAATGGCACAGAGCTCCCATAGTCAGACTTGGTAGCACTCTGGCTGAAACATTCACCCAGCTGATTCTAACAGCCTTGAGGTAAAGAGTAAATCTTACCAGGTCACCATCACAAATCTTATGAACTTTGAAGGACTTGTTCACTGCTGTTGCAGGGGCTCTGAGCTCTTGGAAAATAAAAATAGTGCTCAGCTATTGTCCCAGTTCTCCTTTAGGATATCCATGCACAACAACTTTTTACCTCAGTGGGAGTTGCACAGAAGTGTCTGGTAGAAATGGACCCAATATCGTTAACTGTAAGGAATTTTAGTGATGCAGATATAAAAGGTCTATTTCAAAAAACATTACCCTGATGACAGAGGATATGACTGCATGATCTATTGCTGGAACAATAGAGTGGGTGCTGAGACCAACTGAACCAAACTGTAAACCCTGTATATGATGGAAACCACTTCAAGCCAGGGGATGTGGCAGCCTGTCTCAACATCCCTAGTTCCAGCACCTATGTCTGTATGTTACAGAGGAGGTCGGATTAGATGGTCATGATGGTTCCTTCCCGCTTCTAAATCTATGACTCTTTACAGTCCCAATCCAAAGCCCATTGAAGGCAACAGAAAAACTGCTGGTGATTACAACGGCTTTGGATCAGACAAATGGGGCAATGGGGCTGCAGCTTCTATTCTAGCCTGGAATAGCTGCACAGCAACTTCTTACTCATGCCCCAGGCGTGGGGAAGGGGTGAATGTAAGCACTGCAGCTCCTCACCACTTCACTTGTATGAAGGCCATTTTCTTTGGCTTTTTGTAAATAAAATTAATTTCACCCTCATGGACCAGCGCCAGTCCCTGAAATCTCCCTGATACAGTTTAGGAAGGCGGCAAGCTGGTCACTGGTATCAAAAAGGTTGACAAACACTGGGCAAGACTGTCTATTTCCCAAGTTGCCCTGACTAAGCAGCACCATCTCAGGAGCAGCCAAGGGATGGAACTAAGAGAGGCAATTTCTTCCCTGCTCCCTACTCTCTCCCAGGAATGGTAATCCACTCCTGGACCTTACCAGCTGTGCTGGCCAGGTCATTTGGGATCTGGAACCAAGGCTTAGTCCATTCCACTCCATTTGCCTGGGGTTGGGAGTATTAGGCACACAGCCTCTGCATATCTTCTCCAGTGATGTGTGGATAGAGTGTGTGTCTCCTAATGCCTCTGTGCAGGGACGGCTCTAGCTTTTTTGCCACCCCAAGCAGGGGGGAAAAAAAAGCGCCGATCGGCGGCATCCCAGTCGCACCGCTTCATTCTTTGGCGGCAATTCAGCAGTGGGTCCTTTGCTCCCTCTCTTCCTCTTCGGCGGCACTTTGGCGGCAGCTCAAAGAGGAAGAGAGGGACTGATGGATCCACCGCCAAAGTGCCACCAAAGACCCGGAGGTGCCGCCCTGATACCGAATGGAGTGCCGCCCCTTTGTATTGGCCGCCCCCAAACACCTGCTTCCTTCGCTGGTTCCTGGAGCCGTCCCTGCCTCTGTGAACCTATCTGAGCCACAATCTAGCTCTAAACAAACATTTAAACAAAACATTTAAACAAACATTAAAAAAAATCTGCATTTCTCCTCTTCAGTTACAATTACAGGACACTCGTGTCCACTTATAAGTGTTGCCCTTCACAAAAGTTTACTTCATAAGGAGTTCTAGATTCCTTCAATATTTTGCAGGTGATCCCTGGAAACCCCAGGCTCAACATTCTATACTGTACTTTAATACCTCTTTCATACTGACTTTCAGTTTCTTTAATAGCTGTTTAGGTTTCAGATCCTAAACTTTACAAATTCTGGCCCATTGAAAGAAAACCAAGCTGCTTTATTAAATTCATTATTCAAGGAAATCACAGTAAACCTAATAAGATTTGTTATGTTTTTCCACTCAGTGTCAACAGGGAATCAGATTAAATTAAGGCTGAAGGTCTCAACTGCATTCTAGCCCTTGATCAAGTTACTAATGCTTCAGTTTAAGAAGTATGACAAGATGATTAGATGATTTTAAAAGCCCTGTGCTTGAAGAGATAGTTGATATCACTGAAGCAATTATTTTTGCAGTCAAATTATGCAGTTCTTGCAGTCACATTAATAAACGGAGGTTTGTCAAATTCTGCAATAAGGTGCTTTAATGAAAGGAATTCAGTTGTATCTGCATGGGTTTCCTTTGTTTAATTTATATACCTAAAAACAGCAGCAGTCAAAAGCCCAACCAACATCACTAGGTTTGTACACACACTCCAGCTGATGTCATGACCCGTGGGGTGTGAATCTGGGTTAGCAAGGGTCATGGAAGCAGTCATACACCAACCCTTCACCGGGAAGATGCTAGCAATAGCTCACCTGAGACTCATAAGCTCACCCGCAGTGTGAGGCTCTGCCCTCAGACCATAGGCGTGCGCAGCATATTTAATTAGGGTGTGCATACAGGGAATTTTTTTTTAAAAGGCGAACATCATAAAGGTTGGGGTGTGCGGGGGGTGTGTGTGCGGTGTGCAGGAAGGGGCTCAGGGCAAGGGATTGGGGCAGAGGAGGGGTGCGGGGTGTATAAGGGAGCTCAGGACAGGGAGTTGGGGTGCAGGAGGGGTGTGGTGGGGGCTCAGGACAGGGAGTTGGGGTGCAGGAGGGGTACAGGGAGGGGGCTCAGGGCAGGGAGTTGGGGTGCAGGAGGGGTACAGGCAGGGGGCTCAGGGCAGGAGGCTGGGGTGCAGGGGGCAGGAGGGGGCTCAGGGCAGGGGTTTGGGGTGCAGTAGGGGTACGGGGTGCGGCAGGGGCTCAGGACAGGGAGTTGGGGTGCAGAAGGGGTGCGGGGTGCAGGCAGGGGGCTCAGGGCAGGGAGTTGGGATGCAGGAGGGGTGCGGGGTGCAGTCAGGGGGTTCAGGGCAGGAGTTGGGGGGCAGGAGCAGGAGGGGGCTCAGGGCACGGGGTTAGGGTAAGAGGGGCAGGAGCAGGAGGGGGCTCAGGGCACGGGGTTAGGGTAAGAGGTGCAGGCAGGGGGCTCAGGGCAGGGAGTTGGGGGCAGGAGGTGGCTCAGGGCAGGGGGTTGGGGTGGGAGGTGCAGGCAGGCAGGGGGCTCAGGGGGTTGGGGGGCCAGGGAACAGGAGGGAGCTCAGGGCAGGGGGCAGGGAGTTGGGGTGCAGGAGGGTAGGCTGTTTGCAGGTGGGCCCCAGGCTGGGGATCTGGGCTCCCCGGTCCCGGCGGGAAGGCTTGGGAGCCGGGCAGAGAGGGCCGGGCTGGATGCTTGGGGCCAGGCCAGGCAGAGGCAGCTGGGGCGGATCGCAGCGGGGCCTGGCTGCTCCCGGAGCTGGATTCAAGGCCGAGGGAGCTGGGCCAGAGCCCCTGAACAGCGCCAGGGAGCTGAGCTCGCAGCCGGGCTCTGGGGGGTCCTGTGGGCCTGGCTCGCCCCCTGCTCCAGACCTGCTGGCTCCTGAGCCCCACTTAAGGTGGGCTGAGCTCGGGGGCGGCCTGACCCTCCCAGGTGGTGCCTGGACCTACGGCCAGTGCTGGGAGCCGCAGGCGGGTTCGGGACCCCGGACGCAGGAGCGGGTCAGCTGCGTGGGGGGGGGCTGCGGTAGTGCCCCCGTGAGCCCCATGGGCCACCTTAAGTGGCTGTGTTGGTGCTGCTGGGTGGGAGGCTGCCAGGGTACATGGGGCTGTTAAAGCAGCCGGGCCAGGCCCTGGGGAAGGGGAGCCCGGCCCAACAGGGTGCAGGAGGGGTTCAGGCTCTGGCCCGGCGCCGCTTACCCGCAGCGGCGCACTCCCTGCCTGTCAGGGTCCCACGCCGCTCACCACGTCCCCGCGCAGCCCCGGGAGAGGAGGGGGGGCGGCACAGGGCTCTGCACGCTGCCCTTGCCACGCCTCCAGGTACCTCCCCCGAAGCTCCCATTGGCTGCAGTTCCCTGTTCCCGGCCAATGGGAGCTGTGGGGGGCGGTGCCTGAAGCAACCGTCCCCCTGGCCCCAGGGACGTGGTGCTATGCCGGCCACTTCTGAGAGGGCATTAGGGTGTGCCTGGGCACATCCGGCACACCCCGTGCGCACGCCTATGCCTGAGACACAATTGATGGAGTCCCAGAGTGGCTGATTGGCCTGCTGGCCCTACTTTAGCCAGCAGCAGGAACAGGAAGCTGTCTCAACTGGGCTCCACCCTGGTCAGGACTGTTTGCCTTGTGCTTCCTACTTCTCCTACCCGCTCCTGCTACCTACTACCAAGCTCCTGCTTCCCTAGCTTGAACTCCTGGCACTCTGACCTGGCTTGACTCTTGGCATCTGACCTATGGTTCCTGACCTCCACTTTGTCACTTGCCTCTGACCCGCTGGTATCCTGACCTGGATTGACCCTGGTTCCTGACTTGAACCAAGACTTGTGGTTCTGATCTCCAGTTTTTCTCCTGCTTCTGACCTCCTGGTATCCCAATCCTGCTGACTTTTGACTCCTGTTTCATGACTGCAGACTGGCTCCAACTACTTGATCTGGGCACGCAGGACCCGGCCATAACAACTTGTTTGGACCACAATAACCCTGTGGGATGGTGCAAGAAGGATGGGCCCAGCAGGGCTATCACAGCCACCAGAAGCATCCCAAATGGGCCCTCTGCCTCCTGGAGGATAATCAAGCACTGCAAGCCCAAGTTGCGCAGCTGACCTCGGACAACCAGTGGCTGCAGGACAAATGAGGCAGCACTGAAAATATCGCACTGCATACAGCCTGCAGTGCCTTGCCTAACACAGACCCTGCAAAACCCTTGCCTAAATGGTTCGACGGAAACTGCGGGTGGTTCTGGGGTTTTATGAACTGATGCCACCTTCTGTTTCTGATGCGTCCCCAAACTACGCCTCTGACCTTGTAAGGTGACCTTGGTACTCAGCCTGCTGATAGGAGATGTGTTAGAGTGGGCCTCCCCTTGGCTGGAAGGCCAGAGGTTGGTGCTGTCTAACTGGGACACCCTTTTTCCAATCAGGGTCAACAATCTTTGATGACCCACGCTGAGTCTGAATGGCCAAGGTCACACTGAAGAGACTCCGGCAGGACCAAGGCACAGGGGCCTCCTATGCTGCACACTTCTGCAGCCTCACAATGGATACAGAGTGGAACAAAGCAATGCCTATGTATCAGTTCTGCTGGAGCTTACAGGAAGAAATCAAAGATGAACTGGCCCATGTAGAGATGCCTACAGGCCTAGAAGTCTTGTGGACCTTACCATCTGCTTAGATAGTGAGCTGCAAGAACAAAGGGAGAAGAAAAGAAGTTCCCTGCAGGCCCTCTACTTGCATACCATGACCTCATGAGTCTTCATGATCCCCTTGTTCACTGACGAGAGCAGAAGGTCACTTTCCCATTGGAATTCTGCCAACAGCATGACCAGGGACCAGCAAACATTGCATCCAGACCTAGGAAGGCTCAAACAGATGTAATCACCCTCATTGAAATATCCACTGGGGGAACTATGGAACTCCCCCGATCCCCTAAGTACTTTGACTATGCCAATGTCCTTGAGAAGAATGTGGAAAACTTCTCCCCACATTGGGACTATGATTGCCCCATAGAACTGCAGCTAGAGGTAAAGATACCATTTTGGCAGACATATGCATTGTTGGAACCTAAACTGGCAGTATTGCGAGAATATCTCCAAGAGAACCAGGCCCAGGGGTTCATCCACAAGTTGAACTTAGTGGCTGGTG
The DNA here is from genome assembly GCF_027887155.1 of Malaclemys terrapin pileata. NCBI lineage: Eukaryota > Metazoa > Chordata > Testudines > Emydidae > Malaclemys > Malaclemys terrapin. Next base: position 79,496,873 of record NC_071505.1, read on the forward strand.
CCCTGGTCCTTTTCATAAAAAAGAAGGATGTCTGTCTTCGCCTCTGTGTCAATTACTGAACCCTAAATCAGTTAACAATGCAGAACCACTACCCACTATCCTAATCCCTGAGTTGTTGGACCACGTGGGGGCTGCCCATTTATTCACTAAACTGGATCTTCAGGGAGCTTACAATCTTGTCTGTATCAGAGAAGGAACAAATAGAAGACCACCTTTTGGACCTTCTATAGCCACTTTGAATATATAGTTATGCCATTCAGACTGAGTAATTCCCCATGATGTTCCACCACTTCATTAATGATGTTTTAGGAGACTTACTGGACCAGTTCATGGTGGTATACTTAGATGATAAATTGGTCTTCTCAGACAATCTGGATCAACACAGCACTCATGTCTGCACAGTCCTGGGGAGACTACAACAACATGGTCACATGTTGAAGTATGCATTCAATCAGACCTCAGCTGAGTTTTTGGGTTTCTTCCTTCCTCTGAAGGAATCAAAATGGATTTGTGCAAGATCAGGCTGTTCATGGCTGGGCAACCCCCTACAATATGCATGACCTACAAAAATTTTAAGGCTTCATGGACTTCTACCAGAGTTCATTTCAAATTTTTCAAAATAAGCTGAGCCCCTTAGTGCCCTACTCTGGAAAAAAACACTCAGTTCTATTGGTTGCCCCAGGGCCAACACTCATTCTAGTAGCTTAAGCTTATCTTCACCACCACTTCAGTATTGGCCCACCTAGACATGATGCAAGCTTTTGTTGTGGAAGCCAATGCCTTTAGTATGGTGATCAGGGCAGTCCTCCCCCAAATACTGCACCCCATCACTTACTACTCAAGGAGTCTAACTCTTGCTGAGCGAAACTGAGATCTTCAACAAGGAGCTCCTGGAAATTAAGACCACCTTTTGAGGAGTGGGGACACTACATGAAAGGGGATGGCTATCTAGTCCAAGTGCTTACCAACCATAAAAACTGGGAGTACCTGTGGAGGGCCACAGCCTTAAATCAACAACAACTCCGGTGGGCCCTATTCTTCTCCCAGTTCAACTTTACCTTGACCTACAGCCCTGCAGCCAGAAATGGTTCTGAAGATATAGCTCTGACCAATGAGACCCCACTTTGGAACCTGCCCACATTCTCAAGTCTCATAATTTCCTAAATGCAACTTGCCATCAGGACCTGCTCACACCTATTCGCTCTATCTCTGTCTCCGGAATTTCACCCAACAAAATGGCGATTTTCAACCAAGAACTGCACAACACTCAGAAGGGGATCATATTCATAAGGGACTGCATCTGTATTGTCCCAGGACCTGCGGTTCTTCAACTGTGCCACAACTCCACCTTGGGAGGATGTTTAGGGTGATATAAAACCTGATGCTAAGTACCCCAAATGCACCCCATGATAAATACCTTTGTTGCTTCCTCCAGTGTGTGTTCCCTCACCAAGATCCCACACCAGAGACCCTGCAGTCTTCTTCAACTGGTGGATGCCCCATCTTGGCCCTGGAAGGCAATTTCCATTGATTTTATGGTGGACTACCAGAATCCAGTGGTTTCACAACCATCCTGATGGTATAGATTGCTTTTCTAAAATGGCTCATTTCATTCTCTGCATGTGTTTTACCCTTTATGGAGGAAACCATCAGGCTCTGCATAAAACAACATAGTCAATCTTCATGGCCTCCTGGATTATGTCACCTCTGACCAAAGGCCACAGTTGACTGCCAGCTTCTGGCACGAGACTCTACGTTTATTAGGAGTCTGCGCACACACCTGTCTTCTGCTTACCATTCTCAGTCAAATAGCCAAACAGAAACAATCACCAGATCCTCAAACGGTACTTATGATGTTACATCAACCATCACCAGAATGACTGTCTTCACTCTTACCATATGCAGAATTCTTGTACAATGTGGACCATGCATCCAAAGGCCACTGCCCCTTCTTTGTCAACAATGGACACCACTGCAATTTCACCCACAACTACCCATATCTTCCCCCAACCCATCTGCCTTGGACGTAGTACATCACATCCAAAAGGGGGTGAAAGGACACCTGGAAAAGACGAAGGAGACCTACCAGGCACATGGACAAACAGACAACAGGACCCCACCTACCCTGTAGGACAAAAGGTTGGCTTTCAAAAGAACACCTCTGCATGGACAGACCCTCTTGGAATCTAGACTACCCGTTACTTGGCCCATACTTGGTCTGCCAACAAGTCAGATGCTCTGCTTCCCTTTTAAGCTCCTTCTCCAGCCTGGGGTGCCTTGCAAGGATGGCAGGATAGAGCTGCCCAAGCCCGGAGAAGCTCCATTACCCCTTGTTTTCCAGAGTGGGATTTGTATACTCCATCACAAAGGGGCTTTGCCATGATTGTCTCTGCGGGTTTGTGGTCTGATTTCTGGGTGGCCATAGATGTACAGATGGAATCACTCCACTCCAACTACCACAGCCAGAAGCTCATTTTCTATTTGGGCATACTCTTGTTCAGCTTTGATAGGGCTGTGCTGGTATAAGTGACTGGCTACTTCTGCAACAGAGCTACATCCAGTCTTTCCACTAAGTGTGTGTGGCTCTCCTGGCTGGTGTAATGCTTCAGGAGAGAGGCATTCATTACCATTTGGTTCAGCATGTCAAATGCTGGCTGTTGGGAAGCTACTCAATCCCACTCAACATTCTCTCTTGTGAGCTGACATGCAAGTTTTGCTATTGCAGCCAGATGTGGACAGAACTTGGACAGAAAATGCATCATTCCTATGAAGTGCAATATCACTTCATATCCACTGGAGCTGGCTTGTCTCCTACTGCCTTGATCTACTTTCAGCCCCTCTGCTGTGTGTAAATATCGAATGTTACTGCATAGCAGTAGTAAAGTTTGTAGTTTTCTGTTCTGGTCTCATTCAGCTTCTATATCATTGCTCCCTTCACCTACAACAAGAATATCATCTGCAATTATGTTCACCTCAGGCAGCCCCTTCAGGGCTTGGGTGAGTCTTCTCTGGAACCCCTTTTGTGCTGAGTTTATGCCCATCAGCATGTGCAGCCATCTGTAGCAACCAAATGGTGTTGCAAAGGTTGTCAGCATGCTGGACTCTTTCCCCCCCCCCCCCCAGGCTTATGTGCCAAATCTGAATTCTCACATCACAGACTGTAAAGATTCTGGCTTTGGAAAATTCTGTCAAGGTGTCATCAAGTATGGGTAGTGGATAGTGGCATCTTTTGAATACCTGATTCAGTGGCTTTGGGTCTATGCAGATGCATAATTTGCCTGACACCACCATGCTATTTACCCTGGCTGTACTGATGTCTGCAGGTGCTGATACATCTGCTTTGCATACTTTTAAGATCCTTGCATACCAAATTATGTAGTGCCAATGGAATTTTTCTTCATTGTAAACACACAGGTTCCACTCTAGGGTCTACATCTAAACACAGCTTTCCTTCAAGACTCCTTTTACCTTTGAAAACATCCCTGTATGCTTTTGTCTCTCTTATCTATAAGACTCAACCTTTTGCTTCTTGCACAGCAGCTATAACGTTCTAATGCTCCACTTTGTTCAGATCAATGGCTTGCATGGCTGTATTCCTCAAGAAGGGCCTGTGGTACTTACCATCCACTACCACAAACTTCATTGGGTACCTTCTTTTATTTTTCAGGTTAGTTATTATGAGGCTACATTTTCTTTCAGACTGCATTATGGTCTCATTATGCATTATTACATTTCTCCTGCTCTTTGGAATGGGCTTGTTTGAGTCTAATTCAACCTAAGGAATCACATTGCAGGAATGCCTGCTATCCAGCTGAAATTACACAGGGTATTTACCAATTAATATTATTACCTGCACAGAGGTTGGTATTGTCCCTTGTTGCTTTCCTGTCCCAACTGCCTGAACCTGCTATGCTCTTTGACTCAAGAAGAGAGAATATCACTGCTATCTTATGTGCCCTCTCCTTCTTGTTCAAGTTTGTTGGACTTTTTCTGGGACCTTCCTCTTCTCTTGTACACACTGCTAAAATGGTTCAGCTTGCCACATTCCTTGCAATGCTGTCTTAGTGCATGGCACTTCTCTTTTACCCCTCATGCTGTCTCCCACAGTAAATGCCTCTCACTATAGATATGGAACATTGGCCACTTGCTCTCCTTTGCTGTTGTCTCACTGCATGTACTTCTGGGGGTGTTGTACCTCCTAGGGCTTTCATCCTTTCTCTGGAAACTTCTGTGGCACACCCCATGTCTAAGCATCTGTCTAATAGGAGGTCACCTTCCTGGAGCAGCCACTCCCATAAAACTATCCTGTCCTGAATCAGGGAATCTGTCACATCCCCAAAATTGCATGTAGCAGTGTGTATGTAAGGCAGTAACACAGGGGTCTGTCCCCTCCCCTTTGGATTGGTCTATAGTGAAAGATCTGTGTCACTCCACAGTTTCTTTCTGCTTTGGGGAGCAACAGTATCCCAGGGCTCCTAAGACTGCTGTGAGGCTTGTGGTAGTATATGGTGCAGATCTCTCTGCCTTGTTCCCAGAAAAGGTAAAATAATAGATTTATTTTCTTGCTGTTGTCGTCCTTCTGCATAACTAGGGTTACCATATTTTGAGTGTCCAAAAAGAGGACACTCCACGGGGCCCCGGCCCTGCCCCCGCCCCCCGCCCCAACTCCACCCCTTCCCCAAAGTCCCCACCCCAACTCCGCCCCCTCCCCTGCTTCCCGCGAACATTTAATTCGCGGGAAGCCTGAAGCAGGAAGCAGGCAGCAGGTAAACTGGGAGGGTAGGGCGAGGAGGCGCAGTCCAGTCTGGCCCCCTCTGGCGGCCGGCCCCAGCGTCTCCAGCCTGGCTCGGCTCGGGCCCTGGGGTGCCGGCCCCGGGCCAGCACCACCCGCCCCGGCCCCAGCTCCCGGCCCAGCGCACCCCCGGCCCCGGGCGGCCCAGCGCACCCCCCGGCCGCCCAGCACCGCCGGCCCCCGGCGGCCCGGCGCACTCCCCGGCCGCCCAGCACCGCCGGCCCCCGGCGGCCTGGCGCACATCCCGGCGGCCGGGCGCACCCCCCGGCCACCCAACACCGCCGGCCCCTGGTGGCCCCCGGCGGCCCGGCGCACCCCCGGCGGCCCAGCACCGCTGGCTCCCGGCGGCCCGGCTCATCCCCCGGCCGCTCAACACCGCTGGCCCCTGGTGGCCCCCGGTGGCCCGGCGCACCCCCCGGCCGCCCAGCACCGCCGGCCCCCGGCCCCGGGCCAGCCCCCGGCCCAGCGGCGCCGGATTTTCCCGGACATGTTTGGCTTTTTGGGATTTCCACCCGGACAGGGATTTGAGTCCCAAAAAGCCGGACATGTCCGGGAAAATCCGGATGTATGGTAACCCTAGCATAACCAAGTCTGTGTTCAGCTCAAACTCCTCCTTCCACTGGATCCATTTCTAGGCTAGGTTTGAGTCTGCAAAGTCCAGGGCTCTGCAGGGCTTCAGACCAAGTTCCATGGCTCACATTGTTAGCTGCTGCATGTCTGAGAACTCACCGCTCCGAGGCTGCCAGCATGTTTCATTAGCAACGAGTGAAGCTGGATGCAGGTTATGTTGAACAGGTGGAACTTTATTAAACCCTGTGCACTACCATGTCCATGGGGCTGAGTTGCTTTCAGCCTAACTCCATGCCTGTTCCCCTGGTGTCCCACCAATGACAGTCCCTCGAGGGAAAATCTCTGTCTCCAGTTCCTCTGATCAAGATAGAGTACTGCAAGGACAAACACAAAGAGCCATGCCTAAAGCAGCAACTAGAGAACTCCCTGCCCTGGAAATCTCCACATGTATTAAGCTCTCCTGCTAGACCACATCCTGTTCTTCTCTGGTGACGATAGAGGACTAAGAATTTTACAATCCACTCCACAAGTCCTATGGAAAACTGATTCCCTGCTATATACATGGAGTGTGAGAATTTTATATGCTGCCAGTGAGAGTGCTTGTGTGTGCACGCATATGTGCATGCCAGGGGTTGGTGAGGATGGGACAGCATGGATTGTCACTATCATAGGAATAGACCAAATACATGGGATAGCTGTGAACCTGCAAGGCTAGGCAGCACTAGAACCATGAATGTCATGGAATAATCTGAACTGTAATCTCACTGCACTTTGATAGCCTATGAGATAAGTATTTTCAATTTGCTCTAAGCAAAGTGATAGCTGAGAATCCTCCTTATAATGAGTCAGGTCACTGGAGGTTATTTTCCCATTAATAAACATTTAAAAGAATAGTGATGCACAAACAGACAAATGTATTCTTCAGAACATATCACACAGGGATCCTTTAATGAAACAAAATGATGTAGGCTGATAGAAACTGTCAGTCTCTCTATTGTCACTTGCTAGCTAATGCTGGATTATAGGTTATCAGTCTACTGTACTTCTAGAACACTGATATACGGAGATCAGAAGTTTCCATCTTTTCCCCCAGCTGGATGCATTTAATGCAGAGGTGAAAGTAAGCCAGTTCAGTCTGGTACGGCATACTGGTAAGAAAGTGGCCACCAGTACTCAGCCGACTATACCGGCAGGGCTGCTGATGGGGGTAGGGGGCAGCTGCCCCGGGGCCCAGTGATTTAAAAGGGCCTGGGGCTCTCAGCAGCGGTGGGAGCCCTGGGCCCTTTAAATTGTCACTACAGCCCCAGAGCTCTCGGCTGATGCTGATGCTGCTGCCGCTACCCCAGGGCTCTGGTGACAATTTAAAAGGCCCGGGGCTCCCAGCCAATGCTGCCGCTACTGTACCAGCAGCCAGATCCCCGGGCAGCGCAGGCCGGGCGGTGCTGAAGGGCTGGCTGGGGGAGTCTGGCCCCAGCCCCGCCCCTTCTGCCTGAGGCCCTGCCCCTTTTGCTCGAGCCTCCCCCCCCTTGCCCATGACCCCAGCCGCCCTGCGTACCGGTAAGTCCTTTAAGTTACTTTCACCCCTGATTTAATGACAGTCTTAAATACAAACCCCCAAAATGTAAAGATCTGCATCACTGAAAATTTGATTTGATTATTTCAGATTACACAATGGTTGCAGCCTGAAAACACTAATGCATTGCATACTAACCACAGTTAACTGCATACTAACCAACTAACTGCAGCTGCCGAGCCTTATGTTGCTTAATTACAGAGGTATCTTAAAATATCTCCTATGAGAAGCGAGTATATATGAATGATTTATTCTAATTAAAAGAAGCAAAGGAATAAAACATTTACATGGTACACGCTCAATGTGACTGAAAAAGCACAAAGAATAATGGTGTATGTGTTGAGAGAATTTAATTTATTTTATATTTTTGTGAGTAAATTAATAGGGGAATGTTTTGCTGTCAGCAAACCTATACAACCAACTGCTTAAACTTATTAACATTGCTTTGTAAGCTGTTGACCAAAAAGGAGAGAGAAAGAAAGCATATGCGTATATTTTATAACAGACTGATGTTTCACGATCAGCTAGAATCTGCTTACTAAGGAAGAGCTAGGGCATAGGTTTTCATTTTGTGAAATTCCTGCTTAAGAGAAGATGCCTTTTCAATGGTAATGCTGTTGGCGAGGGCATGGCAATGAGCTCGTCATATTGCTAGCCAGGCTCAAGGAGTTGGGAGAAGGCATTCTTTGAACTGCGGTAGGACCTGAGCCTTCTGCTTGACCAGTGCCAGCATGTGGACAGCTGCACGACACATGGTGGCTCAGTGTGTGTAGCTGGCCTGGGAGGAACGAGCTAGCAGCCAGGAACACACAGCACAGAAGTGCTTCCCATATGTGATGTGTTGAAATATGTCATGTATATATATGGCGCACTTTCTTCGTGTATCAGAGATAAGGAGGGATTGAAAGTGGTTGTTAAGGAGATAATAGAAGGGCTCACACGAGACAGACACACACACAAAATTAAGCAGCCTTAAATAACCAGAGTGGCCCCCAGGAATCCATGTTTGCTGTGACAGCTGTGACAAAAAATATGCAACCTTACTTAGGGCTGCATTGTGACTTGGACTGTGTGCAGACTGTGGGCCTGGGTGTGTAGAAATAGGCAATTGCTGTGAGCCTGATTACTCTCATTCCAGAGCAGGTGGGTAGGGAATCAGTGGAGATGGGTTCGGGATAACCTTAATTCTGGCAGTTCCTAACTTCTGAGTGCTGGAATTTGCAACCTTAATGTTCTTTTAACATAGGCTGTGTATGTGTAATAAGGTCACTTTAGTTGGATGCTGTGGCTTTCTGATGTGTTTACCTGATGTCATTTACTGCAGTAAGATACCTCTACTGCTCTGGTCTGAATTTTTCTCTACATTGAGAAGGACCTAATGTCATATATCAGAGGAGTATTGTGTTAGTCTGTATCCACAAAAACAATGAGGAGTCCGGTGGCACCTTAAAGACTAACAGATTTATTTGGGCATAAGCTTTCATGGGTAAAAATCCCACTTCTTCAAATGCATGGAGTGAAAAATGAAAAAATGAAAAAAAAAAAAAAGGAATGCCATGAAATATCGGGACCGTCCTGTTTTTAATCGGGACATATGGTCACCCTACTGCTGAGAAGGATCTGGGAGTTGTGGTGGATCATCAACCTCAACATGAGTCAGCAATGTGATGCTGTTGCAAAAAAAGCAATTTTAGGTTGCATTAACAAAGGCATAGTGTGCAAATCATGGGAGGTGATAGTACCTCGCTACTCAAATAATAACATATGGAGATATACCTATCTTATAGAATTGGAAGGGTCATCAAGTCCAGTCCCCTGCCTTCACTAGCAGGACCAATTTTTTTGCCCCAGATTTGTAAATAGCCCCCTCAAGGATTGAACTCACAACTGTGGGTTTAGCAGGCTAATGCTCAAACCACTGAGCTATCCCTCCCTGCCAAGTACTCCGTGCTGATTAGGCCTCAGTGTACTGTCTCCTGTTTTGGTCACCAGTATATAGAAAGTATGTGGAGAAACTGGAAAGGATCCAGAGGCGAGCAACAAAGATGATTAAAGGGATGAAATGCACATCATAAGAGCAAAGGCTGAAGGAATGGGGTATGTTTAATTTGGAAAAGAGGAGATTAAGGGGGGACATGTTAGCGGTCTTCAGATACTAGAAAGGCTGCCATAAAACAAGATGGAGAAAAGTTGTTCTCTCTTGCCACAGACAGCAGTACAAGAAGCAATGGGTTCAAACCACAGCATAAGATTTAGATTAAATCTCAGGAAAAACTTCCTAACTGTAAGAACAGTAAAACAATGGAACAGACGGGCCTCGGGAGGTTGTGGAAGCTTCTTCACTGGGGGTTTTCAAAAGGAGGCTGGATAGTCATCTGTCGTGGATGGTTTAGACACAACAATCCTTCATCTTGGCAGGAGGTTAGACTACATAACCCTTGTGATCCCGTCAAACCCTATGATTCTATAAATACTGCTTTGCAATGTCTGCAATGACTAAGGACCCCTTTCATGAATTAGGACCATAGTGTGCTTGATACTGTACAAAAAAGTAACAAGGCCTGTAGATTTCTGACAAGATATGAAAGGCAGATGATAATACACAAGGGGAGTGGGAAGTGGGAGAAGAGGATAACAGCAAAATAAGCATATTTTATATAATAGAAGCTAGTTTCTGCTCACCACTCGTCTAGCCATTCGGCAGAGCTCCTATTATAATTGGCACTTTTATTAGCAATAATCATCAAAGATGCCAAGAACTGAACGGGCAGGAGGCCTGAATTGCCTTCTCATTCCAAGATATCCCTTAAGGGTCCATGTTGGGGAAAGGCCGCAGGGAAGTGTGGGGAAGTGTGCATTACCTTAGCCCAGGCTGTAACTGTTTTGTGTACAAACAGTCTTCCATGCTGTCCATCTACTACCTTTCAGGAGGCACTACATTAATTTTAACCAAGGAAAAGGTAAACAAGTTTCAGCAGGCTACTGTGCAGTAATTCATTAGATCTCTTATTACATCTTGTCAAATGGAATAAGCATGCAAGGATGAAGATGGTATATCTCTCTTGCATACTAAAAAACAGGGGAAGACAGAATTTGCTACTGTTGTCATGGAAAAGCTGGTAAACAATGAAAAATATGCCTTAGATTAACATTATTTCAACTTCATCTAATAATGCAAACCAACCTGCTAATGAGAACTAAGTTCCCCCTCATCCATATCTTTCCTTTCACATGAACTGTGGCAATAAAGTAGCAAGGGCAGGAAAACCTAGAAGTCTCTCTACTAAATCATTCCTTCCTGCAGTTCAAAATACACACTAGAGTTCAAAATGCATCAAAGGCAATTGGAAATGACATACTATATTTTTAACATTCATGGAGATTCTTTCCTATCAAATGCTGTTGAAATGGCTTCCTACACAGAAACATTTCCCTTTTTCCATAACAGGTGAGACAATGTTTAATGTTTTCCATAACAGATGAGACAATCTCAGATATGTTTATTATTGACACAAATAAATACAAATGATGTAAAAGAGTGTAGTCTGATTGATGTCAATGGAGCTACACCAGTTTACACCAGTTGAGGATCTAGCCCAAGATTTCAGTATCTGCTAATAAATGCCTGCTCACTATACAAGATTTTAAAAATCTGTGCCAGTGAAATTATATTTAGCCTATGCTGCACAGGAGACATTTTCTTTATTACATCTTAAAGACTGGTATAGAAACATGAACAAAGCAATCAACAGCAACAAAACATATTGGGATACTCTACATAATTTTCATTTCAATGCGACCAAGTTCTTTTTAAGCCTGTGGAAGTCAATGTCAGCTTCTTTTTCTTTTAAACGTTATCTGTTTAATGATTCACTGAACCATCAAAATGATAAAATGATTATCATGAGAGCAAAGCTAAGGGCCCTATTCTGATGTTACAAATTATGTCTGATACACAGGCTTGTTAAAGAACTGATAAGAGAACTAGTAGCATGTAATCAGATTAGTTTTAAAGTAACAGATTACGTTAACAAATACCTTTAAAATGGAATCTTGAGGAGTACTCTGATAACTTTCAGTAGAAAGAAATGCATATTATTTTCATTTACTTTTCTTTACTGCCATTCCTGTCTTCAGGATGAGCAGTGAAGTCATGGTTCCCAGTTCTGCTAGAGCATGGGATCCACTGCTAGGGCAGTGGTTTTCAACCCTGGTGGTCTGCAGACTCCTGGGGGTCCGCAGACTTGTGTCACATATTGGTGCATCATGTTAGGCTAATATTTGACATCAGATTGCTGTAATGGAATGTAACATATCAGGAATTTTATCAAAGGAGTTTTAATTAGGTAGACGTTTTATTAACTCAGGGAAGGGAATATCTGCTTTGGGTTTACTGCAGGAGGCAAAAAAGTGCAAATACCTAAATACTGGTGCTGAATACCAAGCTGAGTATCCTGTACTCTCCTGATTAGTTACATACTATTTGGATGAGTTGGCTAATTTAAAATATAACCATTGGCAATATATATATATATATATATATATATATATATATATATATATATATTATGCCAATGGTTATATTTTAAATTAGCCAACTCATCCAAATAATTTCTCCAAAGATTTCAAAGCACTCAGCAAACCTCATTAAAGGATGATATGTCATATGCTGTACAAAGAGGTCACTTCACTACTCACCGAAATGCAGCATCTTGTGGTGCAGGGGTGGAATCAGCCGGGGTGGGGAAAGCTGTGGTACTCTGCCAAGCTCTTCTCAGTATCCAAGCTCTGCCTCCTTGAGCAGCCACTCACAGTAGATTGCACAGATGTTCAAAGTATAATTGTATGTTCTCTGCTGGGCTTGGATCTGTTATTGGCCTCTGTGGCATTTTCTCCCCCTTGGTGGGGCTTGGATGTCCTAGTGGTCTGTAAAGGATTGGCTCTCTTCTGGTGGGTTCAGCTGTCCCCATGGGCTTTGTTGCATTGTCTTCACAGGTGAGATGGGGGTGGGGGGGAGTGGCAGTGCACCACTCCCTCATGGCACCATAATAAGTTGTCACTACTGCAGATTGTGTAGATCTTCATAGTATGATTACCCTCTCCTTTTTCACATGCTATGATTAGCAGTGAAATAGTTACAGGTTTCAGAGTAACAGCCGTGTTAGTCTGTATCCGCAAAAAGAAGAACAGGAGTACTTGTGGCACCTTAGAGACTAACAAATTTATTAGAGCATAAGATGCATCCGAAGAAGTGGGCTGTAGTCCACGAAAGCTTATGCTCTAATAAATTTGTTAGTCTCTAAGGTGCCACAAGTACTCCTGTTCTTCTTTTAGTGAAATAGTTAATACTGACTGTCACTGGGCATTGAGTTGATATGGGCAGTTCACACCTCTCAGAGCAATTGTTTTAGGCTGTCTGGGGATTCAGACAATTAACTCAGTTACACTCCGATCACATTTTGAAGGTTTTCTTCATAGCCATACGAGCTAGAGATTTACTTTTTAAAAAAAAGAAAGGAAGGAGAGTCTGGAGCTCAAGACGGCAGCCTCACAGAGGTACTAGCTCATTGAGCTGCTGTGAGCCAGTCCAATTCAACCTCTATGTCTGGGCTGGAAGGCTACAGCCTCTAAACTGTTCCCAGAAACAGTACATAAGGGTTCAGGAAATTAAAAAAAGGGGGGGAATGTCAATTTGAAGCCATAGGGAGGAAAGGCAGAATATAACTACTCCATTAGGGCTGCAATCTGCCACCCCAGCAGTGAGCAATACCTCACTCCACAGGCTACTCCATAGAAATCAGTGGTACTACTCAGTGTGCCATACTACTCAGCGTAAGTAAAGGGGGCGGATTCAGGCCCCTAATTAGGCCAGACCATTAATTCTATAATAAAAAGCAGCATGGGATTTTTGAGGCCGATATGTGGGCAGAAGGCCCTCCGTTTATCTCTCATTTAAGAATGACACCTCCAGCAGCATCCTGGGGCATTAATTCAGTACTGAGTCAGAGGGAAGAGCATGACTCACTGCGGCACTTAATTTTTCCTTGGAAGTTTCTCATCCAAGCACTGACCCAGCCTGACTCTGTTTAATGTATGAGACCCAAGAGATTGCAGCCTATTCAAAATACAGAATAGCACACAGACTAGGATCCTGAATAACTGATTTTAAAAGAATGGCTAATTCTGTGGGATGCAGTTAGAGTATTTAACTCAGGAATATTCATCTTGCAGTTGACTTTAAAAAAAACCCAACCTTAGCTGTTAAGTAACAGATACAGCGTGTGTCATACTATAAACACTTGCTTCCTTTAGTAAATACGCACACAGTAAACAGGAATAACTAATTACAATATACCATTAACATGTATTTGGTTAGAAAAGAGCACAACCTACTAATTCTTTATCTTTGCTACCCAGCTACCTGAATTTCGCAGCGGAACTGAGTGCCTAGCCGAAAGCTTGACGTGAATCCACTTGTAAACTGACAGACACCAGTGGGGGTGCCAGGATTTCACCACGCTGTGGGGCTCTGTTGGTTGTCAGTGTATTGACAATGATCAGTGACTCAGTATTTCTCATTCTTAATCCAGCCCACTCTGCCACTGGTGGGAGCAAATCCAGGCACACACACAGGAACAGGTCCAATGCTATATTACTGGCAGGACTCCAGCAGTCTGCTTCATGCTCGAACAGCTTATGTGCTACCCACCTATTCTACTAGCAGTGCTCAGTTGCTGGCTCTATGGTGCCTTTTAAAGGCACACACTGTTACACTAGTGCTGTTCTGCTTCTAAGCACAGAATTTCCCCCATATTCAAACAAGATGAATGTTTTTTTAAAAAAGGGTAAAACATTTAAACCACTGATATTATATATATGCTATAGGTCTATATGTATATGATATGGTGTATGTACACAAGTGAGTGAGAAATGCATCTTGTGGCACAAATCTGCCACAAGCCAGCCCCTGAATAATCTCTCCAGTGCAGAGGGATCCCAGGTGACAAGAGCTGCAGCTACACACCTATTGTTGTGTTTAAACTTGGCACCACTGTGGAGAGGGGAGAAAGGTGTCTTTAAAACTTCATTTCTGCTGCCCCAGTCCTGCCTGATTCAGCACCAAACAGCCTTCATATAACTTACAGGATCTGCTAAGTCAGTGGTTCTCAACCTGGGGGGTACACAGAGGTCTTCCATCAACTCATCTAGATATTGGTTTAGTTTTACAACAGGCTACAGAAAAAGCACTAATGAAGTCAGTACAAACTAAAATTTCATACAGACACTGGACTTGTTTATACTGCTCTATATACTATACATGTAAGTACAATATTTGTATTCCAATAGATTTATTTTATAATTATAAGGTAAAAATGAAAAAAGTAAGCAATTTTTCAGTAGTGTGCAGTGACACTTGTATTTTTATGTCTGATTTTGTAAGCAAGTCGTTTTTAAGTGAGGTGAAACTTGGGTGCACGCAAGACAAATCAGACTCCTGAAAGGGGTACAGTAGTCTGGAAAGGTTGACAGCTACTGTGCTAAGTTATGCAGAAGCTGCAGAAGCTCATGATATGCCACAGAGCCATGCACTACACCCCCCTCACTGCTGCCTGACATACTGCTCCCTCCCGGCCTTTCTCTGGCCCCAACATGCCCCCTAAAGTGAGGTGGTTGGGAAGCAGGTAGCCTAGAGCTGGCTTTACAAAACCGGAGGATACCCTGCAGCGGAAGGAGACTTTGCCTGCCAAGTACTCCCTTAGCAATGTAAAGCAAATGGAACTCGGCCTGAGGAGTGCGCTCCCTCTAAATTATAATGCAAGTTGCAAAGCAGTGGAGAATCAAGCTCAATGTGCTTTCAAAGGGCTAATACTTCTAAAGGCCTGAGGGCATTAAAGGAATAGATAGATGCCTGTACAACAGGTGTAGTCTGGACTCTTTCCAACACAGCCATCCTGGTTCACAGAGAGAAGACCAGAGATCTGCCATCGCTCTTGCCTGCACATCCCAGTTATAGGAGGCATCTCATGCCTGCGGAGACAATTTTTAAAACCAAAAACCGGATCACTTTTGTGGCAACACTTTTTAGGGTCACGAGTCAAACAAAAGACAAAAGTACACTTTAAAAATGCATGTGCTGGTGTCGCTACTGCCAACATCTCACTCAACAGTGAGATGTGCATATGTCTTGGAGTGGAGGACTTTTTTCCAGCACGGTGGAGGTCTGAATGAACTTATCATGAACCACTGAACAGGTGTAGCTAACGTTCACTTTGAGCTAAAGAACAGCTTGGATGGTGTCTACACACATTTGATTTTTCCCTTCACTCCAAACACAGTTCATCACATTAAGCTCTATTATATCTCCTTAATGTTTTGATTGATGAAAGGAAAACCAGGACATTTGAAGTGCCCCCTAGCCCCAAGATCTTGGCAGACAGGGACATTATATGAATAACTTTGGGTAAAACTGGAATACATGGTCTTCCTACTTATACCTGGATCCCACATGAATTTGCTATGGTGATAAAAAGGCTCCCACCATCCTTTTCTCCCTTCTGCTCCCAGAACACATGCCCACGGGACACATGATTTAACCAAATGACTCCCATTATCTATTTTCCTTTCCATAAAAATCACCTGCTGGGCAAACATATACATTTCTGTATTGCAATAGAATGCTTAGGATTGTTGTCCCCAAGCTTTGCTCTACAGTTCCTCATTATCATCATCAGCTCCAGGGATGGAAGAAGCTCCACCTATTATTTTTGGCATATACTGTGTCTCATTCTCTTCCAGGATCACTCAGTATCACCAGACATTGGCAGAGCATATGCCATACACATCTTGCCCACAAGCAGGATCTCAGGCTCCTCCCATTGAAATCCATGACAAAACGTTCATTTGAGTCAATCGGAACATGGTTGAGCCCACAGCCCGGATGGTACCTGCCATCCTAGTGCTTAAGAAAAATCAAATATATTTTTATTCCAATCATTTATTTGGAGTGAAGTCTGAGACTTGCTGAGGCTCATCTGTCCCAAGACATAAATATCCAGCTTTATTCTTTCAGAAGATAAGCACATGCCAACATGAGAACACATGCAATATCCGATGCTCCTGAGAGGGGACAACTGTTTAGATGCAACCTTAAAGCATACAGAGGCAGACTATATGCCTACTGCCTGTTCAATACCTGATTACACAAGCCACTTATGTGGACAAGTTACTCTTCATTTTGAAGAGTGATTGAGAAATATTAGGACTGATACTCATACCCTTCTTTTGGTTTACTATTGCTTTTATTCAGCATTATGATATCTACCATCACTACAATATAGTCTCCTGAAGTTGTAATGCTATCATCATTGAATCAGTGCAAATTCAAATATGTGACAACAATCCTTGTCAAAAGTATAAAGAGAAGAGCTTGTTACGTATAAGATGTTAGCTTGGGGCGTAACCATTATACTTACCAAACTTTCTATATTAAAGATGCAATGGCAGAGAATCATTAGAATATTATTTGTTCCCGATAGGCATTGCTCATTGATAACTATCTATTAGTGGTTCGTTTCAATTTAAATATGTCCCCAAACTTCAGGTGGATGACCAAAATTTTAATATTGCATTACAGTGGACAGGATTTATCTGTTATGAAACAAGCTTACCGTTGTATGTCACCTTGACTTTGAGCAAATGTATCATATTATAACTGAAATCATTCAGAGTATAATGGAGCATAAAAGAAAAATGATTCTCAAAGGCACAGGCACAAGTTGACTTTCATACTTCCTAAGCATAAAGGCAAGAATAAAGTGTGAAACATCCTATTTGTTCATTTGCTTTTCCTCTCCAGAGTGTTCTGGGAGTCTCCCAAGGCTTATGAATTACACTATTTCAGTCCAGTTCAGTGTAAGACGCAGTGTCTCTAGTCATAAACAATTACACACACACACACGAGTAAACAAGAGATACCACCCCGAAGATTCTTTCTATTGTATTCTAGTCATAGCACTGACAGTCATTTAGCTGAGGCCATTTTAAGGTTTCCTTTGCTAATAATAAGCAAGAGGCAATGAAGCTCTTATTACTTTATGATTTCTAAACATTCAAACTCTTTCCTATGTTGCATGTCAGTTTGTGAAACCAGAACAATATTTTACAGAAGGGAAGTAAGATAGCAATTTATATTGTTTTATTGGGAATTTATATGAATGAATTTAATAATATTTTATCTTACTCGTATTAAAATAAATCTGTATTTTAAATAGGTAAATGTATATTTTGAATAGGCAAAAATCTTCATTTGATCTTTACCATAACACTGTCCCTCCATATTGCTTAAAGCTTATTCTTCACAGTTAACAGTAAACATCCTTGGCTAAATTATGACTGCAGACTTCTGCTACAATCAGAAATGATTATTTAAAAATGTTTAGGAAATGCAATGGTTTTTGCAGCACACTTGCTCGCAGTGCTCTCAGTCACTGAAACCACTGTGTAGTATTAATTAATTCAGTCTTAGCAAATCTCATTAAAGGTAAAACTATAAACATTTCCTAAATTGTTGTAGAACATCTAATAAGCTTGGATATTCTACTTGGTGCTTTTTAGAAAAAGCTTTAACCTCTAGAATAGAATTTCAGGGGACAATCTCATCCAATATGTCTGAAAAATGTGTCACGTCAAGCCACCAGCCAATTCTAACCTTTACTATATGTAATACTTAACAGAGAAAACAATTTAGGCTAACTGTATCCTCAGGATACAGAAGAGAGACTGATATCACTTACAGTACATTCTGGTGGATAAGGTTTCATTTCCCACTTTGGTATAGGACTATGTTAAGCCTAACATACAATATAGACCGTGATGTTCTGTTTTTACTTGCCAAAATGCAAATCCAGGTAAAGCACAGGAATCCAAAGGGTGAGTGGCATTATGTTTCTAAAAACACATTATTTATATAGCATTATGCTATTGGTTTTAAATGCTGTTGTGGCATTTTGATGAACGGCCAAGTTAACTCTTATAATGTTTATCACTTACATGATAATTAGTAATTTGAGAAAGCCTGAAGGTTGTTTGAAAGACTTATAAACAGTTTTTCAAAATGGGTTTCAACAAACTCTGCATTCGGTTCAACTTAGTCTCTTTATACTATAAAATGTCTAAATGTGAATATTGGATTCAAGTTTGAGCTGTTCCTAATGTCTATGATTATGAAGCACACCCTATCAACTTAAAAGTTAATGTTAATCAGTGCTTAGCTGCAAGTGAGAAAAAATACAGCTGAATAACACCGCATTAATATATTTCCTTAAGATATGTAGCTCATGCAGTTAGGATTCAATTTAAATGAAAATATATTTCCTTTTGGATAGTTGTTTCTCTTTTCATGTTACATAAGTGATATTTTATGGCAAGTGCAATGAAAATCTTTTAGGTTCTACATTAGTTTATTTCCCTCTTTCTGATAACTGGACATTAACCATGTTACATAATATAATGGAAGTCTTTGCTGCCAAACTGGAGTTAATAGAGCAGCACATGCGTTAGTTACCTAACATGTTGAATAGATTCCAGTTAAGGCCTTGCCTATCTAATTATAATGAGTCCAGGTTTTTGAAGTGCTGTACGCATTTGTTTTTGTCTCAAGTAACTAATTAATGAAGGCTGAAATAATTAATGATGAATGGAACAGAAGTATAGTGGTAGATAGTGAAGTTAGTGAATCTATCTCCTTTCTCACCATCCATTTGTTCTCTATCGACATATCTCTGCTATTAATTGAGTAAATTGTCAAATCAAGAATCTTATGTGTACAGCCTAAAACTTATGAGCACCAGAATATTTCTATGTAGCATCATAGTACACGATAATACTCGACAATCAGTCTGAATCTAATATTGTCAATTGCTGGTCAGATGACTGAAGTTGGAAAGTTACAGTAAGTGGTGGTTGAGGGTGCTTAACATTTCACAGAAGGTACTCTGCACCTCACCAGACTGAACTCTGAACCTGAGGAAAGTGGAATCATTCCTACTACTCAAAAAAATCTAAAGAAAAATGAATCTTTCTTTCTTGTTATTAAAAACAAGTTTTCCCAGGAGCATCTGGCTTTCCAAATGTTTATCATGTGGATGACTCACTAGCTTTATGCGAAGATGCCATGCTGTTATTTCAAAACCAAAATATCAGCATTGACATTTTCATATGTTGCATTGAGATCCTTAATCTTTCTCATTATTATATATTAGTTTGGCTTTTAAAATTCTAAGCAGCAGCTTGGACTATACATGATGTTGCTTTTGGGTGCAGGAAACACTTCTGAAAAGGCTCTATCTCTCTCTGACAGACTGACTGTCTTTATGGCTGATCACTTCTTTACAAAAATAGCAGCGTTTCCCCTTTTTGGGCCACATTCCCACGGCCAACTGAATTCTATTTGCTGCAGGATCTGAAGGTGCCTGTTCTCAGGGCCTTCTGGTGGGGCAAATGAGCTCCTGTTGTAACTTGGGCCTGGTCTACACTACGACTTTAATTCGGATTTATCAGCTTTAATTCGAATTAACCCTGTAACCGTCCACACAACGACGCCATTTAATTCGATGTAAAGGGCCCTTTAAATCGATTTCTGTACTCCACCCCAACGAGCGGAGTAGCGCCAAAATCGATTTTAGCAATTCGAATTAGGGTTAGTGTGGCCGCAATTCGATGGTATTGGCCTCCGGGAGCTATCCCACAGTGCATCATTGTGACCGCTCTGGACAGCAATCCGAACTCGGATGCACTGGCCAGGTAGACAGGAAAAGCCCCGCGAACATTTGAACTTCATTTCCTGTTTGCCCAGCATGGAGAGCACAGGTGACCACAGATACCTCATCAGCACAGGTAACCATGCAGGCTGATAATCGAAAAAGAGCACCAGCATGGACCGTGAGGGAGGTACTGGATCTGATCGCTGTATGGGGAGAGGATTCAGTGCTTGCAGAACTTCGTTCTAAAAGACGAAATGCAAAAACTTTTGAAAAAATTTCCAAGGGCATGATGGAGAGAGGCCACAATAGGGACTCTGAGCAGTGCCGCGTGAAGGTCAAGGAGCTCAGACAAGCCTATCAAAAAACAAAGGAGGCAAACGGTCGCTCCGGGTCAGAGCCGCGGACATGCCGCTACTACGCCGAGCTGCATGCAATTCTAGGGGGGGCTGCCACCACTACCCCACCTTTGTTCGTGGATTCTGGGTCGGGGATAGTCTCGACGCCTGAGGATTCTGCCGATGGGGTAGAGGAGGAGGAGGAGGAGGATGAGCTTGCAGAGAGCACACAGCACTCCATTCTCCCCAACAGCCAGGATCTTTTTCTCACCCTGACTGAAGTACCCTCCCAAGCCTCCCAAGCCAGTACCCAAGACTCTGACCCCATGGAAGGGACCTCAGGTGAGTTTACCTTTTAAAATATAAAACTTGTTTTAAAAGCAAACGGTTTTTAATGATTACTTTGCCTGACTTTGCATTCGCGGTCAGTTCAGCTACTGGAAAAGTCTGTAGCTACTGGAAAAGTCTGTTAACGTGTCTGGGGATGGAGCGGAAATCCTCCAGGGACATCTCCATGAAGCTCTCCTGGAGGTACTCCGAAAGCCTTGCCAGAAGGTTTCTGGGCAGTGCATCCTTATTCCCTCCTCCATGGTAGGACACTTGACCACGCCATGCTTGCAGCAAGTAATCTGGTATCATTGCCTGACAAAGCCTAGCAGCGTATGGTCCCGGTGTTTGCTGGCATTCAAGCAACATCCGTTCTTTATCTTGTTGTGTAATCCTCAGGAGAGTGATATCACTCCTGGTAACCTGGTTGAAATACGGGAACTTAATTAAGGGGACAGAGGTGGCCGTTCCTACTGGGCTGTTTGCCTGTGGCGGAAAATAAATCCTTCCCTGCAGTTAGCCAAGCGCAGATGGGAAATTGGCCCTGAAGTTTTCCGCGTTTGGCTAGCAGGGTTCTTCCCTGTTACCAGCCACGCGGTGGGGGGAGGGTACCGTGATCATCCCAGAGAATTCATGGCGAGGGAGGGGGTCGGCGGCGGGGGGGGGGGTAGTTTGGTGCCTGCAGGGATCTTCCCTGATACCAGCCATGCGGTGGGGGGAGGGGTACCGTGATCATCCCAGAGAATTCATGGCGGGGGGGGGGTTAGTTTGTTTTCTGGTGCTGCTGAATGTTAACAGAAAAACCGCAGCACTCTACTTGCCTGAAGGGGCCCAGACAAGCCCCCCCACACTGCCCCCCCCCAACTGGCTGAGATTGGCCAGGCTTCTGCAGCACTCTACAGGCTATGCTTGGTATGTGGGAAAGGAGGGTGCAGAAGCTGTAAAACAATGGCTTACCATGGCCGCATGCAAGCCGAATTCTGTTGCCCAGACCTGTGATCTCTAGCAGCAAAGCCACAAGCACTCAGCATTAAGAGGCAAAATGCGACCTTGCACAGAAATCACATGTGCTATGTAATGTGAACAGTGTTGGTCACCGTGAAAGAGTATAAGCATTGTTCTGCAAAATGTAGCTTTTAAAACAATTCTCTCTTTTTTCCCCTCCCTACAGCAGCTGCAAATTCCTCAAGCCTCCCTCCTCCATCCCGAAGGTTATCACAGATAAGGCGTCGTAAGAAGAAGACGCGGGAGGACATGTTTTCTGAAATTATGCAATCCAGCAGGAGTGACAGAGCTCATCTGAATGAGTGGAAGGAAACAGTTTCAAAGTATAGGAAAGAAGTCAGTGAACGTGAGGAGAGGAGGGACCAACGTGAGGAGAGGAGGGACCAACGTGAGGAGAGGAGAGACGATCGAGATGAGAGATGGCGGCAGGAAGACCAGAGGATGAAGGATGCAACGCTGGGGCTGCTCCGGCGTCTGGTGGAGGTTCAGGAACGGCTGCTGGAAAACAGACTGCCGCTTCAGCCCCTGTTCCACCCTCCCCCCTCCCCATGTTCCGTATCCTCCTCACCCAGACGTGTAAGAACGCGGGGGGGGAGGCTCCGTACACCTTCCCATTCCACCCCAGTAGACAGCCCAAGCAAAAGGCTGTCATTTTTTTAACCTTTTCTTTGTGGCTTTTTCCTTCCCAGCAATCCTCCTCCCAAATACCACCCGGGTTCCCTCCCTCTTTTTCTAATCTATTAATAAAGAATAAATGATTTTTAAATGATAGTGACTTTATTTGGTTTGAAAGAAAGCTGGGGGAAGGGGCAGGGTGGGTTCCTTACAGAAAATCAGTCAGTAAAGGGGGAGGGTTTTCATGAAGGAGAAACAAACAGATATTTCACACGGTAGCATGGCCAGCCATGAAACTGGTTTTCAAAGCTTCTCTGATGCACAGCGCTTCATGGTGTGATCTTCTAATCGCCCTGGTGTCTGGCTGCGCGTAATCAGCAGCCAGGCGATTTGCCTCAGCCTCCCACCCCGCCATAAAGGTCTCCCCCTTACTTTCACAGAGATTGTGGAGCACACAGCAAGCAGAAATAACAATGGGGAGATTTCTTTGGCTGAGGTCAGAGCGAGTCAATAATGAACGCCAGCGACCTTTTAAACGGCCAAATGCACATTCTACCACCATTCTGCACTTGCTTAGCCTGTAGTTAAACAGCTCCTGACTCCTGTCCAGGCTGCCTGTGTATGGCTTCATAAGCCATGGCATTAAGGGGTAGGCTGGGTCCCCAAGAATAACTATGGGCATTTCAACATCCCCAACGGTTATTTTCTGGTCCGGAAAGTAAGTCCCTTGCTGCAGCCCTTTAAACAGAGTAGTGTTCCTGAAGACGCGAGCGTCATGAACCCTTCCCGCCCAGCCCGCGTTGATGTTGGTGAAACGTCCCTTGTGATCCACAAGTGCTTGCAGCACCATTGAAAAGTACCCCTTGCGGTTTATGTACTCGGTGGCTTGGTGCTCCGGTGCCAAGATAGGGATATGGGTTCCGTCTATTGCCCCACCACAGTTAGGGAATCCCATTGCAGCAAAACCATCCACTATAGCCTGCACATTTCCCAGAGTCACTAACTTTCGTAGCAGCACCTGAGTGATTGCTTTGGCTACTTGCATCACAGCAGCCCCCACCGTAGATTTGCCCACTCCAAATTGATTCCCGACTGACCGGTAGCTGTCTGGCGTTGCAAGCTTCCACAGGGCTATCGCCACGCGCTTCTCAACTGTGAGGGCTGCTCTCATCTTGGTATTCTGGCGTTTCAGGGCAGGAGACAGCAAGTCACAAAGTTCCATGAAAGTGCCCTTACGCATGCGAAAGTTCCGCAGCCACTGGGAATCGTCCCAGACCTGCAACACTATGCGGTCCCACCAGTCTGTGCTTGTTTCCCTTGCCCAGAATCGGCGTTCCATGGATAGAATCTGCCCCATTAACAACATGATCTCCAAAGCACCGGGGCCTGTGGTTTCACTGAATTCTGTGTCCGTGTCCGTGTCCATGTCCTCATTATGCTTGTCGCTGCGCTGCCGCCGCCGCTGCCTCCTCGCCTCGTTTTTCTGGTCCTGGCTGAGCATAAACTCCACAAGAACGCGCGAGGTGTTTGCAATATTCATGAGTGCTGTCTTGACCTCAGCGGGCTCCATGCTTGCCGTGGTATGGAGTCTGCAGTGTTCACCCACCCAGGAAAAAAGGCGCGAAAATGGTTGTCTGCCGTCCGTTGCTTTCATGCAGGGAGGGAGGGAGGGAGGGAGTGAGGCTGTACCCAGAACCACCTGCGACGATGTTTTTTGTCCCATCAGGCACTGGGATCTTAACCCACAATCCCAATGGGCGCAGGAGACTGCGGGAACTATGGGATAGCTATGGAATTGCTACCCACAGTGCAACGGTGCAGAAATCGACGCTAGCCCCGGTACTTGGACGCACACCACCGAATTACTGTGCTAGTGTGGCCGCACTCATTTCGACTTTATACAACCTGTTTCTCAAATCCGAATTATCTAAATTCGGATTAATCCCGTAGTGTAGACATACCCTTAGAGCCTAAGGGCTTTTCTGAGTTATGCCTGCTAGTTTGGTCCCCAAGGGACTGCTTTGCTGTCTGGGTATTGCTAAAGCACAGTAGTTTAGCTGTTCCCTCCCACTTCTGGTCATATCCTTGACCTGCCCAGGAACATCCACATCTGGGAGTAGAGAGCTACAACATCCAGCGAG